>NC_141465.1:65283769-67783769 GCF_009769465.1 Tauraco erythrolophus | reverse complement strand
ATATTACCCACGACATCTGTGGGAGCAGGGTGCTGGGGAAGGAGCTCCTGTGGCTATCTGGGGCGTTGAGGAGCTATAGCTCTGTCGTGATCTGCACTGCCCTGCCAGGGCTGCCTCAGGCCAACCTAAGTCCACACACAGCCAAAAGACAGCCCCCTACCTCCTCCTTTACCTCTAGCCATATGGGATTTTCCCCTTTCTTTAGTGCCAGTACCAATGCTTCTACCACCACAGCTGGCATGTGTCAGGAGATGAATGAAAGAAGGGTATTCAAATGGCTGGGAACTAGACCGGGCATTAAGATGCCTCCGTCGGTCACCGTATAGATTCTATACAGAGGGAGAGAGATTGAGAGAGGTTATAGCTTATGTGCACTATGAAGCCACGCCAGGGCGTCCTTGAGCCACACACTTGGCCCTACATCTGCAGAATAGGTGCTGTCACCTTCCCCTTGGTGTCTGTGTGACACCATGCTGAAGCGATGTCAGAGAGCCGGCACTGAACGCTGCTGCAGGAAAGAGAGGGTTGATTTGTGTTTGAGAGGAGAGGGAAGGAGGAGAAAAGAAAGTATTTACACCCAAAAACAGAAAAAAAAAGAAAAGGAAAGGAAAGAGAAGTGAATAAAAACGTTAGCACAATTCTTCTAAGGTACTGAGAAAAGGAGAGGTGAAAACTAAAGCTAATGGAAGAAAGTATTCTTGTTCCAACAGCAGTGCAGATCCATGGAGAGCCTTGCAGGGGCAGGACTGCCTGATATTGCTGAGAAGAAGCTGGTGGGCAGAGCGAGGCTGGGCACTGTGCCTTATCCATGTCCCTCTGGGTAGGCTGCCCACCTCCTCGCTGCCCTCAGCGCCTCTCAAACGGAGATGTAACCGCAGATCGCTCCCTGCACACCTCCCCTTGGCCTCTGCACAAACACCGAACACACCAAATGCTGGTCCCTGCCTCCACCCATGGAAACCTGGATCCGCTTCTGGCCCCGTCCCAGAAGAGTCATGCCGGGCTGGTGGTGTGAATAGCACCTCATTTTGTGGATTTGAACATTGCAGGGCAAATTAAGGATAAAACATTTTCTTTAAGCTTAAAATGACAGGCTTTTGCTGGATTTGAGTCACACTTGAGCTATTTTAAAACTCTCTCAGAATACTTTATTTTATTTTTCAAGACTAATAAGTGAAGATGGGCCAGATGAAGAGCTGTGGCCCAAACATTGCTGAGCTTGGGCGGGGGTCAATAAAAAACTACATCTCAGTTTTCCAGTTTGACTCATCCTGTTGTAGGAGACTTTTGGAGACTATCTTGTACTCGAATGCTTTGTGCTCGAGGTTTTCCTTCCACAACCTCACTTCTTTTGCAACTCATGAAAGTGCGTTTTTAATGAGAATTTGCTTGACTGCGGTGAGCTAAATTTTTAAAGGAACAAGGCTCAAAAGGCCAAAGATCTGGTAGATCTCTGCCAGACTGAACTGTGCAGTGGACTGAAAAGCAGCAATTTTGATTTGTGGTCCCATATTCAAAAACCTTTCTATCCCCTGGGGGAGCTTGAACTCAATCAGCTTTTTCTTTGAAGGAGCCAAAAATTCCATCATGAAACTCTTCCTGGAAAGACTTGCATGCTCGAGCTGATGTGGTCATGTGAAGAAACTTTGTCTGTAACCACAGAAACTAAAAATCAGAATACATATGCTGAGCCTGAACTTTATTTCTGTCAGGAAACATCCCCTTTTGCTAGGTCTGGATGCCTGCTCCTTCTTCACCTGTGCCGTGCTTGATGCTGTGAGTGCTGATCCACCAGGAAAGAGGTATCTAGCAAGTGCCTGGTGTTGTCCACATCGACCAGGGACAAATATCCACCTGGTTCTCATGTCACCCACTCCCCTTGATGCCTGGTGCTTCTTGGGACCAGGGGCAGCGACCTCTGAAGTCCCAAGCAGTGAGTAGCAGCTTTCCAAATTACAAAGTCAAACTACCAGCATTCCTAAAGTGCACCTGGTCATGCGGGTGACTGGCAACGTCTCCCACAAGTCCTGTCACTGCTGCCAGCTAGAAGTGGGTGGGAGGTGTTGGGTTGGAGGCATGTCCCTAAGGTGTGCACGCTCCTGGGCTGGCCGCTGAAACCAGCTGCCAGGAGCCAGGGCAGTGAGGTGTGCCGGTGGGGCTGGGGCTACGGCAGTGAGGGAGGCAAGGCTGGCCATGCAGAGACAGGAGTGCAAACTGAAGGTCTTGATGAGGTTGGAAGGACATGTGCAGAGAAACATACATGCAGACGTCTGCTGCCCACACTGCGCTGAAAGGTACTGGACCTTCAGAGGTGCAGGAGCTCCAGGAGACTTTGTGGGACAGAGACAGAAGATCTGGGGATCACTAGAGGAAAACACAACCTGATGCCCTTGACATAGTCATTTCAACCCATGCTCCTGTGTGCCCTTTGCCCAGAGTAAGAGTCTCATAAATAACCCACTCAGAGGGTTACTTTCTCTTGACAGCCTTTCAGGCCGTAGCTTTGAAGCCACAAAATGCTTCCAGGTGATGTCAAATGCAAGGGAAGCACGTATCTGCTGCTGGCCCTTGCCTTTTCGTGACAAGCTTTCCCCACACATGGAGGTAACGTTAGGTGCAAAGCTGCGGAAGGCAACACCTTTTTCTGTTCGCATGCATTTTTCTGGACTCTGTAAAGAGCAATGACAGAAGTGTTAAAAGAAGTTAATTTAAATGGTTTCCAGGAGGCAATTGCAGGCAAGTCTCACTCATGACGAGTCTCAACATAGATTATTGATTTATTGTTTGTGCGGTACACACCTTCACATTTCAAAAGCCAGGAAAGTTTTTGTAGCAATGCCAAAATACGAGCAAATAACACAAAAATTAAATCTCCACAAGCAGAGGTACTGTACAGGACATTGCGGTCTCAGGAGGTGCTCGGCTTTTGGGTCCTGTCTAGCATGGGCCCCTAGCCCAGGGTGCCCTGTGGGATAATCTCATTCAGATACAATGACAGAGTGCTACACAGTCTTTCCAAGGAAGTTACACACTTGCTAGGAGCCCTTTTTCAAAGTGAAATCCCCCTGAATCATTCCACTGAGGTTTTTGTATCAGGGCCTTCAATGTCTGAGGTTAAAGGAGCATGGATGAGATAATTTTCAGCAAGAGCACAAAAGAAGAGTAAATGTCTGTATCTCTTTTTCCATGACATTTTTCGATATAGGAATTGGAAGTCCTGAGCATGAGCCCTCCCAAGTCATTATGGAATTCATTTCTGGATAATGGTGAACGCGAGAAAAATGCCAAACTCCAAAGTCAGGTCACAAACCGGTCAGGTACCTTCCCTCTGAGTAGCATCTTTCTCATGCGGTTCCCATTTTGATATTAACCAGTGGGGTGAGCTGGTTTATACACAAATCTGTTTTCCATGTAATTTGAGTAGACAAGGTCCAGGCTCATAGAGTGTTAAATGGTAAAATTTGAACTGTGATTTGTGATCATTCTTCCCATCCTCAGTGCTAAAAATATAGCTGAAATCCTGACTTTATGGTAATGAATGGCAAGAAGTCCCTTTAAGCAAGAGATGTCAGGTTGTAATTTTAAAAGCCTACCAGTGCAATAACAAACAGAATAGAAAATATGGCTGCTGTCATTCCAGGATAGGGTAATAAACTCTTTATGGACATGGCATATTCAATCCCAGAATGATGCAATAATTTAGACAATAATTCACAACAGTCGGCAAAATCAAAGTTCTCATCGACTTCAATGAGGGCAGGATCAGTCCCGGAGGATGCTCTGGCTTGCTTCAGCCAAGAGCTTACAGTATTTAACCTCATGTTTTCCGGTGAAGAGAGCCACGCAAGCCATCTCTTACATCATTGTGGCTCAGTGCTCTGAGGCTGCTATAAGAAAACATCTGCTGAAGAAAGCAGGAGATGAAAGGATGGGACCCATCCTTTAGATACTGAGCTTGTGCATGTGTTTCAAGTGCCAACAAAAGCTGTTCTCCAGCAGGAAGGGTCAAAGTACCCTGTATGGTTAAAGGTGGCTTTGCAGGCGGGTCCACACAGAGGACCTGCCAGCCAAGAAACATGGGTGTATGAAGTGAAGCCATGGGTGTAGGTCCTAACCTGCAGCTGTGGTGATGGCTGGGCATCACCTGGTCCTGGGCACGGACAGCCCTCCATTCCTAAATAATCTTTTTTGTGATAAACCCCCAGATTGCTTACCACACAAGGTGAAGTTTCCTGATTGCTTTAAATTGATCTAAGTGTGGGCTGCTGCTGATGGGAGCCATCTCGTTCTCTCCTTTCCCTCTGGGCCAGTTCTTGCCCTCCTCTGCGCTGCTGGGACTCCTCATCTTTTTGTGGTTTTGGTAGACTTAGCTTTCAGCCAGGGCAAATCCCCTGCCCGACTTCAATGTTCAGCCTCACAAACCCCAGATCCGGGAGAGGAAAACTTGTTCTGGAGGGACTGACTTTTCAGTGGCATTGCAAAAATACAGCATGTTTGTGAGCAGTCCTTCCACTCATCAGTGCCACAAGTAAGGGTGAAATCCTGACTTTCACAGTAGAGGGCAAAAACTTCTGCAATGAATGGGATGTCTGGAGCTGCACAATGCAAGGGTAAACAGAAAAGAAAATGTAACTGCTGTTGTTCGAAGCTGGAGTAATAAACTATGCATGTGGTGGATGCAATCCCAGTGTACCAGAGTAATTTAATAATTTACATCTTCAGCAGCCACGCAAACTTGCTTGAGCTGATCATGAAACTATATCCTACAAGATGGAGAACAGCTATAATCTTACCGAAAGTGCTAAAATAGCTGACTAGAGAGGGTATCAGCCCTCCCAAACTGTCCTTTGATTTACGTTCACGCTAATGGAACCAGGTGAGGGACTAGGATGATGAAGACTTGGGTATCATGTACCACACTGGGAGGCGTACCCAGCAGCTCAGGCCAAAACCTGACCCGCCACAGGCCTGAGCTGAGCTGGATCACTTGCGTGCAGCCTGGCTCCTGGGGATGCACAGGGGGCTGGGGCTGCTGGCAGAGACTCGACGCTGTCCCCAGGTTTAACAGGCTTAGGTAAACCAGGCTCCCAGGCACAAGAAGGACTAAAGGGTTTGGCAAGCGGGAGCATCTTGAGACAACACAGAGCTGCGAAAAGCAATTTAGGGAGCAAACCTCTGTAGATTGCAAACCTCTTCAATTGCACATTCAGTGAGGTGGACCAAAAAAGTGAGCAGGCTGTTTTGCAGGCCTGGCTCCATGCCCACATTCAACAGCTACAAGCCAGCATAGCCAGCCAGTGGGTCCTGGGGACGCTGCGGCCCCTCTGCAACAGTTGAAGCAGGTACAGGCACCCTCCTCCCAGGCTGAGCTTCATCAGCATCACTGATGGTATAAGGAATTAGGGGACAAAGAGAAACAAAAGCAATAGCCAAGGGTTTAAACAGGAGAGCAGTCCAGCCCCGGAGCAGCCACCAGACCTCTTTTTCCTTCTTTTGGAGCCGTGCAGAGGCAGCAGCTGACAGGTATTTCTGTAGGCTCCCAGCTTATGGGCTCAGCAGTTAGAGGGGACAGTGAAGATATTTAGCTCCTCCGGCATTCCCGGGGTGAAATTCAGGCCATAGCAAAGCTGGCGGGAATGCTGCCATTGCCTTCCACCGAGCCATGATTTCACCCCATAGGTATTAGTTTTTCCTCTCCTCCCAACACCAGTACAGATACTAGAAAACCACAGTTATCAGGGTGCTGCAAATAAATACTCCGGGCCACAAATCTGGTTTCTTTGTCAAGAGGCACAAAACGAACCTAAGAGGACAGGCCGGAGAGCAGCGAGGATGCAACACAACAAAGCGTGATTAACACAAGGTGGAAGGAGAGACAGAAAAGCAGCTTCTGTCCTCAGTAGGAAATAATATCGTGTTCTGCAAAAATAATCAGCTGTCACACGCAGCTTAAAGCACGTTATGGACTTTGTGTTCCTATGGTTATAAATGGCATCTTTCAGCAACACGCTGTGCTCAGCCTTCGGCTGCCTTTCTGCACAAGAAGCGCACAAACCAGCCAAGTCGATCCATGAACCAGCATGACAGACAGGAAGGCCTTTCCTGACAAAAGATCATTTTCTTGCTGAACTAATTCTAAACTCAAACCAACCACTTCTTTATCACCCTGCAATGATGAAAGGAATGAGATGGTGGTGTGTGGCATGGAGACCAGGGAGATGGAGATGCTCCTCTTACCTTCGGGCTTTCTCCAGCCTAGGGCAGAAGATGCACCAGGTCCAGTTTTCATGGAGGGAGAAGGAGAACAGTTACATTGACTAAAACTTCTTTTTCCTGTTTTTTACATCCACATGGCACCACTTCATCTGGTCACTGAGAGGGACCAAGCGATGGTGCCACACACATGACATAAACGGTCCTGAAGGTGCTTTCCATTGGTCACCCTTGCAGACTGCTCCCTTGGGCTTTATCTGAGAATTAACTAAGTGTTTTAAGGCAGGCTAGTTACGAATGCCTGGTGCTGAGGAAGTGCTGTGCAGTTAACGTGGCTGCTTTCTAAAAGCATCTCATCATAACCTGGACCTTTGCCTGTTTCTGTTGAACATGATGAGGAGAAGAGCTGCTGTAGTGAGTATAAATGAAACTAAACAGGAAAAAAAAACTGATGGTAACATCAAAAATATGGATTTGGAAGGATGGGGGGTTTTTTAGACGCTTCTGTTATTGTAGCCCAGAGGAAATCAGCTGTGTTGCATATTTAAGAAAAAATGGTTCAGACTCAAAACCAAATGACCTGAAAGTCATGCAGATGGAGGGGAACACAGTACATCGCGGCTGCCAACCCACAGGTATGAAGGGAATTTTGCTAAGTATTGCATCTGGTAACAGAACTAGGGGAAGAAAAACAAAATTTTTCACAGCAGAGAGTTTGCTCCTGATAAAATCTGTTGAAGATTAATGACCTTTCTCAAGACAATTGCTGAAGATATAAATTCATTTACATGCCGCAGTCAAACATGTCCTTCTTATTTTCAGTGTTTCTTTCACACTTGACGTGCATGTGAAGATACCCAGCTACGCTGAGGAGTCCCACCTGATCAACCTTCAGGAAGTTGCACAGACAAAACCCAGCACTGAGCCCCTGGCAGGGCTGCAGCCTCCTGCACTGACCTTGAAGGAAACCAGCTGAGCCAGTCCATGGGATGTGGGTACCATGGAGTCCTTATTCCTGTGACCACTGACTTTCTAGGCCAGAGAGGAGCTCCTTCCTCCACGTGGAAACTATTAGGATCTTTGAACTGGTTTGAATATGAGTATTCCACCGAGATATTATCTCTGCTAAGAACAAGGTGATGTCATGGGAAGCCTTGGGAAGCCTTGCTTCTCAGTAGAACAGAAAGTTTGAAAAGGAGGAAAAATGGTCTCAACTTTGATCGAGTGGCTTAAATTTCAGTGGCCACCAGCACTGATCCCAGGGCAGCTGCCTGCCTCCAATGTAGGGAAATCATTTTCCCAGCTGCTCTCACAGAAAGGGCTGAAATTGAGAAACCAGCTCTGCTAAAAGGATGTCCAAATCTGCCCTGGAGGCCCTCTAGCAGAAGAGACCAGACCAGAAACATTTCCATAGCCAAATCTCTGCAAACCTGGGTGGAAATCTCATGTGCAGCAGGAACCAGAGGACTGAGTAGAAAGAACAGAGCCTGATGTGCCCAGGTGAACATCAGACAGCCCCCAAGATGTCTTACAGCAGTGAGGATCCTGGCACAGGAAGGAAGGGGAGAGGTTTGCTTGGAGTGTTTTTGCCCTCAGACCTGCAAATTTTGAGCTTTGTCTATGACGGAAGTGCCTCTGGTTCAGAAGCTTCTTTGCTTAATCATCACAATATTTTAAATAATGAGTGGAGCAATAGCTTTCAAACTGGGCAGTAGTTTGAAAAACATCTAATGAAAAATATCCAAAGAAGAGATGTTCAGAGACATCAGTAGGCTGAAGAACAAGAACAGGTGACCTACAAGAGTCTCCCTTATATGAAAGCTGACAACAGTCCTTGTCAATGGCATCTCCTCTCCCAAGGAGAGGGGGACTGAAGGAATTACTGAACCAGGGGAGACTTTGTACTGGGCACTCTGGGAAAGATATACTGCAGTTGGCATGAAGACAAGCGAGAGCTGGATATTCAAGCTGGTTTTGGGCATAGGCAGGTCAGAACAGCCAAAACATGTCAAAGCAAGGTCCAACCAGCCCAACACTATTTCTGCGTCAGTCACTAGCAGAAGAACCATTCCTTCTGTCTTGAATCTCCCACTCTGGGTGCCCACAATTCCCACAAACACATGTGCAAGAGCCAAGGGCTTCTCAGGTCTTGAGATGGCTGCCGAGGGCCAAGACAAGGTGCCGTGTCAGTGGGGCTGGAGGAGAGACTTTGAATCTCTGGAAGTTTGAAGCCAGATGGGATGCACAGGTGGGATGGAGATTCGCATGGAGAGCACAACAGGGCAGCTCACAATACTGTAGATGTCTGTGAATAAGGTATGCAGCTAACATCTGGTAAAAGCATAAAAATATAAAGCAATCTTGGACGATTATATAGAAGTACAGTGAAAAAGAGAGGCTTGGGCACCACGTCTGACACGGCTGCTGTTGGTAGAACTGTTGCATCAATAGGTTTTGTACTAAAAATACTCCTAAAAATACACTGCTTTTCAACTATAATCTGTCTTGAGTGCTGTAACGTGCTTGGATGAAAGCTAACTGATGAGATTTCCTTATATTCTGTACATTATTTAATGTGCCAGTCGCTCTAACTTTTTGTATTTTTGTGGCTGAAACAATTCTGGATTTTCAATTTTTCATCATTATGTAGGTCTCTCATCTTTGCTATATTTTCTAGGCTCTTTCTGTCACTCCTGATCTATTCTGTTCTGGTTTGGCTTGAGTCCATACATCCCACCACATTTTCTTTCAAAATGGTTTCTGTGAGCTTTCCAAAGAGATATCCACAAAAATTGGAAGGGATAATAGAAGAGTTAATGTCAGACTAACTGATGGGAGGGCAGCATTTCAGAGAGATTGGCTGTGAAATCTGCTCTGATTTTGAATATCGACAATGAACCGGGAGGATGAACCCTGAGCTAAGGAAACATCTCAGATGGATTGTCATGCACGTGAAGTGCAGTGCAGTGCCCACAGGCTTGAAGAAGTGGAGTCTGGCCACGGCTGTCCTAGGGCAGCATCATACACAAAGTCATCACAATAGGGACAGGGAATATAATGAGAGAAGTCTCTGTAACCACTGAGGACTCACACAGCCTGGTTCCACTAGTCATGCCCCTAACTCAGAGCACTAGCCTTTTCTGATTTACAAAAGAATTCAGGAAAAGTATTTAAAAGCCATTTTCTTTCTCCTCTGGAGAAATATATGCTGGTACATGTAATAGCTGGAAAATTCTAAAAAAATGGGATTTCCAGCTCCCACGGGTGAGACTTTTCTTCTGCAGCATTGTAGCCTGGGCCGCGCTGCGCTGTGGCTCTCATCACAATGGGTCCCTTCCAGAGGGTGATGGTTTGCAGAGGATGGCTGCCTTTAAAGGGTCTCTGAAAGACAGTGAAGAAAAGGCAGCCTTTTGTTCGCAGAAGTAAACAGATGCAGGGAATCTGCACTACCACGGGGAAACGTGTCAGAGACACACGAAACATTGGCAAGCAGTGCTGGAGAACATGTGGTTTGTATTCCTGGCTGTTCATCCCATGTGCTTTATCCTGTAGACTTTTTTCCTTCTTTTTTCTTTTTTTTTTCATGCAATATCGCATCTAGTTTGTTTTGACTGTCACTTGGAGTAGGTATGCCCGGGGACCTGCTGGCAGCCAGTGGGATACAGAGGGATATTTGAACATCCAAAGAACTTGCTTACACACACAGTCATGGTAAATGCTCTGTGCTTGTGTTCTTCCATCATGGGGTTCTTGGGGACCTGGATTTATTACAACACTCAGTGATATTGGAAAAATGTCATAAGCGCCAGTTGATCTACACTCACTTCTACAGTTAAGCAGTTTTATTACTCCCTGCTCACTTCATTGTTTCAGTAGCTTAGAGCACATCAAAGCAGATGATAAACGGGAGAAAACAGGAGAGCTCTGTTCTCAACTTTAATATCTTGAGTATTTTTTTTTTTTATGCTAAGAGTAACCGGATCATATTTTGCAATCTAAACTTTAATGTTTTATTTTCTTAAGCTGAGACTGCTGGAATTTTGCACTTGTGCAAAAGCGGTACAATTACCGTGTCCCTCTGCATCGACACCACAAAAAAGAAGTCAGGCTAACATTAAACTCGTCCACTCAGCAGACTGAGACTTTCTACACATGTCAGCTGAGAGCTCCCACATGAGCAATACTGAGCCTCTTCCATGGGGCTTTCTAGTGACTTAAACTTGTCAGTTTAAATTTATATTTCTGAAAGTTTTTTGAAAGAAAAACATGCCAAAAAAGTACTTTGGCCAGGCTCCCCCATCTCGCTGGCTGCGTGGATGTGCAGAGCAAGCACCGCTCCCGCCAGGCAGCAGCTTGGTGCCTCTCACATGAGCTTGCGGGATTCTTGGAAACCCTGTGTCCCCATGGCCAGGAAGCAAGCAGCACTGCGACATTGTGTAAATTTTCCTGTACATCATGGAATGCTTCTTCAAGGTCCCGAAGCAAGGAGGGGAGGAGCCTTCCTTAGCTGAATAAGCCTCCATTCATGTTTAGCTGAGAGGCGATCCTTCCTTAGCCTTCATGGATCCTCCCTTCCAGTGATGCTGCTCCAGCAGCCTCTGGCTTGGGGAAAACATCTCCAGGGCTGTCTGCTGCTCTTGGGGTACACGACGAAGCTCTTGTCAAACAGAAGCGCTCACTTACCAATTGCCAAAACCAACAAATTTCAAAGAGGTTGACACTTTGTCTCTAGACCTGTTTCCATTCATAACATCTCCTGCCTCATGCCTCTGCTGGGAGGGATGCCCAGGAAGGCAGGGTGCCCAGGAAGGCAGGGCACTTCAGCGCTGGCGACAGGCCTGAACTAGAGCATGTTTTTGACACAGGTCGGAAGACTGATCAATAGAAAAATCAGTCCATCAGAGGAGGATGGTTCTCCAGCTCAGCTCTGAGGAAGGCAGTAGCGCCGACATGCAATTGTGGCTCCTCCATCTAGCTCCTGTATGCTGGTAAACAAAACTTTATAGAAAATATGGAAAACAAAGAGTTTCAAACAATTTGTTATAGATACTCAGCTCTGGGCCTCAGTAGGACTGCACTCTAGGTCAGCTCAGCTAACAAGGTGTGTGTGCCACATCTCCACAGAGAAGCAGCAGGAAGACACCAGTGACAGAACATTGGTCTCAACGCAACTTTCCCCCTATTTTCACCACCCTAAAGGATGACTATTTTTCTTTCATAAATACCTGACATGTCTCTGTCACTGGGACCTCAAAATCTTGCATCTTATCAGGTCTGATACGGTGTCTATAGGGCTCGTTTTGCAATATGCTGCTTTACTCCTTTATAGAACCTCTGGAAGAGCTTCTGGCAACCAGAGCTAATTTCTTGCGCAAATGTTGGACAACTACTACCCTATCTGCACCACTGTGGTCTCTTGCAGGGAGCTGGGCAACAGAGTTCAGAAGCGGTCCCTGTCTGAGACAGGTACGACACTGCACCAGGTAACAGGAGAAGAGCAAACAAAAACTTTATATTCGACAAAGATACTTGGTGAACCTTGCATCTTTTGTCTCCCTCCTCCGCAAAAAAAAAAAATCCCAGTGTATGCAGCTGAATACATTGGATTTACTTGGAATATTTGTCTAGCAGTAAGAAATTCCTGTATCAAGAGCCTCTCACGTCAGTGGTAAGAAAAACCCTGTCACTTGCAGGAGAAGTAAAAAGCTAAAAAAGAAATAGGAGGGTATGGCACCAACCATTCTTATCCAGCTGGACTGAGTTGAGATAATGAACTACTAATTAACTACTCAACTCAAGGTACCTATCCTGCCTACAAGAGGCAGGCCATTTCCTCCTGGCTGCGGAAGATGCAACAGCATCCCTGGTGCCGCAGCCCAGGCTGGTGAGCAACAGGAGGGCAAAGTAGTTTTCTGTCTGGCCATGAGGTAGCACCGTTGAGCTATTCATAGCAAAACCCAAAGCTTATCTGCCTCAATTTTACAAGCAGGCTTCTGGAGGCACAAGCGACCTGTCATTTTACATTGACCAGATCAAGAGATTAGGTTAACCACTGTGCTAATTCAGTTTTGGTGATGAGTCAGGCCATGCCTCCTCTCTTGGCCGTTTTTCACCCTCTATAGTCTTTCCAATTTCTTACAGGAAAATCAGCATTTTATTGACCATTCTCACATCATGCCCTTTCCCAGGGTGTTTCTCGGCACCTGGTGAGCACTGATGAATGCTGGCTCTACCAGGCTCTGAGCAGACAGGTGCTGTCTACAGCCCCACCACACAGCCCCCAAGGGACAGAGGATGAACAGAGAAAGCTGGACAGGCTCAGCGGGTGAGGAGATGGAAAGCAGGGACTCTAAAGAGAAATCTACAGATTTGAGTGAGGAACCGAATCTTTAGTTCCTAGTTTCAGACTGTAGCCAAAAGGGTTAATGTGGTTTTTTATTAAGTCCATGAAGAAATAGATAGAAACAAGGAAGAACTGGCAAATCTGCTCCTGGACAACTAGGTCTGATTATACTATCTGCTTTTTGAAGATGCTGAAGAATTGGAGAAGGATGCAGTTTACTGCCAGACAGAGACATTGTCTGGAAAACATCAAATCATGGCCTACAGGACGTCTGCTTTCCTCCAAGGCATCCTCCCCACAATGTTTTTGTATGCTGTTGCCAAGCAAATCAGTTGGTCAGAAGAGGGTGAAGAAATGCAGCTTGCAGAGATGCCTTGCTGGCCCCCTGCAAGCCCATTGCTGTAAATGAGATCTTTCCTCCAGTAAAAATTATTTCAGGGAAAAGAACAGAAAAACAAAGACTGACTGACAAAATGCTATTTCCATCTGCAGCTGCAAGGTTGAGGAGACCTATTCGCAGGCAGCTAAAGCCACGCTACCATTAACATTTCAAGGAGGCTGCATGAATGTTAGACGAAGTTCTTCAGCCCTGGAAAATGCTTACATCAGGAGAAGGAAACGATGCTCTCCAGAGCTTCTAGGGACACAGGCTGTGCTGAGATCTGATGAGATTCACTTCCCTGTGCAGCACTGCTGGGGCACTATAAGCATTACCCAATATTTGTTGCTGACGTATCTGATGTACAAGTGGTTTGACAACAGCAGTGACTGAATTGGTTGCAGCAAGAGAGGGTGTTGAGCTTTTGAGGAACACAGCAAGGCTTCCCGTGAGCATGGGAAGCGGGTGGCAGATGTATGCTGGTAACTTGGAATAAAACAAGTCAGTCCCATT
Organism: Tauraco erythrolophus; assembly: GCF_009769465.1. Classification (NCBI taxonomy): domain Eukaryota; kingdom Metazoa; phylum Chordata; class Aves; order Musophagiformes; family Musophagidae; genus Tauraco; species Tauraco erythrolophus. Next base: position 67,770,321 of record NC_141465.1, on the reverse strand, counting down.
GATGGAGGTGGGGCAGAGAGGGGAAAACGTTACTATAGAACGATGGGGGAAACAGGGGATTTTACCCAGGTTGTTGATTATTCAGCAGCAAGCCTCGTGCTTTAGAAGATGGAAAATGACCTGTAGTCCCAACAAACACCATAGGGCTGCTGACGTGGAGGCAAGCCCTACGGGAAGGAAAGATGTGGTGACCTTGGAATATTTTTTAGATGCTGCAGCCTGAGCTGGAGCAGCTGGGCTGCAGACAGCCCTGCACCACTGAGGACTAAGTGGAAACCCTCAGGGGTCAGCACTGCTCAGGCTCTTCAGCCCTCTGGCAGCCTGTCTGCATGAATGTTTGCTGGGAGGCTTTGGAGGAAGGCAGCTTTCTTGTTTCTTTCATAATTCCTACACTCGGCAGACACGGTGTCTTCAGACCCCTCTCACTGAGCAGACAAAAATCTCACACTCTAGTTCCTTCTAATCCTCTGAATATCTCAGTGAAAAACAGTCCTCTAGTTAAAACACTGCAACAGCTCCATTCAATGCTGTTAATACATATCATGTGCAGACAGTGGTGGCAGTGAGCAAGCAGTATTGAATGCACATGGGTGATAAAAGTACATAAATGTCCCCCCGCCCCATATCAAGCAATTCTCCTGCATCTGGCTCTACTGAATTTAGGCTAAAAATGGCAACGATGGAGTCTGTGGTTATTTTTGCACCTTCCAAATCAGAGTTTTACAGGCACGAGCTCACATTGCCCAGAGGGTTTGTAGGACCAGTGACTCTCAACAAGAAATGGACTAGGCAACAGAGAAGCTTGAGAACTGCTGTCCTGTGCTGAGCAGGTTTTTGGGGTGTTATTAAGATGCCATCTCTTAGTTTTAGTAGAATCTGAAAATGTCTGAGACTGCACAGGCCTTCCTGTCATTAAGGAAAGGTAAGCAGGATGCTGCTCCCTCTCTGGTCCAAGGGAACTGAATGATGACCAGCTCCACCTGACTCCACAGGTCATCAGGGAACTGAAGTCATGTCCCCTGGACTTGCCCCAGAAGCAGCTCCTTGGGTTCAGGAGCTGTATAGGCAGTGGCAGATGGCCACAGCAGAAACGCACTGTGCTCAGGAGTGAGTGCTCGGGGTTTGCTCAGGGCGCAACCAGGCGGTCACCACCAGCAGTCTTCAGGGATGCTGTGAGGTGGGATCCTTCATATCTGGTTCAGAGGGTGTACATACACTCCCCTCATGCCTCTCAAAGCCTTCAGGCAGGAGAGTGGCTTAGGGGAGAGGAGATGGGACGCTGGAGGGATTACTCAGGGCAAAGCGTAATCCACCAAGCCCTCACAACTGAATCTGAGTCTCATTTTGCTTGCCGATAGTTCGAAACCCTGAGGGTAAAGCTTTTAAAACCCATTTAACATGAGAAAGCCTGTGTGACTCTTGGGCTGATGTAGGTGTTTCATATGCTCACTATATCAGAAATGTCTCCCAGAGCCACCTTCCAGAACTCTGCTCCTAAGTGACGTGAAGTGAGAGAAGTCCTCTGTTAGCGAGTCCTAGACCCCCGGATAGCCTAGCTGTCACGGAGCCGTCTGAACTATGCCTGGATGGTGAGTGAGGGGCTGCGGGGCTCTCACTGCCTGACGAAGGAGTTGGTTTATGTCATGCATTATGCTGAGTGCTGAAAGCAAAAATTGATCCACTCCTAGAGCACACAGCTCTGCTCTCACTCACACACCAAAGCAGCACTGTTTGGAGAGTGGCAAGGGCTAAGATTTAACCTCCAGCAGGTTTCTCACAGCTGAATTTGCTCACGTCTTCTCATTTTTTTCAGTTGCCAAACTCAGAACTTTTTGTCGATCGAAAATTTTTCTGCAGGGTTCTAGACCAGTGGTGCCTTCCTCAGCCTTTGAAAACACGCACGGTAACACACAGCTCTCAGTGGGAAATGGCCTCTTTATTTTCTGTTGAGTGGAAATCTTTCAGCATCTCATCTCACCTGTGCCTCTTCTAACAGAAACAGAACAGATGGCAGAAGAAAGAATATTGTATTTAACACTGGTTTCCTCTTCCTCTCATGGGCTTTTGCATTTGCAGCAGATGCATTTTGAGAAGAGGAGTCTGAGCACACACCCACTTCACTGGTGCAAGACACTTTCTGCATTGTCCCCAGTCCTTCCCACCAAAACTGTTGCTTTATATTCTGCAAGCAGGATCCCGAAAACGGGTGTGACACAGACCAGCAGCAGGAACCTAAGTAGCAGATAGCAGCGAGAGTAGATATTCACCTAAATGCAAAGCTACATGTCAAAGGAAAAGGAATATGGCTTCAGCATAGCCTTTTAGAAATAATCAGTAGAGACACAATCCCACACACACACCAACCACACCACATAATGGGTGTTAGTCCTCTGTGTAAGGTGACCTGGATATATGAACAAACCAGGCAGAAGCTCTGCTTTTCTGTTTTAATTAGCATCTGCTTCTCAGCTGGTCCTTGTCAGCCCTCACAGCCAAGGATGAGATACTCCAGCAGAGACAGCCGTCTCAGCTAGCCAGCGCATAAAACATCCAGCCTCTGGCAGTGTGGCCGAAAGCAGCCCGTGCCACAAACATACGGCTCCTGCCAGCCCACCTCCGGCCAGCCCTGCCCCCGTGTCTGCCCAGGTGAAAGGCACAAAACGCTTCGATTTCGTGGTGTTGCAGAGGAGGGGCTGGCTGAGGAGTGTGCTACTCCCGGGTCCCAGGTTGGCTTGAAACTCAGGCGAACGTTTACTTAAGAAGGGATATCTGCCGATCAAGCATCACGTGCCTTCCAGGGAAAAACACACAGTGCAAACAAAAATAAATGGCCTGATCTATGCAGAGCAGGGGGGAAAAGTCACACAGCCGGATTTGTGCTGCCTCTTCCAGGATGAGCCCTGGAGAAGTGCTCCACCGCCACGTGTTGCAGCCTTGCCAGCGCCAGCCGGGCACACCTCTTTTGGGCAAACTCCCCGAGCTCGCACTGTCCTGACAGTGGTGGCTGGTAGCGTGGGGGGAGCAGGATCTGCTCCTCCCAGGAGAGCTGCCAGCAACCACCCCCAATGCCATAGGAGGACGGTGACAGTAGAAAGGGCTAGGGGAGATCAGCTTTGGGTTAAGGTGCACCAGGGGAGAGGTCTGAATGTGTAGTGCCAGAAGGGGACATGAAAGAAGGCTGGTGGAAAAAGTTTCTGCCCCATCCAGCTGAGGTCCAGATCCCTCCCAGGCCTGGTCTGAGCAGCTCCTGAGACATGGTTGGTTGCCTGTTTAGCTCCGCTCCTTCTCTCTCTTGCTTCTCCCGCCTGAGAGGCAGCCCAGCTCCTCTGGGGCCTGGACACCAGTAAAAGGCAGAGATGGTTTGCCAGCAACTCTCTGCTAAGGACCCTGCAGCACCAGATAACCCCATCTGATCCCTGCAAACGGAACAGTAAGGCACAAAGGATGGTTAGTCCATCTTAAGGAAGTGCTTTATGGTTCTTCTGGGTCAGACAGCCGAGGGGCTCTAAAGGAGTCTTCAATTGAACATACTTTGCAAGACTGATCAAATATAGTATTATTTTTGTTTTGCTAGTGCTTGCAAAAACAATAGGAGGATATCCCCACTCCCAAATTTAAGAATGCCAGTATCCTTCACATTTTTCAGAAATCTTTTTTCAGATCTATTTTAAAAACATAAGTCCTTTGAGCCAGCTCTAACGTGGATGCGACAGTTACTGTACTAATGCTGTAAGGCCTCGTGGCCTTCGGTTTTATTTCCAGCCATTCCAGAAACAAACACGGGGCCAGCTCTATGGGTCCCAAGCTGTGATCCACACCACAGGAATTGCTCGTGGCACTGGAGAGTTAAACATATAGTTGTTTTCCACTGTGAGTTAACAATAAGGATGTGCAGCTCACCCAGTCAAGCGAGTTTCCCTTCCCATGTTGGAAAACAGTACAAAACAGGCAACCGAGCAGAGATTCTTAAAATGAGATTGATATCACACCCATGCAATCCAACAATAAGTACAAAGTAAACTGAAAGCAATAGCCAGGATATTCATTGCTGCTTGGCAGCCCGAGCTCTAAGTGATACCACAGGAGAACAGCCACCCTCCTCGTATTGATCCATTTGACAGTGCTGAGGCAGCAAGGGATTTACCTTCTGCGTCTCTGGCTGCCCTCTGCCAAGCAGCATTATCCTTTTATTTTCCAGTACCAAGTATCCAATTAAAAACACTGCAGACAGGTCATGCAAGGCTTGAACCTATCTACTCAGACTCCCTCTGACAGTTCAGGCTTGTTTGGGAGGGGGCTCTTTGTCCTGGCCAGCAACTGAACATCATGCAGCCACCCATTCACCCTCCCCTACCCCCAGGGGACGGGGAAGAGAATTAAATGGAAAAAGGGAAAGAGACCCATGGGTTGGGATAAGAACAATTTAATAATAATACATGAATATACATAACAATAGATACAAACAAGTGATGCACAGTGTAATTGCTCACCACCTGGTGACCAACGCCTGTCCTGTGCTGGACTAAGGATCCCAAAACAGCTGAGTCCTGATACTGCTATCCCAGGTGAGCGAGAGGCCCAAAAAGAGAGAGTGAGACAGCACTCTGGGAGTCCAAGAGTGAGAGCCTCCAGAAGAGCAAAAGCCCTTCTTTCCGGTCAACCCTCATCTTTATACTGGGCACGATGCTGCATGGTATGGAATGCTTCAGTGGCCAATTTAGCTCATAAGGGGCTTTGTAGGCCCTTTGTCCCAGCCATGCTCCCCGCTATCCTGTTGTGCTCCTGCGCATTGGCAAAACATGGAAAGCTGAAAAGTCCTTGAGGCCTCAGTGCCAACTACAAACATCAGTGCGGTATCAGCATTCTTCTCATAGAATGGTTTACGTTGGAAGGGAGCTCAAAGATCATCTAGTTCCAACCCCCCTGCCATGGGCAGGGACACCTTCCACTACACCAGGTTGCCCAAAGCCTCATCCAACCTGGCCTTGAACACTTTCAGGGATGGGGCATCTACAACTTCTCTGGGCAACCTGTTCCTGTGCCTCACCATCCTCTGAGTGAAAAATTTCTTCCTTAGATGTAATCAAAATCTCCCCTCTTTCAGTTTAAAGCCATTGCCCCTTGTCACATCACTACACGCCCTTGTAAAAAGTCCCTCCCCAGCTTTCCTGTAGGCCCCTTTAGGTACTGGAAACGAGTCCTCACCACGAGCCCCAGACTAAAACCTAAACCCAGAGCTCTTCTAGCCGCTAACAAGCAGCAATGACTCTTCCCCAGCCGCAACCGGGACGCGCCGGAGCTGCTCCAGCTTTGTGCCCGACCGCGGAGCTGGTGCCGCTGCGTGCGGGGAGGGTGGGAGCACCGCGGCGGTGCCCGGAGCCGAGCGGAGCGGTGCGGTGCCGGGGGGCGGGATGCGGCGGGTTGGGGGGGGGGGCGGGTTGTGGTGGTGTTGAGGGACGGATGCGGCGGGGGAGCACCACCCCCTAGCGGCGCGAGCCGCCCCCGGCACCCCGGGCGGGAGGGAAGGATGCCGGGAGGATGAGAGCCCGTGGCAGCAGCCGGGCGTCCCGCCCGGGTGGGGTCCCCCTCAGCCCCCGGAGGTGTCTGTGCTGTCAGCCATCGCGCCGAGTTCCGCGCGGTCAACAGGAGGGAACGGGAAACTCTTTAGGTTTGATTAATTTCGTCCCAATTAATCGTAGACATCAAAAACTGTGAGTCAGGCTCTAGAGGGGCCTCTCCCCGCTCTCCTTCCCCTGGCTACTACTAAAGGAGGTGGAGCGACTGTCTGGAATGTCAGCGTCTGCGTGGTGGCCACCTACATTTGGAGAGAGCGAGCTGTTATTGAATTAACTTGGAATACAGATCTCACTTCCCTGGGATTGCCCGGTTAAGTAACACTCAAACAGTGCCGTCAGAGCTTTATATGAACATATGGAGTGGAACATCATTTCCCATCCCCTGCGGAAGAAAACACTCCTGATTAATGCCGTTTCAAAGCCCCTAATTGCACTTCTCGAACACTCAGATCCCGCTACATCCAAATAGTCACACGAGTGAGATTTTACAGACAAGGATGCCGCCATAGTGCATGTGGCACAGAAATATGTCTTCCACCCCATCAGCTCCAGGCAGCGCTGCGGTTATTGTATTTGTAAGGGAAGAAAAAAATAAAAATACTGCACGAGGAGCTCACCAGCTTCCTTCCTTCTCTGCTGCAACCTTGTGTCACTGCTCAGGTGGCCTCCTGGACTGAGGGAAGACAGCGTTGCTGTCAGGAGGAGACGAAAGATCTGTCTGATCTGTTCGAGAGTGAGGTGGGATGAGGCGGACCCCAGAGGTCCATTCCATTACCAGGTCTTTCAGTGATTCTCTAATTAATGATGGCAGTCAGGTCTAGGACACTGGTGAACAGGAGCTCTGAGACAAGGGAAGGGGCAGCAGCCTGGGCTGGGCACTTGGGACAAGAGGAAGGTGCTGGGAAGCAGGGGTGGATGGAAGCAAGTGGCACTGGCACCAGGGAGGGAGAAGAGACGGGGACAGTTTCGTAAGGGCAAGGCCAACCTGGTACATTTAGAGGGAGGAAGGATGAACTGGCAGAATTTGTGCCAGGCAGAGCAACCCTGCCTGCAGAGCCTGGAGGAACTCCTGCAGCATCCACCTGCGAGGAGCTGGGGGAGAAGCATCCCGATCTCCTTGCTGGCCCCAGGCAGGTGGACAGCCACTGCAGCTGCAGGTGGTCCATGCACACATGGCTGTGTGGTGGCTTGTAGGGTTTTCACCGAGGTGTTGCTCCGAGGAACACAACAGAAAACAACAGCTCATGCTCGCAGTAGACAATGCTTAGGCAGGAGAAACAGGTAGAGAAAATGAATTACTGAACAGCTTGACTAAAGGAGCGTCGTTCAACTTTGGCTTTGGGAGCCTGGTGGGCAAAATCAGCTCTGATTCTTCTGCTTAAGCCTGCCCAAGGCCTCCTGGCTCTTGCTGTACTTTGACTGTGTCAGGTCCCACCCTATTAGCTGAGCAGCGTCTCAAACACCAGGGCGCTCACCCCCTTCCAGCCCGGGAAGATAGGTGCTGCTTTTTCCAGCCCCCATGAGGATTTCCATGCCTTCCTCCTTTTAATGCAACTGGCTGATACCTATTACCTGCCCAGGCCTGCCAGTTTCTTCATTCCCACTCTTCTGCACTCACAACTTCTAAATAAAGCGAAAGCATCGGCTGTCTTCTGACACCGAAATAACTTGGGCACCAGCTCCCCTCCGCTGAGAATCAGTGCCAAGTCCCCTCAGAGGGCTCTCCAAACTGCTCCGTACAAGGGCTTTTGCTTGCCCTTCCCGCTTCCTGGCACCTTCAATAGAAATCACGCCAAGGGAACTTCTCTGGAGTGAAAAAGGATGACTTTAGAAAAATGAGGTTCCGATGTGGCTCTCAAGTGGGAAACCTGCCTTTGAGCCTGTGGTGGTCTTCACCAGGAGAATTCAAGGCAGCAAAGAACTGGTGGGGAGGGTGCTGGAGCAAGTATCTCAGGTTCAGCTCCTTGGTAAACCCTGAGGAAACATGGTACTGTGCAAGCAGGAAGAGCCAGATCTCGGAGCTGAATTTCTCTCTGGTTTTGCCTGGTTCTCATGCTAGAAGAACAGCAGGACCCTTGGGAAGCTGCATGTGAAGACAAGGCAAAAGATGAAGAGGGTGTCACCTAAACAACAGCGCATTTGGGGGGAGGAGGACATAAACACAGGCACTATTGTCTTCAGAAGAAGACAGCGTCACAGATGGCACTGTGCTGATGCAAGTGTTCGTGAGACTGCTGTAAACCTGGTCAGGTAGACGGTCCAGGTTTTTCCAAAATCTCCTCCTCTTATCAAGTCCAAATTATTTCAGTAATTCAATTGCATCAGTGCTATTAATAGGATGCTGAACCACAGCCAGGGTGGGGGAGCAGGAATCTCTGTGAGGGGGCTTTATCACAAGAGAAAACATACCATGGGGTTGTCCTCATCACACAGTGGCTCAGCGGAAGGCGAAGCATTTGCATCTCCAGACATCACAGATGAGTCTGTCTATTTTTAAAGTTGCTTTTCTCAGCTGTGAGCCTCTCCAGTCATTCCCGTCACGGGTGTAGGATGTCATGGCTGCCAGAGGATGGCTTCTGGAGAGGAGGACAAGTAGGAATTACAACAAAGTTGTAACACAGAAAAACTTGTTAAAGAAAGTAAGACACAAAGTGTTTCAGAGTGGCCTTTTTTGTGCTCAGCTTCTTGTTTTCATCAAGTGAGTATTTCCCTTTTTCTTCCCCTGTAATTCATAAAATTTGCTTCCTTTATTCGCATCAGCAGATTTCTCTACACAAACATGATGACTACAGTTTTAGTTTCCAGCTCCAGAGAAATACATGGCTACAGTTACCCAAAGGACCTTTCTTAATCAAATACATTTATTTATTCACACCTCTGGTACCTGATGGCAACCCTGTGCACCGTTGTCACCTCTATCCAGACTTAATTTGTTTTCATGTAAGAGTAAGAGTCTATATCCAGGCAGTACATTTGTTGTGGCCTTGAGTGAATCTTAAAAAACATATTTCCTTTTGACAGCTTTAGGGCACGACAGTGCAACGGTGACAACTGTGACAGAGATTACAAAAGTTGAGTGAATTTAGTAAAATTAGTCAGATACCATACAGGTCCCACACTTGTGGGGAGAATTTGCCCTGGACATTAACTGGGACTCTGTACACCCAGGATATACACTTTTGGTAAGATTCAGCATAGTAACGTTTTCAAACTAGTAAAAAGCCGATTTCTCTTTTTATCATTTAAACACTTTTTACATTTAGCCCAGGCTGCTGGTGAGCCTTTTGTTTAATCAACACATCCATATTAACTTTGCAGGCAAGCCTGCTCACACCAGGCAACTTCATGGTTCAAAGTAATAGCTCTGTGCAAATACGATAAATCCAATGATTTGAACATTTCAGGTTGTCATGGTTTGATGGGGAGGGGGTTCTGGTGGCAGGAGAGGGGCTTTGCTCCCTGTGACCTCCTTGGTTTTGGAACCGGGTCAGACCTGGTTCTGGCCACCAGATCGGACTCCCATCCCCCTCAGGGTTAAGCCAATCGGCACCTCTGCGAATTGCCCTATTTAAATTGGGACAAAGGAACCAGAAAAGGTGCTTTGCCCAGGAGCGAGGAGTGAAGGGAGGAGGGCACTGCCCCTGCTCCCTGGCTCCCGGCCAGGCGGCTGCCTGCGTCGGGCCGGCGCCACCCACTGAGGATGGCGGCCGCAGAGCCGGCTGGGGAACTTGGTGGGCACCCAGCTCCTGGGGTGCCCACTGGGCTAAGTTCGTCCGGAGACGACTGAGATCTGAGAGAAACGGCCACACCAACACCAGGTCAGTGAGGATGGAGCAGGAGGAGGTGTGCCGGAGCTGAGTTTCCCCTGCAGCTGGTGGCGAGACAGCAGGCGGCCCCCCTGCAACCAGGATGGCCTCGGTGAAGTAGAGACCCACTCGCAGCCCGTGGAGAGGAGATGCCTGAGCCTGAGGACGGTCGTGTTGGGATGCACGACAAGGCAGAGAGGCATCTGGAGTCTGCGTGACGACCCATGCCGGAGCGAGTGGCTACAGCTCCCTAAGGATCCGAGACTGTGGTAAAGCCCACACTGGAGCAATCTGATGGGGAAGGATTGCATCCTGCGGGTAGGACTCATACTGGAGAAGTTTGTGGATTTTTCCTCGTGAGTAGGGGATCCACTGGATGAAGGGAAAAGGGTGTAAGGACTCCTCCTCCTTTAAGAGAGAAGTGGCAGGAACAGCACGGAATGAACTTACCTGCACTCCCCCAGTCCCTGCCCCCTGTGCCGCTGGGGGGAGGAGGTAGAGCCGGGAGGAAAAGAAAAGCGAGGGGGAAGGAAAGTGTCAGTTTTAAGATCTGACTTTGTTTCTTTTTACCCTCTCACGTAACCGGTTTTGTTTCCCTTTGTCCTTTTAAGTAACCGTTAATAAATTGTTTTGCTTTAAGAAAGTCGAGTCTGTTTTGCCCAGGACCATGGTTGGTGGGTGCTCCCTCTGTTCTTGTCTCAACCCTCAGTCCCTTTATTACATTTTTCTCCTCTGCGCTTTACTGGAGAAGTGAGAGAGCGGCTGTGTGGAGTTTAGTTGCTGGATCGGCCTAAACCACTACACAGGTAAATCAGAGTGAGTGAAATGGAGCAGCAGATGAAAAATGAGAATTGTAATGGAAAGTCATGTGCGATTTGTTCAGAAGTTAGGTGTGTGCTGGTTTCTATCCTCAGGATTAATCTCCTAGGATCCTATTTTATCTTATTTTAGGAATCTAGAACAACTATTTACTCCATGATGGCTTCTTCCAGTTTTTTTTCCTCACACACATAGGAATACAGCACTTCTGTCTTAAGAATTTGTCTTTTCCTCAGTACCCACTTAAGCTTTGGAGTAATTTATTTACTGTTAAATGACACCAGCTCAGAGCCAGAAAGAAATATCTTCTCCAGCCAGCCCGCTAGCCTTTGTCTCCAGCTGTACTGAATAGAGAAGGAGGCTCATGGGAAGATGCTGTTAAACTTTATCTCCAAACACCATCCAGCATCAGTCCCAGCCTCCGGCTGCACACTGCCCTACGCCATAGTCCTGCTGCAGCACCCATTCCTGGAGCTAATAACGGGGACTGGCAGGGTTCACACATTCTCCTGCTCTCCAGGCCAGCTTCTCACACAGCCCTTTATAAGCCCACTTACAGGATTACGAGTTGAAATGTCCTCCTTGAAACCGCATGGAGTATTGCCAAGAAGGGATGGAGACAGGTATCACATCAATGCTCAAGCTGTGTTGCACAGCCAGCCACCTTAGCCTTAAATCAGCTTCTCATGTAGAAAGAAGTTCTCACAGCTTCTCAGACAGCAGCTGCTGACGCTTGCTCCCATGAGCCTTGTAAGGGTGTGGTGGGCCCTGGGTGCTCTTTGCATTAACTGCACGCCATGCCCACAGCACATCATGCTTTTCTTTCTTTCCATTCAGCCATTTTCACATGGAAATGTTTCCAGACAAGATCCATGTTCTTCAACCCTCTCATTCATACACAGACCTCATTAAAATCTTACTGGATGAAGAACCAAGTGCTACTGGTGCCAACAGAGCTTTGAGACAGCATTGGCACATGCAAGGCTTGTTACTCTTGCTGCCCAACTGACTGCATCCCAGCACAGCTTGACACAACAGCCACCGCGTGAAAAGGCTCTAGTAGTCATCACTGCAGCAGCTGCTCTCCATCTCCACTGTATCCACCTAGAATACACACGGGAGTGACAATTTTGTCTGTCAACTAAATTCTCATCCATTGCCTTAGGAAACTAACAGCAATCTTGACTTCAGGTGTGCAGTTTCACAGCCAAATCTCCCAGTCTGAACTCTTCTGAAACACATAAAGACGTTTGCCTGGCCAGAGACACCACCTCCTTTGAACCGGAGGTCACAGACCAGGGCCACGTGGGTCCTGGCGCGAGGTCAGCCGTGCCCTAGTGCACTCTCGTTGAGTGAGGGAGAAAACAGGCACAAGGATCTTCTTTGGCATCAGGACTGCCATGAGAGGAGAGCTCAGCTTCTGATTTTTTTTCTGTCAAAAATACTTTTTCTGCCTTTCAGGCTAGGATAGACGAGAGAAAGAAAGAAAACTGACCTGACATGCTTACTTATGCCTATGTTTTTTTTTTTGTTATTGTCTTCATTCGAGATATAAGGAATGCTCTCCCAAGTGTCTCTATCAAGTCATCCATCTTGTGGGCAGGATTTGCTGAGTATTTCTGAAGATAATATCAGAAACATATGCTGCAGACAGACAGGAGACAGAGGCTAAGCAGGTATTGGAAGCCCAGTGTTAGCACGACCCCCTCAACAACCCTGTTAATTAAGTTATGCTGTAAGAAAAGCAGCTTTCAAAGATTTCCTATTGACTTAAGCTAAGACATGTTAGGAGGAAAACAAAATGGTTGAACACATCGGATGAAGCAAAGTGGAAGAGAGACAGATCTGGGAACAGTGTTACAGTAACTCTGCATTTAACTCCGCTCATTTCTTACAAATCCTGTGTCCGTTTACTAACTCACCTTACTTAAAACCTTGTTTGTTTTAAAAAACAAGATTTACAGTTCCTCAGCAAAAACACACAACTTGCGTAACTGTGGTCAAGTTCACCTTCACCAAGACACTGGTGATGTGTTTTCCACCATCAGTTTGGTTTTCTTTCCTGGCTGTGGTCTACCTGTTAAACCACTACTGTCACTCAGCTAGAGTGTGCCTGCAGAAGCTCTTCTCCAAAGTTGCTCAGAAGTGCAGGCTTGTGTTCTGGTGACTGAGACACCCGAGACAGCACCAGGACTTACCCTGAACATGAGCTAGACTAACAGACAGGGAATGAGCTGGTCAACAGCTATCCCGGAGGGGCTGCTGCCTCACCTTCCTGTACACACTCCCCTTCCTGTACACACTCCCCAACAGAACCAGGGAGTGCAGCTTGTCACTCCATGTCTCAGAGCCAAAGAGATGGCTAACCCACATAAGTCAAAGCTTAATCCACATGACAGAGGACTGGTAGGCTCCAGAAGACTGACTTGCACAAACCTCAGCATGCCCAAGGTTTTGCCACAGAACAGGTCCTATTCAGAAGGGTGGTGTTCCATAGGTCCATGAGCCAATATGCATGTGCGGTGTTGTGCTCTCAACTCTTTCCTCCTATTCTTTCAACACCGTCTCACCCCTCCCTTGCAGCAGCAACAGCTGTGTAGTAACACAAGGAACCAGGTCCAGATGCTGACCTAGCTGAGCCATAACTGCTTTCTTTGCTAGAGTAGTTTATGGCTGGCTCAGGTGCCCAATCTGGTTCACTGCAGAGACCCACAGGTGTGATGCTGACCTAAGAAAAGGGGTGGAGACAGGAGGAGGAGCGAGGATGGGACTTGGCAACCCCAACAGAGATTGGTTTATGCTCACGAGGACATCCCTCCATGGTCCAACTCTGAACGACAGCGGATGCTGAGCCAACAGGCACCCTGGTGGTCACTGAATCTAAACAGACTCCAAATGTGCACATGGCTTTCAGAAATAAAACATTTCTTTTAATTGGCAAGTAGAACACACATTACAGGTCATTAGTATTTTATAAACAATATTAAGTTACAAATACATGTTAAAAATTGCAGTTCATGGCAGCTAAAAGCTTGGAGTCCAAAAATGCATCTCTGCAATGCTTCATTACTTCCCTTTCCCCAGTGTGCTGGGTGAAGATGAATAAAAGATCATTTATCATCTACTAGGAGGTGATCTACTATATACTCAAACAAAAAGAAAACCTCATTCCTAAGAGCAACACTAACAGAGGCATTCAAAGTACTTCAGCCATCTTAAATCATGTCAGATGCAATGAGGACACAGTTAAGAGTCACTCTGTAACACTTTAAGCAAAGATACAGATATCTTCACATTAAACTGATAGTTCAATGCTTTCTGTTCCAATTCAGCTTAAAACCAACACTAGCTTCTACCCCACAGAAGCTTAAAAGTCCATCATGCAGGCTTCCGTGCCATCAAAGCTAGATGTTCATAAATCAGACCCTTATACAGAGGAAAGTTACGGTGTACAACTAACCAGCATACATAAATATATATCTTATATTTAGCAGATCTTTATTCCCCTCCTTAATGACTTTTGTTGGTATTAGTGAGATACACAGCTCATTCCATTTTCACTACACTCAGAATATTAACAAGTTACCATTATGCGTGTTAATATACTAAATATCCTTTAACAAGTCTCCTTAAAAAAGTATTTAAAAACATTTTTTGAAAAGTAGAAATCTATTTTCCAGAAAAGCAAGTAGTACAAGGAGAGCACCGACTCCAGTGCTTAAACATCCTTTCAGAGAAAACCCATCCTGACGACTTCTGTGCCTGGGAGTCAGTGTCAGCTGCCAGACTCATACTCCATTCATCTTTCTTGCTGTGGTGGTAAAAGGTCACCAAAATCAGCTTACCTTGCCTTTCAGTTGGCAGATTTTCAAAGATTACCATTCACTGGACTGCATAAGAGAGACATGTAGCTTTCACGTAAATTCATTTTTTCCTTACTCATATTTATGAGAGTCAGTTTTATTATACCGCTGAGATTGCATCTTCAAAACCAAAGTCTGCTGAATGTGGCTGGAGAAATGACTTTGTATCTCAAAAATATCAAGAGTACCATTCAGATCTGAATTGCTATTAAAAACTGTGCACATTTAGCAAAAATTATGCTGCTGTAAAAACAAAAGGCCTGCTCTTTGGCCTGTTCAGAACACAAGCTACAACGCAAGAGATTACACCAGAGGGTTTTTTCTCGGCTTCTTTTCTAAATGCAGGCATTAAAAGTAAAGTGTTACTAAGCTTTTCCTAGGAGAGCACGCAGGAGTGTGGCATAATATACATGAATCAGGAACAAAAAAACAGTAACAAACAACCATTCTAGAAAATGCTGCATACTAGCAGCATGCTTGGTTTCTGAAACATACGGAATTGCATGGGAGATGTCAAGATGAAGTCCACACACCTCGATCATTGAACTGATCACTAGATTCCAAGAAACCAAAGCAAATTTAAAAATACACATGACAACAACTGCCTAGAAGGCAGAGTTTTATCATCTGTCAATAACCAGATGAATAAAGTGCATAGCAACTATTGTAACAGTTTCTTGAAAAAGAGAATACGTTTAGCAAGTCTCAAAGTTTGTAAGCTTCACACTGATCCGTACATTTTGCTACATGTGTGGCCTCCCTTTTGTTTTGCTATTTAGCTTCACTGATCGACCCTTCAGCACTGTCCTGTGGTTTCCTTTGCACTTCATATGGAATGTGCCGAGATCTCTGACTGCTGCCTGATGTATGTCTGGAAGCTCTTGTCACCAATGGGATGTTCTCTAAAAGAAAAGAAAAAAAAAGAAGGAAAAAGTACTATACATAGAATTTTCTGTCAAGACATCAAGATGTCAGCACACAAAGTGAACAGACAAAACCCTTTCCCTAAGTTCGCTTTTCAAAGTTGTAACTGTAATGATAGTACTGCATCTTACTTGAACTGGAAGAACTGACTGAATGAATTGATCCTCTTTTTTGCCAGCCATGTGTAGAACGCTCCCTTATTTACACATACAGAAGACAGAGTCATGTGGCTGTATCAGCCACTCTTCCCGTTTTTAAGCTAACACTCTAAAAGAAGCTGGTAAATACACGTATCTTCTGGTATTTACTGCTCATCCCACAAACACAGGTTCAAAATTAAAAAAAAAAAACAAACCAAAAACCAAAAAAAACCCCAAAATCCTGCACTATTTTTATGAATGAAATTGCATTTAAAAATAGGCATTTAAAAATCTCTTACAATCCTTTAAAATATTGTGATACTAATCTTAAGTCACAATCTTACTTTGTATGTATTCACAGGATCTTTTTTGAACATGAATATGGCAACGGCCAGATCATAGGCAAGGGAAATACCATTTCCCAGGATTGTTCCCCTGTTGGGACAACCTGTTGTACTTACTGGCTTCCATATTTTGTCTTCTTAAATTTATCCCTCTTATATTGAGCATGCTCCTGCTCTAAAGTTCCAACACCGTCAATAATCAGCTTTAGTGTTTTATATGTCTCCTTAGGGTCATCAATGATGAATGTAGAATATTCTTCCTCTTCAGGTCCATCGTACACAGATTTGCTGCCACAGGCCTCTGGGGTAAAAAAAATAAAGCACAGGAATAGGTATCAGACAGGCAGGGGAAAAAAGGCGAGACAAGCAGACTAAAAATACTCAGTCCAGGGTTCATACAGTTCCTCGGTTTGTTTCTATATGACCACCACAGAACTGAGGCTAACAGCAACAGCAGAAGGAGCAGTTCCCCGTCCTTTTGCTGGGCTGTTGGTAGGCACAGGGGCTGTCCCATGCCAGTTCCCTCCTCCTCATCTCATACAGAAAAGGCAGCAAGCCTGGCAGCCGCTCCTGGCTCCATGCAAAGCTGTCCTTTGCTGCACAGACAGTGCTTACCACCAGCAGCATCCTATGCACACGTTTTGGGAACTCTGACGCAGGCCTCACTGCCACCGTGCCGCAGGGTTAGCCTGCACAAAGCCAAGCATTCCCTTGTCGGCAGGACAGGTTCTAGCCCTACGCAGCAGCTAAGTAGCAAGTACGGCACTGCGCGACAGACTGAATTCAAAACAATTACAGGTTGAAGCAGTCACAGAAGATGTTCTACCACATTACCCCTAGAAGATTCATACAAGCATAAGCAGAGTATGTCCTGACTACTGCCTGGCTGCCTGCTTAAGGACATATCCTAAGAAGGGGCAGGGCATAACTACCTTCTTATTCTACCAGGGAGCTTTCCTGGCTAAGAGATCAGGACACTGACTACACATGAACATTTGCAACACATTCATCACGTAGTCTACTTCTGCATTGTAGCTGAGCGTGTTGGAAAGGTAGAGGGAACACTTATACTTTGTCTCTATTTTCCCTGGCTTTCTAGCTTTACTGCTGTCTCAGTCTCGGCTTTCGAGTTACCTTCGCCTTGCCGCACTGTCCACGCCAGACCTGCGTCCTTTTCTCTGACACTGAAACTCGATGCTGGCTCTGGCAGCGAGGATTCGGAACAGGGGAAAGCTGGGCATTGGTTCAGACAGCTCGGAAGTGGTGGGGATCTTAAGTTTGCAATTGCACAGCGGCCAGGAATGGATTAAAGTGCTTTCCAATCTGTGTGTTTGACACCACTGGCTTATCTCATATTATAAAATAAAGTGCTATTTAAAGATCAGGGCCACAGGGAAGGCTTCCCTGCCACTCCCTGTGCTAAATCAGGATTTCAAGTCTGGCACCATGTACACCGGATACTTTTCTTGGCATGCCTACTAGTACTAACTTCCTCTGCTGCCTCTTCTTTCTTTTATCCTTCATGTCACATCTCTTCTCATCTTAGCTCCTGTGAGTTTCCCAGTCCAAACTTCCCTTTTCAACATTTCACAGGTATCCACAGGGTCATCTTTTGCTGATAATTCTGAAAGAGCCTTCTTCAGGAAACCATTTGTATCCAGCCAGTTCTTGGGATCTGAATCAGGGAATGCGCATGTGACTTCTGCTAACACAAAACCATGTTCCACTGAAACCTCAACTTTGCTGGTGCTTCTTTTCAGGATCAGTAAACTTCTGGTTTAGTGCACGCTCCAATTTGTCAATTCAGAGCATCCAAGCAATGCTCTGTGCCTACGCTATTTTAAGATGCTGAGGTTAAGACTGTATTTCAAACAACTGTTTATTATGCAAATAACTTTGTACAGACTATGAGACTGCACACTGCACCAAAAATAATTCACACAACTGCCTCAAGACAGCAGAAGGGGAAACAAGTTAAATAATGGCCATTGTGTTCTAGCACGTGGTTCGCAAGGCTAGTCTAGATAGGACATCCAATTTTTCACAGGTATTTTTGCCTTGATAAGTGTATTGGAGACGCAATGATCTTTCATTCTCACCTTGCATTTTCTCCAATTTTGGCATATACAAGTTGAAAAGAGAGTAGATGCGCTCAGTTTCTCTATCTCCATCTATATCCAGTTGTATATTTGCTGGCAGGCCTCTGAAAGGCATCAGGAAGAGAAGTTATATGCTACACAGTGTATTATGGCACAAAAAGCACTTAACGAGGATGAAAGTAAAAGCAAGTACTCATGAAAGCCAACAGATTGTGTGTAATAGAGCTCAAAACTTCCTAATTTTCCCAAAAGAAAAGGTAGACAAGTTCAAATTTCTTTATGCCTAGACTTATCCAGCATGCTTTCACTCTGACTTGGAGAGGACTTCATCAGTATCCAAACATTTTGGTGAATTAGTCTGCTATAACCAGATGGAGGAGCCAAAGCACTGGACTCCCAATCCTCCAGGTCTTACATTCTGAGATTAACTACCACTACAGACTTGCTTCTCTCATTTCAGATGAAAAGAGTTTCCTACGAATCAGATAGCACCTCTTCATTTAACAGACAGCATGAGTGGTCCACTTAGACAAAGATCACTTTAGATCTAGATCTAGAAGCAGATGATTGGCTGTTTCAGGAATTTGCAAACAGGGTGTTAAAGGGATTTCTGACATTTTTACTAATGACAGACGATCAGAACCAAAGTATCTTATCCCATAGTCAACTCCTACCAATGTCTTGAACTCTAAAAATTTAAACATTTTTGACCAAGATGTGCAGATACTGACAGCATCAGAAATAACAAAGATGGCCTCTGAAAACACCATGTTGCCTGTGCACCTGCCAGATCTTCTTGGTAATGGCATACCTGCCAGTCATGCCACCGAGACGCACGCACCCCCAGCAACACCTAGATCAACGGCGCGTTACCAACCCTTACCCTGTGCAGGGTGTGCAGCCAGGAGTATTATCTGCAGTAGCTTTACAGCAAAGCCAGTGGCCATTGAGATAGGCAGAGGGATGGTAGACCGTGAGGCGCTTCTTGTTGCATTGGCTAACTTTGGTGAGGATATCAATCCAGTCCTTGGCCTCCACACAATTATTTGCTTGGATATACAGGACTCTTCTTTCAGGCTGAATCACCTGGAACATCTGCAAATAAGGAAATAAGCCAGAGAATAACCACCAGAATGAGTAGGTGAACCTAAGACTGGGCTCAGACTGATCATTTATTAAAGGCAAAATACAGCATACTAAAAGAATGCACCAATAAATGCTTTTCAACACAAAACCAAGCAGCAAATGTGCCCTTAAAACGACAAGACCTTTCACCTGGTACAAGGAGTAAGATACTGTTCCTGTAGGAGATGATTTACAAACAGCTAATATCAACTTGCTCGTTGGGCCCCAATAAGATTTGTTGTCAGCCACAGGGATGCAATTTTAGTAGTGCTGCAGCTCCAAGTTTTGGAAGGCTGACAGAGGGACCCAACGCAGGGCTGAAAGGAAATGGTGGTCACCAGAGGGCAGAAAAGAGAAACACCAGAGTTGGGATCTGTCCTTAGCGACAGCTTTGCTTTAATAGTGCCACATCGCTAGTCTTTTTAACACCTATTTCAGCATCATTCTTTCAATAGCTCCCACACTTCTGCACCCAACTACAGCTGCTATCAGCAAATCAAAGCAATACAAGTTTCTCTTTAATCACCATAGGGTAGTTCAAATAATTGCACATTAATTCCGCATTATGGCTTGGTCACTGAAAATCTAAACTAGAGCTCTCCTGCCTGTTTGAAACAGCTTGCAACCTAAAATGGCACAATCACATTTATTCTCCTCCTCATGAAGAGGTGAATTTCTGACGCTCAGCCTTATTGCTTGATTATACCAATCACGCACTGAAGATAACTAAGCTCAAGTTAGTGATCTTAACTTCAAATTTTGGAAAGGCAAATGTCAATCATCTTCATTTCCTCTAGCTTCTGCAAATACTTAATTTTAATGGATTTTCCTCTCCCTCTCACAGATATTTCTAAATTATCCTTCCTCCCTCTACTTCTTTATTTGATTATTCAAATAATTAGACATTACACTGCCTTATCATGTGGAATATTATTTTCCAAACAGCTGGTCTCTCTGTGCTACTTAAAAAAAAAAGCCAACAAACACTAAAGACGCAAAAAAAAAACCCACCAAAATTGAAATTCACTTTTGTCTATCACAAAGACCTGAAACATTGGCCCGAATTCTGCACCTAGCTGGTCAGGAGAAAATTGCAGACTGGTACCAGTGCAATCTCTTCTTTCCTTGTGAAACTTTTAGGTGCACATCCTTCAAAATAGCTTGCAAAGATACTTGCTAATTTGTGAATGAACCGGGTTTTTTTAATTACAATGTCTCTTCTAACAGGAAACGGAGAGCTCCAACAGTCATTTCCCTGTATTTAGTATCCTTACAGATGTCAGACAATAATTAGAAAGGCACAACACACAAGAGCAGTGTAGGAGCTGCTAATGTCATCAGTCCAGCACTGTCAAAATACACACCAAAGAGAGTCCTTTTAATAAAACTTTTCAGGTCTAACTGGCAATTTGAGTTTGGGGAATACAGAAGGAAGGAACAAGGAAGACAGGAGCGTGCAGCTCAACCCTCCCTTGACACAGAACAACAAGGAAAAGAATTTTAATGTCCTGCTGGGGTAAATGGAGCCTTCTGCATTATAACAAAGGAACAGATTTAAGGAGTATGGCTTTGTGTAAGGGGATACCAACCTAAGTGAACTAACATATGGCAACTGTTACTGAGAAGACCACAACTAAGCCAAGAATTCCAAGTGGCTGCAAGACCTTTACACTACCAAAACCACCAGTTGCTTCTCAAACAACACAGAAGACCTGAACAGTACTTAAAGCCACCCCCACACTCCCCAAACTGTGCTGAAGGAAGATGAAAGCTACTGGCTTTACTGCCAGGCAGGTAGATTTATCAGGAGTGAGGAAGACACACCTGGTCAACTCAGAACACAGATACATGGAGAATATTTATAGAAAATTTGGATCTTTAATCACACTTAGCACCCATGATGGAATATCCATCACAAATACATCTGCTGTGGTGTTTCAAGAATTCTCTTCTTGCTGCAGTGTTCTATTTATGTATGGCAAGATAAATGGAATATATTAGCACGGGAAGATGATAATGGTATTTTCTACTGCTTATGGAAAGACTTTGAGCCTTACTTTGCAGAATGGATGTAGTCACCTTCATTTCCTAGGTAATACTGAATTTAAGCAACCAAAATAGTCCACAGTTTCTGATGTTAACAATAAAGGGATATTTTTCCTACAATAAAGGGATATTTTGGATGCATTTTAGCCCAGTAGACTCAGCATAAGTTAGTCTGCTGTCACTAAAGAGCTGATTGGAATTATAGCTCAGCTCCTCTCCACACACAGTAAGTTCTCTCTCAACTGTGTGGCTACTTTTAGATCAATCAAGTTATTTTGCAGAGTATGGTTGGCAACAGTTCATCGCACATTACAGCTGCCTTCAGCCTGAGAATGATTTTGCAGCTTGGTTGCTTTCACCTATTTAATTAACATAAGTAATAAACACCAGAGCCAGCTACAGTACAATGAAGATGTGCTCTAGAAGCAAATGAATTGAAACTTATTCCATCTTTTAAGAGAGAGAGATATGCTACCAAAATAATACCTGAAACAGGGAAAATACTGAGGAGTCAAGCATTGTTTTTCACTGTAACAAAGTGCTGTTTGAGGAACTTAATATCTAGGGCAGGTCTGAGCACTGGCCTGCATGGTGTTCACAAGCAGCATGGATGGCAGGAAACACTTAAAGGCAGAAAAGCTAAAAGTCACAACCATTTATGTGTAAAAAGTCGTCTGTAATGGATGCATGTTTAGAACTGGAAAAGCATGAGCTGTTTTTTTGTTTATTTTTAAATAAAAGTTTTTAAGGACTGTACTCAGCTTTACAAGCAGAAGAGCAAGAAAAAGGCTCCTAACATCACCTAAACTGATCATGTCCAAGAACTGTTCTTATACAATGGACGGTATGTCTCGCATACAGAAGTTGGCAGTAGTGTTCCAGGCATGAGAAATACAGCTGTATTTTATTCCCTAATGTGGCAATCAAAATGCTAAACCACACTGGCCCAGCACAGATGTTGTTCTAGCACATGACCTATCCTAAATATATATCCACTTTCATTAACCGATAAAACAACCCTGAAAAAAGATATGATCCTTCACAATTATAAGCAGCCAGTTCTTTCCCATCAGAGAGGTCTGACAGAAAGGGCAGGGACTCGATTATCTTGCCTGTGTCTGACATTACAGAGCCCAGACAGATGATCAGCAGTGGTCAGTACTGACTGTGCTGCAGATCACGAAACCCAAGGACTGCTGACTGGGCTGTTAAGAATCTGAATGGGCTGTACTTTTGGAAACTCCTGCTACTATATACAGAACAGGCAGCTGTGGTTGTACATCTTTCAATAGAAACCCAATCCAGGTTACAAAAGGGAAAAAGGCAATTAGGCTGGTGGGTCTAGACCAACCTAACAAGTAAATTAATGAAGATGATCTACTTACATTTTTCATTTTAAAGGATTCCTCCTCCAGTCTTTCCACTGCCAGAATGTTTTCAATTGGAATGCTACACAAAGGGTGATCACCTGCAGATTACACAGAGATACTGAGCAACTTATTCATAACTCAACATCACCCTCTACCCTTGTTCTAAGGGCCGATTCAGTTCCTTTGAAGATCATTTTGACTTCTCAAGAAAAAAAAACAAATCTTTCATTCAGCAATTATTTACTAGCATGGTCCTTAAGTATTATCTTAAAGTTCATTTCTGTTTACATTTGCACTAAGTTATGCTAGAAAACCTCTTAGAAACTGACTACTGCAGCAAGATGCAGTGTGTTTCCTGAGAAGGCGACAATGAAAGAAATAATTTCTGTCGGCTCAACTGAACTAGGTTGACGGTGGTCACTCAAGATCTTAAAGTTGAGTATGAAATGAAGACTGGCATCATCTGAACATGTTTCCTTATCTTTCTCACTCCCTATGTATTTATGTGATACAAGGAAGTGGTATTTGTTGTGTACTACTGAACAGACAGGTATAATATGCAAAAAGTAAAATCCTCGATATTAGTCAAAGTTAAGGGAACACATTTTTGCGAGTTCAAAGCTTGCAGGCAAATCCCTGCCCACCGCAGCCAGTTGTGCCAATGCTAGAGAATTTATGAGAACAAGCTGATAAGCATCTGAGAACAGTTAATACAAACCGAAATCCTAGTATAAGGTATTTGTACCCTGAGTTTAGCTTCCTTGGTCATTCTACTATGTAACTGTGAAACCTACAAATGATGTTCATAACTGATATTAGACAAATATTACCAAATATTCTGCTTATTTATAGGGTACTGTGCTATGCAAGAGCTTCTATAACAGTCATCACAGACATACTAAAAAAGGGCAAGTGCACACAGGCTGACAGTCTTGCCTGCACTGTGCCTTCTACAGTTACAGATCTAGATCTTAGTCTTCTGCTCTTACACAATCCTTAGGTTTAATCTATCAAAAAAGGGCAAATCTTCGTTACCTTTACTTTTCTGATAGGTAAACTCATGGTTTGTCAGGCGAAACCATCTCTTCTTGAAGTTTTTCATACCAAATCGTTTTCTTCCTTGTGCTCTCTTGATCATGAACCTAGTAAACAGGACAACAGTTGTTACAATACACCAGATTTTATATATACCTGCATATAAATATATGCATACCTATAAAATACGTATTTATGTATATAGATTTATACATATATACATACACACACACACATACATGATGGTACTTGCAAAGCTTTAGGAGGGGACACACAGCGTTTTCTAATTATTGAGGCCTTGTCTTGACAAGGAAAGGAAAGTCACATTTGGATAGGTTTAGTGCATCTGTTAGTTAAGCCTGTTCTTTTTCCAGATCTAGATAATGGGCATGACATGTAGCTTGACTTTTGGTCTACGTAAGGGCTCTAGTTAGCTGAACTGCAGCTTGTGCCCTTTCCTGAGTTACAAATCCAGCTAAATGGTTTCCTACTACAGCAGAAAAACTGCAGAACACGGTTAGTACTGCTCTCCTAAGCTTGACCTGTTAACTCTACAGGCTGCTTTTAATTATTTTTAAAAGCTATCAGAAAGCTCAAAAGGTTCAGAATATGTTTAATAATTAAAAGGCAGGTGTAAGACCCCCGGAGCACAGAAACTGCACCCTTACATGCTTTAGTCAGTCTCAATCTCTAGAAATAAAATCAGGATGTTCCACAGCTCCATTTGCAATCACACATTGATGCCGCAGTTGGAAATGCATTTTCAGTAACATACAAAGCAATCTGACAGCTGAAAGCTAGAGCCCCCCAGCCCCCCCTTTTTTGGCAGAGGAGGGGCATTCATTTAGTGAGTTGTCAGTTTTAATTAATTTCAAACTTGAATAAGCTTACAAGAAACTGTGATGCACCCAGCACCTTCCTAACCACTAAATCAATCTAAAAAGCTTCAAGGTGACTTTGGAAAGCCTACTGACTTCATACTGCTCAGCATCACTTTTGGTGGAAAAAAATGTGTATGCATATGCAGCGGAGAGCTGGTAACAGCTACTCTACACATTACATTAACCATTGTGCCAAATACAGAATGGTATAGCGGAGCCAGTAAAAACTACTCACTACAGAGTAGTTTTTATCAAGTAGGAATGCACTACACAGCACAAAGAGCACACAGAGAGAACAGTGAATGACTTGGTTGAAGATTTTCAATAGCAGAGCTAAAATGCTTACTTAGAACAGCAACTGCCAATACTGTTTCTCGCTTCTGCTATCTTCAGTCAGAAACAACTACATTGCATCCAACCAAACCCTGAGTCTGTTTAAAGTTCAAACAGAAACCCAAGTTCCTTCAGCGTTTAACTGTTTTGTAACCAGCTGGGCTGGTGCCTGCTGCCCATTCCAAGTTGTATGGGCAAAACCTGACAAGGACTGTATACAGTAACAGATTTTTTTTAAACCAGTTTCAGTTACACACCTCTTTCATTCTAAAAATGGTCAGACAGTTACTGTCCCGGTCCTTATTCTTGTATTACTTGAGAAATACTTAATAAAACCATATGATTCTGGCCATCATCAGGCCCACCAGCGCTAATCTTCATGTTTCAAGGTTAAGGCAAATTTCAAGGGAAGAGCAGATATCCTTGGGCTGGACAATATGCTCTTCAAGTTAGTTTCTCTTCTTTCCCATGCCAACACTTAAAATGTAACCTAAAACTGCAAACTCCTACAAAGCCTCCCTCTTTGAAAAATGCAAATTCCGTACTGCAGAACTAAGAGCACATTTTTAATTGAATTCTTCATAGCTGACATAGCCAAGAGAAGAATGTGCTTTTATTTCCCATAGATAGGTAACAAGCATTCAAAGCCACAGAAGTGATAGGGTCAATTTAAAGGATTTCTTTGTTTCTAACATTCACAGAATGTGTGAGAATTCGGAGCAAATAGTCAGAAGCACAAAGGAGAAGAAAGTCTAAGCTGAAACCCGTTTCAGTCCTGGGTGGTTGGAGATACTGCTTCTTCTCATGCTTGTGGTAGGCCTGAGTTTAGATTTGCCTTAGCCTTGCTTGGAAGCGTCAGCATGCCTCTTTCACCTACAACAATGGCAGGACTAGTTCTCCTTTTAATTCTCTTCCTTTTGGAAAGAACCAGGCAGATAGCTGTTAAGCAGCGGCGGCATGATCAATGCCAGCAAATCCAAGTGCCTGTAACTAATCTTTGGTACTGTACATTCATTCAAAAGTACATACGCTACAGCTTTCCTTCTAGATACTCTTAATAGCGGCAAAGATAGATTAAAAAACCAAAATCAAACAAAAACATTGCAAAGGCAAACAGAAACCCCACTAACCAGCCAATCAATTTGGAGAAGAATCAAATCAAAGGCTGTGAAAATTCCCACCCACTCCCCATGATATAACATGGCAATAACGCAAAACATCAGGAAAAAACGACAGCTGAAGGCCACTTCTTAACCTCGAGAACAATTTACATGAATGCTACTTAAGTAAGAGCCTAGAAAATGCATGGCCACTTCTTAGTCACTTCCAGTGAGTTCACTGGGATCTATACACTAAATATTAAGCAAATCCCAGTGCTTCTTGGAGCCTCTGCCTACAGATAAAAGTATTTTTTTCTCTATTTACAGTAGGTTCTTGTTTTAAGGTGTCTCATTTAAGGGGAAAAAAAAAAAAAAAAAAGAGTTGGTCAACATCAAGCAACAGATAACAAAATGTTCTCTGCTGGGTTTACACAGGCATTTCAGGATTATTAAACAGAGTACTACTTCCTCCCCGAAGTTAAGTCAGACAAGTCTACTGCTGCGAAGGAAGGACATGCTGTCAGCCAGTAGCTACAGCAAAGCACCAACTGCCCCTACTATCTTACCTGCATGAACTATTACCATCAACTTTCTTTACTGTTAGTTTAAGAGTCCTTAAAACAGCAGCCACAGGCCGAGCAAGAAAAGACAGAAAAAAATCAAACAGGAGCAAAAGAAAGACAGAGGCAGAAAACAATGTTTTAGAGTTAGAGGGAAAATGTTACAAACTATACATTTATTTCCAAACCCAAAAGAATAATAAACGTACAGAAATAAAATAAACAAACTTGCTTCTAGGGACAGAAGCTCATGACAGAAGTGAAGTGAATTGCAGGGGTTATCTGGAAGGGGTAGTCGTGGTTTCACCAAAAACTGATTTTTTGCATAACTTAGAGCTACCATGAAAGCTTACTTTCAAGCAGTAGTTCAGTTTATTGAGCTCTGACAGGAAGAATTTGGATATTTTTATTTTCTTCCTCCCAGCTCAAAGAAGCTGTTTCCACAGTACACTTAGATGATCTTAACAACTCAGTTTTATAACACAAAAAGTGTCAACAATTAGTATGTAAAACTAATACAGCATATGGAACACGCTTCCAAAAAAACGGAAAGGCACTAAAACCAGAAACTGGTGCAAGTGCACCAAATTTTCCTTGAAATGCTCATGGTAATCATTAGCATATGGGTCTTCCAGGGCAGCAAAAGCAAATTCCATTTGAAGGCTTTGCACTTGTTAAGATATTCAGTATGTGCCTTCACAGTGGAATTTTACAACTTTTGTTCACTGGAGTTCAGAAAAAAAAAAAATCAACTTGATTTTAGCACAATGCTGATTTAAGATTATTTTGCCTTAGCTGTGCTAATTAAGTTCTACAGGGTTATTTTTCCTCCACTTCTTACAAAACATACTTAAATTAAGACATTTAAATCAAATGAAAAGATGTTAACAGCAGCTATAGCAGCCATTGAGAGTAGAAATAGCAACAGAAGAATCTTTCTACATTCTTCTCTGAACACATGGATGGAATAGTGGTGGTGGGAAAAAAGATAGCTGCCTTAGAATGGTAGCAAGCACACAAGTAAAGGGTTTTGTTGCACATGCATGCTTACCCTTCTTTAAGCAATATAGGTTGCTCTATGCTCTTGTGATCTCTCCTTCCTGAAGATGAAATTAAATCTAGAAACTAAAAGGTGAACAAAAAGCATAGATAAAAATGAAAGTACCACACTGCCCAAATGAAAATCTTTAACATTTGTACAGCACAGAGCTACAAGAAAATACTGTAAAAGTAGTTAAACAGAAGGTCACGGCAGAAGCTTGCGGAATTTGGGAGGTTTCCTGGTTATAAACTAAAAATAGTACAAGCACTCTTAAGTAGAAAAACTGCAGATGACCAACACTTCTTGTGCTTCTCCTTTGTTATAGAATCATACGAAGATAAGCTGAGAGAGTTGCAGTTGTTCAGTCTGGAGAACAGAAGGCTCCAGGGAGATCTTATAGCAGCCTTCCAGTACCTAACACGGGCCTACAAGAAAGCTGGAGAGGGACTTTTTACAGGGGCGTGCGTAGTGACAGGACAAGGGACAATGGTTTTAAATTGAAAGAGGGGAAATTTAGATTAGACATTAGGAGGAAATTTTTTACAATGAGAGTGGTGGAACAACAGAACAGGTTGCCCAGAGAATTTGTGGCTGCCCCATCTCTGGAAGTGTTCAAGGCTAGGTTGGATGAGGCTTATACATATCTCTCACTTCCTTTTGGACTAAGCAATTTTCATCACAGATACAGCATCCTAGGAAGCAAGCACATGTCTCAAGCCCTAAGCAGCGGCTTGTTAATACAACCTAATTATTAATTTGAAGTAGATCCAAAGAGATTCTACCACTGACATGCACATAATTTGATGCAAGTTTCTTGAATATTACAGTTATCAGGAGTCTGCTTTTTCCAGCACACACTTCCTGGTTTACAAACAGTATGTATCACATTATAGGATTTCAAGCATCAGCTACAACAACACAGCAGGATTTTTAGAACATTCATATGCATTACTTACATTTTTTACTGCATCTGCATATTTCTGCTCATTAAAATAGTCATAAAAAGTAGCCATGTAGGATTCCTTGAAATTGGCCTGAAACACAAAGCCAAAACCATGCATATCATAATACAGTTAATATAGAAAATATTGTTAACAGCAGTAGACCACGAGGCAAGCCATCCCACACAAGAGGGTTTTTTTCTGGCCAGAGGTAAAATAAGCAAAGCGCTACTTTCATGTTGTACAGCACGCATTCGGTAGGACCAAATTTTTCATTTCAAAAAAGTAGCAGAATGCATTTCAAATGTTCAGTTAATCATGCATTCTTCAAAAGCTTCAAACTTCTGCTTTGGCTTTTAATCTTGGTCCTAAAAGAAGCTGACAAAAAAATGTGAGAGAAGGAGTTCTATTGTCTCGAAGGATTCTTAATTAAGGTACAGATTCTCATCTACAGTTGCCTGTGTGAATCCTAAATAGACCAGCAGCAACCCCAAATTATCACCAGATGTAGCCGTGTGGTGCCTTAGGTATACAAGTTTTATTTCAATCAAACATCCAGATCATGGGCATTAAATCTCTTCTCACCACTGACTGGCAGAAAACTGAACTTGTATGAAAATAAAAGCATAGCCCTTCCCCTTACTGGGTGATTATTTTCAGTTGAGCTTTAAAAATGCTGAAACAATCTGTAAAGCTTTGTAGATTTACTATCATGTACTGGAGGCAAGTAGAGAACTTCATGGATTTTCCTGATCAGTATCTTTCTTCCAGAGGGAAGGAATAAAAAGCCCTGCAACAGACTTTTACGTTGGTCACACAATTTTGCTTTTCTGAAATCTAGTTCAGATTAAGACAGATTTAGTTTTCCTGTGAGCATGAGAGGCTTATAATCAAAGCAAACACAACCAGTTTTGCATAAGCCTAGTGCAACTCAAGCATTTTAAAGGCTTAATTACAATGAGTGATAAAAGATTTAAAAAAAAAAAAAATCACCTTCCTAAATTAAGTCTCTAAATAAAAATGGCATACTTACAGATTTGGATTTTGATAGGCTGCCTAGTGTTTGAATGGTTTTAGAGATAAGTGTCAAAGTTCGAGAAGTCTGAGGATCCTGGGAAAGAGAACAATATTATATGGACTAGCTATTTAAAATATGGAATAGAGGAAGATAAACTACATTTCTTCTTTCTTATTTCACTTGCAGAAAAGTAACATAAAATTAAAAAAAACAATAAAACACTACAGGAAATGAGTTGCTTTTCTTAAGGCTTTTGACTCTTCAGCCACCATGCTTCATAGCTACCCTATTGCTCTTCAGAGAACTAAAGGCAATCACTTGCAAAACAAAACCAGAGATTTCTATTTTGAAGACTGTCCAGGCCCTCCTCACTCCCAATAAGAAGAACTAGTGAAAGTCTTTGATAAGTTGCTCAACATCCAAAACGTTTCCAACGTTGCTGACAATCAATTCAGCATTAATGTAACACGGCAAAAACGAAGCAGTGATCGTCTTTTCCACAGCAGCTTAGACTATCTACCTTGTTTGTCCTTAAATCTTACTGTTCCTTTCATACCTCCCAAGTTCTTCACACACAATCATTCAACATATGCTTCATATCCAAGGCACACATAGCAGATCTTTGAACTAATAAAGGTACTTCTCCTTAAGGCTATTAAAAGAACTGAAGAAAGAATCTTGATAGACAGACTATGGCAACAGAACCATACACATTGCTAGAAAAAATTGATACGGTACTTACTGGATGATGTGGTGTAAGCTGAAAGAGGTTTGGAGAAAGAATGGCAGGAGCAAAGAATCTCAGGAAAATAAAGCTGCTGACAGCTGTATACCTCACATCTAGGTCACCTATTAAAAAAAAAAACAAACCTCTACTCAGCATTTCAAGAATCCTTCCTTAAAAGCCTTCTGAAATTATTGGAATGCCTTCAGAAAGCTAACTCAAACACTTGCTGAAAACACATGTATTTTGGAATTATGGCATTAACTGATGACGGAGGGTTTGGAGCCAGAGATCAGCTAGCATAAACCAAGGAAATGTCAATGACAGCCCTTTAAAAAGAAGCAAGTTCACGACATAGGCTAGAAGGAGAACATCATTCACTTTTCCGCCACACAGGGAATTTCATACAAACATCTACCATTCCATCTATGCAACTGAAGTACAATGAATAACTTACATAGTTCATGAAACATTCAGCACAGAGGCCAACTC
Source organism: Tauraco erythrolophus (assembly GCF_009769465.1). NCBI lineage: Eukaryota > Metazoa > Chordata > Aves > Musophagiformes > Musophagidae > Tauraco > Tauraco erythrolophus. The sequence continues at coordinate 67,740,083 of NC_141465.1, read as the reverse complement.
TCAGTTATCTAGTTATAGCCCCAAAAACAAGTGCCGTCCTAATGTATCTACTGCAGTTGGCAATTACAGAAAATACAATTATTTATTTATTTATTTTTATATGAAATAAAGAGCATGGCTTTTTGCTTGAGTTTCTCTACCACGAATCTGAATTTGTATTACTCTCTCTAAAACTTCCTCGTTGTAATCTGCTTCTCTTCATGAAAATACATAGGTTGGTTGTTTTGCTCAATTCTGGTTTTATATTGCCTCCTTGTTCTCACAGAGCCAAAACACCTAACAGAGAGTGGAAAGAATTCTCTCTTCACAGCCAGAAAACCTTTGCAGCACATGGGCCTCCTAGGGCAATGAGCTTGTAATGACTCCAGTGATTTATAGATTGGCCTTTATTACAGATTGACGTATGAGCAGAAAATAATTCAGCTGCATGGAGTCTGCAGAATGAACATTACGAAAACCTGAATGTTCGAAAACTGAGCATACTTCGCAAATATTGAAACCATAAATACGTATCGTCACAGTGCTCTTTTTAAATGCTGTTTTCCTTTGAAAGATGTTTAGGAAAACTCTTACATTCATTAAAAGTCATGTTCTTTGTGGGATGAATAATCAAGGAAAAAGCAGCATTAACACACACTCCAAATGGTATTCGGAAAAGGCTGCTGTTCAATTAGCTTATATAAATCCATCATGGATCATGCAGACTGCTAGACTACATCTACATTTGAAAGCTATCAGTGATGTAAAATAAAACAATATATAGAAACTCACCTTGAAATCGTTTGGCAGCTGATTCTCTCAGTGAAAAGAAAATATCGCACATCACCGTAGGGCAGCTTACACCAGATTTTGTAATTACAGTAAAAATGCGATCAACATATTGCCTCAGATTTTCCTGAAAAATGCAGTGATTATGACAAAATTAGAATAATTTTCTGCTGTGGAAAGCAGCATTATTCCTGGGTTTATTCATAATGGCATCATTAAAGATTCTCACTTTCAACACTATATACTTGCAGAACAATTTCACACTCAATGATATCCTCTTTGGTAAACATTCATATTCAAGTACAACAGTAAAAATATTATTCCTATCGAAAACAAACATCAAGTGATATAGCTGTATGGCGTATCAGTCCTTTTCGTAGCACCATTTTCTATGTCATCAGTAGAGCCACAGGCTAAGTTATCCTTGTCCTGAAGGGCAAGGGGAGAAGTGATTACATTCTACAGATATTGTCTTTATAGCATAAGGTAAAGCTGTTGTAAAATCACATTATAACAGTTCGTGGTGTTAAGAAAGCTTCCAGTGTATCCTAATGAATGACAACATTATTCGCAACATCAAACATCTGAGGACCTCAGCTAAACTGGATAGTGTAAACATGGATTATATCTTCAAAATCTAAGGCATACCCTGTTATTTTCCAGGTTTTCACCATCTTTTAATTTCACAGGATCAATTTCACAAGGTTTATGGACCTGGCAGATCTAGAAAAAAAAATATATAGCAAACAATTCATATATTAGTTTACCTTCAAGTAGAAAAAGTTTTGTAAAAAGCTTAAATCTATTTCATGTTTTGGGTTAAATCTGTTTCAGTTTTTAGGTTAAAAGGCAAAAGTCAACTTTATAACTTGTATTTTTTTTTCCTTTGGACAAAGCATTGAAGGTAAATTACATGTGTTCTTTATTTTTTCCAAAAGTAGTATTAATTTGTTCTATCCTTTGTTCTATCCTTTCCTTCAACTTAAAAGAAGGGCTGCTCATTAGACTGTCTCAAGCAAGGCTGTTCGAGAAAAGTTCTACTTTGCCAAAACAGTCAACTTTGAAAGTATATCTATATTCTTTAAAAATTTGACATATTTTTGATGAAACACCAAAACAATAGCTGAAGAAATTGTCAAATCATTTAAAGGAAGTCTGTGGTCTGAAAGCATTGCCCAATTATGGCACTAAAATACCCATATCCACCATTCTGGACTGGACAGATAATAAACCATGTTACAATACATGCATCGCATACACAGTTATCTAAGAACAATTTTATTCCTTTACACTCACTGGATGAAATGTATTATTTACAGCTTCCCAGCAGCTTTCTGCTGTATATATTCTTTATTCACCTAAGTTATTACTTTACTAATTTCTCAGAAACAATAAATGTTAGATTTTATAAAACAGAGTAATTCGGTTAAATAAATGGAAATTTTCATTTTCCTTTAATACAATCCAACTGCTTCTGAATTTGGTGACTAAGCTGTGGCTAAACTAACACACAGGATTTTAACGTAGAAACAGGCTCTTAGGCATTATTCCTACAAAGTCATCTTAAAACGGGAAGGAATAAACAGTATCCGCTCCCTGAAGGCCTTTTACAGTGACATTTTATCATATAAACAGTCTAAACTGCTCTTACCTCATCTATAATTGGCTTTAGTGTAACTTGCAGATAATGCATCCCTGCCAGTTTCATTGTCTCATCAATGCACTTGGAAGTTAATGAGTTTCCTCTGAAAATGGTGTTTGGATCTCTGGAAGTGAACAATTATCTGTAATTTAGTCTCTTTGTAACGAACTGCTAATATATGGAAATAAAAGAAGCAGTGAAAGGTGACGGAAATCCGAGTTTGAACGCACAAACAAACTCCCTTTGACACCAGCCTGCCATGAAATGCAGTCGCGTAGCATCCAGTGCACTTCCCGGTTATGACAGAAAAGCAGTAGCCATGGTGAGTCCAGAGGGACTACAGATTTTCTTCTTTGTGTCAGCGCAGTGCGCTCAGTGCGCCATCCAAACACACAGCAACACGCAGGCTCACATCGAAGGAGTTTACGATTTAAATGGGAAAAACGTGTCCGCTTTCATATGCTACTGAACAGCGTTAATTTGAGTAAGGGAAAGAGGCAGGGATTTTAGTCTCACGACAACACTGGACATTGCGTGTCACCTACTACCTTCTCCTACAAAACGAGCACTTGTAAGCTGGAAGGGAGATGAAAACACCGGCTCCAATGACATAGCCGTCTTTTCTAAGTGACTTAACAGCACTGCCCTGTGATAACACTATCAAACACAGCGCAGATCCCAATTCTGCCCTGAGAACTGTGTGGACAGCTGATCTCACGCAGACTTCCACATTTTTCTGAAAGGCCACTTGCACTGAGTTCTTCTTGTACCAGACATACGGCCACTGCGATTTGTTAAGCTGTAGCTAGCTGCACTATCATATGTACTTTTCTTTTTAGTATTACTTGCTTTTTGAGAATGCAAGTAATTTCCTATTGATTTTGTACCTGCAATTCCCTGTATAGCAATCTACATTATGCAGACAGGTTCATAATCAACAATCTCATCTACATCCACATGGTCAAAACCTGTGCCTACTGACAGCAGATCAAACTTGGATATGAAGTTATTTGCTTATTCTTTACACATATTGATGTCTTTTCTGTTGTTTATAGCTTACTACAGTTGTATCCATTTACAAGCAGCGAATACCAGGATGAATTACTTTGCTGGATTCATCACTTTTTTTAATAAAAAAGTAAGCTCACTGCCTGTTACAAATGCCAGAAAGCCCAGAAAACAAACACCATCTCTGCTGTTTTATCATAGGAACATGACTGACTAGGGAGCAGCAAATTTCCTCATAATGCAGCAATCAAGCTGTTTCAGCCAACCTGCAGCACAGAAAAAAATACACCTACATACAGGAAGGAAAACAGTCTATATCCCTCAGATACTCTGAAAAAAGCCAACCCACAGAAAGACTTTATTTTGTGCTGAGGAAGCTGTTACTTTAGAGTCAACGTCTGTCTTTCCCCTTGACTCCCATTTGTCTCTTCTACTGTCAGTCAAGAGCACGACTACGCAGGCACATGGCAACAAATGTTCTTTAGGACCTGCCTGATGTGAACACTAGACCTGACACTACTAAACTGTCAGCACACCAGTAAGTCAGACAAGGGACTTTGAAGAAGTGACCAGTAAAAAGATTTCGTTCTCTGCTATCCAGTGTCAGATCCAATCTCATCTTTGTTCATCAGTCCTCTAATCGGAAAGATTAGACACACAGCTTGCCTTAAACATTCATGACTAGGAAGAAACTTGCTTTTTGTTTCGAACAAATTCAACAAGCACTTTTTCTCAGCACTAGACAATTTATTAGCACACTACAAAACTGAAATGATTCCATATGAACAGCTGAAGGTAATGCAGAATTTCAGAGTTATCATCAAATATAATTAAGACTGAGAAGAGTGAAAATGCCTGCTCTCAGACCTTTCAACTAGACCTCGCAAAACATGATGGGATTTCTTCCTAAAATCAAGCTCACCAGATCTTCAGAGCAGTGAATGCCTTTATAAAAAAAAAATTCTGACACTCAGCTGCAAGGAACAGGAACAACTCCAACATTTTTTTTTTTGAAATTACATAAAATTCTAGAGAACAAGTGGAGGATTCTAACACTAGCCAATGCAGAGTAGGTATGTTTGATAGCAATTTGGGTTTTGGTACTTACTGAGTTCTCTTCACTTCAGCATTCGCAATGGCACTTATGAAAGGCACAATTCTGCCATAGTGTAAGAAAAGTCTGACGAGAGGTATGGCTGCTTCCTGTTTTTCTCTGCAAACTTCACCCAAAATGTGTGCGGCTGATGCTGAAACAGGCTGAACAGTGGAAAGAAATAAAAACTTTGAGAGATCTTTCTTGAACAAGCATCCTTTCTTACTTCTCCCACTAGCTCCTTAATGCAGAACCCCACAAAAGAGTTGCAGTGACCAGTTACCCAAACATGCCTGTACATAACATGGGTCGGCATTACATTCCAGTTTTTGTTGGCTGTAAGTTTTGATCGCAAGAGGGCAGCAATTTAAAAACTATTACAGTATAGTCTCTTTTTTCCCCTCCCATTTTTAATAGCTGTCTTTTCACTGAATGTCACTGTTGCCTGGGAAGCAAGTGAAGAGGAAGAACTCCAACCCTTCTCAATTTCAAGCCACAGTAAATACAGAAACCAGTTCTTGTACTGCAAAAATAAAAGCATTGTTACAACTGCTAAAAGTATACATAATGGCAGACATGGTCCAACCCTCTGACATTTCAGGATTAGTTCTTGGTTTGGGTTTTTTTTTTAATTATGTGAGTAAACCTGTTCCTCTCCAGTAAAGGAAAACCAATTGATCAAAAAAGTTTACTTTGCATTTTCACATGTAAAATTAGAACACCACGGAGAATATGCTGCTGTTAAAACCACTGGTGTTCCTGGGTGTGCCTTCACCCACCATACTGCATGCAGATAAAGATCTTTTCTGCAGGGACTGAAAACAAGCACTAGGGATATGCAGAGCTTAACAGGGTCCTCAGGTCAGAAGAGGAAGCTGAAGTCTCTGGTAACTACACAACTACGGTGGCAGAAAGATAGTGACAAACATTCAGAGACACCCGTGTGAGGATGATCTGCAGGTAAACAACAAGCAGCACAAGCAAATTACCTCAACATCTGCAGACTTTAGGAGGAGGTCTCTGAGTGGACTGTAATAGTCTGAGGAAAAAACATGGTCCTCAGTGTAAACCACATTTAACCTTAAGGAACCGAGGTCATCAGGTTTCAATGACTTGTTACCATTATCTCTGGGCTGCAGGAAATACCTGATATGCAAAAAATAAGACAAAGTTTGTGCTGAAACACAGGATTATCTCAGGCTATACATGCACTTATATAAAATGTATAGATACGCACAATATTTATATATGTTTCAAATTCTTGAGAGTTCTGAAGCAGACTTTTTAATTAAGTTTGTCAGTCTCTCTTGTACAAACTGCAACATGGGAAGCTGCGATCATAAAGATTTATGTAGATATCATTAAAAACCCACACACTAAAACTATGGTACTGCTGATGAACTGCAGTAAATAATATCATCAAGTCAATGTATTAGAACTCCCACATGCAATACAGAGGCAGACTGAAATCTCTAATCACATTATCAAAACTTCATGTTCTTACATTTGCTAAGATTACTTTGGCTTGCTTACAAAAAGAGATACAAATTAAATCCATTTAAACTTTATCACATAGCAGTAATTGCTCTTAAGTCTTCACAGCAGACATATGTTTCTACTTATTTTCCAAAAGAAAAATGTCAAATACCATGCTTCGTAAGAACTAGACTGTCGGAGAAATTTCAAAGGGAGTCTCAGTTCTCCTAGAAACTCGTCTCCAAACTTTAAGTTACTGGCATTCCAAAGATCAACTCTGTAATAAAAACAAATATTTTAAAAAGATTAATAATAATAAATAAAAAAATTAAAACCAAATAATCCCAATCTTGTTTTCATTTTTTTTTTCCCCCCTTGAGTCTATGAGTTAGAAAGTCTCAAAACTGTACAACTATGGTTTCCAAACAGTAAAGAGACAACCTTACCTTAGATTTCTGGAGTCTAGCAATTCACTTCCATGAAACATTAGTGAAAAAAAATCATCTAGACTCCATTTCCCTTATCTGTACTGTTTCCACTGTCCATATTGAGAGATTCAGGAGGCTGTTTGGCTATCCCAGATAATAGAAAAACACAGGTAAAATGGACACAAGGGGAAAAAAGCATAGAGATATTTAAGGACTCCATATTGTCAGTCCAGGTCTAATCTGGGATTACTAGCAGCTAAGTGGCAGCTTTACAGAGTTAGGCTGAATGTCTACACAGTCCTTCCCAGTGCTCTAGCTCCTGGGAAGACTCACTATGCCAAGCTTACAAATTTGTTGTACCTAAACTAGTTCTGCACAGATACTCAAAACTAAGACAGTTCTACCACTGTGTATAATAATCAGGGTATTGACTGAAGCCTACACAATTTTTGGCACTCAGTCCCTCACATTTGGGAAGCTCTGATATGTATTTCTAGATGATACTTCCTTCCATTTCACATGCTCTTTAACATTAGGATGTAAACCAACTGCACTGAGATTCAAAGTAGAAGTACTGGTGTCTAATGTGACATTTGTAGATAAATGCTATAATATCCACCTCGGAGCAAGGGTTTCAAACTCCAGGGCAGTTGTTCCCATACATATTTTAAGGTTTCCTTTGAGAAGCATTTTTATTCTAAAATAAGCTCAGCTGAGAATTCTGCCACTAAGTGACAGTCTGAATGTGTCTTAAACTTTGGGAAAAAGATGTAGGAGAAAAGATACAGGTTTTCAAATAATGAAGATTCTTAGAAAAGCAACTTTTATTTGTGTAAGGTGCAAAGTCATTCAGTTATGGACATATTTACACAACCTTTCTAGCCTCAAGCAAGTCACAGCAGGCTTGTCAAGGAATGGATGTTGATAGTCCTGCTAAAGGTTTATCCTACCTTATGCAGATGCAGAGGATGTCACTTCTAAATCCTCTGAGTCTTGTATCTCTCAACAGTGTCTCTTGCATCAAGTTTTATACACTAGACATATCAGCAGCTCACATTGCATGCCTGCTGGGTTAAATTCTTCAAAATGATATTTTGACAGTGTTTCTGCAGGGCAAGAATTCCCCAAAAGGAAAAAACTTCTTTGAAAATTCAACCTCCTCTCCTCTTTTTCCATACTTAGTCAGTTACTGTCTTGCTGACTAATTCAGATGGCTAAAAGGAGATTCCTCTCCTCCTGAAGCTGCTGAGAAGTTTATTTACACATAGTCAAACTTAACAATTTACCAAGTATTTACAGGCTACTAGTTTCTAGTTCATCCAGACTCTTTCAAGATGCCCATTAGCAATGACACTTTCAAACATATGTAGTCAAAGGGTGTTCGCCCACAGCAGCTTCTTACAGAAAAAAAAAAAAAAAAAATCAGTGTAAAGGATCTCTAGGAGAGGAATTAACAACTTAAGGTAGTATCTCACACTACATAGTATCAAAGCAGGTGTGCAAATTCTGAAATTATTGTTTGGTGCCCTTGGAGTACAAAGCATATGCACCATTTAAAAAATCATAATACACAGACCTCAGAGTCTAAAAGATTACTGTTTCTCAAGGTTTTTCAAAGGCAAAATTATGGCAAGTGTTATTTAAAACTGGTCAGGCTGTAGTCACAGAAAGAGTGGGAGGAGAAACAATGAATTTCACCAGAACATCTGGTTGCTAAGTGTTGATATGGCCTGCTTGCAACTTCCTACACCCACTCAAAAAGAGAGATTTTCATAGCTTTAGAGAGAAACCATGAGAGACAGTCTCCTTTTTACCCTGTGGAATGGTATTTTTCTCAGGAGAGAAAAAGAAAACCAGCCCCCAAGCCCATAAATTGTATGATCCGTCCAGAGGGCATGGGGGCAACCTAACTCTGGCTAAATAGACTGGAGGAAATGAGCGGGGGTGGAAGGGGAACCTGAGATGGAAATAAAAACATTCTGTTCTATAGGGGACAAAACCTCTGAGCAAAGAGTTTGCTCAACCAAGACTAACACTTTTTCTGCTTTTGTCTATTGTTTAAGTGCTTAATCTTTTCTCAACTATTTCATGAGCCTCCTCACAAACTATTCATCTTTACCACACTGTGATGCGTTGGTTTTAAGGAATGACAGAATTTTCTGAAGCTCAGCTCCAAATACATTATCATTGCAGTCATTTGTCCAGAAAATATACTATGTAAAACAACTGTATAATTCCATTTAGTCCAGTAGTACAAAATAAGAATCAATCAAAATTGCCAGCAATGTGTAACCACTGTCACCAATATCTAAGGTCTCCTTCCAGAGTCAGAAAACCATCAGAGAATCCTAGTCTTCATCTAAAATCAGTGGCTGGGCATCATGGCTACAAAGACCAGACTGGGACTCCTAAGATACCATTCAGTTGCCCATTCCATCACATACATCCCATGGGATACGGGACATGTTACTTCATACCTGCCTACACCATGCAAAGCTTTGCAGAAATATAGTCTGGTGCTAGGACTAGGTCATCTGCTGTGCTGCCAACACTGACACCACCAAAGTAGCATGGCACTGAACCTGGGCCTTTGATCTCCCTCCTATGAATTAGGTGTGGGTTGCCCTTAAACCAGCTACCTTTGCACTGTGTGACACAGATGTTCTTGGAAAAACAGAGCACAGCTGTCTCTCTCACGTATGAATAGTTTCCCTTTCCTGTCTCACAGAGCCATGGCAAACACAAATCCACTAATGATCCTGTAGTTCTGTGATACTTCACTAACTGGCTACATGAACTATTAGCTGACCATCATATTAGAACAGCTCTCATCCATTCATTCATGATGAATTAGAACAGCTCTCATCCATTCATTCACAGATGCGTCTTGCTTGCTGGGAGTAAGTATTGTTCCCCCTTCCTAGTCTCTCCTCCTTTCCTTACGGCCAATTGTGCGTCTGAAGGGAGTGCCACCATTCTCCCTCAACCTTTCACCCTCCAAATCCTAGCGTAAAGGAGGGGAATTTCTCACCACCAGATGTAGATACAGAAGTTTTCAGCTACAGTGCATCCAGATCATCAGATGGCCTAAGTCTTTAAGTTTCAATGTATGTGATGGTATGACAAATGTGATACCTTTAGGTTTTGCATCTCCTATTGTTTCCTCTCCACCCTTCCTATTCACCTGTCCCCACAGACACCGTTGAAAGGCCTCAGCAGATTCTAAAATAGCACTAAGTGGGTGGCAGGCAGTGGGGTGGAATTGTTTTGGTTTTGAAATCAGAGTTGCGTCTTTCCTGTGCAATGGATTTCACATGCATTATACCCAGTCCCGCAGGAAGGGGTTAAAGTCTGGCAGGCAAGAGAGAAGAGAAACTGAGCTCAAGAGTTTCCTTTCAAGGAAGAAGGACCTTATATGGGTTGCTAAAATTAAACAATAAAAGAAAACAGACCCTTTAACCAAGAGCATCACAGAGCCTCGGGACTCTCTTGGGAAACTGACGGAGGGAGGAAAGGGCCCAGATGTAAAAGGCTGCGCTTAATGACAACTGCGCATCAGTATACACACAGTGTATAGGATTCCAAGGAAAATAATGAGGATTTCTCCCGCAGAGGAAGTCAAACATTTGCATACATCTACAGGACCGCAGAGGTAAAGGAGCATGCAGATACAGTGACAAAGACTCATCTTGATTTATGAACAGTAAAACCATGCTTGCTACTTTGAAAACCAAGTCTACTACAAACTTACGCAACTTTGGAAGATCAAGGTGGTTTATATTACCTAATCTCCATTTTGTCAACTTCATCAACATCTTCAATATCAAAATGGGATTTCTTGTTGTAGCTACTGGGTCTTGTAACCTAATAAAAAGGAGGAAACTAATGAATTGATCTGATACACAAGCATTTCTATGTTACTTGAACAAAATTCTGGAAGACCACAATCTTTTACTATCAACAGTGACTTCAGTCTTGATTTGAAAACACTCATGCACGTGAATAAACAAACAGATACCTTAACTATACAAAAGTGGTAGTTACACAATCATATCCAAAAGTAACTAGATACTCCACATTTTCTCTACAGAGAAAGGACATCTTCAATATTACTACACTGCTTTTGAGTTTACACTGATAAAAGAAAAAATCATGGAAAGGAATACCACTTTTATAACCCATCTAAGGAAATAAAAAGGTGATTAATAATTGGGTTTTAAATACAGCTGTACAACAGATGCCCTGAGGTATTCTGAAGAGGGAGAGAAAAAAAACAAACCAAAACCACCCTTAAGTTTTACAGTGGATCTAATTAAAACTGGGAAGTTCTGCCTGTCCTGATACCCTGGAAGTCAATTTATCATGCTCATACAAAAAAACCCAAGCAGATCAATTGTCAAAGAGACGGTAGCCTGTGTTAGCCTATCAAAATACAGAACCAGGTGCTCAGTTCACCAACCATATTTGCAAGACTGATTAACAGCAAAGCACAGGCAGAAAATAACGGGAAGATAGCTTTAAGTGTAGAGCATTAGCAAAAAAACTTCTACAAACATTTCTTAAAATTTGTTTTCTAGCATGATTATAAAAAGACTTTGATGGTCGTATTTTTGCATAGTGTGTCAAACTTGAGAAGAAGGCTGCCCCACCCAGCTGAAACCACAGCAGGAACTGATCAAATGCAAGTGTGTATGATGTGTGGGTTCAGCTCTCAGTTGCACACAGGAGCTGAACTTTACTGTAGATTTAAATACATTTGTGGCTTAATACTTCCCACTCACAAAACCTGCCTTTTATTGTAAACTTGACTTCTTGGTTTTATATTGTACATCAGATGCCGATGGTACAAACAAGAGAGGCAAAGACATAGCTTCATGAGCAGAGAGGAACCAGAAAAGAATCTTCAGCACAGGACACTCAGAGCCTTTTTTGTGCATGTATGTGAGGCAGGAACCATTTTCAAGGCAATACATGAAAACGAAAAGGTACCAGTAGCACTGAAGACCAAACTCTCTAGACTGTAACTGAATCAAATGACCTGTAAGCCCAAGAGCACAGAGGATTGATTCGAATACAGCCTACAACTTCAGCAGCTCAGCACAAATTTTCTCATCCTACCCTTGCAACTGTCTTCACGAAATTATCCTACATAACTGCAAATGACATTTTCTACTACTATTGTGAAGCTAATGGTGTAATTTTTAATAAGGAAGCAAACTTAAAGTGTTTTATTATCAGTAACACGTGAGTTGTTGAAGTTATAGCCTAGGCATAACTTACGGCACATCCCTTTTAAGTAAATACTTTTCTGAGAAGTTTTGCTGGAGTCTGCATGTATGAGGTCTCTCTGTTCACCTATATGACTGCTTAGTGTGCAGATTAACACAGCTCAAGAGTGGTATTCCTAATAAGATAGCTGCATGAGATTCATCCATTCCAAGGATGGAACTGGAGATGAGGGAACTCCCAGTTCACCATGCTGAACTAGCTGCCAGGTACCATTTAAAAAAAAATATATATAAAAAATAAAAATAAAAAGGACACAACTCTAATGTGCTGATCCCTTTCTTTACGCAAAGCTGACAAGCCATTTATCAGCTACTCAATTTTTTCAGCACTTGCAGGTTTGCAAACAGGTCCCCAGCATTACCTTCTTCAGTTCCCGTAAAAGGAACATTTTCCTGTAGCTGCATATAGAACTTCGGGCCCCCACACTGTGCTGCAGCTGGAGCGGTGGTGAAAATGGCTCCTAACCATCAGCTGCAAGTTTCGCTCATAGCACCCCTTAAATAAACCCTTCGATTTCCCAAACCAATGATAAGCTGTTTTCCATTTAGAAAATGAAATCTGTGCAACATTTTGCTTGTAGAAAGGAAAGCACCCGTTCACTGCCTTTCACAGATCTTCTTCCTTGGAGGCATGGCTAATCGCTGCGCTAGCAGACTGCAGGAAAGCTGATGAAGCTGTTTGGAAGCAGTAAATGACACTGCTGTCAACAGCATGAATCTGTGCAGCTCCACAAGAATCAGAGCACTCCGTAGAGGAGGCACCAGCCACAGGTCTGCCCATGTCTCATTAGTGAATGTACTTCCCCGCCATAGCAGTTCTACTGAACCTTGTTCCTTGGAGACATTTAGCCTGATATGTACTAACTGCTCTGAAAATGACACAAATCTATGATGGCTCTGTCTGCACTAAGGGCATGTTTATGCTTCAGAGTTCCGGCTGATTCAGACATTTCCCAAGCTCTGCTCTTACTGACACAGAAAACATTTTGCTCTGAGTTAGCAGAACAACTGGGGCATGGGCTTGAGTTCAGGTTTTGCTTCTGCTGATACTTGCACGCAACCCTGCTATCAGCACAAAGACAAGCTAAGCGAGCCTCCAGCCCCCTTCGCAACTCCAGCCGGAAGACACTTTCGGCTCCTCTCCTTCCTCTCCTGATGTGGCACCACCTGACAACTTCAGTGTTCGAATATCAAACATTCACTGTTCCTGCAGTGCACAGAAGGCTGAGGAATCAGACAGGTAAAATTCTGTGGTTTACAGTCTGAACTCCTGGATTACATCCTCATTAACAAGCTCTCGCTGTCAGACACCTCCAGAACCACATATGTTAAGAAGAAGGAAGCTTATTTTAGTTTATTTGCATCTAGCATCACTCTTGTGTCACTGCCAAACGCTGCAGCTCTGCACCAGGTCATGGACTGAAATCCTGGGCAGCCGTGAGTGAACAAACAGATACTCCAGTGCAGTTTCAGTGGTCAGTTCCATGGGATCTCTCTCCCAACAACCACACCCATGCAGCATCTCCACACAGCCTCACGGAGTCAGGCAAGCAGGCACAAAGGCTCACTGCTAGCTAAAGTTAAGTCTGCAGAGAAGTTATATCCTAGGAAGAGACGTGTTGGGTTACCGAAGGAAAGGTTATCTTAGATAAGTATCTTAGCCAACCCTCAAGGCTTCCATCCCTTTGAGCAGTGAGAAAGTGCTCCTGCCAATAAAGAGCTTGCTATATCTATCCCTCAAATCCAAATACATTACACCAACAAGAGCACATTTCTGCTGGTATGACCAACTTTAGCTTGGTATAACTGTCAGCTTCTAGGCAAAGACGGTGGTTTGTAAAAGGAGGGGGAAGACAGAAGTTAGTCCTTCGCTGACACTGGCAAGAATGGTACGTGCACTTCAGATCTGCACAGTGCAACAGCACTTGTATGGCTCCTCGCCCCTCAGATCTCCTTCCCGATGTGGCTGCCTGTGCCTCTGAACTGATCTGAGAAACCACATCTCTACGTGCCATTCCTATGCCAGCAACAATTTCTGATGCAAATATGACCTGAATGATGCAAGCAGTATGGGCAGAAAGGGCTTTTCTATGATATGCCAACTTCGTTGCAGTACTCTGTCTTTGTTATGACAGATATGTTCTTGAGGTATCTATTGAAATAGAACAGTTAAGCACAGATTAGGACTAAGATGTCCAAGAGAAACAGAAAAGAGAAAGATAAACATCCTTTAGAAGACAGAATGAAAAGTTTCAAAAGGTATCCAAATTATAAATACATGCACATATACGTATGGACACACTACAATTACAACTACTCTTGCCAGAAAGAACCAAAATGAGCACTTTCGTAGAAGTTATACTTTGTCTTAACTGGACTCGTTGAAAATGCTCTGTATTAAATAAAGCTGTAGAGGTTTCACCCACTTGGAAGAAAGGCACTGGTATTGCAGCAGACTGGTAGACAGCCAGAACATCCAGTTTAAGCGTATCTCTCCTCTACAGTTTTCAGTGTACCTAGGAGATAATCTTCCTCCCATTGACTGAGAAAGACAGAGTGGAGCAGTTATAAAACCACAGGCTTAAAAAAAAAAATAAATTTAAATCTCATTTTTAACTGTCCTCTTTCAAAACTTTTCTAGGGTGAGTCATGATGGAGTGTAAAGCCTGCTGCTCAGAAATGCCCACCTTGAAGCTTTTCCTACAGAGCACCTGAGCTGAAGCAATATACTGCTCCCTCCGCAGACGGCTAGTCTGATCCTAGGTACTTCTCTCCCCTGCATCATGCTTTGAAACAGTCTTCAAAGACGACAGCTGGCACAACATGGAGCAGGATGCTGTGCCAACTATCTACAGTATAGTATTTCAGCTTATCACCCGTTCCTTTGAAATACCAACCTCAAAATAAAACACTTCATCAAAATGTGGATTGTTGGTCTTCTTTTTAACTTTAGTCTTTTTGGCTTCCGATCTGAATTAAGGAAAGAAGAAAAAAAGGTAAGAAACAACATTAGCAGAAGCGTGATTCTAGAACAGAGCCAGCAAGGAACAAATAGTTATCCATTTGATTTTTCTGATAAAACTGGAAGGCCATGTGGCTCCAGCAGAGCAAGGCATACACACTTGCACACATTTAAGAGAGGGATTCACAGCATGCCTATTTCTCTAAAGCAACAGTAATCAGAGTTTGTTATTCTCTCTTAAACACAAGTCCTTGAACCCTCATTCTGTCATTCGCTTGATCCAGCAGAATCTCGTATCTGTACAAAGCAACTGGCAAGAACGGAGCTATGAGCAGCAACATTTGGGTGATGGTCTCAGTCTTGATGTAACTCAAAAATTCCTCATACCCTAAAAGCACATGAGACAGGAAGACTGACATAGCTATTTGTGTTTTATATTTTATAATCCTAGCCTGAGGAATCAATGAATGCTTTTCGATGATGTTAAATAATCACAACCACCTCCTCAGTAAGAATATTTTCATTGCTATATTACCATCCTTTTTCCTGCAGTCCCAACAGCACCTAATATTATGTTGTTGAATTATTATGAGCGGTGCTGAGCAGACGTCTCTTAATTTCTACTGCTCTGTCGGAACAAGGCATGGCAGACCTCCCCCAAAGCACTCACCAGGCAATAGGCCTGATGAAGCTCAGCATTGCCCATGCATCCTTTATGGGCAGTGCCATCCGCCTGCACCTGCCTTTTAAAATGCTTGGCATTGGGCTTAAACCAGCCAATGCATTTCACACAGGCCAGCCAACAGCTGTTTGATGATTTCCAAATGTTATGAACCTATGCTTGATTTATTCTCGTTACCTAGAAGGGAAAAGCTCTGTGTCGTCCTGTGTCATCCATTTTCCCCTACAGCTCTGCAGTAATAAGAAGGCATAGATAAAACAGACACAGATGGAGAGGCACATCAGCCATGTGGAAAACTGACCTACTAATCATTTCATCCCAGAATCTATCCCTCATTTCTCACGCAGAAAAGCTGATTAGATAGCTTGTAACTGCTTATATTAACCGGACAACCCTCTGTATTCTTTTACAGAAGTCAGGCAAAGCTGGGTCTAATTCCCAGTGCTGCTACAGGCTTCCTGTGTGACTTGCATGGGCCAGTCCACCAATATACAATGTTTTCCAGTACATAATACAGGCATAGAAACAGTTTTCATCAGGAAGTCTGAGGGCTCTAAGTACAGATCACATAATAAACAGCAGCACATTTGTTGAAATTTTTATGCTTGGCATTGCATAAATGCAGCAGAATAAAGCAGCTTTCCTACTCTAAAAGGAAAGGCATTGAAATATCCAGAGAGGAGAATGGTGTACAGATTAAGAACATCCCACTATTCCTAGGAGGAGCCGAGAGATAAGAGAGACTAATCGCCTCCAGGTCGTAGGGCAGATTGCCTATCCCATCTCATCAGTCACACTTGCCAATCAACCTCTTTACTGATAAGCCCATCTGGGAGGGGACTAGAAAGCAGGATGCGATTAAGGCAAGCACAATTATTGGGCAATTACAAAGCAGTGGATGGGAATAAGCTGCATGCTGCTGGCTGGAGATAGGACACAAGCCTTCTCCCCCCACCAAAAACCAGATACAAACAGGATGAGCCTATGCTCCTTATTCTGAAGGGAAATATGTTATCAGTTGTCATACATTATCCAGTTGGGGGGATGGGAGGAAGCAGACAAAGAAAGGTAAGTTTGGACATTCAAGGATACAATGGTGACTCAAAACATCTCCCTCCAGTGTCAGTAATAGCCAGCCAGTACCGTCTGAAACAAGTTATAGGCTTAAAACATCAAAGCATATAACTCAAATGCACAGCTCACTAACAGAGATATGGCATAACACACCTAGACAAAGACGAAGAATACAGACCAGTCTCAGACTTCTCTGCATGCAAGGTAATTATTTGTCAAGAATGCATCTTATTTATAGTATTTTCAATAAATTATTGTGAAACGTTATGAATAATTGATGATAACGAATCTGATTCTTTGAGGTCATAGCAGAGCTATTTGTTTCTAACATGGTATAGACATAAAAGATGACTCCAGATAAGCAGAAACAAAACAGTGACATCCAACAGCAAGGGAAATTTTTATAACAGAACAGGAACATTTAATTCCAAATTTAAACTGAAGAATATTATGCAGAATCTCATTATTAAAATCTCATTCCGAATTGTATCCATGCTATTATGTCCACATTTATCAAATTATAGGACTGAGCCACCTAGGGCTTTTGACATACACATTAATTTGCCACACCCTGAAAGCGAAAAGACTCCAAATATTCACATGCAAACATGCACACTCTGCAAGATGTTGATGTACTCAGCTTTCTCTTCTGCTCCTGCACAAAATTAGGCAATAAATTTGCTAAAAAAACAGCTTCCAACTGTGAGGTGAGAAGATGCACAAATTAAGCCTAACCACAAATTACATACTCCAGGATACTCAAATTATTCAGACCTTTACATAAATCAAAACTGCACACACAAACACTTAACATATTCTAGTGGTGTCTAAATGCTCCCATCTGGCCATCTGAGAATGCAGATTTCTAATAGACAAAGGAAACAGAAACTATCCTTATAAAATGTAAGCTCTTGTACGTGCAATACTTGCCTGGAGGGTCCTGCCAAGGTAACCGTGGCATAGGGATCACATTGCCCGTTCACAATGGGAAGTCCTTGGCATTCTAAAACTCTAGAAAAGAAGAAATTGCAGGCAAACAAATCGATGAAATGGGAAGAGACTGGAGTGAAAATAAAAGCAATGCATTTTCATCCTGTTCCCTTTTTGCAATACTTTAAGGAATTGAAATGTCACTTAGAACGAGCCTTTAATTTATACTTAAACTCGAAAACACATTTTGGTCTTACATACTAACTTTAACAGGGTCAAGAGCACTGTTAAATTACAGAGAAACCTTAACTCGAAGGATTCTTATTATGCAAGTACAACAACTTAAGGTTCATGAAATAAGAGTCTGCTGTCAAGATGGGAGCTGTCAGCACATTAAAATTCCATGACAACTTATTCACCAAAAAAAAACATAACCAGAATTTACTTCTGTAACAAAAGACTAAATGCACAGACAGATCCCAGCAGTAGTCAAGTAATTTCTCAGATTCACATTCATAAAGGCCTCAGTGCTTTTGACAAAATGTGGTATGGGCTTATTTGTAAAGATGAGGTTAACTGCAGACCAGGAGACAGTAGGAAACAGACATCTTTCTCCATAAAACTTTTAAATAGGAAAAATGAAGAAACGCATTCAGCAGCTCTGCACTGAAGAAGTCAAAGAGACAGTGGAGGGACAAAATGGAACAAATCGGGTTTTGCTGCAAGCCATGGTGAGAAATCTGCACTTTCACACTCTCAATATCTCTTTGGAAAAAAAGAAAAAAAATTCAACAATACCACACCCCAAAACAGTAAAAAAAATATTTCATGTTTAACTAGTTAAAACCTACTGAGGAACGCAGTACCAATTGGAAACAAACGCAGACAAGCCAGTTGCCAGGACTCTCCCTCCTGAAACAAGTTCTGCTACCAACAAATAAGCCTGTTGGGTTGATGTATTTACACAACTGTAACTGGAAAATTTTGGTGAAGACAAACTCTGAAGCTCTTTGGGCAGGTGAGTAGTACTATATGTGCAGTGTGAAATATCTTGCATGCTTCTGGGTGCTATAAAATCAACAAGAAAAGTAATATCCATTTTACTGCTTTCAGTGACAGCAACTTTGATATAAAAAGATTATTAAAAACAAATCAATAGAGAAAAATTCAGTAACAGATAGCGCTCCACAATTTTATCCACAAATCAAGTTATCTGGTAACATACGATGTGGACCTCAAATACAGTTTAACTACAGACCTATTACTTACTCTGCATAAAGGGAAGAAAAAAATTACTGTTCTACACTAATACAAAAATCGTTTTTGTACAAGAGGAGGTACAGTCCAGATAGGTTCACACAGCCTTAGGAACTACACGAAGACTAAAGACCACAGTAAGGGAGCAAACACAGGCAAGCGATACATTACATTCATAGCTGGATTCTCACACTTATGATCACACAGAATAAAGGCTAATTAATTGGCTTAATACAGACAGCTGCCAATAATGCACTCACTCACCAGCTTCTCATTTGCATAGCCCCTATATGCATGACAAGCTTTCAGTTATTAACCTAATGACTCTTCTTCTCATTACTGATTCACCAACACTAGTGCAAAAGAGAATTATGTTCCGTATTCTGGATACTCAAATGAAATCATAAATGAAAACCACAAAGAAAGTTACGAAAAACTTGGATTCCATAGGCACTGTGGTGCTTTTATATTACTGGACTTCTGCTGTTTCACTACAAGTTTACTTTCCACATAGACAGAGTTTAGAAGCCTCCTAGATGCCTAGTTTAGTAGGTATCTGACTGTGGAGTGCTAACCATGCAAACAGCAAAATTAAAGCCACAAGTTCTATCCCAGCACCAGTGAGAAATGAAAGGTGCAAGCTCCAGTAACCCTCAATGTCAAGCAACACACAATATACATGATTTCATTGTCTAAATGCCTGAATCTAGTGCCATTTCAGTCGACTTAACAGTTTCTTCCCCAGTTCCCTGCTGCTGCTGCGGTAAGGCAGGAGGTATCCAAGGAACATGCATATTTGACAGCTCCACGTCTCTGAAAGGCCTCATAGACAGACTAGATGCTACAGAGAAGTGTGTAGAACAGGCATTTTTGGATGTGCATTAACACAAGTATTGCGAGGAAAATGCTACTTTTTAAATTTTAAAAAGGCAGATGTGAATGGAAAGAACACTTATGGGGAACTTAATACTGTAGCCTTTTGGCAGAGTACCTAGAAACGCAGGAGGAAAAGTGCATAATCACCAGCAGAAAGCCCTTTTGAAGAGGCAGGTCCAGCTTGATTTTCTTGTCAGTAAAGGACAGACCACTTTCCTTCTAGAGGTCTTTACACTAATGTGACTATATTCACAACAGAAACACTTTGCCAGTGAGCTACAGCATGACTGCTGGTAATTCTTCTAAGATAGCACATGGCTTGAACACATTCCTGGTTCAATAAGAACAACTGTACATGAGGTGTCAACCCCCTTACACCCCTTCCACTGCTTCCTTAAGGCAGCCTGTAAGTTCCTTAAAATGAAATAGTAACTCAATGGCTGCATAGCAGTCAGCCAACTTTCGACTGTTGACAAATGGCTTCCAAGCCAGCTCTCATGCATAAAGGAAGAGCTATGTGACATTTAAACACAGAGAAAGCATGTTCAGAGAGAGTATGATTCTTGTTTTAAAAAAAGCAGTCCTTTCAAGAACATGCAGACAATAGAAAGTGATGCCAGACAGCATGATCCACACTTAACGACATGTAGAGGTTACAAATCACTACACAATAAAAATCACAGATGAATTTGCATGATGGAAAATTTGACGTTATCAACACACAAAAAAAATACACATACCCTAACTAAATACATATACAATGATAGGATCTATTCTCCTATTGCCACATAGAAGAATTTTTTATGTTTTTTGTGGCCAGTCCTCTGTTGTTATCACATCAACCGTCAGCAACAGTTACAAAGACAAATAGTACCATTAGTTGGTCAGAGAGAACCCAGCAACATAAATCACTGGGCACTTGCATCTTGAACTGTGCATGCTCTACAAAACATGGAGAACAACAACAGGATGACTCCTCATCGCTTATGGCTCTCCCAGGTTTGTACTCTCCAGCTCAGAAAACAGAAGTTATCCATTCATGAACAGCTTACAAAATCATGAATGGTGTGAAGAATATTTCCTCATAAAATAAGAACTGAGTGGCACATAATGAAATTACCAGACAGCAGGTTTAAAACAAACAAAAGGAAGTACTTTTTCCACACAATGCATAATGAAATCACAAAACTTATTGCCATGGGATGCTGCGGAGGCCAAAAGAATACATGGATTCAAATCAGGACTACACAAACTCATGGAGCGTAGGTTTGTCAGCAGCTATTAAAGTTTAATGGTCCAGAAGTCTCTTCCAGCTCAGGAAAGCCCAAATTGCTGATTTGAGAAGGGTGTAACACTGGAGCAATCATACCACATTTGAAGCATCACTCATCAGAAAATATCAGAAACAGTCCTAGGCTAGACTAGAGGGGCATTTAACACAGTAGGGTAGTTTTTATGTTTTCTCAGGAAAAAAACAAAACCAACCAAACAAAAAAAATACACAGATGTTCTCATACAGTCACAATGACTTAAGAGTAAGGCATTTCTTTGTGTGCAGTTGGAATAAGAGCAGCAACAACAACCTTGAAAGACACAAATGTGGGAAAACAGGAAACAGACGCAGACATAAACTCTATCCCAAGCCTTTCAGGTAATTCAAAAGTGGTTGTTGTTTAAGGATGTTGGAGAAAGAGGGCAAAAGACTGACAACTTAGGATTTTGAGGAAGGAAGGCTATGTCTGGAGAGAGGTTCACTCTGGTTCTTATATCTTACAAAGCATTGTGGGGAGAGACAATAAAATGTAACAAGGCACAGGTCTGGTTGACTCATGTTAGTACACCCTCATTAGTTGCAGGAAACTGTAATCCTAGAGCTGCTTTCATTATGGCCATTTTCTTCAGTCATGGGAAAGTTGCTAGGTAAATTAACACTGCTCCTCTCCCAACCTGGTACCAAAACACTGGCTTTAATTGGAAAGCAGGAAAAGAGCTACAACAAGATGACAGCTACTCAGAGACATGATAAAATGGAGCCTCAATTCTTCCACATGGGTTATCATATTATTAAGACTGATGGTTCATATCTGGATTAGATAAAAAAAAACATATTAAAAAAAACCTGTACCAAAACAAAGGTATCATCTCAGAGGAGGGGGAGCATGCTGGGAAGCAGTGAATAAAGCCAGTAAAAATGAAATACTTTTGCTCTAATCATCTTGCAGAATTAATTTAACATACGTGTACCAGGATAATGAAAAAAAGCCTAGGCAATCAAGATTATTCAAGAATTACAAGTTGACTCATCAGGCCCCAGAGGAAAAATGTCTGGTAGCTACTAGAATCTTTTCTGCCCAACTAGTAGTTTCTGATCATCAGCTTCCTCAAGTCCAGCTGGGGCAGGACAAGCCACCCCTTGCAGCAAGCCTGGCTGGGCTGGGCTAAGGTTATTGCTGGGTCATATGGGAAAACTCTCAATGCAGCTGCCTCACTGTATTTTGCTTGTGGTTTATAAAATTAACAGGTTTCAAGGAACAAGACATTTCAGTTTTCAATGTGGTTCATGACCAAACCTTTACAAGAATAAATAAGCTATAGAGAATTCCCAGAGGGTGAAAGAAAACCTCAAAACCAAACACACCATGAGCATGCCGCCTTGCCTTTAAATTACATGATTACAGAAGTTGAGAGGGAGGCCGGGGGAGAAGATTTTGAAAAAAGACTAAGCAGCTCACATCTGACAATACAGGCATTCCCTCTGTGGGTTGCCAGCCAAGAGCTGTAGGTTGCAGCCTCTGAGACAGCCCCTACAAAAAAATCATACTCAAAACCAAGCTTAACACAAGCGAGTAACATTAGGATGATCCAAGCCTGTGGGCGTTCCACATCCTTTCCTTGGAATCTCAAAAATTATTTGAAAATTATAGGCTTTCTGATTAGTTCAGGATGCACATGTGTCATCAGCATCCTTTTGTGCCAGAACAGACAACCAACGCAAAAATGGACACGAAGAAAAGAAACCAGAAGGGACAAAGTTGCCCTTAAAATGTGTATCCATATTTACTGTTCTTTCCAGACTTAATCACTTCCAATGTGCCTAGTCAGGCTTAGTTCTTCCCCCAGTTTCAACCTAGGATAGGGAGCAGCACACTGTTGCCATTCCCTTTTCTCAAGTCAGACTGCTTTCTCACCGTGATTCCTCAACAGAAAATAAATAAATCTTTTTTCCTACACAATCTTGCTTTTCTGTCACTGTACATAAGCCATGTATATTAATTGCATTCACATACATACTGGGTTCCTGGGATCAATCTTAACGCTTGGCAAGTTTACTGATATATCTTATTAATCTTCTATTTCCAGCCTCCACTTGTTTTACCACTCTTGTTTCCTAATCTTGAGACTTGGTCCCATCTCATATGTGTATTTTTTTGGCCATACTCGGGTTCTTCTCTGCATCATTTCAAAGACAAGAGACTTCCTCCTCCTTGCTTGCTCTAACGATCTAATTATTACTTGAACACTCAGTACTTTCTGTGGTACGCCTGACCAGAAAGAGAAGTAGCAACTTAAAAGCAAACTTTGTGGTAGATTTGTCAGAACTGTCATCAAAACAATGCACCTTTGGCTTATGCTAAGTACTTGTTTGGTAAGGTACACTCCCCAGCATTGGTGTATGACTTATTTCTTAAGTGTCTTTTTTTTCCCCCCTCCCTACTGACTATAGGATCATCTTGTAACATACGTATTATCCTGAGTACCTTGTGTCCTGGTTTCAGCTGGGACAGAGTTAGTTCTTCTTTTTAACAGCTCTTACTGTAACAGCTCTTACTCCTCTTTCAGGAGTAAGAGAGCACCTCTGAATAGTTTCCCTTTGTGAACGGGCTTCTCAGGGCACATAAAACAGGCTATTAATCTCCAGTCTTCTCCTCTAGTCTGACCATAAAGAAGCGGTGCTTCCCCTTTCCTTGCCGCATTCAGTCCATTCTTGAAGACATTGTCCTTTTCTTTCAGTGCAGCCCTGCATCATGATCCAAGCTCCTTATTCATTCCCAGTGGTTTAAGAGGAACTTTGAGGTAACTGCATGACAGACTTCCATGTGTACCTTGGCCAACCTCACATCTGTGCTCACACATTATAGCTGCTCTCAGACTAGTGAACTGACTTCTGTCTTCCACTGCAAGCAGGAATTGTTCCCAGGCCTCCTTCGTATTCCCTCGATCTGCGCATGACCAGGACCTTGCTCATCAGTCATACTAATGTATGAGGAGCTTTGCCTGGATGTATCTGCATCCACCACTACAAAGCACAAAGCAAAGACACTACATCTAGCTCAGAAATTCCCTGAATCATAAGTTTCTGAAGGCCAGGAGAATGTATTACTGTATGACTGCTCTCAACTCTTCACCTCCTACTGGACACACTCAGAGACAGTGTCCTGGGTTTTGATCTGACCAAATGTCACATCTGAAGTGCTGTTAGTGCACCTTCAGACAAACCTCACACTTCCTCTTCACTTCCACAAAGTAATCTACTGGATCTTCATTCAGGATTTAACATAAATCCACAACCCTTTTTTGCCAAGAGGCTGATCAAGTGGCCTGTTTCTTCTGGAATGAGGCAAAAATTTTCAAAATTTACACAATCCTAGTTGAATTACACTCTGCCTCCACCATCAAAAACACTAAGATAATTATGTCCTGATCTCTTCAAAATTTCTTTACCAATCCATACTCTTACTCTGCCTTGCCCCTGTCCCCAGGGAATAAGGAGGCTGCAATAGTGCATCCACATCTTGAGTCAAGCCTTTGTCCTCTGGATGAACATTGAAGCCAAAAGATCATGCCCACTCCCACTAAGCGAATTCTAGTAAACGATTTCAAAAGTACCTATTCCTTGACTTTTCAAAATGATCTACTTGTACCAAACCAAAATTTCCTACTGTTCTTCTCACCCACATGCTTTTTGCACTGGGAACAGACTAGTTTCTTCTGGAAGTGATTCTAACATACTGGAAATTGTCCACAGCTGCAATTCTCAGCCATGCTGCTCCTCTCCATTTTATCCATCCAACACCAGCAGTACCCTATCCTCTTTGGATGATACCTTCCTCCTTCTTTGTTGGGGTCCAATTTTGGGATTTTTTTTTTGTGAACAAACATGTTCTGGCTTATAAACAAGAAAACTCTTGCCATCTCCTTAACCTCTGAGAGGACTGATGCTTAACTGGAGCTATTTTTTCCTCCTTCATGTGACAATTGACTTTGCCACAAAAATCCGTGGCATTAAATGAAATCTTGCCCCTTTCAAACAAATGGCACAACTTTACCTGGGACCAGCATTTCACTCAATGTGTATTTCCTTAAAATAAAGGCTGTACAGCATTTGATGTATTAGCTCTGAAACGTTTATATACAAGGTACATTATACACTCAAAATCATCCTCATTTCAGCTCCTGAAATCTGGATAGCACTTATGCAGATCAGAGGAACAGGTTGTGCAGGCAACTAAGTTGATTTTTCCCTTTAATATACCCTCCAAAGCCTCCACACCAAAAGCACAATAGAAACCTTGAAACCCTGAGATTACAGCTGCAACCCCACAACTGCCTTTTCTTCCCCATTCCCAGTTGAGTTCAAAATAGTTGCAGTCCAGCAAAACATTTAAACATGTTCTTAAACTCATGTTATCCTGAACATAGGTTCCTTCCAGAGCTGATCTACAACAGGTTCACAGCCTCATGCAGCACCCAGATCAGCTTTTGGTCTTCACTGGAAAGCTCCGTATGCGCAACATTTCTGTCACGCACGCACAATTCTTGTTAACATAAGGCTGTTAATGGCGATTTCCTTCGGACAGAGCAGAGGAAGAGGAACTGACTGTTAATATTTGGGCTTGAGCAACAACCTATTTCCCAGGTATTTACTGAAGATATTTTACAGCAAAACAGGAACAAATATTCCTACAAAGCCAGCTGATCCACAGAAAGCAAATGAAAGCTAATGAGTACAACCCTTGCTTCTCCGACCTAAATCAAATATTAGAGATATTACAGTAAAACTACTGATAATGCAAAAAACTATTTCATTAAACATAAGGGAAGAAATACTGTTAACACATACGCATCCCTAAACCCACTATCACTTCAGATAAACTGCAAAATTTTCTTATGACAGTAGACATCTAAACATTTCTTAATAATTTAAAAATCACATGGACTTTTTTCTACTATTAATATGGGAGCTGTCCTCCACGCTACAGCTCAAAACATCTAATTTGCTTCCCAATATCGGCTCTAGAAAGACTTAAAACCACGCATTTACAGAGTACCATCTGTACGCTGTACTAAATAAAGAGAACAGACTAAAAAGTGGGTGTCAGACATCCTGTTCTCATAGGACAAGGAGTTAATCCATTAGCAGCTACACCAGTTTATGAATCAACTACAGAAGAGTTGCAAGCCTCCTAAAAGGCACTTCAGAAAGTTTTCATTAGGTCAATATAAAAAATGGTTAAATTATCTTCTGTGACAGTGCCCTGAGGCCTTAAGCAAAGACACAAGCTTGCTGAAATTTTGAACTGCACTGATTTAGTGACCGCTATGGGCACTGACATCATCATTTTCTCCCGCCTTGGTCTCGGACTTGCAGCCCCAGTTATTAACAGGGAACAATAGCTGAACGACAGGAGAGCAAAGCGAAAGGGTAAGTAAGGAGGAGTTATTTCTAGCACACATTGATTTTCAGAGAAGACAAAAGACCCAAATACAAGTTGCAGCAAAGCAAGAAGTATGCAAAAATTCAGGCAATAGCAACACAAAAGAAGAGGTACAATCAGGGAAGGATAAAGTTGCTTAATGACAGAATTATATTGGTTCTTGTAGAGAAAGTGAAGAAATTTGAATTTGATGTATGATGACAACAATTACAATATGCAGCAAACGATTATAGCCTAGACAACAGCTTTAGCTGAGCTGACTGTGGCCTACGGCAATATTGAATGGAAGCAATGAGATACTGTCTGTACAGGCAGATAAGGAAAGAAAGACCACCAAAAGGCAGCATGGGAGTCGGACACAGAAAGGTTGTTATGAGTACATAATGAAGCCAGCCAGTGACACAAAAATCTTTCAGGTTGTTTTTCCTTGCTTGGAAACGTAGGTCAGTCTCAAGAAGACGCACAATGAGCTATATGGGATATACAGGGTTTATGGAAACGAAACTGCAACGATCTCTGACTTGAGGCCTGTCCAAGTTTAACCTGCTCCCAGAAAGGAGGTGCCTGTACACAGCACAATTCCTCCTTTCAGGCAGTGCCTGCATGTCACGTATACATGCATGAGCACACAAGCAAACAAAATAAGCTGCATGAGCATGTCCTGACTTTTCCCCTCTGCCCGCCAGCGGGGGCCACAAGCATCTACAACTAACTATTAGATGGACTGGTAACTGTACGAGAAGAAAGACAAAATGAAGAAGCTAGACTGGGATGAATTTCAGTCATTCCAAAAGATGAATGGCAGGGCAAAAGTTACCAAGAAAACACACAAAGAAAAAGCTTTCGATTCTACTGGCAGGGATCCGATTATGAAGTAAGCAAAAAGACAAGAGAGGAAGAGACTAAAACCAGAAGCTTTAAAGAACTTACGACAGAGAGAAGGAAATAAGGCACTCTGGGGGTGGGGGTGGCATTGAACTGTAAGAAACAAAACAGCAAAACAGAAGCACCATGTCCTTAACTTACCTAGAGATTTCCTACCTAACTAGTGCCTAAGGGTTTCCTCCAAAGTGCTGAGTATAGCCAAGCCAAATAACTACTCCAGGTTGGCCACAGATGGAAATATTTTAAATAAAAATTTGGACATGCTGGTAAGCAACCTCAACAGACAGACATCTGATAAAACCAGGAGAGCACGAAGTACAGCAGATTGGAGGAAACCATCTAAATCTCATGCCACAACGCACTTGAACCACAGGGCAGAATAACCCAGAACTCTTGGGTCAAGGAAATGCATCAGCTGAGAGTCTGGATCAAATCTCAACAACTTTTGGGTGACAGGGGGTGCACACAGGAAAGGAAGGCAAGGGAACGAGATGATTTAATGAGAGCCGTGGCAACAACAGAATGAAAACTCACCTAGCTTCTCATCCCTACACAGTCTAAGTATAATGGATTTCTGTACTAAATGAATCATGGAAGACTCTTTCACATAGATCCTCATATCCTATATTTAATTACATGTATTATAGTGGCAAATACACCTTTGTAAATAAATTAAAAAAAAAAACACTTAAAAAAATAGCTCACAATTTAAAAAGAAAAGAAGTAATTATTTGTGGACATAGAAAACAATCAAATATGCCTTCAAACACTACATGGAGGCTACAACCTTCTGTATTGGGCATGCCTTGACACACCTGAGGTAGGCAGAATTTTTAATGCTTTAAAAACACAACTTGAAACAACTCAGAACAACTTTTGATTACATTTATGTGAATAAGCAGATGATCTGGGATCTTGATTAACAATATTTATCATTAAAGGGCAGTGATCTTTCCTACTCATGCAGTACTTTCATTAAGAAATTCAAATTAAGCTGATTCATCACCACTAGTGAAACCTGACGGCAGCTAAGTTGCCAACTGAGTCCCAAAGTAATGCGATGCATTGAATTCATTTTGATAGGAGAACTGGGCTAATGTTATACAAATTGTGTCACAGTTAACATGAAAACACTCTCCAACTAGAATTTAAGAAATAAAAACTTGACGCTGTCTAGATTTACATAACTAGAGAGATGTTAACATACCTCATTGTGACTACAGACAACTGTAATCAAGCAGAGGAGGCAAAAAAAAAAAATTAAAATTACACAGTATCAAGTATTTAACAGTAAAATCAAGGCATTATATCCTCAAAACTATGTTTTATTAAAAAACAAAGTACAGAAATATTCAATCCAAATCAGCATGCAGATACACTCAGTTTGTGAAAGGCAGGAAGCAGAACTGTGGAGTTTTCTTTAGTTATTCAAACAGCAAATACAGATCAGGTTCTTAAGTTCATTTACCTAAATTTTTTACACTAAGGCAGATATAGCTGTTCATTCCAAGAACAACAAACATCATAGGCATCAAAAAGCACATTTTGTAACAGATTTTCCCATGAAATTAACTGAATAATTTCCCATGAAATGAACTGAAAAATCCTCCTCAATGTCTCTGATTTGGCAAGAGGAGAGATAAAATAGGATTCATAAACCACTCATTTAGAAAACAGCTGTCACAGGACAGTGACTTGCCTACTTTGAATCCTTCCTCTGGTCCTACAGGGCCACTTACTTCATTGTGAGATTTGATTATGCTAAAATCACTGAAGTGGGTACTGAAACACCTCGCATATAAGGCAATACATGTGCAGCTTTGCAGAGCTAGTGTAACACCTTCATGGATCAATTGCTGTCCTTTCTTATCAGTAGTGGGTATACTGTTATGACTGTTGGTGCCCTTAGCTCCTGCTATAGCCTCTCCCTTACAAGACTCAGCAGAGAAAGGGACCATCTCTCCTGGAGATGCGCTACAGTGTTCTGCGCCTAGAGGATCAAACTGTGAATATAATACAGAAATTGCAGGAAGGATGTTTTGGGGCCATTCTATGGAAACACCAAAGGAAGCGGGACCTGCAGACAAAACCTCCATTAGCAGTGAAACCTTCTTAATAAAGTATCATCCTGTGCAACATCACAACTGTAAAGCACCAGACTCCCAAGACTCTCCACAACTTTTAAGACTTTAGGAAAACACCCACCTGGAATGATCCTGCCTGATGCTTTCTCCTCTAAGAACATATAGATATATTGTCTTATAGGTAGTGTTTCAGAAAAAAAAACAAACCACAAACATTAAATGATTTAGACTTTTCTGAGTGATGGCCTACTACTGAGTCATCCCAGAGCAATACCCAGAAGGTGCCTGGAGAGAGGAAGGCACAGACTTTTAATGGAAGACAAAATACCTCAACCAGCTGGACAGGTTAAAGCACCAGGTGAGACTTCCTGCACAATGAGAGCACATCAGAATAGTAAATCTGGTACCGTAACAGGAGCAAAGCATGACACGTATTGTGAACAGCTTCCACTGGCACACTGTCCCTTTTTACTTTCTACCCTGAAAGGCCAGTTATGTCCTAGTTTCAGCTAAAAATCAATGCTATCCCATCCAAAGAGTGCTCTGCTTCACCAAGTGATGCTTACACTGTTGTTTGTACAGCACTAAGATCCCTGGTGATGAAAAACAATGCAAAGACAGACCTCTTTAAAGAAGTTTTCAGTGTCTTGTCATTTTAGATCATCTTAGGGGAAAACAAGATGCTAATTAGGGCATGGTCAGGTAGGCATTCTGGTATAACCAGTTGTAATTAGTAGCCCACATCAGTTTTATAATTCCAGTTATTACACAAACAGTTCATACTCACGTAAAGTTTCTCCTCGTATTTTGGGACCAAAAGGGATCATTATGATCACATAGCCTGGCCTCTTTCAACACAGTGATGAAAGCTCTCACCTAAGTCAAGCTGTGCAACAAATTCATGATGTCTACTGCATCTCCCAAGTACTTTCCTGAAAGAAATCAAGGCTTAACTCAATGGACTCACGATGATTAAAATATGCTTACAGGGTTCTACAGGAAACTGTTCACTGATTAATGATCATGACTCAGAGGAAAAAAAGAAAGTGTTTTACTACTTCTTTCCCACTAGATCAGCCTTTAGCTTCCAACCGTTGGATATCACTGTTGTAAGAATAAGTAACCGTACAAAGCTCTGAATAGCGTGCATACTATGGTTTCATCAGTTTGAAGTTTTTCTTGCATTAATCAAACACTTGGCTCACTGTGAGACACATTTACCAGATCTACAATTCTTTCTATAGTTCTTCTATGAACTCTTCTGAGTTTAACAGCATTCTCTTCTGCTTGGTCTCCTAAAGACACAGGCTTATGAGAAAATGCTTTCTGTCTACATTTGGTCATCAATCTCCCACTGATAATTTTTTTGAATCAGTTAGGGATTTCCATAAAATTTGAAAAAGTGGCAGAGATCTCAAAAGATGACTCCAGTTCTACGAATTGTGTTAAATTCAATAGCTGTGTAGAGAAAAGAGCACCACTGGATGTCCCCAGGGAAGAAAGGGCTGCACATGGCAGTTCAGTGATTCTCTGTAGCCACTGACTCAACAGTACCCATGTAGCAAGAGTCGGCCATCACACTCTGCCACCTCTTACCAACATGATGTTTAGGCTAGCAGGGCAGGAAACTGGACAATACGGCAGCGACTGTCAAGGAACTAAAAGGGTAACCCCATGTGCAGCCGGTACATCTGCAGCTGTATAGTCTAGCTGAATTCTTGCTTCCGCTTCAAGCTTATATGAAATTATGACAAAAACATCAGCTTGGAAGCAAGTCAACTGTAAAATGAGTTAAAATTAATTGCAGACTCTATTGCCTCCAAAAGCACAGCCTTCTTGCCAATTTCAGTGCTTGTTAGAACGGTATCTTGCATTTTCTTTCAAAATATTTGCCTTTTCTCTTTGTATTTGAGAGAACAAAATAACTTGTACAAACTGACTTGTACAGTTGGAAGGAAGAGTGGGACAGTGAAAATGACTGATCTTAGCATCCTATTAAATTAAAAATGCATATTAAAAGACTTTTAATCTTTCCCAGTCACAAGTGCTTTTCATGTGACACATACATAATTAGCAGCACAGATGAAACATTTCACAATCAACTCTTACTGAAAATGCCAGAAAATGGCATTCAAGTCAAAGGTTTACACCAAGAAGCAGGGGTGGAGAGGGGGGTACAGCAGACACCTGGTCATTTTAGTACTGGGGACTCTGGAAAGAACTTGGTCATAGTACATAACCAGCTGTGCTCCCAGTGCAATAATGTACTCAGAAACATGAACATGATTTCTAGCTCATCTGGATGGAGAAGGGAAAGAGATACTTTAACAGTATTGCCACATACGCTGTCAGATTTCTTGCAATAACTTCCTCTCAACACATAGTTTTGTGAACAATAGAGTTAATGAAGGGCACTTCCTAGACATTGTGCACCATGTCTTCACTCTCCTCATACTTGCAAAAAAAACTCAGCTTCAACACCTGGGGCCCTGCGACTTCCCCTGTACCCTCCAGCTTCCCCTATTCCTATCACACCTTGATGTCCTCAGTTCCTGTTCGGCTACCTACCACTTTGGCAAGTGTTGCTCTTGGAGCAATAGACAGAGAATTTGCAGGGAAAAGTGCAATTTCTAATTTCTAAGGACCATCACATTGGTTCTTTAGAAGCTTCACCAGCATGAGTTTTGGATGGTGCCTGCCACAGTGCAGGAACCTGTAGGAATTTCAGCAGTCATTCAGAATGAAAGAGCATATAAATCTACCTTTGTATTATGTTAAATACCATGTACTTCAAAGAGCCTTTTGATACAGGTCATGTTGCAAGACAGCTAACTGATTCTTCCTAGGGCCCTACTTCAAATGTAATTGAACTGCTCCAGCTATCACCATTAAAGGTGATCAGTGAAGTAAAAACTGCAGGCGTTTGGGGTACTGTCAGCAAACCCAGGGTGTTAACAAGTCACAGTTCTCAAAATCATAGAATCATAGAATGGTTAGGGTTGGAAGGGACCTCAAAGATCATCTAGTTCCAACCCCCCTGCCATGGGCAGGGAAATCCTCCACTACACCAGGTTGCTCAAAGCCTCATCTAACCTGGCCTTGAACACCTCCAGGGATAGGGCATCCACAACGGATACGACAGGAATGCTCTCTAATGCCCCTAAACCATCCTAACAGTGTGACCTCAAGCACATTTAGAAATTAGAAATCATTTATTAAAGGATTTATGCTTGAATAATTTGCCTCCATTTATAATCCCAGACTATGTTTACTCTGTGTAAAACAGGAAGTACCCTCAAATTATTTAAGCAGTGGCACTGTTGAAACAGACTTAGAAGAGTTACATTCCAGTCTTGAATTACAAACTCAGTTTTATACATATTCCAGAGAGTCATGTGATGACAATTCAATCTCAAAATGGCAAAAACTTTAAAATACATTCTGCTCAGGTGGACTACTGCCAAATGGTCTAATCAAAGAAGTTGTTCTTGATTAGCATTACAGATAAGAAGATACTTGTTTGTGATTTGAGTAAACAAAGAATTTCATGAACAGAGGAGAAGCACTGAAGAAATACTGAAGAGAAAGCCAAAGAAGGGTGAAACTGAAACTGCAGATTTAGTGGGAAACCTGGCAGCAGGACGAGATGGTATGTATAGATGTAGGAAGGTTTGATGGAGAGTGAAAAATTTAAACTTGATTTAGGCTACAAAACAATCAAGAGAAGCTTTGGTGGGGATGGAGAAGCAAAGGGGAGAGAACTACTTAGATGGCAAGCAGTGTAACCTCAATGCTATCAGAGCTGAAAGAAAGGAATAAAAAAAGATGTGCTATGCTAAAGCCTTGGACAGAGATACATAACCAATCCTTCTCTCTTCCCCTCTCTACTCCCCAAACCCCACAGTATTGCAGCACTACATGATAAAAATACCAGATACTATGTGATTTAATCTCCAAGCAATTTTCCCCAACCAGTTTGTTATGAAACACATACAAGATTAAAAGCATGACCGAGATGCAATCCTGCAGGAAAAGGCGCAGCTTGATGCAGGGTATGCTCTCTAGAGAAAGGAGATTGTGACACATTCTAATGGATGCATGAGTTTACTGAAAATGAAGCCTGGAAATCACTTTATGCCTTCATTAACATTCCTTACCAGCAGCAAACTGGTAAGAACTCAAAATTTCTCAAAATACTATGAAGTGACCTGATTGATGCATACATTAAACTGGCCTGCTCGTAGTCAGCAACATCATTTTTTTCCCCTTAACTGATTCAGCTCATATCTCAGGCAGGAAAATAAGCTTCATTTGACCCTGAAGCAAGTTCAAAGCTGGCTGTATGCCTCTGCAATGGAGTAGAAACTTCTCTAAAGCAACACATAAACGTATGCTTTCTAAACCTAGAAGCAGCAAACCCAAGAGGCAGGGTGGCTCAGGGACCCATTCTGAATGGAAGCAAAGAGTGCTGAGAGCTGTAACAAGGCAGGAAAAGCGCCCACTGCCAGCTCTGGCCCAAGGCTACTCCCAGACTCAACAGGAGTCGCAGCCTTGCATTGGGCCAATGTACCATAAGGAGCCCAAGACTGAGTGCAGCTGCCTCACATAGTAGCAAACCAAAACAGTGTCATCAGCACACTGCCTCCATGAGGGAGCACCTCCTGGTTCCTGTCGACTTTTTTGCAGACCACCACCTCTAATTTGGAAAAGGCAGAATGACACACCACACTCAAGAGAGGAGCAAACTTGCTCTACACCACTGACAAGTAACCAGAGTCCACACACCACCACAGAAAACTGGCACGCTATGACAGATCAAAGAAATTGCATCAAGCTAAAGGGTCCCAAGGTTTTCTGCATTAAAATGGCATTCAGAAAAAAACATACATTCCAAAACAGCACAGAAAACCATTACCTAAAACTTTGCTGGCTTTCTGCACTCCGGCTTTCCACTCTTATCAGCATCAGAGATAGAGTCACAATAGATAACAGATAGAATTCAGTCTTCAGTGCCATAGGTACAATATAACCACGCATTGCCAAGTTCTCTCTTTAATCCAACCCTTTTACCTATTTCTGGGACCTGATGAAGATAGTTATCTACAGGAAAGTAGACTAGCTCCAATGTAAACAAGAAAAGCAGGAGATATGCTAGTTAGTACAGGAAAACTCTCAGATGACTCAAGGATGATGCCTGTATGTTTTAATTTTACACACTACTACTCCTGTAGTTTTTCAAGGTGTCTCCAAATGCAATCACAGGAGACAACAGCAAACCCTCACCAGACAAGATGGGATCATGTTTTCCTCTTGCTCTTAGATTAGGATGCAGACTGCTGATCCACAAGCAGGAATAGTCATTATCTCAGCCCTTCTAACTAGGCTTGATATAGGTGGCTTTGCCCTTCAGGAGCTGTGACTAGCGAAACATAGAGGCTGACCCTGTAAAATTTTCATAATGGAGCATCGTTTACCTTAACTTTAAAAACCTCACATTGCGTAAGAGAATTTTAAACAGTTACATAAAGTCAGACTGATTTAGGGCAATGGTTGCCAACCTGTGAGCAATGTGCTGCCCACGCCACTGTTTGGCAAAGCTCATGGACAAGGAAATTCAAATCTATAATGTGAGCAGTTGGAGAGGAAGGCCAGATGCTGCCCACTGCATGCTCTGTGCTCTACTCACATGGCAGAGAAGGTTGGGGAGCCACTGCCGAGTCCCAGCACTCCCACCTCTAGGCAGAGGCCTTCTGCTTCAACCAAACTTGACAAATGACACCTTCCTCCTTACCTCCCTCTTCCTCTTCAGAAGGGCTTTTAAAGCTCTTAAATGCTCACAGTTCAGTTGCTGTTCTCTTACTGACCCCTGAAGTGTTTATCTTAGGGATGTCATATCTACTTATTGTTTCCTTTCCTGCTTACTCTTGCGAACAGCCCATTTAACTATTTTCCACATGGTCAGAATACATCTTGTAGAGCTCTCCAGAGAGTTGCACGGCATTTAAGTTTAATTCATAAATTAATACAAAGCAGCCATGTCTTCCTCACCACAGCTATAAATGCCTCATTTATCAAATAAAAACTTTGGCATCGCTAATGTATTTATAGACTCATGAATCGCTTACTGGAAAACTGTGTTACTACACATGAGAGACAACAGTGGTACTAAACCACATACGTTATTATTTAGCTATATAGATTTACTGGGGAGGAGAACAAAAGGTGGGGAGGAGCTCTCCAAAGCAGATGTTTCCAAGTTTTTTTTTTAAACCTAAGAGACAAGACATAAGACAACACTTGAAGGAGCAGCTGGGGACACTGAATAAATACAGACATTTAAATGTGACTAATTACATACACATGCTGGAATTCTCAAAGGAAGATCAGGGAGTCAGGCTCCCAGCTCACGCTGACTTTCAACAGGAGTTCAGTGGCCTGTTCCTTCAGGCATGCTGGAAGTCAGATGTCATCTTGCTAAATACAGAACACTGCTTCTAAATGTTGCCTCTGGTAGTTTAACCACAGTGAAGCCTACGGATTTCTACAAAGCTATCCGCAGGAGCCCTCCTCTTCATTAAGTAAATATGAATGCATGTATCTGCTGATCTGTTGCTCCGTGAGATGAGAGAAACTTCTCTGGACCAGGGAACCACTTTTCTGTGCTAAACACAAACGTGCTGCGCAGAATCTAGTCTAATGATGGAGGGGAATGGTTTACAAAAGGTCTAGGGCTCCTTTCCGAGTGCTTCAGTTGTGAAGCAGGAAGGGTATCTGCATATGGAAAGTGGTGGCTCAGAAAAAAAAATGTACAGAGATGTACATGCTGTTGTTTTTCGGATGTATTTGTGGAATACAGTACACACACTCGGTTCATGATTTAGTTCAAACACTTCAACCTGGCATGGCTGCAGGAAGAACATCCTTCCCTGGTCCCTGCTGCTCATTTTTCTTCCTCTACATTAGAGAAAAAGAATACTCCAGTTTCTAGGATGGATAGGAAAGAAGCCTGATTCAGCTTAAAAAAAAAACATGAGAAAAAAAACAACAAACCCACACCATTGTTCAAGTAGCTGCCAGGAGCTGTGTGTCAGCACAGAGGGTTGGGTATGGACACAAGCAGAAGGAAGCCTGGGAAAGTCTTAACCACTTCTTCCCATGGCCTTAGTACCTTAAAACATTCGTAAAATCACAGGTAGATTTCTGGCGGGTGACAAACCAGAGACAGCCTTCACTTTACAGCTACAGTGGTAGCCACAACAAGCAGCAGCTGACTGTGCAGAGGGCCAGAAAGGCTGTGGCTGTAAAGAGCATGGAGGAAGACAACATAGATCTTCTGTGAGTGAAGGACAGAGAGGGGAGAAGTCAGAATCTACTGAATAAGACTTACTTTTTCCTAGCACTCAAGATGACTCACTACATGGCACAACAGTAGCAGTTAGTACAAATGCAGTTACATGAAGGTTCCAGGCCACAGTCCATACACGTTGTGGTTTACCTGACAAGCACTCAGGCAGAGGTCTGTGCTCAGCAGGCTGCAGGGCTGCACTCTCTGCATGACGTGAACATACAACACATCAAGAGCCTGCATCCTGGTACCCTAACAGGGACGTGAGAGACTTCGGAGACCCAGCTGACAACTGTGTCCAAGCCATTCACCATCAGGTTTCACAGCAGCCCACAAGTAGCATTGTTCCCAGAAGGAGCGTGCAAAAGTGAGAGTTGTGGTTCTTGCAGAGGATGACAGCAGGAGCTGCCAGGGGGATACAAGAAGTCTGTGTGTGGTGCCTGCATCTGTACTGTCAGGGTAACTTTTAAATCCACTAATGCTTCTCCTTATAATCTCTTCTGCAGAGATTCAGCCCGGGAGATTGTTCTGTAGCAGCTGGCAGAGACTAAGGCCTCTGAAGGACCCTGATGAAGCACAACAGCTTAGTAGTTTAGGGCTAAATGAAAGTACTGAATGCTTCCTAAGAAGAACCTATTGTGTAACAGTTTTTAAAATGATTTTTTTTTTTCTTCTTCTGCAGAGGCTAAAGAAGCTCACCTGCCTTTTGCATTTTTCAAATAATGTACTACTTAATGTTCAAGAGCTCAGCACTCAACAATTTTAATTTATCCTTCCATTCAGGTGAATTCTCCCATCCACCCATCCAGCTCTCTATGGTGTGCTCCACAGGACTGCAGGTTGGCTCAGCAAGGCTCCAGCTGCTTTCAAGGCTTTCTGGAATGCAGAGGTGGCAGCAACACACACAGGCTCAGAGGGCACACTGGTGAAGACCTATGGGTACGCTGGTAAGAAAATTGATTTTTATTTATTTTCTGGATAGGTAAAAAAAGTTTCCTAACTAGGCCTACTCCTCACTTAGCTTGCATACATGTCTTTGAAAACAAACACTATTCTGGGGCTTGAAAAAGCATGCATCTCTAAGGTATTTTTAAACAGCTGCCCACTGGAAGTAGCTTTTGTTTCTGCAGACCTGAACTGTTTAACCAGTTGTATCTATGAGGCCATTTGCAGGGTAGTGTTTATCTTTGCAGCTAAGAGCTCCACTTAAGAAAAAAAAATAAAATTTAAAATTTAAAAAAAGGAAGTCAAAGAAGTTCACAAGACAATTGTTGAAAACAGGCTGTTCTGATGAATCTAAGACAAAGGGATCCTACGTTCTTGCTCGTGGTTTTACAGCCTCATCTTACTTGCTCACTGCAACAAATTCATGAGGTGTCCACAAGAAAATCACTTATCTTCACAAAACTCAACTGGAAGCTGCACTCCCCTAATACACCCAGTCTCTGCTTTTCACTCATGGACTACCTCTAAGAAAGGTTCTGCCTCCCCTACCGTTGCTGTTCTTCCCACTGGCAAATTCTGGCTATGCAGACATTTAGTTGAGCATTACTTAAATTACCACACTCTTGTCTAAGCACTAGAACCAAACTATCTATGGACAAACCTGAATGAGATTTCAGGTTGTGTGGATAAACGTTAAGAGACACAGTTTGCTGTATAACTTCTTAAAGTATGTAGGGAAATAATCAGGGGGGCAAAAGCCCAACTGGAACTTAGACTAGCCTGCTCCGTAAAGGACAACAAAAAGTCCTTCTATAAATACATTAATAAGAAAAGGAGGGCTAAAGATCACCTCCAGCCCCTACTGGACACAGGGGGTATGTTAGTCACTAGTGATGAGGACAAGGCTGAGGTCCTTAATGCCTTCTTTGCCTCAGTCTTTAATAATAAGGTCAGTAGTTCCCAGGTGAGCTGGCCTTTGGTGTCTGAGAGCAGGGAGGGAGAGCAGATTGAAGCTCCTGTGATCCAAGAGGAACGGGTCAAGGATCTGCTTCGCCAACTGGATGCCCACAAGTCTATGGGGCCTGATGGTATCCACCCAAGAGTCCTGAGAGAGCTGGCAGATGTCATTGCCAAACCCCTGTCCATTATCTTTGGGCAGTCTTGGCTCACTGGGGAAGTTCCGCTGGACTGGAGGCTGGCGGATGTTACCCCCATTTACAAAAAAGGGCGGAAGGAGGATCTGGGGAACTACAGGCCTGTCAGTCTGACCTCGGTGATGGGTAAAGTCATGGAACAGGTTATCTTGAGTGCTATGAATGAGCACATACAGGCTAAGCGGGTGATCAGGCCCAGTCAACATGGGTTTATGAAAGGCAGATCTTGCCAATCAAACCTGATCACCTTCTATGATGGGGTGACCCGCCTGGTTGACGAGGGAAGGGCTGTGGATGTAGTTTTCCTTGACCTCAGTAAAGCCTTCTACACAGTCTCTCATAGTGTTCTGGTTGCGAAACTCGTAACTGCTATCAAGAACAGTGTGACCAGCAGGAACAGGGAAGTGATCCTGCCCCTGTACTCGGCACTGGTGAGGCCACACCTGGAATATTGCGTCCAGTTTTGGGCCCCTTGCTTTAAGAGAGATATTGAGCTCCTGGAGTGAGTCCAAAGAAGGGCGACTAAACTGGTCAAGGGGCTGGAAAATAAAACTTAAGGGGAGCGGCTGAGGGAGTTGGGGCTGTTTAGCCTGGAGAAGAGGAGGCTGAGGGGAGAACTGATTACAGCCTACAAATACTTGAGAAGGGATGGTGGGGAGGTGGGGGAAGGGCTCTTTACATTAGTGATGGGTGATAGGACAAGAGGAAACGGGTATAAACTTAGTCAGGGTAGATTCAGGTTGGATGTTAGAAAGAATTTCTTTTCTGAAAGGGTTGTCAGCCCCTAGAATAGGCTGCCCAGGGAGGTGGTTGAGTCCTCATCCCTGGATGTGTTTAAGAAAAGGGTGGATGAACTACTTAGGGATATGGTTTAATGGGAGGTTAAGGGACAGTTGGACTGGATGATCTCTAATGTCTTTTCCAACCTAGAAAATCTATGAAATCTATGAAAATCTATGAAAATACTGGACTACATTCTGAAGCGCTTTCCCCCCCCCGATGTTATCATTTCTCTTTCTTCATCATTCCCTTTCTCTTTCTCACTCGTAAGACACATTGCCATGAAAACCTGCACTAAGGGAACTACATACACTAGAAATATTTTTATTTCCCTTATCTAAACTGCTAAAGTCTACTCTCATTTATCAAATAAATAACTGCGGAAAACAGCCAGAGCCAGAGTGCCCAGGTCAGCTACAGAAGAGAAGATGGCAATGGGAAAGATGCCTTCAGCAGACAAAAGCTTGCTTGGGCTCTGATTTTTAAGTCTCGCTTCTAGGAGGCAAGGGCTGAATTTAAATCAAGATAAACTCTGAACATTATGATTCAGTGGGTAAAAACCTCAGGATTTTTCTATGCATTTCAGCTAATACATTGTATTTACGGAACGGTATCTTGCAAATCGCAGGTACAGAATGCTTCACAAATGAATTACGTATTTTCTCTGCATTGTAGAGAGTGAATGAAACAGTCTTCAAATCAAGGCCATAGAGGGAAAAATTTGAATAAAGATTTAAAACTTATCTGGTCAAATGAATAGAAAGGTAGAAAAACATACTGCGTGCTGCCATACTGTTAAAGTTGTCATTGCCGTATTGCTTTTCATGAAGCAAGAAGCTGCATGTGTTACATGTTAAGAACGACCTTTTCAGACACCAATTTCTAGCATTTCAGGAATTTCACTGAAAAATCCTTTGGTACCATAATGTTACCGGGTCTCATTTAACTGAAGACAAAACCTTTAAAAGAAAGCCAGCTGTGGCACAGCATATTCTCTCAGATCAAAATAGAGCAAGACAAGCACTTCTGAAGGTCCTTCAGTATACCGCCTAACTATTCAAAACAGACCATGGTGAGAGTGGAAGGATGTTCCAGTTAATTTATCTTTGGAGAGTCCCAGACATCACAAGGTCTTAACTCACAATTAGGGTTCAAAGGATATGGACAGAGGCCTTTGTAACTGTATCACACCACTAAGGAGTGCACTACGGACTTCCAAAAAGGCCCAAGGCAAAAAAAAAGTAACCTGGTATTAAGGACAACTGTGCTCCTTTTCCCTCTAAGCATGGCATCCTCCAGGCCTAGTGATAAGCCCACTGTCCTGTATGTCTCACACACATTCACACTCTCACACAGCAGAGGTACAGAGGGGTAGAAGGACAATAAACTGTCTTTTCCCACTTTCTATTTCCCCTCCTCCTGCAAAGCCCTAGAACCTATAGCAATACATATAACACTTTAACAACAGATGCCAGCCTAGGTCTTGGTACAGATGCAGGTTTGAACTCCGGTTTCTCAGAACGTGTGTGATCATCATCACTCGATTATATTCAAATCGCACAATGGAAAATGACACAATGACAGTCCTCAGGTAGTGGGAAAGCTGAGTCCTCCAGTTGGCGCGCAGCTATACTGACATAGCAAATTTTGCTCTGAAAGAGGTACAGCTGTGTTCCAGTGGCATTGTGCCCTGGTTAGTAAGTTCACTGGAGCTCAGAGCCTACACAGCAATTTGCACCAGACTATCTCTGTTATTCACTCTGCCTCATCACAGCAGACTGCGGAGAGAAGGATCTCAAATGTACCTACTCATAGAGCTCTGGTAGGGCCTGGATGGCTAGAGAGTATATGCACACACACACAAGATCACATACCCCAGCACGTCCTCATATCAACAGTGTCTAGAAGGATGGAGGTCAATCACGTAGCTCATGCTTGCATTCGTTAACAGGTCCTAGATGTATAGTCTACCATGACAGCTTATTAACAAAGCCTTAGCAAAGGCAGTAACAAAATGATGTCAAACACTGGTCTGAAAATAGGTCTGATTGGAATTTTCCTTGCAGAGCATTTTTTCTATTGACACAATTGTCAAATAGCTAGAAGTGTATGATACCAGCACTCCAATTTTGACAGCTCTTCTGCCAGACAGAATACAAAGATTCCTGACAGAAGCCAACCAGCTCTGACACTGCTCCCGAAGGAGCCACCGGAAAGGCTTTGGTGTGGTCAGAGAGCAATGGCCTTCCAGACTCCTCAGAAGAAGAATGTGAAATCTTGACTCCCATCTGAGTCCTGCAGCTTCTAGGTTTCAGTTAATTTGAGTAAGATTGGATGACTGATTCTGAGACTGCTTTAATAACTGATGGCAGACTTTTGTTTGTTAAGTCAGCTCCATAACACTCTGTCACCAGACAAGTTGTGCTACAAATTCGCTTAGCTGGTGTCGTGGTTTAACCCTAGCCAGCAACTAAGCATCCACCTGGTGGGATAGGGGAAAGAATCAGAAAGATAAAAATGAGAAAACTCGTGGATTGAGATAAAGACAGTTTGATAGGCAAAGCAAAAGCTATGCAAAGCTTTGCAAATAAGCAAAGCAAACCAAGGAATTCATTCACTATTTCCCATGGGCAGGCAAGTGTTCAGCCATCTCCAGGAAAGCAGGGCTCCATCACATGTAACTGTTACTTGGGAAGACAAACACCATCACTCCATCCCCTCCCTTCCTTCTTCTTCCCCCAGCTTTATATACCAAGCATGAAGTCATATGGTATGGAATATCTCTTTGGTCAGTTGGGGTCAGCTCTCTCACCTGTGTCTCCTCCCAGTTTCTTGTGCACCCCCAGCCTACTCACTGACGGAGTGGTGTGAGAAGCAGAAAAGGCCTTGACTCTGTGCAAGCACTGCTCAGTAATAATGAAAACATTCCTATATTATAAACACTGTTTTCAGCACAGATCCAAAACATACCCCCATATTAGCTACCATGACAAAAATAAACTCTATCCCCAGACAAAATCAGCACAGCTGACAAGGTCCTTAATGCAAATCAGAAGGATATCAGTAATATCCTTTGATGTCTCTTTAGTATTTATGTCATGACTAAATTGGATAAGTGTTTTATTAACACTTAAGACTATTAGGAAGAAAAATATGTAGATTGTACAGAGAGGAGAAGAAAAAATGAGAATATCTCACATCCTATAAATTCATAAAGATACAACATTCAACTTCCAATCAATGTTTTGATTCTTCCAACTATTTTGCAAAGAAGCATTGCACACCATCTGTAATTAGTGTGATTCTCATAACTCTGCAGATACATTTCAAATCCTACCGTGTTGCAAGCTTATGGCAGACGACACCAGTGTCTGTTATGACTTCACTCAGTCTCAGCTCAAGGTGGACCTTCCCCTGAAACACATCAAAAACATTATATGAAAAATTAGTTATATGCATAGCCAGCCACACCATTCCAATTTAAAACAAAGCAAGTCAGTTAAGGCAAGTAATTCCAGGAAGAGTTTAAAATTAAGTAACAGCTGTATAGCCAAGGTATTTCACCTGCCAGAGAATCCAGATTAGTAGCTATTTTGCTAAATTTCAGTGCCTAATTCCCACCCTTATCTATCTCTGTATGTTTTACTAATTGAGGGATATAGAGCATCTGTGGTCTGACACAAAAATATTGTGTTGCAGCTTCATCTATATTTAGCATTTTAAATACTAAGGAAAGATCTTCAACACAATAATTGAAAAGATATCACAGCCGTGTGTTATAAATGAATACCTACATGTTTTAAACATTGGAAAAATAAAAATTATGAAGTAATATGAACTGTGAGACAAATATCAGTAAAACTACCATGAGCAACTAAAAAAAAAGTTCAACCATGTGTGCCAGCATTCATAGCATCTACTATTACAGAGTCTTCAACTCCTTACCATGGTACTAACTTTATTGTGACCTGGGCCAAGATGTTATGCTCAAATATGCTACAAAAATAAAGGCCATCACGAGTACAAACTGCATTCCTCTTATTAACTCTATCACATTTCAAAACACAAGCATCCACTCCCACTGGCAAAAACTCAGCACCACTCTTACAGAGTATATATAGTAATTGCAAAATACATTTTGTTATTGACCTATTCTGATACGTCAGCACTGCCCGATCATCTCCTGCAAATCATCACGGCCAAAATTGAGTCATTCACCTTCGTAACTGCCTCTCCTCCACCCTTTTTACCAAAGTACCCTAAAAATCCACCCTGCTAGTTAGTCAGAGCGCTAATGCTAGTGTCGTCTTTGCCTCAGATCTACCTCAACTCATACACAGGAGTCTCTTGTTACTCTTTTCACAAGGTCTTCTGGATTTGACCTTTCCTCTTTTTGCACATGACCAGAACTCTTGCCAGAGACTTCACTATCTCTTCTGACTGGTTACAACAACCTCCTGCTCTATTAACAGAGGAAAGTGAAGATCAAACCCTTGCCTCAAGTTGCACCTATGCTGCCAAGATCTACTTCCTCTACAGCAGATTTGTCTGGACAAAAGCTAGTGAGAGGAGTCCAAAGCAGAGAAGCAAGTGCAGTAACAATTAAGTAGTATGGACAAGCAGAAGTTCCAATCAAGCTCATTCCCTGATCCTCTTTCTTATATTTAGCAGTATAAACAAACACTGAAGTCAGCACCTGAATACTTGTCCTGAAGAAGCCTGTAAGAGATTCTGTTTCTTATTGTGACAGTCATTCTCTCCCCTCCCTTGTATGCCCCTTTCTCAGTATCATTCTTTCTGCACTGTCTTGAATGCACGCTTCGTGCTTTCCTGCATTTCACGATTTCACTCCTCAAACCTCTACCACCTACTTATACTTTCAGTATTCTGACTCAGTAGTGGTTTTTCCTGTCCAAGGGCTGGAATGTAGGCCTTTCAAGTACATGT
Source organism: Tauraco erythrolophus (assembly GCF_009769465.1). NCBI lineage: Eukaryota > Metazoa > Chordata > Aves > Musophagiformes > Musophagidae > Tauraco > Tauraco erythrolophus. Next base: position 67,695,743 of record NC_141465.1, on the reverse strand, counting down.
GGCAGATGATACTGGTGTTTGTCCAGAAAACAAGAAAAAAAGACCTCTCCAGGTTGTATGAAAGCCCACGTTGCAGAGGTATAGCAGCCACTCGCGGACATTTTGACCAGCAAAGGACCCAAACCTGTGTGGGAGTTTAAAAAGAGGGCTCCTGCCAGATGTCTTTTGCATCATTTTAAACAGAACAATAAAACAAACAACGCAAACCCCAAACATGTTCCATTTGGCTGTCAGACTCCTGATTCTTCATGTCTGTTTCAGCAAGACACGAATACGTCAACATTTGTCATTTTCTTCTAAACTGAAGCCTGTCCTCACGAATAAGAGGATTTCTCCACACAAACGTGTAGAGCCTCTTCAAGACCCATGTCTTTTAAGACTCAGTACCACTACAGTGCCCATCACACCCATGTGTAACAAGAGCTAAGCACACAACCAGCTGAGAACTCTAGTTAAGCAGGACAATTTTCTGGCTTTAGTTTTACTACTTTCTCCCTTACTTTCACTGTTCTTTCTTCCACTGGTCACATTTTATCACAGAAGCTAAACCACGATTCTCTGGAGAACAAGTTTACGCCATGAACCTGTAAAAACACTGCTGCCATCTCTGTTCATATCCTGCATATTACCTCTACTAGAGAAATCAAGAGTAACAAAAGTTTTGAAGAAATTAAGAGACAGAGACTTAAGAACTCTAGAGAAATTATACCTTTGTAGAAAAATACCAAGAAGGGAAGAAGATGTCTTTATTGAAATTTCTGCTGATCTTAAACAAAGGCAAGACTGACCTCTCTCAGGAAAGAAAGAATGCTCCACTACACTTAGGTGAGCCTGAATGCAATCGTCCTTACAGTGCCAATGTGCTCAATCTCACACAGACTATGACGGAAGCTCCCTTGTTTAGAAATTAAGCTGCAAACATCTTTTTAAGTCAGCAGTACTTCACACGTTTTCCCAGCTGCATTAAGGACAAAAACACAGTGCTGCCTCCTTTGGGCTGAGAGCCATTTTTTCTTGTAGCTCTCATTTTTCTCTTGTGAAGACTTTGAAAATGGTCAGCTGCTCAAAAAGTGACTCAAAGCTTCGGACAGGAAAACAGAGGTCATGGGATCACTGGGACTGGCAGCCCTATGACTATTCCCAGAACACCTCCTCGCTTCCAGTTAAAAATTAAAATACATTAATACATTAAAATAAGGCTACAGTAACATACTTGCAGGCTTAATTTACATAAAATGTAACTCCTACATAAACGGAATGCTTTTTCCCAGTCAATTATATCGTTACACAAAACATAAGGATTCATCTGAATAAATTTACTGCTGGGCTATCCCATTATAAAATACTGGATAACACATTTTTCAAAGGAAAGAGAAAACTATGCAATGAATCAGTATCATAAAATCAACAGTTAATCTAATCAGCAGAAGGTCAATTGATCACCTATACTGAATTAAATGTACTGCAGAAACAGAGAGTTGGCAATATCTTTATTTACTGAGAATTTATAACAAAGAAATTCTTACTTTTATTACCAAAAGAACTACTGTGGTAATAACAAGAGCCTCCAATTGTACTGGGTGTGCACAGTTACTGACAGCATTTACAAGCAGGAAAGGTCAGATAACGCAGATGGATAAAAAGTATGCTGTCCCTGTTTTACAGCTGACACAGTGGCTTGGTCCTGCTCAACAAAATCCCTGTTGCAGAGCCAGCAATTGATTCTAGGATCAGTCTCAGGCCTGTATTCTAGCCATAAAGCTCTTTTCGTTCAGCACAGAGAAAAAAAAAACTCAAAGAAGCTGGAGGTTTGACCATTTTTAAGTAGAATGCATTAATTACTAAAACCATTTCCATAAAAAAAATATTTCAGGATGTTCCTAGAAGCAGCTATGCTCATTAGCATACTCTTCACATTTGGAAGGTTAGGACTTTTTCAAGGAACAACTGAAGAAGTGCCAAATCAACTGCTGAACACTTCCTTTTTCACAAAGTCCGGCTGATATGGATGGGTGGGTTCACAGGTCATACGTACTTCCTAATCACATCTAACATCACATAATGGGGCCAGCTGGCTTCCATTTTTCAGTTCTTGATTAAAGAAGCCACCAGTAGACTGAATATCTTGTAAGGAAATCAGTAATAAACAAAACTTTTAAAGGGTCTTACTGAAGAAAGAAAAAAAATACTATGTTAAATATCCCCTTCACTAAAAAAAAAAAAAACTGAATCAAGTTCCAGTCTTGTTAACATTCTCATAATGCTAACAGGTATCATGAAGAAACACAGGCAGAGTTATCTGAAAAAACAAACTGAAATTGATCATAAGCTTACAAGGAAAAGAAAAAGCAGAATAAAAGTCCTGTTTTTATAGATCCAGGAAATGACTGTCTCCAACCACCTCATTTCTCCCTGGAATGCAGCTGAGAGTTACTGTGGACCGAAACCCCAGAAGACAGTCGTAAAGCAAGTAAAAGTATACAAATACTACCTACCTGTACCATGTTTCCAGTAGTTACAAATTTGCAGCTTAATTTAAACACAGTACATTGAAGCAGAAAAGAAAACACAAGACCTCAGGTTATCCTAAAGTTATTTTTATGACAAAGTTCTGCCATCCTGGCTTGAAGCACTCCAGCAGGCAAAGTCACCAGGACACCACTGGGAGCCATTTCTGAGTGCAGTTACATGCACGCTTTTTGGCCTGGAATCTGACACACACCATGTGATCCAGCGACTGAGTGTCGATTCAGATACAACATCTGATCTAACTCAAAACAGATGCGGTGTGGTTTTTCAGGGAAAGAGTTATGAAAAAACACTGACAAACATTAGGAACTTCTGTGCTCTATCAAAGGCTTTAGTAAAAGCACAAAAGGCTCACAGTTTGCCTCAGTTCAAAAGACAGGAGCCAAATCTACCCAAATCTCTTAAATCGTATCTTTAAGGAAGTATCAACCAGATCTCCATCCTTTTTCTTACTGTGAAAGAGGTTTTAGAAATCTTTCACTTTTTAAAAACATCAAAGGAAAAGAAAACTCTTCACTGTTAATTTTAAACAAAACCACATAAACTATACAATCTGCTTACTTAAATACTAAATATCAAGTTAATTATCTTCATATACGGGATTCACACAGCACTAATGCTCTCTTCTACAAAAGAACAATAGCGGGTATCACAAAAACTCCTAAACCAAAGATATTTATCTGCTATCAAACCTGCTGGACAGGAGGTTTGCGATCATCCACCATTCTACTTCTCACTAGCCTACCCAGTTTTGCTCAGGGCTTTCCCCTCCAAGAGGAGAGTGCATCTGCATGGAAGTTTTCCAAATATTTATCCCACATGGGGACCCTTATCCCAGCACGGTTCCCCAACCTCATCAGCTCTGCAGCTCAACTCAACTCTGCTCATTGCTCAGGAGTGTGCAAAGAGGGACTGGGACTCACCTTCAGCTCTTTTCTCTTCCTCCTGCTGGTACAGAGTAAACTGCAAGCAGTTTCACCCCAGCTCTTGGAAGACGGAGGAAAGAAGAGATGCAATAGGGACAGGTTGTAGGAGAGGACTAGGCTAAGTCACTGACATGACAGCTCCTCATTATTTTGGAACCTTAAACTTAGGATTGCGACACCCCTGGTGCATTGGTTTCCTCTCCCTTGCTGCAAGTTGTCTGGAGAAAGGAGCGTTGGAAGAACTCAGTGTTGCACACAGACCATTCCGAATATGGATAACCTGCGCTGCTGCTTTCTCTGCCTTTCCAAATTTTATTTCATTATATAGCAAATGTTATTAGACAGATCCTGTCTACTTTGAAACTCTCTTAGGCAACTTTCTGAGTTGTCACTTTCTGGCATTGGTAAAGCTTAAAAGCAATCAATAAAACTGACCCAAACTCTAAGGGCTCACTAACTACTGTCCATGAGAGTGGGAAAGAAAAAGGGTGCAGCTACTGCTTTAAGTAAATCCAGCCCTCCCTTATTATCAACAGCCCCACATAAGATCACAGCCTAATGGCAGGTTGGAGAGCAGGAGGAAGAGTGTGTTTGCTGTCTACGTTTGCTGCTCTAACAGCTGCTCCTTCCTTTAGCAGACGGCAGCAGGCGGCTGGGGAAGGTCTAAGGATCATGCTCCAGACCACGGCCTGCCTGCCGGACCACAGTGCAGCACACAAGAATCTGGAACAAAATCCAGTCTATCACTGATGAAAGTGCAACAGCTCTAATGAACACTGCATGGATTCATAAATGCTAAGTAAAGCTGAACTGACGTCTGCTTGGTCTCTGTATGTGCAAGTGCGTCAGAGTTGTTCAGTAACTGGGAAACATCTTCCAATGGCACAATGTTAGCCTTCCTCTTTCTCTAAAGGAAAAATACCTCCATATGGTCAAAATCCTTATAATTAGTCATGTTTTCCTCTCAAATACTTTGATGGGATACAATACATAGATACTGTAAATGAAAGCCACCTGGCTTTCATTTCCCCAGACAAACTGTGTTCTGCAGATAAAGAATCCAGGTATGTTATTTTGGAATAATGTAAATTTTTTGTTCAGCAGTAAGTGTTCCTTACCACATGCCATGTTACTGACTACCTTTTTAAAAGTAACAGGCCAAAACCCTTTGCGCCGGTAATACAATGCTCTTACATTCACACAGGGAGGAAGTTTTGCCACAAAGCATGATCTGGTCAAAAACTGGTCTTTTCGTTTATTACAAACATTATTTACCATTGTTGACATATGATTCAGTTCTCCGAAATAATTTTGTTGGTGGGCACAGAGCCTTGAGAATCTTCCCACCTTATCAAAACAAAGATTTCATCTGTTTTCAAAACAACTTGAAGAGAGAAATCTAAAAGCCACTGTTCATAAAACAGAGGGTAACACCCATTTATTTCCTGTGTGTGGTGGAAAGCTGATACCAAACCTGGAAGCAGCTGCTTCTTTTTACAATTTGCATATACCCGTGCTTACAGTAGGTTACACAAAATGCATCAGTGACTCGTCTTTACGCTAGAAGCACTTAAATACCTACACAAAGATGGTTAACATCAGTGTTAGACAGTGGGCATGCAATGCTCTTAACTGTTTAAAAGAGTAAATTTTGTCAGTCACTGGAGTGAAACAGCCCTATAGAGCTGCTCCTCAAGAAAATTTGCTCAGCCTAGTTTTTCTTAAGAATATGGGTTTGAAGATAATTAGCATCAGAGCCGTGTCAGTTCAACAGGATTTGCTCTACATATATAAAAAGCATTGACTTATACAGAACAGGAAGTAGGCAGATATGGGAGAAATGATAGCAACTTCCACAATATTATGAAGGTAGGGTGAAAGAAAATAAGAGTAACACATTTCAAGCTTCCTCTACAGATCTGGGATAATCTCTGTCACACAGGACTGAATGGAGAAGAGCTAATTCAAAAGCTTGTGCTAAAAGCTTGGCTCTGTGAAAGTCATGGCAAAACTCCCACCCTGGCAAGGCCAGGATTTCATTCATGAAGCCTCACACTTGGGATACAGATTCTGCATTCAATGGGAAGGTGCTCAAAAAGCAGGAGAAGTTTTTTTGAGTGACTGGATGTTTTTTTGAGTGCTCTGGATGCACCCTTCTAGTTAATATAGAGGAGCCATTTCAGAGCCAGCAGTGATTTCCCGCATGACAAAAGGATTTTAGGGTACTGTCCAAACATACCTGTAAGTAATGTTTTCCACTAACGATGTAGAGTCATTGACCTGATGTGGAGTCATCTGACACTCACATCAGTCTATACTCAAGAAGAGGCACGTTTAATCAACAATAGTCAAAGATCTGTGTAGGCAAAATGCTAATGTGGTGGAAGGAGGAGGAAGGGCTTTTGGTGTCTGAAGAAAGCACTTCTTAATATGAGTAAATCTTTTGCACAAAGCTTTGAGTACAGAAGGTTAAAATGTGAGACAATTTTCTTCCTCAGTGTTGGTTATCTGCCCTTTATACGCCTTTTTTTTTTTTTAAGTTGATAGCCAAATAGATATGTTTCAGACACATCAAAGTTCTTATGAAGAGGAAGAGGAAATGAGCAATTTTCAAGTTTTTGTGTCAGACTGTTTTGCCCCAACAATGAGTTTTACATAAGACCTTGAGAATGACTGGCTTTGGAAAAGCACTCTGTCGTTTAATGCTGAAAACTCAGCTGTGAGAGAACATGACCATTTCACATTTGTCCGTGCTGTGGAGGAAGTAACTCAAAGCACACTTAAAAAGGGGAACTTTTACAGCAAGAGCCTCCACGGGAAAACATGTCAGAATGATCTAACTCTCCTTGCATTTCTCCCCCGCTTTGGCATACAGAGACTACATGATTTGGAGTATGCTGGTGTATTTTGATATTAATCAGAGTGTCTCTGGATCTTTAACTGCTTCACTGATTACATGTACACAAAGGATATCTGGGTTGCAAAGCTCAAACTTCACAAAACAGACTTGAACTATGCAGGGCAGTTACTGTGAAAAGAAAATGAAGGAGAGAACTACTCAAAAACAGGAAAGGCTTCAAAGATTGCATATGCACTTGGGCTTAAGTTCTGTTGAGAACACATGGACCACTGAGAGCATCTGTCATCTACAGCCCCAGGCAAATATCTGAATCAATCACTGTTGGGTAAACTTCTGCATCTGAATGAAAGGCAAACATTCGTGGATCAAGGGAGATATACACACAATAGCATGTCAATTTTCGCTTTGAGTTCTCAAAACGCATGAGAATGAGAATATACCAGGTCCTGAAAGACAAATGACCAGTAGAAGAGACACACGTCCCATGGAAAGTGTGCAGTATCATGTTCTTACTGACTTCAAAAAGCTTAGAAAGTTGTGTCTTCCGTTGCTAGTTCATCCACTCCGGCTGAGGTTGTCTGATTGTTCACAGTCTATTTCAATGCAAAAGTTAAACCATTTTCAGTAATGGCTCAATTCCTGTTTTACTTTCCACTGAAATGTTTGAGCACTTAGTACTGTCAGACACTGTGTATTTAGCTCTGGGAATTGTAACATCCCACTGAATGTCACAGTGGATGGAGATACATCCTTCTGATGGTGCCTGCCACCGAAGAGTAGGCCGGCTCCATCAGAAGATGGGAACTTCCTTCAACTAAATCTGCACAAATCCACCTGGTTACAGCTGGGTGAGAAAACAAGTTTCCAGTCTGGAAAGTTAAGCCATGAATTATGCATTTAACAGCTGCTGTCAAGTTTCATTCTGCATTCTGTATAATAAATCTTCCTGATAGCATTTAACAAGTTTTAGTATATTTAAAAAGGAAATATTCGGAAATCATTTAATTTCATATTTGTATGCCAAACACAAATACAATTTTGCTGGAGTTTAATAATTTGCTCTCCACAGAGCAGCTCGAATTTAAACTACTTACAGCACAACAGTTTAATCACCCATGCTGTATCTAAACAGCATTCAGGGTATATGCTGACAGGACTACAGCAGACTATGCAGTATGTGATTTTCAAACTAGTGAGAGCAAAACCAGCCAGTAAGATGTGAGGGCACTGATTTATCAACAGAATAAAAGCCTGTCGACCTCAAGGGCAACTACAGCCCATTACTGAATGACACAATGCTGTATTCTGATGGCTACTGTTACCCACACACTCAGATGAAGGGAAATTCAGGTGCTCCTGATTATCTTAATAAGCCAGTTTGCTAGATCAAATGGAGAACCAAAGCCACAAAGGGCATGTGGGTGAGTAATGCCCAATCTGCACCCGTGGGCCAAGCAGCTGCGCAGCACCTGTACTGCTTCGTGTTGGACTGTGCACCACACAGAACAGCATCAGCGGTGGTGAGATTACAGACCTCTTAGCAGCTCTCAGCCTAGATGGACAATGCCCTCATTTGATGACCAATCATGCTGGACTCTGGTACATCTTGCTGTCAAACAATAAATGGATGTGCCATTAAAGCATCTGACAATAATGCTCATATCTATGCAGGCTGACAATTAACATAGTCCTGCCGTCAGCAACATCCTCGTCTGCCATTAGGTTTATCAAGTCAGAATCTTATCTTGCACTCCTGACAATACAAAACATCATTATAAGACAGCAAGAATTAGCAACTTTGGAAAACCATAAAACTGAATAAATGCAGAGCCTCAAGCTAAACACCTTGGCAACTGTGTTTGATGTAGTTATACATTACCACTTACTTTTTTTAAAAATATATAGGCTTATTTATTTTGTACAGTATCAGAATGCTTAAGAGGTACAGCTTTCGATTAAAATTTGAGAAAACAGCACCAAAATAATGTTATTGGAATTTGAGTGGATTTCTTAATAGAATTCTATTTGTTTGTTTGTTGCATTATTTTGCACTCACAAAAAAAAAGCAGAATCTCATCATGACATACTATTCCCTTTCTATGTATGAAGACAGAAAACAGTACTGCCATTTGAAAATTTGTACCATTTCTGGAACTCATACAAGTGAGCTCCAAACCATGTCAAGAACAAAATATTAAACTATCCTCATTAAACTTGAGATAGACAGCTCAAAATGCCCATTTTTACATCAGAAATGTTATTATCTTTAATTTCAAATCAGTTCTCCTGTTCTGAAAAATGAGGCCCAATGTGTCCCAGAACTGAGCATCTGAGAACCATGGCACCCAAGATGACTAATATTTCAATAATCCATTAATTTTAAACTGGTTTTTAGTTTCTGATTGGGCTGATTGATCTCCTTAAAACTTGGATATTTTCAAGCTTTGCACACAGTAAAGAAAAGTCCTATACAGGCTTATCACCATCACCCAGTTTCTTTCATATCATGGCCTAATGAATTAGAAACTCGGTCCCTTTAATACTCTTTCTTTTTTTTTAATTCCTCACTCTGACTTGTATGAGCTCAAGCAAGTCACATTCTTCCTGACGCTTATTCTCACTGTATTCAAAGTGTGGGAGTGACAGTAGTCTACCTTAATACGGTACTTAATACATAACTAATATCCATGAAGTGCTCTGCAACATGGAAAACAGTATTAAAGCCACTGGTCAACAAAACCAGAAGTAAGATGCAGGAGTTCCCTGGCATGCGGCTCAATGGTTAATCCACTAGATTATGTGGCCAATGAGGACAACGGCTAGAATGACAAAACTGATAGTTGACACATTAAAATTGCTTTTTGGCTACTAGTATTTGCATGATTCACTGCAACATGCTAACTATTTAAAATTTCTTAAATTATTTTCCCTAAAATCAGGGAAAAACTGAGTCACTCTGTGTAAATATTTATCATTAACACAAATTTTCTTTTTTCTCTTCTAAATGAAAAGGTGTTTAGAAAAAATACAACTGTATTTGTTACAACAAATGTAACAAAATACACAGAAATGCTCCTTCATTTGGCTATCTTCACTTGCATATGAATTCATACAAAATATTTACAAATCTGCTCCCACTGCTATGGAAAACAAAGCCCTCTTGCAGACTCCTTAACATAAAGACCGCGAAACATCTAAGTAAATGGATAAAATCACCAGAGTGCTGTTCATATTTACACTAGTTGTAATAAATGCTTATCATGGAGTCCAGAAACAGCTTTTAACAGTTGGGCTCTTATAAAGATACAAACAGCAGAAGTGATAAACTGTACAAACAATTAGAGAGAACATGCTTTCCAGCAAACATTGTTCTCCTCATCTCTCCAGAAGTTAGAGCTGCCTGCAAACCTTTCTGTTAAGAGTTCACAGCTTACATTACCAGTGCTGTCCTAGAAAGCACCCTGGTCTAAAGAGCTTCCACAAGCTCACCCTGTGTAAATATTGTAACAAAATAAACAATGCAGAAGCTTATCCAAATATTGGCCTTCTTCAACTGATAAATTACAAAGGGAAAGTTTTCATATCCTGCAGGAAATAAACACTAAACCTATTGTTTTAAAGTCCCTGTCATAAGAGGTTTTGGGGTAAGAAGGGAGACCAAGATAAACAGAATAGACCTCAAAGTTAAAAGGCTGTTAAAAGCCTTTCCATTGCCATTGGCATTAAAATGCGGCACTAAAGAGGATCAATATTTTACAAGAGAATGTTCGAGACCAAACAGGCTGTCATGAGGCCTTCTTCACATCACGTGCACAACAGTGCATTATTTGTCTCTCCAAATAAACAGAAAACCTAACCATGAATGTACTTTCACATATGCTTCACTACACACCACCACACTACATGCTGAAATGAGCGTGCATCGTGTGTGTTATTTTCTGACCTGGTATGTGCAGACCTGCGTGCAGACTGAAAAGCCGAGACAGTATGTCCAGCCCTACCACCCAGTGGTATCTAAGCAGCATTTCCCCTTGCATTTACTGGAGACTGTTGCACAGGTCAGACATTCATGTCTGTAGCTTCCTAAGCAAAGACTGTGGTTCAAAAGTGACTTATAATATATACTTGTAATATACACTAACAGAGGAAAAAAACAAACAAAAAAACCCTGATTTATACTGACTCGAGATCCTGCTACATCATTTCAATTTATTACTTTGTTGTAATGACTGTTTTCACAAGTCTTAATATTGTAATAGAAAACAGAATCTGCTTCAAAAGAGGGTAAGTATAAAAGTCTCACTGTCTACCAAAATCTGCAAAGTACCAAACCCTAAATGGAACTGAAGTGATAGGATTACCAGCATTCCCACGGCTTGGAGCAGGGCCCAAACATCTGGCAAGAAGTGGTTTGTTCATCTGAGATGTACTTGTTGCCACTCCTGTGACGACCTGCCTACATAAGTATTTAAAATAGTACCTGCAGATACCATTTTCAAGCTGGCTCTGCTCCCTAAGAAATCAACAGTTATTTATAGGGCTTGGAAGTTATTTGATATTTGAGATAACCACAGCCCTCCTTGTATCAGTGACCCTGATAGTTCACATAGTTTTAATTATTTCTGTAGGCAGAATCTGGGCTCCATTGATTTATGCACACTCATAATTCACCCTACACACACACACACGTTGTGAATATTACCGAAACCTAAACCAAACTAAAGAGCTATGCTTCCTTCTCGTAGGGAAGCAACATCTCTGTCCTAGAGCCATGGAACCCATAAAGCTGCCATGACCCTGTTACAAATACTCCTTTGCCAAGACAATCTCACCTGTACTTCTGAATCAGCATCAACATGCTGGAGTTGGAACCAGGTGTCTCTGTTATGATACTTCTGCAGATCTTCTTTCTGTATAGCTACCTTTCCTGGAAATAAAACAAACCAGAAGCACAGTTTAAGACATGCTATAGCTCCCCCAAAGTACGTTTCCATCAAAATCAAGATTTAAAACAACGATTTAACGACTGTCCTATTCAAGAAAGGCTACAGAGCAAGGAAAGATTTCTTTAGGGTATACTTTACACAATACATAATTATTTATGATGAGCAGCTTTTTCCACTTCATATTGTGAAAGACTTTAAAATTCCTAACGTCGTACTCACCTAACAGACTGCGTCACTGGGCTCTGCATATGAGCTTGGAAGTATGTTTATAGTAAAAATACAATTATTACTTCTTTACATGACAATTAAACTTGTGGGAGGAAAAGTTCTAAAATTATTGGAAAGAGGGGGCTGTTTGTTTCTGATTTTTGAGGCAGATGTCTATAACAATCGCAAAAGAAAGTTCCATGCATTGGGTTATTGCTAACGATATTTTAGGATGAGGCTTTTCACTATATATTTTTGTAGAAGGGCAGCGACTAGAGATGTCAAGTCACAGCAGATTCTACAAATCTGCATTTTGAGGCCCTGTTGACCTACCTCCCTCATTCAAATCTTGGAGAGTTTGCATTCCAAAACCCGGAGCCATCCAAGTACTACTCCTGACTGTACAGAGGGGAAAAAAACCCTCCCAAAACAAAACACAACACAGAAGAGCTTTTGCCCCCTCACCTTTTTAACCCCCTCCTACCCCTAGGAAATTAGCTGTTTTGGTAGTTATAGCAACAGAAGCCAGTTCCATGCTGTGAACTAATGTATATGCACGCTAAGTGCTAATATATATGGAAAGCTGAAACTTTTACCTTGCCCGGTCCCTCTCAGGCATTATCTAAAGCATTCTCTGAGGGGCAATGAAACTCTTTCCAAGCATCTTTCTTTGTATATACAAAGCAGAGCATGGTATGCCTGAGGAGCACGTGATCCTCAGAAAGCAGCTTTGGGCTGGGTGGCTCCCCAGGCACCGAGCAAAGCAGCATGTTCAAAATGAAAGAATCCAGGACAGTCAAAGACATTCACGAGTCTTGAGAAAGCTGTTTTTTGGCAACTTGATTTGGTGGCAGACTTTCTCCACTACAGTGAGTTGCTCACACATAGTTTGTAACCACTGCTTTGCTACAGAAACACACACTTTCTTTAACCAAATCCTGCTAGATAAAATATATTGATGGACACAGTCTTAGTAGGAGAGAGATTTCCAAGGCTTCCCAAACCCATGCAGTTTGGACAGAGGCCAGCAATACAATACCATAGCAAATGTTCACAGAACATATTATCAAAAAAAAATCAAAACAAAAAGAAAAAAACCAAACAAATCTACATGATGGAAGACTATGAAAGTGGCAAACAAACTATTCTCCCTTCTGAAATCTAAAAGCTCTACTGAAGTCCCAGCACTAAATTATTACACTCTAGCATTCCCACAAATTTCAGCCCTTTCCTTTAGCTGTTGCTGGATGGCTCCACCCAGTCCTCCTGTTTGCTTGGCTGCTCCTCGTGCCCTGCTGCAGGGGCTGCTGCATTGTTCAGTCACCCTCAGGCTGCTTCTGGTGACAGTTTCCAGACTTTCAGTCCCAGTTTCTAAACTAAACTACTCTGCCATCCTTCCACAGGTTCCCTCCGCAGTATCCACCAGGGTTTCTGCTCTGGCTTCCACAGAGCTGCTGACCCACTGTTCCTTAGTCTTGCTCATCCTGCCCTCAGTGCTCTCCTCCCCCTACTTGTCCTTCAGAAATTACTAGATATCTCTTTTGGAAACACTGAACTAGAGATTAGCGAGGCAGATTCGTTACCAGACCCTTTATTGGATAAGCAGAGCAAGTGATTTCTCTGAAAAGCAATAATTAAATTACACAAACCTACAAAATAATATGTCTGAAAGGGTAAATAAGACATCTGAACTGTGCTGAACAGAGGACATAGGCTGCTGAGAATCTCTGTAACAATGGCTATGCACTTTAAAAGCTTCTACTTTTATTCTTCAACCACAGCACTTTGTGGGCAACCTAGTTTCTCTAAAACATTTTGAGAGAGTAATTTAAACGCGTGACCTTCGAATAATTGCTCTGGACCTCAATCGAAACTGTTTACTTTCACTGTTTGCTATCCTCGCTGTACCCTTTAATCTCTTGCAGAAATCCTCCACCCAACTGCAGTGTAGCATGCACTTCCCAAACACTGTGGCCCATATCTTTCAATCAGTCTCATTGACAGTCACCATCCTCCCAGAGAACGTCCTTGTGGAAAACGCAAGGACAATTTCACCAACATCTGCACCTTTACACAGCATAAATGGTGTTATCGCTGTCCCCTCTTTCAGCAGGGAGTTTCACTGCTCTCTACATCAAGGATGGCAAGATAACCCAGGTGGATCTGACCACACAGCCAGTACATAATTGCAGCACAATGTGTTTGGAGGCAACAGCACATGCCTCAAGCTCCAAGAGGGTTAACATGGTGCTACAACTGTTTTTATTAGGAAACTGTTTGAGCAGCACTGTTTGCTCTGCACACAAGTCTTATTAATGAGTGAAACTTAACTGACTGGTCTGGCTGGAATCCAGTTTTCACTCTGTACTGAATGATCCACAAAAGAGAAAAATCTACTAGAAAAAAACATGTGGGAGAGGAAAGGAAGAGTTAAAAAAGGGCCTACATTTTGGCTAGGCTAAACATATACAAAGGTATATTACTGATAGGGCAGATTGTTTCATCTGCCCCATTAAACAATTCTCTGCGTGCCGGAGCACCTTGTGCAATTCCCGTTTATAACTCTTCGCTGGTACCAGCCATGTCCGTACGCTCTCCCAACCCACACTCCTCCTCCTCACCACTAGATCCGTGTCTGGCGCGGCGCAGGTGCTGAGCACGGTCAGGTCCTGCCCTCCTCTATACAGCCACTGCTCTGCCACCAGCTGATTTACGTCTGACCTGGCTCAAGCTTCTGCCCTTGCCAGAACTGGGTTAAATCCAGGCCAATAACCACCAGCCGTTGGCACCTGTCATTCGACCTGACGCTGCACCATAAGGGCCCACAGCTCTCCTTGAGGAGACACGAGGGGCTGGAGAGGTTTACCACCACTCCTTTACAGGACACTTTCCTCTTTGTGGCTCTTCAGCAAGCTCTCAAACTTGAGCCCACTGTCCCATGCTCTTTCTCAAGACTTGGGTGGCTGCCAGGCAGCCAAAACTTGCACCCAAGGCAGCGCCACTCCTGCTGCGTCCCGCTGAGCCGCCCCGGGCTGCAGTCTGGGTCTCTGTAGGCTCTCAGACACCGTACAGGAGGAGGCAGGAAACAGCAAAACGCGCTGAACAGTTACAGGTGTAATTTCAAAACTTAGTTAAGTTACACTTTTTGAAGTTAGATTCTCAGCAATAAGACCAGCAATGATGAGGTAAAAGCATTCTTCTCGTCTGAACTGACTTCTTCCCTGAGTCTGACGTTCAGCAGGAGCTCAGGTTGGGGGAGGGCAGTGAAACCCCACACGCTCCTGTGTGCTTCTCACCCATGTGGCAGCAGTTTCCCTACGTGTCCCCAGTTCAGACTGAACAGATCTTTGCTGTCACATTTAAATCCTAAGCCCTGTGTTCAAAACAAAGATGCGACATGTCACACCAGACCCCTTCCTTCTGTGAATCTCTCTTCAGGGGAAAAAAAAAAATACCAACAACCTATTATTACAAACATGCAGCGAGTTTGCAGATGAGTGAAGTTACTACCTAAGGCCAGGATGGTCCTAAGGGTGCAAAATCCACTTTACGATCCCCAGTGCAAACTGATTTTAAGGCCTCCTACTTTCCCCACCCATGCACCCCTGTCCCTGCAGCCTGCCATACTGAAACTGTTGAGGAAACCAACCCAAACTGAAAAACACCAAACAATGGAAATAAACATTCTGCGGGAGGAGAAGGGAGGAAGAAAGAAGTTACAGGGGTTACACGTGGGTGTTGCTGGCATTTTTAAGGCACAGATCATTTCAACTGACCTGTTGTACTGCTTCCTCACTCAAGAGCCAAATTAATGCAGCGTGAAGATAGGAGATAGCAGAAGGTCAATAATCTGGGCACAGAGGCAGAAACGTGCAACAGAGATGGGTAAGGATTTCTGTCTACACCGCTTGGGAAAGCGCGTGTGGAAGCACCGTACCCTCAGTGCCCACCCCTCGCTGCAGTTTCAAAAGCTCTTCCCAGGTTAAGTCGATGCAGCCCATTAGTTTGTCCCTGGACCTGCCTGGACTTGTTAATTCAGGCTCTTAACATTTCCATACAAAGACTAACAAAGTTGACAATTTGGCTCAGGCATTCTCCATCCAGTCACAACTACCTTCTGTCTGAATTATGTGCTGGTGACAAAAAGATTAGGAACTAGTTTGAGGATTACATCTCATCTTTTAATAATCATTTGCCAGTTTGTAGAGTGTTTACCTCACAGCCGAGAGGTGCATATTTATGTCCAAGGCTAGATTAGTAGAAGATATATTCCTTTACTAAATAAATAAGTCAAGACAGCAGTAGGACAGGAGTTTGTAATTTTAAAAGCGCACAAGGCTCTACCTGAAAAATGATCCAAGTTATTCTATAGAACCCTAAAACCAGAGCATTTCAGGAGCTCTTGTATCTTCTCTAAGTTTTCTTTACCTTGGAATACTCGCACAGTGAAAACCACAAAACTTCACATATTGTTGTCACGTGAGCTGAAGCAATATAATGTAATATTTTAATACAACATCCTCCATTAACGCTGGACTGCAGCATAGTTAATTTACAGCAAAGGGTTAGGTCTGAGTCACATGTTAAAAGGCCCCACACACCCAATTAATTCAGTCTTCTCTCAGCAAAGACTACTTTGCCTCCTATGTGCTGCAATATTAGGCAGTAAGAGGACCTGGGAGCCAGTTCAGAAGTTGCTTCATGCTAGTATATTAAGTGCGCAGACACGATATCAGTGAATTCATTTAAAGTAACTGACATGAAGGTGCACAAGGAAATTCACTTTCAATAGCTGGAAAGACTAAGGACAAATCAGAATTACATTTTCATCAACATTTTAGGCTGTGAAAGCCTTATGAAACTTTAATTACCTTGAAGTCTCGAATGAAGAAGCACCACTACTGTTCCAGACTACCTGGAATTTTATAGTTACCTATATGAAAGGTTATTTGTCATCACGTAAAAGTACAGAAACTACAAGACAAAAAGGGCTAGATGCCTGCCTTGTTCAAGAACAGCACAAAGTCATTTACCCCTCCCATAACATGGAAAAAAGATTGAAACAAGCAATCTTGCTCGTTGAGGATTAGAAAGATAGGGATGAGAATTAGGGGCAACATAAGTCTTCAGAGCCTTATAAGCAGCAGAATGGCTCCCTCCTGGCCCCAGTGCAGTGCACCATGAACCACAAGCACTACTAGACCATCTGCTACCATGGGTAAGGATTAGTAGTGACAACAGCAGAACACCTCCAGCACAGCAGCGGTGCATCCTACACAGAGTACTGAGGTGTACTGTATTCATGTCTCCAGGGTTTTTTTTGTTTTTGAATAACTAGTCCAAATACAATAAGAATATCACTTATGAAACCGATTTTTCCCCTTTGTGGGATTTATCTTGGATAATAAGACAGAGAAAAGTAGGCTATGGATAAGACACAGCTTCTATCTTTAAAAGCAGCAAGCTGCAGCATTGCATGGACTATCCTCCATGAGGGTAGTTTTGCTGGCCACAATCCTAAAGATCTTGCCTGGCTTAAATCACAATTTCTATGCTCCCTTCTTGTTAAAACCAAAATAAAACCACAACAAAACCAAACCTACCCAACCACACCTCTGGTATCAATTCTCTGCCAGCTGGCCTCTGGGCCCTTGAAATGTCCATACACTTGAGAAAGATGGTATAGCCCATGGCTGGTTGCAATGGGAGAGCAGTCCTAAGATCTAGACTTGCAGTCATTGTTCTCTGCCTTACAGTAGGCACCAAGACCCTGAGCAGGTCGTCTGCACTCATCAACCATTTCCTTCATCTGCTCCATCACCAGTTCCTGCCAGGGACTGCCACCAGAAGCCACTGCTACTGCATTTTCCTCACAGTCCCAGCCTTTGCTTAGTTCAAGCGAGGCATAAACGAGAGACTGCTTAACATCTGCTATTGCTGAGCTAAGTCAAGTACTGCAGAAAGTACAGAAAGCCCAGCTCAAAACTATAGCAGTCAGAGGTAAGCTGGGAGGATGGAACTATGGTGATATTTCAAATACAGATAGTATTAACGCTGTCATTTGGTAAGGATGAAGGTTGCATAAAAGGACAGTAGAGGTTCTAGCACATTATGCTCAGTAGTTTTGTTTATATTATGTGTACTTGCAGGAGGAAAAAGGAAAAATACGTATTTTTGAAAGCTCAACTCTGTTTTCCTGCTTTTGTGACCATCTGTCATGTTAAAAGACATTGTGAGTGCATTCTAACAATTTATTAAATGCAAAAAGTATTTATTTTATGATTCTATGATTCTATTTTAGGCTTTCTGTGCAACTGTAGAGAATCTTCTCAGGATAATTCTAGTTTATAGCTTCTCAAGACTTGTCATTGTGGGGGGCAGAGTCGTCTGTTTCCTTTATTTCATTAGTAGCTATATTTATACCATACTGAGTAGCTATTACTCCCATGTCATCCAACAGTACATTACGGAAACAGAAAACCAAGTTGTCACTGTTGCATAAGCCACAGTCAGGGTGGAAGAAAGAGGAACACAATTTTTATTAAAATCTTGATCTCTTCTTTGTGTTGTGTTGGAAGATCTTTCCTCCATTTAGCTAGCAAGAAGCATAGTTTAACAGCGATGATTCTTTTTCAATTTTTCTTTTAAACCAATAAAATAATCAAAAGGTGATGCTTCAGCTACATTCGTCAACAATTACCTAATAACGGTAGATGGTTTGCTTGAATGTTTGGTAATAAATGGTGGCAACTCTACAAACACACCTCCTCAGCTTTGGAAGCAGTCATTAACAAAGGCACAATCATCTCAAACAACTTTCAATTCCAGCATGTTCTCATTCTGTGAGAGTGTCCGTGAGCTATGATTTGGTTTCATCTACTTTAGTCCAGAGCAGCTAAGTTAAATCACCTCCAAAAGCGTATTTGTTTTACTGCCTTACTTTGCTTCTTCAGCAGGACAACAGTTATAACCTGTCAGGATACAACAGTACAACAAGTTTCAATTGTTGCAGAACACACCTAGTAAACTCTATGAAGGTGATTTATAGCAGATTAAGTTATAGTAAGTGTAATTAACAGAATCACTTGCTCGTCTTCTCCCCGCTGCCCTTCTGCTCTTTCATTGAAGGGCTTAAGCATTTCACATCTGTGCTTTATTCGGTACCATTCCATCACCATCAGCTCAGCAACCAAGCCTCCTTCTCAGTCAGGAGCACCACAAACTTACAGAAGAAAGTTCTTACTCCCCAATGCAGTACCAAGGGCCAAGATGTGATACAGTAAATTTAATTCTTCCCCTTACAACTTCACAGGGGGTGCATTTTGTTCTTTCCAGGTTCTCCCTTAACACAGATGTTAGCAAGTCAGTTAGATGCATCTGTTACCAAAACAAATGAAGTGCTGGGGGGAGAGGGGGAAACAAACACGTGATTCGTCATTTAAGTTGTGGATAAATCGTTGTGTCCTTGTCACCTGAAGGGCGATATAACTCTTCTCTCAGTGCAGTGTTCAATAACTTGGTGTGGCACATTTCTTGATTTTTAACTGATTTATATATTCAAGGTTACAGCCTGGTAGTCTGAACTGTTCATTACACACCTAGGAGAATACCAGCTCAAGGCATACCATGGAGATGGTTTTCTTCACTAAATCTAGCTCAAATATTAAAGGGTGAGAAAAGCCTTCTGTCCCACTGTATTGGCACAGCTTGCCTCATTAAGCATTTCTAAAAAGCTGAAAACTAAATATCAAAACATAATCATTGAACATGTATTTACATTTGCCTTATTTAGCAGCACTATCATTCTAATATTCCATCTACTGCACCCAGCCAGAGATATCTTTTTCCCTGTTACTACCGGAGGGGTACCAAATTGACAGTTTGTCAAGTTAACCCCATCTCCTTAATGTTTTTCTTATTGTAACAACTAGATAGAAATAGATATCCCATGTATTATACAGAAACATGTTCCTTCAAATTGGCCTACTACTCCTATTTGATCATTTGGAAACAAACAAATCTAACTTTAACCTAAATTTACCATTACTTTCAGTAGTACATTTCCTACTCGAAGCATCTCAACATACTATGTAAATCAGTGTATGAACTCTAGGCAGTAACAGTCAAGACAAAACATCAATTAAAGACTAGTTTATTTCTGCAGTAACTGTATATTTGCTATATTTTATCAAAAAAAAAACAACCAACAAACCACCCAACAAATCATATTTCAGACCCATCGAGCTCTGCATTTTCTTAATTATATTTGTACTTCAACTGGCATCCAAGATTCTTCCAAGACAGCTGTTCAAGAGTTTTATCTGTTTAGCTAACATAAAAAAAATCCTACATGACTTAGCAAGTTATGATTAGGAAAATACAAGTGTAATAAACAAACATGCAAACTCAGAGATATCTTTATCTGCACAATCCTCCCATCCTGTATGCCAAAATACTACACTATGTTCCAAAACGTATCTGCTGCACATGTGTTCCAGTTTCTGAATTTGTTTGGTTCTCCTCGGAAGTTTCTGTCAGAGGGTTCAGGGGGTTCTTGTTTTTCGTTTTCTCGCCCCCACTCCTTCCGCTTTTGGTGGCTTGAGCATTCTCATCTGTCACACATTGAGTTGCGTTTCGGATGTTAAAGAATTTACCATCGCAAACTTGTACTCCATGTTTGAATAAATAAAAGCATGCCTACTCTGAGCTCCAGTCACCCAGGGAATCAATATTATAACATCAAGAGAAATTTCTGGCAATACTAAATAGGGATTCGAAAGGAATTCTGCTAGTCAATCATCTTCAAAACAATAGCTACTTGTCAAATTCTCACCATTTTGACACACATGCACTCTGTGTTCTCTCTCTGTCTCGAAACCCCCTCAAAACGAGCCAAACAAACAATGCAAACAGATGTCTTAAACACACCAGATCACACAGGAAACAGGCAAATTCACAAGCTCAGTAATATCTGAACTTAAAATTAGTCTCCCTGGATGGAAGACACAACCCCCAACTCCCTTCTCTGAGAAAGTTCATTCCTGAATGAGCACGGGTAACCACATTTTCTTCAGCAGAAGTGTCTCATGATGACATAATATAACAAGCAGTCTCTGTAATGCAAACAAAGGGCCTCTATTTGCAGAATTCAGCAGTTCAGTGGAAAAGAGCTTTTTCTAGCACTACTCTGACCAAGCTTTTTCAGTGGAGACCTCTTCCAAACCTCCTTCCTCAAGCCTCTTCAAGAAAAGGTCTCTTAAGACTGAGCTGAAGACACACATAGAACAGCTATTTCTTTTAAATCTTACAGACTTTGCTCCAATGAAAGAGTTCCCTTTCTCAAAAACACTCCACGGCTTAGCTTTGCTGCTGCTGACTCCTGTTCAGCAGAAACTACTGAAAATAACCACATGCAGTTACTCCAGAGCACTGTTCTCTTTCCAGAACATTTTCCTATTACAAGCAGAACTTACAGAGTCAGTATCAAAGTGACAGTAACTCTGGATTTCTTTCTTCTCTCCATTGCTATTTATCACACTTCCACATAGACACATAGAATCATAGAATGGTTTGGGTTGGAAGGGACCTCAAAGATCATCTAGTTCCAACCCCTCTGCCATGGGCAGGGAAACCCTCCACTACACCAGGTTGCCACTACACCATGTCAGTATTATATTGATAGTAGTGGAAAACAGATCCTATTGGTAGGAAATAACATATCAATCTGAACACAGTGACTTGGGTCTGGGCCTAAGAATGCATGCACTTAAACAGGTGAGTGGTTGCCACGTTAAACTAGAGCTTTGAGGCTGATAATACAAATCGTATATTTCCTCATCGTCCTCAGGTATATCCTGGGAAAAAGACACAACTGGAAGGCTGCACAGTGTGAGCAAGGGAAATTTGTGCAGAAAAATAATTCCAGAAGTTATGTTCACTAGCTATAGCAAGTGTGTACAAATGGGTGTCTACTGTCTTTAGCATCTCTGAGTTTTACAGTTGCTGAGGTGCTGTGGAGGTGGGGCAGTCTCTCAGGTGCGGGGAGGAAATCCCCAGGTGCCAGTCCAACTCCCTCCCAAAGCTGCATTCTGGTTAGCACTGTTGTTAGCAGCTTAGATATTCCTAGCATTAGAGGCTTGGATACAGCTACTGAGATGTCAATAAACTTCTCGGCCTTTCTCTACTGCATAGGAAGTCTGAAAATGTTCAAACCCAAATACATCACAGCCTCTCTTTCCTGCTACTATGATTTTGTTGTTTGGGTGGGGTTTTTTTGTGATTGTTTTTTAACAAAATTTGCTATTCCATCCGTGCTCAGTTGTTGAAAGCTTCATTTCAGGATTGTGGTAAAAATCTAGCCTTCAGAATGCTCCATTACTCAGAGGGTCATGGCTCCACTGTCATTTCTGCATGTAAGGATGTCTTCCATCTTTCTAGGAGGGAAATAAAGATAGGAAATGCTACAGTCATCTGGTTCAGCCTCCTCCTTCCCAGCCCTGGAACTGAGGCTATCTGGAACATCTTTGAAATGCTCTTCAAAATATGTCTGTGACAAGGAGGGAGTGGAACAGAGGAAAACTCAGACTACAACAGCTAATATGCATTGTAAAATCTCAATGTACACACGTAACACTGGAGTTTTGACTTAGTGCTACATTGTAACACACCAGTCTGCAGACTGATGGATTCTGCTACACACACAAAAGTCAATATTGCCGTTTCCTGAAGGGGTAGTGAAAAATAGAAATATGCTCAATTATTCGAGCATCCAAACAGAAGTGTCTCTGTATCTTTCTGCAAGTCCTTCTTTTCACAAACTGCTCTCGGTAGACAAGATTACTCTAGTGGCTCCTGAAGAATTCCTGTCCAATGTCAGAGCTTGATTATTAAAACAGGAACTTAGGAAACATGGAGAAAGGAAACAATCTGCACTTTTCTATCAGCAATTTCATGGGTCTGGCTTGCGTCAAGTGTTCAGAGACCCTTGTTCCAAGAAAGGGAGTAAAGTCCTGAGCAAGAAAAATCCCAGTCCACAGCCTGTTTATGGGTCACTGTAGCTGCAGAAAACTGGTGACACACTGGAGATCAGATGAGGCAATCTCAACAATGAAAAACTCACCATCATGAAAGGAGGTATTACTTTCACATTACAAGGGGAAACTAGAGAATAGAGAGACCAAAAAGCTTTCCACAAGCTCACTCAAAAAAAAAAAAAAAAAAATCACAAACTGACCCCTTCTCCTCCCAGGATGCTAGATTGCTAGATACTGTACACACATGAGCTCAGTTAGGGACAAAGAGAGTGACAACCCAGTTTCCCAGCTCTCATGTACAAGTAAAATAATAATTAAAGAAAAAGCTAGTGACTGTATGATAACACTAGTGTAACGTAAAGATACACAGGAAGAGATCTGCACCACCCCCCCATGCACTTTAACATAATGCATTTTACAGCACTATACAAACTACTGCTCAGCATCAGACAACTTCCTCGCTACAAGCTCTGTCAAGACATACACATCTCAAAGCTATAGTCATTTTATACTGGCATTAAAAAAACGGTAGTCATACGTGACTTATTTAAAAAGTAAGAGATGAAAAACTGAAAAAAATCTAAACAGTTAAAAAGACTTAAAGTGGAAACTGTTCCCCTCAGTAACGACTAGGCTCTTACAAGATCTTTACCCCTGGAGAGATAAATGGAGTGTCATGCAATTTGCTGCAGGTGAAATGCACAGTAAATAACATCTAGAGAAGTAGAGGTCTTGCCCATGTCACGCAGGCACTGGAAGTCTTACAGAGCTATTCTGTAGGCAACAGCTTGCTCTGATACTCTCTATAAAATTCTGTCATCATTGTACTATGGGTATCTATGACCAGTAGCTATTATTCTGCATGTCATTAAGGCAGTCACAGTTTGACAAAAGCATGCAGGTAAGTGTAGTGAGCCCCATGAAACTGCAAGACTAAAGGCCTTCCATTCAGGAAAAAAACAACGCAGTAACAAATGATGTTGTCAACATTTAAACAATGCTTTATTGCCTATTTCAGTTAAACCGCAATCTGCATTTACTATAACAGACAGCATTTATCGCCCAGTCTTTTTCTATAAAATGTAATACTGAAGGCATTTTTGTCACTCGACAAAAAAGGACAATACTGAGCAGTACTTACCACTGTCACTCCTATCAAGACCCAAACTCGTAAGACTACATAAGATCTAACAGCTAAAATTGAAGAGAAGTAAGCTATAAAGAAAACAATAATTCATGAACACATACCTATGATGGAATCCCTTCGAAAAACATCTCTGTCAAAAATATAAAATGACAGATGGCGAAAGGTCCGAGGAATTTCACAGTAAAAGTCTTCTCCATAGAAGGGGCTGGGTGAAAAAAAAAAAACACACAAACAAAACAACATACACAAACACACACACAAAAAATGAATAAATTAGTGTTGGTATCCTGGAGGAGACAGTGTATTTATACTTCACACCTAGAACGTCACTCTGGATTGTAACGGTTTTTCCCGCCCATGAACACACACCTTCAAGCACTGTTCCACTTTGACTCTTCCCAACTACCTTATATGCCCACAAACCAAGACTTCTTGATGTGCAAAAAAGAATAGATACTTCTTTCTATCTGGAAAACAAACGTCATTAAACAAAGAGGGCAGAGACCACATTATTTGTTAACATACAGTGCCTTGAAGGGTGGAGAGGGACCCCTGCTGCCAGATTAGGCTTGCAATAGACCATTACTACAGAGATCATAAAGCACACACATGAACAGGATGAGCAAAATACAGCATGGTTCATGGCATATATATATATGTGTGTGTGTATATACATATACACACACGCACACATTCTTTATTTATAAAAGGATTTTGTTTATTTAAAATAAAACGCCTACAGACATTGCTGCTTTTCTCATCCCCTGTAAAGTTTCTTATTTAAAGTCAGATTCAGTCAACCAATGGTAACTAAGCCTTGGAGCTGGCACGATGATTGTTACCTGATAGTGCTGTCTATCTGTCTCTTTTTGCTTACTGGAATTGTATAGAATAAGTTACTTTACAGTAAGACCAGATTTTTAAAAAATAAATACTATCTCAGCATGAAAAGTTCTTTAGAGACCTAAGGGGCTTTCTTCGGATCCTATAAATTTAAATAGAAAAAAACTCAGACACCTAACAGCAACCCTTTCAGTTTCTCTCTGTCCAATTATATGGTTAAGCATTTACTGCTAAGAACTATAAGTATATATCAACATTATTTATTCATTGACAGGTCTAGCATTTTACACAGGTTTTTCATCCCAAGTCACTCATGCTTCAGTAGATCTAAATGGGTGGATGCAATTTGAGTCATATGGACAAAGACAGCAAGCACTGCAAGATGTAGACTTAAAAATACATTCAATTCCAACAGGCCAAAAGCCAGCAGGTTTTTTTCTTCTCCTTTTAAACACAGACCTCCGTATTGTCTTGGCTAAGCACAAAAATGAGAGTCAGGATAGTCCTGTAGCTTTAATCATTATCAAAGGCTTTCCAGTCTTAGATATCCAAAAATTAGTAACAGTTCCTTGCATTAACTTTCATTTTCTCAGCATTTTGTCAGGAGAGGTCATTCCCTTGGCTTCTTTCTGGATGTTTTATACCATCATATACTCTTGCTTGCATTTCTGCCTACAGTAAAATCACTCCCCCAGAGAATTGCCACATTCCCTCAAATGACTAGCTGACAAATCTCACTCAAAACACACAGACAACATAAATTAACTAAGCACTCTGTGTTTGAAGGTCATGTGCCACATCAATTTCATGAAGTTCAGAAACATCGCTCAATATTCGGTAAGAACATTATTTAAATCACTACTCCACCAGCTAGGTGGAAAAACACATATTGGATAAACAAAAAAGCCCAAGATGTACCTATAGGTTAAACTTCTACCACTGAATCAGTTTCCTATTCCTTGAAATAAATGCATCATGCCATAAGTTATGGCAACCAACGTGAGCCCCACTCAGTCACCCCTGCTGTGAAGGCAGGGGAGAATATGTAACAGCTGGAAATGGCAGCTGGTTTGACTGTCCCAACTACCCCCTCTGACTCAGCACTCTTGGTTATGTCCTCTTACCCATTCTGCTCCGAGAGGTTTTACTTGGAATCAAGAATTCAGCAGCCACCGCTTCAGGCACAAAATACCTGAGTTCTTTGGTAAAAGCAGCTTCCACCAAACTGGGAACTATGTGACTGTCCCAGCAGCCATGCTTCTGCTGGCAGCCCTGAGGATTTCATTCTGTGCACATCACTTGGTGCAAGTTTTCACGCACAGGCTTAACCCCAGTGGGCTACACAAATGCATAAACATTGCCCAAGTATCCAGTGCATTATACATAGATTATTCATAGATTTTCTAGGTTGGAAAAGACCTTAGAGATCATCCAGTCCAACCATCCCTAATCTCCCATGCAAACACTTGCATCGTTCCAAGCCCCAATATCCTGTTCAGCCATAAAATTGTTCTTTCTGATGGAAGAACACAGCAGATGAATTTACTCACTAATGACCTTAGAATGAAATGATACTTAATGAACTGTGGATTATATACCCAATTCTCTATCAAGACTACGAGAGAAGCTTCAGCATACTGGAAGTCTAACGGCAATGTAAACACAAGTGAAACTCACGCTGAGCATACTTTAATTCAGCTCAGCTGACTCTGGGGGGAAAAGCAGGGAAGAGACAAAAACAGGGGCCTTTAGCAAGCCCCCTATTAATGTTTGGCACTGGTGGTGGTCAGGGGCAGAAAAGACCACACCACAGCAAAACAAACACAAGATTCAGAAAAGCAGAGTGGACAACAGGAAGCATCTAGTCCAATACATGGTATCAGAAGGAGACTGATTAACAGAAGAAACACTATGAAGGCTGACTTAGCCATGCAGGGACCACATCTGGTCACTACTTTTAGGCAGAAGGCTTATTAGCCTAAGCAGTGCCTGCTGGCTGGTGTTCTTCACAGATATGTTATTTACGGCCACTGTTAACAGAAGAGCAGCTTTGTTCTGCTCTTGGCTTTCCCTCTCCAAGATCTTGTACCCCTTGCGGATTCACAACCTCTCATCACTCAGGTAACACCCCTGAGGCACACTGCGTTCTTAATTAATACAAGCAAGCAGATTTCCAACACCAGTGCACTCACTCTGCACCAGATAATTAGCCAATGAAGTTTTAACTGTGAGGAAACACATCAAGATAAATCTGATATCCCCTTGCCTCAGTCACATGTAGCTCTGCAGAAACAGTATCTTCTTTCTGAAGGAATCAAAAGTAACCACACAAAGCTTCCACTTAAATGTGTGCTTTTCCTCCATGTATCTCTTCAGAACAGTACCCTCTTTGTTTCCCATTCAGACCTGAAGAGCAAGAGGTCGCAGCAGTCAAACCCCATGATTTATTTCCCAAGCTAACTTATCTTGAGCATGAGCCTCAGGGCTCCAGAATGGTTTTTCCAAAAGAACAGCTAAATCCCTCCTTCAGAGTTGTCTCTCTCCCAAAAGCCAGAATTAGTCTGATGGGGCTTCAGTGAGTACTTTTACTTTGACATAGCAATTAATAAAAAGCAGCAGCATCTGCCTACACAGCCCTCAGGAGTCTGACAAGGTCCTCCAAAACAAATACTAGAACCAGTCTGGCTGAAAACTTGGGAATCTTTCAGAACCAAGTGAGTTCAGATTGAACTTCAGGTTTTGAGTTAAGCTTTCCTTGTAGATTAACCAACCCTATGCTCAGCAGAAATTTTAATCATTCAAAGAGGAGGAGAAATAACGAGGGACCCTCCCCCAGTGTTGCAGCATAGGCTGCAGATCAGTATGGCCACAACACAAGGGCACGGACAAGACCAGTACTGTCGTTATTTCAGTGACTTGTGGACTTCAAAGAAGCAATGGGATTTAACTGCTGAGAGCAGGATCTTGCAAGGACAGAAAGAATGGACCTCCACTGTAAATGCAATTCAGCTCCTTCCAAGTTGAATATAAAAGCACCTTCAAATCCAGCTTCTTCAATAAAGACTACTAAATTTAAAACAGTTTTACTAACGCTGTTCTTAGTTTTGCTATCACAGCAACAATACCTGCACTGCTACTCTTCTCAACTATCATTTAGTGATGAAATGAGGCTTGTTCCTGAACCATTGTCTCTTTTTTTCCTGGCAGGATTAGAAATTACAAAGACCTGTAACAATTTTTAAATCCTTGCGCCAAGCTTTCAGGCACACAAGGGCCTGACTCTGTAGCCTTCCATTCCACATACTCTGACGTCACACCCCTTCTCATCTCTCTTCCAGTACATACCCATCACCTCGCTATGCTCTGGAGAAGGGAAGCTCTACCTCAGCAGTCCTTTTCTCAAGTCTTACTGCACAGCTTTTATACAGCCCCTGTTCCTGACACATACACTAACCGATCCCTCCTCAGGACACTTTGCCTAGGATGCTTCCACAGCTCTCGTGACAGAAGACACACGCAAAAAAGAGTCAAGTAAAAGCGTAAAGAATAGTGCAACGGCTTTGAATCTTCAGACATACTCTCTCCTCACCAAAAACTTTTTTGTTCTGAATGGTCATGGGAGCAGGAATACCAGGAAATCAAAACCAAAGAGTTCCCTCTAGATACTGTTTCACTCACATACAGCCATCCAACTTAGAGCTCTTCCCACTTTAAGGTATCCAGTTTTGAATCTCTTCTAACGCGTGTTTTGGCAATGGATGTTTTTTGAAGGTAGACAGGGAAGGAGAAGAGAAACAATTTACTGTGTGGATCAAGTGGAATGAAAGCAAATAAGGAAGAGAATCTTCATTTCAAACATGATGAATGAGAACTTTTTCCCCTAGAAAAGGTTCAAAACTTGTTCACTTTTATATGTTTTACTAAACTCCAGAGGCATTCTTGCAACTTTAAATCCATGCTTTCAGGTATCTACTGATATCATCGCAAATAATATTAACAGAGAGAAAGAGACTTCATAAAACCAATCTCAATGTAGAAACATTTCTTTAGTTTCACTTGTTCCTCAATACTTAGGATTTGCTGAAGCAGTTTTGTTTTTGTTTTGGCACCAGTACTTCAGTGGATGAAGTGAAAGAGTTGCATCATGAATAATAATGAAACCCCTCAAACCAGAATTCTTTGTGTATGGATTTTTTTTTTTAAACTGCTTTTGTGATTTAAAGTAAGGGACTATTAACATGCCACAGACAGCTCCACATCCTCCGACTATTTTAAACCGTTTAGAAATACTGGATTCATCCTGTTGCATGAACTGAAAACCAGAGTTCACATTGCCATGTGAGCTGGAAGCAAAATCAGTCTGTACAAAGGAGTACACTTGCTTGTTTCTACTACTAAGCTTTTTCTACAATACATTTTATACTATGCTTTGCAGCATATGTAAAGGGAGTGGGGTAGAGAAGGCTTATTCAAAGCAGATACAGCAAGCCAAATAAAATCTGAATACACTTCAGTCTCCTACTAGACACAGAGCTACAAACAATAGGGAAGTAAGCCAGGCTCTGTAAGAGCCGCAGTTGGCCAACGTCACAGTAGTTTCCTTACACAATTTATTAAAAGTATCTAGTATTACATCTGAAGCACAGATTTGACAGAGGACACGCAGCAGAAGTATACGGCACACGAGGCAACATCTAAATCCAAACATACCACTTATGCCCACTGTTAAGAGTACAGGCTGCAGTCTTCCAGGCACCCACCAAGCCTAAGCAAATTTTTCCTTGTGTCACTGTGCAGAGACATACAAACAGGCAGTGCTGTGTTATAGCCACAACCACACCTACTACACAGAGGAAAAAAAAAATAAAGTAGTGTGCATTTTCTCAACTCTATGCTCAGAAGAGACAGACAGACACACTAGCTATAGTTACCATCCTCACTTGACAGTTGCTGGTTTGGCTCAATGAGGCTTACAGGGATTATGATAACTTTAAGCAGCAGCCGTTTGGCCCCTAGTCACCTCCTAAAATATTCTGTAAGATGACACACACAAACAACAGAAGTCATATTACAGCTGCATTCACTTTTTTTTTTTAATCACTCAAAGCAGCCTACAACACCAACAATTGTTACTCACATGGGTGGCTTTTCATGTGGATAAACGCTCTCATTCATAAACCCTGCCTTGGGTCTCAAGGCTCACTTCAATTCTCCTCCTTCCATTAAGTCTTGCTTCCCTTCCTGGCGACCTTCCCAGTTGTATTACTTCCCTACACAAACATAGTCTTTGCCTTCAATAATAACCTTGACCAGGCTGAAGTTGCACCGTATCCATCGTATTCCTTTCCCTTAAAGGCTTGAGGTGTCTACAGAACTGAAGTCTATTGATACTAGGAATTCAAGCCACGGTTAGATTTAGTTGAATGCAGAAGATGGCAGGCCCTGGGACAGCCAGCACACCAAGGAGTGAGCTGGGAGCATGCAGCAGAGAAGCTACAGAACATGTACACAGCAGATCATGCTACAGCATCCAGCTCAAGGCCTCTTTACTTAAGGCCTCCTGTCGAGGAAAAGCTGTTATTTCAAGGAGGTAAGTTGGCAACGAAAGAATATGGAGTAGCTAATGGAACTACCTCAGACACAGCAGCTAATTTTGGCAACATTCCAACTAAGGGTAACAACTTTGTGTTTAAAATTTGAGAAGTGGCCTGCATCCAAGATGTTATCGGAACCCGAGAGAAGTTTCACTATGCAACCATGAACTCCAAATACAGGAAAATAAAGGGGTTCAAGCAACCCTAGAATTAAAAAAATAACAACATTAAATATAGCAGTATAGTTACTTAGAGAAAGTTGAGTGCTACTGATTGAATTTGTTACCTGATCTAGTACTAAAACAAAGACACAGCAATCTCTTGTTAAAGAGAACACAGCCTTAACTATGAATTTACACTACATTTCACTGTTCACTCACAAGCACACTGCAGACTTGTAGTCCTCACTGTTACCTTCACTGGAGACTAGCAAAAAAAAGACTCTGGGTGGAGAAAGTGTGTCTGGCTTCATTTGCTGTTTCATTCAGGCTTTGATCACTATGTTTAGCACGTGAAAAATTCCTCGGTGAAATAGCAGAGAACTAAATAATCACGGACTCAAGAAGCTTGGCTCATCTCTCTAAAGCACACAGTCAGCCATTTGATTCTTAATGTACGACAGTTTTTGCCTTTATTCATATCCTTGAAACAAATTTAGAGATGTCACATTCCTTCCATTCTTCACCTATGATTTGAGAAGCTGCCTTGATTTCCTGTTGCAGCTGACACTGCCCTTTAACTGAATGGAAACAGTTGATGCAAACAGCAAAGGCAGAGTCAGTCTTAATGCCAGCAAGCCAAGAAAGTTTATCTTCAGGGAAGATCCATAGCTAGGAACAAGTCCTGGATGGTAGAGGCTGAAGTTCCAAGCTACTCATGGGGAAACCAAGTACTTGGTTCAGCAAAGGAAATTAACAGGCAAAATTCTCGTCAGGCTGTCTACTTGCAGATGAGAACTAAAGAAAAGTTGTAGATCTGTGTATTTAAAAAAAAAAATAAATCATCAATTGTTCCCTAGGATATAAAATACATGAGTCCCTTCACGTACATCTCCACTAGGTTATATGGAATGGATCCAACTCTACTCAGTGCCTTTGTGGATGATTGTAACATAAATATTTAACAATAAATACAAAACAGAGAAGCATATTAAATCCTGGCTCTAACTGACCTCTTTCTCATATCTTATGACTCACACGTGACCCTCTTCGAATTTACTAAAAGCTTGTGCCAAGGAGTTTATGAAAACAGTGCTGCTTGAAGAGTTCAAGATTCTCTTCCTGGGAACCTGGAGAGCTTGCTCTGATGAACCCACGTGTTCACTGTGCTTATCCAAAGATCCCCAGAGAACTTGGATGACTCTGAACTGCCCCACATAAACAGTACTTTGGCATTGCTCTGTAGCTTCATAGAAAGGCCTGCCCATGTTATAACCCTTGACTTGTTTCAGTCAGACGCTACCAAGTTATTCTAAAAGCAGCCCTCAAAATCTGCGAGCACATGGCAGCAGTGCCACCACCTAGTTTAACAGAAGCCAACAGAGGCCGGATGGAGGGAATGATTTAAGCTCCTCATTGTAATTTATGAGTCCCACCAGACTACTAAGCAGAGGAGTTAAGACTCACCATGCTGGCTGCTCTCAGTTTTTGAGACGCAAACTTAGATAAAGGGCATCAGGCTCAGAGATTCTCTTCAGAGCACTGGTAAGGGCACCAGACTGGGCAACAGGATGTGCTGGTTCAGTTCTTAAGAGTTCTGAATGATTCATGCTTTCTTGATTTAACAGGTCACTGCCCTCAGCTGTCTTCTCATGCCTTTGCCACAGCCTAATAAAACAAAAATCTGTTGCAGAAGACTAGGACAGAGCACAGGAAGGTAAGTCCTTACACTGTCCCAGTATAAAACACAGAGGAGATCATGAGACAGAGTCTGAAGGTTCTGCCACGCATATCCCAAGCAATCCAGAATTAGACACTCATCTAAGTCCCTCTGGGGAGAAGAAGAAACCGCTTCCTTTCTCCCATTTGCCAGTTCCATTTAAGCTTTACACCAGAGGCCTGCCTGGAAAAATATACATTTCTGCAGTGCTTAGTAGAAGCTTAATGAAGCTCAACTGAGTAAAACAAGAAAGGGGGGGAGGAGGGAAGCACAAGCACTCCTTGATTTTCCAAGCACACAAGACAGTGTTTCAACATGACTATTTATAAGCCTTTTCATCTTTCCATGCAGATAGAAAAGCCATTTTATGCAGATACATTGGTAAAGATAGGCTTCTCCAGGACAAACCTGAATGAGAAGACATCATTTCAGAGTCAGTAGGGCTAGGGCTGCATATCAAGCACCTTTCAATTCAGACATTCACACAAAGCATCTTATTTTTCATAGAGTACATGAAAATCATTTTTCGAGCTTAGCGAAAGATGGGGGAGTTACCAGTGTGAGTGAAAACACAGACAGTTCCTAAAACTTACTTCATAGCAAGCCAGCCCTGTGTCAGCCATGCAGTGATAGGAGGTAGAAGATAGGCATGAACAACACAGCAGATCCAGTGTTCTTCCCTTCAAAACTACAGTCAAAGGCTGTGTCACCCACTACAATGCCAGCCACACAGATGTTCAGGCAGGATTCAATTGTTTTAGTCAAGCATTGGCCCAGCTTCACATCCACATCCCCGCTCCCATCTAAGATCACATATCGCAGCAGTGATACCTCAGAAAAAGGGACCCAACACGTGCTGCACTATTACGTGTGCAGACACCTGGCAAAGAAACACTGCCTGTGAAAGCGGGTATTTCTCTGCTGCACACAAATTACATGGGCCTTAGGGCACATAAGCCTCGCCCGCCCAATAATTCACGGTTACTCAATGGGTTGAATCAATTTACAAACAAGCATTACAGAATGGAACAGCATGACTGGCTCCTCAGCTATGTGCTCATCTCAGAACAATAGGCGACTGCAGTATGGTCTGAAATCATTTGAAAAACATCTTCCTCTGGAAGTCTATGCACTTGTTTTTATGACTGTGTTTACATCTATTAAAGATTAAGTAGCTGATTGAGTGTGCCTCACTAACTAAGAGGAATTCCTGTTCACAGCTGGTAAGACATCCTAGTTTTATCATTCACGTATTTGGAGTTTTGTCTGCTTTTCTTTTATGCAACAGAAAAACAAGGACAGAGAAACACCTATATGGACAAATTCAAAATTCAGTCGATGTCCATGTCTATAAGTGGATATTCAAGGACTGTGAAGAAGCAAGTTTTTCAAAAACAGTGCTTGCAAATAGAAGCTCATAGAGGGAAAAGACAGACTACCACTGAAGACAAGAATTCGCTTGGAGAAGAAACAACGACCGAGGGAATAATCTTCAGTCAACCCTTAGATCAAAGAAAAATAGGACTGAAAAGGATTTTGAGAGGTCATCTGATGCATCACTGTTCCAAAGCAAGATCCATATTTTGGTCAGAACTGATTATATAGAACCTATTAAAAGCCTTCAGCAATATATATGGAAAAACTAAGGCAATCTACTCCAGTGCTTCAGAATCTTTAGCAACAAGAATATTTTTCATCACAATAAACCTTAATGTAAACTTCCTGTGCCACTGCAATTTAAGTCCATACTGGACATAGAGAGCAAATCCCTCACTCAAAGTTTTTCTAGGGGTGTTTGTTGTTTGCGTTTTTTTGGTTTGGTTTGGTTTTTAATATACTTACATAGTTATATATACTCTCATCCCTCTTCTCTAGACTAAACAATCATGGGTTATGTTTTTCAAATCTCTGATCATTGCGTTGCTCTCCTCTGAATTCACCTCAATTAACGAAAAGAACTTAGCTCCACAGGAAACCAGAAACCTTTCGGTTCTGCACAGCCTCAGTGCACCTCTTCAGATACATAATGATATCTAAAGACAGATGGAATTTTTCCCACTGAAAGAATTATATTTCTTGCTTATTCCTTCTACTAAGAGTTTATTTTCTCAACAGAAAAATACTTGCATTAGCTCAAGGAAATTAAATCAACTATTCTCATATATTCCCGCTCTCCACCATCCACTTGCTTGCAAAGCAGTAATAATCATCCAGCAAAAAAAAAACAACCCACACCACACACATATAGATCAGTCTTTGCTTTTTCACTTTTTTTCCTTAATATAGCACATTAGAAACAGGAAAGCATTATCATTCAAAAATACTCTAAGTATGTTTACCCAATCTAAATGTCTTAAGAAACAAAAGTCCCCATTATGGACCCCAGTACAGCATATCAGAATATAAGATGAGGAATTAAGACGACAAAAAAATTATGCCCAAGAACAATTAAAGTGACTTAAGGGAATAAATTCCTCTTCAGGCTACTCAGACTCACATTCTTAAATGGCGTTAGGTACTTCTGAGGGGTTGGGGGTGGAGTCTAGAGTTATTTCCCAAAGTAAATTATTTGCAGTGACAAAGACAAATAGCAAATTCCTAACCATATTACTCAACTCTCACTCTTTTCCCACTTTGTATCTTAACATAAAAGTTATAAACTTGACTGTTCCTTGCTGCTACTTTCCCCCCTCAACTCTAAAAAAAACTCTTGCTTGCCAGAGTATAGGTATATGCTCAGGTCTTCTTGCCTTTATTTTCTGATGTTTGGGGATTTCCAGGAGAAAGTGTTTCAACTTTTGCTACATGCTTCTGTTTCATTCTACATTTGGCTTGTACAATCTCACAGGAAGTGTCCAAGATAATCAGACAGGCATCTTATGTTCAAACCTCTCCTTTCAGTTGCAGCCTCATGACTGGAAAAAAAATAATCCCCAACTCCACCCATTAGCATAGCTAGACCAATGCAATATCTAAGCACAAATAGAAATGAAATGGAGTTCAGTGCTCCCTCCTAAATTGAGATCTAAAAAAACTGAGAGAAGTACAAAACAAATAATGCAGAAAGAAAGGAGCACTGGCTGTACATTCTTCGGAAAAGAGTTAATATGGCTTGCCTTGGTGAAGACATTTTCCCACATATGCAGATAGGAATCATGACAATAGTTCTACTACTAATGTTCTTAAAACTCAAAGAAGGATCATATTCATCCTCCTTCCTCCCCCCCAAAAAAGTATCTTTGGAACATTAAACAAACATAGTAAGCAGAGAATGAGAAGAGTTAACAGAACGTGTATAGATGTATGTGTTACCATAATGACTTCTCCACTATTTTGGTCCTGAAAACCTCCTCCTGGTCCAGGTTTACAGTACAGTAGCAATCTCTCATCTTGTTTGGCCCCGGATACGTAGGAAGATTTTTGGCTTCGCCTGGAGACAAGAAAGAAAAAACCCAGAAGGATTACATATCAAAATGTTATCCATAAATTAGTCATCTGTCAACTAATGCAGTGTCAGCAACATGGCTAAAGCGAAGTATTACATTGTATTTTTCTTTCCAAATGTTAAGACTCTATTAAACTTAGCAGCAGTATTCTGTTTCCAAGGCAGCAGGTCCTGACAATTACGAAGTTAGAGCTCAGTAGTAGCCAGCAACAACTCAACAGTTTGTTGCATCCGATTTATTGACATGTATTTGGGTGCATACTGTTTCCTTCCAAATTCGGTTTTAGGTTTTGATCAGTCCTCCCACAAGACACCAGGAACACAATACAACATAGTAATAAAGCTTTCCAATACAGCCCACTGATTTTATCCCAAAGGCATTACCAGAACACAGCAAATGAGGACTGACCCCCAGCTCCACCACTCTCCACAGAGTGGAGAAGGAAAACAGCCACTTTAGTTACAGCCTCACACCACACATTAGACTTCAAAGCGCTTTGATGAGGTAATTGGCACTTGTGAAGCTGCCTAAGGTCCTCACAGGAAGGTACCCTGCAAGTCATGAACGTTTTCCATAATAAACATTTGTTTCAAAACCACAACAAGAAAACATGTACCTATCCTATATTTAACAAAACAAAACAAACAAGAGACAGGATTGAGGAACTAAGGGTAACCAAGAGACTACAAAACATGAGTATGAAACAAGAATAAAACCACAGCTTTCCCCTCTACATATCCATTGATAACCAAAGCTGAGCACTAGATTTCCTTGGCAGACTGATAAAAAAATCAAAACTCTCAGACAGGAAGCTGCATAATACTCCTTATGGCTTTGCTAAAGCACCTTAGCACTACGTGGATGAGTGATTTAATGCTAAAGACAAAACTCAGAACTCTCACACAGTGACTAAATGTAAATCTACAATGCACATGGCCTTATCTACCTTCACTCTTCCAGTACCCAGAGATTATTACCACATACCATGGCAACTAGATCATTCCTTCCTGGTAAAAACACAAGGAATACTAAGAAGAAAATAAATTAATAATAAGAAAAATAAATAAATAACCATAAGAAGAAAAATAAATAACTATAAGAAAAATAAATAAATAAGAAGAAATAAAAATACACATACTAAGGGAACACAGGTCTGTTTGCCAGTAGCGAAGAGAACTCTAAAACGACAGCAATAAATATAACTTTTTATCGGACGTCTGCTGCTCAGCTTAAGTGCTTTTTACTAGACACATGCCTTTCCCAGTCTCCAGCTCCCAAATAGCTTTACTATTAACAGAGCCATCTTGCTTCTTTCAACTCTATCTTCAGTAAAGACATACTTTTTCCCTTCTGCAGATTTGTTCAACAGCACTCTGATGCGTACGCACGCAAACACTGAAGAACTATAGCAAGGGAAGATTAAGTCAACCTGCATCCTTGGCTTTAAAAGAAGAGCATAAAGTGGCACAGGACTTTGTGTCTTCCTGCCTGTGACCTCTTTCTGGCACACTGTTTGCACACTTTTGCTAACTGACTCATGACGTACCCTTAGAAATGCCATACACTCACACTTCTCACAAACAGCCTGTATGTGGGTGATCACACACATCTCTGCTTTCTAAACCTAACCATAGAACATATAAAGAGGCATTGAAAATGGACATGAGAACATTGTTTCAGACAGTAATGCCTCGCTTCAGAGGTTTTTTTAAGCAAGTTTGCTCTCTCAGCTCAGCTGATGCAACTTGATAGCATTCTTCCCACTTCCTTCAGAGTTGTGAGACATTGTCTTAAAAAAGGCTGTCTCCTCTGTAATTCAAAGGTGTGACTGGAACACCTGTTGGCATGCTGAACTAAGCTGAAACTTTAGCAATAGTTTAACTGCAGCAGCTCTAGCCAAAAATATATTGAGAATTATTAATGGCTTGCTCAGCCTGCACTGAAGTCTATTCTGCCGTGGTAAACCTCTTAACTTTTAGGCTTGTCAGTTTGAGTTCAGGCAAGCTACAAATCAAACGCACTCGTCGCACACAGACTGAGGTCTCCAAGTTTGTCTCCTCTCCCCAAGTCCCAAACATCCAAATTTCTCTTATCTATTCTCGCACTAAAGGCACACGAATCATAGAATCATAGAATGGTCAGGGTTGGAAGGGAGCTCAAAGATCATCGAGTTCCAACCCCCTTGCCAGAAGCCAGCCTCTTTTCTGCATGACTGGGTAGAGTTCCCCAGAGAGAGCAAGCGTGTGTGTCAACAGGAAGAGTTTCGATAGCAGAACAATAAAGGAAGTTTCCCTCTGGGGGTGGCATACTATTCTCACGGCTCTTCCAAGGGAATGGGACAAAACTTTTTAAGCTCAAAATTAAACCAAAAAACCATGAGTTTCCCTTTTTCTGCACTCTTCCTTTTTCAACACGAATGCACACACACAAAACCAATTCTGGATTTTGTGATCTCGATTTCCAGTTTCCTGTAGCGTGCAACATTCACTTTAGCGCTTAACACTCAGTCATGTCAGAGCACTCCAAGAACTGCATTTTGAAAACTCACTTCTCTTTGTTAAAAGAAACACAGTAGAAAAGCCCACAATATTGAAACCTAAATGCAATGCAAAGGAAGACGCCATTGAGTGTCGCTAGAAAACGACTGCCTGCGCAGTACAGCAAATTAAACCTCACCACCATCACAATATTAAAAAGTGAGGCACAAAGGGAAGATAGAAAGAGAAGACATTTTACAGGAATTTATTTCTTCAAACTGGAAAAAGGTCCTGAAAAACCACTAGGACTAGAACAAGGGATTAATTGACCAACCCAATATACTAATCATGTTACTGACTTGAGTAGGAGCTTACCAAAAAAATAAAAAAAAAATAAATACGTTTTCTTCCCAACGTTGGCAACAGCCAATGGCTGTTTAGATTCCTCTAGCACTGAGCAGTTGAGAAAGAAAAATTTGTCAAGCTTTCAAGCATAGCTAAAGACTCAGCTCTCTAGCCAGACATTTTATGTCAACAAACGCACTCTGTTAGAGCTTTAGTTGCTCTTTAGATTCCTCCAAGACAAAAATGTTCCCTCTGTGGCACTCTCTTGCCATTTACAATGAAGCTGAACAATTTGCTCAGTATTTTTTTGGTCCTGCTACTACTGAAAGGAAAAAAAGAAAGCTCAGAATACTTGATACAGTCATGCACCATTTCCATATTCTCAACAACCAGAGCTGATGAGATCATTTAATTTGAGCAAGAATTTCATCCTTTAACCTATCCGTATAGAAGAGGCACCATCATCAACTATATTTTCAAGCAGCAGCTCCTCTTCCCCTACCTCCCCTTCATATTTGTGAAGCACCTGCATGCTAGGGAATTGGGAGAGGATTTGCAGACAAAAGGTCAACACATTCAACCTTTAAAACCTTCGTTTTTCCACTTCCGCTAAGAAGAAACAGCAATATTTCTTAAGATGTCTAAGACCTCGACAATTTAAAAATACACAAGCATTTTGTTTTGGAGCATAAGGCTTCCATTTGGAGCCACAGTAGCAGAATAATCAGTTCAAGTTTGCAATAGTTTTTCTCTTTATCCCTGCACTTCTAATATACGTAGTCCTAACTTAACTGTGTGATGCACTCAACTTTGCACTAAATACTTAAACGTAACAAAGCTGATTTTAGCTACAGAAAAATTATCATTAGGCATTTTGGACACATCTTAAAAAATAGACTATACAATTCTGAATGCCTCACTGACTTTCCATCTTGTCTCCATGAATACTGGGTTACTACGTTTAAAAACAGACTACTGTGGCA
Source organism: Tauraco erythrolophus (assembly GCF_009769465.1). Taxonomy (NCBI): domain Eukaryota; kingdom Metazoa; phylum Chordata; class Aves; order Musophagiformes; family Musophagidae; genus Tauraco; species Tauraco erythrolophus. The sequence goes on along the minus strand of NC_141465.1, from coordinate 67,656,529 downwards.
GCACAAATAGCTTAGCTTAAGCTAGGCAGAGAGAATGCAACAGGCTGGAAAACAGGAACAAAAAACTCAAAACTATATTCATCTTCCTTGTTCCTTCCAATGTTATACATTCCTGTCCTGCTAAGACACTGGCAGCAAAGAAAGCAAGAAAAACAGACTATCCTGCATACATGGCAGAGAAGAGCACTGCTTAGATGCTTGGGAGCATAACTGGTAAAAACAAGAAAAACTTGGAAGATGTTTCTAGGAATAAACAAAGATATACTAACATGTATACATTTCCTTAAGGTTTTGCCACCTTAAGTTTTTGGAAGCATCCGGTATTTTTAACTGAATTTAGATACCTGGTATGGTGTCATTTTTGCTTTTGACATATTTCCCCAGATGCAATTTTCTGAAAAGCAGACAATGCACGACAGCCAGGCATTATTTCTACATTTTGGAACAAAATTTGCTGCTCTTGTACTTCTAAGTATTGGGTCACCAGCACATATCTGCCAATTTAAGCATGTTAAGGAAGACTTTGTAATGTGTCAACAAGTTTAGCTTGCTGCCTTCTAGCAGCAACATATTTGATTTTAACAAGATGGCATGGGAGAATCACTTCCCAAACTATTTCAGAAAACAAACAAGCAAACAAAAACCTACCTCCAAAATATAAACCCAATAAAAGCAGCTGAATTTTCAATGCCACAGCATTTGACTTCAGGAAGCATGCTGAAAGACTTGAGTACAGAAACAAAATACCTAAAATCCGAAAAGGGCAGCATATCCAAACCAACAACAATCCACTTTGGAGAGTGTCTTCCTGAATATGGCAGAAACAAAGCAGCTCGTTGGCAAGCATGTGAAGAATAAAAACAGAAAACTGATGTATGCTAAGAATGGAAAGCTTCTCCTGTTTTCCCTTAAGCTCTCTATACCAATATAGATGCTGGAATCTGAAAAAATTATTTCAAGCACTGCACTCCTTTCAAGTTTTCCTTCTTCTGAAAAAGCATTCATTCAATGTCCTTAGATGAAGCAAAAACAGGAAAAGGAAAATGTATGTACACACACAGCTCTGATTCTCTATCACAATTTATACTTTAAAAGCTCTTCATGCACAAAACCCAGCATATATGTAAAATAATTGAAAATTTATAATCAATATTTAAAGTAATTATAATTAAAACAGAAATATAATACCACCCAATGTCAACTAAAATACACATAAATACCTAGAAGCACATGAACTTTTGTGCCTATGTATGAATTTAAACCGAACAGAAACAGTCACGTTAGTGTTTAATGTTGAGAAACTAGTTCATTTTTTTGCAAGGTGACATCTTTTTGGGACTGAGGTGGGGATAAGGGGAGGGGTATGACTACAACACCTCAAGAGGGATATATTGAAAAAAATAATCCGTTTTAATACTAAAATAGTCATAGTTAGAAAACTTCTATTCACATCAGAAACCAATTTTGTTACTAAACAGCTAACGTGATAATTACGTGAAATTAACATAATATCTGAAAGCAGAATATACAGTTACATCCGTACACAATTCCTATATGTAGATATATTGTGTGTATCTCTCAGAACGCAAAGGTTCAATTCATTCCTGCCTTTCCAAATAGGAAAACGCAATAAAAATTAAAAAAAATGTGAAATTCCAAGAACCAGTGTACCCAGTGTGCGACTATGGAGCTATGTAAGTAGCTTAGTATTCTTGTGCATTTTTGTACTAAAACCAATAAACACTTTTTAGGCAATATATGCCCAGTGTCAAAAATGTTCTCACCCCTCCACCTATGTATGTAGGTCACACAGCCTGAAAGTAAGAAAAACACATGAAATTCCTAAATATCTAACCAAGAAAATTGATATATTAAAAAAAATAGTATTTCTTTTAAAACAGATGCAGCTAGAAACAATATTTGTCCAACAATCTCTCTTTGCTTTAACCGTAGGTATTTACGTGCGCGCACACACACACACACTTTGCTCTCATGGAGAGACAGACTGCATTACATTTCTAAACCAGGTCAAAAATAGCCATCTGTGAACAGATTTTGATGATCCGGAAAATGAGATTTTTAGATGACCTGTTCTTAATCTAAGCCCTTGCCTGCCAGCCTCTTTCCACATGAAATGATCACCATATTAGAAGAGTCAGGGAAAGCACTTTCTCCACAAAAAAATACTGATGACCTGGGCCTTAACAACCACCCCAGAGCAACCGGATACCACAGCTAGGGCTGCTTCAGCAAGTAGCCAGCAAGGAAACAAAGCACACTACATTAATTACAACTTTTTAGACAGGAGCATCACATGGAAACCCTCTTGGCTTTGGAGCAATAAGCAGCATCAACCCCAAATCCTTTGGCACTAAACTGAAGACCACCACCAGCTGGTACCTCCGTGCCAAAAAACTATTTACATGTACTTATACCTCGCACTTATAGGGGAGCTTTACTGCCTTCAGTCTAGTGACAGGGACATCTGGCAACTGTTAAAATCCCTTCTGCACAATACGCTTCACCAGTACGCCATTCTACTACACTACCACACATCCCCCGCACATGATCAAATTTATTTTATACAAGTTAGGAACCTCCATCTAGATCTTCCTCTGATCTGAAGACAGCAAATGACATGCCTTTCTATCAGCTGTAACAATAGCTAAGCCTAATCAGCCATAGCCCCCAGAGTGGACAGACTGACCTATCACTCAGAATGGCTGGTAGCCAAATTTCCTCTTTCCTATACGCACGGGAACAGACATCCCAGTTGTCCTTTTGCAGTCGTGAAGGACCAACAAATCGTTCAAATATCTTGCCTTTACTGTTCTGGGCGTAACAGAAGTGGCCGAGGATATTTTCATTGGAGAGCAATGAGAAGCTGCAGGCTCACCACCTTACTTTTCTTGCAAGAGGCAACAAACACTGAGGAGGCTCAAAACATGATCTCAAGTACTTAAGACCTCACAGCACAAGGGCTGTTAATCAAATCCCAGGGCTGAAAGAAAAGAGGTCTATACAGCATGTTCCACGAGAGCTGCTTGCAAAATTAAGATTTTAGTTTTTACAAGAGGAGAAGCATAATTCCCCTCAACTATAATATAACTCGTTGCACGCTGCTTGCCAATATCGTGGTCTAACAGCAGGAATCAGGTTTCTCTAAATATCCCCTTAGGATGGTAACTTCATCCCACAAAATAAAAAACGTACAGTCCAGCTGCTTTTTAACAAGACTGAAGCTATTTTGTGTAAAAGGACACTTTGAAGAGATTGTTTTAAAGTAGGCTACCACCAGGAAAAAGGTGTTCTCAAGGAATTTTCATTCAAATTCAGTTTTTCCTGTGGCACTCCAGGGTTGGCATCCCGATTTTCTTTGATGTGACTTTCTCGTATTTCTGCAGAAAAACAGATGAATTAACCAAGCTGTCTCTTTATCTATGTCGATACAATGTTAGACTCGTCTCCCCACGCACTATTTTTCAACCCAGCTTGTATTTTGAAGATGATGCTTTGCATCAAAACACATCTCTCGCGACTCCCCAGCTGCATTTGATAGCGGCTCTTGAGGTTTTTCCTACCCGTTTCAGTAATGTAGGGAGTAGCTACAGGTTGTTCTGTGCTTCTGAATTGTGACCTTCATTTAGATCCGTGACTTGTGCAGTATTTTGTAGGTTTTGCCTTGTTGTTTGAGGTGAGGGTTTTGTTTGGTTCGTTTTTTTGGTAGTGTGTGTTTGTTGGTTTTGTTTGTTGTTATTGTGTTGTTTTTTTCTTTTTAAAAAAAAAGAAAATCAGCTTCCTGAAGTTATAAAAGATCTTCTCTCAGCAAAGTCTAAGTCACTGAACATCTGTTGTGGGAGGCCATAAGGGAGAGGATTCAGGCTGCAGGAGGGGCAGAGTAGCTGAGAGGAAGTAACTTTAAACAGGCTATTCCATCATGGAGCTGTGCTGGGCAAACAGCGAGTGACTTCAGCTATTTTTAGAAGAACAGTATGAGACAGGAAATACAAGCAAACGATTTACAACATCAAACAAGATGTGACCAAAATCCAACATCAATTCAACTGCTCCCTTTCAAGAGTTTCTGGACTCTAGGATAATTTAAGATGGTTGCTCTATAGTAAGGTGCCTACTCACCATTAAACAACAAAAGCAATGTTCTCAAGAACATCAACATAAGCAAAAAGAAGTTTCTGTGAAAGTAAGTATTTTTACTTGTCTTCAGTTATATTATTCACACACAAAACCAAAAGCCAGGTCACAAAAAAACCAGACAATTTTTATAAACGTACATCCCTTCTTTTTTTTAAACATACATCAAAAAGCTATAGTTGTGTTGAAAAAAATCACAAACAGTGAAAAAGGAGGGATGCCTTCTCTCCTCTAGGACATTAATCACTTCTATCACAACAAGTGACACTAAAAACTTTCACAGTAACATGAAAAATACAAATCTGCCACAGGTTGTGTTTTGCTTAGATTAAAAACTTTTTGCTGAAAAGTTGAAGGCTTTACCAGCAACGTTTAGAAGCCATAACCGTTTCCTCTAATCACAACTGCTCTTGCTTTAGATTATTTACTTAGAAATGTCTTCACTAAGCAGAGTTTCACAGGATCAAGCTTAGATCAAGTTCAGTTTGGTGCTTTGACCCCACAGTGTTCAAAACCAAAATAAAAGCTAGCTATTGAGAAACAGGGTGACTCAGAGCACAGCAGTTCAAGGCAATCTTGAAAACCACCTAAGATTTAGGAATTAACTGAGCAAAGAGTGTCTTCCTCCATATACAGAACACCCTTCCTATTACAAAATTAATCATCATGAGGGAGAGAAAAAGGTTTTGAAATCTCCCCAACTTGCTTTACTCCAGCCCTTCTTCAAAAACAGTGAAAACAAGTACTTTCCTACAAGAAGATCAAATTCATTTTTCCATGTAGAGATGCAAACTCAGAAACATTCTCTTCAAAACTTGCAGTAATTAGCAACTCCCCTTAAACCAAATAACAGGCAAGACGATGACTACTTCAAACTTGACACGGTCTTGATATTTCATTAGTCCACGTATTCCTCATGCGGTTCCTTCATACACAAAGAGCATCGTATGTACTAAGGAACAACGCAATAAGAAATCCTTGATTGTAAGAAAAGCATGGTGATCATAACCAGTTCTCAGACTATGTCTTTATAGATGGTTTTTGAATGAAAATATTGATTTAAGGAAACTCATAACTCTCTAGTTGCCGTCTTAGGCAGCTGACAAAACCTATGTTGCAAACACAGCCTCTGTAGTGAACTGAATGCTCAGATCAGGACACTCTTGAAATCATTCACAATATTTGTTTTGCTTTAGTTACTGGACCTTCAGTTACAAAGCACTTTTCCCAGTAGAGTGAAACAAAAATAAATTCCACTTGGTCATTTTTAAGATTGGTGCCTTATATGATCTTTAGGTGACTCTTCCAAGCTGGTGGACTTGAAAAACATTTTAAATTATTTCAAATAAAGAATTATTTCACTGTTGAATAGCCTGTATTGCACAGGTACATGCTGACAACGCACAGGATTTTACGTAGATGCTGATTTCCTGTTGCTAGCTTGCAGTCCCATTAATCAAACAAAACCAATGGCATCTCTCCTTACAACATTATAGGATGCTTAGAAGCATTTGAGCTTGACTAACAAAGCAATCACTTGCCAGTCTGCAGTGCTGTGCAATTAAACTCTTAAAGCTGCAGATGTGCAAGGATACACTGCAACTGATCTACACCTATTGATTTCTTTGTGGAGAGAATAAGGGCGACATGCCTCTACTCGGAAGTCCGCACTGCCTTAACTACTGCCACCACACAGTTTGATACAACAATTTCTATAAGCAGCTAGTTATAGAACATCCACACATTGACAGGACTGAACTATCACCATCAAAGATCCTAAAGATTCAATTTGCCATGTCAGTGGGCTTACTAAAGAACTAATTACTTTTTAAAAACACATCAGCATATGATTCCTGACTCGTTGCTGAAATAAAACTTTTTATTAGAAAACATAGTTGAAGACAAATTGACCTAGGTACAGGGAGGGAAAGATAAGGCAAGCTACCACTGTCTTCTGCATTTGCTCTTTGCAGACTTCTGAATGCTCTGACATGCTGAGCTGTCACCTCCACTTGCTCTCTCTGCAAGCCCACCAGCACAGATCCACTATGTCTAATGGTGCTCAGCAAAGAGACATGCTACAAGTCCTTCTGCCCAGACTGTGTGAAGGTAAAGTATATTGACATAAACTCAGGCAATAACTTATCTACAAAGTATGAACATTTTTATGTAATTCTATCTGCTCAGCTTCTTAATTTTTTCTTGCTTTCAAAGGACAGAAGTGTTTTTCCCACTCAAATATTAAGTACATCTCAAGAAAAATGGGTACATTTCAGTATGACTCTATGAAAGTACCTTTTCTTCATAAAGCAGAAGTAGCTAAAATTTCTCTCAAAACCAACTATGTGATCCCACCTTATAAGAACAATACATACAACATTCAGCTAATCTCATAGTATTTTCAGATTCTAATTTGGCATTATTATTATATAGAGATTTTGTATTTGATCAATTGGTATTCTCCCTGGGTTCTTGTAAGGAACATTCCTTCCCCCTCTAGTTCAATGTTCTCTATTGTTAAAGTCTAGCAGTCAGACAGCTTGACTAGCAAGCTGAGCTATATTGGACAAGCTGCATTTCCATCCTCCCAAGGCACCTTTGCTGAGACAAAAGGCAACTAAAGATTTCTTCACCAGCAGAAAGAGGAGATGACGATGTTAGAGGAACACACAGATGGTCAGAAACAGAGTTTAGCAAGAGGAGTTTTAAGAACATCCTAAAATATCTTCAGACCTGTTGACCACAGACTAACAAAGGAACAGTTAGCTAGTATATGTGACAAAAAGTAAAGAAGTATTAAAGAAGTAAAGAAACAATTTTGGATCCAAATAGGCCACTTCATTCTGGAGTGAGGGGAAAAAACGTAAGTCAAAAATGTTAAAATTAGTATGAAACTGAAACAAACAATTGAAGAGCATTATTAAACTTCTTATGAGTTACAATGTTATAGTAATATACCTCCTTTCCCAACAGCATCCATTCTTCACAGTGCTAAAGTCCATGCAAGTCTAAAATACGTGCATACGAATAGACTTAAGCTTAACTTCTCTTTGAAAGTTTTCAAGTAGCAAGCTGATAGTGTACCAGACTATTTTTAAATAGAGCTGTAAAATTCTACCCACAAATCTAGGGAGCATTTGAGACCAACTGAGCAGTGTTGAGCAAAACAAACTGTAAAAAACAAATGAGAAATTGCCCATCCAAGCTCCCAATCTCCTGAGCTGGAGTGGCTGGGGGAAGAATCTTTCAAGTAAGTGAAGTTCACATGCATGAAGAAATACCTAAGAATTCATTTGTTCTTGCTTGACCCAAAGTCAGAGGGTCAGGTCCCCATCTCACAGTATACAAGCCAATTCCCTTTGGCTAAAGCTTCAAGCCAGCATACTCACCTCTGCTCCAAAGAATTAACTGCCAAAATATAGGGTCGTGCTGTCTTCCAGAGGAAGCCAATGTAGTAGGAGCAAACAAACTTCAAAGAAACAGAGGTCTGTTTTACTTCAGTGGTTATTCTTAACAGAAATGGGAGCAAGATTCGAAAATGAATTTTGTTTCTAGTTAGTCACCCAAAGGCTGAGCATTTTTCAAAACTGCCAGTGATTTTTGGAAGCTGGGCATTCCCTACACGCTGCTCATCCACACCCACAAAGTTCATCCAAAGTTGAATTTTTAATACGTCTGTTTAGACACTACATGCATCTGTCTTACACAGGATGAAAGGAAAACTAACAATCTGAACTAATACTTACAAGGGTTGTGAGTATCCGATATCCGTAAAAATCAGCTGAAAACTGGAGGCAGAACAAGACCACGACAAAAAGCGTCACAAAAAACCCACTGTCTGCACTTAACTACAGATTATCTCATTTTCTACTGGTCTGTACCTTCACCTACTTCATGAGCATTTTCCTATCAAACACACTGTTAATAACTTACAAGATGGAAAATGATTCTGTTCAAAAGAATCAAAGTTTTATGTGGAACATTAATTCATCTTTCCTTCTACTCAGGCTTTCATCTATGAACTACGACAGCATTTATAACCATTCATTTCAGCAACTTCCAGTCCTCCACCCTGTCATATCTGGGTTCTCTCTTAATGCACAAACCAGACCTTGTTCCCAGGGATATTCATATGATTCAGCATCGTGTACAATTTAGGTGCCTGCATTAGCATCTAGTGTTTACGCAGACTCCTGTGTAAGAGGATTCAGAGCACAAAAATAACTGGTTTTCTTAATCATAATTTGAAAGAGTTCCTCTCACTGCCCATTGATTAGACAGGGAGCCTAGCCAGCTAATATCAGTGTCTAAGTGTTTACAACCACACAGTACATATTTTCCCCTCTCTCTCCCTACTTCCAATCTAATCACCTCACATTTTCTGCATGGCAACTTTTCAGGCTTCTATTTCCCACAATGAACCATCAGCCCTAAAATATTTTAGTACCAAGATAAAGAACTTTAAAAGCCTTCATAACAACATATCGCACAATAGAGACCAGAAACTCTGCCACTGTCCTAAAGTTCTTTGAAACCTCCATAAGATCTTGCATCAAGCATTTCCAAGTACACATAATTCTGCAAGGAGAGTTTTTGCCTCAAATACTTCAAGTTTGATTCAAGTATTATGATAAGAGGCCATCCATGTCAATAATTTTTTATTACCACTGCTTCTTAAAATTTTTATGTTTCACAAAGTTCAAGCTACTACCACAACTGAGCCATAGTTTTTGTCCTTAACAGCATAACAAAGGAAGCCCAAGTTTAAGCTAGATGTGTACTTCAGCACGTTGTACTACTTTAAATTCACCTACCTTACAGCCAATTGCATGCTGGTATCAAGAGTCTTGAATTTAATATGTTAATTTCAGTGGGACTCCAATAATGTATCAGTTACTATGACTATAAAGCATTTTTCAATGTAACGATGCTGCTGAACTCAAACAGCAAGCCGGGGGGCAGCGGGAAGCATGTAACTAGTAAGTATGGCAATTTATTTTTTAAAAGATTTCAAACACTGACTAGTCTGATCACCCTGCAAGGGAGAACATCACATGAATCTTGGCCTGAGGAACAAACCTAACCAAGAAAGAATGACTCATTGTGCAGGCAATGTGATGAGAACCAAATGCTAGATTATCCAACTTCATTAACTACAGGAAAAGAAAAAACGTTTACTTCACTCCTCAGCACCAAGTATAGATAACACAGGCACAATAGAGCAGAAAAACATCAAGAAGAGGCTGGGCATAGTGATTTATTTATAAGCAGTGATCAAAACCAGAGTTCAGAAGTTAGTGTCGCTGGGTGCACCTAAAACACATCACTGTATCAGCAGCTAAGATCTGAGGAAACACCTAAGCCAAAAAACACAATACTGCCCTGTAAATTCTATAAATGCTCATACGATTAAAATCCATATTTACAGGGAAATGTGTAACTTTTCATGAAATGTCTGCAATCTGGCTGCTGCTCTTCTACGCAAAGTATAAAGCAAGGTTTTAGAAATGGAAAGTGATTTACTCTCCTTTTCTGAACTATGCAAAGTGTTAATTCAATGAAACTTAATTGATGATAGTTTTCTTTTATTCTTCTAGTTTCAGTTTACAAGTTAGTCATATCAGCTGCAGAAGAGAGGGTTAGCAAGACATACCGTCATAAAGCCACCTGGAAATGTCAAGTATTTTGCATACTTAATACTAGTGACACAGCAGAATTCATATACCTACGCAGAAGTGAGTGAATTTAAAAAAATGAACAAGAGGGGCAACTGGCAACTGCTCTGAAATACATTCAAATAGTTTTATTTTTATAAGCATGTTCAGTTCCACAAATCTAACACAGCACAAACCTGCTCTGCTTCAGTAACAGGTCCAACTGTAGTGAGAGCTGTACAATGCGTAAAATGTTCTCTTTCTTGAACTCCTTAAGCCTACACAAACACTCATACATTATAAACTCATGCATGATAAGGGAGGATTAAGCTTTAAAAAGAGGCAGTTGAAGGATATGTGACAGGATGGAGGCATAAAGGCATAGCATTTCCAAAGATAACGTAGTACATATATATATATAAATGCAATGTCAATCTTAATGAAGAATCTCATACTGAAAACTTTTCCAAATCAAATCAGTATTAAGGCTGACACATTTAGTGACAATGGTTTGCTTTAATGACACACAGGCGGAGCAAACACTGCAACAGAGCTTATTCCTCTGCTCAACGATCAATAAGGACAGCACACCCAAGTAAGTTTGAACTCACAGCTTTGAATCCACAGTTGCGTGATGCAACTACTCAGTCACCAAAAGCCCGAAATACGAAAAACCTTGGTCAACCCTGCCCTCAGCGGTTTACAGAGCACATCAAGCAGGCAAACAGTGACAACTTATCCCCACAAACATCAACTTAGAGTTCACTTTTCAGAGCCCAACAGAAGTGATATAATACACACCATGTTTTTCTTGTAGATACGGCATGTACTAGTTTTATCATAAGTTTAAAAATAAGCAAAGCTATGGTATCACATGCAGCCAGTGTCAATAGATATCTATAGGCCACACTACACCTATTTAATATCAGCTTGTCTTCGAATAATCTCCTGAAACCCCTGTACAAATCCACAGCTTACAAAAGAACAGAAGACTGGAGTCAGGGAATGCTTCTGGTAATCATGTGTAAAATAAAGTTGATTTCTGGATTGTATCACACACTTTCACTGACTGTAAGAAAGTTCTTCACTGACGTTTACAATAAGCAGCTGCAAAACTTAAAGCATGTAAACAGACATGCCTATCCAAAGACTATTTGTTGGATAAAAAGATGCCCACTTTTACCTTTTAGGGTAGAACACAAGTTATATACAGTAAATGCACACAAATCCACGTGCATACTGAAGTCATTATTAATGCTGGGGAATAGGGATGAACACGCCAGACATTCAGCTACCAAAAGAGACCAATGTTTCTTTAAAAAGATCACCAAAGAATGGAAAGCGATTCAACTTCAATTAACCCCTTAGTCATTCCATGTAGTTTCAAAAATGGTTTTGAATGGTTTTATTACAAAGCAATACCACACAGCAGAGCTATTCTGTGCAAGAAGTTTGTATTCCTGTGCAAGAAGTTAGCCCTCAGTTGAAGACCTGGATTCCATCCCAGTTCTGCTGCAGACTCCATCTGTGATCAGGCATAGTAAGTCAGACAGCTACCTTCTGTACTTGAACTACCTCCCTCTCTATCACGTCGTATTCAAAATGCAACTTCAGATCCCTCAGATGAAAGACCACACTGGAGTACTGCATTACAGTATTTGCTAATGCAACTGCATGAAGCGTTGGAGAAACCGCCTTTGAGGACTAGCTACAGAAAGGCCAGCAAAGCCAACCCAGCCTGACCAACATGCCAAGGACTCTCTTCTCAGCAAGTAAAAGATCAACATCCTCTTGGTTTGGGGAGCCTCTTGCCTACTTATGTAACAGGACAAGTCAGGGGAAATCAAACACAAATGAGGATTTACCAACACAGAGGAGGAGAAGACAAAACATCTGGTCCTTTTAACAAAAAGGTAAGGCAAACAGCTCCCAGTAACCATGTCAGGAAATACCTTACTGTTAGCAGTGTATAATTCCAACAGTAGTCACATTCACAGAGAGAGAAAAAATGGCTATCAAAGGCTTTATTGTGGAAAGAACACCAATTCAGGCATCACAAAGGTACTGTAACAGCTGCAAAGCAACCTGGCAAAAAAAATGCTTCACAATCAAAATTACTTTGATAGGAAAAACACCTTCCATGGGAAGCTGCCTGAGGTATACTATACCAAAATAGAGGGGCAGAGGCACTCCAATTGGTAAGAAGGCAGGCACACAGAACAGAAGCCCAGGATAACACAGACAGAAGCCCAAGAACAGTTCCCACTGAGGCACAATAAGTTCACCTCTACATACTCCAGCACTGTTACTTCCCAAATAACCACACTGTAACCACCACCCTGCTGCCAGCTATAGATTTATGAGATCTGAAGACATACACTACCTTCCCACAAGGTGAACCATTTGTGAAATGTTAAAAATCTTCAGCACAGGAAAGCATCTGTTCTGCCTTTTGCACATCTTTTGAAATACTTGACTAGAGTGGGCTTCTGCAAAAGAAACTACTTGTTTCTTATCTCCAGCTCTAATCTGTTCTGAAATTAAAGTACTGCTGTTGTAAATTCAGAAGTGAAGCAGTGGATACACCTGCAAGTGGGAAAACAAATCCAAGTTTGCTATTCAAGCAAAGAAATTGCGTGCAAAGATAAGCAAAAATACCACTCTTTAAAAGAAATATCTACTTGGGAAATAAGTGAACAGCAGTGACCCAGAATGTTGTCACCTGAGAGTTGTCATAGTCATTTATCAGAGCTTCCCTCCTCTGAAAGCCAGATATAACAGAACAGGTTTCTGTAGTAATATGTGCTTAGCACATACAGGATATTCCTCCAGAGGAAGACATCAAACACTATTTAATAGCATAAAATTGATAGAAAAGCTCAAAGACAAATATTGTAACTAATTTTTAACATTAACTGAATTGCAAGTCAGTGCCTCCTTCTTTCTCAAATTCCAAAACACTCATTCTGCTCCAAAAGAGGAAAAAAAAGTTAAGAGGGCATTTTTAAGCAGGGAGCAGTGATTTCCTCACCTGTTTCAGTAACCCTGTAGCTTCACAGCTACTTCAAGCCACCACAAGCCAGCTGACTGCTCACTGCCTGTCTTCTCCTACATGGTGCAACAACACCTGTTCACGTGCTACACGAACCTCTTCGGCTGAACAGACCAGGTCAGGCCAGAATGGATCCTGTGCAGCCGTTAGCTCTGGCACAGAAGTTTCCTAACAGACTCACACCACAGACATTTGCCTTCTTGCAAGAGATGGGGGCAGCAATGAGAGCAAACAGGATAGAACATAAAGAGCTTGTACAACCACGTGATACTAGACACGCATTTCAAACAGGTGTATAAGATGCATGCTCTTGAAAGAGATTTGAGGCTGCAGTCTCGATTACTTGGACTACAGGCATACTTTCCGAAGGCTACTGTTAGCAGTGCTGTTCTATAATGCCATCATATAAGGACTAACCCAAAAGCAGCAAAGACTGACGAAAAGAAGCCGTTTCACTTACAAAGAGATCCAATTCAATCAGTGATCATTCTTTCTTCAACTCTGCACTTCCTGACCACCACTTAATGTGCTCTACCAGTTAGTCTCCTCCACTCACTTTACTGTTGAGTCCTCTTACTCTAAATAACTATTAATCCGGCAAAGGTTTCCAGACCTAAGGAGATACGTCCCCTTGATTTAGACAGAAAGCACTGAAGAAAGCCAATCAACAAAAAACAGTACTAAATCTTGTCTATTCTGCAATGGTTTAGCTCAAATAAACTGATTTAAACTTGTTTTTTCAAGGTATTCCTTGACAGTCAACTTGTCTACTTTCATTTATCCTTCCCTTTAATTCAGCTGAATCACCGCTGTGATTGAAGCTTATGTTGCTCAGCATCTTTCATGACGTCCCTCTCTCCTTATCAAAATGAAGTCTAAAGTACAATCAAGAAACCCATAAGGTAACAATCTGCTGACCACATCACGTACATCCATACCCTACTCAATGTCAGTAACATTTATTCTCCGAGAACTAAATATTTTCCCCAAAATGATATCTCCTGTAAGTTTCTTGGTGCATGTGTTGCACCTACACCTGCATACTGCCAATTGAAGAGGCTGTGTCACTGGCTCTCCATCTCCAAAGCTTTCCCTGACGTCAAATACAGCTAGCGATTGTCTCCGCTTGATCAGCCAACTGAAGCTAGGCATGGTGGGGCTGAACATTAGTTCACCAGATTCAGTCAACTCCCCAGCTGCGTGCCAACCACTGCACTCAGAAGGCAGAAGCAGCAGATTACAACCCCTCTACAAGGCAACACACAGTCACAGCAATTGAAGTACGCTCCATGAACACAGACCTCTCCGGCTACATTCAAATCCAGCTACAGAGAAGACATACCAGAATCACTGCATTACCAAACTCATTATGGTTCCTACTGTAAAACCACATTTCTCCTCCTAAATGACACATTTATTCACTCTGATACACATGCAAGCTGAAGGTAAGCAGGCCTATTAGACTTTATTAAAAATGCTGTCTTGAGAATATTCGCAACAGCTGTTTCCTCTTCAAGTTAGAGGAAAACAGATGGCAACATAACAAGAGCTAGATAATTTTTAAAAATTAACTCTAAAACACGACACTTGTACAGGATTTCTCCCACTCATGCATCTCCAAATGGGATAGTAAAAAAAAAAAAATTGATGCCAAATGTTATTTTGCTTGTAGAATATGTAACAGCTTGATAGCATAATTAACATATTAAAAACATGGGTAGAACAAAGAATACATCAAATTGCACAGAAAAAACTGCAGGTTGTATAGAACCCTAGATCACAAAGCTGTTGCTGTAGATTCCCTACAGAAATACTCAGAACATAGTTTATCTCCTCTCTCAAACACATGAAGCCTGATAGCATCAAGATAGTGCAATTACAAGTGTGGAGAACAGGGGTGTACTCTTTCTAATATTAACCAGCAACTTCAATCAAAATTCATAAGGGTGGAAAACAGCAAGAAAAATATTTAAAGTGGTACTAATTATCCCTGTGAACATAATGAGGAGATTTTATTTGTGTTGGTCTGGCATCAACTGCAGCCCATCAACTGCATTTCATGCACATTCCATACACTTAAGAGTAAAATTTAAGAAATTATAAATACATCACTATAACGTTTTAAACATAGGTTGAGGGAGACCATGTGTTATTCAGCTACCGCATGTTGAAACAGCTGTTTGAAAGTTTCCAAAAATTCCTACCAAAGCATCAGTATTTTTGGACAGACAGCAACGAATACTCCATTGGTTGTGCCTTCTACAACACCAGTCGCCACAGGAAAAATTTTGGACAGACATGAAAGCTATGCTTCTGACCACCTACTTCAAGGAAATGCAAAGTTTAGGTTAAATGAAGAGTTTATCTTTTTTTCTGATATGCTTAGGGCTGAAATGAAGTATGCAGTAGACCCCTGAACTACTAGCCCAGGTTTCAGGATCTACTAACATCTGTTAGACTCACATTTAGAGTAGTGAAGAAAATAATGCTACACTTCACCATTTTTCTGGGCAGACTCTTTCCTGGAAGTGACTACTCAGTTTGGTATACTTTGAAGAACTTTCAACATGCATCGTTTTTTTCCTGGACAGAAGAATTTATTTATTTAAAAAAAAAAAACCAAACAACAAAGTAGCCTCTGCCAATCCAAACATCTTTCAAAACCTCATTGAAGATCTGCAGAGAAATATTCCCACTTCTATTCTCCTACTCCATTAACATGACAGGTACAAGCCTCCACCACCTATTCTATCAACATTTCTAAGTAACCAGAGCAGTTGGACACCAGCTTTACAGTGACAGCAAAATTAGTCCAAAGGCGGGGGGGGGGGGGGGGGGGGGGGGGGGGGGGGGGGGGGGGGGGGGGCAGAAACAACAAACAAACAAAAAAACCTCAACCAAAAAACAAACCACAGACTAAGTTGTGCAGATGGCTAGCACATTTAGAAACAGAGATGGTCCTAAACTCATCTCCGGATAAACTCAACCATATCATTGACAGCATAACCCAAGCTATAGACCCTGTGATTCCTCCACCTATAATGTTTAATTGTAGTAATTTGTAGCCAGCGTGTCTCAAAACTGCAGAGTCTGCGGTCACTAAAGGATACATACACACTGAAATTCTGTTCTCCTATAATAGTAAAACATACTACACACATAATATCATAATTACCTGTATAATATATTCTGTAACAACTATGTAATTATAATAAATTATATGTATTTTCTATTGTATACCCATATATTACACAGATAGATGAAAACCCTACACAACTTTCAAGCAACTTTAAACTTTGAAACTCCGTTCAGCTGATATTTTTAAAACTTTAATTTCATTTCTGACAGTATTTATTCTGCTCGTTTTTGATACAGCTTTATCTGGGTTACAGAATAGAGAGGTTTTTTTCCTCTACAAGCATAATCAAACATTGTATGATGCTAAACTTTAACTAGATCATACGTACATCTGAAGTGTCGGGAACAGTGAAATCATTTAGAGTATTAAAAACCCAAGCAATGATGACTACAATTACAGAAACAAAGATGTTTCCTTCCATGCCATTTTTTCTTTCTGATCTCCATACTAAGAGTTGAAGAAGATTGGATTTTACAAGTTGACCACCACATTATTCAACATATTTGTAATCTCAAGCAAGACAGTGAAGTCTCAGTCGTGCTCATGCACTCTCTAGCTGTGACTGTATGAATCAACTTCCTCTATTTATGGAAAGCGGGTATTAAATTAACTCTTGCCTTGGCATTCATCATCTACAAGCCTCATGCTGAAATTCACGGGATATCCTCTGTCCAGTACAGTGTGCCATTCCAACTAAGTTGTGTAACTCCTGCTGGCACAGCTAACCAAAGTTGACACATGTCCGCATCGCAGAGGAAAAAACAACAACAGCAACAACCCCAAAACAACTAAAAACCCCAAATTGTTATTGTGCTGAGAACCATAAAACTCAAGTGGTGTTAGACTGCCATTCCCCATTATCAGACTCACACCACAACCTGTTTAAATGGTACCTCCTCCATTAGTTTGCTCTGTTTTGTAAAGGCAAAGCAGATGTAAACACATACATCCAAAACCTGTCTTGTAGATTAGAAGCCGTATTTCTAATCTTAAGCACAGTCTCTGCCCTGTTTCCTTCAGGAATCAGAGGTAGTAAGTGCTGTCAGTCAAGCTTGCATTCAAAAGGAAAGAGATGGGCCACATGTACAGTCAATAACTGCAAAATAACCACCTAAACCAAATCTGCCAAGGAACCCAATTACATCATCGGGCTTTAACCAGTTACAGTGTACTTGCAGGAACGAGAGAGGACACCCATTTAACAACAAGCTTCCTTCCTCATCCCTTTCCTCCCCTGACAGATCCCCATTAAAAATACTTTATGACAGTCACCTATATCAGGTGGGTTATTCTAAAATAAAAGTTCTCTCACTTGTTATCATTAAGAGGCGCAAATTACCAACAGCTCACACCCAGCAGAAGATGTCTACTGCATAGATAACACAGGTCTGGTTTTCCCAGCAGGGAGGAAAAAGCCACTTAACCAGATAGGCATGTCCTTTCAACTTCTCTCTACTTCCACCTCCTTGCTGTTCCCTTCACAGCTCCAAGGAGTGCCTAATCTAACCCAGACAGTGCCAGAATCAACACTGCACTTAAGTAGCAGCTCACATAAAACCACAGTACTAACAGTAAAGCCATGCTATAAAGGAATGTTCGGTAACTTACTGTACACTTCTTAGGAGCTCTCTATTTCTTGGTTTAGGGAGCTCCTCTACCTCTTTCTTTACATGACAGCTGTGAAAAATCTTCCCTCCTCCTCACCCCGCAACTGCTGTCTTTACATCTTTGCTTAACTTGCTTGTGTAACAGCAGAGGAATGACAGGGAATCAAGATACCCTTAAACATACCGGAATGCCTCATGTCCTGCAGCAAGGAATTACTAAACTTAGGCAGTGCAGACTTCATGTGCATCTTGAGTGAGGATCAAAATCTGAGTAATTCACTTATGCAAACCTCAGATATATTTAATAGTATTCTCAAGTATTTTCTAAAGTGAATCTTCCACGATACACATTCAGACTACAATAGAAAATATTTTGCATGAGTTATCATTCACCTTTCTGAAAAAAAAAAAGATTAACACTAGTAACTTCTAGCTCTTTTAACCAGGTGGAATTGAAGAGGAAGATTGAGGCACCACATGCCCATCTATGAAACACTGTTCATTACTCTCCCTTCTGTGGAAGCAGCACATTACAAGTACTGCTGTTATGAGACACACCACAGCCTTTCAAAGCAGCAGGAAATGCAAATGCAAACAGAACCCTTTCATCTCAAGTCCAGGTCTGCAGGGAGAACCACCAGTTCAGCTCAGAAGCTAATTTTTACACAGCCATTCTGCCTGTTGCAAAACTCCTTCAATACAGCTCCCACAGAAATAGCACAGGGAGTCTAAAAAATCCTTCTGGGGAAGGGGGAAAGAAAAGAGAAAGGAAACAAAGGAACATTACACTAATAGTTCTCTTCTGCTAATCAACAGGATAGTGCTGACATGATGTAAGGGCAGGCTTGCCACAGCCTGGAGAGAAGTAAGAACATGCACCAGAAACTTCACAAAAATCGGACATGGTTTTCAGACCGCAGAAAACGGGAAGAATAATAAATCACTAAAAAAATGCCATAGAATGAGAGCAAGATATCAGCCAAAATACATGAATGAATAAAGGGACAAAACACAGCTGCAAAAGGTTGAAGAGGCTTCAAGATAATTTCTTTCCATCCCAACAGCCCAATTAGCCATCATTGTTACATACTGTAGCAACAGCTACCTAATAACCTAGTGCCTCTCACACTCTCCTCCTTACCCACAAAGGGCTGTGGAAATACTCGCCTTCCAATGTAAGTCACAGTGGCTTCAAGAATCACAACGGGGGGTTGGCTTCCCCAGCATACAGGATGCACTTTATTGCCACAGTCAGTGTTACAAAACACACAGCCCTATTTTCTGTTATTACATTTGCACTTCCTCTTTTTCACCCTTTAGGATTCCCACCACGGCTACCTCAGGATCAGAGATGGAGGATTTTACAAGATAAAGGCTAGTCCAGACAAGACCTTAACAAAACATCAGTCATGCCAGGGCCCTGAGTGCAATCTCCCCTATCCCTCAGGGGTCTGCATGCCTCGGCTCAAGGCCAGCTGTGACACGGTGCAGCTGTGTAAGCGCAGATCAGGCTGCTGAGAAGATAGCTGTGTGAGAAAGCACTGGAGGAAGCCTCACTAGGTACCCTGCTCCACTTTGGAGCTGCATCCCAGCTCATCCTCTGACACTGCCAGAGCTATGGTGCAGGTTTGTCTGTGCCTGGCCATTTACCTTACTGATCCTGGCCCTGATCTGCTGACATAGTGTCCTGTGTTACTTTGGACCTATCCCATCACTACAGAGTTGCCTGGTGATCACCAGGCTCTTGACCCTGGTTAACATCATGGACCCACTCTACTCTTCTTGTTTGGCTATCATAGGACTCCCTGCTTTGTTGGCGAGATCACCGCCCTGCCTGCTTTGCTGGCACACTCAGCTTCCAGCTTGTCTCTCTTTACCAAGCAATCCACTTTGTGCCATGACAAGTGGGATAGGATGGCCTCATGGCTTAACAGAGCCACATTAAATTCATCCTTTGTACATCCAGTTCTGCTATAAACATTAGTAAAACCCCCTCTACACTAGCAGGGCACTGAGAGTTTTGTTACTAAGGTCACGAGAACCACTGGAATATTTAAGTAATCATTGCTATCCAGAACAGGACTACACTTCTCAAGGCTAAGCAAAAGGTTATATTGAAACATGTGTCCAGCAGTTCTTCAGAAAGGTAAGCAGCTAGAATATAAAAATGGATGTATTAAGGCTACACAAGACTTCTCAACATTGTTTAGACTCCAAGCATCTAGAACAGAAGTTACTTACACAAAACAATGCTCTACACCAGGACTGGGACCTTTACACGGTAGTGCAATGCTAAGAATTCCATTACTGCCAGCTTACAGAAAGGCAAAAACTGGTGTTACACCCTGCAGAAGAAGAGGAAGAGCCTGAACAAGCCCTGCTGGGGAGGGTGGAGGGGTGCATAGAGGGAAGAAAGGAAAGCAACAATTTAGTACCAGTTTCTTAATAGCTTCCTCCTCAGTTTCTATTTTCCAGACCCAAATAGTCACTAAAACTGTTTTCTGCTAAACTCCTTCTACTCCCCTCAAGTGTTTTGCTAAAAGAGCTAACACTGACTCAGGAGAAGTTAGTCTGTTCTGTAGATGTCAAAACTAAGCATTAGGCAGCCCTTAGTTTTAGAATAGGAACTCAGATAATTAAACAAAGCCCCCCAAACTCCCAGAAAATAGAAATCAGCAGCTTTTACGATCCTTGCGAGAGCTATTTGCTCTGGTATTGCATTTCATTTCCCCAGTACTGGATATGCCAAGGAGGACTTTCACAGCAAGAGCCCTAGTGTGTCCAGCAGGACACAGAAGGCATTTGACTCAAAGTGCAGATTGACAAGAACAGGATCTTTAAAGGAAGGAAACAAGACTTGGCTAGGCACAGAAACAGAATCCTGCTTGTCCTTCCCTGTCCCTTCCCCTAGCAGGGCTCTCTCGCACCATCCTAGGCACTGCTTAAGCAAAGCAGATCGATTCCATCTCTACAGCTGGGAGAGTTGTCTGTGAGGCACCTATCCCTTACATCTCAGCAGGGGGAAGGCACATCATGAATGAGGTAAGCAGGAAGAAAGAGGACTGCCACCATGGAGTAACAGTGCCCAATCCCACTATACAGATCTCAGATCCTTGCCATTTACACAAAATTGCCTTCCATAAAAGTCTAGAATTAGACTCGAATCAGTACCGTGACTGGTAGGTAGTATTTTCCTACCCTGTCCCCCACTTAAGAGAGTCACTCCTGCCTTGGAAAAGGCTGGAAGATAACTCAAAGAATTCTACCGTATAGTAAGGAACGCAGTGAAAGCCATCAACACTGCTAGAGCAGGTTTTGAACTGAAGATTTGTGCAGAAAGCCACATATTCCACTATAGGAACAGAGTACAGAATAACTGCTCATTACACAAGTACCACCCATCCCATGGGCTGAAAGCAGCACAGTGTGTTCCTGTTAAAAATAAGTATATATTCCTGTAATGGCAGGAACTTTGTGTCCACAAAGGGATCAGATCAAGGTTACAACAGACAACCCTCATGATGGTAACCCTCAATTTCAAGTATTTGACTCTGGAAGCTCAGTGGTGCTTAGCACATGCAGGGGTAGACAATGCAAACCTTCCAGATACTGGTTCCAGCTGCCAGGAACGTGAATGAAGACATATGTCTGCACCATAATGTCACAGTCAGACAAGTACCCAGGCTGTCTTACAGGCAAAACAGCAGCTATGAGTTTCAGTGACTGTCCTAAATCAGGCTTTCTTTCAAATAATTAGTGTAAAAAACTCATTTATCATGAGGGTTAATTAGGCAATTAATAAACTGGAAAAAAAAAAATCACACCTGAGGAGGCTGTAAAATGATCTAGCAGGCAAGGTCAAACTTACTGCCTAGAGTCTTGACGGTTTGGGGCTGAATGATTCAACCTGGATTCTTACAAGAGTACAAACTAACAGCAACATGATTACGCTGTCTACAGCTAAGCCATAACTGCTAATATGCTTCTGAAGGCTAGGCATAACTAAAAATCTTCTAGAGGCACCACTAATACACAGAAGACTTACAGCAGTATCCTCGAGAGTTAATTTTAATTTAAAAAAGCCTCGATCTCTTTCCCTTTCTCCCCCAAAGCTCTCAATTGTAGCCCTACAGCAAAATTCACGTTACTCCCCATCAACAGCCAAGTAAATGCTCCACTCCTCAAAGAAATACTTAAGCATACTCTTGATAAGAAGCTATTTTGGTTCAATAATTTTACTTTAAATGTCTGTTAAAAACAGTTTTTAATCCTGATTAAAATAAAGCCAACCCATTGACTCAAAATGATGTTTGAAGCTTTATATTGTCGTCACCGTCATCCTATGCTGGCCTATTTTAGTGTTAATCTCATGTTCTCCAAAGAAAGTTATTATTCAAACAACAGAAAACACTGCAAAGCAAAAAATCTAGCATGCACTGGTTGGGCTACAGCTCATCCTTCCCACACCCCACTCCCCCTGCAGCTATGAAGGCTCAGCACTTCAGCACAGCTGGTTTCAGGTCTACCATATAGGACAGAGAAGCAACAAACACCTCATCAGGGGCCTACGGCCAACACGAACAGACTGGTTCTCCTCCTAAAGGATGTCTGCAGCACATGAGCTGCACGGACCCCACATGTGATTTTCCAGATGTGTTCACCACAAGACACTCTTTTCTCCCTGCCATGCCCAGCCTCATTCACTATACAAACTCTAACTTTGGGGAAAGATTATTCAGAGGGTAAGACACCAAAAAGAGAAGTGTGCATCCATGTTGAAAATGATGACAAAAAGAAGTATCAAACAAATACATGACACCTGCACTGGACCAAAGCGCTCCGTTGTGCTTTGCTTCTGTCCAAGCCCAACCTGCCCTAAATCAAATATCCCCAATTTTATCTCCCGCAGTCTGATACCCTAGAAGATACATACACTGCAAAATACATGAGCATTTTCATCATGACACCACAGACTGCCAAACGCTCAAGGATTCAACAAACGCACTGATACATCACCACCACTGCCTCCTTCAAAGCACAAGCAGAACCAAATTCCCACCTTCAAAGCACAGCTGCAATGTCTTGCCTTGTAACTGACTCCATACTCTGAAGGGAGTGTGTGGAAGCTCCTGTCCCAGTAGCCCTGCACCCCGTATTTCCTCCAGGCGAGTCACCTCAAGTAGTAGGTTTTTCAGATCACATTCTGAAGCACTTAGTTAACCCCATGCAGTACCAGAGGAGTTTTGGTATACCTGCAGCCTGGTACCAATTCACAGACATGTAAGTTCTTGTCTGGTTCCACGTCCTTCTTGGATAAGATATGCATGCATGACAACATTTCATTCTGCCACTGTGCATATTCTGTTGAGCATGGTATTCGCTCCAACGTAGTTCCCAATGCAGTGTGCATGGTACTGCTGAAGCAGAGACCCCACCTTACAAGCATTTGGTAGTTCTGGCAACTGCCAAAATCAAAGAGCCACCATACCAAAAAAAAGAAAAAAAAAAGACATTGAGTTTGACATGGTACAACTATATCCAAGTAAGATTTCATGGAACTAGGAGAAAAATACACTTTCAATGCCAGAGATTCACTTCGCATAAGAAAGTAAAGACCATATTCAAGAGCATGAAGTCCAAGTTACCCTCAGGACTAGATTACCAGTTCCTGTCACCAGAAGCAGGGCATCAGCATACTAAAAATTTGCAGGTGTTATCAGGAACTCTAATAATGACAACATGTACAACATTTCCTGCTAGACTATTACAGAGATTGGTTACATTTAATACTGGAGCTGACTTTAAAAGTCATTCAGTTAATATTTCTTTACTTTCAAACCCACAGCTTTCTGGAACACTGTCACAGAAGCAGGTGTCAAAACGCACTAATTAGCAGCCTGTTAGAGCTTCACTTTCACTGAA
The DNA here is from genome assembly GCF_009769465.1 of Tauraco erythrolophus. Taxonomy (NCBI): domain Eukaryota; kingdom Metazoa; phylum Chordata; class Aves; order Musophagiformes; family Musophagidae; genus Tauraco; species Tauraco erythrolophus. The sequence continues at coordinate 67,633,003 of NC_141465.1, read as the reverse complement.
GTAGTCATTTTGCTCTATTGCAACATCCCAAATTCCCCAGGCACTTTTTATTCCCTGTCAAAAACTTCTGCCTCACCACTCAAAAACAGACAGTCAGGAGTACTGGTCTGAATAAAAATTAGCTTTCTTTTTTTCCCCTCTCTCTCAGGCAATTTTGCTGAGCAGGCCTAAAAAATGAAAAGCCACAGGCGAGTAGGGAGAGACTAAGTATACCACTTACACTATCCTGAAATCTAGTTCCTTCCAAGCCTAACGCGCAACAGTAATTTCCTGAAGTCCACTGCAGGCACCACCCCAGAGAGCAAAGAGGCTGACTCTATGTTTCACTGTGAGAGCGAAGAGGCATAACCAGTTCCCCTAGTTTTTATCAGTGGTGGATTTAGGACCACTGACCACTACCTCCTTTCTCCACCATCATCTCTGAAGCACTAATAGTCTAAGCCTATTCTGTAGCAATTACCTGGAGCTTCCGTCTCAAAAGTACTGTACACTGTTAGTGGGAACTCTGGTGGTCACACTGGTCAATCAGAATCACCCAAGGGCTGCTGGCTGACAGCATGCAGTAAAATTAGCTATGTGGAACAAATCTACAAACACAGGGTAAGACTAATATTTATAGCAGTAAGAGTGGTGTTGGTCAACTCCTACCTTACATTTGGGGCAAGAGATGCTAACAGAGCACAAACGTGGTTCTTCCAGTATCTTAAAAACTTGACATTTGAATACATTGCAGTATCAGCCATGGTTCCAAACATCAAATATCTGCACTACAAAACGCAACTCCAAATTTCCAAAGAGGAATGGATCAGAGAACGTTTGCAGAAATAGCTGATGCATCTCTTCTGCGCATCCACTGCAGAATACACAAAAATCAGAACTTAACCACTATGTTCATGGAGGCAAAATGCAACTCCTCCTGATCTCAGAAGGTGAACTAGGTTAGAGTTTATGTCCCAGTGCTACAGGGAAACATGGTCAGAAGGATCTCTCTAGGATCAGACTTGGTCTGGCCTACTGAGAATTTGCATAAGATCAAGAACCTTACTGACAGTCAATGCAGGGCACAAAACTTAGGAGAGCACAGCTCCTCTGACTCAAGCAGAGCAGGTGTAAGTTTTCCAGGACCTTTACTGCCTCCCTGAAACAGGGCACAATACAGTCTTAAAAGTAACAATAATCACCTACTGAGCAGAGTAAGTTCGGTTTTACCCAATTCTCAGCCACACTGAGCAGTACTGTTACTTTTATGTAAACTGCAGAGGACCTGGGAACCTTAAAGAAAATAAAAAAAAAAGTATGCTATCTTACACTGCACCCACATGATCTGCTGAAAGACAGATTTCAGACAACTGCCAGAGTTTCACAGTTCTGTCACTATTTTTGCATACCTTGTGGGAAACAAGTAGCACTTCCCCTGGTTTCCTTAGAGTATATGAAGTAAATATTATGTGCAACTACTCATATGTACAATCCTTTTAATGTAATCAATTGCATAGTTTCTATAAGGACATCTGAAAAAAAAAAATCAAAAGAAGATAAGGAACTTTGGTCAGCAGATCTGAAAATCTGATCTGTAGGGGACTGACAGGTTTCACAGTGCTAGCATTCCTTGCTTCTCTCTGCTAAATTGCATTAAAGAGGCAGCTAAAAATAAGATAAATATTTCCCCAACATTAAGTTTTCCATGAGAGTAAATGCTGCCATTTCATAGATATTCCACAATTCAAAAATGGAAGGGAAAATACCTAGTGCGTTATAAAGAGAAGAGACAAAGCTTATAATGCAAGTCACATCTTCACAGCAGTGTTGCGTGAAAAGCTTTTGAACACGTATTGTACCACTGCAGATCTTTCATGGCTATAGATAGCATGTAGAGAGCAAAGCTACGATCTCAGAAACAGCACCCCCAGTTGGGCAAATGACAACAGAAGAGCCAACCACTGGACTGACAAGAAATTCTGTTCCTCTGGAAAACTTGGGCAGCCACTCAGATACGTAGTGTTCCTGAAAGAATTTTTGTCAGATGTTTTGAACAAAACATAGTCTTCCAAAAAAAACGAGCAAATCTGTTAAGACCACTGCATCCCACTCTTTTTTAGTGACTATTAGGGATCTGCAACAATGCAACCACAATCAGTAAATCTAACAAAACAACGCTGGTTTGGAGGGGATGGACTGTTTTGTTTTAGATGTACTCACTCCCACGTTGTGTCACACTGTCAGAGCTCAATTTTCCAAGGTTGTGTTCACGTGTGCTGTAGCAGCCACCAGCTTTTCAAACCAGAATCTAAAGCAACTGTAAGATGTCACACCCTGTGTTTGCTGCAAAATAGATCTAATTTTCCATTACAAACTGGTGATTGTTCCTGGCAAGGGGAGGAGGGGGAGAGAGAGGGGAGACTAAGAAAGGGAGCTTTTATACTATCTACCAGATTTTTCTTCTCTTTCTACCACCCTCCTTCCTACAATTCTACAAGCTGAATGATTGCCAGAAAAATCAACAAGACTATTTTCACTGAAATATCAAAACAAAACATCTGAAAAGTTTCATGACACAGTTCAATTACACTGTTAAACACAAGGAACAATAACCAACTTTAAAAACTCACTAAATGCTTTAAAACACACATGTTAAAAGAAGATACCAAGAGAAACAGCTTTCAGAATGCCACACTGTAGTACTAAATGGAACAGGAAATGAGGAACAAAGAAAGGAATTTCATAGATTCCAGATGTACTCCAACACCAGCTGGGAAATACAAGCAAGAATCAACTAAAGCCTTGTAAAAGGCTACCGCTAACTATCTTCTTCTAGAGTTCTTGAACAAAAGTAAGTAGCTGTAAACAATTTGTAAATAGAAATATTTTAGAAGAAATTGGAAACAGTAGTAAAAATAAACTTTGTCCCCTCCCTCCTATTTTTAAGGAGTTTCAAACCCAGCATTGGTACATCTGTATTTTGGAACTGCTTTTTTAAAATATAAGAACTCTGTATAAGCAGCCATAACAGAAGCACTGTAAATAAAGTATTTCCAGTTGTCAGTTTTCAATACTTGGAATATTAAAGCTGAATGAAACGTGAAGCAAAGAAAAATCAAACTGGTATAGTTAATTTATACTACATGCCTTTGTGTAACTGGAACTGAATGGCAATTTAAATTTGTAAATGGCTAAAAATCAAGTTATCAGTCACTCAAAAACTTTGTTCCTATAACTATAACTAGAAGATTAACCACTCTAGGTTAAAAGCCCTGGGAACAGAACTCCTTCACAAGTTCAAACACTCTTCTGTATGTAACCCAATGTTTTATGTCCCTGTTCTGAACAAACTCAGGCCTTTCAATGCAAACTTCTTTTAAACAGAACTTGAAATCTCTGAGTAACAAGTATGGTGACAGACAAGTATATTTCCTCCTAAGGTCACTGTAGATGATGAAAGAAAGCTTAAGCATGCATCTTACGGAACACAGACCTGCTTTAATAGAAAATTCCCCCTCCTACTACTATTGCAGAAATAGGTGTTCCCGACTTCGAGGCTTTTCATGAATTTGTTGCACATGGTGAAATTGAGAGGCTTCAGCTAACATTCATCCACCTATCAGCTTATAAAAGTAAAGCACATTAATATTTATGCAAATTAAACATTGCATCAAATGCTACCTGTTCAAAGGTACCAGTCATTCATAAATAAGTGAAACACTCTCCCTTTTAATCATACTACTACATTTTAGGTAATGGCAATGCAGTCACACAGTTATACACCCCAGCAGGCAGGGAAGATTCAATTGCTGGGCTAATGAAGGCTGCGCCAGTGCTTCCTGAGAAGTAATAACATGCAAATGCACAGGTGTTCCAGTCAAACAGAAAAAGATAAGACTTCTGAGGTCTGGAACGAAAACTGAAGAGCAGAACTCTTAATCAACCTCAGAAGTCAGGCAAGTCAGACCAGGCTATAAGACTTCCATATTTTTGTTCTTTCTTCAACAGACCTCAAAAATATATATACGCTACACTTTTTTCCCTTTCAGATAGAAAAGGGGAAAAAAAAAGCCTCAAGCCATCAAAGTTGCCACTGAATCTAGTGTTTTACACTTGGCAATGATCTCTCGAAAATTTCAAGAAACGAAAATAGGAGAAAAAAATTCCAGTTCTTCATATTTTGAATCTTCACATCTCATTTTACAAACTTTCACCCAGAAAATCTTCTATAGGAGGAAACAACATGTGAAGTTTCAGGGAAGTTGCTTTCCCTTGGTAGAGGTTAGGATGGGAGAGGAAGGAAGTTAGATTTGGTTTGGTTTTATTCCAAAACAAAGCTTTTAGTTGGATCCTAAATTCAGTCACCAGTCCACTATGCTGAAGGAATCAAACAGGCACTGCTAAAGAACAGATACTTCACTAGGTTCAATAAATGTTGCTAAAAATCAGAAGGTAAGAGAGCTATTCAGAATGTGCAAGTCTATGATCAGCTTTTCAGTCTGATAAAATATAACCTATTATTAACTCCAAGCATATCTCAAGCTTCTCCTGATTTAACCACAAAACAGATAAACCTGTGGTACTAGAAGATCTAAACCCGCAATATTTAGACATATGAGTCCATGTTTCAACCATTAATACACGCTTTTAGGTGACTTGCTCCCCAGACACATTAATAGTCCACTGCCATACACAAACATTTATTTTTCTTCTATATATTTGGCTGAACATTGTTGGTCTGAAATGATTATGAGTAACATAACTGTGTGATATTTACATATTTTATAATATTCAGCAAAGACTACAATCCTCTGGTTTTATTCTAGGCTTCTTGCTCTCACACAGGGAAACCGTAAGATTTATTCTCCAAACACACCAGTTTGCAGAGGGCTTTCTCTCAAGTGAATCGCCACAACGAGAGGTATTAAGTACTCCTTAACAACTCCAAGCGGATTTTGCCTCTTCCTTTCCCTCATCCCTGCAAGATAAAAATTGCTACAAGAGCTACTCTAAGATTTAATCTGGCTCTCACAGAAGTGTAACTATTGGCTTCAACGGAATTACTCATAATTTACACATCCTGTAATGGAGGTCAGCCCATCAGTCAGAGACTAAGAAGGATAGAGGGAATACCTGAAGGTCCATTTGCAGCCTATAGTGTTTATCTGCTCTAAGAATTCTAACCTGATGTATACTATCAAAGGTGGTTTAGAAGCTTTTTTTCAAATTATATTTTCTAATCTTGCTGTAGGCAACACCCTTCGGTGTTTGCATGAGAAGGTCTTCCTTAATGGGAGCATCAGTGCAATAAATTGCTTCGTATGGTAACAGTCTTTGACAGCATAACTGCATAAGTAGAAATCTTGCTGCGACAAAAAGAAATGGGGGTGGGTGTGTGTTCTGTTTAATCATAAACATGACACCAACATTAGGTACCACAGCTTTAGAATACAAGTGAGCGAGAGAGAAGCAGGACAGCGTGTGTATTAATCAATTAGTAACAACTAAACCACCTCAACTTTCATAAGCAGCTAAGGCTCCTGAACTGAATGTGAGGTGCAAGTAGTTCTCAGGTGGAAGGTCAGAGATATAGATATACCAGTTGTCAGATTATCCTCTCGGTAATCTCGCTGGAGTTTTAACATTTGTTCTCCAGAGCAGCTGACCAAGCCAGTGTATACTGGAGACTAACAAATACAGCATCATCAAGAAAACATGTACTGTGGAAGGGGAGTGGACTGAAGAGTGTAGAAAGCTTCAAGCAGTCTCATGACACTGCCAGTACACAGACATGAAAGCAGGGGAGGCACCTGCCCTCCCTCCATCTGGTTTCCCACACACGCATGCTCCTAGTCAAGCTCCTGATACTTGTCCAGAGACAGCACTGACGTTCACTGGAGCGCACAGATTCAGCTCCCTATAACAGAAGCAAACTAAACCTGACAAGAAAAATAAGCTGCACTCTTCAGGCCTGCTTTGCACATTGAACTGGATTTTTTTTTTCGTTAGCAGAGGAGCATCAGTCAAGAGCAGGTGTGTGCTTGGGGTGGCAGGTGCAAAGAGTGTTTCATAGCTGGCAGCAAGATGAGTAGGGAAGAGGAAAAGCAAGACTTGCCTTTTCAGCAGCAACAAGCTACTAATTTGGGTTAGCCTATCATGATGACATGCCTTGGACTACACCTATGAGAAACAGAATCACAAAGCAACACGTGAAACATGGAGGAGAACAGCATCAAGCAGAACACCGACAAAGAACATAGGAAGAGAAGTTAATATTGGCATCTTTCCAATTCATTATTTCCACAACCAGGAAATTTCTTTTCACAGATAATAATAATAAAGTAAAAAAAAAAATAATATCGCACAACCACCACTAATCAGTTTGAAGAGTAATTCAATGCAATGAAAAGTTTTCAAAAGCATTTTCTGAAAACTGCGAAGCTAAGATATCCAGCACTTACATAATGTCCTCGAGTAAGAGCATTTGATACTTTGACCAGCAGATAATCATCTCAATCAGAAAGCACAAGAAAACACTATTGGTTCTCATGAAGAGAGATTAGATAACACTTTTTTCAATGTACTAATTCCAAAAGAGGACAAAAAATTGAAAGTTTGCTTCCTAACATCAGAGGCTCTGAGCAAATCTGCTGTGAATTTACTGCTACATATTCTAAAAGCCAATTAACGTTGGCTTCTACTATCATACATGAATCATTTTTTGCTTAAAAGAAAGTTAAGTATGGATAATTTGATGTCAGGCTGGCAGTCCCAACACAAGAATCTTCCCTTTCTTCAAACTGAGTTCACTGAAGCATTTCCCACTGCTACTCGGTTTCCTTCTCTTACTTGCCGAAACTACGCTTTGGTCTCCATTTCTGCTCCAGCCGTGGCTGATCTTGGCAGTCCATGAACAGTCACAGCACTCCTCCTCTAGAAATAGCACCGGTCCCAGATCTTTTCCATTCAGCACACTGAACACAAGTCAGTCAGAACACAACCACCACCAAATTTAGCAGAGTTTGAAATATTGAACCAGCGGTGAAGAACCTGCATAATCTATTCTGCACCCTCCACAGCCTGTCAGACTTGAGCTTTAATAGCATTGCAGTCAATCAATAACAACATAAGTTACCACTTTATCTTACCTACATAACATCAGTTTAAGCTGTACTTGTTAACTTTTTCATGTGCATAAATTGTCTTGAGAAGTCTTAAATGTATCAGGGTGAGATGCAATTAACTTTTCTTCCTTTCCTTACTTGTTGGTCCGCAACTTGAAAACACTAGAAAATCTCATTATCTTTCTTAGAAAGATTTTACACTTCCTAAAAAATAATTTTCTATTATATGTATCTAGATATAGATAGGTAACCGGGAAAAATTCTCTCCATTCTAAAAATATCTATTCAACAACCTTATTGCCCCATTTAAACAGGGATAATCCTTTCTATAGTATATGCAGTGAACATACTTAATCGCACTTACTTCTACAAGTAACCACTTAAGGCACTAAATCCCAACAGAACAACATTAAAAGGGGCATCTTCTCAAAGCAAAATGGATTTCCCTGATCAACCTTAGGATTACTACACTTAAGGGAGGCCTAATTTGTCAGAGGCAAGATAGTCCTCCTTACCTTACAGAAATGCAGAGAGGCATCTCTCAAACATTTATTCCGTATCAAGTTTAATGGTGGAAGAGCAGTAAATACTTTCTCTTGGCAATCAACCTGCTTAAACACTGGTACACTAGCGCTTAAGCAAATACTCTGCCTGACCTTCATCCAAGACTCTCAGTTTCCCCAAGAAAAGTTCAAATGCTTTTGCAACATCTTAAACTACATAGCTCTGTATGAAGTAGTAAGAAGGCACAGCAAATTAAGAGTCAAAGGGACAGCACAGGCTACAGACCAAAGATCCTCATCTCGTCAACTGGACCATCACAACATAAATAAGGTTTTTGAGTTCTTGGAAACGGTGGGTCTATCCTTTGAACAGGGTAAGCACCAACCCACATCAGGTAGTAGCCAACCTTTATCACAAAAAGTTTCACAGCTTCGTGCTCCGATCACGCTTAGTGCTAAGAAGAGACTATGCTGCTGGAAGTCCCACTATTTAGACTATGACCTCAACATCTAAAGATGTAACGACAAAAGACCCATCCCTGGCCCTTTCTAAGGATGATAAAAGAGCTCTGAAGTTTATGGACGTCTTAAATTGCAACAAGCCCTCACAGCGTACCAGTGGACCATATGATCTCTGAGGTCAAATGAATAATGAGTAAGGGTCCTCCTCATTATATTATGGCTCCTGGTAGCCTCTTGATGTGCAGTATCCTCCTGTCACAATTATTATTCCAAAACTATGGGACGGTTTAACCTCTATAAACAAGCCCTGCTACTGCTAGCAAAATACAATTTTAGAGTAGAGCCCAATACTCCTACATAGAAGAGTAGCAGATTTCAGGAACATGGAAAGCTTGTTACCTTACACTGACAATTGACAAATGAACTGATGCTTTAGATTTTTCAAGTATAAATAATTACACAAAGTAAAAGCTGGCAGAAAGTTCTCTGCTAACCATTATACAGCGTTCCACAGCAGAAAATACTGAATAGGAGCTTTTATTTTTTCAACTGGAAGTTTAATAGTTGATGCCATTTAAGGAGAAAAAAAGAAGCGATTAAGTACAGTATATTTATTAAATATTATTAACAATACAACACAAGTCATGTTGTCAAGCAGAAGGACTCGCTTTGTAGTTTTTCCAGCCAATCATCAGCCATAGAGCGTTATGTTGTTTCCTTTCAGGTTTTGAAACACTGACTCATGGAAATATCAGCACTGCACACTTCCTCAAAGTGGCAATCTTATAGGAAGTGTTTGTTTAGTCTTATATGACACATTGTTTTGTTTATGTATAAGGGATTCTGGTAAAAATAATTTTCAATTAAGGAAAAAAAGACAAGACGACAACAGTTTCATTTATGGGAAGCCAAAATACATCAATTTCAAATAGACAATTGAACAGTGCATTCACTAGCACAGATACTACTTTTTTTTCTTTTTACTGTATGTTACTTCCTTGCGACAGACGTGAGCAGAAGTAGCTGGGCATTGAGTTCTTTCAATTCAACAAACCACAAAAGAAACCAGAAACTGGGCAAGAGGTAGCACAGTAACAAAATGCCTCTTAACACTGCTACTCACAACAACAGAGTTCATATCATTGCTCCACAACTTCAGTATCTCAATGAGACAGTTTTTGGAAGTGGCATATCATTGACAGTGCAACTGAATGAGGGGAAATATAGGTTCCTAAGAAGCTCAAGGGTTCACATTTTCAATGGATGAAACAGATGGCTCAAGCCAAATCCAAACATGGCTAGAAACAACACTACTCAGAATGGGGAAGTATTCAGGAGATCTGGGATATAATTATCCATTTAGCTAAATATGTCTGATTCTCATCAGTCTCAAAAGAACAAGTTACGCCAGCAGTAGAAAATGTCTTCATTTACTTGCAGCTTCCTGGAAATACAGGAGAAGACCCAGCCATAGCAATACATTATATTAGGGCTTTCAAACATCTCTAGGCTACAGATGTTTTGCACAGCCTGAAGCCTCCAAGCCACATCACCCTCTCTGTCAAGAAAGGCACACCAGCATGGGGGGTGCCCTCCTGATCTCATAGTGTGTCTGCACTGATCTTCAAGCATTCATCCTCTATTTCACAAGATTACTCTGAGACATACTTGTATATCAGTGCCATATTCATGATTTGCCAGCAAGGTGCTACAGGGATGGAAATATCTTACCAGATCAAGCACAGAATATCTCCAAGTCAGATCAGCCAGAGTTTGGCATGAAACACGCTCCCAAAGAACAGAACTGACCACTTTTAGAGCATGGCAAATCAAAGCAAATCAAGACGGGAAATAACTTATCCTTTGTCCTCAAATAACTTATCCCTTCACCTATCAAAAGATCCAAAGCCTCTTGTCACTAGAGGCAAGAGAAATCTACAAGACACTAGTGAATGGGAACTGCTAAAAGACAAGTTTACTCCCGAGAATAGCTGACAAAAGTAGCATCCCTCCAATGTTCACCGTCTCCTTTCAAATCCACTCACAGGATTTTTTGCAGGGAATCTATAAGCTTCCACATACAATTTCTTCAAGATTAGGATTGCTTTGCAAGGGCCATTAGATGAGAAATACTCCTTCAACCCACCACGGAGCAATCCTGACAATTCCATTTTTCTAACAAATTTCACAAAAGGTAGTCAGCTACAGAAAGGGAAAACAAATCCCAGACACTCGTGCCCGCCACGAAAGCTGATGAAATGTCTTCAGATACTTTCTAGCGAGCAAGGAAAGATCTCGCTTTTCTCCGCGCTTCCTATCGCCCTCTGCTGTGTTAGAGCAGAAAGCCCGGGCGCAGCGGCTCTCCAGGGAGCTCCTGGCACGATTCTTGCAGTTCACCGAGTAAAAAGCCCTTCTGCTTAGAAGGCAGAAGTGAAGCACCGGTGTAGCAGCGAGGCACGCAGTTTTCCTACTTACTATCCACGCTAAAAGGCAGCAGGAATCCTTACTGCAATACGCTTAGCTCTGATGAGGACTCTGGTAACTGAAGTCAGCAGTAGGATTAACTTTAGTCCATGATTTAATGAGATTAATCTCGAGTCTTTGCTGCTGTTATTATCTTTGATCTCTTCTACCACTCAAAGAAATTCCCACACTTGATAGTCACTAGGACATCAATCGTTTAGGTATGACATCACTGTTTTTGTCTCCAAATAAACCCAAAACCCACAAAAAACCCCAAAACAAACACCAAAAGTCATCATCTTATATGTGAGACATGTTCTCACTCCCTTCACTAAAGTCTCCAACTTGCAATAGCAGCACTTGCACGGTGTCCGAATTTCTCACTTGCAAAAAGACTTCCCCCCCCCCCCCGGCTTTGAAAGAGCCAGAAAACAAGTCTCTAGCCATGCTGCATAGTCCAGCTGAATCTATCTTCTGGATATATAAAAGAACACAGAATCAGCACATAATTTTTAGTTTATGTCATAAAATTTTACTTTTTGAAGTCTGCTACCACTAAACTACCTGCTAACAATTAATAAGGAAACGATCCTAGCCATAGTCTCTTTGAAATGCTAATGCCATTATCCAATAATGAGATTTCCTATGCAAATTCAAGTTTCAGTTTTATCCAACATGACAATTGGCGGTTGTAAATTTGCTTTTACATGCACGGATATGCAAGAGGAGATTCTTCAAGTGCGCTAATAGGAATCTACAAGCCCAACTCCCTTATTACCCTGCACTGTGAGTCCGGGACTAAGCTATCCCACTTTCCCCAAGCTCCCCACCACCATACCCCATCCAAGCGAGGCAAACCCTCTGCTTACGGGTTTGACTCTGTTAACGGAAACGAGGGATTTCCCTCCCAGCCGGCACATCAGAACTCTACCAGGGAGAGTTTAATCTGCACGCTGACATCTGTCGCTTTACTTTCTAATAACGTGGTTTGGAAGTCGATCAACAGCAAGAAGTAGAGTGAATCGTGAGTCGCAGGAAGCCGTGAGGCAGCAGCAGCCTCAGCCCGACCCGCTTCCCGAGGCGAGGGGCTCAGGCACCGGCTCCTTCTTCCCACAGCCGCTTTTTAGTCGGTTTCGCACCAGCTTTGCCAGTGACACACAGTACCGAGACTCAGCGATCGCCTTCAAACTTTTTGCGCGTAGCTTAGCAACGAAAAGGAAAAAAAAAAAAAAAAAAATCGCGAAATCCGCCTAATATCCTGCGCCGCCCGGACTCCGGCCAGCGCGGCTGCCCAGCCGGACGCGCACCGCGCTGCCAGCCTGTCACCGCAGCACCCGGCCGCCTCACAGGCACCGGCCGGCCGCCCCTCTCGGCGCCGCTGCCCACGGGCCTCGCTCTGCCGGCCTGAGGCGCCGCGGAGCCCCGCCGGGCCGCGGGCACAGCCTATCCCGCCGCGACCCCCCGCCGCCCCCCAGCCGCCTCCCCAGCGGGACGCGGCGCGCAGGGGAGCGCAACGCAGCGGCCGGCGCCGAGTGCCTGGCCGCACCGCCGCTCCGCAGCGCGGCCCGCTCCGGCGGAGGTTTCCCGCCCTCTGCCAGCCGCCCCCATCCCGCGCCCTCACCGATTTTAATCCTGACGCTCTGGAAAACCCGCAGCCCCTCTTCCTCCACCGCCATGGTGGTGCTGGTGGTGCCGCCGCGCCTGGCGCCCAGCAGTGCTCGAGCCTTGCCGGTGGAGACGCACGGGCCGGGTCAGAGAAGGCAGGCGAGCTGCTCCGCCGCCGCCGGGAAGGAGGGAGAACGGACGGCTCGGAGCGCGCTACCGCCCTCCGCCGCCAGCGAGCTCGCAGCCCAGCGGCTCTGAGCCAAGCGGAGCCGAGCCGAGCGAGCCGAGCCCAGCGCCCGCCTCCCGCCCCGCCGCTGCCCCCTCATGGTCAGCGGGGCAGCCGGCCGCGGCGTTCATTGGGCCGCTGCCTGCCAGGGGCGGGACGGAGTGGGGTGCTGGGGGGGGGGGGGGCGGACGGGCCGGCCGTGTTGCGGTGCTTTGCAACAGCTGGAGTGCGGCGCGCGCTCGTCGGCCGCGCAGCTGCGGAGCGCGCGCGCCGCGCTTCGGCCGCCCCTCGGCCGCCGTGAAGCTGCCGCTGGCCCCCTCGCCCCCGGTCCCGGTCCCGCCACCGTGCCGTGCTGCGCCGTGAGGGGCAGGGCAGGGCAGGCAGGCGGCGGGTGCGAGGGACGGCGCCGTTCCTCCCGGCCGAGGCAGCCCTCCACCCAGCCAGGGCTCCGGAGGGGGCGGCGGGGGAGGGGGAAGGGTGACTAACTCCATGGCCCGTCTCCAGTGCCGGCCCGGACCTACCGTCGAGGAGCAGCCGTTAGCCCCGGCCGCGGGGCCTGCGCGTCAGGGCGAAAGGGAGGGGGGATGTTCGAGTCCTCTTTCCCACAGAGCATAAAGAAAGGGCGCTTGCGATGCCGCCAGGTCGAAACCCATTCATTAGTGGGGAAAAGGAGTCCGTATGGAATAAACACACCCGTTTGGGCGCTGGGAGCAGGCCAGCCTGTCTCCTGGCTCCATTGATCGGTGGCAAAGCTCGCTCTACCTGGTTGCACGGGAAGAGCAGGGAATTCACGGGAAGAGCAGGGAATTCAGATTTCAGACTTGCATGATGACACATTAAACAGTGAGAAATAGGATCCAGTACTCAGTGCCAAACGTAGGGTCTTATAATTATGTCACTAACTGGAATACTCCTTCCCTAAAGATCTGGTAAAAGCAGAGCACAAAGTTCAACAGAGGTCTACAGATTACATTATTTCAAAAAGTAAAAAAAAAAAGCAAATCATCTTTCGTGCACAGAGTCACAACCCCCTGAGGAGGCTTAGAACATCTCTACGCAGAACAGTCTGGGCACATCACAGTCCAGCATGTCCAAGAAGCACAGTGGAATACCCTTTCTCAAGCTGCAGCAAAAAGAGAAAAAAACCTCCCACTATCAAATGCCTTCCCACTCTAGCTAAATTTCAGATGCGACAGAAAGGCAGACAGACTAAGGACAATCTATACATATATTAAGAAGCTAATATTGAAAGAGCCAAACTATTTGTCCTAGTTTTAGCTGGGACAGGGTTTTTTTTTAACAGCCAGAAGAGCTCTGTGTTTTGGTTTACTCAGAGGCTCACTCTGAGAAGAATGTTGATAGCAAGCTGATGTTTGTGGTTGGAAGTGAAACTCCAAGGATTTCAGTGTGCCGGAGTGCAGGAACACGGTGGGACAAGGGGGACACGATTCCCTTGTGATTTGTGGTGGAACTTAAGATTGAGGGCCAAACTGGCAATTAGTATTCCATATCATGCAGCGTCATGCCCAGTATAAAAGCGAGGGTCAGGGAAGAAGGGCTTTTGCGCTTTGGCTCTTTTGCACTTTTGCTCTTTTGCGCTTGCTGCGCTGTTGCTCTGCTGTTTTCTTTTCTTTCTCTCTCTCTCTCTCTCTCTGCCCTCTCTATTTCGGGGCCTCGCGTTTGTCCGGGATTGCAGCTTCGAGACGAGACGGGCTTCGCATACGAGGGGGTGGTGAGCACCTACACTGTATTAAATCATCTGTATTAAATCATTCTTATCTCAACCCATGGGTTTCCGTTTATCCTTTAATTCTCTCCCCATTCGGGGGGGGGGGGGGAGGGTGACCGGCTGTGTGTGTGGGGGGGAAGTTTTCAACCTAACCCACGACACTATTAAAGGATAGCAAGAAATCAAGGCGAATCCTAAGTTAGTCACACGTGTTATGAAGTCTGTAGGCAACAAGTTGTCCAGGCAAGCTAGAAGAGTACAGCTGGTCAGTCCGTCATTGCTTGAATCATGGCAGGTACAACACATAATGAATTCCTTTCTAAAAAAAAAAAAACCCAAAAAAACAAACAACAAAGTGAGATATTGAAACACAGAAGAGCAAATGAAAGCTTGAGAGGAGAGCAAATGAAAGCTTGAGAGGAGCTACAATGGCAGAGGAAGTCAGCTTGTAGGAAAGCCTGAAGCATCTGGGTTTTCCAACACAGGTACAGGCCTAACTGTGAAGGAAACTGGCAAGCTCATAGCTGAAAAAGGAAACAGAGACTTATCTTAAGGAGCTGCCTCACTTACTGTGTTCGCCTTGTCTGCGTAGCCAAGTGACATATGTAATTTGATAAAAATATTTTTATAGCACAAGAATCAGAAGCAATTTCTGAAAGCTCAGGCTTCCATTTGCCAACATCCATGCCGTAATTCCTCCTCCTCGCTGCAATACGCCCGGTGTCCTCTGTAACCTCATTACATATCCCCGTTCCACCTACCATGTGTCTCTTTGCCATCATGCTCCCAGCTCACTGCAATACTTCAGCTCCTTTGCCCGCGTCCTCTGCATCTCCCATGATACCTTCAGTGCTCCCTGTGCTAATGACCTTTCGCATTTTCTTCACCATAGCCACAACTTCACCTCTCACAATACTTCTGACTCCCCTATTTTTGTCTCACCTTCCAGCTGGACAAGAGGCAACACAAGCAACAGCCTGAACAGAAGCTACAAGACTGCTGATCAGATAGCTCACATTTTAAGGAGGACACTGACTCAGGCTCATCAACCTGCTGTTGCCTCTCCAATGCTGGATATGAAAAACAAACAGTTGTGGACTGCGCATGTTGTACAGGTTGTTTAACACTCTGTACATGCTCACAGATAAAAAGGAATCCACAACAGCTGTTGCTTTTGCTCCTTTGCCACACATGCACACACCTTGAACATATTTGCAGAAAACAAATACAGGCCCACTGAGTCATCTCACCAAAGAAGAATGGCAAACAACTGTTATACACAATGCTGTACACAGGCAGAAACAAGGACTTTCAGCTATAATCAAGTGGATAACGTTTAGCTATGAGCAAAGGAAAATGGATTCTACTGTCAGGATCCCTATAAGTTGACCCCAAACAAGCTCATAAATTGAGCTTATAGATCTCTTTACAAACATGTTATCTTTGTAGTTGTGGTGATTCAGTAACCAAAGAAACCTCTTCTACACACTAATACTGGGAACTGATAAATCTTCCCCAACAGCATCAGGGAGAAACCTACTTCCATACTCTAAATATTATAGACATCTCAGATAAAATATTTTTACGTCTCTCTGTTTTCTGTGTTTGCCTTTGGTACATAAAGACTTCAGTTGACCTCGTTTCTCCATCCGAAGCTTTTCTCATCTGCAGAAAGTTGACCCCAAAATAGTAATTAAAAAAAAAAAAATTAATTCTCTTCCCAGCATTTGCTGCTGTAAGAGTTACTCTCAGCAGATACTTAACAGACTATCTTCCTAATTTACAGTTGTGTTCTTTCAGACAGTTGCAGTACTCTTCCTTTATGTCCAGGAAACAAGATATCTACCTATAACCCAGCTATTACACATTCACAAAACCAGGCTATACATAAATTTGCCACCCTTTTTTGTGCACCCAAATTTGCAGTCAGAGCCCACTACTCTTAAATCTGACTTCATTTGACCCAGCATAAATTCACCCTGTTGTCTAAAGTGATGGTTGTCCCCCACATCCTAACCTCAGGTGTTGCTTGCAACCTCTCCCTGTGCTAGCACTGGTGCTCACAAGGGTGTGTGGTGTACCACGTTTGTTGGTTAAAAAAAAAAACACCAAACATGCCATTTGTATATTATGAAAAACAAGAGGCCCATAGGCCATGATACTTTGAGATGCTTTGCCCGTGATCATAAGCAACCTGAGCAGAGAGCATCCCAATCCAAAGGTGTGACTGGGGCACATTGGCATGCTGGGCAGCTTTAGGAGCGTGTGCTTACCCACAGCTACATTGCCATGCTGTTTTTCAGGATGGCCTAGCTTGACCAAGAGCATGGATATGTCCAGGAAGGCTGTGGTAAAATTCAACCATAAAGCCAGCCTTTCCTTTAAAATGTAGTCAAGTATCACCAACTTCAGCACTTAAACTTAAAAGAAACTACCAAGATGCCTACAGAATCAACTAGCAACAATCAGAACAGACCAACATTAAAAACAAAACAGAAAAAAAAAATCCACTCTAGTAATAGAAAAAAAACTTAAAGCAAGGAAAAAAAGAAAAAAGAAAAAAGCTAGCACCTTCTTACATTATTCACTGTGGAATAAATCAAGCTTCCTCACAAGAGAATCTACAAATTGTTACTTGTGGCTCACTGTCCAGCTACTCTTCAGGTTTCCCACCAGCCCTTTTCTGCTGAAGCTCTTTGACAATGCTTTTGTGTATCAGTGTGCTAGTTATTTTCTGTTGCCTCTTGTTTCTTGATATAAGGCTAAAAGCTTTTTGCTTTCTCTGTAATAAATGTCTCCAAATCTATGTGCCGTACAGTCCAACAATGTAAATGAAAGCAATGTTTCAAAACTCACATGACTATGTATTTTGAAGATGTTAAACACATTATAAGAAACACCCAAAGAATGTGCATTGGTTTTTCAATATTTCCACTGTTGAAAAGGAACCTCAGCAGCATATCGTGTGTGTGTGTGTGTGTGTGAGGTTTGCAGCTGCTAGCAGTCTGATCAAAAAATCTAGGCAAAGTAAAACGCTGCTTTTTTAAATGTGGATGAGTCTGTTAATGACAATATCTTTTCCAACTTTCTTCATCCAAGCCATATGGGTTTATATTATCAGCTCTTCAGTGGATTCTTGGATCTAAATTAGACTACAAAGAAGGTCATTTTCTGTGACTCATTTGTGCCAAGCAAGGAAATAACTTCCTCTCTTGATCTACATGATAGCTTTCTCTTGGGAGGAAACAGAATTAAGAAGCTTTCTAATCTCCTTGTGCATTATGCAAGACACTAACAAAATATGAACCTACTATCCTGGGTACCACAAAGCTGCTACCTATATTATGTGAAGGAACAACATAAAATAAGACAAATCTAAGGAAATACCACTGTAACACAAAGACTATGATCTGATGACTGAGCAAGATATTGTGATTGAATTTTAGGAAGACGTAGATAGTTTAAACTAGTAATCTATACCAGGCCTAAAGGCAGCTACTGTCCATACAGAGATGCTGCATGGTATGACTAGTCCAACTAGAGTGACCCAATGAACATTTATCCCTGGCAAAATGAGTGGGGAAGCAAGGATATCTTTGGTAGTGCCTCTGAATCTTACTGCCTGACTGAGCGGTATATTCATCTCTTGCAGTGATACCTTTCACAGTAAGACAGTAAAAGTAGTCATTTTTTTCGCTCCTGAAGTCTTAGAACCAACTAACTGGTCAGGAAAGGGCTGCAGTCCTTCCCCAGTATGCCTTACATAATGAACCTATGTAAGGAGGAAATTAAGAATGAGTCTGTGATTACCTGTGTCTCCAAAGGCTAAGAGTTTGCATCTGACATAGCTACAGAAGAATGAAGAAACAATAATGAAATCACTTGTATGATCAGTCTGGCAGAGAAGCACTTTGGCCATTACACTACATGAAAGAAGGAAAGGAAGAGACGATGACAAGAAGGAGGTTTTAATCAGCAAAATGTCAGCAACAGTGACAAGACAGCACAGATTTCACAAAAATACAGAAGTAACAAAGTTTAATTGAAGGAGTAACATAGGAAAGAGTGGACACTATCGAGGGTGTTAGTGAACTCTGTGAGTGTGTGTACCAGTATATACATGTATGGTGCACTCACACACTGGATAAAAAGAGATCTGTGCATCAGAAGCAGGAAAACTGGTGATTGCACTGCAGTTACTACACTTAAAGAAAGCAAAGATGTCCACTGTGACCTGAGTACAGGAGGAAAGCATGTCGACCTGTTGTTCTTACTACTTGACTTTTCAAAAAATCTCAACATTTTTGCTGGTTGTTGCTGGAACACTGGGCCAGGAAGAGGCCAGAAGGGGGAAAAGAAAAATGGCTTTAATTACAGGAAAAAGGGGCCAGTGAGAACTGATTGTTACAATAGCTAAGACAATACAACTGATTTTCATGTTGTATGGTTTTTTAATTTTTTTTTTTAAAAAAAGAACACTTTGCTCTTTTGATTCTTGCTCATCACGTCTAAAAATCTATCAGTCTAGTGTCCTACTAAAAAAATGTAACTGTTAGTTAAAATCCAAGTCACTTCATCAGCAAGCACAGAACGCTCAGGATTCCCATGAAGTTTACCAACATGAAATACCTTCTGGTTAAACTCGTAGAAGCGTTATGTTCTGGGTCATATCTGCTTTACTTGAGCCTATAAACTTTGCTTTCCTATTAAGGAACAAATCCACTTACCCTTCCATAAAAGATCATAATGTAATAAAACTGCATTGAGATCTTACAGGGAAAAAAACCCAGTGATTATATACAAGATGAAATGTGAATTTTACTGCAGTTTAAGAAGTATGCATTCATTCTCATCTCTCTCGCATTACCCTTCTGTGGAACTGCTGTAACTAAGTGAAAACAGTAAATAATCCTGAGAAAGAAAAACTGAGCAGCAATGGGACTTCCTACTTTTTTAAAAATACTGAGTACTGCTGTTTACAATAAATATGTGGTTATGCAAGCAGACGTTTAAAAACCTGTATTTCACAAGTCACTGCATATTGGCAGCCATAATCTCACTTTCATACTTCTTTTTTTATGCCATCGGCTCATCTGCAGTCTCTCTGTTCTTTATGAGAATTAGATTGACAAGACAGGACTCCATCCTTACTCTCCGACTTGAAGGCAAAGCTTCAGCCTCCCCTCAGTTTAGCAGCACCAATAGTGTCTCTTCTGAGGGGACTGCGAGGAGAGCTTTTACCCGTCTTCTCGCTCATATCCACCCCAGAGGGTTGTACAGTCCCTAGAGGGAAGTCACTGGGATTCTACTACCAACATCTACCCAAAACACCCATAAAACAAACATTTCTCTGCCTCCCGGGTATGTCCCAGTTTTGTGCTATAAGCGAGATTTATGACAGCTGCTATAAAGTTTACATTGACTTTGAGAAGCTTTGCATAATTCATCCACAGCCAGCACCGTGAGTGACACAGCTATCCCATATGCAGCTATGAACCTTGAGTAGACTTTTCCATGTAGTCACGCGTTTACTATGGGTCAGATCCTGCGGTCTTCCCTTTGCCCAAAATCCCATTGAAGCCAACGCTGGTGGGTCAGATTGTGAATGCCACCCTCTCCCTGCCTGGTGAATAGTTCCCATTGAACCCACTGGGATTACTCATCTGTGTGAGTAACTACTAACAAGAGCAAAAGGAGCAAAATCTGGTCCTCATTAGGGACTGAAAATCTGAAAAAAACCCTCCCTTAGTCAGTAGTACCACTCAGGCAGAGCAACTCTGCCGAGGATGTGCAACCTAGGAAAGGCAATGTGATGCAATTTGGCACCTTTTTTAGCATGCACTTCTTTAAAGCGTCAGCTAATTATCCAGGCATGACTGCAGGGAGGAGCTCTCTCCCATCACAGTACATAAGCAAAGATAATCTTACACCATGAAACACAATTAGCCAGATGGTTACTTGGAGGTTTTTGGAATAGAAGCATTTCTCTGATCTAGGACAAAAAAAATCAAAGCTGAATTAAAAAATAAAAATACCACACTTGATTCCCAAGTATTTAATTACATATTATCATGGGTAACTACTAATCGGCTCCAATTATGCAATCTTATTTTATTGCTGTTGGAAACACATTTATAGCTACTATATAATGTGTATATTTAAGTCAATATCTGAATAAACAGTCTGGAAAACACATTTGTACCCAGATTTGGTTACTAGCGTGATTATCATCTGCCACCTGCTGGAAATAGCTGTGATATCTCAACTTTAAGTTCCACAGATGGAAGGTCTGGTCACTCATCAAACAAACGTTAAAGAGCAAATATGTTCCTTGTACCAGGAACTTATTCCTCTTGCACTTAATGGGAAAGCTAATTTGCATGTTAAAATTTTATGTGCATTCACAGAGAAGCCATAAGAAGACATTGCTTAAACAACAGAAGTTTCATGTGCTATTGAGAATGATGTTATCTGCCTGTGTCTGACCAGAAGGCAAGATATATAATCTGAAAACTGATGCACCCAGCTAATCCCGCCTCAAACTGGCATAGCACTCTTGCTGCTCTGCTGAAAATGGCACGATTGCGAGTCCCCCTGATCCATCCTTGCAAAGGATTTCTTCCTCTACCCAATACAGTCTAGCATTGTCTTGGAGCCTCATTTGAAGAGATTGACCATTCTGGCTTTATGGTGGCCCATAAAACCCTCAAGGAGAACAAATCCTGCCTGTCCAAGACATCTGCTCTCACTTAAAATTAAAAAAAAGCAGTGAGAGGGTTTGGATGAGGTCTTTCTCAGAGAGCCAGGACCTTGTAACTTGCTACCTCTTTGCCAGCAAAGAGTAAGTAATCCAAGTAAGCCAGAGGGTAAATCCGAAGGCAGCATTGCAAGACTCACTTTCTCTCTCGCTTGCGTGGAACAGGCTGCATAGTAGCAGGACGCACAGGTAAGACAAGCCGTTCTTGTCAGTGTGCTGGCTTATTGTGGCTGACTGGCCGACGACGGGACTAATTGTACTGGTGTAATTTTGCAGTTGGCAGGTCTTCCCAAGCCAATGGGGAGAGAGAGACAGGTACAAGTAGATTAGAGTTTGAGATTTTTTTTTTTCCCAAAAATCATAACCAGGCCCTTAAGCAGTCAAATCTGGATGCCCAACAGGTTTAGAAGAACAGCCCAGGGTTCACGTTTAGATAGTACTTGCATTCAGGGAAACACAGTGCCTTTCTCTGGACACCTTTCAATTATTTCTGAGGTCAAAGAAGAAGAATCAAAAATGAAGATGGAGATACAAGTGATTTTTGAAGGTTATGCAGGTCTGTGGGATGGAGCGGAGAAAGAAATAGAAAAAGAGAACACACATCCAAGTACCTAATAAAGCTATAACTTATTTCTTCTTTTTCTCCACTAATTTGTTTCAGCCATTATACAGTAATCAGATGCTTATGGCAGTAAGAAGTAATAAGCCCTGAAAGCAATATAACAAATCTAAAACACTGAGCAACACATTAGAAGAAATAACATTGGCATCTGCTATCGCAGGTGTCCTGCAGAGCAGAAGGGGCAGGTCTGCCCGAGGTGCACACTGCTGGGCAGAGGCACGTACGTCCTACGGCAGCGTACAGTATTCACACTGGGAATATGAACCACATCCCATTTCCATCACGTGTGCACCACCATGCACCCACCTACAATCGCACAAAACAATGTTTCTGTTGGCATTTGCTTTTAGCTGAAAGCCTTTGCTGCTCCACAGTGCTTTTTCTGTTCTTAGGGGGTCAGAGCTCACCATGTTCAGGCCTCTCCAAGTTTTCTCCTGTGTGCTGCTCTTAGGAGCTACCACCTCTCTACCAGCAACATGGGCCTTCCCTACACTGGCAAGTTGCCCTCATTCCAGCCACAAATTTAGCTATGCCTCATGCTGACAAGTAGGCCGAGATTTGTTCTTGCAAAGCCTGACAAGGATTTGATGCAAAAAAGACACCCACAAATTAAAAAACTGCCAGACAAAGAATCAGCAACATCCCCAGCCTGCACACACCAGAAATCTTCCCATCTTTGCTGCAGTGACATTTGTATCCAGGAAAAGTTTAAGTTCCCTTTGCAGACAGGGCACATGGCTGAATGCAGACACTGGCCTTGGAGCAGCTGGCCCTGGCGGACCAGTTCACCCAGCCCCTGTCCCAGGACGTGCTGACCTCCAGCTATGGACCAGCTTTTCGGCAGCAACAGCCTGCTCCCAATGACCTTCCCCAGGGCCTTCTGGGGTTACCCGGAAAGCACTCCCATCCTCAGGCAAAGGGGGGGACAGGGCCCTGGCCTCATCTCTGTGTGTGTACTCAATAGCACCCATGCTGTAAGACCACCTGTCCTCAGAAAGCGAAGGACTACTGCACAAGCAAACTGACCTCGATGCAGAAGCTCAGTCAGTCCTCACCTCCCCCTCTGTGCCCTCCTCCCACATTAAAACCACTGAGGAAAATTAGTTCTATCAGCACTAGTCTACTTGACGTTTTAGCTGTAGATCAAGGAAATCCTGGATCTTACCAAACATTGTCCAAAAGATTTAAAATTGTGTATGTAGATATAAACATATGTATATATAAATAAAACTCCATAAATTATGGCAGGTGTTTTTCCCTTCCTCTTCCTCTTTTCCCACCCCCTTTCCCTTCTCTCAATTTCTCAGACAATAAGTGGGAAACCACCTTTTTTTTCCCAGCCAAAAATTAATTCCTGCTCAAAGCTTCCAGAAAGGGTCAAGTCTAAAGGAAGCATCTGGTAAATCTGTTTTTGTATCGCAGTGGGAGCCATAGCCCTCACCTCCCCTTCCCTTTGCAACGCTCCACGCAGCAAGCGCTCATGCCACACTGCGAAGGGTTTGCTCTGTTGCACACGTATGCACGAAGATGCATCCTGTGGGGCTGCGAGCAGCCCTGCGATGGAAGCGGCTAGGTGTGCTGCCGGCACAGACAGAGCAGGTCCCACTCATCCCAGCAGGTTTTCCAGTTGCTTTTTTTGTCCCCCTGACTACAGATGGACTCTTCAGCTACTTGGTCGGGTTGTTTGCTTGTGAGTTATATGATAAGGGTGTGTGCTTGCAGGGCCAAAGTCACAGTGTTGGAGCCTATCATGTAACATTCTGAACCGACCAAAAAAAAAAAAAATTGGCTTCTCTCAGTATCTTCAAATGCCCATCCAGGGACAGGCACTGAATGAAAGGAGACTGGGCCTGATCCTCAAGCACACCCACAAACGACTCCAATTCTGCAGTTCGGTTTATGCATCCACCCAAAGTCAGTCAAACACTGCATAGAGTAAGGTGAGGAATTGCCATGACTTTAAAATAACCAGGAAAGCTGTCGGCAAAAAAAAATAAGGACTTATTTGCTTCTTCACACATACACAAAACCTTTAAAGCTTTAGAAAATGTACACTCTGCCTTTTACATTTTATTACTATATATGCAAAGTTCATAGCAAAAGCAAACAGCAGAAAAGGCACTTCTGGTCACAGTGAGTAACAGTACCTCCAAAAACATGATCTATATTGGGAGTCCGGTGGGAGAAGAAGCATCTTCTTTAACTGGGCAATAAGCATAAGCAGCTGCTGTAGCTGGCAGCTCCTGAGCCAGCCCGAGCATTTCTTGGGGCAAAGACGGTGGGAGAGGAAAAGGAACAACTCACTAACCTTGCAACATAGTTCAAGGGGGAAGTAACTCAAGATTCAAATTCCTAGCAGCAATACCAACTCGCAGAGCTTACAGCTCTATATATTATATGAACAGGTTCACTCAAAAATCAGACCAAAACAAAAAGAGATTAAAAAACAACCCAGAAACCTATGAGAGCTGTAGGCTGCTGAGATCTCAGAAAAGGAGCTCAGCACGCTCCAAGATGCCACATATAAAAAGTAGTCTGATATTGGCCACCTTGCTTTTATACTTAAGAAAACACAATTCTGCTTTTTGTGAAAGCTGAATGTTTATATGTCTTGATATATAGTGGAAAATCCATTTTTTTACATTCATTATTTATTTCTCATCTGTTCTTCAGCAAGTAACTTTTGCTATCAAGAAATTATATGCAAATCTTTCTGCACATACCATGGACATTCCCATGGCTGTCGCTTCATAAAATTGTGTAATCTACAGAATAAATGTTTCATAAATATTTGCTTTATCTTGTAGAGGTAGCAGGTCTAGTCCTCTCCTTTGTTAAGGATACTTCACAAGTCTGCTTTGACTAAGCAGTGAAATGCTACTCTAAAGAATGCCCTGTTGTAGCTGTAAGTTTAGACTGTGAAATTATAAAGAGAGGTAAGACCTGCTGTTCCTGCTTCCAGCACCATCTTCTGACAGAAAAGTCCTGCTGGACCTTTAACATTAGGACAGTCAATTTTGAAACTGTTGAGCTTTGCTTTCCTTACTTCAGAACAAAACAAAATTCATCACCACCAAAAACCCACCCAAAACTCAGTTTAGAATGAATGCGTATAAAGTCCACAGCTTCGGAGGGTAGAGAGAGAATAGGCAACCACAGAGGAAGTTTGAAGCCACTTCCCTTCTGTCACAAATTTTAATTCTGAAGCAGCTGGGAAACTATTTCAAGTGATTTCAGTTTTTTCATGGGCCATGGTTCCATCAATGTAAGAGGCTAAGTTTTCCTTATATTTTCAGGGCTTCACCAAAATCTATGAAAAGCTTCCTTTGAGAACAGCGCCCTTCAGCTCTGCCTGTAACAGATCATTACACATGTAGCACTTAAAAGACTGAGGCCAAGACCCTGCCAAGCAAATGAAGGCCTAAGCATTTCTACTTGCTCAAGAAAAAATATAATTGTACTGTGTGCGCAGTTAGATTTTATATATATTGAAGAAATGCATTTCAACTCTGTACTTTGTATTATTTTTACTGACATTCTCTACATCTTCCTGTTACATTAACAGAAAAAATAATAAAAACCCAAGTGGCTGAAAAAGACCACTCTTCAGTTCCTTTCATCGTTTGTCTGAAAATAAGAGTGTTTGCTTTACAGCTTAAAATTTGTATGCATCAAGGTTTTAATTTAATGTCTGCTTCTGTTGTTCAAGTACCATTTCACACCAACTGTAATAAAAATCACAAACCCCTATATCCAACTTACTTCGCTACTGAAATGCAAAAGTTGATCCATATACAAATTCAAGACAGCACTGGCCCTGATTCTCTGTTAGGTAGCTGTGTGATAGATGTGTTGCTCTTTCCCCGCACCCACATGAGACACTGTGTAAGAACAACCTGCACCAACAGCCTTGTGCCAAAATGGAACGTCCTCCGGATCATCCCTGTACACACTCATTCTGGTTAGTGAGCTTTGGTACTGTCAGCCATAGGTTCCCCCTTGCTTCCCAGTGCTTTATATGTGTGCGTTATCCTACCTGTTTTAGTGCTGTTATCCTAAGTGTATCCTACTGTTTTAAAAGATTATGAAAGCTTCAAGTTGTAACTAAAATCTTTCCTTAGGAACTGTGGGCCTTATCAAGAAAACGCATGAGCCAAAAGCAAAGTCCCTCGGCAGTCTGCTGGACCCAGCGTCAGGGTGCTCTGCACCATGAGGACAGATACATCAAATGAACTGTGCCAACTCAAGCCCAGCTTTGGAGGAGGTCAAGCTGAGCTTGATTGAGAAGAAGCACCTTTTCCAGTTTTGAGTGGGCCTGAGAAAAATCTTTGTCCATTCATTTCAACCTGTTCAACCTGTTCCAGAGTAGTGAGGCACTGGAACAGGTTGCCTGGAGAAGTTGTGGCTGCCCCATCCCTGGAAGTGTTCAAGACCAGGTTGGATGAGGCTTTGAGCAACCTGGTGTAGTGGAGGGTGTCCCTGCCCATGGCAGGGGGATTGGGACTAGATGATCTTTGAGGTCCCTTCCAAGCCTAACCATTCTATGATTCTGTGATCTCCCTCCCAAATGTAGCCTATGAAGAACGAAAGCCAAGATGGCCTTGCATGAGAACCAGTGGTCAGCTTGGTAAGTAACTGGCTTTTGCACATCTGTTTGAGCTTTCCATAACTCATTAGCAATGAGATGGCATGCAGACAAAGAAAAGGGAAAAAGCTATTAAAAACCAGAACTATTTCACTATGAACACATTTGGTGTGGCTTTTGAAAAGTGCATACTTATCAATGAAAGAAAATGTTTTAAACAAGTTATTGCAGTGCAAAAGATGACACCTCCCACTGTAGGTTTGCTCGGAGCATTACTGAGGCATGCTGTTCAATTCAAGGCTCAGCAAATATAGCCTATTATACAATCCTTTGCATATTTACGGTAGTGTGTGAAGCATTATTAATAGCTTACACCACCGTCTTTCCTTCAACAGCAGGAGGTAGGTCTGGCTAGTGAAGAATAATTGGTAATCTTTTATATATGAACAAAATACTCTTTGGAATGCTTTGCTATAACATTCAGTTCTTTTTGGCTATTCGTCAAACGTATTGTTTGAAATGCTACCACCAGCTATTCATTCTTTTTCTGAGCAGCGATGCCATGACAACACCCACGTGACTGGCTACAAACATACCACAAGTCTCCAGGGCTTTGCTTTAGGAAAGGCTCAGACTGGTATTACTCATACTTTTTTTTTTTTTTTTAAAAAAAAGCGCCCAGATTCAGAAATGCTTTATTTTGTGCAAGATGCATCGAGCCTGCCAGCCAATTTCACCATGTAGCAACAAATATCTTCAGCTAAAATGGGACAAAGAAGTATGAAGAACACAAGAAAAGGGTAGGTACAACTGTTTGATAAAGAGCAGAGGCCTTCATGAAAGAATAAGCTTATCCAAAAATGCTACAGCATCTTTCTACTCATTCTTAACACTGTTGTGAAAGCTACTGATCAGCAATAAAGTACGAGAGATACCTTTTAAGAATATCCAGCAAATATAGGTCTAGCTTTTATGTCCGTTTAGAGTTATTGTAATGATGTTCACCAAATTTAGAAGTGAAAAAGATTTGGTCAGTCATCTGCTCCAAATAAGTAATAATGCAGGACCACTCCCTCTTGAAAATCCGAAAGTAGTGAATACCTTCAGTGATGATTCAACTGTATTGCTACCTTAGGAAGATTGTATCAAAATATAATCAGCTTTAATATGAAGAAATAGTTCTTCATTATTTCCAGACTGGGTCTCTTTCATTAACTGTATAAAAATATCTTCCTTCCTTCCTTCCATTGTTCCCATAATTTGACTTGCAGGTGGAAAAAAGTTAAAGATGAGCTAGAGAATTTAATTTGACATATTTTTCTAACCAAATTGACAATATCGAAATAAATTTCCTTCTGTGTGAATTAACCTCGAGAGGCTTACTATTGTATATAAGCATGGCTATTTAAACTGTGGCTCTTTTAAAGCAGGAACTGATGTTAGTGTAGCCGCAATGCTCTCGGCATCCCTGTGCATAAAGAACTCCCCTTTGTTCAGCATATGGAGCACTTTATATATGCGCTAAGGCATTCAGAGGCCAAGAATAGAGGTTAGATATCATCATGATATAGAGTGAAGAAATGTATTTATAGAGAACAAAACATTTCCCATGACTCAACTGCTCTTGGATTAAAAACGAGTGTTAATTTCTGAGCGCATGATACGAGACAGAGAGTAACTATCATGTGGGCAAAGGATGGCTTAGAAGGTACAGAATTTTGTTCCTTATTACAGAGTTCACACACGGCTCAAGTAGCAACTAACAAGGTCTCCAATGGCCAAAAAGCTGTCTTTTCAAGAGCCCCTGTGTTGTCATGCTGGCGCGCTCCTGAGTTCCCACGCTAGTTGCCCAGAAATTTCACCGTGCCTTCCGCTGGCATGAATTCAGGCTTGCTGCAGGGAACACCAGCTACCAGAGCAGTGGTACCTGCAGAATGGGGTGACTGCAGGCAGCAGGGCAATTCCGCAGGTTGTCCCAAATGATGCAGCCCACACGTGGCACAGGCTTTTGCTCTGCCAAGAGAGACAGGGATCACTTGGAGAAAAGGCTCTAAGAGCCTCTGCTTGGTCATGTGCAGGCTTTGCATTGAAAGGGCTCACAAAAAAACAAACCAGAGCAGGAGAGAAAGGGGAAAAATAGGGAGCAAGGAAGAAAAAAAAAGGTAACATATTAAAAAAAGGTACACTTCTTGGAGAAAAACACTAAAAAAATTACAGTAGTTAGGAATAAGTTATAATTTTCTCCATGATGAAAAGGTACCAAAAATGCCAGCATGTTTCTAAGTACAAAAGAGTGGATACTTCCAGTGTGAAAACTTTTGTTATTTTCTTAATGGAAGAAAGGAATGGGGGAAAAAAAACATCTCCTCTCTGCAACATTCTGCATAGAATTAAATTTAAAATAGCTCCAAAACACCATGGCTCTGGAAAGTGTCACAACAGAAATTAGAGTGGGCTTAAGAAACACCAGGTTTTACCTTCTATAGTTGTGCATATAAGGGCAGAAGAGAAATTAATCATAACACTTTCCAGAAAATGGAATTACATTGATACAAATTCCACAGAAGAAATGTGTTTCTAAACTCAGTGTTTGTTGTTCAAGTTTGAAACAATTTGCATATCTATAAATTAAAATCAGAGTTTGCATAAACACCACATTTTATTCTTCACACTCATGATTTCCATTGATTGATGCAATAACAACCCTCTTTTACAAATTGCATGTCTTCTTAAAGTTATTTCAGAATAACTTAATAGCGTGATAATTTAAAGCACCTGAAGAAGCAGAGGAGATGGCAGCAGCAGAAGCCAAACCCTCAGAGATTTACCAAGTTTTGTTCTGCTATCCAGTAAAAATCAGCTACTTTACATGATGGGATCTAGAAAGGATTAAGATGACCGCTCTTATCTCTCCCTGAAATCACCCGGAGTTGAGAGCAGTCAGCCCTTTCTGGGATCCCACCTCCTCAGAAATGACTGCCACATAAAAGCAGCTGATCATTTTCACCAGAAGCCAAACAGTTTAAGTGAATTTCAGACAAAGCTAGAAACTGCTAAACATTGTCCCAGTCAATGCTGTAAATTATTAGCCCTGTTATAAAAGCAAGGAACCTGTCCAGGTAGTATGTATAACCTGTCCAGGTCTGCCATCAGGGATTCAAGCCTGGTCCATGGCTCATCACAAAGCTGCTACAGAAAGAGACAAGGAAACTTCTACTGCACTGAGGCAGTGCTTTGGTCACATCCTGCTGCAAGGGGTTTGCGTTGGTGCCGTACCTGCTGCTCTTACTTGGCAGGCTCTTTTTTTTAAATAGCAAGTATTTGTCTCTTCTTTCTGTATCACTGAAAAATGGTTCCAAATAGCCTGAGTCTGCCTGAGATGGAAGAGTTCAAGTATGAGGTATGATAGACAGAGGATGTATCACATGTATTTCATGACAAAACCCACGGTATTGTTGTTTTAACTGATCAGTCTCACTCCCTGCAGGACTCCGGTCTGAGAGAGAGTGGTCTCCCTGCTAAATCCTGTCTTGCTCCACTCCTCATTACCAGCTTTTCTTCCACGGCGTTTATTCAGTTCAAGACAGCTCACAGATTCTTCTTCTTCTCATATATTGCATGGCTATTTAGGTCAGCATGGAGATAAATATTATTGTGCCATTGAATGACCAACTCAATTAGAATAATTAGATGCACAATTTGCTTTTTATGATCGTTCTAAAGTGCTAATAAGAAGAGGACCTAGGAATTTCTTAACATTGGCCTTTTTTTTTTCTGCTGGATGCCTAATAAAAACTGCCTGCCTTCTCTTAGACAGACTTTGCTGTATCATAACATCGACACCTCTGTAACTGGACTGTATGCCTTTCTACATTTCTCCAACATAAAAAGGTCTTTGCATCTTCAGCAGACTTTAGAACAACTACCTTTAACATTTTCATTTCCCACTACTCTTCTGGGCAAGTCTGGCTTTGCCGATATAATGAATCATATGTTTAATAGTGTTACTGCTGGGTAACAAAACAGAACACAGGAATTAAAAGATTTCCCGTAATGATATGCAAGGGTATTTCCAACAAAAATGGATAAACATTTCATTTCTGTTGCAGATCCAGGCAGCAAAACCATTAGTGGACACAAATGCTCCTGCAATATACAGCCACCATCATCTGAAGTTAGGGAAGCTGAAGGAATAGTATTGGCTATTTCACTGAGCACTAGCATGCTTACCTTCACGTCTCCTCTCAAAGAAAACAAAGAGATTACCAGATGGTCACAATTTCAGGGCCTTTTTTTTTTCCCCTCAGTGCAGTGATTGTTGCGACAGGACTATGAGGATCCATGAATAGCGCACTCCTAGCAGCACTAAATAACTTATTTTATCTTTATGATTATTGATGAAATCAGAGCGCTTCAGATTAACAAGTGCTGAAGTGTTCAAATAGCCTTCTAAAAGGTACTTCCGCACAACCATGAAAAAAAGTCTCAAATAACAAGAATAGCACAATCATCAAGATACACACAGAGCAATGAACTGAATAATAGGATGTTAACATATTCAAAGCACAAGAAATAACAATGGGTAGCCTTGACAGGCAGTTATCCTTCAAAATCTTACTGCTCCCAAGAGGCAAATTTTTATTAAAAGATGAGAGTGGAAAATAAATTGTTACCTAATTAACTCTGCTCACTAAAGGAAACAACAACAATTAAAAAACCCCAAACGTGAGCACAGTAGAAAATACGTGCAGCTAAACCCTGTCAAAGATTTAATTTCCAACACAGTGCCCCTCAGGCAATGGGAGCAAAGCCCATGTAAGGACTTCAGAATTAATTTCCTTAAAATTGTTTATCATCTCACTGTGTGACATAATAATCCCCAGGCACCTTAAAATCATTTCACTAGCAAAGCAATTCATTTCTCCTCCATGCATAAAATCATATGCTATATTAGGACGTGGATTCAATTGCGGTTGTTAATTTTCTCCTATTACTGTAAAAATAACACTGATAAAGTTCCTTTGAAAATGAAACATTGCATAACCCCACCTCCTCCAGGTTAACAAAAAAACACCATCAGGAACCCACTGCTCTTAGGCATGTTCCTTTGAACAGTAGGTCCTGATACCTGGAACTGAGACTGTAGTCCTAGTCCCTTTCTCATTCTCCTCCTTTCCAAACCGATACAGAAAGAAAGGGGAAAAAAAAAAAACCCACACCTCCAACGTTGCAATCTTCTAGTAACCAACCAGTTCTTCTTTACCATCATTCTCCTCAAGGTCATTCAGCACCTGACGGGATTACTTAATGCACCAGTTTTAGGCACCTTTATACTACAGTGTAACCAGCATCTGACCCATTTAGTTATAAACCCCAGCAAACAAGGCAGATGCACTAGATTCCCTACGGTAACCTGCTACTCAAACATTAGCCACTCCAAACTATCAGAGCAGGATAAGCAGGATTTCCTATTCGTTTTATACAGGACTTGCAATATCTTTGGAGTGCCTAGGATCAAATATGGGAAAAAAAGGGGAGAAAGGAGAAGAGTGAATTAGTATGCTCAAAACAAGAATATTTCTCCATTTCTCACCCCACTTTTGACAAACAGTTAACTTCAGAGACTGAGATTATTAATATCTTCCATTTTAAAATAAAATTTAAAGAGGCTTAAAATCATGCTAAGGATGAACAGGACTAGCTTATACCGCGTCATACATCTCTCTCCATTTGTTCGTTACACCAGTTGTTGCTTCTCTTCTTACACCAGCCTGCAACCCCTCCAGGATAAAAATGGCCTGCAACTGGACCTAATCCAAATCTCACTGAAGTCAATGGAAAAATTACCATTTGATCCAAAGCCCACTGAAGATAATGGAAAGACTCCCATTGACTTCAGAGGAGTCTGGATGAGTCCCATCATGTGTTTGCACAGTGCCCATCACAACAAGCCTAGATTTTGACGAGAGTCTATGAAGGCTGCCAGAGACACAAATGATAATGATGATCCTGGAAAATACATTGGCAGATAATTATAGAAATTCTGCTTATACTGATGAAATGTGTTTGCTAATCACACAGGCTGCTGCTGTAGTTGCAGGAAAGTGTTTCAGGGTCAAATTCACATCATTGCAAAGGGCTTTCTCTCATTGCCTCACCATTAAAATGGTGAAACAAAGGGTTCTCTCAGCACTAGCACAGAGCTTTACCTGATCAGCGTCTGTCGCGCTCTATGTAGAGACGGGGACAGCAATTTTGAACACCTGTTAGGTATCCATGGTACCGTTGCTGCTTGCTATGGTCTTGTAAAAACAGAAGCATTTCTTTATCCCTTCTGTACACAAAGTTGGAGGAAGATCGACTTTCTGTCATCAAAAGAGACAACCGTTTGCTGCTGGAGAAGATGTACTGCATCATGAGAACAAAGGGACAAATCAACAACAAAAATTACTATAAGACCAGAAGGTAATATCAGCAGCAGTATTTCTATGTAGTTATCAAGTTACCTTCCCAGTGACAAACATAGCTAAGGATAAACTGCTCTGTGAGGACACGTATTTTAAAAGGCAGCCCAAGGTATAATCAACACTTCAGAAAGCCATTTGCTTGCCCTGTCCCATGAAATCCAATGGGTCATTTTCCTCCTACCCTCTGTTGAAGAGAAGATGGCTTTAAATTAGTTTTTGGTTTAATAACTGAGGGAATTAAAAAAAAAAAGAGGAGGGGGAGAGAGAGAGAGACAACATTGTCCTACTTTAAGGGAAATAAATGAAGCAAATCTATTATGTCTCAGAAAAGCTGTGACTCATTGTTGCTGACTTTGCCAGTTGTTCCTACAGACACCACCAGAAAGAGGGAGATCCAAAGCTTAGAGATGAAATAAAAACAGAGCAAAAAATAGAATTAAAATTAAAAAGAAAAGTGAGCAGGAAGTAGGCAGAAATCAAAATATAATTTACTGCTCAAAGTAAAATATGCCTTGAGGATTTATCCCCAGATAGAACCACCTTACATATTTTTGATTCAGGAAGAAATTCACACCCTGAATAGGGCACAGAAAACCAGCCAACAGCAGGGACAGGCTTTTGAAGTGAAGAGAATGGTTTGTATAACTCAGGTAGCAGCTGTTACCCTCTGTGCTTCATTTACAGACAGACTACTTCATGACAGACAGACTGCTCATCGGGCCCTGAAGTGTCTCCAGACAGCAAAATGCATCTCAGGTGCAAGTGACCTAGGTAGAACTCACTACACATCACCGTCACAATTATCCTGACATTTGCACAGTTCCTTGGGAAGACAGAAATGATTTGAAAACAGAGTTGGTCATGTCCACATCATGCAAATCCACATCATAGCACTTACAGCTTGTCACTAGTGACTAATACCCAGTGCAGGGGTGGACTGGCATCACTTAACTCCACTGCTGAAGGTGTGATTCCACAAGATATGGAAGGAGAAGAGCATCCTCCCCCTTTTCATTCCCTCTCTCCCTTCCCAATTCAAGTGGCAAACTCGTTCTTTTATTTGGATCAGCTCTGGTTTTCATCAAACCTCTCCATTAGCTAATTAAACTTGAGACAGCAGCAGAAAACTAACCCAACAAAAACAAACAAACCTGGATAGTTTTTCTGCCACTTTCTGCAAAGTGATGAATTCCAGGGCTGATGCAAGGGGTGGAGAAGACCACACAGCTGGAAGCACCAGGGAGATGAGCAGTAGAAGAAAAAGAGCAAGTCCTTCCCTTTTTTGATGGCAGGAGACTGCTACGAGATCAGCTCAGCTGCCTGGGACATTACAGTCGAAGAAATCACAGAAGGTTTCCAAGGCGTTTGAGGCAGTACACTTATCTCTGTTATCTTCATGCTTCCCAACTCGCTACATCAGGTTTGCACACAAAATAAACATATAAGTCAAAGAAACTGAAACTGGTTATTAAGCATCCGAGACACTAGCCATGCCCTCACATACAGTACCGCACTACAGCAATTCCAAGAGTGGAGGGTTGGCGTTAATCCAAGATAAAACTGGCATTTGTCCTCTCGTAAAACGTACCAAACCTCCATATAGGCAGGGCTGCATTTGGAAGATACTGAACAAAGACTATCCTCTTAAGAAGGACAAAAGAATTGAGTTGCAAGGGCTGGTTAATGCAGATCAAGGAGGAGCAAGTCCCTGTAGGAGAGGTATAAAACATTAGGTGAATTTTCCTCTGATGCAAGACTGACAGATATTTCACATTCTGGGTTCCCAGGCGTGGGAACATGAAGAAGCGTGAAGTTTAATTCTGCTTATATGGTTTTCCTCTCTAGTTTAAATGGAGAAAAACGAAAGCAGGAGCTGTGGAGAGTGAATCAGGAGAACCGCGCCATTCTGGATAGAATTACCAAGTCCCAGCCTCAGTATCAAGTTCAGCGATGGCATGAGGATTGGCAACGAGCTGAAAAATACACAGCCAACATTGCGAGGTATCCTCGTGGGCGGCGTAAATCACAGAGCCGAAAGGTAGCCCTGAGCTTCTGTTCTTTCCTTCCCGGTTATTTCTGGATCGGAACTGCTCATAGAGTGCATTTCGCTGCGCTTCTGCACTGGGGATTAACTGCACGTGGCAGCCAGCCGCACAATTAACAGCCTTTCATTTATACAGCCACTCTTATCGAATGAGTCCCAGAGCACTCTTCAGACTTTATTAGGTGATTTGTAAGTGCTGCAGTTTCTACAATCAGACTGTCTGCCACGGAGAGATGGCACGCTCTGAAATACATTTCAAAGTAATTATAAAAAAAAGAAGCAATGGCTTACCAGTTCCCTGAGAGAAACAGCCAAACACTGCAGCAACAGTTAAGGTGACCAAGTGGGCACATGCTCCAAAACCTACAGTGGCCATTCCGCGCAAAGTAACCCATTTCTTATTTTCATTAGTAACAGAGGTAAAGAAAACAACCACAGAACAGCTACATGAGGTATTAGCAAGCTTTCCCAGAGAAAGAAAATTGATCGTCTTTAACCTTTCCACATCCATATTCCCTAGTTTTCAGCCCACTAACTTCCAAACTCCCAACTTTCCTTCCAGACCTGAGGGAAGCTGCAGCACTGCCCACCAGGCAGGGCACTGGCGTCAGCTCTGCCTTTATCCATCCTCCCTATTGCCCTGGACTCCTGGGTCTCCACGGTCATGTGTCTTGATTTGGGAGGTATGTCTCCCATCATGTGAGTCTGATTCAATATATATGAGCGTGGCTCAGCCTCTATATCTGTACCTTACCCATTACCTCAGCCTGAGGCCACTGAAATAAATCTTTTTGAAGTCTGTAGTTTCTGAACGTACATAAAAAGATTTTCAAAGATGTAGCTCATTCAAATCTATCTGAGTCTTTGGAGGACAGTAAGTAGTATTTCGTTTATCCCAGGACTATCCTTTTGCCAAACTTTTGGTCCCAGTTCTAATTCCAGAGGATTTGCTCAGGAGAGGCAAAGCTCTCAAAAGAAAATGCAATAAAAATTGTGGCATTGTAAATAAGAAACAGAACCTCTCACCAACTTCTGTCTGGAGATCATTCTTGAATACAGCTATATCATCATTAATAAAGATTTCCAAAACTATTCAGTTTGAGGAAGAAAGCAAGTATAGAAAACTTCAAGCCAAACAATTAAGACTTGACAAAGAATTAAGCAACTAAAAGAGAGGCTTCTACAATGGAAAACATTAGGTGGCTTTAATTACTGTGGAAGTATCTTTACAAATCAAAGAATTATATAAAAATAGTAAAGTTCTAAAGCCAGGTGCTCCGTAATCAGAAAGTACCAAAATTATGGCTGTAAGATATTTTTCAGGTATTTATATGTTTGCCAACTTTTTATTTTGGCAGATTTTTATAAATGCGCCAACAAATTCTCATAGAGAACTGAATACATCCTGCGACCTTCCCCACATCAACTGTTAAGTCTGTGCTCCGTAATTAATAGGTACGAGCACACCTGTAAGAAGTAGTCACTAGAAAACACTTTTTTCCAGTCTCCAGAATCAAGGCAGTGGCAGGTTCTCTATTTTACATACATTTACATTGATTTCTCTCTTTTCTGGCAGGAAGAGCAATTTAAAAAGAAAACATCTAAACAAGACAGAAAGAGAGAAAAGCACACTGAAACTGGAAGAAAAAGATGTGAAGAGTAAGATGAAGGAAAAAGAAGGAGAACATGTCCACCACGGAAAGGGAAAGAACAACTAGAACAAGAGAGAGTTCCAGAAATAGCATTATTCCACTAGTCTCCTGCGAAAGTAATTTAGGAAGTGGCAATGGGCTCTTACTCCCTCTTGGATAACTACAGCAGTTGGAAATTTTGCTGTCCTCGGCCTTCTGCTTTGCCCTTATTCTGGAAGTCACTCCTTTCCTGGCATGGTGGACTAGCAGAACAGGGAGTTGCGAGTCCGTTTGGGGATTGCAACCCTGTGCATCAGCGTACCTTGATTTCTGTAATTTAAGTTAAAATATTGCTGTTCCTATGCAGGTGATAATTTCTAGCATTGGAAAAGAGTGGACTTATGAGGGTAATAACCTTTTCAACTACACAGCTAAATTCAGCAAAAATTATAAACAGAACTCCAGCTTGAGCTGGGGTGCTTGGGATGGAAGGACTCACACAGTTTAGGATCCTAGGGGTTTAAATCTTCTGTAAGAGTGTAGATATTAAACACACCGCATCTTCAGTATAGCGAAAAAAGCATACAGCAAAATGGCATAAAAGCCACTTCCCTTATAATTACCAGCAAAACTCCTTTGAATTTATAAAAGCTAGCAACGAAGGAGCCAAACTGGGAAAAGGATTGTAACCGAGCAACTGTAGCATCAATTGATCTGATCCAGATTAGGGTTTTTTTTCTCACATGACAATTTTCATCTCAGTATCCAAAGTCTTCCCAGTGAGGACCCAGTTGGCCAACAGTAAATACTTCAGAGTGAGGATTTTGGAAAGTCTTCAGAGACTCTCTGAAGCCTCTGAGCCTCTTGCTACGACAGGGCGTGCTTGGTGAGCCAACACTCTCCTAGCACAGAGACAGAGACCACTTCCTTCTTTCTTTACTCATGATTTTATGCAATTATTGTGTCAGTCAAAGTAATTGCATTCACAGAGTGAAAATACTAAAAATACATGAAATTCATTTCTAGCTTCCCTTTTAATGGGATTTAGCAGCTTGAAATGAGGAGAAACAGCACCACGTGACCTGTCAGCTCTCTGCATGTTATAATCTACCACTGTTTTAGACCATCAGTGATCTGTAGTTCAGGGGCAGACACTTCTGTTCTGAAACAATATTCTGTTGTATTCATTTTTTAATTACACTTCTTCAAAAGAAAACATGTATTAAAATCACAAACTGATCTTAGTATAGCCAAGTGAGGTAGCATCAGTCCTCTCAGAAGAGGTATCAGTCCAAACCAAGCATCGAACAAATATGAGCACTTGCTTCGTCTGAAGTAGAATTTCATCTGTAATCATTTTGGAGGCTGCCAACTTTCCAAGCAGACACCCCAGCAATAACTATTTACTTCCTGGCTCTTGGAAATGCTTTCTAAGACATTTTCTCCTTTCTCATTTGCAATATGGTTCAGTGAATAATGTTTGAAGTGCTAATGATGAAAACTTATTTTCTGAAGCACAGAAACTCTAAAATACAGGACTATGTCTTTACAGTACTGAACTGAGAGTAGAAATAACAGCTACCATAACCACCAACCTGCAGTACGTCAGTGACTCTGCCATACAACTGCGAACTCCTGGCTTCAGAAAATTCACAGCTTTCCAGGACACGATCCCCAAACCCACCACACTAGAGAGAAAAGCTTCATCATACGTAAGTGCCTGGGTCAAGAAGGAAACAGAGTTCTTGTTTGCCCAAAGCAATAGTAGAGCTGCCCCAATGTGCCGGGGCAATACGTGTTCTAGTGTGCATTGAGTATGCCCAGATCCAGCATAGAGGGAGTGACCCCATGCAGTGGTCAGCCATAGGGCTCCATGGCTGGATGGAAGTCATCTCAACCCACCAGCTGTGACGGGAGAGTGCCAGGACAGACAAATATCCTTTGTTGTGCACCTCTGTTAGAGCAATCACATCGGGCAAGCATACGTAAACTGTTTCCTCCAACAGTAGCACGTTTCTACAAGAAAGGTTGTGAAACCTTTAACAAGAGCCAAAAAGACAGCAATTTTATGAACCAAAACTTCCCTTTCAGAAGGAAGATGCCAGCTTGGCTTTAACAGCAGTTCGACTTTTTTAATGAAAATGTCCTGTGCCCTTATGGCTGAAGTCGAACACCCCTGAAGTCCCTCACTTCACATGGTTCCAGGTTGGATCATCAGGACACTCTGTAAGGGGCCAGCTATCCTTAACAAGTCATGTCACTGAACTGAACAAAATTCTTGTTTCCTTTTCTTCTTTAAAGACTTCATGTTGGGATGATAATAATCTAAAATGTTTTACCAAATTCCACTTGCCTTATAATTAAGTAGAAATGTTACTCTCTTCCAATCCCTGGCTCCAAAGTTAAACCACTTTGCTACTGAAACACTGGTATGATTACAAGCCAACTACTTGAAACAAAAGAGAACTAAAATACCACCATAAAAAAGTGTTAAGAGTTACAGGAAATGTTAATCTGAGAATCAAATTCTGCTTCCATTTTCGCTGCTGTAAATCCAGGCTAGCAGCCTTATCTTTACCGCAATTGTTGTGGATATAAAAACCTTACGTTAAGAAACCATGTCAAAAGAAAACTAACGATGAAGTTTTAAAGATGTCTGGGCTGAGCTTAACTAGCAGCTCACTGCCATAGCAAAAAAGAGGTCACTCCTCCCCTTTAAGCCCTCTCCTTGCACCCCTCTTCCATTCTATTTGTCTCCTACCAATACTTGCGCTCTTTAAACCCTGAGCAAAGACAGCTCCAGGATAAAAGTCACAAAGGAAAACTTATTTTTCCTTTTTTTTCAGAAAGGAGAATAGTTTTCCAGTGGGTTAATGAGTTGAATCAGTTCATTGAAAGTGAATTTAAGAATAAGGCCATAGCTGATGCAAGGAAGAAGTGCCACGTATTCCTTCAGTAAAGTGGAAAAATGGTTACTCACTGCCTGGAAATATTTAACACTAAAATAGCTCTCCTAAGGGTCAATACAAACACATGGAGCCCAGCAAAACATTCACAACTCAATAATCCATGTTGGTTACCATGGAAAAATTGTGAATATAGACACAATCAGGGTTTGTCCAAGTTAGGAGTGACTAATCTGGTATCCACCCCCACCCCCCTTTTAACTGGACAAACACCAAGTATGGGTGTATTCATTTTATTATTTCTCTATATTCACCACAATAAAAGCAATATTACTTAAATATTCCTGAATTATTAGGTTGGTTGTTTGGGTTTTTTAACATGGAGTTTTTATGATTTCAGGAGAAAACTATTCACCTGGATTTCCAGGCCCTGAGTTTAAGCAAGAATAATGAGTTGAAACCATATTGCCTGCAGTTTAAATAAATAAATAAATAAAACAGGCCTTCAGAAAATGTTGCACTTGTATTATTGCATTAAAATTGTGAGACTGAAATCTGAATTGTGAATCTTTTTATTTGCTTTATAGTTACAGAACATGCAGGGTTCATGTTTTCAGGTTTTCCTTTGCTCTTACAAAGTTAAGAAACCTTCTTTTGAAGGGTTTCACTTGATGCCCCAGCAGGAATTTGAATTTTTTAAAAAAAGAGAGAGATACCACAAAAGTTGTAATAAAACTGTAACAGTGAGGATCTTTGTTCCTTCCCAACACTCATGTTTGACTCTCTTTGCTAACTTCACTGAAGTCAGCTTAAACGCTCCATGTTTTAAATGCATTTCTAAAAATAAATGGCAAGGTCTATATAGAAGGGATGTAGTATGTGTTTTAACACACTTAACTTGTACATGTTTAAAAACTAAATCAGCACAAAAGAAGTGCAAAGAAAGCAGCAGCAGCATGCAGCAACAACTAGAGGTTACCAGGACAGACCACAGCATGGTGGTTTGTTTAAACCTGTGGTTTACACTGTTGATTTGTCCCTTCAGAATTAAAATACATTTATCTCTCCATAGTGTGAAGGACAGAAACACTACTTCCACTATAGATATGAGAAACTCTGGCATAAAGGCTACTGTCACATTACTCAGAGGGTCATATCTGCACCTGACTCCAAACTCACCATTCATACATCTTTCTTAGAGATCAATTTACATTTCAGGGCAAACCAACTAGATTGCCAAGCAAGCAGCTCAGGCATAAGAAGTTGTTGAACTCTGCTCTTAAATATAATATAAATTTAACTGTCCTCAGCCACTTCTGCATATTCAGGCACATTTACTTAAGCTTGTACACAGATAACCACAGAGTTTGAGGTCCAGGTTCACAAGCCTGTGAGAGGCTGGTGCTCAAAATATCATGTGTGAATGTCACTTCCTTGCCAACGTGAGGTCCAGTTATTCGTTTGCTTTTCTGCAGATGAAAAGCCAGTCTGAACAAACACATGAACCACAATGTGTGGAAGCACTAGAGTTTGTTGGGCTACAGGAAGACACTGCGTAATTTGTCATCCTGAAGCACTGTTACTGCTCTCCAATTTACAAGCTAACTTCTGGGACTTCGCAAACAGTATCTATAAAACTATACACAGGAGAAGATACAGGACATCAGGAGAAAGAATATCCCTAGTCTGGGAAAGAAAGAGCCTACAGGAAGGAAGATGGAGGTATGGTGGTTGCTGTGCTACTGTGTCAGAGGAGCAAGTAATGCAAAACCTCCCTGCCTGCTGTTGTTCCAGCCCTCATGCATCGTTTCTAGCTGGAACAGCCAAAGAAAAGTTAAATGAGGAAGGAAAGCTGGAATGGAACATCCTGGTCACCTCCACATCCGGCACCGTCTTCTGTTTCCTTGTTAGCCAAATATAACCCAGATTTATTTCACTGTAGTTTTCTTTTGAATCAGCAGATTCTTTATTTTTTAATTAAAACAAATCTTGCCAAAGCTGTAGGAAAACATACAAGCTCCAGAACAACAGTAATGATTACTGCCATTATAGATGTATGTAGAAGTGACATATTACCACCTCCTAGCAATTCACCTATCTGAAAAAAAAAAAAACCAAACCCAAAAAAAACAAAAAGGAGGTAATATTACCAAAACCATAGGGAAGTAATAATTTTCTTATAAATATGTATTTCAATAATGCTGAAATCTTTCTTCAGCCTACAGAAGCCTGACATTTACATACAATGTTAAAGGAACAGAATAAAAGCCTCATTCTGTAAAAAGAGAGATGCCACTTGGGAAGCGCATCACAGCTACCATTCCACTGTGTATCTTTGTAACATTTTTGAGACCCTTAAGAATCTGACGAAAGGAATCCAAAAACAGACTAGAAGAAAGATTTTTTGCTCTATTTTACCTATTCCTTTGATGCCCATGACCAGCAGAAAATTAATTTTACATTCTGCATCAATCAGCAAATTTTGAGCCTCATTTCAATTTTAAAACTCGTAGTTTTCTTCATGAATTAAGTATGGCACCTAGTAATACAATCACTACAGTAAGGCTGGAATTTTAGTTCCAATAATACATTGATTAAACTCTGCCTTCAAGAGTTTCAGTTTTCAGTATGAAAAAGGTTGCTTTGATTATCTCACATCTGCATTATCTATGTAATTAGGGTTTAAGTTCAGTGCCATGGTTTGGAAGGCATGTGGAATTGTGCCTGTCATATAATCTATACACATATGCACAAATTAAAGCCCATTGAGCTGGATTCCCTGGTGCCTCCCTGGAGCTCAGCTGGCATAGCTGCACTGAAAATTGGTCCCATTATCAGGAGACAGACAATCACTTCTCGCCTCTGCCTCCCCCACCCCGCTCCAGTCGTCCTTCACCAGGCCACTCGCTGCATCGTTAGTGCGCTGCCAGTGCTCTGTTGCGGGGACTGCGGTCTTTGGATTTGCCAACACTGCCAGAAACAGAAGTGTCTGCTGAACAGCATGTTACTGATAATTGGTTTAACTTGGGCTCCCTATCTCTGCCAGGCTTCCATGCAACAGAAGCACACAAAGCAAATCTGGCTGAGCTCTTTCAACAGTCTACACAGGGCAAGCTTCCTTTCACTTCTAGACTCCTTAGCTTGAAGCTTAGCACAAATTAGTATATATACTAACAGGCTGCACTGCAAGAAAGTGCCATCTTAACCAAGCGTAGCTTCCATCTTCCAGAGGACAATGCAACTTGGATTTTGGGCCAGCCGCTGGGGAACTCTACACAGCAAATAGGGTGCAGCTGTAGCTTGGACACACATAAACACCTGTGAAAACCCACTATGAAAGACAAGCAAAGAGGGTATAAACCATCAGGAAATATTGGTTACCCACTAGTCAGCGTTCCTGCAGCTTTTCTCCTTTATGTCTTTTGCAGCAGTTCGATCTCCTTTTTGCTAAGCATGTTGGTGCAGCCTTGAAAGTAAGTTTCTTGCATGAAGCTCAAATTACTTCATCTTTGCCGCTGTTTTAAACTGGAGTTTGTTAGCTTTGGTTAACCGATTTGAGTTAAAGCTTAGATTTAAATGTTTTGCAGTACTGATACATCCTATATCACACTTCTAGAACATATTAGCAGCCATTAGCTAAAGCATTTCAACATCAAAGCTACATCCTAGGCTAGAAAAAACATGACTGACAGATTAAACAACATGAGAAGATACACAGGTTGGTAGACACACAAGGGTACAGACCACCTGACTGTTTCAAATTCCTTGTTGATGCAGATATACGTGGGGGCAGCTCTCTGTCCATCGGATTATGTTAAAACATCAGCTGAAGTGAGCCTTACCTCAACTGTGAAAAATCAAAGCGATATTTGCAAACCCTTGATGGCATCAGCTAAAAAAAGTATAAAACACAGATCATGTTATAATGCTGGTCATGAAAACCTGTGAAAGTTTGCAAATCTTCAGATATATGTAAAAAAAAAAAGGAAGAAAACGGACAAACAAAATTCCAGCAAATAGGTGCAAGTGTATAGAGCGAGTCTGGACTTGAATCAAGATTGATTTCAAGTACATTTCAGATCCGATCTGAACGTATTGCACAACTCATTTCAGGCTTTGATTCTGAGCTAAATGCAAGAGCCCATTTCCTCTACGCTGAGTGCAACTAATAACAGCTGTAAAATGGTGCTGGCTGCCTGACAGGGCATAATACTTTTATCCTCTGACCTTTCTGAGAAAAGGACCAAGGTTGGCATAGATGCATACTTGCACATTTTTTCCATCATATAACATATTATCCTGATGCAACTAATTATTACACTGTAGACACAATTTTATTTTGATGTTTATAATTTCTCAAAATAAAAACCCTTCTGCCACTGGGTTTGTAAATATATCACTTTTTAAAATCCTGCTTGTAATTGTGTCTTCGTATGAGAAGAATAATATTTTGCATGCTACATTACCTCCAATACCAGAGTTGACAGATTTGGTCTGCGTGTTCTGTGCAATGAACATTCTCATTACAAGATACATGGCCTATATGCCAAACCCACTCAGAATTTGGAGGAAAAAAATAATTGTGGATTTGGAAGTTTAAATTAGGTGCCCCAAAAAAATATTTTCAAAGGCATTCAACATTTTTAGACAGAAAGCAAACAACAAAAAAAGTCAAACCTTCTTTTGTTGGTGGTCTAAGTATGGTTTTGTATCTTAATTAGATACTCAAATTTGAAATAAGATTTGCTTCCATTTTAAAAATGTTGTTCATCTGACCACACTTGTAACAGCAAACAGCTCAAGCCACTAAAATCAAAGGGTAGGCTAATTGTATTAGGTTAAAGCATGCGAAGGACTTGACTTTACAAGCCCTTCATAAAAATTCCCACTGCCTGCAGGATCAGGGTCTGGAGATCTGAGGCCTTCCTAGTTCTTTCAGTTTTTTTTTCATGCTGGAAGAGCTAGGTTGCCATCTGGCATGGGCTTGCAGCAGCTGCACGAAATAAACTCAAGCAAACAT
This sequence comes from Tauraco erythrolophus, assembly GCF_009769465.1. Classification (NCBI taxonomy): domain Eukaryota; kingdom Metazoa; phylum Chordata; class Aves; order Musophagiformes; family Musophagidae; genus Tauraco; species Tauraco erythrolophus. The sequence continues at coordinate 67,588,880 of NC_141465.1, read as the reverse complement.
ATTGGCACAGGTGTGATTAGCAATAAGAGGGGTCAAGTACTGCATATTAATTTATCTAAACAAAAAGCTCGTGGAGAGTCCACACCTCTGAGTACATGTCACATCCCACCTTAGTGGTCTACAGAAGGCTTCATCCAAATCACTGCTCCCAAGCATATTTTGGGTTAAACAATTAAGATGAAACTTCTTCCCTTAAACCATGCATGGTCCAGTCAACATATATGTATCACTAAAAAAGTTGTTTTGATAAGTTCAGTAAAATGCTTGGATTTTTCTAGTTTACTTGAGTTTACTCGCACTTTTAAAGCTGCCCTCGCCCCAATAAGCATTCTATTTAACTTGAAATACAATTTGGCTCAATTATGCAACTGAATAAATAAACTTATTTTCACAAAAGAAAGCAATAAACAGCTCACAAGTTGGAAAAGGTATTTTAATGGCCTTAGAAAGACTGGGAAATTACTTAGTATAGTCGTATTGTTCACAAAAACGACTGGGATCCTTGTAGATCTTTCCATGTCTCTTGGAACACATGGTGAGAAAATCTCTCAAATAGTGGAGGAAAATACAGTTTTCTCTTTACATCACATAAGTATGTTCTTTCTAAGCTCCAGATGAGGAATTTTTATCCCACAAAAGTGAAATGCATAGCTCTTTTAAAGCCCAGCTACTTGTGACTCGCTTGCAGAGAGTAACCATGTTAATTTGACTGTGGTGAACGTGTGAAGTTCTAGGAAGGGTTTTCAAATCCCCAGTTTCTCAAGGCCAACAATTCAACCTAGTTGAGTCCATTAAGACTGAAAGCCCAGACACCGAGTTCATTCCGAAGAGAGCACAGACTGTTTAGATTTGAGCGATCGGACAGGAAGACAGAAAGCTGCCCCAGGTGCGTGGTTTTGTGTTTAGACAGGACTACCAACTCCACTCTTTTCATCTCTCACCAAGCTGCTTTGGGGATTGAACTACCACAACTGCACCTTGCAGTGACGCTTACCTGTGATTCTTGCACAGAGCAACCCTGCTCTTGCATGCACAACGAAACCATTATCCCAACACATCAGACTCTACCCTCCGTGGCACCTGACGTATTTTGGACACTCAGTGTTACTGTGCTTACTCAGAGCAAATATACGTCCTTGAGCAGTAAGTCTGGAGTACTTTGAATGCACAGGAGGCCTAATGCCCATCCCCAGTCAACATCACAACTGCAATAAGTCTCACAAGTTCCTACCGCACTGCTGAACAGAAACGTAAGCAAGTGTCTTAGCTGAGTCTGCGTCCTGGGTGCCCAAGTAAATTATGCTGCCTGTAGAAAATGGCGCCAGAGGTGCTGTGGGTCAGGGTCTCCCTCCTAATAACAAAAGAAAATGGCGCATCTCTGAGCTGGTCCTGCCTCCCAGACCTTTGGGTCAGATTGTGAAAACCCCAATGCAAGAGAGAATAATTTACAGTTTGGTCCAATAAGCCACATAAAGCTCAGTGAGATTGCCTTTTCTCAACCTCAGTCCTTCCTATCAGCTGCTGCCAGGCAGGAGGAGGAGGAGTTGAAACAGAACAGCAGTAGAAACTGGCTCTGTGGCAGCTGGGAGCTTTCCTCCTCCAGGGAAATTCCTAACTAGCCATTTGCAAGCACAATTCAATCCCCTGCAACAACTGAAAAATGAAGTCTGATTAACTAGTTTGTGACAAGAGACTGAACCTGGGACCTCTTTGCAAGTCGCTCCTCAGCTGCGCAGGCCCTCCAGCCATAACCTTCTGGATCTATAAGATCTCCAAGGAGGTTTGGTCAAGGTCCAGGCAGATATGAAGATTCATACATGCCATGAGGTCAGTTGAAAGATGTGCAATCAAGAAGTCAACAGGCATTGGCTTTGCCAGACCCAACAGGAGGCATAATGCATGACAAAGGCGAGTCAGCTAGCAAAAATCATAACATATAAAAGAGTAACACGCACCGAGGCCAGTTTGCTGTGCTATCGAAAGAGTACATTAATCCAGAGGCTAGAACAATCATGCCAGCAGTTAGAAAAAAAGTACTTCTTAAGACTTATGCCAAGCCAACAGAAATGCCACTTACATTCTTACAGCTAGCATCCAAGTAACTGATCACATTTCATCACGAAGAAACATGTTGCTATTGCCGGGGGCAACCATAGAATCTGCTAAGGAACCAAATGGGAACAAATGAGATGTTAAGCCTGAACTTGACAAGCAACATTCCAGTTCCTGCCATATTTTTTCGTGAGGCGTGTGTTAGGAAGGCAGATTATTCTATGGAATTTGTTATTTTTCTGTGAAATTTATCTAACTGTAGCAAAGTGCAACCCAGAAGATCAGGATAGGATTTATTTCTCTGGCCTATGAAGGACAGGTAGGGTTGTCTAGGTTATATACTGAAGAATGCAGCTCAGGGTCTCCCTTGACTTTATTTATTTATTTATGGATTGAGACCAGCCCTGAGGAAAAGGACTTGGGAGTGCTGGTGGATGAGAAGCTCAACATGAGCCGGCAATGTGCACTGGCAGCCCAGAAAGCCAACCGTATCCTGGGCTGCATCACAAGAAGCGTGGCCAGCAGGTCAAGGGAGGTGATTCTGCCCCTCCACTCTGCACTTGTGAGACCCCACCTGGAATACTGCGTTCAGCTCTGGAGTCCCCAACATAAGAAGGACATGGACCTGTTGGAGCGGGTCCAGAGGAGGGCCACGAAGATGATCCAAGGGCTGCAGCACCTCTGCTATGAAGACAGGCTGAGAGAGTTGGGGCTGTTCAGCCTGGAGAAGAGAAGGCTCCAGGGTGATCTTATTGCAGCCTTCCAGTACTTATAGGGGGTCTAGAGGAAAGCTGGGAAGGGGCTTTTTACAAGGGCATGTAGTGATAAGACAAGGGGCAATGGATTTAAACTGAAAGAGGGCAGATTTTGATTACATCTAAGGAAGAAATATTTCACTCAGAGGGTGGTGAGGCACTGGAAGAGGTTGTCCAGAGAAGTTGTGGATGCCCCATCCCTGGAAGTGTTCAAGGCCAAGTTGGATGAGGCTTTGGGCAACCTGGTGTAGTGGAGGGTTTCCCTGCCCATGGCAGGGGGGTTGGAACTAGATGATCTTTGAGGTCCCTTCCAACTCTTAACCATTCTATGATTCTATGATTCTATGATTTAAGTAGAGAGGGATGAGCAGGTATGTATACTCACATGTATATTTCCTTGCTAGTTTTGGGAGCTAAGATAAATTGAGAAATACCTCTTGGATGTTGAGAGACTACACAACATCCTTCTGCCACGTCATCTATTGGTGCTAAATAATACAACTCCGAAAACAACTCTGAGAGCTCATAAAAAAACATTCTGGCCAGTGACATCCAAGGAAACATAATGAATGTTTATAGCAAATTTGGTTTAACACGCTCTGGTCAAATCTGTCGTTATCTCAACCCTTCGAGCCCCACGTTGGGCGCCAAAAAGGACTGTTAAGGTTTAGCCCAGCCAGCAACTAAACAGCACACAGCTGCTCACTCTCCCCGACTCCTGGGGAACAGAGAAGATAATCAAAGGGGAAAAACGGAAGAAGACTCGTGGGTTGAGATAAGTATAACTTAAAAATAACAATAATATAAATTAAAAGTAATAATGATAACATAAATAACATACAAATATATATCATTATAATAATATATACAAGTGATGCATAGTATAATTGCTCACCACCAGGTAACCAACGCCTGTCCTGTCTCAGCAAACAATCACGAAAGAGATAAGTCTCACACCACAATCCCAGAGAGTGAGAGGCTCGAAAAGAGAGCAAGAGAAAGAGAGAACTCCAAGAAACCGAGAGTCTGAGACAGACCTTGGAAGAGCCAGAGCCCTTGTTCCTGGTCAACTGTCACCTACATACTGGGCATGACGCTGCATGATACGGAATACTCCATTGGCCAATTCAGCCCTCAATCCAAAGTCTAAGTTCAAATCATAAGGGGACTTGTGGGCCCTTTGTCCCGACCATGCTCCCCCTCCCAGCCTGTTGTGCTCCTGCACACTGGCAAAACATGGGAAGCTGAAAAGTCCTTGATGTCTCAGCACCAGCCATGAACATCAGTGTGCTATCAACATTCTTCTCATAACAAATCCCATAATAAATCCAAAACACAGAGCTCTTCTAGCTGCTAAAAAGAAAAACTAACTCTATCCCAGTCAAAACCAGGACACACAGGCCGAAGTGAAATTAAGCCATTTTAAAGGCATGTTAACTCAATGCTCATGAGACTTGCTTTGAAAGAATATGATGTACAAGAAAGTGGTACTTATTCTTAGCCCAGGAAAAATTTGATCTGTGTTACAAGCTGTTTTGTTATCAATATGAGTAGTGAAGTATGCTGACATTTTATTCACCAGCTCAGAGCTAGATTCTAATAAAACAATCTAAATCATTCCTATGGTAAAGGCAGCAAGTCATCACAGCTACAATAATGTTACTTCTCTGTTTTCCTGAAGCAGTGAAAAAGTATCCTCAGCTTCTGTGAGTGCAGTAAATTAAATTGCTAAGGGATTACAGACTAGAAGCACTTCTAGGACCAAATTCATCACACATACCTCCATTCACTCTAGAAGGTCCCTGGGCAACTCTTCCATCTCCCTCCTATCTATGGTGAGAGCTCAGTGTATTTACCCCTCCTCCTTGTCATATTTATTTCTCTCAACAGTGTTGTTTCTTTCCCGTCTGAAGATAAGTCATTCACAGTGTTACCACATAAAACTCTGAGCACAGATGAGTTAAGGGTCCTATAAACTATCCATCAAAATCAGGTCTTTGCTCTGCAGACATTTGTTGAAGTGCTTGAAGCTGTGATTGCCTGCCTCCCGTTTCCAGTCTCTACTGCCCAAATCATTACAGTTCTGCCAACTGATGCCTAAAACATTCTCTAAAATATTTGCGTGGATTAGACACAACTTTTAAAAACTAATACATTCAAGCTGACAGATAGATGGTAATAACTGTGCGGCCTCACAACCTTGACCAACAAACACAATAGAGGCAAAGCCTTGCTCTAACTAGTCTGCCACAGTTTCAGCTTTCCTCATAGCAGCAATCATAGATTGCACACACTTCGGGGCAGGGCTCCCCCCCACCTCCCTGCTTTAATTCATTTTCAGTTTGAAGATCTTTAAAATCAGGAAAACAACAGTCAGCTGTTCAGCACTCAAGGTGGCAAAATGCCAGGACCACTTGAAGCTTCCCGTATCAGCAGTTACACGCAGTGCCATTCTTTCATCCTCCTCAGTGCTGAAGAGGAACAGAACAGGCAAGGGGGAAATGCTGCTTAGGAGCCACTTGTCTGACATGTGCAGCAAGCACACACTCCTGCGTTTTGTAAGCAGCCCTGTCAAGACTCACGCATAATAATCAGTCATCTGACCTCTGTTTCAATTTATCACAGCAGCACCAGCAACTCGCCTACTCCAGACCAGTAGTCCTGGAGCAGAAGAGAGGTGGTTGCACTGTGAAGCAGCAAAGGCTGTGCCTCCCACCAGGTCTCTTCCCTCCTTTCCCTCCAATACACAAGCAAAAAGGACCCATGCTGGAAGACAGGCTTTCTAGGGTTGCGGCCTTCCCCTGCAGTACATCTTGGTGGCATAATATGATATTGCTGAGGAAAGACAGATAACCCAAAGAGGTGTGCCCTCACAGTACAGGCCAGTGCCTGCAGCTGCACACGCTCAATGAGATGAAAATAAGGAAGGCTATAGAAAGCTTCCTAATTTCCCATGCAACTCAGGACAAAGACTTGAGGCTGATGCAACTCTCATCTCTCATTAATCTAAAAAACAAAGAGGAGACCATTTTCAGACTTAAAATATGTGTGAAGAATTCATTTATCACTGTTAAAAAATAAAATACCCGAAGATAGGACTCTGTCTGCTTAGCCGTGCCAAATAGGAGCTAAACGTATGAGTTCTGCAAGAGTCATCCTCAGACCCTGCTGACTAATGTGACCCTGTAGCACTTCAGGTACTTTGCAGTGGGCCCTGTTTGCTTCCATGAATCTAGACTGAGGGAGGGCATTTATCTGAGTTTGCTCATCACAAAAAGACTAAAACTACTTGGAAGATCATTGCATGCTGTGACAAATGAGCATGGAAGAATGAAAAACATAAGTCATGCCTTTGTAAAGATTGCTCACAAATCAGAAGAGAGATTTATTTTTTTTTCTCCCTAGTTAAACCTTGGTATCCATTTGTTTATCTTCCTTCCAGAAGAAATAAAATAGCCGGAGAAATAAAGCATGGCAAAGTCTTGGAATGGTTAATATACCGACGTGAGGAACACAGGTCGTTTGCAAATACTGTCGTTATAATCTCGTTTAACAGTGACCTCTAGTGTTGTTTGGCAGCATCTTTGCTTTTGTCGGGTGTTAGGCAAAGAATATCAAATAAACCAGACTAAAATAAACCTGCCTTTGTACTGCAGGACCGTATCAATGCTCAGCCTCTCAAGGGTCCACAAGAATCCTACCAAAGGAGCAACACTATGTTGCTGTGTATTGGTTAGCCGTTTCTCTTTTGCCTTAGTATTGTAAAGAGGAAGTTTCCAATGTCTGCCTGAGTATTGGAGGATTATTTCACAGTTTATCAAAAATAAAAACAAGAAAAAACATCCACAACAACTTCCATTGGCACATATTATGGAGATCCAGATGACAAATTCGTTGACAACATTTTATTTTAACAACATCTCACTAAGGAATTTTTTTTGCAGTCAAACCTATTGTTAGAAATGTGATTACTATGAACATATGAATAATAAGATCAAATATTATTTAAATAGTGCAAAAAGTTATGGCATATTATCTATTTTGGCAATAGTCGGGGTCTACATTTGGGGATTTCACAGGATATTAAATGCTGGCTAGCTATTTCTGATGATAGCCATGTCAGGCTGCCAAAAACGGAGAGACTGAGCCATATCTAAAGACTGGAGCAGCGGAATAAAAGGCAAGGAGAGGGGAATCTGGAAATAAGTAAAAGTGAAACTCCAGATCCGAGGCATAGTGGCTGCATGAGTAAATACCCTTAGAAAAATGAAGCTAGAGAAGACAGTAAACTTGATGACATTTTTGTGATCTGCGAGAAACATTAAAGACAGCATGGGTACAGGTCTCCAATTACTACAATTACCTCTGCAAACCCAGACTAAATTGTATGTAGCCATAACCACATGTGAAGTGCCTAGTTTGTCGTGAATTTAACTAGGTATGCCCACCAGCAAACTCAAAATAAATAAATAAATAGAAGAATGAAAAAACATTAAAAAAAAAAAAAACAACGATCAGAATAAGACCTATTCTATTATGCATTTTACTTTGGTACTTACATAGCAATTTGGATCAATAGAAGAGTTACTGATATGAACCATTTTAAAAAAAATAACTACCTAATATATATCTTCACACATTTATTAGACCTACAGTGGAAAATAAACTACAAATGCCATCCTGCTTTAAAATAAACAAAATAAAAACAAAAGAAAAGAGAGAATAGGCCATAACAGTTATGAAAAAGAAAAGTGTTTTAACTCTGCAGGTAACTATTGAAAGCTCAAAAGGCCTCTTAATTTCCCACTGTCATTTTCTACTTAGACTAAGGATCAATTTGTAAGTCTTTAGTTTTTCAAAAGAGCAGAAATTCACACACAAACCCATCAGCTGTTTCGAGGCTTGTACAGTAACACTAGAGGGCAGGAGAGCAGCTTTTATATCAAAATCTTGAAATTTCAACAGTTAATCTTCATTTGGCTAAATTGTGACAAGGAACTCCTCTTTCCTAAGGGAACAAAATGGAAAAAAGGTATTTCTCTTCTTATAGACTACTTAAATCTGCTAAAAGTATCAGCATCCTTCCAGCCACCTCTTTCACTTATGTAATCTTTACTCGCAGATCTAGTTAATGTTTCATTAGCTTCTCCTCTTCCCAAAAAGGAATTTTAGATATTGTTTGATATATCTCAGTCAATTGTAAAGAGTTCTTCAAATTCACTAGGCTTCCTTCCCAATCCATGCGCTGAGGACCATCAGGTTCTGCTCTCACAACTAATTTCCTTGATACAGATAATCAAGTCAAACAGCCTCTCCTGGGTCAAAAGCATCTCTGACTGTTGTATAAGGAAGATGTGATCTTGCATTTAGCTTCTGTGAGAATTAGTGTCTTTGACCAAACGTAGTATTTCACAGATTCACAGAACAGTTGATGTTGGCAGGCACCTCTGGAGGTCATCTGGTCCAATCCCCCTGCTCAAGCAGGGCCATCGAGAGCTGGTTGCCCAAGACCATGTCCAGGCAGGTTTTGAATATCTCCCAGGATGGAGACACTCCACAACCTCCCTGGGCAACCTGTGCCAGTGCTCAGTCACCCTCACAGTGAAAAAGCGTTTCCTGACATTCAGATGGACCCTCCTCCATTTAAGGTTGTGCCCACTGCCTCTGGTCCTGTCACTGGGCATCAGTGACCACAATGTTTATTTATCCAGAAGATGCAGAGATGTACATAACTATTTATCACATCAGAGCATTTTTAAATCTGCAAGTTGGCACTAAAACAAAGAAACACAAACCAGTTTGGATCTTCAGGTTAGGAACTTCTGCAGTAGTCAGCGCTATCTTAAATTGGGAGTGCATAGGGCTTCCCTGAAAAAATCACAGGCTCAACAGTCAGTCACAAGAAAAAGCATGCTCGATTCTCACTCCTACACAGCACAAGTGTCTAGGGATGCAAAATGAAGAGGGGATTCACACCATGAGCACAAATCTGTCAAAATGCAAATGTGATTATGCAAAATGCCAAACGCACCTGCAAGAACAGTTGTTGCGATCTATCTAATATTTAGATAACACTTGAGGTTTTGTCTACTTATCGTGGGAAAATGTTCTTTTTTTTTCTTTTTCTTTTTTTTTTCTGAAAAGTTTCCATGAGATGGTGAAGTGCTTCTCTGACATGCATGCTGATGCATGGTTCAGCACGCAAGGTTCAGTATAAGGACTGCAAAGGGATTAAAGTAGTTTTTTAGTCTGGAAGCTAAATAAATATACAAAAACAAGTCCTGGCTTGTTCAAGTTCAAGGGATTAAGTTTAGCATCTCAGTAGAGTTGATGATTAGTCAAAAATACTGTTTCCATCTTCTGAAATGAAATTCTCATCCATTTCAGCAGAACAACAAAACCATACGAGAAATCAGAATCTGCATATATTGTTATCATCGTGTCTTTGAAAACCTATAAGCTTCAGAGCAACAGCAATGACAGGAGTTAAAAGACAACCTTCAGAGGGTAATTATAATGACAACAATAAATATGGAGAGGGAAAAAAAACCACAAGAAAAACTCTTTCCAAAGATGCTACAAAACTGCTTTTCAAGGAAACCAAAATTGAAGCATACATACTTACATTCCTTTTCTGTTTTGCATGCATTGCATCTCACACAGCTGTTGATTCCATTTCTTTATGGAACTGTTGGATGCAAGCGCCAAGGTATAATAACATCTTGGCGTAAGAAGGCTGCATCTGTCTGGCACAGTGACCTGAGAAAAGTAAAAGGTGTTTTCTGTATATGATTGTTTCAAACATTGCATCTTAGTAACAGAATAATCAAAATCCCTATTTAAGAAGAAATGCCAACAAACTGGATTTCACATTAGCTAAACAGAAAACACTTCATGGATTTTCTTGTCCATGCTAGTGATGGACTGCAGCAGTGAGCAGTTGTCGTTACAGTTAAGGGAGATTTACCTCAAATGAAATGTCAGACTAATCAAAACTATGGCCCAGTCCCAAAGTTCTTAATATTTTAAAGCACGTGTGTGTCACATTACTTACTGTTCACAAGCATGTTCTGGTCTGCTTCCTCCCTTCTCTCTGCATCCAACTACCTGTCTGCTTCCTGCTGCCACACCTGTGCTGTGTTGAACAGTGACAGCTACCGTTATGGTGTGGAAAACGATTTTCTGTTTCCAGATTGCTCCGCTGCAGCCCTGAGCATGAAAACATACACACCTGAGCTACCCCCCTACATCTTTCAGTTCTGGGTTATGGAGGGGTAGAGGGAGAAGGTATTTTAAAAAGGTCAGGCCACTAAGTCCCACTACAAGGAGGACTCTACGGACTATTTTGGGAACCTAGATCCAGGTCCCTCTAGTGTTGCCACCGACTGTCTCAAAACTTGCAGGAACTAACTTTGCTATTGGAGACCTCTGTTTACCTGTCAAACTAGCCTGACAGTGACTAAGAGGATGAAAGATGTTGTTGAAGAGGCAGGACTGATTTACAGCACAGTTGTGTAAGCCAAGCTAAAACAAGAGAGTGAAGAATTAAACAGAGACACTCAGTTTAACTGAAGATTGCTTTCTTGACAGCTTATGCAGTTCATGGTGGGCAATCAAATAACAGAAGATGGGATACAGAAAGTAATGTCATGCTCTTGAGCCTGGAAGTAGAAAAGATGACACTATTTCTACCTGAAAAGGCAAGAATTCTGTAAGATAATTGAATGCTGTTGGGAGACATGAAAAAGCCAATTGCTTTGCTTTCCATCCTTCGCCACCTCCGTGCATGCCATGGATGCTCCCAATTGATCAAGTTCTGCCAATTTCCAGATTCACTTTTTTTAGACTCATTCAAAATCAAAATAACTCCTTTTTCCATTTCCCCATCCCAAAGCTTAGTCATGCTGCAGGCAGCAGAGAGTGATTCACACCATAGGAGCAATTCAGATCTTCTGCCGTTGTAAAGTGGGGATTGCCGAGAGTTGCACCCTGGCAGCTCTGTGGTACTTACACACTGGTTTGGAAAGAGGAGTCCACATGGGTTTGGGGTTGCAGGGATCAAAAGGAAAAGCTTCAAAATGAGGGCAGTAGAAGGTCACTCATTTTCCACTTATGTGTGCAAAACAGCTGAGCTAGGGGCCATCTCTGAAACCTTCCCAGAAAGACTGACACCTGCTCTGGGGGCATTTCGGGGAACCTCTCCCACCTCAACACATGCCTCTGTTTCAGAGGCCTCACTTCACTTACACTAATCAAGCCAGAAACAACGATGCTTTTCTGATTTCAAAGTAAACTTTTTTCATGTACAAACTCAAAGTGAACATACTCACTTTAAGTGGGTGAGGTATACACGTGCAAACAGCAGACTGACTCAGAAACAGTAATTTAAAAGCAGCAGGAGGAAGCTATGTGCTAGCACCAGCATACGGTACTTACAGATATTTTTAGAAAAGAAAGAAATTTCTTTTCTCAGTGTTCTCAATGTAGATATAAAACCAGAAACTTCCACAAAGTGAGAAAGTTTTAATATGACTGTGGAGCCCTCCCCTTCCTCTCAAGATTTAAGATATTAGAGTACAAATTTGCAAGGCAGTTTGCTTTAACTGACTCTCTGTACCTTCACAAGTGTTTTAAGTACCATTAGCAAAGCAGTAGATATATCAACACCACTTAAACATTAGAGTAGTTTTGCTTGTTACTAGTTTTGAATTTGAAAAAGAAACTTACATATCATTTGAAACTACGTAAAATTCAATTTTGCCCCTGTTCACACCTAAAATAATTTTTAAGCTCCAACCATCAGTTCACAAAGATCTTGTTGTTCACAGCACCATGCATCAGACCCATCTATTTGCCCACACACCTACATCACTCCCAGGGAAGGAGCAAAACTTTGGAGTCTATCCATAAGGACACTCTCTTTGAAAGACCAGCTACTTCATGAGCAACGAGCTCAGAGCAGTTTTCCATTGCAGAAATGGGACTGTAGCCAACCCAAGCACAGCCCACTGAAGCAACACTACCGTAGCCTCCCAGCATAGCTCACAGAACCATTTCTCAGAGCTTCAGCCCCAGAAATAGCTGAAAAGAGATAAATTTTCAGAACACAAGAAAGCAGCACATAACACACAAACATTACAGAGCAACCTGAGGTGATATACTCAGCTTTGACAATGTAAGAACTGTATAGATGCTATCAAAGCAATGACATACTCTATGCGCATTTCCATGCCTCAGTTTCCTCACCTTCAGAGAGCATTCCTTGGGCAGCTTCAGGATCCTGCAGATCATAAATCTCTCTATGCTCCAGACCAGCTCCCTGTGAGTATGGCTGCTCTGAACTGTCATCCATCCCCAACAAGAGTGTTTTCTTCTCTTCCAACCCCCACACTTCCTGTGCATCTTTTTTTTTCTTGCCCAGCCAAGACTTCTATCTTAGAGGTTTGCACCAACTCATTTTTTTTGGTTTTTTTTTTTTTTTTTTTGTTCTGCGTTTGATGATGTTTCGAATTTGGTCCTCTACTGAGATTTGTAAATCCGTCTTGTTCTTCTCTGAGTCACTGCAGTTTGCTGCCCTGATATCTCACGCTGAACAGAAGACAGTGAGCTCTGGTGTGTTACCATTACACCGAATCTACGGGGTGATGTCCCACTTATGAGAAAATTGCATGCTTCACCACCCAGCAGTTTCTAAATAGCATCAAAATCTCACTCAAACATATTTTATTGTACACAGAAAGATCCACAAACTGACAAATACATATGCCGTTAACCATGCTAATTTCAAAGAGATTTTAAACCAATAAGTACGAGTGGAGGGGTAGCACCCATGATAAGCCACAAGTTTCAGAGAACTGAAGGTACAGAAGCTTGATTGCATCCTCTCTTCTGCGACAGCATGGCCAGATGGCCATGAGAGCTATTTAGACACCTGAAGGTGTCTTCAGAAAAGCCGAACATGATGATAACACTTGCTAGACAGGCCTGTTGGGATCTAAAGAAACCACTAACAGGAGGATTTATGTCTCCATTACACAAGCTGATGGAAAGATGAACAAGGATTTTGCTTTTGTCAAGATCTCAGTTACCAAAATGTGACAAAGTAGCAGACCTACAAATGCAGTTGAGTAAAAAAAGCAAAATAAATCTATGTTTTACCGCAGGGATAAAATGGGTATCTGCCATCTGCAGCACACTTGCTCAACAATGTCAGAGAAGAAACAGTCCCAAAGGGTGACGTAGTGTGAGGTGCAAAGCCAACCTAATTAATAACAGGTGGAAACCACTGAAGTCACGGTTTTACATCCAAGGGCAGCTTCTGCAAACAGATTAAGAGAGGGCACATTGATCCATTTTTCTCAAAAGAAAGCTGTTTACTTGTGATCAGCTGCCATCTTCGTGGGCTTCTCCACAGCGTAACCCTGACACAGGTTTTTCCTCGCCATCAAAGCACACGCAGACGATTTCCTGTGTTGTACCGGGCATACCTGCTCCAAGATGGATTGGCCAGCACCCGAATTATTTCCAATCATTTTTTTTTAATTCATTTGCTCATGTCGTCTGATTTTCAGTAGTAAAAGCTGACATTTTTCAGCTATGTCCTAGTGGATAATGGTTCCCCAATCTGCGTGATACCAAAAATGACTGGACGATGAAGGACTTGTAGGAAACCTCCTGACGCGCCCTCCGCCGTCACCGCAAACCCTCAGGGAAAGATTTTCACCTCGAGGCCGCAGGAGCCGCACGGGGGTCTCAGGGCAACGGGTCTCTATCGCGGCCCTCACAGAGACGAACCTCCGCCTCACAACTGCGGAGAAGAGCCTCAGAATAAATTTACGGTGGGGACGGGACAACCTCCGCCATGGCGCTCCCCAGCCCGCCGGCCTCCAGCGCTCCCGGAACGACGCGCTCGGGGCGCGGTTTCCGGGCGGGAGGGAAGGAAGGACGGGGGCGGGTTTGAGCGCGGCACCGCCGGGCTGGGCGCCTCGCTGGGCGGGCGGCGGAGAGGCCAGCGCTCCCGGCGCGGCGGGCTTGGCGCCTGGGCCGCCTCCTCGTAGCTTCGCGCCCATACCGCGCGGGAGGATGAACCTGGAGCGGCTGAGGAAGCGAGTGCGGCAGTACATCGACCAGGTGAGGCGCGGGAGGAGCCCGTCGGGGCGGGGGGGTGGGGTTGCTGGGGAAGGGGCGGTCGGCCCACGGGGCTTTTCGCCAGGGAAAGGTCCTCTGGGCCCGGCTCCCGAGCGGAGGGAGGCTCGGGGAGCGGGTGCAGCAGGTACCGGCCTCTGTGGCCGGGAAGGAGGAGTCAATTTTAAAATAATGCCCCGTTTCCTCTGAGGAGGAGCGAGCGGAGGTGGGAGGGGAGCGCGGTGGGCCGGAAGCGCCGCCTGCGCGGTCTCCGCTGGGGCGTGTGGCCGCCTGGTAGCGGGGGGGGGTGAGGTGTACGGTCGTGATTTCCTCCTCGTTTGGAGGCGGAGGAGGAGAAAAGTCCGCTGTGGGAGCGGTGGGGCTGCTACGCAGCGAAGGGATGTTTGCAGCATCCCTCCCTCCCTCCCGTTTTGTGCACGTCGGACCGTGCTGACCTGACGGCTGTGGGTGCCTGGGTGCCCGTCGTACTGACCTGCCACGCTGCAGGCTGCGATTTGAAGGGCAGGCTTGTTTTCCTTCGTTGGCGGATTCAGCAATTATGTTGCCACAGGGCAAACAAACAAAAAAAAAAACCAAACCAACACATTATGTGTTAATAAATTAGATTAAATATAGCATGAAACCGCTCTGTTTCTAGTTCAGGCAGGCATCGCTACTGAGAGAAACCTGTCCCTTTGCTTAGCAGAAAGATTTGTGCCTGTGTGGCCAGCAAGTCTGACTGAAAGATGGATTTAGGATCCAAGTTAATTTGGTGAATTTTGTTGTTTTGTTTTGCTGTAATCTTTTGAGTTAAACTGGTTCACCAAGCTGCTTTGCCATGCAGCTGTATTGACACTTGTGCAGTTCTGAGGAAGGAGCGTCGGGAGGAACATGGGACTGCTTCTTTGTGTAATATAGTCAGCTTGTAGTACTGTGGAACAGCTCAACAAAAATTGCATAGTTCTCCACGGTCCTGGATTATGCCTTTTTGTGGTATCGAGAGAGTTATTTAAACCTCATTTCTTGCAGATAGCTATTACATACATAGGATTTTGGTTTGGGTTTTCTGTGGGTGTTTTTGATTTGTTTTTGCTGTTGGTTTGGTTTGTTTTTTGTTTTCTGGGAGTGAAAACCAAACTATTGAAACCGAATTATTTCCTTGGCAAATCTGCTGGGTGTTCTTGGTCTCCACCAAGTAGTAAATGTAGGAACACAGGATAGAAAAGACCACTGAGGTCATGGAGTGTAGTGCTTTGTGAGGATTGGAATACCATCAGTGCACATTTTTGACAAGTCTGCCAAACCTCTACTCCAAAAGCATAAAACAGGCTCTAAGACTGTAAACAAACTCCATAAGTGTAATGTTGTGGGAACGAGCAGAAGTGGCCAAGGCTTTTCTGGAGTTACAAGTCCTCGCAAGAGCAGGATATCTGTTAAATGTCCAGCAGATCCTGGGAAGTATATTATGCCTCGCAGCATGGAGAAGTATAAAAAGGAACAACAGTATCCCCTGCTCATCATATTAGAGAATAATCCCAGCCAATTCAATAAGGTTTTGCCTAGCATCCCAAATGCGATGGCAACCTTAGCTGAGTTAGTGGTATATACCTGCACACTGCTTCTGTGGGGTCTCTAGTTGCCACTAGTCTTTCTTCTCTATTCCACCCGCTTCTCCCGAGCTGCAGACTTGTCAGTGAAACTGTGTATCAGGAGCAAGGAGAAGTTCAGGTAGGGCCTGTGGTTTGTGTGACTTTAAAGCATCTTGACTAGAGAATGAAAATTTCTTAATTGAAGATAGTGCTGCTGAAGTTTCCTGAAGCAATTTTGTGTGTTCTGTTCTTTTAATATAGTATTAACTTTCGTCTAAAATGTAGCATTGATTTTAAGGGGGAGCAGAGAGTAGGATCTTGCTACTCTTTCAATGATAGCAAATCAACTAATGACCCATTGCCATACTTACGTAGCACGTACCTTTTGGTCAAAGATATCTTCGTTTTCTCGATAATAAGTTAACAACCCTACCTCAAGTTACTTTTTATATCCTTTAAAGAAGTTACAGTACTGGCCCTTTTAAACTGTTTTTTGAACTTAGAAGGATCTCAGTTGTGAACCGTCGTTCGTTAGAGACTACATGTAAGATGTAAAATGTGAATGATGTACAATATATTTCAAAACAATCCAGGAAAGCTAACTGCAAATAAATACTAATTATTTCTATTATGTTTTTACAGCAGCAATATCAAAGTGCCCTGTTTTGGGCAGACAAAGTAGCTTCACTATCTCATGGTAAGTAGTTACTTTTTACATTGTTTTTGATTAACTGCTTTCTGATACCATTCTGTTTTGATTTTTGTTGTTTTTTTTTAAGCTGTGCGGCTAAATGTTGAAGTTTTGAGTTTGGTGTAAGTGCTTTTCTGTGGTCTTTGGAATGCAGTTTTTCCAAATAGAGCAGGACCAATCTTCCTTCACTTCCAAACTTGGTGTTAAAATTAATGTTTGGCTAAACTTTAAGGTTTGCCTACCTTAGGAGACCAAAAAAAAAAAAAAAGGCTACAAGGGACAACAGTGGTTTCCTACAGGATTCACTGTTGCTCTGGGTGACAAGTAGAATGCAGTTTTACTGAGTGAGTTGATGCTGGTAGCCTATGTCTGCCTACAGCCATGGTCTGTTTACACTTCTTAAAATGATTCTAGGGGCTTGATCCTGCAAAAGCTTTGGTTGCAAATAAAGTAGGAGAGTGCTAAACTGTGCTTCTGCTCTTGTAACTTCCAGCTGCATAAATCTAATGCTTTCACTTTCACTGTTGTTAGGTTCCCATTGATTTTTTTTGAGAGGGGCAATTCTGGGTTGTTTTTCCTGCCCTATGTGCAAGGGTAGGGTTACTTACAAGTGCTGCCTTTTTTTAGATCGGTATCACTGTTGTCTCCTCATGATGCATTTCTAGTATGACATTTTTTGTATTCACTGTCCAGTGCACTATCTGATGTCTTTAAATTTAAAATCTGATTATTTTTTCATTTTAATCTCTTACCAATAGATACAAGTTGTTTATACATGCATATACAACTTTGTAACTCAATAGGATACTTGAGTGTGGGAAAAATACTTCTGTAGTGAAGCAAAAGTGAATATTCTGTATGAAGGTGTTGAAAGATATATTATAGATTAATCGTTATTATTTAATAATTATTATTAATCGTTAAATTATTCTTTAATTTTAGAGGAACCACAAGATATCTACTGGTTGGCCCAATGCCTTTACCTAACAGCTCAGTATCATAGGGCAGCACATGCCCTTCGATCACGTAAGTTGGATAAGGTAAGTAATTTTAATCAAAGACTTACTACTGTTATTCAGCTTTAAACCTCTGCTGCTAACTACAGTTACTTCTTCACCATCAGAGGATAAGGTTTATGGGAAAAGTAGTTTAAAAACCTGCATGATGTAGTTTATCTGAACCAAGTATAGCCCTGTGTTCAATCAGGCGGATTAAAACTGTTGTCCCCAGATAGGGTCAAAGAAAAGAGAAGTGGTCCAAGGATTTAACTGCAACAGATGTGGGAAGGTGGAGTGTCACTTCAGGGACAGATAGCTGTTTAAATTTTCCAATCACTCTGCTAATAAGTGCTAAAGGCAAGAGTGAAGCAAGTGTCTTTTGAGAGTTTAATAGTAGAGAAAGCGTTACAGACTTAGTCGTTTTGGTCAGGGAAGGATTTTGGAGGTGAAAGGGGTGAAGAAGCCATACGACTGAAAAAGGAGAGGGCAAAATGGAGCCTAGCAG
The DNA here is from genome assembly GCF_009769465.1 of Tauraco erythrolophus. Taxonomy (NCBI): domain Eukaryota; kingdom Metazoa; phylum Chordata; class Aves; order Musophagiformes; family Musophagidae; genus Tauraco; species Tauraco erythrolophus. The sequence goes on along the minus strand of NC_141465.1, from coordinate 67,571,166 downwards.
TGGAAGTAAACATGCTCTCTCTTTGTAACTAATACACATGAAACTTCTCTTTCAGTTATATGAAGCGTGTCGCTACCTTGCAGCTAGATGTCACGTGAGTACACGTTTTTAACCTCAATTGGAAACAAACCAAACTAAATAAAAGATACATCTTGGGAAGATTAGGTACCTGGCAGGCAATGTAGATGTCTATGTTCATTAGAATAACAGGTTTAAATTTTGTGACAGTTGATTTCATTCTGTAACCTTCAGTATGGTCGCTGGAGTATTCATTGTGGTACTATTCTGCAGAAATCCAACTGACCTTTTTTTCCAGGAAAGAAAACACTTCTCTAATATTTTGTGGGGAAAGAATGTGAACTATTTTTGTCTCATGTCTTCATGTTTATATTTTTATTTGGTTGGTTGTACTCTGACCAGAGATGTGATTTATGGTTGTATAAATATAGTTAGCAGCTTTATGCTTCTGTATAAAATGTTATACATAAACAGTAAAATGCAGTGCCTTCACAGGGTAACTGAATCAGTTGGTAGATTAAATATAGAAATTTGAAATAGAATAATGTGCTGCTTATAGAATAAAATGATTTTATTAAAACCTGTATTAACTATTTTTAGAAGCTTACCTGCTTCTGTGATTGCATAATGCTGAATAATGGATTTTTCCGTAGATGTTAATGTTATAATTTTGTGCATAATATAGATGACTAGTAAAATAGTTGACTGCAATTGTAAAATGACATACGTCCAAATAAGACTATGCACGCATGAAAAACCTGCTGATAAGCACTGGCTGTTATAATCTGTGCCTTTGAAATGTGACACTGTGTTTACTGGTGCTTTACATACAGATGTTTCAAATCCCAACCTTGTTTTTTACATGCACATGTTTGACTAGTATGCTGCAAAAGAACATCAACAGGCGCTGGATATTCTTGATATGGAAGAGCCCATCAACAAAAGGCTTTTTGAAAAGTACTTGAAGGATGAAAGTGGATTGAAAGACTCTACCACAGACTGGGAGATGTCACAATCCTCTGTAAGTGACGTTTTTAAAACCAGTATTTTTATAACTGAGAAAAATAAGTGTGAAGTCAGAAAGTGATTTTACAGCTGTATGAATCTGAAACTCTGTGTTTTAACTTTCTTTTTGGGATAACATAATTTTCAAAAATGCTGAATATTCTTCTTTCAGCCTGAAGTCATGCGTTAGCTTGCCTGTGTAACTTGGTTTGCAAAAATGAAGAGTGCTTTTCAACAGCGTCCCATAAATTATTTGCAGACTCTTTGCAGGAAGTTCATATCTAGCATTTGGTTTTAGAGTCTTTTTGCTCTATGCTGCAATTTCAGTCTTGACTACGTAAACTAACGCTTCTTTCAATTGGACTGTAAGTTCTGAGATAACAAAGCAAGGTTTCTTCTTTTCCAGATATTTTTAATGAAATATTTCCTTATTCAACTGTTGTTCTCAGTGTGACATTTTTTGATCACTCTTGAAAACTATGTGACGTGAAGGTGAAGTTTTTGAAGTGTAGTGAAAAAATTCTGCTTAAAATAGTTGAGTTCATCGATTTGGCCCTTTTCATCTCTACTGTGGTCATTCTTGTCTTGCTTGAAATACGTGGTTTAATAGTCAACATGTTAAGTAGTGAATCGCATTTCGAAGTGACGATTTCCCTTTATTGAATATGAAAGGAATTTAGCATAAATAGCTTACAACTCAATATTGGAGAGCTGGATGCCAGAAGCAGAAAAGATAAACTCCATCCTTCCTCTACTTCAAGTATGTGTTTGTTTGGTGGTAGATAACCTGTCGGCATTCGTGTGTTTTTTTGTTTTTTTTTTTTTTTAAGGTAGTAGAGACAATATTTCATTTACAGACAGCACTAGAAAACCAAGCTCCGTCATACATGAAACGCTTTTTACTTTTCAGGGAGCCCATTTGATTTGTGCTCAAAACCAAATTGCAAACATTGATTCAGTCTTTGACCTCCAGCCCTGCTTTTCCACCAGATCAAGAGCTCTATATGCCTTTTACGAGGGAAGATCTATGATGCTTTGGATAATAGAACCCTAGCAACATACAGCTACAAAGAGGCCTTGAAGCTCGATGTTTACTGCTTTGAAGCATTTGATCTTTTAACGTCGCACCATATGCTGACGGCACAAGAAGGTCTGGACAGCAGTGTTTCTCAAATACAAGTAACATTCAGCTGCTCTCTCAGTACACCTTTTTCCTGGATAAAAATGAAAGCAATGCTACAAGTAACAGACTTTAAAATGTTAAGAACAGAAGATGTATGAGATGCCTGAAAACTATAATCTGCTCATATCTACATTTAAACTTTATTTTTCACTCTTGTCGTGCTAAGAATTAAAAGAAACAAAGTAACCTGGCTATCCGGTTGATTAGCTCTGGAAGCTCCCGCGCTCTTTGCCCGGCCTAAACACTGTTTCCTGTGTTCTCAATTTCCCAGGCTTTGAATCCATGAAACTTTACTTTAGTTGTAGTAGCCATTGGTTAATACAGCATTCTGAGTGATAAAATTTGACGTATAGAGTAAATAAAAATAGTGAGGTGTTATGTCATCTTTATTACTTTTTATTTAAAAGTATAGAAGGAAAAACTGAGAATCCAATTATTAATTTCTGCAATTGGTAGTATTAACAGTACAGATACACTAAAACAGATGTATTCCTTGTAGTTTCAGGATAAGCATTGTAAAATTCTTTGCGTCTCTAAGTTCTAAAAACGTTGGATCTTGCTATTTCTTCTGTAATGTGACAACTTCATTTTTTTTTAATTCACATAGAAAAAGAACTTCTTGAATCTCTACCTCTTAGTAGACAATGTACAGAAGAAGAACAAGAATTGCTTCACTTCTTGTTTGAGAATAAATTGAAAAAGGTAAACCCCAAAACTGACTAAAAAGCTGGAGAATTGATTGAAAGTCTCAACTTCAGGTGTAAATTTTTTTTTATTCCATTTATTCTGAACATTGGAATAAATAAGGGCTTTGTAGGTTTGGTTATTTTAAAAATTATGATGTAGTAGATATCACTTTATGGGAGCATATAACAGTTTTGTGTGAAATTATTTTCTGGTGTGGTGACAACTTGAAATTCTGATTTTTTTATTTTTTTTTTAGCTTTATGTCTTGAGAAACTTCTAGATGGGGAAAAAGAACATTGATAACATAGGCAAAATGCCAGTTACCTGAAAATACTAGGGTATAGCAACGTTATTCCAGACTATTTTTTCCAAAGATAATGTGAGAGCACTGAAAGCCATATATTCGTCAATATTCATTTCTACAGCCTACAAATAACATATTGAGACTAACAAAGCATCTTTCATGTTCTAAGTGAGCTTTTAAGTACATTATAAAGAACCATTTTACCAAATATGTGTTTTATGGACTTTAGGTTTAAAATTAATATTAAGAAGCTTAATGCTTCTTAAATATTCTTTTAGAAATAAAAATACTAATACTTACCCCATCTGATTTTTAGATTGGTTGTTGTTTCTTTTGTATTTCAGTATAATAAACCCAGTGAAACATTGATTCCTGAATCAGTAGATGGTCTTCAGGAAAACCTGGATGTGGTGGTATCCTTAGCTGAAAGACATTACTATAACTGTGATTTCAAAATGTGTTACAAGCTTACTTCAGTGTAAGTATACAAAGCAACTTCGAGCGTTTTTTTTTCTCATATGGTGTAGTATAACAATTATGCCTGGGCTCACAGTGAATATAATTGTTCAATGGATTGACATACAAAACCATTTGATACGAAGTTTCAGGTATTTAAAACGTGTAGTTTGTGTCTTGCAAGACATGGTGTTTTTAAGATACGTAGCAGAAGTATCCAAAGCAAAACTCCGGTTAATCAGCACTGTGCGGCACCTCCCTTCATTCATCCTCTTCCTTACTCTGGTACCTCCAGTTTTGTGTGTTCTCTTGCCTGCTTCTTGTTTGGCCTTCAGAATGAACAGGTTTGGATCAGTTGGTTCGTTAGGCAGTATGATTTCTCTAGCTGATTAGAAGTTATGTTAATTTTGGGTTGCCAAGTATTGTGTCTCAGTTGTTCCGTAGCCCAGGCATACGCTGCTGTTGGTTGTCAGATCATAGAATCATAGAATGGTTAGGGCTGGAAGGGACCTTCAAAGGTCATCTAGTCCAACTCCCCTGCAAGGAACAGGGATATCTCCAACTAGATCAGGTTGCTCAGGGCCTCATCTAACCCGGCCTTGAACGTCCCCAGGGATGGAGCATCCACCACCTCTCTGGGCAACCTGGTCCAGCATTCTACAACTCTCATGGTAAAAAATTTTTTCCTAATATCCAACCTGAATCTACTTCCCTCTATTTTAAAACCATTACCCCTTGTCCTATCACAACTGGCCCTCCTGAACAGCCTCTCCCCATCTTTCTTGTAGGCCCCCTTGAGGTACTGGAAGACCGCTATAAGGTCACCCCGGAGCCTCCTCTTCTCCAGGCTGAACAGCCCCAACTCTTTCAGCCTGTCCTCATAGGAAAGGTGCTCCAGCCCTCTTATCATCTTCATGGCCCTCCTCTGGACCCTCTCCAACTGGTCCATGTCCTTCTTATGTTGGGGACTCCAGAACTGGACGCAATACTCCAAGTGAGGTCTCACAAGGGCAGAGTAGAGGGGGAGAATCACCTCCCTCGACCTGCTGGCCACGCTATGGGTCAGAACAACAACATGGATTGCTTCTCAGCCATGGTTGTGGAGCTAACCTTTCTGCTGGCCTGACAGCTACCTCTTTTCTTCTCTTTTCTTAAAACTGGATCTTTGTGTTTGTACTGCATAAACTCAGAATATTGGTAGCATAAAATGGAAGGGGTTTTGTTTACTTTTCTTTTTTTTTTTTTTTATAGTAAAGCTTTTTCTTAGTTGAAGCAAGCCAGCACTATGTAGAGTATCCCATGGAACCCAGTACAGGCGAGGTTTTTGGGAAGGCTGTGGAGAATGCTGACAGTTACGATGAATTTAAGCATCTGAGTAAAATAATGATCCTGTTAAAATAAATTGCTCCAATTAAGTCAACAAAATTATACTGTTGCATCTTTGTTTCTGAAATTTAATTGCTGTGTGTTGTCTAGCAGAAAGTGGCAGGAGTAAATGTATGCTAAGGAGGAGACTACCACAGATGCTAGAGCTTGGAAATGAGTCTGGGAAGTTCATATGACTTTGAAGCTTTAGACTTTCTCCAAGAGACCATTTAATACACTTGTTTATATGTTCTTTTATACTTTTAATTTGAAATACTTCGAACTATTTTAAAATGTCAACTAAACTTTTAACCATTTCAAGATGTGCTTCTCAGAGAATAGGGTCATACTGTTGTAGTTCTGATTTAAGAGATTCTGTGAATAGATTTCAAGACGTTTTATTTTTCTCTGCTGAGTTTACCAGTTGCCAGTGCTTACAAAAAGGGCACATGCCTACAAGCCATGTCTTGCATGCAGTCTGTTGTCTGTGAGACTCTTCCATTTCTAAACACCACAGGAAATAGAAAACGAAAACTGAGCTAAATATGTTCCCTGAGGCATACTGCTTAGAGTTAAGCTCAGAAAGTTGAGGACTGTTGCTTGAAAGTCGCAATCCAATGTATGGAAAAGATGAACAGAAATGTTGTTGTTTGTGGGTTAAATTTGAAGTGACCTGCAAGAAAATGTATATTTTATTCTGGTTTTCCGATTGTTTATTCAGCTCGCCAGAATTTTCTGTTAAGCTAAATTAATAGCTATTTTTCTGGTCTTAAGATAGTCTTTACTATGCTGTTTATTAATAGTTACCTTCTAGTCGCAAATAGTTTTCCAATGCCTAAAGTGGTAATTAACTGGAACATTACACACTGTAAAAGCAGCTTATAACACATTAAAAATTTTTTAAATGTGCATTGCAGATTTTTTTTTTCTTTTTTAGAGTGATGGAAAAAGATCCTTTCCATGCAAATTGTTTACCTGTGCATATAGGGACACTTGTGGAGCTTAATAAAGCGAATGGTAAGAAGCACAATATTTAATATGAGTCAAAAGAAGATTGTAATGCTTCAATTTTAAAAAATAATTAAGGATGCCAAGAAACTCCCTTATATAACATTTTAAAAAATTACATATATTTTTCTTCCTACCTGCAGTTTCAAGAAAACAGCGGTAACTGGCAAAGAAGGGAGTTTCAGACCTGACAGCGGAGCGGGAGGGAGTAGTTGTGCAAAGAGTCTTTATTCATTCATGATCACGAGTGTCTCGTTCTTAACCACTAAGCTACATAACCAGAAAGTTAATGAGCTACCCTGCTTCATTTCTGTTGTTCGATTGCTGTTTCGAGGTGCTCTTCCTAGAGTGTCTAGGTGTACTTTTTCTGCTCAGCAACAAAATGGAAATGTATTAATTTAAAGTAGAAGGAACTCTTCAGCAGTATGTATGCTTAGGTGGACATGCTTTTTTCCATATTAGAAAAAATTCTAGACTCCTCTTGCCTTTGCTGTTACGAAGGCCTGTTTTTAGTTCAAATTTAGTAATCTTGCAGCACCTTTGCTAGAATTACGATAATAGCTTACTTGCAGCTGGGATGGCTTTTTCTTGTTTCAGACTGCATGTAAACATCCAAATCAAGTGAGGAGCTTGAATGTGTTTAAAAGCAATTAGAGAATACAATAAGGAGCCCATATGATTTGCAGTATCTCAAAGGATGATGCTTTGTATGTACACAAATAGGTCATTAGGTGTAATAGTACTTCTCAATGTTTAGTAAGTGTACTTTTCATTTACTTTACAGTTAACTACATCTGAAAGTGTGGCCAATACTCTGATTTTTCTTCTAAGTCTGCCTTGAGAAGCATCTTGTAAATAAGTTGGTTTTTGTAAGCCAGTTTTCATATTTGATTTTTCTGACACTAAGAATCGATACAAAGTACTCCAGGACAAACTGATCAATTTAAGAGCACTGTACTCAGAAGAAATAGAAATTTTATGTACCATAATGCTCTTTATTTTGAAATTGCATAGGCAATAGAGTCGTTATCCTGTATCTGACTACTTCTGCTGTTATTAGAAAATTTGTATTAAGTTATTCGAATAACTACAGTTACTATTTTTATTAGAAAAGTAATCACTCTAGAATTATTCCAAATAATACAGTCATTTATTTGCTTTTGTCCTATTTTCCGCATATTATTGCACAGGATTCTACTTTGGAATTTATCTAGCCAGTATGTTATACCTTTTAGATGTATTAATTTCAATAGTGTTTTACCGTGACAAGATACATTCAAGCGTAATACTACAGGCATTTATTTTAATGTATGTTAATGACCTAAGTTGTTGCGGAATTTTTAAGGAGTGGCATGTATAGCTGCTTATTTATGTGCTGTGAAGACTTATGTGGGTTGGTTTTGCCTTTTTTTTTTAGTTAATTGCAAAACTGAATGTTTTGAAGCAGTTTGAAGGATTACCACTAAACAGAAAACATTTTTGTTCACTTATGCATTAATAACATGAAATTTTCTGAATATTTTGTATAGAAAGCTAAAGGGCTTGAAGCATCTTAATGTTGTGGCTCATTTTAATTTTCTTTTCTTGTTTCTTCCCACAATGTAGAGCTTTTCTATCTTTCTCACAAACTGGTGGACTTGTACCCAAATAATCCTGTAAGTTGTTCTAAGCCTTCATTACCTGGTAGTTTTTTCTAGATGAGAGCACGTAAAAGTTGTAACGTAATAGTCAGGTTGAGCAACAGAATTCAAAATCTCTTCCTGGATGGAGCTAGTGAAAGCAGTTCGCTCCTTTTATTTTCTATGCATTGTGGTTTTTATACTAAGGTTCTTTTTTTTTAAAGCGAAGTACCTGTGAAATATATTCTATGTGAGGTATTCACTTTGAATAATAATTTAAAACAAATGCTACAGTAATAAATATATATGCACCTCTGAGGAAATTTTACAGTGTTTGAACACCTTCATAGGGAAAATTGTTTTCCTTTTACTCAGTCTGAATCTCCCATGTTGCAACTTGTTCCTGTTGATACCTGAAAAGGAAATTGAACTTTCCAAGACTCGTTTTAAGTTTTAGAAAGCAGGCATTCTTTATTGCAGCACTGGGTGCACGGGGGATTTCTCCTCCTAGTGTGCACACCCGGCTTCTGGACAGAAAGCTAGTTATACACTACAATCATACGTATTCATAACATATTTACATGTTCTTAAGCTATTGGTTAATTTTCTCTCGTTTTACACATAAATTACTTCGCATGCTCAGTTCTCTTCCTCCACCCCTTTCTTTTGGGTCTGGGGTGTATTTAGGGTAGGTGGTCCGTGAGTCAGTGGTCGCGATCTCCCCCTGCCGGAATTACCTTTTCCCCCAAGTCACTGCATGTTCACAGTTCAGAAAAACATGATACCAAAGTTTATGCAGTTTCTGGGATGTTCCCTCCAAGGGCAGACAGTTCTTGATAAAGAGTCTCCTTTTTAATCACTCCTGACAGCTTCAAGGATGCTCATCTTGTTAGTTTCTTTAGGTATGCGTAAATCACCTATTGCCGACTAAACCCTTCATGAAACTCTTACACAAAAACTTTAACCCCTTTATTGTTGGGTAACACCTTGCCTCCCATCCTGTCATTGCACCTCTGAGAAGAGTCTGGCTGTCTTCTGTGTTCCCTACCATTAGGTAATTGAAGATAGCAATAAGCTTTCCACTCAGCTCTCTCTTCATGAGGCTGAACAAACCCAGTTACAGACACACATGCCAGCAGTTCTGGCTTGTCTGTAACATCAAATAATTTGAAAAGCTGACTGCGATTTCAGTGAAAATATTCCTAACTTCTCTAATTATTATCCTTCCTCTGTTTTGCGTCACCTATGGTGATGTTTCATTAAAATCAGTGTGATATATCTAACAATATTCTATTTTGATTTTAATGTGTAGGTGTCATGGTTTGCAGTAGGATGCTACTATCTCATGGTTGGCCACAAAAATGAACATGCCAGAAGATATCTCAGGTACAGGTGGTTTTTTTTTTTTCAGGTTTTCCGTAGTGAATCTCTTGCTCGCTTGCTAAATAAATATTTAATGTTTCCAATTGTTTGTAAGCTCATAAATTAAACAGAAGCCTTGATAAACTGGTTACTACTAAAATATTCCTCATGTTGCCGCCCTTTTTTTGGTATAGCAATTTAGACCTCAACCTTCTAGATACATAAGTCTGTGTGTCATTTTTGAAGTGGCGTATCTTTTGGCAGTCACCTTCCTGTTATGGGTGGGTGTAGTCCCTGCATTCGCTCATTCTGCCAAGCTCACTACAGCTAGGCAATCAAGCCTCAGCTTGTAGTTTCAAGCATTCTCCCAGTTTCAGGTTTCATATCTTAAAGGAAAGAGTTAGATAGCCAAATGTCAGAATTTTCTATCTAGTTCTTTCTTTGCACAAACAGCCTTGGACTGTTTAGGTTGGTCAGTCAGTCCAGTGCTCTTTCCTGCGGGTCTTATGTGTGTGTATTGGTTATCAGCACTGGGGAGTGGGACCTTGCTGTGAAGTGTGGTGTTTGTTTTGATGCTGTAAGCTTAAACTGAGAAGGCTTAAATCAACTAGTAAAGCTTTCATTTTTCTTCTCGAGACCTTTATAGACAATATGTGTAAATATGAGTTAGTAATTTAGACTGTTTAAGTGCCTGGTTATTATGAGTAAACAATTTAAATTCCTGAGGGACATAGGTGGTGAAATAAAGAACATAGTTATTAAATCTGCAAGCATGCTTAGCCAGGAAGGGTCTATAGATGTGTTAGGGGGAAAAACAAAACAAAACAAGATACCAGAATGCAAGGTAGTTCTGCCAAAGAGGAAAAAAGGTCTGGTAAAAGTGAAACAGGAACAAGATGCTACAAGGCTAAGGACAGCTGTGGACTAGGCACTAGTTTTTAGAAAAGGATCTGGAGATACCATGGATAAAAACATAAGCTCCCATATTGTTTTGGAGTCACAGGACATCGTGCTGGAGCGTGCTGAACAGGGTAGAAGGCACAGCTGGGCAGTGCATCTGTAGCATGTAAGGGAAGTATCGTTCTGGCTGCTGCAGGAGATCTCTGCACCCTTTGCGTCTTGCAAAAGGGCTTACCTCATCTTGGCACCAATTAGGAAAACAACATTTGTGATAGAACATGATCCATCTTTTATGACAGTAACAAAGCTGTATTGTAATGTGTTGCTGTTGACAAGTCAGCGTGTGTGGAGAACTCAAGATGGATGTGAGATGATCAAATTGAATTCAAGAGAAGGCACTAAACAAGCATTCTGGAGAAGTTGACCAATAAGGAAAGTTTTTGAAGTGATTGAAGCTGTTTAGGATGTAGGGTGGGAAGATGCAAATGTTGGAATATGTAAAGTTTTGTCCCAGGAGACAGAGAACAAACAGTTCCCTAGGATCCGTGATGAGAAATAACGAGTTTAACTGTGACAAACAAAATTTAGATTAAATGTTGGGGAAAAAATGAAGTGTTTAAGTGTAGTTAAGCAACAGAATAGATTACTTGTGGAAAACGTAGGATCTCCGTGTCAGAAGCTTTCAAGAAAAGATAGGGCACGTCTGTCATGAGATGTTTAGTTATGAATGCCTTTGCCTTCTGACCAAGCAAATACCCTACAGAGCTTTCTAACGTTCCTGTCAAGTCCATATTTCTGTAGGGACTTCAGGTTGCAGTCTTGATGCTTAGGTTGCAGTCTTCAGCTCAGGACTTAGGTGACATTTTGTATACTTCTCTGATGCATGGCAACCGTCTGCAATGTCACAAATAAGTACTCTTGTCTTCATTAAGGCTAGTACAATTACATGGCAAAATTTAAACACACAGTTCAATCTAAGAGTTCATCTGGTATTTTCATATCCTGCTTGTGAAACTTATGTATGCTAGAATATATTTATTTTGAAATGTATAGCTAGAATTTTGTAAAACGTTATGAGTCATTACTAACTTTTTCTGTATTTTGGCCAATTCACCTATTATATTATTATCTATGTTCAGTAATATCAATAAATTCCTGCTGTCTTTGAACAGCAATAGAAATAATACAGTGAATTCTTGAAAATGTGTGATGCTTTAAAGTGCTTGTTGTTGAACTTTTAAACTTTGTTTAAGCTGGTCATTACAGAAGATTATCTTAATAGATACATAATGATGTGGCACAGCATTGCTATGTAAATAGTCATGTGAAGCAGATTAAATTTAATTTTTTATACGTATATTTGTTTAATTTTTTATGTATGTTTTTGCTTATGACCTACTCTTGTTTTTTAGCAAAGCTACTACACTTGAGCGAACGTATGGACCTGCATGGATAGCATATGGACATTCATTTGCAGTTGAGAGTGAGCATGACCAAGCCATGGCTGCATACTTTACAGCTGCACAGCTCATGAAAGGGTATGTCAAAAAGGTCATACTCAGAAAAATTAAAATTAATCCGTAAATAGTGTAGAATATTTACCTATATCCCTTTAAACAGTAGGAATACATTTGCAATAATTAGCTGGTAGAGAACAAAGGAGGGAAAAACCCAGTAATTTCATCATCTGCATCTGACTACATTATTTGTACTTGATTATTGTTACGATTAAGTCAAGATTTATATTTAGGTAATCTGTGTTCTACCTGAAAGTTCTCTGAAACTTGTGAATCATGTTTGTCATACCACGTCATAAACTGCTGTATAGTAATATCTTGAACAGCTGTTTCATCCTGTGGAGAAGGTTGTAAAATGATTAGAGGACTAATCATGTCACATTGTATATGAAACAGTATTTGCATTTGGTTGTAGTTATTGGTAAATGTAATCCCTTTGTTATTACTACTTCTGTATTCTATTTGTAAGCAAAATGTAGGAAGGATAGTAGGGGAAAAAACACAACCCTCTGAACTAACTTAAGCACTGAGAAAATACATGTAATTCCAGAGCAAGTTACAACTGTGTATTGGAGTTGAAGTTCTTGTCAATAACTTACAAAGTTCTCTTAGGTTAATAGTCCATTTAAATCAGCTTTTTACTTGGATGTACATAAACATATGCAAACACAGTTGGTGTTTCTTTATAGTTTGTGATGCCATTCCTGATAAGTGCATGATATTTGCCTTTTTTTTAATAGGTGTCACTTGCCGATGCTCTATATTGGACTGGAATATGGTTTGACCAACAACTCAAAGTTAGCCGAAAGGTTTTTCAGCCAAGCTTTAAGCATTGCACCTGAAGATCCTTTTGTTATGCATGAAGTTGGAGTGGTTGCATTTCAAAATGGAGAGTAAGCTTGCAAAATGAAACATGGATTACTCTAAAGTGTAATGTGCCAATATATCTACAAAAGTATTTCTGTTGAGCTACAGAATGCAAAGTTTCCTTTTTTTCTAGTTTAGATGGTGTTTACCCTAAACCCTTGCTTGCTATGTTGTTCTTCCTTGTTTAAGATAGAACAAGGAAAGAATGTAACGCTTGAGGAACATAGAATGGTTAGGGTTGGAAGGGACCTTAAAGATCATCTAGTTCCAACTCCCCTGCCATGGGCAGAGAAATCCTCCACTACACCAGGTTGCCCAAAGCCTCATCTAACCTGGCCTTGAACACTTCCAGGGATGGGGCATCTACAACTTCTCTGGGCAACCTCTTCCAGTGCCTCACCACCCTCAATGTAAAAAATTTCTTCCTTATATCTAATCTAAATCTGCCCTCTTTCAGTTTAAATCCATTGCCCCTTGTCCTATCACTACACACCCTTGTAAAAAGTCCCTCTCCAGCTTTCCTGTAGGCCCCCTTTAGGTACTGGAAAGTTGCTATAAGATCACCCCAGAGCCTTCTCTTCTCCAGGCTGAACAGCCCCAACTCTCTCAGCCTGTCTTCATAGCAGAGGTGCTCCAGCTCTCAAATCATCTTCGTGGCCCTCCTCTGGACTTGTTCCAGTAGCTCCATGTCCTTATGTTGGGGACTCCAGAGCTGAACACAGTATTCCAGGTGGTGTCTCACGAGAGCAGAGTAGAGGGGCAGAATCACTTCCCTCGACCTGCTGGCCACACTTCTTTTGATACAGCCCAGGATACGATTTGCTTTCTGGGCTGCCAGTGCACATTGCCGGCTCATGTTGAGCTTCTCATCCACCAGCACTCCCAAGTCCTTTTCCTCAGGGCTGCTCTCGATCCATTCTCCGCCCAGCCTGTACTTGTGCATGGGATTGCCCCAACCCACGTGCAGGACCTTGCACTTGGCCTTGTTGAACTTCATGAGGTTCTCACAGGCCCACCTCTCCAGCCTGTCAAGGTCCCTCTGGATGGCATCCCTTCCCTCCAGCGTGTCCACAACACCACACAACTTGGTGTCATCTGCAAACTTGCTGAGGGTGCACTCGATCCCACTGTCCATGTCTCCAACAAAGATGTTAAATAGCACTGGTCCCAGACAGATGCCTTTTCAAGGCATGCAACTCTGCCAAATGACAGGCACACACAAGTGCACGTGCTATGAAATTTTGTACAGCAAACCATTTTACCAGCTGAGGAGGTTCCAAATATATTCTGAAAATAACTAACAGAAATAAGAACTGTTTAGTGAATATTCATGGTTTGCTTCTGATTTTTTAACTTCGTCCTGTTAGCTCTTAGGAGCACATGCAAAATAGTCATACGTAAATTACTGGGTTTTTTGTAGCTGATTTCACTCGTACGACAAAATAACGTCAAAGAACTGTTCTTTACAATACAGTTTTCTCATACTGCTAATGAAAACTCTTCAGTAATTTACTTTTTTTTCCCTCAACCCTTCAATTCTTAGCTGGAAAACTGCAGAAAAGTGGTTTCTTGATGCACTGGAAAAAATCAAAGCTATTGGAAATGAGGTATTTTTCCTAATAACATGCATGATCATAAATTCATAAAACTCCAGGAAATTTCTGTAATATCTTCTGACAAAATATGTTGTGCTTATTTTAGGGTAGAAGCAATAGAGTGTAAATTTGACTTTAAAACTTGGGCCATCTGCTTGTAATCATGTATGTTGGGGTTTTAGACAAGAATCATCACACATTATCTTCAGTGCTATAGGAAAAGGCAAAAAGTGTGTTTCTTTATGAAATGAGAAGAAAATAAGCGTTGACTGGAAGATGGAATCCAGGTGTCATTCTCAGTCTTAGGTCTCAGTAGACCAGTGGTTCTTGACCTGAGGGTGGAACTGGGTATGCAGATGAAGATGGTTTCTGCCACCTTAAGCGTTAGCTGTTTCTTGAAGCTGTTTCTTCCATTTTTGTTTGAATGTAATCCTGTGTGAGAGTGGGCCCAGGAATGCTTAACTAACTTCCTGAAAGTAATCAAAATAATCACATTTTTCCTGTCAAAAACTCGTCAAACGCTGGAACACACAAATGAGTTTGTACCTAAAGAAAAACATTTTACTAGAGTAACTTAAGATGCCTTAATGAAAGCAGCACCACCTTGTCACAGGCTTCTTGTCAATTTTAAGACAGGTTTTCTCAATTTTTTTTTCTTTTTAGTTTAAATTTAGTGAACAAGGACACCACCTCATGCTGCTATAATTATTAACATGGCATCTTATATCAAGATAATGAAATTGCTTCTAGAACAAAATAAACCTTCTATAAAGTGGAAAGCACTGAAAAAATCTATAATCTTTGTGTGGACAAGGCACACATTTACTAAAACTAACTGCACGGATACTAATTTATACACTCACCAATATATAAACAGGGTTGTTCTGTTCTAGTTAAAGCTGTATTGTTCATGCGAATGCCACACGCTTTGTAGATCAGGCTTCAAATTATGCAAATGGCTAAATTCTTTAGTGTGGCGGTTTTCTTGTTTAGTGAGAAGTACTAAATATCAACATATCTACAAACACACAAATGGAAGTCTAGAATTAGAGTGGGAAACACCTCAAATAAGATTCTCTTACATTGTTATAAGTCACAAATTCATAATGCAATCGAGTCCAAATGATTTTTAATTTCATCAAAAAGTGTTCTGAGGATTTTTGTTGGCTCATATTGTCTTCTGTGTGTCTTGTAAATGAGCTAATTGAATTAAAGCAGATGAAGTTAGACTATGGAGAAGACAGGAAAAAGACCTTCAGTATTTATGAGTATTTTACAAACACCTAATTTGGGGTCTTCGGTACTACTAGGCTGAGAAACTTGATGTGATTTTTAAGTAGAAAACAAATTTTGTTTGGTTCGCATCCAAGTTTTACTATCACTGACCCTTTAATTGGGTTTAGGGAATGGAAAAATTAGAAAAATTAGTTATTGAATAAATGTTTTGAGCTAAAATATGTGTTTTGAAAAGACCTGAAAATGCTTATGATATGTTTCTTGGTCGTGAATGAGTTGCCTTGTTCATTTGTATATGTGGTGTTTTTTTTTTTAAAGTAGACAAAATTCAGTTACGTCTGGGAAGCTGCAGTTATTTGAATTGTTGCATTATTTTGCAGGTAACAGTTGATAAGTGGGAGCCTTTATTGAACAACTTAGGACATGTCTGCAGAAAACTCAAGTAAGCAGAGAGTACTGGAGCTACATTTATCTGGAATACTACACAAATGTATTTTCTCTATGCCTGCCTCTCATTTATATCAAGATTATGTACCACATGAGAGCAGTGTAGAAGCACCTTATAAGAACAAGATTCCCTAAATCAGCTTGTGAACGTAAATACATTAATCACCCCTTATATCCAGTTTCCTACAAGTGAGTTAATGTACTTAATGTGAAGAAAGCCTTTCCTTAACTACTGGTTCTTACTGGATAGAAATTTGGTCGAAGGCTTTTAGGTCCTTGTATGGATCTGAGTTTTAACTGGCTGCTTGAGTATGTCCACTGCTTTAGTTAACATAAAGGTGGTTTTGTGCTGATGAATTGCTTGGATCAGTGCTTGTGGGTTTTTTTTTTTCTTGAGGTGAAATACTCAGTGACGTTAACACAGCAATAAAATATTACTTTATGGTTTTTGAGAACAGAACTATTTCATATTTCATTTCATATTTGCATTCTAGGAAGAGAAAAAGAAAGGCAGAGTATATATGTAAGCTTTAACAGTTTTAACATAAAGATTTTCTCATTAATTACCTTCATCTGATGTTAACCAGTGTTTTCTTTTGTTTAATCAGTACCGTATCTTTTTTGTGTGTGTCATGGTTTTAACTGTCCAATTCGTGTATACTGTAATTTTTGCTTCAAAGCTGTCAATGAGAATGTGATTATGGTAGATAAAAGTCGTACTTCTGCTTTGGCTTTGGTAGTAATTGCTTTGTGCTCAAATTGCCAATTAGTCTTCATTTTCATTATGAAATACAATGTATAATGGTTACCCCTTCTGCCAAGATCAAGCAAAAGGCACTGCTTCTGGAATCCATTCATGAGTATAATTGCAGGGTTTTTCTTCAAATACTTGTTTCAGTTATAATTTCTTTTGTCTTTTTTTAATTTCTACAATAAGTTAGTAACTGCTTACATCACATTTAGGGGAATTTGCATTGTATTATTTGTTCAGGTTCAGAAAGCCAGCCTAATGTAATTCTACATCCTTGTAAACCATCTTTTGAGAAAATCGCATTGAGAATTTAGGCAGCTGTACATATGCTTTGACAACTTAAAATTCTGTAATAATTTACTGTTCATAAAAACTAATTTCAAGTTCATAATACATGCTTTTGTTCTTGTGAAAAAAACCTACTGGATATATGTCTGCTCACTATCATTATGTGGTTGAAGTTTGAAAGCAGCATATTAAAATACAGTGGTAGTTAATTGGACTGGTAAATACTATGAGTGAAAATAAAATTCAAACCATGGGAAAGTTTCGTGCAGCAAGCAAACAGTTGCATAATTTTTCTGCCTCAATTGTTACTTACTGCCCTCTAACAGTTTTGTTAATGTTGCTGTTTTGCATAATTTCGTTATAACTGTAGACGTGAAAATTTCTTCTGAATAGACAATTGCTATCTTTATACAACTTGCTACTAGGATGTCAAATGTGACAATTTAATTTCTCAGAGTAATGCCATAATGTACATTTAATCCTTGTTTTATAAAATAACAAATGCAATAAACAGTCTAATTAATGGATAATTTTTAAAGAAAGGGTGGCTAGTATTTGAAAGAAATTACGGATATGTGTAAATCTTCTTTTCTGATAGAGGACAGTAGCAAAATGGAAGTGACAAAAGTATCAGTGTATGTAGCACTTCAGGGTTGTGAAATTTCTGCCCGGAGAGCTTTTCTCACTTTGAACGATGAGTGGTTTAGTCTCGTACTGCTCCTTTGCTCCCCTGGGGAGGAAAATGAAAGCTGCAGAAAGCAAGCAAGCCAATGTTACAATGAGCAGCATTAAATGTCCAGAGCAATTTACCATATCACATTGCTCAGCTCATCTCCAAACGGGGCCTCGCTGTAGGCAGCTGTTGTGCTACGTAAGGGGAAGAATGATTTCTCAATTACTTTGAGGAAGAAAATTGTCAATATCCACAAGTCTTTTGTGCGTTCTATTATGTTCAGAGTATGAAGCAATAATTTTTAAGTTCCTGCAGAACTGCACGCCACTGAGCGAAGGAAAATAGCAATATAATACTATAAAAACACTTTTCACCCTGAAGCTTACCAACAGATCTTCTGTATTTAATCCTAACAGGAAATATGAAGAAGCACTGGAATACCATCGACAGGCTCTAGTATTAATTCCTCAAAATGCTTCTACTTACTCTGCCATTGGCTACATACACAGTCTAATGGGCAATTTTGAAAGCGCAATCGACTATTTTCACACGGTATGTAACTGGCTTAAATTCAAGTGCTGGTCACGTACTCTGTTATTTACTGTTTCATTCTGGTTTGGTTTTGGAACCAGCATTTTATCCAGCTTCTAAATTAGTGTTTATTTTATGATCTTAATTTTTTTGGAAAAATTTAATCTTCCTCAATTTTCTGTTGATTAGATAAAAAATGGCCACTTTGTGAAACTTAGTACTTGGATCCTTCTTTGTTATGAATTCACAGAATTAATTGAACATTGTTAATTGTCGTACATATTTTATATACATAAACTTCTCATGCAGCTGAAATGACTTAAAATACTTCCACCCTGTGCCTTGAAGTAGAAATTTTACAGCAAGTGCAACATTTAAAGATATGCTACTTTCTGTTATCTTAGATTTATCTTTACTATATGATACTTGTATATTATTACTGCAGGACAGTGTGGTGATTTTACGTTTTCATAGAGTAACAGCGAATTTTCCTCAGCTGAGTTTTCAGCATTCAAGTTGATTGGCTTGAATTTAGCTGCAGTTCTGTTTACCTAGAAGCTTGTATTAAGTATGTTTAGTTGTAATTACTTTAAGCGTGTCTCAGTCTGTTTCGTTACCAATTGTACCTTAGCTATACAAAATTAACTTCCTCACAGGTTTTCTAGCAGTTATTCTAGTAGTGTGTTATACTTCGTGGTTTGTGAATGATTCTCTGTTTGTGTACGTATCCTTTTCTGGTTTTGTTTGTGCTTTGCTCGCTTACTACTTCAGCCAGTTCATATGACAATACTCTTTCAGTTGTGCAGTGTTTCACTTTACAGTGAAGGCGATGCTCTGGAGCATTGTCGAGCAACAAAACAACAAACTCGGAACCATCGTGGACTTAAGATGTAAAGGGTTTTATTTTCTACTGAATACTTTTTAGTGTTTGGTTTTGTTTGGGTTTTTTTCAATAGGCCCTTGGTCTTAGGAGGGATGACACGTTTTCAGTCACGATGCTTGGACATTGCATAGAAATGTATATTGGTGATTCTGAAGCCTACATTGGTAAGTCTGTCCCTTACATGACTCTTAAGTCATCGAGTCCTTTGAGAGGAGTATTAATCTTACACCAAGAAAGACTGTCTACCATTACCTAGTTAACTTACGAAGTAGAATACGTCTTTGTTTGAATTTTTTTGTTTTATTTTTGTTTTAAATGGCTAAATGAGTCAGAACTTATCAGCAATTGCAGATGACCACTGGTTTTTCTAAGTATCATGACAGTAAATTCTTACCAGTATAAAGAAAGGAAACACTTTGCCATTGGAGGTAGTGATGATTTCTTTTATGGAAAATACTGATTTGTGGCAGCTTAGAAACCAAAGGGAACGGGGAAGACATGAAACAGAAATATGGAGTTAGAAAATCAGAGGACTTGATTTCAGCTAATGCTACTGTAGAGAGACATGGGCAAGGCATTTTCACCATGTCAAAACTCCACACTGCAGAGGCAGGATAAGTTCTTCCGCCTCCAAAAATAGAGCTTTACATATGGTAAAAAAAAAAAAATGCTTCATAACAATAACACATTATGTTGCCATAGTCTGAAATATTCTATGAAAGCTTTCTGCCCCCCAAAACCTTTATAGTGACATATTTCTGCTTTGTTGA
Source organism: Tauraco erythrolophus (assembly GCF_009769465.1). NCBI lineage: Eukaryota > Metazoa > Chordata > Aves > Musophagiformes > Musophagidae > Tauraco > Tauraco erythrolophus. Next base: position 67,551,701 of record NC_141465.1, on the reverse strand, counting down.
ACTCGGTGATTTATCTGTAATGAACACAGTTGATATTCTGTCAAGCACGTTAACGAGGCTGACGCCAGTAAAAGCCATTTGTGTGCTCTATTGCTTTTCCTGCAGATTTTTCACACAATTGAAGCAGATGTTTCTTCTCAATATTATTGTCTTGCTCCATATGTAGTTGGTTAACACATCTGGAAGAACCACGCAGCTGTGTGATATGCATTAACGCAAACCATACTGTGTGTAACTTAAACAACAGGAAAAGCCTCTTAGAGAATTGGCAATTACTTCTGCTAACGGACTTTTGAATCCAAGTTGTACTTCTCGTGTTGTGCTTTTTTCCAAAAGGAGGCTGGCGGATTTTTTCCAAACAACTCTATTCAACTTCAGTCATTAAGCAACAACAGCTCCCTATTAATCTGAAAGCAGAGACTTATAGTAGTTTCTGGATGACAGTTTCTTTGAGATACGTTTTTGAGTGTGTTCAGTTGCAATAAACTAATGGTTTGCCTGTTTTCCTAGGAACAGAGATCAAAGACAAATTAAGATGTTATGACTTTGATGTACACACAATGAAGACATTAAAGAACATAATTTCACCTCCCTGGGATTTCAGAGAATTCGACATAGAAAGACAAACTCTGGACGAAAGTGGCATAGTAACATTAGAGACCTCGCATCAAAGGAAAAGTACAGATACCAGTCGCCCATTGGAAGAAACATTCGAGATTGAAATGAATGAAAGTGATATGATGTTAGAAACATCAATGTCAGACCACAGTACGTGACCATAAACACTGGTAGAGAGCTCATTTTGTCTAAGTGTATTATGTTTGTTTTAGCGTTTTTGTTATGGTGTTATACTTTCAAGAATTTGCTATTTTTATATGAATTCAAACTACTACTCTGTACTCAACACCGGAGAAATAATGCTTGCCTTAAGGATGATTAAAAAGTATACATGACGGACTATTTCTACAAAACTGCTCATACATGATGAAGTGAAAAATAAATTCACTTTTTTTTAACTGTTTACTGATCCATGTGTCTGCCATCAGTAAGACTGTGAAGGTTTAAAAATAGTATTTAACATGGAACCATTTAAAATGTTGTTAAACTGAATAGCCAGTCTAATATAGTATTCTGTGGCTTCTGAGTTTTCATCCTGTCTGTGAGGAATGCTTCCTTAGTAAATAGACCAAAACAATCCATGAAGTTTTATACTTACTACTTTATAAATATGTATTCCCTTAAGGAGCAGTTTCAATGGTTTTCCATCATTCGACTTCAATTTGGCATACATTCAATTGATGACAAAGCATGTTACTTTCTTATAATTCCTCCTAGTTTTTTTAATTTCAGTTCTTTATCCTTCTGTATTGTGTTACTGAAACTGTATCTGTTTTTGGTAAGCTGACTCAACAACAAATGTGAGTGACGTAAACATGAAGACAAATCAGTCTTCCCCGCAATTAGCGCTGTAATAAAGTTGTAAGCCACAGTGTTACTACTGCAGGGACCGCAGTCATTCACTTCACGCACGGTTGTTTTGTCAAAGCAAAGGACTAACTGAACAATACACATAACACAGTTTTTACAAGTCTCTAAAGTGTGGTAATTTTAAATATCATTGATTCACTGAAAAATGAAGTAAAACATATGCCTCTGAAACAGCAGCAGTGAATGTGTCCATCCCCTAACCAAGACAGGTCTGTTTGCCTTCTTAGCATGCATGTTGAATGTATTTCTATAAACTTTTCCTTTCCCTTCTCTTTTTGCCTGTTCCACGTATGTCACTGTGTGGGGCTTAAAATTAAGAACGTAATGCTACAAGCTGTCGTAATATTTTCATCTGTGACTTCCAGCTAAGTTTTGGCATTTAATGTTTAGAATAGGCTTCCTGAAGTTTAGCATTCCAGACTGTAGCGTGAATTACTTCAGGACTCTAGAACTAGCAATTTTTCTGTAGACGAAGATTTTTCATGAAATACGATAACGATTTTTGGTTTAGTCAGCAAAATAAAATAATTGGTCTAAAATGTAATTTCTACACTGTATCTCAGTACATTTGTGTTAACATTTAAACATGTATTTTCAATTATACTTTTAGTATAAAGCTTATATGTTTGGTTATGGTGATATAAATTTCATTCACTTTGTTGGGGCAAGGTATAAAAAAACCTGACAAACGAGTGCGATTCATAAAATATTCCCTATACCCTTTTTTGGCACTTTATGTAAATATGAGGAGACAAGGGATGATGAATCCAAGTACCTGTATTGAAACCTTGCTGTCATTTTTGCTTTCCAGTAGTCCATCTTTCATGATTAATGGTCCTTTTAACTTTAAGTCAGACAATGTTTACTTTTAATTTTGCTGATAAATGGATATCAAAGGATGGACTGATGCTGTAAACTTTTGAGTGATTTTTTTTTTTTTTAATTTTGTATAGAGTTTTGCATAAACTGGAGAATATAAACTACTACTACTCATCCCACTACATCTGTCTCGTGGCTCATTGAGTTCTCAGTGGCCAGGTTCTGAATCCTAAGGAATATACAGTTAGTAGAAACCACGACTTGGAAGAAATTACTGGGACTCTCATTAGCCAAACTGAGAGAACTGGTAGTGACTCAAAATGCTAATTTTCCATTTTCCTCTGTCTTGCCACCTTATTTGCTTGCTCTGCTGCTCGGACAGACTTTTGCTGTGACGATTATGTCATCATTCTTTTTCTCTTTTCCTGATAGCGCTCTCATGAATCCCTAGCTGGATCAGGGAGACTTCATCGCGTCAGTGTAAGCCACATGCATAGTTTCAATGGAGGGTATTGGCTGTTTTCCACATGTCTGTGCGTTTTTGAACATTGAACTCAAGTTTTAGGCACCTGCACTTTAAAATTCAAGGGTATTGAGTGAGGAGAAGCTAGGGGCAGAGACTGTGGTTTTTAGCAGCAATTGCACATGTTCTCACTGTTCAAACAGGCTTGGGTCTAGGAGCTCCCGTTGCTTTTTTGTGAACACCAACACAGTATTGTAGAGAAGTCTGCTTCTGTCCCAGTGACAGCGGGAATTGCTTTGTGGCTCCACAGAGGGAATTACAGATACCCAAGTTAGCATTCCATATGTTAAAACCTAGGGATTGGAGTATGTGTCCAGTGCAGAATTCAATACCAATCCCATGGTTTTTTTTGACATTAGAAAGTGAGGTGAATGAAAATGTTTTACTTCCTAGTTCTAAAGCACTTCACCCAAAGTTGCACGTTCTCCTGAAAAACGGGATGAGCCATGCATCTTAAGTGGAAAAGTCTTTCTCCAAGCAAAGCATGGGGAAAATTAATCATTCAGGAAGCATACGCATCACTCCTGGCCAGCATCAGGCCTCTTTCCTTCAGTGTGACTGGCTAAAAAGTTGATACAGAGGGTTTTCTTTTCTTCTGGTATCTGGTAGTTAGTGTGTGGTTCAGGTGACTTCTTATGTTTGAGGTAAACTGGAGATTTTTCCTGGGTGCGCTAGAAGACTGGCCAGTTAAGAGCCTGTCTCAACAGCTCCTGCGCTAGACAAGTCTCATCCTTTAAAGGATCTTTTGGTAGTTATTTTTACATCTATGTTTACGTATCCTGAACGATTGTAACTGCAAAGACCATCTCTTGGATAAAAAGACAGCAAAGGCTTGTTGTTGCACGCAGAGAAGCCAGAAGGCTATTGCAAATAGATTCTTAAAGAGCCAAGCTCCTTTTTCTCTGTAACATTATCTTCTTTTAAATCCAGCATAGGTAAACGTTACTAGTTTTCTAGTAAGATACCATGGCAATTTCTACATGGAAGTTAGCAAAAAAGTCTTCTAGCAAATCAGGGCTTTTGTGTCCGGTATGGATATAAGCCTGGGGCTGTTTCCTTTTTTCTGTTACTAATATTTCCATTGACAAAATAGTTCAAAAGATTTATAAAAGTTAATATTTCATCCTGCACTCTCTGGTTATGATCTGATGGTATGTCGGCTCTAATGACAATACTAGTTTATAGCACTCCTGCCCTGCCCGTAGGAATCTACTTACCCCTGTGCTACCTCCTGAGTTGTGGTAACACAAGTTCGTGTGGTTACGTTGTTAATGAAATCGGGGAACTGGTCCAGCATTTAAAAATCTTTTCTCTACCCAATCAGTTCTTGGGTTCAAAGACAGCAAGCCGCTGCTGTGTTAGTGTCATCAGTGAGGCAGAGTGGTAGGAGCCAGAAGAAATGGATGGAACGACGAGAACAGGGGTTGCTATAAAGACAGTATATCGTGGCAGTGTGCCTTGGCAGGTATCTTCTGGAGGTTTTTTGGCTGGCTGTTGCTGGCCTTCATTTCATGGCATTGAAAGTTACTTAGAAAGAAATATATGCAAAGTGTCCTAGATTGTGAATGACTTTTCTTGGATGTCAGAGGAATTCTTGATATGACTTGGCTTGGCTCCCAGCTCTTTAGGCAGCTACAATTAGGTTACAGCCTGTGAGCTGGTTGATGATGCGTGTCTCAGACAGGACTTTAGAGAAAGTTTCTCTCCTCATTTATCTTCTGTTCAATGGTTTGATCTGCTCTTTCTCTGTCCAAATCCTTGCCGTTGTACCAGCAGCTCCTGCCGTGCCCTAGTCTTCTGCACTTCCTAGCACCTGTCCTGCTCCAGTCCTGCTCTTGCCTGGACTCTGCTTCCTAGACGGCACTTAGTGCCTTTCTGGCTTATTCCAACATTCTGATTTTCACCCTGTCTGTAGTTAAATTGAGTATTGTCCTCGTCCTCATCCTCACGAGGTCTTTGGTTATTAACTTTGGCCTGACTTGACCTCACGTTCTTGACTCTTGCTTCAAGTCATTGCCTCAGTTGGCTTTGGCCACTGGGTACAAGGTTCCAGGACTCTGTCAGGTTGAGTAGCTTATACACATCCCCAATGGAGACATCCTCATTCTGTCACATAACCTCATCTCTCTCTTGCAAGGATCAGTCTTGTCTCAGTGAGGTGACTGGTCTGTTGCCTTAAAAGTTTTCAGAATAGGTCTGGAAACCTACAAAGTATTTCTGCTGCAAATGGCTCCAACAGTTTCTTCCCAGGTACTAACGCCTAAAAGATTTGAAAAGCAGTAACACATTTCAGAGTTTCCTCGGCCAACACCACCTGCTTTAATTATTTTGCATCAAATCATGTATTTCCTTCATGTTGTGGACAGCTGTTTGAGGACCAACAATGCAGCAGCATCTAAAGATTGGCAATGACCCCATGTATTCTGCTTAAATTGCAGGCATTTTTGCTCATTCTGTTGCTCTAGATTCAGCAGCTCCAGAGAAGTCCATTGGTATACCCATGACATGTGCCCTTACTTCGGAGTTTGCTGTGCCTCTGCCACCAAGACTAGGAGGAGCAGTCCAAGACATCTCAACTCACTCAGGAATTTCAAGAAACTTTTTGGATCTAAACGCTGCAACATTCATCAATTGCAATTGAGGCCTCAATAAGCCTTGATCTGATTGATGGATCGGTACTTACTTCCAGATCAACTACCTGGAAGGCCAGTTTCCCTTGAGGGTCTCAATTCAGGGACACCTTGCAGGTGAGAGATGATTCTGAAGCTATATTACTATGTACCTCCCACATTCTTGTACTTAGGCATTACTGGTGACCTCCCCAGTGATTTGCCACTGACAGAGACTGGACTGTGGCACTACCTGACTCTACAACCATTCATACTTTCTTGTTTGATATGTTTCTTTTATTCATTAAGACAAACTGGTTGCCAAACATAGCAGCGTGTGACAAAAGATATTGGGGCTGATGCAGAAGAGCACAGGGTGTGAGGCTCTGAAGGCGCAAAAGCAGCAACTGAAATTTTGGGAGCCAGTCAGAAAGGCAGGGAAACGTCAGCCCGAAATACTCTCCAGCCTGGTGCATGGCCTGGGAGGCTGAAGCTGGTGGTGCGTTGCTTGGGTGCAGGCACCGCTCTTCCAGGTTGACAAGATACTCCCTGCAGCCACAAGACTCCTGAGTCATGAGTCGATGCAAGCAGCAAACTAATAGACTCTTTTTCCCATTTCCCACCATTTCCTCCCCAGGACCTGGCTTGCTTTCAGGCCCTGCATCCTAAGAATCAGGGTGACGCATCCCCGGGGTGACTGTGACCACTCTGTTGCAGAAGGGAGAGGCAAGACCAGGGCACAGGGAGGCCTGAGCCAGGCCTCCACAGCCAGGGCCGCCAGACATCTGTGAGCTTCGGTAGCGACCATGGGAGGAGGGAAATGGATAAATTTATCTGTCCCCTCCCCACTGGCACAGTGCGGGCCCTCCGGGGTTCCTGAAAGGGTGTCTTCCCGCTGTCAGGGAGGATGGGGATGAAGTTCGGGATGCGGACGGGGACGCCGGCACCCAGACTAAACCTCTGACAGGATGGGGGCGGGGGAGACACACCCCCGCGAAGTCTCGCGAGATTCCGCCAGGCCAGCGGCCAGTTCTCGCGAGGTTTCCGCCTCGCTGCAGGCGGCGGCGGCAGTTCCATGCGGTCCGAGCGGGAGGCCGGACCGGGGCTGATGCGGGGCGGCGGCCGCGAGAAGTGGCCCATGGACGTCCCGCTGCGGCGGGAGTCGCCGCGCCGCGACCCGGACCCTCCAACAAACCCACTGCCGCCACCTTCCCCGCCCTCTCCGCTGCTGCCGCCGCCGGCGGCGCTGCTTCACCCGGCGCCGGGTAAACAGCGAGAGGAGAAAAAAACGGCGCTGAGCAAAGTGAGGGGGCGCGAGCGCAGCTGCGGGCGGGAAGGGCGCGCGCGGGGCGAGGGGAGCGCAGCGGGGGCCGCCCCTGGGGCGAGGGGCGGGGGGCGAGGTGGAGGGCGGGGTGTGCGGTGAGGAGCGTCTCCGGTGGGAGATGTCGGGGGGTCAGAGGGAGTTCGTTTGCAGCGAGGAAGACGGTGCAGGTAGGCCCCATTCACCAGGCTGGATCTCGTTTCAGGAGGCTCTGGTGTTGAAACGGATGTTTCTTCATCTGCAGAATGAAGGTGTTTGTTCACTGAAGTGTTTTGAGACCCTCAGCAGCAAGTGCTGCAAATTCGCCTGCCCTTTCATTCTTCAGAAATCAAGGTTGGCTGTTGCTGTAGCAAAGCAGCTCCTGCAAGGACAAGAGCACTTCTCTCTCCGTGGCTTTATTTGAGCACTTTTCAAAGAATACTTGTGTAGAGTGCTGTGAGATTTGATTTATTTCCATTTTCTAAATTGGAAAATCAAAGCACTGAACATCACTACAACTTAATTTAAATTCAGATATTGGCAAGAAATGGAAATAGATTGCCTGAAGCTTGGTGGCCATTTTACTGTTTTTTGTGTTGGCATCGTTCTGTCCCAGAGGTTTCTGTGTGGTTTCCCAGCTTTTATTATTGGCTAGTTTACCTGAGTGTGTTGGGTTGACTTTGGGTGGCTGCCAGACCCCCAGCCAGCTGCTCTGTCACTCCTTCTTCAGGAGAACAGGGGAAGAAACAAGATAAAAAAGCCTTGTGGGTCGAGATAAAGACAGGGAGATCACTTACAAATTGCCATCACAGGCAAAACAGATGCAACTTGGAGAAAATTAATTTACTTCATCGTTAATTTAAAAAATTAGAATAGAATGATGAGAGACATAGATTAAGATTAAAACACCTTCCCACCCTCCCAGGCTCTACCTCCTCTGCCCGCAGGCAGCACAGGGGGTTGGGGAATGGCGGTTGCAGACATAATATAGCAACTCCTCTCTGCTGCTCCTTTTTCGTCAAGCTCTTCCCCTGCTCCATCGTATTGTCTCTTCCATGGGAAACAGTCCTTCATGAACTGCTCCAGTGGGGGTCCCTCCCACATGCGGCAGTTGTTCATGAACTGCTGCAGCATGGGTCTTCTCCGTGGGCTGCCATCCTTCAGGATAAACCTGCTCCAGTGTGGGCTGCTCTCCACGGGCTGCAGGTCCTGTCAGAAAACCTGCTCCAGCATGGGCCCTCCATAGGCTGAAGCTCTGTTCAAGGCACCTCCACCTGCTGTGGCATGGGGTCCCCCATGGGCTGCAGGTTGGATATCTGCTCTACCCTGGTCCTCTGTGGGCTGCAGGAGGGCAGCCTGGTTCACCGTGGTCTCCTCCAGGATAATCTCTGCTCCAGCACCTGGAACACCTCCTCCCTTCCGCCTCTCACCTTGGTGTCTGAAGGGCTATTTCTCACACTTTTTTTCCCCTCACTCCTCTGTCTCACACACTGCTGTGCAGCCTTTTCTGTCCTTTTAAAAATAAGCTTTCCCCAGGCTGCCACCATTGTGGCTGAGGGGCTCAGCTGTGCCCTGCGGTGCGTCCATTGGGACCAACTGTCTCCAGCATGGGGCCGCCCTGGCCTCTCCTCACAGACGCCACCCCTGCAGCCCCCCACCACCAGGACTTGGGCACATAAACCTAATACACAAAGGTACTGTTGTAATAAAAGACTTCAAAGTTAGTTTAAATAATTTTAAAAAGAGATCCTGTGAAAATTTTGTGTGGTCAGTATCTTTTTTTTTTTGTTCATTTGTTAACATATTTTGTAATTGGCTAAATTGCAATGGTTCTCAAGCTCTTAATCAGAATATTTCAGCTACTCTGCAATTTTACAGTATTAGCAGAAACTGAGATAGGCAAATTGTTCTATCTATCAGCAAGTCCAAGAAGGTAAATCACTAGGAGGCTGGTGCTCCAACTGAAGTTCCCAATTTGAGGAAGAGCTTCTAAAGAGGAGTCATATGACTTGTATAGTCTTCTACAGTATTTAGATCAAAGATAAATTTCCATTTTCTTTTATATGTGCAGGTAGTTATTCGACGGCTTCCTCCTTGTCTAACTAAGGAGCAACTGGAGGAACAGCTACATCCTCTACCTGCCCATGATTATTTTGAGTTTTGCACTGCTGATCCCAGGTGAGGATGAGCTGTTTGTGCAGGTTTTCAGGTTTTAACTTTCATTGGCAAAATGCAAAGACTGTTTATTGGCTGTGAGAAAGTGTCACCCTAGGGCAAATATCGCAGTTTTTTCATGGGTACCATTTGAGCTTAGTTTCTCTGTTTGTGTACATGTTTTTGTATGTATTTCATACAGTTTTTCACATAATCCCGTTCACTCATTTTTGTCTCATTCAAAACTAAAAAAAAAGTAGTGATTGATTTAAAAGAAACAGAATTGCTAGTTTATTTATATAATTCACTCAGTATCGCAGTGGTAAAATATGATTCCTTTTCAAACAAAAAATTTCCAGAAGAGAAGAAACTTAACCATTAAAATAAACAAAGCAGCCTGTATGCGACATCTGCACGTGTTCTGAAAAGCTGAAGTATAAGATCCATCTTGCCTGTCTTAGCCTATCTTAGTGTGCAACTAATCATCCTCCACGGGCACCTGATTCTTTCCATTGACTACAGAGGGATCCTGGATGTTTATTGCTGACCAACTTTAAAAGGTAGAGGTGGCTCCAGCCAGAGCAAACAGCCTTTCCTTTGTAGGGAGTTGTTTGTGGCAAATTGCACTTGGAAAGATCTAGTTCCTCGGCGGATTTTATTTGAAAAGATACTGCCACTTCTTGCCACCACTGTGTTACTAGGTGGTTAACTCTGACTGTATAGGTTCTCTCAGTCGGTTCCACAATCAGAAAGAAATGTCTGTTTAGCAAAATTTTATGGCAGTTGCCTGACTTAGGTGGTTACACGCGTGTGCAGCAACAAAATAGTAGATGCTTCAGCGTTTCTGTTAGAACCATAAAGGATGTGAAGTTAGGAAAGGAGAGTATTTAGTCTGATTGAAAGTCTTTGTAGTTACTTGCATTTCTCTTCTGAACCTCATCATCCGTATTTCCAAATGGGTCTCTTTAAGGCCTCTGTCCCAGCTATTGATTTGATAAGGGGAAAATATGAAAGGCAAATCAAAAATTCTCTGAAGAAGACTGTCTCTGTCCTCAGAGTGTTTAACTGCATAAATGCTAGGAGACAGTTAAAAAATTACAATTTTAGTCTTCCAGAACAATTGTTGGCCTAAGAATTTAGGGAGTCAGCCATCTTAGAAAAGGGAAGGCACTGACAACAGCTGTACATATAAAGTTTCATTTTCTCTCTACTTTTTGTGATGAAGTTTGAAGTACTCAAAAATCTTGTTGTCCACTCATTTAATTGCATCTGTGTTAGGCTACTGATGAGAGATATTGTGGGTTTTCTCTCATGCTGTGTTCTTCATCATGTACTTGCATATAGCTAGGGACAGAACATATGTTTATTTTTATTTATATATATATACACATATAAAAGTTTGTTAGATCGCCTATATGACACCATAGTTTGTTCTGGTAGAGGGATGAGGACATGCCTCAAACACTTTTAAGAATTTGTTTACCTTGAAGAGCAGATCTTGGTGATGAAAAATAACAAAACGTCTGAAGAAAATAAAGGTGTATTTCTTATATTGTTTTGTTACTAGACTTCAAGATGCAGCAAGCAAAAAATATACATTTTCAAACTTTTTTTTGAACAGTTAAATCTCTGATAAATGTTACTTGGATTGTCAATTTCCTTGAGTCCTGTTTATGAGCCCTGTAATAAAATAATGATCTGGGAGAAAAATGTTCCCTTCTTCCTGAGTTTTGGATTCATGTTCTCTTCTGCCTTCACAAATTTAAAGTCTCTAGAAAAGAGTGTTTTCATATAGATTTGAATTTTTCAAAATGAACTGTTTCATATTCACTTTTTTTTTTTTTTGCTTCATCTTGCTTCTTAAAAGTTATGCTTTCATTCAAAAGATGTATTTTTTCAGAATGGGTTTATCTTTACAGGGTTTGTGTGGCTGCAACTTCTTTCAGCAAACTGCACAGTTCAAACGGGCATTTAGCAGCAGTTCTGCAGAGTATTGGCTTAAATGATTATTTGTTCTTTGACTGGCCTGGAATCACCTTGCTTGCTTTGCCCACTTTGTTTGAATGTTGACACATGCCCATGTACATCTGTTTATGAGTTAACGTGTTCACACACTCTAGAATATACAGTAAACTTTCAGAAATGTGTTCACACACTCTAGAATATACAGTAAACTTTCAGAAATTTATTGTAAATTAGAGACAAGATTAATACAGTGAGTCTTAGTCTCCTCTTATCCAGTGGAGAATTCTTTTCCTGAGTATAAAGCATTGTGTTGCGGATGTCTGTCATGTTGTAGATAGTTCACCAAATTTCAGAAGACTCTGTGTGGATATGTCTTCATGCCATTCCAGCTCATGGGAAGAGCTACAGGATAAGATAGACATGTTCTCTCTACAGTGTCCTCTCTCTTTCACTAATTAGCTTTTTTCTAGATCATGTATCATGTGCACGGTGGCAACCAGTCCAGAGAATTCAGTGATAATAAAAACATGGGAAAGTTAGAAGCATATTTCACATTACTGAACAGAGAATGATTCGGAGGAGCTACTCAGTGAGGAGGATCTGTTTGTTGGAAAGGAGCATACAAATGTTTTGATGCAGAAGGAGACAAATTTGCCTTAAGAGCTGTAACGTCTGTGTTTAACTCCATCCTGTGTAACTCTAGCTAACAGAAGTTTCTAAGAGCTCATTCAGGTTTTTTCAAATGTGGAGTACAGACTCTTTTTTCATGTAACACTGCATTAAACTATAGAACTCCTTGTCAGAAATTGGTGCCAGAAATGAATCTATGAAAACTTATTAAGCACAAGGGTACAAGTTCTGTAGTACCAAGTTCCTAGGCTGCAAGTAGCTGAAATGATATACTAGGTGAAGTATCAGTGTATAGTTTCCCCTTTTTAATAAACTAAGCATTCTCTACTAGTTGCTGTTGGAGGGAGTACTAGAGAAGTCTAACTATAGCTGTTTCTACATTTTTATTTCCCAGGTCCTCTCACCCTAGAGGACAAAAAACAGTTGCAGTCCTACTTACATGCTTTTTACAAGAAATGCATTCTTGACTCCAGTTTCACTGTTTTTGCAGTCTAAAGGTTATTTTTAAATTTACAATGTGGTGTTTTTATAGGCAAGCTATAAAACTTTTAAAAATTTCATTTGATTAAGTAATGTCATTCATGTATAACACTTCTTCAATTACATCCATTTCAGTAAAATAATTTCAGAAAATTACTTTTGCATTGTGTTTCATTCACTTTTTCAGATTCACCTGATTCACTCACTGCATTACATTTTTTCTGTCTTGTACATTGGCATCAAAATGCAAACAGAACGCTGTTTCTGTGACTTTAGGGATGTTTGTTGGACAGACACACTGCCTATCACTGATAATAAAGACTCTGCCTTCCTGACAGTCTATCTTGTTCTCAGACTCCAAATATTAACTGTTTTTTTCCAGATGCTCTTTTGTCTGCGTGTAAGTGTTTCTGAGTCTTCTAAAACTTGAGTCAAGTGATTGAGCTCTGGCCCTGCAGGATTTTGTCATCGCTCAGGACTGGCACTGAATGCTGAGTGCTGGGACTCATTAATAAATGTGTTGTGAGGCTGTAAAAGTAGAGAGATCTGAACAGGAGCTTTGCTGATGGGAAAGGCAGTCAAATAGTTGATGCCATGATATATATCGCAGACAGTGATTAAGCTGCTTGCGAACAGCGCTCCTTTGCCCTTCGTAACTTCATCTCAACATTTTGCTCACGATTATTGTAGGCAAACAGCACTGATGGTGTAGGATGGCGGTAGGGACCCAGGAACTGCAGCTTTGAAGGGCGGCGCCTTTAGAGCTTCAACAGATCCGCCACTACCGTGTTCTGGATGGAATGAGTGACAATCTGTCGTTACAACTGTGTAGTCTGTCTGCTTCTCCACTGCCAAGTGAATTGTGCTTATTTATATCTGTAATTTAAAATTATGCCAGTTCCATCCACTGTGTGAATGACCACAGAGGTGAGAGACAAGAGGATGAAGACCAGTGGATTTTAGCTTGACCTGACAATGTAGATGATGAGTTATCTGTTTGATCAGAAATTATGTGATACATGAACGGATGGAGGAGTTCGTTTAACATTCCAAAATTTAGATGTAGAGATCTATATATTGAAGTTCATATACATGTAAGTATATATGTTTATACACACACACACACCCCCACCCATGACTGGTAAATTGGTAAGTATTTTTGCTAAGATGTGATACCTGTTTTTATAGTTTTATAGTTTACATGTTGCTGTTTATACTGCAGATAACTATTCAAAATTGCTTTCCTGTATACCAGTCTTTTTACACAATTATATTAAAACATACTTTGTAGAAGAAGTAGACTATTAGGATGTATTTGTTATTAAAATTACTATGGAAGTAAGGGTTTAAAGAGATGATAGTCCAATTATTATAGGAATACATGTAACCTGAAAGATTAAGCACTCTTGAATACACAGCAGAAAACAAACTGAAGAAATGTGTATAGTCAGACTCATCTGGGTTATTTTCATAGAGATTACTCTAAGTGATATCCCAGAGATGCCAACATCATGTGCAGTGCATCTGTCCAAAACATGATATGGATGGAAAGCAGCGTTCTAGACAGCAAGCATATGGCAAAGCAGAACCAGCTGTCTGATTGTAAAGCTAACCACGCAACCTCAACACTGAATTTGAAATCCCAAATCAAATCTATGCTGGTAGATACTTGATAAAAGGAAGAGACTCAGAGAGTCCAATTGCCCTTCTGTAGGACTCAGTTGGAAGGCAAAATCCTGAAGAGCAAAAGCTGTATTTTATCCGATAACCGTTGAATATAAGGTACAAAAGTAGAGCAGAACTGTTTCTTTCTAGGAGAGGGTATTAGCCACAGAGTCCCTGTGGCCCTGTGAAGCCCCGTGCGTTCTTTGCTGTGCTGTTGCACTGGTGGTTTTTCAGTGGATACATGAAGAGGGAGCCCAGGGTGGGTGGAGGTGTGGGAGCTGCAGTTGTAAGTCAGGTGTCTGAAACGCAGACTGAGACAGTATTTCATATGCAGGCCAGTGCTAAGCCTTTCCAATTTGCTATGTTCAGTTAGCTTCCCATTTAGAGAGTGAAATTTATGCAATTTTTTTCAGGCACACTGCACACTTTGCTGGATAAAAAGCCCAAGACAGGGTTCTGAAACACTTGGCAATCAGGCTTTTATACACTAAGCATGCTGACATATGTTTCTCATACGAAAACCAACTATTTGTAGAAGTGGCTCCATCAGAGGAGGAACCTGTAATTGCTAAGCATTGTCGTAGCTGTGTTTGTACAGTCTTCTACCCTGATAGATAACGACAATTATGGACAGACAATCCGTTTTATTGTGCTACTGTGCACATCAACATCCTGCTCTGTGCAAGTATGGTTTGATTTTTTTTGTATGTTTTTGCTGATGTGAATGAAGTTCTTTAAGACATTAATGATGTACGGCAACAACATTAGATCTCTTACTTGCAAGGTAATTTCTAAATCTCTGCTTTCCAGAGTCCAGTTTATACATTTCAGACTCAAGTTTTTTCTTACTAGTAAATGCTTAATAACCATATCAAATGATTCTCTGTTTCAAAAGATACTCTGATAAGCCTAAGCTGAAAATGTTAGAAAGATATGTTGTATGCCAGGAAAAGTTTGTGTTGCCAAAGCAGATGAAACAGATGGCAATGATGTACAAGCTAAAGGAAATAAGGAAGGAATAAGTCTTTGTATTTTCAGTTCTGTTTCATGATGGTTATGTGCCCAACCATAAGGTTCTATGTTACTGCAGAAGAAAAATAAAATTCCAATGGTACAATGAAGCTGTTTGCTGTGCACGAGACAGAGAAGAAGTGCCACAATAATGTAGTGGCTGGGATACTTGTCTGAGTCTCAGTCTTTCATCTACAGAAAGTTTTAGTATTTTACAAACGCTGAAGACGGGTAAAACACTTAAATAGTTGTTTAGAGTAGGAACTGAAACTCAGTTTCTCAATCTCGGATAATAATAACTGAACTGAAAAATAATGCTCTCTCAAAATTCCTGTTTTTGTCTTGTGAATCTTCAGCACTTCAAATGTATAATCATATCAGTCTCTAATATCAGGCCTCATTTACTTTAAACATCAAAGAACATGAAGCCTAAGAATAGTCTTGTTAACATGACAGGGAAGGAAGCTTACTTCTTCCTGGGAGCCAGCAGTTACCAAAGACACTTCTTCACCGTTCCAGCCATTAGGCAACACAGAGATGTTTCTTCCAGCACAGCTATAGGTTGCCACAATAAAATTTCCTCCTTTACATACACTTGTAAGCCTTTTTTAAAGATATTTTTTTAAACTGAAAAGTGTTACATTTAATCTATTTTTTTGCTTTGAAACCAATGAGAAGGAAGCTGGCTTGTGTCACCTGCTTTGCATTTTGGTGGTGACTCCGTAGCCACCCTCGAGGTACTTTGTGCTGTATTTGCAGACCAGAGGTTTGCGAGTCTGATCACAGAGGACTCTGCAGGGTTTGCAGAACCCCATGGCAAAACACAGCCACGTGCCACCCTGCTCGTTCAGTCCAGCTTTCTAGAGGTTGCTTGCAAGTGGTCCATAGCTGTGTGGCATCTGTGTGGGCTGAGGCAGGTGAGGGAGCATGCCGTGCCTGTAGCGTCTTTCAGCACTGCCTTGTGTCAGCAGCATAGCCCTTGCCATGCCCTGGCGGGCGCTTCTGTGGTTACCTGCTTACAGTTCGCTCAATGCTATTCCCATCCTATAATACCAAAATACAATGAGTATCCGTGGATGAAATGGCTCTTCCTTAGAATTAGCAAGTTTATCCTCTGCATGTTCTAGAAACACTCCTGAGCTGATATTTGCAAAACATCTAAAAGGTTTGTTAAACCTTTCTCCTGGCTGCAATATCAAACACAAATTTGATGGGTTTACAAAATCGTTGGTTAGTTATTGATAGCACTGCTCTTTATGGTCACCTTCTAACCCCAAAGTGGAATCCATATAGATGCACGTTTGAAAAAGAAAAAAAGACTTGGTTTGTAGTAACTGTGTTGCTTTCAGCTGCCATGTGTGTGGATCCTGTGATGCAATCCAAATTTTTGCTCATTCGCACTCATTGTGAAATCCCATTCTGAAATAGCTGTAGGATTGAAATAATGTTACAACTGTGTGTGTCTGTTGTCTCCTGCTGCTGGTGGTGAGTTGGATGAGGCTTTGAGCAATCTGATCTAGTGGAAGGTGTCCCTGCCCATAGCAGGGGGCTTTGGAACTAGATGATCTTTGAGGTCCCTTCCAACCCAAACCATTCTATGATTCTATGATTCTAAACAGGTATTTTAAAGCTAAGGGCTTATGTTCAGATATGTTCCAAAACCTGCCCTAATACATAGTCATCACTGAAGGCAGTTTAAACCAAACTGGTTTATATCATGGTTGCAGGGGCTTGCAGCATGTACATGCCATGACTCACAATAACTTAGTTGATGCATGGTAATTCATTAAATTACCTCAGTATCATTGTGGTTGGTTGTATGCCAGCCCTGAGGTTTTTATCAGCACATTAAACATTTACCCTTGGAGCGGGATCTATGCCAATAAACTCTTGAAGAATCAGAATCATTTTAGGTAAGTAGCTGTTCTTTCTTTTGCTAGAAATGCTTTGGATTTTCACAGTAATTGTTCTTCAGAACTAGACTTTGCATATATATTCATACATGTGTATGCCAGATGGAATTTATTTATTTGTATATAATTCAGTGGATTGTCTTGCCAATTATTACATTATTTAGTCTTTCTTAAAGATGGATGTCTCTTTAAATACAGCGACAGCTTGGCAACTGCCCTTTCAGAGGGAGCTTTTACTTACCTTTTGCTGTTTCAGCAACAGAAGACTTTCTTAGCATACCTAAGAAGTTCCCCAAAAGAACTGCTGTTACTCATATCTCTTAAATCAGAAAATATTAGACTTAAAGCTTTAATCCTGCACAATGGAAACGTATGCTCTGCAATTTAGGGAGACATAACAAAGTAGAAACATTTGTCTCAGTTCAGAATGAACTTCAGAGTTCCATCCAGGAACTCAGTTGCTTAGTTACTTTTTGTCATATATATAATTAGATATGTATATGTAAAGACTTCGATATGCATGTTTAAGGTAGCCATTCCTCAAAAAAGATGAGAATTGCAGTGTGATCCTTCTAGTTTTACTATTTTCCTAGTCCTGAACAGAACAGTAAATAACAGAAAATAAAATTGTTTCTTGTTGCAGCCTTTATCCTCATCTCTATTCAAGAGCGTACATTAACTTTAGAAATCCTGAGGACATCCTTCTTTTTAGAGATCGCTTTGATGGCTATGTCTTCATCGATAATAAAGGTTGGACTATTTGTAAGATATTAGATATGTTTCTACACATAACACCATTTTAGAACATTTTTTCCTTTTTGCCAGGGTTTTTGCTCAATATACAGTTAATTACATAAAAATATATTACAATCTAGCATTTAAAAGATAGTGAAGTGGAAAATACTTTTGTCCACGCGGTCTTGCTTGTTTATGTGGTGTGTATGCTTTATCTGCATTCTTGTACCTTAAGCAATGCACTATCAAGATCCTATTAAGATAATTATTTTATGCAAGCTTCACAACTCATCACAACAGTAACTGAACACTTGGAAGCATGAATCATTACCTCTTCACTGTGTTTCTCTGAGATAAAGTTGTGCCACTTATTCCAATCTTCAAAGAGCAAGATGAAAACTTGACTTCATCATTTTGGTTGCCCACTTTGAGATATGTACAGCTTGACTTTTTAAAGCATTTGCAGACATCTTGAGTTGAGTTCCAAGAAAAAGAGCAACAAAGTTTGTTTCTTTTTTTTAAAAGTTCAGTCTGCAAACGTTTGCCCAAGAGTAAAAAAAACTCTATAATGTAGGTGTGGATAAACCCCAGTCTCCTACAGTAGGATGAACCTACCATAGCCAAGAAATGGTGCTGTCCCTTTAGCAGTTCCTTGCCTCATTCACTCGTACCTTCTGTAAAAAATTGCATGGGTTGTGTAACACGGATATAGATTTGTGGGTTTCTTTTATAGATATTGTTTATTCTGTTCACTTAGTGTTGCAGAGGTCCTGCAAAAAGTAGTCCTGCCCACTTTTACTGGACAGTTGATCTCTGAAGAAACTGTCTGTCAATCTAACAAATTCCACTTCAGCATTTCCTACCCGAGACATTTTATAGGCTTCTAACTTAATCAGATTTGGATGGATTTTTCTAGAGATTGAGAACGACGCATTCCTCGCAGTGTGTGATTTCCAGATTTCAAATTCTGAGTGGTTTAGATGAAAAACTAGAAAGAAACTATTTTTATGATTCTGCCAAGACTTCACTTTGTCTAAATTAAGCACATTCTTCAGCATTATGTTGGATTGAAGCCAGAATATTCTGTACGTTGCAAAACAGCCTGGATACAGCCGGCCAGTTTGGCATGACTGTGCAAATAAAAAGCACAAGTTTTGATCGAAGGTGCTGTCTGGTGAGGCTTCTGGTGGCATTGCATCTGTGAGGCTAGAATTAAAACAAAGGTTACCAGGTTCAATAAGGTTAACAAATGTTCTAGCAGATTTAAGCACAGTTTTCACTGGACTTGAACAAAGCGTAATCTTGAACCTGCTGCAAGTGGAAACCAGGCAAAATTCAAAACCTAGACACAGTTCTGACTCAACTCCAAAAAAGAATCCGGTATTTAAGGCAGAATTCAACACAAAGGAACCATGCCAGTAAACGCAGGCAAGAAGTTGTGCAGTCCATCATAAATAGAAAAAAAAGTTTTGTAATTCTACGTGCTGAGGTTTACAGTTTTGATTCTGAAAGAAGGTGGTATGTTTTTTGATTGTGTATTACTCAGAATTTATTTATTTATTAAGCTTTTGGCCACAAAACTTCACAGAAGCAACTCAGTTGTTTCAGGTTGATTTCCCAATAGTACTTATTCACGTCAGACTGAGATTTTAGTTAAATTTTTCTAATCAATGAATATCTGTGAAGCATTAAAAGGGAATTATAAATTACAATGCAAGAATTTTATTGTGCAACAGTAGTCATCTTCATTTTGACAGTCTGTGTAAGCATATCCAAAAAATATGAAATGTTTATGTATAGAATTAAAATATAGACGTATTTTGCTTTGAATATAAATACTGCTATATGCAATTTTTCATTGGAAGTTTAGGATGGGATTGTGGAAACATTCACCTTTGATTTCAAGTAAGACTGCCCAACACGAGTTTCAAGAGTTTTGAAAATCGTACTTGAATATAAGGAATGTTTCTCCCCCCTTCAAAAAACTAAGCTTTGATCTCTTTTAAGGTTTGGAGTATCCTGCAGTGGTTGAATTTGCTCCATTCCAGAAGATTTCAAAAAAGAAACTGAAGAAGAAAGATGCCAAAGCTGGGAGCATTGAAGATGGTAAACATATTTTTATTGTCATCACAGGGGAAATAGATTCCATTTCTATCATGTATTGCAGAATATTAACATAATTTAAAAATTTTTCTTCACAGATCCAGAATATAGGAAATTTTTAGAGAGTTATTGTGCTGATGAAGAGAAAATCTGTGCCAATCCTGAGATTCTTTTGGGAGAGATTGAGGCCAAAACAAGGGAACTCATTGGTCTGTTTTCTTGATTTTTCTTAATATTGTTGAGAGTATTAAATGTCTTACTTTTATATCTTCATGCTATTACCTGCAAGAGCTGACCTATTCAGTCTAACAGAGATTGAGATTATCACAGTAAAATTTTGTTATCCAGCCAAATAGTGACAGGAAACACCCCACCTATTTTTTTTAAGTTTCTATGAGTGGAATCACCTGACTTCACTGGTAGTTTTGCATGCACAGTGGCTTCAGAAATAGGAGCTTAATACTTCTGAATACTTACAGATGTGTTAAAAGATGGAAGATTTGTTTTTAAAAGATAAAATGTGTTAAAATATGGAAGATTTATTTTTAAAAGATAAAATATTTGAACACTTAACAGTTGATTCCTGATATTTGCTGCTTTTATTGAGAAACGTGAAATGATTTCTCTTTGTTTTCATGGTCAAGGTTCTGCAAAAACTTTGAAAGTAAGGCAGCACTTGGTTTTCTGTATGCATGCAGCATGACTTTCACGGTCTCTGGGGGAATCTTTAGTAAGACCAACATTGAAACCTTCAATGCCAGTAGGTAGTTTTCAGGATGACATGGAATGTTCATGTGGCAACATGCAGAACACTTACTCTTTCCCTAGGTGTGACAGTCAAGCAAGAAAAAAAATAATTGCCTTTGCTGTTACTTATTTACACTGTAAAAGTAGTCACCTCTTTTGATTAATGCTGTTTTTTTGTCCCTGTGACAAGCCTATCTATAGAGTGGCATTAATTATTCTTCATATGCATAAATTAATAGTTGACTGGCAAAATTTGGAACTTAAACAATTTAGAGGAGATGGAAATGTTAGAAGTATGGACATTTAGAGAGTTCTGTAACCAATAAAACTTATTTGTTGCTTTTCTAGATAGGGAAGTTCCCCAGCAATTTTTATTTACTCCAAATCTTTCCTAGTATTTGATAGCCATGTAAAACCAGTCAAAAGTTTCTGAGAAGGTTTACCATTTCAAGATTTATTAACTTTAAAATATTCTATCAATGAAAACTATTAGTCTTGAGAGTTGGAGATTTCAGAGTAACAATGTTACTGAAGGCAGCTTTACATTAGGAGTTTTAATGTTTGTTTGTGTTAAATCACAGGAAATCAAATTAGCTGCTGTATTCTTTCTGCTATTCAAAACTGTGACCATTGCTATCGATATAAAAATGAAGGTTGTTTCCGTGGTTAGCATGTGTACAGCAAAATTATGTAAGGGTTTAGTTTCACGTCCACTTTCAAAGGTGTTACTCCTACTGAAGTCAATGAAAGACGTACCTAGGACTTTGTTGGCAGAATTGGCGTTCACATTCTCAGCATTTCTCCAGGTAGTGTTACTGAAAACCAACATGTTTTATGCGTCACGTCAGGTGTGTTAGCTCATCAGTTTCAGTGTGACAGAGAGGTATAAAAAGAGATTTTCTCTATAACAAGATGAAGGTAAGCTCAGTCTTCTGGCTTGTTTGTAGAGAGCAAGATAAAATATAAAAGTTATGATCTTCATTTTTTAGTTTATTTTCTTTTAAAATTTCTTAAACATTTAAGAAAAGCCTCTTAGATTTTTATTTGCAGTAAGGCCCATAAGGTTAAAGTTTGACACTCTTTTTTGCTCTCCTTTTTTGATAGTACTCATCACATTGCCTCTCGTCTTTGAACTTCAGGTTATAATTTCTTACTAAACCTCTTCCACCACAGGCTTAGTCGTGACTAAGGTCAAGTTCTGGACTCCAAATGTGGCTTTTCCTTACCCCAGACCTTCCAGTTACAATTTGTGGCCACTTTCACCATGTAAAAGTGCCAAGAGATGGACATTACTCAGTGGAACTTAGGGGAGTAGGAGAGACAGTCAGAGCTGTGGATCTGAGGGACTGGTAGGGAGGGTGCTGAGGACCTAAAATTTGTCAAAAAGTAGAGGATAGGGAGAAAGGCAGCACGGGAAGTCTAGAGATTGAGGGAGGAAGATTTCAAATCAGCAACCTTATTTGGTTCGTGCTTTTGACCCGTGATATTTCCCAAAAATAAATATTGACTCTTATCAAGCCTTCCCATTCATAACTATGTAACAAGATTTTATCATTAACGAATGGGTTGCTAGCAGGACGTTTAGACTTTCAAGACAAAAACATTCAGCTGTTTTGGAGATATGAATTTTGTCTAGATTTTGGCTATGCCATTTTAAATTTAATGAAGATTTTTAAAATTTCTTTCATTGTTTCTTCTAAATCCTGTCATGCATTCCAATAGTGAAATTTTCTTCTGGTTTGATGAAGAGTCCTATAAATAATTGTAAATTCTTTCTAGTGGTAAATATTTTCTGTAACTCTATCCTGAGACATCTAAGGTTGACAGAATTTGTTGTAACTACTCACAGATGATGTATGTGAAGTTTGAATTCAGTGCTGATAGTCATGAGTGCTGTGTATGATACAGAATTCCATTGTGGTCTCCAAGTTTTGTAGGATTCGGAGATGGTTCAGGCAGGTGGCTTAGGCTAGATTTCAGAGTGGGGAGACAGCTCTGTAACATAAGAATGGCTGTGTGATCCAGTAGATGAGGCATTTTATTTGTTATTTGAGAAACTAGAGTTTTATTGAATCTGCTGATACTTTGCTGTATAACCTGGGACAAACCACTTAACGCTTGTTCATCCCATTTTACCATGGAGAAGTGAATGCTAATTGATGTTAAATGAAAATGTTATATGAGAATGAAAATGTTTCCTTCATTATGTACTTTGAAATCTGGGATTTAAAAATGCTATATGAGCTTACAACAATGTGATCTGTATATGAACAGCAATATAGCTAGGTTTTGATGTGAAAAATTGAAGTGTAGGAATAGATTCTGAACGCGTTTCTGTCCTTTTTGGTGAATAACCATTTGATAAGCAAGAGAAAAAAGCCATTCTCTGAACTGAAAAGATACAATTTTTAATTAAACATTGAATAATCATGCAGCATATCTGTTGCTTCTAATCCTAGCAGCAAAAAAGCAACAAAGTGTTTCTAAAACAGAATGATGGGAATGCTTTCGAAAATATATAAAGCAAATAGGTTTGTTAATTATTTAGCTCCCTTGAAGAGAAAGCTAGAAAAAAGGGGTTAGTACTAAAGTAAAGAAATGAGTACATATTTTAGGAGTTGAACACTATATCACAAATTTTTTGTGTTTTAGCTAGAAGAACAACACCCCTTTTGGAATATATTAAAAATAGAAAATTAGAAAAGCAGGTACGTTCAGACTTTTGCCTGAAGTTCAACATTTATGTTTCACGTGGTTTTCCGTTGGACAATTTACAATTAATCGTTCTGAACTCTTCAGAGAATACGAGAAGAGAAAAGAGAAGAACGAAGGCGGAGAGAATTGGAGAAGAAACGTCTGCGGGAGGAAGAGAAAAGGAAGCGCAGAGAAGAAGAAAGACGTAAAAGAAAAGAAGTGGAGAAGCAAAAGAAGATTTCTGAAAAAGAAATAAGAATCAAGGTATCTTAATGAAAAAAAAAACTTTTCCTGTTAAGTTATCCAGAAGTCCTGTGGTATCTCACTTACACTGTTCATGCAGTGTACTACGGTACAGTATGGAGATACCAAACCAGTACAGTATGGAGATACCAAACCAGTACAGTATGGAGATACCAAACCAGTTTCGACTGGAAAGGGAGGTAATTTAGGTCTTTGACTTAAGTAGCATTATTGAAAAGTGTGACTAATTACCTTAGGTACAATGATGCAGTTATGGCAGGCAACTCAGATACTTTTATACAAACCCTGCCACATTCTGTGTCAACTTAACCTGACAGAACCAAATTGTTCTGTGCTAACAAGTTGGAAGATCGTTGCAAATATGGCTTTATCACTTTCTGCCATTTAAATCTTCATCTAGCCATGTGCAGAGAGTTTTTTATGTTTATGCTTAGAACTATTTATTTTGATAATGTGCTTTAACCAAGTTATAAGTTATTAGTCTTGCTGATTTCAGGCTGTGCTGCCTTGTAACGTTCTGAATGCATGTGCTTTTAATGATTTTAATTGGGGAGGTGTATTTTGTGCTCCTAAGTCTGGACATTTAAAACCTTATTTGTATAAGGTGACATAGATAAAAACTATTCATCTGAACTAAATTTTGTGGTATTGGAAAGATTTTATAGGCTGTTTTGAAGAGTAAAGTTGGTATAAGAGTCTGTAGCTTAACGCAAGGGCACACAGACTCACTCCATATCTTGTGGGGAGAAGCCACAGAGCTGTGTGCTTCTTCCCTCTTCCTTTTCTTCCTGGACAACATGTGCCTTCACCTGGATGTATAAAAAAAGTAAGTTCTGAAGCTGAATTACAGATTTTTCATATTTGGGCATAAAGAAAAACATTCTAGAACTTCAGAAGAAAATAGATGTATTCCTTAAACTGTATCACCCCAAATTGGTTATCCAAAAGATCCCAGCGTTTTTGACATACCTGTGGCAATGTGACCTTGAAAGCTAGTTCTGTCTCCGAAAGAAAAGGATAATATTACCTGAGAGAAACATCATACAAGTTTTAAATATTGGAGAAGAATAACTTGTGCTTACTTTGGAAGAACTGGTGGAATTAAAAGACTGATGAGATGGTCTGCTTGTTCTTTAAATGTTAGCGAAATAATTTGAGGCAGTTGGTCCTTCTATAAAGATTATTGCTGTAAAGCTAGACGCTACTCAAACCCTGCATGGCTTATTTGGTTCGAAAGGGACAGACTTCTTAGAAATCTTAATCTCCAAGGTGAAAATGCAATGTGATCTTTTCTGCTAACATGATTTTTTCATCAGTCTGTGTTTCCGTCAGTGTGTACTTATATTAAGCACCTCTTTCTATATGCCGGTCTGTCCTAAGTAGTTCATGTGTCACACATTTCATATATAATATTTCATGGAGTGAAGTATTAATCCTGCTTTTTGTCTTAGAGGTTCTGCTTTTTATTTTATTGGCAATAACACTGAGGTCTGTTATATGATTTCTAAGAAATTGTAGACCATAATAATATCTTTATATATAAAACTTAGGAGAGAAGAGTAGGTAAGTGCTTTCTCCAGTATTCTCAGCATATTTAAAAGTCTGCAGTTGAATGCCTGTTAGTGATTGTCGCTCCTTAGCAAAAGTAAACTGCCCTCTTTAAATAACTTTTTTAATTTTATACTTTGTAAAATGTGTTTGTAGCATTTGAATATCTTCAGTCTTAATAGGTTTTTGATATATTTAATGTATTGCTAAAATGTTTATTGCAACAGAGAATAATTTTACATCATAAACAAATATTTCATAGCTTCTTAAGAAGCCTGAAAAAGGAGATGAGCTGGCCAGTGAAAAGCACAAAGAAAAAGGTGAAGAAGCTGACATTGAAGAAAACAAATGGGATAAGTCACCTGGATCTGGGAGTATAAAATCCAAGTCATTGGATGGTTCACTAAAAGAACTTAAGGAAAAGTAAGTAATACTTACATTTTAGGCACCAAGTTAGATCCTAAATGTTTTCATTTGAAGGCTTAAACATGATATGAGTGGTGCATTGGCTGGCTGTTTTGTCAGCAAGGAACTGATTTCGTTCTGTGTGTGAACAAATCTCTGACTGTCCTTTTTGTAAAAGGTGTTTAGTAGCAGCTTATTGACCTGATGGCAATATTAGTGGATGCAATTTGTTATTTGTGAAATGTTTTGAAATCCCAGATTGGAAGGATTTCTTCATAGAAAGTCATTCAGCGTTTCATTGTTATTTCACCTGTTCCCCATCAGGAGCTCAGGTAAGGCCCTCCTTCCATTACTGATGCCAAAGACTAAATTGGCTAGGATGCCCTCCTTTTCCATCACACTTCCTTCATTTTTGCTGCAATAAAGAGATAAATGTGTTTGAGAAATGGGACAATGGCAGAACAGCTAAGGTGTGAATGACAGCCTTATGATGGATATGTGCAGAAGTTTGTCTCTGCCTCCCACTGCCTTTTGTGTTGCATGTGTAATAGTAGCAACAAGACAATAGTAGCCGAGGTCTGTGATTACTGTAGCCTAGAAGTGTCTTACAAATGTGTTCAGCAGCTGATTCTCTCTCTTGTTCTTTGTCATGCATGTCCCATTGCAAGCAGGATTCACCCATAAAATATGCAAGATACATACCTAAAAATAATATGCTGCTGAGATAAATAATGCTTTGTTTTTCAATAGAGTTTTTCAGCCAGGCTCTCAAAAGTACTTTGCAAAAAGAAAGAGCTGAATCTGAGATGTCATGTATATGTGCAACTTGTACGTATGGAGAAACTTGAGTATTAAATAGTTTGCGTAAGGTATTATATACAAAATATTAGAGGAAGTTTGAGATTGTGCTCTAGGAGCTGTGCAGGCTACCTGCCTACTCTGAGTAGTTTAAATTTTACCTTTGTCCACTTAGATTCTTGGTTTTTATGAGAAGTCTGCAGGAGCTGCAAACGTTCTCCTAATGGCAGACAGAGAAACAAAGACACTTCGAACACTTGGAAAATAAACCTGCTGAATTTGCTAATTGAAGGAATGGTTTGCTAATAATATCCTACTTGGATTATTCTTTTTTTTTTGTCTCTAAGGACTTCAAACATGGCCTCAGTGTTTATTATGTTGAGAATGTCCTGAAAGATGCTGAAAACTTCCTTTTGCCTCTTCTCTAGCAGAAATTGAAAATACTCAACGCCTTTGTTGATGTTCTTCAACAAAGGAAATACAGAACAGGGTAAACAGAAACAGTTGCAGGAGCAAGTCAGTTGTTTGCTAATAAGGCTTTGTATGTACTAAGCTTTTGGTGGTGCCATGTAGCATTTTTAATACTGATCTTGTAAGCTTAATAAGGCATTAATATAGATTTTCCAGGTGTAAATCAGAATCCTTTTGGCTGCACAGGTACAGTAAGTGTTACCTTGTCTTTCTAAGTGCTCATTTCATCATGATTATTAGTGGGGTTGATTAGGTAGCAAACTATGAGCTGTTTCAGCTGGATTCAGAATTGAAATTTTAGCTACTTTGTCACTGACCGAATAAACTGTAACTTCCAACTCTACATGCAGGAGACTGAATTGCCGGTTGGAAACCGTGTTTTAAGGCTCAGTAGCAATAGCTTTCTACAGTGAGTGAAAACCTCAGTAGGTGCATGAGTGCACGTGGTCACATATGGAGTTGGAACTATACCAAACAGAAGTGTGCTTCCATTCCCTTTACTTCCATTCATGTCTGCTTTCTTTTTGCTGGCTGCGTAACTTTGTCTTCTACTTTCTCTTTGTAATTACGTTATTGCCTGTCCCACTGTTCCTGCTCTTGCTTGCCTGTTCACTGTGAAAAAGTTTTGGAAAACCTTTAGAAGCCTTTAGAAGCCTTTAGAAAGCTGCTTTAACAACTCTTGAACTGGAGTTTGTATCCCTGTCAGCTGCCTGCCTCCAGGCACGTTCATTCCTTCCTCATCCACAGTAACAGGCAGAGGAAGAGACAGGTACCAGGCAATGCTACAGCAGCAGATCTAGATGTGTCTTTCTGGCTTCTTGGAAAATCATGTTTCAAAGCCTTGCTAAGACTCGGAGTTAGTGTCTAGAATAGCATATTAAACCTGAAGCAAAACAGCCTATAGCCACATAACCCTTGAGAACTGACATATATTTTATATATATGCATCTATGCTACAGGTATAATATCTCTGTAATTGGGATTCAGGTGTCTGTGACAGCTGGGATGTTGTTTCCACTTGGTGAATTTGTTATGCTGATGCAAGCACAATCTTGCCAAATGCTGAACAACTTACCTGTCAATCAGGTTTTGTTGCTGACCTCCGGCTCCTCCTGAAATGAGGCCTCTGCCTTGGCAGTCCTGCCAATGCCCAAGCTCATGGCAAAGGCTGACAATTTTCACAGATCTGTTGTTTTAAAAAAGAAAAAGGTGGTGCAGAAAGATACACTTTTATTCATATTAAACTGTTCTAAACGAGAAGCATATCGCTGTTTGATCACTGCGCCATCAGAAAATCTCCATCCTTTCTGATTGCCTGCTGATTCCCAAAATGTGAGCAGACCGTCAAAAGCAACTTTACTGTTTCAATTTTAAGTATTTATACATACGAAATATATAAAAAGAAACTACCGATATTTGCTTCTTTTAAAGTTCAATCTATTCTGTAATCTTTCTTTGTTATTTGCAGTTTTGCTTTATGAGAACATAAAACACTTGCTGAACAGGAACAGTGAAGTGGATTGTATCAGACAGGCAGCAAAATGTTGCAAACTGATAGTATTTATAATATGAACCTGTTGCAGCATAGCAGAAATTCAGTATTATGTTGTGGTAAGGTAATGGCCTTTCACCCAGATAAGATGTGCAAAGGTAGGCTAAATTACTTGGAGACATAACAAACAAAAGCCTGGAACATAAGTATTCATTTTCACACGTGCCTTCCACAAGTCGCAGTGTCAGTGAACGTTTTTAGTTAAATAGAGTCATAAACCAAATTGATACATGATACCTGCACAATTCCTTCGGCCCCTGAATGTTCCCATTCAAGGGACTGCTGATATACATGAGCCTTCTGGAGAACAGGCCACAAGACCTAACCATGCAGCATGAGTCTATGTAAAAGTGTTAGGGAACTATTTATGGGATTGCAAAGAGGGATAAAAGTTGAAGAACGACCCTTCCACAACAGTTGCATAGAAGTGAGATTTTGCTTGCAAAGCTTTTTCTGCTGTTTCGAACTGAATGCATAGTCAGTGGCCAGACATACACAGATGAGACATTCGGCAAAATTGCACATAGTCCCTTTTTATTGAGAAAAAAACAGCCTTGCCATACAACTGATCTAAATACTGTTGGAGTCAAAGGGAGGCTTTGCACTGTGTCCTTCAACAGCTTTTTCTTTTTACTGTTAATTGCATGAATTTTCTTTCTTTTTATACATACTCATAGGTCACAAAATGATAGTGACAAAGAGCAAAGAGATTTGGAGAGAAGATTTCGAGAAAAAGAACCTGAAAGACAAAGGTATCGATTGGATGATGGCAGAAAGCATAGAGCTCACTATGAGTTTGACAAGTTTGTGAGAAGGAGTGAAGAAGAGCTGAAATGGGGGAAAGGATACAACCAAGACAGAGGAAAGAAAGGGAACTACAACTACAGCTTCACTGTGGAGGCAGTAGACAAACTGGGTAAAGAGGACAAGTGTGATGACATGGCATCCAAAAAGGAGCGCATAAGAAATAAGGTTCTTTTATTCATTTAGGATAATCTTTCATTAGCTAAATATGCTTCAAGATCACAGGTTTTACTTTTGCAAACTGAGCATAAAGATGCTTTTTCAAAAAAAGCAATCCTTTATTTCATTTTCAGTAAAACCCAAACTTCTTTCTGTTGTTATCAGAGGACAACAGCAGTTAAAATAAGGTCACAGGTCTCTGCTTGTTCATACTTACAATATGCAGGAGGCTTTCTGTCTTCCTTTCAACCGTAGCATTTTTGGAACACTATTCTTGGAAGCCTTGTATTTTATGAGTGTATGAAAAATCATTATACTTCTGATCTGTAATGAAATTTAAAAACCGTGGCATGCAGTCTTTTAAAAATGTACTTCCATTACCCAGCTCATTATGGATTGACCAGGCATTGCTCGGTCGAGGAACTGTAAGGACTTAAATAAATAGCTGAGTCAGAGAGTATGGGATTTAGAGGGTATGAATGTGCAAATTCTTCGGTATTGTATACCCACCAGTATGAAAAGTCTGTCGTTTGGTTAGGACAAATTATCCATATGGTTGTTGTCAGGGAAGGAGCAGGTGCAAAACCAGGGCAAGCGGGGCCCGTAGCAGAGTGTGTAGTAGAGCCATCCCTCATTGTCTCCCAGAGACATGAGCATCATTTTTCTCAGACCATCTGATTTCATGGATGTGCCAGGGTCTTTTCAGGAGGTGGCTCTCCTTGTCATCCTCATTCTCTCTCCCTTCTGATCCTAGATTTTCCACAAAAGATGACCGAAACACTGTTTTGTGTAGAAATTTGTTCTGCATGTGGAACTCTTCTTTCAAACCAAGTGGCTGATCTGTGGTGTGTGCTAAGGCTGACACGGAGAGAACTGGTCATGTGCAGAGTGAGTCTGCGTGGAGTGTGCGTAGAGCAAGTGCAGGGGGACTCGCTGCATGTTGAGGAAGTCGCCTTGCGCAAACACAGAAAGCCTGGCGTGCCCCGTTTCTTGTTTATGCGCAGGTCAGCTGGGCAGCGTGGGTGAGGTTTGTCTGCATGCACACAGTAGCCACTTTCCACACACACCAGCGGCTCAAGCTGTAGAACAGTCAGAAGAGTGGCTAGATCAGGAACAGGAAGATGGGAAAAGCAATTTTCCTTGTGCTTGCCACGCTACTCTTGAAATCTGGTGAAGTATCTGCAACCTTGGAACTGGATGGTGGGTCTTGGCAGCCTTTTGTCAAGCGTTCAGAAGCCACCTCCTTTTTCTTTCTTCCTGTTGCGCTTCTGGTAGCTTGCTGAGTCTCTGGATTAGTCCACACTTTGGATGCTAGATTTGTCCCCTAAACAGAATAAGCAATAGCAGTAAAGTTTTTTGTAGTGTGGTGACTTTTTCCTTAGAGTATTTATCACGTAGATGAGAGTGAGGGGCTAAGCTTTCCAGGTTACCTATACAACTAAAAATGTCAACACAGTTTTTAAACAGAGATAGCTTGTACGAATTAATTAGAAAACGGGAAATTTCTGGTGTAAGTAACAGTTGTGCTAGCTTTCATGCAACCTGTGGAGTACAGCGTCTGTGATATGAAAGATCATTTAGACCTTTTATCATAAACTTCCCAAAAAGCACTGCTGGTGAGAGGATCTGGTTTTATGCAGCTGTTTGTGATGTAGAAAGATGTGTGTTATGCATTTCATACCACACTACAAAGCATTAACTAGAATGCTTTAGTTGTCTGTCCCAACAGTGAATCTTGATATCTGGTCTAAAGAGGGAGAGAGAAAAGTGGAACAAAAAAGACAAAGGTGAAGGAAAAAGAATGAAAAAGAGAAAATGCATATTGAGAGTAAGAAAAAAGAATGAAAGAACGAAAGACCAGAATGGCTTCGAATTATGAAGGCAATTGAAAATTAATATAGTTGGATGTAGGACAATTTCAGTGCTCTGCCACTGTCTTAAAATAGGCTGATTAATTTTGTTTGCTAAACTCAACACAAGACCTTGGTCAAAATGCTCAGGTTTTGGTGAATGGTTTGCTTCATAACATTAAAAACTGGTATTTGTGGGACTAAAATACTCTTACTAGGAAAAGACTTCTTAAGCAGAGTTTCTAAGCAGTGTCTTTTATTATTGAAATTTCAAGAATAAAAAGTGCTCTCAAGCATTGGCAAGTTTGAGGTGTCTTTTCCTTGTAAACTGGTTCCTGCTTCCATTTTCCAGTGATCAAATCAGTATGTGTGTGACTGGGTCACTCGCAAAGCCTGCGTGTGTTCAAACTGTACGTTATCAGTGGGTGGATTCCCCTGCTCTCATGCTCGGTATGGAAGGCGTGATGAAGCAGAGCAGTAACTGCAATTTTATTTTGATATGTATCATGAAAATGTGCCTTCCATGCTTAAACCGTGGTAGTGATTCACGGCTTGGAGTAGCAGTGCACACACATCGATTGGTCAAGTTCAGTTGAGGATAATTTTCTAGCGTTACCTGCTAAACAGGTCTTATTTTTTCATGATTATATTTAGTATTTGTCGTTTATCTGCAGAGTTGCAAGTGCACAGGCTATTGTTCTTCCCAGTCCATGTTAGTGAAGGTGGCAACATTTTTCAGAGTTTTACCTGTAGTACTGTGTTTGATAATTGTCTACAGTATTTCTCCTTGTTTACATCAAATGTATCGTAGGATCTTTAATTTTTACAGCTTTCTTCATGTATTCAGAATGCTTGGCTCCCAAGAATAGTGTTATAAACAAGACAGATACTAAATAGTCAATTTTCATTACACTCCATCTTTTTCCTGGGTCTTACGAAATGTAAAGTGATTTTACACAAAATCTACTTTCTTCACAAACATTCATCACTTCAAAATCCCACATACATATCCCGCACAGGTTTCTCAGAGCGTTAATCACATCTCCTTCCTTCTAGGATCGCCCAGCCATGCAGTTATACCAGCCAGGAGCTCGCATTCGAACACATACGGGATCTACAAGTAAAACCTACGAGTGCAGTGGGAAATCCTTTGAAGATGCTCTTGATAAAAAGTGCGAGGCAGATAATTCAGCTGGAGGCGGTTCTGAGAAGAGCGAAGAAGCAGAATAAAACAAACTGGAGAAAAGACTTGTGAAAAGGGACGTACTTCAGATTCAGTGTCATCACGAAAAAACCCATGGGGCTGTTTGAGAAGTCCACAAGCAATTGCACCAACAAAATTATAATAGCTCTGCTTCTTACTCTCTGTAGATTAAAGGGAAAAGTGACTGGAAACGTATAAAGTATCTTGCAGCAAAGGAATCTAGTTGCTTTTTTACAAAAAGCAGGGTGAACACTATTTGCCTAATTTAAAAGCAGTTCAATATTTTATTAATTTACCTGGAAATAGAAAGACTCTAATAGTTTTAAAGGAGTATTTATAGAAGACTTTTCAGAAGCTATTTCACCTTTTCAAGTCTAAAGAAATTAAATGTAGATTTGCATCAGTTTGAAATCTGAGGCACTTTAAATGTGTTTGGTGCATGACAGGAGGGTCACAGGACCCCTTCCCGCAAATGGCAGGGGCTGCTGCAGGGAGTTACAGTCCGGCTCGGTGGGACCAGCCCTGGGAGGAGGCTGTGGAGCCCGGAGTGTTTGCAGGAGGAGGCCCACAGTTTGCACAGTTGTGAGAAATGTCCGTTGGTAGCCGCACCTCATCGTGTTTATGTTGTTTCCCAATTAACTATCGTGTTAGCGAAGTGTTCGTAAAGCTACGAGTGTGTTCTTAGAGAGTTTGTCATTGTCTGAGCCACCTTTGCCTTTCTGTTTTAATAGATTCTTGTGCTTAAGAGAGAAGAAAGCTAACGCAAACCTCAGCACTTAAAGAATATATCTGGTTTTAATAAATCAGCTGTTTTTTATGGTTTTGACACTGACTTTTAAAAAAAACCCTGGTTGTACAGTGACGACTTTTTATATGCTGATGTTTCATAAGAGTTGCAGTTGCGAGACCTGAAAAATGTACGGTACGTGAGTGTTCTATGTGTTAAAAAAATCAAAACACATGAATGTCAACTGCAAACTACCATTTTGTAAGATCTAAGCCAAATTCTGCCTTCTGATGCAGACATATATATATATATATGCGTGTGTGTGTATATGTAGCTTCCATTGGTTTCAATGACAGCCACGTGTTTACGGAAGGCAGAACACATTCATTTATCTTTCATGGCTGAAAAATTCTCAGTTCTCCAAAACTGACACCTGCTTTGTCATTGAAGCTACATAGTGAAATGTTAATTTATTTCTACATCCTCTTTGAACATTTTATTATTAAGCATAACATCTAATTGTTCTGGTCTGAAAAATTATTTACTGTATTTTCCCAGATACTAAGCATTAAATAGAATAAAAGCCAAAAGATTTTGACTATGATTTTGAGACATGATCTTCTGCAATTTTTCCATCTATTACTCTAGAAAAATTAATAAGATGCTATGCTGCTTTGTATTATTCAGAAGTAGTTAAAAATACACTTGAGAAGAATTTTAAAATCAAGCTACGTAAGAGAGCTGCCAACTAAAATGACTTGAAGCTGAAGTAGAACTGCTGTTAGAGAATCATTTGGGTCTAGCTCCATCTAAAGCTTGTCTTGTTTGCCAAGTTTATCCTGATTGCAGAGAAAGGACTTTGTCATGGCGTCCTGGCTGAGTCAGGCAGCGTTAGCACGGGGCAGCCTTTCCTCTCAGCAGAAGAGCCCAGCTTGGTCCAAGGAGAAGGAGACTTGCCAGGAAAGTTCTCCAGCAGTAGAGCCGGACAGGGCTGAGATCTTCACCAGGTGAGGTCTTCTCAAAAGCAAGCATGCCCAAGGGAGGCCGGAGAAAGGGTCTCACCTGTGAGAGGGACCCTCAGGACCCAGAAAAGCAGCGATTTTGCACGTGCTCACAAACTCAAGCTTGATACCTTTTGGGTGATGGTGGCTTTCACACTACTCCCCACCTTCGCTGAGTGCCAAGGTTGCGAGTATCTCTGGGTAGCACTATAGGGAATAACTAAACACAGTTTACTTAGCAGTGATTTTCCATTTGGGGCTTCTTATTTCCCATCTCTTCTAGTTACCAGAGACTGGACACGAAACCTCGGCTCAATAAAAACTGTCTGGTTCTAAACATCCGTGTCTGTCAGGTCAGGCTGCTGTGCCCTCGCTGACTGGGATTCCTGCAGCCTGGTCACTTATTTTGCTTCCTTGTGAATGCGGCCGCCTGCATGGGGCGGGCAGAGAGCCTGGCCTTTGGCTTCCGTATTCACATGGAAGGAATATGCAGCACATTCGGATTTGAATGTGGAGAGTGCTCCTCAGTGTCTGCCCCACGGCTGCATCCTGAGGAGCCCGCACTGCCTGACGGCTTCCCATGCCACTCAAGGAACTGATGGGACAACCTGTTATTCAGCAGGTACCGGCGTCTATTCCTCCTACATCCGAGAGGATCAGCAGAAGGTGGCAGCCACCACCAAGCAGGATCTGAGCGTTTCTGTAGCCATGCAACACCTGCCATGACAAGCTTGGGAGAGACAGGAGCAGCAAGGCAGCACTGGGAGCCCCAGGAGCCTGGGATGGGCGGGAATGGTGCCCACAGGCACTCCACTAAAGTATGACCTCAAGGAGACAAGAAATGTCTCCTGCCAGTACAGAAAACGCCCCTGCTGAGCTTCCCCTCTCTCTGCTGATGGCCGTCTGGAGCAGTGCCAGCAGGACGGCCCGTGCCTGTGGGTGCAGGGATCAGGTTTGGGATGGGGACCCGTACAGCCATATCTGTAGGGAGAACTGCACCCCTCAGCTGACCGGTGCTTGAGGGGCCAAAATAAGCGTGTGCCTCAGGGTAACGCTGCGACATACAACAGCCAAAGAAGCAGAATACTTTTCCAAGTCCATGCCCCGATCTCTTCTGCACGCGGATGCAGCAGGGCCAGAGCCTGCTCCCTTCACCGGTGCGGCCGGCCGGGAGGAGCTGCCACCTGCTCTGTGCTTGCTCCTTCTTCTGCGCTCCTCCCGCTGACACCAAATCAATGCAGGCTCACAGCCTGTCTTTGTGCAAACTCAGCGTGGTGCACAGCGAGGGCTTTATTGCCACAATAGTAACTTTGTTTTGCAAATTCGGCTTTGCTGTAAGCAGATACAGCATCCCTCAGGAAAGGGAATTGCATCTGGTTACATCGCAGCTGGCTTCAGAGCCATCTGTTTGCTCACTTTTAAAATGGAATGCTCTAAATTTAATAAAAAACTTCACCAGCTTGATGGCTTCCCTGAATGTCTGTTGCCCTGTTTCTTACTGAGTCCTGAGGTCATCGACGTTTAGCGATATGGAGATCACCCTGCCTGTCAAACTGGAATTGGGCTCCAGTCTGTCACGAACCATTGTCTTACAGGAAACTGGTGTGGAATGTAAATACTCAGTAAAAAAACCTGCATTTGTGCCTGTCGCAGTTGTAAAGAGAAACTTATGCAACTCCAAAACATCGTACTGACAACTTCACGTGCAATTTTTAAACGCGTTCTGCTGCTTCTTTTCATTTCAAATCAAATGTCTGTAAATTGTTTCCAGAGAGCCTGTGGAGGTCGGTGGTTCGTCTCCGCAGCCGTGGGAAACCAACACCGCACTCCGAGCTGCCAGCAGTTTCTCTGCTAACCTCTCTATTTGCAGAGTTAGTCTTGAAGGGCCCAAACAAAGGTGTGAATTGTTACAGGACAAAACCCACTGACTATGTAAAAAAATTATATCAAACTCCAAAATAAAGCATGCTTAAAAAAGGAAAAAAACGAACAAACCCAAACTAATTTAGTACTCCCCAACTTGGTGTTACATAGAATGTTAAAAATCAGCTGGAAATGTGACTACCAAGTTGGTGGAGCTGACTGAGTCTTAAATGATGAGAGGAGAAACTTAAAATTCTCTAGTGATTAGTATTTATTTATAACTCTGTTTCCTTTAACAGAAAGAATATGTGAAACAAATGGGAAACGTATTCCACCTTATCTGATAATTTCCAAGTGACATAAAAGAATGCGCTCTGTCTTCTCTGCATCCGCTTGAGCTTTCCATGGAAGTTCGTGAACTTCTTGAAGACTGAAAAACATTTCAGTTCCTTATTTAAAGATCAAATATCTAAGAAGAAAACACCTGGAAATGTATTACATAGGCTAGAAATGTATTCAGTGGGTATTTAAGATATCCAATGACCTGAAATTTCTCCATAGCTACAGTGTTAAGTAACAGCTTTACTGCTCTATTCATTACAGTCATTAACATATAATAAGAAGAACAAAAAGGCAATTCCAGAAGTAATTCAGAGGCCTAAAGGAAAGAATGAAATGAAATAAAATAGCTGTCTTATATGATTATACTCCATGCTTTTGAGTTGTTGAAATTTTCACTGAGAGGAACTTCACAGGTAAATATGATAATTCTTTACATTTTGCTTAAACAAAAAAGACCTGCAAACTATATGCAAGCATCTCCCACAATAATATTAACTGAAACGGGGGAAACTCATGACATTTTAGCATGATTTCATAAATCAAATTATATCCCTAGATGTAGAGAAAAAAATTCTTAAGTTAGAAAAAAAAAAGTTTAACCATAGAACACAAAAACTTCTTATTCACTAGGGCTGAGAGGACTTCTAAGACATTGTTTGTTTTCTAGTGTACAACTTGCTCTGTAACTGCTGATCCAGCAAAAAATTTGTATGGAGTTTCTTCACCTCCTTTGGGAAAACCTTCTCTTGACTACGTTGAAAGGAAATCCTCCAAGTACTCCAGATCACCTGCAGAAATCAACAGCACGAAAAAAAGAAGTTAACTTAGTTTGGCCAAGAACAAATGTAAATGGGTTACACCTGATTTATTTGGAATTTCATAAAGTGTTTAATTCCATGCTAAAAGGAAATGACTAGATGAACTATAGAAGCTGGAAATCAATTCAAGAATTGCGA
This sequence comes from Tauraco erythrolophus, assembly GCF_009769465.1. Taxonomy (NCBI): domain Eukaryota; kingdom Metazoa; phylum Chordata; class Aves; order Musophagiformes; family Musophagidae; genus Tauraco; species Tauraco erythrolophus. The sequence continues at coordinate 67,514,921 of NC_141465.1, read as the reverse complement.
GCTAGGTGAAAGAGCTGGCAAATCGTGGAAAGACAAAACACTCAGGATGAAATGAGAACCACCGTGGAGACAGGTTATTAGCTGGCTTTGGGTTGACTTTACATGATCTTGTCATGAATGACTGAGGCAGGAGTCAGCTAGTGGTATTTGGAGTAATAAAACCAGGACAAAATGCAATAGTGCAAAACGCAAGTACCGTGCTTGGGGAGGAGCAGCAAGAGCGCTCTTAACTGAAGAAGACTTGCATGGAAACAACCAGTTGTTTTTTAAGTCAGTCACGGGAAAACCACAATCCACACTAGGACATGGTTCTGTGGAAGTCAGTCACTGTCCTCGAGTGTGTCAGGCAGGGCATGACCCAGAGACCCAGGCAAACCTACACCTGCACAGCATGCCCTCCTCGGACCTCCTCTGGGACACCCAAAAAGCTGCTTGCCCTTGCTCAGGAAAAATGCTCTTTCAAGCTGGAAGGAGGGAGCAGATCAGGACAAGGAGGGAGGGAAGACTGAGCAAGCTCCTGCTCCCCAAGAACACATCACACGAGAGATGGTCGACACCAGGGAACAAGGGGGGTGGGTCTGAACTAAAGGACACTCCTGGCACAGGAACAATGAATATATGTGCCATATTCAAAAGGTGATGAGCCTGAGACATGACTACACAGCAGAACAGGTAGGCACCCAGCCTGGGGTCTTAGCTTTCTCCTGTGGCATCTGAAGGTGAAACGAACAAAAAAATCCTTGACCAACCAAGAATCACAGGTGATCACTACACTTTCACTACATGTACAGGATTGATTTTCTCGAAAACTTAGCCATAACTGCTGAAAAAATATTGCTTCTATAAAAGCAGCAGGTGAGGTGTGACAGATCACTGCTAAATGTTACCTGGCACTCTGGCTGATCAGGGAGACAGGTACCAGCTTTTTTGAAAAAGCTAGTGGTTTGAGGTAATGTTTCAAAGTTGTTGAAGTTTATAAGCAGCTCTATTTGAGAGGGAAAGCAAAAGCAGTTTTGAGGGACTTTTTTTCCCCCTTAGGAAAAGCCTGGGACCCACAGCTGGCAAATGTGAGCATCTCCTGTATCAAACACATTTTAAATATGAAGTGGTTATGTTAAGGTGGGTAATTTCCCTTTTAGAAAATGACTTAGCTCCTTTTAAGAAGAGGAATAAAGCTCTTGTGTCTGACGTGCTTCTAAAAACATCCTTGTGCCATCAGACATAGAAAAGAAAGCAAATTACTGCTGCCACTGAACTCTTAGCTATTCTGTTGCTTGAGGATGAGTGTTTAGCTTTGTGCTATTGAGATTTTGTGTGTGTGTGTGTATTGTTCTATGGCATACTATGGTTGAAACAAAACCCACAAAGGACTTCCAAATGCCAGCAGAATGGAAGTGTCATAGAACACCATGCTTGAAAAAGAAAGGTAAATTTGTACTTTCTCTGGAGAAAAGCTGACTGTCAGAATCTTGCTCAGCAGGCAGGAAAGAGCATTCAATATAAATTAAAGGATTCAAACTATGTTGCTTTTCAAAACATCTTTCAGTGTTACTATAAGAATGTTTGTCAGCTTCCCAGGGTGTTGTGCAGTTTCAGCACCAACAGAGATTTCCCTTTCCAGAAGCGTAACAGTGCAAAAAGCAGATTTTTACCTTGCTGGTGTCAGCATCAGTGAACGCTCGGTATGACACTCGTGTCCGGACTCATCCTGCCTCCTCACCTCTGTGCCGGTGATGGTGAGGCACTGGAAGTCTTTGCTCAGAGGAGGAGACTGGCAGTAGAGCTTGTGAAGGGTCTCCTGCAGAAGGGACACCACGGTGCTTGTTCCTCCGAACCTGTAAGCAGCAAAACCAACCCCCCATCTGCCAGGACTGCTTCTATGGACTCCACTCAGCCTGCTCCCCAGTCTGCGCACTGCGACAGTGTCCACATACCTGTGCCAGCCTGCTCAAGAGGAAGGAGTAACAGTTCAAGCCTTTTGCAGGTGCACAATGCTTTTGGAAAGCCTATGGCTAGAGCCACAGCCACAGCTATGATCTCTGTGTAGCAACAATATTCCCTGGTTGGCTTTGCAGTTACCCTACAGTGGCTGCTGGGCTAGTACAGCTCGATGGCTACCCCTGCCAGGCTGCTGGCTAGCGCAGGTGTTGCTGCAGCAAAGACTGTTCGAAACACTCTGCTGAAGAGAAAGGATTTCCACAAAAGTCTTGTATTTAACATAGCACGGGTGGGTCCTGGTTTTGAGACAGAGTTAGTTCTTTTTTGCAGCTAGAAGAGCTCCGTGTTGTCGTTTTAGTCTGGGACTCGTTATGAGAAGAGTGTTGATAGCACACTGATGTCTATGGTTGGCACTGAGACCTCAAGGACTTTTCAGCTTCTCACGTTTTGCCAATGTGCAGGAGCACAACAGGCTGGAGGGGAGCATGGCCAGGACAAAGGGCCCACAACTCCCCTTGTGATCTGAGCTTAGATTTAGGATTGAGGGCCAAATTGGCCAATGGAGTATTCCATACCATGCAGCGTCATGTCCAGTATAAAGTGCTCTCTCTCTCTCTCTTCTCGGGCCTCTTGCTCATCCGGGATTGTGGTGTCGGGACTTATCTCTTTCGGGATCGTTTGCTGGGACAGGACAGGCCTTAGTCACCAGGTAGTGAGCAATTACACTGTACATCACTTGTTCGAATATATTATTATCATTCTACATATTTATAAATTATTATAATCATTATTATTTTTATATTATTATTATTATTATTATTATTAAATTGTTCTTATCTCAACCCACGAGTCTCTTTCCCTTTTCCCGTTTAATTCTCTTCCCCATCCCCTGGGGGTGGGGGAAGGTGAGTGAGCAGCTGTGTGGCATTTAGTTGCCAGCCAGGCTAAATCACGACAGGGTGGCTTCTGTTTCTGTCAAACTTCTCTAGCTGTTGAGGGTCATCAGAGACAAAATCCTCTAGAGTGACATCAGGATTTTGAAGGTGTCGGATGGGAGAAATAGAAGGAAAAGGGCTGCCTCTTGACGCATCAGCATGATCTGACTTTTACTCAGCTGAGTAAAGCCTCGATCCTCCAGCCAAGTGAACTTATGTACCAACATCTGCTCACACCAAGCCACTGGTTTGCAGGGCTTACTCAGTGCCTGCTCCTCAGGTAGAGAGCTCTGCCCAGAGAAGGCTCCTAGGGAAAGGGATCATCATTTAATCCATTCAGTTTCCAACAATCAACAAAAAGGAAGGAGCAGTGAAGCTACTGCTGGGATCCTATGAGCCTGAGCCAAGGGGAGCAGCCAGAAAAGGCCAGTTGAGTCTCCTTCATTCAGAGCTCACTGCCCAGCTGTGACATCTTGATGCTGCAGGATGACCATCTTGCCCACTTGGTTTTTGTATCCTTAAAAGATGTCTACTGATCTTCCTCTCACAAAAGGTACATTGACTACTTCCTGATACCCCACATAGGCCTGTATTTTTCTTCTGTTACAGGATGGGTTTTTTTTTAATCTGCCTGGTAGATGTCCACATCAGATCTACTGAGCTGAAATCTCTAGATCTCAGCAAAATTCTTTTTAAGAATTAATGTCAGATTATCAGCCTGGCATTTTCCTCATTCCAGACTCAGCTTAAAGTCAAAGATCATAATATCCAGTTTACATTTCAGCCATTTCAGTCTTTTTTTTAGAAGCTCCTGAGTGAATACTATCTGGTTCTGGCAATAAGTTTCTCTTTTTAGATTTTTTTTTAATTTGCCCATATGGAAGCAGGCGTACAGATGTCAGTGTCACCAGAATGCTACAATTGCATTTACAAAAGCCACAACAAAATCAGTTCAACAGAGATCAAAACAAGTTATGCTAGGAATTAGAAAACAGTCTTGAAATTCCTTGCAAATACAGTATTTTTGACTCTGTGCCACAAGTTAGTAGAGGGTAGGGCAGTGTTTTGGGTTAAGTATCACCATATTCTTACTCCGCTGATTTACTTTCCTCTAACCATTCACTGTTTGCCACTGTTGCACTTTCCTTGTAAGCTTCTGCAAAAAGAGAATGTAAGAGTAATGGAGGAAAGGAATCATAAAAAAATTATTACAGAAAAGGGAAATGAGTTGTGACACTAACAACAGTCCTGTGGAGATTCTTTTGAAACATTAGTATTTTGGTAGTATGTGAGAGTGTTGAACAAATGAATGAAAAGCACCTACACCCTGCCCTAGGTTTTGTTAATTTCCAGAAGGACTGCAACAGTATTTGCAGAAATACTACAAATTTACAGAACCTGTGTAAAAACCACCCAGAACCTTTAGAGATGCTAAAGATACTGTAATCTCCAGTCAGGAGTTAACTGGCCTGATGCTCCTCCTACAGCTCAAGAAGCGTACACGTTTTCTGTCACACTGTTTAGTGCCATTACTGATTTTTTATTCTGCAATGAACCTCCAGTCAACTCCTCAAATTACATCTTAAGCCTGGAGATATGAGCTTCGCTGATGAAATCTGCATGCGAGATAGATACACTGGCCAAAAATATTGAGCAAAAGACCAATTATTTATTCAGAAGTGCTAAACAAAGGTCTAATAGTCAGGAGATAAAAACCAAAGGCACTAGAAATGGACATGGCCTTACGTAATATCACAGTTTCAGAACCACTGAGAACCAGACATAAGTTTAATTTTCTGGACAATCTCTCTTACTTTACCTGGTATAGCAGCAATGTGGTAGGGGAGTGAATAGGCTGAAAAAGTGCCATTTTTAAGAATATGTAAGTCTAACAATAACAGCATCAATGACAAATTAAATCCAGAACAGCACCGAACTAAAATTCCTGCTGGAAGTCACAGGAGAGATATAAGACTATATAACAGGAGTTTTAGTTGTGGTTGCCTGAACCAAATATTTATATTAAAATGTCAGCCAAAATAAATAACGTGGAGGTCTTGGAACAAACAGAACTAAAAACAGCTAAGCAAATAATATAAAGGAAAAGGTTGTCTTTGCCAAGCCTCGAGCTCAGGGGCCAACATCGAGCTTAGTCCAGCTCTGCTTTAGTAACCCAGTGACCAATGACAGTTTGACATAGAAGGGCCTTTCCTGGCATCGTCCTGACTGTAGCAGAAACCAGCAAGACCGAACACGCTCCATGAACAGATCCAGCACGGCCCAGCACTGGTGTTAAACAACATTTACCTGATGGCCTGAAAAGCGTATGGTATTAACAAAGGATCTAAGTGTACTTTTCTCGATTAAACACAATCTTTTCAAGTGTCACTGAAAATGGCTAATAGGGATTGATCAGAAACAACCATTTATAATTTAGGAAAAGGTTTATAATTTAATATAACAGTTTAATATAATGCAGGAAGAGATCTCTTGGAAAACGTTGGACCATGGAAAGACCATAAAGACGTGCTTGTATTTTAAAAGAACGTCATGTAACAAAGTAAGTTACTTTAGAAAAAAAGCCTTTTTCTGCTGTAAACTGTAAATTAGCTTAGAATCATAGAATCATAGAATCATAGAATCGTTAGGGCTGGAAGGGACCTTCAAAGGTCATCTAGTCCAACCCCCCTGCAAGGAACAGGGATATCTCTAACTAGATCAGGTTGCTCAGGGCCTCATCCAACCGGGCCTTGAACGTCTCCAGGGATGGAGCATCCACCACCTCTCTGGGCAACCTGTTCCAGTGTTCTACAACTCTCATGGTAAAAAATTTTTTCCTAATATCCAACCTGAATCTACCTCCCTCTATTTTAAAACCATTACCCCTTGTCCTATCACAACTGGCCCTCCTGAACAGCCTCTCCCCATCTTTCTTGTAGGCCCCCTTGAGGTACTGGAAGACCGCTATAAGGTCACCCCGGAGCCTCCTCTTCTCCAGGCTGAACAGCCCCAACTCTTTCAGCCTGTCCTCATAGGAAAGGTGCTCCAGCCCTCTTATCATCTTCGTGGCCCTCCTCTGGACCCTCTCCAACTGGTCCATGTCCTTCTTATGTTGGGGACTCCAGAACTGGACGCAATACTCCAAGTGAGGTCTCACGAGGGCAGAGTAGAGGGGGAGAATCACCTCCCTCGACCTGCTGGCCACGCTCCTCTTGATGCAGCCCAGGACGCGGTTGGCCTTCTGGGCCGCAAGAGCACATTGCCGGCTCATATTGAGCTTCTCGTCCACCAGTACTCCCAAGTCCTTCTCCTTAGGGCTGCTCACGATCCATTCTCCGCCCAGTCTGTATTTGTGCCTGGGATTGCCAGGCACAGATTGTTAATCTGATTAACCTTTAGGCTACAGAAGGGAAAGGACTCAGCTCCAAATCAATACACCCTTATTTCAGTGCCTTTATAAAGGTGTCTTATAAGGAGCAAGACATGTAAGTTCTACTTATAGTCAACAGAGATCTCGGTTTGATGCATTCCTCTAACCAGGAGCACCTAGAGACACCTGAATTGCTCTGGGCTTTCTGCCTGGTCTCCAGTGACCACTCCAGGAGGAGCAGGTTCTCTATGTCACACTCACTTGCCCTGTGCAGATGTCTCAGATACCTTGGGGCACTTCAAAGAGCACTCACTGTTTGTATTTAGGCAACTGAGCAAAGCCCATCACCAGTATGGTTAGGAAAGCCTAGGAGCTATGTAGATCGCCCTGGAGTAGGTGCCTGCATTCAGTCCGTTGAATAGCTCCCTGGAGCTGCACTGACAATCACAGTGACTTAGAGAATAGAATAGAATAGAATAGAATAGAATAGAATAGAATAGAATAGAATAGAATAGAATAGAATAGAAGTAGGTTAAGCTATGTTATGCCATGTTATGCCTAGAGTTATGCATGACAAGCTACAACCTGGACCTGAGAAGTCCATCCAGGAGAGCAGCTCTCTGCAGTGCAGATCCCAGGCCCATCCAGGAGATGGGCAGAGATGGGCACACCTACGACATTGCTGAGACAGGATCTCAAGGCCCCAGGCCGAGCTGAGACGTCCCCTGAGCCCTTGGCAGGAGGCAGTGTGGGTACCCGTCCCAGAGGAAGCCAATCCCAGACATTGAGGCCCATGAGCACCCCTTAGACCCTGCTCATATGCTCTCCTTTAGACATTTATGGTTGGCCACGTTGGAGAAAAGAGTACTGGGCCAGATGGACCTTTGCTCTGAGGGAGTACTGTTACTCTCAGGCTCTTTTGTTTTATTATTCCCTTGTTTTTACAAGGGAAACAGCTCAGGCATTTCTAAAAATGAATACAAGGGGGAAAAATTCACAGGGAAATGAGCAGGTATTGCTCACCTCAAAAAGATTTGCAACCATGTAGTTGAGAGGCACATCCTGCTTTGGACCGAGGGCTTGATCTTTTGAGCCTCGCTAGTGTCAGAGAAGTGACAGTTTTTCCCATCCTGTAGGAACCCAGCTAAATTGGATGAACACAGACTTTCAAAAACTGCACTTCACACATGTTTTTGCAAGTTTGTTCAGAAGGTCAAATTATCTTGAGACAATCTACAGCTCTCATCCCCATTGTTACCCAACAATAAAGGGGTTAAAGTTTTTGTGTAGGAGTTTCATGAAGGGTTTAGTGGGCAGTAGGTGATTTACGCATACCTAAAGAAACTAACAAGATGAGCATCCTTGAAGCTGTCAGGAGTGATTAAAAAGGAGACTCTTTATCAAGAACTGTCTGCCCTTGGAGGGAACATCCCAGAAACTGCATAAACTTTGGTATCATGTTTTTCTGAACTGTGAACATGCAGTGACTTGGGGGAAAAGGTAATTCCGGCAGGGGGAGATCGCGACCACCGACTCACGGACCACCTACCCTAAACACACCCCAGACCCAAAAGAAAGGGGCGGAGGAGGAAAACTGAGCATGCGAAGTAATTTACATGTAAAATGAGAGAAAATTAACCAATAGTTTAAGAACATGTAAATATGTTATGAATACGTATGATTGTAGTGTATAACTAGCTTTCTGTCCAGAAGCCGGGTGTGCACACTAGGAGGAGAAATCCCCCGTGCACCCAGCGCTGCAATAAAGAATGCCTGCTTTCTAAAACTTAAAACGAGTCTTGGAAAGTTCAATTTCCTTTTCAGGTATCAGATTTGGCGACCCAGATGGGACCCTCTCTGTTCGGCTGCAGGACTCGCTGAGAACAGGACTCCCTTGGGTACCCCCGGGGATTTCTCTGGAGGGACTCCTTGCCTCAATCGAATCACTGCGGGAACAGACAAGGACCATCTTAGAAAAGGTATTCTTTTTGATTCTTTTTGGGTTGGGGACTGGTCCATTAGGGTAGCTCTCTGTAAGCCGTACGCAGGACAGCGTATACCGGGCAGCTAGCACCTCAAAGGTATACTTTGGTTACGTATGCGATTATGGTTGTGGGTTCCAGTCCCACTGGAAACCATCTGGAAGCTGCAATATTAATGATTGAATCCTATGTGATTGTTTGTGTCATTCTAAGAGTTGTATTAATTGTTTGTATGGTTGGATATTTTTGTGGTTGTGGTTGTAAAACTTGTTTTTGTCCCGTTTGTGTGTGTGTTTGACTGAAACGTACTTTTAGTATGAAGCAAGTGTGGAGTCTTGATCCGCGGATCTGTCCTCCTGCAAGGGAAACAGCCGGAGACAGACGAAGCGATTGAAAATAAGAGTGAATGAGTTATTTTAATGACAATTGGTTATATCTAGGAGGCGTGATTTTCATTTTAGTTGTTTGTTTGGTAACAACAGGATTGGGTTAATAATAATCCAGTAAATAATGGGTAACCAACAGAGCGGGGAAATTTTAAAAAAGAGTTTGTTAGGATGTGTCTTGGAAAGATATGGGGGGTCCCCCGGGAGGAAACATAAATTAGAAAACTTTAGTCAAATACTGTAATTGGTGGTGGCTGTTATATAAACCGGAAGATGAGGAAAAATGGCTGAATAATAATATTTATAATATAACTAATAATATATATAATATATACTACTAATATATATAATATATATTTTAATATAACACATAGTATAACTATAATGCTTATAATACTTATAATGGAATTGCAGTACTTTATTGCAATTGATGCTGTTTCTCAGAAGAAATTATAAATGGAATGAGGTGGTATATGCTATTATGGTTTTCACTTTAAGAAATCATCCTGTGTGCCAAAAGGAATGTGCTATAAATTTTCGACACCCCCCCCCCCCCCCCCCCGCCTTGTTTTGGCATTGGTTTAAATTAAAACTTAAGACCGGACTCGAAAGATACAGACGTGATGTCAGATGCAATGACTGAAACTGAGAAATAGTTAATTCTAAGAACAGCCTGAACTCATGTGCAGGCTCAAATGACAGCCGGAACGCTGGCAGGGGGAGTCGATCCATGTATTCCCCTGACTGACCCACATTGGGATCCGGATGATAATACAGATCATTGCATTTAAAGTGATATCAAAATTGGATAAAATTTGGATTAGAGAACGCGATCCCAAAGGCTGTAAATTGGTCAGCACTCTATGCTGTAAAGCAAGGGCAAACCAAAACCCTCAAGGAATTCTTAGACAGATTCGTCAATGTGTAAATAGACCACCTTAGACCCCTCATCTGATGCAGGGCAGCAACAATTGGTATTGTTGTCTTTGGGCCAGTCATCAGAAGATATTAGAAGAAAACTTCAAAAACTAAAAGACCCTGAAGTATGGGATTTAGAAAAATTAATTGAAGAAGCACGGAGGGTGTACAGGAACAGAGAAAGCAATGAAAGGAGAAAATTAGAATAGCCACAGCAACAATCTCAGCGTTACAACAACAACGTGCAGGACCCCAAGGACCCCCTGGAGGCAGAGGAGGGCCTCCTCGGGATCTCGAGGGGGTTTCCAAACAACATTCAGTGTGCCTACTGTGGAAAACAAGGGCATTGGAGAAAGCAATGCCCTAAATTAAAGCCTGAGGTGGTTGCTGAAGCTAAATGACAGGGGAATCTGCCCTGGTTAAATTAAAGCTAGGGAACCAGAATGAGGAAGTAGAATTTTTAATAGATACAGGTGCATCATATTCTGTATTAAATCAAGAACTAATACCCGTAGATCATGATTTTGTAACTGTAATAATAGCCACCGGCCAGAAGAAAAAGGCTTTCTTTCTACAGCCAATTAAATTTTAGATTGGAAAACAAATAGGGATTCACCAATTCCTTTGTTTACCAGAATCTCTGAAAACTTTACTTGGACGGGACCTGTTAGAGCAATTGGAGGCACATATAATTTTTGAAAAGGGTAAAGTAGAATTCAAAGTAAAAGATGATCAATTAATCGAAGTCTTAAGTTTGGTTATGATCCAAATTGAAAAACAAACTGAAGGTACCTCAGAGATTGAAGAAATTCTAGATCAAGTGTATCCAGGGGTATGGGCTTCTCAGATTCCAGGTAAAGCAAAGAACGCTGTACTGATAAAGGTGGAAGTAAAACTTGGTTCTGGTACGGTTAGAATAAAACAATATCCTTTAAGGTTGGAAGACCGAAGGGGCATAAACGAAACAATTGAAAAATTCCAAAAGTTTAGGTTACTGATTGAATGTGAATCAGAATATAATACCCCAATTTTACCAGTAAAGAAACCGGATGGGAAATACAGAATAGTACAAGATTAAAGAGCAATAAACAGAATTGTGGAGGATCTGTATCCAGTAGTAGCAAACCCGTACACCTTATTAACTAGCCTGAAAGAAACATAGGAATGGTTCACAGTTCTGGATTTAAAGGATGCATTCTTTTGCCTCACCATGGCCCCTGAAAGCCGTAATCTATTTGCTTTTGAATGGGAAAACCCCGATTCGGGATGTAAAACTCAACTCGCTTGGACAGTGTTACCCCAAGGATTTAAAAATAGCCTTACAATTTTTGGAAACCAATTAGCAAGGGAATTGGAACCGGCAATGGCATTCTTTTACGATATGTGGATGATATTTTGATAGCTACAGAAAAGAGAGAAAAGTGTAAAGAATGGACTGTGAGTTTATTAAACTTCCTTGGATTAAGCGGTTATCGAGTGTCATTACAGAAAGCCCAAATCCTGCAGAAGGAAGTGATCTACTTGGAATACCTGATTTCCAAAGGACAACGACAGCTTGGAAATGAAAGGAAGGAGGCCATCTGCAAGACTCCAGAACCATCTACGGTAAAGGAAGTTCGAACTTTTCTAGGAATGACAGGTTGGTGTCGCTTATGGATTCATAATTATGGACTGTTAGTGAAACCTGAAACCTTTATACGAACTACTGAAAGACAATCAGAAACAATTAATCTGGACTGACGAGGCCAAAAGAGCATACAAAGAATTAAAATTAGAACTGATGAGAGCCCCTGCTTTGGGCTTGCCAGATGTGACTCAACTTTTTTGGCTGTTTGCATATGAAAAACAAGGAGTGGCCCTGGGAATTTTAGCCCAAAGGCTGGGACCCTACAAGTGAGCAGTAGCATATTTTTCCAAACAACTGGATCAGTCAGCAAAGGATGGCCAGGATGCCTCCGGGCAGTGGCGGCTGTTGTCATAATCATTCAAGAGGCTGGCAAGTTTACCCTGGGGCAGAAAGTGATCGTTTATACTTCCCATACAGTAATTTCTGTTTTAGAACAGAAAGGTGGACATTGGTTATCACCGTCAAGATTTTTAAAATATCAGGCGATCCTGATGGAGCAGGATGATGTGGAAATGGTTACCTCTACAATAGTCAACCCTGCCTCTTTCCTGAGTGATAAACAGGAAACCGACCCCATCGTACATGACTGCACAGAGACAATTGAAACTGTCTATGCGAGCAGACCGGACCTGAAAGAAGAACCACTGGAAGAGGCCGATCATACCTGGTATACAGACGGGACCAGCTTTGTGAAGAATAGAGTCCAAATGGCCGGGTATGTGGTGACAACAACTGATCAGGTAATAGAAGCAAGATCTCTCCCAAAAGGTACGTCTGCACAGAGGGCAGAAATAATTGCCTTGGTGAGAGCACTGGAGCTTGCTGAAGGACTGCGAGTATTTACTCGGACAGATTCAAAGTATGCCTTTGGTGTAGCACATGCTCATGGAGCGATCTGGAAAGAACGAGGACTTTTAATCACACAAGGAAAAGGTATTAAACATGCAGATATGATACTGCAACTTTTAGAAGCAATTCAGCTTCTGATAGCTGTGGCCATCATGCATTGTAAAGGACAGCAAAAAGGTAACACTGACAAGGAGGTGGGTAACCAATTGGCTGATCACAAGGCGAGGCAAGCAGCGGAACAAAGTGAGGTATTAAGTTTGATCCTGGAAAAATCCTTATCACTACCTGAAAAGGTAGAATACGATGAAAAAGATAAAAAGCTTATCAAAGATGTAAAAGCTAAGTTTAATCCATCAGGATGGGCAATAGCAGAGGACAATAATAGTTATAATTAGGAATAATAATAATAGTTCCCTTTAGAATACTATGAATGTCGATAAAAACTGAGCATGGCAAAACTCATTGGGTTACAGAAGCTTTATACAATTCTCTCTCTAAGCAAATAACAGCCCGAAGTTTATTTCAAACTGTGAAAAATGTGGTTAGGAGATGTGAAATCTGTTTAAAGAAAAACACAAAGGTAGAGAACCGGGTAAAGTTTGGAAACATTGGCAAAGGATGTGTTCCAGGTCAAAACTGGCAAATAGACTTCTCGGAATTGCCTAGAAAAGGGGGGTATAGATATCTGTTAGTATTAACAGAAACCTATTCTGGATGGCCTGAAGCATTTCCCTGTCGGACTAACAAAGCCTGAGAAGTGACTAAAGTTTTGTTAAGGGAAATCACCCCTCGGTTTGGAGTCCCTGAAGTAATCTCTTCAGACAGAGGGATGCGTTTTGTATCGCAAGTAGTACAATCTGTTAGTAAATTTTTAGAAATTGACTGGAAATTGCATACACCTTATCGCTCCCAAGCAAGCAGGCAGGTGGAGAAAATGAATCACCTAATAAAAACACAATTAAGCAAAATTTGTTAAGAAACCAACTTGAAATGGGATCAGGCCCTTCCAATTGCCTCATTGAGGCTTCGAATTAAACCAAGAACCAAAGAAAAATTGAGTCCCTTTGAAATCTTATATGGGAAACCATTTCAAACTAGATATCAAGGGCAAGATCTCAGTCAAGTTGGAGAATTGGGCTTACAACAATATTTGATAGCATTAGGAAAACAATTGGAAGAAGTAAACAAAGTAGTAATGTCCACCAGGGCACAGGGATTAGATTCTCCAGTGCATACATCTAAACTGGAGATTGAGTTTATGTTAAAACCATTTCAGGTCACCTCCTTGAGGAAAAGTGGAATGGACCATTCCAGATATTGCTGACAACCTACACAGCGATCAAGATCAGAGAACGACCTGCTTGGATTCATTACTCCCGGATGAAGAAAGCCCTGAGGAACAATGGACAGCAGAAGCCACAGGACCAACTACAATAAGACTGACCCGGTGTTAATTGTCGCAATTCTGATAAGTATGATTGAAATGGTAAACACTTCCACTCTAAGTTGGCCATGGTCTCACGCCTACCTTAAGTCTACAGGAAGTATGGGACCATCTATCAAACAATTGAACTTAAATTTAGCTACTGTAGTTATGCATGGAATGCAAATATACTCAGAACATGAGTGGGGCTGGGACAGGGACAATGAGATTCCCCTCTTGATGGGAACAATCGGAGAAGTGATCCAAATAGGTTGCCAAATGATCAATGGAACCATCCATGAGAAAGCAACTCAAATTACTGTACAAGGAACCAATAATTCTGTGCTCACAAAGAATCTTTGTGCCCTCGAAAACGAAAAACTGGAATGCTGGAGCAATTTTACATTAACCCAGCCTGTCTTTATAATCTGTCTCTGGAATACTCAGAAAGGTGACATGGCACTCACATTTAAATTTAAAATGGGCATTATTGAAGCAGTGACAACAATCACTCCCAGTCCTAGCACGACAACAAGTCCACCTAGCACAACACCACCGATGCCAAATACTCTATTTTTTGAAATCGGACCTTACGTAATTCAGAATACAGGTCAACAGCAGATGTTGTTTAACCCATCATGGTCCCTCAGACGAATTGAATTATCAATGCAAAGTAACATCTCCACTATCCAACCAGCTTGTTCACCATTTCTGAAAACCTCTTACATAGGGTGGACAACATGGTTACATAGACGAACCATCTTCCCTGAAAAACGAATGAAGGGGCATGTTACTGGTATCTTGGGAACAGGAATGGGAATTCTAAATAATATAGACTCTGAGGTCCTAATGAATAAGTTAGTTACAATAACTAGTGACCTAAACAAATTGGAACATCCTTTATGGTCTTCCCTTTTAGCTCTGGGAAGTGAACAGTGGCTTTTATCACGTACATTACCTCAGTGGGAGAACATAAATGAAAAAGACCATCGGTCCATTATAGATGCACTTGGTGCAGCCCAAAACAATATCTCTTTAGCTCTCAGCTGCATCCAAGCTCAATTGTGGATCCAATCCACGACAGCTATGATTATAAGGGAAGGTGAAGAAGGCACTTTACCCAATGTGATTCAGAAAGTGATATGGGACAAGGCAAACAATTTTGAAAAAAGATTCCAATCTTGGTGGCGGTTAGTTAATTTTACTTACGATCACAAAAATGATATGGTCATAGCCTTTGTGTTAACTATACACAATGCTTCGGTATACACTATTTACCCAATCATTGCATTAGGATTGAATCACAACGGAACTATACTATACCCCTTGGAACATAGAGTATGGGCACGAAAGAGTGAGAATAAATGGCAAACTATTGACACTAGCACATGTGTTGTGCAAGGGCAACAAGGATTCCTTTGTGAAAGCCATACCATCAGAGCTCAAGATATTTGTCTTGACACTGAACAGAACGTTTGTCATTTTGAGATACGTCCTGACGAAAATCCTAAAACTGTACTTGTATACATAGGTAATGGATGTGTTTGCATGAGAACTTCCTGTAATTCCATTTTAGTAGATAATGTTACTAGAAATATGAATGATCACTCTAACCTTTGTATCTGTAATTTTGTAACTATCACAGGATGTGATTTTACTTATTTAGCTCCCATCACATCTTATCAATTACTAAAATCTAACTACACATTCTATCATGACCTGCGGCCTACCCCTATTGGAATGAACTTAGCGTTGCTGAAAAGACTGGTGCAACATGAAGACGTAAGACAATTGCTGAAGCAAGCCCGAGAAAATGGACAAAAAACTCTGATAACTGTCCATCATGACGCTGAAGAAATACACCACGTCCTGGAACGAGTCAAGAAAGATGGAGAACATAATCGGTGGGATATTTTTGTAGGATATTCACCATCATCAACTAGAGTGTTGAACTTATTAATACATCCTTTGCTTGTAGTACTAGTAGCAGTAATAATACTAACAATTGTAAACTTTATGTTCTGGTACCAATTAACCAAACTGACTAGGAGAGTTTGGGTGCTACTCACAGTTCTTAAACATGAACAATATGAATTTATGTGAAAGAATTTGCAAGGATAAAGAAAAGGGGGGAATTGTTACCCAACAATAAAGGGGTTAAAGTTTTTGTGTAAGAGTTTCATGAAGGGTTTAGTCGGCAATAGGTGATTTACGCATACCTAAAGAAACTAACAAGATGAGCATCCTTGAAGCTGTCAGGAGTGATTAAAAAGGAGACTCTTTATCAAGAACTGTCTGACCTTGGAGGAAACATCCCAGAAACTGCATAAACTTTGGTATCATGTTTTTCTGAACTGTGAACATGCAGTGACTTGGGGGAAAAGGTAATTCTGGCAGGGGGAGATCATGACCACTGACTCACGGACCACCTACCCTAAATACACCCCAGACCCAAAAGAAAGGGGCGGAGGAAGAGAACTGAGCATGCGAAGTAATTTACATGTAAAACGAGAGAAAATTAACCAATTGTTTAAGAACATGTAAATATGTTATGAATACGTATGATTGTAGTGTATAACTAATTTTCTGTCCGGAAGCCGGGTGTGCACGCTAGGAGGAGAAATCCCCTGTGCACCCAGCGCTGCAATAAAGAATGCCTGCTTTCTAAAACTCTAAAACAAGTCTTGGAAAGTTCAGTTTCCTTTTCAGGTATCACCATCAGAAGGTACAAAGCTCCTTCCCACAAAGTGACAGAGCCAATGCCTAGGCCAGGACGTGGTTGCCCATTCCATCCCTTCTCCTAGTGCAGGGCTGAGAAAAAACATCAGAGATTTCCTCAGCATGTACTGCTAGGGAAAGGAAGAGGTAGGAAGACTAGAACAGAACAGAGCTGAGTATTTTCAGCTGGAAGGGACCTACGATGATCATCTAGTCCAACTGACTGACTAATTCAGGGCTGCCCAAAAGTTAAAACATATGACGTGCGGACATACGACTCCACAACTAGGAAAGTTGTAAAGTAGGTATGTTTATTACGCGTAGATGCACGGGGGATCGCTCCACCACAAAGGTGCACACCGTATGGCAAAACAAGAACCAATTTATAATGCAAAGGCATACATGACTCATCACCGGATCATAGAATGGTTGTTAACAGTTCCCATTATCTTATCTGCTCCTTCTAAGGTCGTTACCCACAAGCAATAGGGTTCCCAGTTCCTGTTACCTTTATGGCTTTAGATGGCTACTTATCTATAGGATCCTTGCTCGTGACAGAGCTTCAGTATTTTGCTAAACTATTTGCTGTGTTGCAAGGACCTACTAAGTGTTATTCTCCATATCAATATTGTTAAGGGCATTGTTCAAATGCCTCTTAAACACTAACAGGCTTGGGGCATCAACAACATCTCCAAGAAGGCTGTTCCAGAGTCTGACCACTGTCTCAGTAAAGAAATGCTTCCTCATCTCCAGTCCAAATCCCACCTGGTGCAGCCTTGAACCACTCACACGTGTCCTGTCACTGGATCCCAGGGAGAAGTAAGGAATCAGCACCTCTCTCTCCACGTCTCCTCCTCAGGAAGCTATAGAGAGCAACGAGGTCACCCACCCCTCAGCCTCCTTCTCTCCAAACCAGACAAAAAGCACATGTAAGCACCCAGACAAGGTATCTTAAGCTATAGCTGAACCTCACCCCAGGATCTGGAACAGCCGTGGAAGCTACACCCGGGGAAAGCGCGTTTCGTGTGCTCCGCCTCACCACACCCCCTCCCGCTACCTCCCCCTCCCCGGCCCACGCTCGGTGCGCTGCAGACACAAGACTGTGGCGTAGGGCGTCCTCGGCCCTCCACTTCTCAGACCGTGCAACCGGGAGGAAGCGCCTTCCCGAGCCGCCCTCTCACGGCAAAGCAGCGGCGCCGGGCCCCGCCGCCTCCCCCGGCCCTCCGCGCCCTCCGCCGCAGCCGGCGCTACCGCCTCAGGCCGGCCGCCGAGCAGCACGCGCCACACCGCCGTGCTCGCCGCGGCCCCTGCCCGGAGCCACGGTCGGGAGGAGCCCGGAGGCGGGCTCCCGCGCCGCCGCGGCGGCATTCCGTCTCCTTCTCCCCAGGAACGGCCAGGCTCGCTCACTCGCTCACTCGCTCCCTCCCTCCGCAGGGGCTGCTGCGGCGGCGGAGCAGAGCCGAG
This sequence comes from Tauraco erythrolophus, assembly GCF_009769465.1. NCBI lineage: Eukaryota > Metazoa > Chordata > Aves > Musophagiformes > Musophagidae > Tauraco > Tauraco erythrolophus. The sequence continues at coordinate 67,497,311 of NC_141465.1, read as the reverse complement.
CCGCCGCCGGGTGTAACGGCGCGGGGCAGCAGGAGCCGCCGGGAAAGGGAAGCGCCGCAGCCGCTCTCCCCTGCCCGCTCCGACTGAGCCGCCACGCGCCGCCGCGGGGGCGAGCGCTCCGGTGTAGCAGCGCCCCCTGCCGGCGGAGCGCGGCGCGGCGGGACAGACGGGGGCGGGGGCGGGAGGGGGGAAGGAGCGCGCGGCGCGCGCGGCCCCGCCCCTGAGCCGCCGCAGCGGCGGCACGTGACTGCGCCCCGCGCGCTCCCCTCCCCACGGGCTCCCCCCACCGGCAGCGGAGGGTGGGGCGGGGGTGGGGCTGCGCCCGGCGCCAGCGCTTCCGGTTGGGCGGCGGGAGGGCCCGGGGCAGCCATCAAGCCGCCGCTATTCGGCTGCGCGCCGCCTCCCGGAGCCGCCCCCCTCCCCGTTCCCCTTCCCTTCCCTTCCCCCTCCCCTCTTCGCCCTCCCCCTCCTCCCCGCCCCTCGCGCGGCCCGAGCCCGCGAGCGCTGCCGGCCCGGGCTGCTGCCGTCGCCGCCGTTGGCGGGGGTGCGCCCAGCCCCTCGCCGCCGCCCTGGAGGTGCCTTAACGGTGAGTGCGGGCGGGAGGGTCCCTTTTCTTCGCCGCTCCCGCCGGCGGCGCACGCACGGAGCGGCCGGCCGGGGCCCGGCCCGCTCCCCTCCCCCTGGGCACCGGGCCTGGGCCTTCCCCTTGTCCAGCCCCCGCCGCGGCGTCGCGCCAGGGGAGCCGGCGGCCGCTGGGGTGGGGGGTGTCGCGCCGGCGCGGGGGAACAAAACCGGCGGGGCTTAAGCGGCGGCGCCGAGCGTCGGGAGGGCGGGCGGGAGAGGGGAGGCGGCGAGGGAGACCGCCGGCGGTGCGGGAATGAATGGGCGGGCGGCGTAGCCCCCTGCCCCGCGCGGGAGCGGCTCTAGGGGGCCGGGCAGGGGCAGGGCTGGCTGCCCTGGGGAAGGCGTAGTGCGCAGGCACCCCTTCTCCGAAAGAAAGTTAAAGCGATGGCCGGCGGAGAGGGGAGCAGGTGGAGCACGCTGCGAGCTCTGCTCTCCTCTCCTGGCAGCGCCGTGCTGCGAGGCGCCTCGGGAAAGCGAGTTTTGCGCGGGACGCGTCCCCGGCGGGACCGTCCTCTTCACTCGTGACAGAAATAACTGCGAGGAGGGACCGCATCGCCGGTGAGATCGACGAGGCAGGTGCGCACCGAAGGCTCAAAAGCTGTCGCTGGGTCCGTCCTTCCATCCGTAGGGATGGATGAAGCGAGTCGACTCTTAGTGGTATTTTAGAGCTGACTTCTGAACTGAAGGAGGCTCATTTGTGGGAACTGCACTCGCGTTTTGGAGCCTTGGGAAGGGCTGCGGGAGTAGTCACCTGTAGTAGCCGGTGTAGGTGTTAGGAGGATTTGCAGTGTGACTGTGCAGAGGGAAGCTGAGGTAGTTGACAACAACTCAGCACTGTTGGAAGCTTGATTTGGTACTGAGTTGTTCCTAAGTGAGGAATATAGAGACTTCGGACCATATTGCTCTTCTCTAAGCTTCTCTTGAGCCTTACTTATTTTTAGGATAATGTAAATGGAATTCTTAGCCTGGTGTCACAAAGGTTCCCAACCTTAATTCACGGTGCCTGACTAGATTGTGTGCTCTGGTGGGTCCAGTGACACTACATTAGCTCAGGTTCAGCACTGCAGAGATACGGTTTCTGGGACCATTTTTGAAAGCTGTCTATGCACTATTGTGAATTTGGAGTTAGAAAGCCCTATCAGAAGTACATGAAATTAATTTTTCCCACCTTGAATCTGTCATAGATATGTTGCTATTACTCTGCAGTTTACACTATTGTTAGATCTTGTATTAAGAACTAATGTTGCTGTGTAGACCTGTTGTTCTCTTAGCAAAGGTGGAAATCATGCAAGATAGCTGCAGTTCTGTCCCCTTCCTGTTTAAGTCATCTGCAAGTGCATCAAGTATTGTCATTTTGCAACTTTTCTCTGACTCAAACCTTTCCTGGAAACATGGGACCACATAATGCAGCTTTTACCTGGCTGGATGTGGTGTCTCACATGTTCTTACAGCATATCTCACCATTTCAGTGGCTGGTCAGGTCAGGGTGTTAGTGCCTTTTTTAGGCATGTAATTTTAAAGGCCTGGTTCAGCAATCGTTGCTGATGGAACTGAGCCCAAGTAGATGGACTGGTAGCTGGGAGTTTGGTTGTGAAGACATGGTCAGATTCTTGTCGATGCTGCTGGATTAGCAGGAGCATAGTGCTGCCTGTCTTGTTCACAGTGCGTTGGAAGTGACCCCCTTACCTGCTGTTTGCCTTGTGAAGTGCCTGCTCTGCTGCACTGTGGGGATGTTTGTGTGCAGCTTCCTCTGGGAGATAAACTTCTGTTTTTGCCAGTCACAACACAGGGATGTAGCTTCAAGAGAAGTGTCATATTGCCACCAGACTGCCATTTACTTTTTGGCACTGCAAGAACATGTCATTTTTCCTTTTGCTTAAACACAGCCATAGTCTGGATCTGCTACTGCTAGTAGAGGCAATGATGCAGCTGTATCTGGCTTTCTTGTGCTGAGAACAAACTTTACCGTCAACCCTCTTCACTGATAGAGGAAATGGCTGCACTGTTTGCCTGCAAGGAGCTTCCAAAGTTGATGAAAATTAACAGCCATCCTTCCTGTGCAGTGACTGTGCTTATCAGAGGAGAGTTGTGATATGTGGTGCTCTGTAAAAGTTGGAGGATCATCATACAGAGGTATGGGCTGACTTCATCCTTTGCTTGATGAACATCGTGATAGATAGAATAGTGTCTTGAAGTTAAGTAGGAGGCCATTGGACATCTCTACTTCCTGCCAACGCGTTCTCTGTCATTTCAAGGTTGCATGAATGGCCACAGCATTTTTAAGTCTTAGCTCACATTGTATGTAGAGAATCCGATGTAGATGTAGGAAATCACAGAAAATAGAGGACATTCTTCTTGAAGGCTTCCCCAACTGTGCTAGCATCATTGATGTGTGCTGCATGTCCTCATTATCTGCTTGTGTCTCACCAGGATCCATTCTTTATCAAGATGAGATGAGGTATAGATCCTTCTGCCAGTAAGAACCAGGACAGTCTGATTTTGAAGAATGATATGACAGACTACTTGTTGCTGTGTTCTGAAATTCTACATGTCATATTAAAAACAACCTGTAATTTTCTCTGCTCACAGGCAGTCTAGATCTTCAGCATTGAACCTTCCATTGCTTCTGCCTCGTGACAGTCACAGCTTATCCTCTGTAGAGGAAAAATGCAGGGATGTATTACATGTTGCAACACTTAATGTAGAATGTGTTTATTAATAATAACCTGGAATGATTAGTAGATATGTAGCTATGAAATCGGAGTGGGGTTGAGAAGTGGAGATACCTTGTTAGCTGCCAGAGTCAGTGTTGTGCCATCCTCTGGGTGAATTCTTCTAGACGCAATATATCTCCTGCACATTTCTCTTCTACTACTGGGAGGCTTTTGAGAGGCTGTAGGAAGTATGACTTAATCTTTAGTGGGATCCTCATGGATGATGGGATGCTGAATCCAGGAGCTGGCTCTAAAGTGGCTGGGAAGATACCAGGAGGTGTGTCTGCTCTGTGTATTAGCTTAGGCCACTCCTATTGTTTAGGCTGACATGAGCTCAACAGAGATTGCTGATGCTGTTTGTGCTCTGTGGTTGCCCTGCAATATACGTACCCAACTTCAGAATTTGCACTTATGTCATTGCCTCTGACTTGGGTACTTTCCACCAAATCATGACTTCTCCCTCTTGAATGCTGAGAACCAAGCAAGAAAAGTAGTGATGATTGTTCTTTTCTTGGGTAGATATGGGTCCACATTACTGATCAGTTTCCCCTGCTGTTTTTCTGTTCTTCCTGTGGTGGAAGAGATTGCGGCCAGAGCAGCAGTGTAGGGGACAGGAACTGGTGTAAGGATCTTCAGCATCTCTGTGGAGAGCTGGTGGTAGGAAACTTTGTATGTAGGTTCTAGACATAAGTGAAAGAAGAGAGATGAGGAGAGGTGGCTGATGAGGCCAAGTAGAGGCTGGTGGTCCCACTGCTGAGATATCTGGGTCTCTTCAAGCAGCTTTTAACCTGACTGATGGATGTTGATCTATGTCACTTCAAGTCAGCAAAAACCTTTAGTCAAGCCGAGAGCTGAGATGGTGCTGATGCTGTTACTGTGCTTGATATCTGAGAATATAGCGAGCTTGTAGACAGAAGCACTTATCTTTTCAGGTAGATTTCAGTGGAAATCTTCATGTCTCAGGAAGACTTTGAATGAGTCTTGGCTGCCTCTAGCTAAGTTTGGTATTGCAAACTCCAGAATCTTAGTTGAATCTTAGTGCTTCGTCTTGAAGTGCAGACAGGATGCAGACACAAAGCATAAATGCTGGGCTTCAGACTTCTGCTTTAGTTGTCATGTGTTCTCAGAATAAGGTAATTAGTTCTGTTTAGCTGTGTCTGTATTTGTTTTCTCATTGTTGCAGCCATGAAAAGGGAGAAAAGTAGGAGGGGATGCAGAAATAGTAGTTAAGGAATGTGATGCGCTTGGTAGTCTTAAGGTGGCATGCAGCACAGCCTCAGCTGTAGCCACTGTGGCATGGCACATCCTGTAACTGAGTTTTAGTAGGGGCAATGCTGAAGTGTCCTTTTTGCAAAACAGCTAGGGCCTGGCAGAGCGTTCAACAAAACAAAGTGGCCTGGGGCCTGCACAGCAGTTCTCTGTACTCGGATGGGTGGCAGCTTGTTTGACTCTCCTAGGAATCTTCAAGCAGGCTTGAAAGATACTCTAGTGGCCATCTCCCTTCTGCTGTGTTTCATGGGGGGACCTGTCTCTCAAGGCAATTTTATCTTCATCCTGAAATTCCTACTTTTCCTCAAAGGGCTTCGGATGACTAGAACGATGTTTGGATTTAGCATTTGGTTAAGTTCTCTGCAGTACACGTGGGGCACACTGCCTGTTCAATAGCACCAGTTATTTTCCTCACCCTTTTTATGGGTCTGGGTTGGAGCAGTGCAGATCTAGGTCCCTTTGATGTCTGTAATAAAGCATTTACGCAGAGGGAGTGTGGTCTATGTTTTTCAGTGTTGCCAAAAAGATGCAGCTGAGCACAGATAACATCACAGTTCGTGCAGGTCCAAAGTCATGGGGAGCTGGTTATTGAGCATATGGCTTCTAGCCTGACTGGCTCTGCTGACGTGGGACTCTTTGGAGAAGAGTGACATGCTGTTCCTCAAACTTTCACCCAACTAGGCAAAGATCCAGCGCAGAATAACTTCTGATGCAGGAGTTGATGGCAAAGAGAAGTATGAAGCAGGCAGTGACCTGTGTGACAAACCTGAGTATAGAGGAGGGCAGTGATTCGAGCTATATGGAGACAGTGGCATTTGAGCCCAAAGTGAGAAGGGATCGGGAGGGATTCACAGGAAAATCTTGTAGACTAGCTATTCAGATATATCCCAATTGAAACGGCAACATTTCAAAGTTTACTCTGTCAGAAGTGTTTCAACAAATTTAAATTGACAGCATGAGTTAATAGTGGCTCAGCACTCTTCAAGTTTGTTACTGGTCTCACAGTAACTATTCTAAAACTAGATTTACTATTCCATGGAGTCATGGCCTAAGGTGCTGCAAACCAAAGAGTTGTCTTGCTAAGTAGTGTGCCTCAATTAAGTAGAGATTTCGTCAGAAGAGACAGTTTCTTCAGTGACTACCAGCTACAGTGTACTGAAGTTATAAAATTAAAAATAGTAATGGCAGTGTGAGAGAAAGTACAACCGACTCTTTAATGTTCTTATGCTTGATTGTCAACCTTTAAATGTCTGCAGATGAAAATAAGGAAGTGCCTGTAACTTCTCCAGTTCCAGAATAACTTTCTGGTCAAAAACGCAGCAACTTGGACAATCTGTGGAAGGGAGCCAGGGACCTTTTCACATTGCTGCATTTGGAAAGAAAATGGAAATTTCCTTTGTTAAGTAAGATGGGACTCAATAAAAGAAGAGAATGGGAGGTGGGGTGAAGTGTAGTTGAGAGGAATGAATAACAAAAAACTCCAGAAAGGGCAAAGAAAGTGGTATGTAAAGAGGAGGCAAATTATGAAGACGGTAGAAGAGATTGGTGAAATTTGTTGTAAGCTATGAGAAATTCAGTTTGGAAAATCCTTTTTCGGTTTTCTAGAGAAAAGAAAATGGACAATTCAGGATTACCACCAATTTTGGAAGTGACAAATTCCCTTTCAGTTCTGAAAACGTGATGAGTGCCTGTGTTCTTGTTGTCCTAGTTATGTTCTGTTGTGATGTAGTAAAAAAAAAAATAGTTCTTTAGCTCATATGATCAATTCAAAAATTTTTGGCTTTCAAACTGAAATTTTCCTTTCTTCCCATTGCTCCAAATCCCCCAAATGAAAAATAAACCCTAATTCATAAAGGCTTTTAGTTATTTTGGAGTGTTAAGACATGACTTGATTTGGGGTTTTTCAGTTGACAAGTTGTTTGCTATTGAAGGGATACAGACCACTAGTATTATCTCTGTTTTGTTTTGTTCTTTTACAGGAATATAAAGTTTGTTGGAAAGTGTTTTGTGATCAACACCGAATGTGGTGTGGACTTTGGTTTGTCTTTTGTGTGGCTGCTAATAGTGCTGGGAAATGGCAACTTCCACTCCAAAGGTCCTTCTACTTCAGTGTTTCTAGAGCAGTGCAGTTACTTCTCATATGTAACTTAGCCTGTGGTCAGATGCTGGTTGTTGCTTGTAAATGTAAAGCAAGATTCCTCTGAAAGCTCTGTCTGTCATCCCACCATGCTTCCCGATTGGAGATCTACCTATTCCTGTGACTTAATGTGAGGTGCGTATGCATAGCGCATGCAAAGAAGTTGTTCCATAAGCAGCTGAGCTAGTGAAGCTTATTTCTTAGGGATTTGTTCCCTCGGCTTTTCAGCCAATCTCATTTTCCTGTTTGTGTTTTTTTTTTTCCTATGTCCATGTCATCCTTTAGCAGCACTGCTAATTTACTTTCATTCTGCCCCTGTCCCGAACCCAAAGCAGCTCACCGCCGTAGTATTTTTAATTTTTCTCTTTTTCCCTAATTATAAGCTGAGTCAGACACTGCTTGTTCTGCAGGTTTTCAGACTAGTTCCATACTGACCATTCATGTATTGATTACAGGCTAAATAGACCCAGTAATGGTTAAGTGAAATATTCAGCCTTAGCCTCAGTGGAGGCATTTCTTTCATTCTCTACTCAGTTCCTGATTTTCATGAAACTTGTAGAAATTTAAAATGAGACTCGATTGCTTTGTCCAATTTGATTGGCATTGACTGTAGGGCAATGTGTGTGTGTGTAGGCCTCATTTCCATAAGAAACCAGGGTAAAAATGCTTTGGGAATAAATTAAGAAAACTTGGTTTGGATGCATATATTTAGACAGGAAAGTTAATGTTAAAATGACACAGAAACTTTGTATGTTTTGAAACAGTGTGTCTTAAAAGATCCCCCAAATTAGGTTGATAGCTCAGCATGATAATCATGTGACATCTGTTTAATTTGAACTGACAAGAAAAAAGCCTGTGCATTTCACATAAATGTCCAAATATTCCTTTTCACCATAGACATACCTCCCACATTTACGTGAAAGTGACTTACATAATATGGTTAGGCTTGGTTTTCTGCTTATTGTAGTACCTAATCTGGGTAAATTCTGTTGGAAATAGTGGAATCTAGCCAAATCATTAAAAGTTTGTGTTTCAGATGCTGCATTTGTGGTTTTGTTATTTTTTTCTGGGGAGGGTGTGGGGACATGACACAGTTGTTTTTTTTTTGTTTTTATGAAGTGTTGCAAAACCAGAAATTTTGAGAAAATCTTTCTCTTTGGAGTGAGACAAACAATATTTTGAATACAGAGGGCTGTCAGCTATACCAACTGGAAAGAAGTCAGTGCTGTTTTTTTAAATAGTATTTTTGTTGTTATTAGGGCAGCAGATGAAATAATGGAATGGAAAAAATTCTTTTCATAATGAACAAAGTCTTTAGGAGCAGCAGCTTTTGTTTTCCATGTAATTAGTGAAAAGAAAACAGTGTTTAACAGATGAAAACAGAGGCTAGGCTTTAGGCTGCTGCTTTCTGCTTTAATTTTTTTTTGTCTTTGTCAAAACCAGCCAACTTGTTTTGAAATTTTATAATGAAGATGCAGTTTTGAAATGGCACTGTTTCAAAGTAGTTTTTGTTTTCAAAAACTCAGTGGCACTGTTTCAAAGTAGTTTTTGTTTTCAGCTTACATGTGTAATGTAAAGAAAAACACTTCAAATCTGGGAAGTCAACTGAGAAAGCAAGTCACACTTATCAAATGAAATATAAATTTAGCTTTTCATCCCCTGGGTTCTTTTTTTATCATTTGCTTGTAGATATTTTTTTTTTTTTTACATGGCTAGGAAGGCCTACTGTTAAATATAAGTTTTGTTTTTGAAGTTCTACTGATGTAAAATGATTTGCAGAAGTTGGAGAGACCTGTGTTTGGATTTCTTTATGGAGTAGTTAGTAGCTATGCAGAAGATATACTTTCTAAAATGGAGGGGGAAAAAAAGCACATGTGGTTATTTAAGGATAGAGAATTGAAATTATCATTGACAGCTAACTATACAGATTTTTTTCCTTTATTGCAGAAACTGAATCTTACTCTTGAAAAGGTGCAGTGCTGTTGAACTGTTACTGACCGTAGGAAAATGGACGTGTTGCAGATACTACGTAAAACCACAGAACGCTTAGAGTGTGATCACTGCAGCTTCAGAGGAACAGACTATGAAAACATACAAATCCATATGGGTACCATACACCCAGAGTATTGTGATGAAATGGATGCTGCTGGTTTGGGTAAACTTATATTTTATCAAAAAAGTGCAAAACTCTTTCACTGCCACAAATGCTTCTTTACCAGCAAGATGTATTGCAATGTATATTATCACATCACAGCACAACATGCAGCACCTGAGAAGTGGAATGAGGAGCGGAAAGAACGGGTAGAAGGCGATTCAGATTCCTCCAAAAAAGTTGTCACATCGGAGCTACAGAAACCTGCCCTTTCCCCTGAGTCACGCAAACCGGCCCTTTCACCTGAACTCCCCAAATCTGAACCTGTTGTTTCCCCGAAGCTTCAGAAATCATCAGTGTCCCCAGAGTCCCAGAAGTCGGCTCAGGCAACTTCCTCAGAGCCAGAGAAGTCAGCCCAGGCCACATCCCCAGATCCAGAAAAGTCGGCCCAGGCCACGTCTCCAGATGCAGAGAAGTTGGCCTCAGCTGTATCCTCAGACTCAGAGAAGCTGTCCGCTGCTGCATCCCCTGACCCACAGAAGTCATCCCCAGCTGTATCCCCAGACCCACAGAAGCCGTCCCCTGCCACGTCCCCTGACCCGCAGAAGCCAGCCCCAGCTGTGTCTCCAGAGCCTCGTCGTCATTCCCCAGCTGTGTCTCCAGAGCCCCGTCGGCATTCCCCAGCAATGTCTCCAGAGCCCCGTCGGCATTCCCCTGCTGTATCACCAGAGCCCCGTCGCCATTCTCCAGCTGTGTCTCCAGAGCCCCGCAGATATTCCCCAGCCGTGTCACCAGAGCCAAAGAAACCTACTCCAGCAGTATCCCCTGAACCACGAAGGTACGCCCCGGCTGGGTCTCCTGAGCCCCGGAGGCATCCTTCTCAAACACGTAGGCCTGCTTCTGCTGCTTCTCCTGAAACCCGGAGGCCTGCTCCTGCGGTTTCACCAGAATCGTGGAGACCTGGTCCAACTGTTTCCCCTGAGCCCTGGAGATCTACGCCTCACGAGGTGCAGAAGTCTTCCACGGTTTCTCCCTGGGCTCCAAAGCCTGCCGTGTCAGTGTCTGTAGAATCCCGGAGGTCGGCCGCTGAGTCCCGAAGGCCTGGCCCTGTTGTGTTGCCAGAACCTAGGAAGTTTGTTTCTGACTCGTGGAAATCTACGTCCTTTTCTGAATCCCAGAAGTCTACTCTCGTTTCTTCTGAGCCATGGAAACCCATCTCATCTGTTTACCCTGAAGGCTGGAAGCCTGTTCTGTCGCCTGACACATGGAAGCATTCCTCCTCTGTTTCTCCTGAGCTTCGGAAGTCTAGTCACACCGTTTCCTCTGACTCTTGGAAGCCTGCTTTCTTTCCTGAGGTCCGTAAGCCTGGTGCTTCGGTATCTCCTGAATCTTGGAAACTCTCTGAGTCCCGGAAATCTATGTATTTTTCTGAAACTCAGAAATCCGCCTCAGCTGCTTCGTCTGAGGTTCAGAAACGGGCTCATTTCCCTGAACCTCGGAAAAGAGCTCTGTTCACAGAGTCTCGTAAATCTAATCCTACTGTTTCTACTGATGTCCAGAAACGTGCTGTCTTTTCTGAGCCCCATAATCAAGTGTCTACTTCTGCTGTTTCTACTGAAGGCCAAAAACATGCCCTATGTTCTGAAGCCCAGAAGTCAACTCTAGTTTCTTCTGAAGTCCAGAAGCACGCCCCCTTTTCTGAAGCCCAGAAACTTGCTCCCCTTTCCTCTGAAGTTCAGGAGCCTACTTCCTTTCCAGAGTCTCAGAAATCTGCTTCTCCTGAAATTCAGAAACATAGCCTCTTTACTGACTCTCAGAAACCTACTCCTTCTGTTTCTCCCGAGACCCCCAAACAAGGTGTTTTTACTGACTCCCAGAAATCTGCTGTTTCCCCTGAGGTTCAAAAGCATGCTGTATTTTCTGAGACGCAGAAGCCTGCTGCTGCTTTATCCTCTGATGTCCAGAGACATGCTGAAACTACTGTACCTTCTGAAATCCAGAAGAACATCCTGTTTTCCGAGCCTCACAAGTCTGCTCCAGGTTTTTCCTCTGAGCCCCAGACACCTAGTGAGTCTGGTGAGAGTGACTTGCTTTCTCACAGTTTAGATGATCAGAAACCACTGGATGATTTATTCTCACAGGATGAGCAATCAATCTTAGCCAAAGAATCACCAGAAGACATGTTATATTCATGCCCAAAAAAGAAGCCCAAGAAGGAAAACCAGGAGAACTCAGATTCTGAACTGAATAGCAGTGAGTGTGGAAAAACAGAGATGGACTCGATGGAGATAAAGGAGCAAGAATCCAACAGTGACCAAGAGCAGTATGATATGGAGTCATCTGATTACGGCAAAGAGAGCAAAATAGATGCAGCTGCCCCCATGCAGCCACAGTGTGTGCTGCAGTTTACCGAAGAGAAAGAGGCTTTCATCTCTGAGGAAGAAATAGCAAAATACATGAAGCGCGGCAAGGGAAAGTATTACTGCAAAATCTGTTGCTGTCGTGCAATGAAAAAAGGTGCCGTCTTGCACCATTTAGTTAACAAGCATAATGTTCAAAGCCCGTACAAATGTAAAATATGTGGCAAAGCTTTTCTCTTGGAGTCTCTTCTTAAAAACCATGTTGCTGCTCATGGTCAAAGTCTGTTGAAGTGTCCACGTTGTAATTTTGAATCAAATTTTCCCCGAGGTTTCAAGAAACATTTAACCCATTGCCAAAGCCGTCATAGTGATGATACACCGAAGAAACATTTGGACAGCCTTGAACCACTTGAAGAACAAATTTAATCTGGTTTTTCCCTTGTGCTAGAAAAGTTGAATTTACGAAGTGTTCAAAAGTGTTGCTGTATGTTAACTGAGTAGTTTTAGCTGATCTGACAAGTCAGAAGATGCATGGTTTATTATACTATGTTTAACTTGTCTTATAGCTGTATTACTGAAAAGATTTACTTTCGAAAGTCATTTAAAATACTTGTTCATGTCTTTGTATTACCCATCAGTAGAGTCATATTTTATTTTTCAGATGTATTATGTTTTTAAAACCAAAATGGATACGAATTAGTTTTGTAAAGATTTGTAAAACATACAAGTGGCAAGCAATCCGTGTATTCCTGTGAAAACTGCACTTGTTTTTTCGCATTTAACAAATGTTGTATTTTTCGAAATGTTTTTATCAAATTCTCAAAATTAAAATTCTTACCAAATTGAATGTGAATAAGCCAGGCATGAGAAACTACCTGTCCTTCTGGAATGATTCTGCCCTGAGGTTTTAATTGAGTGTATAGTCATTTGTTGGAAATTTATCGCACTCAGTTCGCTGACTTGTCTCAGATTTAGAAGCATCGAGGTACTTATTTTGTGGTTCTGTATTTTCGCCATGTTTTAAGCATGTATTAATATACATTAAATTGATGGATTAATGTCAGACTATGTATAGCTCAACACTTCTCTTGATGATTCAGATTTTTTTAACGTCAGAAAACGCCTAAATTTCCTGTGTTTGGTGAGATGTTATGCTTTAATGTTTTAACAATAAAAAGAAACCCAACCTGGCATTGTCCATTTTTCTTTTTTTTTTTTTTTTTTTTTTCAAATCAAGAACAAAACTTTTATGTTCAACATACTGTCTTTTAAGTATCTTTGGCAACAGGAGATGCAAAATTACCCTGGAGTTCTGCTCTGAATACTTCAACATTCCAGTCGTCAGCTATGAAAGCAAGGTTAGTCTAAATTTCCTGTCTGCTTCAGAAAAACACATCAGTTGTAAATGAGGAAAAACATGGAAAACCAGGAATTTTTGCACTGTTATTTAGTGTGCTTCCTTTTGTGCTGTTTGCATATTAACGATTAAAAAGCCATAAATGCTTTATAATTCAGCAGGACTGTAGATTTTAAGTGAAGGTAGCACAAGGAAAGTTTCATCTCGGTAAATTATGCCTAGACTTAAGCTGTTGTAAATATTGGCTTAGAATATGAAGGTGATAGTGTTAAATATGTAATAATAAAAAATCTCCAGGTGTAAACTCCTACCAAAAAGCTTCAGATTGATTTGATTGAAGCCTGTGCCTGAAATCTTTTGTGTTTCAAGAAGATTTCTGGAAGGAAGGGAAAAAGCATTTAAAGCTCTGTGCTTAGGTGACTCCCCAGTGCTGTCTGTTAAGAGCAAGCTTGCTTGCAGGGTTCTTTCACATAGGATCAAACCCACTCTATGCCCCTAGGTCCTTTGCTTCTGTCATGAGTTCCAGACTAGAATTCTAGAATTACTTCTTTTTTTTTTCCCCTAAGTGCGGCTATAGACAAATCTAAAAGAGAGCACTTAACTGATAAGGCTCTACTAGCATACATACTTCCTATAAAAGCTGCTTTTCTCCTCAGCTATCGTTTAATCCCTCTTGGCACAGTCATTTGGTTAAAAAGATGCCTTGTGCTATTTGAATAAAGGAAGAAATCAAGGAAGGATTTGTTTGAATTGGAAGTGGTGTCACCTTTACAGTTCATTGTCTCACTACTGACACATATTTCTCACTACTCTGTACCAGCTAACTTGCTTGATTTCTGGGAATCTGTTAACAAGACTTGATGCTGTTTCTCTACATACTTTTTTTTGCTGACTACTTGATTCTTTAGTCTTGATTTACAGCTGTCAAAGTGTACTTTATAACTCATGGAGAAGAACTTTGCCAGTCCCCTTGATGTTAGGGCATTGAATCTCTTTAAATCCTGTTATGATGGGCACTTTCTAGTTTCTCTTAGTACAGAGTTTTGTGAAAGCCTTGTAGAAGTTGAAGGATGTTTCTGGTGTGTATTTTTTTTTGTCCAGACTAAGTATTCCTTCACCGTTCCCTTACACAATCCAAGTTTGAGGTCTTAAAGATGTCATGTCAGAGGATCTGCTGGAATCAGAACTGACTTATCTAATTTCTTTAAGGAACTGTAGGAGACAATAGACATTGGATTGCGGATTTATTGTTTCCCTTTCAGGTGACCTGTTAGAGATGCTGAGAAGAATAGGCTTGAGTACAAATAGTGATCATTCATTTTTTGACATAAAGAAACTCAAATGGAACACTTCAAGATTTACCAGTGAAAGAATTTGCCCAGAGAAGTTGTGGATGCCCCATCCCTGGAAGTGTTCAAGGCCAGGTTGGATGAGGCTTTGGGCAACCTGGTGTAGTGGAGGATTTCTCTGCCCATGGCAGGGGGGTTGGAACTAGATGATCTTTAAGGTCCCTTCGAACCCGAACCATTCTATGATTCACTTACAAGTGTGAAGGCAACTCTTATTTTTCTTTTTTTTTTTTTTACTTTTTTTTCCTCCAGAGGGCTATTTATAGCCTATGCTGAGAAATGTAGACAAAAATTTCCAAATACAGTGTTACAGTCTGTACAGGGTATGCAGTGATTCATAGGTGACACGTACAGTTATGAAATAATTACCTTGGTAGAAAAAAAGATGAGAAACCCATTTGGAACCAGTGTATTGGGGTGTAGAGAAAGCATAGAGCTCCTGTTGGAGAGGGGCAGAAAAAGAATCTTGTTTAAGAACAGATGAGTACAATTAAAATTGGAATTTGTATGGATTTTTGTAAATATCCTTAGATTTTTTTCATCGTGCTTAAGAAAAATCTTGGGATTTGATCTAATCTAAGTGGTCCTGCTCAGGCAGGGGGATTGGACTAGATGATCCTTTGAGGTCCCTTCGAATGCTTAACATTCTGTGATTCTGTGTGATTTGATACAGCAGGTTGTGTATACTTAAAATTCCTTTTCCCTTCTTTATATATTAATGTACTGCCTGCTTAATCTCATGAGATTTTAGAAGCAGAAGATCTTGTAGAAAATATAATTATTGAAGGTTTGTCTATGGATTCATAGCTTTGTACTTTGGAGGGATTTTTTTTAATCGTTCATACCTTACTAACATGAGTGCACTGAGGTCACTGCAACCATTGCTATGCTCGTATTTATGTATTTGTAAAAGAAGAGGGAGGAGGAAGTTGAACTGTTTCCTGCCATACTGCTGTTACAACCTGCTCTGAAGAAACTTTCATTTCAGTATGTTTTGGTCAAATAATTGCTTTTCTGAAGTATAAGAATATAAGAACATTTTTGTTGCTTACTTTCCGTGGGGAATGAGAAAGGTTGCTCAAGAAAGTACCAGAGCTAGCTAAATAAATTTAAAGCTTAGAGAATGCAAAATTTGGGAAAGCAAATATGAAGCTGAAAAGTAAATAGGTGAAGGTGTAGGGTTCCACCTGAATTCTAACCTTTCTGTCTATGCTTTGTAGTAGACTTAAAAATCATGAGGGTATACTTTTAAAATATGGAATATATGTGAACCTTCCACAGTATATGTATAATACATTGAATTTTCTTTCCTTTAGGCTCACATGACTTATTTTAACGTGTTTTTTTTTTTTAAAAAAAAAAAACAAACAAAACCTTACTTTCTGAGGGATTTCTTGGTCAGAAGAAAAGTAAAAAAATTTTACTTTTCAGGAATAGCGTTACCCAGCCAGAGTTGCCCCATGGATGTTGATCAGTTTTCTCTAAAGATCACAAACATATGCATCCTATGTATAATTAACACAAAAAAGTTATTTTGTAAAACTTTAGGGACATGAGAAGGAATTAACTTCCTACTATGTGTATATAACTAACTCGAATGCATTCTGTGACTTACTACTTCGTATGCCCTCTGGACTGCAGTTCCGTGTAGAAAGAGTGAAGTTAACTAAAAGCCAGAAGAAGTAATTTACTCATGACAGCACAGAAGTCTATGAAGATTAGTTTTCTCCACTTCCCAAGTATTAGAAAACATTATTTCTTGCAATGACAAATAATGCATATTCATGAAAGTCAGCATAGTAATATAATTTTCTGTCTTTGGAGTTTATCCTTGATGTATATACTTGGGTATAACACTCAATAATCAAGATTCTCTGAATTTTTAAAGAATGTTATTTTAATAGATTATATGTATGATGGAGAAAATGCTTCTATATGAGCTTTTAGACAGGATGTCAGTGAAAACGATGATTCCTTTTATACGATCCCAGTCCTTGGGGAGGAGTCTCGTCTGTGTGTGCTTGGAAGGACACAGGTTTGAGTCCTTTGCATGCAGGACACTCGATGGAAAGTACCAAATGAGAATTTAGTGAGACTAAAGAAACGTCAGAGGACACTGTGATAGAAGGATGTTAGCTGTGTCCATATGTGCAATACAAACTTATCTTCATTCTTTTTATTGCAAAAAAGGGTTAATAATTGTATGAAATGTCCAGTCATGTTTTTAAAGTGCATTTGCAAAAGCGTTTGACTAGTCAAACCAAAAGTATTCTGTAGAGAACTCGTACATATTTTTTCACAAAGGCCGTTTCTGTTACAGGTTACAACTTCCTTTCCTTTGATGTTTGGGAAGAGATTCTTGCAAGAATTATTACTTTCAGTAATAAATATTTTATCTTCTTTCCTCATACCTAAGAGTGTCTAAATATCTGTCTAGATGTATCAGTACATTCCTTAAGCTGTAGATCAAAGAAACCATGTGGAATGTAACTACTAGAATGTAAACATTTATACAATCTTAATGGTACTGGTTGTTCTTGTATTAATGAGCAAATTAATTGTGGAAAAAAAAATCTTATCAAAACACGAAGACTGTTTAAGATTCAATAGTAGTGTTTTAAAATAAGAATTGTGTGTACTTCATAATTCCCTATTCTGAGAAAGAGCTCCTAAAAGAAATATTAAATTTTAATTCATGTAGTCAAAGCCAAATCATAGTAATTTTTGCTTATTTTTGTTGTCTGACATACTTGACCAGGTATTTCTTCTGAGCCATACAATCACAATATTAGGTCTGTTTTCTCCCCACTGCCCTCTTCCCGGAAGTGTGGCCATCTCCGCTTCATAGAGAACTGACCTCGTCATTTTGTGATCGGCTCAGGATGATACAACTGCAGGCTTTCTCTGGATAGTCCCAGTTTCTCCCTTGCCCCGGCTGTGCGTTCTCACCATTTTTCCTCTGCCCACTTGCTGCCATAGAGCCTTGTGGTGATGCCGATGAGCTTACAGGTTCTGCTGGAAACTTGCTGGTTTTCCCTCGTGTTGTGGAGTCTGTCAATCGGACTTGACTTGCAAGTGCTGATGCAATGGAAATGAGTGTGAGGGAGATGTTTCTTCTGAAAGTAGAGGGCCAAGGCCAGAAGGAACAGTGATGGGCTTATGGTAACTCTGAAACTGCACCCTGAGGAGGCTTCTGATGGGTGTCAGGGACAGCTTCCCGATACAGGTACTGCATGGGCAATTGGGATGATGCACTGCTAGGTCTGTTGTTCACGCATAAGGAAGGCTGGCTGGAGATTTGATAATCAGTGGTAGACTTGGCTGTAGTGACCATGAAATCGTGGGGTTCAGTATCCTGATGGGGGGAAGAAGCAGACAGAGTACAGATCATACACTTCAAGAGACCAGACTTGAAATTTTTCAGAGAACTCATAGGTGGGATCACATGCGAAGCAACTCGGAAGGATAAAGGAGTTGAGGAAAGCTAACAAGTCGTTAAGGACAACCTCCCAAAAATGAACTATCTCAATATGATTTATCAGGAGACTGACTTGGCTAAACATGGCATTTATGACAGTTCCAGTGCAAAAAAGCAGTATAAGAGAGATGGGAGGAGGGGCAGGCTGGAAAGCAGGGATTTAAGAACAGTGCAAGAGACATTGAGGGCAATAAGAGCTGCTACTGCCATGTTAGTAGAAAAAGTCTGAAAAAAGAAAATGTGGGACTGTTATTGAGTGAGGTGATTAGTGACAGCAGACACACAGAAGACTGAGGTACCCAGCATCACCTTTGTCTTGGTCTTCACCAACAACATCTCCCGGGCGTCTGTGATTAATGAAAGGGTTGAAGGCAGGGAAGAACTACCAGCAGAGAGGGTTCAGTCAGGAGTTACCTGAGAGAACTCAACTCAGACAAGTCCATGGGACCCTACAGGCAGCATCCCAAGGTGCTGTGAGACTTGGCTGATGTCCTTGCAAGCCTATTGTGTATCATCTTTCATGGAGTTTGGGGGAGGTCTCCAGTCACTGGAGAAAAAGCAAATGTTGCACTCATCTTCAAGAGAGTTTAGGAGAATGGTCTAGGATTTCTCTGATCCTGGCAAACATTTAATATTTATAGTTCTGATAAAAATTATAAAAAACAGATGTTGAAAATGGATGCTTCACTTATCACTAGCATTCTGGAAACAGTAATACGCTAACTCTGAGGACAGATTGTTTCGGAAAATTAAAGAAATGCAAGGTGATGTACATAAAAGGAATCTTAAAGCTCCTTCGGTTCTCCCTCCTTCTGCAGAGTTTCTCATATGTGACTTTCTAAAGGCTCACCAATGCAGTTGCTGCAGACCTGAGTTGGCCCGGTGACGTCCCGTGCTGTTTTGTTATAGAGAACAAGGAAGCTGACAATGACCAAATGGAGAGTTTGGAGGAAATCAGCTCTGCAGTTGAAATGATATCTCAGCATGTCAGTAACACATGTATAAGTACTACGGCCTCACAGATGGGACGGAAGATTTTACGTGAAGACCATATGTGCGCTACACAGATGATGGTAATGACCTCTGTGCGGTGGCTTTGGCTTAAAGGGTTATTGCTCTCCGCTTCCTTTGTGCGCTGTTCCCTAACTTCTGTTTGCTGAACTGTTCACCTGTATGATTTCTAAAGCAGAAACTAGTCTGTAAAAAAGTCTTTACTGTAAATATTTTTTTTTAAACCAGAGTCATTTCCAAGTTCCTGGGTTTATGGTTAAATGAAGCTCTCGTTGTGATGCAGACTGGGTATTAAGGTCCAGAAGGGACAGAAGAAGTCAGGTAGTGCTGGATGGAAGGTGATAATTACGTATTTCTTAGTGAAAGAACAAACAGACCCCCATGCGTAGCCTATGTGGACCAAAATATTCCTGCCTGAATTAGTCCTTCATCACATGTCACTTCAGGTTCCTTCCAAGACTCTGCCGCTGCGCAGTCTGGAACTTGTATCAGCTGAGCTACAGGCCGCCCTGTTAGATGAAATGCTTTCTACATCTCTCTGAGGCAAATCAACATGCATTAAAATGTTCAATGCTCTTCCTTAAAGTTCAACTATTTTGCTGCATAAGTTCATTATTTCTATGATGTTTCTCACCCAACATTAGAATGGTGAAATACTGTTTGCCTCTTGTTTTCAGATGCTGTTCTGCTCTGTACCCTGTACTGTCCATTATTACTGTTCCTCTGCTTCTAAAACAGCATCTTGTTTTCAAAGTCAGCATTAGGAATAATTGACAATATAGAATATTACCTTCTCCTAAAAAAATTTAAAATTATTGTGGCTAACTGCAGGTGGGGCTTGAAACAAATAAGCCCTTAAACAAACAAAATGTTCCTGGTATGCATGTGAGATAAATACGCATTGGACAGAAATCGTTACGTGCATGCAAATAAAACGTGGCTTTTACTAGTATCGCTCGTTCAGATGTAAGAGATTGTTTTGTTGCAGCTTTCTCTCATATCTGACTTCCTGAGGATCTCAGAGCAAAAACAATTTTCAGAACTGGAAATCAAACAGACTTTACCCTATCGTGATTGTGGTAATCTCCATGGCAGTAGCTGCAACTGTAGGAGTGCAAAGTGTTAGAAAAGATCAGCGTGAAAATCCATGCTCTCATGTTGCAAGCTTTGGTGTACATTTTAATCTATACAAGAGGAATTCTGGCTCCTCTTTGAATTATAATATACAGGCTTTCATAATGAATTGTTTAATTCAGTGCGGATGCAATCGCATTTAAGATGGTCCTATACTCTGACATTGCTGTTTGTGTGTTACTATATAGTGTCGTTCATTTTTTTGTCCCCTTATTATAAGATTCTTTTAATTTACTCTGGGTTCAGCAACACATTTCTTGGTCAGGCAGCACCTCTGCTGTAGCGGCAAAGAAATTTGGCTGGGAGTTGAGTTCACCAGCCTGCTCGCAGAAACACCGGCTGCCTGGAAGCCTGGCAGGGAGCAGGGAAGGTGCCAGCCTCCTCCTAGACTGCAAACCTTGCTAGAGCTAATGCTTCGCTCTTACGCTAGCAAAAGGATTATGAATGATGATTAAGCTCTCTGGACAGCCTGGGAGCCAGGTAACGACGGCTCTATGACTATACTCCAGGCCTTGCCACTTTGCCGCCTTCTCCTTGTGCGTGGTGTGCCCCACGTGGGGCTCGAGCCCCTGGGCATCCCAAGGTGCTTGTGTGCTGGGGGGTGTGGGACGCAGAGCGGCCGCTGCACCTCTTCCACCCCACCGGGACTGTGGGGCCCTTTGCCTCTTGACTCAGTTTGCTATTTCTTTAAGCTCTTTTAAGAAGAACTGTAATAATCGGCCGAGATAAAAATCAAAGGACAGACGGATGGGGAGTGATAACAGTGTTGGGGTTTTGCACACATGACGACTATTCTGCCACGAAGATCTTGATTTTATGCTACGTCAAGTGCCTGTTTATCTCGTTATCATTTGCTGCTGCCCTGAACTCGGTTTTGGTGAAGTTATCCATGAGAGGGAGCTACAGAGCAATTTATTAGGAGATCAGCTTTAACGCCTAGTTTTTAAACATGTCAAATACACGTATGGAATCGTAATACATCAACGACAGATTCAGAAATGGCTCTAGACTTTTCTCCTCATTATGCTGAATTACTTTTGGCTCTCCTAAGGCTGATTTCCTCACCACTGTATCCAGAGCCCTGTGTTTTAAAGCACTTGTTTATTTTCTTTGACACCCCTCCCTGCCGTGAAGTTACCCCATTCCCATAGTGTGTGCGTTATTTACAAGGATTTTTAAAATAGTTATGTCATCTCCAAAAAATAATCACTCTTTTGTGCCCTAGGTCTCTACTTCTCTTATCTTGATAAGAAAGAAATGCTAAGGGGATTCCAGAGGAAGCCTGCCCTTCCCGTGGTGGTATTGAAGGGCCTGGGCTGTAGTCGAATCCACCTAATGCCGTCCGGCTGTGTGGGGCACCCGTGCTGGGGATAAGCTCTCTAAGTGCAAAGAGGATCCAAGTACACTCTGCAGCCGCTGGTGCGCACAGCAGAGATGCAGCCTCTGGCTGACAAGAGAGAGAGCTTAAAATCCCAGACCTGTTGACTGCCAGAAGCTGAGAGGGTAAAGCAGGGGCCACAAAGACTCCCCACAAGTCCTGCTCGTACAGTATTTGCAGCTGCTTTTGCCAAAGACCCCAGCATGGCTTCTCACCCAAAGCGTGCACAGGGGAGGGTGGTGGGTGATCCACGGTCACACAGAAATGCACAGGAGAGAACCAGTGACATGGAAACGATGCACGGGAGAAGCCAGATTTAGACGGAGGTTAAACTTCCCCAAGTCTGAGCAGAGAGGGAGCAGCCCTGGCGTAGGAAATCTGAAAATACGGATCCAGGCGTGGCTGGCACCGCCGTAGGAAATCTGCCTGCGAGACGGCCGCACCACCAACCTGACTTACCCTGGATTAGGATGTTTCCACTTCCAGCATGGACAGTGCTTCCTTGGCTATTGATGGGCAGCAAGACAGTGACTGTGCTCCGAGACGCTGCCTTCAGATGCAGCCTGCTCATCTGCAGGCAAATTTCCCCTTGAAATCCTCAGGAATTTTGCCCGAGTGAGGCCATGCACTGCTTGACTTACTGAGGCAAAAGCTGTTTACAGATATAAAATCCAAACAAACCCTCAAACTTCTGTCCTTCATTATTTTATGTTGACTCGCTGTGGTCTGGGCCAGCTCCAGTGTTTTTTCTCTCTGCAATCATTACTCCAGGCACTGATGAAACCGGATAAGCCAAACGACCAACTTGGCTTTGACATGGTTATAATGTTGTCGAAAGTAGGGAGAAACACAAATGTACTGCCTTGGCCATGGGAATCTGAAACCTTCCTGCTTCATGTACAGTAAAAACCAACCAGAAATCTTTAATTCCCTCACTTTCAGGCTCCTCTAGTACACATCCACACTAAGGAGTTGCACAGAGCATCAGGAGAAAAAAGTCAGAAGACTCATAATTTGATCTTTTGAACCTGTCAGTGAGAAATTCTTTGAAACTTAGCTTTCAGAAGAAACTAAAGAAACCCAGATTAAGCTGTAGGGACGTTTTAATTGTGTTAAAGATGGTCACATCACTTGGAAGCGAATACTACTTCTGAGTAATGATCTCCTGCTTCAAGATGAACTGACAAAATAAGTGTGATAAATGATCTTAGGCGGGACTGCTGGCATAGCCTTCGTTGTGTTTTTGAAGCAGCAAGGAAGGACTCAAATACCTATGCATTTACAACAGAACTGGAATAATTTTTCTACTCTGGTTTATGTTGGCACGTTTATGTCCAAATAGCTGAAGTGAAGATTCCAGTTTTGCTGATAAATAACACAGAAAATTAAACCACCACCGCTGGCTTGTGCAGCATGGTTTATGTTGTGTTGCAGCAGCTGCGGATGCATTCTTTGTGCACTTAATGTAAACAAACAGATAAGATCCAGCATAGGGGAGGGTTCCCAGGATGCGAGGGCAACTCCAGGCTGCTGTTGGGGCTGCCTGTGCTGGAGCTGCCTGGCAAGGAGAAAGCAGCCCCTGGAGCCTTGGGCGACTGTTGGCCTGGGCTCTATCCTATCCAGATTTCTTAAAACTGGCTATTTTATTGTTTGGATATAAACTGGTTGCTGATTAGATACAAATGGGTTTGTTTAATTAAAAGAAAAAAAGGCCAGCTAATTGAGTTAAAACTACGTGGTTTATGGGAGAAAATGGCAGAGTTAATTACGGTTACCATCTGTTTCATCAAAACACTCGTTCACTTTGAACGCTTCTATTGTCAGGGCTGGTTTTAATATCTTTCTCAAATTTATTCCAGTGAGGAGGTACTTTAAAATTCAATTATCTTGTTCCCCATAATAATCTCTAGCAGCCAACAGAGTGGCGGTGTCTGCAGTGACCTTATGGTGCTATTTCTTTTAAAAGAAATATTGCTGTGGCTTTAATCACTGCAAGCTTAGCTCTGTGAGCAGGAAGCTCGCGTGTTTTTTTCCAGGGATTTATTCAAGGAGATCTTTGTCTATGTGTTTCTGTGTGAGGCAAATTGCAAACATGAATGGCATTCTTTTCCCCAGTATCTCCTTTCCACTACCTGACCATGATTTAATTCCTGCAATATTAATACTCAAAAACCCCGTGAAGAATTCACCTCTCCCTGTGATGCTTGCGCACACATACATGTGGATGTGCACGCACCTTGCTCTTAAGAGCTGCGTCACGATATAGGAGTGAGCTGTCTTGAGAGTCTCGCAATATCCTTGTTTGACACAGCCTGGAGGAACTGTGCGACTGGACATAGCACGAGCTTTTACCCCATGAACTTATTTGCAACATGGGGCTGTTTATTGCAGGCTCCTGCTGCACTCCTGGGCTGCCCGCATTCACTGGGGGACGCTAGCACAAGTACCAATTCCTCCCTGGTTGCCCAGGAGGGTTGTGGGGTATTTGAAATTAATGTTACATATTGCTATCGGTAAATAGCAGAGGTTGGACTAGTACTCGGTGATAGAAGCAAGGAGGCTGTGAAGCTGGCAGCAGGAAAACAAAACCCAATAACTTCTTTTAACAGCCCATCTGTCTTACTGTATGCACGTTCTCTGAAACATTAATTTGGCTGGCAAATGAGAAGGTATCACTGAGTGAACGTCTCTAATTTCCAAGGCTCAAAGGAACATATGAATTTATGTGTACTGAATCCTATGAATTCAAGGAAAATTCAATGGAAATTTAATCTGCTTCCGGAAGGAAAAATTCTTTGCTCTGTCTGCTTCAAAGAGAAATGAAAACATCCTTTATTATTTTTAGTATGAAGACCATACTGCTACCACTCAACATAGGGAAATGACAACTCATTGAAAATCTTGGTGCTCTTACATCTTGGATAGATACTAACCTAATGGGAGCAATAAAGAATTAGGCAATAAGATTAGAAAGAGAGATTGTTTCTGAATCAGTCCATTAGGATTAACCAGGCTTTGTTCCATGGCAACCTAGCTAAGAATAATCATGACTGCAAATAGGGCTGTTCCAGTTTCTTGGGTGGAGCACAGAGTGAAATCGCTGGTCTCCAAACGCAATCGTTAATGTGTTTGGCCGTTGTTAAATGTCACCGTGGCCGTACTTCAGCAATTCAGTTAGAGTTGTTGTTTTTGCCATCATATGTGATGCGCAAGGCGTTCCATACACTGCAGGTGGGCTGAGTTCCTAAGGCCCTTGCATTTTCAGATTCTTTTTGGTGGGACATGATTTCTGACAGTAGCAGTTGAGGCTGACAGCATTATCTCTGCCACCTGCCCTGAGTCACCCGTGGCATACAGAGGCATGAATGGAATACATGAGAGATGTGGGCTGGAGCGGTCAGGCTGGCGTATTGATGGGTCCTGGTGATAAACCGGTTCTCAGGAATGTGGATCTCTGGTGGAGGGGAAGTTCAAAACACCTTCTCTGTTCATTTATGCTGCAGTACACGCATACCCAGGTCCCGTTCTGGGTGCAGCTGAGCTTGGCCCAAGGGAAGGAACCATTGCCAGTGAGCAGTTTCATTACACTGATTTTGTCAAGGAAGAATCTCGAGAATCTTTTAAGAATCATAAATCTTGCATTTCTTTATATTACTTGTTTTTATTATTCTGCTGTACACTCCCTCTACCTCACATTGCAATATATTTTCATCTTAGATGCATCTGCCTGTCTAATCGGTGCTTGGAAAGTATGTTGCTTTCTTAGTTCGCCCATCTAAGCATGAATCATTTTATGCATTTGATTATGGAGGCATAGACATTTAAACAGCGATGACGAACACTTCGCTGCAGGCAACGCCAAACTTACACAGGGTTCAGGTAGCATTTATCTGTGTATGCAAAACCACAGAAAAACACTCTGGTAGAAAAACCCCCATATCTACTGGCTTATAGTTTAATGTGTGTTTCCAAACAGTCACTTATTTCTCCTAAACCAGCTGAGGCCCTAGACGGTGCATGCAGGGACACCACTGCTCTTCAGAGGGTCCTCTCCTTGAGGGCCCCACCACGTAGACCTGTGCATTTGGGGCAATTTTCTTGCCTCTCCTCCCCACACCCTTACCAGGGGTATTAATCTGACAGGCCTAGCTCTTCTGGGCACCCCACAGCTTCTGTCTTTCAGGGAGCCTGGCTGACATCGAGAGCAGATGACATCTCATTTAGCTTTAGCTGTTGGCCTGAGCCTGCTGTCCATGTTCCTCTGTCAGGCAGTTGAGAGTGGCGGGTACTACCAGGGGATGGCTTGGGTGCTCTTAGGGATGGGGGGCTGCCTCTTCCCCAAAACTCTGCCCTTCCTCCCCTGGCTGCAAAGGGGACAAAGACGTCCAGCCAAGACCTGACTCAAATGTGTAAGGAAGGAGGGGAGATGATTGCCAGCCAAAGTGATCCAAACACAGATTCATCGAAATAAACCACTGTTTATTCATCTGAAGGGACGTGGAGTGCAGAAGAGCGGATGAATGGAGCGAAGCCCATGCGTACATTTCCCTGTTAACTTTAGTCTCTCCTATGAAGCTTTGGCAAGATACTTTTCATTCAGTTGCTCTTGTTCTTGAGTTCAAAGAGTCACCCTTTATTATGGGTGCTTCTCCCAGGGAGTCATCACCAGGTGGTGTTGACAATTCCCCTTACACACACCCCCACCCTCCACCTGGATGCTTGGGCAGGCCAGCACCTTTCAGATTTTGGGCTCCTCTTTTGTCCTAGCTCCAGATCTAGGTTCTCACCTGCCGGGCATTCACCAGGGTGTTCCTCAGCTCACAGCATCCCTGCTGTTTTGCAATGGGTTCATGGTGTTAGCTGAACTCCACCTTGCCTTGCCATCATTGCCTTTCCCATTTTCTTCCCCTCCAATAACTCGCCTCTGATTTAACCCCTTACAGTCAGACTAGAAAATGGCAAACTCATAAAAACTAGTGTCATTAAAACATCATATTCGTACCCTCCACATTTACCATATAGCGCTCAAACTCTCAAACGCTTCAAAGATACAGTTTCATTGAAGGTAATTCTAGAGTCTGTTTACTTTTTAAATAGCTGGAATAAATGAACATACAATTTGTGCTTGTGGTTGTGTACAGCCCTGTGTGCCTCTGGGAATGCAGGGACTCTACCTTTGAAGGTTAGGATCATGTAGAAAACATCTATAAATCTTGTGGAGACATGACAAATAATCTTTCTGGGGTGTGTCATTTGGAAACTCGTGTGTAGGTTTTTCAGAAAGCCCGTCTCAGTGATTGCGGTCTTCGGGCTATAGAGGATTATCCATGCAGAGCAGACTTGCTGCACACACACGCAACGCGTTGGGTGCAGGCACAGGTTACAACGAAGGGCCTGTCCCATCTGAGACATTCCATGGGCAGTGTAGTTAGCTGCAAGAGTGGTATGTGTGTCGTCATGATACTGAAGTTCCCGCTTGCCATCAGATTTCTTGTCCTGGTAGAAATGTTGTTATGTGCCATACTTTTGCCATGAAGGGGAGTGTACATTGCTTACCAGCTGTGTTTTGATTCCACTCCCTGCCCCTACACTCTGTCCCTTTGTGTACACACCTCTTGGGATGTCTGCTGAGTCAGCCGGTTGAGGCCGAAATACTTTTCAAGATACTGGTTCAGGAAATATTTAGGCAGGAACAACAAAGGAGAAAATATGGCCTCTCTGGTCACCTTTGGCTGGAAGCTAAAATGAAGTTCGTTGAGAGAGGAGCAGACGCTCTGCAGGCCAGTGCTGGTGCACAGGGCAGTGCCCCGGGGCCAGCCGCAAGCCATGAGGGACAGGGCTGCGTGCCTCAAACACACTTCCCTGGGTAATTCACACTCACAACACCGAGGTACAACCGCGGCGTGCGTGACAAAGTACCCTCCATGCCCACCGGCTGCTGAATGCCCACCCTGAGCAGGAGCTAGGACTGCTCTTGTGCCACTTACCAAGAGCATTTGTTGCTCTTCATATTTTTTTTTTTAATTTTTAGACAACAATAACACACACCCCCCTTCCCTAAATTCCAAGAATTTATTCAATGCTTCGTGTTTTTTTGCCAAGCTCGTAAAGAACGCCTTCTTTTTAATGCTTTGCAGAAAAGCGCTGATACTTTTTTCCAGAACTGATTTAATCTGTATACATTGAAGTTTGATATCCTGCAGATGTTTGGCTAAATTCTAATAAAACAGCCAGAGTGACCCACCATGGGAATTTTATCATAATCCTCCTGAGGAAAAAAATGTTCATCCCAAGGGATGTGTCATAGGTCAAACAAAAACTGTCATACCTCCTCCGTGTTTTGAAAACACCCCTCATCCTTACTTTTATTTACAGAAAATATGTAAAGAGCTTTTTGTCAGCAATTTGTCTTTTTATTTATGTACTGATATGGTAACTAATTATTATAAGTTCCATTACAAGCGCTAATCTTGCCATAATGGTATTTCTAGTATGACAACTTTCATCTGGCTAAACAAGCACAGTCTTGCCTTTTCCCAGCATGGCCGTGAGTGAAAAACAAGCCACTGGGATTTGAGGATCTTAGGGCTCGCCTGTACATGGTTTGTGCATCAGCGCAATGAAACAAGTTTAAGTTGAAGTAGCGCAGCCCCCAAGCATGGGCGAAACTGCGCTCTCGTTAAAGCGTTATATCAGCACAGCTCATCTGAATACATTCGGTGTAACAAGCAGTCCACGCGAGAATAGCTGCACTGGAGTACACGGACCTGTCTGGCTGAGACAGTCCCACAATGTCCACCACTGTGCCAATGTTCCCAGGACAGTTTTTCTTACAATGTTTGTCTGAGATTTTAGAAGGAGCTCATGGAACAAAAAGTTGGACATCGTGCTGTTCACCAAGAATGTGAATTTTTTCCCTTTGCCTCCTTTCAGATCTGGGAATTAGGGGCCTGGACTCTGAGCCTACAAATGGTTATAGGGAACAACTCAACACAGGGAACATCCCCCTTTTGTGTCACCTCATCCCAAACGACTAGGTTCAGGAAACACACTCTTTACCACATAGGCCAGCACAGCAAATGTGCTTCTGACACACAAACTCATGCAAGGGGCTCGTCATGCAAAAATCTCACCGCAAGACCAGACTCGGGGTAGTTGTCCTCTACCACAAGCTCTACTGTGCATGACGCATCTGCTATATCATGGGGATTTTGTTTGTTCCTTTTTCTATTTTTTTTTTTGAAGCCTGGTCACCATGTGCTGATGGCGTAGGTACACAATGTGTTTGCTTTGGCAATGAAAGCAGCTGAAGAATTTCCCACTTCATCCCCCAGCCCAGCTGCTCACCCTGTCCCTCTAGGTTGTGCTGATGCAACTGTTTGCATTTGGGTAGTATAAGCCTGGTCAGAGAAATAACACATGTTAAAAAGTAACTTTCAACAAAAAAACCCACCCACAATTGCAAAGGGCACACTACCTTGTGATTGGGATAGGAATACACTGGGCAAGCAATTTTTTAATATATCATTACAAAAGTAGTTCCTACAGGACTCTGGAAAAGAAGTACGAAGCAAGTTGTGTTAGGGGCAAGGGGGTTAAAGCCACAAAAGTGTGAAAAACTTTGAAATAAATGGAGCTTATGGAAATAAAAGCGTTGAAATAAATGGAGCGAACAACTAAGATGACATTTGGAATTACACAAACGTGTTGTCATCCACTGTGAGTATCAAGTATACTTCTTCAGTCTGTCTAATTGAATATAACACAGAGCAGCATGTATATCTACAGAAAAACTCTACCAAAACATTGCAGATACTCATCTTGCCCTGGGGAGATGATAAGAGAAGAGAGCAAACCAGGTATGACAGCTCCTAGAGGCATCATTTAATGCATGGTTAGAAGGCATTCACATTCCACTTTAACATTCCACTTTAATGGTAGTGGCAAAAACATGAGGAGAAGAGAGAGGAGAGGAGAGGAGTGGAGAGGAGCGGAGAGGAGAGGAAAGGAGAGGGGAGATGGTAGTTTCAACAATTAAAGCACATTAATATTGAAAGTTGGTTTCTCAAAGTTTTTTGTTTTTTTTTTTTTTTTTTTTCAAAATAGAGACCATGTGAGTTCAGCATGAAAAAAATAGAGGTAGCATTAACACCTCGTTTTGGATGCTAAATTTACCGGAACAAATGTGAATGCATTTATTGCCACTGACATATTTAAAAGCAAGTCTTCCTTCAACCTATTTTTTTTTCTCATAGCAAGCTGTTATGATTAAAAAATCCCACCTCTTTCCAAACATACACAGCATTAAGCCAAAAGACTTCCTGCATGAATTCTCATTTGAAGGACTAACTTTGACTCAGATTGAAACTCCTTCAGGACATTCCTAGAGCTTGTGTTTGTAGGAGTTTGGACTATCTGATTACAGAATTTTTTCCTTGACTGATAGGCGATGAACCCACATGGGTTTGTCCTACCACACTAAAGTGCTATTGGCAAGAAAAGTGAGGCATCAAGGTTCGATGTGACTCGCAGTGAGGATAGGAACAAAGCTGCCATCTGATTTTAATGATGACTCTCCAGGTCCTAATTTTCCCAGAGATGATCTTGCTCAAGAAAGAGGAGAGAGAACTTCAGGTTCTGCAGATGAGAAAGCTTCCTCCTGTGACTAGAAACACTGGCTGCTCTGTGACCCTTGAGTGTCTTTTCACTTTGATGTTAAATTAAGCTAACAGATACATAATAAATCTTCTGCCATGTTTTAAGTGCTGTTTGGATGTAGTCTATACAATAACAGCTTCTAAAATGGCTTTGCTCTAAACAGGAGAGGTTTTAATATCCATTTTTATCTCGTACTAAAAAAAGATTTCTGAGTAGGATTAGCCAAGGAGACAGTGTTTGCATTTGAATTACTTTTCTGCCTTGAGTTTAAATCCTCGTTTAATAACATTGACTTTCCAAAAAACTTTTTGGTGTCATTTTCCTTGTCAATGCTGGAAACCTCATGAAATCACCAGTGGTCATATTTCATAGGTCTGGGGATGAATCTTGAAGGAGTTCCTGAGAGATTTTGGCTAGGCATGGAAAGAAATTGGAAAATTGTCCCTTCTTCCTTGGCTTTGCTGCAGAACCACTGCTGCCTTGGCGATACAGTCTTTGCTCCTGACCATCCTGCTCTGGCAGGAATGCCTGAACCGAGTCCAGCCGTTTCCTTCCCTTCCTGCTTTTCGCCTCTTGCTGCCATGCCGCATGAGGGCCTCTTCCACCTGCAGAGCTGGACTTTTAGTACCCAATGTACTGTTCTCTTAAAATGCTTTTCAATCTATCTTGGCAACTTTTGTCTGTGGTCTGGAGGGAAATATTTGAAAA
The DNA here is from genome assembly GCF_009769465.1 of Tauraco erythrolophus. NCBI lineage: Eukaryota > Metazoa > Chordata > Aves > Musophagiformes > Musophagidae > Tauraco > Tauraco erythrolophus. The sequence continues at coordinate 67,467,042 of NC_141465.1, read as the reverse complement.
CCCAGCAAACAACAGATTTCAGCTGTTGACCTCAGCAGTTTTTAGGAACTACATCACTTTCCTGATACTTGCAATCCAGTAACTGGAGAGGACTCAAGTTGTCTGGCTTTTGGCCAGAGAGCTGGTTCCTTTGCACATCTCTGCAATCATTCCAGTCCGTTGCCACAAGCGCCATGGGCAGTTTAAAAAGTACAAAGACATGTTAAAGATGCTTCAGTCTTTGCAACCGTATACAGAAGAGACTCAAACGGACTATCATTGCTTTGGGAAGTTAAGAAGTTGCAGTAATGGGAGGTGAATGAGACCATTTTCTGGTATTCATTTCTGTACAGGAACTGTTGAAAACAGTGGAAAAGTGATTTTTTTCCTGAGTTTCATATCAAGCCCATATTCCTGAGAGGGCTCCATGTTTCCGCCCACCAAACAGGCTGGCATGCACTTATGTTAGCTGATGGCCACAGAGAATGAAAGTTCAGGTAGAATGAAATACCAGCATATCCAAGAGGGCAACATTTATTACGGAGGTAAAGGAGGCAATGTATTTACTCTTCTTTCAACCACATATATGCTGACGACTTTCTTCTACAATGCAACTCCCTGGTAGATTTTAGATAGATCTTTATGTTGCATTCCAGCCATGGCAGCACAAATATTACTAAATAGCTAGTGCTGTTTCTTTAATGGTTTTTGTTGTTGTTGCTGTTGCTGTTGTTGTTGTTGTTGTTGGAACAAGTGCTTGTATCTCTTCACTCATAAATTTAAGGTCCTTCCCCGCTGCAGTGGTAGGCACTTGAATCAGTGGGGATTTGCCACTACTGTTAGACGGGAGTATCTCAGAGGGTGAGTTTCGTCTATGTAAGGTGTCTGGTTCTCTTTTAACCAGCACTCCCAAGGGTCACCACTGGGACAGTCATGCCCACTCCTGCTGCAGAGAAGGCAGAAACAGGTAAGGGATGGCACCAGAGCGGTGTTGTAAATGCGGATGACACTCCCTAAGGCCACAAGCTAAAACTACTAAAGCCAATGGTACTTTGGCCCTTTGAAAATTTTATCACAACTTCCCTGTCCAACATTTTGGATATTAGGCCAAAATCCATCTGAGTTCCCTTGAATTTTTTTTTTCCTTCTGAGTGGCAAACATACCAGTCTAGCTGTGGAAGGTAACATGCCAGGGGCCAAACTTGTCAGTCTCTGACCAGGATAGTTCAGTGAAGGAGGAAAATCCGATCAGAGCTGGACGGCAAACATGTCTTACACATAACGCTTTTTTCTGCAGGACTTCCTTTCAGTTCAAATGGATAGCAGACAGTTCCTGCATGGGTAACACTCACTGTCAGCTATGCAATAATTTGTTTTTTTTTTTTCTTATAGGGTCTTAAACCCTGTTTGTTGGACATCCCTCAAGTCTTGTTCAGAGGAGAAATTAATTTTCTCAGAAGACTTGCTACGTGGCTTGTATCAACAACCATCTAATGGCTTATGCAAGCCATGAGGGTGGCATCATCTCCACAGGAACTAAGACCTGTGTCAGGGGTGTCTGTGTTGTGTGTGTTGATTAGTTTGGACGTCCTACTTGAGATGTTATGGACCCAGCATTTGGCATTATTTGGCACTTTCAAATCAAAGGCAGTAACCCAAGGTAAGCCTGGTGGGAAGGATTCTTTCTCAAATTCTTTCGGGGACTGAAAATACAGAAGAGAAAGGCTTCCTAGTCTCAGTTCCTCTGCCTATACCCGGAAGGGTCAAAAGAGTGAGGGAATTTATAGAGCAGGGTCTACTCAGCTCTAAGCCAGACCATGTTTCCAGAAAAGAAAGGTAAAAGTTGCTAGCATATCTTTGCTGAGCATATGCAACATATATTTTTTCAGACATTTGTAACCTGGAAATAGGAAAAAGCACATTTCATGCCAAACTGCAATTCCTTCCTCATGAGGATGGTGACATTGCAACCTTTACATATTTTTTAACATGAAAAACAACATTTTGTCCCTTGGTGTTATTCTGTAGTGCCTGATTTTCCACAGCTGACATGAAAAGAAACTTCCTCCCCCTGCCCAAAGCCCCTGATTAAATCAAACTGAAGTCAGAGAATGGAAAATTTCAGACCATCTGTTCAAAGTTATAAACAATTGAAACCAAGGTATTTTTCTGGCCAGAGCTATCAACAACATCTACAATAATTAGGTTTAGTTATGTTTCTTTAAACTGTGTTCCCTTTTTCCCCTATACAAATACATTTGTGATCTAGAGCTCCAAATGCACTGGAAAAGGCAAAACAAACACACAAAAATCCTCTTCCTGCAGAGATGAACAGAGAGAAAATACTCATCCAGAGTCAGAAACAAGAGTATGGTTCACAGTGAAGATAAACCATAGCTGCATATGCTTACAAAAATGATTTACACTCAGATGGCACGTGGGTTTGTTGTCACCCTTGGCAGCAAATTACTTTCATCCTCCATCCATAGCTCTTTGACATGAATATCCCAGCACAGAGTCTCCAAACCCTCATAAAGGGGGAAAAAAAATATGGATTTTTTTTTATGTGGGTTGGATTTTTTTTTATCTTTTGCGGTTTTTACATTTTTTTACATATTTGTGGCTATTGCTGCATAACAGGTGACCTGCAGGAGAGTACGTACATTTAAATGCTTCTGTGGCTATCAACTCAGCAGCTTCAACCTAGCAGTCAGCAAACCTCAAGGCCCATTTCCATTTGAGAAATTTGCCAGGGTGAGGATGATTCCCTAATTAACCACATCCTCAGTGTATCACCGTTAGATAACATAAGGAAATGTGTTCACGGCTTGCCGCTTCATCAAGCTGCTGTAGTGATTCATCCCACATCGACTAGCACTGGGAGAGCAGAAAAGCCTGGGTTGACAGCAGAGACGTGGAGAGCACCATTCCCGTATGAGTCTTTTTCACATGGTGTCTCTCCCATTGTTTTTCCACAGATGAAGGTTTGCCCTATGCTGCTCCAAGAAGCTTGCCCTCCGTTTACCTCCCAGAGTAGATGTTTGTGGTTGGGTCAGCCGCTCAAAGCATGCATGTCAAAATGTGTCTTTCTCCAACTCGGTGGCAGCTAGGAGCTGCCACCTCATAGGGCAATTAGCTGGACGCCAGACTCTCTCTGGAGCAGCAATAGCCAGTTCCTACTAAATCCTGCTCCTGGAAATGGGAGAGCTCTTGATGAATTTCTTGCAGTCAGAGGGCTATTTGCCTAAAAGAAAAGAATCTGGGGCATGGTGCCCTGCTCTGAGCACTGCACATGCCACAATGATTAATTGTTCTTTGTGGAATCCTCCATCTGACTATGGCCATCTGAATGCTAGCTGAGTCCTCCCAGCCCAAGGCCTGGACTCCTTCCATGGTCAGGGAACAACAACCGCATGTCGGCATCTCCAGAAGACGTTTTATCTGTCTTGTTTTAGACACCCACCTCCATACAGGAAGCCTAAGCAACCATTTTTGGATCATGTCATCGAGCTCTTACAAAGCTGTACTTTAGCAAGATGCTTCCACCTCTCTATATTCAGAAATAAATCTTATTTTTCTCTGAAGACATGAAAGGAGATTTATATTTTGAAGCATGTCTGCATTTTCATTTGATTCCATCCCCCCCAGCATCATTATGATTGATGAAAGACTGCGTGTGTGTGTGTGTGTGTGTGTGTGTGTAGTTTCAGGGTCTGTCATCTTCCTGTTAACAAATGTGATGGGTGCATGAATTACTGGCAGTACAGCCTAGTGCTTCAAGTTATTTCAGGGACTCAGAGTTATTCTTGCAGGATGCACCATATTTCATATTACACGTCTGCAACACTGTTCCTTACCCCTGCAATACATCACGAATTTTTCTTCTGAAGAATAGTCTCTTCTAAGTGGCTCCACTGGACCTGTCTTTCTCTGCAAGTACATTCCCTAAAGAGGTGAAGCAGTACTCAAATGTGTCATGTACTTGATGACTCCTCTCCCAGGAGGTATGCCAATCTTAAGGATTAAATTCAGTGTGCGGAAAAGCGCTGGGAGTTTCCCTCAGGAAGAAAAAGGTCTGTTTTGTTCAGCCAGTGAGGTTTAGCGTTCATTTCAGTAAGAAATAAGTTCTATGGTTTAGCCCTACCTGTAGTGTGCCAGTTAGGTCTGTGTTAAAACATGACTGAACTGTTCTTTGTCAGTAGTTCAGGGCCAGATGGCAAGGCCTTATGCTGACCTGCATCAAGGGCAATACTGTACTTTGATCTTCAGTAGTGGCTAGCCCAGGCTCCTGCCAGGCTCCTCACCCCCAGCCGCTTTACCTACCACCGAGCAGGCTGATAAGCTGTGCATTTGAATTCTGAGTTCTGCTTTGTCTGTCTTTATTCACTTTGCTGAAAGGCTCCCTTTCTCTTCAAAGGATGTCTTCTCTCATGCATTGGCATTGCAACCCAGTCTGCTTCAGAAACGTGCCTGAAGATGACTGGTATGTGTTATACACAAGCAAACAAAATGTTTAACATGTTATTCTAAGTCCTTTGATATTAACTGTGCGTACAATGTAGGGAAAGCAGGGTCTGGTTGTAATTCTTGACCCACCAAAAAAATCCTCGGTGCTTGTTTTACCAGTAGTGACCTGCTACACATCCTATTTTCCTGCAGCATTTACTGCATTCGTTTAGACTGTACTGGGTACACAGACAAGAAAACTAAGAGCTGCTGAGCTGACAATAGACACAGAAGAGAGACCTTGAGGCACAGAGTTGACTATACAGAATGAGACAGGTAGACCAAACAGGCACTTGGCCTTATAGCTGGTTGGGAGGATAGTGTTACACTAAAACAAACAGGGCTATTTAAAATCAATTAAAAGCTACAGATTAAAATATCTTTGATAATGGCATTGTAGCTGTATGTGCCTACAAGGAACATACCCTTAGGAATACAATCGTCAGCTGTGCTCTCCAGCGAAGAGGAATCAATCTATTACTTCTTGTCGAAGGTCTTCACCTTCACTGAAAGTGGTGGATTTTCGCCTTTCTAAAAAGTACAAATGTCTTAAAAGAGAAATGTTTTCTCTTTGTGTCTAGTTATTAATATTAATTTATGAGTAATTTTGTAGCTTTGAAATGTTGTGGGGGTTCCATAACCTCACTTCAGCTTCACAAACAAGGTATTTCTCTAGTGCAAAAGCAGTCTGGCATGCCAGCTTGACTTTAAAGAAGTCAATGGCATTATTATTAGTTATATCTCTCTTGGAATGTCCTTTTTTTGTTTTCTTATGAATAAGCTAAGTCTGTAAATAATGTTTGTTCGTTATCGAGCTTTCCGTTCTTAGGAAAGGAGGGGCCTTTTTCCTCTTTAAGGACGTTGTTCTACTTCTGAGGGTTACTCATTTCCAGTATGCTTAGCAGGTAGCATAGACAGCAGGGTTTAGCAACAGATTTTCTATATCTGAGTCACAGGATGTACTATGGAAAGAATATAATGTCCTTTAGACAGAATTAGTGTTTTCAATTTGGGACATACGCAATGTAAAAACTATTGAAATAAAAAAAGTGGCGATGTCTCACCATTCTCTTCACACAGAAAATGTAGACAAAAATGCATTGATCTTTTAAGAAAACATATGAAACCTCTAACATGTTTCATTACATTTCCTTTTGCACTGGTAGTGACTTGTTTTGAAATAGTACCTCCTAACTACTGTAACCTTAGTTGTATTCTTTTTAATACAAAGCAGTAAATAACCTGAGATATAGTTCCTTGCTGCACAATTACACAGAACAAAAAACTACCATAAGTGGGAATCGGCTTGAACGATCGTTACATGGGCACGTTTCTGTGTGAAAAGCCTGTTTCTTCTGCAAAGACTTCTGTCTTGGCCTGTTGCCATGCCACTTGCCTGTGGAGGTGTCTAGCCATTGGCGATAGTTTGATTAAGCAGAGCTAATCAGAATTCATCATCTTCCTGCTCTTCACCATCTCTGTGCTCTATCACTGTTGGTGGTAGTCCATGCTGGCTGCTAGGTGCTCAGGCTCATATCTGCATAACATTTAAACCAGCATTTGAAGTACAGTTGACCCCACTTCCAGGCACAAGGATAGGGAAAATCAACATTCCCCAGCCCGTGATCAGCTCCATGAAACAAGAAAGGTGATCCAGGAACAGGCTGCAGAATAATATTTGTAACAGCCATCCATGCAGCTACTCACTTCTATGAGCGAACAACAACAAAAAGAAGTAGTGGTAAGAGGCGAACCTCCCAAGTTGGTCCCTTTTTTGTGGTTGTAAATGCAAATCTTTTGGCACTGGTGTACAAATGATCTTCTGTGATCTTTTGACTAAAAACGTTGAGGAACACTGGAAACAACACCTCTCAGTTTCTATGATTTTTTTCTATGCAAAGGGTAACCAAACAGCGTTTCACAAGGCATGTGTGTCTCTACTGCATTGCAAATGTGACCTTCTGCAGCAGCAACGAATGTGATAAAAAAACCAGGGTGGCTGTAGTCCCTGCCCGAGTGCCCCTGCTTGTGAAGCACCTTGAAAAGTAGCTCTGAAACTTTTCCCCTTTCACTGAGAAAGCCATTCTCCATAGGCATTATCAAAGTGACCTCCTGATCCTCCAGACAACCCCTCCTTAAAATCCTTCTTTGCCATGCCACCTAGCCTTGCAGATACCACCAGCAGGCATGGTGGGCCAATTTGCTATTGCAAATTGCACTGACTAGTTTTGTCTCAGTGCTTGATCTTGTCTCTTGTATTGCAATCAAACTGTAAAGGTCTGGCACAGCAACTATCTCCTCCTTTTCTGTGTATCACTTAGCCTGACAGGGTCTAGCTCATGAGGACGCTCTCGAGGAGCTAAAGCAAAAGACATAAAAGAAAAATCATTGCAAAGAATTAAAATCATAGAGTTAAACAAAGGAATTAGTAAGTATCTGTATTTAGCATATTATACATATTTTTAAACAGTTAGTAATGGAAAAGATCACCATAGGAATAATAATAATTGTTACTATTTTTGCCTTGTGTAGATATTTTAATCTATGAATCTCTGAGCGTGCTAATTTAAGACCTTGTGCATATCCAAGTACAAATAATTCCCATCTGGAAGGATGGGATGCTGAGAGCAAAGCAATCTAATGCCAACAATATCCTCATCTGACATTATCACTGCAGATCTGGGGTTAAGCTTCCATTTTTAATTAGCTAGCAATCTTAGTGTGACACAACTGGATTAAGTAGGTCCTCAGCTATTGTATGATACGTGGGCCAGTAGTCACCATCAAATCATGAATGTTTGCTATGGGCATGTACCAGCAAATCTGTGACTTCTGAAGTGACTCAGGCATTGGCCAGAGTTGCCTGCATGCCCATCTGTTTAGTGTTAGCAGTAAAGCTGGGATTCAGCTTCAGAGCCGAAGGTGGCAATGCCCTTCCTATTTTACCACTCATCATGCGTGGCAAAATAATTCCTTCCTTCAATTTCTTATTGACAGCATTAAGATTTCTGCTTTTTCTTTATGGGATGGCAACCACCTCTTATCTGCAGCAAACAGAAGATCAATCAGTGTCACTACCAACCACATACCATTTCCTTGGCATCAGGCAGCCGCAGCCCCAGAAGCCAGTCTTCTTGGTAGAGAGCAACAAGCTTTCAAACTTTCACCATACGTTGTTTCACTAAAACTTCTGCAGGTGGTTAGATGACTTTTCACTTTGCTATGTGCCCGTGGGGAGGGATAAAGGCAATCACTTTCTTCCCCTCTCCAGCCCTGTTCAACATCAAGGTGGGTGGTTCCCATCTCTGTTTCAGAGGCCAGCTACCAACTTGCAAAACTCCCAGGGTCCAACTGCTCTTCCCTTTTCACAGTCTAACAAATTCCCAGTATTTCTTGGAGCAGCTCTGAGTCAGGTTTGGGTTTGTGCCACAGACCCGTCACAAGGAGCCAGGCAGCCAAATAGGTGAAAGGCACCACAGTCACATTTAGCTGTATCCTTCAGTAGCTCTTTCAGTTGTAATTCCCTTTTTGTTCAGCCTGGAGCAGATGGTGGCTCAGAACACCTTGGGGTGGGTGGAAAAGCTTCCAGCAGATAAGTCTGGAGCACTGAACTTGGCTCCTCGCATGTCCTCCCCTATGCCCAGCTGTGCTGGCCCAGGGGGCTGTCTGCTCAAATGGTTCCAGATGGAGATGAAGGTCCAGGAGGAAAAGTGGCAGATGGCAGCTGAACTTGGGTCAGAACAGGAGGCCTCACCTCTGTGCGGCAAGCGCTGACAGGACCTGGATTTTTTTCGGGCTGTGCTTTGGTTGGCTGCGTTTAAAAAGGAGGCCTCTTTGCAGAGGACTTTGAGGTTATTGATTTTATTAAAAAGTCCGCAACTTTCTGCAATATTTTCCCCATCTCACCCTGCCGGTGGGTGTAAAGGGCCAGACCTAGACCTAAGTTAAAATATTTGTGAACATGAAACTCAGGTGGATGGGCCCCTTGATGCAGCTTTGTTGGCCAGCTGTAATACTTTAGCTGTGGGGAATTGTTTCAAGGGGTGACCCATCTTTCTCGACATGCTTGCTGTGTGAACGTGTCTGTGCAAGACGTGTAGCAAAAGCAACACAGCCTTTTCTGTGGCCCTCCTGTGTTGACAGAAAGCTGGCAAAGCTGTTCATAGCCCTTCCCAGATGCCCTTCACGTGACAACACCAACGTTTTGCAAACATCGAATTGGCCAAGATAGCTGCTTTCATATGCACTAAAATTCACCCATATGAAGTGCTAGGAGTGGATGAGTGTAAGAGTGGCAAGCAGGCTTGCAGGAACTGGTAAATGCCTATGCAGTGCTATTCTCTATGCAGCTCAGGATACAATAATGCTCTTGTGCAAATCTGGGGATATTAAGCAGAGGTGCTTGGTATCTGCTGCCAGCTGTTACTCTTTTCGCTTCTCCTGATTTAACAAAAAAAGGTTGATTGGACCAGAAGGCTGATGTCAAGTCCTTGGTTAAAGCAACAAAGTATCAGATTATTATAATTCCGTTTTGCAATCTCAGTATGGGGAAAAGCTAAAGACGAGACCAATACATGACATTAAAGCTTACTAGCAGGACAAAGAAAAGAGATATCAAGCCTAGCTCTAAGACTCTAGGTCTTTACTACTCAAATTGATTAGGCAGCGCTGCCGAGATCCACAAGGCTGTGTTTGCTACTCTATCGGAAGTGCCAGTACCAGTAACTATATTCTTGGCATAGGCCTAAAGTGTCCCAGCCACTCTGCTACGAGATCCCTGAAGCAAAGCAGATCTAGCTATGAAGTTTGGCAGGTGGAGGGAACTGAAACTAAAGTGAATCTGAGTCAAACTTCTCCTTAATTACGTTAATAGTAGACAGGGGACAATCTGTTTCTCCTGGCTTTTGTCTTGACGATTAGAATGGCTGCAAGCATTTCCTATCTTTTCAATCATTTTAATCTGGAGGAGGCTTCACAGAGCATGCAGTATCTTGAGGAGAACAATACTCAAGCAAATCGAACTGCATGCATTTTTCTAAGAAGGAAGTGGTTTTGACAAGCTTTCCTAGTTCTCTTTTGACAGCTTCAAAAGCAATTTGCCAAGCTAGGAGCCACCTCGTTACGTAACCTAGGAGAAGGTGTGCTAGCGAAGGTTCCTGGCCCATCAGCAGGAGGCTGGGCTGGAGTAGGTAGGCTCTACTGGTAAGTTGTGTCCTGCAGTGCCATGTGTTTGGTGAATGGTTATCTTCTGAGACTCATATCGCAGTACAAATGAAAAACTGGATGTGACGTTGGGGTCTCAAACTATTAGCAAGCTTTTCTGAGGTCATCTAGAATGGTATATAGCTGCCATGGGGAATGCAGGGTGTTTTTCCTATGGGCTGGGGCTCCACCTCATTGTCACCTGTGAGTAGAAGGAGCTCCAGGGAGACGCAAGGCTGTTTGTTTGCGTGGGGCGTAGCCTGCTTCAGTGGAGGCAGCTCTGCACTGTGATGGACACCCTCTGAAATAAGCTCAAGGAGAAGTGCTTTGGTCTTTTTTTAATGTCTGCACTAATTGATTTTGTCATTTCATGTTCGCCTGGCACCAGAACTTCTCGGGTATTGGCATGCTTGTAACCAAAGTGGAAAAGACCTGGGTCTCTCCAGGGAGTTTTGCAGGAAAGAAGGCAGGGATTCTGCCAAAAGTTTGCTAAAATGTGAGCAAAATATTAACTAACCCTCAGAGGAAAGTCTGGGGAGATACTTCCCCACCTGCAGTTTCGAGTGAAGACCAGGGAGAGAAACTCCCTCCTCCAGCCAGTTTCCTCCCGGAGGGGAAAGGGGCAGAGGAAGGGGGAGCCACTTTCATTCGAAGCGCATCCCATAGGTTGGCAGAGGTTCACCCTGCGGCACCCTGTCCTTGGCGGCGGCAGTGTGCTGGTGAAAGAGCCTGTGGGCCCTCTCCAGATCATTTGTGGAAACCGAAGAGCCAGAAATAATCCGACAAAAAGCTGTCTCCCAGCACGTGGCTGTAAATCTGCAGTATGGGCTCTTGCATTGCCATGGAAATCAAGAAATCTTTGACAGCCAAAATCTCACTGAGAAGGAAACGAAGCAATAAAGTGTCACAACATGGCAGGACAAAATCTGTCCTTCCTGAATTTCCAGTGAGATAGAGAGACAGGAACCGTAATGGGCTCCTATCGGAGGAACCCACCAGCAGAGAGAAGTAATGTCTTGAGTGCATTGAAAATTTTTATCCTGCCCCTTGGAAAACATGCTGGTTAAAAATTAACGTGGATCCTTTGCCTGCGGCGCAGGTGCCAGGATGGGGACAAGCACGGACAAATGATCACAAACCTGTTTCTCTCACCTTTCACAGCTCCAGGATTACATCCTGGCTTAAGGTTCCATAGCCCATATTTACCTCATAGTGTGAGAGCCCCTGCTATTTCTGACCTAACTATTTTAGGAAACAGTGTTGCTGGTGGAGCATGGTGAAAGTGTGGTCAGAAAGTGCAGGCTAAATCTGTTGAGGAAGGTGCTCCTGTGCCAGTCTCACCACTCCCTTCTTTCCCAGTCTCTCAAGTGTTTGCTGCTGCCATGTTGTCTGGCTGGACACCGGTGCTTCTCTGGCCCTTCTCTGAGCTGAGGGACTTTGTTAAGAGAGCAGAAAACTACACCTACAAAGAAAAAGTGGATCACTGCTGGGTCTGTAGCAGGGAACAGGGTCCGTTCACCGAAGGGTCAGATAGCTGGCAAGGAGAGGATTTTATGCTGGGGGAGAGCAGGGTCTGGAAAAGCAAGGGGCAGGTCTCTCTCCTTTGGAAACCAGGAGCTGTTGGAGTGGGCAGGCGATCTTGTCCAGCTGCACCCTTCTTGCTCATGGCTGCGTGCAGCGCTGAGCCCTGGCAGTGTGGCCGGCCTCGGCCCCAGCTCCGTCCGTCGGCGTGGCAGGGCGCTTGCTCCAGGATGGCTGCAGGAGCTGCGGCAAGGCAAGTTTCACTGGGGCTCTGACTTGGGGGAAGTTGTGTGGCAGTCTAGGACAGCAGAGGTGTGAAAATAAGGCTGAGAGGAGGGGAAAGGGAGAGGGAGGCTTTCCCCAGCCCCGGTTACAGTTGCCCCACATCCTGCTTTGGTGACTGTGTTCCCTCCTCCCTGCTGTTGGGATGAACTGGTGTGCTCCAAAACCTTCCGGGGAAGTCAAATGAAAACTGGAAACAGCATGTTTTTTACTGAAAGGCACTCAGTATGGAGGTATATGAATGCAGGGGAAGCGTGGTGTCATAATCTGGCTTTGAGCGTGCCAGATGCCAGGCCAGAGGCAACATGGATCCAGCAACGGCACGCGGTCCCAGCCCCACGGCGTCAGGAAGAGTGTGACACAGGATTTGTGCTGCCTCTAGGCTGGCTGCAGGAGATGACAGGTGATCCAGCATAAAGCTCAAGTGGCACAAACAGATGATACTAGATCTCCTACAAAAAAAAAACCCAACTCTGCCAGTAGAACAAATCAGCTGTGAAAACTTGACTTGGCAGCAGCCATTTAACATAAGTCAGCACTTTACATTGTGTGGCTGCAGCAATTTTGATTTGCTGCGTTTACTGCACTGCGAAATCACGGGCACAGGAAGGGGAATGCAAATGACCAAGTGAGGCTGAAGCACTCAGCAGCTTGGGAACAGTGGCTGATAGGGCTAAGCCTACAGGAAACTACAAGTTCTGCTGGGTCTGGCAGTGTTCAGAGCTTCCAGCTCTATTGTAAGCACTCATCAGAGCAGATTAACAGCTTGCCAAGTCCAGTATCTACATGAAAAGCTGAGAAGAAGGAATATGATAAATTATCTTTCCGTATTCTCATTGCATCTAATTTGGTGACTGACCATCTGTCTACTTTTTTAAGCTTCTTTTTAAGTCTGTGGCATATGTGCTGACTTTCAAAATCACTTCCAGATGTAAAATGCTTTCAGATAACAATCCCTTTTTTCTTCTTTCACATCAGATATTTAGGTGTAATGGGTATTGGCAAAATGATTCTTTTACCATTGCCTTTCTTGTATTTTTTTATTTTTTAAGTATGCCATGTTCCAAAATAAGAATGCTATGCCAGTTCTCTCAAGTAAGGAGCCCCAGTGCCTACAGTATACACACTGACATCCAAAGTTTATGTTCAACATGCTCTTCTACACAAAATAATGCTCCCTTAAAGTAGCAGAGAACGCAGCCAGCTCCTGAAGTATTGTGCTCAAGGTGGGGCCTATAGGAAGGAAATTTATGCAAGAAGGGGACTGTGTAAGGAAGATATCAGTGTTGTCCCTGATTACCAGATTTTTTAAAATAGCTAGAGCGGTTTGCCCTGGAGTGTCAGACTTGCACAGTGACAAGAACTGAGTTCGTGGAAAAATTTAAATAAGCAAAACACTAAATCCACATGGAATGCCATGAGTTTGAATGTCTAAAATTCATCTCCTGAGGATTTCTGGACAACAAATTCTCAGTAATCTTTAACTGACAGTGAAAATGCTTTGAAGCCTGCTCTGAAATGAATGCATCTCTAAAGACGCCTCATCCCCTCCCATGTCCTTTTACTTTCTGGCTCAGCTTTAGATAACATGCTGAAACCATTCTTTCTACAGAACTTATCACAAGCAGTATCTTCTGCCTGCTGGCGTTCAGCTCATTATTGAGATGAAGAATCTCAAATATTTCCATTTCTTTTATCAGAAAGTTAAGAATCTCTGCATAAAATCACCAGTAATGAAAAAATTGTTTCTGAAAGCAGGTCCTGGTTATTCAAGTTACCTGGAAGTAGGACAGTGAAGATAATGGATATTTCATATCACAGGTAGTTCAAAAAAAAATGAAAGGGAAAAATAATTTTGAGTTGCATTGAAATAGAAACTTTTTTGAAATGGTTGGTGAAATCAAAAGGTTTGAGAAAAATAACTTCAGGATAAATGAAATATATGGTTCGACCTAAAATGCATTGTTCTTTCTGCTTTGAGTATTGTCATTCATATTTAACTTAGTAGAAAGTAAATTTCAAGGAAATACCAAAACAGAAAGCTGAAAAGAAATGCATTTCAATTTGAAAAAAGCAGAAGTGAAAGAAGTAATTTTCTTCAGAAAGATTTTTTTTTTCAGAATAGACAAATAAAATCCAATTCACAAAATGTCGCAGCGTTACTGAAGCTTCTTCAAGAAATAATTCCCACATTTGTACACGTAAGTTGCTTTCCAGGTGTGAAGAAGAGAGAGCAGGAAGGCGGTGCAAATAGCCACAAGGAGACAGTAGTTGCAGGATCTGCTGCCCATCTCCTCTAGTGAGGGTCCTGCGGGGCCCCAGCCCCAGTTTCCTGGCAGGACTCTTAGAGAAAATGAATCTGCCTGGGGGTCTCGGCCTACACCGTGCAGAGATGGAGGTGTCTTGAGCCAATGGAAGAAAATCAAAACCTCTTATTCTGAAATGACTTTAATCTGGTGAGGGAGAAGCTTCCATATGGATGTTAAAGTAAGCAGAAATTCTTACTGACAGTGTAACAGTAATTTAGATTTCCTGTATCTACAGATTTAAGGAATAGCCACTAGAACACTTACTGATCTTTTGTGACCCCCTTCCCATTTGTGACTGACACCTGTGATGCCGTCCCAACTCAGGGCAAACTCCCATCCCTCTCGGTCAGCCCTTGAAGCACCAGCCTCTCTCTGCTAAAGGCACAGGATCTGAGGGTCTTGAGTCCATGCTTTGAGTGATTCTGCTAAGAAAATGTGACTATTGCCTTGGTATCGAGCCCAGGTGCAGCTCTGATGCCCACTGTTCAGTTTCACCTCAAATCTTCAGACCACTTTTTGTTTGATTTTCAATCCAAACCTTGCTTCTCCTTCTTGATCTTCCTGGAAGTCATATTTGCTGTCTTTGCAAGACCATTATCAAAGAGATAATACAGAGGAGGGAAAAAACTTTTCTGCCAAAAATGTATGAGAGATTCCTACTCTTAAGAGCAGGCTATCTGAGCTCTAAAACCTTATCTGCACACGAACTATACTGTTTTGTAATGGGTTAACCATCTTGATGTGGAAATGCTTATTTCTAGAAAGAAGAGTCCATCTGCAGAGGCACCTTTGTACTACTGTGATAGAAGGCGTGACCATAAGGTGTGTGTGATGTAAAGAAACCTGTAAGGATAAAGCCTTATCTTCATATATAATTCAGTGGAAACCTTCCAATCGGAGGGTTTTGGTTGTATGTCATTATTTGAAAGGGCATATTACTGCAATGTGGTGTTTGCTTGTTTTCCGGATATACTATGTATTCCATGGACGTAAAAAAGAAAAAAAAAGTATTTTGGCATAGGACAAAGGAAAGAAACAATAACTTAAATAACTTTAAAACACAGTACAGAAATCCTTCTGGTGGCAATCACTCCACGCAGTAGGAGGCTAGTATTCAGCTAAACTAGTCTTCTGGTACAGCAGGTTCTGGCTAGCGAGGCTCCATTGTCATTTACAAGCAAGCATATTTAAGCAGTTAGGATGTCTTCATTCCATTTTGTTCTGATTTGGCTGGTCTCCTTGTGCTTATTACACCCTGAGTACACTTAAGGGACCAACCCCTTCATTTAAGGGGCCAACCCCTTCATTTACATGTTTAGTTACACAATAGTTTTTTCATCAGGTCACTCTTCTGTGAGTTGCTATTTGCCGAGTACTGCATCGGAAGCATTTGCGAGTCTCAGGAGAGACGATGCTTCACTTGCCTTGGGAAGCAGAAGACAGAAGTCGTCACAAGCAGGAAAAGCTGGGCTAGATGGAAAACACATTAGCATAAATAAGATACAAATGTAAGGCATAGAAATTGTACTTGCAAAATACATCTGTGTGAATTCTGGCATTAAGGGAACTCTGGAAACCACAAAGAAAATAACTGCCATTAGCCTGGGAATGAGAGTAAAAGAGATTTGAACTAAACTGTACCACATGGTGTTTAGGATGCACCAAGAGCACGTGTAAACATTGGGATATGCTTGTGCATCAGGGGATCACTGGCAGCTTGCCACTGTTAGAAGGGGCAGTCCAGCCATTCCCCATGAGTCCAAACCTAGTCCCTCCAGCCCTGCTTGCAGCCACATAGTCTTGTCCCTTCTCTTGAACCATTTCTGTCTTTCAGACTAGAATTGGTGATCCAGTTCTCACCTGGCAGAAAATGCTCACCTTTTTTTTTTTTTTTTTTTTTTTTGGCAGGGTTATTTTGGTCAGCACGGCAATTTCAATTGGGGCTTCATTCCATCACACAAGCATCAGAGCCAGCATTCGAAAGAGGTCGAGGACTTTCACCCAGTGTGAGGGGGGCTGGCAGAGGACTGGTACCTCCTCGTTCAGTGGCAAGGAGCACGTAAGTTGGCAGAGCTCTGTCATATTGCAGCACCTGGGAGCTAAGGTACATTAACTGTGCTGTATAGTTGTGTAACTCAAAGGAGTCTGTTCCTTGGCTATAAGAATTCATAATATTTCTGCAGGATTCATAATACTGCATTGCCTTTTTCTCCTTGTAGAGCTTCTGAGTCTAGAGGAGGGAAAATCTGTTTGGGGGCACAGAGCACGTACGCCTTACGGTAAGAAGCGTAGCCCTTGAGCAGTTGGCAGGCGTACTCTAAACAGTGTTAAAGCTATGCCTTTGGACTGAGAATTACTCAAAGTTTGCCTTTTTTCTCCCCTCTCAGTTCCTGAGAATTTAGTGTCACTGTTTCTCATCATGTCAACAAACCAGCCTCAAATACCCAGGGTTTCTCCTTTCCACAAAAGCTCAAAAAGATGGAGAAATAATATGAAGACAGCTGAATACCTCATTCAGGTGCAACCACGTCAGTATGGTTTACTGCTGGCATAACACATTTTTTTCTCCATGAGTGTTTCTCTTTTTGAGTTGGTATCAGTACACAGCCTATTCCTCAAAACACTACAACGCCAGTTGCAGTTACTGCCTGTTGTGGTGCTGTCTCAACTTGACAGTCACTGCTGATTAACTGCAGTATAACTGAAACGCTGAGGAATTTGCATGGGAAGGGACTTTCTGGAGTCTAAGCAAAGTTTATAAAGAGAACAGTTTAAAACTGCAAATGTATATGGGAGGTCTAGATACTGAAAAAGAGATTAATTTGGGACTTTTAGAACAGCAAAGGAGATTTTGCAGTGTATCTTTCATTAACTAGTATGAGGAAATCCCCATGCCCAGCTTGGAAAATTTTGATATAAATTATTTAACTGCAGATGACAGAGTATTCTTAAGGAGTACTAGCTCCAGCACTGATCTTTTAAAAATACTAAATTCATTAGAAAAGAATAAAAGAAAACAAATACAGAAAACTGTTGTACATACAAAAGTGCTGAAGAATTGAATGCTTCCCATGGTGATTTAAAAAAAAAAAAAATCAAGTTCTTAAATCGAAACCAGCAATTATGGGCTACAACAATGTAGAAACTTTGGCAGGATAAGGAGCTCTGACTGAAGGTTATTGTTATTATTCATATTCTGGTAAAGCAGTTGTGTTAGAGTTTATCCAAATAACTTAAAAGTGAGCTTTTATATACCTTACTTAGTTCTTTTATCATTGTCTTAAACTTTTTTCTGCTTCTGGTTTCATTTTTTTTTGGCCAAACCCACAAAAATTTGGTAAGGAGGACTTGGTTAGCTCAACTTGAATTTCCACTGCTTGCTTTCTGAGCAGTTTCTTTTAAATCTTGTACGAGCAGAGGTTAGCTTGATGGGTTCTGAGCTTCAGTTCCTGTTTTTGACAATCTGAGCTTGGGAGAACTGGAGCTCGATAAAACACTCGGAGTGAAAAATAGGGAGGTGTTAGGTTTCTGCTTAGTCATCTGTTTTCAATCGATGTTCCTTTTCTTTTTTCTTTCCCATTAATGACTGCTGAATAGTTTGCAAAGAATGCTGCAGACGACCAGTCTTCTGTGCTGCAAAGTGTTCTATTCCTCTGCTGCATGTGAACACCAATACCTATTTACTGTATTTACTGTATAGAGTGCCTAACAGGTTACACTGTCATGTGAGGTGAGGAAACAAATCTGTACAATTTCTAGAAGAGAAAAAAGGAATAGATTTGAAAAGAGGTCCGACGAGAATGATTGCAGAATTAGAAACAGAAAATTACTTTAGTTTACAAGTACAAGATAGATACAAGCTGCCTCGTGTTCACGAGCCCTGGTCCTCAAGGGGGACTTCAACCACCCCGATATCTGTTGGAAAGACAACACAGCAGGGCATAGGCAATCCAGGAGGTTCCTGGAAGGCCTGGATGATAACTTCCTTCTCCAAGTGGTAGAGGAACCAACGAGGAGAGGTGCTTTGCTGGACCTTGTTCTCACCAACAAAGAACGGCTGGTGAGGAATGTGATGCTCAAGGACAGCCTTGGCTGCAGTGATCATGAAATGGTGGAATTCAAGATTCTTAGGGAAGCAAGCAGGGTGCACAGCAGGCTCACTACCGTGGATTTCAGGAGAGCAGACTTTGGCCTCTTCAAGGATCTCCTTGGTAGAGTACCATGGGATGAAGCCCTGGAGGGAAGAGGGGCAAAAGAAAGCTGATTAATATTCAAGGATCACCTCCTCCAAGCTCAGAAGTGGTGCATCCCAACAAAGAGAAAGTCAGGTAGGAACACCAGGAGGCCTGCATGGATGAACAAGGAGCTCCTGGACCAACTCAGGCACAAAAAGAAGGCCTACAGAGGGTGGAAACAAGGACAGGTAGCCTGGAAATAATACAGAGCGATTGTCCAAGCAACCAGAGATCAGGTTAGGAAAGCTAAAGCCCTGATAGAGTTAAATCTGGCCAGGGACATCAAGGGCAACAAGAAAAACTTCTATAGATATGTCAGTGATAAAAAGAGGTCTAGGGAAAATGTAGGCCCTCTGCGGAAGGAAACCGGGGACCTGGCTACCCAGGATATGGAGAAGGTGGAGGTTCTCAATGACTTCTTTGCCTCAGTCTTCACTGGCAAGAGCTCCAGCTGCACAGCGCAAGTCACAGAAGGCAAAGGCAGGGACTGTGAGAATGAAGAACCACCCACTGTAGGAGAAGATCAGGTTCGAGACCGTCTAAAGAACCTGAAGGTGGACAAGTCCATGGGACCTGATGAGGTGCATCCACGGGTCCTGAGGGAACTGGCAGATGAAGTTGCTAAGCCACTATCCATCATATTTCAAAAGTCGTGGCAATCTGGTGAATTTCCCAATGACTGGAAAAGGGGAAACATAGCCCCCATCTTTAAAAAGGGAAAAAAAGAAGACCCAGGGAATTACAGGCCAGTCAGTCTCAACTCTGTGCCCGGCAAGATCATGGAGCAGATCCTCCTGGTGACTATGCTAAGGCACATAGAAAATAAGGAGGTGATTGGTGACAGCCAACATGGCTTCACTAAGGGCAAATCCTGCCTGACTAATTTGGTGGCCTTCTATGATGAGGTTACAGCATTGATGGATAGGGAAAGAGCAACTGACATCATCTACCTGGACTTATCCAAAGCATTTGATACTGTCCCACATGACATCCTTGTCTCTAAACTGGAAAGACATGGTTTTGATGGATGGACCACTCGGTGGATAAGGAATTGGCTGGATAGTTGCACTCAAAGAGTTGTGGTCAATGGTTCAATGTCCAAGTGGAGGCCAGTGATGAGTGGTGTTCCTCAGGGGTCAGTACTGGGACCAGTGCTATTTAATAACTTTGTTGGCAACATGGACAGTGGGATTGAGTGCACCCTCAGCAAGTTTGCAGATGACACCAAGTTGTGTGGTGTTGTGGACACGCTGGAGGGAAGGGATGCCATCCAGAGGGACCCTGACAGGCTGGAGAGGTGGGCCTGTGAGAACCTCATGAAGTTCAACAAGGCCAAGTGCAAGGTCCTGCACGTGGGTCGGGGCAATCCCAAGCACAAGTACAGGCTGGGCAGAGAATGTATTGAGAGCAGCACTGAGGAAAAGGACTTGGGAGTGCTTGAGCCAGCAATGTGCACTGGCAGCCCAGAAAGCCAACCATATCCTGGGCTGCATCCAAAGCAGCGTGGGCAGCAGGTCGAGGGAGGTGATTCTGCCCCTCTACTCTGCTCTTGTGAGACCCCACCTTGAATACTGCGTTCAGCTTTGGAGTCCCCAACACAAGAAGGACATGGAGCTACTGGAGCAGGTCCAGAGGAGGGCCACGAAGATGATCCGAGGGCTGGAGCACCTCTGCTATGAAGACAGGCTGAGAGAGTTGGGGTGTTCAGCCTGGAGAAGAGAAGGCTCCGGGGTGATCTTATTGCAGCCTTCCAGTACTTAAAGATGGCCTACAGGAAAGCTGGAGAAGGACTTTTTACAAGGGCGTGTAGTGATAGGACAAGGGGCAATGGATTCAAACTGAAAGAGGGGAGATTTAGATTAGATATAAGGAAGAAATTTTTCACCCAGAGGGTGGTGAGACGCTGGAAGAGGTTGCCCAGAGAAGTTGTAGATGCCCCATCCCTGGAAGTGTTCAAGGCCAGGTTGGATGAGGCTTTGGGTAACCTGGTGTAGTGGAGGGTTTCCCTGCCCATGGCAGGGGGGTTGGAACTAGATGATCTTTGAGGTCCCTTCCAACCCTAACCATTCTATGATTCTATGATACAAGATCCATTGCCTTGTTACTCCCACTCAAAGAACAGCCTCCATATCCTCACGTGTAATCTCCCAATACCTGTGGAGAAAACAAGTGAGAACCAAGTCCCTTTGTGACTCTTGGTTCCTAAGTATTCCCACTGTCCAAGTCAAATGTGCTTTCATAAAATTCCTTTTTGGCTCCCCTTGACCCTAAGGTGGAACTAAACTCCCCAAGCACTGAAGTCCTCAGCCGGCCCAGAATTTATTTCAAAGGCAGTGGCAGCTCAGCTTTCAGTTGGGTTAGGAGGCTAAAGGGCCTCACCCTGCACAACTGTTCAGTCCTGTGTTAGAGGCTGAGGGTGCATATATTTGGGAGTAGGATGGGGATGGAGCAGGGGGAATCAGTGTCTTTGCTGTGGAAGCCCAGGTGGGCCTGCATAGGTATAACATCAAACCACAGTATGGGGTCAAGAATTGTGCATAAAGCCACCTCCAGGTGCTGGGCTGCTGCTTCAGAGCTTTGCTGATGGCCAGTATTTCAAAACATCAAAATTTCTTCTTGAGCATTTTAGTGTTTCCAAATCAAGGAAGGTACTTTTTATCCTGGAGTAGCAGCTCTTAAGCTCTGAGGCATGGAGCATTCTGTGGCAGACCATGGAGAGGCAGCTGGTTGTTCACACAGTTGTACAGGGCTTGTACATTACTCTGGTTCTTGTTATGTCTGGCTCAATTTGCAATTATCAGAACATAATGCACGGAATAAAAGTTGGATAGAGTACTTTCTTAAAGTTACTCTGTAATCTGTGGACTAACAACTGGTCTGCTATGCCATAATTTGCTGCAACATTGTTTGTGGTGTGCAAATAATGGAAAACTCTGGCTCTCTATTGAGTAATTACCAAAAATACTTATGTCAGCTTGAAAGTACTTATTGTCAAAAAGTTCATGTTCCCTCCTTTGACTATGAAAAGATAAAAAAGAGTAACTGATACAGTCATTTAACTTCTTGATGACTGAATTAGTCCCGTAGATCCTGTTCATTCAAGATGCTAATACTGTTGCTGATAAAATATGAGTTGGCAAACGTGTGCCAGCACCAACTGTACTCCTGCACTTGACGTGAAGAAAGTGTGGCTAAGGTTAATCATAAGGAAGTTCTAGTTAATCATAGCTCTGGAGTGAAGTAGAAGCAATGTACATAAATTAGCCTAATACAGAGCAATTTTCAGAAAAAAAACCCAACCTAAAATTTTATTATTATCTCCCTGTGAGACTGCAATTTGTAATTTGCACTGTAATTCCATCAGCTGTCGTCTTTGCTTCTGTGCACAATTAGATATAGCGTCACTGTGTCATTAAAGAAACAATTATTCTAACAACAGAACTAATAAATGCCTTCTGGTAGATGCAAGATTTAGCCAGTAAATACAAAAAGACCTTTAATGTCACCCACTCACTCATGAATTGCCACATTGTCATTGTAAGCCACAGAGTGGAGGAAAAAAAAAGGAGACAACTAGCAAATGCAAAGTTATCCGTCATGGGAGTGAAGAAACTGCAACTATTTAAAGACGTCAGTCAAAAACTCTAAAATTAGCAAATATTTGAATCCCACATAAATTCCATATTTAAGACTGTAGGACTGAATATTTATTGAGAATTCAGTTGAACAGATTTTTTTATGTACAGTATGTTATATTTCCTGCTTATTCACAGCCTTCCTGTGCTAACTTGGACAACTCGTACAGCATTTGCATGCCTCTTATTTCCTCAGGCTTATAATTTTTGGGTTTCTTTTACAGCAGTATTTCCCATTCTTAAATAGGGTTTGGAAGCAAATTACTAAGTGTCTGTAGAGAATCTAGAGGTGCTCTGTACGGGCAGGGTAACACTGCTGTTAAGATGAAATGTAGAAACCTCAGGATCCTAAAACGACAATTGCCTTTTTTTTTTTCCTCGCATTCCCCAAATTAAAAAGCAGATTATAGGGAACAGCAGGCTTAGTGAGATTTTTCGCTGATGTCCAGTTAAAATTACATTGCAAAATTAGACTAAATTTCAAATGTCAATTTTTTAACAAAGATTCTTTTTTCTGAAATTGTTTTCTAAACATTAGTGTAGGAACACATGAAGTAGATTTTCTGCAGCACTCATCATTATGGTAGCTAGGTATCAAGCCCATGATCTAACTGCAAGTTGTCAGCTAAAGCCAGTCTTGCAGTCACACACTGATTTCTACATACATTCAATGACTAGGCTGGGCTTAAGTTCCTTCCTAGGAATATTAAATCAGTTCAGCCTGAATTCAATTTTGTTGTTTAAACTAGATTTTAAGAATGTAGGTTTGAAGATTTAGGCTAACAACATCCCTTTAATGCTATTTGAAATATCATGAATGCCAAATGTTTGAGAAGATTTTTAAATGAGTTCACTGGCTTCCAGGAGAGTCATAGTGAGGTGTGAGGGAAAAGTAGGAAAGCATCTAGCCAAAAGTGATATGCCTTTTCTTTTTTGTATATGTATGTATACGTTTGATTTATTTTGTATGTAAGATCCCTGCCTGGCTGCCACTGTTTGAGCAGGCTACAAAGAGTCTAGGGACAGTGGGTAAGCAGCTACATCCTTTCTCATAGTTGGACACCACCAGATATTACGAGATACTGACTGCGATTTAGCAATACCAACCTACAACCAGTAGCAGTAGCAATGTCGTCAACAGAAATTTTGACAGCCCAATAAATTTCCTCCACTCCCAATCAAATTCCACTTCTTCAGTATCGTTTCCTCATTCAATCTCAAGTCAGAAGAGCAGGTGAAACCTTCATGAGGCAATAAAGGACCACAGAAAGTCATCCTGGCAACAACAGCTCTGTTGCTTATGGTAATAATTCCTTTTTAGAAAGACCACTGGGGAAAAACAATATTCTCGGAGTAGGTAATTCTTCATTACTGACCCTTAAAGTAACAGGTGTTTTCTATAGAGGTCAGTGGGATTTAAACCAGACACTGGAAAGGAATCCCTGAAGAGCACTAGTGTGGAATGGGGAACGCTAAAATAATTCATTGATTAAAAAAAAGAAGCTGCTGCACTGTACTGCCTAGTCACTGCGTGTGCTCGCATGTTTGAGATGGGTTACTTTTTTTCCCCTTCTCTTTACACCAGGCATTCTGTTTGAAGGGTGTGTAGGGAAGTGAACTTTCAAAACGATTAGTCATCTGTAAAGTTACAGTCTTCTACTTTTAATAGTATGTGAGGCGAAGTTTTCCAGACTTCGGATTCATCTACACAGGGATCAGAAGGGACTCATCTGCAAAGGAGGATGAGTGTTCAGGTTGACCAGAACTCTCATTTAGGATCCATTGTAGAAGATACTAGTTTTGACATGGCTAACAGAATAATCAATGGAAATCCTGTGAACGATGCTTAGTGTTTCTTACGCAAAGCAGTCTGTTATTCACAGTGTTGCCTTTAGGGTACACAATACTGGAATCTTTGAGGAGAAAGCGTGGTCTTTTTCTACATTCACCCATTAAGTGTTCTTGTCTATGAATGGTCTATGTAGAGACCTTTATCAACAAAATTTTTGTTCTTCCCACTCTTGAAGTTTAAAGTGTAAGAGGAAAGCTTTTCTCATTTTCTGAGCTTTATTGATCTATTAATATTTGTGCAATTCAAGCTACTAAAAAACAGGAAAAAAAAAAAAGAAGGGGGGGAGGGAGGGGAGTAGCCAGGAAGGAAGAGGTTAGGTGCAGAAGGGATGAATGAAAAGACACAGCACTAAACTCCTGAGAGCTCTCCACTTTGCCCTGCGCTTTGCCAAGCACCATCAGCAAGACATTTTCATAGCAGGTCTTCGCTACGTAAGGGAAAACTAGTTGCTTTGTTTACAGCCAGGGCGTTCCAGAAATCTGCGAGTTTTTATGTGTTATGAGAGGTTAAATCTTAAACTTCTCTACAATGTAAAAAACAATGACTGCTATTCTGTACAACCGGTATATCAGAGAGAAAAAAAAAGCACAGTCCCTCAGCACATGCAGCAGAAGCCCCCGTTTATCTCTACTTGCCAGCAGAAAAAGGTTTGAGTTCTCATCTTGTTTAAGCCCCACAAATGTAAACTCTGGAGAAAGGCCACTAGCACATTTCTCTTGCCCACACAAGCTCAAGAACAGCCCAGCACTTTACACATGTGGGCACTCTGGAGTGATGCCATTACTGAGGGTGCACATCTTCCAGATCAAACACAAGTTGTCTGTTTTTTTGCAGTTTAGCATTTTTATAATGCATTTAAGGAACAGTTTTGATTTAAAATATGGAAGACACTGGATCTTGGTGGACAAGAGCATCTGTGTTTTCAGTTGGACTCTTCCTTTTATTTTTTTTTTTCTCCAGTGGTCTCTTCGGAGGATGGTTTTACTTATACCAGAAACAAAAAGATTTTGCTCAAAGGAAGTGGGTAAGAGGTGAGAAAATCTCAGGTTAAAACCCAAAAGCCTAATACTTTCTATCACTGACAGCTATCAGTGACCTACTATACAGCCCTTAAAAGATACACTTCTTGGGACATGAGCCTGCAAACTATTACCCACAATGCAACTAACTCATTTTGTAATTCCTATGCAATGAAAAAACATCCTTAACAAATGATATATCTTACGAACAGAGATGATAATTGTGCGGCAACCCTTCTGCAGTAGTTTCCTGTAGCAGCTGTTCAGTGTTGATCCAACTGCTTTCTGTCAGTGGCTAAAGATGAATATCATAATCTAATTAGACATATCTGCTATATGAGGTACTTGGCCCCACTTAAACGTAAAAGTCTCCTAAGCGCTCCAGTTTCATCCATAGTTCAGTTCATGCCATTCATTCACACGCAAGAGCATAATACTTTTATAAACGTCACAGGCAGATGAAATGATGCAGCATCTCTGCTTCCACCCCCGTCATGGGAAGTGCTGCCAGCAGCTTCAAAAGGCTTGAGATTTACCAGCTCTACAGCCCACACTGTGCAGCTGCAGGCTGCACGGGTTGGCAGCTATGACACCTGCTGTCAATTCCACCCAGCCCATCTGTGACGCTTCAAGAGGAAGCTGACAAGTGTGAGGTTGATAGCTAATGGTCCTGTTGCAGGAGGCAGTTGAAGCAGCAGGACCTCGCTGCAGCGTTATAATTATACTCTCCCAAATGGCCACAAAGTTACTTCCACAAGGTATACCTATAGGAAGACACTGTGTAATAGGTAACAAGGAAAAGAAATAGCAAATATAAATGTCCTTATATATTCAAGTGCTACAAACACGTTTGCTGCTGCTCTGAGGCTTTATATCATGCAAACGTATGTCCAGCGAACAGAGAACATCTTTACAGACTCCTCAGTTAATTTTGTCTTTCTGTATTTAAATTAGCAACGGACAGCACCTCCTTAGTATGAACTGTCCCGAGGGCTATCTGTGCCCCAACAAATACTGCGGGCATCCCTTATCTCTGTTTTAAAAGTGAAAAATCCACACCACCAGAAAAACCAGCCACTCCACTCAGCTTCAGAAAAAGGTATCCGTTATTTATGCCCATTCTACAACCAGTTTCTCAGGCACTCTACGAAACTACAAAGTAGTTCTACTAGTAGAAACAACTCGTAGAGCTCAACAGCCACCTAGCAAAAGTGAAAGGCCTCTATCTTGAGCAGAAAAATGCTGAGGAAATGCCCAGCGTTTCAACTAAAGTTAGGGCTAGCTCTAGACACAGCCCAAGCAATGGAATTGTTCTAGTAGTTAGAAATATTTAAGATTTAATTCCCAAAGTCTCTCTTCATGGACAAGGATTGATGCAGAGATGCATTCTCTAGGCTGTCTGCTTTAGACCGACAGCAGTAAGCTTCAACTATTTACCTGTACCAATGCAGAGGCACGCATGGACACAGATCTGTTGACTTTCATCGTTACTTCTTGACAGTCCTACCACAGTTTTGCAAAATGCCCTTTCATGAAATAAGGATATGTCAAAATAGATTAATATGACTTGCTAGCTTCTTCTCATGCTTCCCAGTAATCCAGGGGAGGAGCTAGTTTACAGCTGTCTATATAGAAAGGTAGATGCATCTGAACTACAATGGTTCATTCGTCATGACTAATCTAGCTGAAAGGACACAGAATGCTTTTGCACTTTGGCCCGACTATTACTGTCTTTTAAGGTAACTTCCACCTGCCACTAGCAGCTGAACTCCTTGTATAAATCTCAAGAGTAGGGCTTCTTCAGGTTTTACCACAGAAGATGAAATACCTTACCTGAAACACAGCTTTATTAAAAACAAACAAAAAAAACCCTAGTAGCTTGTCACAGTTTTTCCAGTAATGCATGCGTGCTAGGACACCTCAGTTCTAATTTCAGCTAAACTGAAAAATTATAAATTCTAGAACAGTTGCAAAATGGTAAGACGTTTTGTTGTAACAAAATTGGAAATTCAAAATCGTATGTTTCATTTTTTTCTGCCAAATTGTTCACAGTTTAACACAATCTGAAAAGCTAATCCCTTTCCCAAACCCCGATATTAATCTCAAGACTTCTTCCTTCTCCCCACACTCAGTTGAGGACATGAAAAAATGACAGTGTGTAACTTCCTTTTTCCTTCAACACCAACAAGGAAACAAAATGCATGACTAAACTACTTATTTTTCCACGTAAAGTCTCCAAGGTTTAATCTATTGCCTTCAAGTTCATATACATTCTGTATAACTCGAGGCATATTAAGCTAGGACTCTACATCCCTTACCTCTCCTTTCTAGACAATGGAAAAATAAGTTAACAAAGCAATGCTGAAGGGCTTCGCTCCCAGTGAGAAGCCTAAAGTTAAGTGGGGCCATTCTGACGTACCAGGACTCTCTTGCAACAGCTGTAGCTATGCTCAACACAAGAGTTGTTCGTGCTTTTGCAAACAGTTCTAGATACGCTATGAAATATTGGTTAAGAGGACCAGCTAAAATACTTAGCATCAGACAGTAATTTACATTAGGGCTCTCAGCAAGTCGTCTCTCTCAACTGTTATTCCGTAGTAGAAGGGATATATGTTTAGATACAATTTTCTAAACGACTAGTCAAGCCATTGCATGATCAGCAAGGCTCAAGTAGAGTGCTCTCCTACCAAGCACTCCACCTCTCCCACAACCTCAGCTGCTTCTTGCATGCCCCTACTCTTCCCTAAGCTTCCAAGAACACGTCCCCCTCCCTTCTCCTCTCACCCAAGTCCCCAGATGACTGATTTGGGCTTGCTTGGTTTGGAGTGCACGCATCCTGATCCACCAGCATGGCAACAGCCGAGCCTTTTTTCAGTCTAAGCACAAATCTGGATGTCTCTCAAGAGGAGTTACCAGCAGCATGAGGTTTACCAGTTTTAACATATATTTTGGTAAGGCAACAGCTTCAAAGAATGTTTAGATACATCAAATCCCACAGTCTAGCTCGGTAATGAAGTGAAACTTCTTTTTAGAGAAGCTGCCAGCTGTAGTTAAGACACATTCCAAAAAGCCTTAATCCTAAACCTTTTTTAATTAGGTATTGACCTTTACACAGTGACCAAAACTAGTATTAGTCTTCCCAGGTTCAGAGATATTTAGCTGCACAGAAATACGCTCAGGATGCTATTTTAAGTTAAGCAATGCCACTCTCCCAGGCCCTTATTTAGACATACTTCTCTAAAAAAAAAAAAAAAATTGTTGCGTCTTCATTCACTTTGACATGAGCTATTAGAGAGTAACTGGCAAAGAAAAATATCACTGTCTTGCAAAAACCTCAACTATACTTTTTTAGTGTCTTATTCTTTGAGTGTTACACTGTATCAGACATCTTCATGATAAAAAAAAACCAAACAAAACAAAAAGACAAAATGGTACACAGTTTTAACAGCCAATATGCAAGTAGTACCTAAGTATGTAGCACACAGAAGCCAATTCAAGCATAAACGATTCACGGGCTCTTTTTATTTCAGTAAAACTAAAGCTTACAGGTTCTTAACTTGTAACCATTCAGAAAGACACCCATAAAAAGCTGTACTAATAAAAACTGACGAGCTTCCAGGCCTCTAAAATATTTCAAACATAAGATAACAATAAAAGATATCAGATGTTTGCATTACAGTCTTGCTGCCTTACACACCATCATAAAAAGTGAACATTCAGTAACCTCAAGCGTACCATTAAAAAGACACCAGTAAGTACTCCAGTTTTCTGTACCATACAACTTTATTTCAAATTCACATCTTTCTAGGCAACGTATCTAAAATATTTGACTCAAGAGTACCTTTAGACTGTAAATACTCTGAAACAGGGCATCAAGTTTCTCCTACCTACAAACAAAACTTAAGTTTTAGCTCGTGTTATAAAAAGTAACCATGTGGAATGTGACAAGTCATAACGTGAAATCAAAGTGCTTTAGTCCCATAGCGCAGACAGACACTAGTGGCCATCTGGCCATTCATCAATACATCTCAAACACCAACAGAGATGTTTGCTCTGTTGCACTCCACCTTGCAAACAACTTTGGACCCTTACGGTGAAACTTCATTAAATGACGGCTAAACAACAGTTTCACTTTGATACTTCAAATAATGAGCCATGAATCAGACATCTTTTTACCATTTTTCAAGCTCCCTTAGTAATTACCAAAGTTCTACTGTATTATGCAAGATAAAACGATGTTCCAGTTAGTCTTTTGAAATCCAAAGTGTATATTCCAAATCCCAAAGCAGTGAAACCCTCAAATTATTTCTCCAGACCCCAACAGCTATCTAAGACTCAGTATTTTTGTGCAATTCTTCGCTATTTGCATGTGAAGAGGTAAACGCTTCACCCAACAGTTCATATGAAAGAACTATAAACTCTCAAAGCAGAAAGTTACTTTAATAAGGTTTGGACATCGGTAGTTGCACGGATTATTGTACTCAATTCAGAAGCGGCCATGCTGAAGAGGGCTCACCTTGCAAGTGTTCTGTCAGAAAACTTCCTTTCTACAGAAGTCTAAAAAGCTATTTAACTTCCAGAGTGAAGGAAGTTTAAGACTTAGGCATTTAATTCTCTTCTCTGTTACAAAAGAATTAGCTCTACAGTATAATTTGTATTATTATTCTCTCCCTCCCTTTCAGACACTCCGTTGTTGTACAAGTTTACAGCTTAAACGGGAAGGGCTGAGGGAAAATTTCTGGTTCTGTCCCACAGATGTAAAGACAAAGCGCTTTGCAAGATTGATTTTATCCATTACATTTGTGGCAACCAACCCAAAATGAAGGCACATGAAATTTATAATAACATAGCTTATGAATTATAAACTAAAGCTGAACCTCTGTATAATTTCTAGTCTTTTTGCACAAAAGTAATGACCAGCACCTATGCAGAGATGCAATTTTTTTTTAATGTAACTTTTCCCAGAAGCAGTTAAGTGTTGCTTGCAGGCCTATGCAAACACTATCATTTATTAGTTTTTGACACAAAGTGTAGACATTGGTAGTTTATCTGCACGGGAAGTCTGAAATCAATGACTTGCTAGCACTCTCTTCCCCTGTTGCTACAAGAAACGCAAGCCACCAGCAACAGCTACAGACAGCAGTTACCTTGAAAGTGCACAACTCCCAGCAGCGGTTTCCCCGTGAAGTGTTCTAGAGCTTGTGGCATGCATTTAAACAGTGTCTCAAATTTGGATTTTAACATGTCAAAGCCCATCTACTTTTCGTTAGTTACCAGCCAGACATGCACGTACATTCTGAGGAAGCCAACTCGAAACATGCTTTGACAAATGTTGCGTTGAAATTGGCCGTACCTTAACTTCTAAGCACAGATGAGCTTGTACCTTGAGCAGCATTCAGGATCCAGGGTCGGCTCAATACCTCACTCTTAAGGAAAGCCAAGTCTGGATACAAATCTGCCTCCTAGATTTCACTGGAATTGCTACCTTTAAAGCAGAGAAACAAGATTCAAGGTTTCTGAAAGCTTTAGCAGACGGATAGGCTCATCAATCAGGTTAAGACTTACTAGGTTCTTAAACAACAGTGCAAAGCCTTAGTTATCACTTCTGTAGAAATACAGGATTAAAAGAACTCAAACACCATTGCCATCACTTAACTAGAATATGTCATTATACTGCTTTCACTCAATATGACAGACAGGGATAGAGTTTCAGAGTTATGGTTATTCATCTTGTGTGAATTCACACACCTTCCTTCCCCTCCCTCCCCCCCCATTTCTGCACAAAGTTAGTTGAAAGGATTGGCACACAAGTTACTAATGAACGCAGACCTGTTGCTATTACATTACAGGACCATATTAGAGTTTCATAGAGGTTTCATGGAATGGTGTCTGTGCTCTTTTAGAAAAGAGAACAACTTTCACAGGTAACACATACAACGCAATTTTGTGATTTTTAAATGCAGTGAGTTACACAAACGACATTAACAAGAATTGACCAGACTTAATAACTGGAACTGCGCTAGGTCTGGCACTTGAGAATTCACAGTGATTAAAATAAAATTGCTTTGCCTAAGACAAAACATAAGATACCAAATATATAAAAAGACTCTCTGCTTTCATTATCTTGTATTAGTATTCCAACATTAATAAGCAAGCTCAGTAGTACCTCAGACAGCTGAGACTTTTGCATGCGGTTAACTTTATTCGTTATTTGCAGTGCAATGTTGTTGTTTTTTTTTTTTTTTTTTTTTTTTACACATACATATATATATATTCAGAATATCAAATCGGGCAATTTTCAACGAATAAAGTCAACACAGGCTAAGTCTTTGCTGGATTGAAGCTTGGATTCTGACAGGAAACCGTTATCTACTGTCTCATTTTGGGTACCCAACTCGACACTGTGCCAGGTCGTATTGCTGTTAAAGAGAAACTTAAAGTATATTTGCATATTACTGAGGTGTTCTTCTTACATAGCAAGTTGTTTGTAAGCAGTTTGTAGTACCAGTTGATAACACAAGAGTAGAACATTTGCATTTTTCTTTCCCCCACTCAACACGCTAATCTCAGTAGATTCACTAACACAGGTCTCCAACCCTGAAGCCTGCCTTGAGAAAGGAGCACAACTTTTAAACACCCCAGTGCTTCTCAACACACCCACTGCCTCTCAATTCAGCACCGAGGACCTAGCTAAAGGAGCTGCTCTTGAGAGTTGTAAGCCACCAGAGCCCTGTTGACCCACTGGGCTCACCAATCCCACTGAACCCAGTTAAAGCAAGTTACTCTGGACCCATCTCCCTGGAGTACATGAGTCTAGATGAGCACCCACTTGTACCTGCCCCACTTTCCGCGCTACATCCTAGGGCACTTTGGTCCATGCGCCCACCTCCCAGATCTCCTGCTCCCCGGTCTTATCCAAAGACATTGGACTTCGGCCTGAGCTTGAACGACGCTTTCAGGGATTTCTCCTCATGCTCTTCCTCCTCGGTGTCACCACGAAAGGAGGGCGTGTTGTGGATGATCTGAGTCCTGAAGCGGATCTTATTAAGCCGAGGCTTCATCCGCCCGCTGCCGGAGGCTTTCCTGGTCATCTCCTTGCCCTTGCCTGGCACCGCTGCCCCTTCAGTGCCCTCAGCTTCCTCCCCAGTGCTGTGATGGTGGTGGTGGTGGGAGAGGCGGTAGCTCATGAGGTTGGAAGGCAACACCTTGGAGAGTCTCCAGCGCCCACTCCCATTGCCAGCAGCCCCTTCCTCCTCCTCCTCCTCCTCCAGGGCCCCCACAAGGCTCCGCATGTCCCCCGAGGTGCCCTGGTGCAGGTACTGCGCGGCCTTGCGCCCGCTGTAGTCGCGGATGTCCACGTCGGCGTCGTAGGCTCCTACCAGCAGCTTCACCACTTCGGCGTGGCCGTGCATGGCGGCGATGTGCAGCGCGGTGTGCCCGCCGCTGGTGCGGGCGTTGATGTCCACGGGCAGCTGGTGCCGCTGCGCAAAGTTGACCAGCGTGGCCAGCAGCTCCTGCCGCCCGTGCTTGGCGGCCCAGTGCAGCACCGTGAAGCCGGTGATGAAGTCCCGCTTGCAGAGCAGCGCCGGCTCACAGCTCAGCAGCCCCTCCAGGCTCTCCCACCGCCCGTCCGAGGCCGACAGCATCCAGGCATGCTCCAGGGGGTCCAGGGCCACGGCGCCGGTGGTGCTCCCCTCCTCCTCGGCGGAGGACGAGGCCACCGAGGCGCTGTCCGAGTCGCCGCCGCGGCCGCGGGTGCCCCCGGGGAGGGCGCCGCGCTTCAGCTGGGGCGAGCCGCCCCGCGCCGCCTCCCGCAGGCTCCTGCGGCCGCCCCCCTGCGCCGCCGCCCCGGGGGCACCCTCCGCCGCCGCCGCCTCCTCCGCCGGCGGAGGCCGCCCCGGGCCCGCCGCTACCGCAGCCTCCTCGCCGCCTCCGCCGCGCCCAGGCGGCGGCCCCCGCCGGGAGCCCTTGCGCTGGCCTCCGCCCGCCGCCGGGCTCGGCCGGGGCGCCTCGCTCCGCCGCCCCGCGGGCTGAGGGCGGCTGCCGGCATCTTCGCCCGCCGGCGGCGGCTGCGGCGGTGCCTCCTCAGCGCTCGCCCGCGGGGAGGGCGGCGGGCTCGGCCGCTGCGCGCTGTCCCCCACTGCCGCCGCCGCCTCCTCCCCGGGGGTCAGGGCGGCGGCAAGGGCCTCTGGGGTGCAGTACCGGCGACGGAGGTGCACGTACTTGACGCCGGTGCCGGGCTCCTGGCGCACGGTGGCCACGGCGTTGACCAGCTCCTTGAAGAGGCGGCGGGCGGCGGCGCGCCGGCCGGGCTCCGAGGGGCTGAGCCAGTCCCGGAAATACTCCAGCAGCTCCGCGTTGCGCGCTCGCCCGCCCCGCGCCGCCAGAAACCGCACCACCGACTCCTGCCGCGGCTCCGCCATCACCGCCCCTGCCCCATCGCGTCGCGCCGCCGTTCCTACTGCTTGCGGGCGCGGCGGAGCCGCGGCTGCCCGAGCCCCTCCTCCTCCCGGCGGCGGCGGCATGCCCCGGCAATCACTGCCGCGGCGTCAGCCCCGCCGCGCCGCCCTCCGGCCGGGAGGGGCCCGCGCCGCCGCCCCGCGCCACGAGCGCTCGCCTCAGCGGCAGCGGGGCGGCTACCGGGCCCGCCCGCTCCTCCCCGCCCCGGCGTGAGGCCGCCGCGGCCCCGCCCGTCCGTAAGCGCTGCCTCTGCCAGGCGCCGGCGGCGGGCGGGAGCGCCCCGTCACGGCTGGCAGTGGGTGCGCGCCCTCTCCCGCCGGCGCCGCCTGCCCGTTTTCCTCCCTCCCTCCCTCCCTGCCTCGCCTCGCCTGACGGGGCTATGGCCGCTTCCCATGCCGGTCGGCAGCCGGTAAGTCCCCTCGGCGGTGTGGGAGTGGGGAGGGGCGGGCGGAGAGCTCCGCCGACCGTTAGCTGCCGGGGTGGCCGGCGGACAACCCCAGCCCCAGCGCTGCGGGTGCCCGGTGGTCGGTGTCACCCCGGCGCGGCTGAGGGGACGGCGTCCGGCGGCGCCGGCACCAGAAGGGGAAGGCGGCGCCTGTGGAGAGGTGGGAGCGGCGCTTTGTAGCGAGCTGCCCCCGTTAAGGGGCGCCGGGGCTCGGCCCTGGGTCCGTGCTGGGGCAGCCGGCGGGTTGGCGCTGGCGAAGGCTGCTCCAGCGCGGAGTGCGGGGCTCGGGTGAGCGGGCGAAGCCAAGCCTTGGCATGCCGTTTAGTTCCAAGCCTTGGCATGCCGTTTAGTTCCCGAAGTTGCCAGGCTTTTACAAAACTTGCTAAAGTATGTGGAGGATCTCGTTCTCGGCTGTCGCCCTGCTTAGAGCTCCCGTAGCGTGTCGCGTATTTCAAGTAATAAGTTGTAGCGCTGAGTCTTGGCTGTTGAAGAAACACTTTTCTTACGCATAATGGCAAAGCTGTCAGCTTTTTTGCTTTGAAGATGCGGAACCCACCCGCACATTAGTGCTGGAACATTAGCTCCGTTTTGGAGCGTGAAATAAATAGCTTCGTTTATTACTTTAGTTTTCTGCCGTGTTTTACACCTCAGCAACGCAAAGCGCAGAAGGGTTCTGGAAATAACGTGGAGTGGGAGGAATTTGGAGTTTTTTTCAGGGGAAACATCCTCCATCCCAGCTGTGCAGTTAGGTGCTTTTGCGGTTTCTGGTAGCGGGGAAGGTAGGTGAAGCACCTGTCCCTGGTGATTCTTGGCTCGTTGCTGCCGCTGTGCTGTTACCCCTCAGTTATGCCTGTAGAGCTGTGTGTGCAGCTGCCCCGTGAACTGAGAAAAATGGAAACCAGCTGTTACTCTTTTGAAGTTTCCTTTCCTTGGAGCGATTGTCATCCGGAGCAGTGTCTTGCTCCAGTTCTTGACGGTGCACCCGAGGGAGCGGCGTGGGAGTGCAAGAAGGAAGAGGGGCTTTTGAGTTCGGGTGCTGAAGGAGTCATTTGTTGGACCATTGTTAGAACGATCACAGGGCACGACCACGTACTGGCCAACTTCAGCCAGAGAGTGAAAGGGCTCCATTCATGTTCCCCCGCTTGCTCACAACTTGTCTGTTGGACATAGCTTCCTTTCTGTTGGGGCTCCTGCCCAGAGAGCTCCATTTCACACATACTCCCCTTCAGGCCTGTACAAATCCTTTGAAGTTGCACTATAACGTAGTGCAGTGCATTAACTTTATATAAGCTTTCTCACTTCATATGTGATATGTATTTATAGTGAGGTGCAGAGTTAGTACTTCACAGCCGGGCTCTCACAAGAGGCCGGAAAAATGTGGAAAGAAAAGAACTTAAGAGCCAAAGTACAAGAAACAATACAAAATGATTTTGCTGATTAATCTTTGCGTGAAGAATGTGGAGAGGTGCAGTAAATCAGCAAAAGTGAGTGAGAGCGGGATCGAGGGGTCCACTAAGTGGAAGAGACGGAAGAGAGAGAAGCATGTACATGGAAAGCTTTACAGAGAATACTGTAAAAACAGGTATAACATCATTCTGTAAGGGAGGAGGGTGATTTTGTATTAGATTTAGAAATGTAAATGATGGAAATGTAATAATGTAAAATATATTTATATTGACATCTAATAATATTTCCTATTATACATACATGCTGTATAATTATTAAGTTTCATACTACATTCTGGGAAAGTTTCTGTTTTCAGTTGTTTTGCAAAAGAGATGTAAAATCACTCCCAGAACACAGTCTAGCCTCCTTCTATAAGTCTGTTTCCAATCAGACCGCACAAAGTCTGAGACACAAGTATTTAGTACTTCTGATTTTTGAAAATTTGACTTCTGGGAAAGTTCTGACAGCCGTCGCCCCTGTACAACATCATACAGTGCTCATCACTGATTAATTGAAAAGGAGGAAAAAAAGTCCTTGTTGCAGTGAAAGAGGCCTTCTGATAGCAACTGCCGTTCTCACATCCAAGACCAGTGTCGCTTTCTCATTCGGACAAGGAACATCAACAACAAGAGGCTGATGTGGTCAAGGGTGAAGAAGATTGACTTTCTGCTCCTCAGGAAATGCAGTGCTAAAGTTGCAATAGGCACAGCTGAGCCAGCACAGCCCAAGAGGTACAAATCTTCCAAAAGTGACAGCAGTTGTCATATCAGTACTGGTAATAGTGTGAGTATTTTTCCGTGTCGAGGTCATCTCAGAGCGTGGTGCCAGATTTCAGTTTCTTTCTTTGTTTCTCCTTCCTTGAAAACACAGAGGTCAAGAGAGGCCTTTCTGTGTGGACCACAAAACCAAATGCTTTCTCCATCTGTGTAGCAGTAGCCGATCAGTCCCATCTCAACCAGCACTGTCGTCATCATCGTTTGCCTGGCACAGGGAATACTAGCTGTGAAAAACTGGTTTCTTTTCCATTGGTAAGTCTTAATTCCTCACCTGCTGCCTCTTGCCGTGTCTATCCGTAGGCAGCAACAGAGGAACATGTACTCCGTGTGCTAGATTGTCAAGTTACTTAAATGCGTGTTGGTGGAGAGAGGCCTTAGTGGCATTCACAAACGAATAGACTGCTGTCTGTGAAATCACCTCATCACAACTGGAAAAGGAGCAAAGTGTCTCTGCTTCCTTGTTTCTTCCTAAATACCTCAAAATACAGTCCAGAAGTTGTCCTCAAACTGCTGTCTGCACATCATGCCTTCTGTTCTCTACTGACAAGTCTGTCACTTGTTTCCTCTGCCCATTTCGGATGATTTCAGGGCATTCAGGAAGATTCTGTCCTGACTCAGATTTCTTCTGACAAAAAACATAAGGCAAAAATGTGGCCTTTTTTTTTTTTTCTCTTTTAAGATTCCTTCTAAGGTCTCTCTCTATATATGTGTACGAAGAAAATCTTGCAGTGACCTGTGGTTTAAAGCAACTGCAGCTGTCTTGTGTGTTGAAGTGGGCTAGAAAAGGAAAATAGTTGGTGCACCAGAATGCCATGTAAGAAGTCATTTGAAAGAGGTGGGGGAAGAATCTTGTGCTTCTGATGTTTGGACCAGTCCCTAAAAGTTGTCTGCTGTTTCTATCGGACTCAATAAATTACCTGATAACTGTGAGTGAAATTGTCAAATGAGTTTTCATTGAATCATCTTTTGGCCAATACTTTTTTTTCCCCTACACACTTTTTTGGGGGGAATGTTTTGTTCCATACTTGACTCCTGTGTGTTACTTTTTATTTTATAGAATAGACAGATGTATTAATTTCATGTAATTTTTAATGTATCTCCTTTGTTCTTCTGTATCTTCGTGGACTTTTCTTTCTTTCTATTTTTTTTCCTACCTCATCCTCCTATATTTTCTGTTCTCTTTTGTGTTATTTTGCCAAGGTGTTTCCTTTCTGTTTCCTCCACTCATCCCATCTGTTCTCAGTCTCTTTCTCATGTGTGTATTGATATCAAAAGATGTCAATGATACGCATGCCTACACCACACATCTACGTTTTAGATTTTGACTACCCAAAAATGGGAAGTATTTTTCTACTCACTTCCAAAATCTATTTAGTTTCCTACTTACATCATGTGTTATGAGTGTGATAGTTTGATGTGTGGGGGGGTGTTCTGGTGGCAGGGGAGGGGATTTGCTCCCTGTGCCACCAGATCTGAGTCCCATCCCCCCCGGGGGAGGTTGAGCCAAGGCGGCGCCTCTGCGAATTGCCCTATTTAAGTTGGGACAAAGGGGCGGGAAAGGGCTTTTTGCTCAGGAGCGAGGAGAGAGCAGGAGGGCGCTGCCCTCGCTCCCGGCTCCCGGCCGAGCGGCCGCTCGGGCCCGGGCCGGCGCCATGTGCTCAAGATGGCGCCGGGGAGCCGCATGGGGGACTCGGTAAGCGCCCCGCTCCCGGGGTGCCCGCCGGGCCGAGCTCCCCCAGAGAGGATTAATATCTAAGAGAAGACAACCACAACGACCGGGTCAGCAAAGATGGAGCAGGAGGAGGTGTGCTGGAGCTGAGGCTTCCCTTGCAAATCGGTGTGAGATGGCAGGCGGCCCCCCTGCAGCCAGGGTGTACTCGGCGGAGCAGCGACCCACTCGCGGCCTGTGGAGAAACCCACGTCGGGAAGGAGATGCCTGAGCCCAGGAGAGGTCGTGGAGCAGGGGATGCGCGACCAGGTACTGTTGATAATGGGGCATGGAATGCACGACGAGGTCGTGGAGGCATCTGGAGACCGTGGGACGACCCACGCCGACGCGAGTGGCAGCAGCTCCCTAAGAGGCCGAGACTGGTAAAGCCCGAACTGGTGCGATCCATGGGGAGGATTGCAATCCTGCGGGCAGGACTTACTTTGGAAAAGTTTGGGGACTTTTTCTTTGTGAGTAGGGGATCCACCGAAGCAAGGGAAAAATGGTGTAAAGACTCCTCCTCCTTTAAGAAAGGAGCGGCAGTAACAACATGGATGAACTGACCTGTACTCCCCCATTCCCTGTCTCCCTGCGCCGCTGGGGGGAAGGCAGAGCCAGGAACGAAAGGAAAATAGGGGGGTGGGGAGGTTGTTGTTTTAAGATCGGGCCTTGTTTTCTCTTTCTCCTCTCAAGTAACCGGTTTCGTTCCCTTTTGTCTTTTGTTTAGTAACTGTTAATAAATTGTTTTGTTTTTTTAAGAAGATAAGCCTGAGTCATGTTTTGCCCGAGACCATGTTTGGTGGGTGCTCCCGCTCGGTTCTTGTCTCGACCCTCAGTCCAAAAAAAAAAAAAAAAAAAAAAAAAAAAAAAAAAAAAAAACCACGACAATGAGGCAATAGTGACATTCATATTTACTGGATTAAATGTAGCTCTGGTTATTAGGAAGGAAACTGACTGTAAGAGAGTAATGCAATTTGTTATTGGAAGATTAAAATAGGTTTTCTGGTTTAATGAATGTCCACATCTGTTCATGGTAGTGGAAAACTCAGGGCTTTGAAGGAGTCACGTTTGGGGTGCCCATGGGCACATTAACTTGTTGTCATCCGTCTTGTGTCTGATGCCCAGGCATCCTCCTGAGGGCCTGTGCACAGCCTGCGGAGCTGCCTGGGCCTGGCAAGACCCTCACCTCCTCCCTGTGCACATGAACGTCGATTACTTTTTTTCTTCAGGCTTTGGAGGGTAAATTTCAGTCGTCTCTACAAGGCGAGTGGCAAGCTAATTATTTGCCTGGACTGCAAATCTGGTTCTGCAGGGGACTTAGGCAGAGACATGCATGTAGTCTGAGACCCAGCTTTTGCTGTGGAATGGCCCAGTGTTGCGATGTTGTAGTCTGAAATAAGTAGCAAATTGAAAAGATAACAAATTTTTTTAAATTTGTTTCTGAAAGAAAAAAACAATTCTTAAATGTTACTTTGGTCTCAGGCAATGATTTTTCTTTGCACAATGTTTATAATGGGCAAGACAACTTTATATAAACAAGTCTACATGATGAACTCAATTTGCACAAATCCAGGTGCAGTTCTGTGAGAGCTACACTACCAACCCTTTAAAACAGGGGGGAGGGAAGGAGTGAGATGTGATTTGGACCATCTCAAGGGATCTGTATTGTGAGCTATTTCGATGAGAGTATGAATTCTGAGAAAGCAGTGAGAAACAGGAAATATTTACGGGAGTATTACAGCTCTCGTAGCATTAACATTAGAAGCTTTGAGTTACTCACTGAATAAAGTTGGATGAGATGCTGTCTGTCTTCAAGCATAATTTCACTGCTCCATCCAATGAATACTAATTTGAAAAGACTGGCTAATCTGGTGGCTTAATTGCTTTCAGCATGATTTATATTTCTTTATTTTTGAGTTGTCACCATTTTTCTAAACTGGTGATAGAGTAGTAACTCGTTTTTCAACTGGATGACATATTATTTCTTTGAGAAGTAGTAAGAATGCAGGTGTCACGGGGTCAGTAATTTCTCTGTGTGTTTGTGAGACCATAGCAGAGTGAAGCTGTATGAAGTGCTGGCATTGAGGGCAAGACACGTGATGCCCTTGGAAAATTTCGGAAGTTAAAATGTAGGCTGTTGCTCTTCTATGAAGAGAATGCTCCAAGTGATATCAGAGGAAACAGATTCACAAAGTGATTCTTCCGGAAGGAAGGTGGAAGGAGGCGAGTCTCCAAATAAGAACAGTAGCTCTTGGTCCTATAACATTTGTTGCGTGGAGAACAGAAGTATAAACATCAAGACTGTAGTCTTCTAAATCAGCGTGACTGAGATTGTCTCAAGTTGAGCTGCACAATGTTTCTTGAAAGTTTTGTGTCTAAATCAAGAGCTTTTATTGCTGTGAATGAGTGAAACTGATTCCTGAAGACTATTGTGTCTTGGGACAACTAACTGTCTGAGCAGTTCAGTAGCAGTTAAAATCCCTAAAAAAGTAGATACATTTTTAAAATAGAAATAGATTCTGCATCTTTCTGCCTCTAAGTTTTAAAACTTTGCTATTAATGTAGAGTTGTGGGCTTTTTTTTGCATGTGTGCGCTACCAGAAATCTCCTCGTTATATGTACTGTGATCAAGTCAACTCTGGCCATTTTCTTGAAAGAACTTACATAGGCTATGTTTCTGTAATGTTTCTCTGTAAAAAATGGTTTTTGAGACCCTGATTCATGTCTTTCTGATCACCCTCTGGTTTGCCAATCTTCTCTTTAAAACAAGAAGTTTAAGACAAGACGTTAAACCGTGTTCTCGTGGATGATATCAATAGTAATATTTCTGCTTGAAATTCTTGTTCTCCTATATGTTCCCCCACTGACATTCTTATTCTCGGCCCGCACTGCTGGTGAACGTGTGAGGTTTTGGGGGATGGTGGTTAGTTTTTTTTTGTTTACTTTGTCATTACCTCTGACAGAAAGAACTAGAAAGAGGGATGTTGCAGCTTAAGGTGCTAAATTACACGTGGGGTGAATGAGGTTCATGTTCTTGCTCTCATATCTTTCCCTTTATTGTCTCAACCAGTATCTTTGTGTCATCTCCACATGCACAAAGTGAAGATGATATGTCTCTTTCCCCTCCAGGACAGCACTAAAGAAAGCTGTCCATAAACCACAATTTCTCTATTGGGGAAGTTCTTCTGAGTATCAGGTTCTGTAATCTGTTTTTACAATTTACCAGGACTTTTCTGCCTTTTGTCAATTTTTTGTCTTGTGTCTGAAATGACATAGAACTTGCCATGTACTTTTATGTATTTACATTTCCAGAAAAAATTGTTTAATTTTCACTCATAACTCTGCAGTGTCATTAAATTAACTTTTATGTACTGAAGAAAGATGAAATATTCTACCTTAAAATAAGTTTGAGATGTCTCAGAATATCTTGGCAATTGCATAACTACTTATTGCAGAAATTGTTACTCTCTTTCCTGTCTGCAACACATATCCATAAGAAGCATCTTTGGGAGAAAGTTAGAAATACAAAGAAATTAACCATCTTGGACATGTGATACGAATTTTTAAGTAGTGATACAGCCAGATGTCTGTTGAGTTACAAGCGCAGCCTTAGCTTTCTAAGCAAAGCACAGAGAAGGCACCGTCCTTTGCACTTTTATTATGTCTCGTTATCCCGTTTTGCACAGAAATTTGGTCAATTTTTCAGTGATAAACAGCCAGTATACCAGTGGAAGAACTAATTATTGTTGATTTTTGTTTCCAGAAAGCAGTAAACTCTAGAGTTTAATTGCAAAATTGTAATTAATGTACCCCTTCCTTTCGAAAACGAAATTATAGAGTTAATGGCTATGACTATTCCAGTCTGTTTCTGCATTTAGCTTTGTACAGCGAATACAGCTGTATTTCTGTATACCAGGAAACTGTATACCAGTTTCCTCAGCTAAATGCTTTTTAATCCTGACATAGTCTCTTGTGGATGATGTGGTAGTTACTCTGATGACCTTTGGAAATGGTCAGTAAGGTTATGGGTATCGGTGGTTTGCCCACTGAAATCCTAAGTGGAATGGAAGGAAATAAAGTCCTTTCTTGGAGAGTAACAAATGGCTACGCAGGGATTTTGAGGGTAACCCAGCACAGTTTGGATTTAAGGCTAGTGACATGAAGATGGAAGGCTTCCCTTCTACGGTTACGCCGAGCCTCTTGTGCTGCTTTTGGTGTGGAGGCTTAATGGTTTGTTTTAGAGGGATTGTCTTATATTGGTGTCGATAGAGGTGGTTTGAATATCAGACTCTGTAACTGTCGTCGTTAGATGT
Organism: Tauraco erythrolophus; assembly: GCF_009769465.1. Lineage (NCBI taxonomy): Eukaryota > Metazoa > Chordata > Aves > Musophagiformes > Musophagidae > Tauraco > Tauraco erythrolophus. The sequence continues at coordinate 67,425,354 of NC_141465.1, read as the reverse complement.
GCGGCCACTCCATCTCAGATATGCTTGTCTTTAAATGGATGGGATACCGATTCCTAGTCCTTTTTTAATAGTAATGTCCATGTGGTAGAATACCTTGAGCAATTTCTTTTTCAGACGTGGTTTGAATGAACATTTATTTTTTTATAGCCCTAAGATGTCATATTTTCTGTTAAATTGTTCACTTTGCTTACACATTTTTCCTCATTATATGAGTCTAAAACGGAGTTATCTGATTATAATAGTCTAAAATGAGAGTTAGTACAGTCTGTAGTCCCACGCAAGAAGTCCTGTGTAAAACAAGAAGATGAGTATTTGCTGTGAGGAAAGTCCATATCGTTTTAGCTACAAGAATTCTGAAACTTGCTATGCATACCTATGATAAAAAGTGACACTATTATGGACTTGTAAGTGTTAAATAAAAATTTTCCTACTGTTGACTATATACACTTCCCCAGGAACTAGTAATGGTTTCCAATTCCATGTGGACTGGAAACAGAAGGAATAGCATGGACCTGTCACTGTTTACACTTTTGATATGGAATGTTCATTTAAAAATACAGTTCATTTGTATGAACCAAGATATTTCCTTTTAGTCTTACGCATTTTTAGTATGCTCGTTGCCTTAATGTCATGGTGCTAGATTGCTAGCTGACATTTGAAAAGGAATGTGCACCTCTAGAGATTTCTCATAACGTATATAATATTGTCTCTTAGAGTTCTGATGTGTAGATAATGTATTATTTTACATAAATAACGATTTCAATTCAAGCTACTCAGAATCAGTTCTGATTGATAACACACACCCCTTCCTGTGATTATGGTCTCTATTTTGAATTCTGCTGCTTGTATTGTTTTTAAATACTTTTTTCTTCATTTCTAAGAGCAAACCGACTGTGATCTATTTTCTGTTTACAGTTTTCCATTTACATTTTCAGTTGAACTTGTCTGCTTTATTTTGTTAATGTTTCATGTTTTTCTTTGCAAAACATGGACTTTATTTTGAGCCTGCAAATACTCCTGTAAAGTAGATTTGAATGTTTTCTCAAATCATGGAATAAAGTTGATTTGCCAGATCTTTCTTTCAGACTTTGGCTTTTTTTGGTTCCATGTAAATCATAAGGAATAAGTTCTAGCTTACTAATGGAGTTCCTTTGTTGCCATTGCTAGTTGCTTTGCAACTCACTTCGCTAACATATTTTTAAATGATTTTTCTGTAGCAAAGTGATGGCTATCGAACTTTATCCTTGTCCGGGCATGTTGGTTTTGGTAGTTTACCTGATCAACTGGTTAAAAAATCCATCAAGCAGGGATTCTGCTTCAACATTCTTTGCATTGGTAAGTAGTATCTGAGTGGTTTAAGATTTTAGTAGTGTATGCGTCCTTAGGAAGTGACTGAAATTTAAATCCAGTTGCAATGTTAAACTCTTTCTTTAATGTTAAGCATTAACTATAATTCTGCCGCTTCCCCCAGCTTTTTTTATTTGTATCTATGCTTTGTTTTTATATTTAACATTTTCATAAACGGCATGAAGACCAAAAATGTTGAAAATGGATGCCATGCATTTATTGATTTTTGAGCGACTTTTTGGATTCTTTTGAGTAAACTGGGCTACACACTATTTTTACTGTAACAAAGAGCTTCAGATCAGAAAATCCTAAAATTCCAAGGTGGTGTTACTGTAGTATTTCTGCACTTACCAAGTTGATGTTTGCTGTAGTATTTTACCCTTATTCATAAAAATGCTATGTTGAACCCTGTGGTTTCATAGCTAGTTACCTTTTTAAAGTCTGTAGGAAATTAGTTCACACTTTTAAACAAAGCAAAGTGTCAAGAGACTCTTCTGTTTCTTACTCATTAGCAAGTAACTCTCTCTTATCTGTAGGATGAAAATATTAACAAAAAGATATTTAGTGCTCATTATGAAAAAGGAATGCAGGCAACCATTTTGCTCCAAGAAATCAGTTGTCAAGTTTTTGTGTAAATTTGTCGAGTTGCTGTGATAACAGTCTCTGTGCTTAGTAGGTATTTATTTGATGTGCAAAATGTCTTCCCCAACCCTTCTGTTTAACTTTAGGAGAGACTGGAAGTGGGAAGTCAACCTTGATAAACAGTTTGTTTAACACCAATTTTGATGACCCTGTGTCAACGCATTTTCTGCCAAATGTGCGACTTAGAGCCCAGACTTACGAACTCCAGGAAAGTAATGTGCTTTTGAAGCTGACCATTGTAAATACAGTGGGATTTGGTGACCAGATAAACAAAGAAGATAGGTAAGTGCCCTCTTGTTTCTATGGTATACAGAAGTTTTAGTCTTCAATTTCAAGTTGATTTTTCTTTGGGCTTTGTAGTAAATATTTGTCTTACATATGCTCAAAATATTTGGTTAACTGTTTTCTCTGTGTACCAAATTAAAATGTTTTCCTTTTCATCTAGGAAATGATTTGAGAAATCAGATCTGCCTCTTCCTTTATGATATAATCTTTTATAAATGTATGTAAATAAAATGTGCAGTAGTGACTAGGGTCGCTATTTAGGGTGGAGGAAAGCAGGAAGGTCAACCGGAGACTTTCTAAACAACCAAACAGGTTATAAGGTACTGTAGATTATAGACATTAGATCTATAGGGCTTTTAACAGTTTGATTGGAACATGTTGAAGATCTTAAACTGGAAGGAATATCACATGGATTACTGAAGGCCTTTGGTTTTTATGTTGGACAGCTTAATGTAGAGGTACCACACCAGTGTCTTTCAGAACTTCTTCAGAGTCTCTACTTTTATAAATTGAAGATTTAAAAGTATTGAACTGGCTGTCAGCAGATTTTGTTTCTTTCATCTTGATTGTAAAGAATTTTAGCAATCCTTTGTGCTATATGAGTGCCTAAATGGTGATAATTATAAATGAAGGTTAGAGGGTCATATTAAGATTATCATGAGTGCTATGGTTTATGATATGACTGGAAAATAACTACTGCTAGTGACTTAGAAGAATGAGATGCAAGTTGATATTAGTATAGATATTAGAGGTGGTGATGTGTGGTATGGGACCTGCCTTTTAGTTCTTCTTTTAATTTTGTGTGTTACTTCTCAAGTTTGATAGCATTTGATCTGGTTTATAAACTTTGTGTAGCAGCAGAAATGTAAGGGCATGCTGCTTGTACATCTAGCAACGCTTTCTTTTAGAAAGTAGAGTATAATCTGGTTTTAAGTAGGATAAAGTATACTTAAACTGTACTTATTACAAATCAGATTTACATTCTTCTCTTATGTTCCTCCTTTTCAATTTTTGTCTATTGTTTAAGAGCTCTCTCATGTACAGTACTTCATCTTCAGAAGATAAAGGAGGTCCTATTTCTTGGTACTGGTAATTGCATGTTCTTCCTTTTCTTCTATTGTATCTAAGAGTTTCTTTTATCTTCCTTATATCTAAGATTTCTGCAGTTGCACAGCTTTATTGCAAAAATTTATAAAACATCACTTGGGAGGACTGGTTATAACCATAACTATATGTAGCTTTTTTTGCTAATAGTAGCTAGGAAATGTTTCATGTGTATTAGGTGCACAATTCTTTTTTTGAGTAGCCTTTCAGAAATTAAGATTACTCTGCACATTTAATTTTCTGCTGTACTGGGTAGATACTTCAGAAGCTTTTTGACATGTAAAGTAAAAATCCACAAAACAATACAAGAGGAATTCTTTTCTTAGTCTGTCTCTGTTTAGGAGTAGCTAATCTCTGATTGTTAAATTTTATTTCTTACAGCTATCAGCCAATAGTGGATTATATAGATGCACAATTTGAAGCCTATCTCCAGGAAGAACTGAAAATTAAACGTTCTTTATTTAGCTACCATGACACTCGCATCCATGTCTGCCTCTATTTCATTTCACCTACAGGCCACTCCCTAAAAACCTTAGATTTGTTAACCATGAAAAGCCTAGACAGCAAGGTAAGACTTTGAAACAGAGTTCTAAGAATTTTTCTTATTTTCTGAGGTGTCTTGCAGCTTTTAGATCCTCTACCACTTTTCAGTTCTGTATCTGTGTGTTTGTTTTTGGGATGCTTTTTGGTACTGGTATACTTAAAGTTCAGAATAAATTGGTTTCGCAAGTAGCTTGCATTCATCTCCTGTTTATTTACAAATCAAAAGGAAAGAGACAGACATCCAGCAAGAATGTTGAAAAAAGCAGCACAACACGATTTAAAAAGAAAAGTAAAAAAACCCCCACCGTTTAAAAAGAAAGAGTAAAAAAAACTAGAACCACACCAACTTTGCTTTTAACAAACTGTTAACATCTTATTATGATTAGATAGGGTACCCTCTATGAGTGCTGTAATATTTCTAATTAAGCTTGTTTCTAGTTCACTGTTGAGTTTTGGGACTGCTGGAAAGTTGGGGCCCATAAGAAAGCTGGAGAGGGACTTTTTACAAGGGCATATAGTGACAGGACAAGGGGCAATGGCTTTAAACTGAAAGAGGGGAGATTTAGATTAGATCTAAGGAAGAAATTCCTCACTCTGAAGGTGGTGAAACACTGGAACAGGTTGCCTAGAAAAGTTGAGGATGCCCCATCCCTGGAGGTGTTCAAGGCCAGGTTGGATGAGGCTTTGGGCAACCTGATCCATTGCAAGGTGTCCCTGCCCATGGCAGGGGGATTGGAACTAGATGATCTTTAAGGTCCCTTCCAACCCAAACTGTTCTATGATTCTATATAAAAAGCTTTGCAGCACTGCGAAGATGTTTTTTACAGATAACTGAAGAGGCAAGTGTCATGCACAGAACTCCCTGCCAGCATGGCTTTTTCTAAGAGACGCTGAATTAGTGTTTTAAACTTCACATCTTGATTTGTTTTGAAAGCTTTAAAATAGCAGTTTCTAGTGTGATTACTTGCACTTTGTAAATTCTTAACTTTCTTCATGTAATTGGGCTGTTTGAATTGGATGAACGGTTTAACCCATTTTAAGAAACCTTACATCCTTTGTGTTTAATTTGTTGAAATTTTGAGAAATTTGAAAACTTAAGTGCATTTGCTCTTTCTCTAGCCCTTTCCTTTGTGCTTTACTAGAGCCTTTCCTGCTAAATTTTCTTCTGCATTTTTTTTTGTTTATGAGATAACAAGGATCAAATCAGCTCTCTGTTTCGTATTTGTGATTGATGAGCACATTTGGTATTTCTGTAATTTTGTTTGTGGATGTATTTTGCATTTTGAACTTTCTCAATAGGACAGAGCAAGTAGAGGAGAGGAGTGGTGGGACAAAGGTAGGGAAGAGCAGGGTTGCTTTTTTCTGCCATGGTGTTTGTTTATGCCAGATTAAATTTTTGAGAAACTACTCTGTAATATGCACTGATAGTTAAAGTGCTTCGATACTAGAAAATGGCACAGTTTCATGAAGCATATTGTTCTACTCTGAGTTTTGACGTTGGAGGTTGTGTTAAACCACAAAACCAGTTGGTTGCTAGGTTGTGCCCTCTCTTTACTAAACTCCCTTTAAAACAGTGTTTTTTTCCAAAAGAAAAAAAAATAGATCCATGAGTCCCAGTATCTTGAGAAAATATATTTCTGTCAGGATTAAATGAAAATAATTCTGCTTTGGGGGATTTTAGCTTCTAGCCACCTACTCTAAGTATTTTTGGTTATGCTTTGGCTCAGAGAGAACATGGTAACTTTGTTGTTTTATCCCTTTACAATGGATTCTACTTCCTGATCTTACTACAGAAATGTAAGTATACACAAAAAGAAAAGGTACATATTTTAACTGTAGTTTGGTTACCATCCCATTGTGGAACATGTTTATGATGGTTTTAGTTAGTACTGCCTTCTCCTAGTGGCAATTCAGAACTCAGGATTTCCTGGGATGTGAAAGTCTCTGTGTGCCTTCGCTGAGTACAGGATTCCATAGAGAGAAGGTGATACAGCAACATGCATACATCAAGTGTACAAATCGATGTCAAAATAGTCTTCAGATTCTTCCTAAATCCACCACAGTGTACACTGTTATGCTTTTGTTATGGTCTGCTTGGTACAAAACAAGACCAGATTACACGTCTCAGAGATAAAGAGGATTCTTAGAATAGGATAGTGTCATCCTGTGCTCTGTAATCCTGGGGAAAAAAAAACCCAAACAACCAGGTGTATCTGTGGGCAATTAATTTTTCTGTGTTGCTTATAAATTTGATGACTAGCTAATAATTTGCCCTCTAGCTTTTAGATATTGGAAAGTCCTGTAGTTTTTGCTTAGGACTGATTCACTATAGACTAGCCAGGTTTCATTCACAGATGAAGGGAGTCATCTTCTGTATGCTTTCTTGCTGGGAAATAGTGATTATTCAACTAATCTGCATTTTTAAGTAATTCTTGTAGAATAATATAGAGATTATTGTTAAGTCAGGAAATGACAGGATTGTACCTTGTGAGGTTTGAGTTGGGTTTTTTTTTCCTTCAAAAAAATCTTTGAAAAGTTTTGTATTGATTCATAGAGATACACTTAAATCAGCCTGCAAGGTATCAACCAATAATAATTTCAAGTATACATGTTTTTTTTCCTTCTCTATAGAATAAAGGAACAACAGATGTTTTGACATTAATGTAAGATGTTACATAAAGATATTAGTTTAAAGTAATAGCATGTTTTCTAATTGAGGGGGTGAAGCAACACTTTGCATTTCAGGCAGAAGGATCATCAGAGGGCTGAATCTGATGCTAGCAAACAGAGAAATGATGTGCATGGATAAAGTTTCTCCTGGAGACTTTGTATGGTCATTCTGCATTGCTATTAAATAAGGCACTCTCAGCTGCTTCTTCCCATTGTGCACGCTGAAATGTTTTGGGCAGCCAGTTCCCTGGATGAGGGGACTGATTTAAATTGAAAGCTGAAGACTTTTGCTTGGTTAGGGAACTGATCAAGCTGAAAAGTAGTATGTCTCCTTGGACAGCTGCACAGATTTTAGTTCTACCTGGCAATGAGCAGCTGCAGGCAAGGGGAAGGGCTGTTGGTTTTATTGCAAATGTAGACTTTCTGTGTGAGGTCAAAGTGATTCTGCATTAATGGCATATAGCTTTGTAGCAAAATTTAGTTTTGTAGTTGTTGAGAGTTGTAGCGGAGGAAGAGGCTGGGAGAGAGTCAGTTGGTTTCTGAGGCATAGGAGGGAGCAGTGGGACTTGGTGCACATCTATATGTGGTCCAAAACAATACAATTTCAGTCTCTTGTTAGTACAAGTGTGTGCTTTCAATTAATGCTATTCTTGGATGAAAGTACTGAGATACTAGTTTTCAAGTAAATCTAAGATGCTGCAAGCAGAAATTAATTTTGTTTAACAGATGAAGCAAAGATAACTTCTTTTTATTGCTTATCTAAAACCAGAGTAGTAGTGCTTTTAAATTTTAATACAGTGGTTGTGATTTACTGTCAATGTTGATAGCTGTAATCATAGTTTCTGGTGATTTTGCTTTCTTTTGTCACTGATCTCAGTAGCCTTTCTCTGCTATTCATTATCTAAGAAATTCTCTCTTAGTTAATGAGTGCTTGAAAAACTTTCATGTTGGAAAAACAGAGTAAAGGTTAATTTAATTCTGATGACTCTGTTTTCCATCCATTTTTGAAGCTGTATAGTAGAAAACCTAAATTGATGTCCCTCAGCTAATTTGACTGAAGCCGTGAATTACTCCTAGCTGTAATAGATTGTTTAGATAACCCTAAATTAACTCAGTAGATATTTTACCCCATATGTGCTTAGATTGCGTATGCTACAAAATTATAGATTATCATCAGGTAATCTTAGAAGTCATACTTTGGAGTTGGCATCCTTTTTTTTCATTTGGACATTTTGCTTAAGACAGAAGACTTATTTCAAAATCATCCATTTTGAATCCATTCTTGAGATTCCATGCTTAGGCATTTCCATTCAGACAGAATATTGAGAAAAATAAACAGAGTGTGTGCGAGGTTTCTTCTTTTTTTGGTCTTTTTTTTCTTTTTTTTCCTCTTTTTCCTTTTTGCATCTGTGATCAAGGAACTCTGTAAAACTCTCGTCTTCTGAAATCTGGAAGAATTATTTGTATTCTTCCAAAATATTTGGACATTGACATAAATTCTTTGTATTTAGTTCTGAAAAATGCATATTTTGGGAGTGGTGATAGTATTTTTAACAAAAATTTGGCTTCTACTACCTTCCTAGGTTACTGTCATAACTATTTTAGGAAACAAGGCGGTTTACCTTAGTAGAACTGAATTTCGACTTCTGAATAATTAGCATAAAGATTAGTAAGCAAGATTCTTCAGTCTTTGTCATTCCTCTGCTCACAGCAGATACTTAAGAAAATCTTTGCTGCAGTGGTGAGGTGAACAAGATGTTCTTGTAGCTGAAAGGAACCCAAGGAAGAAGCTCAGGGGTAGGCAGGGTTTGGTAGCCAGCTTCCTTTTCTTTGTGTATTTAAACTGTCAACTTTCATTTAACCCCTGAACCATTTGCCCCAGTGCTATAAACTAAAACAATCTTATTTTTTTTAGCAGAGATATAAATACTTAATGTAATTTAGTTAATAAGTAGATGTTGCTGTTCTTATGAGTACTTCACTGTATGAGACCTCCTTCCTTGTTCTTTTCTCAGAATCAATTAATTTTAAGGGAGTGTATTAAATAATCTGTTATTTTGTTAAGTGATGCCAGTGAATGTATTTTTCATGATTTGTAAAGCTTTGATATAAATTGATGGAAAAGTTTGGACTGCGTTTTTTGGACTGAAGTTGTAAAGAGCTTATCACCAAACAATTTAATTTATAAAAGATATCACCTCAAAATTCAAGTCTTACACATTTCATATAATTTGTATCATTAATAGGTGAACATTATACCAATTATAGGCAAAGCAGACAGCATTTCTAAAACCGAACTACAGAAGTTCAAGAACAAAATCATGAGTGAATTAGTTAGTAATGGCGTCCAGATATACCAGTTCCCAACTGATGATGAAACCGTTTCTAAAACTAATACCATCATGAATGTAAGTAAATGAGAAAAACATTGATATATCAGTACTAAAGCATCACTCTCTCTTGTAGATTCATGCTTGTTCTTTCACCATTATCTTAAGGCTTATAGGTTTATGTGTAACAAGTTTGTTTATTTTTCTCTCTCCTAAAAGAGCTTGTATGTTTTGGGGTCTTTTCTCACAAATCTTCCTGTCCCTCTGTTGTTGGTACTACTTGTTTTAGGAGGCTTTTTCTTTTCTGACTCAGCAACAGTGAAGAGATTCTCACTCATAAATACTTTTTCTAATTTCTGTGTAATTAATATATAATAACTAACATAGATGGACAGATTTGCTTTGCTCTTTTCCTCAGCAAATACTACCTCACATCCGTTAGGGAAGATATTCAAGAGCCTGTTTCTCCAGTTTTCTCTGGTCTTTATCATAGCAAGTCTTCCATCTGCTTTTTCCTTTTATTTATTACTTTCATTTTAAAGTAGGACACGTTTTCTCTGGGGATTAAAAAGTCAGATATAATTCTGGCGTTTTTACTGTTGTCCTTTCAGATCTTCCCGGGAGTATCTGCCAGCTTCAACGAAGCTTGTGACTCTAGACATCCTTGCTTTGAGCACTCTCTCTGTATTTGCTGTTCATGTGCATATGTTTGTTGTAGATGCGCATGAATGTACGTTTGCATGTACTGGGGTTTGAAAGTAGGGAGGAGGAGCCGGTATGCCGGAGTGTATGGATGGTTCTACAGTCCCAACCTCTGTCCCTTGTGCCAGGGAGTGAGGATATGCAAAGCTGTCATTCAGTAGCAGGTCCTTCTGCTGTGGGGAAAGGTGGTGGTCTGTGACATAGCCCTTTCATGCTCTGCTAGTGATGTATTTTCCACTTTATGTTTTTTTTTTTTTTTCATCTGGTCGATTGTTGTGGGTCAGCACACAGAGGGTCAGGTCAGTACCCAGCCTGTATTTATGGCCGTTTGGTCAAGCCCACAGCAGTAACCATATCACAGGTTCAAACCTGAGATCATATCATATGACTGTTACTGGGGGTATGAACTCCGGCTGAATGCGAATCAGAGGGACGTATTCTAGAGTGGCTTTCTATTTACTGCTGATGCTCTTCCTAATGCAGCTCAGGGTGTAGTTGGCTGCCTTTGCCATGGGGGCAAACCTGCTGAATCAAGTCCAACCTGTTGTCCACCAGGAACCCCACATCTTTTTCTGCAGAGTGCCTTTCCAGGCAGTTGGTCCCCAACATATGCTGGAGCATGGGGTTATTCCTCATGATGTGCAGGACCTGGCATTGCTCTCATTTGAACTTCATGAGTTGCCTGTTGGCCCATTTCTCCAGCCCGTCAAGGTTCCTCTGAATTGGCAGCACATCCATCTGGTCTATCAACAGCTCTTCCCAGTTTTGTTATTGTAGCTTGGCTTTTATATCAGTAGTTTTGACTAGCTACTGATATCTTCAAAGTGGTTTTTGGTTTGAAACTCACTGTTGGCTTTTCTTGAAATGATGTTTCTTCCCCCTAATTTATTTCTGAAGTGTTTGCTTTTCAGTTCTGACAAAAGAATAGTGAGAGATAAGAATGTATTGGTGTGACTTTTACAGGGGCATTTGCCATTTGCTGTAGTAGGAAGTACAGAAGAGGTGAAAATTGGAAACAAAATGATGAGAGTTCGTCAATACCCGTGGGGCATTGTACAAGGTAAATGAATTCTCAAAGGTATTTTTAGGAGTTTTTTGTTGTTGAAGTATAAAATTTACCAATGCTAAAAGGGGCTGGTATTATCCACTGATGCCATATGGATTGTATTTTGGATCAATGGTTTAAGGAGCTTAGTAATTAATACTTGAAGTGTGCACTGACTGGTAGTTTAATCAGCACTGACAGCTATGAGATGGTGTATGTAATATTTGAGTAGGCTAGTATGGTGGCAGTGCCTCTAGCACTACCAAATTTCAAAGTTTTATAATTGTCAATAAAGAAGAGGGAAAAAAGAGAAATTTGTCGTTACTCGACTGGAAGAGGAAACTGGGACGTGTTGGAACACGTTTACCAGTACTTACAGTTAGTGCCTCAATGTGTTTATTAGAAATTATAAGGAAGTATAAGAGGTATAATAAACAATGAGATACCTTTTCCTGGAAGTAAAATTAGTAAACAAAATAAATGAATCTCAACACTGTTTAAAATGTATTTTAACAATTTTGCTACTTGTGCATAATAATAAAATCTTCCTCTTTTAACTTATTAGTGGAAAACGAGAACCACTGTGACTTTGTAAAGCTTCGTGAGATGCTTATTTGCACAAATATGGAAGACTTAAGAGAGCAGACTCACGCACGGCATTATGAGTTGTACAGGCGCTGCAGACTGGAAGAGATGGGCTTCAGAGACACTGGCCCAGATAACGAACCAGTCAGGTAAAGGGCTTCGTGTCCACCACTGGCTTTCAGCATCCATTCACTTCACATTTGACTGTATCAACCCAATACAGAGTGTGGTTCATACATCAAATAGGTTTTCTAAGAGGGAAAGAATTGGGATTTTTTTTAATCAGAGTAAGTATGTAGCCGTTCATTCCGTTATCTTCGTGGAGAAGTATATGGGACTATATGAGCATTGCTTTTAAAGGCATACAAGCTAGTTGTATTTCTGAAATCTTTCTCTTTTAGAATAAACCTGGGGATTTTAATTTTTTGTCGTAAGAGAAGGTCAGTTTTCTTCAGGTACATGCACTTTATGCCTTTTAAATTATTTTCATTATATATTAGCATGCTGTTTTACTTTGTCTCTTGTCTCTCTGCCTGATTCCAAACAATGGTTTGACTGGACTCAAAGTTCAGAAGGAACTGAAGCAAAAACTTTCATAAAATCATTGGTTACACTGTTGGCTTCCCTCATTATCTGCCATAATAACAGATATCTAGCCTTTTCAGGTCAAGAATTTCTTACTAGACTGTAGGAAGCTAATAAAGGATTCCAAAGGAAAGTTAAGCAGAGAGTTAGAGAGACTTGGTTGTTTAATGTAGTAAAGCTGCTTTCTGAAGGAGGTATTTACAATTTCTATGTCCAGTTTATTTAATCTTTTATTTCCAATTCTGCCATCTCCCTGTCTGTCTTCCAACTTCCTTTGGCTGTTTGATGCATGGGACTGTAAGTGGTTAGAATCCTGATGGAGAAGAACTGATGCTTCAGAGTTGTTCAAGCCTTCATGGTTTAGCAAAGTGCTATTATTGCATAGTCGTCATGGAAAGTACTGACTTAAACCAAACCTGAAAACAAAAGTATGACTTTGCATTAAAAACATTTTCTAGTGCTTTGAACCAACTGGTTTGTTTACATCTTGTCTCACTTAGTGATCAGACTGTCTTTACCCATTCTGTTCTGGTAAAATTAAATGACTTTTAAATGGCTTCCCTCCAAATAGTTGTTTTTAATGGCTTGAATTCTTTTCTTCCACCTGTACTTTGCATTGAAGTTCTAAGGCAGTTGCAGTTACTGTAACTCATAGAGTATTGAAGGAGCAGCATTTCTTTGACTTTGACTAGGTCTAATTTATATATTGTTCAAACAACAATAATAAAATAAGATTAACGTGGACAAGGAAGATGCTGGATGTGGGCCTTCCTTTCTGAATTCTTCATGTCAAGGCACATTGAAAGGTTCGTTACCGCTGGGCTAAACCATGACATTCATTTAGATGATCTTGAGCTGACCATGAATCACAGTGGTGTCTTGAAATTTCTCTTGACTTAAAATAAAGGAATAAATCCTTTTCATAAATAGAGAACTAAAGGTGAATGAGGTTTAAAACCAACTGAAACTGACTGTAGACTTTCCCTTTGGTTTAGATTTAAGTTTAAGACCATACACTAACAGCTGATATCTTATTATCTTTGTCTAGGGAAAGCTTTTTTAGAGATTTGTTCATAATGATATTGACTGCAGTCCTCTGGCTTTTCTGAACTTGAATTTCACAATGTACAGCCATCTCAAGATACGAGTTAAATTATAAAAATTGTCATCCACAGAACTGTTTTTTTTTTCATAAACACAAGAAATGTCTTTGTAAAACCCCTATACAGTTTGCATTTTACTAGTGGTATAAAGCGGCAGGTTTGTATCACAGAATGTCATAGTATTTTACACTTCAAAAGTTGATTTAGAAATGGATTGCTTCGTGGAGATACAGAAAAGCTAAGTTCCCTCTGATGTGTAGTTTTTATGTATAGCCCACTAAATGTCAGGTTTTTAAAAGCTTTTTGGCAAGACAATACACTTCATAATTAGTTTTGGTAAACCACGTCTATTGAAAATATCATTGTTTTGGAAGGATGAGAATAGGTGTTCTATAAATATCTAGAAAAAAATTACCTTTTTCCCATATTTAGTGCAATAGGAAAAGTGGGACTGGGTCTAGGATGTGTGGTTGTCGCTCAGTTATGTGGCATAGTGAATGACACTGAGGTCTGAAAGAGAAGGCATTTGGTCATTTGGGAGAGATGTTTTACGATACCATAAAAAGAGAAGAGAATTTAGAGGATCTGTATGTAGTGTAATTAGCAGATTAATGTAGCCTTACCCATAAGGTGTTTTATGAAGCTACTGAAGAAACGATAAAAAGTGTCATCCTCAGGAGTGTGATAGAAAACTTCTCTTTCCATAGAGGAAGTTAAATGCTTCCCATTTTGCTGACTTGTAAATTTAAATCTTTCAGAATAGGGACTATCCTCTTCTGCTAGGCAAAAATGTGTTATTAAATTATCATTCTCTTTGTCCTTAAAGATGTTTACAATATACACACATGGATTCTAAGAGCTGTAGTGTTAAAATATAGTGAATATTGAATAGCAGTATATGACTGATGATTAAAATGCTGTGCTGCTTGTGTAAATCATGATCAAAATGCATGTTGAGAAGTCATATTTTGTGCCTGTGATGTAGCTGTCTACCTACTAAATTTGATAATCTGAATTCAGTTATTTTATGTAAGTTTAAAAAATTTCTGCTGTTGAATTGAATAATTGGCTGATTTTACTGCACTGGAGTTTGTAGCATTTGCACCTTGACTCTTCAGTAGCTAATGTGCCCTGCCTTTTGGCATGTGACGAAAAAGCTGCCTGTGAAGTTCCTGTACCAGTTTTTTGGATTAAAAGTGCAGCAGTAGTTGATTCATCCAAAATCGTATGCCACTGGAAAGGAAAACCAGTAATTCTTGGGTTTTCAGCTACCTTGTGAAGTAGGTTGTGGGCAGACATCTGTACAGGCTTTCACTCTTACATGTGAAAAAACATGTAGGCAAGCTTTATTTTTTTTAAGGGAGACACAGAAAGAGATGGTTTCAGCACACAATGGAAAAACGTATTTGCATCTTTATTACTAGGCATGAGGAGGGAAAATAAAGATAGTAGTAGTCAAAAGTGACTGTCTTGTGTACACTTTTAAAAATACCTGTTCCCTAAGCCTATATTTTTTCTGAATTTGTGTCATAATAACTTTTTAATTTGTTTATTTGCAATTGCATTCTGAGAATTAACTTTTTCATTAAACATATTTCCAGGGAAGATGAAGTTTACTTGATCAGTCTCTTGGTCTCACCCTAATAACTTACGAACCAACTCTCCATTTTCAAACTTCAGTAAAGGGTTGGATGCTTCCAGGGGATTACATGGGTAGTGTTCTCACAGCAGGAAAAGCAGAAGACGTCTGCTTCTCCCGTTACTGGCCATCCAGTGTGCGTTTGTCGTCACTAAATACTTACCTCTGAACGAAGTACTGTCTTTTGAAACTCGGGAGCTTGGCAGTACTGCAGTAGGATGAGAAGGTCACAGGTGATTTGGAAGTAGCGAAGGCTACTGCACTTGAAAGATCCACAAGAGTACTCACAATAAGTAAAGAATATTTAGGAAGTATGAAGGGACACTAATTATATGGTTAAAAGGGTGTAAGGATGTAGGCAGAACTTTGGGTATTACAGTCATTGAGAGAACAGAGCATAAAATCATCCATAGTAATTTGGGCTATTAGTTCTGCTGCTTTCAGGACACCTGGTTTATACTGGTATTTTATCAAACCATTATTTATTTAAATTGGGTAACAATAATTAGCATAACTTAAATGAATGGCTAATTGGGAACTTAATCTCATTCGTATACCTTGCAAAAACAATATACAAAACTTTTTTGTGAAGAGTTCAGTCTTATAGTAGGGCGTCATTCCAAAAGGTCGTGAGAATTATGGTCACGTATGTACCATATCAGATTAAAATGTAACATGTGGTAAACCACTTTAAAAACGAAGAATCCACCATATGCTGCATCAGGGAATAAATGGAATACTGTCTAATGCTAAACTTAGTCATATAGATATAATTTGGTTTCCAAGCCATGAAAAGCAGCCAATCAGGACTGGGCTTGGAAAGCCTGTTACAGCAAAATTTGTGTAGTTAAGCTGATGGATGGCAGAGTATTTGAGGGAGGTGGTTTATGCATTTTATGCAGTATCTGTTGGATGTACAAATCCAGGAAGTGCTTTTACTATCATCTTTCAATACTTAAAAGTGAGATTTGCATTTCTTTGTTGTTGAAACATAAAGATAGGCCTTTTTTTTTTTTTTTTGTGTTGATGGTCTACTACTGCCTTTTGGTGTTCCAATTATGTCCATTAAGGAACATGAATTCCTAGTTTCAGGTCAATCTCAGCAAGAGATAATTGCTGAGATGTCCAGAATGGAAAAATTTGGAATAGTTGAAAACAGAATGCAGACGTGAAGAGTGCTTCCAGCCAAACAAGCTTCTAAATATACACACACCTAGTACTCTCAGATGTTTGCAAGGGAGGAGAAGATTACTACTGTTTTGAACTTGGATATTTTGATAAGTCCATTTTCCATTCTAAGCTATGTTGTTGCATAAGGGGCTGTTCTTGTTTTGCAAGAAGAAAACTAATAGGGAAGGGTCTGTTGAAGAAAGCCAAAGATTGATACTCAGGCTGTATGCTTGCATATTTAGATTCTCTGATGTTAATCAATCTCATTTAGTTGTTTTTCTGTGCTCATAATTACAATTTGTTCTTCATCATAATTGCAGTTAAACATAATTGTAACATAAATATCTCAGTTTCTCAATATGTGAGCAATCATATATTCCATGCTTTATTCTTTCCTGAAACTGGGATATTCTGACCTTGCAGTTCTTGAACAAAAACATGTTTATTTTTCAGTCTGTTTTGCGGATGATGACAGAAAAACAGGAAGGATTCAGTAATGTGAATAAGTTCACATGTAGAGGAAGGTTGATAACAGCTCTAGCTGTCTTTTCTAAGAAAGGAAACCTAATATCTGAAAGGCTATTAGACTTCTTCCTTAAGAAGTCACTTGGGAATGGAGTTCATCTGACCGACTGCAGACCTTTGCATTTGAATAAATATTTTAACCTCCTTATGGTAATACTGAACCACATGCAAAATTCTTGTTTTTCATACCTCCACTGGGAAAATTGTAGTTATTTAGATCTACCACGTCCTTGGTGTTGCTTAATATTGACTTAGGTAGTTCACTGAGTCAAGGGACCATGCTAAAAATACCTGCCAATAAGTAACTTCTAAATTTTTTAGTTTTTCTGATATACCTTAATTGGTACTAGAATGTTATGCAAAAAAGTTACAAAAGTAGTTTTCAAATTTGAAAGCTTTTTAAAATTTCAATGAACAAACTGTTAAATATTGTGTAAATATCTGTGTTGTTCGAAGCGCACAAACATTGTATTCCACTGAGTTGAATTCACTTCAGTCAGAGTCTTTATTTATGAACATAACGTGTTTGATTTACATCTTTATATTTAGGCTTCCATGTTCTAAGTCTTATGCAGATAGAAAAACTGTATGTGACAGCTATGCTTCTGTAGAAAGGTAGGTGATAGTGCTGTTATGAGGTATGTAATGGATTAGTAAGGTATAGACTTTCTTTACAATCCTTTGCCTTCCTCCAAAACCTCAGTAAGAATACATTATTTAAATAGTTATCTTTAACATCTTAATTTTGCAAGTGGTTTTGTACAGTATAAAATTCTAGGGGTCCAGCCCAGAAGAATGAGAGAACCTGTGGATTTCATTTTCATAATATGCTATATGAGAAGCTGTGAAACCAGTCCTCAGGTAAATGGAAAAGTGTCTTACTGTGAGCAATGGATGCAGTAATGTTGAAAGGATTGGCTTAAGATCTGCTGAAATATTTTCCCCTCCTCCTCAAACCTCCTAAAACCACAGACTGTTTGGGTGATTATGTTGCTGGTATGTCAAACACAGAAGAGGAAAGTTGGTTTAATGTTATGTTTGTGATTTCCAGAACAATTCAGTCCAGGGAGAGGGGGATTTAAAAAATACACTTTTATTTCTCCTCTTCTTTATACATGTGATTTGGTTACTTAGTAAATCCAGTATCTTCAAAATTAATCTGTTAATAATTTCAAGACAAAATTGCTTTTACCTGGTAAACTAGCTTAGGTGAGTCTAAAGATGTCCACATGATGAAATGAAGGTGCGATTGCAGCATGCCAGCTTACTCTAGTGTTTGCTCTAGAGGCTTTATTGCCCCCAAAGGCAGCATGTTAGCGAGCACAACTGACACGGGGCCCGGGAGTGTGTACGGTGAGATCGCTAGCACTTGAAAAACCTGAGCTGCAGCTTTATTGTTATCACATATGCTGTCTAAACTTAAAGATACCTATGTGAAAACCATGCCCTTGTTTCATGTGGTAGATACAATTTCAGGATGACCTAAGTTACTTCACAGCTGGTGAAAAAAAACCCAACCAACCCCAAAAGATTGTAGTTCTGAATTTGTTTTGTTGCAATGTATTGCTCAAATAAGATAGAATAGGAAAAGTGGCCTTGAGACCTTACAAACAGGAAGTCTGCATGGGCAATTTCAAGATGATTCTTCTGTCTCTTCAGATTATATTTTGAATACAAATAAGACACTTTAGGATTGGGAAGTGCCCAGTCATCGTAAATTTAAATATAGAAGAGAGCTGTTTAAGCTTACTGCAACAGCATTATCTATTAATTAATAATCTATTAATCTATCTTAATTATATAAATAATTAAGTTTTCAGATGTTCTTTAAGTCTTTCAATTTATAAACTGTTTTAATAGAAACAGTATAAGATGAATTTTACAAACTAGTACGAAAGTGTGTATGTGTATTAAAAATATAAAGCAAATTTAAATATATGAGATATATATATTTATTTTACTTCAGAGAGGAAGGCTTGAGATACTTGGCAAAGGACAGTAACTCGTGATAGCTGAGAAGAGCTGACTAGTCAGCACTCAGGAAGTGTTAGAAGCAATGAATGGTGTAAGAGAATAGCCCCAGAATAAAGAGCTAGAACGTTATCCATGTTTTGATCTGTTCTTAAGCTCTGTGTCCTACAAGGTACTGGACAGATCCTTTTGTTTTTGTAATGATCTTTAGCACAGCTCTGATCCACCAGTTCTGCCTTTCTGGAATCTTATGACTTAGAGAAGCTTGTGGTGAATGTTTTGCTGGAAGAACTTGTGTCATTTGGCACATAGGCTTTTCAAAGGTAGTGTGCTCTTTGGTGTATGAAATACATCTGTGTGCAAGCTCCATTCCTTTTTCCCTGAAAAGCAGAACTTTACCTGCCAGCACAGTGGTGACAGCAGTGGTAGTATAGACCCTGAAAATGTCAAACCTCTAGTAGTATACGATATGCTTTGATATGAAAGAAGTGTCTCGATTTCTGGTACCTGTTGTTTGGAGGAAAAAAATTGTCTCGTGCACTGAAATGTCTAGTAGAGTAATTTTTTCTTTTTTTTTTTTAAAAAAAGGAAGGAAGGCATAGATTTAAAAGTAAAGAAATGTTTTAATTACTTGCTGATTTGTTCTGTTGTCAGATATTTGCTCCATGAGCTGAACTAATTTACACTTCCTATATTATTTCAAATACAAGTGTGATGTGTATGCAGTATATAAGCTTCTGGAGGAGAGGATTCAGGAAAAAAACAGCAGTCTTGAGGTTTTGGCTGATGCATGTTGGAAAGTAAACCCTAGTTTTTGGATGTTGAGCTACTTAGGAAATTGTATTTATTCTAAAGTAATGTGATTCTGCCATATTTAAATTTTGACAGTACAAAAAGAGAGTGCTATATATTTTGAAGGTCCTGATATTTTCCTTCATTTTCATATAGGAATAATCAGTTTGTTAGCTGTGTTATTGCTCCAGATGCCTTGTTTTTGTAATGTCCTATTTTAAGACTGAGGTTTCCCATTGCAGAATTTTTTTTGGATTTTTCTGGCAATCTCAGTGTCTTATTAATAAGTAACTTAAAGAAAAAGCTTGTGCATGTTGGAGGCAGAAAGTCTTAAGTCTTTTAGAACATGAGATTCCTGAAGTGCTGTATTTACTTGGAAATGTAAATTTGCCAGAAGCTGTTAGTATAAATAATTTTACTCAGGGTTGTTTACTTAAATAAAAATTTAGAGAGGTAAGATGTTTGCTTCTGTTTAGGTTTGTGTATGAATTTTTATGTGGGGAGCTGCAGAAATTAATGTTTCAGATGAATGTTAATTGTTTAAATAATGTTCCAGGTTGTTGGTTTTCCACATTGAATAAAGCAGCGTGCTGGAGACTTGCTTACATTTTTTGGATTTCAGTCTACAGGAAGCCTATGAGGCAAAGAGGCACGAGTTCCGCCTTGAACTGCAAAGAAAAGAGGAGGAGATGAGACAACAGTTTGTGCAGAGAGTGAAGGAGAAAGAAGCAGTATTGAAAGAAGCAGAGCAAGGGGTAAGAATGCCTGTCTGTCCTGAGTTTTGTTTGCTGAGATTTGGAACAGTTAAGTTCTCAGCAAATCATAACTAGTTGATATTTATAATTTCCTAATATTTTGAGGGCAGTAATGCTTAAAATCAAAATCAGATTGATTGAATTAGCAGATTGATTAGACATAAGCAAACGAGAACAAGTCTTAGGAGCAGCTGGGAGAACCAGGGTTGTGTAGTCTTGTCGTGGTTTAGCCCAGCCGGTGGCTGAGCTACCATGCAGCCGCTCACTCCCTCCTCCCTCACCCCGTGGTGGGGTGGAGAGGAGAAAAAAAAAAAAGTAACAAAAGACTTGAGGGTTGGTAGGAGAAAAGGGAGGGATCGCTCACCAACTATGCCGCCGGAAAACAGACTTGTCTTGGGAAAAAATCAGTTTAATTCGTTAACAGTTACTTGAGAGGATAGCAGAAACAAAGCCAGATCTTAAAAACACCTTCCACCTACACCTCCCTTCTTCTCGGGCTCTACCTCCTCCCCCAGCAGCACAGGGGGACGGGGGTGGCAGGTCAGTTCGCCACACACTGTTTCTGCAGCTCCTTCCTTAACGGGAGAGAACTCCTCACACTCTTCCCCTACTCCAATGTGGGGCCCCTCCTCAAGAGATTCAGTCCTCCAAGAACTTCTCTGACATGAGTCCTTCCTGCAGGATGCAATCCTTACCCATCAGATTGCTCCAGCACAGGCTTTCTCCACAGAGTCCCGGCTTTTTAGGGTGCAAACACGTGCTGTGGTGTGGAGTCCCTTTCCCATGGACTGCAGATGCATCTCTGCTCCACTGTCAGTCTCCAGCAGCATGAAGGGTCCTTCCCACGGAGACAGTCCTCTATGAACTCCTTCGAGTGCAGGCATCTCTGCTGCAGCGTAGAGTCCTCTCCCACGGGCTGTGGATGGATCTCTGCTCCACTGTTTCTCGCATGGCTGCAGGGGCTCTCAGCTCTGGCACGCCTCCTCCCGCTCCATCTTCACTGACTTTGGTGTCTGTGTGGCCGTTTCTCTCAGGTTTCAGTCCTCTCTCTGCTGCAACTTTGGCAGTCCCGGCAGGATGAACTCTGCCCAACAGGAGAGGAGCACTTCGGAGCTCTCCAAGCCGTGCTGCCGTAGCCAACACCAGTCCAGTGGTGGCAGCCCAGCACGGGCAGCTGTCAGCCCTCTACCTCCCTCCTCTCTTCACTGCTTGTTCTGCCTGGTTTGAGTTCCTTTGTCCCCTTCTTAAATATGACATTTGCAGTGCTGACTGACTTGGCCCTGATTCAGAGATGGGCCTGACCGATTTTGGAGCTGGAGGAAGCTTCTTGCATCTCCTTATAGAGGGTCTCTCTGCAGCCCCTCACCTGTTACCAGAATCCCACCATACAAGCCCAACACAAGTCTGGATGAAAGGAGGATCAGGGGAGACCTTATCGCTCTCTACAACTACCTGAAAGGAGGTTGTAGTGAGGTGGGAGTTGGTCTCTTCTCTCAAGTAACAAGCGATAGGACGAAAGGAAACGGCTTCAAGGGAGGTTTAGATTGGATATTAGGAAAAATTTATTCACTGAAAGGATTGTCAGGCATTGGAACAGGCTGCCCAGGGGAAGTGGTGGAGTCACCATCGCTGGAGATATTTAAAAGATGCGTAGATGTGGTGCTTAGGGACATGGTTTAGTGGTGGACTTGGCTGTACTAGGTTAACAGTTGGACTCAATGATCTTAAGGGTCTTTTCCAACCTAAGTAATTCTATGATTCTATAAATGGCAGTCTTTTTTTAGAAGGAGGGAGATTGTGGTGTAAAGGCTTTGGTGGATAGCTGGGTCAAGTCAATAGAGTAGGAGGTGATATGATGAAGTAAGAGAGTGATGAATATAATGGTTGTATGTTCATCTTCTCTAGCAGTATGCTGAGAAACATCGGTATGCCAGAGCAGCACAGTAGGTGCTTTTCATGTGTAGGTTGCTTTGTAAAAGACAAGATTTCAGGAAAAAATCCCATGGGTTGTTTTTCAGACAAGAGAGTGGGGCATGTATGTTTGTATGACCTCCAGGTTCAGTTATTAAATATAAGCTCGACCCTCATGTTGAGAGGTTTGGAGATGTGGAACATGTCTTAAATACATTGTTGAAAATTTAGTCCTGTCAAGCTGGACTGGCAAAACAGGATCTTCTCATCTACTTTCTGCCAGATTCTATCATGGTCATGCATGTTTATATTCAAACATTGGTTTAATTGAAATCTGAAACCTGTATATATTTATTAATGTTCTTTTCTGTACCTCAGTCTCCCAGCAAAGATGTAGTGGGTTTTGCGAGATGTTCAGATGCATGTTTTAAATAAGAAGAAGGCAATAGATTTACTTTGTTTTCTAAATCTATTAAGTCCCCCATGCTACTTGTGGAGAAAAAAACAGGTTCAGTCCTTCTCAGTGTGAGGCTATCCAATTGGAAGAATACTTGGCCATGTTCAAAATAGGTTCAGCTAGATCTTACACAGTATCTGTGATATCCTTTGATGTTTTCCTTCTATGATTTATACCAGGTGGTTTGTGAGCTCTGCATATTGCATTTGAATTACGGATGTTAGTTTTTCCAGTTCCTGATGTGGGACAGTGATCATGCAGTCACTCCTAAAGAATATATACCCTTGCTGCTTGTTCTCTGAGAAGTGTGTGTGTGTGTATCTGGAAACTAAAGAAAAACAGGAATTTCTGTTGTACTTAAGATTGCTTTCACATCCTTCATTTAGAGGAAACTTGTAGGTGCAGTGTGCAGCATTACCACTCCTGAGACATATAGTTGCTTAGGACCTTACTGGTCCTACCTGAATTGGTGTACTTGTTTTTGCAATGCATCTGGCTAACTGTTGTGATTAAATAAATAAATGATTAGAATACATACGTACACACACACATTTACAAACTCTGACAGCTCTACTGTGTAGAACAGACATACTGTTACATTTATAATCTTAGTTATTTCACTGTTACATTTATAATCTTAGTTATTTTTAGTTCGTTCTTTGCAAAAGATAGAAATAAATCTAATTTCTATACCAGTATAGCTGGACTCAGATCAAGTTACACCAATATGGATGGATACAGAAGCAGGATTCTAGATGAGTGTGTGTGGGGAGATGGGAGAAAGGGTGGAGTGAAGTACCCTTTGGCTATCATGCAGAACTTCACAGTAGGTTTAAACTGGTGAGAATGCATCTGAAGAATAAAATCCATTAATATGTCAAAGGAACAATCAAAGAACAATTACTGCAGAAAAGCAGTTAACTTCTTGCAGCCCACAAGTAAGTGTCCCAACCAGACTTACTAATACTCATCAAAAGAAGCGTGGCCAGCAGGTCGAGGGAGGTGATTCTGCCCCTCCACTCTGCTCTTGTGAGACCCCACCTGGAATACTGTGTTCAGCTCTGGGGTCCTCAGCCCAAGAAGGACGTGGAGCTATTGGAGCGAGTCCAGAGGAGGGCCACAAAGATGACCCGAGGGTTGGAGCACCTCTCCTAGGAAGACAGGCTGAGACAGTTGGGTTTGTTCCGCCTGGAGAAGAGAAGGCTTCAGGGTGATCTTGTAGCAGCCTTCCAGTACCTGAAAGGGTCCTACAGGAAAGCTGCAGAGGGACTTTTTACAAGGGTATATGGTGATAAGACAAGGGGTAATGGCTTTAAACTGAAAGGGAGTAGATTTCGATTAGATATAAGGAAGAATTTTTTTTGCAATGAGGGTCGTGAGGCACTGGAAGAGGTTGCCTAGAGAAGTTGTGGATGCTCCATCCCTGGAGGTGTTCAAGGCCAGGTTGGATGAGGCTTTGAGCAACCTGGTGTAGTGGAGGATTTCTCTGCCCATGGCAGGGGGGTTGGAACTAGATGATCTTTAAGGTCCCTTCCAACCCAAACCATTCTATGATTCTATATTAAAATAATATATATATGAGAAAATACATACCTGTGTAACTAAAGTATGTATGATTCCTTGTCCACTTGGTTTTAGGGAAGTAGATTGTACTTGGCAGATCCTGATTTAATCCTTTTTTTGGTAATTATTTCCTCTCCGAAGGCCTCCTTATTTTTGATATAATAAAGATATAGTAAACTCTAATAGGAAACCTAATTTTCACTTAGTGCCTTCCATGGTTTCCACCTGTACCTTGTACGTAATAGCCTGGCTTCTATTAGAACAATCTGATATGAATGATTATTTTTTCTGGATTGCTATTTCTTAGTCTTATGAGTTTTGGGAAAGAACTGCAATTTCTTAAGACTTTTGACACAAGTTTTACTGTTTGCTTGCAGAGGGTTTTTGTTTTGTGATATCACCACCTTGTGTTACTAGTTGGGAATATTTTTCTTTTGTGCTTTCTTTAAACAGATACAGACTAAATTCGAGCATCGTATGCTAATGCATCAAGAAATGAAACAGAACTTAGAGAAAAAGAAAAAAGTTCTAGAAGATGAAATAGCTATGTTTATTGAGAAGAAAGCTGATGGTGAATTGCGCCAATCACAAGCATCTGTCTCTACCCCTGTTGTTAGTTTGAAGAGAGACAAGGACCGCAAAACGTAAGTCTGATCTTACATCTAGCTGATGCTAGTCATCAGAGGCAGCATTAAAAACACTCTTCACATACACTTTTATAATGCAATTTTCAGTAATCTTTTAGAAAAGATACAAACATGCTCCTATTCTGTTATGTGAAGACAGAAGTGTGTAAAATACCCTCATGCTTTGCTTTACTTTTAGAGTAATTGCTGTATGTTCTATGAGCTTGCTGTCTTTTTTTTTTTTTCCCTTTCTTCTTTTTCCATGAAGGAGCCAAGGTTTTCGGCTTGAAATCCTGTGCTTTGATGTCAGAAATGAAGAAACTGTGAAAGTTCATGAACAGAGCGAGAGGGAGAGAGAGAACTTAGAGAGGGAAAGAGATTCACCCAGGGAATTCCAGAAGTAGTATTTGATTGCAGCACTCAGGTTTTGAATGTAGGATATGTTAGTTTTATGAAGCAGTCTGACTGCTGCTGTCCCATAATACTAGATTTGTCTTCCTAGTACCGATTTTTGAGATTGATAAATTGGCTGTAAAATTACACCAAGTGCAGAATATGACCTGATAAACATTTTGTTTTCTTTTCTCCCACCTACTTCTTTCTTTCTCCACTCCCAAAATAAAAGCTTGAGTAAACTGTGAAATTTCAGAAGTGTATTCAAAAGTAGTCTCCAGAATAACATGCCCAACTTCTTCATATATAAACATTGAAATAAATGTTCATATATAAATACAAAATTAAATTGAATTAATTTTTTTCTTCTCCAAAAGCAGGAGTCAATTAACTTATTAATTTCCTTTCCTGATAGATTATCACTTTACTGCAGATAACATTTTGTTGATTAATATCTTAACTGCAATTGAAAGCAGATTTTTTTTGGACAGAAATTACTCATAACTGCTAGATTATGAAAAACTTCAGAAGCTAGATGGGTGCATGTATTTCCACAAATATCATCAAGACAGCTTTGACATTTTTTGGATGTATGCTAGCAGACTGCTTGTGTTTTTGCCAAAATTTATTAAATTTCAAGTAATGTTACTGAGTTCCTTTTCCTAGGCTCCTTTTTCTGAATTTACGTATTCTGAAAGTGGAATTCTTGCTAACAAAAGTCATTATCTGCACTATTATGAGTAACTCTCAACTTCCAAAAAAAATGTTTAGATTTGTCTTCTCTATTGTAGCTTTATTTCTTCAGAGTATGTTACAGTTTATATGCTCACTTTTGTTTTTCAGTTCCAGCTTTACGTAATACCGATGATAGAAGAAACAACATTGATCATTTCTCTTGAGGAAGCAATGATTCACAGCGTGCTTTTGGAGGTATAGGAGCTGCAGTTTCTTACTGAGGGATTTGGAAGATCTCTCTTGTTGCTGCGTGCTGCAAAAGAAGAACTTTGAAGTATGATCTGTACACGTGATACGGTGCTGCAATTACTGTAATAGCCATCTTGGACTTTCTGTTACGAGTTTGCCTTGATACGCACTTGCCTTGCATACACGTGGCCAACTTGCTTTCATTTTAGATGCGTTGTACCAAAGAAAATGTCTCTGCCATAAACAATTCCATTCATAATATGAATGTTGTAGTACAAAAGTATTCAGTGAATATATCCACTATAACCTTTCTAAAGAGTTATTTTCGTATGGTATATTAGTCTACTAAATATTAATACAACTGTTGACATAATTCAACCATTTACTGATTTTGCTGGTAGATTGTTTATAGACTTTTATGTACAAGCACTGTCCCAAATTTCAGATATGGTCTTTCTAATGAAAATTTACTGAGATATTTTCGAAGTGCTGTAATGTTGCATGATAGTTTATCTGGCATTACGAACTTCGTGTGGAAAGTACCTATAATTTTTTGATGCTTGTGACTGTGGTGTTTCGTTACAGCAGAAGCTGAAATTTACAAAAACTATTAACTACAAGAGCTATGGGTTAAAACAAGTTCGAAATGTTTTTTACATTTTCAGTAGCCTTGATAACTAATGGGAAACTATAAGAAGTGCAGTTTTAAGAGTGAAATACTAACTTGATGGAAATAAAATACGTTGGTTTTGCTTAAGTGTTTCTGTTGTTCTGGTTCCTCTCCCTCCTATGTTATTAAAAACAAGGAGTAAGATTTCACATTAATCTGAAAAATATAAATGTTTTGCATCTGTTTTAAATGTCTTAAGTTGTTTATTGATTGGAAAAAACACGCAATTTGTCCATACTGTGCCAGAAAGGTGATATGACTTATGATATACTTGTCATATACCACTGTACTCATTGTAGAATCATAGAATATCTCAAGTTTAAAGGGACTCATAAGGATCATTTAGTCCAGCTCCCTTCTCCTCACAGAACTACCTAAAACTAAACCGTATGATGAAGAGCATCATCCAGATGCTCCTTGAACTCCGACAGTGTTGGTGCCACTGCCCTGGGGAGTCCGCTCCAGTGACCCACCTCACCTTCTATTTTACTCACACGGTGATGCATATCATGTAATATTATTTTCCTTCAATTCTGTAGCAATGGGAAGGAATAGAAGCTAAGATATATAAACCCTTCATTGACCAGGAAACGTTAAACTGCTAATTCGATCAGCTCGACAGGTGCAGCAGGCTGCAACATAGGAGGGAAGGGTTAAGAGGAGATATCCGTTTAGCCTGTGCACTCAGCCGGCATATAACTGATGCTTCTTTCAAGAGAAGAAAATGGGCCAGAGCCAGGCCTTGTGATTGCTGTCTGATTGCTCCTTCCTGAGCAAAATGTAGTGTGATGAAGGACTATTTTTTGTTTGGCTTTATACCATTGACTGGCCCATTTGCATCTATTTGATTAGAAACAAGAGATCTGCTCTCCTTAAAGGAGGTAACAGCCAAATGAACAAAAAACCCACAATTTTTTAAACTGAGCAGTAGATTTGGAAGTGTTTTCAAGTGATGTTGAGCAGAATGTAATTGCACAATTGAGTGATGTGTACTGTCAGCACTCAGTTATCCCCGTGTGGGTTATCTCAGCTGCTGATGTTCGTTAGCTCAAGCACAGCTCTTCATGAGCGTTATGAAACTGCAACAGAAGACAGATTTAGCTGTCTGTGGTGTGGCCACTTTGCTGAGGACAAAGCCTGAGATGGTTAAGTACTGTTTGACCTAGATAGCTCTGTGCTTGGCCAGTACAAGGGGATGTGCTGTGCTTTGACAGCTGGGAACCGTGAATAGGACCACAGGGATACCATATGTCTTGGTCAGAGTAGGTTTATGTTCAGTTGCATGTGTTGGCCCTGCAGGACTCAGCAGTGAAACAAAACTGGTGCAGGCACCTGTGCAGGTCTTTGGAACAGATGACAACTAAAAGGAGTTTAACAAGTGGGTTTTTGTTTTTTTCCTGATACTCATTTAAGCAGTGGAGAGTCATCTGTAGGTATGGGAGATTTCATAGTTGTGTTGTTTCAGGTCACCTAAAAATGAGATATCGGATAAGCACACAAGTGCACATCACAGCCTGACAGTCAAATGCAGTTCAAAGAATTACAAGGGAACAACTAACAGTATCTCCTGAAAGTGGAGAATTAATAGTGGTAGTAAATAAAAGTGTATATGCCTCACTGCAGTTTATCTTAGTTATATACTTTTTAATTGAACACTTCAGAGAGGTTTATTCTGCAGATGAAATTATTTCAGGACCACTAAGGTCTTTTTATTGTTATAGTACCTTCTGCAAGTGGCTACTGCGAAGACTGTTCATCGCCTTTACAAATCCGAAGCCTTTGCCTTTATAGATCCTTTTCTTAGGATAATTTTCATATATATTTTGTATATTTATTCTTAACTATATCTTTAAAATTACTTTGCCACGAGTAGACACAGCCAGGATGCATAAGTGGTTTTATCTTAAATGTTCTGCTAATAGAATAGCGTTCCCTACATATTTGATGTCAGAAACATATTTAGATTTGCATTGTGAAATTAGGTAGAGAATATACTGGACTTCAAAAATAAAGAATGTATGGACATTGGAAGCAAGGACAGGCAACATGGGATGACTACAGAGATGCTGTTTGACACTGTAGGGAGAAAATTTGTGGAGCCAAAGCTTGATTAGAGTTGAAGCTGGAAGCACTGTCAAGGAAGAAAAAAAGAGCTTTTAAAATATGTTAAAAGTGAAAGGAGGATCAGAGATAACTTTGGTCTGTTGCTTGATGAGGTCAGTCACCTCACAAATAGGGTTGTAGACAAAGCAGAGATGTTAATGCTTTCTTCACCTCTGTCTTCAACACCGATAATGAGCCTTAGGACCCTTGGAGCCTGGTGTTGAAAGACCATGATGAGGGGATGATAAACTCCCAGCTGACCCTGAACTTGTTTGAGACTTACTGCTCCGACTGAATGCATATAATCTATGGGGCTCAGTGAGATTTATCCCAGGGTACTGAAAGAGCTGGCCCATGTTATCATGGGACCTCTCTCCATTATTTTTCAATGATCTTGGAAGTCTTGAAAGATCCCAGTCAACTGGAAGCTGGCAAATGTTGTCCTAGTTTTCAGGAAGGGTAAGAAGGAAGACCCTGGTAATTACAGGCCTGTTAGTTTCACTTCAGTGCCTGGTGAAATTACAGAGAAGGTTTTTCTGGGACTTCTTGAAAAGCACTTGAGAGACAACACAGTCATTGGTCATAGCCAGCACAGGTTCATGAGAGGAAAGTCCTGCTTAACTAATTTAATTTCCTTTTATGACAAGGTCACTCATCTAGTTGACCAAGGGAAGCCAGTTGATATGTTTGGTTGTTTTTTTTTTTTATTTTAGCAAAGCTACCGCTGAGATGGGGTAGTCCTGGTTAAACATACAAATTAGGGAATGAGAGGCTGGAAAGCAGCTCCACGGAAAGAGATCTGGGGGGTTGGGTTGATAGCAAGTTCAATATGAGCTGACGGTGTGCCCTGGCAACCAAAAGGGCCAACTGTGCCCTGGGTTGCATGAAGCACAGCACAGCGAGCTGGTCAAGGGAGGTGACTGTCCCACTCTACACTACACTGGTGCAGCCCCACCTCGAGCACTGTGTGCAGTTTTGGGTGGCTCAATATAAGAAGGACATCAGACTATTAGAATGTGTCCAAAGGAGGGCAACCAAGATGGTGAAAGGCCTTGAGGGCCAGGCTGATGAAGAGTGGCTGAGGTCGCTTGGTTTGTTCAGCTTGGAGAAGAGGGGGCTGAGGGGTGACCTCATTGCAGTCTACAACTTCCTCAAGGAGAGCAGCAGAGGAGGAGGTGCTGATCTCCTCCCTCTGGTGACCAGGGATAGGACACGAGGAAATGGAATGAAGCTGTATCAGAGGAATTTCAGACTGGACATTTAGGAAAAGGTTCTTCACTGAGAGGGTGGTCGGTCACTGGAACAGGCTCTCCAGGATAGTGGTTGCAGCACCAAACCTGTCAGGGTTCAAGGAGTGTCTCGATGACGCTCTTAGTCATACGGTTTGGTTTTAGACAGTCCTGTGAGGAGCAGGGAGTTGGACTCGATGATCCTTATGGACCTCTTCCAACTTGAGATACTGTATGATTCTATGATTTTAACTTATGGAAACACAAGCCTCTTCTGTACAGCGACAACATCATCTCTATATAGAAAGGAAAATACTCAAAAATGACTAACTTTTCAAGACCTTTGTGAAGATTTGTGTAATTCACATTCGATGTATCACTGCAAAAAGAAATTTAGTGTAATTCATAGACAGGTAAATTACCGAACTGATTTTTTATAAGGTACTGAGGCATCTGCCTCCTTGGTTTCTTTAATAAATATATTTTTTTAAAATCCAGATCCTAGCACTGAGGCAGCAAAATACTGATAGCTAGGTAAAGATACTTGCAGGATTTTAAGCCAGAAAAAAAAGGCTTCAGCAGGAATATCACTAGGGTGCGCTCGAAGAACACGGCTTTTGCGCTTGGGAAAGGGACTGTGGCACTGAGCAACTGTCACCTGCCCTGAGCAACCCCCTCTGCTTGAACCTGCTTTTGTCAGGGGAGTTGGAGATGTTCTCCAGAGGCCCTTTCCAACATCAGCAATTCTGTGATTCTGTAACCCATTTAGCATGAGCAATTTTTTTTTCACAGAAGAGAATATTAACCTATTTTCTGTAGAAACAAAGCTGAAAGCACAGGAGGCAGTGTAAAAGCAAGTGCAGTGAGGGCTCTGAGCTGATGTGGTTGATTATATCTGCTAGTGCATTAAAATTCTGAAATCAGTCTTTATAATTTGAAAAATTTAGAATACAATTGCATCTCATTCTGATATAAAATATTTTTAAAAGACTTCCTAGAAATGTGTATGAAAATATCATATTTTTCTTGTTGGGAAGTGCTATTGAGATGTGTCAGGCTGGTTTCTAGCTGATCATCCTGTGAGCCTTAAACTTTCTGAAAAGGAGTATTATGGAGCTGCACAAATGTGTTTCGGTATCAGATCTTTAAGTATCTATTTTTGGGGTACTTGTACTTACAATCCATAAATAATCATCTCTTGGCACTTTTATGTATCACAGTTTATTAGTTAAATTTTCATAAACAAGGAACTCATCAAACTAATGGTTTCAGAATTAAATTTCTTCCAACAGATGCTTGACTTTTTCTGATTTTCATATCTAAGTGTGTAGGATTTGGTTATTTTCCTATTTATATATAAAAATCCATAATTTTTAATAAATGTATATACATGAAGAGTTGTATCTCACTCCTACCTGTCTAGATATGTGTACGTGAGTATTTTAACACTGTCCTGCATGACATCCTTGTCTATAAATTGGAGAGACATGGATTTGATAGATAGACCACTTGCTGCATAAGGAATTGGCTAGATGGTCGCACTTGAAGAGTTCTTCTCAACAGCTTGTTGTCCAAGTGGAGGCTAGTGATGAGTAGCGTTCCTCAGGGGTTGTTATTTGGGCCAGCAATGTTTAATGTCTTTGTCAGCCACATGGACAGTGGGATGGAGTGCACCCTTAGCAAGTTTGCTGACATCACCAAGCTGTGTGGTGTGGTCAACACACTGGAGGGAAGGGATGCCATCCAGAGGAACCCTGAAAGGCTTGAAAGGTGGGCCTGTGAGAACCTCATGAAGTTCAACAAGGCCAAGTGCAAGGCCCAACATGTGTTGGGGCACTCCCAAGCACAAATATAAGCTCGCTGGAGAATGGATTGAGAACAGCCTGGAGGAGAAGGACTTGGGGGTGTTGGTTGATGAGAAGCTCAATATGAGCCGACAACGTGCGCTGGCAGCCCAGAAAGCCAACTGTATCCTGGGCTGCATCCAAAGAAGCGTGGCCAGCAGGTCGAGGGACGTGGTTCTGCTCCTCTGCTCTGCTCTCATGAGACCCCACCTGGAATACTGCGTTCAGCTCTGGGGACCCCAACATAAGGACATGGACCTGTTGGAGCAGGTCCAAAGGGGGGCCACAAAGATGATCCAGGGGCTGGAGCACCTCTGCTATGAAGACAGGCTGAGAGAGTTGGGCTTGTTCAGTCTGGAGAAGAGAAGGCTTCGGGGTGACCTTCCAGCAGCCTTCTAGCACCTAAAGGGGGCCTACGAGAAAGCTGGAGAGGGACTTTTTACGAGGGCATGTAGTGATAAGACAAGGGGCAATGGCTTTGAACTGAAAGAGGGCAGATTTAGATTAGAAATAAGGAAGAAATTCTTTGCTCTGAGGGTGGTGAGACACTGGAAGAGGTTGCCCAGAGAAGCTGTGGATGCTCCATCCCTGGAGGTGTTCAAGGCCAGGTTGGATGAGGCTTTGAGCAACCTGATCTGGTGGCAGGTGTCCCTGCCCATGGCAGGGAGATTGGAACTAGATGATCTCTAAGGTTCCTTCCAACCCTAACCATTCTATGATTTTGTATAGATCACTCACAACAAGTGCCACAGTTAGCTAAGAGTGGTTGTCAGGCTGTGCAATCCCTGAGCAATTCAAGAGACTATTTTAGTGCTAAACACTTGGCCTTGATGCCTGCTGGCAGTTTCTGTATTCCCTTGTGCTGTGAGTGGGAAATCTTTACTACCCCATCAGTCTGCACACTTTTGGAGGGATTGATCCTTCCCACTGAGAAGAGGCTGCAAGGCAGAGCTTTCAGCACCCATAAGATTTTACTTCCCTGTCCTCACAGGGTGGAGATTTGGAGCTAGTCCTTCCTCCTCAGGAAGATGCTAACTTCTTCACCCAAAGCTTAGAAAAGGCAGAGACCCTGGTAGTCATCATCCCTGAGGAGGGAAAAGAAGATAATTAGCATGTTTAGAAAGAGGATAAGAGGGTGCTGGTATTTGCATAGCCTTTTTGGACTAGATTTTTCATGACACGTACTTGCAGCTATTTTGTTGCGATGGTGGTTATTTGCTTAGTTTTGGGAATGCCAGAGATGGAGTACCATTCTCCCTCACGCTGGCAGTGTGAAGATACTTGGTCCTTTCAGTCTTCTTGGGAAACATCACGACCCCAGAGCATTTTGGTAGAGCCAGCTGAGCTGGCTGGCAAGGTGTGCGAGCAGCCAGAGAGCTGAGACACGCAGAACTCTGTTGCAACCTTCCCTTTAAGAATTGTTAGCCTCCCGGCACGCTGTTAAAGACTCATTTGACTTCCAAGCTCCAGTGAAAAATTCTTACTAGCTGCCATCTAGAAACACAGCAGGCAATATTGATGGACTGTGCAGAGGAATACAAAATACCGGTGCTGGTTTATGACTGTGTTCACAGTAGATGAATGACATCCAAGCTTTGCCCCAAGGTCAAATCCTTCTATACCTGTAATAATTTAAAACATGCAAATGCACAATGCAAATACCTGTATGTGAGGAATAATTTCATTGTCTATCCTGACGGAGTTTGAGATTGGTGTGTGTGTTTTGTCTCCAAAGTTACAGAAGTGTTTTTGCTCATGCTAGCTTCTCAAGGAAAAAAAAAATCTTAGGCAAGTTAGAGTATCTTCTGACTGTTTCTCAATCTTCAGTGTATTTATTTGCACAAAATATATTAAGAAGTTGGAAGACGCTGCTTGCATTTACAGTTGGAAAATGAGACCTAAAGTGAATAGGACTCAGATTTTTTTAAGCATAATCAGATTATTGTTTTTATTTGCACCCATTCAGTGAAAATAAGCCATGGAAGTAAATGCATCATAGCTTTTAATACGTAGTTACAGTCACACAGGAAATCTGTGATGGACTAGGTGCTTGGGCTGACATCCTTTGCTGGTACTAAGCACGGGTCTGTGCTCCCCAAGCTTGTATGTAGTTCTCAAACCTGCTATTGTTTTGGCTGATAAAAAAAAAAACAGAGGAGCTTTTGTGGAGGGTGATCTACGTAAGGAGGAGAAGGATGCAATCTGAATTCTGACTACTTTGAATTAGGTTTGCATGAGACCTTTGTCTCCCTAAATCCAGAATTTAAATGCCTTATGCTGTTGCTTCTAGTCACTTAGGTTTTAGAGAGGTATTCATGTACGTGTTCAATGTCTCCAAAACCATACTGGAGTTCCTGAGGCACCATGGTCCGTGGTGTAGACCTGAAGTGTCTGTGAGTGTCTCCTCATTAGAGGAGAGAATTGCCTGCCGATACGTAATTTATCCTGACTTGTCAGTCCATCTTGCTGACATTTTTCAGTTTTATTTACATAGTAAAGTGTGCATTGATCCTGAAAGAAAAAAAACAGCAAGTTTAAGTTCATGTCAGATTTTACTCATTGCTCCAGTATGGATGCAGTTTGTTTTAAATGAAGGTGTTTCAACAGGAGGTGAGGAAGACCTACCTCAAAATTTCCCTAACCTGATGGACAAGATCATCGTCTGAAAGGTGAGAAATCAAATCCCTGCTCCGAGTCAGGCAGAGCAAGGGGCTGGGTTTAAAACTCTTCATACTCGGAAATTATTTGTGAATGTATTTCCCGTAGTTTCTTATGAGGCAGGGCTTTCTCCAGTTGCAGAATGACAAGGCTTTTTGGGAGGGCAAGTGTTTACATGTGACTGCTGGGAGGCTCTGAAGTCATCAGGAGGAAAACAACAACAAAACAATGAAAAGAAAAAAAAATCTTTTAACATGCTCCATTGCAGACTCCCCTGTCCGGGAAGGTGGCAGTCTGGCCCTGGGAGCTGTCTCTTGCTGAGGAGCCTTCTGTAGCCTCCTGTCTTGGTCCAGCCTCAGGCTCATCCCTGACCTTACTGATCCAGCTTTGGCAGAGGCTGAGCCAGTTTCTAACCAAATGGACAGTATCTAGGCACAAACTCCTTTCCACTTGAGCACACAGACAAAGGCACCATTCGTATTTAGGTGGCTGAAGAGAAGGAGACCAACAAGCCATCTGATTGACGGCATCCTGTGACAGTGGCACAGCTACCCCAGGGCACTGCCAGCAGGCAGAGCGGGGAGGAAAGGCTCCAAACGCCTTCGTCTCCCTCATAAATCTGTGCTGGGCTGATCTGTGTCTAGCCTGGATTCTCTAGGACAAACTTGAGATGTACCCAGTCTCTTTGGGATACTGCAGTTCGGTGAGCTGAATTTTAAAGATTACCAGCAATGCTGATGCTTTGTTTCAGTAATTTTTGAAGAAAAGAGTAAAATCCTAATTAAAAGACTGTCCGGTGTGTATTTTCATGTTCAAGAAGGTACTACCCTCACATTGTGGTGGGGCTGGAAATGGCACAGGTTATGAATCCAGTCATTGAAAATATGATCACAGAAACTAAAGATCATAATAACCTGAGGGCACTGCGGATAATATTCTTGGTAAGTGAAATGTAATTAGGTAGATGGAGCAGCAGGTTTCCCCAATAAGGGCTTGCATGCCAGTAATATGTTTTGAATACATGCTACTTTGCCTCCGAGGTCAGGAGTGATCCTCGAGAGTTTTACTGGACAATAAAACGGAGTCTGTATATTGGCAGAGCTTATTGGATCAATAGTAAAGATGCTGCATTGGAAGCTTTGGATTAATGATTGCTGCGAGCGGTTGGCTGAGGTTGTCACTATAAGTACACAAATAAAGGAATTGCAACCTAGTATGCTCATTGCTAAAAGCCATGTTTGGAAATTTGCCTGGACAGGGCGTTTAAAAACACCTATGTGCCTTTAAAACATTATTTACAGCTTTAAAATTCTTATGAAATGCACTAAGATAAATGTCATATCTCAGGAACTAGCATCTGAAGCAGTAAATTCCCTGCCCTCTAACAGAAACACAAAACTTTCCTGAAGAAGTGGTAACTTCACTTTTTGGGACCTGTCTTGCACAGCCTGGGAGCTGCGGGTGTGTTGGTGAGTTTGACTGGTTAGGAAAAAAAAAAAACAAGATAAAAATCCTGTTTGGGATGAAATTAAGTTGAAAGTACTAAAAATGGCATGCAGCCCATCAGAAACCCTGCAGAAGAATTTACAGATGGATATGCTTTCAAATAAAATAATTTTACCCCAGCCAGTATTCAGTCAAGTTTTAAACAGAAAAACTACAAAATTATCCCCAATCTTGTAACTATGCCAAGTGTGAGAGAAACACTGGTCGAGGTGTCCGCTGGGTGCCTGGTATTTCTGGTGTCATCCTTAATCTGCTCACCTTCAATAGCTGAAACCCAGTTCATGACTTCAAGTTACTACAAACATTCTTCAAATAAAACGTTTTGATGTAGACGCTCATTAAAAAATAGACTTGAGGCTGGGGACTTCTGTTTTTTTGAAACATCAGATCTCTTTGCAGGAAAGGCTGTTTTTAAAGAATGGTACAATAGTCTTGGAAATGTAAGTTCTTGGAAATCAGGAAGGAAAGGTATATTGTGGTTGCTGTCAGCCTGTTTTTCTCCGAATCTTCTACTTGGTACATATTTTGTTTATTTCTTCTCTCTGTATTTAAAGTCCGTTTTAGTCTAGTTTATGGAGGCCACCAGTGAGGGGTGCTAAATAACCGTCCTGGAGAGGCTGCAGCTCCTGGAGCTGTGTCCTGCTGAAAGCCAAAAATTATGTTTAAGCATAAAAACAAACCCCCAGGCAAAGGAAAGCTGTGAAAGCCTCACTTTATAAAGCCGAAATTAAAGGATCGTCAGGATTTTACTCCTCAGAAGCAGCCAGGATGGAAAATCCTGGGACAGTTTGAAGTCCTCTAGACTTCAGTGTCAGAAAGGATTCGGCAGCATGAGATGTGAAAGGCCGACTGGAGGGGACAAGGTCTTTGGTGCGAGCAACCGGGGGCGGGGGGTGGGCAGAGAGGAGAGCTGCCGGGGCAGGGATGGCCTGGCAGCAGTGAAAATCTTGACCTTCCCAAGGTGGGGAGTTTCATACAGTGTATTTTAAAGCTTAGCTATTGCAAAGGAAGACTCTTGGGATTTTTCTGCCTTGTCTTAGTTGTCAAATATGTGAGAGATTCTTTTGATTTAGATCAGATCAACAGTGTGTTTTCTCACTGTGCACATTTTATTATTTTCTTTTAATTAGAGACATAACAGCATATCCTTCCTCTTCCATATTAGCCACTTGCTCACTAAATCTTCTGGTGAAGATTCTCAGCCTTAAAATCTCAAAACGTGCATTACCCAAGTCCAAAAGAATGGTCTTTGGTAATATACTCAGTGATTTACATCCCAAAACCATCCTTCAAAGTAAAAACTGCACAGTTGATGTCCCTACCCTGGTGAAGCTGGAAGGCACGTCGGCTCCGTCAGGCGCCATATGGATGCTTGCCACTTCCTCAGGTGATGCTCTGGAGTGGTGTCTCAGGTCGGGTTTGGAAGTATTTTAAAGCGCACATTAAAGGTGCAGATATAAACACGTAAGACAACAGATACACCAGAAAACTCCCTTCTTAGGAGAAGGAAATCCCTTTTTGAATTTCTGATGGGACTTCTTGTAGGGTTGGAGGGGGTGATGTCTCGTCCTCTTAAGGAAGGGGAATAGGACAGGAGCAGTCCTGTTGCAGCAAATGGTAGAGGCAGTAGAAAAAAAACCTCTTTCACCAGCTGAAAGTCAGCTGTGGCAATGGAGTATTTTCCTCTCTGTCAGAGGCAAAGGGAGTACTTGAATCCTGGCTCCTAAATGACAGTTTCCTATAGGTCCCTAAAGAGAAAGGCTTTTCTTCTCCTTTCTGAACAAAACCCAATGAAATAAAACATGTAATTTCATTTCATTCTGCACAAATTGCTCCTCTGGGCACAATGAAACATTTTGTTCTCAGGCGTGAGTGGGTCAGCGTGGTCTCAACACTCATCTGCTGTGTGAGGTTCATCCTTCAAGCTGCCGGAGAGGGTTTGGTCCGGGCTCCTGTGCTAACACCCTGGGCATCCTAATGATGCTCTGGGACAGACAGCATCCAAGCAACAGTCCTTACAGCTGGGCTGGGGGACAAGGCTTGCTGTTCATATGAAGTGGTCTGACTCTGGCAGGTGGGCAGGAGGATGGCTGAGCCTCAGCCTGGTTTGATGGCTGGAGGATCATCCTCAGAGCCAGATGGGGCAAGTTTGTCTTCATTCGGGAAGAGGACTGTCGCTAGCTCTTTGCCATTCAGGTGAATGCCTTGATTGCTCAGCCGGTGGTAGCAGGGAAGGGGCTACTACCTTGGGGTTAATTTTCAGATAATTTGGGGATGAAACCCAAGCCTTTTGGCAAAGAGGAAAAATAATCTCCAACTCGGTCTCCTCGTCTGCTAGTTCCTGTTCAGGGCCAATGCCCAGCACCAGCTTGCATTTTTTTTCTGTGCCTTTCTGTGATTGCATTTGTAGGTCAGGGGGTCTCATCTCCTTGCCTTAGTGTCTGCTGCCCGTCAGCAAGTTGCTGGCAGCGGGGTGGGCAGCCCTGCGATTTAGCCTGGAGGGGTGCGACTCTTCCCTGGGAATGCAGTGCCGGGACAAAGCTGGTTAACTGCAAGCTTCTGGTTCGTGTAGTGTGCATGCAGCATGGACAACAAGTAATGTCTGTCACCCTTTTGCAAAAGATTTGAAGGTAAGAGCTTATTGAGCGCTGCTTGGGAGGGT
Organism: Tauraco erythrolophus; assembly: GCF_009769465.1. Classification (NCBI taxonomy): domain Eukaryota; kingdom Metazoa; phylum Chordata; class Aves; order Musophagiformes; family Musophagidae; genus Tauraco; species Tauraco erythrolophus. The sequence goes on along the minus strand of NC_141465.1, from coordinate 67,387,015 downwards.
TTGCACTTTGATTTATTGAATTGCCACTTTTTTGCATGCTGTTGCGCAGGCTGACACCTCTGGAGTGTGGGACCATGTGCTGAGGCACCCAAAGGAAGGCAGGAGGATTGAGGAATCTCTGCAGTGCTGGGGTTACTCTCTTGGGGCACCTGGCTGCGATGAAGCTGCCCATAGCATCTCCCTCACCCCAGGGCCTGAGCCAGGGGGTAGCCACCTGGCTCCCTTGGCTCTTAGCAAGGCAGGGACTCTTGACAGGGGATAGGAGGGGTTCTGCATCCTTCCCCCCTAGATAACACTATCACAGCATCGACTGTGTGGAAGTTAGATACAGATCTCAGTGTCCCCAAACCTGCAATATGACCCCGTGCTTTAAGAGCTGTGTAACTCCCTCTGAGAAAAGCTGTGCTCTTCCAGGCTCCTGTTCTCTCTCTCACTTTCACACATGCACACGCTCATTCTTCCTCTCTGGCTTGCAGACATATTTTAGCCCTGTCACGAAACATCTGTGGGTTTGATTGTTTTCCCCAGGTACATTGGGTTGCACCTTCTTCAGGTTCAACTTCATGGTTATTCTTTGTCCATACAGGATTTGTGCACTTTTCCAGGTCCTGTTGTATTATTTCTCTGTCCTCACTTGTGATTGTAACACCTCCCAGCTCCATCTCGACTCCAAATGCAGCATGCTATTTTCTATAAAGACTAATATAAAGACATCAGCTTGACATCAACTCGGGTATCTGCCAGGACATGTGCTCCCGACTAGACTACTCTTCTGCTGTATGCCCTGAAGAAATGAAGCAGTGACAAGTTGGTGGGTTGTCTTGCTTCACAGCCAAGAGTATGAGGTCATGCCTTGCTGATGAGTACGACGTAACCAGCTCAGCTGTGAGTGACTGGGTGGTCAGTCAGGCTAAGCCTGTCGGCTTGTTACTGGCGTGAAAAGCTGGATTAGCCCGGAGGGACTCGTGAGGGGTGTGGGGAGACCCTGTGGTACTGAACCTGGGACTTGACCCTGCTTCCCTGCTCTTGTTTTTACTTTTTACAGGAGTATGTAGTGATAGGACATGGGGTAATGGCTTTACACTGAAAGATCGTATATTTAGATTAGATAGAAGGAAAAAATTTTTTATAATGGGGGTGGTGAAACACTGGAACAGGTTTCCCAGAGAAGTTGTGGATGCCCCATCCCTGGAGGTGTTCAAGGCCAGGTTGAATGAGGCTTTGAGCAACCTAGTCTAGTGGAAGATGTCCCTGCCTACAGCAGAGGGGTTAGACCTAGATGATTTCTGAGGTCCCTTCCAACACAAACCAGTCTATGATTCTATGATTCTATGATTCTATGATTCTATGATTCTTTGGCATCTGTACGGGCCCTGGGAGCTCTGCCTGTCCATGTTCAGCTCTGAAACAGGGATGGTATTTCTCTGCGGTCAGGAGTGCTGGAAAAAAATAACCTTTCCAGGCCTAATATGAGCAGCTATCAAAAACTGAAATGTTGGCATTTTTTAAGGCACGGGATAGGCATGGTAATGACTGGGGACTAGGACTCACTTTAAGCTTGCACAAAAATCGAGCAGGCAACAAGAACCAGAGCTGTGGGTGATTACATGGGTGAGTCTGTGCACACACATCCACACCGAGGCTCTTTGCATCAGAGGTAAAGCACCTCGTGCTGGATGTGCAAAGTATGGTGTTTCCCCAGATGGCAGATTAGAGCAGGAAGAGCGCTCATTTAGTGTAATTCTACCCTTATATTTTCACAAGGGCTGGGTAAATATTTCAGCAGCCAGGAGCTCTTTTGTGCTTGTTGCTGATGGACGTGCTTGTCTGCTTTGTGTTTGTACGGCTTCAGTGGTCCCGTGGTGTCAGAGGGATGGAGAGCAGATATCCAGCTTCAGGGGCCACACGGGATGGAGGGCAGAAGTGGGCTGGCGTTGTCTGGGAGCTCTCCTGGAGGGAGAAGAGCTGAGCAGTGAACATTTGTGTGACACCTCCACTCCCCTGGGTGTGAGTGCCAGGGGGATTTTGCCGCCAGCGCGGTCAGGCAGCCGTGTTGATGACCGTTTCAGGGAAGGGATGGGAGAGTTCCACCGTTTACCACTGAGGCCACTCTTTTCTACTTACCCTACCTGGGATTTTTGCTGGGCTCTGAGGTTTGCTTCTTTTTTCCTTCCTCTTCCCTACTTCTCGCAGCTTTGCTGCAGCCTCTCTGTCACTGAGGCTGTCTCAAGGGTTTAAGGAAGGACTCGGTGCAGCTTGGCAAGAGCAGCCAAAACAAAAGGAGATGAAACAACCCCCAAGTCTTGTTGGCTCAGGGGCAGCTGCGTGGGTTGCTGGTTCTGAGCTCTGTTTGTGAAGAACCCCAGCTCCAAGATGCTGTAGTGAGGGGGAAAGCAGAAATGCTCCTGGAGACCCGCCACAGTACTGATTTGGTTCTCTGGTTATGCAGGTGAGGAGGGATAAAAGCTCTGGACACAGGTGACGTTAGCCCTTGTTGCAGACTGCAGAAGGCAAAGTGTTGGCAGCGGGGCCACGCAATGCGAAGGACATACCTCTGCCAGGCACACAGTCCCATCAAAGATCTGCATTGCTAAATAAGCCTGTGGTTATTTTTCATCTTCTGGGAGGTCCTAGTGTGTCCTGCTTCTGCACCATCATATTTTTTCCTTCCTCCCGTTCAGCTTTGCCACATGGGCTCATGGTCCTGTGGTAGCCCGTGTGTTGGCTGTGACAGCCCCGACACCCTTGGGCCAGAGCTGCACTTTGGCTGAGCATCCCCTGGATGCTGGAGTAGCCCCCACCAACCCTGTGGCCCATCTGCTTCCCTCTGTGTGTCCCAGCTCCTGCCCAGCCCTGAGCGAACCCACGGCCAGGCAAAAGTGTGGGGTCCCTCAGCAGCATCGAGGTGGTGTTGGGGCCGGACATGGCAGTGGGCTCTCATCTCTTCCTGGGTTGAAAACACTTTATAAACACTTGAGAAAAAGAAAAAGAAGAATGAAAAGAAATAAATTTGACACACTTAAAAAAGTGACCTATCTGGAACTAGGTTGCAAAACATATTCAGCTAAAAATATAAGGAATACTTTAATAAAGTCAAGTCAGTATTGTAGCAGATTAACTTCCAAAAACCTGAGGTGAAAACCGAGTTACATGTATTAGGATATGATGGAGATTTAAGTGGGACATTAAAGAGATGCATTCTGAGTAATATATCGGATTTGCTGTAATTTTGTGAAGTCAGAGGCAGGTCTGGCACTGTGCCTTCCTTCACTTCGCTAATGCATCATATGAGTGCTTGACGTCGTCAGCAGCTGGAAAAGAGCGGGCACCAAGGGCGGATTTTGAAATTCACACTATCACGGTTTGGCCCAAGCGATGGCTTAAAGGGGCTAAAATCAAGCCTGAAACCTATCTGAATGGAAAATAGACAGTTTTTATATCCACACATATTACTGGCATTTCTATCCAGCACCTCAAAAACAGATTCATGTTTAAATTACAGCACTCTACTCGGTGAGGACAGTAGTTTCAGACTTGCTGCAAAGGTCTTTTGTGTGACAGTCTTCTTAAAAACATTATTTTAGGGTCTCTTCAATTCAGCTATGGTTGCTGTTAGAAAAGACCGCGCTGCCACGGTACACAGGGACACGGCGCGAAAACAAAGAAAAACTCTAATCGGCATCGAGCCGTGAGGAAACTAAATTTTACCTTAACTGCGTTCGGTTCTTCTGCCATCGCCGTCGCGTGCCAGAGGCTTTTTTTCCTAATTGAAAATGATAGCTCCCTGGGTGCTGGGGAGTCATGTGGCAGCCTTTTATTGCCGGGCGGATTATGTGCCCGCTATATTTCGCACAGCGCCTGGAGAAATGCGGCAGATTTTATTGATATGAGGGACAGTCCCTCATCGGGTTTTTTTTCACACTTGTGTCCTTAGTGCAGCTCATTTCCAATTTTATTAACATCTGGGATGTGGTAGGAAGGCTTCAGTACAAAAATTAGCGGAGGGTTCAGGAAGAAAAATTCCCTGATGCTTGGATTACAGGGATGCACACGCGTACACTCCTGTTTACACGCACAAACATATTTCAGTAAAGGAAAATTTTTTGGGAGAAAAAGAATTCCTTGAATTTGTTTGGCTATGAAAAAGTTAAAGAAAAGGAATTCATCTGTCCTCAAAAAGGTTAATTTATTCTATCAAGCCGAGGAGATTAATGAAAGTGCAAAAACTAATATAGTTTAGAAACTAAGGCAGCTTTAGAAAGCGAGATAAGACTAATGACAAAATAAATCACCTTATAACCATTTAGCAAGAGTGGTTTATGACTAACGAGGTACTAGGTGGCTGTCCCTTTCCGAGCTGTGGCTGTGCCTCAGTGAGGCTGGACCAGCAGCTCCCTCATTCCCCGGTCATCCATTGAGATGGCACCTGCCAGGGCTGTGTCGGGCAGGGGGGACGCCTGCTGGAGCAGCAACTGGCGACCTGAACCTCCCCTGTCCTGGTCACCCTCTCTCACTTTCTCATAGTCTCTCTCTCTTGGCTAATGAATATTTATTTAGACAAAGTGAAGCAGCGCTTCTAACAAATCGTCTTGGGCAAAATTTAGCCTTAATTGGTTGCGCGTTTCCAGAGTGCTTTACTGTCCTCTGCTCAGGGTAAATGGGTAGAAGTGCAATAGTCCAGTGGCTCTTCCTATTAAACTGTGGGAAATGCTCAAGAATACGCTTTTCTGCCTTTAAATCTGAATGAACGCTGCCCTATTTAATGAAGGGCTCTTCTATGAGGACAGGAGAACGGAAGGAGGGAGAACTTCATTTTTTCCTCTTTGCTTCATTTTCCCTTTTGAACTGCCTGTTCCAGAGTTCTCCGCCATGAACAGAAACTTTGGACATTGGATCGTTTCTTAAATGAATCCTATTGCTGCATCTCTGGACTGGTGGCAGGTCATCAGAGGAAATCCAGAAGCTGCCAGAAGGCCATGCCCTTCAGACAAGGGAGTTATTCACAGCTCAGACCTCAGGGTGGCTTCCTTCAAGTTCCCGGTATTGTTTTACAGCCGACTCTTGCACCGCATGCAAACACAGCACCCTCTAACAGGTAGCCCTGGACCAGCTGAAGTAGCATCAATCGAAATGGCACGCAGCGCTGCAGCATCGTAAGAGGTCAGCAAGAACGCCTGGCTCTTTTAGGGGCTGGTACTAAAGCAATATGTATAAATATATGTGCGTATATGTGTAGTTTTTATGGGGGGGGTGTGTGTGTATGTGTATTTATCACAGTGGTGAAGGGAAGATCCATCGTCTTCAACTCGTGCAGCCACCTGCGCTGACGGGTGCAGCTCGCCGCTGGCAGAAGCAGTAACTGCTGGCTTTCCTCAACTTGCCCGCTCACAAGAGCTGCAGATCAGCAGCCACGTCGCCTCAGCCTTTTGAAAATCACCTGCGGTATTTTCTAACAACAGTAGATTAAAATTGTCCTTAGTCCTTCTTCTCCCATGGTGAGATGAGTCCCTTTTGAGGGATGCCCTGGCCGATCCCTGAAGGTCTCAGCCACAGGAGCAGAGCTGCTGGCTGAAGCTGAAATCCTGGCTGCCCCCTGAGGAGAGGGCAGAGCCCTCCTAGATGGGGCTACAGTCTCCACTCACCGGTTTCCCTTCCTAAAAGTCCAGATTACCACGGCTGCCCCTGGTGTATTCACTTACTTTCAAATGTCCCTTTTAACTGTAGATTTGGGTGAATTATTTGGCTATTCTACACTAAACGGTCTGAGAGCCCAACAATTTATAAACACACAACTTGTGTCACTTTTATAGATCTACTGTTTTTTTCCTGCCTTGTAGAGATTCATGCGCATTTTGCTGCATGAGACATATTTAAAACGGAAAATAAAAATAACACATTAATCCTTTCTTTCCTCTGCCTCCCAGATGAGCAAAACCATTGAAGTAGACTCAAACCTGCTCCTTAATTTACGGAGAAAAGCAGAAGCCGAAATCAAGCTCCGAGAAGATTAGCTTACAAATTTGCAGCAGTAAAAACCTCAGGGAGACCAATTCTGCGAGTTGCTGAAAGCTTCGAGTTGTTGAACCCCCCCCAGCTGCTGCAGACACCTATTCCTTCCAGGACAAGACTAAAGAAAATTATCACCTTCCCTGTGGAAAATGCCACATGGTGCAAACGCCAGCACATATCTCGTGCCTGCAGGCCCAGCTGCCATCAACATCGGCCCCGGCACGCTGCCAGCATGGTGCGGTGCCCTGGTACCCACTGCCCCTCACCCCAGAGCTCGGCACCATACAGAGCAATGCACTGAGCAGGTTTGAAGGTTTTGACTTTTGCAGTAACTTTTTTTTTACAACCTGCCAACGGGCACAAAAGCTGCTGCAGGTCCGACACGGGGCAGCCAGCACGAGCGGTAACCCCCAGCACGTGGTGCTGGGTGCGTTTCGTTTTTCAGCTGTGTCCTGAAACTGTTCCCGCGTAAGAGCGTTGGAGACACCTGGGCAGTGCCATCCTGTCTGAACCTGCTAATCTAGCAAGAGAAATAGGCCAGGAGCGCAGCAAATGTTTTTCTGCCTCTCCGAGGCATCGCAGTGTGTTTCATCAGAGAACAAGCTGGGAGCAATAGACATAACAGGATTAAAATGGTGGCTGCTCTGTCATTTTCCATGCTAACCTGGGTGTCTGCGAATTGCTGAAATAAGCCTGAAACGTTGCTGCTCTACATCTTGTTTAAAGAAAACCCATGCAGAATAACTGAGTCTGGTCCATTAAAATAATGTGTAAACACCGGCCCCACGGTTTAAGCGTCACATGTTTTGATAGCCTTTAGGAACTGAAAGGCAATTCTCGCCCCTCTCTGCATTATCATATAACCTCATCAGAAGATAAACTGCCTCTTTACCCCTAAACATTTTGCAATTTGCATTTAGATTGTTCGGTGCCAATGTTCGGGATAAGATACTTCCCAGCTCTGTCAAACAAAACCTGATTGTCATTTAGCAGCGTGGCAGTCAATTTATGTTTCCATTAATGCAGATCCCAGGCAATTATCCGGGGAGGGGAAGGCAAAAACCTTAACAAATTGCCCTCCTGTCTGCTAGGCTTATTTTCCAGTGGGCATCTGGAGGGCAAATTCGACATACCCGTGAAGAAGAGCAAGTGAATACCTTGCTGCTATTGCTGGGGAGAAAGGAAAGGTGTAGGGGGCAGCTCACGGACCCCTTGGCTGTGGAGCATCACACGAGACTCATCCCTGAGCGCTTTGCGGAGGCAACGGTGATGTGGGGTGGGGTCCGCACACCTGGGTAGGGAACGGTGGTGGGGATGTGTTGGGCTTTGACTTCCAACCTGATGCAGCGGTGGAGCCGGAGCCAGAGCCCCAGCAGGTTTCCTTGGGGCTGGTATGGCGCGTGTCCGCTCAGCAGGCGGAGATGCGCTGCCACTCACTGCTCTGTCCCCGTAGTCTCCTGGGCTGTGCCTGCACCCTCCTCAGAGTCCTGGGTCCCAAGCGTGGTCGTGCTTGCCCAGGTGGGATAGCAGAGGACATGCCCTCCTGGCAATAGGACTGCCTTCTGCTGCTGTCATGCACACCCCAAAATTGCCCTCCTGGGGCCTGCCAGGGGGTTGCATGCACTGACATGACTGGCATCAGCTTTACCAAGCTCTTGTGAGGGTGGGAAATGAAAATGCAGTATGTTTTCCTTCTCTGACGGTAAGTTGAAGGCATCCCTTCCTTCCCTCGTCTCTTAATGGCCTCATTTCTCCTCTGCCCCATCACTCCCATCACTGCTGCACTCCCCACAGGGAGCCCATGGGTGACAGCAACCTCACCGCTGAAGGCAGCTCCCTCACCGCTCACCCCCACCTTTTGCCAGGGTGCAGCCCGGCACCTCCCCAGCTGTGCAGCGCCGACAGAGCCCGCGCTTTCCTCGGCACAGCATTTCCCCGAGGACACTCACCTCTAACTAAAAAAGCCCCTTTCCAATGCCCTGCCTGAGAGGGGTGGGCAGATACCACTGTGGCATCCCCACTCCATGGCTGCTGTCCTCACTCCTGGGTTTTTCCGCACACACTCGTACGTGCGCACACAGGAGGCTGCAAAGCTCCTAATCCTGCATGCAAGATTCTTTCTTTTGCCTTTGCAAAAACACCGCATCGCATCTCGGCTGGTGCCAAAGTGCCATTTGTGTTGGGCACACCTTCCAGCCACACCCTGGCCAAGCTGGTGGGACGCTGGCTGTCTTCCCCTGGGGCTGCAGGGGATCTCCGTGGGGTGGGGGTAACAAAGAGAGCCAAGTGGGGATGGGCTCATCTGCAATGGAGCTGGTACGTATAAGCACGGAGAGGACACGGCAGCTGCCAGATGCAGTGGGGAGGGCTGGGGGTGAGAGGACCCCCGTGGTGCAAGCCCCTTGGTGGCTTGGCTTGTGGTCCTGCTGCAGCAGCGTGGGGCAGGTGGTGCTGCGCGGCGACTGAGAAAAATCGAGTTGTTTTCCAAAGGGAGGTGAGACACCCACACCCCAGAGATTGGAAATACATCTGTGACCGCTTGGAAAGTTATTTTTGCTACATGAAAGGCTGGGACACAAGGACAGGGCCTTCTCCAGACTGTATCACCTCTTGGCTTCCCTGCTAGTACAGCTCATTTATTTGGTTTGGCATCAGCTAGCCAAGCTGGGCAGCTGCCAGGTTCACCATGTTATAAGGAGCTGCTAATGTCAGGAAGCGCCTTTGGCCGCAGGAAAGCCCTGCAGATGTTGTCCAGGTGGTTCTGCTCTCCACAAGCGTTTAGGAATAGTCAAGCCATGTAACAATTTTTAGGATGATTATTTTTCTTGTGAAACATGACTGGGATTCCCATCAGGCGCTGGAGCAAGAGCAAAGGGCGGCGTGTGGCGGGAAGGCTGGGCGAGGTATGTGGCGTGCGCTGGCAGCGCGAATGGGAGAAGGGCCAGAGGAGCTGGACCTGGTGAAGTGCAGAGGGGACTGGTGCTGCAGACCAGCTTGGAAACAGCCGTCAGGCTCCTCCATGTGCCTTTTTGTACCACGCTGCTTGTCAGACAGGGCAGCTGGTGAGGCCGAGCAGAGGGAGAGCTGTTGCCTGCCCACGTTCAAATGCGTGCGGTTCCCACGTTTCAGAACTTTGACTACTCAGGATCCAGCTGAAGCAAAGGGAGATTCGTGTCACCTCGCTGGAGAGGTGGCTGCCTTGAGCAAGCCCATGACAAAGATGCCCTGGAGAGCTAGTTGAGTGTGGCTCCTCCCTGATGGACATGCTCCTGACTGGGGCAATGAATCACCATCTGTGGATGCCTCTTCCTCCAAGGTGTCTCCCAACTGAGTCAAGGCAAACACATCCAGACCCAGTGCGTGCCCGTCCTCCAAACGCTCTGCACTGTGCTGTTGACTGGGAAGCTCAGGCCATGTGTGAAGATGGGCTTATGCCCCTCACCTGGGCATTCAGGTGCCCAGGGTACAACCCGCCTCTTCCCTCTCTCCTGGTTCCTTGGCTGTACATAGACTAGAGGATATGTTTAAAGTCTTTGTCAGCGACATGGACAGTGGGATCGAGTGCATCCTCAGCAAGTTTGCTGACGGCACCAAGCTGTGTGGTGTGGTTGACATGCTGGAGGGAAGGGATGCCACCCAGAGGGACCTTGACAGGCTTGAAATGGGTCTCTGCAAACCTCATGAAGTCCAAGAAGGCCAAGTGTAAGGTCCAGCACATGGGTTGGGGCAATCCCAAAGACAAATGCAGGCTGGACAGAGAATGGATTGAGAGCGGCCCTGAGGAAAAGGACTTGGGAGTGCTGGTTGATGAGAAGCTCAACGTGATCCAGCAATGTGCTCTTGCAGCCCAGAAAGCCAACCATATCCTGGGCTGCATCCAAAGAAGTGTGGCCAGCAGGCCGAGGGAGGTGATTCTGCTCCTCTACTCTGCTCTCGTGAGAACCCCATCTAGAGTACTGCATTCATCTCGGAGGCCCACAACATAAAAGCCGTTGGAGGGACTTCAGAGGTGGGCCAAGAAGACGATCCAAGGGCTGGAGCACCTCTCCTAGGAAGACAGGCTGAGAGAGTTGGGGCTGTTCAGCCTGGAGAAGAGAAGGGTCCAGGCAGATGTTCTAGCAGCCTTCCAGTACCTAAAGAGGGCCTACAGGAAAGCTGGAGAGGGACTTTGTACATAAAAAGGGCATGTAGTGATAGGACAAGGGATAATGGCTTTAAACTGAAAGAGGGTAGATTCAGATTAGATCTAAGAACTTCTTCACTCAGAGGGTGGTGAGGCACTGGAAGAGGTTGCCTAGAGGAGTTGTGGATGCCCCATTCCTGGAAGTGTGCAAGGCCAGGTTGGATGAGGCTTTGAGCAACCTGGTCTAGTGGAAGGTGTCTCAGCCATGGCAGGGCGGTTGGAACTAGACAATCTCTGAGGTCCCTTCCAACCATTCTATGATTCTATGATTCCATGCAGACCCTGCTGGTGCTGTGCCCAAGCCAAGGGCAGGAGGAAGGGGGTCTTCCTCTGCCCACAAAACTGCTCAACCCACCAGGGGACCTCCGAGCACCTCTGCAGCCCTCGAGCAGGATCAGAGGCTACCCTTTTATTTGCAAATGCTTCTGCTGCCACATCCCCTCCCAGCCTCTCTGCCATGGCCTTGCCCTCACCACCTTAGTCTGTCTTCCCTGTCTGTCCTTGCTCTCTTTCTCTCAATGTACATACCTTTTCTCCACATGTAAGCTAAGTGTTAACTTCTCAAGATTTTGAAGAATCTCAGATTTGCTAAAAAGAGATTCTAACTTTTGCTCACGCATCTCTTACCTTTACCTGGCCTTTATTTATGTGGGAATTACTAGTGAAAACAAAGGAGATGCAGGGTCAGCTCAAAAAGAGCAGGGTTTGCAGATGGGTCTTCTCTGTTTTCCTTATAAACCCCAGAGCCACTTACATTGTTAGTTCACTTTGCCACCTAATAGAGAGAGGAACCTCAGTCAAGTTGCCTTAATGTTTATTTTATTTAAAGAATCAGAAACACAGTCAGTGTAGTTCATTTGTACTCGTATCTGCCAACATTTCCTAAATCACGTTAACATTCATGTATAACAAAAACATTTTCTGAGCTGTGCAAAGTTCAAAGGAATTGTTCAATTACTTGAACCCATTTCTAGAAGAGCAAACCTGGCATTTTACAAACTGAGGCCGCCAAAAGGAGTCTTTTCTTTTTTTTCCCCCCGTTGTAGGAGATGCATATGCCCCCTCCTCCCCCTTTCCCTGGTGTAACAGGTGAAAATTAGACCACAGTACGAGTCAAACCTCTCTCAGTCCAGGACTTTCCAAATGGCACTGGGTCACGTTTTCATATCGCTGAGCTGTATTAAATTCTGTACTTGTGCTCCTGGCATGGAAGTGATTTGTCCAAGAAGATTACTCAGTAACCCAAACTGCGATGATAAGCAATAAACAGGGGCCAGAAACAGCTGTTATCAAAATAGAAGCCCCCTCCTCAATATTTTTCCTTGCAGGAGGGATGACTGGAAGGGTTGTCGTCTGTTAAAAAAATATCATCCTCCCTGTAAAATATATTTTTTAAGCACTGATTTCATGACACGACATTTACGTGTTTTCCTTGATCTTCTGACACACCAACTTTTGCCCTGTTAGAGTTAAGCATGAAAAGGTGGAAATCTGGAACCATTGTAGATCCGGTTAAACACAATAGGCAGCAAGCAAGCTGTCATCCTGTTTCGTTTTTCTGAATGTAGTAAATACGTTCACGGAACAGAATTTTAAGAGAGCTTTAACCACTGTAACTTGTCAGAAAAAATCTTGTCATCTCCGATAGATGTAACCCAGAATTTTTATTGGAATCGATAACACGCATTTTGGCGTTGCTGACTCGCTAACTGTGCATTTTACTGTCTGAGGTGCAGTGATACCAGTTCTGCTCTGGACCAAATAAGTGGACAGATATGGCTCTAGTCTCAAGCAAGTCTTTCCAGAAGACGTTTCTTCAGTCTCTTATTGGTTATAAAAAGGCAATTTCCTCTCAACAGTAACTAAACTTTTAGTGGCTGACTCATTAGAATCTGGAATACGAACAAATGCGGCAACGTTAAATATAAAAAGAAACACCCTGAAAATGATGCCTCCCTTTTTGAAGGTGCTATACTTGGCCATGGACTGTGTTTCTGGAATCGGTTTGTTACATGTGACACCAAGAAGAAACTTATTTTACAGAGAACAAAGTCACGGAGCCGAACTGAAATAGGAACGCTCACTTACGTGGGTTTTGATGTGCACTAGTCTACACGGCTTGAATGAAAACAAAACTTACACCTTTGCATGTGAAATACCAGTAACGCAGTAATGATGTTCACCCACTGGGCCTCTTCCTTTCAATAAGATCATCTCCAGGTTACAGTGCCTCCGACACGCTGTTAAACGACCACCACATGTGGGCTTTGGCAAACCGCCAGCCGCTGGCAGAGGCAAGGTACGGATACAGCTACGAACAGCCTTTCATTCTTTCATTCCTCAAGAGCCGATGTCTTTCTAAATGCTCTCACAATCGCATTATGGAATTGCTTTCTCATTCTGCTTCACCCGAATAGCTGGCTAAACTCGCTTTACATTTATTGCACCTTTAAGTCCCTGGTAGATGGAAGCTTATATTGCCTGATAGGGTTTGTATTGTAGCTTGACCATGTTAAGAAATTGAACAGTCTCCAGAACTGTACATTTCTACAGTAAGAAATCACATTTCCATAATGCTAATTACAGCCGTCGCGGATCAGCTCTCATCTCTGTGATGCAACGACAGAGGAAAACTCCACGGTCCCTGCGCATGCTAGAACCTGCAGTGTTCTTCTTATTGCCATGAAAAAGTCAATTAAAACGACTCCTCTGGGAATTGCTTCCAATTCTGGAGTAATTATCACTCTCCAGACAGAACGCAGTGCTTCAGCGTGGGTCTTCAGCTGCTCTAAATGTGTAGGAGAGAGCAAGCGCGTCCGTGTTGCCCGGGCACGCTCCCTCAGGCACATTTATCGGTGACCAAGCGCTTTTTAATCTTTTCCTCTACGAAGCATGAACAAGCAGTCTGATCTCCATCTTCAGGTACGGTTCTAATTTCATATGTTGAATGCAAATATTGTTGCAGCCTCTCTGTTTAGCGAAACCAAATCTTTTAACGATTAAAAAAAATAGCACCAGATGTATGAAAAAGAGGAAATGTCTGATCTAGTAGGAATATATATAAAGTAGAGCAATTCTTACAGTAAAAAGGTACATCATACAAAAAAGCAATGGAAAGTGATACTGAAGGACAAAAATCCATGCTGCATATAATAAGGGCAGAAGACAGGCAAAAGGGATTCTGCTCCAATAACCACAGTTTAATGGTGGAGCCGTGCTTCCTCCAGGACCTCCCCGGCAGCAGCGCCGGGACACCGGATGTCATGGGACTCTGAGCACTAACACACTCACTGACAAACTCGTGCAGCATATCTTTGAGGTATATAGAAAGCATGACGTTAACGTTTTGGACTCCTCATTCTTTCTTGCACGATGATGCACCGATCTTTAGCTGCTTTTTTTTTTCTCCACCCTCCCCTCCCTCTTTTTCCCTCGGGAAAAACGAAATCCCAGTTTAAGAGCTTCCTAGCATACCTCCTTGAACTCTCAAATCCATCTTGCATAGGCCAGTAATAAGAACACTGCAGCTCTGACAAATAAGTTACAGCAATATAACAACTTTCCTCTTATTTTTTTTTTTTTTAAAGATATCTTCTCTATAATTTACACAAAGGGTTAACAGCCGGAGTTTAGGTTACGTACAGTCCGGATGGGCGTCCTTTCAGTCTGTGATTCCAGGTGGAAGGCACTACTTCAACATACCACTGTATGCACCGCACGCGGTCTCAGGAGCACAGCGGGGCACTGCGTCTCCAGAGCTGTAGACTGAAGGGCCTGGGGGGTAGTCTTTGGAAATAAAAATGGCAGTGGTTATCAGTCCAGTTTCCCTTTGCCGTCTCTTCTTGTGCTATGCAGTTTCCCCTGAAAGCTCCTCCAGTTGAGAGAGCGGCGAGCCGTCCTCAGAAGCTCTCGACAAAGCTCCCAGGGAAGAGGCCCGTCCTGCCGTTCCTCTGCAACGTCCCTTTGTACCAGCCGTCCTCCCGTTTCTTGTGCACAAACACAATGTCACCTTCCTTCAGTTCGATCTCAGCCTCGCTCTGCGGTGGGTACGGGACCACAACGCGGTACCTTTGGAGACAAAAAACGCAAGGAGCTGGTCAGCCAGCGGTTGAGCCCGCACCTGATGGGAGCAGCCAGGCACCACGCGTCCGCAGACTCTACCGGGAGAGACATTTGGCTGGTTTTACACTGGCCCGAGCCCCCACCTTCATGGATGCTCCCCTGGATGTGTGGCTGGCTGCCAGGAAGGGAACCACCCCCCAAAATCCTATGGAGGGCACCTTAGCGGCATCTGCAAGCTGCCATTGACTACTGAGGTTCTTTCCCTATTTCTGGTGCTGACCTGTAAAGCCAAATCCAGAAGCCAGTGCTGCTTTCAGGCTCCTTTCCCCTGGAGCATTAACAATGTGTCAGTGCTGGCAGCTGCCTGAAACGCCACATCACATCAGGCTGCTCTGGGAAAGGAAAGGGAGGCAGGTTTCCTCATCCTTTCCTGCACCCAGCACTTGGGTAGGTTCCTCAGGGGTGGCCTCAGAGGTTTCTGCTAGCTCACAGCCTGCACAGGACAAACTTCAGGACACGGGAAGCTTTTATTTACTAAAAAAAACCTGGATGCGTGTTGAGTCAGAAACAATCATATCGTCTCTCCCTCCCTGCCTTCCTGTGAACCAGAAATCTTGAGGAAAAATACCTTTGGCAACATCAATAAGTTACGTTACAAAACGGTTGTATTTGATGCACCTACATTTTCTACTAAAACCCAGTATGATGGGAAGACCTTTGGCCAGCTTCACTGGAGACTTGATGGGGATGCACTCCAGAGCCTGACCATGAAAGCAGCATGGTATTGTCAAATGTCGGGACTACCCATGACAGTCCCTGCTCCCGGTCGCGTGCCAAGCCTGTGCCAGGGACTCAGCCACTTTCTCCCAGTGCTGCATCTGTCTCTGCAGATATCACGTCCCATTCAGCACTGCATCTGCTCCATCCAAAAATGAGGTTTGCAGTGCTCCCACCAACTGCCTGTGATGTCAATAGAGGTTAGCTAAAGCAGCTCATGTTTTTCTTCTTACTACGTGTCTTGGGAATGTACTCTGGGTCCCTCAAACCTGGAAGGGAAGCTACAATGGAGAGGTATCAAATGACTTTTGAAGCACTCTCCAAACCAAGAGGCAGCCCCTGTCCTCAACCACTCACAGGGCTCTCCAGGAATTTAGTTATTAAGTGTCACTTCATTTCAGTGAAGTAATGACGGGTCTAATCCTGATACAGCTCTTCTGCACTCAGGCTTATCAGCAGGCGTCCTCCTGAGAGCACAGGCTGGGCCCTTCTATATCAGTGCACTTGTGTGCAGAGCAGGGAATATATTTCTGCTGCACTGTTTTTTTTTTGTCAGCACATGTACTTTCTCAGTCGTCTGGCATTTGGTTAACAATCAATAATCATCTCGCTAATTGCAATGTAATGAATCTAGTAAGATAGTGAAAAGATGGCAATTGATTACCTAAAGCCCATCTCCTGAGGATTAATATTTCCACAACCACTGCATGGCCACTGACGCCTCAGTCATGTTTTTCACAAGGTGAGTATTTATTTAAAATAATATCCTGTCCTTCAGGACTAACTTCAAAGTGCACTGACAGCTCTGGAGCACTCCCTGGGGCCATTCCCAATGAGATGGTACCAAAGCAAGGGACTCGCCTGTGGCAGTCACTAATTTTCTTTACAGGTTACTCAGGTACCTAGTGGCTGTGGTTCTGAAACTAGAGACTCCACTCTGACATGACAGTGAATATATCAGCTTTGGCTCTATGTTTGGACGTGCCATGGCCAAATATCCCATTACTTGGAAAAGCATTCAACTCCATTTGGAGTGGAGGTTCCGCTCTAAAACCTGACTATGGCCTTTTTATCTTGATATGGCAATACAGTCACGTAGAAAATATATGTGTTCAAATGTCATCAAAAATCTGCTGAACATAGAATCACAAAATGGTTTGGGTTGGAAGGGATCTTAAAGACCATCTAGTTCCAACCCCCCTGCCATGGGCAAGGACACCTTCCACTAGACCAGGTTGCTCAAAGGCTCATCCATCCTGGCCTTGACTGCTTCCAGGGATGGGGCATCCACAACCCTGAGTGAAGAAAAAACATCTCTGTCTCTTGGTCAATAAATCTAGCTGTCATTTTCTTCTTCCATAGAAAAGCAAATAACAGAGGTTGAAACGTGTGCTGCTGGCTGGCCGTAGGAACATGGCCTATCACGCTATCATCTGTGGAACTGCTACACTTATATTATGAAGCTTTGCCAATTACAGCCATTATGCAAATGAATGCACACATTATTTCAAACACTCTGCTACAGTGTTGATTAATTAAATTATCAGAGTGGAACGATTTTAGCTGATGCCAAGTTTCAGATCTCACAACTCTATGCACAATCACAGAGCATCAGAGCTCTGCACCAGGATCTCAAGAGGTTTTGGGAAAGAAAAGGGTTGGATCTCAACAGCAATCGGGTGGTGTGGAGGTACTCATGGGTCCTTTCGGCAGATCAGAAAACAGAAACATAGAAAAAGGTGGTGTCTTGGGCCAGGTGGCCCTAAAGACTCAGCTGGGTCTGCCAACACCTCCTGTCATACCTTAATCACAGAGCCATCCTTTTAAAGCCAGACTACATCCTAGGAGTGAGGAGCCACCAGTCCCTAAATGGTTCACATGAGGAGGGAGGTGACCACGCTCAACAGGAATGTGCCCATCGTCATAAAAGGGGTTCTATGCAGCATCTCCTTAGAGATTTAGAAAAAGAAATCTCAGCCACTGCATTACCAAACTAAGTACTTTTTCCCATTTAAGGAAACCCCAAATGCTACAGTTTAAATTTAATAAGCTACGGTACCTCATAGGATAGCACCAAAGTGTTTTTGATAGAATAACGAAATCTTAGATACGATAGACCTTGCAAATCAGTTAAGAAATCCCCTGGAAAAAGATGCTTGTGCTTGTTCCCTTGAGAGGCTTTTGAAGCGGGGCCTGGGAGAGGCGGCAGCACGGCACGGCTGCTGGCGTGGGGCTGCCTGCCCGCAGGTCGCTGCAATGACCCCCCTCCAGAGCTCTGGGCAGCATCTCAGCCTAGTTTATCCTTTGGAACTGAAGTGCAAATACGTACATTAGCCATATTTTTTTTGGCAGAAAAGATCTCTTCTTTTCCCTCCCAGACATCCTCTCTCACTCCCAAAAAGGCAGTCCTGTATACTTCTATTTATATCCTCCATTTTCATTTCCCCTTTTATCCCTTCTTTGAGAAGCTACTGTAAGACTGTAGGTTTTCTTACACCAGACTGCCTCCTGGCATTTTAGATGTCTCTCAGAGTGCTCTGAATTTTGTCTATGTCACATTACACCCCTAAATTACCAATTTTTAAAAATGCTAATTATCTAGGCAACAACTGCGATGACAAGTGTGGAACTACCTCTGCCTATTATTAACAATGTTTGGTATTTTCTGTTGTAAATTCTACTTTTGGATGGTTGTAATTCTGCCAAAAGTTAACCATTTTGGCCCAAACTCCCCATAGCAGTTGACTGTGTCAGGCTGAGGGTCCCACATTCAACCCAAAGGGTCTCATCACCTCCAGGAATAATGTGAGGGTTTTTGCAGCACCAGCAGGACCCAGGTGAGGGCTTCCACAAGCTGCTCTCAGGTCCCCATACTCAGGAGCAAAGATCTGTCCTGTGGCCTTGCTGATCTGTCAAGGATGGTGTTCCTTCAGAAAATCACCTGCTCTTGGCCAGATTAAAAGCATTCAAATCACCCCAAAATGGCACATGCTTAGTGGAGGCTTCTATGAGCACTGAAGGTTAAATCTCTGCTGATGCATGCTCCAAGACGTCCTAGCTCCGTGGGACCTCAGAGGTTGCATTTCTCTTCCTTTCCCAGCAACTGGCTTGTTCCATGTTTTTGTCTCAGGGCATAGAATTGATGTTGGACTTGCCCACTGCTCGCTGCTGTGACGTCCTTGGGCTGGGCACTTCATTCCTGGAGGGGACTATCTGAGATGGGCAGTGGCTTGGGGAAAGTCCTCAGTACCCAAGAGAAAATACAGGAGGAGAGGCTGCGAGTAGTGTCAGCAAGGATGGTGTGCCTGGGCAGGGAAACCTCAAGGAGATGGAGAGTGGGGTAAGGTGAGGGATGGGGTAGAGGGAAAGGGAGTCTGATGGGAGTAAAACTGGGAGCTGAGGGAGAAATGGGACCATGATGAAAACTGGAAGCCCTGACAGAAGGTGTGGGTATGGCTGCTGAGGGGGGCAGCTGTGCTGAGCTGAGCCTGGGAGAGCAAAGAGCCTTGGTGAGAGGGAGCCTGAGGCTGGGACATGATATCCTGTGGGGCAGGAGACTACATGGGTAGAAGGTGGGATGGGAACCTTAGCAGCAGTTAACTCACTGAGAGCTGGGCCAATCACCCCTGTCCCTCTGCTGTCAGCAAAGACCTGGGAATCCCACTGTCCCATGGTCTTCACGGCACTCATCCTTGCAGTCAAAAGAAACACCTCTCCCACCCAGCTCTCACTTTGCTACCTCTGCTGATATCTGCAAGGTGCAGCTAAGACTCCTAAGCTCAAATAGATGTTACATGATGGAAGTTCTGGTTTTGTTTCCTATAAAAAAGCAAACTGACTAAAAATGTCATGTATGGAGATGCATAAAAACATCCATTACCTTAACAGTACAGGAATGTTTCACACCCGTGAATCTGAGATGAAGAAACAGGCAACTAAAATTGCCCATGACTTCACCTTTGCTCGTGTGCCATACAATCTTTCATTACATGATTGCATACTATTTTTCCCACAGGATGCTTGCCTCATTTAGTGCACAAGATATCCTGCTCTGGACGTGAGTCCAGGCTCTGACGTGGAAGAGATGTGTGGCTGCCAAAGCCACCTCATCTTTCACAGGGGTTGGAGGATGTCTAGTAAGTGACCACAGTGAAACTCCGAGTAGTGCAGGTGGAGGAAAGTGGTTTCTCTGACTCCTCCAGCTGCAAAGCCTCGTGCCACACTTTCCACAGGGTGAGACTCATCTCCTGCACCCGAGCTGTGTAGGAGTCAGTTGTCTGGTCTAAATTACTCACGCAGGCTCTCTGTCAGCGTGCACAGACAGGCATTGAACATTATTGATCAGAACTGATCAGTAATTAAGGACTGGGCTCAGGCCTGGATGCTGAGAAAAAAACCCCCACAAACCTAAAATACTGAGTATCTGCTCAATGAGTAAATATGTGCATCCAGGACACTGATGGAGCTAGAGACACTTAAGAAAACAGAGGTACAATGAGGCAAATTAGGTTTGTAGAGCTAACCTATGATCCAGTCCCATCTAGAGTGCTTGAGTTCGGATGCTTAATGCAGGTTTCTGTTTGTCAAAGTATCATGTACTCAGGACAGGTTTCAGGAGTCCTGTCCTGTGACTCCAACAGGGCCCTGTGTGTTAGGGATACACAATTAGTTTTGTGTGGGATAGATAATCAGTGAAAATGAGGCATCTAGCCTGGTTAACCATGGCTCTCGCTTCTCGGTGGAGGTCTATTTCTCCATCCCTTTACTGGCAGACTGTAGAGAGAGACCTG
Source organism: Tauraco erythrolophus (assembly GCF_009769465.1). Taxonomy (NCBI): domain Eukaryota; kingdom Metazoa; phylum Chordata; class Aves; order Musophagiformes; family Musophagidae; genus Tauraco; species Tauraco erythrolophus. The sequence goes on along the minus strand of NC_141465.1, from coordinate 67,367,194 downwards.
CAAAGTGCCTCTGCACACTACGAGCCAGAACCCGCTTCACCATATTATGGTATCTGAATCAGCAGCCTTTAGGAAAACAAATGTCAGTTGAATCTTATACCCTTCTGCTGGAAATACAGCAAGATTCAATTTCTGATCTGGTTAATTCTAGTTTCTCAGGTATCCCCAGTCAGAGAAGCACTTAACCACGTGTACATATGTCACTGTTCAGTCAGAACTTACTCTTGGGTCATTTCTCTAGTATCACTTTCCAGGAAAGAAAAAAACCCTTCCTTTGCTTTCCCTTTTGGCAAAGAAGATATACGTGCGCAGCAAAATTGAAGTCAATGGGCGTTAAGCACATGCTTGAACGCTTCCTTGAATTGGGAGCTCAATTTCTAACGTGGCAGTGATTTGTAGAAAGGAGACATGGAAACACAGAGGGGTCTATTTTAAAGGTCAAACTCACTGCTCCCTTCTTATTCTGCAGCACTGTTGTGGTTACTTGCTTGAAGGCTCCACGAAAACCACAGGAACGCAGCACAGATATGCCAGTCGTGACAGTAAGTCTGGATGCGACCGCTTTGTCAGAATAGAACGTGGCAGAATCAGTGCCAGCTACCATAAAAGAGTCAACAACGCGTGACATGTTTTACTCAGGTTTGCATCTGGGAACAGTGCCAGGCAGCGAGGGGAACATGACTCACGCACACGCACGCTCAGCTCTCCTGTTTTGGTTAACGTACAGTCATATTTTCTTGAAGGGGGTGGCGAGGAAAGTATTTTGCTTTGGCGCTGCCAGGCAGACAGCACACCCCTCTCCCACATGAACCGACAGCGTCGGTGGGATGTGGGCAAGGCTCTGCCCAACCACAGCGCATCCCTGTACCGGTCCTGTTTCTTGCACCAGCAGAAGCTGGATGGAGCAGTGGAAAAGGGTGGAAAAGAGCGTGCGGGGCACGTGCAGCCTGATGGGGTATTCACCTGACAGTCAATCACTGCAACACGAAGTGACAAGGACACCACCGGGGAAATTTCTCCGCTCGGCTGCTCTGACTGCTGGATGGTTTATGGCAGAGAGCAGCTGAAGGAAGGTGGTTTTATAAACCGATAGTGGGAAACTACACCCAGAAGGCAGAGATGGGCACTAACTATTCCAGCAAATCAGTTAAATATCAAGGCTAAAAGACAGGAGAGCTAGAAGTAATTTCCTTTCTAACCCAGCCATCCATAACCAGGTTTTGGAGTATCAAGCAGAATAAGATAAAACAATTGTTTTCCTCACTCTCCTCGTGCACAGAAAACGAATGAGAGCATAAGTATTAGCCGCCTCTCCGAGAGGGCGAAGCTCACTTCACCTTCCTGTCTGTCTGGCTGCAACTCCCACGAAGGGCTGCGCTGTCAGGCAGCGAACAGGCAATTCTTCCCTTAAATCGGGAGTGTTGAGCCCTGAGCAATCAGAGCCTTTTAACGCCCCTCCGATACGGCCAGCGGCATGGCCGCTCCAGTTTGATCAGCAGCCTGGATTTGGCCAGTGCTGGAGCTGCAAGTCAGCCGCTACAGGAGAAGTAGCCGTGCTCTGCCGCCTGCATAAGCCTCATTTCAAATGCCGTAAATATTAAGGAATGTGCTACTTCTTCCAACCTCTCAGGGCTCTGTCTCTCCGTGCACAGATGGGCGTTGGGAGACAGAAAGCCAAGTACAGCTAAGTGCACTGAAATGCTTCGCAGCTTTTTAAAATTTCATCCAGCATCTGAATCTGTTTATCTAACCTTTTTTTTCCCTCTCCTCCCTTTTGTTTCTCAGAGAATTGCTCCTACTGTGCGGATGAAATGCACCAAAATGCAAACAAGCAAAATATGGAGCTGAGTGACGTTGAATGTGAGTTTGCCAGATGTGAAAAGAACAAGTGGTTTGAAAACCGTTAATTTGTTTTTTAAAAAAATATAATTTGGTATTTCTGAGCAATTTGATGATTTAATGAGCACAGTTGGATGTGGGATGAATTTCTAGGAGACAAGTGTTTAATGTATCTGCTCAGATTATTCCAGGACTGAGCAGATTATCCTTCCTAGTGCATGAAGGTAATTAATATTTCCCATTATGGGCATGAAAAAACCCATATGATCAGTTAAGGAATGCAGATACACCAATGATATGGAAGTTAATTCATAAATCAATTAGAGAATCTTGCCTGCTGTGTATAATTAGGGTTACTTCAATTATAGCTTATTTTCGGATTTAAGACTCAGGAATTAAAATGCTTAAAATCAGAGTAAGTTCCTTACCACCATATACTGCAATTGGAAGTACTTCCTCAGTTTTAGCAGTCTAAATCTACTTACTCCTGATTCCAGCATGGCTGAGCAGACGCAGCTAACCTGGTTCAATTCTGCCACTTCAAATATACATCTCAAATGTTTCACTATCTGGACCATCCTAAGGTGAACTGAGAAATTTGTAGGATATAGGACTAGCCCTGGCATATTAAATAATGTGCTGCTCTGCAGTAGAGCTTTGAGAGCAGCACCTCAACAGACAGCTCTGGAGATGTCAGGGGATGTTCTTCCTGGCTTCTTTTCATGGCTTCATGTAACTAAAGGTGCAGCACTCCACTGATTTAGTTACACGGGTGCTAAACCTGGTTTATATTGATTTAGCTTTTCTTATGGCATTAATTTAAACTGATGTAGACCAAATTAAGTGCACCTAAATAGGGACTGGTTTTTCACTCCTTCTGCTAAATTGCTTTTTCATGGATTTTAAGGACAACAGACTACTGTGATAGTCTGCTCTCACTGCCTTCATTACAATGCTGAAAGACTTGCCTGTATTTATTTCTGCTTCAAGCCTAATAGCTGCACTTGAACAACAGCATCTCTTTTAGAAAAAATGTACAATCTAGAGTAAGAATATTCCCATGTCTCTCCTGTCTGCAGTCTCTTACAGACTGTTATTAAACCATTCCTAAGCCTGCTCTTTACCAGGTGTACCAGGGCTCCCTGTATTACTCACTCAAGTATATTGTTTTAAATCATCCATGTTCTTAAGATACTTCTCTGAGGCCACTCCACTTTGCCTCAGATTTGGCTCTTCTGAAATATACTGTTACTCCGTGTTCTCCTTACCAACACGTTGCATTAGCTCTGTACCAATGGGTCTGCCCTCTTCATCACTTACCTTCCACTTCAGTCCTCCATTCTGCAACAGCAAAGACTTTACGTTCGACAGTGCAGGTCCAAGACTCAGCTCTTGTTGGGTTATGCTACATACGTACACATTCATTTTCTAATGATTTCTATGATTTCTGATCTAGATTAGATTTGATGTCAGTGAATCAGTTTTCAATCCACTTACTATCTGCTGTGTTGGCTGCGTACAGCTTAGTCAGCAAGACATTTTCTAGTAACGAACCAGATGCCTTGGAGAAATTTAAATGTGTTACAGTGTCATTGTTACCTTCCCAAACAAATTTCAACCTGCATTCAGTAAAACACTGTATAAGGTACGAACTATCCTGCAGTATCCCTTACTACATGATGCCCTGCATCATCTGCCACCATCAGGTAGCTTGCCTAGTCCATCCCCTTTAGCCTCTTTCATACACTCAGGCAAAAATAGTTCCTTTCAAACTTCTGGAACTTTACTGTTGTTCCAAAATTGTTTTAAATGTCAACTCCAGAGAATTTCCTAGACTGCTTTTTGAAAACTCTTTGATGCTTTTCTAAGAAACATGTTCTCCTCAATCACTTTTTGAGTGGAAAGCATTTCAATAGCATCGTATCAGTGCATTATCTGTTCTCGTCCCAGTCCTCAAACTGTAGTCTTGCAGAAGCCGATATGACTCTGCACGTAGAGACCTAGCTCTTTCCCGTACCCCTGTTTCTACTCAGTTGTCTCTCTCACCATCTGCTTTCGTATTTTGGTGTTCTTACTATACTCTTTTTGGATTTGCAAGGTCAGTTACTTTAAAGTACCAAGGTGCAGAGCAGGCTGCTGAATTGAATTCCATAATCACTGGTACATTCCTCTCTAGAAACAAGATATATTTTCGGTAACAAGTCACTGAAGATGGCACTACCTGTAAGTATCTGAAACAAGGAGAATTTGAAGAGTCTTTGGTATTGCAGAACAGGCCAGAAAGGGCCTCGATGAGTAAACATCTCACCTGTGTTGTCCACAGACAGCAAGTGCCACATGACGACTCGTGAGTTTATTACAACACAGGGATCTCACTTAAAAAGTGGCTTTTGCCAAGGGGATTTACACCTTTTGGGCTGAAAAAGCACTGCTGTCCTCCATATTTAGACCAGGGCTGTACAGATGCTGCCTCACCACTTTTTTAATTGATGAACATTAAACTCGCACTGCGTGTCAAATGGTTTTCAATGAGCCAATGTATGTAAGCCCTGTCTTCCTAGAAGACAACTGAGCCGCCTACAGTCAATCCACAGAGCAGTAAAACTGCAACAACCGTTGAGCAAGTTGAACTTGCAGCCCTCCTCCAAACACTCCCTGAAGATGCGGGTGACCTCAGGAGATACACAGCTTACCTTTCCCGGGGCAAAGGCTTGGGCTCTGGCCGAATAGCTGCCATGGAAGAGAGGGGCTGCCTGGCAGGAGAAGGGATGGAAAAATTCAAATCCAAGGAGCCTGTTTTCCTGTGCAGAGGCTCCAGCCCCATGGCTCCCTGCATTTCACTCTCGATAGGGCATGAGCCAGCCCTGCCGTGGCTGGAGAGGGAGGAGAGCTCAGGTCCCACTGCCCCTTGCAGGACTCCTTCGATGGCTGCCTGGGGATCATGCGTGGGGGACACGGATGGTGGGGAGCGCGACTTCTTTTTTGTTGATGCTCCTGCTAGAAGTTTCAGCAGCCCGCTCTTCTTCTCTTTCTGCAAAGGAACCAAACAAAATATGGGCAGTGAGCAGACATATTAACTCCCTTCATTTTTCTTTTCGAAAATCTCAATGTGTGTGGCAGGCAACCTCCCAAAACTGCCATGACTAGAGGTAGATCCAGGTAGCACTTGAGCTTTCAGTAATAAAGACCCTATGAAAATCCCTCCCCATCCAACAGGGCTTCACCTCGTTCTGCAAACTAAGGACCTAACATACTGCAAAGATTATTTCCATTTTCAAATCCATTCAGATAGTGATAATATGCCTTTTGAAAGAAATAGTGCAGCTACAGTGGGACAGTAAAGGTACAAACTTCCCATGCAGGGAAGGCGGCAGTTGAAGTGCTGCCCTCTCTCTTCCAGGAGAATCCTGTCCCTCAATAGAGAACCTCCCTAAAAGTAACAGCCCTATGGCTAAAAACCTCCAACGTGAAGCACGAGGTCTGAGGAGAAATTTCAGATCCCAGCTGATTACAAGAGAAGCGTTCATCATTACTGTCTCATTTACCACCTGATGCAGATCCACTGCATGGAGAATGGAGGCATGAGACAGTGGTTTAATCCCTCTTTCTAGCACATGCTCCCCTTTACACCCTGCGTCACACAGCTGTACCTATTCATGTCTCCCTCCCAGAAGTGGGTCACTTCTCCTTATGTGTGAAGGGAAAGGTATCACCTTGAGGTTTGAAGACAGATCACAAAATTTACAATTGGCAATTGCAGTGGCAGCGCACGGGAGGTTTCAAAGTTCTACAAGGGTTTCTGATATAGAGGGATGAAAATAAAATAACAGCACCTTTTCAATGAATATGAAAAAAAAAAAGTTCAGCCCGCATTACTGAAGAAACACATCTGACCTTGTGGGTTTTATAGCAGTATGAGAAATCCTGCTGTACATTTACCTCAAGCACACACAAACACCAAATATTATCTCCTTCAGCTAGAAAGTTTTTTGGGTAGAGGGATTGTGTGCAGAAACTGGCTATCCTCCGGTACGTGCTGCACAGCCCTAGGCTAGAGTTGCAACCAGCAATGCTGTGCCGTGAATCTTCCATTTTTTAAAACGACATGAGAAGTTTTGCAAAAGGTCTGTTAGATCTCTTCCTCTTCTGTCAGAAGTGCAAGCCATTACCCAAGACTATCTTCAGAGACTCAGGGCTGTGAAGTTTAGATCTATTTGATAATTTGTTCTATAATAGGATCCCAGGGGATAAAAACAAACCCAGCAACTGTAATACTTATGGAATGGAAACTGTATCTCTATCTTCAAGTAGGAACACTCTTTGGAAATACAAGCCAGCAATTTATTTATTCTCTGTAGACAAAACGTCCCATGCAAGGTTTAAAAGGATGCTCTTTTATGTGCTGACTGCTGAAGTAATTTCTCAAAGCAGCTTTAAAGAATAGGAGGGCTACAATAAAGTAAATATAAGCTTTCAGAAGATGCTTGGATTTACTACAGTAAATGTACTTGGAGTATCTGGTATCTCTGCTCCCAAAGATCCTGTTTGCATTCTTTAGCTGTCACAGACTGGTAAGAAAACAGAAATACCTTAGATGTTAAGACATGGAAGAGCTAAAATGAAGCATAGCTGTTATCACAGAGACAACGTCCACTGATTTTTGAAGAGTAGAGTCTCAACTACGATTCCAGATCCCAGTCTCCTGCATACCACTGGTTCCAGCTATACGGTCTGTTTAAAAGAGCATTTGTCACTTAAAGGATGAAAGGACCCATCCTGCCAAGATGTTCATCCAGGCAGAATGCATGGAAGCTAAGGGAAGCTGGCCATATGGCACCATCAGATCAAAACCACTAAATAAATTCCCCTGGAAACAATAGAAAAGCAGACCAAACGCCCCTGATAAACATCTTTCCCCAATGGGAAGGCACCGTTGTGGAAACTGTGGTAGGTGTTCAAGCTGGAATTCACCTGAAGCATCAGAAAAATACTTCAGTGTCTCTCTCTAATTAAGAAATATCACTGCTGTCATCGTTATATCAAATTTTAAAGCTCTTCACGAAATCACAAAACTCTCCTTTCCCTGTGGTGCACTGAAACAATAGCTCTAATGATCCCAGCATACTGTGTCAATATGCATTTGAAGGTGTCTAAAGGTCAGTGACAGAATACAATAGCCATTGTGGGGCTCGAGAGAAATGGCTATTGTGCAGCAGTGAGCACTTTGAGCTCTTTAATTGGCAGCTTTGCACATGCAAAGTAACTATGAGAACTAAACCCCTGTATAATGAACAATTAATATTCCTGTGTGGTAGCAGCTTTTCTAATTTTTGCTCCTAATTTAAATACCTTGGCAATTTTTCATTAGAAAAACCTCGTGTGACTTAGACCATTTAAGGCATAGAAGCAAAAATCTTTGGAAAGAAGGAGATGCATATATTCACACCCATTTGCACATTAAAAAGCAGATGAGTCTGACAGTCATTCGATTTTGTTTACAAGAATGACTTCCACTCCACCCGGTTAGCCCTGGCATAAACTTCTACACTCAGGCTACTGTCCCTCAGATAACAGAGAGCTATGATGAACTTGCTGATGTACCCTTCATTCTACTTTAACAAAAGGAAAAATAAAGAATTGATTTTTAGCCCTTCTTAGTCCACTGAGCATTTTACAAAACTTTTGAGATCAAGGTCTGTGTTCTCTGAAGAGAGATGGCTTACTTCCATTGCTAAGCCTAGTCCTGCTAGTCAAAACCTGAGGAGTCCCATCCTTCCCGTAGTGGCCTCGGGCAAGATATTTAGAGGTGAACTCATACTAACCACTTTGGGTGCCTGGAGATTAGACATTACATCCAGCTCTTTCTCCCTTTGAGTCTGGCAAATGCTCTCAGCCTTCTGGTATCACATTGCCAGATCCTCTGTCGATGCTGCTCAGAGCACTTCAAGCAAAACAAGGACTGTCAGGAGCTGATAATTTACGATGATGTCTTGCATGAGAAACAGATTGGGTTTGAACCTCCTGTGATCAGCAGTTCAACCTAAACCCCTTCATGCCTCCTCCCCCCATCTGTAAAAAGGGACTAAGTTAAAACTCCTCCTCGTGTTGTGGGAATTCGTTAATGACTCCAGTGTTACAAAGCTGCACACTTGGAGAGCAACCGGTCCTTTTCCGTGGTTTTAATATTAAAAAGAGAAAAGATTTGGAACGAGATGTTAGCATGCAGTCCCAGTAGTGATTTATTGCAAATGTCCAAGTATTATGAATTCATTTAATATTTAGTGTAATAGCAGCCATCCTTCACAAGAAATTAATTTAATATTTATATGGCTGTCCAAGACAGTCCTTTCTGCAGCAGTTTCATTGTAAATCAACGAAGCATTAATGGGCACAGAGAAATCTACACTGATTGGTTACAGACTTTGTGGGTTTTGAGAAGAGATAAGACGTTTACAAAGGACTTCTCTGATGACTTTCAGGAATTAAGTTTTTGAATGAAAAAAAGTTGGTTTACTTCTTCCATTCGCGTTTTTTTGTTTTCTAGGAAATCTGTAATCTACTGAAACAGCTGTGTAATTATTGAGTTTTCTTTGTCTAGTGGCTACATTTCCAATTGACTGCAAACTGTGTTTGACGTCTCTACCTCCTGAACCTGCCAAGGTCAGACCTTCGCATCTGTGTTGATGGATGGATTCACAGCATGGCCAGCACTTCTCCCATCTCCTGGTTACTGCCCGCATGCTTAACTGAATTTAAATCATCATCTTTGTGCTGCTCAGGTTTTATTCTAGGAGGTTCAGAGTCAAAACTTCCAAACCATTAATTTCACAAGAATCAATGTCTTGTTTAAAAAAAAGCAAAAGAGTAAAATTAGCTCTTTCAAATAAATTCCAGGCTGTTTCTAGTTAAGAAAAGAAGGGCTGTGAACAACAGACAGTATAAGCAGGTCAGAATTTTACTTCCCTGACAAAGCTTAAGCTTAAGACTCCTTTCCTGCGGTGTAGCATGAAGGAATCTCGGTGGAAATAAGTCTCTGGCAGCATGTGGATGGGATGGGCAGCATTTCTGTGACCCTGAAGCAGTCACCTGGGGAAGCCAGCACTTGGACAGGTGCAAGTTCCCCTCAATATGTTGCTGTGGGAACGTTTGGAAAAGTGAATACCGTCTGAGCTTAAGAACTCACAAAGGACTAGATCAAAATTGAAATCTCAGATATGTAAATGTTGAAATATTTTGCTTCGCAGTAATTGGGGATGATTTTTCCCCTCATTAATAACCCCACTTGAAGATAATAACTAGCTCTTCTTTCAGCTTCAGAGATGAGATGAGCACAGAATGCAGCTACTTTGTTGATGACTGAGTGATAACGGAATCCCCAGTCTGCAAAGTAATAATCATGCCATAATCCAAATACCAATTATATGTCCTGGCTATATTAATACAGATTTTTTTTTTTTAAACCATCCTAATAAACAGAAAATTCTGTTTTAGTTTTCTTCATCTGCAGCTCCTAATACTTAATTTCCTACCTATCCAGGCTCATTAAATAAATGAGGAAACCTTACTGCAGCTGATAGAAAAACTGGCTCCAGCCATTGAAATGAGGTAATTTCTCATGCAACACCAGTTACATCAATAGATAAGAGAGCCAGAGGGAGAAAAAAAGGTTTCATTTAAAAATGAAGAAAAAAGAAACAAAACTGTTTAAATGCTGCCCTGAGTCCTACAGAACAAATGAGGAACTCATCTATCAGTCAGTACCCCCAAACCACCACTTTTATTGCTTGTTGAAATTGGTCAGTACTTGTTTCAGTAAATTTAAGTTAGTGTCTGGAGAATAGTGCATTTTTATTCTGATTCCAACTTGGCTACTGGTGATTGATGCTTGCATTGAAAGAGTAGCTGGTAGTTTGGATCATGTCTTTTAGGAAAAAAGCTATTCAGGTTTTTAAAATATGTAAAATGATTTGACTTAGATATAAGGAAGAAATTTTTTACATTGAGGATGGCGAGGTACTGGAACAGGTTGCCCAGAGAAGTTGTGGATTCCCCATCCTTGGAAGTGTTCAAGGCCAGGTTGGATGAGGCTTTGAGCAATCTGATTTAGTGGAAGGTGTCCGTGCCCATGGCAGGGGGGTTGGAACTAGATGATTTTTAAGGTCCCTTCCAACTCAAACCGTTCTATGATTCTATGATTCTATGACCTGAAATTTTGATAATTGTTTAAAAAGTGCAAAAAACAAACAAGCATCATCTCAAAGGAAAGCTTCAGGTCTGAGATGTCTTTGGATGTGGATTTATCACTTGCAGTTTGCCACTATTTCTCATGAGGCATAGGTGACATACTGAACAAGACAACAGCACATACTTCCTACACAATTATTTCTGATTTTAGAGAAAAACTAGTTTCGTGTCATATGTTGTCTGGAAATACTTGCCAAAGATTTCATTTTTAATGGAGACAACTGCTTCTGGCCAGCAGTCTATTATTATAATCTCAGTATACAACTTGCAAGCCGAGGAACAAAAAGGATTTTAGGATCATAATATCATTAGATTTAAATCCCAGTGATAGTAACATGCATACATACATGCACAAACATATTAAATTTATGGTCACTAATTTGAAGATAGCTAGTATTAAAGCCAGTAGAAAATAAGTAAAATGCCTCGCAGCTAGACCTGACTGGGAATTTCAAATATTTTGGAAAAAAAACTAAGAAATTAGTGTTCAGGTCCCAACACAGCAAAGCACATAGGCACTTCATCATGTGCTTTTGTTGAACTGGGGCGGATGCAAGGCTCCAGAGACTACTAAAAGAGATAAAGAGAGAATCTAAAAATATATTTGAATATTCAATTTGGACAGAATATTAGATCTTTCGAACAGTGGAACAAAGTTAAAGGCTAGCTCACAGGGAAAAAAAAAAAAAGAAATGGAAGCAAAGAGTCTCAGCTATCAGTGGGCTTCCTGCAGGCTGCTGCATTCTCAACAGGCAGAAGGTAAAAGGAACACTAACACAAGTAACGGTGAGGGACAGATGATCTACTACACTGATACCGTATTTTTTTCTGGTTTTGATGGAGGGAGAAGCTGATGGATGGATAGTTTTGTAACTCATTGTTTTTCCTGGTCTGGTACGTAGGGAACAGGTGATGGTTATGAAAAGGATGGAAAGTTGTTCAGATATGCAACTTACTCCATGCCCCAGTAACAGTTTTCAGTGATATTTTTTAGTGGGAACAGCTGAAACAGAGCACCACAGAATTGAAAACTACTGCTGTGATGAAGTAACTCAAAATTGCGTACTGACGAAGTACAGTAAATGAAGTCCTGAATGATGTCCTGAAATGCAAGGGCAACACCAAAGAAGGTGATGAAATCATGGTTCTTGTGAAGCCCGTGGTAACACTTCCACTTACTTCCTAGCAGCCACTGGCTCTTAGAACTAAGCTCAGATGGGTCTGTTTTAGTCTTGATTTCAGTCCATCTCTTCCTTTGAAGTGTGAGCAACCTCTTTGGGGACACAAAAGAAGGGAGTAGGCATGATATCCTTGTACACATTTGATGTTCAGCTCCACTCACCAATCCATTAGGCGTTTTATTATCCTACAAGTAAGGGAATCTCAGCACAAAGCATTGAGATCTCCCCTTCTGTGTTTACTGCACACAGTATTCCAGAAGCCAAAAGTATGAAAAGGTTCAAAGGTTATTAGTCAAATTAATGGAGAATAGATCTAACAAAGGCTATTAATATAATGGTATGGATCCAACCTCTGCTACAGGAAGTCCCAACAGGTAAATGAAACATCACTTACAGCATACACAAGGTGATTCCACCTCACTACAAAGAGATAAAATCAGTGAGAATGATAGCTAAGATGAAAAAATTAGCTATTTGGGCAAAAGCATAGGAAACAGGACAAAGCCAGGAATGATCCCTCCCCTGCGCCCTCCTAGCTTTGGGAAATCAGCTGTTCAGAGACTTCCTCAGCTGCAGGGGTCTGAGAGAGGGCAAAAGGCAGCCGGCAGGATGCAGTGTCAGCCAAGGAAGAGGCACAAAAGGTTGGGAACTGCAACCCCAGAGCACTTTCACAGCCCTGCAACCACTATTTGGATTCCTCAGCTCCATCTCTGCTGTGCAAAACACTGCAGTGCTCACCCTGCACCAAGAAGCCACAAAGGTGGTGATGGGGCTGACAACGCCCTATTGCTTCCTGGAGCCCAGCTTGCTTCCTAACCTGGCACTGCACTGCCTTTGTTCAAACCGAGGGCTTACATGGAGCTACCATGGGAGTCTCCTACATAATGCTACACCATGTCTCAAAGACCTATCCTAAACTGAAGCCCAGCAAATGTTAAACCTTTGTTTTAATATAAATCAAGTATGACTAGATGATTTAGGCAACTGTGGTAGACCAACTGTACTTTCCAGAGAATTTAAGCAAAACAGCTGGACAGAGTATGAGCATCCTTCTGAAACTTTAGGTTCATTTATTCAAACTAGAGGAGAATCTATCACAGCTTCACTGACAGCACAGGATTGTGAAATGAGAAAAAGATGTATAAATGCATTAACTCTTAGACAAACTGCTTAGAATTAATGTTTTTAAATAAGATGATTTAGACTGACTGGTTAGCTTGCTGCACCTTGCCTCTCATAAGGAAGTGAAAAAGATTTATTAGTCCTGGGGAGCACCAGGAGCAACACTCACATTTTGCAGAAAGCCAGAGCAAGCTCACTCATTGAGCACCTGAAGGAAAGAGAATCAATGACAGAAGTCAAGATGTGCTTTGACATACCCTAATCTTACACGTAGTTAGCTCTGCCTCTCCCCATTCACAAGGGATGGATTTCATTTCAGGAGCAAACAGTTAAAATTGCTTGGTCTTGCTTTCTAATCTTGTTAAATGACAGGCAAGTGAGACTTGTATTTTTATGGAAAGCAGAAAAATGTGGGTAAAAAGTTGGGATTAGTGGAGGTCATCTTGTCCCTTGTCACTGATGTATCTATTCCCGCTTGGCTGATAATGTTCCAGCAGCTGTGCCACCTCAGGCTGTAATTTCAGCACTTCCAACAAACTAAATGGCATTGGGCTGGCCTCCGCTCAGAGGGAAGATTGCTTGTGGAAAATTCAGGCATCACAGGAGGTATATTCTTCTCTCAAAATCAATTCCCCATGGAAAAGAAAAAGGGCTGTCTGTGGACAATGAAAAATTGCCAGGATTTGTGTGTTTCAGACACTGGAACACATTAGAGTGAAATAATTCCTACAAACAATTCATCAGTTCATAAAAGATGCATTTAGCTAACGACTGAGGAGTCAGCTGAGAATGACAGAACATATCACACCCGCACGGACTGTGGTCTAGAGGTGACAAAAGCAGAAGCTCCTTTTGCTCAGGCAACGTGTTTCTGAAAACTAGTTGGGCTTTGCCCTGCTGCTGGGGCAACCTGGACTGAGAGAGGGGCGGGAATGAGAGGGATCCTGATGGTTCTCAGGCGGTCTGACACCTGTAGAAGCAGGTCCTTGACACCATCAAAGCCATGAGCATGAATATTTCGCTCTCTCTGAGGGCTACCCTCCAGTTTTGGCAGCTCCCACAACATCAAATCTGAGCATTCAGAAAATGATTCCTAATGTATTTCACGCATTAAAAAAAACAGGTCTTGCCCCTGCTCCCTCATGCCCTCATGAGAGTGTGTCTCAAACAAGGCAAGCGGTACTTTATTAGCATTGAGAAGTGACATACCAACGCGCTCAAGCCAATGGCTTCTTTTCTGGGAGTAAAGGGGGAGCTCAGGGAGTCCCAGGTGCTCTGCATCCACAGGCATGGCTGGCCTGGCAGCACTCGGCAGCACCGCACAGGGACAGAGACGCTGCCCGGCGCACTGAGCTGCGATCGATTATCACGGTGCACAAGCTCGGCAGGCAAAGCAGCGGGGGTTTCTGCAGCCTCCCCTGTCCGCTGTGCGACAGGCATTTTCAGTCGCACTACATTTCCAGGCGATGCCCTGTGAATCGCTCCTGGGACTCACCGAGGTGGATGAAGTCCTTTTCTCTTACAGGGACCAATTGATCACGTATGCTCTTTAAAAAATGAAGAAAGAATCCCAGAATCGTTTTAAAGGATTGCAAAATAAGGGGCTGTCAGTGTTAGAGGAATGCCCAGGCATGTAAATGACAATTTCTTTGATAAAGTGACCAAGGCACTGTGGCTTTCCAAATGTCACACCACTTGGGTTGTAATTACTAGTAAGGTTTGCAATAGCAAAAGGCTTGCTAGAAGCTGCTCAAGCCCTGGCAGCATTTTTAACAAGACCATCCTCTCTTCAGCAAAAATTTGATTTAATCGTTTTTCCTAGTTTTGTCTTTCTGTTACTTAAAAAATAAAAATGGAGCCATCAAAGAGCATTTGCGAAAAAAACCTCCCAACACCCTTATACTAAAGTCAGGTCTTCAGAAGTATAAAATTCACCTTTCTTAAACTAAAGAGCTGAGCAAGAAGAACCATCAACGAAAACCAGAGCTAACCAAAGGGTCTAAGTAGGGGAAGAGAGTCAACAGCACTGTGGCTTTTTTCCTTTTGCACTAAGCCTGGTTTTACATTGCAATCCTATCCCTCCATTCTATCTTCCCTTCCTTTGTCTGTTTTATGCACTTCTTTTTCCCTTACACGTGACCTACAGGTATGACCATATAATTAAATGCAACTGAGTTGCACTGATTTAACTAATTAATTACCACCTGTCCCGTGTGCCACCTAAGCCAATGTTCTCCATTCATCCTACCCCAACTGTGACACAAAACACATTGGCTCAAATGTCAGGCTTAAGCTGATTTGGGTAACCCAAGATATCTGAGGACATGCTTCGTGCCAAAGTCAGTAGTAGGATAATTTCAGTGGTGCAGCCAGTGAGTGGCATCTCACACAGGTTACACACACAGTCACATCTGTAGCCTCAAGAGCCCTCTGCACACAAATGGCTCATTTGTTGCTTGCCTGGAGCGTGCTACACAATGAGGCAGCGACATCTGGTTGGTGTTTTCACATGTGACTACTGCAGAAATAATTAGCAACAACACCATATATACAGCATATTCCTCTTTGCTCTGCCAGCTAGTCGACCGATGCACAAGAGGCCAGTATGACCTGAAATCAAAGGTGGATCCTGCCAACTAACAGCAATCAATGGACAATTTAAACACTCAAAATGCCTCTGTCAAGATGTTGGCCACAGACACCTCATATCTGAAAACGATGGAAACTACATAAAGATAAAATCACTACTGCACTGGAGCATAAATGACAGCTTTGTCATAAAAGTCCATCTCCAAGCCTGCCTACCACAGATGAAGATGAAAATCCCTTTACAAAAGTCAGATAACAGTGCAAGAAGATCTCCCCTTGACCATGGTGGTTGATAGGCTGCTGGTCTGTACAGAAAGACTGACAGTCTTTCTTATTTTCATTATAGCAAAACAGTGTGGGTAAATATTGACTTAGAATTGTCTCATCTTCAGTTTGATCATGGTTGATTGGAATGTCTCTGTCTACAAAGATAACAGAATTAGAAGTCCATTAGTTAAGCAATCACAACTTCTATTCAAGCTCCTGCACTATGATTACCACTGCTGTATCTGACAATCATCTCCCCACAGTATAGTAGGCAATATGGTGAATATCTTGCACAAGTTTATTGATTCCACTTCTTTCTGCTAGGACAGCAATGTGTGTGTTTGAGAGGTCTCTTCCAGTCTTGAGCTCTCCCTCTTTTTTAACTCAGCAGCATACATGCAAGAACTCAAAATGCAGACAGATAACCAGATGCTACCAGTTGCTTTGCAATGAGTTCTGTTTAATGATTTTCTTTCAAACTGGGAGGACGTTTCAAGCAGGTAACGACAGGGCTTGTCTTAGTCCCAGAATAAGGAATTTTTAATAATAAAAAAATAATCTTTTTATTAATCGCTTGGTAGGTGAGTAGAGAGTGCACTACAAAAACCAGCAGTGGGCACTGAGCTGAGTAAGCCTGCAAGCAGTCGGAAGGTGTACTGGCTTTAGCTGGGATGGAGTTAATTTTCTTCATAGTAACTTGTACAGTGCTATCTTTTGGATTTGTGACCACGCAAGGGTGACAAAACACCCCTGTTTTAGTTATTGCTGAGCAGTGCTTGCACAGCGTCAAGGCCTTTTCTGTTTCTCATGCTGCCCCACCAGCGAGTTGGCTGGGGGTGCACAAGAAATCAGAAGGGGACACAGCAGGGATAGCTGGTCCCAGCTGACCAGAAGGATATCCCAGACCATATGACATCATGCTCAGCAATAAAAGCTGGAGGAAAGGAGGAAGGGAGGATGTTTGGAGTGATGGTGTTTGCCTTCTCAAGTAGCCGCTACGTGTGACAGAGCCTTGCTTTGCTGGAAGCACCTGAACACCTGCCTGCCCATGGGATGTAGTGAATGAACTCCTTGTTTTGCTTCACTTGGGCACACAGCTTTTGCTATACCTATTAAAGTGTCTTCGTCTCAACTCATGAGTTTTTTCACTTTTAGCCTTCTGACTCTCTCCCCCATCCCACTGGGGTGGAGTGAGTGAGCAGCTGTGTGGGTCTAAGCTCCTTACCAGGGTTGAACCACAACACAAGGATGAACAGGGTAAGAATCCAGAATAATTTTCCTAAAATGGAGAAATGATCCCAAACCACCATGGTGAAATCTGCAAAGACAAGCACGACATGCTACTGCTGGGAAGCAGAAATCAAATGCACAGATGCAAAATGAGGAGTGACTGGCCAGACAGTGGCTCTGCAAGAAGGGACACAGGAGTTACACTGGGTCACAAACAGGGCATGAGTCAAGATGCTACTGCGAAAAAGGCAAACTTCATCTGGAAATACGTTAACAATCATCTCACATATAAGCCACGGAAAGTGCTAATTCCATCCTAATTGGCACTAACAAGATCTCAGCAAAACTCCACTCTGAAGCACTGCTCTTTAAGACCCCAGCAAGCTGCAGATTGCCCAGAAGAGAGCTGAGAGAGTAATCAGAGGCCTAGAAAGCATTACCTGCAAAGAAAGGCTAGAAACGTTGCTCAATGAGGTTGAAAGAAGAGAATTCTTGAGGATTGAACACATTATTAGTTCTCTAATACATGTAAGGCTGTCAAGAGAAAGCTGATCAGCTATTCATCTGGAGAAGGACATGAAGTATCAAGATTCATTTGTAACCATAAAAGATTCAGGAGGGATAACAGGGAATTTTCTGGCCCTAAGAATATGAAAGGACAGGAATAGACTGCTCAGGCAAGTTGTGGAATGATCTTAATTGAATGATTTTAAGAAAAGTTAGACAGGCATCTGTGGTGCATAGTTGGCATACATCTGACTTTCTCACGGCTGGTGAATGGAAACCCATCCCAGGCCTGTGGGGCCACCATCCTTCCTACCTTCTCTGTAGCACTTTCCCTGCTGGCCAGCTGTATCTCTCGACCAGGTTGCATCTAAGCCTGCCAGCCAAGAGTATCTGGCTTAGATATAAAACCTGTCCAGAAAAATTTAATAAGTTGGAGTATCAGTTCTCTCTTTTATGTCCTGATCAAAGCCTAGCTTATGCATCTCCCTTGCCACAGCAGGCACCATCGTCTTGATAGGATCTGCCTGCCCGATCTCCCCCTTTTTCTGCCTCAAAACTTAAGATTTGAAGAATAACATGATGTTGTACAGGAGGGAATAGAGATCTCTGAAGTCATCAAAAAAGACAGCTAGTTCCATTTTAAAATATATCAGTTCTGAATTGATCATGAATTTGGACTAAAAACTACAGTACAGGAAATCTACTTTACTGCAAAATAAGTTGGCCATAGACTCACATTAAATTACTTCTCTCTCTGGGGCATCTGGTGACGAAGCCCAATGCCAGTCTGCTGCTAGTGTGCTGAATACAGTGAGCTGCAAGTTAAGGTTAATATTTAAGCTTGTGTAGTCTTAACTTACAGAAACATATCAGTGAATATGAAGCGAACAAAATATATGCAAAAAAGCAAAGCAACAGGTTGAGTTCTGCCTTTACAATGAACTGGTTTTTAAAAGGTTGACTGCTTGACACCCTATATTAATTGATTACAGGCAGCCTGCAGACATAGTGTCTTGAAGAGCAACTTTTGCATGGTGTACTTTCTGAATTCCTGAGACTGATCTTTTCTCCAGAGGGCATAATAAGAGCATTTTTTTTTTCAGCCCTTCAGAGACCATCATTGACTCCATGTTTTGACT
Source organism: Tauraco erythrolophus (assembly GCF_009769465.1). Taxonomy (NCBI): domain Eukaryota; kingdom Metazoa; phylum Chordata; class Aves; order Musophagiformes; family Musophagidae; genus Tauraco; species Tauraco erythrolophus. Next base: position 67,349,076 of record NC_141465.1, on the reverse strand, counting down.
TGGTCTGAAGAGAATTACTAGATGCTTGAGATATTCAGTCAAAAAATAACAACCCAGACTGACTTTAAAATGGTTTTACTGTTTGGCAAAAGAAAAGCTGAGGACTTGTGAATCTTTCTGCTGCTACTGCAAAATGAAAAATAAACAAAAATACACAAAATGAGATAAATATCCCTTCGCTATAACTTGGTTATGCCCTCAAGTTACATGATAAAAACAGAAACATGCCACAGATATCTGTCGTCTGTTATAACGTGCTGTTCCCACATTACTGATGTTTGTCAGAAACTCCAATTTCATTTAGTTTATGTAATTCTTCTAACAGAGCTTACTGAAGTATTTCTGCATTGACGCTACAAATTTTGACCCACTTATTATGCATAACTATAGAGAAAAGCAAGGAAAAATACCAGTACCTATGTGACCGAAAAAGAAACATAGGCACTGAAAAGTTTATTATAGCTGATTTGCACAGGAAAGTTCCAACTTTGTCTCCATAAACCAATTGCATTGACAGTTGAAATACTTGTACCTCAGTGAATAAACTCCGCTGCATCTTGGTGGTTTAAGATTTACTGGCTTGTGAATTCATAGTTGGAAAACCACTGAGGAAAGCAAATGAGTCCTGGACTCATGGGAGGCCAAGATGTCATCAACTCTGACGCATTGCAAGTGACTTCATTGTTTTCAAGGCATCCAGCTTCTTACTGTGTTTTTCTGCTGGAATGGTTTCATCCTGCGTGTCTTCCTTCTTGGGAGTGGCAGGGCAGTGGCAGCCCTGGGCCAGCTCTGCGTGTTACTGCTCCAAGACAGAAAGTGTAGGACAGGGACAGGCACAGTATTTGCACTCTGTTCTTTTTTAACCTGTGCATGGGAATTGGGAACTTGATGTTAGGAGAGAATGAGGGACCAAAACGCGTTCTTCAGCAACAGGACAGGGAGAGGGTAGAAGTTGTGATGGGACACTCAGCTCTGGAGTTGTGCGGTCTGGGGTGGGGATTGGCCTTATGATCCCTCAACAGCCGGAATATGTCAATGTCTCCCATCGGTACCACAAGAGTGCTTACGTTTCACCCAACTAATCCAAGGAGATGCTTGCCATCCCCTCCCACAGCCTGGCCCCATCCAGCCATCTGGTCCTGCATGATTCCTTCTGCAGGCAGGGGAATGCCATGGGAACGCCAATGCCGGGATGCTCACACGCAGACGTGCACAGGCACTCGCGCACACACACGCCTCCAGCCTTCTGCTTCCAGCACTCTCTTGCATGCTCTTTCTTTTGTCAGTTCTTACTTTCTTCCCCAAGCAGCACTGAGAATTTAGTAAAAGCCTGTGGGCCCTCTGTGTTATAAAATTAGGTCTCTACAGGTGCCAGAAGAACACTGTGCCTTGGCATCCAAACAGCTTCATCTCCAGATAGTAGATAAACAGAATTTCCTCTTGAAACTAAAGCACTCTCCATCTTCTCTTCCCCTGGATCTGCTTCCCCTTACGGCCACAGAAAGCAGCACAGAACCATCTGAAACAGCGTTAGAGAAATCCACTGCGGACACTTGAGAAAACCTGTGACAGCACTACGACGCAGATAAACAGAGACAGGCAGAGAGGAGAGAGAAGAGGAATAGCTTTCGGAGACTGCTTGGCAGCAAAGTCAACGCTTGAAATATCTGCAGGGAGTTTGAAAGCATTTCCTAACATCAAAAATGCGAAGAAGAAAAAGAAATTTTGATCAATGGCTTATTGCCCTTGATCTAAGCAAAAGAATCTTAGCCAGTCAGAAATAACAGAAATCTGTTTTATTGTAAAGCTGAAGTTTTCTGTGTTTTGACAGCTGGGGCTCATGCTTTTGGCTGAGTTATTTGCCAGCCCTAAAATATGCATCAGCGAGTTGCCAGGTTTTTGTCCTTTCAAATTGAACTGTTAACGATGAAGGAGAAGGTGCTGGAGAGATTTTAAGCACGAGTTCTCTGTCCTAAAACAGAACTTTGTGGCCTGAATTCACATGACCAGAAAAAGAAGTTTCCACTCCCTGGCCAAGTTTCTGGTGAATCACTTGCTGGTCACAGAGCCAAGATTCGCTTTCTGGAGCATGGGAAGCAGTGGCTCATTTGTGAGGAAGACAGCCCCCTCGCCTTTGTTGAGAGGAAATGGATTAACAGTATGTATTCTGTGCACAAGTCTTGAGAGAACTGAACTAAAATATTCCTGATTAAAGCATCCTAACTCAGGAACAAATTGGAACACACATTAAATGGAAAAGTCAAATCTGACCCTGAAAATGATGGGCGAAACGCTGGTGTCAGTGGCTCCAGGATCGACTCAGATGTCTCACAGAGTACCTGAGCAAATCAGTGTCACAGAACTTATTCTTTATCTTTCTGATACAAACCTTTATGTTACTATTCCAGTGTCACTTGCTCTTAATGCTTTCTATATTTTGATACACTTACACTTGTTCTAAGAATTCAAACCAGGCTCTTCTGCTCTTGTGCAATTTATTCATTCTTATGTCTTGCACTGCTTTTGTTATCATTGTCAGTTGTTATCATTCCATTTCATACCTGTACCACTTACTTAGGGGGCTTCCTTAGGTGAATCGGTTACAAAGTGAAAAATATTAAATCATTTCATATCTGCTAGGAAGACTGAATTCCTCTTCCAAAAATTCAGAGTCAGTCGTATTGACTTTGTATCTGAGAAATCTACTTTCATCAACTCCGTCCTTAGCTTCCTTTACTCGTCCCAGGGTGACCACTATTTTTATCATGTCATTTTATATCTACAAAGTCCTTGCAAGTGTTCAACGCTTCACTTTTGAGACTGATCTTCCATTTTCTGGATAAGGAATTAAATTTCTTTAGAGGATATGAAGTGATAACAAACCCTTTTCACTCAGGGACAAGTTAATATGAGAAGAAGTTGCAATGCAGAGACTAACACTTAGCAACTGAAAACTGAAGGTGCACTCTTCAGGCAGTTTCTGTTCTACCAACTGAGAGCTCAAACAGACAGCTGCAGTGCGAACTAAGGCCAAAGAGCATCTCGAAGTTTACAAAGCCAAATTTTTATAGGGCTTGTGATCTAGCCTCCAACCCTACGTAAAGCCAGGGTGGGCGACTAAGCGTGCAGGAGGTAGGTCTGCTCTGAGGGATGTTGCCTGGTTGCCTCTGAGAGATGGTAGGACTGGGCACGGGGCTGCAAGTCAGGGGAAGGCAGAGGAAGGCATTGGCAGAAAGGGGCAGCGGTGGAGAGGGAAGTTTCTCTGGTCATGCCTCTACTGGCATATAAAACCAGGCCAAGATTTAGCATCAAATCCTGGTCCGCATCCATTAACCATCATGGATTTGGCTTGTATCAACTAGCACTTTCCCAGGACAACGTATGGGCATGGTGGTTTGGGCCACACCACGTACCAGGACTGTTCTCAATGAGCAGTCTGGATGCAGTCACCCTGTTTTGGGCATAGAAGAAAGCTTAGAAGTGTGGATGCAAGTCACGCAGGGACACTTGCAGGGCCAGAAAACAGGCCTTGGCTTGTTCTATTTTGTAACATACTGTATCATTTGAGGAATGCAGCTATTTTGAGCAGAAGGACCGATATTTGAGAAAGTGGGTGACGCTGGTGAGAACAGACAGATGTTTACTGATTCAGTCTTCACATGCAAAACTGTTGGTGCGTGTTCAAAGTCATGTTCTGAAGATGTGTCTCATTATCTTAACATGAGTAAACAGCCGCCCAGTGTGTTTTCCCATTTGTTGTGACTTGCTTATTCAGATCCTCCTTATATTGCAGGACACAGTTACTAAATTTAAAGCTGCAAACAGATTTGTTCTCTCAGCACACTTGTAAGAAACATTTAATTTTACATTGCCAATTTTGAAATATTTCTATATACTCTGGCTAGGTAAAACAGTAAGGAATTGGTGTAACTCAGTGACGAATTAATGGCATGCTCACTCATGCAAGCTCTTATTTTCCTCTTCAGCAGATATTAGGCCAGACATTTTGGAAGAGTTTAATCAAAATCCTCATCAAAAGCCAAATGAGTGGATTTTAAAGAAAGTTTAATTACAGTGGTCAAACCACCCAGCATGATTTGCTTGATTTGATTAACGTAATGAGGAGCACATTTAATGAGAAATGCATTAATTCATTCGAACAAGTGGTTTTATCAGAGGTATTAAGCATCAGCGCAGATTATGTACAGCAGAAACTATTATAGCAAAAATTGACCGAGGTCAAAGCAGTAGTCATACAATAATTACAAGCTCTCAGCTGTAATCTACCAGTTGAACTTGGGCAGTGCTTATCATGACTGAGAAAGCAGGGTCCCCACTAAAAAAAGCCCCCAAAACACAGGGTTTTGCTTCCGTTCCACAGCTGGGATCTCCATCCCTTTCAGATGTTCAGAAGATTTGGGAACTGCGACTGAATTCTGTGAGTTTCAGATGGTTACACATGCAGATACTATCAACAAATGATGAAGTGAGAGCTTAAAGGACCCTTGATACCACCCCCCAACCTTAAAGGAAACGGAGTGTTCCCCATTTGCTCTCTGTTTTACCTCCCTCCCATCCCTATGAAGTCTTTGGGACATTTCTCTTCCTAACCTGGAATAGAGTGACTTTGGGTGAGAAATATTATCTTCCTCCTGGGGAAAGAAACCCCCTTCTTGGAAAGGAAGAAAAATTGGCCTTAAGGGGGAAAGATCTGAGAAAAAGAAGAGTCTTCTTTACACTTTGCTCTCTTCAGCTGCCTTCTTTAGATAAATTTTAACCCCTACATTCCAACTTTCCTGTTTCAGGACCCATCCCTATGGGATTTACAGAGCACCCTTCACCTCCATCCTCCCCGTTGGCACCCCTTCTCTGGAGATGCCTGCTATAACTCCTGGCAGCTGCCTGCTTCTCTCTCCTGTGATGCCCTGACCACTGTTACCTCTTCGACTTCTGCCGTGCTCCCTTGCCTTTATTCAGTCCCCGACTTTCCTGCAATGTCTGCGCTACCTCTGTGTGAGCCGCCTTTCCTGCTGCTTTGTACTGCCTCCGTATAGCACTGAAACGGCTTTGATTTTCAAGTGCTCGACTTCTAAGCCTGCTCGGCTGCCTGAGCACTTTTCAAGCCCTGTTGCACAGTGGACATAAGCACTATCTATTGCTCAGTCTTTCATCGGCTACCACCAGCAGCTGGCAAAGGAGAGCAGCTTTGAAACTGGTCCCTAAGCAGGAAGGAGACCGGTCAAGGAGCTGAGAAGTGGAGCTCAAGCCCAGTTGCAGATAGGATCCTCTGGGGGTAGGTGCATACTGACATGTGAAGATCGGCGTGGAGGCCATATTTTGCCTCTTGATTAAGTCAGCAGGAGTATGATGGTCAGGCACTATTGTTAGGGTGCTTAAATGAATGTAGATGTCAAGGTTCACCTGTGAGTTTGGAAGTCTGGATCAAGACCTTCCAGAAATAAGACGAAGTAGAGAACTAGAAATGACAAAAAACAGACCTAAGGATTTATTTGCTATATTAACAGAAGATGAGCAAGAAAACTTATCCTGCTGAGCTGAAAACCATAATCCTTAGGATTATTTCTGCTTGTTGTTGTGTTTAAACTACAAGGAAACGAGGAAAAATTGGAACTGGAGTCCCTTGATTTTAGAGAAGTCTCGGGATGTGCCTATATCTGACTGTTGCACACCAACAGGAACCCGTGATACTGGTATATAAACATCTGCACAGGGGAAAGCATTAACAGTGAAGTATACTCAGCGAGGTTGTTCCCAAGGCAAAGACAATCCTGTCTTGGAACAAGCTACCCAAATAGCAATTACAGACTCACTACAGAAGCTGCTCCTTGATGTCACATTTGGCATCCTTGAATGGAATCTAGGTGGGAAATCATAAAACATAAATTGGTAGAAGATCTTATCTTAAAATACTTTTTCACACTATCTCCCAGCCTGGCCTTCAAGCAGCCAACCAACCTTGCTTGACTTATCATCTGAAGAAAATTTCCCAAGGACCAATATATCTGACTATATTGGAGTGATAAATGCAAAAATTGCAACTTATCTCCATAGCCCTCACAAGAAACATCTACAACAGAACTGTGAAAACCTACGGATCCTCAGCATGTCCATCCCAGAATACAAACTACTTCTTCATATGTACCATGTGTCCCTTGTACCATAACGAACTCACACTGACAATTAGTGTGTGAAAGAAAAATATGGATAATAACAAGAGAACATTTTCCAAAACAGCCGTCCTCCCTCTTATTATTCAGCCCTCCTCCTCAACGGAATCCCACAAGAGAAACTGGAAAGTTGAAGTTGGGATTAAAATTAGTAACTTGATGGGACACTAAAAATTGTTGACTCCAACAACAATGCTAATTTTATGGCATGTTACAATTTGCCTCAGATACGACTTGCTAATCTTAGTTTCTCAGGACGTAATTACCTGTGCATTTCTTCCATCCTGTGTTCAGTAGAGCCGAAGACCTTATTATTGCTCCTCTTACTAACATCCCTTCTGTTCCTTTCATCTCAAAGTACCTGACTGATTAATATAATGAAACTGAACTCAGACAAATTGCTTCCCATCTTTGCTTATCTGGCAGTTTGCTAGTTATGTTCCTGCTTCTGCATTTTGCCCCTCGGACTTGTTTGTTTTTTTTCCTATCAGGTGTATGCATAACAGATATTGCCTCTCTCCACAGATATTCCTTCTGAGTGTTATGACTGTTCCCTGTTTACTGAAAACCTGCTCAACCAGCCTTCACTTTGGAAATATCAAGTGCGGTTGCAGATGTGGCTCCAGTTCTGATTCCTTTTTGAGTAGTTATACAGCTTTTAGTCTGGCACTATCCAAGCTCTTAACTGCTTCAAAGAGATATTTGGTTTGATTTGGATCACACAAAGGGTAGGGGCACAACTTAACTGGCCAAACATCAGTCACTACCTCTAAAAGGAAAGGAAGCATTGTTAATTCAGATCTTTCTAAAACGAAAGTGAAATATAACATGGAGGAGATCCAGGAATATATTGTTCAACACAAGGCACAGTTATGTATCACCCAATCCAGTCAGAGATGACAATATTTATTGTCACCTCTCTGATACTTCCCAGATATGGTACTGGTCTTTGGCAACATTCATTGCAATCACATAGTATATTACTTGCTTCTCCTTTTCATCCTTGGACTTCAGAAAATCAAAACTTTACCTTTCTGCATCCAAATTCAGTAACTTAAAGCTGTAAGAGCTTGGAAAAGGTTAACCAAGGAAGGAACTCCATAGAATTTCGCATAGGAAATTTCAGTGTGCGGTCCCACATTAGTTAAAAATATATGGACCTAAAGAATAGCAGGCTATGTTCCAGGAAGTATTAAATATGCCAGTACACAAAGCTCTGAGGTAACATGCAGATCTACCACCTTCTGCTGAATATCATACATCTTCTTGGGCTTGCAGAAGTAGCAGGTATTGTTCTGCTCGCACACCATGAAGTCCTTGATGCACACTTGAAAGTCATTCTTTGAAAACAAGTACCTAAATTTCACATTCAGGGCAGAAGTCCTACACCCTTCTTTTTTCACGGAAAGACACTCAGAGAAAATTCAAGACAGGATTAAGGAAAGGATTTTAAAACTCATATTCCTCATCTTGTGAAATTAGCTTGTGAGCTTGTCTGTGACCCTGACCATACATGAGACCTGAGACCTCATCATTACCACGTACAAAGTAAATGTTTACCCCATATGTGCCTGTCACCACGGAAAACTCAGGGAACGTATGGGGAGGATTTTTTTGCAGGTCCAAAGGAAAAGCAAGCCCCTACATATATTCCTCCTACTCAGATACAAACCAGGAGCTTGCTTCCAGCAGGCAGTTTATATCAATGGGTTCTACTAGGCAGTAAGGAGATAACCCTCAGTATTGATAAATGGGAACTGCTAACGCAGTGTAAACATATGGTGAAAGCAAAATACTTGCCAAGAACCTAAAAGGCTGGGTATTTAAAGCAGTTCTCCATGCTGGCTTTCCTTAGCAAGGTGCACAAGGGATGAACACTCAGCTATCAGTCTCACTGCTGGCTCTTAGAAGATGGAACCTACAGTGCATCGTGCCTACATCCCAACGAGCCGTACTTAATTCCCTTTTCCCCCTTTGGCTGTGCCACTGCAATGAAAGTTTCTGCAAGAAACTGAGGTGTTCCTGGAGCAGTAAAACAGCTCCTGCTGCGCACGAGCCAGTGTTTTACTGTGCCCATGCCAACCGCCCCCGGGGCTGGTACTGCCGACATCTTCTTCCACACGATGAGGCAGGTGGCTTCTGACTTGGATGTCTGGTTTTGATGACCAAGACCCCACCATAACATCTTTCTGCACCACAGCAAATCTGCAGATCCAGGTGCTGATCGTCAGCAGAAACATGCAAATTCTGCCAATTAGTGGCTCAACCTTGTTTCCCACCTCCGAGCGGGTAACATGAAAACAGTGCTGGGGATGGGTGGGGAAGGGATGAAGTGTGAAAATAACGTGAGATGAGGACACCTGGGCTGGCAGGTGATAGAAACCAGCTTCCGTCCTCCAGGACAGCTGCAGGGTCCCTCCGTGACAGCCCCCGAAGGAGGGAGAGGCAGCAGGAGCACACGGCAGAGGCGCGATGGCCCTTACCTTCTCGTTCTTCCTCTCCTCGGCCTTGCCGGTGGGGCCGGGGGCGACGGGAGCACCCAGGGGCCCGCTGCCTGCCTCGCCGTTGAGGTGGGCTGCGCTGACGTTGGGCGGGGTGATGGCGGCGGCGGCAGAGGTGAGGGAGATGAGGGGCCGGGCCCCCGGGGTGGGCGGCTGGTGGCCGTGCTGCGGGGAGACGGCGGGGTGAGGCCGGATGGCTGCCGCTGGCAGGCGTGAGGGAGAGCCGGGTGTCCGCAGGGGTGAGACCGTGGCGGTGGGCCGCTCCGGGGCTGGAACCGGGGGGTGAGCTGTGGAGGGAGGACAGAGCACGGTCAAGCCCTCCATGTGCTGCTGGACCTGGCCTTCCAGTGGCCGTCATGCCAGAGGGCTGAGGTCTCAGCCTTGACACAACCAAGGGGTTTTGGCTAAGTCTCAGAATTCCCCCTCCTGGCTGTGGAAGTCCTGGCTGCAGTCTCCAAAACGGCTGGCCCTCCCTAGTGATGTGACTGGGGAACAGCCTGACCATTCCTGCCCATGCCTGCAAACAAATAAAAAGCCTACTGTGTTTTTAAAATAGTCTTATCTTGTTCCAGCTGAGCTGTTTTCCGAAAGTCCAGGGCCCTCTCCTAACCTGACAGGTTTTGGAGCAACGCAACATGAGACCTAAAGGGTTAGCCCAGATGATCCACGCTAACCTTGCAGACGGCAATTACAAAGGAAGGTCTCTTGTTTCAGCCCTAACAAAATGACCAACAGCACATCACTGTGCTGCACAAGATAAATTAAGCAGAACTCCACCAGATGATTTCTGAACTTAGCCTCGTCCCTGCCAGCAAAGTCCTCAAGGAACTACGCAGTGTCCTTTGGTCTTGCTGCCCCTCCTGAGCAAACCCTGCCTATAAGCACTAGGAACCAGGAATTAGCACTCATCTGTTTAACGGTGATCATGACACACTGCTGAGGTCAGCTCTCCCGGAATTCGGGAGCCTGTTGCCTGTCTCATGTTGCAAAAAGTGTGATAAAGCTCCAGGTCTGTTTCCAGAATGATGTTGCCTTTGACTTCCAGGTTGGCTGATTGCTTAGGTGTAACCTACATACAGCTCCACTACACGTATGTACAGACCAGAAGCTGAGTTCACACTGCAACATTCCCTCACTTAAATGATTCAACAGTAGGACTGGCCGGAAAATGCCCATTTCACAAATGATTTCAAGGTTTCATAATGTGGTTTGGTTCTGCCTCAGAGCAAAATTTGAATCTTTGAACATTCTTCTGAGCACAGTCTACTCACCCACCACACAATAGCCTCTATTTTGGACAGGGCATTCACCTGGGACGTGAAAATGTAGGATCTGGTCACTGTGCTGTTCTCTGTGGAGAATAACTCTGGGCAGCTGTCTATTCCCTTTGCAACCTGAGCCAGGACGGCTTCATGGCTGAAGGCTGGTTGAACTACATCCATTCTTGACAACAAGCTTTGAAACCCACAAATCAGCTTCTCTTTGACCAAGAAGCATTTTTTCTGAAAAACTTCCGACCCACTGATCTGTGGTCATATCTGAAGGATACATTTTTACACAGGACCAGCTGGAGCTCAATCAACCTATAACTAAACAGTAATGCTAGAACAACTTGAGCCACTATTTTCTGTTCCTGTGGTCAACAGGAGCACCCATTAACAGGGATTGAAACGACAAGGAGTGCCATTAATCATACTACACCATCTGAGCACTCCTGTCAGGAGGGAATTTCATCCCCCAGCCTTATGGCCTATTACCTGAAGCGATACTGAACATGATGGGCCAGTGATCATCAGATTAACACCTCCAAAGTTCACATGATCCTCATGGTAACTACCTGACTTTATAACATCTCTTTTTATCAATGTTGCTCACAGCGAATCAACAAAACTATCATTAACCAGTCTTGAACTTGATGTGATTTTGCCATGTAGCATGAGGAAGGGTCTAAAAGTTGTTATTATAGACACCTTCAAGACTATTCTTACTATTAGTTACCATTTCCCCCTCCCTGGATTACCAAGAACATATGCTGGAAAGTGCAATTCCTTTCCAGAGAGAGAGACTCAGACAGGGCACCACTAGTTATGTTGAAGTGATTCCCTCATTTTGATTTTCCTGTTTGCAATCTGTGTGATGAGCAACCACTGCTGCCAGAAATCTAATTTTCTGGGATGGTTAAGCTTGCAGGGTTAAGGTTTTGAACTACTGGCATAGGGAGCAATGGCTTTCCTAAATTTAGAGGAAAAGCACAATAATAGAATTTCACTGCATGGACCTGGATGCAGAAGGCTGATTTGATAATCATATTAGGTACTTTAGTTCTTTCATATAGGACTTGGTGTTTCCAGACACAAAGGAAACAGAAAACATGAGAAACAGTAAAATAAATGGCCTGAGAAAAATCAACTCTGAGCAGAGCTCTCACATTTTATTCTGTAATTTCATCTGCTTACTGTTACAGTGTATGCCTTTGCTTTGGGATCTCTGGATCTGGACTGTGCTGCATCAAGCATGCTATTAATTAGCAATGCTCACTGAAGGCTATTTTTGTTCTACACCACTCATATTTCATTTTGGGTGTATTCCTACATTAGTGGCCTTGTGCAAAATTGATTTGTTACTCATGTATATTGCAAGCCAACAGAAACGTGATTTGAATACTGTGCCAGCTTGCCTCTCTCGCAAAGCTTTTCCAAAAGTCAGCGTGCATTGCCTTGTCCTGCAAGACTAAAGAGACCTTTTGAGGGGCTTCTGTTGACAGGATACTGGTGAGGACATCCATTATGGACAAAAATACTGATAATTGTGAAGAAATTAATCATGAAAAATCTTAAACCAGGGAAGCTGCTGGAGGTGTAGCACAGCAAAGCCGTGGAAGGAAGGTGTGAGGCATGCCAGGTGAGTAGGGCAAAATGATCTGACACCTCAGTTTCAGGGGAGTCCATCTGTCAGTTGACATGGAAACAGGAGGCACCAGGAGCACCCGAAGGGTTCCTGAGAGCCTTGCCCAAGACAGAACATTCAGCCTTTGCACTGTGGGAGCAGAAGGGCTTTCGGAAGGGCACGACTTGAGGGGAAAGCAGCACTTTCTGAACTAGACAAAAAGAGGATAAATCGACTATTCCCCAGTATGCCACAGGTGCCGTGTAAAGTGCTGCCACTGTTTGTTGAGCAGAGGAGTCTGCACTGTTTGAGATTCAGATTCACACATATTTAGTTAGGTTTTCTTCCCTTTGGTCTGCACTGTGTAGGAGGTGAGATTAGATGGTCATAACAGCGCCTTCTGGCTTCAAAAGGTACGAATCCGTGACTTACACTGCAGTGTATTTCTCATTTGTGCCTGCTCTGTTTTGTATCTAGGACCTCAGTTTTCAGCCGTCACAGTCCTTACTCATCTGCCTTTGTAAACACAATGGCTCACATCCCTATAAAATATCAGAAACAAAATGTTTTAAATTTTGCTATAAAGTCCCACTGCAGGATTTACTTTTACTTTATTCAACATCAGAGCTGTTTAGCATCAGGGAAAGAGGACTAAATTGTACTCTGGAAAATTGTGCCGTACATCAGAAAGGGAACCTAGAAAGAACAGAGGCCCCCTGGTGTGAGAAGCTCTTATTCGCATTTCAAAAAGGTGGCAGTATTTTTCAGATCTTTTGCTTTATCGCTAACACCGGGTCCCGTTCTGCCTAATAAATACCTTTCATCCCTGAAGCCCAATGAAATGCTTCTTAATTTTAAGTCGTGTATTACTTGCACTGCGATAAGAGCAGTATTTTTCCGTCAGCAAGCCGACCGGACTCAGAACTGTTAATCTCCTCAGTATGCAGGGTGCTTGCTTTCACTCAGATAAATTGTATAAATATTTGTAAACACGATAATCTATTTCAGCTGTAGCAACAGAACAATCTGATAAACACAACGTGGTTCCCAGAGATCAATAGAAGCCCATAAATATTACAAGCAAATAAAACATACTCTATTCCACATTGACTGAGCTGTGACTAAAAGGAGAAAGCAAGCTTTCGGCGGGGCCGGGCAGATTCGAGAGGCTCGCGCTCAAGGGGCGCGACATCAATCCTGCCGACGCGGGGTGAGAGGCACCGGCGGGCACGCACGTACCCATCTGCATGGCGTTGCGGGCCTGGCTGGCTGGCTGCTGAGCTGAATATCTCAAGCAGTTATTCAGCTGCGGAGCGGCCGCCTGTAGCTGGGGATGTGTCTGAGGCACAGTGATAGGAACAACTGGTCTGACAGTCGTGGTGGCATTGGTGTGACTGGCCCCGATGGGGTGGATGGCTCCTGGGGCTCCTTTCGTCACTGGAGCTCCTCCGGCTCCACTGTTCCTGGGTTGCCCAGCTCCCACTGGTACCCTGCATGGAGACAAGGCATAGGGTAAGTGCGCTGCAGAGACCCTGATACCCAGCCACCACGCTGATAAGCATCCCCAGTTACTCAGGGGGTTCAACACGGTACCCTCGCAGGTGTTAAAATAAACTGATATATATATTTATCTTTATAGGACACAGTCGTAAGCACGCTGGAGGATGTTATCACACCTTTATCCTGTGGGAAGAAGTACAGGGTAAAAATGGAAAAGATAATTTTTCTCATCACTTATCTTCCTAAGCTACATTTCTGACTGAATAATTTCTAGTGAAATCACAATTCTAAATTCAGAAGAAATGGGTATCTCCCAAATGTCATTTTGTGTGCCAGAGGCTATTTTACAGGCACTAATGGAGTGATAATTAAAACAGACTCAGAGATCTTTTCTTAGGACCAAACCTGCACACAGCCCCATAGGGAGAAAAAAAGATGGATAATACCAATCTGCGCGTGGCGGTTGAAGGGAACTGAAGAGCAGCAGACTTGGCAGGGCTTGGCTTGGCTGAACTCTTATTCTACCGATGTAACCAGCCCTAGCTTAGACTTGCTAAGGAAACACAAAAGGGAAGGGAACACAGCTGATCTCACTGAAAAGGAGATCCAAACAATAATTGACTCCTCTCTCATTGCTCACTTAAACTGTATGCATAGTTCGTATTTCATCTGAGTGGCTGGATAGACCCCGGAGGGAAGGAACGAGGCTCTTTCTCCTATGCAAGGAGTTCAGCCTAGAGCAAGTCTTGGTCCTCTTACCACCAAGCTAGAAACTCTCTGACCAGGGCAGGAGGACACTGGAGTGGATAGAAGGACATCAATGGACAAACTCAGCTGCTGCTCAGAAGCTCTTTCTCTGAGTTTCTTACTGAGGTTCCTGAGTAATTTCCTTCCCCAGCAGTAGATGCTATGAAACAGAGGGATCACTTTGCGCTGTTCTCCTCTCCCAGGCTGCTTCATGTGCCAAGGTTTCCCTCCAAGAAAGGACAGCAGAGACAATATGATGCAGAACAAAAGTATGGTGGAGGAAATGGAAACGAGACAGTGCAGGGGGTTAGCAAGAGAGGAGAGGATAAGAGAAAGGGTACAAGACCAGTCTATGGCTGGTGGGATTGGGAGAACTTCTGCGGCCTCAAAATTGTGGTGTGGGAACACAGAGAGGAGAAGAGCAGAAAGAATGAATATGCTGAACAATTTGATTTGATGCAGAGGACAAGACAGACATAAGAAGCAACCCTGAGAAAAGAGTGGAAAAAAGAAGAGTGAAATTCTGACAGAAAGAGATCAAAACACTGGCTGGAAGATATGGTCCAAAAGTGCAAAAGACAGCCATCCTCTCTGCCCAACCCCCTCTCTCCCCAAAATCACAGGAGGATAAACAACTCTGGGTGTCATAAAATCCTTGACTCATCTCATTGTGCAAGATTTGCCTGGATTACATTTTGCTAAATGAATTTTTTTTTTTTCTCCTTTTTTTTCATCAGCCTCCAGGTTGGGAAAAGCTGGGAATCCCACCAGATGGAAATCTTGACTGTCTGTCGTCTGCTGTGAAGAGCTGGCAGGGTAGCAGCAAGGTTCAGCTGGAGCTGGCTTGGCCATCTGCACTAGATGGAGTTTGCCAGAAAAGCACACCTAATAGTCCACCAAGAGCTGTGTTCAGGCAAACACGCACACCGACAGGTACAGAAACTATCTGTGACTCCCACAGAGCTGGGTAGACGTTAGATATGGCAAATTTTCTCTGCTGCCCTGTACCTGTCTGTCCATCTAAAGGGTCTTGTCCTTTTACCACCGTGCTCTGCTCACACGTGCGGTTTGGCAGCTTATAAATCTAGTTCAGTGTCGCTAAATTTATGGGCGACTTCTTTTTCTTGGGTTTTGTAGGGAGTGGCAGAAAACCAGGTATGAATCTAATCCTTTGCTTTGCTGTCAAAGGGGAACAAAGTAAGCTGAAAGTGCAGCAAATAGGAGATTTGATTGCTATCAGATTTTTCTTGCTGTTTTCACCCAGGGTGATTTACACAGGAACTTAATAAGCTCACAGGATCATAAATATAATAATAAAGCTGCTTTTGGATTTTGTGGAAAGCACTTTTGCCCTTTAGCAGTTCTCTCTGTCTTGTTCTAGCTGTGACATGCTACATTTAATAAAGTCTTGCTGATTCAGATCACCGACACTTCAGCACGAACTTCTTTACTAATTAAGAGCCGAAGAGGCAAGGAGTGAAGGCAGCCAAGGGGCTCTACAAAATCAGGTAAATACATTTAGGTTGATGAACAGTGAAGACCCCATGAATTAATGGGATTTTTTTACTGAAACGCAACATTAGGACTGTCAGCAGGCTTAGTAATCATCTTCTTACCCGCTCTTAACTTTTGGTCTTACTCATTCCACATATTACAAACTTGACATAAACTGAAGATGGAACAAACCTGGATCAATTTTTTAAGATCAACACGGAACAAATCCGGATTGATTTTTCAAGATCAATAGTTTCTGAGTTGTGAGGTGCCTTTCTCTGTAGAGGAGTGAAAGATGGTGGCGACTGTGTGAGTTCGGGAGGAGAGATTGAGAGCATATGAGTAGGAGTAAGTTTGATTTTCAAGCCCATGGTTGCTCTAAAGGAGATATGAGCAAGTGGGGCAAAACAGTCTGGGGCACACTGATGAACCTTCTCCTCAGCTTGCTGACAATTTCAGAGCGGTCTCTAAATCAGAAACACCATTTGATTTGCTCTTGTTCAATACTGAACTCTGACAAATGGCATTCCTCCCCAAACATGCTATTCTTTTCTTTTCTAACCTTCTACAACTGAGACAAATGTAGCTAAAATCAGACAATTTACTGAACTCTCCTGCCACTTCTGAATTTTAATAGTTCAAACATTAGTCCTGATCCAAACAATTCAAGACATTTGATTTAAGAAAACCAAAATCTACATGAGAAGCTACTGAAAAGCAAGACACAAATATTCCTTACATTGTTTATCTCCGTTACACGTCCAGTAGTTTTATAGCAATAAAAAAAAATCAGTAGCCAACAGAGTCTACAGTAGTAAAATCTGGGCACATTAAACAAAGTCATGGGTTGTAAATGCCATCATCTAATGCAACTGGCGAAGTCTTCTGAGAACATGGATAACTCCAATGCTACAACCAACAAGTCTCATTACCCAAGCCTGCAATGTACAACGTTGCCACTAGAAAATTTCTGGAAGTGGAATGTGATTTAAAAGCAGAGCTACATTGTTTTCAGCATCCTCTAGACACAGGATCCCTCCCAGTCCCAGCTCAGGCATATCCACTCTGGTGAGTGGTCCTCACCTTGAAACAGGCGTCACATAGTTGCCTGGGAAGACACCAGACATCCCACTCCTCAGAGACGTCCCCTTGAACCAGCCATCCTGGCACTTCTCAATGACCCGGTACATCTCACCTTTGCGGAGCTCCAGCTCATCATTCTTCTGAGGCTTGTAGGCGTACAGGGCTAGGTAGCTGTGGGAAGACATCACACAAGAAGAAAGCACACAGCTGACATCAACCACTGCCTGTCCAGCTTCAACTCCAGACCCACAGAGCAGAGAGTGAGCAGAAGCACTGCTCAGAAATGGTGGTTAAAAGGGACATCATTACAGCACACCAAACAATGAATGGCAGACACAAGATCAAGTGGAAGCTAAGACGATAAAGGAATAACTAATCAGATTAAAGTCAGGGGGTATCTTAGAAACTAACGGAACATACTTCTCACCCAGGGCATATCCAAAGCAAAACACTGCCACAAAGCAGCACTGAAGTTAAGAATTCAGTAGCAGTTTCAGAAGCACGAGGCAATTACAGAGACTGCCAGAATAACCAGGACTTGAATAGGAAGGCTTAGCAAAGTGTAACATCTGGATGAAGTATATACTCATATGCTTCAGGGTAGGAGCCACCTCTACTATGGATTCAGAAGAAACTTTTCCTAGGGGTAGACTACTGTACAAAAGTTTAAGGCAGCCTTTCTTGCAACTTTATTGATACTATTTATGTTGGCCAGTTTTAGAAACAACACACTGAACTCTTCTGATTCGGTATGGTACTTCTTATAATAGAATCATAGAATGGTTTGGGTTGGAAGGGACCTTAAAGATACTCTAGTTCCAACCTCCCTACCATGGGCAGGGACACCTTCCACTAGACCAGGTTGCTTAAAGCCTCATCCAACCTGGCCTTGAGCACTTCCAGGGATGGGGCATCCACAACTTCTCTGGGCAATCTGTTCCACTGTCTCACCACCCTCAGGGCGAAGAATTTCTTCCTTAGATCTAATCGAAATCTCCCCTCTTTCAGTTTAAAGCCATTGCCCCTTGTCCTATCACTACATGCCATTTTAATGTAAGCGCATCCTTACATCCCCCTCCAGCTTTCTTGCAGGCCTCCTTCAGGTACTGGAAGGCTGCTATAAGATCACCCTGGAGCCTTCTCTTCTCCAGGCTGAACAACCCCTCTCCCTCTTCATTGGAGAGGCGCTCCAGCCCTTGGATCATCTTTGTGGTCCTCCTCTGGACCTGCTCCAACAGCTCCCTGTCCTTCTTATATTGGGGGCCCCAGGGCTGAAGGCAGTAGGAGTGAGGTCTCACTAGAGCAGAGTAGAAGGGCAGAATCACCTCACTTGACCTGCCGGCCATGCTGTTGAGTGGGCAAACCAAAAAGTGACAGAGGGCCAAATTCCGCAAGGGAATTTTTGCTTAAGTAAGTGAAGTGGTAGAATTTGGCTTTGGATGTTTTCTATGCTAGTATTCTAATAAATATTTAATCCAGGGCCCAATATGTAGAACTTTTTATTTATTTAATTACAGCTTTTATTTATTCACTTTGTTTAGAATCTTCCTTTTTATCTCTCTTTTGTTCTTCCGTCACTACTTCAGGGATGTGTCTAATACTGTGAAATGACTACAACTTAAAGTCCCTAAAGGTATTCTCTCTGTTTAGAAAGATCCTTGTTGAAAATTAAGAATGATTGCTTGCACTTTCGGGAATAATGGAAAGTTAGGATAGGATAGCAAGAACGCACACACGGAACAACACTTTCTTTGTGAATACCAATTTTATTTTGGTCATGTCGCCTTTCCACAAATGCAAAAAGGATTTCTGTAATTCTTGATCAAGGTTGTACCTTCTTGATTTTTTTTTTTTTTTTTGCTTTGTGCATTACAGGCAGTGCAGAGAGACTAAGACAAATGGGGAAACACTTATGGAAAGTGCATTTACACTACAAAGTGCAGCAGGATGCTCTTAGGCTCGGGGGTGGGTGAGAAAAGGCTTGCTGCCCACCTTATAGCAACGAACCAGAGAAATAATGAAAACCATAACCATTGTGATTGTAGACTCACAGTCAGTAAAAATGATATATAGCTTTTTACTTCTGCTCTCCAGGAAATATAATTGAGGAATAAATCCTGTTAGTTTTCCTGATTCTATTCCTTTATGGCATCAGTAGATTTCCTTATTTTTATTCTGAAGGCAGTAAATAAACAGCAGTAATGAGCAGAATACGAAATATTTGGTAACAGCTCCTTGGGGCATCCTTAGGCTGATGTGCCTGGCTTTGTTTACCACGTGCATGGGGTACAAAGACCTAATCAGAAACTGTTTCATTAGTCAACAGATGGGAGAAACCATCCTGCACATCCTTTGTTTAGCTCATATAATCAGGTGGTCCTGAGCAGGTCTGTAGCTGTTCACCTGATGGAAAACATGAGGTTATATATGAACTGAAGAACATTAAAATGCATCACCCTGACATGAAATATGGTTGGGTGTTTTAGTGCTAATCCTTCAGCACAGTGCTCTGCTAGGACATAAAGGAAAATGCCAAGACTGCACTCACTCCAGGGAGCAGAAAGAGTGGCTTTGACTACTGCTTTTTAAGTTGCCGTTCACACAGGGCTCATATTCAGAAGGTATGGGTAAAGTGGGGGGTCAAGGACAGAGCATTTTAGATAGACTTATATAGCCCTTTCCCCAGGAGGCTACACATAATAATATAATTTACAGGTTGAGATGCTGTAAGAAAGTGCAAGGAAAATTACCCTAAGTGGATCAGAGGCTGCATTCCCTTGCAGCTATCTTCAGCTCTCCTACTAGTTTCTTTCTGTTCCTCCCTACAAATTCCCCAAATTGAGCCTCCAGTAAGCCTGAATAACCAGTATCACAATGAGCCTAAACATTCTTCAGAGAGAGTATCAAAATCCTTGCAGAGACTAAAAGAAGGTGTACAACAGCCCAGCCTGGACTCCGCGCCAAAACTGACCAATGTCTGTATTGCTAAACTGATGAAAACTTGAATGTGATAACCACATATCACGACCCTGGAGCAACAGAGGTGATCAGTACTTTGTTGATGGACTGGTGATCCCACCACCTGCATAGGACAGTGAGGATGGCCATCTCTGGGAGTTTCCTCTATAAGTCTGCAAAGAGGCGAGGGTGGGTGGTGAGGCACTGGAACAAGTTGCCCAGAGGAGTTGTGGATGCCCCATCCCTGGAAGTACTCAAGGCCAGGTTGGATGAGGCATTGAGCAACTTGGTGTAGTGGAGGGTGTCCCTGCCCATGGCAGGGGGGGTTGGAACTAGATGATCTTTGAGGTCTCTTCCAACCCAAACCATTCCATAGAATCACGGAATCATAGAACGGTTAGGGTTGGAAGGGACCTTAAAGATCATCTAGTTCCAATCCCCCTGCCATGGGCAGAGAAATCCTCCACTACACCAGGCTGCCCAAAGCCTCAATTCTCCAAACCCAGCAACAACCCAGCCTGGGTCTGCTGGCTGGCTGTGGCAGGTATGCCCGCCCCATGGGGAGAGGCATACACTCTGTATGCTGGCAGAGAGAAGGCTGCAGGAGAGCTGGGAGGATGCCTGCTGTCACATATGGCTGAAAACAATTTGAGTGCAAGGAGCTTCCCTCCTCAGAAGGTGTTTCTGGGCTTTTCCTCTGGCAGAGGATCAGGGATAGTGGTCCCATTTGCTGAGGCTGATTTTGCCTTAAGTCAAAGTCTTTGCATTTGGACATGTTTCACCGTTCTCTAGACTTTAGGTGTGAAACTGCACCAGCAAACTCTCTACAATCAAGAAGAAAGTGTTAAAACAACAACGTGAAATCTCGCAGAATGTAATAGCAAGTTATTCTGGGTTATGTGAAACAGTAAGGCTAAGGGTTAGGGAGCAGGACCTAGAGGAAGTCAAAATCTTTATAAAAAGTTCCCTCAAAAAGGCTTGAGTGAGAAGGTAGCTCATGTTCTTGGCCTTGAGGAGCTGCCTATGACTTGACTGATAATGCAGGAGCCCCAGGGCTCTGTCTAGGGTTGTACCTCCTCTGTTCTGCTACAGCTTATGGATAACGCTTCCTCTTTGACTGGAACTTGGCTCATAAATGCAAAATGACAGACTGGATTACAAGACTGCTTCATGGAGGAGACGACAGGAGAAGTATGAGAGGGAGAAGTGGAGGCTTGCTGGGGCATGGAGGCAGGGGCATTGCCAGAGAGCTGAAAAATGTCTTGATTCAGCAATTAAATACTGGAAATACTGCCAGTTACTACTTCCTAGCCTGGGCAACATTTGAAATAAATTTGTGCCACACAAGCCGCACAAGGTGACCACAGGGTGATGATGAGACGTCTCTGTGAGGCAGTCAGTGATGTGTGGTACCCCTCAGGTATGAAGATCTCACCTTCGTAGCCAAGAACAAATTTGTTTTGGTTCTGTTCCAACTCTTCTATTGTCCTTAAAGCAAATTTGCTATGATATTTCAAGATTTTATTTGTGAATTCAGACCTTGTTTTAGCCATATCATAAATCCCTAAAATACTGGTGTGCATATGTGTGTGTGTCTATATAGTTCTACTACTTTCACAGGTATATGCGATGAGAGGAAAGGGTTCAGTAGTTTAACTAGACAGGTATCAGATGAACTAACTAGGCTAGAAGACATTTATTGTAACAAAATCTACTCTTTGTGTTCTGTTATTCTACATACTATTTGATAAGCTCATATGTCCATGATACAAAGTTCATTTGTTTTCTTTGTTTATGGCACTGAAAAAATGCAATTGAGTCATTTTTTCTGGTTAATGATGAATGTATCAGGTGTCTGATTGCATAGGACTACATCTTTTTAAGAGCTTTGAATGAAGGAAGATTTTCTCTAGCTGGGAAGCAATCTGTTTGCTTCACAGTGATTCATACAGCTGTAATAAATATACCAGGAGCCTAAAAGGTCTCATAGAGAAAGGAGGAAGCCTTGCCTTTCTCTACTAGTTTTTCGATTTCAGCAGAGGCTGGGTCATGTATGAGATTGCGATCTCTCTTCTCAGAATGCTCCTGTGCTGAGATTCAGGCTTTCAGATCTCAAACACATGCACACACACACACACACACGATTGGAAACAAAGAGTACGCAGTGATTGAGATGAGCTGCTTACATATTGAGGGGGAGCTGGACCTTCGGTGGTGTTCCCTGATCTCCAGTTATTGCACTTGTCCTGGGACCAGCCACTGTGGATGTTCCAATTGAAGAGGAATCCTGAAAATACATGAAGAAGAACACATGAGGAACAAAACGAAGCCCACCATTTCCTAAAATGCTATGGGGTGAAGGCACAGAGGAGAAAAATCACATCTTTTATCAATTCCCAGACTTTCTAACTTCACGATACTGCATTAAAAAAAGACATCTTTTAGTCTTACATATTCCAAAAATACATTTCTGACACAAGGGATATTAGGTTATTAACAGCATTTCCATATACCTGTCTGAGAAATTTAGTTGTACCTTGTATGCAGATCTTAAAAGTTTTACAGCTCAAAACTATTTGACTGCTTTGTAAAATCAGCTCAACACATATACGTCTGCAATAGTACCTTCTTTGGTAAAGGTAACCTTTTCCCCTTAAAAGCTTGTTTTAAAATTTATACTCTTTTGGTTAATGATTAATGGATCTATGGAGAAGAAGATATTATTTAATTTCCAAAATGCAGTCTCATCTCTGTATGCTGTTTTTATCATCAGGAAAATTTCTGATGATAAAAAGATCTTTTATCATCAGAAATTCTTCTTCTTCTTCTTAAGAAAAAGGTGACAACACAACCCAAACCAGGAGTGCCTCTGAACAGAGAAAGTAGGAGTCCACTCCACTTTTACCACAGCAAATAAATCCCCACTCTCACAGAGAACTGGGCAGATCTTTTCCAGCTATTAATGTTGAAAGGCAATTCTAAATGCAATCGTTCATTTTTCAAAGCTTAATGCTCAGCAAAAGTAAGTAGGGCAAACTCTTTTGACTTGTCTCACCAAAGTCCTCATTCATCTATGTCAAAATTGAATCCTGAGTGGAAACTTCTCCTGAAGTAATGCCAAGGCCTGTAGCGACAGATCTTTGCTGCAAAGACAGGGCAGAGCTGGGCTGATGGGACTTGTAATGGTTTACTTGAGCAAAAAGCTTTTTGGTAAGTCTAATCATGCGCATCTGTACGCAGAATGGCTCCACAAAGGAGGATCGAAAGTTTATGCACAAATTGCAGGTTCAGACAGAGCCTGTTACATACAACAAAGATTCTGAGGAGTTCACAGACCTCTAGCGCAGTTTTTCTGTTTCCAAATGCTAACAGTAAATATTGATTTATTTTGGGAACAGAAACATAGGGACATCTTTTGCACTTCCAAATGACACTGAATTAAACCAAGACACTAAATTAAACCAAGACACACATCGCTACTTAATTAATAGATTTCAAGGTCACCTCATTCCAAAGAAGCCCATAAAATTATTACAGTGCCAGGTCTCGATAGTGCATTGCTAAACTGTATTGCTTTGCTGTATATCAACACAATATTATTAGGAAATCATGCAGCAAAATATGAAGACACTGCTCTGTGATTCCATAGCTTTTGGCAACAAGCAGCAAGCTGTCTCCTCTCCCACCGACATCTATGCTCAATCACGAATTTGTAGTGACAAGTACATCTCCTTTTTTCTCATTATTTCGCCTCATTTTCTGGCTGCTTGCTCAAACAAGGAAGGTTCCAGGCAGCTTTTAGTCCTGTGTGTAAAAGTAAGCATTCTTCCCAGTTTTGTGACTAAGGCTTTATTAATCCTGTCTGTCACGTCAGTGAGATCAGATCATCTTACAGATAAAAAAACAACCCGCCCAAAAATGTAGGGATAGCTGGAGAATGATCCCTCACTTATTATTTTGAGCAGGTTAATGGGGTTAGGGATTGCAGAAGATGCTGGGCAGAGAGATCTGGCAACTGTCTCACCCAAGGGGTAAGTGAGAAATTGGCTGGTTCAAACTTCTTCATTGTGTCTCACCAGTGTATGCCTGCTCTGAGCTAGAGAAATTGCCTCCAAGAAAACAGAAAACAGATTGGTCCCCACCCTTTTCTGGTAGGACAAACCACTTTGTTTTTACCTCATGAAAAAAACAGAGCTGATTGAATAGCCTCAGGGTGCAACTGTAAAGGCAGAGAAGATCACAGCGGTGTAAGACACATGCTGCCCCTTCCTTAGCTCCTACGATCCTCTCGGCACACCTCAGTGAAGGCAGAGTTTGGAGAGCTGCGGCGAACCCAGCCCAGCCGGGAGTGCCCGCTGCAGGCACCCTGGGCTAAGCAGCCTGACTCTGCACAGAGACGAGCTCAAGCCCTGAGAGCAGCGCAGCTGTCTGAGCATCATCTATTTGCCTGGTTGCACAGTGGTGGCCTCTGCGTCTTCTCTATTACTAGAAGCATGAGCCCAAGGACTTTCTACGTGCTATTACGCTTGTACTAACATACAGTCCTAGGGATGAAGACATCATGTAATTGTCCTTCAGTGTTGCTAGATGACAATGTTGCTTGCTTTCTTTGAATAATCCCAATGAAATCTCCATAGTCCTGCATGCTTTGTATCCGTCTGACATTCAGTTTCTTGCCCATGGCCTGTTACTGTAATATTGCCACATCTGGTGCCAGCCTGGACCCTACAAACAGTTTGATTTTGCCACTTTGCACAGCCTAGTGTATGCATCCAAACTCTAAATCGGTGCCTGTTTCCTGATTGTGCTTCAGCTTTTCTTTAGCTGCTCTCCCCTGCAGGCTTTGACACGATGGTGTACTAGCCAGTCTGCCTATGACCCCACTTTTCACCATCAGGTTTTACTCCACAGGACCCACTGGCCTTCCGCTCCACTGAATTCAGCTCCTCTGTTCACATCTTGGCATTTACTTTCTCACAAGTGTTCTCTGCAGCTTCATCCGCCTCTATGCTCCTTGATGAATTCCCTCATGGCTGCCTGATTGCTACTATGCATTTGAATGTTCACCACTTTGCATTTAAACTACAGTCCCTGACACAGTTGGTGAAGGCTTTCTAACCCTCCTCTTTCAAGCTCCTGTTCTCTCTCCTATGTATCACTAATTAACTCATATTATAAGATACAATGTTGCTAGATTATGTCGCAAGATAATATTTGCAATAGGATTTTGAAGAGACTGAATTTTGTGAAAGAATAATATTCTATTTCTTCATACTTTTGATTACCTTTGTTGGAAGTATACCTTTCCATTCTTACAACTTTATGTGGGTCTCCCCAGCTACTGGTAACACTAATAATCCTCCTGGAGAACACAGTAGGCCTTTCTCCATCACAGCTGGTAGCAGGGCTTAGTTTGTTTTCCTTCTTTATTTAGCCCTGGAGCCAGGTTGTACTTTTGCTACTGTGATCTAAGGAACAAGGTATTAAACATGCTCTCCTTTCCTCTTCATCTGTTCAGGGGAAAGGGAATCCGAGATGATGCTCTGATTTTTTTGTTCTCTGCTTTGATACCTTTTGGGAGGTCCGTGTGCCACATCCTTTCTGATGGCATGTTTCTGTGTGATCCATCCTTCTGTGGCACCAGACATGCAAATACAGCCACACACAGGTATTACACAGGGAGAGCCCAAACCCTGCAGCATTTGTGTCTTAATTCTTCTTCCACTTCTGCTATTTGTTGTTGCTAAGCCTTACACAGGAGAGGACATCTCCGGCAGCCAGGTTTTTAAGGAGCACATGGGCACCCATTAAAAACAAGCACCTTGCAGAGTTTTCTCAGGGAGGCATTAAAGAAGTACTTCACTGTCTGATTCCCATGGATTTTACTGCAATCTAAGTAATGAGAGTCACTTCTGAAAATGCCATTTGGTGGCCCTCTGTATCCTTATGAGCCTCTAATGCCTGTAAACATTTGGCCATTGAGTTTCCAGTTGTGACCTGCTGGGTAATCACACTGTAGCACACCTCCTGATTAAGAGGCTGTTTACTCTAATGGTAGTATGCAGTATTCTGAACTAGACACAGCCAACTCTCATCCCATTTACTTAGGCCACTAAACAGCCAAATTCGACTTCTTCGTGCTCCCACTCCAATCTGGCATCTTCCAAGTACCACTTACCACTGCCGGTTTTCAGCTCAACAGCCACAGCTCTTCTCTTCCAAGGGACAACACAGCCACAGCTGCCAGCCCAGCAGGGAAAAGTGGCTGCATGAAGGCACGCTGAAGACCACCTCCGGATACCTCTGCACTAATTCCTATTTCTTTGTGCCTGTTAGTAGCGCAGTAACGTCACCTGTACCGTGGAAGGCTAAATCTTGAGTAAAACTCCCAGACTATACACACAGGCACGGTGATGCTGTGTGAGAGATGTCTTGCTCCCAGCTCACGCTGCGCTGCTTGCTTTTACCACCAGCTGCTCTGTAGTAGCAGGTGATTATGTACCCATGGGCTGGATAATAATATAAAAGGACTTTGTGTCCGTAAACACAACATCCTCCTTATGACCCCTGAAACATAACACCCTGCCAGCTCAATGCCCTATAGAAACTCGTAACTCGTGCCTTGAGTCCACCTTAAAAATTGTCTGTTTCTTTCACCCTGTCTCTATGTTGGTTGTTACAAGCAGACTTCAGGTGAGGGCCAAGAACCAAGAAAGGCTCTGCACAAAGGTATCTTGGGGCTTGGCTAAACTTGATCTAGTTCTGGCGACAGTGTGGTTCTCTGGAGCAAAACGGTGGCGGAGCACAAGGTCTCTGCTCTCAGTTCCCACATGGCATTTCCTGCACCTTTATTGGATGCTTTAGTAAGTCACCAGGCACCGTCCAGGTGTCATGCAAAATGAAGAGAGCTAAAGCTAGCTGGCAAAAACGAACTTTGCAGGTGACTGTCCAGCCTGAGGGTCAGCATTTCCTGGTGAGAATGAACAGTCCGACTTCCTCAGAAGTCATTGCAACACGTCTAAGCTCAGATGGATCTCATTCCTCCTCCAGCTGATATTATTTGTGAGAGAACTCCAGGAGCATCAAAACAAATTGCACTTTAATGTATACGTAATGATATATTTCTATTACAATTTACAGCATATACTCCAGGGTAAATAATACACTGCTGAGATGTTGCTGCCTCTTGTGTCAGCTCTGACATATATTTAAACGCAACCAGTCTGGTAAAATGTTACTGACAAGCCCACAGAGACCAGGAAATTAAAGGTAATAACCACACACCTGGGCTGAAACTTCATCTCAAATTCATTCCCTTTCTCTCTTCCCCTGCACACCTCTATGAAAGCATAAGAATTAGTAGTCTGGACTTCCAGCATAAACTATCTTTTTCTCTCCCTTGTAGATTTACTTTAGATTTTCACCAGTACTTTAAGACCATGTTTGTGGTTTAATTTGAAAAGACACGGTGCCTGTGGGGATTAGTGAAGTGCCTTTCAAAAGCATGGGACTCAGTCTTGGAGGGGAATAGAAGGCATTAGACAGTGATAAAACTAGGAACAGAGTACAATGATTTTGCAGGTTGCAGCAGCCTTCACAGAAAACTAACTGCCGCCGCTATCAGATTAATGTTTTTATCATCTAGTAAATCACCAACCAGAAATCTCTATTTTGACTTCAAAGCAAATCCAGCACTGTCTCACCACAGGGCACTTATCACATTCATTAATTCACAGGAAAATTTCTTTTAATGTCTTGAATGCATATTTACAACTTACTTTAAGTTTCTCTTTAATATTACTTTTAAAACAGAGGAAAACACTCAAACATTCAACTCACAGAGATTGACATACCGTCCTCTGGAAATACCGCAAAAAATAGGCTAATGGTCTTTAAGATTCCTGTGACTCGTTTCTCTAATTCGCTGACTCCATAAAACAACGACTATGGCAATCACTCCAGGCCTTAATGTTCCTAGAAATAATGTATTAGCACTTAATGCATGGGAGTGCCACCAAGTATTGATGAAAAGTGTTACACGCAAGATCAAGTAGCCTCATCAAATGCTAATTACCAAAGTGGGAGCTGAAATGGACTTACCAATTCTAGAGTAAGACTTTTTCTTCCATAATGGTATGTGTATAAAAAACCAGACAAATGTGCACGAACACAGCTGCAGCTGCATAAATAGCTGCATAAATACCCACTTCCTTCCTGCAAAAACTGGAGCTAAATTTATATCGTTTAGTATTTACTGAGGGGTTCTTACAACCTGTAAGTATCTGCGGCTGTGGATGAAGGTGAGGCAGAATATTATGCCAGCCTGTTCTAGCACCATGTTGGCCCTGATTATTTTTTGGCTCATAGAAGGCCAAAAAGTCTAGACTATGTTTTCTGTTAATAGCTCATGGAGCTATGCAGAGAGCTGGAGAAGTCACGTAAATGTATTTCCTGAGCTTCTATTTCCACTATCCTGCAATCTACGGATGGCTGCAAGTTAGAAGAAAAAAAAGAACAAATATTTTTTGTCATCTTCTTCCAAATGTTCATCTGACATTATCATCCATAAAAGCACTGATTATTCTGGTTTGCAGCTTCTCAGTTCCCCCAAATGAGGACTAATTAAGCATCATGTGGATGAGCATCATGAGAATTATATTTTATTCAGCCTTGTTTCTCTCTGAGACTAACCGTTTCAGCACTAAGCACCAGTGTTTAGCTCTCTACCATGAGGTTTTAAATGGTTTTATAGTAAATAGTTTCTTGCAATTCTGGGATCAAAGAACATGAAAAATCAAACGCAGAGAGACAGGGAAGCTTAAAGTGAAAGCTTGACCTCTAAAAGATGTTAATTTAATCCCATGTTGATAATTATCCTTTTGATAACTGCACAAAAAACTCATTGGGATCCTGTGCAATGCCTCCTGTAGGAAGTCCCCCTCCAGGGAGACAGGAGTGGCAAACGAATGAACAAAAAACCAAACAAACAAAAAAGGGAGAATACACACTCTACTGATTTCTGTTCAAATGTCATGCAAGTACACATAGCGTGTGGTGGATGGAAAGGATTTTTTTTGGTATAATATAAATATCAAGAGAGTGCCTTGCTTGCTCTTGAGGCTTCCAAATCTGTAGTTGACTGGCAGGCAGCGTAAAGCCTCAGAATTAGCCCTGTGCAAAAATGATTTCTGTGGCAAAATGTTTTTGGGTTACTATCCTGAGGAGCACCTGGAAAAAAAATATTTTGGTTTTGTTTTACAGGCAACGGGATTTCATGCACAGTTGAATAACCTTTCTAAGGCACAGCCTTCTCTTCCTAGATCCTGTGAAAAACTAGGTTTTGTGGTTCTTGAAAAATCTTTCAAAATGTTTTTGTGATGAGGCAAATTATAGGACAAAGAGAAGACACTGTCTCTAAAC
The DNA here is from genome assembly GCF_009769465.1 of Tauraco erythrolophus. Taxonomy (NCBI): domain Eukaryota; kingdom Metazoa; phylum Chordata; class Aves; order Musophagiformes; family Musophagidae; genus Tauraco; species Tauraco erythrolophus. Next base: position 67,320,299 of record NC_141465.1, on the reverse strand, counting down.
TGGTAGTTTCTGAACGGCGACTTTGCTTTGGCCTGGATTCTCGGTAGCTTATGTAATCAGTCAATAGATTGAGCCAGCTCATGTTTCTCGTTTGCAACAGTTTTGACGAATAGTGTAATATATCCCAACATGCACAAAGTATATTCAAAGACCTATTGGTAGCCTAAAAAAATGCAGCTTACATGCCTGCCCGAAACTATCTGCTTAAAAAAACTTAACTCCTTCCCACCTACAAAACCCCCAACAAGAGTTCTTTATAAAGTTATTTAAAATACAGATGCAACGAATAGGCAATGTTTGGAACCAGTTCTAAATAACTGAGAGTAGAACTGGGAATGTATAATGACAACAGAGTAGTTTAGGTTAGACTTCAGCACAGCCTCTTATGCTATTTTTGTGAAATATTTTGATCTAAATGACAGAAACATAGGTTGGACTAATAGTACTTCTCTTTTGCCATTTTGACCTGCGCAGCCTCCTGAGATATCTGCCCTCGGTTTCAGCTGTCTCACTCTCATTAACGGGTGTCCACCCAGTTGTCGTTCACAGCCAGCAGCAGAGCAGGTTGGATAGAATTTGGATTCCAGGCCAATGCTGAAAAATACCTAAATTTCCCATCTTTTCTCAGAGCCTGTTGTGCACTTGAAAATTCAAGGTTCATTTTTAGTCTCTGGATTTTATGTATAATCTGTATGCTTCTCATGGTCAGTACATTTAGGTTATCAGCCAAAGCTCAACCAGAGTTCTGCTATTACATTTTCTCAGCTAAAATTCAGCACTTCTAAATAACTGATAAGGAGTCACACTTCCAAACGACTTATATAGTGAGACACTTCAAGGAACATTTTTCATTTCAAATACTGTCACTGTTTGGGACTGGGAGCGTGGAAGACATTGTTCTCAGCTTTTCTGGAACATGTGGCCTCTGGTTAGGAGCCTGTACTAACACTCGCAGATACAAATGGACTTCTCATGCATGGTGATGAGTTGTTCAAAACGCACATAGAAGTTCCTTCTGCGAGGAGGATCCTTTCTTCTTCACTCAGCTGTTATCCTGGTGTGCACAAAGCCACACTTCATTATTCATGAGATGCATCTTCTGTCAAAAACCATGGGATTTGGAGCAGTACTGACCTGTGACCTCTCCAAATAACAGGGAAGAATAATTCATAAGGGGTGAAAATGGAAGCAAGACAAGCCATCTGAGGCCTAGGCACGATTACTGTCCAGGGGGACCTTCCCTGCTCCCCAGGGAGTCTCAGTTACGAACTGCTTCTCTGCACCCGTAACCTAATTCAGCTGCAGCTCCATCAGGCCTGCAGCACTACTTACATCTTCAATAAAAATCCATTTTGCCAGCATGATAGGACATTCTACATGATGGACAGACACTATTACCTTTTAGATGGAGGTCTTACTTTTAATGAGTGATACGCAGCATGCAACAAAAAGCATACAAGAATTAAATTTGGCTGCAAGTGAAATGAAGATCTCAGCATCGCGTCTTTGAAAATAAATGCTTTGTATCCTAGCTATTGTGGTCTTCCAGTCCACTATTTTATTCAACTGAGGTGTCTTTAAGTTGATTCTTCTACCTTTGAGCATTCCTAGGTTTGCGGTCAATGAAGATATTTTTTAGATCATCACTCATTTTAAAATGCATCTTGGCTTTTGGAAAACAATTGAGTTGGTTCTGCTTAAAGAACAATGAACATATTATGGAAGGCCTGTAGTCTTCAATTATTAAATTAATGATATGCAGAAGTGCTTTCAAAACATGTGATTTCATGTGGTCTGCATGTCAGTGCTCAAGATGCATAAATCTGTGCCCTCCTGGAGAAGCAGGAGGCTTATATCTGTCTAACTACTCATAAAACCAAAAAACATGTCAGCTCAGCATGAAAGTCTGCTTTCAATTCCCCAAAATTGACAAAAGCCACAGGAATACAGTACCATGCATGAAATCACTTCTAAGGAGAGGAATATATTCCACATTTACAGAAACATCTAAAATTTGCACCTAAATCTTAAGTTCCTCCAGTAAGAAGTCCTCGATGTCTCTGCTTCTTCTCATGTCAGCAGAGACAAAGCAGGTGCCTCAGATGTAGGCGTCTCAGGTCTACAAGGAAAAATGGATGCTTGTTTTAAGAACTGTTTCGCTGGGCACCACCCGGTTGCCTGAGGTGGGGAACTGGATGCCATTCAAGAACTCCTGTAATTGAATTCTGCTTGTTCAAAGGACAGGCTATAGGAAAACTGTGTCGAGCTTTTTAAAAACGTGGAACCCCCCGCACAAGCTAAATTCCAATCCTGATATGTACCAGACAAGCTCATACCTACTATACTGCAGAAAACCCTTTGTTTATTTTTATTACAAGATCTGTTAAATAAACAACGATAAAGTGCCTGGAAATTTCAAGGATGTGATATAAAGACACAATAAACCAAATTTAGATTCTAATGCTGAAAGGAAAGGCATAAGTTTGCTAGACAGTCAGCACTGAAACTGGAAATTTGTTGTTTCCTCTATAAGATATATGCTTTGGCTATGTTTGCTGCTGCAAACTAGCAGGAGCCTGAGGTAGTTACAGAGAGAACCACTCAAGGGCTGCGATGATGACTTGCAGGGCAGAGAGGTTCCTCTTCGAGCAAGGAAAAAAAAGGCGAGACATCTTCATGCAGCAGAGCTCACCAGTAGCTTCGGCAGCTACATACACGGCTTTCCTATCAACCTGCCCATGCTCTCCGCAACGCCCCCGAGCACTTCTGAAGCAGCAGTAGAGGCAGTTTGCAGATTGTGAAAATGTCAAACCTCCAACAAAACGTACAGGACATTTACCCTAAAAACGCCAAACACATTTTAGAACAAAACGATCCAAGGACAAGATTCTCACTGTCCTAAACACCTTGATGTAAGAGCTGAGGGGCCTGTTGCTCATGCTACTTTGGCTGGAGTTCAGCCACATGAAAAAAAGAAAAATGCTGAAATGATTTTCTGACTGAGGCTGCAGCATCATTAATTGTTTCAGAGCCATGTCAGGTCTTAGCAGATGGCAGAGAGGAACTGAATTTCTGACATTTTAAATTAAAATTTAACCCCTATTATTATGGGATTAATAGTTATATAAATAGAGCTGCATAATTTTAAAGTGTATTTGGTAAGAGGCAAATTCTGGACTCTTTGTAGAGCTAACTAAGAAGGCCAAAAGCAGGTGAATTCATGTTGGCAGCTCTTGTGATTTTATTGTTAGTCTTACAACGTGAGACATTTTTCTGAAGGCTGCCTCTACAGTCAAGAGAATATAGAGAGAACTTCAGCCTCATTTTTTTTTCCATCAGAGCCACGTTCCTAGCAAAGCTTGCAAAGGAAAATGTTTAAATCCCTCAAACTAGAAAGCAAATAGTAAGGCTCCCAAAAGCAGAGATATGTATTCATACATGTAAATGCTACACTTGGGATGACTGGGTGCTTGGGGCTGCAATAACACTTTCTGACAGAGGGAAATCTCTTTTCACTAAGGTTGATCTGAACCACCAAGACTCTTTTTTCCCTTCCATGGATTTTGGCCCAGATGGTTTTGGCCAGCAGTGATGGAGGCATCTGCTTAGCTGCCTTGTCTGCAAACTGGCTCTATGCCCTGATGCAGAAGAACCACTCCCCAAATCTATTCCCACCATGGGCACACTGGAGTGGCTTCATTATACCCCAGCCCTAGCTGTGCTTCTGACCATGACACCAATTACATGTCCTCCCATCTGCTGCAAAGGACCCAACCAACTTTCCTGCAGGCTGGATTTCAATAACCATAACTTGTTACAGGGAACACGGGGCCCTTCTTGTCCTTCTACTACTTGTGCCCAAATGCCACAATGGTCTGTGAAATGAGTGGGGTTTTGAATATCAGTTGTTCTGTTAAAAGGGGGGAGAATAGTCAAGGCACTTTCTGCTTCCAGTTTAATTTTTGTGGTTTACTAGCTTAGAATGTGTCTCCACGACTCTAGCAAAGGGTGTGCATGGTGTTTCCCTTAACTAGCACAAGAACAGAAAAGTCACAGTCTGTCACATCTCTGTAAAGTCCAAATATGTCACTTTGAGTGCCAAAAACCTGGGTGTCATTTACTTGACAAGCTTGAGACCCTCACTCATGTCTAGTGCTTGTGTTCCTTCCCAGATGTCCCAGTACATCTTGGCACACGTGCTGCTTTGTGCGGGGGCTGTATCCTCACCTTCACCCTCCTGCTGAGGGCTGAAAGGAGGGGGGAGACCTTACGGCACAGACAACCTGCTTGAAAAAGCCACATGGAAGAAAATGAACTAAATTACAGTTGGACCAAGCTGCCTCTCCGGCTTCCACATGTGGATGGGCAACAGAAGGGGGTGAGCAGCTGAGGCAGGAGCAGAGGGTGCTGGTGTGCTGTGGCAGAGTCCCCTCAGCACACCGTTTTGGCTAGCCCTGTGGCACACATCGGCGTGCACGCAGGCACCCTGCCTTCCCCAGTGTCCTTGCAAACCTGCGCTGCAGGGACCTGGGGGCTCATGTCATGGGTGGCAGCACGGCACAGCCATCAAGAGTGACCCCACTCCCACAGGGGAGACCCACCACTGCTGCAAATGGGCATAAACAGGCTTTCCTGCCCAAGGCAGTCCCTGCAGTTTGCTGCTTGTCTCCCTTTCTGCACTGCCCTCTCCCAGCCCCCTACACACACACCAGCACAAGCCGTGGCTTTAACATGGGTCGCTTCCCGCTCCCGCTTCCTGCTCCGGGCCACCACAAGGGTGGCAAGAGATCCACTTTTGTCCCTGTATGGGGACATGGGTGAGAGGGGCAGGAAGGCATGGCTGGGGAGAGGAAAAAGGGCAAGGGCAGCTTTTTTCAGCAGAGAAATGATGGGTGGGAAGACCCTGCCATACTTAGGTTATCTCAGTGCTAGCAAGCAGCACAGACTATGAGGGAACCTGTGGTTGCTAATCCGTACACCAAGTGTGTAGATAACTGAGCAGGGAGGCCGAGGCAGAAGAGGTTTGAGACTATTATTATTCTCTATTCTCTTCTATGCCTTCAAACTCCAAATTACCACTTGGATTCCCTTATCCACAGAAACAGTGGGCATTTTCAAGGGGTTTCAGTGCATCCCTGGCAAGTTTGGCTCCTGTTTCTGCCAGGCCCCCAGAAGCAGCTTCTCAGAAATTCCTTCTGGGACCTGTGGAGATGTCCAAGAGACTGCACATCTGCCCACTCCTTTGAGAGGGGAAAGGATGGGGGGCTGCACCCTCAGCACATCTGAATGTTTAAAACTTCCTTGGGTGTTTCTGAACAGCAGCTACTTGCTGGGTACAACACTTGTCAAAGTACGGCGCATCTGCTTAGCCTCTAGTGATCTGCAGGGAAATAATTACTCAAAAAGTCTTTTTGATCCCTGAAGTACGAATTTCATACCGACACTGTCACCCTGCAGGGTAACAGACACATTCAGGGTGACAGGATCACTCAAAATTATTCCTTTCTACAACAGAAAGTGATGCAACACAAGCAGCCTTACCTCAAACAAATTGTAGGATTATTATTTTTTTAAATGTGTTGCATTATTGTGAATCAAATTTGGCATTATCCTCTGGCTCGTCAAGCACCTCCACTGATTAAGGCAAGGATGGGAAGAGATGCCAAGTCCCATCACATTGAGACGACCATTTTGAAAGAAGTGAGGTGATGGTGAGCCATCCACCACGGGTGCACAAAGTCCACCTCCACCCCACCTTACCTGGGCCGGGGCGCTGGAGGAGAGGTGGCTGAGGTCCCCAATCCTGGCGGCCGCCCGTGGGTCGCTGGAGCTGATGAGGACAGGGGCACTGATCTCCATAGAGTGCCGGTTGCTGGCAGCCTGGGAGGACTTGTGCGTCATGCTGAGGGCGGTGAAGGAGTGGCGCTTCTTGGCGTTCTTCTTGCCCTCCGCCTGCCGCTGGGCCGCCCCGGCCGCCCCAGCACCAGCCAGCGTGGAGCACGGGGCCAGACCCGCCGCCGCCGCTGCTGCCACTGCCACTGTCTCCGTCGGCAGCGGCACGTCGCAGCCGGAGGCGGCAGCCGAGCACGTCTTGTCCATCTCAATGAGCTGCTTGGCAGATTCATTCAGCTGTGTGTGGAGGAAAAGGGAAAGATAAAAAAAGATTAAAAAAGGAAAAGAAGGGGGGACATTAACAGCCTGTCACAGCTTGCTGATGACACCTCTGGATCTGTCTGGGCCTTCCTCCTTGAATCATAGAATGGTTTGGTTTGGAAGGGACCTTAAAGATCATCTAGTTCCAACCCCCCTGCCATGGACAGGGACACTTTCCACTAGACCAGGTTGCTCAAAGCCTCATCTAACCTGGCCTTGAACACTTCCAGGGATGGGGCATCCACAACTTCTCTGGGCAACCTGTTCCAGTGCCTCACCACTCTTGAAGTGCCATGAAACCTTCCTGGTGGCTGAGCTCAGCCCCAGGGTCCCCAGCCAGGGGATCATGCTGAGGTCCGGAATGTGGGGGCTGCCGCCTGGGGCAGAGTGGGGCTCTGGGGTGCCGTGCACACCTGCACACCCACAGCGCTTGCGGCAGAGATCTGCCCTGGCGAAGGGGGTGCTTGGGACAGGTCCCAAAACTAGCCTGGTTTCATCATCTGTCCACCATCTATCAGTTGGCCAGGTAGGTCCCTGGGAGGCACATTAGCACATTTTGTTTCCCAAAACCTGCCCCGAGCCAAGCGTTACTGTCCAGCTCCAGGGTGATGCCCAATTTAAGTTTCTGCAGGTGGGTGAGTTATTTCCATCCACTTAATGCCGGGAAAATCAAAAGAGAGGCAGAATAAGCATCCAGGAGAGTTAGGCTAGAACCAGGCACCACAAATAGGTGCACATCAAGCTACAACATTTAAAAAATGGTGTTCCTGAAAATAGCCTGTCAGAGGCTGCAGAGGCAGAGTCGGGAGAAGGAGGTAGGAGCCTCTCCATCAATGCCTCACTATTCCCAGGTTCATCATAGGCCTATGCTTGATATTTGCCACCCAGGGTTTCGATCCAGGGGTATAGCTTCCAAATCCTTCTGATTTCAACTCCCTGCCTCCTACCTGACACAGGTTATCCAAATGCAGACACAAACTGAAGGCATTTTTTCCAGCTGCATCACTTCAACCGAGGAGGAACATGACTTGCTCAGGGTCCAGCTTGAAAAATTGGTCTCATCAGTCCTTCTCAAGGGTTTAAAACCTGGCCTACAGCCCACAGAGACAACAGAGCACCACGATGTCCAGGCTAGTTTTCAGGCCACTGTTCCTCATCCAATCCATACTCACAGACAACCTCATGCCTATAAACGCCAAAGGCAAGCTGAGTGGGACCACCCTGTCGCTGAAGCCTCTTACCTCCTAGCCACTGTAACTCACACAGAAAGTTACGCCTTACACAGCTGGAGAGTTTTTAGTCACGTAGGGGTGCTGCAGTCACTGATGACACAAGAAGCACGCTCTGTAGTCAGCAGCGCTTTCTGTACAGCACTCATTGCCAATAGATCCGCCCCCGAGGGGTGCTAACAGCTGAGGGAAAGTGCCACATTTTGCCAACAGACCTTTATATTAAACTAGGATGCACTGCAATATGTTTGCATTTAATGAACAAAAACAACATATGAAAAAGGGAGCCACGGCTAACGCATACGTGCTTTTGCATACACTGCTATTCTGAGACCCACATAAACCAGAGGTGCATGTAATACTATTCTGGACCAAAACCAGGCTATTTTTGTTCCTATAACTACCGTATGAATTACAGCAGCATCCAAGGAACTCAGTCAAGGACAACGTCTTCTCAGGCTCTAAATAAAAAAAAAGAATAGTTGCTGCTCCGAGCCAAGCCAATTTAGAAACCTAATGCAAGTGAAAATAAAAGGGAAAAGGAGAGGGATGGGAAAGATAACAATAGAAGTGTGCAGTTAAACAAATGTGTAATTGAGTAGCTTTTATGACTCCCAACCACAGTCACCATGCTGTAAATATAAATAAGAAATGGATACTGCCAGCCTTATGCCAGTCCTCCTAAGTTCGAAAGCGCTTCTGAGCACTTCCACGAGGGCTCATTCTGAGTAACAGGCAATAAACCCACTAACACCTAGAAAGTAAACATCAACTTGCAGCATCCTTCATTCTGTGACAGCTTCCACCAAGTCAACCAAGAGCCTCCAATTAATGATGCTCCACTAGTGTCAGAGCCGCTGGGAGTCCTGCAACCATTCAATTAGCAGGCCATTTTCCCAGCTGCACTCTCCAACTTGAGACCACGCTTACAGCCAGTATAGTGCACCGCACCTGCCAATTTTTGCCAATAACAGCTGATCCCATTTCAGATGCTTCAAGAATGTCCATTATTTCCCACTTCATCATGCTCTAAATTGGTACAACCTAATATTTGCCAGCAGGCTCCAAGTTGCAAGGAAACCAGATGGTTCCCCTCCCTTAAGTAGGTGTTACAGCTCCGCTTACCCAATCGACGTCAGGAGATAGTCTAGCTGAATTATTCGAAATATTAAGGAGAAAAGGAGAAAGACATCAAATCTGCACAATTCTTTTCTACAACAGAGGGCAAGGAAATACTTTGCTAGTCAACAGCAAGCAGGAAAAGAATATATTTTAACTCTTTGACATAAGAAAATATAGAGTTAAAGAAAAAAGAATTTAGAACTTCCTGATTTTACAACAATGCTCCATATGGACAATGAAGTGCTCCAGCTCTTAATATCAAAACTTTGATTCTTCTTGTAAAAGTTAGATTATAAATCCCTCTGGTTGGAAGCTGTTCTTTTTAAAACAACAAAATCCATTACTTTTTTTTCAAAGCAAATCTAGTTAAAAAGGTCAATAAGAGAGCTAGCATCTAAACATGGAGTGATAAAAAATAGCCCTATATTGATATAAACTAAGTCATTCTTGATATCAGTAGAAGATTAAAGGCAAAAAGAAAACCCCTTCCCAAAACACTCAAGCTAATGAACTTTTGGGAATGTCAGAGTCTTCCTGAAATAATGGGAAAAAATTATTTTGGTCTGCCAAGATAAAAAATGCTTTATAGCTTTACCACTTTATTTTTGTAGAGGACTGCTTTTAAACAGCTTTGCCCAAGGATGCTGGAAAGTACTTCCCAAACAGGCTATGAATACCAGAGAAAAGGTTCTGCATACTACTTTGTAAAAGTAAAGGGTGCTGCCTCTTCAGAAGAACTTTTAGAGAGCCGTTTTAACACATAAACATGTTTGCAAATTTCTGATTTTAAACCCTCAGTATGTAAACACGCGTTGCTTTCTGGTGTCTGTCTTCTGATCTTCAGGCAGATCTGCTTCCAGAGGAGAAGCCTCATGGAAAGTTCTGACCCACAGTCAGTCTCAGGAATTTGACATTTCTGGAAGGCTGTAGCTCTTACGACAACCCCTTAAACCAGAACTCAGCTTTCTCACTCAATTTCAATCCCTCTCTCTAGAAAGAACCTACATTTGAAATTCTGGTCCTGCTAATGCCAAATCGTAAAATGCCCTTGAGATTGCAGCCAGACAGATTTTACTACCAATCCGTTCTGTAACACTGGAATGTCCTAGAAAACTTGATATATAATTTAGAGAGATAAGGCTTGGATTTGAAGGTCAAATCACTCAAACATTCCCAGCAGCACTGAAATCCTGGTTCTGGGAATGCAAAACCTTGTGAGGGCCAGCCTTGTAATAGCTGAGGGACACTGCCATGCAAGAGATAGGATGAAACTACAGTAAAACTGTTCACAGGGTCTCAGCGATGATTGACTGAGGGTGGTGCATGCTGAGATGAGGATGCACCAGCCTCAGTTCATAGAGCTATCGTGTCTGTTTCTCAGGAAGGCGTTCCCCAGCTGTGAGGAACTGTACTGGAGACAGCTCCAGCTTGTCTGGTTTTGAGAGTGAAGGAGGGTGCGTGCAGAATATCTCTGTGCACAGAGCCTTGTTCACCTCCAAACAACCTTTTCCCACAAAGGGAGCAGTAATCAAGCTCCGTTCATTAAAAATTTGCTGACCTTGATCAGGGAGCCACGCTGCTCTCCCTGCCACAATGCAAGCTGTCAGGACTTTGGCCTCCAGCCAGACAGCCCATGCAATATGAACTAAGGGAGAGGTTTTTTTTCCTTCTTCTGGCTTTTAGATATGACTATTTTAGATATTCTATTTGAGACTTTACCATATGGGCAACGAAGGTACAAACATTAAGCTACCTCACACAGGACTTCTCCCCTGCCAAAAAATATTTTTTTATTAGTCTCTAGATAAACCTCATGTTTCTGCAGAATGCATTATGGCGACTTTCTCCCTCTGTCTCTGTTGTGCATCCTTGCACACGCTTCCATATATACATGCACCTCCGTTCACCCCAGTTTCTGACACATGTAGGTTTAAGAGAGACTACCTGTAAACAATTTCAATATATTTCTCTGTTAGGATGAGGGGATACAGGAGAGAAACTCTCATCTGCACCGACTATGCCCACATGGGACTAAAGATGCCCTTTATATCCCGATGTGATTTAATGAATTATAGTTTCCATGGGCAGTGTTATGCACCTTACTTAGATAACCCAGCTGGGACGAAGAGCAAGGAAAAAACTACTTCTTGTCCAGTGAGGGTCATAATTAATTCTAGTTTTAGATCAGATAACAAATTATTACTTATTATTATAGAACAAGATAGAAGCATGGCAAATTTAGGTCAGATTTAAATAATTAACCATTACTGCTTCTCCCCTGACAAATTTGCCAGTGTGTTTACTAATCCACGGTAGCGGCAAAACTGTTCTAGCCCTGTTTAGACCTCCAAGGGACATCTTGATACAGTGGTCACCACAGTGGCTCCTGAGTTGTTGCAGTTCACTGACAGTGCTGTCTTCTGTAAGGCAGAGGACACTAAATCTTATTCCTCTATTGAATGCTCTCAGCTTTCTAGTCATTTAGGTCTGGGTAATGGATTAATTTCTGACAGATATTTGACCTACCAAAGAGAGGACCTCGCTCTGTTTCTGGTTTAACAACATACTTCAGCACATACTTGATACTATACTCAGACCAAAGCGTTGCTAATGGGACTAAAATGCCATTCTTTTCTGAATAAGGAAGGATTGCTTAAATCCTCTGTGTTACACACGTACTTAAGTATTTTGTTAAACTGGAGCCAATTTGAACCAGAAAGTACAGTTTATTAAGATTTTCAGAAAAACAGTGCTTCATTTGCTACATAAGCTTTTTTTCCTGTCTTTATGGAAAGTATTAGCTAAAGGATGGTGCTGTTCAAATACAGGTATAAGATCAGAAATATGTTACTTTGGGCCCCTTTTAAAAGTGAAAAGTTACAAAACCCCACAAATCAATGCATGCATAATGAAAAAACAAATTGGTACGAAAAAATATCATGCTTCAGGTTTTGGAAAGGAACCAGTGAGCAGAGTAGAAAGGAAAATTAAGACTAACAAAACTTCTTCACAATGTCCCCCTGAAAGACTGAAAATATTTTCACCTAGGGACTGCTAATTTTTATACTTTACAGTTCATAAATATTGAGAAGATCATGCACATCCCTACTTTATGCCTTGCAAAAACTTTGGCAACTTGGAGTTTCATAGCTGATTTTGTGATTAAAATAAACAGTCCAAATTTATTACTGTGTTTTCATTTCAGAGTAGTTACTTTCAGGAAATATTAAGTTCTTATGCCCTCATTAAATTAGCTTTGCTAGGATTATAATTTATGTTCTGAAGCACAGTGAGGTTATTAAGTATGTAAGGGCATAACTATACAAGAGCCTCCTGTCTCTGCTAGGTCCCTGAGAGGACTGCATCTGTGAAAGCATTTCATTCCCAAAAAGCAGCGTCTCAGAGAGCTAAAGCAGGTTTTCTTTATTGCTATCCCTACTGGCAAATGCAGGACACAACCTTTCTTCTACTGTAGCTAAGTAGCAAAACCACCCTTTGACTCAAATGAGAGTTAGGAGAAAGCACATAACGCTTTACCTAATACTTTAAATGTTCATTGGGTAAGTTAGTACAGTGGATGCACAGGAGTTCCAAGATGGGATATACTAATGGGCTATTAGCAGGCAAAGTTGTACCAAAGGGTCTTCAACCAAGTCATATTGAATGCATCTATAATTTTCATCTTTTATATATTTTGTAAATTCAGATTTAAAAATGTGTAGAGAAAGCCTCCCAAGTTCTCCCTAGACAGTTTAAGTTCATTGGACAGAGGCTACAAAATCCTATCTCAATCATTCATTTAGGCACCATCTTCTAATGAAGGACCATTAGTAAGGCTCAGTTTAAGAGAAAAAAATTATGGCTAAAACAAAGCATTACTTAACATTTTCATGTTAATTTCTAACAATCCACTACTGTCTTTTCTAATTTATTGCCAGGGAGGGACAAGCAAATGTGGAACAGATTTTCTGCAAGTGGTTTATCCATCATAGAAGATAGATTTCTGAAACCCCAACTGTGATTGAGAGCAGAGTTATTCCATGTACTCAGAAAATACAAGAAGCGCAGTACATGTGCTTGCTTGAACATATTCACATGGAGCAATAGCTGCAGAAATACTTTGCTAGGACACATCTCAAACTTCAAGTGTCCTGTTCCTCCAGTCACAGGCTGAGGTATACATCTCATTCTCTTTTCCAAAAGGCTGTTAAATATGTTAGCATGTTCTCAAGGAAGGAAGTCTCTAAACCCATATAGCAGACAGCCTTCCTAATAAGGGTCCTACCTGTACACAATTATGCATAATCTGGAAAAAGTAAGTCAATCATTTTTGTCTACAACATGGTTCCCTGAAAGGCAGCGGTACTTAGCAATCTATTTGCCTGTCTTACAAGATCTTTCTCATTTAGCAGCAATGTCACATCTAAGGCACTGAGAGGTTGAAGGAATGTAGCATATTAGAACAGCATGTGCTTGGACGAGCGTGTCATCATGATCTTGCAGAATGAAAATAAATGATGCGTGCAGCAGAAGTAAACACTAAGCCTTGGGTGGTGAGCTGGGAATTTTTTCTTCTTTCCCTTTTTTCCAAACAGTTTTAAGATGGAAAATGGTTCACAGTGATGGAGAACAAACACACGGCTTGGTGAATCCCAGAAAAATGTGTAGTCTGCTGCAAAGTCTGTTCAGGAGCAAAGTGCAGTGAGTAACCTTATGGAAACTAATGTCCAAATTGCTGAGAAGAAAGAAAAGAAAACTAAATGAAATGGCATTAAAAATATATTAACTCACCAAAAAGAAGTATGCTTTCTGCATCCCTCTCCTCTTCCTGAAACAATTCTATCTAGCCTCTAGCTCCAAGTATGAGGACTGTCTTACTCTGATCTGTCATCTCTGAATTTCAGATCTGCTGTGCGTCTTCAATGTGCCTGAGGATTTCCTTCTCTTTTCTTCCTATCTGTTCTCCATGGACACCTTTTTTCATAATGAGATGCTCATGACTGCACTGAAGCTCCTTTGAAAGCAAGAAATGTAACCAAATACAGCTTTACTCAACATCAGAAAGAGTGGGAGAATCCAGCCTATTTTTACTTATAAATTATTCAGAAAGCTAAATAAAAAATGCAATCATGAATTCATGGGCTTGATCCTAATTCCTCTGAAGTCAGTGGCAAAACTCCAGCTGCTTTCAACAGTGGAAGGACTGGTGCCCATCTGGCACCAATTTCAGTACCAGAAGAGTCCCTGTTGGAGCCTGTGAGGAGTTCACCGAAAACTGTTTTTTCATCAAAAAATGATACTCATCAGAACTGAAGCACTTCCCAGGAACATGCTGCTTTTGACAAGACGTCCATCAAGAAACTGTTTCTCACATAATGTTTCTCAGCTGAGAAACATGGAAATGACCTAGGCTGCAGTGGTTTGAGAGTTCACCCAGTCGTCTGGGCTCCTGGCTCAAAGTCTCTGCATTGAGGAACAGCCAAGGGAGACTCAAAACAACACTGCCCCCTTCCTAGCAGAAAGCCACCAGCTTTCTGTCTATGCTGAGTCTCTCTCACTCTTGTTCTTGTTAAACAGAAAACATTTGTGACTCTCTCTCTGAGTTCCAGTGCCCACCTGCACAATGACAGAAGATGCTGGTGCTGGCAGCAATGGTTTGAATAGCCTTATGCCAGGCAGCAGCCTGGACAGGAGACCAAGATGGACTCAGGAGGCTTCCAGAAGCAATTCAGATGTAGTTCTCATGCCTCACTGATGCCTGGTGACTGTATAAGCCTTCTACTGTTGCTGTCAGTTACTGCAAGGAAGGGAAGCCCTCTGAAGCAGCTTTGTGCCAAAATTTAGAAACCCTTTCACTTGCAGAAACTTCCACTTTGAGTCAGCTGTACCTCAAAACTTCAGCAGGGGCTAGGAAAGATACTGCAGTTCTTGGAGCAGAGCTGGGTGGGTTGCAAGTGATCTTTAAGCAATACCCACAGAGCCTATGTGTCTTAAAAAGAACCAAGCCTCATTTTTTCAGAGTTTTCTGGCAACTTTCTACCTCCTTCCTTAATGTTCCACAAGGCTCCTGGTGCTACTGTTTACTTGGGTGATCAGCAATACCCACAAAATTTGGAACTAACTGAAAACATACAAGTCAAATACTACCAGCTACGGCAGAGGATCTCTTCAGAGTCAATGCACACATCAAGCCTGGAAGTCTGAAAGCAAATGACTTCCAAACTACGGTATGTGACCCCAAGTAATTATAAATGGGATTGTGAACCAGGCAATATCATGCTCGTTTTGTTGTGAAGATCCTTGTCTTCTTGATAGCTGCACTGTGCACACATGCTACCAGACACGACATCATGCCCTTTTGCTCATTCTCTGAGATTTGTTCCTGGAAATATTGTTCTTGAAAATACTGTTTTTGTAATGTTCAGGGTTGTGTGAAGAAAGCAACAATGCCATGTCTTTTTTTTAAGGAGAACACTTGCTTCCAACTTAATGTGATAAAGGATAGGGATGAAAGAAATAAAATACACATGCATTTCCTGAAGTCCTTTCTGAATTTGATAACAAAAGTGTTCTGGTGAACAATGAGAAAAAGGCCTACATGCACCTCACATCAATGTTATCTGCAGAAAGCATGGAGTTGGATAAATCTGGAAGCTCTTGGAAGCTCTTGAAAACACAGCACAAAGAGTAAAATCATTTTTCCAAGTACTGCAAGGCTTTGCCTACACTGAGCAAGAAAGGAGTCTTTGTTGTGGTGATTTACAACTTTGTGTAGAGTAAGAAATCTCATGCAATTGGGGAAAATTAAGTTTTATGTGCTGCAACTGAAGATTACCTGTGGGGAATCACACACAAATAAATGTACTCCTGTCTCTATCTCTGATAAAGCAGTGAAATGAAGAATGAAAGCAAATGCCAAGAAAATGTTTTGATTCAATTGCTTGTAAAAGGAACCAAGGCATACACACTCAAGCAGACATTAGTACTAAAGGGTTGTGATAAACAGCCTTTGCCCTGTGTGTACTATATATAGGAAAGAGACATTTTTGACTACATATTCTTCTGGCTCCTGCTTCCCAGATACAAGACAGAGAAGGATTGCTGGATGATTAAACTGATTAAACTGAAAGAGGGTAGTTTTAGATTAGCTATAAGGAATAAATTTTTTACATTGAGGATGGTGAGACACTGGAACAGGTTGCCCAGAAAAGTTGTGGATGCCCCATCCCTGAAAGTGTTTAAGGCCAGGCTGGATGAGGCTTTGAGTAATCTGATCTAGTGGAAAGCATCCCTGTCCATGGCAGGGGGTTGGAACTAGATGATCTTTAAGGTCCCTTCCAACCCAAACCATTCTATGATTCCATGATTCTATGATTCTATGATGTGGTACAGGGCATTTGCAACAGAATAATGTCCCATGGGGCTGTATAGTCAGACATTGCGTGTGTGGAGCTCCTGCTACAGCTGGCTACAGAGCAGAGTTTCTGATTATGGTGCAGAGTTGCAGCACCAGCTCCGGGGTCACACTGTGTGTTTCACTGGGAGCAACCAACATAAAAGAATATCAGTCATGAAGTCACAGAAGCTGCTGTGTCACTGGGGAGATGTATTTGGGCTTTGGGTTCACTATTTGCCAATCAGAGTGAAAACGTCAGGACATGACGTGCTGCTGTTTCACCCAAGTCCCTAAAGGGACAGTTCTGTGATGTTTCTTTGAAACAGGAGATGAGCTACATGTGTTTGAGACAGGCAGCAGCACACCAGGATACATGAATTGTCCATGTGACAGGGAGACAGGGCTTCTTATCTATGCACATGGACGGATGAAAAAAAAGGAGTTGTTCTGAAAGAGACATAACTTGCCAGCCTGAGTTTCTGTCTTGTAGTTGCCTTATCCTGTAGTTATTACGGTGTAAATTCTACTTCAAATTACTTGCACTTTTAAAGTGCCTTCTTCCCACATAGATGTGCTGATGCCTGATATAACAGCACAGCTCTCTTTTTCTTCAGTGGGAGCACAGCTTTGCATCCTTCACTCTATGCAGTGACCAATTACTTTCAAATGGTTTTTATGTGAGGTTGTCTTACCTTGGAGACCTTTATACTTCTGTCATATTTGGTAAAAGGTGGATAACGACTTGGGACGGCTTTAGGAAGCAGTGGCTGCTGCACGTGACATAATCATACACATTTCAGTTGTGTGGGAAGCCTGACCAGCAACTGAAAGCTCTGAAAGCCTGTCTGTAAGACACAAAAATGTGTTTTCTGTGCTATAGGATGATGTAATTGGGTTCACAACCCTCCCCTCTCATCTTGTGGAAGAAAAATCTGACAAGGCTGAACTGTGACAAATTCCCTCGGCTCCACAAATTCTTGACTGAAAATGGCAGCATTCAGCCTCACACTCACGGCATGACTGACTGCCCCTCGCCTAGAGGAACCATTTGCAGCCTTCTTTGGAGAACCCGAGATGTTAAAATATGATTGGGTACAAGGCTGAGGTCAGAGTCAGATGTCTCTCCACTGACTTGCCAACAGCTGCAGTCAAGGGGTTCATTGAACTTTCTGGCTATCAAACTAGAAAATGCTATTTGTTCGACTTCCCGAGTTTGATTTCTGGTTTAGGGTAAAGGACACGTACCCAGCGCTGTTGAGTCGTGCAGAGAAGCAGCTAGTACCCTTTCCTCTCGTACGCTCATCTAAAGCTGGATTCACGCTCTGGTTTCTGTCAAAGCCTGCTCTGCTGTGGGTGTCACTGCTAGATAAGAGGTCTGCCATTTCCTCAGTGCCACTGAGCTTTGAGCAGATCTCTTAGGATGCTCAGGCACATGTGTCACATTACTGCCATAAAGTACAATGACTGTCAGTATTAGTCACTTTTATGACATCCATATGCAAATGCTGTTTATGTTAGTATGCTACAACTGGAAGGAATTTGGAAAACCACTGCTCTAGGCCATGCTGTTTGAGTTGTGAGATGGTAAAATTAATGGGCTAGTAAAAAATCTGCACAGTAGGAAATCTTTCTGAAAGCGCAGAACACTGTTGGTTGGTTTTTTTTTCTGTTTGTGGAATTACTCAAGCTCAAATATTTTCCTAACACATTCCTTTCTGAAAATGGCCTGTCCTGGATTGCACCTACATTCTGTAGGCAGAGAGACAAGTTGTCCTGAGGAAAATGAATTTTTGCAAACTGTGACCACAGCATGTGATGCAGTAACACAGAGACATTTGTTAATAATACTTTTATTATTTTTGCCATTAAATGCTGAAGAACTCCCACCACAGATCAGAACTCCATTGTGAGAAGCATTACGTAAACACAGAGTAACAAGACAGCACTTGGCCCAAAGAAAGTACAATTTGAGATGAGGACCAGAGACAATGTGTAGATATAGACAAAATATACAATGAAGCAGTCTTATCAGCAAAATGGACAGAGGATTTTGCACACCATAAATCTTCTGTAGGCATCACAGCCAAGAACAACCTTACAGAGGAGTCTGGAGGAGCAATGCTGATGCAGATGTCTGGATGTTCTTGAAGTATTTGTCACAACAGTGAAAAACAAAGCACTATGGAAGAAAATGAGGATTTGAAAAAAATGACAAAAAGTGATTGGCAATGCTGGCTGATCAAAGACGGATTGATCTTTCAGTAGTAAATAAAATACAATAGGTAAAGACATAAATGAATACTCAAAGGTTTGCAAGTAAGGGCAAGTTGAATGGGCTCTACAGGACAGAAAAGGGGTTCAGAGAGAAAGAAAAATGTGTCAGCTAATGAGAATTCCAGATGGTCATGAAGGAGGCAGGTCTCCATTTGCCAAGGATGCAAAAAGTATGTAGCCTTAATCAGGATATGAGATGATGAGAGTTTGATCTTTGTGAATGCTCAGCAATCAGGTTGGCCAAAGACTGGGTAGGACTAGTTCAGCCACATGGATGAATGGAGCCAGGTGTGAGGATGTGATTCCTATCAACAAGGTCTTTATCGCTTGTCTTAAAAGCACATCGATCCCTCTGTAACCAGTGATAAAATGGGAGCAGTAACACACCTAACTCTGACTGTGTGCTGCACTGAAACCTCAGATTTGTGTTGAGAGAGTTGCACTATGCAAAAGCAGACAGATATGTCACTGGAGTGGTGTGGAGCTGCCTTTGCTATGATCTTAAACTCAGCCCTCAGGAGCAACCAGAGAAGATGCTGAGGCCATTATTTCTGCCCTCCAAGGGAAGACATGCAGTCCTTCTTTGTGTGCTAGGAAAACAAAAGAGAAAGGAAACAAGAGGGAAACATGCCTGTGAATTCCTTACTCTACTGCTAAGGTAGAAGCAGATAAGAGAAAAGGCATCAAGGAGATGACCATGAGTAAACATGCCAGTGAGCTTTACTTCTCCCATCAACAGCATGGCAGGCAGGACTTGAACCAGGAGTGCTCTCCCTCCTTCTGCAGGGTTGCTTTCTTCTTGAGAAACAGTAACACAAGGCAGAGCTGCCTTTTCCTTCAGTGCCCTCCCCTTAGGCACAGGGCAATAGGAGGATATCTCCAGCATGAGCTGACCATTGCCTGAATACTCTGGCATCTCTCCTACTTTCTCCCAAGGTTTCCAGAAAAATTCTGTTATGGAAAAATTCTATTATGGAAGCTTCTCTCATGAAATTTCCTGTCAATTTGATTCAATTGTGTCTAAACAGATTGGAAGACTTCAAAGTCAGATTTAGAGCAGGACACTCTCTCCAGCCTTACTTCAACTAAGTCTAATATTATTAACCTTGTTTATGGAGTACCTAGTGCTGCTTTGTCATAAAATTATAGCTTAATAAAATAATTAGATAAATTGAGGGACAACCAGGAGGTAGAGGAGGTTGATTGCACAAAGCCCCATGTTCCTCACCTCACCATTTTGACGTGATGGCTTAGGGTGCAGTTCAACAGCAGCATCGACTGCAGAGTATCTGTGGGTGAGGGTTGCTGCCCCAGTCATATTTTCCCGCAGTGAGTGTAAGATGCTACATGTCCTCCTTTTCCGTCTTCCCACTTTCTGCCCTGTATCAGCATGGATGTTCATGTGGCTATGCAGTAAATGGGATGATGGAACAGATATAACTGAGGCAAAAAAGCAACAACAACTTAAATGAGCAGCTTTCAACGGGGTGAGCTCCCTGATCCATCTCAGCAGGCAGTCACATGTCTGCTAGTCTTGGAATAAGGATGGCAGAAAGAAAGTGTTGTCACAGACGAGGTAATAGCAGGACAATCCCTTTGGTAGCAGCCCTTGCTTTTGTCAGAGTAAAATAATGCCAGTATCACACCCAAAAATGTTGCAGCAGAACTCAAAATAAACAATGGTTGATCTGTTTTGTAAAGGAACAATGTAAGCAAAAACAAGGACTGGTACATAATTTCTTCTACAGGACAGACTAAACACAAAGGGGTAAGCCTTCAAGAATCCTGTGTGTTCTAGAGAAAATCTGGAAAAGATGGAGATCCCCAAATTAATTCTATCTCCCTCTGTTTCTGATTTTTGTTTTTAATTTGCTTCTACTGATTCCTCCTCTAGTCTTTTAAACTTGGTTTTCTCAATGTTCAGCTCTAACACCTAACAAAATGTTAGGGGATTTCAGACTTCAACCATCTGGTTTTGACATAGCTAATGACACTTTTAGGCTAAAAATCAACTTCACATGTTATTTCTGCTGTTTGAAGCATGCATTCAGCACACACATGCACTCCTGGGTCTCTTTGTGCCTAAAATACAGACAGTTCAACCATTCCAGGAATTGCCACAGTAAGAAGTAAGGAAAGAGGTAAAAACAGTTCATAGCTTCATCCTATCAGGAAACTATCATTCTTGAAACTACTCCTCTTTGAAGGCTTAAAGGATCAAGCTTAACCACATTTTATGACTCTTCACCATGGCAGAATAATATTTAAGTAACATGCTATCTTCTGAAAACAGAGACCAGAGGGGAATCTAACAGGCGCCCCCCAGCACATCATTTACAGTGTCACTGACATTAGCTGTCCATCCTGTCCCTCTGATGGAGGTCATCCCACCCACCACAGGCACAGCAAAGGACAGTGTGTGCTTCAAACCTCCTCCAGGACCTTTCGCAGGCTGGGATTTTAATACCGGGCTCACTTTTCCTCGGCAGTAGCAGTACCAGTGCTGTGGCTGGCACATGGAAGCATTTTACTCTCTGCTCGGACAGCTGTGGCTGACAGCAAAGGGCCAGAGAAGACAGCCAGTTTGCCAGAGGCATCTCCCCAAACCCTTGCACCTTCCCTCTGTGGCTACATTTGGATTGAAGATTTCTACTCGCAGAGTTTTACAGCACCAGGAAAGCTCCCCAGGAAGGAAGCTAATTAAGATGTGCAACATAAGACTAACAAGGACACTAGGAAACAAAATAAACAATGCGTGTGTGAGAAATAATGAAATCCTCCAGAATTTTATTTTTAATTAACTGCTAGACAAACGGTGTATCTATTGACATATAGCTTCTTAATATACATTCATGCAGTGCTCTAGGTAAGTGAGACTGAAATATACTTGCTTTTCAAAAGGAAAAAGATCCCAGGAATTCAGCAGTGCTGAAGCAATGATTAGAAGCTGTCAGAGGTGATCAATGGACCGAAAAGACAAAAGCCCTGTTCTAGTGCCTCCTCTAGAGAGAGCGGATTACTGATGATGTGCTCTAGAGCTGCCCCAGGGCCCTGAGATAGCAGGTGCCCTCAATGGGGAATGCTAATTTCTAGCTCTTGGAAACCTGTGCCGTTGCTGAAATATTTCACTCCAATGGCTGCATGTTATGAGGAAATTCCCAAACATTTGTTGTCAATCATACAGGCAAAACCTAACCTTCAGTAACATGCTATCTATTTAGTTGGTCCTTCTGAGCAGATACAAGGCCAAAAGGACTGATGCTTTGCTTGACCTATTTTGCCACTTAAAACATTGCAGGATCACATGAGCATCTACCTTTTTTTCCCTTTTTTTTTTTGTGAGAGGGACTTCCTCAACACCATGGCAGGCCTCAGCTATCACAGGAGCAGAACAAGGAGGTAATGAAGAGTAAAAAGTGAACCTAAACCTCTTCAAGATTTGCTGTATGTATGTGTAAGCATTGCCAAAAGCTTATTCATTCAGGGCACCTCGTTGCTTCGGAAAGATGTCGGTTTAAAGGTTCCATAGCAAAATCAGAACAAATCTTGACAGATATATGACAGACAGGTACTTTTGAAAATTGATAGCATCAAAGAAGTGACTCCATTGTAGATGCTTTTTGCTGGTGAAATGGCAGGTTTTATGTGCAATGAACATTGTGGGCCTCTCCTTCTCATGGCATGCGGAGCATAGACTCACGGCCTGAGCAACCACAGAAGATGGGGTCCAGGACTAGCTCCCCTTTGCTTTAGACCAGAGCTGGCACCCTGGCCTTCCTCTCCCAGTCAATGAAGAGAAACAAGGAGGTTCATCTGACATGTTTTAGATGTCTCCACTAAGTGGCAATACCTATTTCTCTCCCTATAAACATCTAGTTGCTGATGGTAAGGAAGAATACAGAAAATTAGATCAGATGTAGACATCTATCTGCTGTTGGTCAGATGAACTATACCTAGAGACCCACAAGGCCTTGCAAATGATTTGGAAGAGTACCTCCCAGTTCAAAAGCACCACTGGGGGCAAAACTGTTGTTCTGTTGCCGCTACTGCTGCTTTTTGGTGTGACTCACCCACAGGACTGCATGTCAGCAGATGTCTCTTCACTTACCATCCAACTGAAAATTTAGAAGTTTAAAAGAGAGAGTGGAAAAAAAGATGAAATGACAGTAAAGAGAAAGAAAACACTAAAATGAAGGAAAATATCAAGCAAGATACAACAGTATCTTGTGAAGATATTTTGTTCTCTCTGTCCAGGGAAGTTGGGGACTCATCACTAGTGATTGTCTTGTAACAAAAGCAACCCTGGTACCATAACAGGAGAACATCATAAACTTTGAGACAGAATGTAGAAATAACAGAAACAAGACAGAATTGCACCCAGCACCAGAAAACATGTATTCAAGCACAAGTATAGTTCAGGAGAGTTGGAGGTAAAGGGAAGCACTGTGTGCTGGTAGCATGGGGAAGTGGCAACACATGCAAAACCCAGCAGGTGAGACCCCAGTCAGTTTGTACGGGAAGGATGACAAACAGGATTTTGCAGGGGAAGTGCTGGAAATCCTTGAGGGTACTGTGGCTAGAGATCAAAGTCTTGTTATCAGATCAAGAGCAAAAGTCATTCCATCTTACTTAGGCACCTAACTTGCACTTCAATTTTGGCATCTAGGAGGCAGCGCTTCAAAAATGCCCCAAATTGATATAAAAACAATATATATGCTTTTAAAAAACTCAGCAAATGGGTTTAGTTGCCAAGGTTGTGTGCTTAAGTGGGTTGGGCTGGAAACCTTCTATAAATTACCCTAGAGAGTTATTTTTACAAAATAAAATCTAGGAAATTCAGATGTTACTCATAACAGGGGCTGGCGGGGAAGATTTCCCTGAATGTGACAGCTGGCAAATTTCTGGTTCAACAGTCCCTGAAACAAGAAGAGGTGATAACAGTTTGGATGTGGTTTTGATTAATAGAAAGATTGGTCATAACATATAAATCTAAATAGCTTAATTATTAGTTCATTCATGTGAAAGTAGACAGGAGGACCAGCAAGAGAAGACCTGTAACTAAAACTGTCATGACTGTCTGGGCTGCAGGATGACTCAAATGTGACAGCACGCCCACCTATCTCTGTATGCAGGCTTCCCCTCTGTGGCGCCCACCCAAGATGAACTTTGGAGGAACGTGCTCCCCAGCGCAGAAACCAGAAAGCAACCCTGCATTGACCTGTCCAAACACAGCCTGAGAGGACTGAGTGATTAGAAAAGGTCTACAGAGCTGAGGAGCCAATCTATCATAGGGGAAACCTGACATTTAAGTCAAAAGGTGACAATGCAGCTCAATTTTATATCCTGAAGATGGAGGAAAGTCTTCTAGAATCAGCTAGAAGGATGCTAGAAATTAACAGAAAACTTAAAAGAAACTACTCAAGAGTAAAAAAAATTTTTTTTCCCCCAAAGTCATGTTAATTTACATTTTAGGTACAAAATTAAAACAAAGAGCAAAAGGTTCTTTATTTATATAAGCAGAAGGGAAAAAAAGAAATTGAGCTGTTGTGCAAAAAAAGATGGTCCAGAGATTAAAACTATATGTGTGTGCATATATATATTATTATATATTGTATATTTAATCTTCTCCCTTCTGAGTGCTAATAACCTTTGTTTTCCTGACTGGCATCATAGTTATTTAAGTTCTTTAAATTATTTTATTTAGTATGTGTGTGACAATACTTTAAATCAGTAAGTTTTATTCAGGAATTGATGTTGAAGTAGTAGCAGATGTACAGGTTCTTACTGAGGTCCCTCTTGCAGCCTGCAAAACAACTTCTGCATGTTTTAGCTTGAATGTGAAACATGGGAACTGTATTTTGTGCTCCATTTACATAGAAATCTGATACCAAAAAGTATCCTGGAATATTCTACCGTATTCTATGCAAGAGGAAAACAAGTAGGACTAACTTTTTAGAAACTACAAAGGTGCAGGAATGAAAGTCTTAAAACAATGTAATTACAAAATTTGAAAATGCATATCAATAAAGCTTTTCAACAGAAATTAGCTGAACACCTCTTAGAGCTTACATTATCGTCAGCTTTACAAGGTTCTTATTCCATTTTTATCTGACACACAAAAGGAGAGAGAACAGAAAAAGTCAATTCTGATGATAATGGGCATAATTCTTAACTCATTAGCGTTACACCTACTTACTACAGGGATGAACTTGCTCCTCTGAGATTTAGTAAGTCGGCTTTTCTAAAATCATCTACATTAGTTTCCTTTTACCCACCTTTCAAAAGGCTCAATTTTTATAAGCATTAAATGATACTAGCAAGGCTAAAATGAACCATTTTGACAGTCCTTAAAAACAGAGATTGTGTGTTCTTTTTGCAAAGGGTACCGAACAAATGTCTAATGCTTCTTTTTTGGGAAGAATTTCATAAAGGATACTCTGGAAGGTGCAGAGTATGCTGCTACAGAGACCACACATACATAAATGATGGGTCGGTCATCAAAGTTGAATTCATTATGAAAGTCCCGTAGGGACCCATCTGTCCTGCAGCTGAAGGGAGGAACCAAACAAATTGAGGAGTGAGAAAACATAGACAAGAAGTGGGCAGGGAAATAATTATTTGTTGATGTTGTTGAAAATGGTCAAAATAGCTATTAGAGCTAGAAATACACACACGCACACATCTGAGTTTTCAAGAATATAACTGTGCTGACTGACACTGGGGATACAAGAATATTTGATAATGGCTAACATGGGATTCTTCATATAGAGAAAAAAATACAAAATCTGCCATCCAGACTGGGGGCCACACTGCCAGGAGAACGCCGAAGAATCACAAAGTCAAGCAGGTCTATAGGCTGGGCTACGGGAAAGGCTTTGCTTTCCTCAGAGTGGTTCCCTGCATCTCCTCTTGCAACCTGCCAGGTCATCAGACTAACTGAACACACACCCACACACACTAAACTCAACCATTTGCATTCATTTGCAGGCTAACTAAAAGTTACCCTCAGAAAAGTACATAGTTACACAGTCAAGGGCAAGCTCAGCTGGGTAGGTGAGTCTCTGTGACACTATTCAATGACCACAGCTGGGACCCTGGTAAATGTGCTCAGGTTCCCCTCTATGGGTTAAGAGGCTTAGGACGATTGGTAGATTCAGCCGTACAGCACAAAATCGTTAAATGTGGTGCTCTGCTCTGCAAAGCTGATTTTGGAATCAAAAGTCATTGTTTTCTGTAAGAAATGCATTTGGCTTTGGATTTAGTTTTTGTTTGTTTGTCTTGTTTTGGCTGAACTCTTTTAAAATGCTGCCTTGCAAGAATTCTTTTCCCCTAGGTCTCCGGGGAGTCTTGTGGATCTGTGCCGCAGGGCACTGAGACCATCGGCTCTGCCCATTCTCCTCCTCCCTCTTTCTCCTAGACCTCCTTTCCACCTTTTTCTCTTTTTGACTGTGAAGAACAGGAGAAGATTCCCATTACCCTGCTTCATTGCTCTGTAAAAAGAATTTTAAAACTCCTAATATTACTTAATCACAGCTTTCAGAGCCCCTGCTGCCATAAAACATTATAACAATGGGTTGGCACTTCATCAATTGTAATTTGCTGATATTACAGTCACAGTAGCGCTCAACATAATTGCCTTGCTCTACCTCTGACTCGTAAGGCTTCTTGATCTCGGTCAATACTTCTTCGCACTGGAGGCTGCAGTCAGAAATTTTGATCTAACAGCCCAGTTTTTTGAATTTCCCATTCCTGCCCATCTGAGCAGGATGTGTCTCTCCAAATACCCGGCACACCATTGCCCTCAAATTTCATTCCCAGACACTTAAATCTATTAGGACACATTTTATTCTTCATTATTCTCAATTTTACACATAGCAGCACAACACTTACAACTTCCAAATAGAGATAATAACAGCAGTTATTAAGACTGAAGGAGTTAGCTTGAAGACAGTAAAATAAAAGAAATGTAGTTAGGACTTTGAATTCCTTGCAGTTCCAAAACTCCTCCCAGCAAGAATACAACTTCAAACCATATGGATTATTAATAAGATGTTTATTTCAGGACAGAAGGCACCTTGAGAATCAATTTGATTATGTTGTGTTTTTCCGTAGACAAATTAAAACATAAATTATCAGCCCAAATGACTTCTACTGGAGATGAAGGACAGCAACAAAATAAGAAAAAAAATAGTGCAAATTCTCCCTGACAGAACATATTGTCTGTGACTTGTTCTGTAAAAGTCACCATTGTGAGCTGCAAATATTTATTCCTTATACAACTGTAGCTTCTCTGAGGTTGGGACAGAAGTGACACTACAGAGGCAGGAAAAAGCCTCTGCAGAGAGCTGTCAGACACAGCAGGCATGCCAGCATCCTTGCTGGACACTTGTAGGAATAAAGCATAAAATCCATGCCGTGTTACACTTATATGGCTATACAGACAACCACTCATAATGCTGAGATACAGACTTTCTAAAACACTGCAGGGAGCAGAAATATTTCGATGTCTTTGGCCAGTTTTTTGTGCCACTGCTTTGTGACACCACGGTCTTGCTCTAAAAGTTGCCCTCGCAGGCACAGAATCCTTTATAGAAGCGGATCCCTCTCAAATTCAGTAAGCACAGGGTGGAAAGATGAAGGAACCTCGGGAGACATTGCAGGCGCTCACATGGGCCAGCTGACAAGCCCAAGTGCTGGGAGGCCAGTAGGGTCCTGACGAGAAATTTGGTGATGGGCCAAGAGAGGCTGTGGTACACCCCTCCTTCTCATCCCGCTGTGGCTTATGCGTGCAGATGCTTTGTAACATGGCATTTGCAAAAGCCTCCCTTGCAAGCATCTGCGTGACGGGTATGGGAGAACATTTTCAGGATGAAGTCTCATCAAAGGAGGACCACAACAAGAATTATATCCCCTGTTTGTAGCTCTGGCGTGCTCAGCTCTAAGATCCTTGAAGTGATCGGCTTGTTTTCTAATGCTCTGGCTGCCATAGCAAGGGTAAGAGAGGTCTGGGCTGTGGGAGCAGCTGAGAATGTTAGAGCATTGCTGTTAGACATGGGCTCCAGGCTGGAATTTCCTTCACCCAGAGTGCAGGGCTTTGGATGCCATGCGAAATCCCATGCACTTTGACCATCAGTTCACACAAGTGGAAGGCTACCGTGAGAGTTAAGCTTTGCTTATTCTGCACGTTTTGCCAAGATTTTGAAAACCGCTTAATGGACTTGGACAGACTCAAGGAGCGTTTTTAGATTCAAGTACTGCTTGTTTAATGGATTTATTTTATAAACATTGGCATTGAGATTTTCAAAACTTCTTTGGGATTTGGCCTGCTGATTCCTCTTAATTTTTAATGTAAAGTAACATCTGAAGCTGGCAACAGCGACATAATTGTAAAACTCCAATAGTTGCATAAGCTCATCTCATATTCAGAACAAGGCCCCCATCCACCAGGACATGGATGAAACAGGCGGCTGATGTTTCTGTCTGGAGAATCATTTCCCTTTGGCTTCAAAAACCATGGCACAAATACTATGTCCCTGTCACCCGACTATCTTATTTGAAAAGGCCTTTCAAGCCTCCAGATTTCAAATTTACACGGATAAAATATATGTGAGTGCATATATATGCAAATACATGCATAAGTATATATAGTTGTATTTATTTTATATACGTGTGTGTCTGTGTATGAATGTATATATATGTACACACACATTCCTACATGTGTTCCTCTCCCTTGCCTAGCTGTTAGCATCCCTTTAGAAACTTCCAGTATTGCTGTTCTGGCTCTGCACAGCGCCACCTCAAGCTCCTCCACTGCCAACTGGGACATCTAGTTCTTGGAGAACTTTAGTGAGACATCATTGCGCATGTTCCCAATGCGCATGTTCCTCAGAGGCTTCGAGCCCTTCACCCTAAGAGTGCAGTAACTAAGAGGAACAGATACCCGGGGGTGGGAGAGGGATCAGCATGCTGTATGATGCGTAGGCAGTGCAAGCACTTCCAGTTTGCAGGCAAAACTAGAGCTGAGGAAAGGTGGTGGAGTGCAACAGTGGCTGGCTGTGTGAAGGTCCCCAGTTCACTCTTTCTGCAGCAGAACAGTCACATCACTTTCCCCAGGGACAAGAAAGAGAAGGGAAAAAGGATGAAATCTAGGAGAAACCCAGCTCTCTCATTTAATCACAACAAACTCAAAATGTCTTACGTGTTCAGAATAGAAGAAAACTAGTCATTAAATTATGTGAGGCAGCTGGTTTCCCAATAACAGCTCCTACACATTCTGGTTTTAATATTATTGTTCTTGTCAACTGTGGGAACGCAATGTATATTAATGATGGTTTATTCCAAATTGGTCATTGTCGGAGTTAATAATTAGGTAGTCAGGCACTAATTATCTCTATTTTGTCTCAAATCATTAACTAAGAAATCTGGAGAAGTAATTTCGGGGGCATGCATCAGAGCTGCACGCAGTAGGACGTTTCACTCCAGAGAGCGGCACCAGCCTACGCCTGGGAGCAGAGTCAGGGCGATATTGCTCCGAGTACTGGGTGCAGAATGGTAGAAACTCAAAAAAAATACATGTGTGGTGCTCATCTGTTCTTTGCACTTCAGATTCACTCATGAAGGAGGAAAGCTCCCCAAAGGCATTACCTGGCACCTGGACAACAGAGCATCTCCAGCGGGGCTACCACGGGCCACCATAGCTCACTGCAGCTCTTCTACTAAACAGCATCCAGAATGGGCACCAGCTGGAGGGCGTGCAGCAGTGGGAAGAGGTGGCACAATGGGTCTACTCAGAGGATGTGAAGTCTCAGTGTTTACTCTGAAATAAGCCTCCCATGGAAATGACTGCAGGAAAATGCTCAGGACAGAGAATGAGAGAACTTGGGCATACAGTTGGAGCTGCCCAGGCTCCTGCTGGGGCAAGGGATGCCAACCTTTGAAGGTTTGTGCTTTCAGGGCATGGTTGTGTGTGCACCTCTCCTCAGGTGCGTGCAATCACTCGCCTCTATTTTCGCTATATATTGTGGAGATTACACCAGAAATGCTACATGGGAAGCCTTGAACAGTAGTTCAGAACATACATTTTGCTGGCTATTTTAAATTGAATCAAGTGTATCCTCACAGTGCTTTAGGGGACAGCAACAAAAATTTCCCTTTTCAGTTATTCTGGTATAATTTGTCCTTCTCATTGAAGAATTTTCAAGGTTATCCTGCCCTAGTGGGCACAAAAAGCCCCATGAGATGTCAAGACCAGCACCCACCACCATCTTTTATGAACTTACCTCAACGTAGAGGATAGGGAAAATGCCAATCTTGTCACCCAGCATTCCTTCTGCCCAGTTGTCATCTACCCTCCTGATGACTGTTAAAATTTCATCCTAAAATCAGAGATACACAAAATACATGATCAGATATTTTCAGTAGAAAGACATCAGTTTTTATTACCCATATGACAGCTTAGGGAGAGACGACACAGAGGAGACCATAAGCCAGTTAAAAATGTTCCCTGAATCCTGGTCCAGCAGCATCCCTGGACTAGCATCCCACTCCAGGCATGCCATCCAAAGTGCATGGAAGAGCCCCATGGACTGGTGCAGCTCACGCCGGCTGCCAGTAGCTCCAGGGGCCTGGGGACAGCAGGCAGGAACAGGTAACTCCTGGCTTCATTGCAGGGACA
Source organism: Tauraco erythrolophus (assembly GCF_009769465.1). Classification (NCBI taxonomy): domain Eukaryota; kingdom Metazoa; phylum Chordata; class Aves; order Musophagiformes; family Musophagidae; genus Tauraco; species Tauraco erythrolophus. The sequence continues at coordinate 67,290,451 of NC_141465.1, read as the reverse complement.
GGGAGACTGTTTGACCAGGAGATCAAATCCAAAAGAGAAAACTCTTTAACACGAAGCTGCCTCTGTGCATCTGAGAGCCCACTGTGGTGCCTGGCTTCTCCAGAAGTTAATTCAAAGGGAAGCACCAGTAGAGCACAGGTAGTCCTGGAAACACTTCCAGTAAGCAGCACAGGGTAGAATACAAGGTTCTCAGCAACTAGCTTACGCTGCTGATGTACTGATTGTCAGTTTTCCTTTTTTAAAAAAATATTAGGAGGTAAAACTGTAAAGCAGGTAAAAAGCTAAGGATAACATAACAAAGTTGCATTCAGCTGTCGGATCAGCTTCAGTTTAGGTACAAGTTTGTTTTCAAAAACTAACAGCATTTTAATATTATAGTTAATCTAAAGAATCGTACAAAAAGCTCAATTGAAGATGAACTTTTTTGATGGTTATAAACCAGGAGATTAAGCAAATTGCAAATAATATTCATATTGCTCAAAGTTTCTCTTGATAGAGTTAAAATCTAACACATACCAGTCATTACAAAAGCTCAGGTGACTAAAACCAAACCCTGAGTTATCCCAGTTTGAGCTGCTTCACTTGTCAATGGATTTCTGCTACCACGTCTGTCTGCTGGGGCTGTCATACTAAACCTGGTCCTGAGTCAGCATCGCTTGCTACGAAGGCTGCAGAAGGCAGCTCTCTCTGCAGGGCACTGCCTGGACGCTCAGATCTCCCACGACTGAGAGAGATACGCTCATCTTAGTGACCAGTGAGAGAAGCTGCAAAGTAAAGTTTGCTGAGATGCCATTCGTTCTCTCCTGGCACCCAATCTTCCTCGATTCCTGTGCAGAAACTTATAAAAAAGAAGAAAACACCTTTCTCCAGAAAGCTGAGATAGAGGTCCCCGCTGTTCTCACTTTATTTTCGTCACTCACTCTAGGAAAAGAAGAGCTACATATGGTCTATCACCGTCCATGTAGCAAACTATCCATGTTAACTGGTCAGGCTAGGGGAGTTGGGGTTTTGCAGATATTTCTAACATAGGAAAAAAGCCACAAATTCCTTATCCAGGATGTTCAGACTGTGGAATTAAGTTAATAGAAAACAATCAGAACAGTGATGTGATGTACTTTGCAGTTTTTGAACATGTGCATTTTGAGCACGTGCACTTTGAAATAGTTTAAATGTTTCCTCTGAATTATTCATCCGAATGATCCATTAGGGGAAAGCTCAGAGAAACAGTCACAGACTGAGTCCTTCAGCTATTTATTACAGCTGCAAGGGCGCAAAAAGAATTTGTGCATTTAATTTCCTGAAGAAACAGATAGCATTCTCATCCAAAGCCCTGTCTGCACGGACCATTTTTGATCAGCGTAAAGAGCTGACAGTAATAAGTCTCTGCAAAGTTTCCACAGGCTCTTAAAAAAGACCAATTATCATAAATTTAGAATCTAGGTAAAGGGGGTAAATGAGGAAAATAAAAGACTTCATCGCTTCAAGAACCTGTAATGGGTGTTCCTACTTTCTGTATTTGTTCAGTTATTTTCTTAAGACTTCTTAAAAACCCAAAGTGTGATGGGTCTACATTTTCATTATATGTTTATGTATACAAATATAACCTTATGTGTGTATATGCATACATATGCGTATGCATGTATTAGCGTATGTGTTTATATATGTGTGTAACATGTAAGATAGGAAATTAAGAAAAAAATATCGAAAAACACCCAACTAGATTTCGTTAGAGGCACTCTGCAATCTCCAGCCTGGGAGCAGGCTGGACAGGCACCTGTCTGGAAAGGTTTATCCCGCCTTGATCCTGTGCCAGGATGGGGTAGGGAATGGGTGACCTTTGAAGATCTCTTCGAACGTTACTTTCTACCGACCTATGAAATATGGAAGCATTTCCGTATATCCATCTTAGTTCAGCTCTGCCAAGTCTGGCTGTTGAATGTGGTCATATATGAGAAAATGAGATAGCTGCACATCCCGAGATACGCTGGCATTCAAAATGTGTATCTTTGTGGGAGAGGAAAGCGCAAATCCTTAAGTGTGCTTTCCATTACAGAATTCATTTTCAGAAGGGTGTTGAAAATCTCCAGGAATTACAGCAAATCCCAAAGCATCTTTTAAAATTCTTTATTAATAGAAAGTTTCTTTGAATCCGCAGCCCACGACATCATTCTATGCACTGGACTGGTGAAAGCTTCAACATGAACTATTTTAGTACCTTAAATTAGTTGGATAGCTGTGCTACTTATAAATTCCTAGAAAGGTTCCCAAAAGAATCATGAATAGTAAAGAGCCACAGATCTCTTGGCATACCACTTCAACTTTCTGAACTTCACTATTTCACATGTACTAAATCGATTTCCAGGCAGCATAAAGGAATTCAAGGCTAAAATCCCATTTCAAAAACCAATGCTTTACACTCTAGTTTGACAAAGACACCTCGTGCTCATTTTATGCCTGTTGCTAAAGTCTCTAATTATTTGCTCTCTCCGACTTGCTCAAGTCTCTCTCTATTCATCAGGACCAGGCAGCCTTGCGACAGGCACATGGGACCTGCAGTTCCAGTTTATAACCATTATCAGAAAGGAAGTCAAAGATAAATCACTTAAAAAGCAATCTGATTGACGGAAAAATGAACCCTTTTGCTGAGAAAACAGCACAAAATTGTGTCCAATAACAGTCATGATTCACAGCCCGATTTTTACTCTAGTCATTAATGGTCATTAACGAAGCAATACAAAGCAGATGTGCCTGCTATTCTGTGGAGATAACAACTCCATCTAAAGCACTGGGGAGATCTCAGCAATGGCAGGATTGCACTGCGTGGTGCTTGGTGCGCCCGCCACCGACACTTGCCAGCTGGCGTGAGAATCCCAATTGCTGGCTGCCGCTGGGACGGTCCCTCTGTGAAGAGCAAATGCTGCTGGAATTGAGTGCTAAGGGGCCGAGAAACCACTCCGCAGCCAGGAACCAGTATTGGATGTGATGGCTCCAAGATAGGCACGACATTTGTTAAATGCTGCTGTGGGCTGGGAACCGAAGTGTTGGAAAATGAAGGAAATAGTTGATGTGATAAAAAACGTGATGAGCCATAAAGCACAGGAAACAGTTGATGCAACCTTGACTTGAGGTTTGAGACTCATCTACCACTGGGACTCAGCCTTCAAAGGGCCATGTGAACTCATGCATGCAAAGGATGGTCAACCACGAGGACAAAAGTATGGGCTGAATGTGGACTTAGTCAGAGGCTGGAGTAACTACACAAACAGACAACAATGCAATTACTCCAAATTGGCACTGCTATAGCTGAGCTCAGAGACCTCTTAGAATCATAGAATCATAGAATCGTTAGGGTTGGAAGGGACCTTAAAGATCATCTAGTTCCAATCCCCCTGCCATGGGCAGGGAAACCCTCCACTACACCAGGTTGCCCAAAGACTCATCCAACCTGGCCTTGAACACTTCCAGGGATGGGGCATCCACAACTTCTCTGGGCAACCTGTTCCACTGCCTCACCACCCTCTGAGTGAAAAATTTCTTTCTTATATCTAATCTAATTCTGCCCTCTTTCAGTTTAAATCCATTGCCTCTTGTCCTATCACTACACGCCCTTGTAAAAAGTCCCTCTTCAGCTTTCCTGTAGGCCCCCTTTAGGTACTGGAAAGCTGCTATAAGATCATCCCGGAGCCTTCTCTTCTCCAGGCTGAACAGCCCCAACTCTCTCAGCCTGTTTTCATAGCAGAGGTGCTCCAGCCCTCGGATCATCTTTGTGGTCCTCCTCTGGACTCGTTCCAGTAACTCCATGTACTTCTTGTGTTGGGGACTCCAGAGCTGAACACAGTAGTCCAGGTGGGGTCTCACGAGAGTTGAGTAGAGGGGCAGAATCACTTCCCTTGACCTGCTGGCCATGCTCCTTTTGATACCGCCCAGGATACGGTTGGCTTTCTGAGCTGCCAGCGCACATTGCCGGCTCATGTTGAGCTTCTCATCCACCAGCACTCCCAAGTCCTTTTCCTCAGGGCTGCTCTCGATCCATTCTCCGCCCAGCCTGTACTTGTGCTTGGGATTGCCCCAACCCACGTGCAGGACCTTGCACTTGGCCTTGTTGAACTTCATGAGGTTCTCACAGGCCCACCTCTCCAGCTTGTCAAGGTCCCTCTGGATGGCATCCCTTCCCTCCAGCATGTCCACACCACCACACAACTTGGCGTCATCTGCAGACTTGCTGAGGGTTATGCAAGGCTTTTACCATAGAGTGTGTAGCCCAAGGGAGGATGGGTTATTTTTTAAAACAGAGACAGCAAGAACCCAGGTTCAACTAGGGTATCACACAAGGAGACATTTGAAAGCTGAGTTAAATGAGTATATCCCAAAGGCACGCGACAAGAGTCTGTAGGTCACATGCTGATTGTAACCACACTAGTGAACATCAGGAGTAATGCTTCTGAAGCTACTGGAGTTAAGCTGATGGAAAGCTGACACAAGGCTGGAACCTGTTGTTACAGAGAGCAAAACAATTGCGATCTGACTGATTTGGCTGATTGCTGCCAAACATTAAGGAAAAATATGTTAAGTCACAGATGTAGGATGTTTTGTCTTAGAATCATAGAATCACAGAATGTTTTGGTTTGGAAGGGACCTTAAAGATCATCTAGTTCCAACTCCCCTGCCACAGGCAGGGACACCTTCTACTACATCAGGTTGCTCAAAGCCTCATCCAACCTGTCCTTGAACATGTCCAGGGATGAGACAGTCACAACATCTCTGGGCAACCTGTTCCAGTGTTTCACTACTCTCATTGTAAAAAATTTCTTCCTTATGTCTAATCTAAATGTACTTTCTTTCAGTTTAAAGCCATTGCCCCTTATCCTGTCACTACACGCCCTCGTAAAAAGTCCCTCTCCAGCTTTCTTGTATGCCCCCTTTAGGTACTGGAAGACTGCTATAAGATCACCCTGAAGCCTTCTCTTCTCCAGACTCAACAACCCCAACTCTCTCAGCCTGTCTTCATAGAAAAGGTACTCCAGCCCTTGGATCATCTTTGTGGTCCTCCTCTGGACCCGTCCCAACAGTCCCATGTCCTTCCTGTGTTGGGGACCCCAGAGTTGAGTCTGAAGCTACAAGAATCTTCTTGCAGTCACTACAGAGAAGGGAACAGTGGTGCACTTCTATACCTCTACATATGGCTACTTTGAGAGGAGGAGCTAGGGGAAGCAGTCCACTTTATGTAAGAGAATGACAGGTTGGAGCTTTGTTCATTGCACTGGATACTCAAGATAGAGGTTTCTCTGTCCCTCGTTGTTTTATACTTACACATAAAAAAATTATTATATTTGATTTATCTTTGACCTTTTATCTGGAGAGTGGTGTGTCTACAGGAGATGCAAATGGGTAAATGGCAGAAGCCCTCTGCCGCATTGCTCATGAAGATCAGTGTAAGGCAGACTTCATTTCCTTGCAGTCCATCTCTGGAACAATAGGACATTTTAATTTTGAAAAAAATCCAAAATCCTAGTGAGAGGAAACCCCAAATATCCTTCCTTTGTTTTCTTTTATTGCACCGACAGATATTCTGACTGCAGGGTAAAAAGCAAAGTCCAGAAAAAGAGCAACAAAACATAGTGATATGGAAGACCCCTGTGTTTGATTTATCTTGTTGTAGTTTCTCTTCAGAGGAAAACTCTTCTTTATTATATATTTATAAGTAAAATCTAATTACAAGTGTCTGATAGCATTAAATGAGTTGTAAGACACAAATGAGTTTTACTAGTTTGTGTAAACAGTATGCCAATGCCATCCCTCTACCCAAGGAAAGAACAAATAGTGTAAATGAAATTGAGATCAGGTCCAGCATCTTTAGCTGCAAACTGAGGTATTCAAATGATGAATATTACTCCGAGTGACAAATCACATCTACAGCAACGCAGTGCTCCCAACTGTGTGCAGAGGAACTGACTGCATCAGCAGATGATCTAAAATCTGGGCTAAACAGGAACCTTCATCAGCACAGGTGACAGCTAAAATTAGCATTGAGAAACTTGATGAAAACATGACAGTAAAGTCCCGAGATGAAAAATAGATTATTCACTGTCAGGGAGAACAATAGGCAAGACATAAAAACAGTTACAAGGTGACAGGGCATGTAGTGGAAGGAGCTAAAGAAGAAAATTGCAGTAGAAGAGAAACCAAACGCCCTTGGGGAAAACACAGTCATCAGGGATAAAAGGATGCAGACAGTAAAACGAGGGGTGAAAAAAAGGAAAATTGAGAGATTGAGAGTAGAGCTGCACAGCAGAAAGAAATGCTCCATGTGAGAGTGACATTGGACAGCCAAGAAAATGAGAACTATCAATATACAAAGACAGTTATTGTAAGGGAGGTATACTAATATATGGCAGCAAATATATCAAATACAAAAGTGTCTAGGCAAGGATCTGCTCTAACAAAAAAGGCTACAACTGCCTACCATGCCTATTAAGTTTCTTAGACGGAGAAAGCAATGAATACCTCAATTGGACAAGGATGATCGCTTCTCAGAGAAGTCACCGTTGTACCTCTGGGCAAGCAGCGAGGAAAACAACACACCAGCAAATACAAATTTACTGATTGGATCTCAAAGGTAACTTCTGGCTAACTTTCTGTTAGTGCATAGCTGCTACTTCTCACCAAGCAGCCTGCGTTCTCACTGAGATTCACAGCTCCAGGGAGGCTGGGTAGTCACGGCGTTCGCAGTGTTTGCAATCAAACACTTCCCTTGCTATGCAGCAAAAGTGCTTACAAATCTTTTGTTAAACAAATATGAGAAAGTATACCTTCTAGAAAACAGTGTTCTTCCGAGAAACGTTGCATGAGTGAAAAAGATGTTACATTCAGCGAGAAAATTATATGCTGCAAATAATTCATTCAGCTATAATAAGTAGCCTCAAAAGAGGAGGTCAGTAAAATCCTAGTGAAGGATATTTTTATCATCTATTTCATATTCATTTCCAGCATAACTGTTATTACTTTATGTGATACTATAACAACCACAGACAGCTGAAATAAAACAGAAAATAACAATGAACAGGATCTCCATGGCATTCAGTGCCATAAATTAACATTAGGTGATATGCTTTATTTTACTGTGGGTTTCTTGATAACCATGAAGCCCATCTAAGGTCAACAGAAATTTCTAGGGAGGGGAGGGGGAGATAGAAAGCAGGTGGGGAGGTGAGGGAGAAAGCGAAATCGTGACATTTTAAATCCAAAGGAAATTACAGTCTCTCGGTTTTCTCTTATTCCAAATGGAACTTATTAAACATTTTGGTTTTAAGAAAACAAAGACTGTTTTTAAGATGTCTGCTTTGTAATGTTTTTTTGTTCTTAAAATAGATAATACTGTGATATATGATGATAGTGTATTTCAACTGCTAATTGGTATGATGTAATATACATTTTGAAGCTGAATGGCATTTTAAAACACTGGAACATCTGATTCAATCAGGAACATTAAAAGACACATTTCCATTAGATTTTTTTCTGAAATTGAGTTGTTCTTGCAGAACATTTCAATGCAGATGAAATGTATGCTTTTTAGACAGAAAAAAATGTTCTGAGAAAGCATGTAGCCAGTTCTACTTGTTGAGTTTCACTGGCTTTATACCAACCTTGCTAGCTCACCAGCTTCTCCTCTAGACAAAAGAGGAGCAATTTTCCAACGAGACTAACAGGGGGTTTGCCCCCAGGGGAGGCTTTAAGTCCAGTCAGTACTGCTTCAGCAGCATGGCTGGTATGCGGGACATTGCAGGGCCACTAAGCAGGCTCTGACTCCACAGGGAGGAGAATTTACAAGTAGGGAGGAGTCAATGCATTCAGCATGCTACATGAGGGGACGTCTCACTTAATAAAGGAAATTCAGCCTTCATTTTCTCATACAAGAATCCAGTTGAAAGAAACCATCGGAGTGCAGGGAGTTCCTGGGCATAGCTGACCAGGGGGGCCATGCAGATGTCCCACCGGTCCCCACGCCACCATGCTCAGGGTTGGCTGCCAGCACCCCATTTGCCCCATCCGTCCCTACAGAAGCAGCTTTCTAACCCTTTTTTTTTTTCAAAAAAGAAAAACCCTATTCCCCTACCTTGGTGAAGGTCAGGCAATCCTTGTCTTGATCTTTATCCTTTATTTCAAAGTCGTAAAGTGCTTTGCCTTGAGGTGGAGCTTGCGGGAGGGGCTTGATACACTGGATGTAGCTGGCAGGGAAGAAGCCGTGGTTCCCATTGAGCTCCCCGTGGTACCAGTTCTCATCCACCTTCCGTCGCAGTATGATGATGTCCCCCTTGTTAAACTTGAGGTCACCGGGCTCTTTTCCCTCATAAGCGTAGAGGGCTTTGCCGTAGGGAAGCTGAGAAACACTCTGGGGGAACAAAACATGCAACATCTTTAAGCAAACTTGAGCCAGCACCAATCTCTTTCTTAAACTCACTTTCAGCCAGAAGCAAACTGATCATCCATGACTTAATTATCCCAATGACTGCAGCTGACTGCCACATAATGCTATACCTTAGACCTTACAGGAAAACTAGGATGCGTGTGATGGTAAGACCTAGAAGGTAAGTGTGTTATGTCAGCAGAGGCACTGCAGTTCTCTCGAAGCTCAGCTGAAACCTGCAGTATCTCCTACGCTATTGAGTAGCATCTGTTAATTTGCAAAATATCCTGTGCATGCAGGACTTTGTGCTTAAACAAGTAAAACTTGACATGTCTAAAGGTAAAATATTAGACATTTTGACCTTCAGGGTTGCTTTGGTTTCGGAGGCTCAGAAGATAAACAAAACAAAACAAGCTTGAAGATTCACACGGTTCTAAAAGTTGGCAAGTTGAAAATTTTTCATTGCGTTTGTTTGAGCAACTCCAAACATTTTTGAGTTTGAAGCTTTTAGTTTAGCTTTTGATTCTGTAACCAAATACTTCTTTCAAAATCCCCAAGTCTCACACTGCTCACTGAGGGCTACTGTAAACAGTTATAATATTCTTTGTTGCTTATGAATTAATGTCCCTGTGGAAAAGTGGAATAGGCAGAATGCCTCAAATCTTTCCTTTAGAACTAAAAAGAGCTGTGAGGCTTTCACTCTCATTAAAAGACAGAAACAAACTTTAAAAAAAAAATCACAGCACAAGAGCAAAAAAGCCTGAAAGGTTAATAGTTTGGTGTGATAGAAAAAAGAAACCTATTTGATGGAAACTACCTGATCATGAAGAATTCTTCCCAGAGTTCACTTTAGCCCGATGCAAGATTGTCTCACCCAGGCTGCGACTGCATGGACAATTTTTTGGTGGAAGTACTGTTTTATACACCACATTACACCACCTGCCCTTACCCTCCTTGGGTACTTGCTCCCCCTCTTGCTGAATCCCACAGAGCAGGGAGTGTGTCGGACACGGCTGCCTGCTGCTTTGGCCCTATAATAGCTCTTTAACCCATACTGGGGGAGAAAAGGGGCATTGCTGTATTGTCCTATGCCATTTTTTATTTCCTTTAGCTTAAGCTAAGAGTCAGGTTGCAAGCCTCAGCGCAAATATTTAGCAGCATATGCTACAGAGGATGTTAAAGGGGTCCTGTAAAGTCAACCTTTTGCAAGAGTCTTTTTTTCAGAGATGTATTTATAAAAATGACATGGTTTTCTGTTACATATATATGCCTATGAGTAGTCTGCTCCCTGCTCTGTACCTTGGCTGTCAATGGAGTGTCCTATAGGGCCAATGAAAAAGTAAAGGTATGTTTAATAAAATACCCTGCTATTCCCCACGATGTTTCTTATGCCTGTACTTCTAGATGACATTCCTGTCCATAAGAACAGCACTCGGATGCCTTCCATGGGGAGAAGGTGGAGTGGGCAGGCAGAAACACTCCATTTCCCCACCCCAGTCAGAAAATGAGATGCTGGGATGAATTTTTACGCTATTTGTCAAAGCAACAAGCAGAGGCATTTTTCGATCCCGACGGGTGTGTTAAACGGACCTGCTCTGGCAGGGCAGGTTTTATGCTCTTACACCTGCATCTTTCGGCAGGAGGAGGAGAAGCATCAGCCCGCTGCCTGTGCTGCCTGCTGGCCCAGCCTCCTCCGGCTGCTTCTGGGCACCAGATGGTCGCTGCGGCAGGCAGATACCACGCTGCTCAAAAAGTAAGTTTTTGAGTGCACCTTCACACACAGGCGTTAACTTACTCATTTTATTAGGAAGGGTTTTAGTAGCTGTGCAGGTCTTGGAAAACATGTGCAACTGATCTTCTTGCCTACACCGCACAGTGAAGGAGGCAATCAAACAGGCACAGCTCTGCAGAGCACTATCTGTGTTGTCTGGACGGGGATTTAATTTCATTCAGATGTGCTCCCAGCTCTCAGTTTTCTCATTACCAATTTATAGTTCCTCTTTTTACTCTGTATTCTTTTGGATTTTGCTGTATCTGAATGAAGGTACCTAATTAAAGACCAATATTTTGGAAGCACCTTCAAACATAACAAAACAAGTGTAAAACCAGAAAAGAAAATCAACTGCCAGCTAACAAGGCATGCATCAAACAGCCTGCCAAATCAGTGGCAGCATCCTACTGATACTGTTCTCTCTGCCAGGATGGTTATTTCCCTCGACACCAAAGCTTTGCCCCTCTCCCCAGCATTTTAAAGATTAAGCCTACAATACCATCAAACTCCTTAGGTAAGGCATAGATTACATTACCTACTTGAAGGCAGAAAAAAAATATTAAGCTGAAAGACTATGGAGCCTTGTAGCAATTTAGAAATAAAAGGTTCATTACTTTAACTCATGCCGGGAGAAGACAATTTATCAAACACTGAGTAAGACTTCTGCCAGGTGTGCACTGAACCACTGCTGATCCAGGCACACGCCTGGCAAGCACGTTCTGTATCGCTTACCCTGGATGGGGCCTTCCTATTCCCAAGATCTTTGTAGCAATTCAAGGTCAGATCATTTTCGTTACTTTTTAACTGCTTTCTCTTCCCAAGCCTCATTTTGCTGTGTAAAAAGTCAACAGCCCCCAGAGCTACAGAAAAAGAAACTGGATTTCATTCAGTCTCACACATCATCAATGAAATTCTTAGGCAACACATGCTGTGCTTTTATAGTTGATTAATTGAGCTGGCTAGAAGATGATTCAGGTGCCTTTTTATACCTCCATCTGATGAAAATGCAGACTTTTAAGCAAAATAAGCAAATCGTAAGAAAAAAAATTAATTTGAAATGTGGCATTGTTTTATTTGGAGCACCTAATGTGGCACCCCAGAGAATTTGCAGTTTAGGTGCTTGTATTCCTATTCTCTTTCGTGACCATGTCATCTGGGGACTGTCCTACACAGAGAAGATCTGCATGTAAGGTACAGAAACTACAACTGCCAGTGGGAAGGTGTTTCCAAAATAAAATGTTTCCTTTATCAGCTACATGATGTTTCCTTTTCTAATTCTGAGCCACAACTTTTCATCTAAAAAATCTGTAGAAGCATTTTTTAAATTAACATGTTGTTTAGTGGAAAACACACCCTCCTGTTGAAAAATTGCTGTAATTGAGACATTTCCCAGTCTTTCCATAAGGCCAGAAGTACTCATTTTGATTTAAGCATCCCAGGTAAAGCTTTCATTTACTGGGGCCCAGGCAGAGGTAAAGAAATAACAGAGTACACTAATCCTTTTCAAATAAAGCTGCTTTTCCTGTTCTAAAGCTCTAAGTGTCTACTCCAATTGACCAAAGACAGAAATTCAATATCACAAATTAAAAAAAAAAACAACCAAACAACAAAATAAACTCTTGAAGATTCCTTGCTGATATTTTCTGGCCAAAAGGTCCAGCTTTCAGTGGACTTCCAGTGGTCAGATTATATTAATGAATCCTGGTCCCTAAGAAGCAGTTTTTGAGAAGCTTCCCATTATTGTTCTTACTTTTGGTTAATCCCTAAGTGAGAAGCAAATCAGATTCAGAAAGCTCCTCTTAAATACACCTGAAAGGAGAGAGCATTAAACATATTTCAGAAATAGAAGAAAAACGATCACTGCTGCTGTTTGCTAGTTGTGATGTCGCTCCTCATCAACAGTTAGGTGATTCTCAGAAATCTTTCAGTGATCATATGATTACTTCCCTGTTTGCCAAATCTTTGTGCAGTGCAATTCTGGCCTAATCATCTCAGTTTTCTTTACTTGACTCCCCCAATTCAAAGCAAAGGGTATCAGCCAGGAGTGACCTCCGACTCACAGACAAACTACCCAAGCCCTGCCAGGGAGCTTGCACTTCCCGTTTTCTGTTTAAAGTCCCTGCCTCATGCCCTGTCCCATTTCTCCCAGCTCTTTCTTCCATGTAACAGCATTTCAGTCAGACATCATCATCTTCAGCATGCCCAGGTGGTACTTCTTAGAAAATCTTCTAATCTAAAACAGGCTGCAAAGTGTCATCTGAGGGATCATACCAAAGAAAAGCAGAGGCAGGCAATGGTTTTGGTGGAGGTCAGTGATAAGCACATAGAGATGTTTCTTCAGCAACTTAACACCTTCCTCCTGCTCCTCGCTTCAGCAGAGCAAACCTTCCTTACCCCCCTCAGAGGGCACCACTGCAGCAACAGTTGGTGGACATCACTGAGCCACCGCAGTACCCTCTCGCCACCCACTTCATCCCCTGTTCCTCAGCCAAAGCCTCTTCTCAGCCATGGGGCTCCATTTCAGGGTCTTCTCCAAGACCACGTCCCTGGAGGGAAACTCCCTTTCCCAACCTGGTCCCAGCAGCATTGTGCTACTCCTCTCCCCATGACACCTGGTTTCACAATGGCCACCCCTGCATCCAGGACCAACACAGGGGCAAGCTGGCTGCCCTGTGAGGAGCTCAGCAGAGACCACCACCCCATTATCTCCCTCCAAGTCAGCTCTTGACCTGCACTCCTGCTCTGAGAGATGCCTGCCATAGCTGCCATGAAATCTGGTCAGGCATAATGCAGGTGGCTGCAAAATTAAACGGCCTCTGCATCTGACTGTATCAAGAAATCAATTTGCCTTGGTGATTTATTGTTAGGTTAACTGGAATTCAGCTATGATGTGCATTAAATTTCAAAACTCTGTGTGGGTGTGTATAGAAATAGAGAATGTAAGAAAGAAAGAAAGGAAGGAAGGAAGCGATGAAGTCACAGTCAATGGCAACGGCCAGTTTCTTTTTCCTGCCAGTAAACGCACGTTGGCACAAGGCTGAATACTGCCAAAGGTTTCTTTTCTATTTCAGCAATCAATACTGACGTAAAAGCCTGAAGCGTTAATATGTTGAAAACCCCCCTTGCAGAAGACTTAATGATATGTTGGCAACTCAATCATTCTGCATTTGTGTTTCAGCAATGTCAAATGGCAGCAGTTAAGCAGAAACCTGCTGGCAAATTGACAAACAACAGCCATGAAGCAATTAAGCGGCAACGCTGGAGAATTTTTCATTACGTATCCTGAAGAATAAAAGGAGGGGGGAAAAAAACACAACAAACATGCTTGTTTCCAATAAATTCTCCCAGTAGAAAGCTGTGTAGAGTCTGAGCTGCACAGGTAGAGTAGGTCTTAAGTTTTCAAAAGTTACGGCAAAGAGACATTTTCCCAATATGCTTGAAAGCAATGCAAGCTCCATCACGGGTTAAAGCCTGCCAGCATCTTGATCAAGGGGGTCACTGCTTAGAAAAAGGGCTGATGCTTGCCCCAAGTACAGTGTGGATGCCTACAAAACACGCTTTTCCTACTTCACACTATTTGGGAAGTGAAAATAAAAGCTTCCCCATACAACTAGTTTTTCTCCAGAGAGCAAACAGAGCCTGGATGTCTAAGATGAGTGTGCCTTCAGTTTCTGTGTCTGTGTACAACTGGGCAAGGTGTACATCGAAGACAGCAACAAAGCCCCATGAGCAAAATCATCAGAGAGGTTGGCCAGATTTGCTGGCTCAAAAACACACAGGAGGAAAGTCCAAGGCTATTCCTTGACATCAGTATGTTGCATTGTATAAGATTTCAAAAATAAAATACACAAGAGCGAGGCCTCCAGCTACTAAACCCAGACAGAAATGCTATGACAAAGCCCTTTGTGCAAACCAAGTTTGTATTCAGATTCTAGAAACCCAGGAAACCTCTTGAGGCTCCAGCTACAACTCCAGAAGAAAGGAGATTGCCCTTCTGCCGTATGAAAGCCAGCTTAATGCTGAAGGGTAACTTCCCTTGCCCACACTCTGGCCTTGTGTGGCTCAAGCCATGCAAAGACAGGAAACCTCAGCCTCTGCTGCAAGGGCTTTCCCCACGAGAGGCAGGTGTGACACTGCCCACCCCGTTGGGCAGCATCCTAACCTGGTACCTGTTTCAGGGGGATGAAAGGATGAAAAAATCTGGGGAACGTAAAATGTTTCCCAACAGTGTTTAACTCTTACTTCCCTCCACTTCATGAGTCTTGTCCGTAGTCAGAGCTAGAGGTGAAGCAGGAATAGATGAAGCCAAATAGTCTCAGAATACGCTGCTGGAACAGCCTGATAAGAGCACTGCTGGGGACAGCAATTTATTTTTTTTAGACTTAAGTCATTTTAGCAAAACACATTGGCATGTTGCTTGTTGCAGTTTTTCAAATTTCTCCAACATCTCCATATCCCCCATTCTTCAAATACCTATCTGAAGAGTCTGTTCCTCTGAATGAATGAATACACATTTATCTCCTTCATGAAGTACCACCAAGTGTAAACATCCAAAGCAAATCAAAGTCAATAAAGAAGAAAAGACACAGAAAGGAAAAAGTAATGAAAACTATGCACATCTCAGTGGTAAACTAAAACACAAATCATTACTACAGAGCATAAATAATAATTAAAACACATATTGTTAATTTTTTGCCTCATTACTCTGAACCATCACACAAATCTCCCAGCTTACAAAGCAAAGATTTGATGGTGATGCACGGGACTGCATTTATGCCTTCCAACTAGTAGGAAGCTCCCCACAATCAGGTTGGGTGGCATTTCAGCATATGGTTTCCTGCCACCCGTAACAGCTTCACAGAAATCACAGCAGCTGTGATGGAGAGGACAGGGGTTGCATGGTGGAGCCTCCATCAGCAGGACTGCTGAGGAGGAGACAGGCTACTCCCCGTTACTAGCACCCGGATCTTGGCATCAAAAGCACTCATTCGAATCAGCTGTGAGTGACTAAAATCATGAGCATGGAACACCTGCTTGGATCCCTTTGGGATGGAGAAGTGGAAGGCAGCCTGGTGTTCAGAGTAGTCAGTGGTAAAGACAAGCAATTCACTTGTGGTGGCAACAACAGCCATGTCTGCTGGGCTTGGTAAGGGCCACGATGTGAAGGGCAGCAGGTGCCGTGCGCTGTCCCCTCGCTCCACACCGTCCAATCTGCTACAGTCGCTCTCAGTTTAACATCTTTGAGAGCAACACATTTCACTTAGATTAACAGTGGTGCTTAAAACACATCTCTTGTTAGTCAGCCCTAGGAAGCAAGAGAGAGCACTTGCATGTGCAATGAGCTGAAGAAACAGAGGTTGGGGTAACTTTAGCCAGTGCAGTTATAACAAATGTACACCACTGTAAGATCTGTGACCTGCAGAGTTTTTAGCGGCTTCTGTCTTCAAGAGGAACTTTCAGGAAGACAGATCATAAATCATCATTATATCTCACAGCAAAAACTCTTAAAAAGTGGTTTGTCTTCCATGTAAGATGATTTGTCTTACGCACAGCCATTCAGAAGCACTATCACCCTTGGGTCACCTTGCCTGACAGAGCACGCGGGTGACATGCAGCACTTGCCATCACAGAAAGCTAACAATAGGAAAATTAATCAAAGAGAACTTAATTTTGCACAAAGTAGCAAAGACAAAAACCAACAACGTGCTACTAGTCAGCTCTGTGTGAGCCATCAGTAAAAGCCTGAAAAATCACAGTTTGCAGGTACAACCTTTTTGAAATAAACTTTGAGAATAAAAGCAGTTAAGCCAACAATAGGAACAGCACTATGAAGAATGAAAACCGAATGTAATCCTTTATATACCCTGAAAAGCGTCATGTTATTTATAGTGCCATACAAATAGTAATTGAGCACAATAAAAATAAAACTTCTTAACTAAAGCTCCACTTGTTTATTTAACTAAGGACTTGGACATTATGGTTAGCCCTGATCCTGATTGATGGTGCCGCAGAGGGCTGCAGTCCTTGTGACACCCGAGGACAAGTGCAAGCAATACACACATGCACAATGTGCACAGTTCCTACCTGGAGTAGGAGGCAAAATTCTTCTCCAAAACTGTTTTGAGGTGCTAGGAGGTCTTGGGAACACCTCTATGTTCCCATCTTTACCATAGAATCATAGAATCATTAAGGTTGGAAAAGACCCTTAAGATCATCAAGTCCAACTGTTAACCTAACACTGTCAAGTCCACCACTAAACCATGTCTCTAAGGGCCATGTCTACATGTCTTTTAAATACCTCCAGGGATGGTGACTCCATCATTTCCCTGGGCAGCCTGTTCCAATGCTTGACAACCCTTTCAGTGAAGAAATTTTTCCTAATATCCAATCTAAACCTCCCTGACACAACTTGAAGCCATTTCCTCTTGTACTATTGCTTGCTACTTGAGAGAAGAGATGGACACCCACCCACCTTCCTTTCAGGTAGTTGTAGAGAGCGATAAGGTCTCCTTTTCTCAAGGCTAAACAACCCCAGTTCCCTCAGCTGCTCCTCATAAGACTTGTGCTCTAGACCCTTCACCAGCTTCGTTGCCCTTCTTTGGACACGCTATAGCACCTCAATGTCTTTCCTGTATTGAGGGGCCCAAACTGAACTCAGTATTCAAGGTTCAACCTCACCAGTGCCGAGTTCATCGAGGCGAAGTGCCCGAATAGCTTAGAGGCCAACTGCCATTTCCAGAAGTGACTTTTGCAACTAGCATGAAGATGTCATGGGAATTGCTCAGCAGATGGAGACAAAACAAAGGTGGGCAGGTACAGCATCATTCTAGAGCGTCGGCCTTGCCTCCCAAAAGAATGAGGAATGACGACGTTCATCACCGCAGAACAGCAAAGGATGCTGTTAATCTTCTTCAGCAATGAGCAAACGGAGCACAAACTGCTCTTTAAAGAGAAGAGCAACTCCCAAGGTTATGTTGTAGTTTATATGGCAAACAGGCCCAATTTGCATCTTACCTTATAAGGTCCACCTTTGTACACACCAAGATTAAACAACGTTTCACTTTCCCTGGGCAATTGCAGTTGATGCCTGCAGCACAACTGAGAAAAAAACAGCAGGCTTTCCACTACACAGCTTGTGACAAAGGTATGTTTGGCATTCTCTGCTTTACCAAAGTAAGAGCTCAGTTTTACAGTCCAATGCTGTTTCTCTTAGGAAGTTTAAAAACTTGAATGCAAGATGGTCCCATGCTGAGCTCATCCGATCTCATAATCGCAGCGAAAATAGCTGCACATCTTCCGCACCACTCACACTGCTTCAGCCCATCGCTCAGTATCTGTTAATATTTACACATTCAAGCATCTCTTATTCCTAGCAACACAGTGTTTAAAGCGAAGTAGTCTCAAACTACACGCACTCCTATTAAACAACATGTGATTTTCAGGGGCAGCTTGGATTTCCCGGAGGGAATTCACAGCTATCACTGTCCAGGGAATCAGTGGGTAACACCAGCCAGCTGTTTAATCGTGTCAGCACAAGTCCCTCATGTTCTGTAAAACCTGAAAGCTTCCAAGCTCTCTGCTCTTTAATAAGTGGTAGTGTCAACACACTGCTGGCATTGTAGGTCAAATTCTGGTTTCAGTTAAAGCGCTTTAATCCAGTTAATCTTGATGAAACGGCATGGATGTATAGACAATTCCCTCACAATATAGAGCTTTATGTTACACGTAATCTCTGAAACAAAGCTGAATGGCTGGCAGCCTCTACCAAGGAAAATATTTAGTGATCTCTCATGTGCTGGCTGTAGCCTTTACAAAGCCTAGGTACGCTCTGAGAATCTGGCTGTCCTTCACCTTTCAGACAGAAAACAGTCACTGGATGCTACGGGCCAAATTTTACCCTTATAATCCTGTGTAGGGGTCCCGGTAAAAGAACTGGCTGCTGCACACAGACAGAACTGGCTGCTGCACACAGACATTTCAGAGTAGAAGCTGGTCTACAAAAAGTCCTAACCAATAGCTGAGAGGACTTCTAACCCAAGCATGCAATGTGGCTTCATGAGAAACCACCAGACAAAATATCCCTCGACCGACAGTCTTGCAAAAGCATGGGCCACTGAGCACGTCCTGAGCGAGGGCTTCAGGAGCTGATGGTGGGTTAACACAGAAGAAAACAAGTAACAGAAATAAAGGTCTTCTGCTGCAACTTAAACAGGCAATCTCACTGCAATGGGCTACTTGACCAGTTCAAGGAGGAAAGATGGCAAAGTTGGCTACATTTAGCCTGCCAGAGCCACAAATAGGGACACGCTATAAAACAAACAGGAGCTCCCTCGAGGCTATGGAGAAACACAAAACAAAAGCTTATATTTGAGGAACTATGGCAGTTATATATCTCAGGCTGCCTTGTGTTCTCCACTCAAAGTGTGTCTTAAATTCTTTTAAATAAACATGAAATCTCACACTGATTACTTCCTAGATGACACTGCTTCGGTCAGGACCACAACGTGTTTTTCCCAACTGCCTGCCAGTACCCAGCTCTCACTCTTTTTTTTTAGGTAAAAGAAACAAGTTAAAAGTCAGCCTGCTGTGTGATTTTGAGAGCCTTATGTATTTTGAGGCTCCTTCACCTCCACAACAGCAGCATTTACAGCCCTGGAATTTTACACAATACTTTACGCTGCAGGTCACGGCAAGAAAACAGAACATTTTGGGGAAAATGCTAAAAAGTATTGCATAAAAGCCCATAGTGTGAATCTCTGCTGTAACTGCTTCATTTGATCTTTCCTGTTGGAAGCTGACAAAGCACGGGACAGCTTACATTTTCCAGTGGTGCCTTTGTAACTCTGCCACCCAGCCCAGTACCTTTGATTTACTTTCCAGCCTCTCCACATCTTTCTTCTTGGCTCCTTGCCTTGTGACTCAAGCGTTTCCTTAGCAGGAACTCTCTCCCACCTCCACCCCAGAAAGGAGTTTATGGTCCAGTTCTCCTACAACTCAGCAGAGCTGGGTTTCCTCCTGGCAGACACCAGGCAGGTGACAGCTTGGAGGTTCCACTCCCAGACCCTGCTTTGCCAGAACTTTTTCATTGAAATTTTTTTCTCTGTCAAGTGGACCACAGAGAGGGGAGAAGGGTAAGGAAGAGCCTGGAGATGAAGTTGCCCCAAAAACGGAGCGGACAGCTGTATTTACCATCTGGCAAAGCTCCCAGAGCTCAACAGAGGGAGCCCCACTCCGGCAAATCTTGCTGGGATTGCTATCGGTAGAGAATAGACTTTTTGTGGGTTTTTTTTAAACTTAAATAAATGCATACCAGGAAAATCTTTCTCCTCTCTTCCTCCCTCCCTTCATGCAAACATTAACTTAAAGGTTGCGCAAAAGCTTTTCCTGTCATTCCAAACACTGAGAATCAAGAACATCAGCAGCTGCAACAACACAAGTCACTTTGGCAGCCTCAGGTCACAGGCTCCAGCATCCAAACAAAACAACCCAGAAAAAATTAAAAATGAAGGTTTTTTTTAATATATATTTCTGAGGTGACATAAGGCTGTTCAAGGATCATGTTGGGATCATTCCATCACATGGAAACCTGCATTTGCTGAGGAGCTGAGGAGTCTCTGAGGGTATCAGAGCATTGTAAGGTCTGAAGAGTGAAACAGAGATGGTTTTACAGGGAAGCGAGCAGGGCCACTGCCAGGGTTACCAGAGAATATGGGAGAGGCAGTAGAAGACAAATGACCGTGAAGACCCTCTGATATGGGAAGGGGATGAAAAAATGCCCACTCAAAGACCCTGCCTGTCTAACAGTGATGGTGGCAGGGGGGCTTGTAACTGAGATGGTGAATGATGAGAATGCAGCCTTAATTCTTATTTCTGATGAAGAGAAGGATCCAAAATTCCTATTTAAACCCTAACACTTCTGCAAAAGGTAGTGTTTGATTTGCTTACACTGGTTTTACTGTATGCTTTACAATAAATAAGTGTGGTGCCAAGGAAGTACCTCTTTCTGTTGCGTCTTCCTCACTGCACATGACCACAGAGCAGTGTCCTGCACTATAAAACTGAAAATATATCCTCTCCTCTCCCCTTGTCCAAAGTTTTCGTAAGGCAGCGTTAAAAAACATACTCTAACTTTCTGAGGTGGTACTAACAGTTTCATAAATACTATGTTACCTGAACTGTGCCTTCCCCAAACTGACAGGATGTTTGATAAATGCACCGTGGGCTGCGTACACAGTGGAGCTCAAGAACATATTTTCTCGATAGTTCAGTAGGTGCTTCAATAGGTGGATAAATTCCCGTGTCACTAGAGAATATTTACAACTGAACCTTATTTATCAGCAGCGTGCCCTTACCAACAGCCCACACAAATCCTGTTACACAAAACCAGCTATGGCTCTTTCCTCATAGTTACATGAAAATCGCAGAGGTTTTCTTTTGCACTGGGACAGGCTTTATAGCCAAGAGATGAAACTGCATTAGGAGATGCTAACGTTGAAATATTCTTGGCTCAAAATGTCAGTGTGAGAGGAGTTAGCTCATCCACAGCTGCGCTGTCTGTGCAGCCTCCTTGTCCCTTCACCATCAGGGACCTTCTCAAGTGAAATCACATTGGGGGTCTCCATGCTTATGGGGTCTCGAAGAAATGAACACGTCGACCTACTTGCCAGGAATGCCGAGAGATTATTTTCCCTCAATTTCCTGTGATTAGTAATATTAAAATATCTGATATCCATTAAAATGAAAAATCCATGCTTTTTAAATCACAGTGTTTCAGCTCTGTTTATTGAAAATGCTACTGTGGTTGCTGTTTCTCCAGATGAGGACCATATTTTTCGGGATGCCTGCCCCATCCCTGGCAGGACTGCTCTCTTCCTGCCTCCCGCACTCTCCCTCAGCTCTGTCCTCCCATCCAGGTCCCTCGCCCTGAAATGACTCATTAGCTACGATTTACTGACACGTGCTCTCTTCACAAAGATGATTAGGAATCACTTTCAAGCCTCAGTACCGCTGACAGGACAGACTGACACCTTCCCGAACATTATCCAGCTGACTGCCAGGCAAGCTTTAATCAGCTCAGGCTTTGAGGAGCGCTGGGTGGTGGGAGGGGAGGGCTTCCCCACACCTCCTGCAGCCTCGCCGTACTGATGAGGTCAAAGAGCATCTCGCGCTCCGATGCCGCGAGTCGTCATCTGCTCCGTGGTGGGAAAGGTCCCCCCCCGCCACTGCGCCCAGCTCTCATTAGGAGAAGTTCAGTTTCTACTCCAGCTGAAGCAAACCTCCGTGCATTTTGATGTTCGGAAGCAATGATAGTTGCAGCAGACAAGGAAAACATCAAGGAAGACACAAGGCTTCGTAATGCAAATCACGCTTTTATGTCATTCTCCTGAATCCCCTTCGGGGAGAGGAAAGTTGATTATCTACAGAATATGGGTCAAAGTTATGCCTTAAGGATCTCCTGGCACTTTGCCTGCTTGCTGACATACTATGGGGCTCCTTGGTGCCTTTTCAGGTTAACGCTTTCAAAGTGCTGTCCCTGTGCATCATCATTATCATCATCATCATAATATTACTAAAAAAATTCATTTCCAGCACCCACTCCCAGGAATTTCTCTCATGCTGAATTTAATTGATGCTTCCTCCTGCACTCTGAGGAATGATTAAAATGAACGTTACACATGTTTGGAAGCACCTCGGATTTCGAACTCTGCGTGGTTTCTAATTAAAGGGACACACGCAGGATGCCTGTGCTACATTTCACTACTCTCTATGGCTATTATTATTACATACATTTCAGCAGCAGTCAAAGGAATCTCCTCTACCTCACATAATAGGATCTTGATTTAGACTGGATAATCGGGTGAAAAATGTCATTAGGAAAGGAAAAATAAGGCTTGCGATGTTAACTAACCCTCTGACACAGATATCAATATTAATGACCTAAGTATTTGAACTTCTGGCTAACCTGGAGTATGTAGTATCCAATGTTAACTACTGGTGCTAATGAAGTACAAGAAAAAAACCTCAAACAGCTGGAAAAAGCCCAGCATAGTCTACAAGGATGTATACGAGTGATGAAGCAGCAGCCCTGCTGTTTGGGTGTCGAGGTCTCTGCCGCTACAGCCAGCTCACTTGTTTTGAGGATTGACTCTTCTCCAAGGCGAAGAGCATCAAAGGACTTGACACACTCTCGGTCGCATCCTGATGTATATTGACTTATTTGACATATTCCTCTATCATCCATGGATGTATTCCCACAGAGCAAGGACAAAGCCGCAGCCATGCTCAGCTGCAGAGCTTTTGGGACCCATGGCCTGGCACGTGCGTAGGATATGGCCTTGGTGCTCACCCTCCTGTTGGCATGGGTCAGACAGGGTGCATGGGAGCAGCTTAGTGTGCTCAACGCCGCTAGCACACCTTCCTTCTCCTTGTGGTCCACACATAGCTGGAGATGGCTTCATCCAGGGGGGGCTGATGCTCAGAGATTTTGAAGGAAAGGGCATGGGTAGGTGAGTCTCAATCCTACTCCTACCCTTTCCTAACCGCTGTCTCCCTCCCAGTTGTCTGGTGTCTGTGGCCGGTGGAAGCAACCAGCACTAAAATCCTGCCCCAGTTAGTTACACATCTGCGTTATTAGCACCTGCATCTGACAGCAACAAAGCTGCACAACAAGCTAATACTCTTGTTTTTCTTTAAGAAAATACCGGGCTGTAAACCTCAAAGGGGAAAATATTTCACATATATTTACTGTTAATAAAAAGCTAGCTCATAAATGTTATCTTGCAAAGCCGTACAGTAATTTTGAAAACTGCAGCTACACCTCACTAGATGCAATGACCTTAATGTTTTCCAGGGTCGGCTTCTGACTTTGCTTACATGAATGTAAATAAATCAAGAGCTCCCCCACTGACCATAATGACAGTATTCCTGATTGTCACTGTTGTGGCAGCACAGTGAAGCTCCGTGGCAAGTGACACCAGGGGAAATGCAATGATGGCAATCCTATACTGCATTGCGTGCATCTTTTACCACCTAGTAATATTTAAAATATGGGATGCATTTGCTGTTTGAATGTCTTGTAAAATGCTACATGCTATAAATAATTCAAACCAATAATAATGGAATGCCTGGGCATTTCTTTTTCAGATTTAAGAAGGCAACTGTCTAACTTAGTGGAATAAACTGTTTTTACTGAAATAGTTTTCACTGCTGATAAAGAAATGGCTTACAATTAGATACACTGCATATTAGCAACAGAAGAAGCCTCAACAACAAAGCAAAATAATGCTGTTGTGTACATTTTTATTACTTATTCATCTTTTGCATGGTTTTGAATCCCTTTGAAATAGAACTGAACTCTTCTGTCTCTACCCTGGGCTAAAGCTATAATCACTGGGATATTGTATAAAATATGGGCACTGGCTTCTTCTCTGGCCAAGTTATAAACTGAACAGTATTTTGCTTTTCAAAGACACATTTTAGACACTTAACTTCAGGAACAATTAGGGCATATCTCTCAAAAGGAAGAAGAGACTTTGGCCCCTGATAGTGGCAGAAAGTAAGACATACTCCCATCCTCAACACTCTCCTAGCAGCTAATTCAGCACGTTGGCTTCCACTGTCCCCTCCTTCAGCAGGCTAACACTTCAGGATCCAGCCTGCCCTAACTCCTTCCACTGTGTGTTAAGCTTATGTGACCATCTCAGCACAGTGGCTTCTGGTATGGGAGCGAGATACCTGCAAAACAGGTAAGACAGCCTTGAGCTCCTGGGGTGAAGTATGGAGTTAAGCATTGTTCAGAAAAAATATAAACGTATCCTGAAAAAGACAACATCCTGTATTTCCATGAAATCAAAACCAATTAAGCTTTGTTTCCCTGCTTGTTACGCTTAATTATTCCATCATATCACCTCCAAAAGGCTATTCATAGTTACCTGTGTCATGTGATACCAGCGTGTTTCTGAAGACTAAAGGTTTGCAAGTACATTTTGTGAAACAGCAGTAACCAACTGGGGCAATGTGGTCAAGTGGACTCTCTCTGAGCTACCCCTGCTTTGTGGGGCTATTGGAGGAAGCCGCCACCCCCTTGACTCTCACAGCAACGGGACCTAGAGGAAAGAGCTTGAGAAAGAACTGGTGAATGGTTTTATGATACGGGTGAGCCCATCTTCAGGCAGTCTCTGCTGGTTAACGTGTCTGTGGGTTTAGCTCCCTGAGCTGACTCCTCAGACTGTGAGACAAGCACAACATGCTGCACGAGGAAGGCAGCGGGACCGCACAGCTGATGGGAGGGCTCAGATGGGAACCAGAACCTCTTTTTTCAGCAGCAGCCTCCAGAGCGGCTTTATAGGCTCAGCCCTACCCTCAAACCGCAGCTTCAGTATGACAGTAAGTGATAGCTCCAAGTCTGAGAATGAGCGCTGGATCTCTCACTTGAGCAGATGGGAATTACTGTGCTGAATTTCAAAGGAAGGGAATTTAATTTCCATATGATGCCAGTGCTTTCTTTTCACCACCTCATCCCCCCTGCCTGCCAGAACCTCAACTAAGGCAGTGTCCACATCCTGGTTTGAATGTTTCTATGGAGTCAGAACTTGAAAGAATATATCTATGCTCAGAAATTATGCATAAGTCCATTACAGCACAACAATAACTCAATTGTAATTGCCTAGGGGTACAGGCTGGAACAAAGCAAGTACAAGCAAATTCAGAATCTGGGCAAGCACCAGAAAAGTCAAGAAAAGGTGGACAGAGACCCCTTTGAGACCATTAGATTCTCACATGGCCGCTGAGTCTAGTCCTCTGCAATCAATAAGAAACAATGCAACGGAGGTTCTCAGACATTTTTTTCTATATGCTCCAGTTCACCACGGGCAACAACGTACCTCCTGAACTCCTGTCACGAACTTAACACCAAGTAGGAACGATCACAAGCTGTAACTCTAACACAGTAAATGAGGAGAAGAGGACAGAGAAGAAGCATTGCCAATGTCCTGCTCCTGATGAAGGAAGGGAGTTCAGCAAAGCTTGGTATGAAGGCTTGCACACCACATGAGATGATTAAAAGATTAAAAACACATCAACAAAGTACTTTGCAACCTGAGTGAAGGAGAAAGCTTCCTTCTGACCAGAAATGTAAAGACCGATGCAAGCTGGAGCACATGGCAAGGAAATACCAAGCAGACACTTGGTACGACTCTGAGCCTCAGAGCACCCTGACCTGTGTCCTGGCTCTGGATGCAGTCAATGTCCAATCCTTGCAAGAACATCAACTCCCCATGGAAGCTTTTTCACGCAGTCTGAGAAAGTCCTGTAGTATGAGTTGAAGGCAATGTTAGCAGGATGCAGTGGGACAGTAGCTTTAAAATCCCTTTGGCATACCAGTGTAGCAAATACCTAATGATTCCTACTTCTAGAGCAGTAAACATGCCATTACCCCTGCAAGAATCTGATAACTGTAAAAGTCTCCAGATAGATAAGAGGACTGCTCAGCTAGTGAGATCCTGTAGCTAAAAGATCAATGTCTTCTCACACAGACAGGAAATAAGAAATTATGTGTTCAATAGTTGCAAAATACAGTTTCTCAATAGAACAAAAGGGGGAAAAATCAAACTCAGTTCCAAAACACTGCACTGAGAAAACGTTATCCCTCAATTTGGTCTCCATTACAACAGTTGGCTATTTCAACACGAAAATTGCAAGAAACTTTGCAAACTTGCTTTCAGACAAGGTAATTTCAGTAGTAGTTGAAAAGTGCTGATGACAGTGGAAAGATCCTTTAGATTGAACTCTAGAAAACAATTAATCTGTGTTAATGATGGCCAGAGGAAGTGACAAGAAATGCTGCTTAAGGGAGATCGAGCTCATTTTACCCTTGAGAAGATATTACCTGAAAGGGCAACAGCAGTTTAAGATGTTCCTTTCCATGTTTGCCAGCATTGACCCTGTTCAGGCAAATTATCAATCTCTACATCTCCTCTGACCTCCCATCATTATGAGTGCACACACCCCACCAATGTCTGATATGCATACATTATCTACATGAATTAAACCAACTTGCATTTGTACGCTGAGCAGCTGGTCTGAAATTCACTCCAGAATAAAATAAAAAAAAATAATCCAGAAACCATATATGCAGCTGGGATTGCTTATGAGTGAAAAATGTGATATCTTTATAGCCAACAGCATATGTATTCAGCACGCCGATCTACAAATATTGGATTCACTGCCAAAATCATTGTTAAGCAAACCGGCTGACTCTCTGCATTTTCCTGATGTACCAGAAGAAACCTGCTGATGAGTAGGAGACAAAATAGAGCACTTCTTTGCAAAAATTTCGGATCACAGATTTATGGCGTGCACAATGCAGTGCCATCTAGCTAGTCCCAGTGGAGCTGGTATATCCCTGCAGCACCATGTGTTTCTGACGAGAATATGAGGTTGTATCCTGGGGAGGTGTCTGCACCTTTGTGACGAGCCCCGATAGTGTGGCTGTATTGCGGCGAACTAGCCTGTCTGGAGCAAGGTCAAGTATCTCTGCACACAGCTGTGGTGAGTGCTGTAGACTCACCTAACAGCATCTACAAGTGACACTGGAACAAGATGCTGTTTTCAAAGGGACTTAGTAGCCTCCTGAAGTGCAGAAAATGACACATGCAACAGCCTCTTCCTCTGCAGCACTTACTCAGAACAGCTATATCGCTTAGTTTGCAAGATCAAAAATAGATAATTAAAAAAAAATCAGTCTTCATTTATGTCTCTCTTAGAAACACTAACAAATGCTAAATTTCCCCCCTTCTTATTTCAGATAATGGAATCTATGTAACGAGAATCATTTTTAATAGAGCTTCTCTGTGTTTTTACTGAGGGCATATTTTACCCACTGCGTGGAGCTGACTTTGCACATATTCATTCTGCTATTTTAGCAGTAGGAGACTAGGTTAACACACCAGTCATTCACTCCTGGAGATCTGGATTCAGTTCCTGGCCTACATGACAAGTGATAATGAGTTTGGTTATTGAATCTCCAGGGGATATTTGTTCACATTACTAAGCAACCGCATAATTTGGCAAGATGTGTTAAGCATGTGCTAAGGATAAGACCAGGGGCCAATTGCTCAAATGACTGACACAATGCAGCCTCCGTCACATCACTACACCAAACCCCTCCTTTGTGCAGTTCTGCTGGAGATCAGGAGAACAGTGCAGGTTTTTCAGTATGTCTGTTTTAGTGTCCATACTGACACAAGCCAGTGCACAGGCAGTGCAGGTATGATCTGGATCTGCAGACACCTAAAGAAACAGGACCTATGTCCTTACAATCAAACTCAGCACATAATTCAAGGTTACTTTAATCAGTTATGCATCCTTTTTTTGGCACTTGTTGCACCCAAGCAATAACAAAACACAACACAAGCTGAAAAAAGAAATTGGGAATTAAAAAATTATTACATAGTTATTTCTGCTTGCCTATTGGCAGGCTACTCAGCAGGTTTTGCATCTTAAGGCTTTTCTCTGCAAACACGATGTTTAGAAAGTTTCATTTAAACGAAACGAGGACTGAAACTCTCGCATGATCACAAAACTCCACAAAAGAGTATGTTGGCCATTGCAAGTACTAGTATCACTGCTATGTCACATTGGCTAAGCATTTCAGGCTCGAGTTTCCTTAAAACAGGCAGATTGCTTCTGCAACCAGTGTGGCAAAAGTAGTCACTTATCCTAAGGCTACTTCCAGATCATCTTCTTTTGACCCTAGTCTAGCTAACTGTGCCTCAGCTTCAACAGGGGGCACATGCAAGCTTTTGTAGATGTCCTCTAGACTGGTGGCACAACCACTGGGAGAGCAGATTAGATCTTTTACATCTTTCAAGGACAGTACCTATGGGTATATAATTGCTATGCTATTTTCAAACAAGTCTGGCAACCTCCTTTCCCTGGGCCTCTATGTAATAGATCTGTGAACTCTGAACACATCTAAGGAGCAGGCCCATCCCAGGATTTGGGAAGAGAAAGGCAGACTTTGCCTTGTCTCCGTGTTACAGTGGCACATGCACTGGTGCCAGGCACCCAGAGCCCAGGCTAGACCTGTCTGCAGGCACCTGCACCTATGGACCTTGGAAACTTTGGGGCCAAACGCTGATGTGCATAAGGAGATTTAGATACTTGAGTAACAAAAGTGTTCTTCATTGTGGGACTTTGGTGTCTACATCTTTTAGGTAAGGGAAGGAAAGCATTCTGGATGCTTTCCTGGATATACTGGAGTAGAAACAAGCCTTATTCATGGGCCACAGCCATCTGCTCTAGATTAAGGTTCAAAAGGGGTTAACACTTCCAGGACGTAGGCGATCCAGATGTCACATCATCGACCAGTTGTATGACAAAAGTCAGAATTCATTGATAGCTTCTGCAGGAATTAAGGTTCAGCACCTGGCAGGCTTAAACCCACAGCAGAGAAACAAAAACCAGGAGTAAGACTGCTCCCATTCCAACACGAACAACATGCATCGTGGGGGTGGCTGGTAGCTGAGTAAATCTGGAACGGCTGCAAATCAGGAAATGACTTGTCAGCCAACTCCAAGTCTTTTTTTGGCACACAAGCCTCTTGGGGAGGATAGTGGCAGGAATGAGGCATTTATGTCTGATCATTTGGGAATTTTATGAATAAAAAGATAAAGTTCGCTTGCTGTGAATCACAGAAAACCAGAAGACTCTCCCTGCCACGACCAAGAAAGTGTATGAATAAAACTTCATTGAAGAGAAGCCATGGTAGAGCGTGATGTTACTCATAAACAAATGCCAGTAAGCTTATGTTCACCATGAGCTGGGATGTGCAGCCAACAATTAAAGAGCTCCTGTTTACATTGGAAATAATGTTACGGCACCGTTCCAGTTTTCACTGAAGGTCTGGACAGTGACAACATCTGAGCCATCAAGGGAAGGTGGACGTGAACGTGATGTTACATCTCATGTGTGAAGCTCACAGCAGCCAGGCAGGATATGGAGCCCCGTTCCACCCCCACGTCGCCCTCGCCTTTTGGCAGTGCTGTGCCTCTGAAGCACAGACAGCCACCGTGCTAGCAGTAACTTTGACTACAGCACCGTGGGTGAGAAGATGGTTACAGCCTACCTGATTTGCCAGCCCATCTACGGAAACATCGAGTCGTGTCAGAAACAACAGAGAAAACATTTGCTTTGATTTAGAATGCCTGCCTTCTATTTAGGGGATGCCAGAAACTCCAAGAGCGTGAACAAGCAGCAAAGTGAGGAAGGCATCTAATCTAGTGCCTGAATTTATTTTATATTTTTTTTTCTCTCTTCTCTTATAGCACTCCACCTTCCTCAGATTATCTTTAAATCAAGTTCTGCTCCAGTCTGATGCAGTTCTTCGGAGTTGTATAAAGCTGTCTGCTTAAATGCTCCACTCATAGAAAAGCTGTGCCAGCTTTAACTTCATCGAACCAACCATAAATCCTAGATATGCCAGAAAATGCTGCTGAAATGCCAAAGTAAGTCACGTTTTCCAGGTCTCCTGCAGGGAGAATGAGCCCTGAACCCCAAAGGAAGGATTGGAAAATCAAGCAAAACTATAATTGCTTTTTGCTAATTGGAAGACCATTAATATAAACATCACTTTCCTCATGCATGAAGATGTCCTTCCTCCTGCCAGATTTTAAGGATGGTATCTTCATTTATTAGAGCATTAAGGTGCATTCACCTTCTGATAAAAAGCCCAACGAGATAATGACAGGAGAAATACGAATATGTATCTGAGACAGGGAGTCTGGGAGGCTACCCAGGCCAGTGTCTTCTCCTGGCCACTGTCAGTAAGGCACTGCAGAAAGCATCCTACAGCTGTGCCAGAGCCTCAGACAAGTGTCCCCAAGAAAAGCATGCTGCTTACCACGGTGTCCAGCAGTCAACAGATGCTTGACCAACAACAGAGTTGGCAACTGTCTCCAAAAGTAACGATGCCCCGAAATCCCCAGGCAGATGGGCCTCATTATCCACTGACAGTGGTGTAAATCAAGCCTAAGCTGCTGGTGAAAAGGCAGCCCAGAGGAAATGAGAGTCAAGAGCCATTTTACTTTTGGCACATCAGATGAGATATTCAAGAATACGTTAACAAAAGGCCTTCTGACTCAAAAATTTGCCTCTGTGTCATGCGAAACATGAGCCATGGCGAATTAAAAAAATTATGGCCTGATCTCATTTATGACATGAATCGGCATAATACTGGTAGTGTCAGTATTGCTGGGGCAACTCACACCAGCTGAGAAACTGGCCCTGTACATTGAATATACCATGCCTGGACATCTTTGACTCTTGGAAACTGCTGAGACGGCATCTGCTGCAGGTCAGCTTTCAGCTGAAGGGATTAAGCAGCTCAGGAGGTTGGTAATGGGATACGGGCACTTCCATCCCCGCTCCTGGCCACAGTTCAGCCCAGGTTTATGCCAATCTTTGTGAATGAACGGCTGTGCCAAGAGAGGGACCCAGCCAATGTGCTCTCCTTGTGCTCCTGACAGACATGCTTCTGCACCATGGAAGTAAAACACAGTGCAGCTTGGTTATCTCACCACACAGAAACTGACGGGAATGCAGTTAAATAGTCTCATCTGTCCCTCAGGCTGAGGTCAAGGCATACTGGTGGGACAGGCATGGGGTTCCTCTACCTAGGCAAGGTGGTAGAGATTAATTACTAATATTATCAATTCAACATATTCTATCCAAATGAGAGCTGGCGTTTTCAAGCAACTCCTGGCAGACAGAAATCTTCAGAAACTTTTTATTCAGACAGCAAGGTAAAGGTTAATTTTGTTGAAACAACTACTTCTGCTAGACTACAGGATTCAAAGGCAAAAACCTGTTTATACTATTTCTAAATGTCAAAAACACCCTAGCTAACTCAACAGTAAAAGGAATCTCCTAACTTTCCCTCCAAACGAGGAAAAATTTAGCAGGAAAAAAAATAAACATTAGGGATAAGCAGACCGCTTTGGGCAGGATCCGTCCGGTGCAGCAACGCTGTGGGAGGGCACATAGGTTGCCTCACTGCACCTGTAGTGCCAGCTTAATGGGTCCAGGTTCCCTCTGCAGACTCTGAGAGGCGAGGACCAGCCATGCCCCCATGGCACGTGCCTCCTCTTCCCTCTGGGGCTTTCAGAGATGGCTCTGCTGCCACCCCCACAATTCTGATTTTGCTGCAGGAGGGAACAACAGTTGGTTCTTGCTTTGCTGGCTGTGTGCAGTGTGGGGCTGTGGCCATGCCTGCCAGGTGGCAATGGGTGCACTGTCGTGGTTTAGCTCCACTGGCACCTATGCACCACATAGCCAATTGCTCACTCCTCCCCTCTGGTGGGATGGGGAGCAAAAAATACCATGAAAAGCTCATGGGTCAAGACAAGGACAGGGAGGGATCACCCACCAGCTATGGTCATGGGCAAACCAGACTCAACTTGGTGAAAAAAAACATTTTATTTTGTTACCAATCAAATCAGAGTAGAATAATAGAAATTAACCCAAATCTTAAAAACACCTTCCCCTCACCTCTCCCTTCTTCTCAGGCTCAGCTTGCTCCTGATTTCTCTACCTCCTTCCCACCAGCGGTGCAGGGGGACGGGGAATGGGAGTTGCGGTCAGTTCGTTACATGTCAGAGGTGGGTCTGACTTGGAGCTGGGGAAGCTTCTGGCAGCTCCTAACAGGAGCAGCCCTGTAGCCCCTACCCGGCTACCAAAACCCCACCACACAAAGCCAGCGTGGCTCTCGGGGAGGGCAGTGGGACCCTGCCGGGGCAGCTGGCAGAGGCCCTCCGCAGCTGCAGGAGCAGGACTTGCCCCAGCAGGGTGAGGTAATGACACAGTTGGGGTCTGTTGAGTTTTGTAGCTGGAAAAGGAATTCCTCTGGAATCGCTCGCTGCTTATAAATGTAAAAAAGGAGTGTGCTTGTACAATGCCGAGACTGAAGGCTTGAGCAGTGGGACAGATAATATAATACTCCTTCTGTGGCAGTGTCATTAAATAGAACTTTGCATAGGAGCCAAAGCACAGCACTACAAATCTCTCTCTCCCTGGCAAAATCCTCACTGCCTGCATTTTCTGTATTACTCATTACCACCAGGAGAATGATTTATTTTGAAATAGGAGGGAGAGGAGACGCTTGGCACTGTGGCTTTGAAGAGTTCCAGTCTTCTGTTCTGCAGAAAGTATTCCAGGAAAAATATCATTCAAAAAAAAAGAAAAGGAAGAAGAAAAGACTTTGTACAATGCGAATTCCAAGATGATTCACATCCTGTTCCCGCTTCCTCAACATACGTCCTTACGGTAGTGTGACATCTTCTGCAAAGAGTCTTTCCTTGATGGAGAAATTCACTGAGGAAGGTCAGCACAAGGTTTATGCAAAATGAAAGCTCCCCCCATTCTGGTGTCGTTAGTGCTAATGGGGATGACTGGTTAAAATGAGGCAGCAAATAACAATTGCCTATCACCCGGATAAAGGATGGAGGCACTCAATGAGATGGCAAATGTTGACATAAATTCTGTGTACATGACACATACGACATCTGTGGAGGGGAGGGCATGAGACAGCTGGATACTGCATGGTTTGAGAAACGAGAAACTCTGCTTAATTAAGCTGTACTGACCTCTTGGCAGGGTAGAAAAGACTCTACCTTCCTGCAATATCTTGTCTCTATTTAATGCAGTTCCCTGAGGGGATTTTAAGCACACGGGACAACCGATCAGTTCCCCAGTCTCTTTCATAAAGGTCCAAAACAAGTGTAATTCTTTGGCTGGCCCAACACAACAATGATTTTTCACTCCTAAAAAAATAAATACATAATGATCTTAAAACTCCCTTGTTGGATTAGTTTTAATTATTATGAATTCTACCGACATCTAGTCATATGCCAGAAGGGCCTTTGATGCCAAACCTTAGACATGCTCCCTAAAAATGCAGTAACTCAGGGTAACCTGCTGCAGATTTCTGATGCCTACCAAATTATTCCCAGCCTCTGTAGTTGCAGCTTCACCTCCCTTCTTTTTAAATGTCTGAAGAAACCAAGCCTCGAAGATGACCTGAAAAGCACATTGGAAATGCCGAAGATGAGCATTTTTTTGTTCTCATTCTCCACAGCATGGCCACCAATGCTCAGTTATGCAGGAGATCTTTGCTATTTCTTGGACTACCAGAGAGGCTTTTGCTTCTCCCACCTAGCTGGCATTTCTACCATCATTAGGCATGCAGCTTTTCACTGAATTTTTCCCATCATTATCTACTTGATGGGGAGGTGTCAGTTTGCTGCTAACCCTTCTCTGGCTAAGCAGCCCCAGGAGGCAGCTGAGTTGGGTAAGTTTGATAGCTGGCAGATGCTGATCAATCTGTCAGGAATCAATCACAAGGTGCACAGTTCATCATTTGATCACATATGTGGAGGATGGCCAGTTAAATTGGACTGACAACCCATTGCCAGCTCAGTACAAGGGAAAATACCAGTGCTGACCATATGA
Organism: Tauraco erythrolophus; assembly: GCF_009769465.1. Classification (NCBI taxonomy): domain Eukaryota; kingdom Metazoa; phylum Chordata; class Aves; order Musophagiformes; family Musophagidae; genus Tauraco; species Tauraco erythrolophus. The sequence goes on along the minus strand of NC_141465.1, from coordinate 67,256,771 downwards.
CAGCTTTCCAGCAAGGCACCTGTGGGAATGGGACAATGTGACGGTGAACAGGCTATTACAGCATGCCATGCCACAGTCCCAGAAAATCCCAGCGCAGAGCAGTTTAACGACTACAAACACGTTGTGTACTTGTCTTCTTTCATTAGAGCTTGTCTAATCTCATTAAGCTAACAACCTAACCAATGGCAATAAACCATTCGCTCAACAAACACTGTGTAGCTCTAATTGGCATTAACAGGAGATACCCGCCGGCCCCTCTGTGTGTCACAAAGGTGCAGTCCTCCAGCGCTGGCTCCCCTGTGGCAGACATCGGCAGCACTGCCCGTACGTGCTACCACCGAGGCTGGGCAGCTCCTGCTTCTGCAGGACCCAAGCCAGATGGACATGCGCTGTGCAAACAGCAGTTCTTCCAGAAGGTCAGAAAAGGGAATAGGTACAATTTTCCTATGCCCTGCTAATCTTGGGTGCCAGTAAGGTTCTTCAGCAGCAAGGTGTACACCACTGCATGTCGTGAGAGACTTTGCCTTGGACTAAGGGACCAGTACTGTCAAGTATGCACCTACAACTGGGAAAGAACCAAGCCTGCAAACACACTCCCCTCCTGGTCTGTGCCAGTAACGTCTTTGGCTGCCAGTGAGGCACTGACTCTCTTGTGCAGAGTTTGTACGTTCTTTAAATATTGCACAAGATTATATTTCCACATCCAAGAATGATAAAAATGGGCCACACGCAGCAGATTTACTCACTCAGATTTATTCTTGTACCAGCAGCAGTGAAAATCTGCCTCCGTGCTCTACTATATGAAGCATCATTTGTGGAATTATCCATCACAACTTCATTTATAAATCAAACTTTAAAAAATTATTGGCAGTATCTCCCTCTTTCAAATTCCAAACTTTAATAAAAATAGATTTCCTTTTCAGAGTTCTGTGCATATTATACCTAGCAATAATTTTTTCAATAATGTTTGCAGAATTTGGCCATAAATCTTTACCACTCGCTTTCATTTATGAATCATGGGTGTGCTGTTGAGCATAGGTTTTATTTAAAACGAACGTGCACATAGGAAAACTCCTTTTGTGCTCCCATCATTCCCCTAAATTGTCGTCCCAAGGAAGAATGACTATTCTACCTCACCTTTTGTAACTGGCTGATCACCAGAGTGACTGCTTCAGGCAATTTGCTGCTCTCAGCTCCTTGGGACACAGCCACAGGACTCAATGCAGCCAGGGTCTGGTGCTAAAGAGCTAATGGGGGCTTGCAGAGCCGCCCTGGCCCTCCCTGCCTGCTCCCAGTCCACCCAGCCCTGGGGTTAATGCATCAGCTGAAACCCCAAAGAAGGGCAATAGCTTGCTGAGATGATGTGATTTGACCACTTGTCTCCTTATCCACTTAGAAACAGATTTACACAACGTGCATTTTACTCGGAAACATCTGAAAAGATTAATAAATGAGGAGATCGATTGTGCAAACTATTACTCACATGAATGCTCCACCCCTACTAGCGCCAAGTCTCATAAATTCATTGGAAGTCTCCAGGTTTTTAACTTTCCTAAAAGACTCACCTCCTGGAGGCCAGCGAAACCTCCCGGTCCTGATCTGGTGAAGAGGAAAAATCCACTGGAGGCCTCACTCAGGCATGTCCATCAGCCATTCCTCCTCAACAGGGACAAGCAGTAGCCGATGGTGAATTCCCCTTTTAATCACATCTGTGTAAAACATGTTGTTTTGTTGTTTTGTGTTGTTTGTTTTTTTTTTTTAAATAAAAGTTTATTTTTACAAATCAGGAAGGTTTTAACTCACACCTTCATGGACGTGAGTACATAAGCTTGTCTACGTAAAACTTTAGTGCTGAAACCCCACCAGGTGATCTTCCTATCTCACAAAGAGAAGGCATACTTTGCTGAAAAAGAAATTATCTCACAGTGTGTGCGTTCATTGTGCAAATTTATTTGTTTAACAGAAATACTTAAAAAAACCCAGCTAGTCATCTGATACTCTAATCAAGAAATTACAATCACCTGGGAGATAAATATTGCTGTTTACTATTATAACTGTTAATAAGCCTCGTCCATGAAGTAAACAATTTTCATTTCCAGTCTAAAAGATTATCTTTAGTAAAAGAAAAAGCATAATCTGATTTTTCAAAACACACCAAAACCATCAGAATTAGAGGCAAGTATTAGTTAAGGAATTTCCTCCTCACGTGCTAATCCCCATCACTTCTCACCATATATGACACTCCTGCATATTTCAATTTACATGGCACATTTGCCATTTGGGGAAGAGAGGCCTTTATGTGGGAAGAGAGCTTTAGAATAGATCCAGAAGAAAGCACATTGCAAGACAAAGATAATCATAACTGGGGCACTTCTGTAATCTGTTTTTGAAGTAACATGAATTTAAAATTTAGACATAGCCTTTGATCTAACTTTTCTTTTTTCTTTTTTTTTTTTTTTTTTAGAGAAACACATATAGTAAAACAGCTGCAAGCAGAAACTGCTATTATTTCTGGTGGATGGAAGAAGTACTTGATACCGGCATTTGCAGGGCTTCATTGCTTCACAGAGGGAACAGTGAGGGCAAGGATTGTGGTTTACAGATCACCACCTCCTATCAGCGGTGCTTTTCAGGCAAGCACCACCAGCCTCCTTGTGCTATAAAAAGGCCCTAAAATTGTCAAGCTTGGCTCTCGTTTTCCTTGAAAGTAAAAGGGGTTTTGCTACCAAGTAAAGAAATGTTATCCAGTTTCTGCTTCCAAGTACTAAAAGTGCCCTGTTTTACTATTCATCTGTGGTTGTTTTCATAGATTTCATAAATTTCTAGGTTGGAAAAGACCTTATAGATCATCGAGTTTTACCACCAGGAAGGTGAAATGGAAAAATGTCCAGATTCAAAGAATCTGCCCGTACATGGAACAGGGCCATGTGCCTCTTACACTACAGGCTCTGTCGTCTGCTGTGATAACAAATATGTATGCAGGAAGAAAACCCAAGAAACGTTGCAGACACCAGAGCAGAGCACTCTGTGCATGCAATATGATCGGGCTATTGTTTAAGACCCATTTTAGGGGATGAAGGTATTTCTCCGGCAACGCTGTGAAGGTAAAACCAGCTCAAATTATCTGCTGCGTAAGCACCATTCACATGAATGAATTATGCCAGGGACTATGAACTATGACAGACCTTTCCTAGCTGTATTATCCATAGCATGCTCCACGTTTTTAGATAGGAACACATTTCTTTTGCTCCTTTATGTTTGTTTACCTTGGTCTCCTCATTTCTACTTCACATCAGTCATATCTGTTAGGCAGCTGGCTCTGTTGGGATGATAAAACTGACAATTTCAGAGCCACATATCCTTACTCTGAGAAGAAAGCAGCTTGCCTGTACCACTCACAAGAAATTCAAGCATGAAGGCTCACCCATGAACATGGTCAAACCCCCTCTGGGAAGTACTGTGGACATGCGTTGTGACTTTCGGATTGGAAATGTCCCTTGCAAGGGCTCTTGAAAGAGTCCACATGAGGGGACATGCTGATGCCCAGCCAGGGGCTTGCGAGATGCTGCACAAGGCATGGAGAGGCTGTAGTTCTTTTTAACAACACTGGAACAATGTTGGGCTACTGTAGTGCTTATCACCACTTAGTCCTAAACACAAGACCAGCAGCAGGGACAAAAAAGGAGAGCTATGAGACACAAACAAGAACAAATTAAGAAGTCGGTACGCAGACAGGGTGGAGAGAACATCATGAAACTGCAATAACGATTTTATAAACCCCAAATTACACAGGATTGTCTAAAAAATAGTTAAGATGACTCCATCAAACAATATCCTCACCAGCAACTCTTTAAAACTACCAATCTGTCCAGTCTCTTTCCTCTTCTAAACCTAATTTTAACATTTAACTTGATGCATAGAAGGCATTTATAAATAGAAACAGCCATCAGTAAGTATTATTAATTGCTACTTTCTTTCTGGAGGTTTGGGTGGTGGGTCACATCCCTCATGTCCTTGCCATCACTACGCACAAGTCAAAAGGGCAGAATGAGACCAAGGATGACAGTGGGCCAGGTCCCACTCCAGCTGCAGCAGGCAGTCCCCCGTCCTGCCAGTCCTGCACTGCCACTGGCACAGCACATCCCATGAGCAGCTAGGAGGAAAAAATCAGAGATACATGAAGGCAGCAGAAAAAATACAGTAATAACTGAATAAGGAGTGCTCTGTAGACACGGGAAAAAACAAAAGTCCTTGTTCCCTTTCTGGAAACATTGTTTGTGCAGTTGAAGATGATAGTAAGAAGAGTCATTTTCCCAGGGAATAAAATTACCTTGTTTGACTGAAGATAACATTACAAGTCTAAAACAAAAAGAGTATGGAGTTATCGCATCCACTTCAAAATTTAATCTACTGAATACACTTGTGCATAAAACCAACACACTCCTGTGAAATCAACTTCTCCTCTTTATCCAATTGACATGTTCTCATGAGTCATATTAAAAGAACAGCAAATGTTTTAGGGATTCAAAATCGAAATATTTCAAGATATCTAGAAATAGGAACTTTGAATGGTTTCAAAACCACATAACATACTAAAGCAAGCATAATTCCTTTTATTGCAATTAACATCAAATTCCAACCTTTCCTGGCAGATACTACTCGGAGATCTTTGCCCTGTTAAGCCTCAATCCTGCTAATTGTCTGCTGAAAGCTGAATAAACATGCTTTCATGTAGCCAATGTGCTTTGAAGGTTTTGGCTGTTGGTAGTATGAAGGATCCAAATTTTCCTCGTTCCTGTTTTTTTTGGTTGTTGCTGTGGTTTGAGAAAGATTATGTTAGCATTTGAATGCATTCCAAGTCTCTTTTCACTTCAGTAATTATTTTCACATCATTCAGTGCTTCCAGCTTTGGAAATACTTCCTAGGTTCCTCCTGGTGTCATCTACTCCATAACGTAAAAGGGGGTAAGCATGCCACATTTGTTTTTCAATAACTGGGAGGTATGTAACTAGCTATGGAATAAAATTACTCCAAAGCCAGCCTTGGCTCTGTTTCAGTTTTAAAAGTTATTTCTTACTTCAACAGAGCATTAATTTTGGGATACAGCAAACACATTTGTCCTAATTTTGAAATCTGACTCAAGGTTTTTTAGTGTTGTTTTCATTCACGCTGCAATAGATCTCTCTACTTCAAGGAAACATTTACTACATATTTTCAAACCATTTTGAGGTTTAACCTCATAAAAATCTCCTTAAGGTGATGACCTTTGCACTGATCCATTTCCATCACAGCTGAATTTGAAATACTTCTTTGAAAGTACACTCCATTTAATTTTCCTATTGAATGAGGCTTGGCCTAGAAAGCCAGCATTTTGTATGGGATGAATTTTTTGTACAGGGAAATTTTTTTTTGTACAGGGAAAATTTTTGTACATTTTTTGTACATTTTGTACAGGGAAGTGATCCTGCCCCTGGACGCATCACTGGTGAGGCCGCACCTGGAATATTGTGTCCAGTTTGGGCCCCCTCGCTTTAAGAGAGATATTGAGCTCCTGGAGCGGGTCCAGAGAAGGGCGACTAAACTGGTCCAAGGGCTGGAAAATAAAATTATTGGGAGCGGCTGAGGGAATTGGAGCTGTTTAGCCTGGAGAAGAGGAGGCTGAGGGGAGACCTGATTACAGCCTACAAATACTTGAGAAGGGATTGGTGGGGAGGTGGGGGAAGGGCTCTTTACATTAGTGATGGGTGATAGGACAAGAGGAATGGGTATAAGCTTAGTCAGGTGAGATTCAGGTTGGATGTTAGAAAGAATTTCTTCTCTGAAAGGGTTGTCAGCCACTGGAATAAGCTACCCGGGAGGTGGCTGAGTCCCCATCCCTGGATGTGTTTAAGAAAAGGGTGGATGACTGCTTAGGGATATGGTTTAATGGGAGATTAGGGACGGTTGGACTGGATGATCTCTAAGGTCTTTTCCAACCTAGAAATTCTATGAAATTCTATGAAATTCTATGAAATTCTATGAATTTCCAGTGTAAGTTTGAATGATATCACAGCAGTTAGAGAGAGGTGGGCAAGAACAAAGCAATAAATACACCTTCAGAGTGCCGGACACTCCCTGCAAAGACGAAGAGCTGGCAACCTGCTAATCACAGCAGGGTTGACTTGGCTGTCCTCATTCATAGAAGTAGGCCAATGCATTTGAAAGGAGCTTTACCGAGTAAGTGACATGTAGCTCAGTGTAAGGATGACAAGAATTAGCTCATCGGCTGGCCAAAAAAGCTAATCTTTCTTGCTCAGTCCTCCCCTAAAAGCTGTGCCTCAACCCATACAACCACACTGGCTTTTTGCATTTCCACTTGGAAGTCAGGAAAGCCTCCCTCCAACTTCTGAAAGACGGAACGAGCCAGGGCTCTGCGATGCTTTAATTGGTTCACGTTGGGAGCCACCCAGATTTGAATTCCTGATTTATGTTAATCATGGGCTGAAAATTCTCTTTATGCCAGAGAAGTCCTTCTTATTCCACCCTCACTTAATGTCATACCAGGGAAATATACATGAACGCAATTAACATTTATGTTCTTGACTTAACTTGACTTGGACAGAAAAAAAAATCTCTGTCAGCTAGTGTAAAATTTACCACTTCTATTTTTATTTTAAGCAGAATTAAGCAACTCAGGCTTTTGAAAAGGACCAGACAAAGGCTATGTACCCATCACTTCTACTTTGTAGTCTCAGATGCTGCCTGCATATATTCTCGGGATAAAAAAAAAAAATCAATAAAAAACCCAAAGGGTTTTTAAAAATGCAGATCAACTTTCCCATTACTGGCTTTATCATCCCCTGACATTCCAAGAAGCTGGAAAGGACTAACTTTCATTCTGAAGAAGAGCAAGACTCGGCCAACTCCACCACATGTTCCCAAAGTTCACAGGGACACTTTGGAAGAAAAAGGCTCTGCCTACATCAGCGCATGGCGTGGAACCATTGAAGAGGATTGGCAGAGTGGAAGAGCCGGTGCTGAGGACCTATAGGTGTTTTGTGAGCTTTAACTCAGACGAGGCTCCAGTCCATGGCCATGAACTAAATGCTCATTACCATCAGGGTGCATGAGGTGTGCTGGACTTCCCACTCAGTCTCCTCTGAAAAGAATCAAATTTGTGCACTCAAGACCACCCTGTGACAGAGCCAAAGCACGATTAAGTAGGATGCTTGGATGAGATGCTTCAACACGCACTCCTGGTCCAAGCAATAATACTCATGTAGAAAAAACGCACAGTGACCAGACAAAAAGATACATGATATTTAGTTCTGCCCCAGAAAACTTCACAGAACAAAGTGCCACCTCTCCCAACTCTACTGCACCTCCTACCCTCGTTGTGCAGCTGAAGGAGGCTGCCACAGCTCTTCCTTCCCTGAGGTTCATGCTGCTGTACTTGAACTAGTCAGCTTAAAAAGAGGCAATGTGGGTCTGTTATATGCTAGTACCCGCCATTCGCAAAACTCATAGTCTTTAAAGTCTGTTAGCTTGTACTGGACATATGTGAAACAGGATCGCAGATTTAGGCCAACATGAAAGAGGTGCGCATGGACCTCCAGCCCAAGGAGCAGCAGTGCCCCATCAATGAGAGAGACCCTCCTGAGGTGGCTGGGGTCACTCTGCAGCGAGTCCAAGCTTTTCCCTGCTGACACTCACTCTGTCACCCCAACACCCCACATTACATACACAGCAGTTCAGCACTCTTTCCTCATTGTTCCTGCTACCCCGTGAAAAGCTGTAATTACCCTGATGCCGTGCGGTGTAGAGATGAGTGTGAGCAGTAGAACCAGAGTAGATCAAACAAGTGCTCATCTGACCACCTTTGACAAATGGAGATGAGGAACTTGAGCCTTTTTGGAGATCCATGGGGATTTGGTCACTTCAGGGGGAAGGACCAAGCCAAGCTGATTTTTCCTGCAGTGGGAGACAGAGCTATTGCAAGGCGGGGAGGATAGCTATTCCTGCAGCACCTCCCACCTAGGCAACAGAAGAAGTGCTGAAATAAAGTTCGCCCAGTCCAAACTTCACATCCCCTCCCATGTCCTTCCCCATCTCTTCTTGCATAGTAGTCTCTCTGCCCAAAGACCCTGAACGAACGCACAGCCCTCTTCCTTGCTTGTCCTTCAGCTGCTTGAGAGCACTGCATCCTCCTGTTAAATCTAGTCCACTCAAAGCAGTGCTCTTTTATCAGCCCTTCCTCCTCCTGTCAGTTTCTCTCCCCCAACAAGGCTGTCCCACTTCATTTAGATCCTATGTCTTCCAGTTTTGCCAATATTGTATCTTAGTTTTATCTACGTCTTTTATATAACGTGTATTTACCTGCCTCTTGTCCCAAGGCACTAAAAGAGGGCGCTTGAGCTTTAAAAATTCAGCGTCTGTTTTTAAAAACCTCCTGTTTTCTGTGTCATTCATTCCAACATGCTGAAGACCAATTTTCCTTTAATAGGGTCTCAGGAACCTGGAGAACCTGGACAAGACATATGAAGTGGAATTGCTTCATTTCTAATAACCCAGACATAGTGCGAAGTGTGCTCTGAGAGTCTTCATTCAGCACTTATTTATTGTTCATAATTCACCTCCTTCTGACAGAGAAGGGCACGATAGAGCTATTTAATATTTCCATGGTCAGATTCCATTCATATTTGAGTTAAATATCAGTAAATAAAACTGAAGCACCATTTATTAGGCTTCTGAAATTGTCACAGGTTAGGTTATCAAACACATTGTGTGCTGACAGCATGAAAACTAATTCACAATCCTGCTTACCAGACGGTGGCCAAGGAATCATTCAATCCAGGTGACCAGTGCTTTTGAGAAGCCCTGTGTCCTTCCAAAAATATGGCCCGATTAAAAAGTCCATCTGAGATAAATGAGAATCGAGTGAATACAGCAGTTTATACGGAACTGTTTGATGGAGCCGAGCAAAGCTGTTTGCTTGGGGTGGAGAGGGAAGAAAGTGCATTTGGTATATGGGAAACATAGAATGGATGTCAGATTGCTCCAGGCCACAAAAGATGAAATTCTTCTCATCCCCAAAACGAAAATGTTCCATCTCAGCATTTACCAACTGAAGCAGAGTTGTTTTTTTTTCTATTTTTCACAGACACTTATCTATTTCAATCAGCATCTAACAACTGCCTGCTGCCAAGTCCCGGCTCTGCTGGAAGAAGCCTGGAGATGCCGAGAACCTTGGCTTGGACTGGTGTCTGCAAGTCCTGCAGCCCTGGCTTTCATCAAGTTCACTAGGATTTATTGAGAGCCAGAAACTTGAAAGGTCTAAATAAGGACGCTTCAGAAAGGTTAGGAAAAATAAAGACTCCTTCGGCCACTTCAGCCAGGTAGATCTGAACTCATGCTGAGTTTCAGAAATACTGGAAGAAAGATTCCTTTCCTTTTCCCCCAGTGCATATATTGTTTTAGCTTCCTGCAAGGTAAAAAAGGGAAATTATGGAAATTGCATAAAAGAAAGCTTGATCTCACAGTATTTCCAGCTGACTTTGGCAGCTTTAAGAATATTGCGTAGGTTACTGAACTACTAGATGTACATCCAGCCTGACCCTTTGAAGTGCACACATCTTAAGTTCAAAGTCAGTCAGAGTTTAATAAAGTGATTTACTTAAATTGCCCATATTTTGAATTCTCAAGGGCCAAATGCCCCATTTAATTTGAATGCCACCAACAAACGGCAATATACTGAAAGCCTGGAAGAAACCAGAAATCTCCCAAGGCTGAAAGAACATAACCCAAGAATGACTACATCAACATTTCCTACTTATAACTTGTTACAAAATAAAACAGTGTTCAGGCAAGATAATTATTAAATAAAGGAAATGTAAGAAAGATAGGAAATACCAGACCTAGTCAACTAGGTGTTTTAGCTGAACTCATGCTTTTGGGCTATGATTTAATCTACTGGATGCACCATTCATTGGACTGTCATAGTCCATCCACAGTCAGTGCTATTTGCCAAATCAAGTCATGCAAAGACCAGGCAGGGAAGGATCACTCACTGTAATACAGTACATCAATCAAAAGGGTTATTTCATGGACTTGGTCTCTAATCAAGCAGCAAATCATTCTCCAGTTTTGCTATCAAGGACCATTACTTTTAGGAAGTGCTTAATCTGAAAAAAAATGCATCTATTTGAAGCTACATGGCGTCTGGTAAGATATACCGAAGACAGAGGAAATGAAATATGTGCCACACAATTTACCCTCTCTGTAGCGTTTTATGAATAGCTTATTTGTGGAGGGAGAGGCAAGTTGCTGGCAAGACAGGAGAGTTTTAGCTTTCTATTTGTCTAGTTTGTTGAGTTATTACAAAGGTCATTCCTGCACTTCAATTATCTTGAGTGCCACTTCTCATGGGGGAATTTTCAAATTATATCCAAGGTGCCTCAAATATTTGCAAAAGGCTTCAGGGTACATGTGCCTTTTTAATTTAAGTGCCTAGATAAAATTACTGTTACATAAGCGTGTTAAAGCATTTTCCCATCAAAGTCGGGGTAAAAGCCTATAAAGCCTCAATATGGCACGATCCAAACGTGGCTGTTCTCCTGCAGGCAAAACATCCCTGCCTGGTCATGCTGTGTCACCTGAATGTGCTGGCTTGGTCAGTGCTAATATGAGAGCCATTTACTGCATCCCCCTGGCCTCGCAACCATCACTTGGGAAATCCCAACTCAAGGGACCGATTACACGTACAATGCAGAGAAACAAGCAGCAATATCAAGGTGGACTTTGAGTTACCCTCAAAACAAGTGTACCACTCTTTCACTTCACACATTAGTATTAGGGAGGTGATTCTGCCCCTCTACACTGCTCTTGTGAGACCCTAGCTGGAGTACTGCGTTCAGCTCTGGAGTCCCCAACATAAGAAGGACATGGAGCTGTTGGAGTGGGTCCAGAGGAGGGCCACAAAAATGATCCGAGGGCTGGAGCACCTCTCCTACGAAGACAGGCTGAGAGAGTTGGGATTGTTCAGCCTGGAGAAGAGAAGGCTCCGGGGAGACCTTCTAGCAGCCTTCCAGTACCTAAAGGGGCCTACAAGAAAGCTGGAGAGGGACTTTTTACAAGAGCGTGTAGTTATAGGACAAGGGGCAATGGCTTTAAATTGAAAGAGGGGAGATTTAGATTAGATCTAAGGAAGCAATTTTTTACAATGAGGGTGGTGAAACACTGGAATAGGCTGCCCAGAGAAGTTGTGGACACCCCATCCCTGGAAGTGTTCAAGGCCAGGTTGGATGAGGCTTTGACAACCTGGTCTAGTGGAAGGTGTCCCTGCCCATGGCAGGGGAGTTGAAACTAGATGTTCTTTAAGGTCCCTTCCAACCCAAACCATTCTATGATTCTATGATCTTGCAGACTTAATAATCCAAATAACTCCATTGCGCAGAGAGCAGGATATATGGGCCCACATCAGCTTTCTGAGAGCAGCAGTGATTGAGGAACAGGGTTTGCACTATTTGAAAAACTACTGTTCTCATCTCCTGTGAGTTTTGCTTTCAAGGGCAAATTTTCTCAGTGGTCAGAACAGGTCAATATGCCCCCACATACACAACAGGTCAGCTTCCTGATGTCTTCTGTGGTAGGAAAACAGGATGGAGTATGGACATAACAGGCCTGAAAGCTTTACGCTGGAACCTCTGAATTCCTGTTTTCAACTGCTGGGTGTTGTTCACCGTAACACTTTGCTCCTGGAGTGATCTCACTGAAACTCGTGGGGTCACTGCAAAAGTGGAATATTATTTTCTGAGCAAGGAAAAACAGAGAAAAACACACACGCAATGGATAAAAACAACAGAGTCCCTTCTTGTACAGATCTTCTCTTCCTTGTCCCTTCCAATTTCTTCCACGTTTTTAAGGGAAATGTTTTACTCAAAAATGTTCTTAACTGCTTTCACAAAGGAAGACATTTAGTTGCTGCTTAGCGAATCCCACTTGCAACCACTCTTTGTTACACATAATGTACAGCCCATACAGAATTACTTTGTAATAGCCATTCAAAATGTGATCGAGATAATGAAACACGTTAGATGAATGTGTCCTAATGCATCCTCTCTGCTGCCAGTTGCTCACTCTGCCTGCCTGTGCCTGCTAATTCCTAACAGTACGAGGAAACACCTCTATGAAGTCACCATCAGCTGAACACATATGTACAGAAAAACCAAGAGGAAACCAAGTTTTGGATCAACAAAGCATATTTTCTTCCTCACATATTTATTTCAATTAGAGCTTATTGAATCATCTCTGCAGCCCCAGAGAGAGCTTAAGCAACCAACAGTGCTGCTCAGGAGGTAATTCAGGATGCTGTCTGGAATATTTGTCCTTTTAAATCATCTGCCACGCACTGCTCTTTTAGGATGTTGTCACTCAGAGACTGGAGAACAAAAAGGAATATTAAAATGAAAGAGTGTCTGTTTGAATGTGGCAATTCCCTGCATAAAAAATGAATCCCATTAATAGGAAAGCCCAGCCTATCTCCAGGCAATATTTCAAGTCCTTGTCTGTCTGTAACCTCGGAGGAATTTAATTCCTTTATATTATTTAAATTATACACTAGAGGGAGAAATTATGAGGTACTGGTCATTTCAAATGCTTTCTTTAAAATATATAATTAAAAGAGCTAGCAGCCTTCCTAACAGCATTTTCATCACAGCAGTCTAAAAAAATTCTGAATTTATTGGCATTTATAAAATGTGATTTTGTCTTCTAGCCTTTGGTCAGTAAACCAAGGTTTAAACCTTGGTTTAATTGCCCAAATTGCCCTCACAGTCTCATTCACTAATACTCAAGCGTTTGAAAACATAAGTGAAATGACAGCAGACCAAAAAAGGCACAGGAGTCATAAAAGAAGATATATATACTGCTTATATACTCCTTAGTTCAAAACCTTAACTACATTCAATGGCTTCCCACTTCCTAAAGTAGTTTGGTGCTTGGTTACTATCTGGTTTGGAAATCCTGGGGGATTGAATCTTGGGGCCAGACTTTTATCTCAGTTACCTGACTGTAAATCCAAAGCAGCTTGCTGATCTCAAAGGTATTATTCCAGTTTATAGGTTAGGAACAGTTCTACCTGAGCAAAGCACACTTTGAAAAACTCCTTTCTGAATTCAGCAGTGGTTCAAACAAGCTGGCTGAAAAACAACTGTATTGTTAGGAAGCATCACAAAAAAAGTAGAACCACAGTTGATAACGTACATGCCTAGTAACTACATATTTGCTGCAACACTACATTCAATTATTTTTTTTTTTCTGAAGCAAGTGCCTATTTCTCTTATTTTACACTCCTGTGCAAAACATCTCTGAAATCCATGGCAGGTTCAGCAACCATACACCATTCTAAAACTAGAATGCCATTAATACTAATATTTAAAAATGTCTTCTCAAAACGGTAGGGAAAAACGTGTCCTGAAATGGTACAAAACACCTGTGTAAGAGCTTGGTCCAAAAGGATTTTGAAAAGAAGAAAACCCACCACAGTCAAGGAGCTAATACCTTTTGGCTTGTCTACATATATATGCATAAAAAATACGTTCTTCTCTGAAAGAGAGGCTGTGGAGAACTTCCAGCAAGTACATGAACCATTTCAGGGTCAAATTTAGTTTATTTGGAGTGTTCTTAAGCAAAAGGCCATGTTCAGAAGGGGATTTGGGCATCATTTACAGAATGAAAAGAGTCAGAGCGAAATCTCTCCAGAGCACAGCATGCATTTGAGATGCAGATGACCCAAGTTCACGTCTCTTCTGTCTTTGGATAGCTGTGTAGCTCACAGAGGGCGGATGCTATTTATTTGCTTATTTACTCGAACATTTCCACTTTCTATAAAGCATACGCTCACTGGAGCAGGAACCCACATTGCTCCCTTTCCAGCTCTACCACAGGCAGGACAAAGTCTCTTTTTCTGCTCTGGTGAGTATATTTAGTACTTCATAATAAAACACCTTCAGGACTAATGGCTGAGAGCAACCATGCTTGAGGCACATAGTCCTCCAAGAGCTGCAGGGGTGAGCATCTGCCTTGAACTGAGCAGGACGAGGACATGGACCTGATCATCTTCCTGTTGTCATGGGCTCCTCTGCTGCGTTGGCAAATGGTGCTTAAGTCTCCACTCTCTGGAAGAAAAATCCAAACCATTCCCAGAATTTCTGAATTGTTTTCCTCAGTTTTTAGCCTCATTTTCTAAGGTTTATGTTATGCTACAATGTGCCTGCCTCTCCAGCTGCCCTAGTGACTTTTAGCTTGCTCGGTGCTTTCAGCCGAACCTGAAGCAGCACGGAGCAAATTGTTCAAAGGCATCATGATGGTCATGCAGAGCAGATGGTGGTGAATCCACACCAGCCAGGGAAGCCAGAAAGAGGAAGGAAAAGAGAGCAAGAGTCTGAGTTCTCAGACAGAAGAAAAGCTACAGTTGAACCGTGTGTTACTAAATAACAGAGCATCCTTGTGGGAAAAAAACTTTAGCTGAGAAGTGGATTCTCTGGTGCCTACTAAAGGATGAACGCACTTTGCAGCTGCAGCATAATTCAGTTAAAAGTCAATCAACCAAGAGACATGCATCCATTGGAAAGCAGGCGTCGTTAGTTTGGCTGCTCGTGGAGCTATTTGCTTATTAGCTGAGACAGCACCACTCTACACAATATGCTGCAGGAAAAAATAAGCCAGCATGGAAAATCATCTGTAGTGAAGCACCACAACCAGAGAAGCAAATACAATGAATAGAAGACAAGAAATTTAGTCTGCCTTTTCCACAGTTAAAAGTGAAATGAGAGAATAGTGGAAACTTGACTTCAAAAGGCTGAAAATTGAACTAATCTAGTCCATTATGTCAGTAAAAATAAACATAAGGCTTCTACATCTCCTTTTTAATGTTAAAATGTATTTTGTTCATTCTGAAAGATTCTAACACCATCTGATTTCTGAAACAAACACTATTTGAAGCTTTATTTCATTTCGCAGTATTTAAGTTGCAGGTTTTTATCTGCCAATGCTCTTAGAGGCCTCCTTACTAATTTTTTTAAATAAAGATAACGCCTTTTCTATTCTGCTTCTAATACTGATGCACAGGCAATTTATTTGTATATTGTAGGAGCTACGTGAACTGAACTGGATTTTAGTTGCTGACTTTGAAGATGTTAGCATGTTGTGTTATGTTTAAAACAGTTCTTTACCCGTGGGAAGTCTATACTACAACAGCTCATTTTCCCTAACCATGCTCTATTCTAGGGTTCACAGACAGACCATGCCTGTATTTACGTCTGTTAACGAAGTTAACTCCAGTCCTTTATGTTTTCAAACTTCTTGGCACAAGCAAAGGCCTTTAAAAGTCTGCAAGGAATAGGGATCTGATCCTTTCAGAATAAAAACAGGTGAAGCACTCTCTGCTCAAGTATGCATTCAAGTAGATATTTTAAGAAGGTAAAATCTACCCCTAAAATAAATGGGGGAGCTGACTTGAAACATTAAAGAAATTAGCACAACTATGAGAAATATGGAGAAACTATTTCCAGAAACTAATCACAACCATATTAAAGTCTGAAAGCATCAACAAATGTTGTGAGGGAACCCAAATATCCACAGCAATGTTTCCTGTGTAGGTAATACAATGTTCCTTGATAACTCTCTTACTCCGTGCGACCATAACAAGCCTCTTTCCCCAGCTTTGTTCCCTAATCGTGCAGCAAAACCTCCCGATAAAGCAATGTTGTTTTCCCTAGAGCACACTGTACGCCAAGCACTCTTTACTCCTCCAGCTCTCCAAGATTTCTAATTTATAAATTACAGAGGTTTAGCCTGAGAAACTCAGCTGTACAGTGGTGAGGGAAATTTCCCTTCCTCTTGGCAAAACATGACTTGTGCATACACACGCACGTAGCTCAAGCTGAACTCCTCATAGTGCAGGAATCTGGAATCAGCAGGACCAAGATGCACTTTGAGCTGTGACAGAGAAGCTCAGGCACAAGCCCATGACTAGCTGAGGCTCTAGTTTGGTTTTCACTATACTTAAAAAATCTGAAAATTAAAAAGAAAAACAAACCAAACAACAAAATACAAAGCTAAAATGGCAAAAAGATTTCAGGAGGGAAAAAACTGAAAGCAAGCTGAAAAAATGCCCTTTTTTCTTCCCAGCACTACAAATCCCAGCTGATCAATCTGGAACGGCTCTGAGGGAAAGTCTCACATTCTTCTCACAGTTGCGAATGGGTAAGTCTCAAGTAGTGCCTTGGGCTCTACTTGGATGGAGCACCAAAAGGGTAAATGTTTATTTAAGCCTATGTCAAACACTTTGAATTTTTTCAGTATACAAAGCTGAGCTAGAATGTCATGAGTAAGTGAATACTGGGACATTATGGTATTTCCTCCTCTGCTGAGCAGGCATTTCATTTTAGAAATATGGTTTTGGTTCTGATTAAACTTGGGCACAAATTCAGGCCAGTGCTTTACTTGTAAATATGGATATTTCTACTCCCTGAAGTTAATGCCTGAACCTTTAAAAAAATACAATTTCCCCCAAACTGAGACTGCCACCAATACTGGCTGCTGCGAGGGTGGGAAAGCCTGCCTTTGAGCAGGCTGTTTGCCCCACGTGGCAGAAACTGCCTCTGAGAGCTGGAGAGGCTCTCAAGGAAACCTTACCGAGCAAGCAAGACATCTGGGACTGCAGGGTGACGTCCAAGAGGGAGGAGGACCGCTGAACACGAAACAAGCAGCTCTGGAGGCTGGAGAGAGCTGATGAGTACACAGGAGCTGCTGCTTGTCCCCTCTGTCTCTGCCCACTAATCCACCAACGATTACAAATCGTTATTCCACGGCAGTGCTCTAATTCAGTGAGTGCCTTGTCTTCTCCTACATGCCAATACACCTGTACCTCACCAGGCTTCTCATTCTCCATCCTACATACCCTGTTCAAATGTTTTACATTCCCATCTGAGGCCAAGAGAAGACTTAACACCCAGTCCTCCTTCCACTTTCACTTTGATTGTCTAAATGACAGTCTTTCAGTAATTAGGAAGTCATAAATACTTTTTTCCAAATTTCAGTGGCTATAGTGAAAAAAAGCCTAATGTTCTAGGAGTCCTCCTTCATAAATTAAGTTAATGTCAACTCTGAAGTGTTCTTGCAGAGACAGAAAATCCCCTCTGTCTTTTGTCAAGCGGTATCTTTCATCCAAATGACAAACCTGCCTAACCACTTCCCAACTAAACAGACAAAAGTTTTCCCCACTTAATATTCTGACAATTAGGGATTCATGCAGGAACACTCGTCTGAGTAATGCACATGTCAAATAAACTATTTTAAAATCCTATCACGGCCGTGCCTGTAACGAGTGTGTACCCACTGCACGCCTGATCAGCTTCAGGAAGGAGTTCACCTTCCTCTCTATCTAAGGGTCAAGATAATAAATGAAGGACCAAATCTCCTTCCTAGAAAGAGAAAAACCACAGTCTTTTCTATAAAGTTGTTCAGACAAATGCTCCAACTCCCATTCAAATAGTGTATTTATTGTAAGTTCGTGTAAGGTGACAAACAGCCAGCTTCAGGAACAGAAAAATCACTCTTTGGATGGACTGAACAGGCAGCAACGTGACAGGGTTAGCAACAGCCCTCGTGCCTGGATGCATCCACGTTCTTCAGGTCTTCCCCTCTCACGTTGCAACGCAGTGAATCCCACCTCACCACCACCGTTTCGCTAACAGTATATTACTGTGCTTGGCATTGGGCTGTATGTTCCTTAGGGTAGAGGTTTCTCTAATTTGCCTATGAAGTACCTGCTACTTGTCTCTGTCAAAAGTAGGGAAAAGGATGCACAATAAATCATGCTCTGAGGTCACCTGAAAGGTGTCAGTCGAAGCACAAGTCCATCCATGTGTATCAATAAGGCTGTAGTGAGCGATACCCAGGTTTGCTGATCAAGTGAAAATAATCAGCAAGGACATTCAGCTTTTATGGCTCACTGATTAAAGACCAATTCATTTATGAACTGCCCAATGACAAAAGCAAATCACTACAGAGCTGCTCAAGTGCAAAAACTCCCTGGGGAATACAGACACTGCACCAACAGATGTCGCGCAGGCAGATGCCAGACCCATAAAGCCCCAAGGAACAGGCAACACCAGCAGCCACCTCCCTGACTGTCTGGGTGCAGATTAGGTGACCTAGTGTCTCACTATTGTGGCCAGGCACAGTCCCCTTCCTCCTCCTCTGCTCTGCCTCTTCTTTAACCCTTGTTCCCTCTGTACCCATCTTAGTACTGAACTGATTCAACCTCCCAAACCAGTGGAAAACTCTTGGCTTTGCCTTGGGAGAGTTTTCCAGATGCATGCACCGGCTCAGCTGTATCACGTAGCTGCCACCCAAAAGTGGTTGGCAAAACCAGCCTGGTGTTGGTGTGGCAAAAGGCTCAGCTGGAGGTCTGTGGTGCTCTTTGATAGCCCTCTGTGCCAATGGTCCTGCAAAGCTCTGTGCCCTGCTTAGAGGTGAGTCGAGAGAGTTCCTGAGCACCAGGAGATCTTGAACAAGAAGTGCTCAGAGGTGATCCGGAATAATGGTAATGTGCAGAAGGCAGAACACCAAGTTTGGTATCTTGCTCCCATGGGGGAAGTTTCTAGCCCGGACAACGTGACTGAGGAGATGGCTGTATGATAGAGGGCAAGCAATGAACACTGAGTGTGAGAGACTGAATCCAGAAGAGGCGAATAAAGGTCAGCAAGTCAGCTAAAACACCAAATAAAATCCAAGAGTTCTGTTCAAAAACCCCCAAAGGGTGACCAGAAGCAGATACCCACAAAAAAGGGTAAGATCAGGACAAGTCTGAGCATCATCGCTTTCTACCCATCCTCCTGGTTGGGTCCCTTTTGTTTATCATGTAGGACAAAGGCTGATTGTCTTCACTCTCCAAACCTCTCACAAGCTATTTTTGACTCAGTTTGAAGCAGGACTGGTAGTGCTGAGCTCCCAGTGTACTCACAGCAATGGCAATGAAACACTCCAGCAGAAATTAACACTGGGGGCCTGCAGCGGAGAAACAATGGGTGTTTGAAAGAGCTTCTTCTCTAGATCTACAAAGATGAGAGGAGACCAATGTGCCATCTGTGTCAGCTCAGAGTGCACTTGCTGGGTATGACCTCTCAATGATATTAAATGGATGTGATATCTTTAGTTTACACATTTCCACTTTTTATGATGGCTCAGAAAATTCCCTGCAGCCTTATGGAAGTTAATTTCGTTGCAGTGCAATTTAACGGCAATCCAGTGAGCTCTCCACAAGCCACAAACAATAACACTGCCATTTGCCAGTTGGAATAATTTTCTTTATGCCCTTGCTAAGTCCACAGTAAGTTCATCAATGTATTCAAAGATACAGTTTGGAGGAGAAAATGCCATATCCCAAGCTTTGCATGCACAAGTACCAGTCACTTTTACAGTATCACCATCTGTTTTTCCACATACAGGCATTACGACTTCCAGAAGCCCACTAAAACACTAAGTCATTAAACTTCCTCATAGCTTTGGACCATCTGCTTCTTCATCCCAAAGGTTTCCCTCCCCACCTTCTACATTTTTTTCCTTTGCTAAGGATCAGAAGGAAAAAAAAAATCCGCCGGAGTAAAGACCATGCATCTTCCAGCACATACAGGTTCATGGGTAGAGTTACAAAAGTCTAAAAAAACTGTGATCAAATTCCACATTTTCACAACTACACGTAAGGGTAACGTGACACTTGATGCTGCTGGGAACACACGCAAAGGCTCAAGACAGCATTATGTGGATTCCCAGGGAATTTATCAACACTTTTTCTCTTATTCATTCCTTTAGCAACAATCTATCTTAAAAGATAGCATAAGAATGTGTAGACCCCGTGGCGTCTGGATAGAAACCAGATCTTTGTTTGTATACTTCCTAATATAATTTAGATCCCCGGAGATAAATATCTTACGGATTATCCCTTTTTATGCCTGAGTTCACTGCTCTTTCCCACTGAGAAAATACTCTGTCAATCAACGTAGGTCCTGCTTCCTCTTTGTCATATGCCAGTTTTCTTCCACAGTGCCAAATCCAGAACTAACAACTTACAACAGGTGGAACAGATGGGCACACAACTGCCCTGAGCTATGGACTCTATGTAAAAATGTAAACTATTTTTAACAAATTAAAATAAAATAATGATAAATGATTTTTAAGGAAGTGATAAATGGTTTATAAGGAAGTTTTCTGGGCCTGCCTCATGTAACAGGTGAAGTAGTCACCATAGCATCTTCCACCTGTATAATCCACACCTGCAATTAAGATGGTACCTTCAGGGGCAGCTCAGTTTAACTTCTATTTCAATATAACAGAAGAGCTGGTTATCAGTGCCATGCTGAGTCCCCAGAAGTGCTGCACCTAAAAATACCCAGAGGACCTTGGGACTCTCGCTGAGAATGTCTGCCAAGGAGCCTCACCAGCAGCAGTGCAGCACCCAGCGCTGCCATGGCCCCCATCCAGCCTTCCTGGTTACAGCAGGCCTTGGGTTTCTCTGAGCCCCATGCTAAATCCCAGTAATCTGGTTGGAGAGAGCAAAGACCCCAAGGAGACATGGGTAGACAAAGCCTCACTCAACCACAGGCCAGTTTTGCTCCAGCAGACACCAGCGCAGAAGCAGTTGACCCAAATCTCTGTGCATGTACTGCTATAGTTTTCAAGGTATGAATGTTGCATGCACAAGTAGGTATGAAGTGCATTTTTATTTCCAGTACTTGTTTTTCAACACCATCTCAGCCTCCTGAAGCAACAGCAGTTTCCCCACATACAAACTGTATAAACGTCAGATTTATTTTCAAAGAACCCAAAAGAAGAATCATTTGCTACCAACGCACAAATCGAACAGTTGGGAAGGGGAAAAAAGGGGAAACAAAAAGCCAAAGGAAGTACACTACTGAGCAGAAGAAGCAAGTAAGCAACGGTATAAACAAGACGATAGCAAGAAAAGATCTCACAACTCTTTGGGAAGTAAGATTTTCTACATACCACATGAAGGTATTGACATAAAATACTGTCTGTGTAAATCAGACTAGAGAAATTGGTGCCTCTGTGTCTGGACAGTCAGTGCATTAAGGATTAGACACGACTTGGTAAAATTTGAAAGCTTCTCCAAATGCATTCTGTTAAATTTCTCATCAGTATTGCACAGAGGTAATTAAAACTGGTGAGAGTTCTTACATATACTTATTGTCTTCCAGCTTCCCAATACTTTCTTGCTTTATATTACTAGGCCATTTCTTTTTCTTGGGCCAGAGATATATCAACTCCTTTAAAAAAGAAAGGCTAAAAAAGGCAATACAATCCCCCAGACAGGTCATTTAACACATGCTTTGCTTAATTGATCGGAAAAAACTAGTAATTTCTCGACTTAGACAATATAACTTCTCTAATGCTCTACTGTTTATTATAAAGGGAGACAGAACAAGGGATAGGTGCCATTGCAGAAGACGCTGCCCTCGGGGCAGTGCTCGATGCAGCAGCTCACTCTGCAGCCTCCCAATCACCATTGCACCACTGTTTGCTGCCCCTCCAGGTTGTGCCGTGTTGCCGAGCTGCACCAATCACCCCAGCGATCTGACTTGAAAACAGCCATCTCAAAATATATGTAAAAATGGCAGCCGCAGAGGATGCAGCCATCCCTTTGCACGCCAGCTCCCTCCTGGGGATGGTCCCCTGACCTGAGCAGGGGACCAGGACCTGGAGGCTGGTGCCAACTGGGCTGACTGCTTGCACCGAGGCAGTTTCATGCCTGCTGAAAGCACATCTATGTCTGTGCTGCTGCCAAAGGAGATGGTCCTCATCTTCCTGATGGACCCCCTTTCCTTTTTCCAGCCCTGTCTCTATCGTACTAAAAACATAATCCTTTTTCTCCTCTTGGTTTTATCACAGAATCATAGAATGGTATGGGTTGGAAGGGACCTTAAAGAACATCTAGTTCCAACCCTCCTGCCATGGGCAGGGAAATCCTCCACTACACCAGGTTGCCCAAAGCCTCATCCAACCTGGCCTTGAACACTTCCAGGGATGGGGCATCTACAACTTCTCTGGGCAACCTGTTCTAGTGTTTCATCATCCTCTGAGTGAAAAATTTCTTCCTTATATCTAATCTAAATCTCCTCTCTTTCAGTTTAAAGCCATTGCCCCTTGTCCTATCATTACCCAGTGTTTTGTCATGCTGCTTTTCAGTCGGATTATCATGACGGGGAGGTCTGTTATGAGCATCAGTACCTCACAGGGATGTGACAACACAGTTACCAGGTGCTCACTCTTATTCTAAGAATAAGTAGCATGAGCATATATAAATGCAAGGCATTATCCACTACTGCAAACACAAAACTGTTTCCTCTAGCCACATCAGAATAGGAAAAGTGCTTCCATCTGCAAATGTGTTAGCTAACTTGTTTTAACTAACATGACTTTAAGCCTGACTTAACATAAGTGTGGACAAACCACAGCCTTCCCCAGTGGTCTAGCCACAAACAATCTACATGTTTTTAAGTAAAGCTTGCCCTCACTCTATCCTGCATTCCTAGACTTCTCCTGATTTGCACATGCGAATTTAACTGATTGACCAAGCGTACAAATCCAGTGTTCATGTCAGGAAGAAGTACACAGTATTTGCTGGCGCGCAGGCATCCTCAGACCAAGTTTTGCTGGTGGGCTCAGGCTGCAGAGCATGGCTGCTGTGGACAGCATCATACCACAGTAGAAACACACCCTGCAGAGCCTCAACATGGGCTAAACGCAACACATTTAGGTCAAATGCCACCTTTGAACTGGTGTAGAAATCTAATATGGACCCAATCCTATGCACTCATAGAAATGTGTCTAGTGGGAGGTCTCCAAATGCTTTGTGGATTCTACACCACACGTCTCACAGAGAGGAGATGCATAAGTAGATGGGGACTATGAAAGAAATTTTCAAACCTCTGGAACTAGACACGGGAAACCGAGGGAAATGTGTGCGTCTGTCCTGTTCCTCAGTCTTTTGGTGTGTCCTGTCTTCCCGTTTTGTCCTCCTCATGCAGCATCACTTCCAGAGGCGACACAGTATCAGCTGAATTACTGGGAGCTGTGTTCATATCCCCCACATTGAGTATGGCCTCCTAAATTTTTTCAGAAGCTCAAGCCACCGCAGCACTCTGCCAGAGTCCTCACTTGGAGGCAGATCTTACCTCAACCCCTCTTGCAAACTTACCTCTTTTCTCCCAAGGTAATTTGTAAAATGTCAGCTGCTGAGCAAAGATAAGATTTTATCCCATTTTTGACACACGCTATTTTCTAAGGAAGGTAAAAATTGGTGAGTTTTTCCTTTACCACGTTACCCTTCAGAAGCTACTTCATCAGCTGCTGGAGTTCCTCCAGCTCGCTGGGGCATCCTAACGACCTCCCCGACAGTTGGGCACACTTTGCTATTGGCTTTGAGAGCCAAGGTTTGAGCACTGAGGCTAAACCTTTGCTACCCCCACGCCTCTGAGTGCCACCCCAAGCTTTCTTGCCATGCTGACACCTGAGAATTGACACTCTGAGACCAGTTGAGGTGTTCCCAAAGCCAAGGAAGCATGGCACAGGGCTGGGACCTCCAGTTGCTGCAGTTTTTACACTATTGCAGCAGGTAGCACCTCTCAAGTAGTGGGAAAAAGAGAAGAAGGGCTTAAAATCATAGTTCTGCACTCATATAGTAGAGGGGTCTGCATGAGGAACTTGCATTGGGCAGTATATCCCTACACAGGAGACCACATCCCTGTTTCTCCAGCATCAGCAGGAAATCCACACCTAATTTCAGCAGAAGCAAGACCTGGGTTTGCTGCCTCGGGCAGGCAGCAGACACAAAGGGCTGACACCAAAGAGTAAGGAGACATGGCTTTTAATCTCCAGAATTTTAACAGGTTTGTCTTCTTTGCAACAGACAGATGTTGCCTGACAAATCTAGTAATGAAACTTTCATAAATTCTAATATGTTCTTCTGTAAAGCACAGCTCTGAGAGGCTGCAAGAGAAAAGCTAAATGAGCTCTAGTCCCCATTCACACCACATGAAAACATTCTCTGACCGTGAGTAAAACATGTCTTTATCACCGTCCTCCTCCATTAAAATGAAAACCTCTTCTGTGGAAGACCTGCTCCCCTAGCTGATGATAGCTTTACGTTTCTGAGGAAAAAAGAGAAAGCAAGCTACCAAAATGAAACCTTGAAGACTACCAGCTGCCTATGCTTTGATTCCAGTTGCCGGGTCCAGAGTGCTTTGCTCCATGGATCTGCTTTCCATGCCCTGCTATCCCTCTCTCCCACTCTGAGGCTCTCCACCAACAGCGAGAAGTCACTTCTGTGCCCTGCTTTTATCTCGCTGCAATTATGGGATGAGTGAAATCTGACTGCATTTTGATGCCACCTGTTGTAAAGCCCAAAAACAATATGCATTGAGACTCACAGCTGTTTCCTATATTGTGCTAATTTTTAATATTGTGAAGCTAGAATTCCCAGAGTATTAAAATGGTCTGAATTTAAAACAAACAAAAAAAACCAACACCCCAAAGCCAAGGCTGCGATGCAATTTAACAGACGCCACAGAAACACATGCTTCACACTGAGGTTTACTCCTCACTACACAGAAATGATCTGGTGGATGCATACAAAAGGATTCATTCAAACAGTCCCCAAAAGCAAGAAGGATTACACTTGTGGAGAACACATCGGATTTGGACCAGATCTCCTTCTCATGTAATCATTTTAGCAAAGAGAAAAGGTGCTCCAACTACTTTAATGCTGTCTTGGACTTTCTGTAGATTCTACTTCTTTAATTCCATTAGGTATTAAATCTGTCCTCCAACCATAAGCTAAAGTTTCCACGTAATTAAGTACTTCACCTATGCTATGCACAAATAACCTTTCCTCTTTCCATATGCGAGTCCACATGTGCAAACGAAACCAGCATATATTATGTTAACAGTGCCTTTTCTCCCCCCTCCTGAAAACATTCTTTGCTGTTTATAAATTTTGGATATGTGTAAGTTCTCCTCATCATTTTCTGAAAACGCTTCATAAAACGTTGAAGCCTATCAGCAAAAAGAAACGTGAGAAGGATCCCCAGCGAAAACCCGACAGCAGCAAGGGCGTCCTGCGTTGCTCTTGCCATCCCTTAGAGCCCCTTTCCTGTTTGCTGTGACATTGAACACAGTGCCATCCCTCTGAACTGGAGCACAAAGACCGGTTCAAAGGTTAGGTCATCCCATTTAGCTCCCACACAAAGGCTCCAACATAAAACCCAACCCCTGATTATTTATAGCATAAATCAAGACACTGTTCAGAAAGACCGAAGCATCCCAAGCCTGCCTCAACTGGCCTTATCAATGGCTTGTTGTCTTGCCTTATGCCAGGCTTATCTTCGCTGCAATAATCATGCAAATCGGCAGCAAGTCATGCATATATATTTGTAATTTATGTGCTCAGGGTTAACGCAGCACCTTAGGTGCAACCGTGGAAGAACTCCTCTAGCAAAACAGAACCAAATCCAAGAACATCCATTGTGAAACACTGCAGAAAATGCTATAAAGAAATACTCTTCAAAGCAGATTTTTAAAATACTCAGTTATCAGTAAATAGATCAAGTTTTATGTCATGCATCCCATCATTTAAACTATTCATATCAGCCATTTTTGTAATTTAAATCTTTTTTACAAGGAGTTAAGATATCGTACTATACATTTTAACAGCAACTCTATATTTTTATGAAGAAAGATACACATTTGTCATTTTTATGAGTGTCTGTCACAGACTCTATTCAAGTTTGAGAATATCTAAGAGAAGAATCTGGTGTTGTTAAAGGGCTGGCTGGACAGCATGATACAATGCTTAAGCTGGGCATAGTTTTGAACTGCAAGTCATTAGTCAGAATAATATGAAGACTCAGCATCACATAAATATTTCATGAATTTGTATCAAATTTGCTGAATTGTTAGCTTCAGACAAAAGAAATCAGTGAAAAATGGGAAGGCTTCATTTTGGCATTTTGAAAATGAAAGGTTTTGATTTTCTCATTTGAAGTTACTTCCGTATACAAATTTCTCTTATTTCTTGGAATATTTGAATTGGTTTGAAACCAAAATAAAACCTTTCATTTCACGTCAAACAAAATGTTTCACTCAACCCAAAGCATTTTGGAGGCTGTGGGATGTGGTGGTCATTAGCCCTCAATTCACTGAAAATTTCATCTAATTCACTCCCAGTCTGATATGAAACCATTCTTTTTTTCCCCTCAGAGACACTGGGAAACAGAAATGTCTCTTGTTCTCCATCCTCCGCTCAGTATTTTTCATATCCAGCATCTGATATTCTATGAAACAGTTTTAATACAGGGAAGGTCTAGTCAGCACTTTAAATACTTTTTACTGATAAGTAAAAAACGCAGTGTAATAGCAACAGAAACATTCAGAAGTTGGTTAATTATGTTTTCCTCCAATTTATAACAGCTTTATTAGAAACCCCTACCCTAACGTCTGGGAACTCAGCCTTTAGGTATTACTTCAAGACTGACAATGGGATTCAACGAGCCTTTAAAATCACCCAACGTCACAGTTGTAACAGCTGTGGCAGCATCACACGAGGTGACCTTTCAGCATCATTCAGACTCGGAAGACCAGACACATCTCATTCACCCCTAAAAAGTCAGCATCTGGCTTTTATGGCAATGTAGAGGCTGCCTCTTCAGGCAATGGAGAGAAACAGGCGGTTCAACAAGGTAGTCCTTGGACTAATTGGAGGGGTGTCTCAAACAAGGAGGGGAACGGACCTTTGGAGATATCTATCAGTAGCGAATAACTATAGGTAGTGTTTGCCTACTACATCTCAGGAGAGATGCCCAGTTTTAAAATTAGTTTGACCCTGGTGGCCACCACAGACCCAAACATCTTGTAGCCCTTAACCCGGCAGCACTGGGCGCATGCATCACCAGCTTACTCTGCCAGCTCTGTGCACCGTCCCCAAGCCTTCCCAGAGAGGCATTTCCCATTTCATGGGCAAGCGAACACCACCATGGAAATGGTGATCTCTTGCAGGAGCAAAGCATGGGCTACGAGGTCCAGGATAGCAGGGACCTTTTCCTCTTGGCCCTGGCTCCATCATGAACACCAGAAGCACTCAGACAAGGAAAAGTGCCTTTATTTCTGTGTATCTGAGTCCAAATGCCTTGGTTCTAGTACCAGTTCCCTCCTGAAGCTCAGCACAAGGAGCAGTTATCAAGTTGGCTGTGTTTCATCTCCAGTTTCCACCCAAGGAGCAGATGTTCACACAGCTATTGCTCATTTTTTTTAGCCACTTTTCACAGCGCATTTAAAAGCTGTGCAATGAGCTCTGCCAGTCCTTAAATGACACTTCGCCTGCCCCGCACCTTCCACGTTCCCAGCATTTGTCTGCTGACCAGCCATCTTTCCTCCCCTCGCCAAACCTGAACAAGAAATCTCAACAAACTTCCTCACCACCTCTGCCTTCACAGGGAAGAAGAGCAGAAGCAACAAGAGAGATGATACCTGTGCTTGCCCACAGTCACATGTTCTTCCAAGGGTGCTATGGCAACCAATCATTATTACCCAGCTGGACTGAGTTGAGATAATGAACTACTAATTAACTAATCAACTCAAGGTACTGACCCTGCCTACAGGAGGCAGGCCATTTCCTCCTGGCTGTGGAAGATGCAACAGTGTCCTTGGTGCTGCAGCCCAGGCTGGTGAGCAACAACTGGTGACCCTGATGTGATACATTCATGAGACCCTGGGAAGCCCCAACTCCCTTGCCGGAGCCGAGAGCCCGAGCCAAAAGAGCTGGAGCTGGGAGCCTGAGCGAGAGTCATTCTGAGAAGAAGGTAAAGCTGCAAGCCCTGATGTGGTATTCGCGGGAGGGAAGTGTGCTGGAGTTGGATGAATGGACTGGGTCTCTGCTCACCTTAAAGCCTTTGTGAAAACAAAAAATGGTAAAACAAAAAGGGGGAATTATGGCAACCAATCATTATTACCCAGCTGGACTGAGTTGAGATAATGAACTAACTAATCAACTCAAGGTACCCATCCTGCCTACAAGAGGCAGGCCATTTCCTCCTGGTTGCGGCAGATGCAACAGCGTCCTTGGTGCCGCAGCCCAGGCTGGTGAGCAACAGGGTGCTGCCTGTGTGGGTGAGCCTGCCTGCCTGCTGTCCTGCCTGCACGCGGCAAAATGCAGTAAAATGCTTTGCACCCGCCTGGCAGCCCTCATGGGTACCCCTGTGCCCATGCCATGGCAGTCCACCTGCTGACAGTCAGCATCTCTTCCAGTCCTTCGTCATGCCAGGGGAGAATAAATGCCACCAGGTCATCCAGAACCAGGCAAGGAGGTGCCATGTTCCCAGGTATCAGTATTTTCTCCATTATCACCCCAAGGACAATTTTGTTGGTAAGTGATGATCACTGCTGTTTTTTTTTCCCCTGTTGGTTTCTCTTTAGAGGTTGCTGTGATTTAAACCTTGGGGCAAGGCAGAATATTGTCACCCAGCTCAACTGCAGTACACGTTATTCAAAAAAATGCATATATTACCTAGTACTTTCTCACTGAGAGTATCTCTGGGTGCATTTCCCTTTACTAAAAGAAAAATAGAGAAAAGGGTTATTCTAAAGCCAAAGATGAGCAACAAGTCTGTTCTTCTGTAAATAAAAAACTTCCTAATACATCACTTAGAAAGGAAGTTTGGTTTGTGGAAAACTCAAATAAAAAGACCATTACTATGCAATAAAATAAGTTTTACTGTTTTTCTCTTATTTTCAGTGCTATTCTTGTGGATTATTTGTGTCTAATTGTTATTTCTTCTTCTGTGTTGTTACTTTGTTAATAGAGATCATAATCAGAATTCAGCACTAGTATTGCACCGGATCAGGTGCTCTGCAAGGAAGTTGTGTTGTTACCCAGCCACTACAATGACTTCTTTGTAAGATGAAGCAAGAAAAATAACTGAAATGTAGGCATAAGGAAAGACCTCATCTAAGTGCTATCTTCTACTACTAAACATATAGCCCATGTCATGTAAACATGACATATTCTAAAAGTTTTTTATGATGTTTGAATTTCCTTTTAGGAAATTGCACTAAAATGCATGGTTTTGGTTTATTAAGCAGCTGCATAATTTGCTGAGAAAATCAAAATCATTTTATGTTCTGCACTTTACATACATTATGGACAGTGTGTCAAAGAAGATGAGCTGGAGAAGTCAGAATGATCTCTTTGACAACTAATTGGAAGGTATGAGAATTTTTATGATTATTACAGAAGCTATTCTCCTTACTCATGCATCTAAGTAAGACTCAGATCCAAAATGTTAGTTCCTAATTTAGTCTGAATCCCTCTTCTGTCTCTGCTGGTGATATGGGTGATTTACCAATTTTAAAATACACTTGCCAGATAATTAATGCACTGGCAGCACTTTAGCGCCTTTCTCAAGCTCAGTTAATTTTCCACATGTTCGTATTCCAGCCATAAAATCACCTTTTAGTGGAGTTCACAATATAATAGGAAAGAAAGAAAAAACACCCCAAAAGATTTATAATTCATATCTAACTGTAATTGCATGGGCATGAAACTAGCAGGAGCACAAGCAGAGTCGTTCTGACTTGTCAATTGTCAGGTAATGCTTGTTGTATTTCGGATCACACATACCAGCTCTATGTTCGCTTCCTCTGTGAGTGCTGTACATTTGCACTGGTAGATGGTGCAAAGGAACGGCACGTGCCTGTCCGTGTCTCCTAAGAGTCACCCACAGCTGCTACACTGACATTTCACAACTGCCCTCATTACTATCGCCGCGTGAAGCGCAAATGAGAGAGCTCCACATGAAACTCTATCAATTTCTGAGACCTTGAGACTTGTCAAGACAATACTCGCTTAGAAGGGAAATAAAATGCTTTGAAAATACATAAAGAGAAATCGCGTATGGAGGGGAATTACTGAAATAACATGTCAATATGTGAAATGCTCTTCCAGCCCACCCATTTGTACAATTTGAAAGTTACTCATTCACTGGTAAGATACACTCGATTGTGAAGATGCAAAAGGCAGCAATTCTTTTGATAACTACTTTAGCAATATGCATGTA
Organism: Tauraco erythrolophus; assembly: GCF_009769465.1. Taxonomy (NCBI): domain Eukaryota; kingdom Metazoa; phylum Chordata; class Aves; order Musophagiformes; family Musophagidae; genus Tauraco; species Tauraco erythrolophus. The sequence continues at coordinate 67,226,604 of NC_141465.1, read as the reverse complement.
AATGGCATTACAATTGAATCTTGCTCAGAAAATCCTTCTGTGTATTGGCAGAACATGGATTTATATGAGAAATGTCTACAAAGAGAAGAATGCAAAGTAGCAACAAAAGAAGCCAAGTTAAAGAAAAAAATCCCAGCAGTTCAAGCTAGGTATATATATAACGCAGGGCTTTAGGTTAGTGAGAGATACCTGAAGTAACTACTTTACTTCAAATGCTTACTTCAATTGTAATAAACACTAATTATGGATAAAGATTCATACAAATTCATTTCTAGAAGCTGTCACTGAATGACAGAGGTTCAAAACATGATGCAGTTGTACCCCAATGCCTCTGAATCAGAACACAATTACAAAAAATCAAATTGCAAGACTTTAAAACAAATCTTACCATGATGGTGTCTTGACTCAAGAGTTCAAGGGTGAACCTGAGTTCAAAAGGGTGAGGATAGCAACAGTGCAAGCCTCAAGAGGCAGAAGTGCGATATACTTCCAAAAAGAAAGCCCTGCTGGGAACAGACAGGTTCAGAAGAGAAAGTCACAAGGTCTTGGTGGCTGCAAAGCCATATCAGAGAAAAGGAGGAGCTGGGGTGCCAGTACTGGCCTGGCATGATTTGCTGCAGGCTACAGAGAGACTCAGCTAATGACCAATTTTCTTCTCACAAAATAATTCTACTAACAGGGAAGCCCCAGGAGAGGCATAAACTACAAATATTTCTAGCTGTTAAGTTACCTCCACTGTTAACAGCTTTTTATTTTTATTCTGACATTATTTAATACAAAACACAACAAATGCTGCTGAGGCTTTTGTGCTGCCTTCATGACCAGGAGAGATAACTTCCTTCTGTGCTATGATATCAATAGGTCTGTGGTGAAGTACAGATGACTAGCAGAAAGTTGGAGGGAAGTACCACAGAAAAAGGATTATTGCCAGTAGTTTACTTCTCTGTTACCAGTGTTTCAGCTCTCTAAGTGTTATCAACACAAGGGCATTGGTACAGAGCAAGTTTCTGGAAGGATTATCAAATATATTATATTCAATGTTGAAATGGTTATTCCTATGAAGGCCAAATGGGAGCAAAGGAAGACAAAAACTGAGCGCTTCTGAAAACACCATCTCAAAGCTTTATGCTGTCTTAACCTTCACATAACATCTCAGTATAATCTGGTCCTTTAACCATAATGCTAATGTGGCCATGTGCACCTCCCCCATACCCAGAGTGAAGTCCATTTCCAGCTCCACCTGCTCAACTCAACCCAGGTAAGGCTGTCAATGGCTCTGCATCTCAAGTCTGGTCCTCACTGGCAGCATGTCCACTTCCCACTGCTCTTGCAATGCAAAAGGACCTTCAAGAAGATACAAACACAATAAGCATAAGAATTGGGGATGGAGTCTGAAAGTCAATCCTTTCCTGTATCTCTTGAAGTCTAGTAACTATGACCTCCCACATCCTCTAAGATATCGTAGTGTCCTAGAACCCTACCAATACGAAGATGAGTCCTCTGCTCACTGACTTCATCTACACAGTTTCTTTCTATTAGGAGGTGTCCCTAATGCCTCCTAATGAATGGGCCAGTTCAGCAAGTCATACAAATTGCTCTGTAAGTTTGCCCTACCCTAGTAGACACACAATGTCCTCTTTTGTCACCACTGAGCTGGAAAGTACTTTCCCACCATCACCTAATTCATACAGGTAATCTTGCTTTTTTCCAGAAAAAATACAGAACAGAAATGTTTACTGATGATTTATTTTTTCTGCATCATTAACAATTTTGCCATCTCCATCAAGTAATGCCTTATACTGTTGCTAGGATATCTTTTCTTCCTAACATACTTAAATAATCTTTACTGTCCCCAGCTCTGCTAACCATTGATTTCTCCCTGATGTCTTTAGCTTCCCTCATCAATTTTCTACACTTCGTAAGTTCTAACTTATATTGATTACCATCTCCCACTCTTTTTTCATTTTGCTATAATATCGCTTCTTCATTTCTAATTACTGCCTTCCTCATAACCCTGAAACAGGATGGGCTTTTAGCTGATAACGTCCCACTCCATAACAGAATCTTTATCTGCTTATCCAATAAAATCCCCTTTAAAAACCTTTCTTTACATTTTTATAGCAAAAGATTTTCTCGCAGTTAACTTTATTACTAGTTTTCCTTAGTTTTGTGTATTGACTCCTCTGAGGGACAGAGCATATCTATTACTCGTTCTTTCATGCCACACACCTGTATGCCCGCGTTGAAGGTAATCGGACTGCGATCACAGGTTCCTCACCAGTCACTAGGGTAGAACATCTTTATTCATTATAAGACTTTAGAAGACAGTTACTTCCTGAGTTAAGATATTCTCATCCATCTTTTACTCAAACTTTAATAGTGTGTTAGTGTTGTCTTCATGAGGCAACGTGTCTCCCACTGTGACGCTCTACATTACTGCCATTCTTCCTTCCACCATTCTTCCATTACAGATAGACATGTAAGCAGCACCTAGCAGATTTTGTTCTCTGGTTTAACACGGTGAGCAATCTGAGGACCACCACCACCACACTCTTTACTGAGGCTCTGCTGATTAATATTGATCCACATGCTTTCAGGATTCCTAAGTTTTGAGTTATCCATATTCATCCAACAGACAGCACTGGCTTTATGCAAATCGTATAGACCCTCCCCACCCCTCTTGCCCTCTCTGTCTTTCACAAGTAAGGTAAAAATCAATGATCTTAATATTTCACTGTTAGGAACCAACATATTACTTTTCAGAAATGGCATTTATACTATAATTGCATCTTTTCATCAGGGATTATGTTGCATTCCTATGGCTTGTCTGAACTATTAACACAGTTTCCAAACTCCAAGATTATCACTTCATCTGGCATTGTATGCCACACTGACTCAATTTCTTCGCAAAAAATCTAAGTTTGAACTCTTTACTGCTCCCTCTTTTGTTTTTAGTTTTATATCTCCTTTGATGTGTTATCTAGTTTCCAAAAGGGAAAACGAGCTCCTCTTCCTCCTGCTTTGTATGTGCAGGACTCTGTGATCTGGGTGGGAAGTGACACATCATTTTCCATAGAACTTAAACTTCCAGTTTCACCTCAGAAATGCAGCCAACTATTAAAACCCTAGATCTCCTTCCTGCTGTATTTTTTCACTCCTCTGTGTGAAATGATACTTAAGAAATTCATGCTGGCTTTTCTCCACGTCATTGGCCGAAGTCTTCTATAATCTGTATAATTCTACATTTGCCTAAATAATTTCCTCTATTATTGATAACCACTGGTGGAAACTTGCCAGCCTTACAGTTTCATTTCATGTTTTTATGCTAGGGAGACAGCTGACAGATTTCTTGCTGAATTCTCTATTCATTCGCCTAAACATAGCATTGCTGGTGATAGTTGAATTTTAGGATGCCTGAAGAACCTTGTAGCAGCAAACTGATTCCACGCTCCACAAGCTGTAACCCTTCAAGTATCTCTCCAGTGGCTCTCTCTTCTGCACTGCAAGGGGAAGTTTCTCCCCTATTTTTTTCAATTGGTGTCTGAAAAAGGGTTGATATTTCTAGCCAGATTGCATGTCTCCTAATTTGCTCCCATCATCTGATCACATTTCTTTAATATCTAATTTTCCTTTTTTCATTTTCACACACTCCTCTCCTTAGGATCTCAATGGCATCCAGTTGTCCAAATTTGTTTCTCTCATATGCTGTGCAGTGGCAAGATCCAAGCTTCTAAGACCATGTATGTTCTCCTTCACTATGATGATTAGCTTGCATTCATGTACTGGAAATCTCAAGTCTTTTCAAGTCCATCCAAAGTAGCTACAAACTCCGAGTCTGACCAAAGAGCCATTGGCCCCTCACTGCACAAACAAACGGATCTTTTCAGGAGAAACCTCGCCATGCTGGTTGCATGGAGAACAGTGAGCCCCATCTCATAGGGAGAACTGAACAAAGAATAAGGCAGAAATTCAGATGCTTTGGCAAAACACCAGACAGGCCTTTCTGTTTCTTCACCCAGAAAGCAGCCTGCAATTCCTCCCTTGCCTATACAAACTCTCCTTAGAATCATGGAATCATAGAATCCTTTAGGTTGGAAAAGACCTTGAAGATCATGAGTCCAATCATTATCCTAACACTGCCAAGTCCACCACTGAACCACATACCTAAGCACCACATTTAAACATTTTTTAAATACCTCCAGGGACAGTGACTCAACCACTTCCTTGGGCAGACTGTTCCAATGCTTGACAACTCTTTCAGTGAAGAAATTTTTCTAAATATCCAATATAAACCTGCCCTGGCACAACTTGAGGCCATTTCCTCTTGTCCTATCACTTGTTACTTGGGAGAAGAGATGGACGTACACCTTGCTACAACCTCCTTTCAGGTTGTTGTAGAGAGTGACAAGGTCTCCCCCAGCCTCCTTTTCTCCAGACTAAACAACCCCAGTTTCCTCAGCTGCTTCTCATAAGACCTGTGCTCTAGATCCTTCATCAGCTTTGTCACCCTTCTTTGGACACGCTCCAGCACCTCAGTGTCTTTTTTGTAGTGAGGGGCCCAAAACTGAACATGGTATTTTAGGTGCAGCCTCACCAGTGCCAAGTACAGAGGGATGATCACTTCCCTAGTTTTGCTGGCCTCATGATTTCTGATATGAGCCAGATGCTGTTGGCCTTCTCGGCCACCTGGGCACACTGCTGGCTCTTGTTCAGCCAGATATCGACCAATACTGCCAGGTCCTTTTCTGCTGGGCAGTTTTCGAAGCACTCTTCCCCAAGCCTGTAGCGTTGCATGAGGTTGCGGTGACCCGAGTGCAGGACCCAACACTTTGCCTTGTTGAACTTCATACAGTTGGCCTTGGCCCATTGATGCAGCCTGTCCAGATCCCTCTGTAGAGCCTTCCTACCCTCAAGCAGATCAACACTCCTGCCCATCTTGGTGTCACCTGCAAACTTACTGAGGGTGCACTCGATCCCCTTGTCCAGATCATTGATAAATATATTAAACAGAACTGGCCCCAATACTGAGACCTGGGGAACACCACTTGTGACTGTCTGCCAACTGGATTTAACTCCATTCACCACTACTCTTTGGGCCCAGTCATTCGGCCAGTTTTTTACCCAGCAAAGGGCATGTCCGTCCAAGTCACGAGCAGCCAGTTTCTCCAGAAGAATGCTGTGGGAAATGGTGTCAAAGGCTTTACTAAAGTCTAGGTAGACAACATCCCCTCATCCACTATGTGGGTCACCTTGTCATAGAAGGAGATCAAGTTAGTCAAGCAGGGCCTGCCTTTCATAAACCCATGCTGACTGGGCCTGATCACCTGGCCCATAACCTTTGGGCCACGTGATGGCACTCAGGATGATCTTGTCCATAACCTTCCTCGGCCCCAAGGTCAGACTGTCAGGCCTGTAGTTCCCTGGATCCTCCTTCCAGCCCTTCTGTAGATGGATGTCAGATTTGCTAACCTCCAGGCAACTGAGACCTCCCTGGTTAGCCAGGACTGCTGATAAATGATGGAAAGTGGCTTGGTGAGCACTTCTGCCAGCTCCCTCAGTGCCCTTGGGTGGATCTCATCCAGCCCCACAGACTTGCGTGTGTCTAAAGTGATGTACCAGGCTGCTAACCATTTTCCCTCGGATTATGGGGGCTTCATTATGTTCCCCATCCCTCTCTTCCACATGACCGGGCTGGGTACCTGGAGAACAACTGGTCTTACTATTAAAGACTGAGGCAAAGAAGGCATTAAGTACCTCAGTCTTTTCCTCATCCTTTGTCACTATGTTTCCCCTCGCACCCAATAAAAGATTGAGATTCTCCTTAGCCCTCCTTTTGTTGCTTATGTATTTATAGAAACATTTTTTATTGTCTTTTACAGCTCCTTAGCACAACCACTGTCCCATCCCTGTAAATATTTTAGGTAGTATTTAACTATTCTCATTTTATAAACTGTATCACACTGGGAGACTGCGACTAGTTCATTTAGAATTGCCGGAGAATAAATGACACTTCAGTTAGGTTATTATCTGAAGATTTATACAGATTAGCATAGATATGTCATTGCAATATATGTCTGGATTCGCATAACTTCAGCAGTCAACAGGGAAAAAGCCACAAGGGGTCTAGGTATGGTTATGTATATGGGCTTAGAGTCATCCTTCCTGACTTCAGAAACCTACTTGAGGCCCCAAAATTAGGAGCACAGCCACCCTTGCCTCCATATTTAGGCAATGAAGTGTGATAGATGGATTGAGTTTCTCATTAAAAGAGCCTGAAATCAAACTGCCTTCTGGAAAGTGCTTATTCCTCCCCCTTGACTCTATGGAGGGAGCCTCTGCGACATGAGTTAGGTGGGCTGGTCCCTCACAAAGGTCAGCAGCTAGCAAATACCAGAGAAAATACTCAGTTAATGTTTGCCTCCTTTGAATTACAGTATTTTCCCAAAATAGACTGGTCAGCTTCCTCCCGAAGAGCTATTTTAGTTGCACATTTTTCTAACACGCAGCTCTTGTGATCCTGTTCAGACACAACCAGTGATTTGATGCATTAATAACACCTCAGTACTAAGGTAATCTAAGAATATAAAATGTTGAGGACGTGTGGTGTTCCAGTCTTAATGCGCTTTTCCTGAGGAGCTCTGCAGCGAGGCCAGTTGTTAAGTGTTGTTATGACACACTCCTGGGCTTTCACTTTGACTTCTTTTCACATCTTGTTGAGTCTTCCAACGTCTGAAAAGGCCATTTCGATGTGCTGAGGTCATATGTTAAAAACCTGAAAGCAGGGCCCCTCGCTAATGGTGCTCTGAAAGCAATTGTTTGGCAGAAGTTCATCGCATAAATCGCTCTATACTTTTTTAGGATCGTAAAAGGAAAAATTATACTTTGTCCTCTAAGGAGGCGATGTAAAGATGATGTCCAAGAGCCATTGTTCAGTCACCAAGAGTTGGAATGGGGACTGGAATAAGTGGGTGGGGAGAGAAAAGGCCACTAGCATAAGCAGAGCAGCCAGAAGAGCACTGGCAGGCAAGAGGAGAGGAGGAGGGAGTCAGGGAAGTTATAAATAATGACCAGGAGAAATAAAAAATATTCTTAAATACGAGTACAGAGGCACTCAAGTCCCCCATCTACAAAGCTGACATCAGACGTTTGTTACAGGGTCAAGTTATAACATTCAAATTTCACACAGATTTTCATAACCTTCATTTAAAATTCATGCTAATTCCTGTTTGGAAATGTGTGTTTTGACACAAGAACAGTTTATTTCAGTGTAGGTGGAACACGGTGCTCAGCAGTTTTAACCAAGCAAAGTAATGTTAATTAAAACCAATGAAGGAGACTTCCCACAGCCGGCTGCACCACTTGAGGCACTCTGCCTTAAAGACATACTCAAAGCAAACAGATGCAATTTTTTTTTTACCTTTCTGATCTGTCAGGGAAAGGTTTTCTTCAAGTGCCCAGGTGTTGGGAACAACACTTAAGATGGGTTGCATTGGTGGATTGCAGTAAGAGGCCGCTTCGGTCAGTATAAAAAGGAATGATGTGGATATACAAAGTTCCCGCTTCAAGTCCTTTTCTCCCCAAACTGAAAACAACAGCACCTGGAGAAATGGTCCACAGAAATGTCTTCCCAGTTCCTTTGGGACTCATCGGGGGCATGACAAGGTGATTTGCAACCTCTGAATCAGACCATTACATTCATGCAACAGTGTTTGGCTCTGCTACCAGGACTCGTCCCACCAAAATGGGCTGGACTACTCAAGGGAGGAGCTTTTTGGGTGGGACATAAAAGACTGGGATCTGAACCAGGCATTACTATTTGATCATAATAATATTTACAGTACTTAACTGTAGAGTAGTCCTTCTTTAATACTCAAATATTCAAGAACCATATAAAATAAAATTGCACATACGCCTAGCGACGTGCTATACAAGCCCTGGCCAGCAAGGCTTGGGGAAACAATAAAAAGGGTTAAATAAAAGGTCTGTGCTTCCAGACATCAGATATGGTTGGAGCACAAAAGGAACCCCTGAGGAAAAGTTGCACCAAAATTTACAGGAGAAGCACAAACAGTTCAATTTGTTTGTTTTGATGGTTGTCATAGGCAAAACAGAAATGCTAGCAGCAGTAAGGGAGAGCAAACAGGATATTTGGGAAGCAAGGCCCTTTCACTTATGTTCTGTTTCCAGACTTCAATCTCTATTTCATCCACTTGCATTGCAGACTCAGGCTTGCAGAAAGGCTAGAAAAGTATGACCCAGGTAGACTGTGTTTTTTAACATATCTGAGCCTGTTTTTTTAAAGACATGCTTACTATTGTCAACTCGAGTAGTGCCACTGGCAGCAGAACCAATTGTGAAGGCAGTGGGATGCACCATGAAGTTTTCCCAGGCCCAGTAACTTGACAAGCAAAACCTCTGCCAGTTCACAATCTCTGACACTTGATGAATACTGTATTCTGCCCTTAATTAGAGTTGGAGTAGTAGAGTACAACTGCCCTTAAATTAGGGTATGAATTATTTTCATACACGTGGCTATTCATACTGCGCATCAATCGTAAAGTATTTTAATGCCCTATGCAGTTGAAGATGACATCAGACCTTCTGAAATGTGTATTAAACCTCTGGATCACAATTCAAAGCATATGTTCTGCCTGATCTGCTAAGGACATAATGGTACAAAACTAGGATGCCTTTAATGAATAAAACACTAGTCACTGATACCGTGTACATTATATATACTTTCCACTTCACAGGCAAAGCAGTTACAGCTTTTACTGCCTGAAGCCATACTACATCGGACCGTGACTGTATCACATCTGAGAACATAAGCACATTGAGGTGGCACAGTCTTTGAACGGGAAACGTTGAAATGAAACCGAAGGTGCTGCCCAAAGCATTGCTGGTGATCCCAGACCTGGCAGCTCGGCCTCTGAGTCAGCAGCAAACCCACACCGCAGCCTGTTCCTGGGGTCGCTATGCAGCTCTGCCTGGAGAGCCAAACCACATGTTGACCAGCACCTCTGCCCAAAAGAAATGCCACTCGACTTCTGATTGCCTGGCCAGATTTCAGTTTAAACAGTCGTACTCTGCCTACCTCTACTTCTCCAACAGTTTCAGCAGCGTATTATAACCTCATTATTTTTCTGCCCTAAACTATCATTTCATGTCCCTCCTCACTGCTAAAATAACTATGCAAAGGGCATTCCATGGATACTCAAAGTTGAATTATGGCTTTATCCTAAGCTTGCATTCAGCAGAGTGAATTTAAAGTACTTCAGCACAAGTTGCACAAGAAGACCCCCAGTGCCTGTTAGGAGCAGGCATGGGATCTACCAGTTTTGTACGTGGCAATGAGAGTCCTTTTCCTAATCAAGAAATTCTAAGGAAAGACAAGATGGAAATACATGAGAAATTAGCCCAAACCCTGTTGACTATAAGAGAATAATGCTTCATCAATACTTACATTGATTTAACCATAGTTACTCCAAATTGTTTTCAGAACAAATTTAATACAATTTCAAAGCAGCTTATTTTGGTGCAGTATCACCAGGGAGAGTGGTGGCTTTGTGATGGTGTTTGTTTTTGTTTTTTTTTTTTTCAGGATCCAACTAAACCAAAATAAACTGCTCCTCCAGTAAAAGATGAATGTTGATAGATAAACCTAAGATGGTGTAGATAAATCAGTATCTTAACCTGATGTACAGGTCTCTCAGTTTCCTTCATTCATGGTGTCAAGTACTTTGTGCTGACGTGTCTCTATGTGTCCAATACACAGGACCATGTAATGAGTATTTGCCTCATCACATGAGTCAAGGGTGCACAAGTGATGGGACTCCAAGGGCAGCTCATACCCCACCAGTGAGTCCCTCTCTCCCTGGGACCTCTGTGCGAGGTGCACCTGACCAGCAGATCACAGCTCAAACCAATCAGCAATAGCTGGACACCACAGGAGCAGATGGGAACTGCAAAACATCCATTTTCTGCAATGTCTGAGTCTCCTAGTCCATTCACAAATAGTGCATAAGCCATGTGCTGGGTTTAGTATAAATTCACTGAGCTTTTCTCAGTTCTACACACTTGTATTCTAAATTGAGAATGCCCATAAACAACTTTTGCACAAAGGTAAGTCTATTAGGCTTGGTTTTTTGCTATTTTTGTGTAAGAGTGCTTGAAGTTTACCCCAGTTGTATATTTATCAATAGGACAATCGGTCTTGCATCCTTCCCGTTTCTGGTTTAAGAACACAGAATGTGAGGGGTTTTGCTGTCACTCGTGTCTGTGCAAATCAGGCATAACTTCATTAAGTCAATGTAATTGCACTGATCAAAACAGACGTTGAAACATCTTAATTCAGATTATTTTGATAGAATACAGTTCATGCACTTAGATTTAACCTTATGAAAATTTCAACTTTTTATTGAAAAAAGAGTATGTTGATTTCCAGTTTTCAGTTAAACATTTCTCTCTCTCATCACATCTTTCTAGCAGAGCAAATATTTTTCAATTAGGCTTAGGAACCAGTGTTTCCTAAAAGAACTCTGATGAAGACTATTTCCAAAGCGTTCAGCTTTCCATTTCCTGATTCTGACATTTCATTCACTTTAGGGTAAACTTAGTCTGTCAGGAAAGGACTTAGTTTTTTTTTTTTCCAGAGCCCTCATAATCCAGGCCCTTTTTCCGGGATATAACACATCCTACTTTACTTGATTTCTAAGGTAGTACTTGTACAAATTCAAAGCAGATTGCTTCTTCTTCTCCTGTTCTCCAGCCTATTCTTAGTTATCCATACGAGTCTCAATACATCCAGAAAAGCTGCCTTTTGCTTTTTGGCTTTGGGAAGTGGGAATTATTTCTGAAGAAATTTATAAATATTTGCTCCGAATGCCTGAACAAATGAGTTATTTCCTGCAACTTGCCTCTTGATACCTTAAATCTGTTAGCGTTTTGGCATCAGATCCTCCGTTCCCTCAGAGTCTCATATCACAGCGTGAATTGATGGCTTATGAAAAAAGGACGAAGTAATCTCTGGAAAGACTGAGAACCGAGAAAAAAAAAAAAATTAAATAAAAATAGAAATGAAAACAGCTTAGGCTCATCTGGAAGCAGAGGCTGGGTTGAAGAAATGTTAGCCGTTTCTGGTAGCTCTATTATTCTGGTGGTTTTAACTGTTGTCCTTCCTACATCTCCAAAGGGCAGGTTTAGAAAGGTTTCGTGTTGGTGGGTCCCTGCCGGCTCTCGGGCTGCTGCTGAGGATTTATGAGATCCTCTCTGCAGAGAGGTCAAAACACACCCCAGGGAGAACAAAGAATTTGGTGTGTTTACGGCTGCTTCTCCACTCTCCAGCAGCGGTTTTGCTGCAGCTCCGCTCCCTTTGCTCCGGTGAGATGCGGGGCCAGCCTGTGCCGGATAGCCCACACAGCTCCCAGTCAGATGTGAAAAATATATTTATTGAACACTGAAAAACTGCAGTAGGTGCATTTAGCATGGGTAAGAGCCAGGAGGATGTCGGCTACATGGCACTGGGGGTGGGGAGTGACCGGTGGAGAAGTTGAATGCCTTATTCTCTAATGTCAGGACTGAGTTCCCCTTCAAAACCAGATTCACAGCTCCCAGTAATTCAGAGGAAACGCTACTGTGAATCGTAGGGGCTGAATATCCCTCAGACAATAGGAGTGCATGCGAATCTTAATTCCTGCAAGCGCTGCTCTGAAGCAACCAAAACTGCCAGGCTCTAGGTCATTTAAAGAGAGAGGAAATAGATCTACATCAGCTTGTTTCAGTCTTTCCTAAAAAGACTACGCTCCAGAAGCACTAACAAAGAAGCAGATGTAAGATTTTCTGTGACTTACTATTATTTATAAATCTCCTTGATTCATTATATGCCAAGCCTAAATTAATCCTCTGGTTTAGCAACAGAAATGTATATGTAGCAACCAATACGACATGCTAGGCATTTTGATTTATAGACAATTTTTGATAACATCAAGCAATTTTGCCCCTTTTGAATATTTTAGGCAGAAAAATAATTTTCTCAAAGAAAAGACCTTGGCTGACAGTTCCTGTTGCAAGGTCTTGTATCTAGCTGCTTCTGAAGGCTTCTGAGGAGTCAGGGAAAGCTGGCATAGTACGTGGTTGAGAACCGTACAGAAAAAGCACACACTCAGATGCACATGTGCACACACACATACACACATGCACACACATGCACACACTCACGCACAGACTTACGTAGAAAACTGCAAAGTATGTTCTTCTCTCCTCTCTCCTCCCTCCCATAATAAAATAAAATTAAATGGCACGAGTCCCTAATGATTAACATTCCCCAGGCTTAGCTATTTTGCTTATCCAAAAGACATCTTACTCCAGGTTGCCAGAGGCAGTGCAAACCGGGAACGACAGGGCAGCTGGCGTGCTATGGTGTAGTTTATTCTGTGCTGTAATCTCTGCTGCATCAGCCACAGATTTGAAGAAGGGGCGATGCTATTTACGCCGTGTATGTCACAACTTCTTGCTCAAACCATTGGAAAGTTCATGTGTGGAGGCTGATATTTTTTTTTCCTCCTCCCCTCCACCCAAACACTAATTGTTCTCGCTGTTTAATGAAAGTCAGCAAAGAACAGGATTTTAATTTAAGCTGTCAATCAAAAGTAATGGAAGAGCTAGAAGGCCTGACACTGCTTCTTTTCTGTGTGCTGAGTAAAGCTAAGTTAGGGGGTATGTTTCAACAGGAACAAGTAAGGAAGGACCCGGGCGAGAATAATTAGCAACCAGGCCTTATCTAGGACAAATATTACAAGGGAATAAAGCCATTCAAATATGCAGCTTATTTGCTGATGCTAGAGCAGATGCGACTTCTTTTCATGGGAATTAAAAAATAATCGAGGCAATAGAAATTTTGTTCCATGTTATTACAGTGTCTGGTAGAAACTCCGCTCTCGCCGAGGGCAAGAAAGTTAAACCCAACACAGGAGATGTGAAATAAATGTCTACGATCGTACACAGCATGGTGCTGGCCATAGCTGGGAGCCTGACTGACTAAGCGGGGCGACACAAAGCTATGGGTACCTGTAACCTGGAGGCCAGCCGTGCAAACCATCCATGGGACTATGCAGAAGCTGCCACCCCCTGCACTGAGACCCTTGGGACAGCCGGGACTCTCCCTTCGAGTTCCCCAGGACTTGTACATCCAAACCCAGCTCTAGAGCAGGCCACTGCAGTGGAGTAAACAAGCAGAGGTGAGTAAGGCGGATCCATCGTCCCAGGGGCACCCACTGAAGATGGAGAGAGGGAGGTTCTGGCTCAGGATGGGGTGGCAGGTCCCGGGACTTGGACTATCCCTAGTCACAGGGACCCTAATGCGGAGGGTCTTGTGTGCACATGAAAGGGAGGGGATGCTGCCTCATGCCTCTTCTATTCCTCTTCACGCTATTTTTGGAGGGTCTTTCAGGCTATTCTCCTCTCTCTAGTGCTGTGCCCTTTTTCTCCTGCCTGTCCCTCCTTTTGTGATTTCAAGAGAAAGTGGTTTCTGGTTTTATTGTCTGCTTTGACATTCATTTCCTACATGGCATAGGAGGACAACGTCTATAAAAAGCTATACATCTATCTATCTGCCTGTCTGTCTATCTATCTATCTATCTATCTATCTATCTATCTATCTATCTATCTATCTATCTATCTATATCTCATAGATGGAGAAATAACTCAGCCTTAAATGAGACACAATGCAACTCCTGATTAAATTGCCACATTAGTTATGTTTGACATGTTATAACCTTGAATACTAAGAAACTGAAAAAAAACCCAACATTTAAAAAGAAAAGAAAGCTATATGCAAATAGGAAGGATGATATTTATGTACCAGCTGGCATCAGGCTTCAATCATTGTGGCTGAGATGCTCAGTTTGACTCCTTCAGTTACTTTGTCAAAGGGCCACAAGTCCAACTTGCTTTTTACTTCTAGCATTCTGGGACTTATTATTTGCCATTCAGTGTTATTAATTCTGGCTGCCTGAACATTTTCATTATCAGAGGGAAAGGAGGAAACCAAAGATAACTTATCGGGCATTGTTCCCGTTTAGGTGCTCCTCTGAGATTTCCTTTTGACTGGAATGTATTTCATTAATTCGGGAGACATTCTGGCATGGATGTCTAATTAGATCTGCTTAATGGATTTCATGTCACAGAGGCATGTAAATCTTTCCATGAAAGACAAGGTTTGTATTGAGAGATAGTATCTTTTATTAGACTTCCAGATAGAATTGAAAGGAAGGGACAAAATTTTCAGTTTCTCTAAAAAAACCTGTAATGCTTTGCTACAAACTTTTCCTTAACTCTTCAAGGACTCAGAGCTACAAAGACCTGACCATGGCAGTCTCTTCACGGCCTTTGTGTATTAGCAATCACTTGTTTTTCACTAAGAGCTTTTGCCACAACTGTATTTTTCTCATTCTTCCAGAATTTCAGTCTTCTAACATTCACCTGTATCTTACAACTCACTGCACATTATATCCTATGAATGTTTATATTCAATTTTACTTGTTCAGAAGTGGAAGGGATCCCAGACAGGATTTCCTTCCAAGTTTCTATACCCAAACATCACAAGCTCCCAGAGATTACAAAATGCTACTGCGACTTTTGAGTTACTGCCTACTTGACTTTAATTCATATTCAGCAATTGCATACACTTGTCAATTTGTATGCCCAATATTGCTCTTAAAAATATCCATTCTTCCATCTTAAAATCTTTAGTAGAGTCCTAAAATCTTTAGAGAGAGAGAGGAATGGAGAAGGCTGAGGTTCTCAATGACTTTTTTGCCTCAGTTTTCATTGGTAAGTGCTCTAGCCGCACTGTCCAAGTGACAGAAGGCAAAGGCAGGGACTGGGAGAATGAACAACCGCCCACTGTAGAAGATAAAGTTCAAGACCATCTAAGGAACCTGAAGGTGCACAAGTCCATGGGACCTGATGGGATGCATCCACCCTTCCTGAGGGAACTGGCAGATGAAATTGCTAAGCCACTATCCACCATATTTGAGAAGTCGTGGCAGTCTGGTGAATTTCCCACTGACTGGAAAAGGGGAAACATAGCTCTCACTTTTAAAAAGGGAAAAAAAGAAGACCCAGAGAACTACAGGCCAGTCAGTCTCACCTCTGTGCCTGGCAGGATCATGGAGTAGATCCTCCTGGCAACTATGCTAAGGCACATGAAAATAAGGGCAAATTGTGCCTGACAAATTTGGTGGTCTTTTATGACAGGCTTACAGTGTTGGTGGATAACGGAATAACAACCAACATCATCTATCTGGACTTGTGCAAAGCATTTGACACTGTTCCACACAACATCCTTGTCTCTAAACTGGAGAGACATGGACTTGACGGATGGACCACTTGGTGCATAAGGAACTGGCTGGATGGTCGCACTTGAAGAATTCTGGTCAACGGCTCGATGTCCAAGTGGAGCCAGCGAAGAGTGGCGTTCCTCAGGGGTTGGTATTGGGTCTAGTGCTGTTTAACATTTGTCAGTGACATGGATAGTGAGATCGAGTGCATCCTCAGCAAGTTTGCTGACAACACCAAGCTGTGTGGTGTGGTGGACACGCTGGAGGGAAAGGATGCCATCCAGAGGGACCTTGACAGGCTGGAGAGGTGGGCCTGTGTGAACCTCATAAAGTTCAACAAGGCCAAGTGCAAGGTCCCACATATGGGTCAGGATAATCCCAAGCACAAGTACAGGCTGAGTGGAGAGTGGATTAAGAGCAGCCCTGAGAAGGACTTGGGAGTGTTGGTTGATGAGAAGCTCAACATGAGTCAACAATGTGAGCTTGCAGCCCAGAAAGCCAACCGTATCAGAATCATAGAATGATAGAATGGTTTGGGTTGGAAGGGACCTTAAAGATCATCTAGTTCCAACCCCCTTGCTATGCTGCATCCAAAGAAGTGTGGCCAGCAGGTTGAGGGAGGTGATTCTGCCCCTCTACACTGTTCTCATGAGACCCCACCTTCAGTACTGTGTTCAACTCTGGGGCCCTCAACACAAAAAGGACATGGAGCTGTTGGAACAAGTCCAGAGGAGGGCCATGAACATGACCTGAGGGCTGGAGCACCTCTCCTACGAAGACAGACTGAGATGTTCAGCCTGGAGAAGAGAAGGCTTTGAGAAGACCTTCTAGCAGCCTTGCAGTACCTGAAGGGGGCCTACAAGAAAGCTGGAGAGGGACTTTTTGCAAGGGCGTGTAGTGATACGGCAAGGGGCAATGGCTTTGAACTGAAAGAAGGCAGATTTAGATTAGAGATAAGGAAGAAATTTTTTACAATGAGGGTGGTGAGGCACTGGAACAGGTTGCCCAGAGAAGTTGTGGATGCCTCATCCCTGGAAGAGTTCAAGGCCAGGTTGGATGAGGCTTTGAGCAACCTGATGTAGTGGAAGGTAGGTTGGAACTAGATGTTCTTTAAGATCTCTTTCAACCCAAACCATTCTAAGATTCTGTAATTCTGTGACTTGCTGTGCCTGGCTTGGTGGCTTGCATGGTCTCACGAGAGCAGTGCAAAACGCACCCACAGGCCATTTCCATCCTTCAGCTTAAGCTTTCTTTTTCTCATGCTGGAGACATTTAAAGTAACTGACAAAGCAGATTCTACCTAATGTATTAGATACTGTATAGGAATCTGTAGCTAATTTATGGGGGTTTTATGCCTGATGCTAGCATATTCTGCAAAACGTGAAATATATTGCTACAATTTGGAAAAAACTTCAGCTCTTGTAATAACTAGTTTGATATTATATTCCTTGAGGTCTCAGGATGCTTACAGTTCAAAAGGAACCGCAGATCTTCTGTTTTGGGAGATATTACAAAAACTCTGGATCCATCTTGCAAGCTTCCTCATAAACTTCCAACCCCTCTTCTAAATACACATCTTCAAGTAGATCCCATGGCAAGTTGCATGAGTTTATTCTTTGTGGCACCAAACCCCACATCGTAACCCACTTGTGTATGACTTTACCTTCACAAAGTCCTGTCTGTGTGTCCGTAGGTCATAAAAATCGCCTCTTCTATATGCAAAAAGCACAGTATTGTGATATATTCTCAAAAGAATGGGCATTCTGTTGTGGAAAACTTTCTTAGCTGTAGAGACTAGAAGTTAATTATCTCACATATAGTCTTCTTTTGCAAAGAACGGGGGGAGGGATAAATCAACTCCTGCCCTCTCAAAAGATAGCTTTATGTTTTAAGCACATTCAGTTATGTGTCAAAACTGGTTTTAAAAATCCTCAGTTTTAGGATATCTCAGTGCTGATTTTGGAAGATTAGGTAATAAGAAACCTGTAAAAATCAGAGCATTCAAGATGTTTGGAATTTGGCACCTGAAAACAGAAGCTGTAGAAGTGTTTTCCTTATGAACAAATTAATTTGAGTTTTAACTAACTTACGCTTATTAAAACTTAAAATTAAGCACATCTGATACCTAATACCATCATACCTTAAAAGAATATTGCCTTTCTATTTTGCTAAATTACATCCTTCCCCAAGTCTAAACAAGGAAATAAACTTCCCCAGTGAACATCATGTTACGTCCTTTGCAATATTGATAACAGTTATTCAAAACGATATCTTTTCATGGCTCTTCACGGAGACATAAATGAAAGGGGGGTTTTGGTATACAAAAGCTCAACTGAGCAGATTTGTAAAAAGCAAGTACATGCTGATATAGCAAAATCTTTAAATTGGGTAAGCTGGAAACTGGTTGCCACGCTTATCCATTATCCCCAGACACAAAGCCCATAAAGGGTTCAACTTCAGCCCACATCAGTAATGACTACAAGCCATTAGTGTAGGTAATGGCTGCTCGGTGGCCTATAGGAAATGAATGGATGGTCTCAGTTCAGTTCACGCAGGACAGGCGGCCACATCACAGAAACCACCGAGCATTGCATGGGGAGGGAGACTGAGCTGACGTTTCTTCCCCAGAAGTCCCTTCCTTCCAAATGCATCCGTGTTGTACCCGGCAAGCGGACAGACAGACATTTTCCACTATCAATTAGCTATTTCTCCCAGACACGAAGCTCACTTTTAGGAGGGAGGAAGAAAAAAGTCTGGAGCCTCATGATAAGCCCAGGGGATTAATAAAGACAGTTTGGTTTACAGGATAAAGTAGAGCCTTTATCACCTGCAGTTCA
This sequence comes from Tauraco erythrolophus, assembly GCF_009769465.1. Lineage (NCBI taxonomy): Eukaryota > Metazoa > Chordata > Aves > Musophagiformes > Musophagidae > Tauraco > Tauraco erythrolophus. The sequence continues at coordinate 67,208,429 of NC_141465.1, read as the reverse complement.
ATCTACTAAAGTTAAAAATACATGAAATCACAGGACTGGCTTCAACACCACATGAAATAAAAGGCTAAAATACAGTCTGTATTTGGAGAAGTATTTCTAAAAGATAAAGAAAGAAGGATACCCAAGACTGAAGGTCACACTAGGCATTCCTCCCACCCTGTAAAGCTTAAAGTACTTAACATAGTGTTGTAGTAACAGAGAGAATAATAGTTGTCAGAGATTTTCTTTAAGAACATAGACGAGGGAGAGGGATAAGTCCAGGAGAGAATCTCAGCTTCACAGAAGTGGAGGGAGTTAGAAGCTTTCAAATTATCTTCTGTTTGCCTGCTGCTTTGGACATTTTAATTTTTCCCTAAAACTTAAAGCCTCCTTCTAAGCTTCTGGTTTCTTCAGGATGCAATTTATCACAATCTTATTTTATTTTGAAATGCACCAAAGCGTCGAGGCAAAAAGGGAAGATGAACTCCGTTTAATCCCCCTGTTGCACTGCAGTAAGAGCAAGCAGAAAGGGAGGTGTAAGTTTACGAGGAAGGCAGGAGAAGAAATGTGAACAGAGTAATCTCATTGCAACTGGGTTTGGAGATTCTGAAAAGGCAGTAATAAGCTTCCAGAGCACAGCTGTCTGGTCGCAGAGCAGAAAACCACTTCCAACCTCAGCTTGACATCATTCGGCATCTCCCTAACTGGCAGGACAAAGAATGCGCTGTTATTTTACATGGCTATGAAGTATATGCCACAAGAGATTTTAGCTGCAGTGAGGGCCAAGTACAGACATCAAAGGCTGACGTTTGGATGCAAAGAAGTGAGAAATGCACTTTATTTCTCATAATGAGAAATGCTACTTACGCTTTATCAAACCCTGGCTTCTAATAGGAGTTACATAACGAAAAGCTCTGCTCCTCTCTGCTGACTGCCAAATAGCTATCAAATATTAAAGAGACAAAGAAGAGCTCTGGAAGGGGGTTGTACGGTCACAGCGCGGCAGCCTTAATGTGCACGTGTGTGTGCGTGTGCCTCTGCGTGCATGAGCAAGAGAGTCTTTGGAGCAGGGTGGATCCTGAAGGCCGGTGAATAAACCTGTAAACCTCCCCACTCTGTGTTGCATTCCCACCATGCTCAGTTGCCCCAGGAGGCAGGAGTCCCAGGGGGGCCATGCAGGAAGGGAAAGAATTGGGTCAGGTGCTGTCTGCAGCCACTCTGCCAACCAAGTTAATGGGCTGCCAGGCACGGGCTGTCAATAAGCCCAAGCCCCTGAGTTCCACAAGCAACGTGGCCTGTCAGAGACAGCAGCAGGGGCAGTCCCCAATAGTGGGGACTTTTTGAGATCCAGTCATGGAATAACAAAAAAATCCCAGCTTTCTCCTACAACAGTAGCTGCTTGCTGGCTCCTGTCATTAAAATAAATCTTGCAGGTTTTCCAAGAGAGGAGGAAGGAAAAAGGAGGCTGCCTCTTGGATTCTTGATACTCGGAGTTGCTGATATTGGGGTTGTGCCCAGAAGACCCAGAAGCATTGGGAAGAAGATGAAAGATGAGGGGAAAACTCTATTGGGCATCTTCAAGACTAATCTTCAGTTTAAATATACTTTCTTGTAGTGCTGAGTTAGCAGGGAGGTAAGCCCTCCTGACAGTGGATGAGGCTTTTCAAGTGGATCAAAGACCTGGAAGGCAAAGAGGAGTGGGATGGTTCCACTGAGTTCCAGGTAGTTTTGTAATAAGATGAAGTATAATTTGAGTTCTTTTGTACTCTGTGCTGACATAGCCATTTTCATGGAAGGAATAAAAACAACTTCAGGACTTGTGGGGAGCAAGACAGAACTGCTGACTGCTTGATATCCAGTAGTTCACTGATCAGTACAGCCTAGTCAAAAAGTACACTGGACAGGTATATAAAAAAATGCACTACAATCAACTATACTTTTGAATTTTTTGATCCTGAAGAAAAAGAAAAGAAATAAGGAAAAAAAAAGTGAAGCTGAAGAGTATAAAAAATGCTACTCCAATATAAACACTGTAAAACATCATTTTTAGAGAGTGCCCCAAACAATGAAAATTAAATTTGGATCTGAACTCGAACAATGTCACTATTGGGTAATTGGAGGTCTGAGTGTGAGACATGCTACTATAGGCTCTATCTATAAGGCACTTATCCCAGAATTCAGGGTATTTATACTTGAGGTTATTGTACTCTGGTAGAAATGCAAAAACGAGAAAGGATTTATCACAAAGTTTACATTTAAATTGAACCTGCTTTGACAAATATAGACATGTATTGAATAACTCAGGATTCCGTACACGTAAATGTTGGAATTTCTGTTTAATAAAGATTGATAACATTAGTGTGGAAGAACCTTATTTTGTTTATATACTGTGTAGTATCATGTGTGTGTAAGGTTTCTTAATTTATCCATAAGCCTTTGCAACAAGCAAAGTTGCTACTGAATTTCTGAAACTCTACATAGTAAAAATATTTTCAATTATCAACAACAAAAAAAGAGATTGATCTGTTACTGGTTAATGTCACCAACAATTTGGTGGGGAGACCTCTATGAATAAGAAAAAGAAGGCAGTCCCATATTCACATTTTAAAGATAATGAAATGTCAGATCTAAACCAATTGCTTACATGACTCCCAAGAACCACAAACAGAAGAAAAAAAAAAAAGACAGAAAAAGTATGCTAATGTGTCCTCCTCTGGAAAGTAATTAATGAATAAACAAAAACTAGTCAGTTGAAGGCAGCAATGTTTTTGATAAAAGGAGAAATTATCCCATGAGAGTCTCTCCAACATGCTTAGCAATGTCTTGCACAGATTTTTGCCATTCATCTGCTCTTTAACTGCTCATTTTTGCCATACCGTCTAAAACCCGAGGGCAGGTGTTGAAAACTGTCCATCTTATGGTCTGCCTTTGAGGCAACTAGGCCCCAGAATAGAGTGTCCTTACCTAAAAATTAGTTTCTTCCCATTATTTTTTTGCCACACCCATACAACATGACCTACTAAGAGGCACCTCAACCCAGACAACCGGGACGAGAGGATCCAGCCCCACGGAGGACAGGGAGCAGCACGGCCCACAGCCAAGACCATACTGGACATGATGGCTCCCACTTCCACAGCCTCCTCCTTGCAGATCCACACCTGATCCCAGCCGATGCCCAGCACCCACTCTGGAGCAAACCACACAGTTCATGCAGCATGTTCGATCTTAAACTCACCTCTTCAGCATGTTAGTTTGACTTATGTTAGACTAATACTCCAAAGACATAAATTCAAGGAATAATGCCATATTTATGTATACAATGACAAGCCTTTTGCAGTAAATGAAAGCCCACCAACCTACAGTTAAGTTTAATTTGGCAGTGCCTGCCATGAAGAACTGCACTTTAATACTAACTGCTGGCATCACAGCTACACTCACTCGGTTTCATAATTCAGCCAATGTTAGTCCTTTCATCAAGCAGTTTGGTATACTAATGCGCTTTTTTTTCCCCAAAAAATCATCTATGCTTTTGGGTTTTCTTTGGATTGATTTTCAGTAGAAATTAGCCATGTTATGAATGGGGTATCAAAGGACAGACTGTTGACAGAGTGAACTCTCCCTTGTAGGTTTATGGCCAACGGGCATCAACAAAAGGAGTACAAAGAAAAGAGTATTTTTTTAACTACTACTTAAAAGCACCAACTATTCCCTGAAGCTCAGGTACTAGACTTAAATGAGCCAAGTAATAAAAAGAAAACTCAAATGATAACAGTGCAATCATCAATAGCAGGCAACTCCACATTTAGTGACACACCGAGACCCTGATTTTCTGCAAAGGTCTGCAGAGAATTCCCACATTGTTTTGCCCTTCACTTGTTCGAGGGTGCCTTGTTTAACAGCAAGAGTAACTACTGCTGTAGTTTCTTATGCTTCTCTGGAATATGATCAAAGACAGATCCAACAAGTAATTTTTGTAGTCTCACACAATTGCAGCCTGAATATCAACTTTTCTTTCAAGCACAACTATTTGCACTTGATTGTTTTCAACAATGCATTGAAAGCCAGCTGGAGCAGGAAGGACGGACAGTGCGGAGGATATACATATTTTTTACTCCAGACAAGTTAAACCCACAGCCTTATTATGCCTACCACTTCAGAGACATTAAGTAAACCTTTGCTGAAAATCTATCTTAAAAACTGTCAGTTATGCTTCATTAGTACTATCCCTCTTTAGTTACATGCAGTAAGGTATATGTCTTTTCCTGTAATAATGTTGCCACAAATTAGCGGATGCCCTAATTACTCAGCATGGCTGCAGGGCGCAGAGCACAGGTTGGGCTGCAGCACCAGCGGTCACCATCCAATTGCTCCCTTGCCATCAGTGCTCTGGCTTGAACAATCCCTGTTCCCTCTCTCTTTTTCGTTTTCTTTTTCTCTAGAATAATTCCCCCCCTTCCCCCTCTAACTCATTATTTCTCCTTTACCCACACACAGCTATTGTATGAGCTTGGGCTGATATCTGGGTTTAATTAACCATACTTGTATAATGTAGCAATACAATTTCGATATGACTGCTATGTTAGAAATAGCAGAGTAATATAATGGTCTACTGAAGCGTAGCATTGTCTGTTAAATTGAAGGTGCAGCATCTCCTAAAACACAGCAAGCAAAGCCACCCACATACTTCATGTACTATTAAAACATCTTTATTCAATTTCACTCTCAAATAGTCTTCTGAAAAGAAAAACTATATCTTGTAAAAACATAAGGTGGCCTGAAACTAAATGCATATTGGCTTCTGATGAAAAAATGCCCTCCTGTCACCAGCTGGAAAATTATCCACTCAGCACAGAAAAAGGTACTGGGACAAAGGACTGTAGCAAGGAAAACCATGTAATGACTTTGGCGTGAGAAATATTGCCGCTCATGTGCATGGTCACACATTGCTTGATACCTCTGGATGCTTTCTCATTTTGTTATTTTCATGATCTCTAATGTCCTGGGCACACATACACACACACGCACAAGGGGAAAAATACTTCACCTGTCTCAACTACTCCGTGTTGATCAACATGTTTCCAAGCATTTCTCAGTCCAAGTACACAGGTAACATTCTTCTGCTGTCACCAAGAGAAAAGTCAAACCACTGAAGTTACATGCATAGATGAAGTCAGGATGACAAAGGAGAGATTATATTTAAGCAAATTTTGTTTAGACATAGTTAGGGATGTTTAAAATCTTCAGGGATCTGAGTGCTGGAGCCAACTCAGAAATAAATGTTCCTGCTCTTGCCTGCAGTAAGATCAGCACAGTGCTGTTAGGAAGATTCTTTATGAAAAACCTCTTTATGAAAGCATGAAGCATCGACCTTTTCCCTCATCCCGTTCTAAAGCAAAACCAAGGGGTTTTGAGTTTTCCATAACAGCTCAGTAGTTAGGGTGTTAAGTCAGAACAGGACCAGCCAGGCATAGCTGCCTGCTCTGCCCAATTCAACCCAAGCATCTGAGCATTGGTCTCTCAGGTCTGAGGGAAGGGTCCTAAACATAATGTCCTGCCAGCAATTTTCCAAAACGGTTTGGTCCAAACCATTCAGTTTTCTACGAAACATGATATCTACTGTGCCAAAGTGAGTCCAGCATTGCAGTGTGGAGACAGTACCCACACAAGACTGGGAAACCAAGGCTCATGGTCCAGGCCAGGAGAGTACAATACTTCATGGAATGATGTGGGAGAGCTGCAGCAGGAGATATCAACAGCCATCGTGGGGAGTGAGTGAGAGTCCAAATCAACACAGATCTCCTGATCAATCCTACACAGTCTTCTGATCCCCTTAACCATTTCCCCAGAATGGCCAAATACATTGTCTCCTTTAACCATGCTAATACATCAGTGGCAGGTCTCAGGACCCACCTGGCCGTGTCAGTCAGCAATGGTTATTACAGGCAGACATGTTGTACCCTGTCACACAAACCAACACTGATGGAGACCTTCAGAACTCCACACCACACATCCTCAAAGGCTTTTAATATCTAGCAGTGCACAGTCACTGAAGATCTGGACGTCAGCTGAAGATCTAGAGAGACAGATTAGGGAATGATGACCTTAAAAAGAGAGTGCAAAGTCAGGTCTTTCTAATCTCATCCATCAGACTATGGCATGGTTTTTTCCACCTTCCAGCAGATTGCCTTTCTGTTGCCTTTCTCTGTGACTGCTTCCTTAGCACCATTTCTGTGAAGCTGTCTCTCTATTTGCAGTACCATCTTTCAGTGACTAGCAACACTCTTTCAGCTACCGGAATTCAAACTGGGAAAATCAAAGACTCCAGTGGCCATTCTGGTCATGGTGGACAACAGGGCCTCCCAGTACTTGCCTCTCTGTTTTAGTCAGGAGCAGAACATGCCAGTCTGGCTGCAAGGCAATCCTAAAAAAAGTCTGATGCAACATTGCGGGGCTGGGAGGAAAACGTTCTGCTTTCCCTTTGCCGATTTGTATAACAGTAATGACAAGATATACAACACTCAAGTCAGTTTGGTCAGATGGTCATATGGATTACAGAATATCCCAGAAAGCATGTGGATGGCATGGGTCTGGGTGCTCTGACGTGGATCATGAAGCACTTTGTGAAGCGCTTAGCAAGGAGCAGGGCTGCTGTGCAGCTGGGCTGATACTTGTGTTTTGAACATTGAGCAATCAGTAAATGCCCTTTGATTTTGTATTCAAAATATTTAAATTCAGGGATGCCTGAGCTGCTATGTTTTATGGTCCATCTGCAGGTGTGTGGCTCAGACTCTCATATGATACAGCCTATGAGAGAGGGGCTACGATGGCAAGGCTGTCCTTCCCTTGCAAAGCAGGGACTTCTTCCTGTGCCAGGGTGGCATATGTGGGACGGTGCACTAAGGACAAGACAGTAGTGATCACCCAGTATAGTCAACCAAAAAGCACTTAATAAAGCCTAAGAGCCATCTAAATCCAGCCTGCTGCAGTTTGCCACTTCAAAGTCAACATTCAAAGGCAAAACCTCTCCGATCACAAGACTCTCCACGTTGCAGATGAATCTCCAATTAGTTTCATTAGGGCAGCTGGCAGCCAGGATGAGATTTGCCAAGCCGCTAACTCCATAGTTGGCAGTGCAGTTTTATCTGTTTAGGAAATAGGCACCTTCGCTCTGAGGTGTTACCAGAACAAAACACACTGTTGAAGTGCCTCTGGACTTCTGCTGTCATTGGAAAACTGTGCCTGCAAACTGGTTTCCCTTTGCTGCCCAGAACAGGTGCTGGGAAAGTTTTAGAAAGACATGAGAAAAGCCTTTTATCAGCCTTATGTTTTTCTGATTTGAGGTTTTGGCCCTCAAGCAAAATCCCTACTATTAAGAATCTATGTTCCTCTATTCTACCTGTCCACAAGCTATTACATAGCAGCCTTTATTACAGACAAGAGGCAAGACCATGACTAGAGTTGAACTGGCATAAGTACAGAGTGGATTAATTCTGCTCCAGCAAATGAAGTTTGCCTGGATTTACAGTGATGCAGGAGAAGAGACTCCCATCTGCTTCTTCTCTTCCACCAAGGGAATTTGATAGCAAAGCATGACCATTAGGTGCCCGAGGAAAAAATATATGTTAGAACCCCATTCAGAAATAGTCATGATCTTCATTGCAAAATGGCTCAATAAAAGAGTAATTTGGGGAACATAAGACATTCCATTTCATATTTTGTGGACAATAACATCGAGTTTTCACTGTCTGATTTATGGGTTTGTTTCAAGGTATTCAGTGCTAGCTCTACAGTCCAGTTAAACATGATTTGTGCTATTCTGGAAGCCCAGAAAGGATTCAAAATAGACAACTGAGGATTCTTTTCACACCAGAAAATTCTCATTTGGCACAGGACCAACACAGCCAGCTGTACGCAGTGTATGGGACCTGTCAGGGACACTGCTGAGCGAAAAAGGCATGATCAGACTGCAAATTACAGCAACCAAGTCATTGTTTTTAAGGTTCCTGCCTCCATCTCGGACATCTTTGGATCTTGCACCGGCCAGTGCTGGTGATGTCTAGTACAGCTGCCTTGGAAGGGAATATGATGATGGAGGCAACAACAGTCCATGATTTGATGTGATAAATTAACACAGAGCAGAGCAGAACATGCTCTCCACAGTGGCAGGTGGAAAGCCGAATGCAGAAGGGGCCACTCTACCAAACTAATGAGCTTCTCCCTGGGACGTGGTCGGCATCGGGGCCAAGCTGCCCTTGTTCCAGGCGAGCTTCCTCCAACAGCGGGTTTGGCAGTTTAGCCATGCCCGTGCCGGGAGCTCTGGCTGGCAAAGCCCTGCCAGCCACAAATCATATCTTATCATAGCTCAGCTCAACAAGGTTATGCTGGCAAGAAGCCCCAGAGTAGACTGGGGCCAAGTCTTGTTAGAGAGCCATGCTATTAGACTGTACATTTCGGATAATTAAAATTGTTAAAACTTGTGAGCTGGCTAGACCTTGCAGACTGAGAGCACCGAAATACACATCATGCTGTCACTGTCACCTGATACTGAAACTTAGCCCATCATTAAAAGAAGCATAACCCTGCACATCATGGCAAAGAGTTGCTCTACCTTTCAGGAAATGCAGTCCCACCAGGAATACAGCTCACCGAGGGGCTGGGGACATGAAGCACCCAAACTACTGCTTCTCTGCAGCACCATGGGGCCGCTTTGGAGCGACAGGCTCCAATTTTCAGGTATTTCTATTGTTTTCTTTATTTTTTTGTTACCATTTTCTCTTGAAAGCAGATGCTTTCCACAGAAATTTTTTGGCCAAAATCCCAGTGTTTTCACAAAAATTGCTTTGAAGGAAGTTTTTGAGCCTTTTTCATTAAGCGCACACATTCAACTTGCAATACAAGACTGTGAAGTGATGCCCAACTGTCAACCATGTGCTTCCTTAGATTAGAGATGCTTCATTTTGACCAGAGATAAAAGTGAAAGAACTAGCCTAGTTAGCTCAGCAGTTTTGACCAGACATGTGGATAAAAGAAACCTAAATTAATTTAAGCTGTTCCACATTTACTCAAACCTTTCCACTACCTGAACATATTGATGTCAAACGTGTTCTATTCCTCGTACTCTCATGCTGCTCTGCAGCAAGCAGATCTTCTGTACTTTGCTGTGATCCAGCACTGCTTGGCTATACCGTTAAATAAAAGCAGACCAGGGAGCGAGTCCAAGTGCCGGCTCCTGATGTCTCGCCCCTCTTTGCTGTTCGCCCACTGCCTGCTCTGTTTTGGTCTCCTCAAGACAGTCTCTGGATGTGGTCCTGGGATATGTTGCTGCATCCCCTAAGGTTGGCGGGGTGAAGACTGCCCCAGATTTATCTGTGCCCTCCTTACAGCATTGCTCCTCTAATGTTATGTCAGCACATCATCATGAGCGTCCTTAAACTTGCTCTCCTTCCATAGCTACAAGGAATTGAACACAGGTCCTCCATTTCATGTTACCAAAACACTACCCTAGAGCTCTCAGAGACCTGGAACTAAAAAGATGCACAAGAAATAATAATTGTGTCTTAGGATCAACAAAGACCATATGGGGGCTCAAAGGAGATTTGAGTCTGAGGGCTATCTGGTGCAGATGTGGCCAATGCGCTCCTGAAGGGCCCCTCAGGTTTGGCAGGAGCAGGCAGCGAGCACTGTCTAAAACGGAGGCATTTAGGTTATACAGATGTTGCCGTGTGTGTGTGTGTGTGTGTGTGTGTGTGTGTGTTAAAAATAACCAACTACTTCAGCAAGTTATTCTTGTTTCAGCTTCTTTAAATGTTTGCATTAACATCCATTAAGATATCAACTAGCTCAAACAGATTGACATGGTCAAGAAACGTACTTGAAATTAAATTTCTTATTGATCTCCAATTTAATTTTAAAAAGCTCTACATTAATGGGTGACATCTTAAAAGACTATTTAATACTGATATTTCTGTATTTTTTGCATGACTGAGGAATGAAAAAGACGAGAGACAGTATTTTCCTCTTCAAAACTAAAAATAATCGCCACTAGATAAACTTAACATTTTGTCAAATTAGGAGATCCAATTATTCAAAACCAACAGTTCAGCTAAAGGGCTGTCAAAATGCAGTCTTTTGAATGTAGATATTTTTAAGTTGTTACTTTCTTAAAGGACTTGATAAAAGGAGATTCAAAAACTTTAAGCAGTCCAGTTAATGCACTCTCTATTTGAAAAGCCGAACTATGGCAAATAAGCTTCAGAATGGAGACTGGGACACACATGACTTTTTGAAGACTTGCAGAAAACTTATCATATTTACAGCACATCTAACTTCATGCTTTATTAGTGTGACCTCAGTTTTCATAAAGTGTGAAAATGGATCTCCAACGTGAAATCTATTTGGCATTTCAGCCTTTCAGCTGCAATACTACTACTGAATAAAGAATGTAGATTGCTTTCCCACTTTCATTCTCCTAATGATCAGTGTGCAGCTGAAGTACTTCTAGCTTATTATTAATATCCATTTGAACTAAAGTTTTTAACTATGCATAAATACCAGCATGTATTACTATTTTTTTTCCCCCATCATGCAGAGGCAGGTTGAAGTCATCTGCTGAAACTCTGATTCAAAATGCCTCCATGGAGGAGGATCCATGCACAGACCATGCCTGAAGGAGACATCTGCATGGGTGAAAACTACCCCTGTGGGCTCTCGCCTTCCATCAACACTTATGTCTCTGTGAAAGAAGTTAAATAAAATTGCATAAGGAGAAGAAAAGTAGAGGCCAATAGCAGTGCAGATGAGTGAAAACCTGTTTGGGGATGAGACTAGCAGCCATGGAGGTTTGTGCTGGAGAGGAGGCAGCAAGGAAGGAAGGATCTGGGCTCCTGTGGCACAGCTCAAAGCCACAGGAACTTCACCGACTTTAGAGGGCTGTGAGTCAGCTCCTCATGAGGAAGCAGGGAGGAGTGGCACGGCAGTGTTGTCATTGCTTAAAAGAAAGCACAATCTGTTATTGCTCCTTTTTAGTGTAGCCTAAAGCGATAGGACAAAAGGTAAAGTTTTTAAACTAAAAGAGAGTAGATTCAGATCAGATATAAGGAAGAAATTATTTACAATGAGGATAGTGAAACACTGGAACAGATTCATAGAATCATAGAATCATAGAACGGTTAGGGTTGGAAGGGACCTCAAAGATCATCTAGTTCCAACCCCCCTGCCATGGGCAGGGAAACCCTCCACTACACCAGGTTGCCCAAAGCCTCATCCAACCTGGCCTTGAACACTTCCAGGAATGAGGCATCTACAACTTCTCTGGGCAACCTGTTCCAGTGCCTCACCACCCTCTGAGTGAAAAATTTTTTCCTTATATCCAATCTAAATCTGCCCTCTTTCAGTTTAAAGCCACTGCCCCTTGTCCTATCACTACATACCCTTGTAAAAAGTCCCTCTCCAGCTTTCCTGTAGGCCCCCTTGAAGTATTGGAAAGCTGCTATAAGATCACCCTGGAGCCTTCTCTTCTCCAGGCTGAACAGCCCCAACTCTCTCAGCCTGTCTTCATAGCAGAGGTGCTCCAGCCCTCGAATCATCTTCATGGCCCTCCTCTGGACCCGCTCCAGTAGCTCCATGTCCTTCTTGTGTTGGGGACTCCAGAGCTGAACGCAGTATTCAAGGTGGGGTCTCACGAGAGCTGAGTAGAGGGGCAGAATCACTTCCCTCAACCTGCTGGCCACGCTTCTTTTGATGCAGCCCAGGACACGGTTGGCTTTCTGGGCTGCCAGTGCACATTGCCGGCTCATGTTGAGCTTCTCATCCACCAGCACTCCCAAGTCCTTTTCCTCAGGGCTGCTCTCAATCCATTCTCCGCCCAGCCTGTACTTGTGCTTGGGATTGCCTCAACCCACGTGCAGGACCTTGCACTTGGTTGGCCTTGTTGAACTTCATGAGGTTCTCACAGGCCCACCTCTCCAGTTGTCAAGATCCCTCTGGATGGCATCCCTTCCCTCCAGCGTGTCCACAACACCACACAGCTTGGTGTCATCTGCAAACTTGCTGAGGGTGCACTCAATCCCACTGTCCATGTCTCCAACAAAGATGTTAAATAGCACTGGTCCCAGTACTGACCCCTGAGGAACACAGATTGCCCAGAGAGGTAGTAGATGCCCCATTCCTGGAAACATTCAAGGCCAGGTTGGATGGGGCTGTGAGCAACCTGATCAAGTTGAAGATGTCCCTGCTCACTGCAGGGGGGTTGGACTAGATGACCTTTAAAGATCCCTTCCAACCTAAACCATTCTATGATTCTATGAAAGGCCATTGTCGCTGGAAAAGGGTCACACTCAGCAAGTGGAGCTGTACTACAGCAGTATGTGAAGCATGCTGCACTCTTCTCCATCCTGGCAAAGAAAGTGTTCACCAAAGTGGGTTTCAAGCAGAAAGTCCTCCCAGAAAACAGCTTTAATTGTGTGCATTCAGATAAGCAATTATACTTAAGGCTATTATGCCAGTTACCCAAAAACAATACAAATAGTCATCTTGCTGACAGATAAAACACACGGTGCCAAACTTCTTATAACAACGGGACAGGCTATTAATCCCATTCAGTTTTGATGATATAATGCCACAGAATATATTTCTGTCCACATTACTGACAATTAATGTAGCCTGCACACTGAGAGGGAAAGCTTTGTGTTCAAGGGGAGTAAAATTTCCATGTAAATGTGGGACAAAGGTTCCAAACTGATGGCAAGCCTGAAAAGAAAAGATTTACTACTCGACGTGCATTTTGCCAAAGAGAATTTTTTCTAAAATAGTAGTAATAGTAGAGAAATGTCCTGCCTGTTAACTAATTGGATTTGTGCAATTCAGGCACCCTAATTTATACGGAAATGGTTTGCCTGCCTTCCCTCTTTTCAGCCTGGCAGATGGACTAGGCAAAAAATGTGAATTTCATGCAGTCATTGCTACTCGTAGCCCACTTAATTCACAGGCCTTTGTCAAAACTTCTTTAGTCTAGATTAAAAGAGAGGGTACAATATCTATCATAACCATCTGGACTGAAATTTGTCAATCTGGACTGATTGGACAGAAGCCTAAGCTGTACTAAAGAGCAAAACCCTATTTGGGCTCAATGGAAGGAATTCAAGCACAATGAAGCTGAGGAGCTCCAGGCGCTGGGCACATTGAGCCCTGCTCTCTGCTACTCAGCTCTTTCCCTGTTCACGCAAATAGAGATGGGCAAGTGGAAAATATTGGAAGATGTTAGCGTTTTATATCCTTTTTTGCTTTTTTCTCGACAACCGGCAGTATTCATACAAAGTGGGAAGGAATTAAGAACACAGTCCGCATGCTTTACTTTTAAAAAATGAGAAATCGATTAGGTGATGTACCGTCAAAGCATCACGCTTTCAGCTAAGAAAATTCCTTCTAATGAAAACATACTGCCAGTTGCTGAGCACAGTTAGTGTATTGACTACGTATTTAGGATTCATCAAAGCTCCAATGTGCTCAAAATGCCTCTAACACGGTGTAGAGGAACCAGTCTGGAGAGGTGAGGGGCAGGAGATCAGCCCGGGTTGGCTGATGGGTACATTTCTCTCTGATTTCATTTGCTGATAAGCAGGGGTCTCCACAGATCCCCAAACTCCTCATGAAAATGAGCAGCAACCATTCAGAAGGTATTTGTTAACATCTTTATTTGCAAAAAGCAGCCAAGTCTTTTTTTTTTTTTCATCTACACGTACCTCCTGAGGGCTATTCCCAGCTTTTTAACCTCCAGAGTGAATTATCATGGCAATCTCCACACAAAGCAGCATTCACATGCCATCTGCAAATAGTACCAGGGAGAATATCAGGTCTGCAGCCTCCTCATCTTCACCCCATGTAGATGCTCCTGCCTTGACTTGGCCTTTCTGCGACTCTGCAACTGAAGTGATCGTCTTAAGCACTAGACCTGGTTGACAAATACATCTTAGTATTTTCAGTCACGGACTATGGATTTTACTCTCCAGCTTGGCTTCCCCCAGAGAAAGAAGAGATGAGTCAGCTTTGGATTCTACTGTGAACTTAACAGTTCTCCCAAGATTTTTCTTAAAGGTTTGGGCAGGAGCTGGAGGGTGGGTATGCCGAAGTCTACAGTGAGGACCATCTGTTCTACATAAAAAATAAATATATTTTTTTAAATTATACTAAACGTGTTTGGATTTTAGGTGGGCAAAAATAGAATACATATAAATAAATAATGAAGTTCCTAGGGGCAAAACAGCTATGGAAACGTTTTGTTTGCAATTCTTCACTGAAAAGAAAAAATATACCAAGGTCAGACACCTGATGGGAAAAGCGAGGGCAAGCAAAGTTGCCCGGGGAACACACTTCTCTTGCAGATGCTCTGTTTTCAGTTGACCAGTGCTAAACTGTTGGCAGCACACCAAGAGGTAACACATCTACTGCCGCCCTTTCCTATAAAGTGGCCGGCTCCTAGGAACCCAGCTGAGCCATAACACTTCCCTTCCAGTCTGCACACAGCTCGCAGCAAAGCAGCACCAACACAGCTGTACATAGCTTTATAACGAAGTTTTTTTCAGCCATGTCATTCTCCCATCTCATACCAGTCATAAATCCTCTTGCAATTCAAAAGAAAGAGAGTGAGAGATGAAGAGAAGCAATGTAAGTATCATTAGAAAGGCAACCTCATCTCTCAGGGGCACGTTGATCCCCAAAGGGCTGTGTGAATAAGCATCTAGCTTTCCATTCTGGTAAATCTCCACCAAGACATCTTCATCTTCATGGCCGGTGGGTAAGAAAGCAGTGAGGCAGGCAGGGACAAGTTCTCTGGAGGATGTTTCGTCTGCTGACTACAAGCAAACACACCCCAGGCTGGTTGGCCATGCCAAAGCCCTGACCCTCGCCATGGATGCCGATGCTGTGTCAAACACGGGATCTGGCATCCATGTGCACATCAGCACAACACCACTCTGGTATAAGGTGCTCGTGCTCAGACTGGCCAGAAAACGTCTCTTCCCCATCCTCTGTGAGCTATGGAGCCGTGCTCCCCAATACAGTGGTGCTCCTTGGCACCCAGCCTCCCAGCAGAACATGTCACTGAAGGGCTTAGTTCAGAAAATGGCTCTTTACTGAAATGCAGAATCAGACTTCTCCTCTGAAATGGGTCATACTCAACACTGATGGCAAAGAGCGGGGGGAACAGCCACAAAACTGTTAAAACTTTAACTTCTGGGGTATTTTTAAAGTGTCCCACCTGCAGCTAAGTAATGAGGAAGGCACTAGGGCTTATCTCATTTCTTAGTGAGCAAACTTCCTTCAGGTGTGACACATCTGAGTTTGTCCCAGTGCCACCCTTTACTGCCAAATCAAATGCTAAGCATAAAGGTCTATTGCTGTGTAAGTGCCAGATTTTGAGAAGTGAGCAGCACGGTGGCAAAGCAGCACAGGAGTAGGTATTATCTCTTTGAAAATTGGATTTATGACAATTCGTTCTTCCAGTAAACAAATTTTAGTACAAAACGTGATTTGCATGACGTACACATATCTAACACACATGCTTTTGAAAATTTGAGCTGTGTATCTTATCAGATATTCAGGGTCAAATCTGTAGGTGGCTCCATTGACTTGAATAAATTGACTTAAAGCTTCTGAAGATCTTACATCTGATTTTGATATATTCTACTTTAAACAGAGTTGACTGAGAGTAGACTGACTCTGTTAAGCTGAAATGTTTTTATTCACTGAACAGAACTGATAATTACTTATTTTATGAACTGGTGCATTTAGTTTTCACTCATCTGACTTGATTCCATTATCAAACTTCTTTTAAAGATATCATTGTATACAGTTTGGATTGCAGTAAATTAAATTTTTCCTTTTTACCAAGTCTCTGTTTCTATGCGTTTCAAAG
This sequence comes from Tauraco erythrolophus, assembly GCF_009769465.1. Taxonomy (NCBI): domain Eukaryota; kingdom Metazoa; phylum Chordata; class Aves; order Musophagiformes; family Musophagidae; genus Tauraco; species Tauraco erythrolophus. The sequence goes on along the minus strand of NC_141465.1, from coordinate 67,192,540 downwards.
GAACACAAAAAAAAAGTTCTATATCTAAACAATACTGGGGTGAAAATACTTTGTAATAGTTATTTTTTTAACATCACCAAGACAGTGATGACAAATCATGAGGACAAAACACCTGGAGGTATAGATAAAACTGATAGTGTTATAACAAATAGAAACATCCTCAGAATAACTGCATGTAAATATTTTATTTTGGCTTATTTATCCTAGCCAAAATGCTTATGAACTTTGTATATACTTTCACTTTATCTATAAATAAGATTAGGAACTATTGTTTTTTCCAGAAGGATTACAAATCACATATAAACACAAAGCTAAGAAATAACTCCGTGTGTTAAGTACACGTAAAAGAAAACACATTACAAAATATTTTTACTGGCACAATATCTGGAGCTCCAAAGGAGAGATCAGGTTCCTTTTAACTACAGAATCAGGGAAAGAAGCAAGATTAAAACGTATCAAGGAAAGCGACAGGCAAATAGAGAGAGATGGGGATAACGATATGGTGAAATGAGGTACCCATATAGAGCTGCAGTCCCAGGAGCCAAGAGTGATCACCCGTCCAGAGGCAGAAGTCAGCAGCAAGGACCTGCAGGGCTCGCTCCCATGAGGAACTCGCAGGGTAACAAGATGCTGTCTTTCACAGGTTTTTTTTTCTCCACAAGTAAAAGGGACCGCATAGATGGAAGGGGTTAAGTATTTATGAGGAAAGCAGACAAGCAGTTATTAAGAGCAGTGCAAAGATAAGATTAGACTTGGATGATATAATGTGCTGATAAAGCTGGGGGAGATGTCTCCTACCCAGAGTGTTTTAAAGCCCTTGATCACTGTTGCAATGCTAACCAGTTAATTAGAGTTGGGACACATGTAGTAATTCACCAGGAAATGAAATTTCAAGGTGCCTTAAAGGAAAATGACAAAAAACTCCAGATTTTCACAGCACTGTTTCCAGAATGCTTTGATGTCCAGGTACCTTCCATAAAAATGAAGAAAGCAAAGGTATAGATTCCTGAAACACTGTGAGAAAAGGGCAGAGAAGGAAACACACTTTCCATACCAGAGCTGGGTCTTTCAGCTGCCATGCTCAACTTTGTGCTGCTAAGCAGAGACTCAGTTGGGACCTGCCATCCCCTGCCTGAAGACTCCCTCAGCCAGGCAGTACCAGCCTGGGCAGGGAGACGACTTCAGCCTCCTCCATCCACCCAGCTTGCTGCACGCAGCCACAGTGTACCTGCCTCTCTCATCAGGACACCGGGTGAGTACACAGCCACTGCTCTCACAGCATCTGCGCACAGCAATAACACGGTTGTGTACTACAGATCCCAGACTCTCTTGGAAGAAACAGAGAAGTCTGTGGACACAGGGAAGTGCATTACATCCTGTCCTCAGAGTGAGAAACTTGAGGTCTGGGTGATGCTGCAGCCCTCGTGCAGCAGCGGCGGCTGTTCGGCAGCGGGCTGATGAGCCGAGGACCACAGCTCCCTGGGCACCCACCGTTCCACATCCAGTGCCGCTGCAGAGAGCTCGCTTTCTTCCTCACTTAATGAATACTTCAGTAAGCTGTGCAAAGTGGGAGCACCGTCGGCAAAGCAAAAAGGGTATTCTGGGATCAGCCGCTCCCATTCATGTTTATAGGAACTGTTCCTGGAAACGGGTTCAAGTTCCCCCCAGGCAGTAAAGAGAACTGAGCCTCTCGGATCTTGGGTTAGTGGTATAATTATCTGCAACCGAGTAAAAAGGCAATGGGTTCACTCTTCCTCTTTGGTTTTCTAACCCAGGCTTTTATCTCATTTGCTTTTATTGCGGAGCTTGAAGATGAAATGTGACACAGAGAAAGGGAAAACACTGGAACAAGATGCATGGGGTTTTTTTCTTTCTTTTTGGGCAAGAAGGAATTGCTTTGGGTTGATTTAAACCTTTTTTTTTTTTCCCCCAATTGCTTGCTCTCGGTCAGAGAACTAAAGAATGAATAAGTGTGCTATTAATCGCAGTTTGGGATTTTATATCAAGCTCTCCTTGTTTTTATCTGCAAAATAAGTGATGCACACACACACACAAAGCTTTTAATACACTTACAAATAAATGTCACATAAAATAATTAGAATTTATTAAAGGCACAAGTTGAAAAATCCTCAATATTTTCTTTTTAATGTCACTGTTTTTAAAGAAGAAACCATATATCTGTATATCTATATATCCACATATCACAGTTCACGTGGTATTTTAAAGGTATTACATTTCTTTTGGGGAACAAATAAAGGGTTATAGATGACCTTAAGTTGTTTTGAAATTCGTTTAAGTTAAAGCATAAAGGGAAAAGAATCCCTAAGAAAGAAATTTCTGTTTCTCCTTGGGCACCTTTCGCTCTTGCAAAGTAGTAGTTGGCAAATGTCATTAAAGAGAGTTAATATGGCCTTATCCGTCCCAGCGAGACCTGCCAAACTTCGCTAGCAGAAAGCTGAAAGCACTGCTTCTAATTGGTCTTTGTATTACAGTCACGTTGCTGGTCTTGGCTAGTTACACCAGGCTATTAAAATAAAGCAGCAGATAGGAAAAGGGAGAAAAAAATAGGAGGGAGGAGGAGGAGGAGGAGGGAGCGGAGGACAGGGTCAGATGCAGCAGCCACCTGACAGTCACAAAGGGAGGCAAGTGGTCGCACAGCCCCACAAGCGCCCAAGAAAGTAAAATCCCCCTTCACCCTCCAGAAGATCTTTCCCTGAGCAAAAGGGGACCCGAAACAAACGGCAGACAAAAAATTGGCAACTGACAACATTTTTCCTATTCGGTTGTCCAAACATGGAAACGGTTTGATGACGGTTAAATGTGTTACAAACGAGCAGCTGTCCAGTGTATTTGACCCAGATTAACAGTCCTCATCTTACTAGCATTGATGTGAAGGTGAAACAGCAGCAATATTGGGAGGACAACTGCAGGGAAAAGGTTTCTACAGCCAGAGCTTCAGAGAGTTGGGAGAGAACAAAGTATCCTGCACATACAGCAAGTCTGCCCACAAGCATATTAGTCATTTCAAAGCCTGAAGTTGCCAGTTATCACTACCTCTCCCATAATCAATGCGGGAATGAGACATGTTGATCGAGGTGTAAAACAGATCTCTGCTCGTAACTCCTTCACACTGGGGTCTGACAACCACAGTGCCCAAAAACATTGGCAGGAAAACACTCGCCTTGAGTAGTAATAGCTGTATCTTGGCATATTCTTACCAGTCCTCCAAATCATGGAAGTGCCCCAAGCTTCCCATCCTGTTAATTATCTTTGTCAGAGGACAATGAATTTATACATCACAGGTTCACCTGTCACTATTTCTATGAAATAATGGTTCCCATACAGCCGATGGCTAGGATAACAAAGGATAGACAATATGCACCGGAGTACTTTGCACTGTATGGATTCTGACTTCCTTGCCTATTTCAGCATTATTTCCCAAAATACATGGCTGCAATATCTTCAAAACCACTTATACAAGCATGGCTGGGAATTGTTAACTTTTAAAAACAGTGGTCATTTTTGCAGAGTGTCTATAATCCTAGAGCTTAAATATGGTGGGACACAAATGTCACTACATCTCTGTAAAGCAAGAATTTCATGCCTTTGGCAGACAGGTACAGTTTGGGCCAGACATGCCCACATCAGATGGTAAATCACTGGCAAAAATTCTTGATCATCCTGTGCTAGCAGTTAACCAAAAAGGCAAGGTACTGGTGCTGTAGTGCATTTCCACTGGTTGGAACATTTTCTTCCAACTCTTTCCATACGTGCCTGGCTCAGCATCCTAAACTAAAATGTTTAGGTGACAGAAGCTCAGTCAGGACACTCAGTAAGATATCTTGAAAGAGACTTTTTTGTGTCATCATACAGTGCTAGCATTGAACTCTGTGTTGTCATGGAAATCCTCTGTTTCCCTAGATGTTTAAAATAAACAGCCATCCCTCTGCCTTTCCTCAGTTTTCATGAATGACAGCTTAACTACCACAGCCACCACTTATCCACAGGTGGTTTTGGCAGTTTATGGGGTATTTCTCATATTTTCTCACTTAAGTCTGGAATAGAGGTCGAGACACTCCTCTCTAACAGCTGACCTTCCTTCTCCTCCTTTTCTTTTCTATGCCAGCTGCTAGAAAAAGTACGCAGTTATCCATTCATTGATATCCACAGATGAAAAGGTATCAGTCTGAAATCTCCCACTTTTTAAAACAATGTGAAAGTTTGCATTTAAAACTCTCCCAGATGGTACTTGATACTCTTCTACTTCTGGTGGAGGGCAGGAGAGGAGAATCATCCCTGTGTAAATGAGTCATATCAGCTTCTTCCTTCGTCAAGGTATTGGTAGCAACAGCATTGCCATATTTGCAGTCAACATGAAAACCACTGAAACCACTTAGAAAAACACCATGTCAGTCAGTAGGAGCAACTATCCTCAACACAAAAATGATCTTCTCTTCAGGGTGTCCACTAAGACAGACTGCAATGCAGATGACACTGCAAGTCATCGCTTCTTTGGGCACACCCCCATCAGTAATGTCCAAGATGAAATATCTGAAATTCTGCCTGGAATGAATGAGTTACTTGATTTTAAATGGGAAATAATTTTTTTTTTCTGTGCTTTTAATGTTTTAAAAAGGAAATCTGCTCAGGAGGATTTTCTGTTTACACAAATCTACCTCACGGTCTCCTTATTTTAGAATAAGAGGAAATAACCTACACTGAATCAGTGTCGTCATACTTGTTGTTTTCCCTCTTTTGCGGTAGCAAAGAAGAATCTGGACAAGTAAACTGGTCAGCACAGCATGCTCAGATAAAATCCTTCCCACCTTGCTGTGCTATCTGCGAATTACCAGCACGCTGAACGCCAAGGGTGTCCCTAAGGTACCACAGAACACTTCCAGCAAGCATCCCCAGGGAGGATGCTTCTGCAGGGAGAAAGGCTTTGCAACAAGGCACACAGCCATGCACGCAGCAAAACAAAACCATAGGGCTCACCAGGGAAAAGACGTAGAGCTGGTGGAAAGACTTATGTACAGCTGAAATGAGGGCTGCTCCCACTCACACCAGAGTATATTTCTCACTTTGCAGGTCTCTTCCCTCTGTTTCTGGGTCATGTTCAGAAACGAGAGACAGAAAAACTTTGCACAGAGACTGAGTCTCAGCAAAACTGGCTGCAGGAAAATGCTGGGGCCTGGCTGTCGCTCACCTTCATCAGTTCTGGCCAAATACATCCTCCCTGATCCCGTCTTCTGCCAGAAGGTTTGAAGGAAACTTGCTCATTGCTCTCTCTATATAGCACCCCAAAAATTATAGCTTTAAGGTTGTTATGATCAAGTGACCTTCCCAAAAGCCGGGCTTCATCCCAGGCACAAAGCATTGCGTTGCCATCAGGCTCACAGTTTCATTTCACTGCGCCCAGAGGACTAAATTGTAGCGTTCCTGTTCCAGGCTGGCAAAGGCTTTGCTACCTACCATAAATTCAACAAAAACGTGCAACTATTTAATTGCCTCATTATTCAGGTTCTTTGCTGTCACCTGAATGTGAGCTGTCAGTCTTTTCTGCTCAATGACACCTACTGCCCCTCTCAGCGTTCTTGTGCCCACGCAGGTCGTTTCCCAAAACAGCCTGGGCAAACTCGGGGAAAGAAGGACGGCTGTCATCTTAATGCACCCGCAGCTTCGTTTGTCTGTTTTTCAAACTCCAGGAATATAAAAACTTTGAATATAAAATTGTTCTTTTCACTGTGCTTTACTGTCAACTCAACTCATAAAAACGCACCACACAACAGCTAAAACACCACTTTGGCCTGCAGCAACCTCCTCGATTCATTTTGGCTCAGGGAGCTACTTCTTCAGGTTGAAATACATGGCAGTGGGCTTGATCACGTCACAGAAATTTTGACTGTTTAAATATTTGCTGCGCCAAAAGAAGAAAATATATTAGTTGATATGAGAGTGATGCAAGTTGTCTAATGACACAGAAGAGGTCCCGTTCTTGCCAATTCCTCGACCCCCTCCTCACCCACCCTCTAATCTTGGGCAGATGCTGACCTGGGAACCTGCAGGCTGCTTGACATGTGAATCCCAAATTGTTGGGCATGAATGAGGAGGAGCCTCAGGTCTGATATGAGAGCTGGACTGTGCAGCTTTTTGGTATGCAAGGCTCCTCGTGAGATCAGCAGACAACTTTCTGATGAGACTGAAGCCTTTGAAAACCCTGGACCTGCTAGCTGGTGATGGTTTCTTCAGCTCTCTCCTATGCACACAAATCAAAGTCTTTCTGTAGTGCTCTGGCTAGGTCACGGACTTGGACTGTAAGGCAAAAGTAAGGGTCATGAACCACTTTCCTCTGCTGCCAAGTCCCATACCTATCCTCTCTGTGGCTAATTTTCGCCTTTGCTAGGATCAGGATAACAATGCCTCCTCCGTCTGCAGAGAACATCAGGAAAGTACTTCCAGATCCATGGGTGGCAAGTGCCACAGAAATGCACTTTATTAGTCTGGTAAACAGACTATGTCATTGGTAACCATGTAACTAGACAAAGAAATGGAAATAATAAATGTCTCGATCAATAAAATAAAATAGCCTGGAGCAGTATCAAACCCAGAGCTGCTTATCATCACCACATAAATTTTGTTTTCATTCAAGGTTTAATACAGCATAAAAAAAGGTAACAAAAAAGAAAATTGTTATGGAATGGAAAGGCATCCTCAATTGTTTATGAATTATAACACTAACCAAAAAAAAAAAAAAAAAGAAAAAACAAGTGTATTGGAAAACAACTGTTGAGTACATTATACATCAAAACCAATTTTACTTCTGGGTGTTCAGAATGGAGTGTTTCTATTTTCACACTCTAAAATAAACCATACGAGAGATTTAGATGCTCCAGATGGGACGCCTTTTGTTAAAGCTTTTGAAATCAACACTATAGTTGTGTTTCATGGACGAATTTTGGTTGGTGTGTTATTGCAATCAGTAATGCTAAAACAGTCTGTCAAGCTCTGTAGTAGAGAGAAGACAGAACTAAGGGGAAAGAACACACACAAACAACCTTTTAAAACCCATAATACGTCATGTCTTTTTTTTTTTTGGAGGACATGGATTGAGAAATAAAGAAAAGGCAGACACTTAGGAATGGCTCGGCCAGTAAATAATAGAATAATAGAATGGTTTGGGTTGGAAGGGACCTTAAAGATCATCTAGTTCTAAGCCCCCTGCCATGGGCAGGGACACAGCTCATCATTCCATACACTCCTGAATTTATGGATGAAAGCTTGTGGGAAACAAATAAATTGTACTTCCTACACGTTATAAACTGCAGTCTGGACTCATCCTAAGTGAGACACTCATCCTATATAAGACAAATTAAACAGATTCCCCTTAATTTCTAAACACAGCAGTCTAAGTTCTGTTCTTAATGAAAAGACAATACCATAATTAACTCTAATCAACATGGTTTTACAGGAAATAGGTCTGCTCACACAAACTTGTTGCTGTTTTCTGATGGAACTATGGGCTTGACAGATTGAAGACATCTACAGTCCCAGGACAGACCTCCATACAGCCCCCAGATGCATGCAGCTAGCAACCCTGACTTTTTAAAAGCACTTACACAAAATCAATACAGCCAATGCTAAATCGATTAAAAAGCAGCCGACAGCAAGTCCACATGCATGAATGAATGAAACACCTCTAATTATAAATGAGATATTCATCATCTGACAGTAGCTTTTTTAATGGGGCCTACAGGCATCTGGTTTCTGACACAAAACTGCTCCGTACCTTCATTGATGATCTGAAAGAAAACGCCAATTGATTTTTGGTAACAGTTGGAGAGGGTGAAAATTGGAGGGAAGGGGATAAACACAACTGCGGATGTGTCAATTCTTTGAGTTGTCTTGAGTCATCTGACAAGGAGGGCTCTTGTGGATAACATTAAACCCATGCAGCCAGTTGAAAAATCTCAGGCGTACTGGCAAAGTCTAAGGAAAAAAGGATGAGGATCTATGGCAGAGGTGAAGCTGTCAGGGGAGCACCATGCCCTGTCCTGATGGCCGGCCATCCGTCCGGCCATCAGGGGAAAATACTGTCAGATTGGAGCAGGACCGGATTCAAGAAAATGCTACAAAATTTATCTGAGATGGAGGAAATGAAACAATACTGAAAGACTCTCTTATTTACCCAAGAGAGCTCAGAGGTGACTCATTAGCAACGTTCAGGTTGTTAGAGAGGAAAGAGGTTTCCAGTCACAAAGTGTGCTTTAACCTAGTGGGAAAAGACATAGAAGTATCTAACGACAAGTCTAAATTCAAACTAGAAAGCAGAATTCAACACTAAAAAGTCGTATTTAACATACCGAGACCTTTTCCTAGCTAAAAGAGTTTCTCATTTGCTTTGCTGTTTTCAACAAAAAAAAAACGAGGGGCTGCACCCATGCAGGGGGTATGTATCTGTTAGATGTGAAAACATTTGACTTGAAAATTAAAAAAAGAACCCAACTCCGTCTGTTTTATAGGCATAAAAACTTCTTCAAGGCTCCACTGGAGAGGCAATGCTGACTGAACCATCATTCTTAAAGATCTATTTCCTAAGAAAAAGCAAGCACCGTATAATAAGGCCTTGAAGGGGTACAGCAGAGATAAACAAGGCATGGGAGAGGACTCGCCGACTGCTCCCTCAGTGTCCCCCCACCCCCAGCCCTCCATTGCTGCTGGGAAACCTCGTGGGGCATAATGTGAGTCTTGCAAGTGGATTAAGTGCTTATGATTTTTTTGAGTAGCAGCGCTTCTGTTGTGGCCATGACTGTCTAAGATACGGAACGGGAAGGATTCGTAGAGAGGTGTAATGCTTTTTGCTAGTGCCTCTGGAAAAAAGCACGCATGCTTCTGGGCACACAACACACCACGGCTGCAAGACTCTCTGCAACGTTAGCGCTGTGCAGCTGCTTTAATAAGTAACTGCACTTAATTCATTAACTCTCTGAGATTAGCAGAAGACGTACACTGCAGCCAAGACCAACAGAATCAAATAAATTCAGAGTTTTCAGGCACAGTCACAGAGTTATGACAAGCCTTTTTTTTTTAAATGAAGAAAACATTCACAAAGTACTTTTCATTCTTCAGACCTTTGCAAAACCCTTTGTAGAATTTGCTTCGAACAAGGCTGCTCCTAGAGCAAGCACCAGCACAAAACTTCTTATTTGATGACATTATTTTTAAGTACATAAACCAAGTGGATTTGCAGTAAAAGGTCAGCTTCAAACTCAGCTGTGAAAAAGAGCAGGATACATCTGAAACAGACCACGGCAAAGAGCCGTCAAAGACCTAGCGAAAAACCATCAGGGTGGATGTGGGTGGAAAGGAGATTCTCCAGGAACACAGCTTGGGGACAGTGAGGCCATTTCTTCTGCCTCTGAGACCAACCACCCTGATCTAAGGGACTGGCCCCACTTGCACGGGGCACTGCACCCATCTGAAAACGCCACACCAGCGAGCACTTGTGAGTCAACAACCTCTTTACATCTGTTAATATTATGGTCACCACAAGCATTTGCAGTTATACCAGGAGTCCGCACAAACGCGATCCTGTGTTAATGACTTCATGCTCGCTTAACTTGACTGTCAAGCGTCAGGCAGGTTGGGAGCCTTCTGCGTTTCCATGCATGCCCTTCATGTTAATACACTGCTGCCCGAGGAAATAATAAGTTAGAGAGCGTCCATTTCTGGCTTTAAGATACGTGTGTACACAAACCCGTGAGATGTCACGCACACAGATTATAGGAGAACATTCTGAAGCAATGGGAAGTGGCCAGCAGGCGTCTTCCCCTCGGAATTCCCCTTCCCCTCCAGCCCCGTTCACCAAGTCGCTCTGCAAGCTCATCCCAGCTCCCTGCCCCACCAGCCATCAGGTAAACCCATCCCAAGCTCGAGCAGTGGGATCTCAGCGAGGCCTCCAACGTTCCCCACATGGCCCAGGGAACTCATTCAGCAGCACTGAGGCCGGCACTCAGTCAATACTGATGAATGCTTGGGGGCAATCTCACATCTCAGAGACACACTTTAAGCACACCATCTATGCACATAGCAACCCTGAAGCTGAAAAAAAAAGCTCCCACCTTTGACAGGAATAAGAATAATAAGTAAATCCCAAGAACTCAAGATCATAATAATTCTCAAGAACTCAAAATTATAATTCAGTTATAAGTCTGTGCTTTCCAAGTGATACCATTTATGTGTTACTTATCTAGAAAAAGCTTACTGCTGTTACATAACCAATACATGCTAACATAAACTTTGTACGAAATTTGTATGAATGTGTTCCTATACCTGAGCGTATGCATTAAGATGCCAATACTTACTGAAAATAAAAAGGCAGAGGTATGCAAGCTGACAGCAAGCTCATCTTTTAAATACTCAAAAGTCCCCAGGGAACTATAAAACTCAAGAAGTACTGTGCATTCTTTCACAAAAAATGTAAGAAAAAGTAGAATTTCTTATGAAAGGTGACATAGTAAAGTGCAATTCAAACAGTATACGAACATAAAAGCATGAATAATAACCTAGTATTAAGTATATATAGAAGTTATTATTAGGGGAAATCGCAGATTTTCTTTTTATTACCAATTTGGAGAATTCTAAAAAGAATTTGAAAAGTGACAGGACTTTATTTAGAGAAGTTTCTCGCAAGTGGAGCTTCTTCTAAAAGTCCTTGAGAATAAAAGTTTATCTGTACCTTCTATTGCTCAAAAAAAATTTCCAAAGAAAGACTCTAGTAGGTGGTTTCTGGCAGTGCCTGACAAGGTGAGCCAGGATGGCACCGGCCTCCTGCGGGCAGTTGCAACCTCTGTGGCAGAGCTGCGTGGCCGTGCCTTCGCCACCCCAGTTCTCAGTTCAAGGTCTTAATGACAAACCCACCTGCCCCGGTAGCTTGGTCCAACATGGCTGGGATGGAGGCACATAAAAAAACCAACAGTGTGAACCAGTGCTGCTGCTGAAAAGGATGCTCTGGTCCTCCTCACCACCTGCAGCTGCTCTTTCCTCTCCCGTCTCCTCCTGCCAGCATAAATATTTGGATGCCGAGCAGCGAGGGAACTAACCCAGCTGAAAATGAACACAACATGAAATATAATTAATTTCCTTTTGGTTTCTCTCCCTCGCGCAGCTGGACAAACTCCAGCAGTGGCAGGAGGGGAAAAGAAAGGGAGAAAAAGCAGTAAGGGCAACATGTGGGGAGGTGATCCGGACTCCCTGCCTAGCAGCAGTCTGACAGGATGAGCATAAAGACGTTTAAGTCTCTGAGGCAGAACAAGCTTCAGGTCCTATGCCTCTAAATCCTTACATGGAAAAAATTCGGGTGGGAAGTTTATATTTTACATCACTGCCCCAAACTCAGTGAAAGTAAATTCCCGAGAGGTGGCAGGAGGGGAGGAGGAAGGCTGGTTCTGAGTGGGACCAGACCAACTGTCCCTGCGCGTCCAACTAATGCCCGCCAGCACAGAGGGCACGGCAGCACACCACCACGGCACGGGGGAAAGCCAGCAGCATGTGTCAATGCTCAGAGGGACCTCAGAAGTTCATCCCAAACACTCAGCCCACCCCTGCTCCACCTCGCTTGGGCGATGGGGAATTCATTGCCACCAAAACCAGGCTGTTACCGTGGGATGACGTACCCCTACACACTGCACATCAAGCTTTTTTCCTTCTCTCTCCTTTGCCTTTCAGTCACTTCCCACCACGCACCTTTTCAACCATCTCCCTTGTGTGACAACACAATGTTTTGGTTTGTCAGCTTTTAGGCGTCAAAGTATATTGACACTTTGGCAAACAAGACACTCCTGCAAGCTGACAGGCATGACTTCGCTGCCGAAATTACAACTCTGCACCCTCTGCCACCTGTGCCTGACATACGACTCTGAAAGCAAACTTTACAGCAAGCCTTGAAAACTGTATCCTTTCATTTATGCTACTTCTTAAAATAGCTGGAGACCATTCGCTAGCTTTTAGGAATACATATACTGAAATCCACACCTATCCCTTTCTTTCTTAGATTGCTCAAAACTATTATTTCTTGCTTCTTAAAACCTCTGCGTAAAAACCCTCTAATGTTTGTAACCCATAAAGTTTGCATTATCCATAAAGAAAGGGTAATGATAAAGTCCCAACACATTTGGGATAGACTTAGAGAGAGGTGGATTTCACAACCCACTTCCATACAGCAGAGAATACAGCTCCCTGACTTTGTGTTTGCCACTGACATACACCAGCTGCTGTCAGGTACGCAGACTGATGTGGATTGGAGTGGAGGCTCATTACAAACATACTAATTAATGCCATGAAGGTGGCAAATGCAGCACTTCAGACAATGTAAGCACTGGGTCGCAAAAGTCAGAGAGCTGCTGTTTTAGAGTCTATAATTAATAACATTGCTTATGATGGCCAAACCAGTGAAGTAGAAAAAAGATTAAATTTTTTGACTGGATCACTGAACGCTTGCCAGAAAGATCGCACTAAAATCCAGGCAGTTAAGTTTCTAATTCATGGCCACGAAGTTTGACCCTATTTCATAAACCAATACAATATAAAATAGCAGCCTTATATCAAATAGGTTATTTCAGATTCAAACACCCCTTTCACTAACAGAAGTGTTTTCCCAAAATTCATCAACTCCTTTTCCCCTTTTCCACAGTAATTTAGAGTCACTCTAAGGAGAGAAAGTTGTGATTCAAACCCAGAATAATCTGCATCTTAAGAACTGGCTACAAACCAATGAGTATCTACATTAACCCAGAAGCATTTTCTAATGTCTGTAGCATGCAAAGAAGCCTTTTGCGTATTTGTGTCTCCTACAGGAGACAGCAGAAAGAAAGAAATGAAAGAGCTGGACTCTGGAGGGTCAAATTTTTTATAAGGTACTAAACAGTCTCTCAGTTTGGAGACCCTAAAATCCATTTTTGTGAATATTTTTAAGCTACTGTATTTACATAAAAGATTTGAAAAACACTTAAAAACGCTTCACATCAACATCATAACACAAAATAAGATTATATCTTCAGTTTTATATCTGATCTATAAACCAAGAAAATCACTCTTTCAGTCCAGTCTACAATATAATACAGATAAAGAACAGTAAGATTGTATGCAGAGGCCCTCATGCAAATAGGGAGCCAAAACCTAATCTGAGCCCAAGGTGAAATTCAGAGAACGAAGACTATCTTCTGCTTTCAGCTACAATCAGCTGTTCCACCTTTAAGACGACAATTGTAGAGAATTTGGCCTATATTTTATAAGAGAAACTTGTGCTGATAATAAAATGCATGTATTTTTAGATCTCATTCAATCTCTTGGAGCAGCCTAACAGTTTTGAGGTAAAAATACTATGGAGGAACCCTCTCCCTGCTCATACCAATGAAAAGCCCTTAGGGAATGACAGAGCATTAACCTGCCCAATAACTGCATTAACCTTACCCCGAAAGACCTTTTCTCTGAAACTGTGAAAACCTGCCAATGTGTCAGAATACTAGGATGCATCTTCCACTGTATCGCCCCACGCCCTTCTGTTGTAAAAGGGCAGTAATCAGAGTAAAATGACAGTTTAAGGCAGAGACAACAGTGCTGACAATTTAATCAGGGAATTTCCTTATAGGCTCTCCCAGTAAAAAAGACTTACAAACATTGCTATCCAGAGTCTTTTCAAAGTCAGGAATAACAAATATTAATTATCTTCCACAGACTACCTTCATGGCTGCCTCTGTCAACTGACATTCAGGAACCTTGAGGATTAATTACAAGTAATGAAGCTCATTTTTGCATCGCACAGTTAAACACAACTCCCTGCAAATGAGTTTGACCTTTCCTGCACGGTGTGCTCTGGAATTTCTTACCCAGAAGGGGATTACCTGCAGCCAGCATCCACATGAGAACCAGTATCATGTATGAGCCATGCTAAGAATCTGGCTCAATATTCAGGCTTTAAAAACGAAATAAGTATTTGACAGGAAACCATGTTTTAGTAGACGACACTGTGTGAGCCACTGACAATTAAAGAGGCTTCCTGTGGAAAACACTTGATGACACTTGTGTGGCCTTGTGAATGCACATGGAAGGTATATCTCCACAAACACACAGCTCAGTACAGAGAGGCCTGGGCTGTGAAGCTTGAAGCTACCCCAAAATCAGAGAGTTACAAGGTCAAAGTACTGCAAGAATGAGCTAAAGAGCTGATATATTATTGACAGACCGTGTGATCCCAGTAGCACACTGAGAAACATTCCCATGCACTCAAGTGATGCCATTAAATAGGTGATAGGATGAAATTTTATCATGCATTCCACCTTGAGATTTTTTGGAAAAGAAGCAAGATAATAGGATTACATAGCAAAGTTTTGCAAAATGAACATGAACACTTGTATTTAATGTAATTGTTAGATGTAACAGGACTTCCGTTAATCAATCGTGTCAAAATACGCCTTCTGCACCTTTGCTTGAATCTCAGATGCAGGAGCCAGGAGCTCAGGAGCAATGGGAAGACAGAAGACAAAACGAAAGTTTTCCTCAAGAAATCCCATGGGCTTCAAACATGTTATTTTGTGTCATTGTTTGAACAAAAATAGTTAGGAGTAGTATGAAAGAAAACTAGAAAAAACTCCTTCTCCAGAGTTTCTTCACAGACATGCAGACTCAGTAAGTCATGTCTTAAAAGTCACGTTTGACATCAGAATTTAACAACCCTGATGGACTTCATCCTCACAAGCAGGGAGAGCTGTGTCCTTGCCATGGATAAAGGGGAATACCTCCTCCTTTAACGTGCTCACTTCTAATGCTGGGAACTGCCTGGTTGCTGACGAGTGTTTGCAGGTCAGTTCGCATTTTCGCGGACTTTAGTTGCTGCCTTCAGTCATCACTCCCGGTAGAGAAGAAACAGTTTTGAAATGCCAGAAAATTGACAATCTCCACTCTTGCGGAGGAAAGCCACTAAATCTAACATCACTTCTCATCACCTACCCTTTATAGGTCAGACATGTCCAACTGCAAGTTAAGATTAAAAATGGCTTGCTACTAATCTTAGCACAAACATTAGTGCCGCTCTAATACACTGCACTGTGCAGTAGGGCAGGAGATGAAATAATCAGCTATCTGGCTGGCCTCTGACCTTGGCTTTGAAGTACCTGGGGGTGGGGGCAACATTAAAAACGTGTTTAATGATCTCTGCCCGCCTGGGTCAAGTTTAGTAATAATTATAACAATAAATACCAGTGGTCTCACTTCAAGATCCTTCAGAAGATGCTGATGACGACTTTGACTTATGTTATTCTCAGTCAGATACACACCATTTAGACAGTACCTCTCAAAGGTACAGTGTCTCCTGCTTTGTCTTGCAGCTACTAGCATAACTTGGGATTCAATGCTCATGGCAGCTTTAACAATTTTTAATGAATAATTACACCAGCCAATTTTCCATATGACTTTAACTTCATCAATACGATTATCTTTGGAGATATTCATGTAGAGATCCCACTGGAGCATTTCAAGCAAGGCCAAGGATAACATGTTTGGATCTATAAATGCAACATGCAACTGCTTCCGGTGATTTCCCTAAGGAGCTGTTCCCTGGGTGCATTTTTTTTTTTAAAACAAAAACATAACGAGATGAAATTGGCTTTTTCCTTCTGTGCATCTAAATGAATATAGATGTCTGCAAATTATTAAGATTTCTTGGAAAATCAGTGACTGTAACAAGAACCTTCTGCGCCCCTCAATGAACAAAAAAACATCACTGAGTTGTGAACCAAATTTACAGAGCAGAAATACTTGTCAACTTCATTTGGGGAAAAACGTCTGAGGTGTTAAGAAAAGCCTGAAGATAATGATTTACATCATATGGAACCTCTCAGCCCCGTTCTCTTTTAATTACCTTCCTCACTACAGAGACAATGGGGTTTTTGTTTCGTTCTTTCAACTTCTTGGAGTGAGTACTGTTGCCCTATTAACCACAGCAGGGCAAATAACACCAAAGGGTCAACTGGCCTACACAGAATTAGCTCATCTCACTTAGGATTTTTTTCCTCCAAGCACCGAATCCTAACCAGCCTGCTAAGCCGCTCACTGATAATAAACATGGAAAACCATGTTAGTGGTGAAAGAAAAACATCTGATGTGCTACCACAGTCCCAAACAACCGCGAGAGAGCTACTGGCCGCCCCTCGGTGCTGCCGCTGCAAGGGGAAATGCTGCGGGGAGTCAGCTGTAGGTCGGCTGCTGCTTCTCCTCCTTCTTCTTAAAATGCACAGCTAGTTTAAGGACAGATGCGAAGAGAAAAACCTGCACAGATGGGTTTTGCCAGAGACTCTTCAATAAGTTACGTTTATATTCACTTAAGCTTGGAGTAAAACAGCAACATTATCGTTAAAATTAATGAATCCGTGCTTTAGTTTGCCGTAATAGTTATTTTGTTGTAGATTGACTTACCTTCTTCTGTGCGGTCTAGCAGACAGCAGAAGGTAAATTTTCACCATCCACAGTATTCTCTGTTATGTAAAATTATTGACCAAATAGGAATGTTTATTACCATGAAGGAGCTATGGTTAAGATAGATAGAACAAACAGAGGTTTCCTGGGAGAAAGATGGCCAACGTTTGAAGTGCAAGCAGAGACATAATCCTAATAAGGCCATGTTCGGTTCAAACCATCACCTCCAACCTTCACATGAACCAAACAGGCCTATCCCATGCTTGATGCCAATGCAGGCCTTGTAATATAAATAATTTAGATATTCAGCTTCAGGTAACCTAGAGCTCAGTCTGGCATGGAAAACGTGACTAGCTCCCGCTTGAAGTCATTCAGCTCAAAAAAAAAGGTTCATTTTCTAGAGAGAAGCACAATGAAGGTATCAGGCTCGGCCACGTGCCATTTATTTTCCACTTCCCAGAGCTGGCAGGCAACAAAGATGGCAGTGCCGACTTAGGAGACTTTTCCTGGCCCCCAGTCCCAGCTGGCTGGGAAAGCCACCCCACACCCAGCAGCACCCCCTATAAGCTGGCGGGACCTCAGCCTGGAACGTCTTACGGACCACCTTCTTGTCCTGTTAAATCACACTGACAGTTTACCAGAGAGGCCAAGGGAGTGTTAATCACTCCAAGTAATGCCAGCCACAATAGCCCCGCAGCTGCCCCTTCCCCTCATCCTCCCTCAGCCTTACATCTGAACTAAATCCATCCCTAAATACGTAACCTTTATGTAGCTAGGTTACCTAGGGATTTTTCCTTGAATATTTCTTGAATATTTTATATTTCTTGAGCATCGTTCACAGTAATTGGATAATCCAATAATTCTCAGCAGCTAAATACAGCTTAGTCTCTCTTTAATTTGAGCATGATGATGCCTCATAAATGAATTGGGGCAAGCCAAAAAGTAAAGGCGTTTCAGGCGGTAATGAAATCTAAAATGCTTGCCTGCACCGATTTATTAATGTCACCGCAAAGCAAAAAAGCAATACAGCATCAAAATGAAACACGATGCATCTGCGGCTCGCCTATCGCCTATCACTTACACGCACACGCACACAGCGTTAATTAAAGACTGCAAGGCTGTAGTACAGGTTTCTCTTTATCGAGCCTTTCTGCATTATTTCATGCGTAACCCAGACTAAGATGCTCTGATAAAAGCTCAGTAGAAAAATGTCCAAGCAGCCTGCCAAGAACCACACAGACTTGGCCTGTGGACAAAACACAAATCCACAACTGTGGAAAGGAAAACAAAGACGAGGACAGAAAACCAAGTCCTCTTTCATTTTGGGATATGGAAAATAGAAGCATGTTTTTCAGCCGCTGATTGCTAACATGAAATATTTAAAACTCGCTCACTGAAACAGAGCCAGTTGTTGTTCAGAACCAGAACCACGCTGGAGGTCACAGGGCTCCTGACTGCCAGCATCGCTTCAGCGGAGTAAAGGATTACAAGAACCTCCAAAGTTGCCCCTGTGTAATTGTCAACCTTTGGGAAGCAAAACTTTTTCCTAGGGGAAAGCCTCAGAGAGATTGTCACAGACTTGCGTGACACCTGTTTGAGCTCCTGTTACAAAAAGGTGGGACGTTATTTTGACACCAAGCCAGATTTTTGAGAAAAACGCATATAAAGTACCTCTCTGCACAGCAAACTACTGTATCTCCATATCTGAGGGTTAGCTATTCGATAACAATTTTTTCCTGATAACATACTGTGCAGACAGCTGTGTCCTGAGTCTAACACGATGTCCCTGCTCTAGTTTGCACAGTCCTGAAGAATTTTTATGGCGCTTTACAGCACTACACTGTTCCAGTACAGTGTTTTCCAGGAATTCATATACATTTACTTAAAAAGCTAGATTTATACGAGAGCTTTTCATGTTGATCAGCTGACAGTACTACATGTGCATGAGCAACAGAACATCTCAATTTTGACATTAATATGATTTGAGAAATGCTATTTCAACTGAGAGAGAAAAGTTGGAAGGCGAGCAGAAAGAATGAGATCACGAGCCCTTCCCTTAAAAATACTGATCTGAAAGAGTGGAATTAGGCTGATATATTTAGGTACTTGGTATTTGTATACATTTGCTTGTCTAGGTAGACATATTACCCAGTCTTCTCCTGAAAGACTGGCATACATTGGGAAAAAAATTCAGAAACAGCTAAACAGAGTTCTACTGACTTTTTCTTTTCTGGCTGATCCCCCCCTCAAAAAAAAAAAAAAAAGAAAAAAATTCCATTCTGTGCCAAAGTGCTTCATTTGACTAAAAACCTGATTCAATTTACTTTCTTTCTTTTTATCTTTTGTATTATTTAGTTTATATCAACATAAACAATTTTGAAAACACCAGTAGCTCTGTTCTACCTTGAGCTGCAGCTTTTGGTAAGTAATGGACCAAACCAATTTACTCAGTTTTATGTCTAAATTGGTGTATGATCATTGCAAACTAGTCACATATGAAAAATCCCCCTCAGCAGAAAGGCTAACTGGCCTCTTTTCTGGGATTCGCTTCTCCTCTTTCCTGAAATGTCCTTTTTCGTCAACCATCTTCTCCCTGGTAGAGGTTGTTGCTGTGGCCTCAGGAACTCTAATTCCATCTATCCACAAACGTAATCCAACTTCTTCTATACTATAATTGAAGGTACAAAATTCATCTTATAACATGACTGAAAAATAATTATACCATACCTTACTGCAAACAGTATCATGATGACCTAAAAGGCACTTATCCTATCATAGAGGTTCATTAAAATACACCAACTAAACAGGGAATGAATAGCAAAAAAGTTGACGAGTTGAAACTAAATGACAGTAATTAAGTAACTTTCCTACTTATCGTTGTAATGCCTGACACTGCCTACTGCCAACTGAGAGCCAGAAACCTCACGAAAGGAACCACAGGAAAATTTGACCTTTTGTCGCTCACTGTAAAAAACAAACAAACAAAAAACACAGAAAAAAAGTTCTGTCCTATGAGGACAGACAGGATGAATCATACAGCTATTCAGGTAATTAGTACGTACTTTACTAGTAGATCCTCTTTTGTTCCTCAAGCGGAATTACAAAGGTGGCAGGCCACCAGATAAGTCTCCAAAGCTCTTGGAAAAGGGTCAATTGGGAGGGTAGCAACTACTCAAGCAAGATACATAAAGAATAATAATAATGCTGCTAAACTTTGAAAATCACTGCCAGCCCAAAAGATATCGTACTAGGGGTGGTTTAGACTAAACATGAGGAAGCATTTCTTTACTGAGAGGGTGGTCAAGCACTGGCACAGGCTTCCTAGAGAGGTGGTCAATGTCCCAAGCCCGTCAGTATTTAAGAGGCATCTGGTCGATGCCCTTTGCAACATGCTTTAACTTTTGGTCAGCCCTGAAGTCAGTGGCCAGGCAGTTGGACCAGATGATCACTGCAGATCTCTTCCAACTGAATTATTCTATTTCTATTCTATTCTATTCTACCCATGGTAAATATAACAACAAGCATAAAGCAAGTGTCCTGAAATTCAGTTATCTGAGGACGAAAGTTCAGAAGAAGGACAGAGCAAATCACAGAGTTTATTCATAAGTGTACAACAGGCCAGCCGCAAGGACTGCAGCACCGAGCATTTCAACTTTGACAAAAGGTCCCAACTGGAAGCTCAAAATTAATGGCCTTGTTTAGTGGCAAAAATGTACACAAACTCTGCTGGCACCATTCCGGTTTTAAAGAGATACTGCCCAAAAGACAAGGTCTACTCCTGCCTCCTTTCTTTTTGTAACTAACAGAATTTACAGAGCAAACACAGAAAACACCTTACAGACAGAACAGACTACCAATTTCTTCACCGATGCTTAATGCAGCAGATTCACTCCCTGGACAGGATCACACAAGCATTGTGCTTCTCATGCCAAATGTCCCCTGTTGCGTGACAGGGATGGGTCTGGCACTATGTACACTCACCCCTCAGAGACCCAGGAAAGAAGAAGGATTTTGCAAACTCAGAAGCTATCTAATTCTCCCAGCTCTCACTCTCTTTTCTCCTATCTTCCTTCATTTTTTCTTTTCCTTCATATTATTTCCCTTACATGAATTACCTCTATGTTTTCCAGGCCTCATCTCACTTTCTGTAGTCTGACAAAAATTCAGATTCATCTTTGTACAGTTTTGTACTGTTATTGCTGTTTGTGATTGCTCCATGTAGCGTATTCTATAAGAGTCAGGATGTGTGGTCTACTTTCAGATTGTCTCTGTGTCTTATACCAAAATGTGCGCCATATAAAACCTTGCTGTAATCCCAGTCACCTCTCTTACAGCCTGTAGGCTGCCATGTCTGTTCACCAGTCACTGTTCTGGTGTTTCAGTAAATTTCCTACCCATGTAATAACGGTCATGTCTATCCCATGCAAATATCTTTCTCATGTGAGATTTCAGGAAACACTATGTCAAATGTCCAGCCACTTAACCAGCTGAAGATCTGTTATTTGTAAAGGGCCATTCAGTAATAAAATGAAAAAGAACCTCCAGCAATATAAATATATATGCAAAATGACCAGTCGTCTTTACTGCAACAGCTGCTGAGGAAACACAGGATTTCCTTGACTTAAATAACTGAAGTGTTCCCATCAGGTGGAAAACAGTTTCTGAAAAAGCTCTGTATTTTGCTTTGTTTCATTGCATTAACCTCAACACAGTGAACAGAACCAGGAACGTTTTTGCTGTTCTGAGTTTTTTTTTTCATTTCTGTGCATGCCACGAATAAAAAAATGACCCATTCCTCCTGGCCACACACCCATTTCATTCACCACAATTCTCCGTTCCCATCAAAACAGCATCAGGGCCATGGCATGCCTTAAGAAAACAGAGCTCCAGCAGCAGGCTGAAGCCATCACTCTCGCGAGCCTTGCCAGGCTCAGAAAAAAACCTGGGGAGCCGCTGAGGCCAGGCACCTGAACCCCACTGCTCGCAAATCCCCTCGGGGCTCTGCCAGCACCTCTTCCTTCTGCGAGAGCGAAAACGATCACAGCTAAAAGGACTTAAGTTCAGCACGCCAGGTGGTTTGCAAAATGCAGTCCACAGGCTGTTGGCTGCTTGTAAAGGGTAAATTTTCCTCCTTTTTTTTCCAGATATTGAGATAAAAAAAGGAAAAAAAATCCCAACACTTTTTTTTTCCAGGACTACTTTCCTGTGTAAGTGGAGCATCCCTCAGGGCAGCCCCACTATTAACACGAAATTGGAACAACTGACACCTGAAATTGTCACTTGGCGCTCCCAGTGATGTCCTGTGATCACACATGGAGTCCCAGTAAAAGCACTCCACGGTAGGCTTTTCCTCGTCGATCCAGCCACCAAGAGTGCACCCAGGTCTGTAAACAGCAAATCTCAAAGCTCTGCCGGGATTAAACGCAGAGGTCCAGTGTAGCTGAGGTTCACCTCGCAAAGACTTCTTCCAGCTATATTCTGAAGAAGGGAAAATATATCAGCATTATTTCATGCTGCAGTATTTTATTCCTGGGCTGGTCTGATTACCCACCCGCTCTGAGACTAGGAGGTTGGTCAGACCAGTGCACGTGCCCGTTTCCATCCTCAGACCATCCTCGCTACTCATTCAAGGCTCATGAGTGCTTCAGACAGTTCCATAACCACGGTACAACTTTTGTCTGCTTAGAACGATGATGATGCAGATTTTGTATTTTATTTTCTCTCTGATTATCATTACAAAAGGGAAAAGAAAACCCTGAACTGTTTGTGAGTCTGCACAGATTCAGGGATCTCCTCCCGGCCGTCTGTGTGGTCATGGCTCAGCTTTCATGCTATTGTTTACTAGTGGGTAATCTCTTTCACAGAGAGATGATACAATAACACCAACAACTCAAAGACGCATGGTGAGAACATTTTAAATGAAGCAAACAACGCATTCCAGGTGGAGAAACGTTCAACGTACACTAAGTCATCCATCAGCTTTTTATACTTCTTGGCTTGCTATGACTGTCACGTTTTTGTAATGTACTGGTCGCACACACAAAAAAAGAGAAAATACTTCAGCACCTATTTTTAGACTATTATTTATAATCTTGCTGTTAACTCTCAACTTGCTGTTTCAAACTGCATACACATGGATAAACCTGCTTCCTTGACTTGACCTAAAAATGCAATCAAAGGTCACACAATTCAAATAATTGTGTGGTTCCGTTAATTTTTATGTGGCAGCTCAGAGCTTACTGAGCTGCCAAGCAACCACAGGGCACGGTGGAAGGAGAGAAGCAATGAGAAGGAGAAGAACGGGAAGGGGCTTAGAGAGCCTTCCATGCAAGAAAACATAGAATAGACTCAGCCTGGGTAGTGCAAAGAAAGAGACGACAAAGGAGTTGAGTGAAAACATATATTGTAAGGAGAAGTTGATTATCTAATGACTATCTGCAGTCGCTCATCTTGCAAGAAGTAGGGTCCATTCAGTCAAAAGTTATCAGTCAACAGGCCTGAAATAAATCAAAGGGTTACCTTTTCATCAAAAACATAATTGCAATTGTGAATCTGAATGCTATAAAACGTGGTGGTGGTCAAAAATGAATGCGAGTTCAAAAACAGATGATAAAAAGTTTCTCAAAGACAAACCCATTACTGACCACCAAACTACACATGACACCTGGCTTGGGAATCTCCCAAACTGCTGGCTGCCAGCAGCTAGCAGAATACACCACAGAGAAGGATCGCTTTAAAAACCTCCTCCATTTTAGACTTGTTCCCTGAGCACCCCACACAGGTCACCGTTAGAAATGAGCTACACAGTGAAATGTGTTTCTGTAGGAAAACCCCTCCTGGTTTTGCATTGCAGTCAAAACCTGAACTACTCCCAAGGCAATGATGCCAGAAGAAAAGCAACAGCAGTGCCTGGTGTATGCATCTATAATGCATTTGCATTTTAAAAGCAGTATGCTTGCCACATCTGAAATACTCTTATTTCCCTCAAGTAATTCAGCATTGCCTTTGAGAAGTATGGCAGACAAAGACGTGGAACAAGAAAAACCCAAACATACTTTACACGTGGGTATCTTGGCAAGGTCTAGTTGGAAGAGCCTTCCTTCCTACTCCCTCCTGAAGATGCAGAATCAGCCCTTTCCCATCCTGTTCAGGGGGTTGGCCAGACTTTGTGCCTCCCCCCAGCTCCCACTGGATTCACTGAGCATCTCATGAACTGCATGGAGGACACAGCCGCCAGGCACCTCGGAGAGCCACCTTCACCCTGCTTCTCTCCCAGAAACAGACGGTCCCACCAGCCTTCCCTCCACCCCTGTTGACTGACCTGCCAGTCCAAGTATCCTCCAGGAAAAATAACATTTCCACAGAGGACAACATGTCTAGTTTTACTTTCTTTTCTGCAAAACACCACGCACAGGGAAGAGCTACACCCACTTCCCCTGGCTGGGGAAGAGCCATGCCCAGACCATCCTGTTCAAAGGCAGGTCTGTAGGCGCTACTGGGATCTTCAGTTACTATAAAGTGCCAGCCCCAACTGGGGAAATACCGACTTTGTTTCTGACAGGATACGTGTAGGTGTTGGTGCCAAATCCACAAGTTAATTAAAAACTGTATTTTCTATGGGAAAACAACACGGCCAGCATAATAGAGCTATAATTATATCCAGGTTTCCACTGGCAACTTGTTAATTGAATCTTATTCTGTTTCTTAAAGGACAGCAGGGCTGCTGTCACGCCCTCTTTCCTTCCCACTGCTGTGATTTCTCCAGCAATATTCCCACCGAAATGTCAATACGTTTGTGTCCCTGCTCTAAAAGGGTCTCGGCATAATGTTGCGTGACATGTACCATCCTGCAAAGAAGCGGCTCTACCGCACGGCAGATCACTACATGTGTAATTACCTACATCATTTTATACAGAGCATCAAAAATGAAAATACGATGTCTCTCCTCAGCCCTGCTCTGTCGCCATGGCAACCGGACACTTTTTTTTTCTTTCCCCCCATCCTTTCTGCCAAGGGACAAAGAAAACCACTGGAGACTTCACGAATCAGCACAGATTAAGCACAACTAGTTTGTCAAATGCACTCGTTCACTGACACCTCTTACTTCAGTAATTGCGTGCATCATCCTCGCCAGAAGTGAGCCGCTGTAAGCAACGGCCGCTTGCTTTCTGCCCAGCACCATCCCAGCAAAACAACCCCCACCTCCTCTCCTCCACCCCCGTCTCCCTCCATATGTCCAGGCAAACTCCCTCAAGCCAAGCTGTTAATTTTTTGTTCTGTTTAGCCATTATTTTCCTATTTACACGCACATGGAGGAACGGAGGCGAGCTCAGTTTGACTCCACCCATGCCACTGAGCCTTAAATTACTCCGGCGAGCAACAGGTTGAAGCAAATACCTACGTCCTGCTGACAGCCCTTTCACATGTGGCATGCTAAAGAGAAGAGGGGAGGTCTGGGTTTTGTGACTCAGATAAGTAGAAGCTTCCAGGGCAGCACAATGTGGCTCGCAAGCACCTCCTCGGCTGCAGGAGGTGCATGGAGCGGAGCTGGCACAAGCACTCCCCTGCAGAGAGCTGCCGGGTGCTGCCTCCCACCCGCTTTCAGTCACTCACGGCTTTGCCAAACTTTAACTGATTAGGCTTCAGTGCCTCGTGTCGGGTGCGCGGCGTACACTGATGGAGCGGTTTGCTTTGGTTGTTGTTGGAAGAGCTTGTTAAAACGATTCTTCTACTCCTGAAAACAACACTGGGGAAAACACACTCTTGGTGAGTACTAAAACCAGGATGTTCCTAATTTTCATATGTTCCAGAATTGAAAAGAGGAGAAGGGCACATACGTTTGCATGAGAAAGATGTACCTTTTTCTGTTCCTGTGAACTTTCCACAGAGTTTGAGTACTCAAATCCCTCCATCCATGCTTGATGAAGGGCAATACCCATATTGGTGGAAGGTCCCACCTCCACCATGGCTGCAATATCGGGATGGAAGCCCCAGTGAAAGAAGTCCCATCGAGACCTGCTGCACCCATCTCTTCCAATGCTGGGAGCTACGTGGCCCCATGCCCACACCTTCCTGCTGCAGACAGCCATGGAGCTGCTGGCCACAAGCACAGAAAACAAGACCCTTGTCCCACAGGCAGCGCACAGGCGACACAACCAGCCACCCATGAAAAAGCCCTCCTCCAAATGAATGAGGCTTCTCACTGTTTTCAATGCAAATGAAGACAAAGAGCTGCAAAGGCAATGATGACCTCTCGTGCCAGCTGTCAGGAGGCCACGCAGAACGTGACATCGAAGATAAAGACTTACTGGCACCCTGCACCAGCGATGTCCACTTGCCCCAGCAGTCACTAGACATTGTTCTGGCAGATGTACCAAGCGCTCTCCCATTTCAGGTCATAATGAGCTGCAGATGCGAAAGGCGTTGCAGATTCTGAGTCTGCAGCAATGAAACACTCCACATAGATGCTTCTGCCTCATTTTTGCTTGCTAATTTTTAATAATGACAATTTAACTTCATTGTGCGCTTCATATACTGTAACGTCCAATTCAGAACTCATCTTAAAGGGCTCTGATTGCTTAACAAATCTTGCAAATAGCTTTCCAGCATTTTTTATAAAGCATGTATTCTGAAATTTCAGTGTCACTTTGATATTTCTCTAGAGGGAAGTAATAAATAATTAGGAGGCACCATACTTTGGAGATACAGAGCCAATGCTTCAATTAAAAGCATCTTCATCTCACTTTTAAAAGAACTTCAAAATCAGCATGGGAAAAAAAGCTGGTGTTATACAGAATATATTTATACACATCAAAGAATAAGTCACAGGCAAAAGCTTAATTAACTGAAATTCAAGTTGATCAATTCATTCATACATTTCAGAAGGGAAAAAACACCTTATATAACTCCAAGAAACTATGATAAATGTTGGAAAGCCTAGAATTTTCAAAAATGAGGCTAAAATCAAATCCCTTCAAAGTTGTGGGGTTTACTCCATCAAAACTCTTTACACTTGTCCTGCAACCCTTTCACGTGGCGATGTAATTAGCTCCCATTTTTTGGTTGCTTTTGGCACAGAGCTAAAGCTATTTACATGATCCTGCGGTACCAGCTCCTACTGTGGTTAAGAGAATAGTGAATGCTGTGCTAGAAACAACCTGGAGCTCTCAACGGAGCTACAGCTCCTCCGTATCAAACTCCAGAGCTGACTCTAAAAGCTGCTTTCCAGTACAGTTTATTTAACATTTAACCATGAATATATATACAGTCTTAAATGCTCCGCATGTCAGGGAGGGGTTGTAATAATACAAGCTTCGCAGATGCCTGCAACACACAGAGCAAGATTCTTGCAAGTTATGTCTGGACATCATTGCCTCTCAGCATTCATGAGGCAGACATATTTTCCAAAGCATGTGTTGAAATGCTGTGGAGGAACAATTTGTTTAGAGAACCAAGAAGTTATATTAATTGACACTGAATTCTACCTTATTCTGCTCTAAATAAGTCACAATTCAATTTTATCTAGTTTTATGTGTTTACCAGCTAAAGTAATAACCCTGAGGAAAGGTTTGTGGTAACACCACCTAATGAAGGTAAACTCTTTAGCAGATATGCACATCGCATTCACAAAGGGAACATGTACGCATTTATTTTGGATGCATTCTTATAGCCCACATATTCATGCCTTAAACACTTACATATCAAGTCAAATGAAGCACATGATTGGGAAAAGCCAGCATGGATTCACCACAGGCAAATCGTGCTTGACAAACCTGATGGCCCTCTATGACAAAGTGACCTGCTTGGTTGATGTGGGGAGAGCGATGGACATCATCTACCTGGATTTCTCTAAGGCTTTTGATAGGGTTTCCCACAGCCTCGTCCTGGAGAAGCTGATGCGTTACGGTCTAGACAAGTGGTCTGTGTGGTGGGTGGGGATCTGGCTGACAGGCCACACCCTGAGGGTGGTGGTCAATAGCTCCTTTTCAAACTGGCGACCTGTCACAAGTGGGGTCCCCCAGGGATCAATATTGGGCTCGATGCTGTTTAATATCTTCATAAGTGATCTGCACGATGGGATCAAGTGTACCCTGATGAAGTTTGCTGATGATACCAAATTGAGTGGGGAAGTGGATGCTTCGGAATGGAGAGCCACCCTGCAGGAAGGCCTGGTGGATAGGCTGGAAGAGTGGGCTAACAAGAATCTTACGAGGTTCAACAAGGACAAGTGTAAGGCCTTGCACCTGGGAAAACATAACCTAGGAGTACAGCACAGACTGGGATCTACCCAGCTGGGGAAGAGCTCTGTGGAAAGGGACCTGGGGGTCCTGGTGGACAAACAGCTCAATATGAATGAACAGTGTGCTGCTGCGGCAAAGCAAGCTAACAGGATGCTGGGTTGCATCAACAAGGT
This sequence comes from Tauraco erythrolophus, assembly GCF_009769465.1. NCBI lineage: Eukaryota > Metazoa > Chordata > Aves > Musophagiformes > Musophagidae > Tauraco > Tauraco erythrolophus. The sequence continues at coordinate 67,164,660 of NC_141465.1, read as the reverse complement.
CATCACCAGCAGAGATAAAGAAGTCATTATCCCACTCTACTCAGCACTTGTCAGGCCACACCTGGAACACTGTATTCAGCTTTGGTCCCCGCTATTCAAAAAAGATGTAGACAGGCTGGAAAGGTTCCAGAGAAGGGCCACAAAGATGATGAAAGGACTGGGAAGCCTGCCATATGAGGAAAGGCTGAGAGAACTGAGTTTGTTCAGCCTTAAGAAAAGAATGCTTGGGGGAGACCTTATGAGCATGTTCCAGTATTTAAAGGGTGGCTTCAAAGAAGATGGAGACTCCCTTTTTTCAATGAGTCACATGGAAAAGACAAGGAGTAATGGATACAAGTTACTCCCAGGGACACTGCAATGGACACAACAGGAAAATTTTTCACAATGAGAACAATCGGTCATTGGAATAATCTCCCCAGGGAAGTGGTGGATCCCCCAACACTGGACACTTTTAAAATTCAGCTGGACAGGGTGCTGGGCCATCTTGTCTAGGCTGTGCTTTTGCCAAGAAAGGTTGGACCAGATGATATTTGAGGTCCCTTCTAACCTTGTGTTCTATGATTCTGAAAAACAAAATCTTTCTAACTTCTTTAAGTACTTTGTCCCATTCTATGTGATTCGCCCACTCATTACAGAAAAAAAACTAATTCTGTATTATGAAAATTTACGGAGTGCAAAGTCTTCAAGCAGAGAGCAGTATAGAGACCGAGAAAACATGCTCAATGCAGAAAATGAGTTTTGACTTCAGATTTGGAAGGACCAGCATTCTTCCATAAGGCAGATGATCACAGCACATTTCCAGGAATAAGTAAAACAAACCAAAACCAAAGGTGGAGGAGGCGGTAGAGCCTAAAATCTAGGTCAGAGGAGGAAACCAGAAAAGTACAAAGCATCCTCTTTTGCGAGCATCACAACTGATTGTGTGAAGGCCTCATCTCCTTCCACGCTTGTGCATATGTGACACTAACTGCCTCCATGTCACAGAGGGAATGACAGGAATGTTAAACAAAAGGGGCTCAAGCGGCATCTTCGGTGAATCATGAGACATCACATCAGGGTAGTAACATACCTGCCTCTACTAAAAAGAGTTCACTTCAGGGAGAATTCACCCATGGCACAGCCCACAAAAAGATTTACTTTTCTCAATACAAATAAGGGCCAAAGAGCAAAGGGGGATCTCCAGTGATACTATGCTTCGAGTAAAACCTAAAAATAAAGAAAGCGTGCACTGCATTTTTTCCTGATAGACCAGACGTAAAAGTGGTTCTTACACCCCAAATTTTTATGATCCTCTATCTGCAATCTTCATTCTGCTGCTCAGCCACCTGGTTTTTCATTTACAGATGGCTTTGAGATCACACTTTGTTATCTTATTCAAACATAATTAACAAACACATATCATCCTCTTGCATCAACAGAGAGCTGATTCCCTGAGATAGAAGAATGAAAATGGAAAACTTCAGCAGATGTAGCTGGTTATTGCTTTCTGTCATCCTCTTAGAGATGTCTTCAATACCTCCTTCTATTTTGCTGTCTTCAGAGTAAGTCCTTTCCTATTGTACCAGGGGCACAACTCCTACTTAAAGTCACTATCATTTTTCTTGTCTTTGAATAGAAAAGCAAATTAACTGATGAATGCATCTGTTATTTCCTTATCTTTTTTGTTCAATTAACCACTATCATTCTGAGTGACAAAAACTGTCTCTTACCATCTGCCCACTAGAAATCTGCTTTAAGAATGTTTATCATCATTTATTAATTCCTATAAATCAACATTAAAAAAAAAAAAAGTCTTAAGGTAGTGGGTTTGCTTTTCTTCTGGCTTTTGCTTTTCTACTGGCTCTACCATGAAGCCCACAGCATCCTTTGTGAAGAGAATAACACGGAAGGAAATTATTGGACCTTGTACCTTCTCATTGCATTGCACCCAGACAAAACCAGAGCAAGTATAAATTTGAGAGCTGTGTAGAAATTCACAGATAACTGGCATTCCACCACAAATTTTACTTCCAGCATCTTGCAATCTCTTCATCCTCAAAGACTAACTTGGGCACTGTGAGGAAGCAAGAGGGCAGAGAGGCAAGATGGCCATGCTGGCCCCGGTGCTTGCCCGCCCTAGCGCAGGGGTGCTTTCCATGCCACCTGGAAGCAGTCCACCAGGACAATTCCTGTAAGGCACACAACAGCTTTCTAGCCATTCCCTTTCCCAAAGGACACGTAAGTGCAGGCTGTGGGCGAGACTGGGTGGTGGAGGCATGTGCTGGGGGTATGGGCCAACCCGTACTTCCCACCCGCATCTCCAGTGTGCCCCCTTGCCCCCACTCGCTGCCTGCCCGAGGTGCCTGTGCCCACACGTGTTTTCACAGGGCTCAAGCCAAGAGCTGTAATAAGGTCCAGGGTGATGGCAGCCCCACTTGTGCCCTACAAAACTAGCTGGGGCTCTGCTTTGAGGCTACAGACAGTGGCTGGTGTGGCACTGAGTTGGGAGCACAGTCACTCCTAGTTCATATCAGACGCTTCCAGCCCAGCTCCTCTGATGAGGAGCATTTCTTTGCCCTTCTGTGAATACAAAAGCAAATTAACTGATGAAGACATCTGTTCTTTCCTTATCACATATGTTCAATTAATTACTATGTAGTCCTCCTTTTTCTGGCTACACCTAGAGTAAGGTCAGTCATGAGAGCCTTGATCATCCACAATGCCTAATTTTTGCTCCATCTGGCTGTGGCTTGGTTCACCCCAGACAGCTTTCCCTGAGCCAGAGCCTCAGCATTCTCCTGGGGATAACTCACTCTGGGGAGCACGCCCCCAGAGTATGGAGAAGACAACAGATATGGCTGCCTCCACCTCATCCTACTTTATAACATTAACCCAATGGGTTTTGTATGCTCAGTTTGGGTCTTACGACCTCGTGCCATGTCCCAGGTCGTGTAACATGCATCTTCAGCCTCACACAATAAAACCATCCCTCCAAGAGACGATGAAACACCCTGGATAGAAAAGAAAACCATAAAAAAGAACCTCAGTTATATCACAGGCTACTGGAGCACCATATGAGGCCCAGAGGAGATTCAGGGTTAAGTACTATGTGGGGTGGAAGCACCTAGTCTGCTCTGGATGGAGCTCACCATAAGCAACGTGGGTGCAAACCAATCCATGCCACTTGGCCTCAGGGCTAAAGGTTAGTCCCTGGCTTTCTTTTATGTTCATCCAGTGGGTCCAGGAGATAAAAGACTCCTTCATTTAGTCTGCCAATGAGACAGACATTTAGTATTCCAAAGTACGTTGTCCAGCTAGTAGCTCGTAGCATCCTTTTCGTACTTCTCGGTAAGCGTTGTTCTTTGCTGCTTATCAGGAGTCTCACAACAACTCCGGACTGAATCGCCTTTCTTATGTGACCTCCTCTAGTGCTCCTTTGTCACTAACATTTGACCTTTAACAATATCGACTTCTACAAAGCAACTGTAAAATCCTTTTCTCTGCGTTGGTTAGCACAGCAGGCCAACTTTCAGGTTTTGCGGAAGCTTGTCTGTGCCTCAGTTCCCTAGATGTGAAAATAAATAAAATAAAATAAAATAAAATAAAATAAAATACCCCAACTATTCTGTTGATAATACTTCCTTACTTGCAAAGATTTTGAGGATGAAAACATCTGTATCTTTTCCATTTTTATACCCATTTGGCACTCGTATCAAAACACAACACAACTTTGTAAGCTTGACTCCACACACACCCAGACCTGTCACCATGTAATCCAGTATCAACGTTGTCTCCACTCTTCGGTCCTTCCAACTGCACAGTGGATAATCCTACATCCACAACTGTGTGGGAAGAATTAAGGCTAGTAAAATAGGTCAGTAGCCCTGAATGAAAATGAAAAGTTTGTGCCAGAACGGTGAGGAACCATTAATAACTGCAGCTATATTACCTTCTTCAATGATGTCTCCACCAGCCTTTGCAGAATTTTTATTCAAATTATGTCAGAAAACAATTCTGCATTATTTCTACAGAAAACAAACCTCCTTTCATTTTTTCTCTCAGTTATTTTTTTCAATCGGGACCAGAATAATTAAAAATCTTCAATGTCCAGGATTTATCTGTTTTTTTTTTTGTTTTCAAATAAGCTTATCTGTGAAGAGACTTTGTCATCTATTTTCTCAAACTGTGAAGTATTTACAATAGCGAGGGATTACAGCAAGGTTGGGTGGTTCTTAATTTCTTTGAATCAACCTCTGGTGTTTTTTCCAGAATCCTTAATGTTGTCCTTCTGTAGATAGCAAATTATCATTTGTTAAATTTATTATTCTTTTTCCTGTTTTATTTGTCCCACGTATCCTGTTTTTTCCATTCCTTTTTTAAAATCTATAAAAGGATACAATATATGGAAGAGAGATAATCATGTAATGTATTCCAGAGAAGATTTATCTATCATTTAGCAAGTTCATTTTGAAATCACAGCATTTGGATCAGTTTTGTTTCCATCTTGTATAGCAGTCACCATCAAAATATTACTTCCTTCTTGCAAGAGAAAGCTGTTACCATGGTATTCCCATTATTCCTAAAACAGAAACCAGGGGAAAAATTGTTAAACTCCCTAGAAATTCCTTTACTTCCAATGCAAAGGTCTGCAGGGGTAGTTGCAACAGGACTTGTACCTGCTTTGCAGCTTGAAGGCAAAGGGAGACTGTTTGGTAGTTGACAGCAGTTTCTCCAGCTGGAGAGACTTCTGCACTCAGTACAGTTCCCATCTGTTTCCTTGAATTACGATCGTGTTTGGGCGAACGCCACAAAAATTTCGCTGTGGTGTGGCATGAAAAAAGCTTGCCCGTATCGCGTCCACTCGCATCTGAATTTTAAATGCTCCATTTAAAACTATCAGCAGGCCCTACTACTCAAAAATTGAAATTTTTGGGTGAGAACAGCTACATTTTCTGACTCCACTGTGCTGTGGCCTGGCTGAAACCCACTCTGGAAAAGCATGGAGAAGCATCTGCAGAAAGAATGACATTAGTCAAAGATGACGGGCTTCTAAAAACATGATTAATGGACACGCTCACAGCCAGAGAGAGTTCTCTCTTCCCAGGAAAGGCAGGAGCGCCCAGGGACAGGGCTCGGGTGGCTGACAGGTGGCACGGCGGGTTTGTTTCTCACTTCGAATGCTACAGCAGCAGCAGGACTACAACATGATACAGAAAAAAAAGCTGGAAAACACTGGATGACATACCATCAGCTATATCTCCTGGATGCCAAACCTGGCTTTGCAGAGAGAAGTGTGCTTCTAAGTCAGGGCTTCTCCTGGAGGCACCTTTCATGGTGGAACCTCTTCAAACCATCTCCTCTTGAGCACCTGGGTCACATCCCCACTTACAGAGGTCTGTCCTGGTCTTCTGGGCACAGTGAAGAGCCAAATGTCCTTCAGGAGGCTAACCCAACCAGGGACCAAAGATGGGTGTCTTCCAGTTATAGCAATTTATTTGGAGGTTTGATGAGAAGCTTTACTTTAGTTAAAAGATTTTCTGTCCTTTCTTGTATGGAATCAAGTGCTAGTTTGGAATGACGTTTTCAAAATAAGAAGTTTAACTCAATTTTGTTTTGAAAATGCCAAAAGGAAATGTTTCAAACAATGCTAAACTGTTACTCTTGTTTTATACTTAGCCAAAATGATTCATCAAGCAGATTCAGATGCCCTAAAACTGTATTTCTGGAGAATAACAAGCCAGCAGGACAGTAAATTCTGCATAGCTGCAGACTTAACTTGAATTATCTGCACTTATGCTCCCATCTCAAACTGAGCTGCCTCACTGTGAAACGGGAGCGTGCAAGTGTTGACATTAGTGAATGGGATGATTCTGCTGGCGGTGTAAACAGGCTACAGTGCTAACAATATGGTCAAGTGAAGTTTTGTCTTAAAAGATCATTTTACATCAATATTGACTGCTTCGCCATCCATCGCTTGTTCCACGTGTGCTCTGAACCAGTCTCACAGCCAGAGACTATCTGGAGTTGGCTGTGGGATGGAAGCTTCACCTCCTGCCTGATGGGCACCATCCCTGGTGTCGCAGCCTTTCCTGCAGTGACAAGGGACCTTGAAGCCAGCTTTTCCCTTCCTTCTTGAGAAGTGTAACTGAGCAGCCCCAGCACCTCCAGAGCAGAAAAAAAAAAAAGATGCATCTGGCAGAGCTCCACCATGAGCCACTCACTGACTAGCTAGTGAAGCAGAAGACAAAGAGTCTTGTTCTCTGGCTCTCTCCAGGCTAACCCACTCCTGACACTCAGAGCAGTAGCAGCTGCTGCAAATGCTCCTTCCTCCTTCCCTCTCCACCTACCACCTCATTCACCCAGAAACCCAACGTGTTCCTAGAGCACAGCCAAGAAGTGAGATGAGTGTGCTACAGCAAAAAAAAAATAAATGTTGGTGGTCATTTTGAAGCCAAGCCTGGAAATATTTCTGTAGCAGGGAGAGCTGGCTGAGCTGCTGGCCTCTGGAGAGGCAGCAAGAAGGAGAGGAAACCCCAAGGGATGGCTGATCTGCTGCTGCCAATCCTCGAGAGCCTCCTTGGACTGCCACAGGCTGCAGTACCCCCCACTACAGAGCCACAGACAACGAGATGTAAATTCCTCTGCAACATCTATTGTAAGTCATACTTCAGTGAATCACGATTGCAATCCTCTTCTGTATTACATATTCAACATCTACTCCAAAACACTGCTAAAAATAACTGATTTACTTCCAGCAGGCAGATGGCTACTAAATCCTTCTCCATTTTTCCGTATTCCATACAACTTAGGCTTGTATTGTCAATATATATATATATACTCTGTGATATTAAGATATTAGAAGTATTGAAATATAGCAGTTGAAAAGCTCATGTAATTAAATATACCCTCCGAAGAAAAGCTGAGTTGTCACTGAAACTATGCCAGAGCTGTTACTCAGACACCAGTGACCCAATATTGCCTAGAAATTAAACAGACGAGCAAAACTAAAACCTCTTTGGGGCCCTTTCTACATAGTAAGTAGTAAGATGGATAAACCTTTGGGAGACACAGCTGCCTGTATGCTGCATCCCATCCTCCCAAATCCAAATCCTGCATGGGAGGCTCTGGAATCGTCATAATGTCTGGTTTTGGTCGCTGTGTCTACCAGGAAAAGCAGCGAGGCTCAGGCTGGAGCCTGGCACAGGGCAGGCTCAGGGAGCTGCAGGGAGGTGATCCACAGGGGATGGCATAGGGCAGGCAGGAGGGAGACAGATCCTGTATCTTCAGCTGCCAGAAGGTGACAGCCTCGGGGGCCATCCAGGTCACTCAGAAAGGCGATTTGGAAGAACAGTACATATGGGGCAGCCACTGTCTGTCTGGGGACAGGACCCAGGAGCAAACTATAGATAAGCTATGAAATAGTGCAGGTTCACCCATTTGCTCTATGGAGCTAATAAACTGTTTTTTTCTTGTGGAAAAAACAAACAAATAAACAAAAAACCCAAAACAGGTTATTTATATATGACCCTGTGTCTACAAGAAGAGCTTTTCAACAAACTTCAGGCATTCACCAGTATCCACAAATCCCAGAGAACAACCTAGCTTGGACAGACTGGGCTGGATATTTGGTTTCTGAGTTTCTAAAGACTTGCTAAGGAAAAAAGTGGGTAAATGCCCAGTCTTCAGTGGGATCCTGAATTAATGGTTGGCAGCCCATCGTCTGGCTAGCTGGTCTGGACATCAGGCTGCTGCTTGCCCAAACAGCTCCATGCCCAGGCTCTCGCACAAGACTTTCACCATCAAGATAGAAGCATAAAGGTCCTTGAAATCTGTGGCAAACTCTGCTTACAAAGCTGACGGCGTGATACTGTCCTCTGTCTTTGCTTCAGCGCCAAGGACACCTACGCCTTTAAGCCGCGTACAAGGCAAGCACGCCTGCCCCGAGCCCCTTGCAGGCTCAGAGACTAACAGCGAGCTCGGATATATCATCCTAAGTGACAATTAATTGACCTCAAAGTTGCAGCAACTCCAGAGGCATCGTTGCTGTCTCTAGTGTTTTTTCAATGTGCCATTCGGAGAGGGTCAGTAGGCTCCTCCAAGAGACATTTGAAGGGCTTGCTAAAGCAGACTGCCAGCTCGAGAGAGGATTAAATTATGATTCCTCAGACTCCAGTTTTTATCTTACGGTGGGTGATTTGTGTGTGGGACAAAAACAAAGGAACAGGCATCTCAACATTGCTCAAAAGCTTTTTGTTTTCAAGGGACCTACAACAGCCATCATAAAATGTTTGTAATACGAGAGCAGCAGGTAGAAAGGCAGCGTCTCGCCCTTGCCAGACAGCTTTGTTAGGCCCCGTTGATGTATTAATGTCACTGGAAAAACAGCTGTAAATCAGAAATGTAGGTCTCCTAGGGTAACCAAACACTGTTAAAGAGCTGCTGAGTTTGGAAATGAGAAGTCCTAAGCTAATAAAAAATTAAAGAACTTGGCACCAAAAATGGAGGTAAGAAAGCGAGGAGACGCTCTTCTCCAGTATCCAAGTCTTTCAACTCACTTCCAGAGTGGCTGAAGAAAACAAACCATTTGTTTTGCCTCACGGCCTTAAAAGCTGCAACCTCCCAAATATCAAAGGCCCAGATTTCCTCTCCCTGTCAACAACTATTACAATTACACTATATTGTTTAAAAACAACAGCAAAATGTCTGCATGGCACTGAAACTTGAAAACAAAGGAGTCTGGACACAACATGTGAAAACCAAGGCGTGTCTCAGCGAGGCTCTTTCAACGACTTCTATTGCTCCGCCCTGCAACTGGATGGTCTTTAAGCAGGCGAAGAACAACAGAGGCCCACCTCCGGTGCACTAGCCTTATGCACTAACGTGATTTGGTCATGTTGATGGTGACTCCATCTTTGGAAGAGCACACCTTCAAACAAAACGCCGCAATAATCACTGCTGGCACGCCAGCATCCTGAGGTACTGAACAAAAGAGCATGAGTAGTAACATAGGCAGCACTCAAGGTGGAAATCTTGGGGATGCAAGAGGTAGGGTAAATTTGTGCTTCAAGAGGAATCAATTTCATACTAATAGAGAGTTTCCTAAAGCGAGAAGTACTTTTTAAATTTGTTGAGGTGCAAACAGCTTTGGGAAACTCTCTAGTCATCTAAAATAAAGAGCAACAAATCTGAAATGGTCTTTTAAACTATTAGAACATACAGCTAGGCTAAAATTTCAGGAAGAAGAGTTTGTGGGAAATTTGGCAAATAGTTTTGGCTGTTTTGAGGGATTTTTTTTTAGTCAAAACTAAACTTTTTAATAAAAATAGTAAGTTTTGCTGTCCTGACTCTACATTTAGTTCTGGGGTTTTTTTAACTCTTAAAAAAACCAGCTGTGAATAGCTGGTAAATGTTACTAAGGACCTTCCTTCTGCAGTGATTTGAAAAGAGTGAAATCTTCCATAATCAATCTTCACAAAATATTTGTAAGGAATTTACAGTGACAGAAATGCATTTACACTCTTGCTTCATGCATATACCTATTAGATCCCTGCCTATGCTGTTTTCGGTTTCTTCTAGGCATTTTAGCAGCATAGAGACCTAAATCTGCAAGCCTTTCAGCTACCTGGGATGACAGCGTGCAGGGGGGGGATGTGGATCTGGGGTAGGGGGTTATGCCAACATGGAGTATCAGTCACTCCTCCTTCACTTCAACTCCAGCATCCCTGACAGCATCACCACCCATCTGAGACAGCTTCCAGTGGGAGCTGGAAGGACCATCAGCTCCAGACACCGCTGATTGCTCTGGTTACTTTCTTTGGACGTTTTGCGATCTGCTTTCAAGACTTTCAAGCGCTACCTTCTGAATCCGTTTATGGCAGTGGTGGAAACTTTAGGATCCCATTACCCTTCCACAGTCTTCCCTGAGATCTCTTCTTTCAGGCTTTAACAGTTTCTTTTAGGTTTAATAGAGTAAGTACACATCTCCCTCCCTCCACACACATGGTACATCTGTAAATGCAAGGCTGAGGGCTACACGAGCTCAGAAAAGCGTTCCAAGAAATGCAATGTCAGAAGAAGAAAACAGCCATTTCAGTTAATGGGGGATGCTACATTGTTTGATGCAGAAGAAAAAGGACCTGCAGTTTTAGTCTCTGATTTCTGTGCATGTTTTTGTGTGGCTGTGGGCACAAAAACAATTTTTCGTCATTCACGTACTTCACTACAAACACACTGGTTCAGGCCAGTGAAAGTACAACATTGGTGACAATGTAGTCAAGACAAATGAGATTTTCGAATTGCACATAATAAAATAGAAATTCTGAGTAACTTCCATAAAGGTTGAAAATAGCTTTATTCAATTGCTATTACATTGAGGTGGAAATTTTTAAACATTTTTTCCTTTGGTTATGCAGGCTTCCTTAAAAAGCAATTATCAGCTTTTTTAACGGGAACATAAAGGGGCTATTTAAGAAAACAGCAACTTATCACGAAAGTGCTCATAGATAGGCAGGTGGATGGGATTTTTGGACTCGCACCTGTTTCTGAGGAAGGACAGAACAGGCCTTTTTAGGACACTTTGGGTAACATGAAGAATCACAAGAGAATTCCTCATGCTTTCAGAGAACAGAGTGGTAAGTTCAAAGCATTTGCAAAACTCAATAGTGGAGCTGGAAACTGAAGAACAAGTATTGACACGACAGAAGTAAAACCCATCGACTGAAGGTGGTCCTTTATTAGGGCTTAGCTATTATGCACATTATATAGGTGAGGTTCAAATGTGCATAAGAAATGCAGTTAAACAAGGTGACAGTGAAAGCCCCAGGTCAGGAAGAGGAACGGGGTTTTACAGGATCTCCATCAGTCCTTTGTATCGTCCTGCTCCTTTTGACTTCCCTGGGCTCGCTCAGGCTGGGGAGCAACCCTTACCTCTGAGGCAGCACAGTCGAGCTGATGGGCAGGGGGTCCCCCACTTGCCCAGGACAGTCTGCTCCAAGCCAGGCACTTTGCTACTTCTGAGACAAGTGTATCTTAGGAAAGTGATGTAATTTTCTATAGCAGGGCACAAAAAGCAAAATAAAACATGCAGCATGAGTCGATCCTTAAATTGCCTAGTTTGATAAATATATCAAAGGGGAAAGCTATTTCAGAAATACAAAACCTTATTATAAAACAATGATGAAACCATATTTACTATATTTGATTAAACAAAATATAGGCAATTTCTTGGATAGTACACAAGATCCTGGTTTATTTTGGTTTATTAATAAATCATGATAATTGTGTTCCATTGTTTTGCTAGTAAAAAGTTAGCATCAATATTGTATTTGTTTCTATTTAAACAGTGATTTATAGAGCACTCCTTACATTAAAACTATTACAGAAACATCAATTTATCAGTAAACTTTAATGGACAAATAAACTGGAGACAACATGTTCAGTTCAAATAAGATTTAGCCTATTATAGGGTTTCAAACTAAGGAGACGGAAAATTGAACCTTTGTATGTCAAACAATATGGTAAGCAAATGCAGTTTACCGCTTTGTTTGTTAGCTAGATTTCCCTAAGCAACTCCAGCCCTCTGCACTGTAAACCCTTTATTTCGCGTTGAATTGGAAGCAGGAATACAGCAATATGACGCGACACGGCCGCTGTTGTATCGTTTCCATCTCACCCGCAGAAAAAGGAACCCAGCAGTGCTCTGAGATGAATTAACAGGAAAAGGTTTCTCGAAGTGTGACCACACGGGGAGAGCTGCCCCAAGGCTGCAGGCAGGAGAGCAGGCAGGGCGGCCCGCACCCCACACCCGGCTCCGGGACAGCTATTGCCGTTTTGTGGATGTAAGTTGAAGGAAGCGCTGGCCTTCCTGGTACGGACTCTTCGTGGCAATGCTGCGACGGACGCGACGACAGAAGGTTACGCGCCGGGCGAAGAGTTGTCCCGGTCCCTCATACGCAGAGCAGAGCGAGCCAGGTTACTGCCGTAGTGGCCGCACAAGAAAGGCTAACAGACACTCGGCTCTTTTCAGTAGATAGGAATGGGAATTTCCTCTCAAATCCTTTGGGAGCTGGCAAGTGGTGCTCAGCGTGTCAGAAACCACCAGAGACCAAGCAGGCAGCGGCAGCAAGATGCAATCACGCAGCATCTCTGCGCTCTGCTCCTTACACTCGTAGCAAGACCCTACGTCAACGGCAGGAAATATCTGTGTGTGTATTTCATGTAATTTTAATCAGCCTTTAAATCTATTCTCCTGTTCTCTAAATGTATTTAAGGGCAAACAGCAGTTCCTGTTGACTTCTTGGCTTGTCTTTGTAGTATTTTTGAAGACGCCACAGATATATTTGCACTGAACTGATTTACTAATTTGATCTGAGAGATTTTTACATGCCTGTTACTGAAAAACTGCACCATAAATACACAGATACAGTATCTGGCTAGACGGGAAGCTTTGGTTCTCACTGAAAATACTCTATGTTTTCCCATATGCTAATATATGATCGGCATGCTAGTAACAGCGACGTACCACTGGGGTAACTCACAAAGTGTTTTGTCACATAAAGGACACACACATCTTGATATTTAGTAAAGCCACGTTCGCAAATAGCAATTTGCCGTACAGTCGTTCTCAGCAAACTTAAAAGAGGTGCAGCAGCCTTAAACCAGACCGGCATAACAAGCCAAAGGATGTGTGACTTGGCTACCTCACCTGAAAAGTATTTAATCAGTTACAGCCACACAATGTCTATTTCTGCATCAACATTATTAATTATTAAACAACGTGTTACTAACACCAATGTTCGTAAAAATTCACTTATCCTCATTGCAATGGAGTTTCAAGCAATTTACTCTTTTACTGCTCATTTCTAAATGGTCTAAATAGGACACTGGCAATAATGAACCAATTTCAGTTCAAGAGTTTGAAAAGCAATTGAGACATCTGCTGCAGCCCTGGGGCTGGGCGCTCGCATCCTGCCCAGGACGTGCTCCACAACGCTCCCTCAAGCCAGGCATAACGCTGATCACCACAGCAGACTACCAAGAGACGTGATGGCTAAGCAAAATCTGGACAACTAGAGCAATTATTTTTTAAACTAAAATAGCCCAAGAAAAAGATAAAACATAGTGGATGACTTGGTAGCTCTGCAAGTAGCACACTTTAAGGAAAAGGGTAGTTAAGAAACATTTAACTGCAGCAAAGGATTTTATGGCTATTTTAGATATGAATCCTTACATATGTACAAGAAAAACCTATCCTAGAGAGAGAGGAAGATTTAGGTGATAGCTGGTCTGGTCTATTCAAAACCATAGGCACGTATTTGGGACTCTGTGTACCTGATCCACACGCGTGCAGCGGTTCTGCCATGCACTGTGCATGTCAGATTTGCCACACGTGTCAGGAGCGATTCACCCTGCAGATGCAGTGAGAGTGATGTGACCGGAGCCCATCAGACTGGAAGCCACTGCCCAGTGGCTGTTTGCTCTGGGCTGTTGGATTTCCAGCCCTCCAGTCCAAGTTAATGCTCACCCTAATTGCTGGCCATCCAGAAATGTGACAGATAAGCCAAAAAAAGCACAGCAGTCATCAATGGGTAAAGCAATAGTCTGCCAAGATTACAAGAAGCAGTAGAACTGGCAGATATGTGCCCATTTTGCCTACTTCTTTTTATTAGGCAGGTGCAATTGAAACAAAAACTGTGAAATACAAGACGTCAAGAAGCAAGAAAGAAGAAATTGGGCAAATTCTATAAATGTGAGTGAAAATTAAATGCCTAGCTGCTGTATGTGCCTTTGAAAATCTCTGACCTAAATTGAGACAGAAATGTCCTTTGCAGAACACACAGAATGCCAAATACAGATTTTGGATTCATCTATGAAAATGAAACAGATTATGTTACTATCAGAGAGAGTACGGTGAAGCATCAACCTTCGCGTAAACCCAGTTACATACATACACACATAAATAAATCCATGACCTGCCAAATTTCCTTAGCTGATGTAAACTGCTTTTTAAGATATTTCTATTACATGAGTAAACATCACTTCCTATATTTTTTGTCGACTGAGTGTAAGGATTTAAAGATTCCCTAAGGACAAACAAACCCATCTGTCCTCACTCCTTCCCCGCTGTTTTACAGTGTTTACTATTAGTTATTTCTGTAACGCACCTACATTTATCCTTAACTGCAGGAGGAACATTTATCTCACAAATATTCCTGTCGAATGGCTCTAAAATGCCAGCAGATAAAACAAAAAAAAGTTGATCCCCATAGAAATGAAATATCTAACATAGCAAAGGAGTCAAGATGAGCTCTAACCTGGTGAGCCTAAAGCTGATCCCTTCACACCTCTCATGCGGTGTAACACGGCCGACATGGGAACAGACAGAAGAAGTTGAGAAACAAGTGTAAAGGGCAAAAGAAAAGCATGATGCCTGCTTTACTACATAACATCGGGCTCGTTATCATAACGGCGCTTCTTTCATAGCTCTCTGGTTGAAGACATCACAGCTGCTTGCTCTTTTCTTTTCCATCTCATGGGTGGCATATATAAAAGCTGTACCACCTGTAACAGCAGGGGAAGTCCCTGCATGGTAAGATGTCTCTTCGTTGTCATCGGCATAGCAGTAGCTCTCGTGGGCTGGTGCTTACAGTCCCACAGCCCAGAGGAAGGGCTCAGCCAAACTCCTTTGGAAATTGTTGATACAGGCACCCTCTCCCAGTGTCTTTGTAAATGACGGCAAAGTAAACCCACTGAGAAGTCAGCAGCATTAAAGGTGGCAGGGAGCATCTCAATGTGGACAGTAGTTTAAGCAGCCACCACAGGATCACAACCTGTCTTCCTTTTTGCAAGAAAATACTCTGCTAAATCTGAAGAAATCTTACAAAAAGTGCATTATCAAATCCCAATGGCTTAAGTCAGCAGAGCTGACGGAAAGCCGTGTTTACTGAGTCTCAAAACACAACCACAGAGGATGCTTCCCTGGAAGGTTTCATGGCGGTGTGCTTTCAGCCCTCTACAACCATCATTCAGGGCAGTACGAGCAGACGTACGTACGGGAAGCGTTTCCAAGCCCCTTGCTATGTAAGCGAGGACTCAACCCGACATTTACAAATGATCCCATATCATGAACTTCCACTGACAAAACACTATAATGCCCTGTCATAACGATGGCTTTACATATTTATATCCAGGACAGCAGTAGTTTACCACACGACTCCTGTCGTTCTTTTGCTTTACATCGCGGGACTTCAGATTCACCGCCCTTCATCTCCCCTGACAGCACTGCCGTTCGCACCACACACAGATGGCTGAGGTGTGAGCGCGGCGTGTTACCGTCCCGGTAAGAAAGTCAGGACTGTAGCAATGGAGCTGGCAATTTTATTTCTCAAAAGCTCTTACGGCATGCCTCGCCTCCACAGCACCCAAGCCTCCAAGGCACGTCTCTCTCAATGCGCGTTTCCACATGAGTGGATTTGGTGAATATCTCAGGACAGTTTTGTTTAATGTGGCACTGAGCTGTGCTGTTTCATTAGTCTCAATGACAACATCTCAACTCACCTGAGCTGCAAGTTGACATTTCTCTGCACTGACAGTTTGAACACAATTTAGCTTGCGCTCAGGAGAATCACAAACCCCATCTGTCTTTGCCTCAAGAAAGATGAAGGCCCTTCCGGGGAGGATCCCATGCTGTTTTGTCTGCTAAAACTCAGTCTTGTGGTACCGATTCAAGGTAGACGAGACATGAGGAGGCAGCTGAGCCAGGCGGGGAGCCCAATGCTACGCCGGCACCACCTGCCATGTTTCCACCGGTGTCCTCCCACGGAGCGGCAAACACAGTTGAGAGACCAGGTTGGCATTGGGCCCCTTTCCACTGCTGCTTATGCCCAGCAGTGTAGACACAACCGCTGACTTCAAGCTGTTCCCCATGTCTTTCCGGTAAATAAACTGTCTGGTTGAGGCAGCTTCGGCATGACATAGCTGGGAGGTTGTCGATGGAAACCTCTACCGGAACAGCGTGAATGTGCTGGCATGACGTGTGCTGGGGAGAGAAACCCCTGGCATACAAGTCAAGGGCAGCGAAGAGAAGAAATACATCCCATCAGAAGGGATAGAAAGAAATAAAGACTATGTAGGAAAAGCTAAGGCTTTTCAATAGTCTGAGGAAGTCTCAGCTCTTTGTAAGAACTATTCTCATTACTTCTAAAAGCCCGTCTACAGGAGTTCTTGGGCAGACGAGGAGTATTTATACTCTGCAATTTTTTTTAATTCCATCTGAAGAAAAAGCATTTCAATGAGCCTTGAATGTATCATAAATTTCCTGATAAGTACTCCTATTATAATACTATTCTAGTTGGAAAAGATAAATAAGTTTAACAGAAGTTGAGTGTACATTTGCTTTTTGTTTGTCTTTATTCTAAAATCACAGTAGTCTTTGTAATACCAATTCTGAACACAAAGATATATAAAATGTTTACTTAATTCTTCCTTTTATTTGCTTTGATTTATTTAAAAACAAAAACATACAACATCCTTAACATTCTCACCACAAGCAAATATAAACAGCTTGCCTCAAACTTGAATTAAGTCCTATTTAAAGCACACTACAAGGCTAATTTCTAGTACTGGCAGCACAGTGATACTGATAACCACATTATGCTACTGAGTCCAACTGTGGCTTCCAGAGAAACAAAACATGATGAAAAACGCGTCTACTTTGGAACAGAAGTATTCACACTATTCCTCAGGCTTATTTAACGAGCATCACAGTACATGTGTTTGTGGATGTACATGTTGTGGGCATTAATATTACCCTCTCTGTAAGAACGACCCACCAAAGTCTTCACCTCTGAAAAGAGCAACACTACGATACTTCACCTTGCACTCAAAATGCCTTCTACATTAAACACACAAAAATTATATCAAATTTTATTTTCTTTAATTCATTCTTCTGTACTTCATGCAGCCTGCAAGACCACAGGACAATTCCATCTAACCCTCACACGATTTTCCACCATCATGTAACATTACAAGGTAATGAGTAACCTTTGAGTAAACATCTACAATTTAACCCAGTCTGCAGGACACAAAAGCCTGGCCAACCTGCTCCATAAGTCATCAGTGCAAGTTTCCAGGACCAAGATAGCACCTTGTCTATGTTTGCTCCTGCTAACATGGCCATCCCTCAGACACTCCATTCCTAATCCATAATTGCTGACATGGTTTGAATATACCTTTCGTTAAGGATCTAATATCTTACTCCTTCGAGTTTCAAAAATACAGTTTGAAATGGTGGGTACCTCAACGTACACTAAATTAAACCTTCGCAAAGCTCAGGGTCCGCAGCAGCAGCAGACCAGATGGTCAACAAAATAAAATACAACCAGCCAACAGCAGAGAGTTACTTTCCCATATGATAGCACAGTGGCTACAAATCTCCATTGACAACATGAAAAAAACTCCTCCTGCACCTTTGACCTGGAATTAAAACCACGGCTTCATTAACTTTGATCAGTAAAAAGTGGTCACACATATCTCTGCTGATACATCCCCTCTGTGTTTCAAATGTCTATTGAAACTAATGACAACTTATATTACGCTTTTTTGTCGTTAAAGCTGTAAAAATTTACAGAAATTGATGCCCAGCATCATCAGTCTCTCCATCCATTACAGATCCTCCGACTAAATGCAGAGATTGGATTGTCCATACAAAACCACAGCCAAACCAACAGAACAGCACAGAAAATTAGTGTATGGTTGCAAAGGATGCTCTTTCTCCAGCAGCAACCATTATCTACAAGTTATTTTTAATATGTTTAAAGGACCTTGTCACTGATCTGGTTTACAGAGGCTTGCAAATCTGCCTCGGCATGCTGAAAGCTGGTGAATGTGGGGTCGGAGCAGGCAAAGGGACAGGGAGAAGCCAGGACAGCAGCCTCTGCAAGGGACTTTACTGCTGAAGAAAACATAAGATTGAAATACACTCTCACAAGGGCTGAACCTCCACCTCGGGATTAACTAAGGCCATGACACAGGACAAAACTGCACCACAGTCCTTGTCCTTCCAGATGTGGCAGGACAGCAAACAGAAACTGAGGGGTTTAAGCCTGCAAAGTAATCGAAAGCAGTGATTTCAGCACATGGCTCAAGTGCTGTTGTCACTGCCCGAGTGAGAGGGGACAGATGGTGCTGAGGAGCCAGGTCCCAGGGACCCAAAGCCCCTTTCCTGAGTGTCTCTCATCGTGGCATGCCCACTCCCATCATGGGAGGTCATGGGAATGATGGAGCTGAGCAGAGGTGCGCTGTGGTCAGATCGCACTGCCAAACGCTGCTGCACCCCAGCACCTAACAGCACATCCATTCGTGGAGACACACACAGAAAACAGCCGTGCCTGACCACAGTCTGTTACAGTACCGAGCACTGAGCTCCCCTGTACGGCTCATTTAAGCACATTAGGGCTCCCTGAGTGTGAGCAACATTGTGTGCTTTCCCTGGAGGCAGGCAACAAGAGGATTTACCTGCGGTAAAGTAACTGCAGCATACCCACGAGTCCCCAGACAGCACTGTTCCCATCACTAAACTGGGAAAATCAGGCATTAAGACCCACAAACTGGGTGAATGAATTTGTGTAACTCATGGGAAATGCTAAAGATAATAATGCCTCAACAGTCACCTGTCACAGTGCCAATCATTTTAGTGAATTTAAATAATAGAAAACTGCCCTGTCTTTTGCTTTTCAGTAGAAATAAATACTGATATGTGTATCAGTAGGTTTCATCAAAGGTTTCATCTTTTCTCATTTCCATCTTTGTCATTTACATGTCATGGTGAACTCGTAACTAACTGCAGTGGTGAGCGTTTACAATAGACAGTAAAAAAAACATTGTCCACCTTTGAAGTTCTAATTTGAGCTCCACCAATTCCCAGATCCAAATGTACCAGAAATTAAGGGCTATGTTAAAGTATCAGAGAAACTGAAGAGGGCTAGAGAACAAGCTGCAAAAACAAGCATAGGCCTTGGTAGTATTCAGTACAGTTCCACTTCTTGCATCTTTTTTAAGGCTGTAGGAATTCAACACTATGTCATGGCTGGAAGAATAAAATCTCACCTTACAAATCTAAGAATTAGCATTTGAAGAATCATGTTGTCTGTTTACTGATGTAACCCTGTTGATGTGTCCTCGTTAAACACCTTATTCCTTAACCCCAGGCACACCTTCAGCATGTGTTGCGCTCCTGCAAGGGCAATTCCCTTAACCTTACCCAAAGGGTCATCAATTTGCTGTGAAACTCCGGCTGCTGAAGTGTCCTGTGCACGGCAAACAGAGCAGGCAGGTCTTCTCCCTCGAGACCATACATACACCCATCTGCCTCTTTTCAGCAATATATCTAACTTCACACCTGAATTCGTAACTATTCCCAGGGAATCCAGCACAGCCCATAGACAATACACATGGCAACAGAGGTGAAGACCTGAAGTCCTCACTGCTTCCTAAAAACACCCTATGATAGATTTCTGGAAAGCAGTAGTTGCATAAATAAAGGGAAAAACATATCCCTCATGTCTGCTGTTTCCTTGCTTTTTGAGCCTATTTCTAAAAGGCAAATTTACCTAGAGAAAAAGGGAAAAAAAAAACCAACAAAAAAAAGACCATTGCAGAGAAAGCTCATTTTGAACTATATGCTAACCTTTTTTTTTCCAGTTTTCCCTGTACTTCACTTCTCAATAGACCACTCCACGAGCAGCGGAACCATAGGAAAGTGTTATGCTGAAAGCTGCAAACATGAAGGAATCTTCACAGAATCTCCTCCTGAGAAGATAGTAAAGTAACATTAACTTCACAGCCAGAGAAACAGAGATAAGGGGAAGCCAAGTGAGTGACCTGGCACAGCTGGAAAATTGTTCAGCTTCCGCACTGCACTACAGCTGGTCGTTGTTACTAATAATGCTTTTTTACAGAATATCCTGCTAACAGGACTCTTTGCAGGTAAAGCCAGGATGCTGGCTTTCAGGAGTTTAAGGCCTAAGTTATGTGAAAAAAATGGCAGTGATAATATACATATGTACGCTGTAAATGCTGGGAAGCAGGTGAGCAGAGCCAGCAGTACAGCCAGCAGAAGACACACTGGGTTATGGTTCTGGAGAGCCATCATTAGGTGCATTTCTTAATCATTCAAACAGTGCATTTTTTTTTTATTTTTCTCAGAAATACAATTCACATAATTGAAACACTCTTTCTTTGTGTTTTCTTGAGAGAGCCCAAGCAAGGCAGCTAAAGCCAACTTTTAGAAACAGCACAGAAGACAACACACAATTTCGAGCGAGGATGCATTTCCCTTACTACTGTCCAAAGATCTTCCAAGGAAAACGGAAGGTGTTATAGGAAACTACAAGTAATAAACATTCAGGTAGGGTTCTCAAAGCTGAAGTTGGAGAAGAGAAACAACAGAAGGCAGCTGTACCAGGCAGCTTTGCAGTCCCTGCTCCCCCAGGCATCTTCTCACTCTTCCCTTCCCCTTGGACAACTTACTCCCTTCCCACGTTAAATTCTGCCTCTGTTTGAAGCTGAAGGACTCCACTTTCAATTCTTACCCTTAAGAAGCAAACAGAGCTGGTTGGGGTCCCAGGAAGACGTATGCCAGCAGCCCTGTGTGATGGATGGCGGGATCCCAGCTCACACCCCACCCACCCACTGAGATCTCCCACCCTGAAGAAACTATGAGAGAGAGTCATTTGCCACACAACTTCCCAAGGTTTCTTTTGCCTCTTGGGCATGCGTAAAACCTACGTGTGTAGATGAAAGTAATAGTTCATAACTTTATAAAGAGCACTCATTAAAAGCCAATATATTATTTGAGTCCAGTGACCTCTCTAGCTATATAGGGAAAAATTTAGTACAAAAGCTGACTGTATGTATTCTGTAAACACTACAGATTAGTGTTGGCATATTTTGTTTAACTTTTGTTAAGCTACCTCCAGCACTCTCACCTTATACCCACATACATGAAGAGTGAAACTCTCTTTTTAAAAACTACCGTTGTCAAGGTATGTGTACTTAGCAATAAAATTATTCAGTCAGTGCTTCTTTTGGACCCTCAAGCTAGTAAGACTTGGTAGAGTATAGTTAAACATACATATAAAAAAATCTGTTAAGAGACTTTCACTTAATTCTCCAAATTCAGGGTCTACTATGAACCTAATGGAAACTCCCCACCATAAATATACAGTGGTTTTTTATGCAGCATTTTGAAAATGCTTCTCAAGTGTTGATTACCGTTTTAAGACAAACAAATATATACAGAAATCGTCCGTACATATCATTTCCAATGGAGTTCCACGGTTTGTAGCTATCCTGTTAATGTGAACACCATGACAAACAAGAATGCATTTCCTTTCTAACAATTAATATAACGGCCATCAGTTTTTGAGTATTCACCATATTCACCATTCTTCCTCTTTTACTGAATTAAGAGCACATTCTGAACCGAATTGAACACGGAGCTTTTATAGAAATTAATTTGAAACCCAAGAATGGAATTGGCTTTCACCATCCATTAGCATGCTTCTGTTACACATGAAAAATACTCTCCAAATTTCCATTAAGGAACTTGAGAATTTATCCTCCATGCAGGGGCTGAAATGTAGCACACCTATAACTGTGGACAAGTGGAAGCCCATTAGCAGTTACTTTCATCATCCATGAGATCAGCTGTGGGGAGGTCACAAGAGAGCAGGGAGAAAGCCACACAAAGGAGGAAAATATAATCGTTTGTAAAATAGTCCCTTTTATGTCATGCTATGCCCCCTAAATAATTAATTACAAATACATCAGCTGCTGTTAAAAGAAAAAAAAAAAAAAAAAGAACCGGGGGAGGGAAATCAATGAAAAGCTCACAAATGTAGCTAATAAAAAAAGTACAAGAAGGACTGCTGCTCGAAACCGCTCAGGTTAAATGCTGAAGAAAGCGCTGCCAGCAGCAATCGCCCGCAGGCATCCCGCGCCTGATTACTGACTCGGTGCCACAGAAACCGCTACGTTGAAGAAACCCTCTGACCTGAGAAGCTTGACACCAAGAGCTAATTGCAAACCATGTAATCGCCCATTCCAGATGGCTCTGTAGCGTAAAGCCACTCTGCCTGCGCCCAGTTTTCCACAGCAAGAGCACCAGACAGGTCAGAAGGAGCCGGCGTTAATTACTCCCTGTTGTCAGCACCACCTAAAATTCCTAATGTTTTTGGATTCTCTCCGTAAATAAAAATTTCCATTAAAATGCCTCGGAGGAAACATCTTTCCCCTAGTTAAAGATGTGAATTACAGATAAATACTCTGCCTGTTAACATGATTTTATGTGAATACAAAATGAGGTTTTCAAAAACTACTCCACATAAAATATGAATGTCTTTATTCTGGGAGGAAAAAAAAAAAAAAAGATTGCTGTGGAAGAGTCACTCTCCTTTACCCCCTCCCTGGCTATAGCAGAGGCAGGCGGTACACGTTTTCTAGATTTCACGTTGCCACAGATTGATGTCTTTCACATTATGTGCGAGACAACTGATAACTTGCTACCTGAGAGGCAACTGTACGGGTAGAAAACCACCCGAAAAGGGGAAATGGCTCAGACAAGAGAGTTCACAGTGGTTAACCTCCTGGAACACATTAGCTACACCAACTCCCAGTTGCCCAGACTAAACAACCCTGAAAACCTCTTGATTTTATTCACTAACAGGAAATGATTCAGATATAGTTCTGCAAAGGCCGTCAACGAGCAGAGGTAAATTACGCACACTCGCTGTACTGCATTTTACTATGAAACAATCGAGTATAAAAATTGTTCAGCTCTGGTGTAATTTTTTCTTCCTTCCTTCTTTTTAGTGTTTTACCCTCGGTGGGCACATCTAAAATATAAAATGTGATGCTTTTATCTTCGAGCTCAATACACATCACTTAATTTTTTAAAACACACATATCCTACAGACTCCTGACAGAGCAATGCATTGCCATGTGTGAGGGAGAGACAGAAACTGGGATCTCTTACAGAGAACCGTGCCTGCATATAAATAATAATGAAAACCAAAGTGCTGTTGGGTCTGGGGCTATGAACAGAGAGACATTCTTTTTCTTTTAAAGCTTGCTTTTCGTAAGAGAGATTTACCTACCAACATAAATGTTATATTCATGTCACCAAACCAGCACATAAAAGGATGAAAATCTTTTCTGGCTCCACAACTTGTCCCAGCTGCTCTATGAAGCATAGCTATGGTCACAAAACCAAAACCCCCCTGCCCCTTGTCATACTCTGTAGAGCCAGCAACAGCACAGCAGTCCTGTTTCTTGAAAATAAAGTCACCTTCCTTCCTCCTGCATGTATCTGTACAAATGAAACAGCCAGACTTCAGGCTGCACTTTCTTGATAAGGCAGAGTTCATACATTTTGCAAAAACTTTTAACTATATTGGCCCTATATATATACACACACACATAGACCTACAGCCACACAAAGCAGGCAGAAGAATGATATTAGGGATAAGCCACTAGCATTCTTTCACATTTTGCTGGTCGAACAATACCTAGTATGTTGACTTCTCCATTATCAGACACCTGTAGCACTGCGGTGATCAAGGACAAACTAGAGACCCAACAGCCTGTCCCTATCATCATTCCAGACTTTGTTGATGCAGATTACTGGCAATTATTTCCCATTCTTCTTATTATATAAAAAAAAAAGTCCCAAGGGGCCTAGTAAAACCCTCTCGTAGCCCATCACCCTTCAAGTTTTAATTAAGAGCTGCAACTAAGCACACCCCACGCAGCCGGGCAGAATACATGGTCAGGATAGCTCTTCTCCTGAGGCAACTCCTGCAGCTCTCCATGTCAGTAAAGACCTACCTAAAAAGATGGTGGTGGGGATGTGTCTGGTTGAGCAACTTAACCTCAAACACAACTCCAAGAGCTGCAAAAGAGTAAGAAAGCAGCAATTTGCTTAGTCACATGATGAGGTTTGCTGGGAACCGGCTCCCCTTCAAAGTCAAGGGAGGAGGCACCTCCCAAAATGCCAGCTTGGGACAGTTTTAAAACATGGGTTTTGCAGTGCCCAGATTCCCGCAGCTGGAGGGAGGGTGCTGGGCAGGGTGTAGCACAGCACGCCCTGAGGCTGAAACCCCTGGCACGTCACGCTGACGTGCTTTGTTCCCATGCTCACGTCAAACAGATTCCCAGCTGGGAGATAGACTTTCCTCTACATCTGGGTATACTGTATTTTTTAAGATATTTCAGGAATTTTACTGACATTTTTCCGTGCTGTTCTAGGGACCTACAAACAGTAGCAGGTCCCTTCCTGCCCCTTCTATTATCTTTGAGTTTAGGACTTAAATTTATTAAAAAAAAAACGCTGGTAAGTGACTTGTAGCCTCTGCTGAATCTGGCCATGGAGAATCAGGTGGTTCATGGATCTTTCCAGAATGACCATTTTTTTTGCACAATTGTCTCCCATAAGAGGAGGCTGAAGATGACAACCACATGGACCCATTCAAGTATACAGCGTTGGAGACTAGAGGCCAAGACTGCTCTACTGCCTTACCTGACTTTTAAGAGCGAGAAAAGGGTCACGTGAATTAGCGGGAGGCACCAGAAGCAACGTGGAGCTGGTGACAGCCCCACGCGTACAGAAATGAATGACGACTGTCCTTGGGGGATTACTGCTGGGCTGCACCTAAATGAGTTATGTCAGTAGAGCAGTAGACCACCTGCATCTCGCCTTTCCTCTGCACATCCAGAACAATCCTCCTCTTCACCATCCTCCACCTGTTGCCAGCTGTAAAAGTGTAGTGTTCCTGTTTCTAACACCATCCTAGCATAAGCGCAGGCACTAAAAAACTCAGTGCTAAAACCAGTTCCTTTATTTTTACATTTGTTTCAGACTGGACTTTGCACAATTTGCTAACCATGTGCTTTACGGGACTTAACCAGTCCTGCAAGGCTCACAGGACTCTCACAAACCTAAAGCTGAAGAGTAGACTTGATGTTGAATCCTGCAACGCTTACGTTGTCCTATAAATCACTGCCTCCGCTCCCCGGCTGCGTATCGGGAGCTGGGATTTTTTCACACCTGCAGCACTTAGGACGTTACGATGCAGCTACAGCAATCGTTACTGTGGGATGGTTTACCAAGGCAAAGAAGATGCATGGACGAAAGAACAGCTTTGACATTTTCCTTCTGTAAACGCAGCAATCCAGTCATTTTGCTAGATGGAAAACCTGGTAGGGAAAATCACCTTGTTGATATTTAAGAATAACCTTTATACCTTCCAACCAGAACTTTCACTTCGTATCTCCATTTCTTATGAATATTTCAGGAAGTAGGCCATATATAATTAAAGACGCCTGTGACACTTGTAATGCTCATCCTCCCTGCAATAGCTGACAAAGGGCAGTAACCCTGAAATTACATTTTATAGCTCTGCTTCTTCCCAACTCCTTCAGCTCCTCTCTTCTGAATTAGTCAAGTGGAAGGCTTCAGCCATGTTCTTCAACAAATCCCGACAGGAGGACATGAGCCACCGCAGCCCGCGTTACCTCGTGCTAAATAGATGCAGACAGGTACAGCCCGAACAGAGTTCAGTAACTACTCAGAGAAAATTGTCTCTAACCTCCAGTCAGCCCTGTATTTCTGCAGAGGACACATCAGACACGTGTTTAACTAAGAACACACTGCTACAGTTAACCACAGGCAAAACCTCTGTGGCGGAGATTAACACAAGTACGTATTTAAAGCCTCTGCTGAATTGGGGCCTTAAGTGAGTACCTCACTTGAGAATGGGGAATTATCATCAGAATACCTGCATGTGTAATAGGCCACTGGGAACTGCTTTCAAAATCGTTTCCGAAATACTCTTATTTTCAACATCCTATTATCAATTCTACTTAGGAAGCAATGGATTTAATTTAAAGAAACAGTTCAGCAAAACAGATGGGCTGCGTGTCACTTCTGGGCTCCTTCAAGACCTGTGTCCTTCCTGCATTTTAAGAAAACTCATGAATACCTGAGGGAACAGTAGATATGAACCCCATATGCTTTGAATACATAAACCACCTATATTCGAGTCCTAAAGCTGTTTGGCAAGCCCTTCTTGCCTCTGCCTCTGAGGGAAGCTAGGCTGTAAGACTTTGTGACCTCTCTGTTTATCATATTCATCCATTCAATACTACTGACAAAGTGACTGCTTGCTTTGATGGCTTGTGATGAGCCTTGCCAAGTTAAATAAAGGGCTCTCTGCTATTAATCTGCTCCGCTAAGGTCTCTTATTTGGCTGAACCTGTTTGCTGAACAACTATAATAGCTGTAAATACTTCAGATTAATTCACAGTAGCCCCAAAGCAAAGACAAGCTATAAATTTTCAGGACAGGTGACAATTTCCAAAGTCTGAAGGGAAGGAAAGACTCTCTCAGCTAAGTGGCTAGAGCGATGGTTGCACTTCCCAGCTCTGCTTTCAGTCACCGACAGCACAGATATGAACATTAAAAAGCATACCCAATCGAGAAACTAGTCAAAAACATCCTTTAAAGATTAACGAAGAGGAATGCGACTCTGAACAATGCAAGAACAATGGGTCTACAGTTTTAAGGACTGCTTACTTCTGAAGCCACTGCCTTCATTGCCATGACCTGACACAGCCTCTCTTGCACTGATGTCTTGTTCAGTATCTCTGTTCATGTCCCTGGGCAACAGGTGGCCCTGCTGGAGCCGGCAGGGTGGACGGGATATCCTCCAGAGGTGCCTGCCAACCTCAACTGCTCTGTGATTCTATGATCTACCAGTAACACATAGGGACACAGTCTTCATATTCAGATGCAGATCCTCCTACACAGCCCAAGAGGCAGGCTGGCTGCTTTTCTGGTGTTTTTTCAGTACTTCTTTCCAGGTCCCTGTTCAGGATCCTTTTGGCTATTTCCATCCTACCAAGTGTGCATGTTCCTCAATGCACCCAGGAGTCCTGCTCCCCAGGGCACAACCTGGCTGGGCTGAAACCCAGGGCACGTCACATCCTCCTTCTGATCCTTCATACAAATGCACCTCGTAAGAAGTATTGAATGTAGATAACCCTATCATTTATTCTTTACTCATTTAGAAGGCTTTAGGGCATTAAATAAGCCAATAGTAGAAGATAATTTTAGAAATTTTAATAATGTACATCGCAGCTTAGCAAAGCTGTATGTTGAAGTATTAGTCTCAGTATACCCAGCTCAGCTTTAATCACTTTGGTAGGAAACGAGACAATCAAAATATGATTCAGAAGAAAGAAATGAGCCAGGGCCTTTCCACTGGCAAATATTAGGAAACCAGATTGATCACAAACAGCCAAGAGAGAGATTTGCGTGCCTTGTAAGGAAGGAGCAATAGACCGCTCATATTTGCTACAGATGAATTTGTTTGTCTTAGCAGACAAACAATTTCCTATCAGTAATGCTGGTTATTCTTAAGGGCAAACCAGCAATGTTTTATATTGAAATAAAATAACAAAATGAAGGTGTCACTCTGAGGCAGTGAGTTGAAGTGAAAGCAACATTTCCATCTCAGTGCACTGACCACTGGCTATCAATCTTCAAAGAAAAATACTGCCCTTGAAACAAAACGTTTATATTCCTCCTCATTTGTTTTGCTTCTTGTTACAGGAGCTGCTTTGCCAAATGGTGGTTAGCAGATGAGCAGTTTCCAATGATGTGGTTCCTTAGGACCTGTACTGCTGATGCACATGATACTTAAGGGTTACTGGTCCAGCACAGAACTCCTGGGTGGTAAATCCCAATCGTTTCAGAAGGATAGGTGACAACCCCGTCAAGAGCACTACCAAGGGAAACCTAAGAAGGCTGCAGCAGCAGCACAGGGATTTATTCCCTCCTGACTTTCCTGGGAGGATTTCAACAGGAGAGGGCGGTGCAGGCACAAGTGAACATCGCCCAAGAAATAACTACAGATCCTTAATCATAGGTTTCAAGCAGAAAAACTACCTTGGTGTCCCTTCTTCTGGCTTCTCTGAAGGACTGCGTACTCCATGGGTAGAGTTTACTCTGGACAAGTACTGATTTACGGCAAAGTTATATTTGTACTAAAACTGTTCCATAAACAGTAACATCTGTTAGAGGAAAGAAACTGGGATTTTTTAGGGTTTCTCTTTTTCCATTCAAATTCATATAAACAAATTTTCAGGAAAACTTGTAGGAGCCTACAAGAAATAGATGGAGCTTTGACACAAACTCTTATCTTGCTTTTCTTTCCCCCCGGTTTATTCATCAGTTCTCTAACACTGGCAATAATCTCCTATACCGTGGATAAACGAAATGTACTAAATGGTTAATACTTCTGCAAACTTACCAAACATGTCCTATTTTCCCACGGCAGATGTATCTAAGAGCATCAGTTTCCCATATTGGACAAACATAAGGAGAACTCCCCCATATTTTATCTGCTGCAGTAGGCACCAAAAAGGAGGATCCCATTTCAAGTCCTCAGATCTTCCTCAGAAAAACAGACTGGTTTCTTTTTCAAGCTTTCCATTCTAGGGGAGGAATGGTTAAAAAAAAAAATTATATTAAGGTCAGCAGAGGCAGTATCATGATTTCCATGTTTTCCATCTCCAGATACGGAACGATTTCTTCTAACAACACAGAACAAAGTACTATTTAGCAAAAGAAGTAAATTGAGGCTGTGCTTCATCTTTTTCCTTTGCAACACAATGGAGCTGTCAGTAATACAACCTCGAGTGTGTTCATTTTCACACATTAACCCTTTGAGTCCTGTAAATATAAGTAGTCTTTTTATCTCATGAGGGAGAAAGTGCATTTTAAACTCCTGAAACAATGAGGAGCAGAAATTTTAATTAAAGTTTCTCTTGTACACATGCACGGATAACCCTCCCTTTAGCAAAGAAAAGCCCTTTTTAAAATTAAAGTTATCATGCTGAAATTATTAACATAACTCATGGGAAAAATGCATAATCTTTGCACATCAAATGCCAAAATGACTAAGTGAACTATGTTTAATAAATATTATGTTTCCCTTCGAGTTCATACACTCAAGTTAATCACGCACTAATAGGCAAAAAAAATAATTTTAGAGCTCTAAGTATTGCAACTTAAGCATTTTAAACTTGACTGGCATCCCGGTCTTTGCAGGTCCCTGAAGGTCTCAAATCTTCCCTCCTCGGGACACAAGCCAGCAGGAAGAACTTGAAAAAAAGACCGGAACTTTCAGATCAAGAGCGCTTTTCCACAGCTGCCAAGTCGTATGCCGTCCTGCTGCTCTTAGGTGAATCGCTGAGCACCTTCATCTGTGCTGCAGAAGGGCTGGCATGCCTGCGCTGCTGCCTGCAGCTCGCACCGCGGTACTCATTTTTGTTCTGTTTTGGGTCAGGGGTGGCATTTTTAGTGGGTGCCTGGGCTGGCTGTGTGTTCAAACTGTGTGACTCCCACTGAACCAGCACCCATTCGTTATTTGTTTTGACCCCAGCACTTGGCGCGGGGCTGATTCCTTATTTCAGGGTATCAATATTTTGGTGTGCAGGGGAGAGAATTTTAAAGAGGAAATACACAAAATACGAGGCCTTATCCCTGTATTTTTGAGGCACACCTCTTCAAGTCTGTCTGTTTATCAGGTTCACTTAAAATCAAATGTTGGGCTCTTTCAATACCAGAAAGGGCGCAGCAAAAATTACTAATATCATTATTTGGTTTACACACTTAGCAAGAAGTAACTTAGCACTTCAAAAGAAAAGCTGGAAACAGCCTTGACCACAAAGTTACCATGGGTGCACAATTCTGCGTAGGTGAAGGGAAGACCCAAAAGTAAGAGTGACAGGATTTCTTTCAGTCTCCTATATTTATCACTACTCCTCCACCCTGGAATCAGCTACGTCTAGCCCTTGGTTCACAACATAAATAACCACAGCCAAAGGATGCCAAGTTCTCAGTCCAATTAGGGCATACGCTGATCTGTGGCATCCACCTGTCTCTATCCTGTCCTCCCAAAATTCAAGGTGCACTTGCATCCCAGCTCCAATGGCCTTTGGCCATAACGAAAGTTCCTCTATGAGGTCTTTTACCTTGGGAGACTGGTTCTGGTCTAGCCAGTCACCTTAATAGACAGAGGTCATCTTCAAAAAAAAAAAAAAAAGCAAGTTATGAGCACAGTTGTACCATTTAGCAGTTAAGTATATAGCAGCTGTATTTAAAAGTAGCCACTATCACCCAGTGAAAGCAAATTAATTATTTAGATATATTTATAGGATTTATAGGGCAACTAAAGGCAAAGCTAGTTAATTGAAATCCTGATAACAGATTGAAGCCCGCGCTAGATCCAATACTGTGAAATGCAAAATCTTTATTAAATAAAGCCATTAAAGAGGATGATAATCCCTGTGGCCTTAAATATGAATAAGGTGCAATGTAAATAATAAAAGGCAAAAATCCAATTTTCATGCAGTGAACTTTCAAATACTCCACTGTTTCCGTTAAATTACCTTTTATTCAACATATTGTAATGGCACTGAGGACACATCAGGCTTCCTTGTAATACAATTATTGTTCAGCATAAACCCTGGTTTTTAACTTTAAGCAGAAATGTGAAATATTTTATTTGGCTTCTCTCATATGTCAAATGACATGAAAATTGAGAATGAAAGCTTCATAGATGCAATAAAAGAGAAAATAAGCAAAGGAAAAATAAACACATGCAAACAAAAAAGACCCAGAATATGAAGACAAAAGAAAGAAACAGGGTACATAATAGTAGCTTTCCAGTTAATTTTACAGCAACTTAATAGTAGGAAAAACAACAGGAAAACAATTTCAGTAACTAAAGTAACTAAACTTGGATACAGGCCAAATGGAGCTGTAGCACGCAGTAAAGGAGGTGAAACTCATCAAAGCTCTTTAACCAGAACAAAATCTGGTGTGAAACGTCTGTCATGCTCCTTCCAAACACGAGGATGATGACAAGAGCTTGAGCGCATCAAGTGCCACGACAGCACGGTGCTTGAGTCTGGAGGCGTGCGATCCCTCCCTGGCTCTGCCGCGCCGGCAGCAGGTCGCTTTGCACATGCTTTAACTTCTCATCTTCAAAGGGAGAACTGATATTTACTGTTTTCTATAAAGCATTCTGTGGAGTTAAGAAACATTAACTGAAGATACCTCTATTTATTAAAGAACTGGAAACTGTAACATAAGGTCAAGAATTTACTATTATTGTTCAGAAACAGAATATCCCTATTGGGAAATTTAAACAATCCATTAAGGGATGAGACTGTACTTGCTATGGATGTCAAACAATTTTTCCACTATAAACCTTTCTGCAAATCAAAATAATTCCTCCAGCAAAGCTGCAATGAAATAAAGATAAGAGAATGACTCCATATTTATTCAATTCTGTATTCAATTTGGAAGCATTATACCCAGAGAAACCCTTCAGCACAGAAATGCAATTTTCCATATAGCATCTTCAATGCATCAAGATGTTTAAGGAATCAACAGTAGAGGTCTGGAATACTGTAACCTCCCATAAACATGGATTTTACAATATTTACTTTTCACTGTCCATAGCTGTGTCTGCCACGTCCTATTTTCTGTGCCCATTCCCTGGTGGTAGAGTCACAGAATCCACAAATAGTTTGAGTTGGAAGGGACCCTCAAAGATCATCTAGTTCCAATCCCGCTGCCATGGGCAGGGACACCTTCCACTAGATGAGGTTGCTCAAAGCCTCATCCAACCTGGCCTTGAACACTTCCAGGGATGAGGCAGCCACGACTTCTCTGGGCAACCTGTTCCTGTGCCTCACCACCCTCATCGTGAATAATTTCTTCCTTACATCTAATTGAAATCTCCTCTCTTTCAGTTCAAAACTGTTACCCATTGTGCTATCACTACAGGCCCTGGTATAAAATCCCTCTCTTTATTATAAGCCCCTTTAAGCACTGGAAGGCTGCTATAAGATCTCCCCAGCGCCTTCTCTTGTCCAGACTGAACAGCCCCAACTCTCTCAGCCTGTCTTCATAGGAGTGGTGCTTCAGCCCTCGGATAATCTTCGTGGCCCTCCTCTGGACTTGCTGTAACAGGTCCACATCTGTCTGGTATGGGAGACTCCAGAGCTGGACACAATACCCCAGGTGGGATCTCACAAGAGCAGAGCAGAGGGGCAGAATCACCTCCCTCGATCTTCTGGCCATACCTCTTTGGATGTAGCCCAGGATACAGTTGGCTTTCTGGGCTGCAAGGGAACATTGCCGGCTCATGTCCGATTTTTCATCCACCAGTACTCCCAAGTCCTTTTCCACAGGGCTGCTCTCAGTCCAATTGTAACCCAGTCTGCACCAATACTGGTGGTTGCCCCAGGTGCAGACCCTTGTGCTTCACCTAGTTGAACGTCATGAGGTTCACATGGGCCCACTCCTCAAGCTTGGCATGTTCCCTCTGGATGGCATCCTTTCCCTCCAGTGTACCAATGGCACGACTTAGCTTGAGGTGTCACCAGCAAACTTGGTGAGGGTGCACTCAATCCCACTGTATATGTCATCAATAAAGATACTGAACAGTACCGGTCCCAATACAGACCCCTGAGGAACGTCACCTGTTACTGATCTCCATTTGGACGTTGACCATTAATTTGGTCCCCTCTGCTCCAATGCTGTTCATGTGCAAAATGTGTAGGGAGCATCTGAGGTTGCTCAGAAATCTGCCACCCCGTGCGGAGGGGCTCCTGGGGCCAACGGGTGATGGCGATGAGGAACAGAGACAATGTCAAGGGGTCACAGGGGCGATGGCAATGGCTGATCCAGGTGGCTGTGATTGGCAAGGGGCATCGGTGGCATGGGACCTCACAGGGGCACAGAGCAGGCCATGGGGGTATCCTGAGCCATCACCTCCCATCAAGCCTGACTGAAAACACGTATCCCCCCACATCCCAAGGGAGAACTAGCAAACCCCCTCCATGGCTCAAACCCACGTGGAGCACAGTGGTGGGGATGCGACCTCCACGCGAGACCTTTATTACTGGCAAAATTGATTCCTTCTGCTTCTTGTGTGAGCAAAGAAAGTAAATACAGGAAATAAGTGAGAACACGACGTGCAGAGCAGAAAATAGTAACACCTGACAGACCCAAAGTGAAGTGATACAGCAACTCCATCAGCACAAACCATTACCCTGAATAATATTTGCACCAGGTCAATGAAGCAAAGCTATTCGAATGACATTCCTCGAGTTTTTCTTCCTAGGAAGAAGACTATTCCTTTCCAGCAACACTCTCAGAAACGGCTCCGCTGAGGTGCTACGATATTGCTACTTACTACGGTAGTGATTTCTCACACCTCCCACCAAAACTGAGTCATAGTCCTAAAAAGGCCCCCAAGGCTCTCACATGCCCTAGGAACAGCTTGGGCATCACAGCTCTTCCAACTCTTAGCTTCGAAATCTGCAGTCTCTTGGAGCTACAGGGACTGAAGGCGAAAAGATGGAAGTAAAAAAAGAAATCAATTAATTCTTTCTACTACAGAGAGAGACTTTTGCTGTCTTACCACGTGCCTAGCAGCACTGCCAAGCAGCAGATTACTCACTTTCCTTCATTAATTACTGAAAAGAGCTACAAAAAACAAAATGGTGTTTATTTGAAGTTCATTCAGACAAAGCTACTAAACAGCTAGGATACTGAACACAACGAAGGTCAGGATCTCCCCATATGATTACTTTCTTGGGTCTGCAGCTACATGACTTCAGAAAGTGAAATACTGCCATAGAGACACCTTTTAATGCACTTCATCAGCCAAGGAAGCTCTTCAGAGGAAAAAAAAAAAAAAAACGAAACAAAACCAAAACAACAAAAACCCACAAGTAACCTTTACCATCTTGCCTGAGATTACTCTGGTCTTTATCTGCTCACTGCCAATCGTTCTAGGTTTACACACTAATGACACAACTTCAGAGTGACCACAGTCTTTGCTCTGTGTTTGGCTTTTATTTATTTCACCAGCATCGGAAAGGAATCACTGGTTTGGCGAGCTGGCGTCACTATCTGAAACCTTTAAGTCCTCAGTTGACTCGTCAAGGAAGCACAGGTACATCAAAAGCACCAGAGGAGCTGAGGAACCTCAACTCTATCCAGTTTCCTGTGATATCTCATCTTAAACGTGAGCTCAGACTCTTTTAAGCCCAACCACCCTGTACCAACAAAAAGTTTCCCTCTGATACCTATGGAAAGCATTAACTGAAACACGCTTCTCCTACATCCAAGGCAATGGACTGATACTAAAAAACTCCACTTTCATCAGAATTTTGATAACCAAAGGAATTCATTCTCAAGTGACCAAATTAAACAGGAAAGGACCCCTCTGACAAAGCAGCGTCCTAGTGCAGAAATTGCCCAGCACCACATAAGCGTTATCACCTGAATCCTCCTCCTGTGCTCACGGGCAGGAGACAGCTGCTACTGCCACTGTTTTCTAAGCAGGCAGTGGCCTACGTGAAGAGTGGTCCAAGCAAGGTGAGTCTATGGAGTTTCAACGCAATGACAAATATGCCACTGCACAAGCCCACTGACTCCATTTCAGCTGTAGCAATGAGGAAGACATTCATCAGCAACAGTTGGCTGTGGCCCTGGTGTGGCAGCAGTTCCTGAGCTCTGAGGGTAGGGAAAAGAGATTCAAAAAAGAGAGTTCAATGTGCTCTCCAAATCTTACTAGTCTTATTATTGACTACACTCACAAACTCCAACCTACAACACTGTCAGGGCAAATTCTCCATAAACACTCTCCTCATATTTTTAAGATTAAGCTATCGCACAAGCCGTACTCCCACAGGAAACCAAACATCCAAAATTATCCTCTCCCGTCTTCTGCATGGTCCTGTGCTGCCTTTCAGTATGACTAATCATGGTACAGTCATCTCGTCATTAGGTACTGCCGAGTACACCCCTCTCCCAGGGTCCCCAACCACTAGCATCACCAATGACTTGTGAAGCATTTCATCATCCACGTGGAAGAAGCTCATCTTCTTGGTCCGTCTCTATGCCCACCCAACAGAGAAGAGTGACAATGTCCAGCCTGAAAGCCAGGTTCTGTAGCATAGGCTAGAAAGGATTCGAATGTGTTAGTTTGGGAGGTCAACGATTCAACGACCACTCATGCCTGTGTCTCCGCTCCTGACACTGGCAGGTGCCCTGGCTCGCTGGAAAGTGAGGATGCACGTAGAGAGGGAAGGGGGACGGCAGAGCCGTAGCCCACCCCTTGGACAGGCTGTTCCTGCCCACTCCTGCCTGCTGGATGTCTTCGACCAGTGACAGTGCTGCAGGAAGGGGACGACAACACGGATCCTTTCCTGGATCTTCTGTTACTGCTAGTAACACAACAGTTTGCTTCTGGGATTCTTATTTTTAGTAACTTTTTAAAGGCGGATGAAACATCTGGGAGAAGACGTGCGCTAAAGAGTATCACAAACTCCCCCGCGTCCCCCAGAGGACTGCGGTGACTCAATGCACCAAACCCACCTTCTGCTCTCATTCAGAGGCAGACAGGGTTCATCTCCTCAGGTCTACACACTAGAGAAGGCAGCAAATTCGGTCCTATATTGTGTGGGGTTTTTTTTCTAAATAGAATAGGCAAACCCAATTCTTCGCAGCAGAGATTTTGGCGGTATAAAATCGCAATGAAACAAACATTGGAAGCTGAGAAACTGGAAAGCAAAAACCCAGTGGCTCTCTACACCTCTGCATCTTTTGCAGTGTGTTGCTGGCAAGACAAAGGGAGGAAGACACCAATCTTGCCCTTAGCTACTTGCTTCCGTGTTTTCAAGGTCTGGGATGAGTGAGAGATGGCCATTCAACCCTGCCTGCTGAGTTTTTGTTTGTTAATAAGCACAAAACGACCTCTCCCTGGTTGAACAATATTATTACAGATGCCGAACTCTACACAGCCTCTTCTTTAAAGTGTGCTAAATTATTTTTAACAGTAACGACTACAGTGATAGCCCCACCATGGAAATATATACTCAGATAAAAGCGCGACTGACCGCATATAAAAGGAAGTCCTGTGTTTATCAAAAGAACAGATAAAACCAAAGCTAGGAAAAAATACAGTTTCCTTTCTGCAATATAGATCAGAAGTACCATACTTTCCTTTTAGAAAATAATTTACTGATTTTTCAATATTAAAAAGGTATGATTGGTTTGGATCTTACATTGCTGCTGACTGTGAAATATAAATAATCCGACGTTTTCCACTGTGATCTAACACCATGATTACCTACACAGCAAAAGAGAATAAGAAAAAAAAAAAACACCTCATCTCATGGTTGTCAACTATTTTTTTACTCTGTTTTATTACGTGTATGTATGACTGTATTCTCCGAGGGCTTTTTTATGATTTGTTTTAGAAAGGAAGTATGCGAAAGAATGAGGCTCTTCCCACGAAAACTCTTGGCCGGAACGCAAGATGCTCTGGGCTGAGCACGAAGCCAGCCGCGCCTGTCCCCTCCACGGCGCTGCGCCCTCCCGGCATAGAGCCAGCGCGGAGCAGCAGCCCCAGCGCCAAGGAACCATGCCTGCTGGACGTGCTGCAGCTCATGCTTCTGCCAGGAAAGCCTGCTATTTCTTATCTCGTGACGTTTTAGCACCAAACAGCAAGGAGGCTCAGCAGCAAGGACCAGAAGAGCCCGTCACAATGGTCCTCAGCATCCTCAAGGCATAGGCACCTTGTAGTAGGCTGGTACCTGACCCCGCCTCCCCTCCAGCTGACTCCTGTTGCCTTCACGGGACATCTCTCCTCCCTCACATGACAAGTGCAAATCTGTATTTTCGGGGTGTGTACCTGCACACCTATCGTCCCTTGAGCAGACATGCTCCGTCATGAGGGGGTCACAGTGGGCACACGTCCAAAGAGGCAGCAGGACCAGCCACTGCGCCATGATGCAACGTACACCCGTGTCCAGCACACGGTGACAACGCTGCACAATTTACTGAATTGGATATGGGCTCGAGAAGAACGCACAGAGCAAGCTTTTCTGTGGAAAAACTATACATTCAAGGAGATTATGCACACGCATACATACATATATTTGTGTGTATGTCCCATTTACAAATAAATAAATGTTAACTGAAGTCAATCGAAACACCATCAATCAAAATAAAATCTTCCTTCTACTTCCGTCTATTTTACTGAGTTAAAGTAATTAAAAATACATAAATTATTACTATCA
This sequence comes from Tauraco erythrolophus, assembly GCF_009769465.1. Taxonomy (NCBI): domain Eukaryota; kingdom Metazoa; phylum Chordata; class Aves; order Musophagiformes; family Musophagidae; genus Tauraco; species Tauraco erythrolophus. The sequence continues at coordinate 67,127,454 of NC_141465.1, read as the reverse complement.
TTGGAAATGAAAACATATTGATTTGCTTATAGGGATGACAATATAGCAAACCTGATACAAGCTGCAATAAAAGCATTTCAAAACACGTAAGAAGGCAGTCTACTAAAAGCTGTTTCAAAATGAAATTGGAAATTAAGAAGTAAATTCATAAAATCATGTCTTTTTACAGTCACTCACAGAGGAGCTTTTGATTGGAATTAGCCTGAAATTAATCCACAAATAAACATGCTCAATAATATTTACTGAAATGATAATTTAGTAAAGCAAATATGATAGTGCCTGCGTTTGGCTGACTTCTTGGCTGCCACGTGGAAGGCAATCAGGGGGCAGCAGATCAAACACGGTAGTGTCCCTTTCTTTTTGGTTAGGACCATAACATCCTTACCCACAGTCCATCCACAACTGCACAATGAAAACTTAAGATCTCTCTTTCCCTCCACTCATCTTGCACCTAAACCCACTTTAACCCCACATCAACTGCAGCAATTAATGAACCTTTGTCCAGAAGGGGAAAGACTTTAGCAGCTTAATGAGACAGTAACACATATTAAAATCAGTATTATTCAGATGATGATATTCCAGTCCTCCCTCTGAAAATAACTGAGACTGTAGGAGAAATGATCATTAGCATTTTGATAACAATCTCGCCAGCCTTCTGTTAAAATATTTTTTGTTTAAACTGAAACTGGGATTTGTTATCTCATGCAAGCAGACCAGTCTAAAATTAGCAACGGCCAATTCATATTGGTTTGGATCAGATCTTTAATAAACTTCAGAAAAAATTAACGCTAACTTGCTTGAATAACCAGACTCTCATGCCTGTTGCTGTAACAACAGAAAGACACTCTAAGCATCGACTAAGAAGCAACATCTTCACACAAATACCATTTTTGTGCTCAGAAAGGCACTCCTTAACCATACACAGCATTAGTTCCACTTGTCTGATCAATCATATTCCAGTTGACAGCCAACACAAGGGATAAATTCCTTCCTACCACAAACCCTTAAGGTATCTTCAGAACGAAATGTGGCTGAACGCCGCAGAGTGGGAAAGGACTTTGCACCTTTGTCCTGTCGCCTTCGAGAGCAGACAAAAATTCCTCAGCATCCCTGAGTCAAGTTACGTTATGTGATTACCATGGCGAAAGAAAACAGTCCCATCTCCCTCTTTTTTTAATTAGCAAGTCCCACAGCGTTCCCTCCTCTGGCACCCAGCGCTGCAAACCAGGCTGCTAAACCTTCTAGTTCCCAAAAGGGGATGAGATGGAGACCTGCTGCAGAAACAGCTTCACAGCGTTCACAAGAAGCCCCTGCTGTTGGGTCCACCATGCACAAACAGGCCGGTTGCACCAAAAATCCCAACCGTCCCCACGGGACAAGAAGCCAAACTTCAACAGGGACCGATCTGTGCTTTGAAAGTGCCAGAAACCAGTTATGAGACAAACCTGACTGTGGTTTTTGCTATTTAACCCCTCAATAGCTGGCCTACAGATGCAGAGAGGCTTTACTTTCCCAGTGACCCCCCCACAGAGGAGGGGTGCAGCCCCATCAGCTCCTTTGGGCAGCTCTTAGGCTGCCCATTGCCAGAGCTCGCAGGTGACCCCAGCTAACAGCGACCAGGGCACAGCAAGTTCTGTGGAGCTGATGGAAGTTTTGCTTAAAAGACTAGGCAGAAAGTGCTCTTAATTCCAGATGTTTCACATTTTTCTCTCTACTTTTGAAAACCAAATGTCTTTTTAATACCAAAAGTAATATTCCCTCCTCCTGTCCTTCCCCTGAACTGAGAGGCATCTCATGTACATGTATCGTTAAATTCATGTTTGTTCTTTTTAACCAAATAAAAATGTTCAAATTACATGCAAGGACAATTAGATTAAATTGTTGGGCACACACTGTGGGGTTTTTTCTAAGTTATTCAAACAATATTAAAGGTTTTCAGCAATGCCTTAGCAACATAAGCAAAACTTCCCGCAAAGAGGAGGTAACGAGTTTAACATTACTGCTGAGGACGACGGTAACGGAGCCAAGAGAGTAAAACTAGCACATCAGCACCCCCCCCCGCTACCCGAACCGTCAGGGAAAGGCATGGCTCAAGCTGTCAGAGGAATCCGAACTGGCAGAGGAAGCAGGATCTGGGGCTGGTAAATGGGGCGAACCTGTGTCCAGGCCCACCCGCATGATGCACTAGAAAGAAATTGTTCTAATTTTTTTTCACTCTCTTGTTTTGGTTTGGGTTGTTGGGTTTTTTTTCCACTTTCACTTTTGTATAATAGACAGGCCAGTAACTTTCCAGTCAAAGTACCAGTCTGCCCCACGCAAGATGCTTCTGTAATGGGGAACAGTTTGGTTCAGTGCAAGACTAGGGATAACTAGGTAGCTTTCAGCTGGCACTGCTTTCCCCCGTCGCTCCCTCCCCAGCTGCAGCTGCACAGCTGCTGTGGGAGCTGGGGCAAGGGCAAGGTCAGGCAGCTTTCTCAAATCCCGTAGTTTATCTTTCTCCAGGCTCTCGTGTCCTATTAGAACTAATCTTGGGTTCTTCCCATGACAGCTTAGCCCGGATTGGGAAAACCTGTTGTGAAATATCAGATTCTAACAAGACCGCATTAAGAATGCTTGTAAAAACTCAGCTCGATATGTGATGAGTGAGCGCTGGAAAGCCGAAACCGTGTGCATCCCAAACAGTTTTGGTCTGCAGAAGTCACCAAGTCCCTGAAGGTGAATGAATCCAGTGCAGCAGAGGTCAGCAATTACAATGTTGCAATGCTTAAAGACCTTAATCAGAGTGAAATACTAGTTACAACCGGCCTCTTGCAGCTTAAGGAAAGGCTTCCAAGGAAGAGCAGACTTCAAAAGAAAGTGGCATCCTATAGTTACGGACACTACAGGTGTGTTACTTAAGTGTAAGAGAGAATTAGGGTTTGTATCTGAAATTTAAGCAGTGGTTCTTAGTGAAGACAGCATGAAATGTTGAGCAAAATAGTGAAATTCGAGGGGTGATTCTAAACACAACAGTGCAGAAGTCAGAAAGTACCCAGACACACTTTTCAAGCTGAAACAGTAATGGGATTATTAACCTAAAATTATGAGACAGCAAACTAAAATAACTCTAGACAACAAGAAAAGACCTTCCTAGAGTGTAAAATCCTCCGCAGCATAAATAAAATATTGTTGTAGAATCTTATGCGGCAGCTTATTGACCGTACGGACGCAGCTTTGTCTCGAACGAGCAGCGTGGCACACGCAGCCCCCTCCTGACCTGCGAGCACAGGCCCACGGCGTTCGCAGCCAGCGACTTTGGCCGGTCTGACCTGCTGGGCAACCTGTCAGCGCCTGGAGTCTGCCTCAACACAAACCGATAAGATGAGGAACAAGGAATACAGCATACTGTTACAGCCCATATACAGCCCTCATCGCTGCATCCCCGCACTGATGTTCCTCGCAAACCAAGCGCAGCGTCCCTGCCAAAATCCCTTCAACAGCAGAAAATAACCGTCGTAGCTCCAGCATATACAACTGGTGCTTTTTAATCTCCCCATATTACCTCTCTGGTAATAACTCCAGGTTTGTAGGGCAGCTTCCCCCTGAAGATTGCAGAGCCCGTGAGGGTTGGTGAGTGCTGCTGGGGCAGGTTTTCAGCTGGGAAATGTGAAGCTCAGAAAGTTCATGCTGCTCACCGGAGGTCGATGGCTGCGTCCTGCACAGGACCACACTCTCCGTTCCTTCTCAGCCTTAAAACCACAACAGTGTTATCCCCCCAGACAGCAGAGGTTTAGGGCAGGTGGGCAAAAATTGCCAGAATTAGAACGTGGCACAGGATCTCAGGGCTAAGAGTCTTGAAAGTCTAGCCATCTTCTCTTCAAGTAACCAGCTACCAAACACTGTCATACGCTCAGCGGTACTGCCGTTCATCATGAATCATTCAGAGGGATGACGTGCAAGGATTAAACTTAGCATTCACATTTAACAGCAAGAGGAGTCCCACAGAGGCATGCCACACTGACTCAAACTAATAGGGAGGAGGGTCTGGGGCTAGTGGCAGAAAGTCCTCTCCACGGCCCTGTGACTCTTTTAGGTGTGACTGAGCCGCTGTTAGCCATCTCAATCCAGAAGGAAAAGTCCACTGTCAACACTGGCACCCTTTGGTCACATCAGGCCCATTATGCATTTTTCTAGCATGCAGATCAATATTAACAGCACCATCCAAAGATGGGTAAAAATACTCTATTTTTGGACATAATGATGACACCTGCAAATGGCAAGTTTTCTGAGAAGAGCTCAGCCAATGATGAATTTATCTGACTCAGCCCCTCAGCATTCCCCTCTCCCATGCGCACTCCCTTCTGTGAGGACAACTTTCATTGCTGGGATTTTAAACACTCCTGGCTATATTTTTCACAATACCCGTTAGTATGACTGTTGATCTCCTGCGCTGAAATGCATTTTTTAGCCATCTGCCAGACAAAAAAAAAAATCCTCAAGATCAGAGGCTTTGACACGTGGAGTACCAGTCCTATTTGGATGGCTTTACAACAAAGTTCAGACACTGGCCAGCCAAACTACAGTGTCAGAAGCAAATAAATCAGAGAGAAAGAACAAAAGTAAGGTAAGTCCATGGCTCTATGCATATTGTGCACTGCTGATGAGAACGGTGCTCCTATCTGTGCAAAGCTAATCACTAAAAAGCCAAGCTGAAGAGTCTCCTCAGCCCAAGACAGTGTGTGTCCCCTGCACAACCCACTACTGCTTACAACAGATATAAATGCATACGAATGTCAGACTCCATCCGCTTCCTCTTGCATAATCCAGGGTGGGATCTTCACCTGCCAGACAATGTATCCAGCAAGGAAACGCAGCTGCAGAAAATCACTGCAACGTCTACTCCACGTTCAATCCACTGTCATCTCCAAAACTTACAGATAGTGTAGGATGAAGCAGGACTCTCACAAAAAATAATGACCCGGTGTCTCTTTTGGAGAATTTCTACAAATAGAGCAACCGAAAAGCCTAGATAGTGAATTGGCACCGCTCCCTCTGCTTGCAAAACTCCTCTGGAGCCAAGGGTAGGAACCTTTCCCCTGGGCTAGCAAACTGCAGCCTTCCACCTGAACCGGTGAAATAGCTCTGCAAAGCTGATACATGGGAGAAACATCCAGCGCAAGGCAGGGAGCGCAGCCCATCCGTCACTTCACTCCAGCACGCTGACACATCATTTTCCTTATGCGCACGTCTTGCTCTCTGCTGTTACCTATAGCCCGTCCGGTAACGCACCACATGCCTACCCACCACCTCGGTCATGTTCTCTATTCTGGGAAAACTGAGAGACATGTTTTGTTTTTCTAGGTTGTTTCTTTTTCATGCAAATGTTGTTCTCAGTTTGTATTCCCAGCGAGCAAGCAATAAACCCTGCACCTGGAATGGGAGACGCCTGGTTTGGGAGGAAATTACTAAAGACTTGCATGCGTTTAGCTGGCTATTTGATCCTGAGAGCTCCTGAAAAAATTCTAAGTGATAAACTGCAATAATTGTTAAAAAAAAAAAAAAAAAAAAAAAGCCCCAAGCCCAAACCCATTATTTACCATAATGCCTCAACAATCTAAGGGAGCCATTTATTTTGACAGAACCTGAATTCCCCAAGTGATTCTACAGTGGTAATGGAAACAGAGGAGCCAATATATTATAACCTAGTGTGTAATGCACCTACCATTATAAACCACTCTTAGCCTCCCGCTTTATTCCCCGGGGGGGACACTCTAACAGTTGCTGGATTTCCTTTCCCTCACCCTTCCAGTGTGCTCTTTCAGCAGTCAGACCCTTTTATAACGCCTAGTACCATACCCTGCATTTACATAGCATCTATAATGTGAACATCCCTATACCGTTTAGAAACACGTTTTTTATACACTGAAATAGAGGCATTGGGAGACTAACTGGCTTACCAAAGGTCACATATCACTATATATCAACAGCATCTCTAATGTTTTTCAAGCTTGTCTTAGTAGGTAAACACCATTTCCAGATCCTCGATGCTGAAGATGCATACCACGTATGTCAAAACACCTTCAGTATTTCATAAGTGTTTCTGAAGACTGGTCTTGGACAACTTTCGGAACAGCCCCAGTGCCAGTTCATCCCCAGCCCAGCCTCTCTCACACTGGGTTTCAGCACTCTGGATAGACCAAGCCCGTGATAAACAATGGGAAAAGAAGGACCAGAGACCGGATAAAGACATAAAATCACTCCCTCACTCCCCGAGTTTTGCCAAAGTGATAAACAACATGCATTGATTTTAGAAAATACTGTCTATACAAAGCAGACTTCCCCAAGTATAAGATGTAGAAGTAAAACACAGGCATAATAGTGACACAGAAGCTGGCCCTGCTCTGTTTTCTAAGGTTAATTAAAATTCTCATAGAAACAGATCCCTAGTGTGATTCTAACATATCGGTCCAAAGATCTGGGTGAGACTGAAGTCTGATAGAAGTGACCTTGGCTCTTTGCCATTACATTTCACAATTAGCAGTTTCCTTCCTAACCAAAAAGCCCATAATGGTATGCCTCATTTTATATACCACATTACCTAAAATGAAAGGTATTAATTAGTAAAACAGTGTAATTTGCATTTAAGCCCCAGGCAGCAAATCTACAGCAATTTCTGAAATTAAAAAAAAAAAATATATATAAGAATCACTTCAGCTCTCTCCAAGGGAGCTAAGCTGTCAAAGACCACCCTAAGACCGAAAGGGATGCGATTCTGCTTTTCAGTACCAGCCTCAAAAAGCCTAATTCTAGGCTGGCTTGTATCATCTATTGTTTAGTAGAGAGAGAGGTGCTGTACTCTTGTCTCCAGGTTAGCTCAGCAATCAGCTGTATCAGCAGCTCCAAGCAGGATTATTCTCCCCTGCTGCTTTTTTTAAAAGCAGATTAGTTCAGACTTTCTTTCACTGTAATGAACCTTGTAAGGATCAAGAACATCACATTGATTTCCAGGATAAAATTGTGCAGTCAGTCAAAAGGCCAAGCAAACAGTTTCACAGACCAACTCTGCCCCAGCAGACCTACTGCCCCAGAATCACCCGTTAGCCCCAGCAAGGGGGAAAAAAAAAAAATGCAGTTGTTAACCATAAAAGCCAAAATGTGAATCTCAAGTCATGTGTAACTTTGCTTTCTATCAAATTCAGATAGGTAAGAACCCACACAGAAACAGACAACAGAACTGAAGACTTTCACCAAAGTCCTATTCAATCAAAGTCGATAGAACACAATGTGGTTTTCTTTACCATATGAGATCTGCAACAATGGCTAGGGAGGTAACTTCTTAAAAATCTGCCAATTTATAGTAAAATAATGAAAATTCAACTTCTCTAAAAATTTGCATTAAGATATAAAATTACTCTCAAGCAACTTTTCCCAGCAAGCGTTTCCTCACATGCACACGTCCCCTGTCACATCCTAGATTGACTAGGATTTAAAGAAATGAAAACCGGAGACTGTCTTCTTGCTGGATGCTCACAAAATCTTGGTCAGGGTGCAAGAGCCGGCCTCCACAACACAAATCCTGCAGGTGCAATAAGCCTTCCATGCAGACCCTGCCTCCCGTAAGAGAAGGCTATCCAGACATCAAACCAGACAGTGAGGATATCCTATCTTAAACTACCTAATGAACACAAACTTCCCTTTCTGTAATGCTGAAACTCAAGATGACAGGAGTCGTCTGCTATGACAAAGCCACAACCATAAGTTTCGTTGAAAAACAAACAAACAAAAAAGCAGAGGGCAGAATCCCATTGCCTCTTTTCTTCTTTAAATTCGACAAATCATTATTAGATACCTGAAGATCATTGCGGTCTACAGCTCAGTAATAAAAGATCTACCCTTCCAGAAATATTGCCAAGCATATTTCACTTCAGACTCCAAAATTGAATTTTGTGGAACAATGTATGGCATTTGCCATCATTTCCTGCAGGCAAAACTTCAAAACGCCAGTACAGGTCTATTCATTTTTTCTCAGAGAAAAAAAAAAAAAAAGAGAATAAAATAATTAATTGAAACATTTACTATAGTGACCTAACTTCACAAGGAATCTCTGCATTGCCCTTTCCAAGGCAAAAGCCTCTACACTAAACTACAGCTCAAGCAGATTTCATGAAAGATCAAAGACAATCAAATATATCCACTATATATATGTCACTAGAAATAAGATGAAGTTTGCAGACTTCAGAGCGTCTCTATTCACAGTCTCCTAAAGAGGTCCTATAGTAAATTTTATCCTATCGAATCATGTAATAATACAGAACACTGGGAAGAATTGATCTTGTCCCCTCTGAGTCAATGAAAGCCCGTCATTGATTTTAAAAGCAGCAAGATCGGGCACTCGATTGCAGTTTTGAAATACATAAATGCATATGCTGCAGTACTCCCCTTCAATAAATCACACACCTTATACATAAAAATGAAATTACGTTCCCTCGGGAGGGGAAACTTCAGCTCCGAAGCCCGCTCAATCCTGGCTGTCAGAAGGACTCCGCGCGGCTGTAACCGCACAGGCAGCGCCCCGGGAGCCGAGGGGAAAACTCGGGGCTCCGACAAAAGCGCCGGGTGCGGGACCGGCCGAGTGTTTCTAGCGACTTATCCCCGCAGGCAGCGCGGGAGCGGGAGGCAGCCCCTGCCTGCACCTGACGGACACCTGGCAGGGGCCGACACGCCGGATAAAAGCGCTGTGGAGGCACTTCGTGTTTCTCAGCTCCGGGAGCCGCGTCCAGCTCTGCTACACCGGGGGCTGCCCTGGGGCCCGTCGGCGCAGCAGCTGCCGGACAACCGGTACGAGCCCCTGCGGAGGGTCCCGGGACGGCTCCGGCCCCTCCCGCTGCCCGGGGCCGCCCGCAGTATTTGGAGGGCATCCCCGGCCGAGCCTCCTCGAGTGTCCCGCCGCTACATCGTGGGGCAACCGCAACCGCCGGCCGCAAGCGCGGGGAGAGGCCCCCGCCGCGGCGTCCCGCCGGGGACCAGCCTCCGCCGCCCTGCGGGACGTCCCGTCGCCAAAGCGGCACCGGCCGGCGCCCCGCGGGGACGCCCGCCCGCCCGGCCGCGCTCCCTCGGCCCGCCCGCCCGCCCCCGGCGCGGCACCCACCTTTCCCAGCAAGGCGCTGCGGCTGGCGGCCGCCAGCTCCCGCAGGCTGGCGGCGGCCGAGGCGGCGGCGGCGGCGACGGCGCTGGGGGCGGCGGCGGGCTGGGGGTACGCGGGGGCCGCGGCGCTGGGGCTGCCGCTGGCGCCCCCGGCGGCGCGGGGCCGCTGTCGGATGCCGTCCAGGAGGCGGACGAGGAGGATGTTGGCGGGCAGCTCGTCCACGCCGCAGCCCACCAGGATGCGGCACTCGGGGCAGCGCAGCTCGTGGCGGGAGCTGACGATGCTCTCCAGGCAGCGGCGGCAGAAGGTGTGCTGGCACGGCAGCACCTTGGCCGTGGTGTCCAGCCGCTCCAGGCACACGGAGCACTCCAGCAGGTCCAGCAGCGACGACTCGTCCATCGCCGCCGCCGCCGCCGCCGGCTCCCGCTCCGCCGCCGCTCCGCCGCCGCTCCGCCACCCCCTCGCCTCCGCCTCCGCCCCCGCCCCGCCGCCGCCTCCGCCTCCCCTCCGCGGGGCAGCGCAGGGCCCCGACGCCCCTAGGGCCGCCGCGGCCGGCGGGGGAGGGGGGGCGACGGCGGGGCGGCGGGGGCCATCAGGGCGGCGGGGGTGCGCGGGGAGGCGGCGGCGGGGCTGCCCCCGGCGGCGGGCCGCGGCGACCTCGGGGGCCGCCTGGGCGGCGCTGCCCAGCGCCGTGCGGCGCAGCGGCGATGCCAGCGGCGCGGAGCGGAGCGGTGCCGTGCGGGAGGAGGGCACCTGCCTGCCCGCGCCTCTTCCCGCCGCCCGGCGCGGCGTGGCTCAGCAGCTGCGGCGGGGCCCGGCGCGGCCCGGCGAGCCGCCCGCCGCGCCTCCGCGCGGGGCGGGGAGCGACGGGGAGCCCCGGGGGGGCGCCCGCGGCACGGCGGCCGCCCCGCGGGCGGTCCCCGCCCGCCCCGCCGCCTCGCCGCAGCTCCATGGCTCCCTGTAACCCGACCCAGCGGAGCTCGCCGCCCGCCTTCCTCCGCCGCGGCTCCCTCCTCCTCCTGGCGGAGGCTGCCGGACGGGCCGCGCGGCCGCACGCTGCCGGCGGCAGGCCGAGGAGACCCCCCTCGGGGGAGCCGAGAACACCCCGGCGGGGAAGTGAGGGAGCCCCTGCGGCCCAGACCCGGCCGGGCGCCCCGAGGGCAGCAGGGTCGATGTGGCGGACGGCCGGGAAGGGGTCGGTGGGCGCAACCTGCCGGTCGGGGGAGCAGGGCCGGGGTCCGCGCTGCCGTCCGGCCCCGCCATCCCTGGCGGCGCGGCGCCCCCTGGCGGGCGCGGCGGACAGCAGCGCGGGGCCCCGGTGCATCACACATGCCCGCCCCGCGCCCGGTGCTTCAGCGCGTCCTCACGTAATCGTCCTTTAATCGCTGTGGTATCGTACCCGAGCCCTGCGGGGCTGGCAAGGTGGAAAGAAGGGCGAGCGTCGCGCCCCTTCTCCCTGCCGGGTGTCCTGTGCTCCAGCCCGCTGCCCGTCCCGCTGCCGTCCGGTGTCCATCCGGTACCCGCGCCCCGGCTGCAGCAGCAGGACTGTGCGGGGGGTCCCGTGCGAACCGGTGTGCAGGCCCTGCTGGAAGGGGCGAGACCCTGGCATTGTGGACTTACGGATCCAGGTTGAGTGCTAACCACAGGAGATTTTAAAAACCCAGATGGAGCCACTTGCACGTGTGGGATATGAGCAGAACTTCCCCTTAGAGAAGCTACAGGAGAAGTCCCATTCTCTAGATAAAAATTTCTTTTGAAAAACCCCTTTTTGGCTAATGTCTGACTATTGGTACGATTAAAGGGCCTACTTGAGCCAGAAGCTAAAACTGAAATACATCGTAATTTTATCAAAGAGAATTTTCATTTGTGGTCCAATCCCTAAACCAAGCCACCTTCTGTAGCTGTGCCTGCAGCATAACAGAGGACTTTGGGATTCCGGGGTTGCAATTCAAGTGCCTGCAGAAGCCCTCCTACTCCTCTCTCAAGTGACACTTTTAAAATTGACTTTTTGTGAGAGGTGTGTCAAGAGCGCTGCACAAAATCCTTCTGCCGGCTTTAGGACTCTACAGTTAAATTCTGATGCATACAGCAAGATGACCCTGTTGTGGTAAGAGTCATCTAGACATTGCACAGCAAAATTTACTGAATTGCAGTGTGCAGAAAACCATGAATCTCTTGCTGCTCTTGTGTTACTCTTGAACAGAAGGACTAAGTGTAAAGCTAAAGAAAATCTCCTGACACAGAGCTCAGATCACTATTTGTTGCTGAGTAATGCCCAGTAATCTATGTCCTTGCTGAAAGAAATTCCAGTCTCCACAGTTTTAAACTATAAATAACACTGATGCCTGGAGAAATGTGAAATACAGTATCAAGGACTTGGACTTTCTCTGGAGTAAAACTGTTAATTTAAGTAAAAGGAGTAATGGAGAACCTTTAAGGACAAAAGACATTGCTTTAGCAAGGAGAAGGAAATACCGGAAAATCTGTAATGAAATGCATAGTTGTTTCAGCACCTCAGATTGCTTCTTTCAAAGGTAAAAACTTAAATATCACTGTCAAAACATAAAAGCCAAAAGTGCTCTGTTACACACCAGTGTAAATGCAGAGTACCTACAGTGACTAAAAGGGCGCTTTTCATGTGTCCTTTCTTCTGGCTGCTCCAGGGCTTGCAGCCAAACCAGCCTGTCACCAGATTTCCCAGAGCTGCCCAGTTATATATCCCCAAACCAGGAAAAACACTGGAGAACCAGCACCCGAAGATGATGAGGGGGTCCCTTGACATTGAGGCAGCTTTAAAAAGGTTCAAATCTGCAAACCATTTGTTATTCAACAGAAGAAGTTGCTGACACACTTAAAATGAGAGTCTGCTGTAGTTCACCTGTAAAGCACCCTCTTGAACACGAGCTGGTTGCCACCGCGGTGAAGCGAAAACTGAAGCAAAGCTACAGCGCACCCCTGCAAGGGGGGAGGAGGTGAGAGCTCTCAAACCACCTCAGAAGACATGGGAAAGGATGGAGGAAATGGGGAACCTGAGAAGGATAGGGAGAAGGGAAAATGAGAAGAAAAAGAGGTGAGGAAAAAGGAAGGAAAGAAAAGATTAAAAGAGGGGAAGATTTATACGGAAGTTACACAAGGGACTAGAGATGAGCACACTTCTACGGAAAGAGGGGAGAGATTTGTGAGTTGGGCTCCAAATAGAAAAAGCACCTTCTGAGTGTTTGAAGAGCCTTTGATGTCAACAGAAGCATTTTCACGCTTAAAAGTTTAGCTTGTGATTGTGTGCTTCCTGGTGCCTGGGCCTAAATGGGAGTTAGGCCAGGCCTGAAGCAAACGAAAGGAAAAAAAAAATCATCACACATACTTTCTCTTCTTGCCAAAGAGACCGTGGGAAATATTACATTAAATATTAAGAAATTAAATACTCAGATTGTTAAGTTTGGAAATAGAAAAAAGACGAAACGCTCAGAAACCTGAGAGAAAACGGATAGAAAGGAATGGAAAGAGATACAGAAGATGCAACAGGTTTTGGTTTACTTAAAAGAAACGTGCATTTTATTAATTTCCCTGTCTCAGCTGCTAAAACATCTAGCTTCAGATTATAAATATGAAGTGATTATTTGTCAACTACTTAAGTAACGTGATTAACACGGTTCTTAAGCAGAGGTGCTGTTTTACACACAGGGACGGAGCTGCACGTTTTGCCGCATGTCCCTTGGTGAGTGTGAGGAGACAGCTGATAAGCAAACCTCCTGTTTCAGGCTGTGGAAGCGACTTCACTTCCCTGGCAGGTGAAACAAATCCCCCCCAAATGGGGGTTGGACTAGATGACCTTTGAAGGTCCCTTCCAGCCCTAACGATTCTATGATTCTATGATTCTTGACGCACTAACTTTCAAGAGTACCTGGAGACAAAAAGAGACTCAAAAAGGCAAAATACTGCAGCAGGAGAGTGGAGTGATATTGAAGCAGTCCAAGACTTCATTAAAGACAACTGTAGTTGTCCTTAAATTGTAGTAACATACTAGGCGTTGCTTAATGTCTCAATTAAAAATAAATCTTTAAAAAAAGCGCCTGTTTTGCTTTCCTGGTTCTTTTCCCTGCGTGATCTTTCTTGCCATTCAGTTCAGAACAGGAGACCCTGACAGTTTTTGCTGTCTGTGGCTCTATCCATGTTGGTTTTGAAGGCATTTTCTGGGGACGGTACGTGTACATTGCCCCTTCAGCTTTGCCTTCCTATATTTGCATGCTGCTCTAGAAAGTGGCTGACTTGTTTCCACTCTTCTACCAAATGGGATTCAATTATTTAGAAATTATTCTCAATCCTTACTTGTATGCTTGCTCTGCTTGTGAGGGTCTACAGCACAATAGCTATTCAGTTCGCACAGCTAGGGAACGTTTGCCTACTAAATAACGAGTAGCTCTTATTTGTATGACTCTTTCCAAACATGTAAAGCAGTATAAGAATGGTAAGCATTTTTATTTTAGAGTGAGTCAATGTAATTAGACTTGCAGTGGAAGGTACAGCAGTCCATTTTTACTATTGCATTTTCTCTATGTGTTTAAATGATCATTCAGTTATGCTTACATTACTTGCTTTGTTTACATTTAAATTCAAAAAATTAAGGCATTCTTGAACTTCTAAAGTGAATGATATTCATATTAAGCAGAGAGAAGCAGAAGGACCTGTCTGCTCTGTCTTTTCTTCTTTTTGTTGGACCTAAATGATCAGATATAGCTCACAAAAAATACCAAACTTATTTCAGATCACAGTAATACTTCTGCAAAATGGACAAGTAAGACAAGGGGCAATGGATTTAAACTGAAAGAGAGTAGATTTAGATTAGATAGAAGGAAGAAATTTTTCACTCTGAGGGTGGAGAGGCACTGGAACAGGTTGCCCAGAGAAGTTGTGGCTGCCCCATCCCTGGAAGTGTTCAAGGCCAGGTTGGATGAGGCTTTGAGCAACCTCATCTAGTGGAAGGTGTCCCTGCCCATGGCAGGGGAGGTTGGAACTAGATGATCGTTGAGGTCCCTTCCAACCCTAACCATTCTATGATTCTATGATTTTACGTTAGGCTCCTCTGTCTGCCCCTTCGACTGGAGACGAGATTCTTGATTGAGATATAGCTGTCTATTTATGTATACATCCCTCTCCATTGAAAGAGGATGTATTTCTTTACATGTGTACTGGTCATGTTGATCACAGGTCAGAAAGATATGTCCTAGCAGTGCTGTGGGATGGAAGCAGATGTGCAGGCAGGCTCTGCAGCTGCCCTGCCTTAACTTCCCCACCTGCCCTGACTGGCTCTCCTGCCTCCTCCCTTGCACCTTGGCTGGATAATAAGCACGGTGAAGCACTGGAACAGGTTGCCCAGATAAGTTGTGGATGCGCCATCCCTGGAGGTGTTCAAGGCCAGGTTGAATGAGGCTTTGAGTAACCTGATCTAGTGGAAGGTGTCCCTGTACATGGCAGGGGGGTTGGACCTAGATGATCTTTAAGGTCCCTTCCAACCCAAACCATTCTATGATTCTATGATTCTATGATTCTATGATTCTATGAAATTCATCCAGATGAAAAATAACCCTGAAAAAAAGAATTTTGACCATAAAACCAATAGATAAATGTTAAAACTCTATAAATTAGGAAAATGACTGTGTGGTATTGTGGTTTTATTTCAATAAACTTGTGAATTAAAATGGTACTTCCTCTGAGAATATGTGGTGTCCGTTGCCAGTCTCGGTACAGCATCCTATCAAACCACCGCAGTTTTTCAACAAGTTTTATCACATTCCTTGTAGTTTGGGTTTTTGTAGAGGCAGGCAAGCCAAGTGTTGCCTGTTGTGCAGCTCTCACTACACATCTAACCCTCCTGGCAAGGAGATTACCTTCTTTGCAGTAAATTCGGCATAAATGATGCAAGGAGCTTTTAGTCTTGGCAGAAGGGAGTTTGATGTCAGCAAAGGTTGAAGAAGAACATTATTCTGGTCCAGAGGAACTTTTTCAGGTCGTGGCTATGGTGACGCCCATTAGTTCCTTGCGCTCTCTAGAGTCAGTTACAGTTATGTGAGATGATAAAAACCACATTCTATTTCTTTTCTCTTCTTCGTAGATCATAAATTTGATTAAATTGTCTTCACTTGACCACAGAGATTGAAAGAAAGATACTTCTGTCAGTGATGAATTCATATACCATATTTATCCAAATACTTTTTCCAGTTCGTTGATTTCTTCCCACTAATTCTTATGTAAAATTCAGAGCATCTTTGAGGATACCTGACAAAGTCTCTTCTTGTGGGACTTCACTGAGAGGTGAGACTGCAGATACACTGCAGCAGCGGGGAGAACACACCTCAGCTGGCAAAGCTGCTCTTCATCCAGTCGCAGTGAGGGCACCCTGCTAACAGAGGCCCCGGTACAGCATCGCAGTTATTCCTCCTTTATGATTTTCTTGTCACAACTGTGAGAAGACAAACTATTTAATCTCTGTCCTACCACTAATGAAGTGCCTGTCCAGTTGTTCTAGAGAAACCCGTTGCAGGGATTGCTGCGGTTAATCTGGACATTTCTAATTGTGAGGTTTTTAAGAGTTTAAAGTTAGCTGTTTAATCTTCTTGTGTTGTAGTTGTTTCTAAAGGCCCAGTCACCAGTAAACTTGCACTTGACATCTGAATTTCTTGGATTTGTGGGCCCTCATCATAGAGACCTGGACTATGTTCACTTGGGGATGCTTAGTATTTCCAATTTTAGTCATGGTTATCCAATTACTCAACTTATAACCAAGAAAACTGATTTGCCTGGAGCCTTCTTTTTTTCCGGAGGCCCATCTTGCACACATCTGCCTGGTACTGTATAGACACAGCAGTTGTGTTTGTGTCCCTGGGACAGCAGCAGTGTCTGGAGGGACTGGTTCTCGCCTCTGCAAAGGAAATCTCCAGGTCTCCCCTACCCAGCAGGGCCGGGTGCTGCTGCTCTGAACCATCATGTTACCAGTGTTTCCCCAAAACTTTAACCAGCACACCCAGCCAGCAGAAACTGCTGCTGCCCTGTAAATTAATCCATGCATGATTGAGTTAACAAGTCATCTGCAGCTAAGATACGAAAAAATACTGTGCACTGTAAAATTCTTCATTTCTGTATCACCCTTTTGACTCAATAACCTTTTTTTTTAAAAAGGAGAATTAGCTTTTCTGTTTTTGCATGTGGTTCAGGAATAACTTTGACTTTTATTTGTAAAAGTTTGTAAGAATGAGGATTAATTACCATATGTAAGAGAGAACACGTGTTCTTTCAATCAGCATTGACTTCTTTAAATCGAAGAAGGAAAACAGCAACCAACAATGCTGCCAAAATAAATGTTTAAAGGAGCACAAGGTTGTAATTTTCTCTATAGTGAAGCATACCATCTCTAGGAAAAAAAAATGAGTACCATCTCCGCAGACAGCCGTGCACTTAGAAACATAAAGACGCAATACACAGAGAAGTCTTCACAGTTTCCAGCTACAGACAATACAGGCAGGGAATAACTCAAGAGGCTTTATTAATATTCAAAAAAGCAGCTGTCAACACTTCATCCCAGAAAAAGCTGGAGCTCCTTACGCAGCTTTTACTACCATAATAGTTGGGTTCATTGGCAGTAGATTGGAAAACATGCAATACTAATGAACCCTCCCTGCTTCTCCTGACCTACCATTTAATCCTTCCTAAAGTGAAAAACATTTACTACACATGCACTACTGCGCTCCCAAGAGGCTTCAGGTTAAAAAGAGACATTTCAATTTTGTTTCTTAGCAACATACATCCAATAAAAGTGAAACACTATACAAACTGTAATATGTTTGTGTTGTTTTAATCTATAATGCAGTACTTTGCCAATGCTAAGGAAGCACGCTGCTGCAGGACCTTTACAATGTCTCTTATAATTAGACATACGCATTTTTTGTTTTCCCATGTTAGATTACCTGCTGCAGAATATATTTCTGAAGACATTGTAATGTATTCATGAATAATAAATAAAGAGGTACGTTCTGCTCTAATAAGGGCACACTTGCCAGGATTACAGTGTGGTCTGTTACACAGGAAGAGATCTTTTGATGTTTCATTTATAGGCAGCATTTGGGTGTCTTCCGAGGACTTGATTTCTAAAACGAGTATTGGCCAGTCTCCGATCCGGGGCTAAAAGGATTTGTACAGCACTTATGTCTTGGAAGGACAGTAGACATGTCTTATTATTTTCTTCACCCCCTCCGATGGCTGACTTGACATGACCAAAACCAGTTTTGTGGTTTCTGACTTCAACGTCACGTTGAGGAAGAGGAGGAGCCAGCCAGGTCTCCAAAGGCACATAGAGAAATATGCCCTACAGAGGAGCTTTCAAAATTTCACTCACCACAGCTATAGCTCTTCCCCTCCGTTATTTGGCATAATTGCTTCCCCAGTGCCTGCAAAGACGAATAGGAAACATGTGGTATTTAGCTTCTTCCTATGCTTTTTATCCTTCTCCTGTATATATTCATCTTTGAAACTCAAAAATGACTCATCTCTAGAAAAAACTGTAGTACTTATATTCTGTAAGCACTCAGTAATAACAGTTCCAGCACATGAACATCACATTTCAATAGGCAAGTATTAGAAAGGTGGAAATGCCAAAATTCACTATATAAAGCAGTGCTGTCTTGTTATCTAATGCAGCATGCGAGATAAAACAGCATAAATGGTGTCCTGTCTTCTATCAGCTTGCAAATACCCTATTCGAAAAATGCTGCAAGGTTTCCAGTTCACGTCACGATTCACCTTCCCGAGGAACCTCCTACTCCACAGGCACTTCCACAGACTAACTCATATTTTCTAGCAGTATGAGCTGAAAAAAGCAGTCTGAAATAGTCGGAGAAAACTGGTTTGAGGGGAGGCCCATAAGCATCTAGCACCATAGATATAACTCAGGAACTATTTAACATTGAAGGCAGCTAAGGAGAACAATTCCACGCAGAAACAGCAGGTGGAACCAGGAGGAGAGGAAAGCCGGAAAGAAAGAAAGAAAAAAATCCCCTTTACAGTTTGCCTAGTTTTCTGAAGAAAAACTTTTTCTAAATGCAGTCTTGGTAAAAAAATGGCTTATTTACTTATGTTTCACTAATTATCATCTTCTCTGGATGCATTTAAATTTAACAGGCTGATTGGCTCTTTAATGCAGAGAAGCAAACAATCTACTCAGAAATAATGAATATGATAACTCAGCCTAATATGACAACCCAGCTTGACATCTCTCTTTGCATGCAAAATTTGGTGGCAAGACATAAACCTTCCTCATACTGTGTTCTAATTACCTGATTTTTTTTCAGAAAAGCTGAACACTTAGCAGCCCTTGCTGAGGTCAACTGAAAGTTGTGGTTGTAAATGAGGTTATAAAAGTCAACAAACTCTGTCAAAATAGCACAGGACATGAATCAAATGGAGAAAGGGCACGGTTTATCTCGTGCAAATAGTTAATTCAGCTGCCTTGAACCATCTCAATAACATAAAAGGAGGTTTTTCCCTAGTAGAAACCAATGCGTTGTAAGTCCCTGTGGATCAATAACTACCCCCTAATTTGCACTGCAACCCTGATTAGGAAATCACCCTCAGCTGTAGTGGAATGCTGCCTACACATTTTGCAGAGGGTAAGGAGCCAAAGATAATCCTGAAGTGTAGTTCTGGAGCAGCCTCCGCTTCTTGTCTCTTGGAGAGCTGTCAGAGAAGGAGGTGTTTTGTGGTGGCAGCTCCAAATCATCTCTGTCCTCAGTAGAGAGGGTGCACATCCATCTCTATAGAGAGAAATTATCTTAGGAAGTACTTCAGATTTTGTATCTTTAGCTTTTGCTTCTACAGGAAACACAGTTGCCAGATCTTAAGATTTTTAAGATTCAGCAAAATGGATCGTAAAATCTCCCACTGCTGTTCGCATGTTTTGTACCTGTTTTTATAGCTTCGCATGAGTTTTGATACTCATTTAGATATCACTGTTAAGCTTGAAGTGACTCCCCAAGTTGAAATATTACAATTTTCCACCGTAAAACAATCCAGGGTACATTTGAAGGGGAGTTTTTTATATGTCAGTGCATTATGCTCACAAAGGCACTAATAGTAAAACCTTAAAAATTCTATTTCTGTTTAATCAGAAATATTTACTGGATAAAGTATGTAAAAAAAGTTGCCTGTAATACAGTAATTAATCAACTATCCAGTGCCCAGCATTCAAGGTGATTTTCTTAGGCACGATGTTTACATGGAGGCATTCGTGTTTTCTGGATAGAGAAGAGCAATCATTTGTACTGCGTTTTCTGTATGAGTACCTCTTCAGAAATCAGCATTCACTCTTCTTACACTTCTCTGGGATTTACCTTCCTCATGAGCATTACAATCAGAGCACTTATTTGCTAGATCACTTACAGAAAGAAAACACAAAAAAGTCTTGAATATAATCAAAGTCCATTTTCTTTCATTTGCAGAAATGCTCACTATGTACCCAGCTTTCTATTTACCAAAAAAAAAAAAAAGCCCACCAAAAAATGTGTTTCTTCCTGCTATGCTCGTTTTCCCCTTTTTATTTCCCATCTGAGAAGCCAAATTATAGTAGCTTATAACTGGAAGGCCAGTTCATACTGTCTTATCCCTCCTGTAATAATTCACCCATGTGCAAAAAATGTTAATGTGGCCCAGCAGAGCAGCATTTATACCTCATTTGAAGAGCATAAATTATATAGTCCAGGGTATTGCACATTAGGTTTTCCACCCCATAATTTAAAACTGAACATAATCAATAAAATTACAGACTCTGCAACTTTGCCTTTCCAGGCCACATTTGCATGTTGTCGTTGCTACTGTATGTTGTAAAAATCTGCACACAAAGGAAATGCTGGTGCAAGAAGGCAATAAATTTGAAAGTAGATCTTCTTTCCTCCAGGAAAATCACATCATAAACTGTTTTCTCAAAAAATTTGGCTGGGAACTCCCCTCTGCTGGGCTAATGCAGAACATAATAGAGATGTTCTCTCTAAACTAGAGAGGCATGGGTTTGATGGATGGACCACTCGGTGGATAAGGAGTTGGCTCAATGGCCGCACTCAGAGAGTGGTGGTCAACGGCTCGACGTCCAAGTGGAGACCGGTCACGAGTGGCGTCCCTCAGGGGTCCATGTTGGGCCCGGCCCTCTTCAACATCTTTGTCGGTGATGTGGACAGTGGCATGGAGTGCACCCTCAGCAAGTTCGCCGATTACACCAAGCTGTGTGGTGCCGTCAACACGCTGGAAGGGAGGGATGCCATCCAGAGGGACCTTGACAAGCTGGGAAGGTGGGCCTGTGAGAACCTCATGAAGTTCAACAAGGCCAAGTGCAAGGTCCTGCACGTGGGTCGGGGCAATCCCAAGCACAAGTACAGGCTGGGTGGAGAATGGATCGAGAGCAGCCCTGAGGAAAAGGACTTGGGAGTGCTGGTGGATGAGAAGCTCAACATGGGCCGGCAATGTGCACTGGCAGCCCAGAAAGCCAACCGTGTCCTGGGCTGCATCAAAAGAAGCGTGGCCAGCAGGTTGAGGGAGGTGATTCTGCCCCTCTACTCAGCTCTCGTGAGACCCCACCTAGAATACTGTGTTCAGCTCTGGAGTCCCCAACATAAGAAGGACATGGACCAGTTGGAGAGGGTCCAGAGGAGGGCCACGAAGATGATAAGAGGGCTGGAGCACCTTTCCTATGAGGACAGGCTGAAAGAGTTGGGGCTGTTCAGCCTGGAGAAGAGGAGGCTCCGGGGTGACCTTATAGCGGTCTTCCAGTACCTCAAGGGGGCCTACAAGAAAGATGGGGAGAGGCTGTTCAGGAAGGCCTGCTGTGATAGGACAAGGGGTAATGGTTTTAAAATAGAGGGAGGTAGATTCAGATTGGGTATTAGGAAAAAATTTTTTACCATGAGAGTTGTAGAACACTGGAACAGGTTGCCCAGAGAGGTGATGGATGCTCCATCCCTGGAGACA
This sequence comes from Tauraco erythrolophus, assembly GCF_009769465.1. Taxonomy (NCBI): domain Eukaryota; kingdom Metazoa; phylum Chordata; class Aves; order Musophagiformes; family Musophagidae; genus Tauraco; species Tauraco erythrolophus. The sequence continues at coordinate 67,106,327 of NC_141465.1, read as the reverse complement.
TTCAAGGCCAGGTTAGACGTGGCCCTGAGCAACCTGATCTAGTTGGAGATATCCCTGTTCCTTGCAGGGGGGTTGGACTAGATGACCTTTGAAGGTCCCTTCCAGCCCTAACCATTCTATGATTCTATGTTTATAACTAAACTCTAGTTTACAATAGGTATGCAAGTAATAGCATTTAATCGATATTACTAGAAAATTATACACTTTGGTCAGAAGTCAGGTTGCTATTCAGGAGCAACATCATCACATGCTTTTTTTAGGAAGCCACGCAACATAAATGTGGAAAGGCAACGTAATGTGACCTCTGTGGCAGTGGGGCTGAGACTGATTTAATCACTTTATGCCACCTGTTTATGCAAATGGATCAACCAAGCCCTGTAATATTAACACTATGGGCCAAACAACTATAAATATTTCAGACAATATGAGCTGGGAAAAGAGATAAAGCTTTATTGCTTCCTGCTTTTGCTTTGACTTCAATATGCTAACAAATGTAAATAATATGCTAAAATGCAGAGCTTCGAATATAAAGGTGTCCCCTCAGCTCTCTAACAGACAGGAGAAGGACAGTTTCCCACCAGAGACTGTGACTTTTCAAGATGTGCTGCACAGATATATGTGTATTAAGATGCTGATGATCTCCAGGCGTATGAAGGAAGATGCAAAGGGTCAACCACATCCTTCACCACTGCAGAGTCTGGAGGCTGCAGGCAGTGGCTAAAACAGATCTCAGGAGCTACTGGCACAAACCTTCAGAAGCACATGTGAAAAGGAGACGTTTCAAGCATGCAGCTATTCCAGCCTTGTTTATGCTCGAAGAGAAAATCTGTATACATCTCTAAAGTGTTGACTGGGCACACCAGCTGGGCGTTTTTCCCAAAGCAGATACCTGAACATGAAGCCTTGGCTGCAGAAAAGTGTTGAATAACAGCGTGGGCTGACGCTACCATCGATACCTTGGAAGTGTCTGAAATACAAACCGGTGGACTCTGGCAAAGTAGCTTCCACCTGTCCGGGGAAAAGAGGTCTAAAGAACTGAATGCCTTCCTGGCAAAGGAAGAATGAGATCTAGTGCCTCCGGGGAGGGCTTTCTGTGACAAGTTGGGCTCAATTTGGGTCTTTTTATCACCTATTTTCATTTCAGGTGGCTGGCAGCTTTAGATCTGAAAGAAGCATTGGTCTCTGCTTTCACAGAAACATAGATTTGCAAAGTTGTTTTTTTTTTAACTCTCTTGTGTGGCAAAAATGTCATGGAGAAAAGATATTAAGAGGAATTGAATGCCAAGAAAAATCAAATAGAACTAAGGCCAGCAGCAGTTCAGTCTGCTTTGGCTAAATCAACAGCTTAAGCAACACTGTCTAACGATCCTTTGGAGGCATATCCCTGCCAAAGACGCTATGGACACCTATGCAACTGGTTCCCACTGTAGTGAAACAGAGGGATATTTTACAACATGTGCTTAGCAACTTGAATAAATGCCCTGCTACGGAGGAGGTGGTCCATCATTCAGCGCGCTTGTGTATCCCTGCGAGCAGCTGGTACCCTGCCTGGTACCGGCAGAAGCAGCTGCCTGGCTCCGGGACAGACTCCCCCCACAACACACACACAAACACATGCGCATTCATGCCTGCTGTCAGCTATTGCTCCGTTGCCCTCCTAAAACACACTCTTAACCCTTCAGACTACCTCCATGCCCTTATCTACCGCTGCCCTCTTATACCATTGCCCTCGTCTACCACTGCTCCCCAAGCACGTGCTTCAAAACTAGCCATAGCTGTCCTGTGGTAGCATCTGCTCCATAAGCACAACCATTAGACTGATCTGTAGAAACCATCTGCCAGGAGGTACCAACAGTATGGCACACATCGGCCCCTCCACCAAGGTAGTGCCACAGAGCTGGATGCAGAGGTTGGCGTGCCAGTGGTTGAGGGAAAAGCATACTTTCAGTGCTTACTTGTATGTTTTCATAGCATCTCGTGCAGTGGATGTAAAGATAATAATGCAATAGATAGACCGCCTGAAAAAGGCATTATATATTCACCCCAGTATTTTTTTTTAACAGAATGAGCTGCATTTTGCCTCAGAAAACAAGTAGGAGGCTTTTGCAGAGGCTTTGTAGGAGGCTTGTAAGAGCTGTCTGTCACTTGCTGAAAGAGCTCTGAGAGCTCAGTAAGGTTTTAGGGTAAACCATCCTGTGCAAAAAGAGAAGTGAGTCTTTTTTAAAACTTTGCATTAAAAGGAACCGCCATCACAGGGAGGAACTGAAGGAGCTTTGTTATTTGACTCCTCAAAGCAAAATTTGCCAAGATTTTTAAATGGCAAAGAGGAGGAGCATCTGCCAGGGAGAAGAAGAGCACAGCACAGCCCAGGTGGGATCTCTTTCCACAGCCGAAACACAACAGGCAGAGACATGGTCAGAGATACCATTTTGTCAAAAGCAATTTTTCAGCAGTAAGCCTCAGTGCAAAGAGTGGGGCAAATGGGGAGATACGAGCTCGGATGCACTGTATCCCAGGAAAACACGGGATGCAATCACTAGTGCAAAAACCAGCAGGTGACAGAGCTGTGATGTCTCAGGTGTCATAGGTACACCTGGGTTTCAGGCTCTGGTTGCTGTCAGGAAGTGGAAATGAGTGCCTTTGTCAGCACAACATGGGCTTATATATAGGCAGGGCTATATCCCTGTCAGCGATCCCCCATAGGGTGAGGACTAAGTTCCCTGGTAGGCTAGAAGTTTCCTTTAAGAATAGGTTAGACAAATATCTGCCAGGAATGACATAAGTACAGATCATCCTTCCTCAGGCAGTGATGGACTAAATCACCTTCCAAGGCCTAGTCTGGTCTTATTTTCTGTGATTTCCATGTTAATACCCAGCTAAATAATGAAGTGGTAGAATTTGGAAAGTTTATAATGTCCACAGCTTCATGGAGAACACAAGGGAAATAGATGGAGGTTTTACAAAGGAGTATCTCCTAGAGAAATACTAAGGAAACAGGGTAGTTTGCACTACTAGGAAATAAAGAAAGAAAATAAAAAGGAGAGGACAATGTTCTGCCATTGCACTGCACTTAAGAGACTTGTTTACTGCACAAGTAAATGGAGGGCATGGTTTGCTCTAGATGGAAGGAGCTGGTTCGTAGTCAGACTGGAGAGTAACCCACTGTAGAACAGTCAATATGCAACTATTGAATGAAAAACAAGAGCTTCGCAATGACATCACCGTGAACTCACATCTTAGAGCTAGACCAGTGCGTGCACGCTGCAAAAGCTATGGGAGGAACTGGAAAAAATATCCCTGGATTGCCAGTCACCAGAAAGTGGCTGGAAATGGCCCTTTCTCAGTCTCCTGAGCTGCAGGACTGGTTTGCAAAGAGAGCTTGAGCCTACCAGGCTGGATATGTCCCGATCCAAGTGGTGTCAGAGTCAGGGCCAGCAGAATCTGAGCAGGGCTGCAGATCAGACAGCAGTCCCCTCCTTGTCGGGACAAGATGGGTGGGATGGGTGGCTCCTGAGCCAGCCAGACACCTCTGGGGAAGCCCAGAGCACGGCTGGGTACTGCTGAGGGCTCGTGGGGACATCCCATAGCTGTTTGGCACCTTCGTAGCTAGAAGTAGTTTGAGGAACAACTGTAATGCACTGTAATTTCTATCCTTTGAAGGGATAGAAAAAACACATTTTTATGAATTAGTGCGTTTTCTCCAAAGTCAGGTAACTACAGAAGATCTTAGAAAGTTTCTAGCTGTGTTATGTTATCACTTAAGATTCATCAAAGTTTTTTGTCCTGTTGTGTAAAAATACAACTATGCTTTGATGGGGAAATCAGGCTTTTGTGGAAGGAAGAGAAAAATGAAGTAATTTCAGTTGATGGAGACAGGACTCTCTTCTCCACATTTGAAAAGCGTGGGAGGAAAAGCCATTTAATAACACCTGCAAATGCTACGTGCTCTGGGCATCATTTTGAGTCAGGGGAGTTAAATTCCAGAAGTATCTTTTCTGGGAAAAAAAAGTCTCTTTCTGATAGATCATATGGTGCTGGTGAAAATAGTGAGGCTGAAGACAGACGTTTTCCCTTGGGTAGCAACTCAGCAGCACTGAGTCAGAGTGACTTTTTTTACCAACTCTTAGACAGAATCCATGGAAATTGCTCTGGAAATTGCAAAGCTCCAAGCTTGTCAATGCACAGAGCCCTTGGGAGATGGACACAGGCTATGTATGAAGATCAGCTTCCTCACAATACCAGCAAATTGGCGTTTTGATGATGTCAGCAGAGCCTGCTTTCTAAGGTAACTGAAGACCACCATATGAACAAGCTTATGAAAAAGGGTACTGAACGAATTGGGAGCCCAGCACCACGCACTGACATTAGTTCTTGATCTGTGCCCTTGATTCCAAGGGTGTTTCCATCCACTTCTCTCTGACATTTGTACAGGTGGAGGCAGAGGAGCAGAAGGCTGGACAGGAGGGATCTGCTGGGTCACCTAATCCAGCCCCCACTGACTGCAACAGAGGCTTCCATCAAAGGGCCATTTCCCATGCCCTCTACACACAAATGTCCTGCCACAAGCCTGAGACCTATAGGAAAAGACCGATTGTGATACCTTTAATGTAGTGGAGAAAAAATTAGGAGAAACCGAGAATATTTCCCATTCCTGCACTCACAGGATATCTGACGGATGCTTCAGGGTAGAGCATGGCCTATATTCTGAATGAGAGGCACACTCTACCCCTCTCTGCCAAAGTGTCCAGCAAGGCACCACCTTTCTGACCCCAGATGGCAAACTGCCTTCGCTTGCAGCGTGTGAACTGGACACACCATGTCTGCCTGAGCAAGTAACAAACTCTATAAACACGGATTGGTGTTGGTGCTGAGGACCTGTCATTAACACAATTATTTAGGGGGATAACTGCTAGTCTGATCCCCAGGACCACATCGGGGCACGTTAGGTGTGCAGCTGAGACACATCTGGTTAACCTCCTTTGGGGAACCCCACTGACATGCCCTGCAGCTTTGCTGTGATGCAACCCATGCTGCAGTGAGTGGGGACCACCAGAACCACCACTTCAAAACTACATTCCTGGACTGGGTTAAAAGGCCAACGTAGGTGCAGCTGCTAATGACTCACCTGAGAGCATTACACCATCAAGAGCACCTGCCTGTGTCCTCTCTCCTACCCTCTACCCCCAGAGAGAAGTGTGTCTGTAGGAAACAGCTGGTGACAAATTATTCATTGAGATGATAGAAAGGAGTTCCTCTTTGTGCCTTACAGGTGATCAGTGGACACCCAGAAGGGAATAATACAAGGTGAAAGGATAATGCAAAGAAGCAGAATAGTGTCACCTTCTCTTGCAGGTGTTGGTGTATCACAGACCTCTTCTGTCTTCAGAAATCCTCCCTTTCCTTTCACAGCTCTTGCTGCAAGAAGTGGCTAGGAGGGACGTGGAGCTCTTTGATGAAGAACAAACCTGAGAGCTCAGAGTAGTTCAAATAAGCTCTCACTGCTCGTAAGAGCTGAGCCTTGACAAGCCCCTCTCCCTTCAGACTCAGAGGGCTTCTTCAGATGCCGAACTTCAGGGAAATAAGGTTGTGAGGTCTCCTTTGTTTTATTTTTAGAGAAGAGGAATAGGTCTCCTTTGTTTTATTTTTAGAGAAGAGGAATAGGCCACACATCTTTCAGAGATGTGCTTAGTGTCTGGCATTTGCTGAGACCATCACAGCCTCACAAAAGGAACAAGCTTTAGACTGAGGTAACCCACACCCAGCCACTGTGGACCAGAGCCTGGAAACTGAGATGCTCTCTCCACCCCTGGCTCTTAGAAAGAAAAAAAAAAAGAAATTCCTGTCACACTTGTTATCACAGAATCATAGAATCATCTGGTTGGAAGAGACCTTCAAGATCATCAAGTCCAACCATTCCCCCTGCACTGTCAGGGTCCCTAAACCATATTGCTCAATACAAATCTACACGGTTTTTAAACACCTCCAGGGATGGGGACTCCACCACCTCCCTGGGCAGCCTGTTCCAATACTTCACAACCCTATCTGTAAAGAAATTTTTCCTGATATCTAACCTAAATTTCCCCTGGCGCAACTTGAGGCCATTCCCTCTCATCCAGTCATTCATAACACGGGAGAAGAGACCAACTCCCATCTCCCTCCAACTTCCTTTCAGGTAATTGTAGAGAGCGATAAGGTCCCCCCTGAGCCTCCTCTTCTGCAGACTAAACAGTCCCAGCTCCCTCAGCCGCTCCTCATAGGACAAGTTCTCTAAACCCTTCACTAGTTTTGTTGCCCTTCTCTGAACCCGCTCCAGCACCTCAACATCCTTCCTGAAGTGAGAGGCCCAAAACTGGACACAATACTCCAGGTGTGGCCTCACCAGTGCTGAGTACAGGGGGACAATCACTTCCCTGCTCCTGCTGGCTTAACTGTTTTTGATACATGCCAGGATTCTGTTGGCTTTCTCAGCTGCTTGGGCACACTGCTGGCTCATGTTCAATCGGTTGTCAACCAGCGCCCCCAGGTCCTTCTCTGCTGTGCAGCTTTCCAGCCACACTTCCCCAAGCCTGTAACGCTGCAGGGGGTTGTTGTGGCCCAAGTGCAGGACCTGGCACTTGGTCTTGTTGAATTTCATACAGTTGGCCTCAGCCCATCGAACCAGTCTGTCCAGGTCCCTCCGTAGAGCCTCCCGACCCTCAGGCAGATCAACACTACCTTCCAACTTAGTATCATCCGCAAACTTGCTGAGGGTGCACTCGTTCCCCTCATCCAGATCATTGATAAAGATGTTAAAGAGAGCAGGCCCCAACACTGAGCCCTGCGGAACACCACTGGTGACCGGCCACCAGCTGGATTTAACTCCATTCACCACCACTCTCCAGACCCGGCCATCCAGCCAATTTTTGATTGAGCGAAGCATACACCCGTCCAAGCCATAGGCAGCTGGCTTCTGCAGAAGAATGTTATGGGAAACAGTGTCAAAGGCTTTGCTAAAATCGAGGTAAACAACATCGACAGTTCTACCCTCATCCACTAAACGGGTCATTTTATCATAGGAGATCAGGTTGGTCAAACAAGACCTGCCCTTCATAAATCCATGTTGACTGGGCCTCATCATCTGGCTGTCTTGTACGTGACACATGATAACACTAAGGACGATCTGTTCCATGAGTTTACCTGGCACTGAGGTCAGACTGACAGGCCTGTAGTTCCCTGGGTCTTCCCTCTTACCTTTCTTGTAGATCAGCGTCACGTTTGCCAACCTCCAGTCAGCTGGTACCTCCCCTGTTAGCCAGGATTGTTGGTAAATGATGGAAAGTGGCTTGGTAAGCACTTCCGCCAGCTCCCTCAGAACTCTTGGGTGGATCTCATCCAGCCCCATAGACTTCTGCACATTTAAGCTGTGCAGCAGTTCGCTTACGGTTTCCTCTTGAAAGAAACCTTGATAAAGCTCTCCATCTCCACCGTTTGGTTCTAAAGGCATATGACCCAGTGAGTTAGTCTGACCATTAAAGACTGAAGCAAAGAAGGCACTGAGTACCTCAGCCTTTTCTTCATCCTCAGTTACTATTTCTCCCATTGCATTTAGCAAGGGGTGGAGATTCTCCCTAATCCTCCTTTTACTGTTAAGATATTTATAGAAACTTTTGTTATTGTCTTTTATGTTAGCTGCCAGATTAAGCTCCAGCTGGGCTTTTGCCTTTCTAATTTTCTCCCTGCATCGTCTCACAGAATCCTTGTAGATTTCGTGAGTGATTAGCCCCTTTTTCCATAGGTCATAGTCTTTCTTTTTCTTCCTGAGCTCTAGCCAGAGCTCTCTGTTCAGCCAGGCTTGTCTTGTGGTTCACTGGAACAGCCTGCTCCTCGGCTCTGAAGATTTCCCTCTTGAGAATTGTCCAAGCTTCCTGGACCTCTTTGCCTTTCAGGACCAAGTCCCAAGGGACCCTTCCAACCAGTCTCCTAAGAAGGTTGAAGTCTGCCCTCCAGAAGTCCAAGGCAGCAGTTCTGCTGACCCCGCTCCCTACTGCTTCTGTGACTGAAAATTCTTTTATTTCATCATCACTATGACCAAGACAGCCTCCAACCTTAACACCCGCTATGAGTCCATCTCTATTGGTAAATAGCAGGTCCAGCAGGGAGCCTTCCCTGGTTGGTTCCCTCACCAGCTGGAGTTGTCTTCCAGTCACTCTAGGAACCTTCAATCAGGAAGTTGTCTCCAGTCACTCTAGGAACCTCCTGGACTGTTTCCTCATTGCTGTATTCAAATTCATAGAATCATAGAATCATAAAATGGTTAGGGTTGGAAGGGGCCTTAAAGATCATCTAGTTCCAACCCCCCTGCCATGGGCAGGGAAACCCTCCACTACACCAGGTTGCCCAAAGCCTCATCCAACCTGGCCTTGAACACTTCCAGGGATGGGGCATCCACAACTTCTCTGAGCAACCTGGGCCAGTGCCTCACCACCCTCAATGTAAAAAATTTCTTCCTTATATCTAATCGAAATCTCCCCTCTTTCAGTTTGAATCCATTGCCCCTTGTCCTATCACTACACTCCCTTGTAAAAAGTCCCTCTCCAGCTTTCCTGTAGGCCCCCTTTAGGTACTGGAAAGCTGCTATAAGATCACCCCGGAGCCTTCTCTTCTCCAGGCTGAACAGCCCCAACTCTCTCAGCCTGTCTTCATAGCAGAGGTGCTGCAGCCCTCGGATCATCTTCGTGGCCCTCCTCTGGACTCCCTCCAGTAGCTCTATGTCCTTCTTGTGCTGGGGACTCCAGAGCTGAACACAGTATTCTAGGTGGGGTCTCACGAGAGCTGAGTAGAGGGGCAGAATCACTTCCCTCGACCTGCTGGCCACGCTTCTTTTGATACAGCCCAGGACACGGTTGGCTTTCTGGGCTGCCAGTGCACATTGCCGGCTCATGTTGAGCTTCTCATCCACCAGCACTCCCAAGTCCTTTTCCTCAGGGCTGCTCTCAATCCATTCTCCGCCTAGCCTGTACTTGTGCATGGGATTGCCCCGACGCACGTGCAGGACCTTGCACTTGGCCTTGTTGAACTTCATATGGCCTTCTCCATATCCCGGGTAGCCAGGTCCCCCGTTTCCTTCCGGAGAGGGTCTACATTTTCCCTAGACCTCTTTTTATCACTGACATATCTATAGAAGTTTTTCTTGTTGCCCTTGATGTCCCTGGCCAGATTTAACTCTATCAGGGCTTTAGCTTTCCTAACCTGATCTCTGGTTGCTCGGACAATTGCTCTGTATTCTTCCCAGGCTACCTGTCCTTCCTTCCCCCCGCTATAGGCCTTCTTTTTGTGTCCGAGTTTGTCCAGGAGCTCCTTGTTCATCCATGCAGGCCTCCTGGTGTTCCTACCTGACTTTCTCTTTGTTGGGATGCACCGCTGCTGAGCTTGGAGGAGGTGATCCTTGAATATTAACCAGCTTTCTTGCGCTCCTCTTCCCTCCAGGGCCTCATCCCATTGTACTCTAGCAAGGAGATCCCTGAAGAGGCCAAAGTCTGCTCTCCTGAAATCCAGGGTAGTGAGCCTGCTATGCACCCTCCTTGCTTCTCTAAGTATCTCGAATTCTACCATTTCATGATCGCTGCAGCCAAGGCTCTCCTTGAGCGTCACGTTTCCCAACAGTCCTTCATTGTTGGTGAGAACAAGGTCCAGCAAAGCACCTCTCCTCGTTGGTTCCTCTACCACTTGGAGAAGGAAGTTATCATCCATGCCTTCCAGGAACCTCCTGGATTGCCTATGCCCTGCTGTGTTGTCCTTCCAACAGATATCAGGATGGTTGAAGTCCCCCTTGAGGACCAGAGCTCGTGAACATGAGGCAGCTCCTATCTGTCCATAGAGAGCCTCATCCACCCAGTCCTCCTGGTCAGGTGGTCTGTAGCAGACCCCGACTACTACGTCCCCTGTCCCTGCTCTCCCTTTAATCCTAACCCATAAGCTCTCAGTTGGGGCCTCATTTGTCCCCAGGTGCAGCTCCATGCACTCTAGCTGGTCCTTGACATAGAGGGCAACTCCTCTTTCTCTTCTCCCCTGCCTATCCTTCCTAAAGAGCCTATACTCTTCTATTCTGACACTCCAGTCATAGGATTCATCCCACCACGTCTCCATGATGCCAATAAGATCCTATCCTGACAGGCGCGCACACACCTCTAACTCCTCTTGCATATTCCCCATGCTGTGCACATTGACAATTCCAGCAAATATCTGGTAGGTTGAAGTCACCCACAAGAACTAGTGGCTGTGACTGTGAGACTTCCTTTAATTGTTTGTAGAATATTTCATCTACATCTTCTTCCTGAGTGGGTGGTCTATAGCAGACTCCCACTGTGATGCCAGCCCTCTTGGCCTTCCCCCTTTGATACAAACACTAGAAAATAATTACCTGTTCCATCTCCTCCTGAGTAGGAGTTAGTGCTCAGATTATTCCTTATATATAAAAATATATCCTGCAGTGGGATTACACAGAGTCTAGAAGTGCAGACATAGAGTATGCTACTGGTGAAAAGCGTCACTGAGTTTGCACAAGAGACCTGTGTTTGTCTGAAGATCTCAGACTAACAGATGTTCAAGGAGCTAGCATCTGAGAGAGAAAAAGAATACCGTTTTTTCCCCAAAACTCAAAAGGAATGTATACGTACATGTTTTAGTGCTATTCTTACATCCAGTACGAGAAACCTTGCTTCATCCACTCATTAAATCGGCACCCATTTATCACCACAACTGACTGAAATGATCCTAATGATAAATGGCTTGTTACACAAAAAGCAATTGAGAGAGAATTGGCGACATTAAGAATATTTCACAATTTAAATTATAATAAGTCTTCTTTCCTGCAAAGTTATTTCTTTCGGTAATCCATTCTGACTTTAGTATCTCCTGAACTAGAATTAGTGACATTAATATTTTTTTTATTATTCAAATTATGGTCCAGCTTTTTCCCATTGCTGGGTATTTCATTTAGTAAAGAAGACTAAATTAACATCCATACAAGAAGATTATTTAATTTAACAAGAAATCTTTCCATGGTTGGATAAGGTAATAAAAAAGCCTGCTTATTGAAAGTTACTGATAAAGTTAAAAAAAAAAATCTTGATGAAAGGTACACCTTTTATAAGAATCTGGACATTTCTGTACTTTTCTGTTCAAAATCCTACCACTCTCCTTTTCACACATACTTGTTATTCCAAAAATCCTGAAGTCCAACAACAAAAAAAGAATCACAACGTCATCTGAGGAATGTAGAATTTGTAAGTCTAGTCTCACAGGCTCACACAGTCTGAATTAATAAGCACATTGACCTCTTTTTAGGAAACTAAGGGCTTCAGAAGACTTGGATCTGCTAGATTTATGGGAGACAATGAAGATTTATTTAAAAGAACTAATTACACCTTATTATCCATAATGAATGCTTTTCCAATTAATATTGTAAGAGCAGAAATTGTGAGGCAAAAAAACCCTAATCACAGAAGGAACAGGCTTCTGAGTGGCAGCCCTAGTGTGGCAGTGCCTACTGCTGTGCAGGTAGAGCAGCTCTCTGGAGAGAGGGCTAGATCCAGCAAATCCTTACAGAGGCTGCCCTTAGCAAATTGTATCACTATCTATCTCTCTGTATCTGATATATAGTGCTGGCTTTACAGGAAATGTAATGAGACTTGTAATAGACTTCATCTGCCTTTTAATAACACCGTGCTCAGGAGAAAATCGTTACGAAAGGCAAAATCATTATTACAACTGGTTTAACATTGGCAAGAGCTGAAAGGCAGTAATCTAGGTAATACAGCTATTTATTAAAGAAAAAAAAGTTAACCTGGAGAAAATGTACTTTCAGGGCCTAATCCTAGAGATTTTTTTTCATCCTGCACAGAATCTACTAAAGTCAAGCTATCAATGATTTACAGAAATAGGTCATTAGGTAGTATTTTAGTCAAGCATCACAAAAATAACTTCAATGCTATTAAAGAACATGACTTGAGTGTTTCCATGGCCATCTCTTGCACTAAAATTAAAAAATGGCAACAAATCCCTTTCCTTCTCAAAAGAGATACTGAAAAGGGATGACAAGCAAGCACCAAGTCTGTGGTGCCGGCCCAAATCCTGCACTCTGGCATGGCTCAGAAACATGGTGCATCCCAGGCAGTCTCTGTGTGTCCCCCGGTGCACTTTGCAATAGCAGATATTCCCTCCTTGGGCCTTAGAAAATGTTAAGATGGGCCACCAAGCTGGTTCAGACCTTATTATTGAAGAGTGTAAGACAATACTGCTGCCTTCCTCCAGCATACCTCTTTTCTTTATTTCATTTGGTTGATAAAAGTGATGGTCTGAATTATGAGTTTGAGAGCTAGACAAAGATTCAGCTTTCCCCTCACCCAGGGCATTGGATTCGATAGGGCAGTTTCAGCCCATCTCCATACTGATGGAACCAGTTTTCACAAAAACGTAATCCAGAAAACTGGAAAAACATCTGGACTGTAGTATTATGGTGTGTTACGGTATGGAAATGTCCTGAAGAATAGGGCAAGAAACTGGATCTGAACACCATCCACAATTCACCTACCTGTATCACCTTTTGTGCATGGAAGTGTCTTGGTGACAGCAGGAGATGTATAGCTCATGTCCTGCTGGAGAGGGCAGCTGGTTTGACCCTAGCGCACAGGACAACTTGTCAAGCGACAAGGTTCAGAGGGATGGCACAGCATCCACAGTGTCTATCCACACCATTCCCCCCAGAGCAGTCCTTAACTCTAAAATCACCTAGGTCAGGGTTTTAGACAGCTGGTTCAACCAAAAAGCCTGCCCTTACTCCTGCCCCACATCTCTGCCCATTCTGCAGGCACCGTGCATGGTATGCAAAGGCAGAGAGCTACCAGAGGTCATCCAGTGCAGGTGCCACAGAATTTGTCACTGGTTAACAAAACACAACACATGACATATCCAAAATTGCAGTCCTATTTTCTTTGTATTAATACAAGCTTTATACCACATGAACATATTATTCTCTAGTTTCTAATTTCTAAACCCACTACATTTTCAGGTCTACATCTTAAAACATGTATACTTGAAGGGCATAAAATGCAGATTTTATACCTCCGGAATCTTTAGCCTCTGTAAGGTATCCACAGACCAATTAAAACCAAACCAACCAAAATCAAAAACCGGACTACTGAAGCCCAGTATCTAACGCATTAAGTTCTCTTGATTTGTCTTGGTTAAAAGGCCAAGAAAACAAAAATAAATTATAGAGCTATAATTACTGCTTTACTTGTGATATGACAGTAAAATGAACTGGCTTACAAATAGTTATTTAATTTGATTTCTAGTTTGAAGACTGATTATGCAACCTTCATAGATGATTTATTTATTTGAAGTTCTTTATTGGTCATTTTAGCACCAGAGGCAAAGCCAGTTCTCCTGTGGGCAAACTGCAGTGTAAGACTCTCTGAAGTATTTACGGAATGAGGTATTTACTTAATTTCTGGAACATGCAAAAATGTGCCTTCTGCAGCATGGAAAAGCAGCCAGTAATCCAAGTGCCTGATTTCATCAAATGTACTGAACATTTACTTGAGCCATAGAGATTGGCATAGTATATACGGTTATAGTTACAATAGGTACATCTGTAGGATGCCTATAGATATCACACACTGTTCAGGATGAGAATGAAGTGAAAACATGGTTTCTTTTAAAATTGTTTATAATTATAATGACACACCCTGTGCATTTTTGGCCTGTATTTTCTGCTTTCGCTATAAACTTGCCATGCCTTTTCTGGTTTTCTTTCCTAGCTGCTGCTTCCCGCCCTGGCCTAGACATAACTGTGCTTTGCTCAGCTACAAAAATAGCCTGTGTTCTCAGAAGGTTTATAGGCTTTTTTCCCTCAAACACAGAGGTGACAAATGCATTTTGCATTTTAACAGCAGAAAAGGGAAGAGGAGCGCTGAGGCAAAAGTAGCCTAGAAAAGATCCGAAGTGCCCAAAAGAGTGCAAAGGTAGGATTTTTTTAATTGAGAAATCCATTTTTTTCCCCCCAACATTGTCATTATGGCTCTGTATCAGGTAGAAAAATTACATAAAGTGACAGATTTTAGTATTATTATTTGTCTTGACAGTTTCAGAAGAAAGGAAAAACTCAGAGAGGCAGCAAGAGGAGGACTCTAGTTTCACCTAAGCACGGTTGCGAATGTTTTTAACCAGATTCAGTTTTAAAGGTTTTATTACACAGTTTTGTCACCATTCACAAGAGAGAAGAGATAAGGGAGCAGACTCCCTTGCAGCCAGACGGCTCCTGAGCACGTATGGGAATTCACGGGGCCATCGGATATCGATTTGACACAGACGGATACAAAATAGACTCTGCGGAACGACTGTGCCGGGACACAACGGTGCTAGTCGAGGCCCAATACCCCACCATGTTGAGAAATCGTGCTCCTCGTGCTTTGCTTTGTATAGCTCTGTTGTATTCAATACTAGAAGTAAATTGATTTTAGTGGAGAGACTTGGAAGTAAATAGCGTGTGCTCTGCTGGGAATTGCCACATCCCTGGCAGCGGCACTGTCCCTTGAGAAGGATTTCACACAGGGGGAAGGAGGGAGAGGTTGCGCCTTCAAAACATTTTGCTGCATAGGATAATGAGTAACACGCATTTGTTCCATACCCTACTGAGACAATTTCTTCCTCTTAGGAAAAGACATTTTATAAATACACTTAGACTTTTTCTCTTAAATACAGTTATAAGGGGAAATCCAGCATAGCTGGAGACACAAGGAAAGATGGGATCTCCTGGCACCGTCCAGAGAAAACTAACTTGATGTCTCAGCAGGGAAAATGCTGTGTACTTAACGCGTGCTTTTTTGCTCTCTGTTATTGAAAGCCATTATTAGCTTGGACAGAGAAAGTGATTTGGCTGCATCTTTCACAGTATTGTAACTCCAGTCGACTGGATTATTGAAGCAGGCTTTCTAAAAAGTGTATTGTTACTTCCTCTTGACTTTTTTTGCATCTGTACTCACTAACAAAATATAAGTACCCCGGGATGAAGACAGAGAGACCTGCAACAACCATTTGCAGAACGCCATCAGGTTCAAACATCACTACTACCTTTTCCGAAGTCAGTAGAGATGTGCCTTTGGATAAAGGCCAAAACTGAAGGTATGTTACAGGCTGTTCCAAAACCTCCAATATGTTCCAAGAGCAGTAGGTGTGTCTAAAGTTAATACATAGAGATGCATCTGAGCTAAGTCATGCCAGGGAAGAGTCACCCTCACCACGGGAGTTGAATCCATCTTCTAGTGAGCCCATTTCACCCAGCTGGCTGTTGCTCAGGGAGAGTGACCATCAATGTCTTCTCGCTGCAATGACATACATGAGGCACAGTGGAGTCCAACAGAGGACAGGCAATTGGATACTGTAGAGCAGTGCAAGGGCTTGAATGCTGAAATGAAAGGTGTGATGGTGCCAGTCTCTTGCCTGTGTATGTGAAATAGTAGAAAACTTCCTGAGCCCATCCTGCACAAAACGTAGTCACGATTTGATCTCCCATGGGAAAATGTTAGCATAAGCAAAGGGCTCTAGGGCAAGGAAGACTGATAACGCTTCTCCCAGATCTCCCCACCTTCATAATTAAAAGGGGATATGAAAAAAGGATTTAGATTGTATTGAAAGAAAAGGCACCAGGGAGCAGATTCAATTTTTGAGTCATCACAGAAATTCTCTAAAATTCAATTACAGTGATGTAGATCTGACATAGGATATATTATTATAGTACCCCAGAGAAGGTCAATAAAGTGTATTGTAAGGTCTCCGCAAGATTTCATCTGGACTATAATATAGATAAGTCTCATTATTTCACATGTTTTGCAGCTGCTCTAACTTAATTTTCAGGGGTGCCATCATATAATTATCAAAGATGATTAAATTTTATGCTCCTAGATCTTGCAGGTTATGTCTACGGGGAAAGAGTTCAAACCCATTATATAATAGCAAAGATATAATTAGACTCTGGAGAGCGAATAAATAAATCACACTAAGCAAAAAAGGGCAACATATCTAGCAACAGACCAGCACATTTACAGCTGAAGTTAATGCCATATGATGAAAAGACCAATTTAAAGTACTGAAAATTTGCAGTTATTTCACAGAACCTTGACTTTTAACCACTTACCAGTAAAATATCTCTGTTCCTTTAGATACAGAATCTGTCCACACTGACTGATGTTTTCATCTTCTCTGCAAATACAGACGGGCCACAGTGACTTAATATTGCATGTGTGGGCCGGATTTTGCCTCCAGCACTCACCATGAAATTGCAAGTGTACAAGATTTATGTATATTTAAATTCACATTAAGTTCACAAGGAGAAAAGTGAGAGAGATGGGTGGTAGGTTTATTTTGTCTAATCGTAGGTGCTCACTGACATCTGACATGCCCTTGATATCTGGGGCATCTGAATGGACCTGGCAGTTTAGACACAAGACTTGTGAAAGAGGTCTGCTCCTTCGTGAAATAGCAGCTGAAGGCAGAGGGGCACAGTGGCATCTAGAATGATTCTAGATGTCATTATGTTTTAGCAAGTTCATTTTTTCCTGAGGGGTTATTTAGCTGCAGATTTTGATCCAGTGCCTGCTGAAGAACCCAGGTGTTTTGGTCACAGGGATAGGTCCCGAGACAATTTTAATCAGTAGCCTATATGGGTCAGGGATTTAACCCAGGACTGTCCATTTATCAGCCTGTACCTTTTGTGTGGTAAGGGAATAAATTAAAAATTGCTGATTGTGGTAACCTCACTTTGAAAAAATGCGGTGGGAATAGTGGCCAAGAGATGATGAGAACAAGGAGGAATATGCAGAGGCTGGAAAGACCGACCCAGTGGTGAGCAGAGAGAAACTTCGATGATGCTAGCTGTCCTTTCTGCTTGTCTGAAGTTAAGAAGCCTGCTGATGTCAATGAAAAACATGCACTGAAAACTGAGGAAAATACCTCGTATTTGGAAATTTCATGCCATAATGTTGAGTTCTTTAAGCCGTGTCTGAAGCATCAGGTGTCAACCACTTCCCAGCCAAGAGAAGTCTCCTCACTGCTCAAGGTGGCTATGCCTGTGTATCAAAATCTCACCGCACAAAGGCTGATTTACTGCCAGACTGTAGGGTCTGCCACTCCCCCTTTTGAGTGGCTGGCACAGCCTTGAGGTGTAGGAGTACCTTGACAGCCACGCAGCTGAAAATGGCCCTTGGTAACCCTGACAGCCGGTCTGGATTGGGCTTACTTTCACCAAATACATTTTCTTGGACAACCCTCTGTTCATGAATTTCCTCAGAGCAGCTGTGCCTGCTGCTCTTGCGTTGTGAGGATGTTTTTCTCTTGTCTTTCTCAGAGGGGAACAAGGGTCTTAGCGCAAAAGTTAGCAGGGCTCATTGACAGGGCTTTAAACTAGATTTGAAGGGGGAGGGGGGTAATATCAAGAATGATAAAGATATGCTGGAAGTACCTGTAGAACAGAAGAAGGGAATTCCAGCCACTCCAGCCAGGAAGTCAGATTCATCTGGGGCTCAACTTAAATGCCTTTATGCCAATGCGCGTAGCATGGGGAACAAGCAAGAGGAGTTTGAGGTGTGTGCGCGCCTGTCAGGATAGGATCTTATTGGCATCACAGAGACGTGGTGGGATGAATCTTATGACTGGAGTGTCAGAATAGAAGGGTATAGGCTCTTTAGGAAGGATAGGCAGGGGAGAAGAGGAGGAGGAGTTGCCCTCTTTGTCAAGGACCAGCTAGAGTGCATGGAGCTGCACCTGGGGACGAATGAGGTCCCGACTGAGAGCTTATGGGTTAGGATTAAAGGGAGAGCAGGGACAGGGGACGTAATAGTCGGGGTCTGCTACAGACCACCTGACCAGGAGGACTGGGTGAATGAGGCCCTCTACGGACAGATAGGAGCTGCCTCACGTTCACGAGCTCTGGTCCTCAAGGGAGACTTCAACCATCCTGATATCTGTTGGAAGAACAACACAGCAGGGCATAGGCAATCCAGGATGTTCCTGGAAGGCATAGATGATAACTTCCTTCTCCAAGTGGTAGAGGAACCGATGAGGAGAGGTGCTTTGCTGGACCTTGTTCTCACCAACAATGAAGGACTGTTGGGAAACGTGACGCTCAAGGAGAGCCTTGGCTGCAGCGATCATGAAATGGTAGAATTTGAGATACTTAGGCTCACTACCCTGGATTTCAGGAGAGCAGACTTTGGCCTCTTCAGGGATCTCCTTGCTAGAGTACAATGGGACGAGGCCCTGGAGGGAAGAGGAGCGCAAGAAAGCTGGTTAATATTCAAGGATCACCTCCTCCAAGCTCAGGAGCGGTGCATCCCAACAAAGAGAAAGCCAGGTAGGAACACCAGGAGGCCTGCATGGATGAACAAGGAGCTCCTGGACAAACTCGGACACAAAAAGAAGGCCTATAGCGGGGGGAAGGAAGGACAGGTAGCCTGGGAAGAATACAGAGCAATTGTCCGAGCAACCAGAGATCAGGTTAGGAAAGCTAAAGCCCTGATAGAGTTAAATCTGGCCAGGGACATCAAGGGCAACAAGAAAAACTTCTATAGATATGTCAGTGATAAAAAGAGGTCTAGGGAAAATGTAGGCCATCTCTGGAAGGAAACGGGGGACCTGGCTACCCGGGATATGGAGAAGGCAGATGTTCTCAACAACATCTTTGCTTCAGTCTTCACTGGCAAGAGCTCCAGCGGCACAGCCCAAGTCACAGAAGGCAAAGGCAGGGACTGTGAGAATGAAGAACCACCCACTGTAGGAGAAGATCAGGTCCGAGACCATCTTAAGAACCTGAAGGTGGACAAGTCCATGGGACCTGATGAGGTGCATCCGTGGGTCCTGAGGGAACTGGCTGATGATGTTGCTAAGCCACTATCCATCATATTTCAGAAGTCGTGGCAATCTGGTGAAGTTCCCAATGACTGGAAGAGGGGAAACATAGCCCCTATCTTTAAAAAGGGGAACAAAGAAGACCCAGGGAATTACAGGCCAGTCAGTCTCACCTCTGTGCCCGGCAAGATCATGGAGCAGATCCTCCTGGCGACTATGCTAAGGCAGATAGAAAATAAGGAGGTGATTGGTGACAGTTAACATGGCTTCACTAAGGGCAAATCCTGCCTGACTAATTTGGTGGCCTTCTATGATGAGGTTACAGCGTTGATGGACAGGGGAAGAGCAACTGACATCATCTACCTGGACTTATCCAAAGTATTTGATACTGTCCCACACGACATCCTTGTCTCTAAACTGGAAAGACATGGTTTTGATGGATGGACCACTCGGTGGATAAGGAATTGGCTAGATGGTCGCACTCAAAGAGTTGTGGTCAACGGTTCAATGTCCACGTGGAGGCCAGTGACGAGTGGTGTTCCTCTGGGGTCAGTACTTGGACCAGTGCTATTTAATGTCTTTGTTGGAGACATGGACAGTGGGATCGAGTGCACCCTCAGCAAGTTTGCAGATGACACCAAGCTGTGTGGTGTTGTGGACACGCTGGAGGGAAGGAATGCCATCCAGAGGGACCTTGACAGGCTGGAGAGGTGAGCCTGTGAGAACCTCATGAAGTTCAACAAGGCCAAGTGCAAGGTCCTGCACGTGGGTTGGGGCAATCCCAAGCACAAGTACAGGCTGGGCAGAGAATGGATTGAGAGCAGCCCTGAGGAAAAGGACTTGGGAGTGCTGGTGGATGAGAAGCTCAACATGAGCCGGCAATGTGCACTGGCAGCCCAGAAAGCCAACCGTGTCCTGGGCTGTATCAAAAGCAGTGTGGCCAGCAGGTTGAGGGAAGTGATTCTGCCCCTCTACTCAGCTCTCGTGAGACCCCACTTAGAATAGTATGTTCAGCTTTGGAGTCCCCAACATAAGAAGGACATAGAGCTACTGGAGGGAGTCCAGAGGAGGGCCACGAAGATGATCCGAGGGCTGCAGCACCTCTGCTATGAAGACAGGCTGAGAGAGTTGGGGCTGTTCAGCCTGGAGAAGAGAAGGCTCCGGGGTGATCTTATAGCAGCTTTCCAGTACTTCAAGGGGGCCTACAGGAAAGCTGGAGAGGGACTTTTTACAAGGGAGTGTAGTGATAGGACAAGGGGCAATGGATTCAAACTGAAAGAGGGGAGATTTCGATTAGATATAAGGAAGAAATTTTTTACATTGAGGGTGTTGAGGTTCTGGCACAGGTTGCCCAGAGAAGTTGTGGATGCCCCATCCCTGGAAGTGTTCAAGGCCAGGTTAGATGAGGCTTTGGGCAACCTGGTGTAGTGGAGGATTTCTCTGCCCATGGCAGGGGCGTTGGAACTAGATGATCTTTAAGGTCCCTTC
The DNA here is from genome assembly GCF_009769465.1 of Tauraco erythrolophus. Classification (NCBI taxonomy): domain Eukaryota; kingdom Metazoa; phylum Chordata; class Aves; order Musophagiformes; family Musophagidae; genus Tauraco; species Tauraco erythrolophus. Next base: position 67,085,957 of record NC_141465.1, on the reverse strand, counting down.
CAACCCAAACCATTCTATCATTCTATGATTCTATGTTTAGAGCTTCTAGGGGGAATTTGGGGAGCCTTATGGAAAATGCAGCTTTCGTAATGACGCGTAGATTTCTTTGTGGATTTAACGGGAGTACAGCTGGTGCTGCTTGGATGAGGCGTTTCTGAGAAAATGACTAATTAATCATTGCTAGTTATATCCAGACTGTTTACATTTCAGCTTGTTGTACTGCAGTATAACTCTGATAAAGTGGAGACGTTAAGGGCAGTTCAAACCATTTGCACTACAAGCTAAGATTTCTAGTGGCTTTATATCTCAGCACACCACTTTTGCCTCTGGTGTTACGTGGATAAAACCTACACAGCAAAACCCATTCTCCTGTGATCTCTAGTGACGCTGGGCCAGTGTTACGGTTCCCAGTGCCACCTCAGTTCTCTCTCCTTTGTCACTGGCTGTCGTCATTATCTGAATGACTTATTTCACCTTATCACTGTGCAGAGCCCTCTGCACTGCTTCCCAAACCCATGCACCTCCATCTCCTCCTGCTCCACCCCCACCCACCACTCACTATAGTGAATATCTGATGTCTTCCCCCCATGTTCCCTCCACTGAAATCTCACCCAGTCTCCATCTTTCTTCCCAGCTCCCATTCCATAAATTGCTACCCAGCTCCCAGTCCCAGTTTCCCTCTCCCTCCTCAGTCTCTGATGTTTCCTTACCCGGTTTTACTCCTGATCTGCTTTGCATGCCCACCTCTTGTCCACTCTGAATTCAAATCATCCTTTTTCTAGGCATCCTGAGCACTGACAATGTTGTTGAAATTGCTCAGTGTGGTCTTCCAGTGCCAGAGCACTTTAACTCTTATTACCTACATAGAGAACAGAATTTGAAGTGTGGTGCCCCGGAGGGGATGGAAATACCTACTTTAATCTAAAGCAAGAGGGTAGAAAAATGTGCAAGAAGACCCAAAAGCCCACGAGCGAAGAAAATTTCTAAGATTCTTAGAAAATTAACAGGCTGGGAGTGATTTGTAACTGTATTTAAAAGAAGAGTAATACTCCTGGTATTCCTAGAATGGCTTTCCATCAAGAATCCCAAAATATGCCAGTCATTAACTAAGCCTACCAGAACTGCTGCAAGGAAAGCATAGGTCAGCAGACCACAAGCTGCAGAGGTAGATGCAGAACTCAGAGTTCTCATTTCACAGGGTACTCTGAAGGACTAGCTCAGAAAAATCATGGTACAGTATGTAGTATTTTTATTCATGTCAAAGAAGCATAGGAAATTGCCTGCAGTGTTTACCTGGGTATCATTTTGCACGCTCCCTTAGTGCGAAAATAATGTTTAAATTAAATGATACATTTGTGCACACAAATCAGTTTTCTCACACGTAGGCAGAAGTCTCCTCAGATGTTGTATGTGCAATTTAAGAAGCAGCTTTGAAGATTTGGCCCTGTATTTGCCTGAGGGAAAGAAATCCAGTACACTGAGATTACATTCTTCTGTGCCCAACCTTAGCAGTTCATAGAGCATGTTGGGTCACTGACTCTGCTAAGCATTTAAATTAACTTTTCTTAACAATTACAGTAATTAAGTCTCTCTTAAATTACAAATTAAGATCATCTGGATGCATTATAGAAGCAAAGGTGGTATTAGCAGGGGGGGAGGGAACAAAACATTTACCAAGTCTTCAATTATTCATAATTTTACAGACGAGTTTGTGTTTTTGCAGACTGGGCTGTACTGTTGCTGCGGGAGTGTGGGGTGAGGCATTTCTGCAGTATGTCCTGGCTGCTGTCTCTGTTCAATCTTGAGCCTCAAGTAAATATGGCAGTATAGGTACAGCCATTAGGAAAGCATCTTCATTTTTGTTTGTCTAGCATGTACCTCAAATAAAATCCAGATATCCTGTGAACTTCTGGACTAGACCTGCATAATATTTGGCCAGCAAACAATTCATTTGGCCTGTTGGTCTTTGTGATTAACAGAGTAAAACATCTGGGTAGTATTGCAACAGGAAGGCGAAGGACACAGGAATATTGCAAAGAGAGTCAGAGGAAAGAGAGAAAGAAGTGTATTGCAGCCAGAGAATTTAATTGCAGATCATCAAGAGGAGAGAACTGCTTTTACCTTTGAAGGATATAAAAACAAGAGAGAAATTTCTATCCCTGCATAAGCGGTAGGGAAAAAATGTCCAAAGGAGGCCCTTGGAAGAGTTTAACCAGCATTTACATAGTGAGAAGTCAGTATGAAGGTAGATCAACCAGCGTGGACACTGAAGTGAATGGCACAGGGAGATCTATCAGTCAAGCCTATGTTAGCATGCACCAGGCGTGGTCTCATGACCTTCATTCTGTTTTCCCAAGATCAATATTTTGTGAATGTGTTTTCAAAATCAATCCAAGATGCAAACAGAGGGCCAGGCTGGCTCCCCTATCTTTCTCTTCAGGCATAAGATCTTAAGACATCTGTGCAGGCTGCCTGCGCAGAGATGTTTTCTGCTGTCATGGAACAGCAATTGCTTCAACAGTAGCTCATTGACTTCATGGATACTGTTTACACGCTCACTAGTGCTACTGAGGAGTCTTGCCCAGAGCAATCAAGACCCCAGGCCAGGGAAAGCATAGAAAAATCTATTGGTTTAAAACAAAATCTTTGGCTGCTGCCAACAACTCAGCCCAGTTTTCTCTGTCTCCACACTTTAGTTTAAAAGAAAAACTAAAGAAGATTAAAGACTTTACCCAGCAAATGGTGAAAATGCTTGGAAGAGATCTTAATGTTAGCCCCCACTTTAATTCAGGCCCTATGTCCCAAAGGAGTACTTTGAATATTGCGTTGTTGACTGTGCTGGAAAGGGAAATAAACACACATGCCTCTCACACAGTTGCATACACCTTTTATCCTGAGGATATTTTTCCAGGAATTAACATTTTAAAATAATCTTGGAAAAAGTTTTGGATTCTTTTTGGGAGCAGCTCTATTGATACGCTGTCAGAATAAAAGGCATGGTAGGGAAGGTGAGTCTGAGAGAGGTAATAAACTTCTTCAGTGTAAACAGAACTGGGATCCTACCTCTGAGTAAGCACCTGGCCTTACAGTTCACCTTTAAAATGGAAACAAGAAGGGTATTTGGAGAACAGCCTGTCAGTGGGTAGTAGATGGTGCAGAGGGTGGAGTCACCCGGGCCTCCTGACTTCACACTAACCTTAAATCATCTGCACTCGTACGGAAGTATTATTGCAAGACTGGGTTTGGTCTTTTTAATCAGCTGACAGCTTGGATTTATTATGTATTTTGAAGGTTAGTAATATACTATTGTCATACACATGGCAGGTGATACAATACCATATTAAAATATTAATCAAATCTGAAAACCATCTACATTCATGAAGGCAAGTAATCTGCCAAGGAAGAAGTTATAAACAAAATGGAAATTCATTGCAATATCTTTGAAAAATGTGCTATGAGCATATATTCAGAAAAGCATCCTGAATACTTCCTCTTAATACAAGCTTTCTAGATTCAAGATGTATTACATCTATTAAGAGTAACGAAAGTGCAATTGATTTTAAGGGATGCGAATTTAAATTCTTCTGTCACTCTAGAGAAAGAGCATGGACACCAGCTGGGTAGTGAACAGGATGTGATATTCTACTAGTTGTAGAAATTCGGTTTGGCCAGAGTTATGAGCTAAGCCTCTTTGATATTTTTCCCCCATTCAAGTGACAAATTGTGACACTATTGTGGTCAGTTTTACCTCTAATATCATGATCCACATTTCAGTTTGGCTTTGAGTTTGAACTGAAAGCTCAAATCACCACCAATTTAGAAACTTAGTTTTAAAAGACATATATAAGGTCAGAGCTGTTCATACTCTGTTTATACTTCTTTATTATATTAAAGTTGTGATGATCATGTATAACGTATTAAAAAAAAAATCTGACGATCCAAATGATAACAAACGCTTAAAATACTACTCCAGTTACCCCTTCTGGTTACCTTTTCTAAGCAATTCCTCCAAGCCAGATTACTCCACTATTTTATTCAATGTGTACATACAATGGAGAAAATCAAACTCCAAGCTGAAAGCCTCCCAGTTTATGCCAAAAGCAAGGCATTTACCAGATCAGGGCATGCTTGAAATATCTACAAATACCTCTCAGAAGTCAATTCACTTTCTGAGTGGCTAAATTACCGTAGTATCCTATAGCTATTTGAAGAGGATAAATGTTAACTAAAGAATTCCTTCATGTAACTCCCTGTAAGTGTAACAGTGAAATACATGCTTTAATACATTGGTGACTGCTGCTCTTGCCAGGTGGCAGGGCTTGCTGTGGTCAGGTCAAGTTTCAGATAACTTCTGAGGGATGCAGCCCGATCCATCAGAAGTGGAGGCTGCCAGATAGCATGGCTCATCATTCAGGCATCTGCAATGCCTGCTGTTTCTCAGCTTTCTATTCACATCTTGTAAATTCTACTGGTACAAGAAATGCATTATTTCTGCTACTTAAAATCACTAGATCATAGAATCATAGAATGGTTTGGGTTGGAAGGGATCTTAAAGACCATCTAGTTCCAACCCCCCTGCCATGGGCAGGGACACCTTTCACTAGATCACGTTGCTCAAAGCTTCATCCAACCTGGCCTTGAACACCTCCAGGGATGGGGCAGCCACAACTTCGCTGGGTAACCTCTTCCAGTGTTTCACTACCCTCATTGTAAAAAAATTCTTCCTTGTATCTAATTGAAATTTCCCCTCTTTCAGTTTAAAGCCATTTCCCTTTGTCCTGTCACTACACGCCCTTGTAAAAAGTCCCTCTCCAGCTTTCCTGTAGGCTCCCTTTAACTACTGGAAGGCTGCTAGAAGGTCCCGGAGCCTTCGCTTCTCCAGGCTGAGAAAAGTTTTCCTCTGGCAATCAAGCATGAAGTTTCTGGATTCATGGGTGTCCTGCAGGGTTTTAGTTATCTATGTGGACAGGAAAGCTTATGTCTCTTGCTAAGGTAATTAGGAGTAAAGTGGTTTCGAATAATTTGGGTCTTACACACTTATTGGTTTATTTTTGTGTGCAAACTTGAGTATAGGAAGTCACCAGATGAGTATGGCAGTGCTGGAGAATAACTTTGCCTGACTGACAGGGGTTACACAAGATTAAGTAGAATTAGACACCTGGGACTGAATTTAAAGAGTTACTCAAATTACTTTGCAAGTGCAAACTACAGCATTCTGTTTAACTATATGCTAGTACTGTGCTTTTCACTAGTCTTTGCATCCTCTGCCGTAATGCCTGAACAAAGGAAACTGCTAATCACAGGAGTTGTCAAAGGTAGAGGCAAAGCGATACTGGAGGAGAAGGACCATTTTCACACTTCGGGCAGCTGAATGCTGTCCTGGAAATGCTGCTTCTGACACAACTTTGTCTCAGGGACTCCCTGCCTTATTATCCTGCTTCCCATGAGACCAGCAGTACAGACCTGACGGAACGATAAGCTCTTGTGCTGGCTGCCACTGAAATCACTGCAAGCTATTCTGGAATGTATCAACTGCTGTGTACTGTGATGTAGCCTGAAAAATCAGTTCTGTGACATTCAAAATCCAACATCTGAAATTATTGGGAATATTTGATCATAATTTCTCCTCTGTCTCCCTCCCTTTTCTATTAAATCAGTCTAACACTCCTCGTTTTAGAAAGAAGTTGAAGATACAATCAATATTGCTTGTAAAGCTCTGAAATACTGAGTGGTTTACAAGAGACATCTATAATATCTTGGCAACATCCATAAGAAAGTTAATACATGTGTAGCTGGGCTTGTTGTTGTGTCATTAATTATGTTCATGCTTGCATGTCGCATAAGGAAGAGAAAAAGGACAGCTATAAGAGTTACCTGTTTGATGTACATTGACTGTGGTGGGTACATATCCAGTGTCTGGGGACGGAAGTTGCAAAAGCAATCCTCACTGTGGCTATACCATGAATTCCAGCTTTGCCACATTAATTCTGGTCTTGTATTACATCCCCGCTTCCCTTCACAGGCATGCATGTGGGTACCTAGGTGTCCAGTCATGGATATAGATTTGGAGCCAAGAAGCCTGCAAATTTTAATTTCAGATCTCAAAAGAAAAAAAAAAAGAAAACATAAACAACCATCCTTTGAAATTGTGTTGACTTTTGATCATTCCCAGTTTTCTCTCTCCCTCTCTCCCTCTGCAAGTTTTCCCTTATCTCGTTCTTGCTACTTCTCATCACTTTCTTCTAATGCTCCCATCCTTCTAGCCTGTCATTGTCCCCTTCTCTTCTCTGTTCCCTCCAACCTAACCATTGCACCGTGCCTTCCTCTCTTCCTTTCCTTCTTTTCTCTCCTCCCTCCACTCACATTCATGTTTCTTCCTAGCTCTTGTATTCTTCCTATGCACTAAAGATTGGCCATTATAAGCATAGGAGGAAGATTTCTCTTCCTTTCAGCTGGCCACTACACTGCCAATAACACTAACAATAAATAATTACAGGGAAAAAAATTTGTCCAGTTACCACAGTGTGGAAGCACATTCACTGAAAGAACAAAGTTTGGAGAACTGAATAACTCACTTTTATTGTGAAAATGCAAATAGCAATATCCAGATACTCATACGTCTCTCAGATCGGTGTGGATAGTAGCAAAAAGCAAATTGCAAATTTTCCTTTCTCCAAAATGTAAATCCTTAAGTCAAAATCTGAGTTATGCTCAGGTTTCCTAATGAAAGACTTTGCTAAATATTAGCATAGGCAAAATTGCTCCCTTTCTTCTGTGACTAAGGAACTTGTAGTCTGACTTTTCAGAACTGTTATTGTCTCTGACAATTTGGTACCAAAGGTAAAGTCAGACTGTTTTGAAAAGATAGAGAAAATACAAGGTCAGCTCACATTGTCTTCTTGATTTTAGACAGAATATCAGCAGGTGTGTAAATATACACAACTTATAATGCATAAATACATATCCCCTAAAGGTTAGGGTGATAAAGAAACTGTCTGACATTGGCATCTTCTGTGTTGGATGATTTCAGCAGAGAACTTCTGAAATGAAATGAGATAGATAGGCAAGAACATCAAAGGTGAAGATGGAAGAAATCTCTCATAGCACTGCAAAAGTTTAGAACAACAGATGCCAAATCCAGAAGAGTCAGAGATTAATGCAAGGAAGATTTAGGAAGGCTCTGCAAAGGGTTCTGTACAGGCTCAATCGATGGGCCAAGGACAACCGTATGAGGTTCAACAAGGCCAAGTGTTGGGTCCAGCACTTTGGTCACAACAACCCCATGCAACACTACAGACTTGGGGGAGAGTGGCTGGAAAGCTGCCCAGCAGAAAAAGACCTGGGGGTGCTGGTTGACAGCCAGCTGAACATGAGCCAGCAGTGTTCCCAAGTGGCCAACGCAGCCAGCAGCATCCTGGCTCGTATCAGAAATAGTGTGGTCAGCAGGACAAGGGAAGTGATTGTGCCCGGCAGTACTCGGCACTGGTGAGGCCGCACCTCGAATATCGTGCTCAGTTTTGGGGCCCTCACTACAAGAGAGACACTGAGGTGCTGAAGCGTATCCAAAGAAGGGCAACGAAGCTAGTGAAGGGTCTGGAGCACAAGTTTTAGGAGTGGCTGAGGGAACTGGAGTTGTTTAACCTGGAGAAAAGTAGGCTCAGGGGAGACCTTATCACTCTCTACAACTGCCTGAAAGGAGGTTGTAGTGAGGTCAGTGTTAGTCTCTTCTCACAGGTAGTTAGCGACAGGACAAGAGGAAAAGGCCTCAAGTTGTGCCAGAGGAGGTTTAGATTAGACATTAGGAAAAAAACCCTTTACTGAAAGAGTGATCAAACATTGGAACAGGCTGCCTAGGGAAGTGGTGGAGTCACCATGCCTGGAAGTGTTCAAAAAACATGTAGATGTAGTACTTCAGGACATGGTTTAGTGGGCATGGTGGTATTGGGTTGACGGTTGGACTTGATGATCTTGTAGGTCCTTTCCAACCTTAATGCTTCTAATGATTCTATGAATAAAACCTCACAAAATGTGACAAGTTTTAGAAATATGAATATGGTAAGAAAAACAAACCAACCATTTGACAAATGCCTTGTCTAGAGTATATGCATCAAGAAATAAAACTAAATGAAATCATAAGAAAAGACTTTGGCAAACCAAATTTTACAACTCTAAGTACAGAAATGTCAATGCATAAAAGAGGACAACATATATGCAAAAAGGAAAAATTACAATGCAAAATAAGACGTGCGAACAAAGATACTGCGGAGAATGAAGCTACAAATCCAGACTGAAATATAATGTAACACAGTAAATATCCACTGATCCCTGGTTTAAAATCTTATATCCAAAGTCCGGCACAAAAGAGCTTGAGCTACTGATCTTCTCAGCATCCAATCTTTTTTATTGAATCAATAGCAAAATTGCAATAGGCATTTGTAAAGCAGGAAGAAGCCTTGTAAGAGTACTTTTAATACAAGCTCCCACCACAACGTATCTCAAGTGTCCTGTACTTCATTTCTTCCTGGCCCTTCAGCTTAACTCTTTCCTAGCTTCCTCTCTTCCCTTGGCTTTTTGGACATAAGAGAAAGTGTTGTCCTTGGATCCAACCTCTGATGTTCTCCAAAGCCCATCTGAGTATTTGAAAGACTCTGGAGAAAACATCATATAATACATAAAGTGTTCTCTCTCTGCAAGAAAGGAAAGAGTGGTTTCATTTGGTTTTGGTTTAACTACTCCTACAGTAGCTGGTATGAGGTCTTCCTTCTAGGAAAGGAGTCATGATTAATGCATTTGTTAATTACATGCATTCTAGAAGGCACAGAAATACATTGTTAATTATTTCAAATATTTAATACAAACACAAGCACATGGTTACTGTTGGTGTTCGAGCTAAGGTAATTGTTTCATAATTTTTAGATGCTTGCTGCCTTCCTTGCAGAAAGACATAATTCTGAAAATTAGGAAAATATTTAAATCAGCTAGCCTGGAATAGTCTGCCTATTGATTTGGAAGAAGATCTCTGAATGCTACATAGGATTTTGTGGCTAGTGGCAATCGCTTCAGTTCCCAGATACTTGTGAGGCTGGGGGCTTGTAATGAGTCAACTGGAGAAGTGAGTCAGGAAAATTTGAAGAATCTCTGATAGATACTGTTTGAAATAAACGTTTCTGACTGTAGGAAACCTTTTTCAGACTAGTCTCTACACAAATCAGCACCCATGTGTGTTTTCTCAGAGCTAATAAAAAAATGCAGCAGCCGAAAGGGCGTGCTGTGGTTCATGGACAGAAGAGAACCAGTGAAGGGCAGAACCTATTCATTTGCCAGTCACACGGAGGTAGAAAGTGTTGGGGAAGAAGGGCTGAGGGTGATGGCAGGTGTTGCAACAAACCTGACTGAGGGGACTGGGTGGATCATGAAGGAAAGTAAGAGGTTTAGAAGCTTTGGATGAGCACACTCATGTGTAGTCATCAGTTTAACATCAGTGAGTCCAGCCTTTGAAGCAGGTAGTGTAGTAACGGAAGATGGAAGCCCTTTGAAGGTGTGTGCTTGCAATTCTGTGTTTTGGGAAATAAATGTCAGCTCTGGGAAAGAGACCCTTTATCAAGCACATCCCCAGAAGTGCTGCCTTTTCATTCCTAGATTGTTCTTTTCAATTATTTTACTTTTCCTTCTTACAGTGTTTTTCTCTCTTAACCCTTAGTTTTGCACAAGATGGACATCACAACTTCTAGGAGACAAGAGGTCTTTAGAAGGCTCAGCTTTAGGAATAAAGCAGATGATTTTCTACCACAAAAGCAGAAATTATCTCCAAGGACCAACGTGTCTCATAACCCTCTTTCCTTCTCCTCCTTGCATCACCATCTCTGTATGCAAGCGTCCTGCACAACAGAGGGGCAAAGGAGTACCAGCCCCTGCAGAAAAGCAAGAAGACACAAAATTGCGAAAGGGAGAGAATCTCATCAGCCTTAGTTGATGACAGCAGCAAGAACACACACAAGGCAAACCCACTGTCTATTTTAGATATGTAGAGCTGGCACTTTTCATGCCGCCCTACCTCTCCCATGACTTGAGGGAAGACACAGGCCTTTTGGATACACCTAAGGAATACTACAGTGACATTCTCCACCCTTGTGCTGTCTTGGGTGTGGTCGAAGGTAGAGTGGAAGTCTGATTACGTGACAACAGCTGTCCATGTGCCACAGAGCCCTCCATCCTGATAGAGAATGTAAATTGTAAGAAGCCTCGCAAGTCCAAGATGGCTGAGTCTGTAGGCTATCATGACCTAACCCTCCTTTCCTTCCTTGCTGCCACACATACTTACTTTGGCACTGACGCTTGCAAGTCCCCTTGTTCCGACTGGGTGCTCAGGGCAGGAATTTCAGATGTGTCAGAGAGGGTAGATGGACACCCGTGGATGTCATCAGGGCTGAAAGGGGGAGTTAATCCTTTCAGCCTGATACCCGATGCTAGGCATCAATGTGACAACTTCAAAAAAACGCTCTCATTTTGGAGGCCCTTTGACAAAGGTAACTCTTCTTTTTCTTTCATACTTATTTTTCCTCTGTGACTGAGTCAGCAAAAGATGAGCTCCTTTTTTTCACTCAGCTCTTTGCCCCTGCAAAGGGCACACACCCAGCATCCCTGCCAAGCAGCTCTTCTGGGACAGCTGTCAGCGCTGTTAGGATATGGACTTCAAGACCAAACCACGAGGAGTTGACTCAGAGGCAGGACCTTGGGCACCCATAATGCATTGTGATTTTACCCTTGGCATGGCCTGGGTGCCTTGAGATCAGCAGGGCTGCTAAACAGCTGAGAGTACATTCTGGCTGTGGCTTTTGGTTGCCTTCTACTTAGAAGACTGAAAGAAACAGAAGAATGGAAAAATAACCTGATTTGGTTTAAAGATATAAAACATAAAATCCTCTGGTGCCTCTCTAACCCAGGATAATAAACCATCCTCAGAAAAACATCTTGCTCCAGAAGTACTGGAACTAATGAATCCTGATTTCCTACAGATTTGTGTCCTGTGGATTCACTGCCTTGTGTGGTCTAAGAAGATGTATGCTTTTTGGGTGGCTGGAGAACGTGTGAGGTCTCTCTTTGCATGGATTTGTTGCTTTCTCATAAGGTGTGTTCACATTGTGCTTTCCCCAAATCCGGGCAACAAACTGGGGATGACTATCTTTAGCCAGCTGCTTGTTGTTAGAGACTTCTGGGGATGTATCTTCATCGGCCAGTAGATTCAAAAGTTGTTAGGAGGGAACATAAACATCACATGGGCCTGGTTTCCACAGGAAGAGGATCTAAAACTATTGTTCTTCTGCCTTCTACTCCACACATTCTTCTGTCTTTTATGGTCTTGCTGCCTTCATCTCTTCTCAGGAATGGATGAAGCCCTGTGGGCTGTAGGGAGGCAATCTCATTCCTAGATTATTCCATCATTGCAAGTTAACCTGCCCCGCTCAGCTATTCCCGCCTTCATCCTTGTCTCTCATATAACCTCACTTTAGCAAGGAGTTAAATTCAAGAACAATTCACCTGCTGGTAAAAGAAGCAGTCATCTTGGCTTAGCCATGTTTTGTCTGTGTTGTCATGATACCAGTCATAACTTTTTCTGCTCTGCAGGTGAGAAGGCACCAACTTGCAATGTAGCCCAGGGTCAGTCTTTGACAACTGGAATCATTGAATTGAATAACCTTCTTAATAAACCAAAAAGATGCCCAATTGTAATTTAATACTGATTCATAACAAGAATTTAGTATGTGTTAGACAACAACAAATACAGCCCTGTTTTCAATGCACACATTTGCCCAACAGCATGGTGACAGTCACGTCAGCTGTAGACTTACAAGAACGGCATATACTAGATTATAGATTTTATGAATCTTGCATCTCAACAATGCTGAAAAGTCTCCTTTGAGAAATATTTTCCACTGATCTATCAAGCACTGTCAGCTTTTCATACTACTTATTGGATGCTCACAAAAATAGTTGTAGTGCTGATTATGTTTCTTCTTTAATGACCTCTGAGTTAACTGCGCTAGTTGCACTCAAGCCGTTTGCGGGTGTGTTGTTTTTTTAACATTTCATTAATTTCCACTTCAGTATTAAATAATGCTATCTGAGTAGATTATTTCACATTTTCTGATTTTAAGGAACACCATCTTTGCAGAAACGCTGGCAATTTCCTCAAGCACACCTAGTTAACAGCCAGAATTTGCAACCTTTAGAAAGCTCAACAGTGTAAGAATATTCCTGTTTTGCTTTGGAAGAAAAGAATCAGTAGTTCAGAAAGGTAGCTATGACATTTTCAATTTGAAAATCATCGAAGTAATTCCTTTAGAATTTGCTGAAAGCCATAGGGGATTGTGTGTGCCCTGGGCTACCCACAGCTCCCAGGGACCCAGTCACTCTTACGGTCTCGGAGTCCTATAGGCAGTGTGGAGGGTTCCCAAACCTGCTTCTGAAGGACAGGAAAGTAAGGCAGGCTTTGGAGGAGTTACTCAAAATTCCCTCAAAATCAAGGTATTTGCGCAGAATAGTTTGATTTTGGCTGAATTGAACCAGTTTGATGAGCAAACTTCCCTGGGGAAGCTTCCCAGAAGCATTCCCTCCCCTGCTCCGCACCTCAGGGTCCCACTCCCCTTTCTCCGAGCCAAACCTGCTTAAAACCTTTCTTTTCCTCCCTTTCACCAGTCGAATCCCAACTCGGCAGGAGCGGGAAAGGGACCCGGGGCTCCTCCTCATCCTGCCGAGCACCTCTAGGTGGGGTAGGCGAGTTTCTGCAGCAATCGGAGCTCTTGGCCAACCCTCCCCGGCAGAGAGCGAGCGGCGAAGGAAAAGTTGTTTGGGAAGCTCCTCCGAGCCCGCCAAGGGAGTGCGGGGCCGGCAGCTGAGGGCTTCGGAGCGTTTGGGCTCGCTGGGACCGAGCTGGGGCCATTCATGACAAGTTCTGCCAGAAGAGGAGACGCGCGCTGGCTGTGCCCGAGCCTCGGCACCAGTCAGAGCCCCACTGAGTGCTTCGCCCGAGCCCCGTACTCACCGGAGGACTTCTTCTCCCGGCTTCGGCGGTGGTGAGCCCATCTGCACAAGGTAGGCTTGCGTCGAGTGTGTCTGATGCTTCTTCCCAAAGCTGAGGTGGCTCTGGTGCGGGAGCTGCTCTGTCATGGGGATGTTGCTGAGGGCTGTGGCTGGAAATCGTGGCGATTTTAGGTTTCGCTTGAACGAGATCTGCCACTCACTGAGTTCCTCTGCTCCCGGAATTGGACTAAAGAACTGCTTTTTTTCTGTGAATGTTAGAAAGTAGCTGCAGTTCCTAGTAGCGTCTTTGATTAAAAGCTAAAGTTTGCTTACACTGAATGTGGTTTAGACTTTTTTATTACTAAAAGTACTGATGTTCGGACGAGTTCACAAACTCTAGAGGATCCAGCAGGTCTTTATATTTGAGTGGAAGTACGTATTTCCCCAAAGGACAGTGGAATTGCTGTTTCAGGGTTTATGTCGACATTGCAAACTAATTTGCCTGTACATTTGAGACTGTTACTGTACTTCTGAAATCACAACCAAGGCTGTAAGATATCGTAGCATCAGTAGTGTTGTGGCTGACTGTATATACATGTGAATACATGTTTGTAGCATGCCAATTTTTATTTTCCCTGCTTCCACAATCTAACAGTAAAAGAGTGCTGTGGGACTGAGGTCTGGAGAAGAAAGTGGACTGCTGCCCACACCAAGGAGCGCCTGCTCCAAGCATGGTACACTATAGCCTTATGTACTGCTGGAGTAGCTTTGAAATGCCCAGCTGAGCTACCTCTGGAGAAGCAGAGAGCTCAGCCAGGGCTGCAAATCCTGCTCCAACAGTAAAGTGGCCTGCACAAGCCTTGCACGACTGCGAAAGACTGTCATTGGTACTGAGCTGGGTGTTTTTAGCTGCTGCTGCTGCCTTGGCTACAGCACTGATGCCAAGGATTGGAAAACGTGCAACTAGACTCTCGTGTGCCTGGGAGAAAAAGCATTTTCATTTCTGAAACCAGTGGAACTTTAGATGTTGCATCAAGGGGCACTGAATACCACTTCGAATCTGTCCCCCGTGGGATGACAGGTGAGATCCTCATCTAATGCAACAACGCCAAGCAGCTTAGTGATCAACACCTGCTTGGGGTACCACCCCAAACCTCTTTATATGCCTCAAGGTACAAGGAAAGCTTTCACACCTGCGGCTGCTGTTTGTTGGAATAGATGAGGCCTATGGCTACTGCTGCCACTCCTCTACAGCAGAGGCAGGAGATGATGTTGCACACTGAAGTTCCAAATGATAGGTCTTGAAATGTTTTGGATAAATGGTGGAAAATTCTGGCAGGTCTGTAAGAAAAATTGTGGGAGATGGCAAATTTTAAAAGGAAATTCATGTTATTGTGCAAAGTGGACTCAAACCCCATGACTACGATAAGGATTACTCAGTTTTTTTGTTCTTCTCTGTCAGCAATGTCTAAAATGGAGAAAGCAAAAAGAAAAGAAAGTTTAGACATCCTCTATTGAACAGGAACACGGGTAAGAAATTAATTTTGAAATTAAATGGAAGAAGAACAATCAAATGAAGGAAATATATTATATTCGTCAGCAGCCAGTTTGGCTGCTGGAGATGTCTGACAAGGATGAAACTGTTACCGAAGCTTGGCCCAGCTCTTTTGGTTGGTAGGGTACAGGATAGTTGTGTTGCTGTTTGCAATAATGTAGTCTGACCGCAACAGAGAGCTCAGATGAGAATACGCCCAGAAAAAGCCAGCAGGTTTTGGGATTTTTTTTGAGTAGATAGATAGCTTTTACCAAAAACTGCTGCTGTAAGTAGGCGTTTTTTTCTCTATTGTAGCTAGATGGAAAACATGTGATGTTTTATTTTTTCACATCAGATGGTGAGATGGTCATTTTCTAGGGATCGTACAGAATCATATGCAGTGGAAATCACCTCACTGAAAATGTTGAACTGAATGCACAACTGTACCATAAAGGTGTTTAGAATTCTGCTGAAAATGGCTTCACGTGAAACATGTCAACTTTACATGTAAAGGTGACATTTCTTGGAGGACTGGAATATTTTGACAGAATCTACAGTTTCTAACTGAACCCATATAGCCAAGTCTCAGTTTTCAAAAAGTAGCAGCATAAGCTTTTGAAGATAAGATTAATATTAAGATAATGTTTTTCTCATGTTGTCATCAGTGGAGGAATTCCCCTCTAATATCCTCAACAGAGTTGTTTCCTTTAACCATACTAGGATGGAACTGGGTTTCAGATCGTATCTATGCTGCTTCTCTTCTCAGCTAAAGGGTAGATAAATTGCAACGTGAGCTACTGCCTTTAGCAGAATAACCCCAGAGGTTCCAGCATGACTACACCCTGTGTGAGTCATTTGTAAGGAGCTGGGGGTAGATCAGCCTTTCCTTTCACTCCTGTTAAAGGTATCCCATTTCTCCCTCCAGTTATTCTCCAAACCAGGCCTCGGCTGTCTTCTGGTGCACTCCTGACCCTCAAGACCCACTACACTTTTTATGACTTATCCAGAAAATAACAGGTGCCCCTTTTTACCCAACAGCTCCTGGAGCAACAGCTCTTGTTGGGGAAAACCCTTCCTTCCTGATATGTAGAAATGTTCTGGCCAGTGCATCATTAGGGCAGGAGTAATTTGCAAGAACAAAGGCACTTTCTTGCCATGTATATTCCAAGGAGGTAAGTCCCTGTAAGGGATTAGATATTACTGAACAAGGATAGAATTGTGACATTTATGACTGTCCACCTTGACAAGTATTATTGACCTCTGCCGATGGTTACTGTGTGAACAAAGTGCTTTTGACCATACTTTTCCCCAAAAACTAAGAACCTGGCTTCACGTTGCTGAAGACTAGGACATCCAAATATTATTTGGAGGCCAAGTAACTTGTTCTTTTGTTTGATTTATCACTTACCCAATTCTATAAAAAACAAACAGATCCTGGGCCCATGCAGTCAATAGCAGAGCTCCCACAAGGGTGGTGTGCCCAGTTCTTGCTGGGTCTGTGGCAACAGGCAGTGATCAAACACCACTTCCTGAATCATGTTAGCTTTGCTCACATCTCTTCTGACTTGACATAGCTCAGATCTTTCAGTTTCTTCCCACTAGAGAAAGCAAAACAGAAGTAGAGAGGAAGTTACTTTCAAATTCAGAAGGAGTTCATTAGAAACAAAAGAATAAAAGATAAACAAAGACTATTTTAAAACATTATCTGCTATTGTCTTTTGAAGAAGTTAAAGCTTTGCCAGTGGATTTTCAAATCTCTGCGGAGACAACATCAGGGCCACATCCTCCTGATCTGACGCTAGCAAGTGCTGGTTTCGAACTGTCAGAAGTGGCATTCCGTGAAGTTAATCCACAATGCTTGAGCTGAATCACTCACCATGAATCTAGGAACAGATTTTACATTTCCACATTACCATAACATCTGACCATCTGCAGTGCAAAATCAATAGCAAAGTCCTCGGTGAATTCCATGGAGTTTCTGGCATTTATTCTTTTTCAGACTTAGTTCTGCAGAACTAAGCTTTTAGTGGATTTGGTGCCTTACATTCCTCTCGCTTTCTTTTTAGGAGGGGACCACTGGTAAGATTTTGTGTGGCAGAAGGGATTGCCAGAGCTTTTTCAGTTTTACAGCAGAAAGGCTTTTTCAGGAGGTTGATGTTGCCCCATTCTTCGCCCCGCAAGAAACCTCTCCAGCAGTTGGTGGTATTGGAGTTGACCCTTGTCTGACTTGCTGTGCACACGAGGCTTGGAGGGTCTTGATGGACCGGCTATCCAGGGGTCTGCTCTGATAATAAACATGTGTGGGGTTAACTGTCTTTTGAGAATGTTACTTGTGTACAGTCAATGACCACTGGGGAGGTTGGGGAGGAGAAACGAGAGTTTATAAAGCTTAGCTTGACTATGCTTCTGGCATCATGAAATGTTGATAGACCTGAGACCCTTTTGATCTTAAAGGTCAAGATCAACCTATTTGCAAACCTCCAGCACTCAACAAATCCCAACCAATCTTCAGTGAGATGTTTGCTTCCCTACTGGAGCATGGCATAGAAAGATATATGAGCTCCAGTTTCTCACTGTCTTTGCCTCTGCTGTGCAAATGCTGATGGATGTGCATCCGCTGCAGATCGCGTTAATGAGCCTCTGGATCATTAGGCTTTATGGCCAGGACATGGTGCTGCAAAACTTGGCTGAATTCAAGTCCAAGCCAGCTCTTTGGTGAGAAGGAACCCTGGAAAGACCGTCCCCTGGAGGTAGCGTTGCATATGAAGCTCTGTTAGACCAGCCTTTATCCTCTGTTCAGTGGTGTAACGGGCTGGGGACCAAAGCAGAAACATATGGCCAAGTACTGAGAGTGCTTTTAGTTCTGACAATGCATCCATCTCTTCCTTTGGATATATCACAAAGAAAAACTACTGAAGCGCCAGTTAAGCAGCATACAATTATTTGCAGATTGAGTATCAGGATTTTTCTTTTTATTTTAAGCAAGAATCATTTGAATAGTTCAAGATTAGATATTTATAATTATCCAGCCTAGAAGGATGCATTACTGTGACATGCTTCATTCTTCTTTCACAACTGTATGCACACTCCACTGCTTGAGACAGTGACCGAGGAGAGAAAGAGATCTATATAGTAATAGCTGATAAATTGAGGCTTTATAGAAATTAGCTTCTGTCACTGAAAAGAAGAAGACAGAAAGGTCCTGTGCATCCAGATCACACATCTTGGAAGAGAAAAACTAGGACTGAAAAAATATGAGGAACAAACAAGATCAAAGGCTAAAAATGGCAGAATCTGTTAAACTACCTGGTGCTGGTTTATAGCCTGCTATAGTTAGGAACTAAGAAACAGACGGCACCCACAAACATAGGACTTAAATTTACCATTTATAACAAAGAGGAGTTTGAAATTACCATCCTAAAGTTTCTCTTCCTATTGGAATCAATGAAAAAATTTTTGCTAGACCTCAAAAGAACAGTTTAGTCAGTGCTGAGCAGAGGTTAATACTGTCCCTGAAAGGCAATTGCAAAAGAAAAAGAACAGTAAACAAAAAAAAACCCACCACCAAACACCCATAAAAACCAAAAGGCTGCGGATGTGTTCTCCTTTTGTCACTTGAGATTTTGCCATTTCTTTTCTCGGTGGGTAGCTGGTGACGATGGGTCCCCTGAGCTAGACACATTTGTATTTCCAAAAATAGATGAGAGTGATCCGTGGGCTGCCACCCATCCAGTGGCCCGTGACAGGGGGGCAAGCAAAGCAGCATCACCATCAGCCGACCACCCCCTCTCTTTCTGAGTCTTTTCCACCTGCATAGCAGGCACAGCTTGATGGCTGGCAGACTCGCCTCCAAGCTGCGGGAGTTTATGGGCTGGCAGATCTGTGTGAGCCGCGCCTGGCATGAAGTCTGGCGGTCTGAAACCGGATTCACGAAGCGTTCAATTGTGTCGGCTGCAGGACGGCAGGAATTTCCAAGAGAGGGGCAGAGTGCACAGCTGAGGGCAGTAACTGTCTCAGCTGTCACCGTTTAATCCGTCACCAAGTCTGAGTGTCAGCACCCTCCAAGAGAGACAAAAGCAGAACCAAGCATTCGAGCATTGTGGGGCACAGATTTATTTCATTACATTCAAATACTTCCCCGTGATGAGCCTTATCTCTTTAAATTTTCCATACAGAAAAAGTGTGTGCTAACATATTGCCAATTTGAGGGGTATGTTTTTGTGTGCATGTGTAGATCCAGTGGGCTTCTTTGGGGTGTAAAATACAAAAACCATTGGTCTTTCCTTGCTCTCAATTTTCAAAAATTACTGATTTTCATAAGCAGTCCAAAACAGATAACAGATGGCATTGGCTAGCAACAAGGAAACCTAGATGCAAATACAGTACGGTATATGAAGAACATCTCTGATGTGGCAGGGTTATGTTTTCTATCATGGTTTCTAACCGGTTGTGAGAAAAACCCTGCACTAGCAGTTTGTGGTATTTAATTGGATGTGGAAGGTGCAAATAATTCAGCTGGTGACCAAATGACAAAATTATTAATAAATGAATAAATAAATTCATAAATAAATGAACAAACATACAAGGGCCTGATCTGCTTCCCAGTGAAGCCAACAGGAGACTCTCCAGTAACGTCAGCAGCTATTCGGATGGCACCTGTCTGACTGGTTCTGGTTTTTGTCCAAGGTCCAGATGTACACAGGATACACTACAAAGGAGAAATAAAAGGTTACTGTCTGTGAAAGCTTTCCTGGTCCAAGCAAGGAGCCACGGGTTTTCCTAGACGTCAAAGTCAGACATCATGGGAGATCACTCAGAGAAGGCAGCAGGTCCAGCACATCAGCCACAAGAGTCTTGAGCAGCCCCTGTCTCTCTGCTTCATCCAACCTGGGGATCTCTACAATGAACCAGGAGCCACAGCTGGGCTGAACTACAGGGGTTTGCCTGTAGCTGCGCAGTGCAAGTCTCTCGGAGCTTGTATAAGGTTGCTTTTAATTTAGCTCAAGTGGAAGTGAGACTAAAAACCCAAACAGATCTCTCTGGTATGAGTATCTCTGCATGGGGAAACACCAGGAGCACTTCGAGGAGGTAGTGGATGGTGCCCTCGGGGGTACAGCACATGGGTGAGGCACGTCCACATGTAGATGAGACATCTGGTTACAGTTTGATGAATGTACACATTTTCCACTCGCTCCTGCCCACAGTGTCACCTCTGCCTCAGGTGGTGAGGCCTCCAGAGTAAAGGAAAGACAGCGCAGATTAAAAGACATTAAAATCCCACCAGCTTCTCTTTCCACTGAGAGTGAATCTCCTCTTGTAGAGAATGGATAGCAGATCCGTCCCCAGGAAGGAACATTAGAGGTCTGAGTAGCTGCAAAGTTGAGGTCTGATGTCTTGGTTGGGTGAGACTACAATTGCATGCCTTCCTCCTGCAGAAAAGGGTGCTTGCCAAATCTCCAGTGCAATACAGAGCACTTACTTCTTGTGCTGCAGAGCCCTAAGGTATCAGGCCTTCTATTTAAGGCAGCAGACAGACAAATGCACTCAAAATGACAGAGCAATTTCTAATATTTCCTCTCTTTACCTCTACCCTCAGTGCCTGTATGGGCAGATCCATGGCAGAGAGCATAGCCTTACCTTGTTGGTAGAAGGATGTGGTTAAATACTCACTGTTTTTTTCTAGAAAATGAGTATGTTGATGTGGTGCCAGTCAAATACTGGCAGAAATTTGAGAGAGCCTCTGTAGCTCACGTGCTCGTTGATGCTCCACTCGTAAGTCATGTGCCTGTCCCATGCCTTTGCTGGTAAAAATACCTTTTCTCTAGCCCTTCTCCCATACATCAGTGAATCTATGCCTATAGAGAACATCACCGGTTTTCCTCATCATATGAGAAATGTATAAAATTCAATTTTTCTTTGAACTACTTCTTAACACTCCTTTTGCGTCCAAGTAAAGCTGTCACTGAGTTCACCGAGGTTTGCCCACTCGAGGAGCAAAGGGTCTGTCCCCTTGGGAGTACGCAAGCCATTTTCTAGTAATTTGTCTGCTAAGATGACAGATTTCCTTATTATAGCACTCAAAACAGGAACTTCACTGTCTTCTAACAGAAATGACTTTACATATTTTATGAAGCTGAGCCAAAGGCGCGGCTCTTACTAGTTGGAGTTGGTGGCTGTTTGATTGGTCTGGACATGAGAATTATCTACTTCCCCTTCCGTTTTTTTTTTGGGGGGGTTGTTAATGAAGGCTTTATACCTGACTAAAATACATAGCTGTATTTTTCCCTTCAGGTCATGTTATCAGAAGCTTTGAGTTGGGGGTGGGGGTAAAAAAGTTTACTCACTAAGTAAGATTAAAGCAATTAAAGGCTAAGGCTCGTATTTAATTTTCCCTCGTAGATGCAATTTTTCATGCAGTGACAGCATCAAAACCTTTTCAAGTTTTATAGCTATTTCACATTTGGCAGAAACAACAGGAAACCATCTGTAGCAAAGCAGGATTGTTGTAAGTATAATATTCAGTAATGAAAAAAAGATTAAAAGAAAACACTGTTATCTTTACATGATAGCTTCGAAGGAGCAAGGAGCAGGAGGCTTGTGTTTGACCATCTATCTACTAGAATTCATAAAGTTTTTCTAGATGAGGCAACCATGTAGAAAAGTTGGTTATTTCAGTAGAAGGAAGAAGTCCAATAAAAAATTTGACTTTTGGTTTCTTGTTGAGATTTCCGTGAGGGATGTAAAGATGCTTGCACAGAGGAAGCTATATATGACTGCTTTCTGTATATCGTGACATACATGACAGAGCTTATAAGCACACACACAACTTCAAATAGGCAAGTTGCCCCACAGAAGGCGAGTAAGCTACTTGTGTTCTTAATCTTTAACTCGGTGCTTGAAAGTCTTTTATAGACCAGGGAAATAAAAGAGAATTCAGATGGCTCCTGTTGCCCTGTGTTCCCTTATGGCAAAGTGTATTTGTTCTTGCTTTGTTGTATTTTATGTGCTGGAAAGGAAACATTCATACCGAAAGAATACGTACTCATCAGTTGTGAGTGAAAAGTACTTTTTGCTGAAACTTTGTTAGTCAGGGTGTCAGATCCAATGGGATACTGGCGTGTATCAAGAATAGTGTGACCAGCAGGAATAGGGAAGTGATCCTGCCCCTGTACTCGGCACTGGTGAGGCCGCACCTGGAATATTGTGTCCAGTTTTGGACCCTCGCTTTAAGAGAGATATTGAGCTCCTGGAGCGAGTCCAAAGAAGGGCGACTAAACTGGTCAAGGGGCTGGAAAATAAAACTTATGGGGAGCGGCTGAGGGAGTTGGGGCTGTTTAGCCTGGAGAAGAGGAGGCTGAGGGGAGACCTGATTACGGCCTACAAATACTTGAGAAGGGATAGTGGGGAGGTAGGGGAAGGGCTCTTTACATTAGTGATGGGTGATAGGACAAGAGGAAATGGGTATAAGCTTAGTCAGGGGAGATTCAGGTTGAATGTTAGAAAGAATTTGTTCTCTGAAAGGGTTGTCAGCCACTGGAATAGGCTGCCCAGGGAGGTGGTTGAGTCCCCATCCCTGGATGTTTAAGAAAAGGGTGGATGAACTACTTAAGGATATGGTTTAATGGGAGATTAGGGACGGTTGGACTGGATGATCTCTAATGTCTTTTCCAACCTAGAAAATCTATGAAATCTATGAAATCCCAAGGCTGCAGTTTTTGAGGTGCTCATGGTCGCCACTGAATACCTCTGAAGACCATGGTCAGTCCTGTAAAGTTGTTACAGCACTGTAAGTATGTTTAAATTTCTGGTCATGCCAAAATACTCGTCAGTATGTCTGTTCAACAAAGCAAAAGAATAATTTTGTCAGGTGCTTTCTAAAATTTAGCCTGGGCTCTTTTCTCCAAATATGTTGAAATTTTGACTAGTGAACGAGAAGCAAATCAACCTTTCTGTAATTTCTTTGTCACGGACAATGTTTCACGTATTAGTAATCAGACCTAGTTTTAAGATAGCATTTCACTGTGCGAAAGTCAAAATATGTCAGGGAACTGCAAAATCTTCTTGTTATTAATGTCTTAAATTATAGCTAGACACCCTGTTTTTCCAGTTTTCAAGGCAAGTTACGAAGGCTTTTTTTTTTTTTCAAGTGCTGAGCTGATGAGACATTAAAGGTTTCTATTTCAAATAGTTTGGCTGTTGGATTGCTCCTTTCACTCACACCTGCCCATCGACTTAGAAACTGTCTCCGCCTCCTCGGCATCAAACAGTGAATTTACATAGGCACAAAGAAAGTCTGGAAGGCCAGCAGCTCGCACCCTCAGTAAGATGGGAATGCAAGAAGAACAAAGCAGCACCATGGTAAGAGAAATATCACAATACCCTACCTTTCTGCGAGGCTGACTAAGCAGGGCTTTCCCACGGGAGGGAACGGTGCTGAGGATACGGCAGGATTAGCAGATGTGTGTAGGGCTGCTGGCAATGACTAAGCTGGTAACAGCGAGCGAGTCGAAGTTCTAGACATGAGTCAGGTTTTGAACTTGTTGCGGTTTGTAGCGGCTCAAGAGGCTTTGTACGGCATCACTGTGCGAGTCTGCGACTGCGAAGTGATGGGCTTACAGCTGTTGGGCCACTGCCTGCTTTGGAAGGGAACACTTGCTTTCAGCAAAACGTCGTAGTTGAGCTCAACTCCACGCGTTGCTCGCCCGCAGCACAGCCTTGGGTGTGCCGCTCACGTTATTTTAATACCTTTCCAAAGTGCTCTGACTTAATAATTCAGCAAGTTATTCCTAATGATACAAACATCCCTGAATAATTTCAGAGATGCACGTAAGAAGTGTGACAAAGTTATTTCTTAAAAAATATGTGACAAAAATAAGAAAAAAGTGGTGGAGTGATATATACATTCACCACCTAAAGTAAGTAATTTTTCATATGTGCTCATGGTTTTTTCTTCTGGAATTCTAAAACACAGAAGCGAAGAAAATGAGAGGGAAGCGTCGTGTCTGGATTTGTTTTGTTCCTTCAGAACTTTCTGTTCATCCCTTTTAAAATGAGTTTGGTGGAAAGACTTGAGTGGAAAGACTTGAGATGGTCTCTCAGTCCTGATGTCATGGGTGTTTGCCATTTCTTTTAACACACCACGGATGTTGTGGTTTTATTTGCTGTTGCGCTTTTATTTGCTGTTGCCTGTGCCTATGATTGAACTGCACAAAAATTTAAAGAAAAGGTACAATTGCTGCGTGAGCTGCCAAAACTGTATTAGTTTAATCAAAACGAATGAAAGAGGAAAGCGTCTGCTTTTCCTCTTGCAAAGCCAAGTGCAAAGGCAGTGCTACCAGCTCAAGTTCCCCAGAAATACATACAGAAGCAAAGCTGCTATCTGTGGTATTTTCCCTATTGTTACCAATGCTAGCTGGATTAATTTAACAAGTGTTGCACACAGACCTTTGCTTAGCTTCATAAACATGTCCATTTTTTGCAGAACAGATGAAAGTTCATAAACAGTTGTATGTAACTTTGCAATGTTTTTCATCTGGAGTTTTCACCCTTCTTCCTATATACATATGAAACACTTTTCCTCAATCACGGAAGAGCAATTAGTGATGGGTGTGTGGAAAGTGTAGAGAATAGCAGGCACTCTCTGAATCTTTGATTCGGGAGTGCTCTGAGGTGGGAAGCAGACACTTTCTGTTAGATGATCTGCATGGACTTAATCCCATGGAAGAACTTGGATGTCTAGCAGATCTGCCACTTTACATGCCAGGTCTAAAATTTAGATCCTAAGAAACCTTACTCTCCTGCCCCTTCACCCCAGAAGTACCTACATTCCTTAACACCCATGTTTATATCCACTGATTTCCTTGCATGCCTGAACGTGTGCTTCTGGACTTGCTTTACCTGGCCTGGGCCGTGCTGGATGAACAGACCCACACACCACATCTAAGTCCTGCCAATGAGAATGGCCACACTTTTACATTTAGTCCATGCTTCGGGAACTCAGGTGGGAGATCTGGACTTGATGTGCTCCTCAGCCTGGGGAGACTTCAGCTGTTTCTCCCACAACAATGTCCCCAGCCTTGTGTGTTCTGGAAGAGGTGTCTGTCCAGCTCTCTTTTTTTTAACTGTTACATTTTCCTAGGTATAAGTGACTATTTGGAGAGCAAAAGAAAAATAACGCTGCCGCGTGGTGGCTGGGGTACTTGCCAGGGTGTGTAGAGATGTGGACTCTGGAGAATACTTAATGTAAGATATTTAAATTTTTGTCAGAGTAAGAACTGGAGCCCAGTTTCCAAACCCTGTCCCAGGTGGTGCCTCAGTAGCTAGGTTTGGGAGTCATGTGTCTGAGTGAAAAAAAAAGAAAAAAACCCTATCTTTTCTGCAAAGCAGAAAAGCATCATCAGGTGGGAGCTGGACAGTCCTGTGAGGCAGCCCTTGCAGCCGCACTGCCCAGCCAGGGCGTCAAGGCTGACCCCTCTCCATGGAGCCCACCTAGCCTGACCCCAGCCACCAAGAGGGAAGATATCATAGAATCATAGAATCATAGGATGATAGAATGGTTTGGGTTGGAAGGGACCTTAAAGAGCATCTAGTTCCAACCCCCCTGCCATGGGCAGGGACACCTGCCACTGGACCAGGTTGCTCCAAACCTCATCCAACCCAGCCTTGAACATTTCCAGGGATGGGGCACCCACAGCTTGTCTGGGCAACTTCTTCCAGTGTTTTGCCACCCTCAAAGTGAAGAATTTCTTCCTTGTATCTAATTGAAATCTTGCCTCTTTCAGTTTAAAGCCATTACCCCTTGTCCTATCACTATATGCCCTTGTAAAAAGTCCCTCTCCAGCTTTCTTTTAGCCCCTTTAGGTACTGGAAGGCTGCTAGAAGGTCTCCCTGGAGCCTTCTCTTCTCCAGGCTGAACAACCCCAACTGATTTAATTGATGTTCAGACAAAGGAGGATGCTTTCTGCAAGCAAGCAGAGACGTTTGGCCTTGTGTTGTCCCATGGATGATGGAGTTATTAAGGGCAAAGAGACAGAGCAGTGCTAGTGCTGTGTTTTGTGAAAGAGAAGTGATCTGTAGGAGGTATTCTGTAGGCTGGATTTTGGGGGGAGCCTGGAGGACTGGATGGCAAAGCCTTTCAAGGTTCCAAAGCCTTGCCAGGTTCCTAAGCCTTGCCAGAGTCATGGCCCAGGCATACCAGCTGGCTTTCAAGGGTCTCTGTTTTGAGACATCTCGGTTTCCCCAGGCTCTGGCTGTAGCAAGGATGCTGCCATCTCCTGTGACTTCTACGGAGCACTGAGTCCATCTTGGCACTGCTCATGTTGTGAATCTGGCCTGGTCCCTGATGAAACAGAGAGCTTTCTTAGAAAAAATGTGCTAGAGATTAGCCTGGGCTAGTTTAAATCAGGGATGTCTAAGAGGTCAGTAGCTCCGGGAATACCAGCATGGACAAAGGTTGACTTCTGATGGATTGGTGTCTTGTGGCTGATTGCGAGCTCCAACTGAAGCTCTCCCCACTGGGACATTTGCAAAGACTTTGCTGCCATGTGCCATTGTCAGTGGCTCGGTGGCTCACAGGGCAGCCTCCTGTCATGCTGGAGCACATGAGGTACCCTGGCCTGGCCACCTGCATCATGAAACCTCCCAGGACTGGATCCTCCTTATGCCATCCAAGTGGGCAGGACTGCTGGAAGAGGGGCTGAGGGTGCAGAGGTAAGCCAGGCAGAGTGGGTGGGAAATTACATCATGACCACACGAGCATGATTGGCTTTGGAATCCAGCTAAAATGGGGTGAAATAGTTTGGGTTTTTTTTTTTTTTTAAAAAGAAGCCCTCCTGCAAATATCCAATAACCCTGCGGTTTTGGCACTCTCTTGAGAGACAGGAGTTCGAAGCTCAGCTTCCTGTTTCAAATTAAACAAAGGGAGTATTTGATATTGTCCCATTTTACTCAGTGTGTCATACTACGCCACTAATAAATCGATCTGTGGCAACCATATACTCTTCTGAAATGTGCTAACCATACTGTGTATGCAAGTCTCGAGTGCTTACTAGGAAGGGTAGCAATGCTTTTTAATCTGTTCAAGAACAACTATTCAGACTGTGTGTAGAGAGCACAGCAGATTTAGGAGTGAGATGTTGCAGGAGCAAACTTCAGTGAAGGGGTAATAGGTGGTATGAATGTGGACATCTTAGGTTTTAATTTCCAGGCTTTTGACTGGCTTTGAACTAAAAATGGTCTACAGGAACTATAATATTTTCTGAACACTGCGGGTAGACTTCAAAAAAACACTTTTATTGTAGGCTTTTTGGTTTTAATTTAGGATTTAATTTTTAATTTTGGTTTTAACTTTGCTAACTGTGCTAATACACTTTTCTCTTGATAGGACCACTGATTTCAGCTGCTGATGCTGCTCTGTGAGCAGGGGCAGCACGATCTGGTCTTTATGTTCTGAAGACTAGAGTTATCCCCTTTTGAAGACATTCGTTTATTAGGCACGTAAATTAGGGAGAGACATTTTGTAGCTATGTATACAGCTTTGGTTTCTTCCTATAAGAATAATATATGTGCGGGAGATAAGCAGGACCTCAGGGATGCAGGTGAGGAGCTTTATATGTGTAACAATCTGAACAAGGAAAATGTACTGAACTGGCTCCATGCAAACAGGCAAACTTGGTCATTGTTTTCTTAAGGTTTTAAACTTACATCACCATGAGGTGCCAAGAGACAGGCCAGTCTTATGGCTTTTTATTTTTAACAGATGTGTATACCCAGTATGTCATGACATAACAACGAAAATGAAAGGGTTTTAGTTGACACATAATGCATGTGGGTTTAGGTCACTTTTCACTACATATCAGTAGTGCAGAAGAAAAGTAACAAACATTGCTTATTAGTAACAAACAGAAATGCTACCCTTTGCATTGCACGCTGGTGGGTCAAACTTTGACGTAATTAAGCATAACGTAAAAATAACTCATCTGTCAATACCATCATTTATCATGAAAGGACGAGCTCTCTGTAATGCATGGTTTTAATTAGCTGTCACTTGCTGTCGAAGTTGAGATGCGGTGTACGCCATTTGGCACTTAGGTGTGTACATGAGTTTTTGGAGATATCTTAGAAGGCAGAGCCAAGGCAGCCAAAAGCCCACTCTGAAAGCAACCCGAGCGCATATGTGAACACAAGCACTTGCTATCCATCAAAAGCTTTGTCCTTGTTTATAAACAAGTCTCCTGCTTGCATCCTTTTTTTGGAGAAGAATTAGCTTTCGCTGTTCACCAGTTAAAGCACAGCACTAAAACATGCCCCCAGGTCTCTGCACAGTGTGACATTTTAGACAAGTTGTAAAAGAAATGTAGTTCCTCAGTTGCTGTTGTGCACTTGATAGTTGTATCTTCCGGAAATGCTGTTTCTATAACCCTTTACTTACTTCAAGCAAACGGGCACGGAAATAAATCATTTTCTATTATACAGTTTTGCAATAGAATACATCGCTACAGCTACAAGTGTGATTTTTCCGCCACTTACACAGGGCAACGCATTTAGTCAGGCTAAGCCATCTTCTAAGAGCTACCCCAGGCCAGGGTCTGGGGGACTCCAAGGGACCGCCTGGGCCAGACAGGCTGTCCTCAACTCTTGGAGAGGAGCTGGTGTGCCAGGAGACCGGAAAAGGCTCTTCTCACAGACCTCACGGGTCATAAATGTAACTGTGTTATTACATTTCACTTTGGAAGATGATCTTGACATTACCCACCCCTCTGCAGGCAGAGGCTGATGATGCATGATGGTACATTGCCCTGGTGGCAATGGGCCCCAAGAAGGTGAGGGTGAGTTGCCTGGGATTTCGCTCCGGGTGAGACTATTCTGATGCAGAGGCAGCACGTGCCCAGTGTGGTCTTTGACACCTCCAGTTTATGGGGGAGCTGAACGGCTACGGAGAACGGCTGCATGAAGCGAGCAGGTGGAGCAGAGGATCAGGATGGCAGCACGGGTGAGGGTAGGAGGAAAGGATGCTCGAGCCCACTTTGGGCTCCCAGCTGTATGAAGAGCAGTGGGGACATGAGCAGCGGCTGTGGGAAGAGCATGGAGTGCGGGCAGGGGGAAGGGATACCGGCTGTTTTCCACCGACATCCTGCTCCAGCTGGAGCAGAGTGAGGAAGAGTGGTGAGAGGGGTAATGCAGAGTTGAAGAGAAGGAGTCATCGGCACCACGATGTGCATGAGTTGAGGAAGAAGCTGAATCACTACGAGGCAAGGGACTGAATGGGGACAAAAACAGCAAACGTTTGGAGGACTGGGAGAAAGGTGGCGACTCTCTGGGGTCTGGAGAAGGAATTGCTGGGGAATCTGTGTTGTTTGCTGCCTAATTCATTGCTGGTGCTCTGATTAGGCCAGGAAGCCCTGATAGCGCCTGTAACTGCTTCTTGAAAATTGCAAGTTATTTTTAACAGGCAGGCAGCAATGGAGCGGCTGCCTAGAGCCATGTATTTCTGTTTCCCTCTCTCATGGCTCCCTGTGAGACAGGGCAAGCTGAACTGGCCTTGCTTACGCTTCTTTTTTTTGCAAAGCTGCGCTCCATTTATTGCATTTGACTTTGGGTTCAAGCAGCATTCTGTAGCATGCTGTCAAGAGCCGAAACGTCAGAATGAAATACTGAATGCTATTTCCTCAGATGCTCGGTGTTGGAAATTATGGAGGCTCCAGGCTAATTGTCCACAACAGATTCCCGTGATTGCTGCAGTGGAGCCATGCTCCATTTTTCAATACATTGGTCGCAGGTTGATGAAACTGATTTCTCTGAGAACCTCCTGCTGTCATCAGATAGAAACATCATCCCCCAAGGGAAAAAAAAACAACAACAAACAACAAAACACTCCACAGGAAAAAAAAAAGTATAAATGATAAATCTTTCAAATGGGAAAATAGAACAGGATACCTGTGGCCAAGCTGAGAGTGATGCTGCAGCTTCACAGACAGTTGTGTCAGTTCATTTCAGCTCGATGTAGATGTTTCTCCTCCCGTCCTGGTGGGTAGATGTTGAACATGTTGTACAGGCTCTCTTCCCACCCTCCCTTTTGCCCTATTTTAAATCTGCTGCAAACTTAACCCGCTTTATTCAGATTTATAGTGGCATGAGGTTTATGTGCTAGCTGGGACATGCAGGTACCTGGAGTCCTAGAAATGCTTGTAATTTGCATTCTTAATAAAACATAATTTAAAATTCTAAATATAGAAAGTGGTCTATAATTGAAATGGCTTAAACCAGGTCCTTTGAGCCCAGAAATTTTGGAAAAAGCCCCATAGAGGCCTGGCTCCGAACTGCTTGGAAAAGGAGAATCAGAAAACCAAATCTAGAGCTTTCTGTTGGGTTAAATCCAGAACGTGCTGATAGATCCTCCCCAATGGCAGGGCCAATCTGGGATGCTAGAACACCCCTTAAGGATCCTTAGTTTTGTTGCTAATCCCATACTGCTTTCTGGTCCCAGGGTGAAAGACATTATGAAGTGCTCGAGAAGGGCAAGTTTTTCTGACTTGAAGTTTTATATTAATCACCTATACTGTCATTTTTCTGCCTTCTTTTCTCAGTGTGATTTCAGAGTATCCCCTCCCAAATATTTTTGAGTGCCATGGATTAATTCAGCGTTGTTCCAAGTGCCATGGTAATTCATCTTGGAAAATGTTCCTTAACTGGTTCTGCATCATTACGCCCCAACTTTTATTGGGCCTTTGAGTGATACAACGATGCAGACAATAAATATGTTTGCAAATTACCGGGTGTTCTTCTCTCTTTATGACAGACATTTTCCGCTCGTGTCACTTCAAATCCATCGGTAATTAGTGCAACACCTGCTAATGCTAGAGTTTCAGTGACCTGAGCTCTGGGATGTTCGGTCGTGTTTCTCTACGTCCTGATACTGTCCTGAGCACTCTCTTTTTTCCCTCCTATCGTTTGCTTCATATATCTCAGTGCTCAGTGGCTTTGCCTCCCATCAGATGGGTTCAGTGTAAAATTAACTCCTTACTACCAAAGATTTTCTTCCAGAGGAATTTAAGAGGCTGTACAAAAGTGTCGAAACACAGCTTGCTTAGAGAGAGGATGGGTATGCCTAAAATGAAGAAATTAGGCTTGTCTCAGAAAACATGGGGACAACATGAGCTGATGCCACAGTCCTTCTTGTCATCTCCCGCCAAGTCCAAAACCTCCTTTCAGGCCTTTGCAGGCAACCGCCACGCTACCACTTCCCTGGCAGCAGTGGTGGCTTAGGCATCCCGTCCGGCGCCTGGTCCTGTACCCTGGCCACTGAAGGCAAGGGGAGGCTGTGCCAAAACACAGGTGCCCACGCAGGCAGCCAAACCTGTTTCATCCTCGTGCCCTGTGCCGCAGACTGTCAACCATCGCCGACTCCTTCCCTGGGCACACCCCCGCAGGCTCCTTTGCACCGGCTGTTTTTCCTCCCACCTACTACCTGCATCAGGGGTTTGACTTTTCTTTTCTTTTTCTTTTTTTTTTTTTCCTTTTTTTTTTCACCTCAAAGTGATAGCAATTCCTGGTGCATTTATCTTAGATGATGTGGTCGTTGTAAGACGAAGTACCTGCAGCAGCCAGTCTGCGGTTGATTTGAACGCAGGCGAGTCTCGACAATGAGCTTAAAGGAGGGTGTCAGGTATAAATCTTGTCTTCAAACAGTCAGGGTGCATTCCAGACTTCAGAGACACCTCTTTGTGTGGAAGGGTTGTTTGGTTTTTTGTGCCTTCTTTTTCTTTTTCTTGGACCTGGAAGAGGATGAAAGTGGCGGGGTGTGTGTGTTCGTTTAGGCTGATAATGAGAGTGGGGCTCACGGGCATGGTAATTTGGCAGCCTCTTCACTTCCTGTAACAGTTTAAAAAAAAAAATCATCCAAGGGCTGCTTAAAGACAAACATTTTTTGTTTAACTACTGGTGGTTCATTTTCTGAACAACCATGCAATTAATCTTATTTGTATTAAAGAGGCAGGCTGCTTTTTGTAAGCTTTGCTGAGCTATAATTAATGAAGATCAAAAATGGTACAGAAACATAATATTTAACTTTTCATAGGTGCAACTACACAACATCTGCAGCAATTAGAGAAGCAAAAGAAAAGGGTGTTGTGTTGGTTTTTTTCGCTTCCAAGTGTCTTTGTTAAGCCTTCTTCATGTGCGCAACTCTTTAGTGCTCTAGCTGTGAACATAATTTTTGATGACGAGCCTAATCAATACTAAAACCACAGATTATTTTTTGAATTGCATTGAGAGATAAACACATTGTTCAAAAATGTTATCAGCTAGGTCAGACTTGCAAGGACTGAGCCCACAAAGCTAAGTGCAGAACTACCTGTGTTGCTCCTTGAAGGATCGGACCCAAACAAGAGTGTTTATTGCTTGCATAGTAGTTTTCAAGCAAATGCGCGCGCGTGTGTGTGTGTGTGTGTGTGTTAAAACTTCAAAAGCATCACAGCAGTTTCATGATTTTACATGTAAAAAATCCCGAATGCTTTTGAAACTAGTAATTCTATAGCACAGATTGTCTTTTAGCTGTGTTGCTTAAAAAAAATAATTAGTTTGTAATAAGAAGCAGCTTATTTATCTCTGGATGGTTAAATAAAGACCAACTCTGGAATGTATCACTTGAAGACATATGACAAGAAACGTGCGTAGTTTTACCTTGGCATTAGCTGCCTCCTGTTCCAGCAACTTTTCAGCTACTCCAGCAAAAGGAAAATCTGGTTTCACTGGCCTGAAATCAAAACATGGATGGGTTCAAATGTGTCACTGGGATTCACAAAACAACTGCACGCTTTGCCTTTACGTACAAACACTGGGCACATGACTTCATTACGTTGGGGATCACTCATTTCATCTGCATGCAGCATTTTGCTAGAACTTTGCAAAGAGAAGCTGCAGCTACATCACTCCTATTGGTATCATAACTGTTCTGGCATTGCTGAGGCAAAGTCAGCTCTGTCATCTGTATCATCTGCGATAAGTCTGATCTCAAACATTGTTTGAGGAATGAGCTATCCTGGTATGATCTCAAACCCAACAGAGGCATCATCTGGTATGTACTAAACCACATAAAGAATGAAAGAGGAATTAATCTTTTCCTCCTTTTGTGGGATATGTCACCTGGGAGGTGACATACAAAGTTACGACCCAGAGATGTCCACCACACCATGGCTGCACCCTAGAAAAGTTTGTGCTGTGTGATGCTGAGTCCCTCTGTCTCCAGTAACAAACTGTGCTTCAAGAAACTCGGAGGCAAGCATGAGCAAGGGGTGCACGGCAGCACTGGGCACCCAGCCTGCCCCTCAGCTGCTCCTTCCCAGGGAAAGAGTGCTCTGGTGCACTTGTGACCGGGAGGGGCCTTGCTTGTAAGCCATGCTTGATGTTTGAAGATAGATAGGTTTAGTTTGGAGACATGTTTGCGAAACTGAATCATGGAAAGTTGCACATGCTGATTACATCATATTTCTTTCTGTTTACTTTATGACTCATAAGGTTCCTAAGTATGCAAAAGAAGTCTAACAATTTTTGTATTTAAGCGAAAAGTCATCTGCTGTATCCAAGGGACATCTGGTCTCTAAAGCTCTCCCTCTAATCCCTCTTGAAGTCAAAACCCAACAAATTGTTTGTGAGATGTCAGGATGCTGATGCACGAGTGTTCTCCTCAGAGCAGGACCGGCAATTTGAGCGAGAGGGTTTGGCTTTGTGCAGAGACCGGCTGCAGCGGGGTGGCACAGTGGCGGCTTGGGGGGCGGGTCGGGAGGATTAGCAGCAACACGCTAAGTCCTAACAAACCCAGGCACAAGCAAATGTCAACAGCTTCACCTTTTTTTCTTAATTGCAAAACCCTTATACATAAAAAAATACACACTTTCAGTACCAAAATCCATGTGTTCTTTGAGTGATTTCCAGGTTTTTACATTTTAACTGAGGTGAAGCCCTCCCACAGTCTCTCTGTTACTAAGCTTCCCAAGCACTCTTTCATCTTCTTATCTTTCAGACTGTAAGATCTTTGAGAAAGAGACAGTCTTTATTTGTGTACTGTACAACACCCAGCATATTTAACACTAAACTCAAATGTTTGCCTACACTGTAAAATAGTTGCCAGTGTGGTTTAAGAAGGTGTCAAGGGTGTTAATTTCTAACTGTTAAGAAGAGAGTGAGAAACAGTGTGAACATACTGTAGTTTTTCTTCAGAATGAAAGGATAGAACATGAAGCCACCAGAAAATTTAAATCAGAGAGGCCCAAGTATGGCATTGGTCAGTACATGCTTGAGGTTGCCTGTGTGATGACAGTTTTGCTCCTTACCTTCTTTCTGCCCTGTGCAACTTCCACGTTAATCGCAGCCATCATCATGGAAAAGTTTTTGACAAGGATGTTTTCAGGAAGAGTTGGAAAGGTCCAAGAAGCCACCGTACTTATACTTAACAGATTCCAATTGCTCAGGGAAACAAGGCGTTTGCAAATTGGTCTTTGCATCTCCAGCCTGTCCCCTTTTACCCAACAGATCTACTGTGTGAGGCCCCAAATTTTTTGTCCTGCTCTCAAAATGCAGCCCTGCTTCAAAGTCAGAGGAGCAGTGTCTTTGATTACTTTTATTCATTATACCATGTAGTGTCTACACATATATTCAGTTTATCGGTAAAAACACAGCTAGTTTGAACCTGTATGACACTTTTTCACATGATGTGATTCTTTTCTCTGGTGACCTGCAAGAGTATGAATGGAGTAAGTCAGAAAAATAGTATTTTCGCCCTCAATTTGTGTAGGAATAATTGTGTGGGTACCAGCCACTGGAAGTTCATGTCTGTTTTCTTTCCCTGACTACCATCATAACCTGAAATCAGAAAATCACTCTGGATCTTGCTTTTATGTGGTCTGAAAGATGAAATCTTTCAGTCTTGCTTTTTTTCTGCCTGTGATTTTAAATGAGTAAAAGATCCTTCTGCAGAGTTGTATTCATTTGCCTGCCTATGTGTGGCTACTGCTATTTAAGATGCGCTATGATGTAAGATGTCCATGTGATGCTGGCAGGTCTGACACAGGACCTGGAGGGGACCTGCAGTCTTTTGGAGTAGCACACTGGTGTCAGGCAGGGTGCCATAAGACATCTCAGACGGCACCAGACACCTGTGCGTGGGCAGCTGTGTTGAGCTCTTGTTGAGTCCAGTAACTAGAAGAATTGCTTAGCTTATGACTCTAGAAACTACTCATCACCTCCCTGATCATCAGATGACTTCTTTTTCCCTAAGTACGTCATACATTTCTTCTTTCTTGCACCTATGGTGATTCCCAGCTCTCCAAGTAACCACAGCTACTGCATATAGTGGTTTCTTAACTTGAATATAAATATGATCATTTTACAACACCCTAGTAGGGTTTCAAAATTATGTAGATACTTTAATATCACAATATTAACTCTTAAACTTTTAAGAAAGAAGAGAACAGAACACCAAAAAATTGGCTGAGGGACAAGTTCAAAACAGGTGAGTTCTAGCTCCAAAAGCATTGAACATCCTAAAAGAGAGCTCACTCTATTTTTTAAAAAATATTGTTACAGATTTCCTGTGCCTTGCGCAGCTTACTCTCATGTTTCCAAAGAAGCCTGGAACAAGATCAGGCCTGTGACATTACTGAACAAGTAATATGAGATTTACTTCAACACGTACTACAACTGCTAGATAAAGAAATGGCCTCTACCCAGTAACTCAAAAGGCTTTTTTCAGCTCTGGCCATTGCAGTGACTGAAGGTTTAATCTAAAACTTTGTCCAAACTTTCAACTCAGTGTTAGCATGGAAAGGAAGATCACCGAGAATTTCAGGAACACTTGACCGCTTCTTTTAGTCAAAGCTTTCTTCTCTCAGTATCCATTTATTTATTACAAATGCATAAGAAAGTGAAGTTAAATTATATCTGCATCTGAGGCAGGTCACAGATTGGTCTCTTAAAGTGGTAGTAGGCTGGTGAGGATCAACATACAGTATTGCTTTTGAGGAATAATCACATTTAAAAGTCTAGCAGAGAATTACACCTCCTGTATGCCTTCATGCCCTTGACTCCGAATTTCCAGTACTTTATAGAAACCTTCTTTGTCCCCATTACGTTGAATCTGGGAAAAGCAAATTTGAGTTTGTGGTGGCATTGATCTGTAGTAATGAAGTGTTTGTAAAAAACATCAGTTACTTTACCTTGCACTCTAAGCTAGAGGCTGTAACACAAGAGCTATAACACATCGCGGGAAGGGTCTCTGACCCCCTGAGCTGCCTGGGTCGAGCAGGAGGGTGAACCATAGAGTATTGCTTACCTGCTCACTAGCACGTTTGGGATATGATGCTTAGGGGGAAATATGGGCTTCCTCAGGATTACTGCTGGATGCCATAATGGATGGCTAATTATAGTTCTTGCAGTGAAAGAAGTAGCCCCACAGAGATCTTAAGCTGATAGATTTAAGTAGAGATGTTATTTCTGGGATATTATTCCCACAGGCCAAAGTACAATTACAATGACATTTTATGTTTCCTCACCAAAAAAAAAGTTAAATCAGCAAAGTGTACAGCTTTAAATTGATCCTCTTGTCAAGGAGTCACTTAGGCACAGTGTTTCACCTTCTGCTTCCTCTTTGTAACACCACTGGTGTTTGGGAAAGTCTCTGGTTTGAATCTTTGCATGACACAGGGTAAAGGACCTGAGCAGGTACAGCCTGGCAAGCTTGATCGTGCAAGCTTGGGTACCTTCTTTGAAATCACCAGAAAACTTGATCCTGTGTACCAAATAAACAAACAAACAAACCAACCCTGTGCTATTCAGTATTTGTCCAAAACAGCCAAGGGAAAATAATGTTGTTCCCTCTACGTATAGGAGAACAAGTTCTTGAAACAAATGAGAGGTCTCCTTTGTTCGTAATGGGAGCCCAGAAATAAGGTTAGCTGCACCCAGCTGCTTTAAGGTGAGATGTTGCAATACAACTCGTTGCACGAATTTGAATAACGGCCAAGAAAAAGGTTTCCACAATAGTTCGTAATTGGTCTCTTGCCACAAGAAAAACCATATGAGGAGAAGATTGGGAAAAATGAGCTCTCAGATTTCCAAGTAGGTGAGAAGCCATTTTGCCCTCTCTAAAGTATCATTTCCTTGGGCTAAGTGACAAAAAGGTGGATGCAGCTTGTAAGCTTGGAGCTGGCATGGAAAAGGTCTTTGGTGGAGAGCGCACACTTTTCCGGCTTGAAAATAAGAACGAGGAAAATACGACAGGGTTAGGAGCATTTGCAAGCTGCACCTCCAGAATAGGCAGTGGAAGAGGGGAAGAATTAACCCATCAGAACTAAGGACTGTGCCTTTATTTGTTTACTGATGTGTCTGCCTGGGATATTTTCAAAGTCGGAGTACTGTTTAGAGGGTCCTTCAAGTTTACTCAGGATGTCACTGACATGCAAATACCAAAGTTTGTACGTGTCCGACACGTTGTGCCGTACTACTGAGAAACAGCATGCAGTGCAATGGTGAGAGGTCATTGAAACAGAGGGCAGACAATAGATAGGACTGTATTTTCAGTCTCATTCGTATAATAACTTCAATCCCAAAACATGTAGAAGGATTTTACAAAAGGATGTGCAAATTGTACATAAGAGCAGGCTTGTTCATACCAGTGCTCCACTGGCTTCGTGACACAAGGTAGCAAATGCAGCACTGTTCTCAGCAATACTTTCTATTTCCATTTGGAGCATGTGAGTTTGGAGCATGTGAATGAAAGGGTAATGTTTCAGGTGTTATGGGAATAAACCAGCTGGTAAAATGTAGTTTCAAAAATGGGCTCTGGACTGTGCAACATGAAGTCGGATTAGATATTTAATCTAGAAAGACTAGTGGGACTTTGGTCA
Source organism: Tauraco erythrolophus (assembly GCF_009769465.1). Classification (NCBI taxonomy): domain Eukaryota; kingdom Metazoa; phylum Chordata; class Aves; order Musophagiformes; family Musophagidae; genus Tauraco; species Tauraco erythrolophus. Next base: position 67,048,505 of record NC_141465.1, on the reverse strand, counting down.
TGTGGCCACTCTGCAAGGAGTGAGGTGGTCCTTTGCGGTCCCGTGCTCCCCGAACTGTAGTTTGGTAACACTCCCTTTCCCAAGCACCAAGGATCCTTCCCTAACCACCATTTAAATAGCATGCCTGTTTACTGATCTTAAATAGCACTGTCAGCAGCTTGACACTTCAAAGGCCTTGCTCAGTTGCTGGCTGGGTGCCAGCACCCTGAAAGATGGGTGCCCACATCACTTGGCACAGCAGCTGGCATTTATCTCACCTCCAGTCATCAGTGCCAGACCTACCCCTTTGGTGAAGCCTAGGATCTCTCCCTACGCTGTGCCTGCTGACCGCACGCCACACGTACAATAATAGCCTGTGCAAATGCAATTAATCGTCTTTGAGATGTACAGCAGCCTGGGGAGTAGCTCCCTCCTTAGCAGAGAAAACCTGTTGCCTGAGATGCAGGTACATGGGAACAAAGAAGAAGGGATGTGGGCACTTTAATTACCAAGTCAGGTAGACTGTTGCAGAACTATCCCAACCCCCAGTTCTCTGAATGCATTTAAAGGATGAAAGTGAGTGATTCATGAGCAAAAGAGGGATCTAGTCATAACCTAATATCCCAGTCCTAGCGTAAGCTGAGTATTGTTTTTAAAGCCTGTTGGCTTTCCGAAGAGTTCAATTTGTGTGATGGGACGCTAGATGTATTGCCCAAATGGTCTGTCAAATCTGTCACAGTGACAAGGAAATATTGTGCTCTTCTCTTTCCCTCTGAAATTCCTTGAATACCTGGTGCCAGCAGTTCAGCTGATAATGCAAAGAGGGATGAAAGCAGACAGCTCTGTCTAGAAGAAGTGGCTTTTCAAATGGGCTGTGACAGGCTCCCTTCGTCTTTCTGTAACATGTCATTTTGATGCAAGCAACAGACTACAAATACGGCAGACTGCTTTGGTACAGCAAAGGCTACAGCAGTTTTCATATTTTCACTAATTGTGAACTGTTACTTAATTGTCAATATGCTAGTGACTATTCCATTACACAGAACATACAGAGTGTTGTGTTTCAGGCTCTGAGCTAGGATTTGTCTGCTTTCAAGAGAATTTTACAGTTTCTGATCAGGCTGCTAACTACGGGTTTATGTTAGAGTAGGTCTGTGGTGCTCGTAGTGGTAGAGTTTCGATAGGGAAATTATATGACTACTTCCTTTCAGCACAGTGAACACACTCCGTTTTTATCTACATGATCCTCTTTTATTAATTCTGTCAACTACCATACTGAGTGCGCTCTTTGTGTGTCATGGCTCAAATCCAGATGCCGCCAGGATCACTGAGAATTTCACCGCAGACTTCAGTGGGATTTCACCTGCGCAGCTGTGCCTGGTGCTCCACCTCAGGGAGGGAACAGCCCTGTTCTTCCCCGAATCCCAGGTTCTTCCTTTGAACAAAGATTGCTCAGACAACCCGCACCCTCTCGAGTGTCTCAGCCCCTCCTAGTCTAGGGATCATGGTCTTTACCCACCGCACGTCTGGAGGCAGGGACGTGGAGGCAGGGACCTCAGTGACCACCCTACCCCACCAGATGGAAGCGGGTGCCGTCACGCCAGGAACTTGGGACTGTACGCAGAGACAGAGCCGTGTCCCTCAGTGCCTCTTAACAAATGCTACCGGAGATGACAGGTTTTAGATCTCTAATACAACAGAAAAAAATCTCTAAAGGACAGGGGAAAAAGCCAACCTAGAAAGCAAGAGGGGGCTGACAGGTTCTGTTTTACTTATGGCAGGCAAGCACTGTGCAAGGTGTGACCAGAAGCTACTGCATGCACACCGTGGAGTTAGCACAGCAGAAGAAATGTTATCCATGTGGCAACGCTGGCCTCAGCACAGAGGCTGACACATGCCTTGTGCTTTGCCTCTTCTGGCTCAGCCCCAACACATATTAAAGCAGCCTGAGGGCTGCTGTAACTCGTATCCAACAACAAGGGCTCCAGTGGACCACTGAGGTGCACGGGCAGGGTTTGGGAACGGTTACAGGTTTTCTAAGTTATTTGAAGTGTCTATGGCAACTTGTCAGACTGATCCATAGGAAGATAACTAAAGTCTACTCAGCTGCACATGAGCTCACTCTTCTGAGAGAGGTCCAAGGCTTTACAAAAACGAGCATGTTTACATAAGAGAGCAAGCATTTCCCGTATTTGCTGCTTCCAAATCCATCTATGGCAGTCAGTCTATCATGGGAATTATTCTTCTGTGTTTCAGCTCTTCACTTTAAAGCATGCTCCTACTATGCCACTCAAGAAACCAATTCTCCTAGATGACTTACCTGGGCAGGCCATGGTCCAGCCTCTATTACTGCAGCATGCTTTCGGGACAACCTCCCTTCCCTGTAAGATGGCTTAGTGGATAACTAAGCCGCCTCACTAACGTGAGGCTGAGAACAGGAGCAGGAGCAGCGCTGCTCAGTGGAGTTGGCGTGCTGTGTTTGGTCTACCTAAGACAATGTATCTGAAGTCTGTCTATGCCTCGTATAGGTTAGAAAAGTAGCATTAGTCCTTCCTGACAAGGTAGAGCAAGTCTAATATCACAGAATCGTAGAATCATAGAATGGTTTGGGTTGGAAGGGACCTTAAAGATCATCTAGTTCCAACTGCCCTGCCATGGGCAGGGACACCTCCCACTAGATCAGGTTGCTCTAAGCTTCATATATACCCCTGGAGAGACGTTGTCTTTCTCAATGAGAGGAGGCTCCAGTTTTCCAGCTGTAGCAACTGGACGGTGAGTTTTGTATTCACACACCTCAGCTACAGTTGCAGATACAGGTGCTGCATTCGTGCAGGACTTAAGCACAGAACGTCAGCAGCAAATTTGTGAAGCATGAGAGAACAATTACACGTGCTGCCGTCAGACCGCTTTCTTAGCTGTGCAGTGACGTAACTCTTAGGCCATTACAGGTTTTTTCATGCTGGATGTTCAGTTAGTTGAGTAAGCAGACTGAGAACGCTCTAGCAGCCATGTTCAGAAGAAGCCTCACAGGTTTAGTGTGCTTCAACCTCATGGGTTTAGTTCATTCTTCCACTCCAGTTCCTCTCCCAGACTCCTCCAGTGTTTACAAGCCTTTAGTGTTATTTTAGCTTCTCATTCTTGCATTCGTCATAATCTGTGAAAATCAGAGTTGACATGATGACAAAAGTTGTCACACTGAATACATTGTTTGCTTGGCTCGAACAGTTACTTTTATAGTGTCTCCAGAGAAAGTTTCTTATTCAAATTTGCCAGAGATACTCAACAAGTATAACTAGAAACTTGGCGTTTCCTCCTCCCAAAATTCTTTGAATGATATTTTCCAGCAACGGACTAATTGACAACATCTTGCTTCACAGAGGCACACGTCCTTCTGTATTAGATTTTCTCAACACATTCACACCTGGAGCTTGGGGATCAGCAGCTCAGCACAGCATCTCTCAGCCAGTAAGAGACTCACCTAGGACACATGCTAATCAATTCCCAAAATTCAATTTTGTGTAAACGAGGGATAAAAATCCTGCCAACTCGTGACAAGAGTGATTCTTCACACCCAGACTAAGATTTCTCCAGTGTTCTGAGCTGTATATTTTACATACTGAATCTCTGACCAATTTAATTTTCCTCAAGGCTTTCATATTGTTCTAAGAGAAAGAACAGCCAGGATCTTTTCCAAACCAGTGGAATGAGACATTGTGTTTAACAGGAAAGGTCTAAAATTTATGTTTTGCTTGCTTCATGCTTAGACTTGAATTTACCAAAACAGCTTCTCCAGGAGGAGATAGTCCCTTGTTATTTATATCCACTGAACACTGCAGTCACCTGTGTGATCCAGGACCGTCTGTCAGGGTTATTTCCGTATCAATACCTGCAGACATTTTAACTTGGAGAATGATGAGTAGACTACTTTAAATTTCATTTGTGACCAACAAGGAATACCCAATCCACTGAAATTTTTAGCTTAGAAATAATACCTCCCACAAATTTGGGCTAGGTAGATTCAGTAGCACTACAAAAATACGATATATGCCAGTGGCCTCCAGGTAACCTTGTACCAGCTTGCAAGATCACTGCATCAGTCACTATTAGCTGCCTATAGGGCTGCAAAACAATACTTCTAGGATAGCTAACTGGTAAAAATCAGTGTGATTTGCAATCTACACTTTAGTTAAGGTAGAAGGAAGTGAGAAAACATGGTAATCCGGTGGCAGCAGCCATGATTTCAGGGTGGTCAAGAAATCTTGTCACAAAAAAAGGAGCTGACTTCTACATCCAAGAAACATGTTTATTTAGATTAAGAAAAATTTAAGGCAAGATTGCCACTAACATCTGACCTAGCTCTACAGCAGGCTAAAAGAAATGGCTAAAGAAGGTTAGTGGCTGGCTGTCTTGCCAGCCACCGGGGAGTAATGCTGTTTGTAAAAGAAAAGGGAAAAAATCCCCAAACTTTATCATTCTATTAAGTCTCATCTATTCTGTTTCCAGCAAGTATAACATTTTAGGCTTTAAGGAGTAAACAATGTGTTTCTGCCTCTGACTTTTCAAACAGCTCTTCGATTTACCGTTCTCAGCTCTAAGATGGTGGGTTTACTGCGTGTCCAGCCTTGCCTCCTGCCTCCTCCCGGTGCCTGGGTGGTGCACTGTGTGCAGGCAGCAGTGCCAGCTCCTCCCAAGCCCACATGGTGCCCGGGAGCTCTGGAGCACCCAGCATTAGTGTCATGTCCTATTTGGGCTGTTTCTCTTGCTAAGCCCGTGTCATATCTGTGCCACCCTTCTCCCCTCCCCACTGCTGTAAATGTCTGCTCCTTCATAGTTCACACACCAGATGTGGAGGTATTACTTTGCTGGACATAAGGGTTTTTCCAACTTGCCCTGCAGAAGCAATACACGTGTTTAAGATAAAATGTCAGTAATTAAAATCTATAAAGCTGATTTGGGAGGTGGATCTCCAAATCTGTCCTGTTCAGGAGGGGAAGTTACCCCATTAACTGACTCTAAGCAGTGTCTCGAGGTCCTCCAGAAAGCATTGAAGGAGGTGTTGCCAGTATAAGCTAGTTTCATGTGAGATGATCCAGCAAAAGAGCAGGCTTCCTCCATTTCAGATGAATCCAGCATTCTAGAGCTGACTTTGATGTACAAACTAGCTTTCTATTCAGGAAAAACTCAAAACTAAACTATGTGGTCCCATCCCAACAGCTAGGACTGAGAATAGCTGGCAGACAGATCGGACATGCAGTCTTTCCCCCTCCCTGTATTTCTCCAAAAGCATTCGGTAAGCACTGGCTTGCTCATGTGATAGTGTAAGTAGAGCTTTGACCTGTTTGTTAGACTCCTTTCAAAGCAGATACTTGGGTCCAGCAATTGTTTTCTCTGGGTGAAAACTCAAACAAGCAATAAGACATCTGAAAGCACTCCAATCCATTTTTAATGCACTGTCTTCTGAAGAGACTAAAAGAAAAGGTAAAAAGCTAAAACCAGATATTTTCATCATCAGGCTGTTTTCTCTTTGGGGCTTGATAACTCTGCTACCTGTAAAACAGAGTCCTTTAAACTTCTCCACCTGCAGCAACATGGAAATTTCCTTCTCTGAATACCTTAACTTTCCATTTAGTAGGGTCACATAGTGTTAACAATGGGAAAATTTTAGGGTTTCTATGAAATTGAGGCTTCCTATGTTTCTTCTGAGTTGTTGGTCTTCAAAGTACAGAGAAGCTGGCTCTGCAGGAGCAGTCACTGCTTTATACAAATCAAATCTTCTGAGAAGTTTGCTGTCTCCATGTGAAAGCCATCCTTCAGTCTTTCACGCAGAAAAAAAATAAACACAACACTAAGCCAGTGCAAGTGTACTCCAAAGATAATAGACTTAAACTTCACTGTGGCATCTCCTAGACTCTACACATTACCTATTACTCTGCTTTGCTTTTCTGCTTCAGGACAGCAGTTAAATACACAAGTTATGAGTCCTGTTTATCTACAGTCCACTTAAGGAGTTAACAACCTAATTTTAACATAGTTGATCAAAGACTAGTTGAGTATCTGCCATGTATATTTGCTGAGGTCGATAGTTTTGTGTTATTTTATTAAAGCAGAGGTTATCTATTAAAGCATTTCCCAGTAGTTTGAGCTCAGGGTTGGCCATCAAGAGACATATAAGACTCTCAGAGAGGTTAATGGACAAGGGGAGCAATTTCTTTGCTCTGTTTAAAGCAGAACTGTTCTTGCCAGCCCTTACAACTGGATTCTCTCCTGACCACGCAAGTGTGTTTGTCTGTAATACATTCAGTCCTCAAAAAGAGATGTTAGAATTTGAGGATGAAAGCAGATTTTTGTAGTAGAAATATTGCAAAGATGTTCTGCCAGAAAAATCTTTTTTCAGCATCTTGAGCATCCAACTCAAAATAGCAGCTCATGATGCTGAAGTCATTGCTTTCATCCAGCCTCACAGTGAACGGGTTTGAGCTGGCATGGCTCAGCAGTCTGCAGGAGATAGGTTGACAGCTTTCGGAGGGTGCAGATTGCTTTTGTTCTCCAGATGAAAACACTCTTACCATGGCAGTCTCAACATCCCCTTCACCAACCTGGCAAAGCAAGGAGCACAGAGAACGGGTATGCGTTGCTATGGCATTGCTGGCAATACAAGAAATTTGGTAGAGTTTACTCCAGCAGAATGAAAAACCCAGGGCAGTCATTAGGGACCAAAGGAATGTATTTGCTGGCACATAAATAGCAACACTGCAAAACCTATATATGTCTTACAAATGCAAGGTGTTTTTTCACATCTTGGTGCAAATGACAACATAGATTATGGTGAAGGAGGGAGAAGAACAAGTCAAAAATCTCACCTGCTTCAAACACATGGTAGCTTAGGAGATGAAATTTTATGGTCTATAGTAGATACCTAGCTGACTGTGGGACCTTTGTTCTCCCCACAACCTCATCCTGGGATGTGTGAAAAGAGCTTTTATACTGTCCAGTTAAATGCTCTATCCAGGATGGCCAAGGCCTTCATAAAAATATTCTGTTCAGTTTTAGACATTCAGCTTAACAAAGATGGGTGCAGGTTGGAGAAAATCCAGGTAGAAGCACAAACAACCAATACTCTGGAGATCATGGCTTAATGATGGAAGATTGGATGAGTCAGCAGTGTTTTGCATAAAATACGACCAAGCTGAAACATGAGGTCAGACTTAAATACTTAGGAGACTACTGTAGAGCAGGAGGGAATAATCTCTTCTTCTTGTCCATGGTTGGTAAGACAAATGGCAGCAGCTTCAAGTGAATGAAGAGAGATGTAGATTAGACATTAAGAGAAGCTGCCTAATAACAAGAAGGGCAAAGCGCTGAAATAAATAGATGAGGGAAAATTGTGTAATCTCTGTCACTGGAGGTTCCCAAGACCCAGCTAGATAAACATTTGTTGAGGTGGCAGAGAATGATTTTGTCCTAATGTGAAACAGAAGGGTAGATTAGATAACTTCTTGAGGTCCCATCCAGTCTTTTTTTTTTTTTTATGATTGAATTATTTGGCAACTGGTAAGTATATAATAAGCACAGATCTCAGAATCACCATTTTTTTCCCTGACAGGATGCACTTTACTGTACTGATCGATTGAATTGACAAAGGTCTATAAAATTCTCTGTAAAGTCTAATGGCTTTGTAGTCTGGTGATTTTGAAACTAGGTGTGTCTTGGAGATACATAGACTTTTAAAGAAAGTACAGCTGAGAAAATGCAAGAATCTTGTTTTAATCAGGTTAATTTAAAATAGCTCTGAGATTTGTTTCAGTATAGGCTTTATTATATTAATGTTACCTCATCATCAAAATCACTCCTTCAAAACAGAGAGATGAAGCATAGGAAAAACATCCATGCTGGCCTTGCAAAAGGAATTTTTGTGTTAAAATACTTGGCCACAAATGTCACGCGTGTAGACACGAACTAGAAAGCTGTCAGATATGATAGAAACGAAGTACAGGGAGAATTAATTTTTTTCCATGTTTAGTAATAAACTGCATGAAGGCCAAAAGATGGAAATGCAGTGTCCAAGCCAGTAAGAATCTATGATCCAGATTTTCCGATAAAGGTCCATGTGAACTGAAGAAGTGTTTACAGCATCATTTGAATTGCAGGCGAGTTTAATCCAAGGAGGGCCTTCCGCCTCTCATTGCTGCAGTTATGGTGAGTTCTTAAGTGTTACGAAAGTAAAAAAAAATACTTGAATTTACAGCTGTAAGCTATTCTTATTTCTTATAATCCTGATAAACACGAGTTATCCATTAATTACCAAAAATTATTTTTAATCTTCTTAGAATTATCTTGCTGGTTTTAGCCAGCTCTGCTTTCTGTCTTGCACTTCTCTTCTGCCCACAAGCTGAGTGAAGTGACATACCTCGAACCAGACGCGTAACATTGCTCCTCTGTCAGGGACTGACTGCACTGCTTACCAACGGTCCATCTCCTCTATCCAGAGCCTGACGTATCCAACCACATCCCTCATCCTTCTGTGGCTATATTATGGTTTATCAGCTGTGTGGGATCTAGTAAGGTCATTTCTTTGAGTGCCTTCTCCTCCTGCTTCAGAAGCCTCTCCTTATAAAGTCCACATGTGCTCCACCAGCCTGTGGTGAGGTAAATCTGTGGTTTTGGCCGCAAGGCTCTTGGACAAAGCCATCCATGGCATGTCCAGCCCTGAAAAAAACAAAACAAAACATAACAAAACAAAGCAAAACAAAGCCCACAAAGCACAGTGAGAACCTCCTCCTCCACGAGCTCCAAAATCCAGGGACTGATGAGTCGGCACGAACTTCCAGCAAGTTCTGCCTGTTCCTAGCCTAGAGGGATCCTAAATAGCTCTAACGCTCCTGTCCAGCTCTGCTCTGAAACCTGTTTGAATGTACCCAAACAGGGACAACAGCAGTGACCTGGACTAGCTCAAATCATCAGACATGGGTACAGACCTGGCACAGGTATTGAATATGTAGTTTACATTTCTCTGCACCCTGAAACAAGACAAGAGAAGTACCCATCTCCTCTCAGAGGGTACAGCCACGCAACTGCAAAAACACTGCGAGGGCCCCAGTGAGGGCAACTTAAGGCCCTGGTGAGAGAGGATTTACTCTAGTACTGGGAAGGGGATGCCACGTCCCAGGCAGCTGCAGTCCGTCTGCCAGGGCAGGCTCTTCTCAGCTCCTCCATGTGCACTGCTCAGGGTGAGGGCATCGCCTGGAGCAACACAACCTGCTCAAGTCCTTTCTCTGCTGTGGTGCGATTCCCGCGTTTCACCTACGATAGCTGCTCTGTGTGTGTGATGTATCTCTCAGCCATCCAGCTCCTGGGTTCAGGCCAGAATACCTTTATGTCTCCCTGAGGGGTGGTGTGTAACCAAGGCTTTGTCCTACCAACTAGGTCTTTGCTCTAATTCTTGTCGCCATCCCAAGGCGCTTGGCATGGTACTGCAGAGCTTTGTTGGGGGAAGCACGAGCAGCTCTCTCTGTGCTGCCACAGGGCAGACATCACTGCTCTCTGTCAAGCATGACTTCTCCCATGCTTCAAGTCGGAGCTTGAATCTCATCATAAGGATGGTTTAAGGCTCATCCTCTTCCTCATCCCACTGCTTAGCACGGAATGGCTGCAGTTCTGCTTCCTGAAGCCTCAGCAACCCATGCTGTTCCGTTGTGTTGCAATTGCTTCCAACCCTGGAGGCCCCATGCATTGTGATTGCCTCCAACCCTGAAGGCCCCGTGCCATTTTCTGGAGTCGTGTAAAGCAGACCTCAGCAAGCAATTGTCCCTACAGCTTGGTGTGGAGCAACCAGCAGGCAGGACACCACCAAAGGGCAACCACAGCCTGTGTTCAGCTCTGCTGCCTTCCAGTTATATTGTGTTCCCCACTCCTGTTGTCACCCTCGGTACCCTTTCTCCAGCCCAGGGCTCCCAATCAGGACGCCAGCCCTCCATGCCTCCTCTAGCTCCGTGCCTAGACTTTTGCCCTGGTTCCTGCTTCCACCCAGCTTCATCCCACCTTCTCAGCTGCCCTCCGGTCTTCATTTCTTTTCTAACCAGAGAACAGGGAGCCCTGTCCCACCCAAACCCTGGTATATAGGTGTGGTAGCAGCTTGTGGGGTTTAACGCTTAGGTGGTGCTCAGAATAATTAAAGGGCCAAATGGATTCCTCCCACAGCTTGGCTGCCCCAGGAGAGCAAGGATGTGCATACATTACTTCTGCAATCCTGCACATGGCGTTCCGACACCGCACGGCTCCAGTTTTCATGTCATTCCAAGCAGCCTCTGACGAATACAGGTCTGCAGCGTGCAGACAGGACCTTTGCCATGTCAAAATGCCTCCAAGCAGCAACCACCCATGTTGGCAGGCTATTAAGTTTCTATAGAATTTTGACAAGCCTCCAGATGAACATCAAACCATCCCTAATCTGCCGAGGGGCTAAGAATTAAAAAAAAAAAAAAAAAAAGAAAAAAAAAAAAAAAAAAAAAAAAGAAAAACTGACTTCACATGTCATTATTCCCTGCAGCTTTGTAGCTAATTTAGAATCTGTTGATCCTGGAGCCAATAAATAGTTTATCTTTAAACTACCTCTGTACTCAGACTTGGTTTCAACCTCAGGTTAGCATTGGTTGTTTAGCTAGCGAGTCAGTAATCTAACAGCACGTATAGGAGAGGTATTCGGCGTAAATATCCGCCTGTGCATATTTGTTCCATTAAGCAGAACCTCGCATGATAGCTAGATATTTCTCTGGGGAAACTTGCTTTCTCAGAAGGAGGTGAGGACAAAATTAACATCTGTGCTAACGCACTGCCCTCCAGTGGAGTCGAGGCTGGTTTAGGACACCAAGCTTTGCAAACCTGCACTTGTGGAGTAAGTAAAGGAAACACTCATGGAACATATATTAAATCAAAACATTCAATTAACCATTGGTGGGGCAGTGTTGAATCTATTCAAAGGTGTTTTATGGAGATGATTATTTGTGTCCAATTGTCATTTTGTGGTACAAACCAATACTGTCACAGAATAACTCCTTTCTCAGCAAGTACTGCAGTCAGAGGGAGCAGCAGGTCTTCAGCATGAACTTCACATTTCAGAGCTGCTAAGGGGAGCTATAGGAAGTTCTCATTTTTAAAGAATAGCCAAATCCAAAATGTCTCAAGGCTGATGCGATGTTACACATAACTCTTAAAGCAGCTGGAAAGAGCTATATTTATTCACTGCAACATCCCTCGTCATCCAGTAGGAAAATGTGTCAGCTTCTGGTTTGTACCAGAAATGATTATGTTGATTTGAGCATATTAAATGTTTCTGGAAATAACTTTAAACCACATGTTTTTTACTAATGCATTTTCTTCTCTCACTGGCTCCTTGTCTTCCAGACTTCTTTGGGCTGTCATTGCTTCCCAGAGGTACCTTTCTTATCGTCATTTCTTTTTTCATACAACAATGCAGCGTATTGTAAAAGCTGCAGTTTGAGTGACAGTTACAGTAACTATTTTGGCATGTCCGAAGACTCTTTTACCAAACAACAACTTCAGTGAATATAAATTTTAAAATTTTAAAAATGCACACAACTAAGTGTCTAGATGGTAGGAATCAAGACCAGAAGTCCATGATGTTCACCATTGCTTCAATTTTCTTCTGGTGTTACCCTCGGGTTTTTTTCCCACAGTGCTTGACCACGTTTCCGTCACACCACTTCTGTGTCAGCACAAGGTAATGCTTCTGAAAGCACATCTCCATGTTTTCTTGTGCTTGTGTCACTGGAGTGAGATGAGGCAATAAATGTGCATAATGATAATAAAAAGATCTTTTTCTGCTCACAGCATAGTTGGGTTGTAGCACCATAAAAGGCATCTGAATCAGCTAAATGACCAGTCAACGGAGGTGGGGGAAGAAGAAATATAAAGCCAATGTGAAATACAGTATGTTTGAAGATAACATGTCAGCTAGGCTCAGTAGTCCTGAAGGCAGAAGCAGGCTGCAGCCCTCCCCAGGTGTCTGGGGGAGGCAGTCATGGACACCTTTGTAAAGCATGTAGGAAAAGCAGCGTCTTGCACAGCACAAGCAGAAGGAGTATAGCTTCCTTTCCATGTATGTATTTTCCTAACACCCTTCAGTCCTGCCTTCCAGAGCATTCGTTTGCCAGCCTGAACTCCCTCCTCCCTGTGCCTGTGCCTTGCGGGGTGCCTGCTGTCGGGTCATCAGGTGGCACAGCCTGACCCTCAGACATTCTGGGGAGGCCAGCAGTGTGTGACATGGTTTCCAGTTACCCCAGTTCCCAGGCCGCAGGCATCCAGGCTGAGAACCCGCAGGACCTATGGGAGGCAGCCCTGCGCCTGTCCTGAGGCAGCCATCCTGGCAGGAGACTCCCTAAGCTGCCTGCGGCCAGTGGCCCTTGCACCCTGCTGGCCCCTTCTCTCAAGATGGGTGGTAGCGACCTGCTCCCTCTCCCACTCAGCCTCCGCAAACTCCTCTCCCTCATCAGACACCTCTCATAGCTGGAGAGGATTTGGGCCAGTTGGACCCACAGTTGTCCATCCTTCTATCCTTCTGTTGGACCCACAGTCGTCCATGCTTCTCGTGCCCTGCCTTGGTGCATGCCTCACGTGGTTTCAGCAGTCCACTGTGGGGCTTGCCGGGGGGTGGAAGTCAGTTTTTGTAACACCTTTGGCTAGTGATACTCTCATCTGAAAATATTCTCCCCTCCACATCTACACTTGAAGTCAATGGCTCCTGTTGTTTCGTTAGGGGTTTTTGCACAAGAAATGCACCTATGTCTTCTATAAAATTGCAGAAGAAACAGAGACTTCCTTTAGATGTGCAATAGAACACAACTTTGGTAGGTAATACCAGGCTCTTAATTTATCCTTGATAGGAAGCTTTAATTCCTAAATAGAGCAGGTACCATGGGCTGTCTGGACATCAATAAAGCGTTTGACACTGATATGCCTAAGGAACATGGCATAGGTCCCACAGGTAAAACATGAGCAAGCAGAGAGCTATGGATGGGTCATGTCAGAGGAGCAATTACTGAACTGAAAGCTCCTGCCTGGTCTCTCAAAACCAGTCTTAATTTAAGTGTCCTGGGCTGCTAGCTGCAATCAGAATTGGCTGAGCACACCAAGCTGGAAGGCAGTACCCCTGCTGAAATGGCCAGGGCGCAGTCACAAGATTGCTGCTTCATGGGAAGGAGGTCAAGTGGTTACTCACACAAGCTTACACCTTGCATGGCACTGCTGATGGTGGTGTCTCAAAGTTCTCATGAGGTGCATGATGGTGGTGGGATAATAGGCATGGAGAGAGAAGTGATGTCTTTTATTAGACCGGGCAATAGACCTCGAAAGAATAAACATCTCTCAGGCCTTACCCCTTCAGCAGGCCCAAAAAATGGCAGTAGAAACCACGCTAACTGCAAGGTCGAAGCAATCACTGTTGGATCAATCTTGCTATGCTAATCAATTCCACCACATGAGAGACAGAGGTGGTTAACACTGGTGGAGCACGAGGGGCCTTCACTGGGAGCGAAGTGACAGGCTGTAAGCTTCTGCAGAGGGGGAGAAAGGAGGTGGGGAAGAAATTAAAAAAAAATATCGTTAGCACCTGTGTTATATTTTTAAATACATGATTACATTTCTGGTATTTTGTAATTAACCCAAGTTAATTGCGAGCTTTTGGCTTGAAAGTTTCCAGCCCAGAGGATAACCAGTTTTTAAAACTAGCTTGCTCCCTGGAAAGGCTCAGCTTGACATAGCCTCCTAACAGGTTTATCAGATAAGGTACCAGTAGGCTTAATCTACTCCTTAATTAGGAATGTAAACACCTTCATTAAAAAAAAAAGAGAAGAGAGCCTCAGAGAAGTTATGAAGAGATTTTATGATTATCGACTCAAAAGTATTCCAACAGAGAAAGCCATTTCTTACTTCTTCCCTAGGAGCAGAGGCAACCTACTTTCTAATTGTAACCCTATGCGGCACGTTAAGCACAGAGATGTCCCTCCACAGGGATGTCATCTGAGATTCGGGAGATCCAGGCTGAACAGCAATGTGAGGGACGATCAGTCTCTCTGAGGGCATGTGGCTATAAATAGATGTGTTTGTGTACACCTGCGTGCCTGTGAACACGCGATGTCTATAGGCACATCTATATAGCGGGCTGTGACTCCAGGGGCTGTTAGCCGAGGTGGTGGTTTCGCCTCCTCTCACCCGTACGCACGGTGGTTGGCATAAACAGCAGCCCCATCAGGTCGTAGCTGGCGGCTACCCACAGATATGGAGGGTTTGGTTGTTCGGGCATGTTCCTCTGCCTGGTGTTGGACCAGGAGTTGTGTTTTGGGCTCTGCGCCCCATCCCCTCGCTGTCCCTCTGGGGAGACCCAAGCCCGCAAGATGGGTGGGTGGACAGGGTACATGTGGGGCTGCTCCCACATACCACCCCGCGATCCTCTGCTCAGGGCACGGGGGCCCGCAAGTCCTGGCTGGTGCTCCGGATGCCCCATGCTGTGTCCCCCTAAGTCGCTCTCCCCTCGGGCACCCTCCGGCACGGCGCCCGCTTGCTGTGTGGCCCCTGCGCCTGCCGGAGAGCTTCCCCTCCCCATGCTCCCTCTCCCTGCTCTTCCCAACAATGGTGGCCCGGGCAGCTCGGGATGTAGTTTTGAATTTAAATGCGGCCAGCCTTTAGTTTACAAAAATAATAAACCCCCTTTGAAAAGAGTTATGTAAAAAGTAGAATAATAAAAAACCTAATGTTTGTTGGCAGCGTATGTGTCTCTTTGTCTGCAAGACAGAGGCCTGTTGACAAACAAGAGGCTTTTCTGGGACTCTAAAATCAAGTACCAAAGTATGAATGGCCACCACCTAATACTGACTTCGTTACATTTGCCAAACACAGGGAAACTGCTGCACCGTTGCTTAACGCACTTGTACAAGGTGAGAAAGTTTGTGGCCAGGACCCTCCCAATGACATCCTCCCCCATGCAGCAACCTGCTCAGGGCTACCTTCAGGGGTACCGCCATGCTCTGCTGCAGCCCTCTCCCGCAGCACCCCGGCTGCTATTCATTGCGCCTGCGAGATGCAGTGGTTCAGATGTTTTCATGTAAACCGTGGAAAAAGCAGAACTGTGCGCTGACCTCTCTAACAATTTTCTGGCTTTTAGCTAAGAAATGCAAATGTGCTGCAGAACTAAGAGCAGACATTATTTATTGATGGTCACTGTGGGATTTCTATTCTATTTACAATTTCAATAAGTTCTGTTGATGGTCACCGTAGGATTTCGCCTCAATTTCTTCCTGTAAAGTATTTTTAAATTTCTCCACCTCTGTCCTGTCCATCAGCCATTGTTGTATTAAAAAGATGTCAGTCTCTGCACGGTGCTAAAAATCCTCTGCTTCCCAAATACTGTGAGATTTGAAGGTACTGAGCAGCTCCCAGGATCACACCCTGCAAAACAGAAGCAAAGTGGGAGCTCAAATCCTTATCAACCTTAATAACACAAGCCAAGGCTCAGACTGTTCTTAATAGGTTATCTGTCATCTAAAAAGCATAAAGCCTGGTAAGAAGGAAAATATGTTGGAAAAAACATCATCATTACTTTGATGGTTTGTATTTTCCTAATAAGCTTTTAATTTTCTGCTCCTAATGGAAAGTAATACTTGTCTTGGGAACTAAGGAGAGCTGCTGAATCTAAAATTAGTAGTTTTCCTATCAACAATTTTACCTCGCCCCTGGAAGCAAAATGCCAAAGACAAGTTTCCCTCAGGTGGAGGCAGATGGGGAAACTTCTTAGGAAGCAGTGTTAGAGAAAGCACCGAGTGGATGTGGCACTGGGGTGACCCAGTAGACGGTGAATGACTGTACTGTTGCTCGTTAATTCTTGCCTTAGAATTATTAGGCTGGGGAGTCTAACAAGCTCATTTGCAGTTTTTCATGGTGATGTAAGATCCGTCTTGCAACTATTTCCATGGAAAACTCGGGTGCCCTGCGGCAGCTGCGGGCTGGCAGTGAGGCAAGCTCACCTGGAGCAGGAGCTCTCTGGAGGGCGGCGAATGGGACGCAGACCTCAGCGGCTCTGGCATGCTGCTCCCGCCACCCCCGTTGCCAGCACTTCTTAAAAGAAAAGCCCAAGCCTCCCTAAAACGAACAAGCAAGCGAGCAAACCAGAAGGAATAATGTGTCAGTTGCAGCACTTCCCAGCAGGCATGAGGATGGGCAGAAAATAACAAAGAAGTCTTCATGTAAATCACCTTTGAAAAATTTTATTTTCAGAGAGATGGAAAACAAGTCTCTTCCACTGAGGAAAATCCTTATGGGGACTAGCCAAAAAGTCAAGATTTTTTCCCCCCATTACAAATATGAGGTTTCTGATTTTTTCTAATTGTGCGTCAGAACAAATCCCAGATTCTTTTTGTTTATTTTTTTTAATTAGAGAAAACAAAAGAGATCATGTGACTTAGCCTAAGGGTCAGGGCAGCCTTTTGACTGGGGGAGGTACAAGTCTCTGCTCACATTTTTGCCCTAATGAGTATTTGCTTGTTTGTATAAAGCAGCACCAACAGAAGAGCTACCGCAGCAGCCTCCATGGCAGGGGGTCATGATGCTTTTTTCCTACACCATCACTTCCCCACAAATACATCAGCCTTTCTAGCGGGAACATCACTAAAGCGGATGCATTGTGGTGACAGGTTGTGGGATCAGCGAATTACCGTTTTCCTGCCCAAAAAGCTATCTGATACTCACTCCTTGCTCACCTCCCCAAGCAGCTCAGGTTGCTGGGGCATCAGGGAGGGAGGTTTGCCTGCGAGCCAAGTGCCCTGGGAGGACTTTGGGGTGAGGATGAAGGCCACCATGCTCATCTGGTATCTCTGGTCTGCAGGGAGGTTGGGTTTTAAAGGGATGCTGATGGAAGATGAGACCAGAATCAGCCTGGAGGAGACTGAATTGGGGTCATGCCAGTAGCAAGGGATCTGGGAGGCAGCTGGCTCGGTGTCAGCCGGCCGTGGGTGCTCTGGGGCTGGGCAGGGAAACCTCAGGGTTCTCTTGGTCCCTGCACCCTGTTAGTACCTCTGTTTCCACAGGAACACTTGCCAGCCATGCAAAGTACGTTGAAAAGAACCTTTCCTTCTTTCTTGCTTTTTTCCTGCATTGTAGCTTCTTTTTTTTTTTTTCCTGAACACATTTTCGGAAAGCTGATGACACGTCTACACAAGAGCCAACACGTGTCTTTATGTAAGGTGAGAAAGCAGGTTCCAATATGGACTTCCCGATGTTGTTGCCAGATAAGCAAGTCTGTAAGAAACAGATAGCTCTTCATTAGGCTTGATTGCCCCCACATCCTCAGCACGAAGTGCCTCCATTAACAAATCAAAGAATCTTTTACATCCTCTCTTGTCAATGCAGCTCCCACTGCAAAAAAATCTTGTTTCTGTGCTTGAGCAATGACTTCTTTTTTTGACGGAGTTGCCAGATTACAGAGACAATTAAAGTTTTATGTGTAGCTTGAGCCATTCTTGCTTCCTTTTGATGTTTCAGGTAAAAGGAAGAATGGAGTTGTATCATTTTAACACTTTTTACATCTCTTTCTGAGGTAATTCTTAAGGTGCATTTGCAAGGTCAAAGCGATAAAAAACAGATATGGGAATTAATGTAGTTTGTGTTTGTTCTGGGCAATATTTTTTCACAACAATACAAACTGTAACCAAGGCTACAAAATAGTTTTCTTCATCTTCTCTATGTTTCCATTTGCTTATAGTTCTCTAAGTTTATTCTCTCCCCGAGCTTGCACTGCCATCATTGTCATTCAGTGATGGGGTCAGAGAACCCTCTTTCCTCCTGAGAGAAAAACTCAGACTGCATCTTTTTTCACAAGGCCAGAGACAGACTGAACTGAACTCAGAAACCTGTGAGGCCCTGCAGTGAGGATTATATGGTTATCGTAGCCAAGAAGGATTTAGCAGCATCAGGAGCATACAGAGATTATCTACTGAGCCTATGCCAAACACTGATAATCTGGGAAAAGGCCAGTTGCGAGGTTCTTCTCATAGACCCCAGGAACTCGGGGCAAGCTCTGGGTTTGTTGGTAGCACCTGTGAAGTACATACAACCTGTCTACATTTATTTGTATAAAACCTTTTGTCTCTCATTCTGCTGTCCGTTGCTGTTGCTGTTAGTAGCAGAGATCTTGGATGTGGATTTGTGTTTGATACCGACTTGACAGCTACTCAGGGATTATATTCATAACTGCAGCCCTGCTAACCAAACTGCTTCTTAGAAAACCCCAGAAAAGAAATGTGTTTATAAATATCAAAATGATGAAGTTGTCTGAGAAAGCAGTTGTGCTTTTCCCTCTTGCAAAGTCAAGTTATATGTCCTTGAAGTATATCTGCATCGATGATGTAATTAAAGAAATGCAGAGACACTAGGAAAAAAACCCGCTCTACAACATTATGAAACACGTATTTCTGTACTTTAATCTGTGTATTTGTTTTCCTCCTTTTTTCAAACTTTTTTAAAAAAAAAACCAAAAATTCTACAATAGGAAATTATCTTTTGCATTGTGTTAATGCTGAAGCCATGGAAGTAAAGTAACAGCTAAGATCATTCACTGAAAGCTGTGCGCTTTAGCTTAGACCATCAGGTAGGGTAGCCTCATTGTTTGCACGTTCCCTGTGTTTACTACATTTACTCATGGATACTTAAGTGTCATGGCAGTGCTACCTTATCATCTAAGTGAATTATCAAATTCAAAGGCTGACTACCACGACTGATGCTCTTTCTCCTTTGGACAGCAGGACCTAAGCATTTTCTGCTTGGGGATTTTTATTTTTTTTTTTTATCTATTTACTTATGTACTTGTATTTTCTGGTTCTTGGTAAGAAGCTGCAAAGATGATATAGAAGAGCCTTTCACCTGGGAGAAGAAATATTTGAATAATAGGGTCCCAGGCGTCTCTTTTCCTGTTCCTCCAGGCCAAATTTGTGCCTCGCAGTCCACAGGAGGGAAGCTGAGACAAGGAGTCTCTAGCATTTCTTGCTGCAGTTGCCACTGGGAAAACAGTCTTCCTTTTCCTGTCAGCTTTTGTGTATATTCTTAGCAGCTATTAACAAATATGCCCCGAAAGGCAAATATGGCTGTAATTAGCAACCCCCTATAGTCATGATGAGGCTTGCTGAGTGTTGCACACCTGATCCACAAAGACACAGGTCTATGTTTTACACCTCCTCTCCAGAGACTCCCACACAGCCTAAACAAAAACATGACTTGGGATCTGCGGAGGGCTGGGCAGATGAGCTGCTGGTGATCCCAAATTGCTTAAGAGCGATGGTGTGGTCCCAGGAAAAATATGTCTCCAGCTCCTTCCTGCTCACCATTGCCTGCCATCCCATAGGAGAGAGAGTCATAGAATCATAGAATCATAGAATGGTTTGGGTTGTAAGAGACCTTAAAGATCATATAGTTCCAATCCCCCCTGCCATGATCAGGGACACCTTCCACTAGGTCACGTTGCTTAAAGCTTCATCCAACCTGGCCTTGAACACCTCCAGGCCTTTGCTTTAGTCAAAGCATGACAGAATACAAAGCAAAGGTGCAGCATCTGTTAATTCATTAAGAACTAATTGCTTTTAATGATTAGGAGTCATAACAACTGGCCACTCTTTTCCTTGTGTCTTGGAAGAAGCTACCTGATGGTCCAAGCTCTGCATGTCTCCACAGATGTCAGTTAGAGACAAAAGCCATCTTAGCACTAGAAGATCCCTTGTTGCGTGGATGAGATTAACGTGTGACAGATAATGCAGTGCAGGGATAAATTAATGTGCTTAAAAATTGACAGCAAGCCTGAGAGCAGCCTGGTGTGTCTTGGTAGGCATTGTCAGGTATCATCCCAGTTGAGGCGCTACCTATGGTCTCGCTGTGAAAAACCTTGTGCATGTGCATTCCCCCACTCCTGTGTTATAAAAATAAAGTAAGAATTTTGGTTTTCAACTCCAAAGGAGGAAAAAAAAACCAGCAGAAAATAACACCGCCGTTTTATGGCAGTGAACTTGAATAGGGGGATGAATAATTAAATTTAACTTTTTGGTATTCCAATTTGTGGAAAAAGTCTCCTCTGGAATTCTAATCTGGCCATATTTAGCACTTTGAACTGTTTTTGTCCAGTTAAAAAAGTATTTCCCATATGTTTGACATATTGCTATGTATAATGACGGAATGCAGGAGGGAAAAAGTGTGTTTACATACAAAACATAAACCCACATGCATATTTATATTCAGAGACAGAAAAATATTTTATGTATGTATGTATAACTTGACACTTTCAACATTTTATGTAAATAAATGCCAAATGGATGGAGAAGATTGTATTATACATTATTGGACTACACTTCTTATTTCCATTTTTCAAATCTGGCTGTGATTGCATACAAGTACCTCAAACAGTGAACATCTGGGTGGCTTGAAAGCAACTGACGCATGTTTTTACTGTAAGATATATTCTTACTGTAAAGTGACAGGTTCAAGATTTACCAGAGAAATTTTTGGTCTCGAGCAGCCTCAGACCCAATTTGTACTGAACACAATCATTTTGCAGTATCAATGGGGAAACAGCCGTAATAACATTAATATTTAAAGTCTAACAAGCTCTTTTATAATTAGGATTCCATTTAACAGACATATATGTTAAGCCTATATCCTTGGAACTTCTCCAAGCAACTGCACTGTCATAGCCAAAGCCTTCGTCCAACTCAAACATTTGACAGTTTATACAATTGCATGACTATTTTCCATCTCTTACCTTCAGATTTAGGACAATTTATCTCTGATTCTCTTTTGTTTCTAGGTTTCAAAGTGCAATTTCCTGCAGAAACAAATGTACTCATAATTCAGGTTGTCCACCCCCCACCCAGTTACCTGTCTCAGCTAGCCCAATTGCTGTAAGGAATGTATAAAGCAAGTTCATAGTTTGATGCTGGAGTGATATAATCTTTGCTTAATCTACTCAGTGTTTAAAAACGTAAATGTTAGTGGCTGGCTATCTCAAATACTAGAGCACTGCTCTCATGTAGGTTGTATGCTCGTGTGGCACAAAGCGGTAATTATACTCTTCCGAGAGAAAAAAAGCCTTGCAGTGTCTGAGACCTGGAAAATGTAAAGAGTAACTTACATCTGCTAGGACCAAAGTGTTGCAACTGTACCTCAAACATTTTCAATTTGAAGCTGTAAAATCCCTAGGGCACAGTATGTGCTCTAACAATACTATTAAATATGTTGTATCACGCTAACGAAACAATTTGTGCCTCCTTTTCCTGTTTCTTTTTTCCCCCTTAGAAAGAAATTCAGTACATGAATATGTAACATTAGCTCTTAATCAAAATTATTCATTTGAAGAAATGAAATAAATTAGCACATGTGTTCATAACAGAGATTGCAGCCTTTATTTTCCCCAGCCATTGTAATAGCTCTTCAAATATAAAGTTTGGCTTCTTCCTTGAGTTTAACCTCTTCAGTTTGCGTATCCAGAACAAAAAGCGGCCGACACTTCTGACTGAAGGCATTTCTGGGCTTTCTTGGTGGATCCGCAGGAGCCGGCAAGGAAGGTGCAGCCCCAGCATGCCGGCTGCCCACACTGCTTGCTGCTGGTTCACTCCCTGACTCTGCTTTCAGCTGCTCCACCTAGATCTTTCCTAGACAAATCCGATCTAGCAAAGTGAAGCACTAAGTGGTGTGGACACAAGCCAGGCTACTGATCCCTGGCCCTCTGCTGTTCAGCGGTCAAGACATAGCCCTCAGTTCCTCCGTGGGAGGATTTCTCAGCAACCTGAGAAGTGCCGGGGCTCTGACCTGTTTCCTCAACTTTGGCAGATTTTTACAAAGATGGCAATACCGGGCTCCCTGTTGCCATTGGTCTTCTGAAAGAGAGGAAAGAGCTGTGCAGTAAGGGTGTGTAGCGTGTGCGTGTGTCTAAGCGCACGTGCACATCTCCTCCTCTCTTTCTATAGGCCTCCGGGCATCGCTCCCACGTGACCTCTGTTCTGCTTATGAGCCCTTCTGTTCTTATTTTGGCAACACACACAAATATTTACTCGTGTTCATAAACAATCACCGATTCTGTCTTTTCAGGTAAAATATCAAGAGAGCATGGCTCACCTGGGTGAACGTAAATGGACTCACGTGTTCCCTTTTCTGGTGGTAGGTATTTATGTGCATATAGAGTGTCTCCAGCCTGCAAAGATAACTGCATTCTGCTTGGGTCTTTGCAAACATCTCTGGGTTGTCACGGCACAGCTATAGATGGGTTAGGGATTGAATCCCAATGCAGTGATTGTTTTCCATCCATTAAAACACGTGGGCATGTGCTGCTTAGAGTGAGGCTGCTAGGGAGGAGGGGGAAGGATAAAGACCTGGGATGGGGTAGAGACAGAAGGTGCTGGAAGAACCAATTAGCCTGGGTGTCACGTGAAGCACAGCTCTATCATAGTTGAGACTCAAGGCAGCTCGTTATCTCAGGTTGTTATAATTGTCCCTTGCAGTCACTTTTATGAAGGCTCGTTAGAGCTGGAAGGGGTGAGGGTACATATTCAAGCGTCTGATGCACAGGAAACCGTGACAATTAATAGGTCAGGAATCACAGCCTTTGGCGTTTCGAGGAATGACAACAAGCACAAATGTCAGTGCCCTGAGAAGCTCCTAGCAGGACCAGGTTGTTCAAAACTGTGTCTGCTCCTGTGCTGTGTAGCAGCACCACTTCTGTTTCTGAGCAGTAGGGGTGTTTCTCGCTGCAACGCCGGACCTGCCGCCTTCTGAGCCACAGCAGCTGGGCAAGGGGAGGGGGCGAGGCACGGGGGCATGAAGGCAATGGAAGTGACGGTGCTCCGGGATGCTCTCTGGCAACAGGTCTCCCTAGTGTACTCCGCCAGTGCCGAATACTCCAACTGCGGCGAGAACGAATACTACAACCAGACCACTGGCATGTGCCACGACTGCCCCAAGTGCGAGCCAGGCGAGGAGCCTTACATGGTAATTTCAACTTTTCTGCTGGTAGGGGGGCACATATTGAGCACCAAACGCAAAAACAAACGCTTTGTTGCGTGGCACTGACGTATGGATAGGAGAGAAGACAGGGAGGGACAGAGATGCTTAAGTGGGAGCGCTCACACCTGCGAGCGTGTCATGGGAGCGAGGCACCGCACGTGTGCACGCCGGTACACCGCATCCCGGGAGCAGCCTGTTAAAAGTGATATCATAAAAGTCGTGAGGTAGAAGTTTCACACACAGTCTCTGCCAATCCGTTCTCATCTCAATAGGTATTTAAATTCTGACGCTGCCGTTGCGGCGTGATGTGATAAATTGGTTAGTCTGGCGTGCTCACTGGCCCCCCACATGGGGAATTTAATTTTGCTCTCCCGCTAAGATATTTTGGCACTAGAGGAACTTGGATGCTTCTGCAACGTTTTAAATTATGGTTCCTAAGTAACCATTTGATTTACAGCAGATAATTGTTGCTTATTAAAAAATAAATGGCTGAATCCTGTTTGGTTTTAATGGGATAAACATCCTATTGCAAGAATTTCACGCAGTTGGTAGTCCTGAACAAGTACACTTGAATAATAACCAGTTGGTTTTAGTTTTATTTAATCTAAGCGTAACGTTCAGCTGGGACATGCGAGTTCAGGGGTTACGAAATCTCATACAAACATTGTCTTTTGTGATGTTCTTCTGGCCTCTCCAAGGACAAAAATGAGATCGCTGATATCTCTACTGCGGCCATGTTTCCTCTGTAGTTTTCTTCTCTACTTTTCAATTTTCTGTTCACTTTCTATCCGAGCAGCAGCTGAAATTCACTTCCATGACTTGCTGGAAGATGATATGACTAGTTATGGGGGGCCACTTTCCAGGGGTACAATGCTCCAGTTCCCCTTTTCCCTCTCCAGGACACAGCATGCTGGGCCCTTGAATCCCTCTACAGCCTTTTTAGGACAGATACTAAGGGACCAAACAAAAAATTGTTTTCCCTTGATACAATGATGTGCTGCAAAGCCGACGGGTCAGGATATGAACGTTCCCTTTTGCTAGAAGGCGGTGTGCAGCACGAGCCTGCTTTTCAGTGACTTTATGTTGTTGCAGACATGTGGATATGGGACCAAAGATGAGGACTACGGCTGCATCCCGTGCCCTTCGGAGAAGTTTTCCAGAGGAGGTTACCAGATATGCAGGCGGCACAAAGACTGTGAGGGTTTTTTTCGAGCCACGGTCATGACACCTGGTGATCAGGAGAATGATGCGGAGTGTGGTCCTTGTCTCCCAGGGTAAGGATTTAACCGCGGACCTTTGCTCTACCCAAAGCACTGCAAAACAGTTTTTTAATGTCAACATCTCTGACAACCTCTCTCCATATCCCAGCTGACTGTAGAGACAATATTGGTGAACTATGCTTTTCAGCCTCTGCTAGAACAGTACGTTTAAATGTTTCAAAAGCATGGGTGAATTTAGTATAACAGAAGATGTCGTTAATCTTACTGAAATCTCACTGAAGAAACAGCTATTGGGAACAACTAGAGACACTGAAATTTCTTCTTTTACTGGAAGTGGAAAGGGGACAGCTCATGTACCCAGTCATAGGTGTGCAGTGCCATTTTAGACATTCTAAGAAATCCAGCTTGGTCTCCAGCTGTGGCTTCAGAAGGCCACCTTGTGAGTCTTGCATCCTACAAACGAGCTCCATGAAGAGATGCCTTGGATACCCTGTAGGGTCCGTGCTGGCACTGTGGCGTGCTTAGGGACATAAAAAATCTTCTCTCCAGATGTGACCAGCTGGCAAATTTGTCAGTAGTTGACAGCATTAGCTAACATAGCTGTTAGGTGAGATTTACCAAGGCATTTTCGTCTCTCAGGGTCCTTTCTAGCCAACAGAAAGGGGTCTAAAGAGCTGCTAATGTGGTGTGTGTGCTGTCGTTCAGAGTCAAAACAAGCTCCAGGGCTGGCTGAAGGGGCTGTTTATTAAGTAAGTCCATCGTTTTAATGGTCTCTTATGCTCAGTATAATTCCGATAGTAATGGTGAGAAAGCAATTGCTACACTGAATATATTAGTAATAGATTCTTGACCATATTACCTTTTAAAGACTGAAACACAAGCACACATTTGCTTTCTCATAATTTTTTTTTGTGGGGTAAGTAAATACTCTAAAACACAATCTCACCCTACATACCTTTTCAGTTTCTGCCAGCGTGCCTCTTTGGTTTCAAGAGTAATTCCTACTGACATTTGGCTTTTGTGCCGTTTACGGGCAATGTATAACCCACACTACTTATAGCACAGGAAACCCTGTTAAAGAGGCCCTGCAAGCTTCCAGGTTTATTCTATCAGTGAGTCTGTGTGAAATTTTCACAGTTTACAAATAATAAGAAGGAATTGTCTAGCTGCCAGCCAAGCAAACTGATGATGTGATTTGAAAAGAGCTCCCTCTTGACTTCCCCTCATACATCATAAAGAGCAAGAAAGTTAAATAGTGGCCGCAGTTGCTGTTTTGCAATTTTGCCAGGACTGATGAGGTCACCCAGGTGGGAATGGGGTGCTGGCTGAAGATAATCAGCTTGCACAGCTGGTGCTTGGGGAGTAATCTCCAAACACCGTGTTTGCACAGGTGTAACCTGTAGCAGAAACTGGCCTGCCGGAGTCTGGCTGTGTGCCACTCCGCTTGTGACTGTCAGGTCCTGGGATAGTTTGGCAAAGCCAGCAGTTCAGGAGAAACACCCTCTTACTCTGAGCTTGAAGAAATGAAGTTCTCAAGGTAAATTAAATATGGGCTAAAACAAGCTCTGCAGTTGCCTTGACTCCTCATGTGACTTAGACACCCCAGATGTTGCTCCTGTGCAATGGTGAGGGAAGCACAGAGCCCTTGCGTCAGAGCAGAGAGCTGGCGAGCAGTGCCGACCGACCAGCCACCCTTTCTCATTGCCCCCAGTGGCACAGGGACCTCGGCGAGTGGCAGCTGGCAGAGCGCTCCCTTGCCTGGGCAGTAAACCTCAAAGAGTCTCTGAGTCAATGAGAGGGAAAAATTAAGGTTTCCATTTTCAGAGGACTGTGCTTCCGTAGCGTGCTGCAGACCTTCCCGAGGTAACAGTCCACATGCAGCCATCTAAATGTAGGGACATCGCATCCCCTTGCTGTTTTTCACCAGCTCAGTAAAGCAGCCTGAGGAAAAGATGAGCGTTGGGCACATTCTGACCAAAAGCTTTTGGACAAAACACCACTGAACTGGCAACCTTCCCCCAAGGGCTACAAGTGCCTTCCTCTATCATTTGCTTTAAAATAGGTGCTGGATAATTATACATTTTTCCTGATATTTTTTTCACTATTACTGATGATCAGTTTTAGAGAAGAAGGAGACCTTTGGTACAAAAGCACGGGTCATCCACTGCTTCTCTGTGTCCAGGTTCCCTTCCATATAAAATAGGAATAATGCTATTTGTCATGCTCATAAAAAGGATTGAAGACTCTGACCAGGGAAGAATTTAAAGGCTTAGCTCCGAAGCTGTGATCCTCAAGACCGAAGTGCAACTGCCAGTGAACTCTGGAGGTACCTAGACCTAACCTCCTGGGACACTGCAGGCTTCGTCCTCTGCTCCTGCCCAGAAGCTCTTCCATCATTGTAGAGGACAGGTCAAAAATTTGGAAATTAGGTGCAACAATCATCCCATTGTTTCCCTCAATGGGATGATCCATTAGGTGCTCCTGTAGTGTGACTGAGATCACAACCAACTAGGAGCAGCCACAGCCAGTCAGAGCAAGGGTCCCTCTCACCTGGTTGTCTATCTTCAGTAGTGGCTGTAAGTGGAAATTCATGGAGGAGTAAGAACAGGGCAAGCGTATCTGATAAGGCTCCCTCATGCTGTCCCAGCACCTATTTTCAGCTCAGAGCAACTCTCTGGTCTCCTCACAAGATGGAATTGCAAATGGATTATTTTGTTTTAAAATGTAGTCAGAGTTGCCTTTGCTACTGACACTTCCCCTTTTGATGTGTTTGTATATGGTTACAGCAAATCCAGATTCAATGATCTTCTCTGAGGTGTTGTAAAAGAAGGAGTGAGCTCTTTCCTCTGTTTTTTGAATGAAAATGTCTGCCCAGTGGATTTCTAATTAAATAAAGTCCCTCCTTGCAGTTCTGGATAAGGCAGTGGATACCTCCACCTGTGTGCACATCACCTCCTGTTGTCTCTCTGCAGACTGTCCCTGCTGAGAACAGGCCCCTCTTGGTCCTAGGTGCCCTGGTTCCTGCAGGAGGATAGTCCTAAACCTGGGGCCAAGTCCCTGAGTGTGACATGACACGACCAAGGTCAGCCCGAGATAAACCACCATGCTGTTAAGCAGGAAAACATTTAAATCCGCTCTTTGGTCTAGCCTTTACTCTTGGACTTTTCCTATAACACTTCAAAACCTGAGCTTGACAGGTTCTAAGGAAAGGGAAAGAATGAGTCTCCCAGTGGAAGAGTAACACCACGAAAATTCCTTATTTCATTACTGGACCCCTTCTTCTCCATAGTTGGCGATATAGAGAGATCAGATATTTCCAACATCGCCTTTTATATTTGGTGCATTGTAAAGTAGCCAGAAACACAGATCTGTTGCCAGTACTTCATAGGGGTGAATCATTAATGTTTGAAGCTGCAGAGCTTCCATCTCACGTGGGTGAACAGTTGCTCACTGTGAGCATCCTCTTCAGCTTTCTTTACGCGTCTTCTACCATTCTGTATTGTGGTGAAAACCAAGGAATATTCCACTAGCTTGATTTAATTAGCTGTCGGAAGGGCTGTTTGTCGTTCCTAAACCACTGTGGCTGTTAGACTGTGGATCCTAACTGTCCTGTGTTTTTCTTTATAGATTTATATGTATCTTTGCCCTGCCACTCTTTTTTTTTTTGTGGTTTGGCAGTCATTTCCTGCTTATTTATTAACTGCTTCGCAAGCTGACGTTACACAGGCCCCCTATAGAAGAGGAAAGATGAAGTTTTGCTCCTGAGAGAAGGGTAGAGTGGCAGATGGGGCACAAGAGACATTTGGAGGGAAGAGGGAGGGCAAATCTTTTAAAACCAGTAAGAAAGAAAGGAGGAACCATGTTCAATTTACCTGCTCTCTGAGGTATCTCCTGCCCCTGTTCCCTCATTTGCTTCCCTGTGTACTTCATTTCCTGGATCTATATCCCTTATTTGTAGAGTGGGTCGTTCATTAATGACCAACTGATTTTCATGGACCGTTTCAGAGGTAATTGCCTAACAATGCATGAATTTTCCAGAAAACACATACTACACACACATAGACAGGTACATGAGAGCAGAAAACAGATTCCTCACTGTGTAAAGTGCTTCTGATGTTGAGTACCTGTCTACATAGGATAGAATTTATTCATTTTTTCATTAAAATTTGCAGTGATTTAGAAGTGGTTTGTAAAGACATATCCATAACATCAACTGTGTATGATTTTGATGTAATTTACTCATTAGATTGTCTGTGGATCCAATTCTTGCATAACTAATTATCTTATTTCAACACTAATTTACCAGGCCAGAAGTTCAAATCATGAAATTCTTTCCTTTGTGCTGTAATTCTACTATCAAGGACTAACTTATAAACTAAACAACAAAGAAGTAAAAAAAAAAAAATCCTGTAAAACCCTAATCTGACTGTCCCTGTAAGGGCGATGTTTTCCTGTATTTTTTATTCTGATTTGGCTAATATTTGGCTCTAACATTAAGGAGATTATTCTTGTGGTGTTTAAGAAAAAAAAAATAGCCCACCATATCCAACTGGTGGTCTTGCCTGAAAGATTACTTCTTCAAAAAATAATGTTTCCTTATTTTGAAAAATCTTATTTCAGGGCATGCTGTAAACTGCAGCTTGAACTCAGCAGGGAGGATAATGTTGTTTTAGGCAATGATACTGCTTCTTGTCATGTAGGCTTGATGGCTGATTAATTGCCTTTTAGGGGGAAAGGAAGAAGAGAAACACTATTTCTATTCAGGCAGTTTTAAAAAAAGAATAATCTTTGTATTGAATTGCTTATAAAAGCTTTTTTTTAAAAAAAAAACGATTTTATCTCAGTATAATTGGTTACTGCTGAACCATGCTCAGTTGTAGCATATTAATTTACACTGTTTCGCCTCATCTTGCCCTTCATTTCAGTTACTACATGCTGGAAAACAGACCTCGCAACATATACGGGATGGTTTGCTACTCATGCTTGTTGGCGCCTCCTAACACCAAGGAATGTAAGTGTTCTGCAATTTCTGTGCATTTCATCTGGTTTTGACTTGGAATCATCTGGAAGCTCAATATGAAACTTTTCAGCGATGATTATTATGTTCAAACAATAAGTCCGTTTCCAGTAAAGCAATTTCTGCTTCCAACCAGCCTTGCTACCAAAGGGAGCAAATGCTGAACGTTTGGAGAGAGATCAGAACCTTTGATTTTAGGTTGTTCAGCTATGCTCCAGTTTTCATCTGTTAAGACATCCCATGCAGGACTTATTATGGTTACCTAACCAGCAGGTACAAGAAGTCACAAATCCATGTATTTTTTGAATTTACTTTCAGTTCAACTATGAAGAAAACATGGGACACTTTGTAGATCCTGGTAAAAGTGCATCACACCTTTTCATACCCTTTGATTTCAAAATGATACAAGCGTAGACGTTGGCATGTGGTAGCGCTGATAAGAGAGCTAATTCTGTAGATTTCATTGACAAAAGAAGCTGTATGTTGGTAATTGAAAAAACATGTATGTGTGTGTGTGAGACCCTAGCAATACCTGTTTGTTTGTGTGCAGCATATGTGCAATGGCTCACTCATCCTCATGCCACAGAGAGGAGGGAGAGCCACACACCAGCACTGTAATGCAGAGGCAACCCCTCAGAAAAACTGCTTTCTCCTTTAGAGGGTAAAGAAAGTGAGAAAAAGAAAAGAAAAAATGAGAAATGAGGTTCTCTCTGAATGATCAAATTACTTCAACACCCCCTCAGAGAGTCTGGAGCAGAGAAGAAGAAAAAGCTTTAAAAAGAAATAATAAACAGACAAAAATGGGCAGTCCCCAGAGAAACCTGATGCATCTAAAAACAAAATTCTGTCCGTGTTCTCGATTTGAAAGCAGAGTTGACGCAAAGGTCCTTGAGCATTTGTGTACATAAATAGCAATTACTGAGTTTAGATGCTGCTGAACTGTGTATCATTGGTGCTTCGCCAGGCACTTCAAAGGAGGATAGGTCATTAACAGCTATCACCTTTCCTAAAGTGCAAGAGCTTGGATGAGCCAGGAGATAATTTTACCACCTCGCAGAGCTCCTGGTGAGCTGTAACCACCGGGTAGAGGCTTCTCCCTGAAGTGTCTGCGTGCAAAGTGGCTGGTCTGCTGTACAGTCCCTCAGCTCGCTTGGCTGCAGAAGCCCACCCATTCCTGCCTGAGAAAGAGGGAGCAGACGAGGGCAGGGTGAGCGTGATTTTGGTGAGATAAGGTCTGTATTAGGAGGTGAGGTGAGGGTGCTCAGGAGGACCTGAAGGTAAGGTATGGGAAGAAGATGGAGAGGTAAGTGAAAACACGAGATTAGGAGTCTCAGTGGGAGATGAGGGTACCTGGTAAGAGGAAAGAAGGGGACACACCTTCTCATGCATGTGCAGGCTGGCCGCCCCGTTGACAGGATTACAACCGTGCCTGCTGCTAGCTGATAGCCAGAAATGAATCACTTCCTCAGCTCTGATGGTCTGTCTCAAACACATGTTGAAATGGGTTTTTAGTGGTATCAAACGTATTGTATCTTGCTGATTTGGCAAGGAACTACCGGAAGATGTTGCAGCTTCTGGTACACAATTCAAAACCAAATCTTTGTCTTTTATAGGATATCTGACAGGTACTGTATATAACGTGCTTAGTTCTGTGAGGAAAGTATAAGTTGCACAACTGATTAGCCACGTGCGATTTTTAACTTGACAAACACAAGAGTAAATATATATTATCTTTGGGAGAAATTTAGGCAGATGCATAAACCAACAAATTGACTGAGTACTAATGTAGGAGAAAACATTAGTCCTAGAAAGAGTAAACATTACCATTTTAATCAAGTCTATGAAACCAACCGTCTGATTACAAGTGTTCAAAAAGTGTGAAAGCTTCTTAAAATCCAAATCTCTCAAATCACTAAGCTCAGGTAATTTGGTTTGTGATGTCTGAACCTCTGGACCCTGTTTGGAACTGAAGTTCCCTAATTCATAGGCCGTAATTTTCAGATGGAAAATAATCTTTATCGCATATTTCACTGTCATCAGATTACACCAGTCGGAGCAAAGAAAAGTTGACAAGTCAGTGCTGCACAACTGCATAATTGTCTGAGGTTCGCTCATTCCAAACTCATCTAAGTGCTACGCTCTGAGCACATAACCTTAGTGCAAGCATGCATTTTCTGTTGTGTGAAGGATAATATCGGCTCTTTGGTAGGAATGGTTCCTCTGTGCAGAACAACTTCTGTTTATTGACTGGCTGTTATGGTGGAGGGCCCAGAATGAGAACTCAAAATGTCCCAGGAATCTTCCATTCCTTTCTTGACACTTCAAAATAACATTGAGCAGCGTTCAGGAGCCTAAAACCCACACTCAAAGGGTGCCTCTCCCCTAGACCTCCTTTTCTTCAAACGCTCCTGCATAGTGCACATGCTGGAGAAAGGTGACCCAAGGGGTTGGAAGGAAACAAGGATGGCAAATTACTCAAAAATAAGAAGCTGGAGGCAACAAGGTCTGGCCTTACACTTCTAGACAGAAAAATGAGGGCAGATAAATCACATTTCACTCCTTTGTTAGATCTAACACAGGATTGGAGGACAGTGGTGCTCTCCCTGGCTGGCAAAATACCTTTCTGAGGAAGCCCCTGGCCTGCATGTTGTAGAGGGCCAGAAGAAGAGTGAAGCAGGGTGTGTGCGCTGCTGTACGGAAACCTGCTCGAAGAATTTGCCTGATGATACTTTTTATCTGGCAGAAAAGTATTTGGGTTTGATCAAAGGATAAACAAATAGCTTTTGACTCCAAGAGCCTGATGTGTGACTTTCATCTCCTACACAGTCAATAAACCTTGAAATGGTTGAGGGAAAAAGACGAACGCCTCATGTCCCAGCATCTGGAAATATTAGTGTAAAAAGGACTGGAATTGAGACAGAAATTCCCGATGGGCCTGTGTCACCTTTTTTTTTTTTTTTTCCCCTTGAGACGTAAATAGCACAAGTAACATGGAAAAGAAGGGGTGGAGAGGGGGACATTTCACAGAGGTCAGAGATTTAATTGAGGTAGATGTATCACCATTTTACAGTGTTGAAACTCTCTCTCTGGACTGAAGGATGGGAGCACTAGTGTTCTGCAGTCTGGGGGGCATACCGGGCTTCCGCAGCAACTTCTGGGCAGTGGGCACATAGGGGAAGGGGCTATGCAGATGTGAGCATAAGGATGAGTGTTGTGTAGCAGGAAAGCTTTTTCTTACTGGGAGAGAAAGGGAAAAAGGTGAACGTCATGGTAAAGACTGCAATTTTTCATATCTTGTGCACTGTGAAACACCTGTGTAAGAATTCTGGGCTCTCAGCGTGCAGCTCCCTCAAGTCTACTGTGTCAGAGGCTCAGGACTGGTCTGCTAGGCACAGAGAAGCACGATGCCAAAACATTAAAGGTGTGAGACATTCAGCTGTGCATGAAGCAGATCACGAGCCTTCAGTGCCCCTTGCTGACACTAAATTGGGATATGATACCTCTGTGATAAATAGCAGCACTGCAAAAAGTAGGGAAGGCAGGTTTCCTATGCAAGTCAAAGAATGAAGGTAATGAGCACCAAACCACTTTAAGATGTGGCTTCCCACAGTCAATGATGCTGGATTTTCTGTCGACACCTCTGGAATTAGAGTCACTTGAGGCCTCTGACTACGTAGAGTGTTTTTGTTGTGGTTTTTTTCTTTTATCCAATGTAAAATTATATGTAAAAGACAGAAGGTTTTAACCTACACGGAGTTTCTCTGGTAGAGGTACAGTTACTGCTGGAAGAGGTTGTGGTTTTTAGCAGCTGCAATTCTCTATCAATTTCTGTATATTAACTTTGCTCTTCTTTCCAAACTTTGATATTTGCCACTCCAGTTCAAAAATGATAAAGGAAAACAAAATCAAACCCCACTACAAAAACTTGAAAAACATTTAGTTTGAAGTTGTATTTACACAATTACATCAAATATGCAAATCCTTTTCCACTCAAAAATTATTGATCTTGAGAACTTCTGCAACTGATTAAGGGTTTTCTTCTTAATCTACTGTATATATTCATATGTGTGCATAGGAATACTCTTATTTCCTCTCACCTTTTTTACTGCTCGTATAAATGAAAACAGATGCAATAATTGACCTGTGTAAATTTTTAAGTCTTACACCTATGAATAGTGGCTTAGGAAAATCAAACAAAAAAAGAGGAAAAAAAAAGAAAAACAACAAAGGAAAACAAATGTAGTCAAGTTTTTTTTTAATTACCAGAGAACGAATAGCATCTAGAAACATAAAAGATAATTTTTATTGTTGTATCATTGAAACTTGAAAAACAACTAAGCAGATGAGATGGAACAATTGACTAACAGGCTGACGACTTTGTGTGACAAGCTATAATGAGGGGGTTACGTCCATACCCATGTACTGAAGACTGAGAACTCAGTCTCCTTAATTGAAACGCTTAATACAAACAAGCCTAATGCCAAAACCACTTGTATTGGTGAAAAATAATTCTTTTAGAGATTTTTATTTTAACTCTCCATTCTTTGTAATATCACTAATTTTCTTTCCCTGCCAGTTTTGTCCTTTCATAATATGATCAACATCAGGACTTTTTATTTTCCTTCTGTTTCGAATTATGCTTACAAATGAATAGGCTTGTTAGCTGGAGCTAACAAACTTTTTTTTCCCCTCAGTCGTTTGATCTCTGAACACCCTATTCCTCTTCACATGTGGAATAGGAGAAATATTGAAGGCAGTGCTTTGCTGTTCACTGGTGGTATGGCCTAATTCTCATCCCCTTAGGGTTTGTCTATATTAGGAAAGGAACCTAATCTTAGGACAAAATTGGCCAGGCTCAGCCTTAAACCTTCAAGTGGAGGGATCTAAGAAGCAAATATGGGGTTTGCTGTCTTCAACTGCTGGGAAAGCTGGGCCCAGGTATCACTCAGGAGGGCTCTGGTCCCAGTGCAGCTCTTCTGAAAAGTAAAACTCTGAAGACTTTAATGTTTCTACCTGTGCCGGAGCTGCAGCTTCCATGATGGACACCGCCTGCCCATGGGAAATGTTGCAGGTTTCTGTAGCATCGTTCTGCCTGGGCTCACGAGCTGCAAAACCTGTGGAGCTGCAGCCTTCCTTCACCTGTGCAGCCTGGCCACCAAGGCGCAGGGGAAAGGGGAGAGCGGCTCATTGCGAGTCCTCCTCTTCTTTCCAACGCTCTGAAGTCACCATAGCAAGATTTAAATGGCAATTATCCCTTTTGTGTTGCACAGAGAAAGAGGTGGTAACACTGAATTCCTGGAGGTAGGCTTAACTCGTAAAGCTCGTGCCTCTGACCTTCCAGTACTGTGCACTGGTTACAGCTCCCAGTAAATCCTCAACAAAACTGCAATGTTATTGCCACGCAGCCTTTAGTCATCATCACTTCCCTGCCCTGGCAAAATGAAAGGAGAGAGAAATAGAAGAGTTAAAGACATTAACGTATGCAAAACAGCATAAAATATTTCCTTTTATGTATCTGAACAGTAGTGGTTACTTACAGTGAGAATGACCAGATCTAAAATAAAAGTCTGAAAGAACTTTTCTACCACCATTTTTAGAAGATTCGATCTCAGGAATCAATTTACTTCATGCTCTTCCTGGTTTAATAACTACCTACACTAACTGATGTGTGTACCTGTGGCTCCAGGAAACATTAGAGTAACCTGCCTTACAGTATTCTGTATGTCTCCTGAAAAGAAAAGGCAGTAAAGTAAAAAGCAGTCAGGTGATCCTCCATTATCTAGGACAATCTCTTCTGTTACAGATATTTACACAAGTAATATGCAATATTTTTGGAGTTGGTTAATGTTTGATTACTAAAGTCATATGTAGACACCTGAGAGAGTGGCTTGGGTTTGACTGCTGCTTCAGCTTCCGTGGCTTTCCAAGTGCACGGGGTTTCTGTATGAAGTGTTGCTTCCTTAAGTTTGAAACCAAATCTTCCATGCAAGCACCTGGATGCAGATTTACATTAATCTGAAAATTCTGACCTCTGCTTTCTAAATATCTGGGTCTTTATTTATGACTAGGTTTAGTTATAATCCAGTTTTCAATTACTTTGTCAGCCATAAACTGTCTACCTTTATTGAATTTCAACTCAATATAATTTATTTTTCATCTCATATTCCAGGTTGCTAGTTATTTTTTTGCATGTGTGCTTTATCTTACTTTGCTGCCATAAAACAGTCTCAGTGCTAGCACTAGCAGCTCGGCTGGCAGTGACGAGTATGCGCTGCCATTCATAAATGGACCATGGCTGTGAGAAGAGGGGTGCATCAGAAGAAAGCAAGCTGTGCTCAATGGCAAGAAATAGATACATATATAAACAAAGACATTTTTAAAATGCTTCTTGTTTCAGGATCACTCTGATAGTCTGTTGTACACACAATTTGAGTATTTTTATAATATGTCATTAAGTTTTACATAAACCTCAAAAAAAGCCGTTGCTAGCCATGAGCAGCAGTCCTGTGCAGGGACCAGTAAGCTGACACCACCAGCAACATATGTCAGGAGCACATGTGGTCTCCTACTGCACCAGCTTTTATTCACTCACAAACACTTGCAAAGGGGTGTGTTGGTGAAGTCTCCTCTCCCTGAGCTCTCCTCCTTTCACAAATTTGGTAGTTTTGTTCATCACTTCTTATTGTTAATCTGTCTTGAGACACATGAACAACTGTAATGGTCCTGTTACATAAAGCAGAAAGGTTCTTTGGAAGAAAAAAAAATTATTTTATTTCCCAGTGTTTGTTCACTGTGAGGACAAAAGGCTGACTGCACGGCAATTTAAGTTAAAGCTATCTTTTCAGTTAAAAAACCCAAATATTCAAATGACAATACAAATCCAATTGTTCTTTCAAACAATAAGTATGTTTTTGAATGAAATTGTATTTAGACTCCAAGAAAGTTATAACTAAATTACAATTTTTGAATGAAAACATTTCTAATGCAAAAGCTGACCAAACTTCAGTGATAAACTTCTTTCCTAATGTCTTTATCACATTCCTACAATATTACTTACAGGTGTCTAGGAATATAAACCACTCTCTTGCACAGCTATATTACAGCCATCAGTCTTTTTTTGGTTGTTTCCATATGTTGCGCTGTAGCACCTTAGGATATCTCTGCTGGAGCTGTATCTAAGATCTAAGTCTTTATAGATTATGTAAGTGTCATCTATATTGGAACCAGAATTAAGAATGTGGTTGGGCTGCAGAGTGGGATGTGCTCAGGAACAACTGACATTGCAGTTATGGTGTACTGCTGAACTGGGAAAAAGCAGCAGCTACAAGGTCTGTTTCTTTTTGCTCACACGAAAACCATATGAACTGAACTTCTGCAGAAACTGGCATTTTTGGTTCCTCTTGTAGTGCAGGTGCATGGATTGGCACTTTCTTCTAAGCCACATCTAAAGGAAAATCTTGGCTCATAATGAATATGCCAAATTATTAAATTTTATAATGGACTTAAAATATGCATAACGACTAACTCCCACCTAGGCATATGTAAAAATGCCATCATATTCTAGCACCAGCCTTGATTTTGCCATGACAGGCACTACAGAACAAACGAGGTCACCCCATTCCCATGCAAAAAAATTCCTGCACGTAGGCTCTGGAGCTGAAGGTGCTCACTCTCGTGCATGGGAGGGGTTTGTGTATGTGTGTGTGTGTGCCTGCACAGTGTGGGCAACACACCATATCCTGATGTGGGGTAGAGTTGGGTGAAGCGTGATGATGATGCCGAATGAAGGATGGATGACTTTCCTCCTCACCGTTCTTGTGCTATGTGCTGCTGCGTGACTTCCCACCTTGGAAGGCTCTACTTCCTTTCACAGACAGATGAAAAACATGAGGTTAACAATACCAAACAATTGAAAGATTGATTAGGCAGAAATACTTCAATGACTACATAGTTCAGATGAAGGAAAAGAGAGAGAGGAGAGTTTGATAAAACTTGCTTATGGAGGAGACGAGCTGAAGCTTGTTAGATAAGCTCCAAGCAGACAAAGCAGCACGGCTTGCCTGCATTACCTGAAAGGTGGTGTGAGAAAAGCTATTGTGGACTTGTTGCAGCTCGCAAGGGCTGCGCAGAATTGCAATTGACTGTAGTTGGATTTGCCAGAGGGACTGCAAGAATAGGCATAATCCTGGTAGCTGTGAACAT
Source organism: Tauraco erythrolophus (assembly GCF_009769465.1). Lineage (NCBI taxonomy): Eukaryota > Metazoa > Chordata > Aves > Musophagiformes > Musophagidae > Tauraco > Tauraco erythrolophus. The sequence goes on along the minus strand of NC_141465.1, from coordinate 67,011,044 downwards.
GAAGGAGGGTGTCGGGTTAGAGTGTTGACCATTTAGTAAATTTCCTCTGTTGCCCAGCCACGATAAGTATATAGGTCAAGACCGAGGGTGATTCACTTCAGTTGTGTGAAGAATTGCTGAAAATTTAACAAATTACCTGTCTTTAATCTCCACTACCTGCAGATGACATCTTCAACTCCTGACACCTAGATGCTCTACTGCTATATTGCAGTTTCTGGAGCTCATAACTAATTCCTCTTAGAAGGAAGTCTGTCACAGAGAGGGGAGCAGAGGCAAGACTGATGTAAGCTGCCTGTCATTTACATAATATGAAAAGCACCTCAATTAACAAATTAGTGTATTTAAAACTTTATTAAAACACTTCTTCAGTTTGGAAAAAAACCTGATTTTAATAAATAAATCCATTTCCTTCCAACAAATGAGGTTTGAAAGAAGTTTTACCATTGTTAAAGAAAATTTCTTTGGAAGACATCTGCAACTCATACTTTGTGGCCACTTTAAGAGTGCAGGTTTCTCATTCACTACATGGAACCACATTTTATGTTAGGTAATACTTCTTTTTTCTTTTTTGAAAACATTTCTCTTAATTTGAAGAACATGTATATTGCTTTGTTCTTAACCACGAAACATTTCTCAGACCGTTCCAGACCACTTAATTTCCTGTCAAGGTTACCTGGTGGGTTTAATTTCATGTGATATTTACTAGGTCAAAAGAACGGCACGGTTAGTTCTCAGCTACTCTAGTTACCAAACTAGCTTGTGGAGCCATGTTCTGTGTGCACCTTACCAGGTGACTGGGACAGTCTTTTGCCTTTAGGTCTGCTGAATTCAGTTCTCAGTGGACCGTTTCCGTAGACAGTTAATACAAAGCAGGAAAGGTTTCATACCCCCTCCAAGACAGAAGATGTTTTTCACTGTCTGTTGATAGTAGCTGTTTGCATTACCTGCTTACCAATGATATTAAAGATTATTTGAGAATGTTTTCTCCCAACTCTAATGGTTTATTCTGTTTTGGACTGCTATGCCAACACCATCCTATATAGGTCCCATCAGCAGCCTTATTCCCAATAATATCCAGTATTGCCTGGTATTGTCAAAATATGTTAACTTATGACTTGGTTTACTGCTTTGAAAACTTCGTGTATGACACCATCTGAAAGATTACTACTAACTTTTAAACTTAACCACAGAATTTAGACATGGAAAACCCCTATTGGACAATCTCACGCCTCTGCCTGCATTGAGTATTCCTTTAAGTTATTAATTTCACTGTTTTTGTGGATTTTCCCCCTCCCTAGAATATAGATTTGGACTGGCAGGGGAATTATAAGAAATGTGCTGCCCAGCTGGATTACAGGATATTCTATTATTCCCTTTTATGGCAGTACAGCTCCATGGAACAGAAAAGCATTCAGCACTATTATTTGTCACCTTTCTTAGGTTTTCTTGTGGGGTCATGAAGGTTTGCATACTATCAGAGTTTCACAGTGGTTCTGCTAGTGAAGGATGCATATGAGAAGCACTAATTTGGTGAATCTACCGTCTGGGACTTGGGGTCTGCACTTGTAAATAATGGAGTGGGGGTTGTAAATGGTTTGAGTCATCAACTGGATCTTGGAAGACTTTCTGCTACCCAGGACAGATCTGTAATATGGGAATCTCTATATAACAGTTGGCCCTGTGTGTGTGTCTAAAGATGCTTGGCTTTCTTCTAAGTTCATAACTGTTCAGAGCTTTGACTTTTTCCCCTTCCTCTAGACGCTGTGCAAAAATGTACTCTGTAACATAATTAAGACAGGCTGAGAAAGTTGGGGCTGTTCAGCCTGCAGAAGAGAAGGCTCTGGGGAGACCTTCCAGCAGCCTTCCAGTACCTAAAGGGACCTACAAGAAAGCTGGAGAGAGACTTTTTACAAGGGCGTGTAGTGATGGGACAAGGGGCAATGGCTTTAAACTGAAAGAGGGCAGATTTAGATTAGATATAAGGAAGAACTGCTTCACTCTGAGGGTAGTGAGGCACTGGAATAGGTTGGAACTAGGTGATCTTTAAGGTCCCTTCCAACCCAAACCATTCTATGATCCTATGATTTTATGATTTTCAACATGATAGAAATACAATCAAGCTAAGCAAAGGCTCTGTTTACTTGGGCCAAGCTATTGCTTCGACTGAAGGAAGTAACTGTGGAAGTTTATGGCATTTCTGTTTATATTGCAGGTGCGGGGGCTACCTCTGGCATTTCAGCCATTTTCCCAAGTACCTCTGGCACAAGCACTTTCTCGCCTTACCAGCATGCTCACAAAGGTAAGAATGCATTCACAGATTTAATTTAGCAGCTGTTTGCTTTGAAAATAGCATCAATAAAATGCAGCCAAACTAAGCATATCTATCATGACTTTCATTGCCACTATTTCCAGATTTTTAAAACTATTAAAAATAATGCAGAATGAATTTTTATTTCTTGGTTAATCAGCACCACTGTTTTAGTCAGATGGACTTAAAATGGGTTTGAACTGTACTTAGTAGTCAGCAATAAATTTAGCTTGTTATTTGTAGCCATACAGAAATGGCACTGTGCCTCAGCAAAGCTTACCTCAGACTGGTGAAAATAATTTAATGCAAAAATATGGCCAGTCTCTTATTGAGCTAACATAAACAGTTCTCCAGCATGATTATTAGGTTTTAAAAATATGTGAACTTCAGAAGACACAACAGGGAAAATGCAGTTAATGAGGTACTGACAATGCACATCTTCCTGGTATTGTCTGGAAACATGATTGTGAGGATTGTGTTTTCAGAAAAATTAAAGTTTTCATGCATTTTAGCATATCTGTCATTTTCTGCATCCTTTTGTGGCTTTTCAGTTCTAGTCTTTTGCATCCAAATTCTGCTTCTGAATACCTTTTAATATACATAATTTCAAATTCACCTTCTAGCCATGCTGCATTTTAAGTCTTAGTTAGAAAAACATCAGTCTTCCATATATGCATTGTGTTCTCCTTTTTACTGCAAAGTTTTTGAGGCAGCCATGGTTATCAGTAGTCATTTTAACTCTCCTCTGAATTGGTGTTGTTTTTTTTTTTTTCCTATTCAATGTATTTCACAGAATACAGTGTTAGGAAAGTTGCTACTCTTGCTTACATATAGCTTCCTGTATTATTAACAGATAATATAATTTCCTACACCTTTGTATCTGATGGATCATGTCATCAAATATTTTTATGAATACTGTTAACTGGTTATTGCAGCATAAATGTAATGTTTTTGAAAAGCTGTTAATTTTCCTTTGAGGTATAACACTAAGTTTTTCAATGCTTAACAAGTAACCAGGAGTCAGATCAACTAAACGAGTATGGAAAATGTAAGTGTAGAGCAGACTGCTAGCTGTTAACTATTCTCTGATCCTGAGTTGCTCCTTTATGAAAATATTTTTGTGTTTATTTCAGCAGATCTTTCAGGACAAGGACATCTGGCTACAGCTCTTATAATCGCAATGTCTACCATCTTTATAATGGCTATTGCCATTGTCCTCATCATCATGTTTTACATTGTGAAAACAAAACCTTCTGCTCAAGGTAATGTTCAGCACATTAAATTCTATCTGAAAATGCTATTTTTACATAGCATCTGAGAATAATTAATATTATATTTTTATATTCTAGCCTGTTGCAAGAGCCACTCAGTAAAAAATGTCGAAGCTCAGGCTAACACACAAGAAGAGAAGAAAGAAGTGCAAGGTATAAGTTGCTTTAGTTTTGCTTTTTCTATCCAAGACAACATTGAGCTTAAATATTCTTAATGCATTTCTCTTAATTACAATTTTTCCTTTGAATCGTATAAAATCCACATCAGTTTACTAAAGAATTGTGTATAATAGTATTTCTACTTCCAGAATGTCACTTAATCCTCCAATATCAATCCAAAAGGTAGCAGAGAGATTTTTGTTTGCAGTAAGGTTGCCAGCAGAAGCAGCTCTTGAGACAAAACACTCATTTGGAAGCTCATTGCCAATTTAAATTTCTCTAATTGTTGATCTACAGATAATGTTGTGATATTCTCTGAGAAAGAAGAGTTTGAAAAACTTACAGCAACTCCAGCTAAGGCTGTTAAAAGGTGAGTGAAAAATAAACATACGTCCAGTTTGCCTGAAGTGGGGAAGGAACTTGGTCACCAAGAGTCCTGGTCCAGAGGAATATATGAAGAACAAAATAGAAGTAATTAGCACCAAGATTTTCAAGTCTATCAGACCAAGGAATAACTTGTCAAGGGGAAAGTTGCAGCTGTTAGAGTTTCTAGCAGAGCTAAGGTGACAACACCCACCTTATCTTAAAACCTTCCCTTGAGCTCTAAGTGCTCCAGGTCACAGCCCACTCAGAGCCCTGTGCTGCCCTGTGCTTTCAGCCTTTTTACAGTGAGGACTGGGATTAGATGAGTATGCTCATAGTTTGCTGCAGCAGGGAAAAGACTAGATACCTTAGCAGGCTTTTCCTTCTCCAGTTTCTAAGACAGGATGACAGACGTTACTGAAGAGAAACCTGTGTCCTCCCCACTCCCTCTGTGACCAGTTCATCAGCTCTTAGGGCTCCATCTCCTCTTTTGAGAGGTCCATTTTTTGGCATCTGAGTGCTGCTCTCACATACCTGCCCTGAGTAAGGTTTCCCTTCACTTTCAGGCTGGAGGAGCAAAAATAGCTGTTCTGGGTCTTAAGGAAACCCCTTGTCCATCCGTTGCGTCATCTGGGTGGCATGGTGTGATATTTTCCTCACCTTGTGTCTGCCTGGTGGCCAGACCCAGCTGGGTAGCACGATTAAGGTGGGCTAAACATTGTCCTAGTGGAAAAATCCCTCTGTAAAAGAATTCTTGAAAGATACGCATGACTCTGTAACTTGGTGGGCATTGTACATACACCCTAGGCAGGCGGATGCAGTTGCATTCACAGGATTTCAGAGGAGAGGCATTTTAAAAAATGGAAAACACTTTTATTCCATTACTCTAGGATAGCAAAAAGGAGATGATTTGAGCCAACTCATGAGAGACTTCACTAAGATAACTGTATCCCTCATTTTACAGTGAAAATGATGCATCTTCCGAGAATGAACGACTTTTAAGTCGTAGTATGGATAGTGATGAAGAAGCTGCAGTCGACAAGCAAGCAATGCCAGAGAGATGCTTGTTATCCTTAGTGCATTTGGCCAGAGATAAATCTTCTACAAGCAATAAATCAACTGGGGTAAGGCTATTTTGAAATTTAAAAATTGAGAGGATCTTTCTGTGTTGTTTTGTGTTTTGTTTTTTTTTTTAAGAAAATGATGTACAAACTATCACTTCCCCAAAATGCATTATAGCACAGACCAAACTAATTTACAAGAGCTTCTCCAGACAAATTTATTACAGAATCTCCTTTGCATAATGGCACATATATATATATATATATGGGTTGGCCAGGGCTGAAAACCAAATTTCCTACAAGAATAATAACTTTGCTTTTTTGAGTATTATATTTTATAGTCTAAAGAAAGAAAAAACAAATAACAGCAAAAGCTCAATATAACTAATGCTAGTATAACTAACCCTGTTGCTACATCTACCACGGAAAATCCAAGACAGAAATGCAGTGCAACAGCATGGCTGGCTTCATACGGCAGCGTAGCATCTGGGTGCCTTGACCCGGTAGCATCGGTGTTTCCATGCCACAGACTTTTCAATAATATCTGGTGTTGTGCTTGGTTTTCATGTATAATTTTGAAAAACACACACGTGCTTTGAAGATCACTTCTGTGCTCTGAAGGACACTGTAAATCCACTGTTTGTTTGGCTGTGGAAGGCCTTCACTTCTTCCTGCTGAGCGTGTACCGCTCAGGGTGTTTTATCTCACTTGGAGTATTTCAAGGCATATTTAAGGCCACACTTCACCCACACAACTTTTTAGTTTATATTGACATGAAACTATCCTTAAAAAGAAAGTGTCTGCTCAGGTATTTTTTATGGTTTTGGTACTTAAAAAATAATTTTAAAATGGCAATACCTAGGACGAAATCACATCATTAATATCAAACATCATGTAGCTTTTAAGAATAAAAAGGTTTGAAAATGCATCTTGTCATGTTTTAAATTGTTGGGATGGTTCAGATCAAACTTTTTAAAATAGCTTATTTTTCAGCTGAGACCAGAGACACAAAGTCCCAGCATAAGAGAAATGTTTTTCTAGTTCTAGACAGTTACGACCATCTGAAAATACTCCAATGCTCACATTTTAAAATTCAATTTTCTGAAGTCTCTCTAAGTATCCAACTTTAAATATCCATACTCCTGTATGCACTGGCTTGAAATAGGACAATACAGGTGGCGTATGCATGAAATCAGAACGTTTAATAAGAAGTGGCTTACCTTCTAAAGACCATATATAGTAGATACATTTGTCACAGTGATTTAGATAGATAGCTCGTAAGCACATCTGAAGCGTGAACTACTTCTTTCAGACCTTCTATTCTAACATGCTGCTCATGGACTGAAGCCTGCTGATGAGGCTGAAGACAGAGTTTTCAATGAAAGTGCAGACTGCCTCAAGATCCTCTGCTCCATACATAAGATTTCACAATTAAGGCAGTTGCCAGAAGTTGGAAAAGAAGTAATTTGCTTCAGGCTGGAGATTAAATAACATTTCCAGTACAGGAAAGAGTATTAAGTAGCTGTTGAATGAGGGTAAAGAAAGTTGAACACCTGCTCTTATCCAAGTCTGCTCCTTCCTCGTTAAAACAAAAACCATTATGCAATGAGCTACCACGTGGAGGATCAACAGGCTCAACTTTACCCGGTCACTTTCAGCATAGGCTTTATAAATCTCCCATCTCCTGCCTCTGGTAGAAAGAGCATCCTGCATAATTCTGCATGGGCATGGAATTATTTAACCTCCCTCTTTACCCTAAAAATGAAAGGAGAACGAAAATATGCATCCAATAGCTTGCTTAGGAGAAGTTTTAATAAATCCCATTAAAAGAAAATTTCCTGTTTGCAAGGTTCTGAAACAGCTAATCCAAGCCTACGACAGCAACACCACCGATTAAGCACATGTAAATTATACCAGGAATATGTGAACGACACCAGTGTCTGCATGGCATTGCCCTGCGATACAACACGTTTGCACAGCACCTACACCTGTGAGACAGGCTGCGTTCCAGTGGTGTGGCCACTCTGTGCTTGCCAGATGCAAGTCTGTTAATCCAAGTGCCTTGCCCTTTAGGGCCCAAATAAAATAAGGAAAATCTTTCCACAAAGCAAAATAGTGAAAGCAGAGCTTTTTTCTAGCCTGGTTTGCAGTGGAAAGCGGCAAATTTGTGGAGATAATGCTCGAGTCCTATGAAAAAGACAGCTTTTCAGAAAGCTCAGTCCTAATGAGAGCTGCCAGAGAGATGACAATTCCAGGCCCTGAGAACTCGTGACACTTTGACATTTGTTTTCACTCCACATTGAATCCAAACCCAAACCTTGAGAATATTTTTGCTAGATGAAATTATATCGAAATGTCAATTTTCAGCTTGGAAAATGTCAGGTTTTCAGTCTGAGTTTCTTTCTTGTCGAGTACCCTGGACCTCAGATTTTCCCTGCCCAAAGCTCCATCTATTTTTTTTTTTCAATCTATCTGTAAAATATTTCAGATTCGACTAGGCAATACATCATGGAAAAAAAAAATCAGTTAATTAGTAATGCACTAGGCAGTTCTATGTCAAATGACTGAAAGGAAGATCCCCTCCTCTACAATCCTCTTAGGGTACTAGAAAAAGGCAATTTCAGTCTGAATTTAATTCCCTGTGGCCAGTCCTGCCCTGGTTTACTGGGACATGCGTGCATTAATTGCCCACAGGCGTGGTATTGACTTTGTCCTCATTGTCAGGAGTTTGTTTCGGTCTGAAAGAGAAATAAAATATACAAACACTTGGAGCAGCAAAGTAATTGATCTAAAAAAAAGCTAGAAGATGGAAAGAAACATCTCTAGCAATGGAAAGTGAAATCAGAAATAGGTTTATGCTTCACAGAATAATTGCTGTGTCCTTTTCTGTCAGTCTTCAAAGGGGACCCTTGAGGACATTATGTGATAACCCCTAGCACCATGAAATTAGGATCTTCCACAGGTTTTCCACTGCTGTCTGCTAATTGTTTACTCCCATGACTGAAAAATTAACAAAATCAAAATCTTCTCATTTAGATTCAAAGTCGAAGGAAAAAGATACTTGACGTGTACGCTAACGTATGCGACGTTGCGGAAGGTGAGTGTACAAAACTTGCACCCATACTAACAGCATAAAATTAGATCGCAAGTATTTGCTATAAAATAAGAAAGGCCTCTGCCTCCCTATGGAAAGGAGAAAGTCCCAGTCCAGAAAAGACACTCTGTAGACAGATTTATAGTCACTTACCAGGAAGCCCCATGGTTCCCTGACCTCAGAACTGTCCAGGCTGGGCTTGGGCTGGAGCACACCCCAGCTTCTCTCAGGCGTGTGCATGGGCTTCTTTCCTATGGAGAGCAGGGAGGGTAGTGATGGGTTGTGCTGGGACTCGCACACAGACCAAGTTGTGGAGAAGCACTCTCGCATGCCCTTTCTGGAAGAAGCCTGTTTGATTTATTTGTTTAGTCCCTTGGATAACAGCAATTAGTTCCAAATAGGAAAGTGTGATTTGATGAGAGTCAGGACTGTATTTCAGACACAAGTCTCAACCTACTCTGCTTCTCTGAATGCTGTTCCATTTCTCACGACAAAAAGTGGTTTCCAAGTCAGTTAGTGTTTTAAGCCTCTTTACTACTTGACTGTCTGGACTGTTTTTGCAGAAGAGACATGAATTAATTTCCCTGCAGAAGAGAAGACATGATTGCATTTACTGCACACGCACTAGCACACAAAGTGTATGCTTTCAAGTTTTCTCTGGTTCAGGAAGCTCTATCTCCCACCAAATAAGTGCTATTGAGTATGAAGCAGGAAAACTACAGAAGCAAAAGACTGGTTTTGGAAAAACGAAGCTGCTGATTCTCTATTCTGTGAGCATGAATACATAGAAAAACTGTCCAGGAAAAAATAGCCTTTTCCCCCCAGGGTGAATATTAAATCCTCTCTAGAGATTCAGTGATAGTAATGACAATCGAGCACTTGCAGGGACTTTTATGCTTGCAAGCATCTGGCATTGTTGCTTCACCTCACTCCTCACATTCCTACAAGAGCAACTTTCAATTACAGAGATGTTACAGCAGCTGCTGGTGACAGACTCAGGGAAGGGTCAGAGCTGTCTCTCGAGCGCAAACACTGTGCCTGACGTGCAGAGATGCATTAATGGAGCTGCTCACTAGGGTTATGGTTGCAATATACTTTTTCTAACAGCTAGTAAATTGTTGAAGGAAGGGACAGCGTCATGGGAAGTCATACGACCCATCTAGTACTTCTTTCCCAGACAACTTTTTACCCTAGATATTATACCTACTGTCACTAGGAAGAAGTAATTTGGTAATATGCAGTAATAATTTTGGAGCTAGACATGGACCATCACTTAAAGACTTTAGCTGTACTTATTGCCAATGGTATATACTGTTATACTTTAATAAATGTCTTGAATAGTCAAGACTCGTGTACAGAGCCATCTGACAATGAACACCTCACTTCTTTGCAGGTCTGAGCCCTACGGAGCTGCCATTTGATTGCCTGGAGAAGACCAGCCGAATGCTCAGCTCGACCTACAACACAGAAAAAGCCATAGTGAAAACATGGCGTCACCTCGCCGAGAGCTTTGGACTGAAGAGAGATGAGATCGGTGGCATGACAGACGGCATGCAGCTATTCGATCGCATCAGCACCGCAGGTTACAGCATCCCAGAACTGCTAACCAAACTGGTGCAAATTGAGCGGTTGGATGCTGTCGAATCCTTGTGCGCGGATATTCTGGAGTGGGCCCAAGCAATGCCTGCTCCTGAACCAGCAGGGACATCCTGACGTGCCTGCCTGGCATCCGCACTTCCACATCACCCACAGGAACCACAATTCCAGCAAGAACCGAGTCAAAAGACATTGGACAAAAGACCATTGATGTTTCTTCTACATCATCGCTCGCGGTAACCAACAGGAAGCTCTTCTCTTCGACTTCTAAAAGAAGTGAAGTTACACATCTACCAAAACAAGAGCAGAAATCTCCCAAGGAGCTTGGTATGAAACGTGTCATTAAACAATGAAACGTGTCATTAAACAAAATGATCACGTTACTGATAATAAGCGGACACGCAAACGTCCATTTTTCGGTCTGTGTACAAGTACACGTGCAGATAACCCTGCTGACACCCGTCCTGCCTGGCCTTCGAGAAAACTATTGAATTGCTCTCTGGAAATATTCCTGTCTCTTAGGGCTTTGTTCAACGGTTTAATAGTTACAGTCAAAAGCAGCACCACAGCTACAGTATCAATTAATACACATTAGGCACGTACGTCTCTATTGGCTCTAACACATTTAATATGTAACCAGTTTCATTTTCTATACTTACTATGGGTCTGTTGCATCTAGAAGTATGTGCATAGGGGTATATACACACAGTCCTCAGATCAACTAGCTATACTATATGAAAAAAGAGTCAACATAACTTACAGATTGAAGTGCTTCAAAACGCTGTACATAAATGCAAATAAATGCACTCTTGGTCCATACTGACATTTCACAAATGGTAAATTCAGACTGCTGACTTGCTCAGGACAAGCTGGTCAGCAAGTGGGTAGCAAAAGTTGGCAGTCGCTCCTTGTAAGTTGAGAGCAACAAGCTCTTCTTTTCCTTGCCGTTACAAAAAAACAAGCAACGAAAACAACTCGTCTGCTACCATGAAAGACGTGTTTTTTCAGTAGTGACATCTATAGATCAAATCATATTCCAAGCAGAGGAATTTGAGACAACAGTGGTACATGTTTGACACTAAGAGCAAAAAGAGTAGGTTTCTTTAGAGACACTTGAAATGTAGAAGAACAACAGTTTTTTTTAAATGCCGTGCTCTTGCAAATGTAGACCGTGAGCACAAAGTCCACAGGTGAAAACCAACGCCTCTGGAAGATAAAGCCTTATTATGAATTTGTGTACAACAAAATTTGACCTTATTTTTTCCGTTTAACCTCTGATTTTCCCATTTAAAAGCTCTCCCAAAGTTCTACAGACCACAAATCAGTAGCTGTTACCAAACCCATTTGATAATTTATAGTTAAAATGATGGCAGATTTCAACAAGTGCAACCACTAAATTAAGAGACATGTCAGTTACAAAGCAATACTTTTTAAATTCCAAAATGCATGACTGAACAAAATGCTTTAAAAATATTAACTGTAACCCTGAAGTGAACAACCAGTATTCCATCAGTTAGGAACTAGATCTTATCTACGATAGTATCATAATTGTGCAGAACATTTAGTATCACCCTTTAACATCTATATTTACTATCTTTTCAGCACTTGATTTGTATAGCAGAGGAAGTACATACTGCAATATAAAAACCTATCCTTCTCGTTAGTCTTCTTCCACCATTTCTTTCGTATCATAACACGTTCTTCATTCATTTGCATATGCCAAATTTGATGAGAATTTTGACTGTTCTTTTAAAGGAAGCAGCAAGCTGCATTTATTTGAACATTTAACTAGCTAATTAATGTTTAATTTAAAGGTGAAATTCGTGCTGTCTTGAAATCAATGACAAACTAATGCAGATTTCAACAGGCTTCAATAAGATTTCTAGATTTCCTGACAACTCAGAAATCTTCAACAAGATTTTCAAGACCTTGAATTTAAAGTTTGGGACTATTGCTACTAAATAAAAAAGGGAAAGGGGAAAAAAAAAGAAAATGGGAAGATTCTACTTTTTCTTGTGCCAGTGTGTAACTACAGTGTTATTCAGTGGACTGCCTGTTATATTTCATGTTTCATTTAATAGTACACACCCTTTATTTGTTTAAAAGAAGATACAGAAATCCTCTTTTATATGTTTATTGGGCCTTGAAAAGTTAGGGTCTTGAAATCAATGGTGCCAATGTGAACACAGACTATTTAACATTATTTTATTTAGAATACAGTATTTTTATCGTTACACAAGAGATGTACAGGAATGAAAAAATTTCTTGTAGATCTTGCCAAAGCTTACTTTCTAATAATTTTGTTTAATGCTGTATATATAACTTATTATATTGTAAAATATGAACATAAAATATGCTAATAAAAGAAGTCAAACACGGTTGTATTTGTAGCCATTTCTTTGATTAAATCATATATTGCGTTATAAATCTGTAATTAAATGAGTCAGCCAGGGGCTAGCAGGCGCATTCCTGTGGTATGGGAGTGTCTGGGTAACATACATAAAGGAATCTTTGCATTCCCGTAGGATACTGCTTCTCTGCATCGCTCTTTGGAAACTTTTGAAGCAGAAACTGTTCTTCCTTTGTCAATATTGTTTTGGTTCAACGATTCCCCTTGTAGGTACTATGAAAACGCCAAACTCCTAGCAAGTCCTTGGAGAAACTGTAAGTTATTACACGTGTACTGAGAGCTGGTACAGACTGTGAGACTGGTGAATTACATCTCACAGTAGCAATACTCTCTCATTAACATGTTTTCATTTTGCACTCCTAAATTAGCAGTACCACACCACATTATCAGAGATCTTAACTGGAAGCTTTCACTGCATGACAGGATAATTATGTTTATCCAATCTTAGGCTGCACTGGTGAGACCACCAGCAGAACCACTAGCTTCCACAAGAAAACAGGGCACTGAGTTGCATTTGCCCCAGACCCTGGTGACTAAGCTAAGGCTTCTGGAGTATTTCATACAGATCAAACGTTTTCTAAACGGAAGAAACACTGTCCTACTTTAAAAAAGTTCAGGATTTTCTTTGCTGAGATTCCTTTGTTGGCTTCAGCACAATGACTACGTTCTTGTTCCATCAACAATTAAAGGAGAGAAAGACTCCAGAAACTGCAACAAAAGCTTTGAGTTTGCCAGATGGTTGGGAGGAACCGATGTTCTGAGTTTCACTTTACTGTCTTTGACTCCCTGCGCTGTATGTGCAGGAGGTAACACAGCGCAAAATACGCTCCCACAGGCGTTGTTGCATCTAAACACATCACTGTCTGAAAGGCTTGAGCGTTCTCTGCTTTAACATGCTTATGAACAATGACCCAAAGGAGAAGCTTTGGCGTCTTAGGTTTAACTTGGCAAAGCACAAACTCAGATCTGAGTAAAATACCCATGACCTTCCATTGTGCAAAATGATGAAACGAAACACAGAAACATCAAAAACAAACCGCCTGAGAGCTTCGGTGGGAAGTTGTCCTCTTTGTTTCAATTTTTTCTTCTCTTTTTTTTCAATTTCTCATTCATGTGCAGTGCTTCCAGCACACTGGGATGTACCTGTGCAAATACAGGTGCCTTCAGTGAGATGCATCTTACACTAAAGCAGACATCTAAAATAATCAAGATGGGTTGCATCCTCAAACAAAAAGCTATAGTGTCTCTAGACTATAAAGACAATCTGGAGTGACAAGCTTTGATGTAAACATTTATTCTACTGATGTCAAAGGTTGGATGAGCTGGATCTTACCAGGTAACCAATGTATTTCAGGTGTGACTAAATTTCAGCTCAGTAACATCTGTGAAATACCTGCAGCCAGCAAGTGTAGAATGGAGATGAGCATGAAACTATTATAAATGATGTTATTTAGTGTTCAGTTTTGAGGAATTATTGTATCAGATGAATGCTCAATGTGTACTTAAGGTTAATTTCTCTGGCATTGTGTAATAATGTTCTTAGTATTTACAGTAAATTTGGTTCATATAAGGTTAGCATAAAGTTATGATTGACTCTGCTATCCTAAATATGATAAGGAATTTGCAACAAGAAGTTAAATAGACGTTTCCGAATTTTCATTGCAAGAGCGTTTTAAGATTTTAACCTGTTGCGGTGACTTCACCTCAAATGTAAACACGTTTCTTACCACACAATCTTGAACCAAATTGACTTCAATGATCCAAACTCTGAATAAAACATGACCTCCCTTGCTTAGAAGTGGCTCTTCACCACTCTGGCAAGCAGCTGATCAACTACGGACCGTCTTCTTCAGAGCAAAATATCAATCCTGGTTTTGATGTGGAGAAGCCAATTTGTATTTTTGCTTTTAGAAAAGATTTTTTTGTCAGCTCCTGACAAGCGCTTCTTTAATGAACACTCATTATCTTGGTCTCAGCTTTTTAACCTATGCTTAAAGAGGAGACTGAACGGGAAAAAAATGGTTAGTTACTTTAGTGTATGTGCTCAGATGCAGTGATTTTTAACTTGGCTAACCCATAAAATGTCTTTACAGTTACAAAGCCACTTTGATCATCCCTGGAAGTTTGTTGTCTTACTCATCACAGCAAATGCCACACAGTCTAGGTGTCCTCGCGATAAAAAAAAATACAATTAAAAAGTCACATTACAGTAGAATATTATATTTCTTTAAAAGGCTGCCTTTTCACAGCAGAGTGGAAAGGCTATTGTTTTACCTTGTCCTGATTGCCACAAACAGTCTCAGGTGTTTCCTCTGGACAGAGGAAAAATTGTGCCTTCTTTCAGAGCAAAGAAGCATGCCAGCAGCAAGAGGGGCTCCAAGAAGGCAAGGTGGGAAAATGCCGGGAGGGAAAGTGAGAAAGCATAGACTCCACAGCACAGCAGGGAATGGGAGACCACAGGTAAGGGCAGGTACAGGGAAAGGCCTTGAATAGTTGTGATTTAAAGGTGAGTATTTCTGGGAATTAGAGAAGATGCACAGAGTTCACTGCAAATACAAAATTCTTAGAGGTGGAATAAAAAATAACACCCACTTCCTAAGAAAATGAGCGTGTCAGGGACAAAATTATCAACGAGATCCTTCATTTCCTTTTTTAATGTGCAATTTTTTTTTTCGTTAAAGCTAATTGTTCTTTTTTATACTCTGATAAAACCCAGCTTTTGAGTCAAAAAGACCCTTTAAGTCCTTGGAAATTCTTGCTTAAAATAAAAGACTTAGCTTCATACAAAACTATGGTCAACTCAAGGTTTTGCTGCAAGGACATCTACAGCCCATGTCATGGACACTGTAAAAACAGTGTTAGAGCTTTTTTCTCTTGTTTTATATCGGTAGCCCTACCAAGGAGAGCATTTAACTGCATGTCTACAGATAAACCTTCTCTTCCCAACACCATCAATAGCCTTTTGGGTGACTTTGTGGAAAGTTCCTACCAGGCAAGAGCAATGCTTACTACAAGACCTTTCTCACCTAATCCCAGCTTCGTAGCCTGACCATTATCGTCCCAGTACTTCCTTTGAGAAACTTGCAGGACTTTGCAGGCTCTCTCTGATCTTAGGTTGCAGTCAGGAACTGCCCTCTGCATAGCGTTTGATATCTGATGGTCCTGGTCTGATGACATTAATTAAAAGAAACAACAGAGGTAAGGTGGGCTGAAAAGGATGGGTCTCTGCTTTGCAGCATAAAGCAACAACACCTGACTGCCTTCATATTCTATAATTTAGGATCATTAATCCATTATCCATGAACAAAAAAGATAACGTGTGTAAATGCCCAGGAGTATGGGTTGGAGAATGAGCTGAAGAGGCAAGCACGTTTAATTTCTCCTCATTGAACCCAAAGCCTCATAGTTTAGAAGTCCTGCTTTTTTATAAGGAGGGTTTATTTAGGAGGTGGGAAAAAAACCTTACTGTTGCAGATGAAAATCATGACCCGGAGGTAAACCAATGACTCCTGTATGCAGAAGTCATTCTTTTGGAAGCAACTTCTATACTCCTCTGTGATAATGAAAAGCAAAGAGAGCTCATGTCCTTATTATGTATTGGATAGGCTTCCTAGTACATATTCGAGTAAATATATTAATATAAACAGGGTAAGAATGTGCTGTCTGCCTATATCTAGTTCTAGACACATAATATTGCATATATATTCTACTTCTTCCACACCCAAATAAGCTCTTTTGATTATTTATTGTGATATGATTTATAATACATAGCACCTGTTACCTCAGGCATTAATTTATCACTATCAACCACTCTTCAAGGACAGAAAAATGTTGATTCCTTTTGCCAGTGTTCTGTGAAACCAGACCGTCTGAATACTTATATTATGGAAGAATGATAAGAAGACTTTGTATGCTCTGCTGCAGAAGACATCAGTGATTAGCTGTTATACAGGTCACACACAGGCATCTCATTTGTCCATCACCTTTTTTAAAAAAAAAGAGAATTCATTTTTTTATAGTTGGCGAGAAAGGCTGCTTTAAAAACAAGCTTGTAATAGGATTCAAGTTAGTACGGCAAGACAGTTCAGGAATACACAATGATTTTCCAATTTAATCCACCACACAGACGTAAATGAAAAATCAGGAGGCAACACTGAAGACCGATTAGTAGAAAGACGCTGAAATAGGAAGGAAGCAGTTAGGTGCCTGTTTCTGGAATTTGGCCTTGTGTGCAAGGCTGCTGTGAAAAAAAAATCACAGTCACATGTCAATGCGGAGGAGGATAAACCTGGAGGACATCAAACTGCCACATTTTGGGAAGGACCATGTGACAGAGAAATTCTGTTTATTGGTATTTCTTATATAAATAGCTCTTGAATCCACATACTAGAATACTATTTCTTCTGAAGCACAAAACCAGTCTGGCAACACTAGTTATCTCCGACCTTCTTCAAAGGCATACTACTTTTCCAACAAGCTGATGTGTGGGTGGAATATTATGCTCCTGTTTGAAACACTTGCATCACATGATACTTTTTTTTTGGTGTAAACTGGATAGATTATTTTTATTTTCTCCATAACTAACTGCACCGAGGCTGCCATTTTCAGAGCTGAAGATCACCTTAAAGTGAACTTATTAATAGGAACGTTATCCTATGCTGAGCTTTCATGGCTACTGCTGTTAGCAGTATCCCAGCCAGTGAGTTTAGAGTTCGCTCTTGTGTACATCTACCAGAGCAGTTACTTACCATTAAGGTGCAGTGATCAGAGAGATGTGGTATATTCAGGGAAATACTCCTTGGGACCAACCTGAATATCCTTGAGTAATGGACACAGAATTTTTTTTTTGAAAGAAGAGAGATATATGGCTTCTTGGATCTCTTTCTCAGGTAGATCTCTCAGTGTGACTTTAGAGATCAGATTGTCTTGTGAGTTATGTCTTGTTAAATTTCAACTCAGGACCATTCACTCAAAAAAAGTAGCTACAAGCAAGTAAACAGTAAGTGGTTTTGTTCGAAATTGTCTCTTCTAGTAGCGATTAGGTAATCACAGGCATACAAGACGCTTTCAAAATTATGTGAAAACCAAAAGTCTAATCAACAGGAATATTGCTAACCATGGCTAGAAGACAGCATTAAAGGCTTTGATCAGCCCAAAATGCATCTGTGTTTGACAATGGCTAGTGATGGTTTTGGCACAGAGCCAGTAAAACACATAAAGATGCCTTTGACCATCACAGCATTTCTCAGAAGGATGTCAAAGGTAGGATCATAATGCTGCACATCAGCATGACTTTTACAACAACTTTTGTGAGTTTTAAAAACATACGAGCATTATATCATTAAGAGGAGCACAGGAGGTCATTGTTTTGCCACCGCAGTTCTTCTAGCCATTTGGAAAGTGGAAGATTACCAAATTGTTTCATAGACCAAATTTTCAGACTTTCTGGACTAAATTTAAATACATTATCTTGAAGATAAATGCTTTCTATCACACCATCAATCTCTGAAGCTGTTTAAGTTATAGGTGAAAAATTTAGTATATAATTAAAGGATGTAGTGTCATAGCTCTGAATTATGAGCTCTGCTTACAGCTCCTTTTAAATCTAGTCTGGTAAGTTAAATCATATATTTTAGACATTGACGCTGATTGTGAATAAAAGTTCTTCAAAAATATGTTGCCTTCAGCATACTTTCACCTTTCAGGTTAATTTATCTGCTACAAGAAATTTTTCCCCATAATATATTAAATTCAGTTCTATAACATTAAAAAAGATGCAAGCCAGTCATGTTTCGGAGAGCTGGAAGGTAACTGTGAAATCCCACTTTAAGAGACAGACCTTTTATCAGCTGGTGAAAGTCACAAATACGAAGAAACAGAGCACAACTGTGCAGGCTGCGTAATGTCGGCCTACTGTATTTAGATCTGTCAAGCTTCTGCAAATACAACTGTTCCCTGCCCAGGGAATGATCTTTCTTACAGATTTGCCAAATCCAGACTTTGTAGATCAGGTCTGAAACATTGTCTCGCCCATTTATCAATAGGAAGCCTTTGATAAACAGCAAGGGTGATTACAATTCTACAACAGAGTTTGTAAAAAAAAAAAAAAAAAAAAAATTATTTCTCTTCAAGTTTGGTAGCCTTTTCTGGGATGAAAACTGTCCTAATGTAAGCAGATGCAATATTCTTGTTGACTTTCCCTATGAGGACTTTCACAGCTGTTCCAAAATACAGCAATAAAAGATTGTGGGTAAATTGTTTATCTTCCTTTAAAGTGACAGGTTATGATGACCAGAAATGTTCTTCATTTCATACCAGTCACGGTAGTTAATCACTTCTGGAGACCTACGCACAAGCAAGACGTGCCAGATTGTAGCTAGTTTGAAGCTACGTGTTCTGACTGATCAGCTGGCTGCTGCCAGAAAGTGTGAGAGTCACGGTCTTTCTTTTAAAGTGCAAGGTCTCTCTCTTCGCCTCAAATTCTCTCCAAAAAATGGTTGAAAATTAACATTCTCCTGCCTGCTGCCAAATCTGGCCAGAGGTGGCCGGCATATGCAAAACAGCGTATCCCTTTTCAGGAATGCAGACAGACAGTGATCAGATAAAACCATGTTTCCTTAGGGAACTGGGAACTATGGGAAATAGCTGGAGTTACAGCTACCTTTTTCAAATGTCTCTTGTTGTCGATGAGTCTTCTGAGAGAAGGATAAAGTAGTAGAAATTCACACTCATATTACAGTATCCAAATGCTGCAAAAGCAGAAAACCTCCAGGAAATTATAGATTCCATCTGAGAAGGCAAGACTATGTAAAGAGATGCCCAAGGTGGCCAACTTGACAGAAATCTATCCTTCCCAAGCCAAAATCAAACCAAACAAATCCACAAAAGACAGCTGGGAATGCAACCGACTTTCTCTGTTCCCCACACAGGCTGCCAAGGTCACTCGGGGAAATGATAACAGGATGGGGATGTTTGAGCAAGGCCACAACACGGACTGGTGTGGACAACCAAGGTGGGCCAGCCCACAAGACTGATGTTCAAGATAGTGCAACAAGCAGGTGCATACAAAATTTGATATACCAAATATTTAGAAGCAGAAATACGGAAGTAACTGTGATTTTGGCACAATATTTATCCCAGTACCTACTTCTGCCTGTTAATGAAAAAGGCAAGTTGGGTTATCTATACTTCTAATGTAGACATCGTTATTAGTTAGCTTAGTTACTCCAGCTAATGAATTACAAATTGAAACAAAACAGAGCTTCTTCAGAAACAGAACAGAAACATCTTCACTTCTGTTTATTTTTTCCCATCATTTTAGTTCCATTTTTGGTAGACTAACATTTTACTTCTCTTGGAAGTCTCCGATACCGAAATCATACTGTTTTGTAAGACAATCTTTTCACTTGTATTTATACTTTGCCTGTCCCATAAAACTATGCACGTTTATAGATGCAATCCAATGCAAACTGAAAATCCGATGGCAAACAAAACCAATTCCAAATTCATCATTGTTTTACCTTCTGTCGTGGTTTTTGGACTGAGGGTCGAGACAAGAACCGAGAGGGCGCACCCACCAACCATGGTCCCGGGCAAAACATGACTCAGGCTTTCTTCTTAAAACAAAACAATTTATTAACAGTTACTTAACAAGAGACACAAGGGAATGAAACCGGTTACTTGAGAGGAGAAAGAGAAAACAAGGCCAGATCTTAAACACAACAACCTCCCCACCCCCCTTTCCTTTGTTCCTGGCTCTACCTCCCCCCCCACACCCGGCAGCGCAGGGGGACAGAGAATGGGGGAGTGCAGGTCAGTTCATCCATGTTGTTAACTGCCGCTCCTTTCTCAAAGGAGGAGCAGTCCTTACACCATTTTTCCCTTGATTCAGTGGATCCCCTACTCACGAGGAAAAAAATCCCCAAACTTTTCCAGCGTAAGTCCTGCCCACAGGATTGCAATCCTTCCCCATGGATTGCACCAGTTCGGGCTTTACCAGTCTCGGCCTCTTAGGGAGCTGCTGCCACTCGCGTCGGCGTGGGTCGTCCCACGGACTCCAGATGCCTCCACGACCTCGTCGTGCATTCCATGCCCCATTATTAACAGTACCTCGTCGTGCATCCCCTGCTCCACGACTTCTCCTGGGCTCAGGCATCTCTTCCCCAACGTGGGTTTCTCCACGGGCCACGAGTGGGTCTCTGCTCTGCCGAGTACACCCTGGCTGCAGGGGGGCCGCCTGCCATCTTCACACCGATTTGCAAGGGAAGCCTCAGCTCCAGTACACCTCCTCCTGTTCCATCCTGACTGACCTGGTCGTTGTGGTTGTTTTCTCTTAGATCTTAATCCTCTCTGGGGGAGCTCGGCCTGGCGGGCACCCCGGGAGCGGGGTGCTTCCCGAGTCCCCCATGCGGCTCCCCCGGCACCACCTTGAGCACGCGGCGCGGGCCCGAGCCCGAGCGGCCGCCCGTCCGGGAGCCGGGAGCGAGGGCAGCGCCCTCCTGCCCTCTCCTTGTTCCTGGGCCCAAAGACCTTTTCCCGTCCCTTTGTCTCAACTTAAATAGGGCAATTCGCAGAGGCGCCGATTTGGCTCAACCCCCCGAGGGGGATGGGACTCAGATCTGGTGGCACAGGGAGCAAATCCCCTCTCCTGCCACCAGAACCGTCCCCCCCCCATCAAACTATCATACCTTTCTAGGTATTAGGAGGCTTCACAAAGATTGCTGCATTAAAAGAATTGATTAGTGATAGATTTGGGAAAAAAACATGGCACGGTTTATAATGTTTAACAATCTCCATGACAATGTACTAAGGAACTACTGTAAGTTGTCCATCAGCAACTGGCTTCAAAAAAATTCACTTCTGCCAAGTGGAAGTTTAACGTCCACATGACTCTACTAGAGTGCATCTGTGACTTTCATTTTTCACCCAAGAATTACTATCTTGAGTCAAAAATCACATGCACATTTTGGAATTTTGCTATAGCTCTTTTATTTAAAGAAGTACCTATTCTTCACAAGACACTTCATATTCATTTGCACAATTAACTTATTTATTTCTGATAGTTTTATGTTTACCGTAATAGGAATGTGAAATCAATAACTTGTATTTTTCTTTACAGCTCAATTAAAATTTACTTAGAGATCAAAATCATTAGTCTCATCCTTAGTTCATCAATCAATTTAATTACATTAATATTTAACAGTTTCAAAAAACTTTTTTAACAGAAACGGTCTAGATCATAACAACTTGAAATTACAAAGTGATTCATCTTTTCAGACTGTAAACACTACTGCATATAAAACACAAGGGACCAATACTCAAAGCTACACCATGTTCTGTGTGTCTCTTTGCAGGGTTACCTTTGCCATTGTTAGACGAACGGGTTGTGTTAAACTGGTACCACGAGGGACATTAGCAGGTTAACAGACAGCAGTGGTGAAGGCTGAAAGCCAAGAGCACAATCAACATTCCTGTGGATTTAGGAAACCTAACAACTTTCTACAGCTTTTTTTGGCTATTAATTTTCTATTTTTTTTTTAATGACCAAGCAGACAAAGCAGCACACGAGGACTGGGAACACACTTCCTAAATAGGAGGATTTTGTCTCCAGCCAAAGGTATATGCAAGCTTTTGCACTGCTGGCAAATCTGACAGAAAACCGAAACTACTGATGGAGAAATACTTGTTCCATAACATGATCCACTGTCAGCAAAAGCTTTTAGCTATGATTAGTGCTATTTAAAAATTACCTAGAATTGGTTTCCTGCCCAAAGAGTACACACTGCTTGCTCTCTTTTCCGGACATAGTTGGTGCCAAATCTGGTGTACATTCCTTTCACAGGAAATCTTGTCAGAAATGTAAGTCAAATTGCTAGAAAAATATTTGCAGTTAGAATTCAACTTCAAAGACTCAGTTCAAAGAGTTCTGGTAAAAATACAAAGGAAAACCAAGGAAAAAAAAAAGTATGAAAATGAGAAGTAAACCTCTCTGAAATTTTATACTGTCTGCCAGTGTTAGTCAAAGACTAACATACAGCAGATCTTTAAATTTTAACCGCAGTTTCAATTTTACAATTAAAAAGTTTCAGTAGTTACAGTATAAATCAGAAATCATAGAATCATAGAATGGCATAGGCTGGAAGGGACCTTAGAGATCATCTAATCCAACCTCCCTGTCATGGGCAGGGACGCCTCTCAACTAGATCATGCTACTCAAGGCTCCGTCCAACCTGGCCTTGAACACCTCCAGGGAAGGGGCATCCACAACTTCTCTGGGCAATTTATTCCAAAGTCTCACCACCCTCGGACTGAAGAATTTCTTCCTAAGATCTAATCCAAATCTGTTCTCCTTCAACTTAAACCCATTTCCCCTTGTCCTATCAGTGGACACTCTTGTAAAAAGTCCCTCCCCAGCCTTCCTGTAGGTTCCCTTCAGGTATTGGAAGGCAGCTATTAGGTCTCCCCGAAATCTTCTCTTTTCAAGGCTGAACAATCCCAGCTCCTGCAACCTGTCTTCGTAGCAGAGGTGCTCCAGCCACTGGATCATCTTTGTGGCCCTCCTCTGATCACGCTCCAACAAATCTATGTCTCTCTTATGGTGGGGACACCAGAACCGGACACAGTATTCAAGGTGGGGTCTCACAAGAGCAGAGTAAAGGGGGAGAATCACCTCTCTTGACCTGCTGACCACGCTTCTCTTGATACATCCCAGGATGCGGTTGGCCTTCTGGGCCGCATGAGTGCACTGCCGGCTCATGGTGAGCTTCTCATCTATAAACACCCCCAAATCCTTCTCTTCAGGGCGACTCTCAACCCACTCCGGGCCCAGTTTGTATTTGTGCCTAGGATTGGCCCGACCCAGGTGAAGGATCTTGCATTTTGACTTGTTGAAGCTCATGCAGTTAGCACTGGCCCATTTCTCAAGCCTATCAAGGTTCCTCTGGATGGCATCTCTTCCCTCAAGTGAGTCCACAGCACCACACAACTTGGTGTCATTGGCAAACTTACTGAGGGTGCACTCACTTACTGAGGGTGCACTCAATGCCGTCATCCATGTCGCTGACAAAGATGGAAGACTAAGTTGAATTTTCAAAAAGTATCCTATTTCCTATGTGCAAGAACTTCTGAATGCTGAACTGTGGCAGACAAAAAATATATTCATCACACTCAGAAAAGAAATGTAGGTACCAAGAGGCCAAATGAGGATTGCATTGCAAATTAATATAAAATACAGCAGAAACAATAAAATATAATAATTTTACATTAGGGATTACTATCATGAGGCATTTTAAGAAATGTTTTTATTTACATTTTCAGAGATATTACAACCCAAAGTTACACTAGAAATTCATACAAAGCAGGATAAAATATTTAATGTTACATAAATACAGGAAAAGATCAAACAAACAGTAAGACATTCTGTAATCAAAATAACAACAAAATTTCTCATTCAAAATATCTAGTTAAGTTAAAAAATCTGGTTTTAATCATTAAAACTGTACTAATCTCAAAGGATAATTTGGTAAAATACCTGCCTGTTACTTGTCAACGGTAAAATAAATAAATGAATTTACAAAATAAGAGTCAAAGGTAACTAAGATTCATACCTGTAAGGAAAGGTTGGTATTTCTGATCTGCTTACTCAAGGGATGCAATTCTTTAGATTGCATGAGTCATTCAGATCAGCAGCATTATTTCAATTCTTTGGAAAGTATTGAAGAAAGCTATTTAGCATATTACACAATTTTTCATTTTCCTTTTTATGAATGAGGGAAATATCAATGAGATTACACATGATACAAAGCAACTTCTGCAGTACTAAAGTTCTGCTTAATTTACTTACGAAAAACAGTAAAAAAAAAATCAAAATTTCAGGTAACATAGGCAGTTGGTATAAATTATATAGAACAATAATTAGATTGAAAGATAGTGCTAGTGACTTGTGCTTAGACTGGAGGCAAGAGAGTTACTTCTCGACAATCCCAAATTCAGCAGAATTGAATTGAGGTTTATACAGAGGAAAGCATGATCTGGATTTGTAGTCCTATGCAGTTCTTGGATCATTTGGTGAAGGGTAAACAATTCAAACATCTTCTTATTTCTTCTGCAAAAGATTTTATATAAAATAATTGTCAATTGAAAATTGAGAAGTTTCATCTAAATACTAAAGATTCTACAGAAAATTACTTTATAATGAAGAAAAACGTGCATTATATTGGGAGTTTCATATAAATCTTCTATGTCGCATATGATGCGTCTAAGCAGAAGGTTATCAGTGCATGGTGAGAAAAATCTTGGCAAAAATCACCAAAAACTATTGTCTCACTTGAGTAAGTGGTATTTAAATGTAGTGTAACGAAAGCTCAAGGACAGGCTCTAACAGAGTTTCACTAATGTGCAATAAGATTTCAGAAACAATAAATAAAAAATTTAAAATAATTAGGATTTCTGATTAAATTTTACTTCTAGGATATTTCCAATGTAAGTTATGATTTATATTAGTTTATTTTATAGGAAAACATACGGCTTTTCCTAGAATTCAATTTTGTTCCTAATAAAGTCTAATAAAATTCTCAGTTTTGTCAACAACTTTAAGTCTAATGTAAAAATTGGCTCAGTTTAGATATCTGCTTTTATAAATGAAACAATCCCATTAAGTAATGCACCAAAGTTGCTCAGCAACACATTACTACAGATATGGTGAAGACCTTTGTTACAATAAACTAATAACTGGTAAGCAAAGGGAACACATTTTATAAAGATTAACATTCCCAAAAGGACTTGAATGGCTCAAGACTTTAAATTTTGTTTTTGAAGGAAATGATAACTGATGAAACTTGAATGCAAGTCACAGATAAAACTAAATTTTCAAAAGAGATTACTACCAAGTACCCGAGCAAAACTGAAGGTCAAGGGGAAAAATAAGGGTTCTCTTCTAAGCATTTTTGTCATCTGCATACGTAAGGAATATTTCCTCTTTAGGCTAGTTATTTGGTGTGGGTTGTTTTTAGTTTGAGTTCTGTAAACTGAACTGGAATTATAAGCAAATTGAGAGTCTAGTCTTACGCATCTGTGACACAAAGTTCAAATTTAACTGTTAATAGAGAAAGTCTAGCATTGTCTATCATGGAATAAATAAACTGCAAAAGGAGATAAGTTTTTGAAAAAGGAGAAAGATAATGGTCCCCAAGTTTGCTGATCTAATAATAACTAATAGAATAATGGTAATAAAGGATTACTTTATTCTGGAGAGTTTCTGCAGTATAACGCAGAGCTTTTCCAAAATCTGAGTATCTAGCTTAGAACTTCGAAGCAATACAGAGCAAGTACGGAAGAAGGATTCGTTACTGCAGGCTTCCAGGAAAGGCTGTAAGGATCCTGTAAATGAAAATAATTTAAAAACTGTATCACAGAGCTCAGTGCAGGGAAAAACAAACCAGCTATTGATACCTTTAAAGGGCATTAAATGCCTCATGTTGTGCAACTATTAGAACAATGAAATAATTCACTTTATGCTGAGAATGTGATGCAAAACTCAGGTAAAACTATGAACTGAAAAAATGCAAATTCCTAAGAGCTCTGACATTATCGACTCTGGTATTAAAACAAGGCCTATTCCCTTGAGAACGAAGGAAAACAGGAAACAGAACAATTTTAAACTAAAATATAAATTCTTATCTTGAACATGTTTATTCAATGCTCATTTATCATGGTTCTTTCCTTTTGATCATGTGAGGGGAACATTAAACCATGCAAAAAGACTCACAAGGAAATATTTTAAGCTGTGGCAAATGACATGGATGGGGACAGTACATGTAGAAGCTACCGTGATACCTGACAGCCTTCATTATCAAAATACTGTCACTGTACTCTCTTTCAAGACTGGCAAAATAATAAATGAGAGGTAAAAGTAAGAGCTGGATATGAAGTGTTAAATACCAACAAAACTCCCTTAAAACAGTGGATGAATTTTTAAGTCACATTGTATAACACTTCCCTCTATCCTGTTCCCCAAAATCCAATCACTTCAGAATAAGGTTAAATCTGTTCACTTTTTATCTTGTTCTTGTTTCTGATATTACAGATTAATTTATAGCAAAAACATAAAAAAAATAAGTAGCAATTTATGTTTTTTAAAAAAAGAATAGTCTTTCATATAGCACAAAGCATTTGCATTAGAGGAATACAGATGTGAGGAAAATATTTTAATGTTTAAATAATGTTTAAAATATTTAATGTGTTATACTTAATAAGAAACTGCAACATGAAAAATAACAGCATAAACCAATAAACACAGACATTAAAAAAATTCTTTGCACATATGCTGAATACTGTAATTTGTAAATAGGATGTCAAGATGGCTTTCATCAGTTCAAAAAACACTGGATGTATCTTTTGGTCAAAATTTTTGCTTTCCTTGTCCAAGGACATACACTTATCAAGTGTAACAAGTAGCCTTGGAGTGAATTCAAGGTTTTAATTTATTTCAGGAGGCTTACTGATACAAAATCAGAAGAAACGCTACAGAAAACTGTTTGGAATGGGGTTTGAAAGAAATAAAATAATCAACTTGGCAATTATAGTCAGCCCGAGAGCCTAAACAATTACATTTTCTCAGAGGTAGGCATTTATACTGCATATTGAAAAAGGACGCAGTAATTCCTGGGCCTTACTGTTAGGAAGAAGATCTTTCAAAACCTGTATTTTTTTTCAAAACAATGGCATGTCATTTGGCTACACGGACAAATGACTCTACTGTCCCCACAACGCTGACTACGTCTTACATCATTACACTATACAGTGGAGTCAATGGAATTTGTGGGCCTTTGCTGGTTTACACCACCAGATGAAGAGACCAAGAAACAGCAAATGCCTTTAGCACAGATCAGAGCAGCTCTGGCTACATGTAATCTTTCCTCTCTTTTCAGTGGAGGTGCTTTTGGAAGAATTGACTTAAAAGGCTGGATTCAACTGGCAGAATCCACAAAATACGCAATAGAATGTGTAGATGGAAACCATACAGATGCCGGATAATAGACTTTGGTCTAAAAAAGCAGTAAAAAACAAGGTGACAACTGTGGTACTGTGAAGTTTGCAAAAGGCAGGCAGATGACTTGTGGTTTGCACAGCTGAAGTGTCCTCTGTTCTTTACACAAAGCAACACAAAACAATAATTATTCCAAGAGACATACATTATCAAGGCAATAGATGGCTATAAATTAATTTATTTTTCTGTTTACTGCCACTTCTGTGTTTCTTGCATTCCTTCTACGATGTTCAATCCACCTATGATTTTACACATACTCTCCTCTCACTTTTGGTACTATTTCCAGTTACAATTTGCTGTCTCAAAATTGTAACAGTAATAAATATAAAACCAGAATAAAAGTCAAATAGAAATGTAAGCAGTAATCAGTGAAAAATATACTGAAAAAATGAAAAGTACATATATATTTTTCTTCTGTGTCAGTAAAGATACTATTTCTCATCTTATTTTAGCTTATGGTCTTCAACCAAGGATAGAACGCTATGACTGAATTGATGTATTGAGTATCACTGACAGCTTCTAAGACAAGAAAAACATCATGGATACTGGAATAGTGAACTAAGACTGCATTTCTACAAACCTGGAGATACCACAACACGTTAAAAGAAAATTAATTGACGATTGGAAGTTACAGCAGAATTTCTAAAAGGAACAAAGAAAAGGGCACAGTCTCCTTAAGATGAAAAATAAGGTTTATGCTAAAGAAATGCATTTTCTACATGTGCATAAATATGTATTTATATAAAGTAGATTCATATAAAGAAACCATTTGCCATATATGTTTGAATTTACCTGAAAATGCCTCTTTATCAAATATCATAAGGACCCAGTAGAATGCTGATTTCATACACACACACACACAAAAAAAAAAAGACGAGAAGAATATATTTTCTAAGGAAAATTTAACTTGAGAATGGGGGACTATTCTAACTCAATAGGTAACAGAACTGAACAAATTTGTCAGGAATCCAACAAGAGAAGTCACTATTGACTGCATCTGCCCTTGGTATGTGCAAACACAGTCCCCAGGATATAGTTACTCAGGGCATACCACTTTTAATATTTCTTTTAACATTTCTCTACTTTCACTGCAGAAGGTATTATTTCTCAGAAATTGTGACATCAAAAACTCAGCACTGTCTGTCAATTACAGCTAGTAGAAAATCCTTACATGGGTTCACAGTATCTGCTAAATTTCAATTTCTTTGCACAGATAAATTTCTATATTTCTATACAGACAGCAACAAGAGATAATCTTCTCTAAAGCAAGACAAATCTACGACTACAAATTATGTTATTCTAACTTTATAGAAATTCCACAGAACTTTACAACTTTATGGAAATTCTTCTACAGTTTGCTACAGTTCTGACAAATGACTGCCTACTCCCACAAAACAGAAATGGTCCTATCGATCTGCACTGCACCACTGATGAAGTCTGTTTTAACAACAAAAACTTTAAACAGTATCTCTTACTTACCAAAGATGTTTATCAGAAAGGTAAGAAAAGTGTAAATAAATGTGTGAGAACACTGACATTCAAGAAGTAAATCGAGAAGAAAGATTTTTTCTTCTTTCTATGGCCTGTTAAAACAACAAATGGCTTTAGAAACCTCTCATTTAACATGACTTCTGACTCAGTTGAACTCTGATTCATGAGAGATCTGAAGGTAAGAAGACCACTGAGATGAAGAGGGCAGTCCTACAATTTATTCCTATAAATATCCATAAATAGCCATAAAATGCTTTACACTCCTTTTCTGCAGGGGCAAACAAATACCATATTCAGCTGACCTGGACATTTCTTTGCTGCCTTGCTCTTGTTCCTTAAAAATATTTCCTTGCTCTTGTTCCTTAAATATATTTCATTTTTTTAAAAAATATTTTTTTTATATATACGCTGTAACAATGTTTTGACTGTTAATTTTACAAACCTACGTAAAAGATATGCATTGCTTTTAAGACAGAATGATTTTTACTATAAAACAGAAAAGCCAAAGTGGAAATAATTTCTAAAAGTTTGCAAATTTTGATTATGTGAAAGCAAACTGATAAAGGCACACATTTAAATGGATTTTCTGTACATTGTTTATATACTCACTTTAGAGAAGCTTTTGCAGAATATATTCTAAGTAATCAGAAAATGTACAAAGTAAGCATATAATTTAAATGCATGTCTAGCTGATGAACTAAAAGAATACAAGTTTCAAATTTTAAATATTTTGGTGGTTTAGATCTGCACAGATTTTGTTTCTATTAACTATTTTAGAAAAACTAAATTGGAATCCATCCTGACAGGACTTTGGCACAATTTAAAATAATCTGCAAAAGCCTCCACTGGTATCCTTACGAAATTGCAGAATGTTGTAGTTGCATTAGCTTAACTGGATTGGTAGACTGCAATGAACAATGAGCAATTTATCACTGTTGACAGAATTCATCTGAAATTTACCCTCAAAGTAATCAGTCACTCACAGCATTAAAATCTCACCAGCTATAGTTAACCGGAAAATTCTGTTTTATGCCTAAAGCTATGCCACCTCAGAAAATGAAGACTGTAAGGCATGGCAACTTTAAGTTCACGTTTTAACGAATCGACGATTACAGTTTTCTCTTATTTCTAATTGCATGAGGATCTGCTGGGAGAACGGAGAACATATGACAGCAACACAAGTGAGTGACACAGCACTGTCTTCTAGCACGGACAAAGTTAACTTTTGCAGAAGTTAACTGACTGTGCACCAAAGCAGAAACACTTAAAAGGGAAGAGTAGTAACACATGTTGCTAATAACCAAGTCACCTGTGAGATTTGAACCATTTGCTGAATGTAACTTTTTATCCTACACTCAATAGCCAGGGCTGTTAAGTGCCAGTGGTTAAACCACAGTGGAGATAGTGTGAGATTCCAGTCAGCGTAAGGTCTCTCAAGTGTAGATGCTTACACGGGTGACCCTGAATTAAGAGAGCCCAAGTGAAAATTTCAGCTGGTCACCCAATATCTGTTGACCTCAGTATGATCTGAATTGCTCTTCAGTTTCCTAGGATGCACAAGACCTTCATGCAGACAAGAGATAGGACGTATGGGAGACCAAAGTCATTCTCAAATGGCAACTGGAGGTTGCACCCACAAAAAAAATTCATAGAAAAGATTAAAAAATTAGCAGGAATACTTATGCCACAAGAGATGCTTGGGAAGTCTATAGGGAAAACAAAAAATATCAGAAAAGAAAGCTATGCCTTGGAGGTCAGAAACTATCTTTATAATAAAAAGGATAGTATGAAAAGTCAAGTCAGACTTCATTAATTAAAAAAAAAAAAAAGGTTCTCCCAGCCATTTAAGTAAAAATAGAACAAAAAAGAGGTAGTGAGGTCATCTGTGGTCAGCACAAGAAAGATGGGATAAAAGTTAATGGTATTTCAGTCTTTTGGGTGCACACTTTGGCTAACATACTGTTTTTTGGGAGACAGCTCTATCTTGATAAATGGAACATACAAAAAAAGTCCCCCAAACTTGTAATTCCAAAAAAGTCCTTTACTCAGGGACACCAGAACAGACTTCACACAACCTGGCCTTGAACACCTCCAAGGATGAAGTTGCCGATGCCCCATCAGTGGAAATGTTCAAGGCCAGGTTGGATGAGGCTTTGAGCAACCTGATCTAGGGGAAGATGTCTCTGTCCATGGCAGGGGGGTTGGAACTAGATGATCTTTAAGGTCCCTTCTAACCCAAACCATTCTATGATTCTATGATTCTATGATTCAGGATTCTGAAAGAAATGTTGCCTCAATTTAATGACAAGAAGAGTTAAACAATTGTTGCTTACAAATCAGGAAGCGGCACCTTCTGAAGAGAGAACAGCAAATGCAATATATATATATGATGGACTTGGACAAAAAAAGGCAATCTGAACATATATGTCTTTCAGTAAGATTCTAAAGATATTTTCAGGAACTAAAGGAGACAAATTAAAAATGAAATAAAGTGTACTATAAGTTTACCTGTAAGTATGTGTACAGGAACTATAAGTATGTTGGGTCAGAGTAGTCGGATACTTTTGTTTAGCAAATAAATGCTACAGCCATTAGAAGTTGGCTAGACTTCAATACCGTTTGATAAAGCGACATATGTGATATTATATTGGAGAAGATAGGGTTTAGTGAAAGGACTGGATGGTGTGTAGTGTAAGGAACTGGCTAAAACCAAAGCAAAACATTTTGCCTTGAAAAGTGGACTTGAGTTTCAAGTACTGATTTTGGCAATTGTGCTTATTTAGTACATTAATTAATGACTTTGGCATGAAAACAGGAGTAGTCTAATGAAATTCCACGCTGGAACTATCCATTTAGAAGGCAACAGGTATAAAATACATGAAAACCAGAATTACTTTACTTACCAAAATATCAAAAGTGTAAAGACAATACACTAAGAAACAACAAGCATTTTTCCTGGAAAATCACTGATTAGAAACATCACAGGATGAAAACTTATTGAACTCAGTATTTCTATGGGCAACCAACATGGTCTAACCATTAAAGAGTGATTCTAATGTGGTCTGAGAGAGAGAGAGAGAGAGAGAAACCCAGCATTTTACAAATAACAGCTTTATAAATAGAAGTTATGCATTGTTATGGGTTACTTTGTTCAAGAAAACAGAAAAAGCCTAATGAACTAGAAGAATCACTGAAGGAATCACAGATCTCTCTTACAGAGGACACCTAAAGGACCTTTGTTGCAACACTTTTTCTGTCAGAGCTCTCCTCCCTTGTTTTCCCTGCTCCCATACCTCCACTCCTGGTAATCCTTAATGCTCAGAACTAAGCACAGTGTTTCAAACACAATGACAAACTCAAATAAGGAAGCCTTTACATAAACAAACTTAACATGCCATGACCTGTAATTCTGTAACATCAGATTGCAAGTAAGCAGGTAAATAAAGTCTGAACTCTTAACAATGCAGAGATGCTGCTAAAACTGCACAAATTGCACTATCTACTTACAAAATAAAAAAAGACCTTTACGAAATTATTTCAATTATGACATTGCACTAAATTCACCTTGAAAGATACAGAGAAAAGTCCGCTGATAAGTACAATAGTTCTGCTAGCCAAGAGTAAAATTAAAAAACATGTGTATTAAAAAATATTTTTTCTAATTAAGTCATACTTCAATTGTTTGAAATTAAAGCATTTTATTGAACACTAGAAAACTGTAAACTGTTTATAAAAAAAATGCAAGTTTAGTAAATAAGAGCAAACAAGATCCTACTTGAATAAACTTTATTGTTCTAAAGATTTTATAAATTAAATTGACTTGAAAAGGGATGCATATATCCAAGTACTGATATAAACAACTCCTTTTTACATCAAATACTTTTTAAAAGCTAGCATTCACATCTGCCTTCAAAATGGTATGCACAGTGAAGCTTTACTTACAACGTGGCTATTTGGCTCTACATAAGTTTATATTTAATGGTCTTTTTTATTTCTTACTTTGGAGCCAATGAGACAGGGGTCCAAAATTCAGAACGGCTAAGCATTACACAACTGTTACTAGAACAAAAAGAAAATAATGACAAGAACATTTTTTCTTATTGGAGAGT
Source organism: Tauraco erythrolophus (assembly GCF_009769465.1). NCBI lineage: Eukaryota > Metazoa > Chordata > Aves > Musophagiformes > Musophagidae > Tauraco > Tauraco erythrolophus. Next base: position 66,978,136 of record NC_141465.1, on the reverse strand, counting down.
AAGCTACTATGACTTCAGCAGAAATTAAATTACATTACTCCACTTACTGCATTAATTTTCAAAACCTGCAAACATGTATTTCATCAAAATCAAAGTATTCAAACTAAGCTTGCAATTAATTAGCAAAAACGTGTGCAAACTTTTGATGTACTTGCTTGCTTTCAGCAAGTACACAGGCTGGTCCTAACATTATCATAGGCTGCATTTAACAGAGTTAGAGATACTTATCTGTGGTTAAAATATTAAACTAAAACATCTATTAATCCAACATAATTATTCACTGTTTTCAGAAGAATGAATACAAAAATCACAATGGTAAGACAGGATAATAGGGGAAGGATTTTCTTTTAAATGGTTTGTATTTCAATGTTTATCCCACATAAGCTGTAAATCATTCCTTTTGCTATAGCTTCAAACACAGTTCCTCAGCATAATTTCACATCTGCCTTTCACACAGGTGAGGGGGAATCTTACCTTAGTACGGTACTTACAGACCTCACATTTTTACCTTTCAGTACTGCAGAATAACCTCATTTGAAAAGTTTCAATCCTGCAAACAGTTACCAGTAAAGATAATATTTTCACTTGTCTGAGCATACAGGCATTTTTTACTCTGTATCTTCACTGCTTGTAGTCCTTAAAGTCTCAAAACACTAAGACTCAAGAGAAAAATAAAGGAGTGGGTTTGGGTTTCCTTGACAGATTCTGACCATTGACTTTTTAGACATATACCTGTAGGACAGTGTGAATTATGGAATACCTAGCATTAGTTATGGAAGCATTTCAACTTGAAGGAAGAGAGGAAGTGTGCATATAGGCAGTTCACATAAAAAGACTGTCTCCATAGTAAGAAGTTGTGAATCTTTTTATCTCCACTGGCTTCATTAACTTCCTTACGAGATGAGTAAATCTGGACACAAACTTGGTTATCCATGACCACATTTTCTTACAAAAAAAATAGAAGTAGGGTTCAGCATTTGTGTAAACACAGTTCACTTTTGCAGTTACTAAACATCTTAAGTGATATTAATATGGTAAAGAAATCATACTTCAGCCCTAACAGAACATGTCTTAACTTAACAGTAAGCATGAGAGTCATTTAGAGATTTTTTTCAATATGCACTCATCTCAATTTGTGAATAAGCACACACCAATGCAAAATATTCTCTCTGTAAAACAGAAGTAAGCTTTAAGACAAAGTAAATGTAAGGTTTATTTAAAGCAAAGGCCAGTGCTTTGCAATGTCTAATGAGCAAGTAAGTTTTGATCTCCTTGAATGAATAAGATTGGGAAAGAGGAACCTATTAATCTACATGACTGGCAATGTGCACTGGCAGCCCAGAAAGCCAACCATGTCCTGGGCTGCATCAAAAGAATTGTGGGCAGCAGGTCGAGGGAGGTGATTCTGCCCCTCTACTCAGCTCTCGCGAGACCCCACCTGGAATACTGTGTTCAGCTCCGGAGTCCCCAGCAAAAGAAGGACATGGAGCTGCTGGAGCAAGTCCAGAGGAGGGCCACGAAGATGATCCGAGGGCTGGAACATCTCTCCTATGAAGACAGGCTCAGAGTAGGGGCTGTTCAGCCTGGAAAAGAGAAAGCTCTGGGGTGATCTTATAGCAGTCTACCAGTACTTAAAGGGGACTACAGGAAAGCTGGAGAGGGACTTTTTACAAGGGTATGTAGTGATAAGACCAGGGGCAATGGCTTTGAACTGAAATAGGGGAGATTTAGATTAGATTTAAGGAAGAAATTTTTTACATTGAGGGTGGTGAGGCACTGGAAGAGGTTGCCCAGAGAAGTTGTGGCTGCCCCATCCCTGGAGGTGTTCAAGGCCAGGTTGGATGAGGCTTTGGGCAACCTGGTGTAGTGGAGGGTGTCCCTGCCCATGGCAGGGAGGTTGGAACTAAATGATCTTTGAGGTCCCTTCCAAACCTAACCATTCTATGACAGAAGTCAGCTATCACTGCAGGAGGAATTTAAGATTTATGCTGTCTTTGTGTAAAAGTGCAAAGGGTAAAATTGAGACAGGCAGCTCTGCTACTAGTAGATCTCAAATCAAGCATGAATTAGACTACACTTCTACAATGGTATTTTTGATAGGTGACTATAAATTTACCACATCCTTTGGAACCCTTTTAACTGATTCACAGGCAAAAAAACAACAGTAAGCTGCATGAGACGCCAGAAGACAGGAACAACAGTATTCAACAAGATTGTGTATGACAAGCATTCAACTACAGGGTGATTTAATACTAATGATGTGATGTGATGTACCAAGCACAAGTACAGGCTGGGCAGAGAATGGATTCAGAGCAGCCCTGAGGAAAAGGACTTCGGAGTGCTGGTGGATAAGAAGCTCAACATGAGCCGGCAAGGTGCACTGGCAGCCCAGAAAGCCAACTGTATCCTGGGCTGTATCAAAAGGAGCATGGCCAGCAGGTCGAGGGAGGTGATTCTGCCCCTCTACTCAGCTCTCGTGAGACCCCATCTGGAATACTGTGTTCAGCTCTGGAGTCCCCAACATAAGAAGGACATGGAGCTACTAGAGCGGGTCCAGAGGAGGGCCACGAAGATGATCCGATGGCTGGAGCACCTCTGCTATGAAGACAGGCTGAGAGAGTTGGGGCTGTTCAGCCTGGAGAAGAGAAGGCTCCGGGGTGATCTCATAGCAGCTTTCCAGTACCTAAAGGGGGCCTACAGGAAAGCTGGAGAGGGACTTTTTACAAGAGGGGAGATTTCGATTAGATATAAGGAAGAAATTTTTTACATTGAGGGTGGAGAGGCACTGGCACAGGTTGCCCAGAGAAGCTGTGGATGCCCCATCCCTGGAAGTGTTCAAGGCCAGGTTGGATGAGGCTTTGGGCAACGTGGTGTAGTGGAGGATTTCCCTGTCCATGGCAGGGGGTTGGAACTAGATGATCTTTAAGGTCCCTTCCAACCCTAACCATTCTATGATTCTATGATCCTATGTTCCTCAACACCCACAGAAAAAATTTTCTTGTTGAGGTCATGCTACTTAATACTAGATTGTTTCCAGAAAACGTTTCATGTCTGGCATTCAGGAGTTCTCTTGAACAGTGTGTTGCAACTACTGTCCTAGAAACAAGATCCACTGAGAAAACAAATTTGTAGTCATAAGGAGAGAACTTTGGGTATGAAGACACCCTAGAAGCCACTGGTGTCATACTTAACAATCTGAATGATTAAAAGTAACTATTACTTCAATTATTAAACATTAATTTTAAATAGCAATTTAAATGGGAAATGGTAAGAGCTTTGTTAAGCAATGAATACATTGTAAGCCATTCGACTAAACTGAAACATATCAGTGTTCAGCAGTTAATACATTTTGCTCCCAGAATTTGAAAGGCAGTCAGAGCACTGCATTTGTGGAAATCACCAAGCACATTGAGAGTTTATCAAGACACTAAATCTACTTTCTGGAACAATACTATCAGAGAAGGTTTTGTTCTTACTTCTATCTTCAGACAGATTCATAGCTTAGAGATGGGACTAAAAATCAAGCATCATGGCTTGGTAGCCTGCTTTCCTTATCTACGAAGGAAGGAAATCTTCAAAAGCCTTAGTATTGAAATCTTTTTTCCCTGTCAAATCAGCAGGAATATCTCTCTTCCCTTTTTACTCAAGGGTAAGTGAGAAAGATGTCTTTATAGGTTGCTCATTAGTTTCAAAGACCAAAAGAAGGATCAAGTTGAATTTTATGGCACTCATGTGAAGCCCCAGATTCAAGCAAAATGCCACTACTATTAAAAAAGACTGCAGGACTTGCTCCCTTGATTCTGCTTTTATCAATCAATCTTAGCAGCAAAGGAAAGATGGGCATCCTCCAGAAAACGAACATGGATTGAAATCCTGGTAATAGATATGGAGAGCCAAATAAGAGATTGAAAAGGATAAACTTGAACTGGCACTCATCCCATCTGACCACGAAACAAAACCAGCACTGATGAGATAGCTACTGTGAAAACACAGCTAAACCACTGCTTCAGGTGCTGTGTTCACATGTATCAGTATTGGAAAGTACATTCAAAACAGAAGACTGAACAGGTTGAAATGTACCAATTTATGCTCCGTTATGGGCATTTTTAGATAAAAACATTAGCAGAATGTAGTAAGAGGAAAGAGGTAAAATATCTTTTTTGAGTTGATTTCCTACTGTCAGCTGTTGACTCTCCCAACTGTGGAATTTAGAAGCAACCTATTACTTCCACTGAAGATAGGAGACTAAACCAACTAGACTTAACTTAGGCCACTGAGCTCATCTGAAGGAAAAGAATCACTCCAGCATGCAAATGACTTGAAATAAAAATTACTTAAAGTTATATTGTTTACCCTAACAATTACTTACACCTTAATTTCAGTTACTTATCAAGTTTCTAGTGCAGGTTAAATGAAGCAAGTATTTGCTAACAGAAAGTTAAGGGCTAGGTAAGGACTTTAATCAGTTGCAAAGTTTCTTTCCTCAAATGCAGTAACAGTAAAAGTAGTGAACAGAATCCACAGAAATACTGGATGATGGCCAAAAAAAAAAAAAAAAATACTATTACAGTATGAAAGTAAGCTGAAACTGAAGTTCTCTTGACACAAAGCAAACTCTCTGAAATTACTGCATAACATCTCTAGCAGCTCCTCTCACTCTTACGCCCTGAGGAGCTGGCCAAAACTAACCTCAACTTTTTCACCCCTGACATTTAAAAGTCAGCCTTTGTTCCAACTATGAATGTTTTTGTATATTACAAGAACAGTAATCAGTATAACATTTTACCCTTCTCCTTAGGCTTGAACATTTTTGTAAAAGAGGTGAGGCAAACAACATTGGCATTTTTTTTCTTTTCTGTATCCGTGATGTACTGTTACAGTTACTGATACAGTTCAAAAAAACATTAATGATTGAGACAAAATCGTGAGATTATTTTTGGCTGACACCATATTTCAGAATTATACAATGGCATGAAAACTCACTGATGTCTGGGAAATGCCTGTGGAATACTATCCAAATTCTGATACCTAAAATATAATGTAGTCCAGTGACACGTATGCAATTTCACATCCCAATTTGATAAAAACACACATATAACTTGACTCCTTCCAAGAAATAACGTGACTATATTGTATATTATAACATGGGCCCTGGAGCTTTGCATGCTGTGATGTTGCATCTAAGTTTCAAAAAACATACACAAATAAGCTTCCCAATGGTACCTAATGGTACCTAATCATTTCTTCACAAAGTTCCTGTGGTATTAAGACCACCATGTTTCTATGGCCTAGCTGGACAGGTACACCGGTGTTATCCATTCTTGTATAGAATACATGTCAACTCAGACAAACTTTTGATGAAGCTGTGGACCTCAGGCATATTTTTATTTATAGTTTTATATAAGTTTGCAGCTGGTTGACAAGATCCACTAGACTGGCATCATCCTTGTGGTATATGGGAAACTCTCACTAACCTGGAATTAAAAAGATTATAAAGAGTAAACCCTGATTCTAGTAGTGAACGAAAATGTTCCAACCTGGAATCTGAAGTAATATTAAGAGATGAACCAAAAAGAGAACCTTGAAAGTTGATAGCCCATCTGTGGCTTTAATAAGCAAATGATGACAAATGGTTTTACCACTAAGAATGCAAATGGATAGACCTCTTGACACAAAGGGAGTCAAAATAAGCTGATATTCCCCTTTTGTCTTTGGAGTAGGAATGAAACGCCTAATCCCTTATTACTAAGGTTACATTTTCCACTCTTCTTTCATCTAAGTGAACATTCAGATGCTGCTTCAATAGTACCTTATCATGAAAGCACGGGTGGGAAAGGTAATGCAGAAGTACAAATTCACTGAAACCATCTGTAATATTCACTGCTTACACTTTCTTGCTCTTGTTAGACCTGGGGATACCAAGTCAAGTTTCTTGAAAGAAAACTCCTCACTAGAAGTTGTGTAGGGGTTATTTGGTGTAGTAACCTATGGTTCTTCCTTTGTACCTCACACAACCAAGTTGTGCAGCGCAAAAAACTGCCATCTGTTTCTTCCTTCAGACTGGAATGCATAAGCTCACCAAAAACACAGAGGAGCTCCAAATTCTTAATAAGCAAAGAGTTTCATCAGCCTTTGAACTGAAGGGGTACTGATCTTTAAATGCAGTGTCTTTAATGGCTTGAGCTCCAACCCTGACAGTTACCTTCATCAGCCATAGTCTTAAGGGCATGGATGTGCCCAAATATCCAAAAACATGTGTGGGCACATAGCATACAAGGCAGAATTATAAACAGAGATTTTGGCTATCAGCTGCCTCTCACCACATAGATTTTACTTCTTCCCACTGCTCTGTGGGAGTCTTTTTATAAATAGACAACTTGTTTTATTAAAGTTAACCTTACCTTGACAGAAGCACATGGTGAGTGTCAACACACATTAAAAGAATGACAGAGGAGCCGATCTTGCCAAACAAATCCTAGTTTACTGTTCTTTTTTTCTTTTTTTTTTTTTAAACTAGACTTATTTTAAGTGATCCTTGTTGCTTTAATCTTTCTCAAATAGTAGCCATGAGATGCTGACCTAGTGCAAAGAAAGCACTAGAAAGAATTATGGCATCTCTAAAGCACCAAAAAATAACGGTGCAGTTCTATTACCAAAGAATTCATTAAATGTTATTCCCAGCCTACCAGGCAAAAAAGAGTACAGAACATTCAACACACTTTGGCTTTCTGGCCACAGTTTCCAGGAGGAACTGAAGAATCCCAACTTCATGCATTTTTTTCAGGTTTTGAAATGCCCTGAAGCCACCCTCTGAACCACCTGTGATCTAGTAAGCTTTCTCAGACAACTAAATCACTCTAGAATTAATTATTCCTCCACCTCTGCCTGCTGATACTTCTCTTCCTTGTGAGAAAAAGATCTGGCCACAACCAGAACAGTAGAAGATACTGCATATGAACGCATATCTTGAGCTGGCCAAGACTGATGAACATCTAAAATGAAGTCATAGGTAGACAGCAAAAAAAAGTACTGAGGAACGTTACCTTTCAGCCCTCCACCATTTCCCATTGAAATGGTAGTGTCAGGACTCTTTCAGATTCTTGATGTGAAACTCCTGAACAGAAATGAAGAAGGAATGTAGGAAAGGCTGTGTGCCAGTAAGATGCACAGCAGTAAGACTTAGTAATTTTAATTTGCCATTAAGGTCTTGTACATAAATAGAAAACAGATGATAGGAATGCCTCAACTGTTGCATTTGACATCATGCTTTTGGTAACTGAACACCTTATCAGCGCTGCGAATGTTGTATGAACTTGCAAAGGAAACTTGGATCCTGGATCCATTGTAGCAGATATACTATGAAGCCAAAAGGAATGATACTGATCTAGAATCTGAACATGTGCAAACCAAAACCAAATCAGTCAAGGGGCTTAAGCAGTACTGTAGACTCTCGTTATAATTTCTATCAAAGCACAGAAATATCTATCTTAGACCAGTAGGTGCTTTCTCCATATGCAGCTTAAGTAATCTTCCTTAATATATGAGGGAAATCTAGGTTTCATTTCTGGAACATGAGGAAGATAATTTCTTACAGAGAAGAGAACCTACATGAGGACCTCAGACAGGTCTGGACTGTACAGAACCATTAGCATTCACTGCTTACTATAACAAAAGGTACATGCAGTGACAGGGAGGAGTAGTGCAACATAGTAGTTATTTCACACCCAATTCACATCTTTCAGCCTGGACAACTGAAACTTGAATCTGTAAAAATACTTCACAAAAAACTTAAAAAAATTAAGTTACAAAAAAGAATATCCAGAAAAAAAAAAAAGCACTGGCTTTTTTTTCCAACTTAATTTCTAATCACTTCAGCTCCAAAGGTAATATTTTTGAACAAAAATATTAAAATAATCCTATAGAGCCAGAAAACTATTGCAGCAAGTTGGAAGAATGCCTAGAATTGCATATCTTTCTGGAAAAAAAAAAAAAAGTCTAGACTTTGCCTCCTGTTGGTCAAATGCTGTCTTTTTGGGTAATGTGATTCCATGTTCTGCTGGTTAGGGCTGGGATAGAGTTGATTTTCTTCATAGTAGCTCGTATGGGGCTCTGTTTTGGACTTGTGCTGAAAACAGTATTGATAATACAGGGACATTTTTGTTATGTCTGAGCCATGCTTACACAGAGTCAGGGCCTTTTCTGCTTCTCACACCACCCCACCAGCGAGGAGGCTGAGGGTGCACAAGAAGTTGTGAGGGGACACAGCTGGGACAGCTGGCCCCAACTGACCAAAGGGATATTCTGTAGCATATAATGTCATGCTCAGCAATAAAAGCTGGAGGAAGAAGGAAGAGGGGGGACGTTCAGAGTGATGGCGTTTGTCTTCCCAAGTCACCATTACACATGATGAAGCCCTGCTTTCCTGGAGATGGCTGAACACCTGCCTGCCCATGGGAGGTGGTGAATTCCTTGTTCTGCTTTGCTTGCGTGTATGGCTTTTGCTTTACCTGTTAAATTGACTTTATCCCAACCCACGAGTTTTCTCACTTTTAATCTTCTGATTCTCTCCCCCAACCCACTGGTGGGAGTGAGCAGCTGGGTGGTGCTTAGTTGCCAGCTGGAGTTAAACAACAACACATATATTAGTATATGGCCAGCTACCTATGACTTCATATTTAAGGCTGCACACCAATACAGTTTTAAAATTGAGCATAAATTCCTGTTTTAATCTAACACAGAGAGCCCTCTGAATATCCACTGCCATCTTCTAGTTTGTCTCTTAATGACTTTTTAATAGGAAACTTACAAAGGAATGAAAATACCATTTCCCATCAACAATACTACTTCTCATTGTTAACAATTTCTTGCAAAACACTAACTATGTATTGGAAAAGAGCAGAACATGCCTATAATTTGTGTATTGGTAATTTATTCTGCCAAAGAGAAAGGCTCGGCATAGGGCTTTATATCCAGTTGCTGAGAAAAATCCTCCATCAAATGTCAATTCAAACATTACAGTAGAATAGGAACAGTTGGAAAGGACCTCCAACGATCATCTAGTCCAACTGCCTGACCAATTCAGAACAGACCAAAAATTAAAGCATATTGTTAAGGGCAATGTCCAAATGCCTTTTAAACACTGACAGTCTTGGTGCATTGACCACCTCTCTAGGAAGTCTGTTCCAGTGTTTCACCATCTCCTTGGTAAAGAAATGCTTCATATCCAGTCGAAAGTCCTGCTGGTGCAGCCTGGAACCATTCCCATGTGTCCTGTTGCTGGATCCCAGGGAGAAGAGATCAGCACCTTCCTCTCCACACCCCCTTCCCAGGAAGCTGTAGAGCAATGAGGTCATCCCTCAGCCTCCTTCTCTCCAAACCAGACAAACCCAAAGTCCCTAGCTGCTCCTCAGAGGGCATGTCTTCCAGCCCTTTCAACAGCTTTGTTGCCATCCTCTGGACGCATTGTGGGACCTCCAGATCTTTCTGAAATTGTGGGGTCCAGAACTGCACACAGTACTCCAGGTGAGGCTGTACCAAGGCTGAACACAGTGGGACAATCACCTCTTTTGACCACCTGGTTATGCTGTGTTTGAGGCACCCCAGAATGTGGTTTGCCCTCCTGGCTGCCAGGGCACACTGCTGACCCACATCGAGCCTGCTGTCAACCAGCACCCCCAGATCCCTTTCTGCATGGTCACTCTCCAGCCACTCCTCTCCACATCAATACTTGTGCCTGGCATTACTCCGTCCTAGGTGCAGATTTCAGCATTTAGACGCATTAAATTTCATCCCATTAATCATTGCCTCCTTCCCTGACTTCACATATAAACATCTTCTATGAGAAGCAACAAGGCAAAACGTGAGTCTCTGTTGTGGTTTAGCCCAGCTGGCAGCTAAGCTACCACGCAGCTGCTCACTCCCTCCATCATGCTTCAAACTGCAGCATCTAGCTCATCAGAACGACTACCGCTACGTAACAGACACCATCCACCTTGCTTAGGTCACTGTTGTGCATGCAACCATCTCCTTCCCAATCACTTCACCAATTATAGTTGTGAATATCAGGAAGAATACTTGAGTGTAAGACTACACTAACTACTCGGTCAGAAAAAGAGTCTTCAAGGAAGAATAAAACTTCAGTTAAATATTTCTGTCACTTATCTCGTTACAAAATGACTTTTAACTCAATGCTGTTCCACTCCAAGTCAAACATGCTTTCTATTTTTACCACTACAATGCATGGTAACAAAATACTTCCAAAAGAACAATATGCATTTCAAAAATAGCAGCAGCTCCTTCCTTTTTTTCTGATCTAAAAGGCAGTGAGTGATTTTTATCTTTTCAAAAAAACAGTCACAAGGTTTATTCAGCATGGCACAGGAATGCCTCACTACCTTCGTGTTCATCCAGTTGCTTACCAACTGATCATTAGCCTGTATCACTTGGAAAAGTGCTGTGACAAATGAGATTATTAACCCATTTATAGAGCCACAGCACAGTAAAAATCAGCAAAACATAACCATGTCAGTACAGTAAAATTCAGCAAAACATAACCATCTCTTCCAGATATGCATATCCAATTATTAGAAACTGAAAAAAGACTAGGGATGAGCTGTTCATTCAAATTTGAAAAATAATTTAAATAAAGTCTATTTTTTATCTCCACTTGCTGGCAGGTTTTAATGATATGGCTTGCCTGGCACAGACTGGCTTCAAAGAAAAACATCATCAAGGTAAAACAGTGGAATAAACTGAAAAGCCAAATGAAAAATAGCAATAAAAAACCTGCCATCAATAAATAAGAAAGTAGTAAGAGCTCAGAGCGAGAAGAAAAGACGACAACTCAGAAAGAGATAGACAATTTAGAAATACATTTTACGTCTCTAATGAATTTACATGATACAAATGAATGCTAATACTAGATTACATTATTTATACAGAAGAATCATGCTATTCTTATGTTGTATTTATGCTTACATCACCTGTTTTCATCATGATTTTATTTTATTTTTTTTAATTACCCAAATTTACCAGAATCCATGGTCATCTGAAGTAATCCATCAAGAGCACTGGAAAGCAGACCTCTACTGGATACTTTTAAGTGACTTAGTATGACAGGCACACATTGGTATTCCAAAAATAAGGCTTTCCCTTCATCTGTCTTCAAGTCTTTGCGAAGAGAATCAAATGCCTGAGCCAGGTAATCCACTGAAAGATATCAGAATATAGGCAATAAAACTTCTATAATCATAGTTCCATTCAGCAATTTGTGAACAACTATCCTGAGAGTTACTGTTGCAGATATATACTTAAAAGTTAAATGGCTGAAAATATTAAATTTTATTTTTATTTAAAGACATCCTCTGCCTGTTTTTATTCTTTAACAATTTGTTATGAGTGGAGAAAAAGACTAACTACGAGTTAAAAAAAAATAACTACGAGTCATATGTTGAAGAAATATATATTTACAAATACAAAGCTCTTCTAATATTTTGCTTAAGAGGAAAGAAATTACAAACTTGCACAGTTTGAGACAATGTTGGTTTCAACATCTTGGAAATCTCCATTAAAGGAGTCTACGGCTGATTTGTCTGAATAAGAGCAATTTTATGAGAGCAACTACTCCCATTCCTTTCTATATAAAGCTGTAGTTCAAGCTTCGGTGCATACATTCCATGTACTCTTCCACTGTGGAGTGCACTAAGTTATATAAAGAATGTAGATTAAGTGAACCAATCTAATTTTCTTAATTTCCTGATGTCAAATCTTTCTCGGTATCTTGAAATAGCATTGATCATCTACCTGTAGAGTAGAAAATTAAGTACAAGGAAACAATTCATCCTGTAGCAAAAGTTTAACTACACTGCCATCTGCTGGATACTGATATTTGAAGGAAACAGGATAGCGGTTCAAACAAAACGTGTTAACTTTAAAACTAGATCATTATTGCCTGTGGTCAGAGTGATCAAAATTCATACACAGTTATATTTCACATACGTTTAACAACAGATCATATTTTCCATTTTATAGAATCCAGCAGCAAAAAGCATCCGTGAGAAGCTAAACTGATTCATTCTAACCAACAGTGTTCATCTACTTAAAGTCTCTGCAATAACTACTTCTTGTACTGCAATTCTTTTTTTTATCGTTTTTATCAAACATTTCTACAAATGTGTGTCTCAATTTACAAGCAGTTACCATGCTCCACCAAAATTTCTTAACTAAAATAGTTCCCTCCAACAGCTGAAATACTGTATTTGTTCATTAATTATGTCAGGGTGGTCTTCCACGATGTTTAAATCCTGTGTTTACTGTAAATGCTCACAATATAAACACTGCACAGATCAGTTAAGCATAAAGACATACTAATCTGTTTAACAATCTAATCCAGAAGGATGACTTCCATGAGCAAGAACATTGGTCATTATCTACAGATTTAAAATCTTTGGCATCCCTGATTATTGTCAATCAGGGTGCCAGAGACTGCAGCAATTTTGTGATGAGGATCTCTGCTAAGAAATAGCCCGAAATTCATAACATACTTCACACAATAGACTGAAAAATATAAGATGCCAAAGTAGGCATCTGATTCTGATGCTCTGGGATGGTTTTTCAGGATTACCTTGAAAATTAACATCTCTGTAACTTGTCTCCATCTCTTTGTGTTACTAGCAGAGGGGATGTGTTACTAGTAAAGATATTTTAAAATACAAACCATTCTGAGAACAAAAGATAGCAAAAATAGAACCATGGAATAATTTAGGTTGTAACCTCCTGCCCAAAGCAAGACTATCTCTAAAGTTAGATCTGCTTGGTCATAGTCGTAAACCCACTGAACAATTATTTGCTATCAAAATGATCTGTGCTTTTAAAATGTCTTTGAAAAGGGAAAAATGTGTGGTTAGTATCACAGAGTTGGAAAAGCATTAGAGATACATTCATTCCTGTGCTACCCTTGTAAAACTTATTCTTAAAGAAAATCCCAGTTACGTGGCATCACAGTACTCCTAAGTTGCTGCAGGTAGGCAGTAATCACTTCTTACACCTGCTCTTAGTGGTATATAATTAGTGTTTTCTGCCTGGCTTCCACAAAAAGGATCTGTAATCTGAACTTCTTGTTCCCTGTTTCCCTTGAAGAGACAAAAGGCTTCGTAACTGAAGGTGGCAGTTAACATATCATCTGGGAGAACAGTTACTCTATTCTTTGAGATATATTTTCCACAGTTTTTTTCTCACCCTGTCGAGACATAATCTGACTCTTTTTAAATCGTAGTGTTTACTTTGAAACCTTTACCTTCTGGGGAAGACCCAACCTTCCCTATTTCTCTGCCACCACAAAATCATATAGGTTTTAAGTAGAGAATTCTACTTTACACTACTATTCTACATCTTCTGCTAGTGTGAAAGGTGGGAGGATCTCGGAACAAAATGGAAACAGAAAAAAAACTCACAATGAAAGGAAAAAGTCACTCACTCTGTGATGCCCCCTTACATGCACCCCCAATTCTTTTTGATTAACAAAAGGCAAAAGTGTGAGCTGAAAATGATGTAGCTGTTTCAGATATAATAATCCACTAATAGGCATTGAAGGCTGTCTGGATTATATTGTTTAAGAGGGTATTTGTATTTTTCTTTTTTTTCCCAAAGAAATAAATGCACAAAAAATCAAGTCTTTATATCGTTAGAAGCTCAACTTGATAATATGTGGCAATTATATTGCATTTAGGATTCAGAGGGGACCTATCAACTCTGTTGCTTTTATGCTGATGGACTCTTTTAGCATAGGTGAACAAAATTGCTTCACAGCAATCATTGAAATCATGATTGAATTAAAACAAAGTCAAAAGAGAAAGCTAATAATAGAAGTCAAAATAAGACATTCTTCTGGATTACTCATCAAATCTGCAGATTTAGGAATCAAGAACCTTCAAGAATAATTCAGATTAAGTACTACTGTTGAAGTTTCCAAAGAAGTCATATGTAAGTTAGAAATAGGTAAGAATCTCTTTAAATGACCAAAGTTAACCTGTAAGTTATTTTTTAAATATCTCTATAAATCAGAGTGATTGAAGGTTTTTCTTATCTGGGTTCTGATACAAAATTGTACACCAATCTCTATGTCAAAAGGATAAAAAAGGAAAGCATTAAAAATCTGAGTTCGTTCCTCTTCTCAGTGTGCTCAACACTCAGAGCTCACAAGAAGCAGTCCATTTTTGCCATCACTTTAAAGAAAATGTTTCGGTCTTCTCAGATCATATCTAGTTTCAAAGAAGGCCCTACCGAGAAGATTTGCCACAGCATCTTGAAAACTGCCTAAGTGGAGTAACCTGTTACAACCTGAAGCAGAAGTCACAATTTTCAGAACTGTGTTATGTCCTGATATGACTTTGTTTGCTTTTGCCTTGTTAACAAAGTATACTACTATACTGCATCAACAGAGGAAGTTTGGAAGATTTTGGACAAAAAGGCCACTTTTTGTGCTAGACAGGTGGCTTTGAAGTCTAAAACATTTTTACAGAACATGGTGCCTTTGTAAATGAGTCTATTTAACAGTGTAATCTCAATGGACAATCTTATCAAGAACTGACAATTTCACAGAATGGTATTTTTCAATGTTTATAATGTTTTATGGGTAGTCATTTGCAGTGCCAGACTTGGTAGGAGAAGAGGGGAGTAGCCGACAGGTAAGGGCTGGAGTATGAACTGCATACTAAACTTAGACCAAGGAGCAAAGCAATTTCAGGACATATATTGTATTATCATTCAACCTAACAATTACAATCCACTACACAAGTGGCTTTCTCAGTGTGACTACAGATACATCAGAATTACCTATGAACATTAGATTTATCTATGAAGACAAATGCAGCAAACTTGTAACCAACTATGTCACAGAAGAAATACTTGACACTGCAGCTGACCAGCCTTTCAGGGGATAGGTAAACAAACTACTAGCTTAAACAGGACAGTGAAATTCTAGAATTGTCCAAAATCTGCTACTTATTTCAGTTTATAAAAGAGAAACTAGCTGTGCCATTCTATGCAGTAAAGATCTTGGCAATCCAATTACTGCTGTAGTGACAGTTTGACAGAATTACCAACACCTCTTTTCCCCTTCTTCAGAAACGTTGGCGTATCTGACAAGAAATCGCCATATTAAAAGGAACACATAAATTCCAATATGAAATGAATAATAGCAAGATTCATACTTGTTTCCAGTACATTTTGCTTCACAATGTAGTAAAACTCAAGTAAAAACACTGTTCACTACAGTATCACTGAAATAGTTTTTTGTCCAGGCACTGTTCACTACAGTATCACTGAAATGTTTTTTTGTCCATTATTTTATTTTGAAATTAAAAAATAAACTTAAAAAAAAAATCAGAACTTACCTTGTGTCACTGTTTTAAGCACAATTAAAGTTGACAGAAACCTCAAAGGCATACAGGAACTCTTAAAGAAAGCTGCTGATTTTGATTTACTCTCTGTAGACTGTTCAGAAGAACTATGTGGATTTCCCTTACTTACTACGCCTTTGAAAATATCTTCACCAAGTCTCCTCATTGTTGATGTCATCGTGGCATGCTATTTCAAACAATGCACACAGTTAGTGTAAACATTAAACCACATTAAACCCCTATGTTTTAATATGTTCCCCTAGCGATTAAATATTAAATAGCAAATGGTTTGGTCATGTATCAGAATATAATCGGTACAGGAGATACTTCTTGGTGTTCCAAAAGCAGTTGAACGACGTTATCACAGCACCTTATCACATATCACAGAGAGACTAGTTACTGAGGGCCCCTGATACGCTAACACCATTTAAGTTGCCTCTGGATCCAGAATAAGCGCAGCTTCAGTCAACCCTATTTTGTAAGGATGCCTGAAGTTCTGTCTTGCAAAAGCGTTTACAGAATCGAGGTCTAAACATCAACTTGAAGAGCACGATACAGGTAAGATCTATTAGACTTTTCATCATAAAATACACAGAAATATTACTTCATAATATGCTCATTTAAAATATACTTTCTTATCAGCACTAGAACCAACAGCTTACTATTCTATTGAATTTAAACTCAAGATATTTACAAAGTTTCCTACTTTTTGCTTTAGCAAATGCACTACTGACAGCACTATGCAATATACTGAGTCTTTACAGTATAGCTACTGTCTTTTTCTTTATTATACTGCTAAATATTTTCTTACAGCAGTCTAGTCAAAGGGAATAAGGAATGTCTTGTGGTTAGACACTGAGCAGAGAACAGAAAAATCAAAATTCCTTTGCTGCTTTGCCACACACTTCCACCAATTTCAATAAATCTCATGTATAAAGTGAAGCTGAAAATATTGCCTGTTCTAGTGCAAAAGTTCTGTAAGTACATATGTAAAAATATAATTTCTGAGATACTTAAACACCACAACAGAGATCACATATTTATGAAAGCTATGTTTAGAAACACAATGCAAAATATAAATTAATTTGAAAAAGAATTTTTTTTTTCATTTGCTCTGTACCTGTGGTAAATACTATGAATTTATGCTTTGCAAAGACAGCAGAGTTTCTTTCACATATACTACTTGAAAACATCCTCTTTTCATACATATTTAAAACACAAAATCCCTTAATATCTTCTGGGAATTTAGTTTGTAAAAAAACATCCTGCAAGAAGACTATTTGTTTTACCTGAATACCAGTGTCTAGCTGTCTTATAGACCAATAAATAAATTTTAACACAGGCATGTGTAGTTTAGGATTCACAAATGGCATCCACTGGAGTTGCTCAGTAGCTATAGGTAAAAGCTGTAAAAATATACAAAAGTAAAATTACATGCAGTATATGAAATTACTGTATAAGCTAACCATAAGTGAAAAACAAACAAACAAAACTCAAAACTTTCTGTTGCAGTTTAACAGATTACATATGCAAACACTTACTGGGCAGAACCAGTGCAGGTAACAGATTTATAGGCATACACAGATTTTACATTTTACAGAGGTTTACATGTAAAAGTGGAGATACATCATATGAGCTTAATCTCAGAAAATCCAAACCCAATGGCTATAAATCTTTAATATAATGAATAAAACCAGTAGAAGTAGATTTTCTGGACACCTCATGGATTTCCAAACCTTGGTATCTCCAGAAATAAAAGCGTTAAAAGTAGAGCATAGTACAACCTTTTATCAGTCATAAATTGAAACTTTAATACCTAAAATAGGCATCAAAATATTTTAAATTAGACATGTTCACCTCCTTAGAAAAAAAAGGAATTATGTACAGCGTTACACATAAAACGCACATAAAGAAAAATTATAAACTGACAGCCGTGACCTGAAATAAAATGATGAAGCTCTCAAGTTGAGAATGACCACCACACTTTTCCTTAAAAATGATCTGTATGCTTTACAAATGATAAATTACCTACTGTATGTCACTGCTGGAATTAATACTGACTTATTAACAGTGATTTTGCTTCAATTACTGTATCCAAAGCATGTATAAAGCATGCTAACCTACTATATTCTCAAAATCATGTAAAAAACTCCATAAATCTGAAAACATATTAACACAAGCAAACAATCCAAATCTTTTTACCTTCATACACCTGTCCTGGGTGCAGGTTTTTTTGGAGGTCTGGGTAACCAGAAGTTTACAACTGTCCTCTCTTTCTTCTTTTATTTTTATTTTGCTAAGGTGCTGGTCTGAGATCCAATCCATAAGAAAAGTTAAGAGCTCATAAACTTGTGAATTCAGTGGTAGCTGTAATACATCCACAACACCAGATATTTCAGCTTTTTCATGATTTTTCGTGAATTTCAGATTTTCATGATTTTTCTAAGTCAAGATAGTAACAGACTGAAATATACGCAAGTACATTAGTTCTGAAATATTATGCATAATCTACAGGATGATGAGCGTATGCCTGATAAAATCTGGAAGGTAACTTACTGTATTAGAAGCATGCAGAAAACGTTATATTCAAGGAATTAGTGATCTTGAACAGGCCATGTGTACTATGTTGGGCCTTGTACCTGGGGTTTGAGAAGCCCATATGCTATTAATATAACCTGTAATTTATATTATCTCGGGGAAAAGTAAACTGTATGTGGATCAAGGGGTGGAAGATGGCAAAGCTGTCCCAGAGACCACTGCACATCAAGGAGTCAGGAATCACAGTCACATCACAGTTAACCTGATCAGGCACAGCCTGAGCTGTGCTGCACAGATCAATCAACTGCACAGTTCATCCTGTGCTTGGCCGCAGGATAGACTCCACCAGCTCACCGTAACAGGAGCCTGCAGGCAGCTCTCATTTGCTACCAGTGATCACACCTACTGCTTGGCTCTGCCTTTGTCTAAAACGGCAACAAGAAGTTCTCCTGTGAACGTCCTTCATGAATAGAGTTGCTTTCTTGCAAGAAAATTATTTAATATCCTGAATGGCCAAACAGGAGGCGCTTCTCTCCATGGACAGGACCATGAAAGAGACCCAGAAGAAGAGATCCCTTCATGGTTTCTCTCTCTCTCACACCCCCGACTCCCATCCCTACTGCAGAACAGGTACTATGTGTGATGGTTTCTGGGTGTCAAAACATACGCACATTATTTGTTTTGTACTTAGATAAACGATTACAAAAGGCCTGGGAAAAGATTTTCACACATATAATCACTTCATTTTATAATTTTGGCCAAATGAATTACAGGAAAAAGCAAATCTTTAATGTTCTTGGCATGTGGAAATTCTCATTTCAATGCACTAGATCCCCTTTGCTTTATTTCATATAATCCATTGTTGTTAAAATTTAACTGGGTAGCAAGCACTGTTGCAATAATAACAAAGACTTCATGAAATTGTCATTCTGTCCCTGTACTACACTGCAATGAAATACTCTATGAAAGATATGCAGAGATACCTGAAGAGAGGCTGCACGAACAGTTCTCTAAAGACTTCAAAGGTTTTCTTGTATCTGCCCTCAGACAACTGTTATCCTCTTCGCTCAGAACTATAACTACTGAAACTGCTTATATTTCACTTGCAATCAAAGTACACTAAAACCTACGCAAACAGAGTGTGTTGGCTATATATAGACAGCACAGTTTTAAGGCATCTGATGTAGATTAATTAAGTGGGACTGTGTGAATATCTCTTTCCCATTTTACAGTTTAGCCTCTAGCTGGAGAAAATCATTACCAGTTGGGAGATGTTGGCAGAGCACTACCAGAGGACTTGCTACTAAACAGAAGAACACAGAGACAGAAAGCATTTCATCAAGTGATGTAAGAAGATATTTTAAGGAAAACAAGGTGATCATTTTGGACCTGTGTAGGAACACCGTATTTACTCTCTTTCACTTATTAAAGATTATTTCTCAAAAAAATAACAGTAATACAATCACTACTGGCTTACAAAATTAAAATTCTTAATCTGATACCTCTGACTGACTACTTTTTAGCTAGTGATATTCAGAAGAACAGTGCTTTACTGTAGCAATAACCAGAATGAGTTTAAGATTTGCTCTGACACAGGGAAAGAAACCAGTTACAGTGTAAGCAGGATATAATTTTAATTTTAATTGACAGACGATAGATGACATGACAGGAAGAGGAAAACATATCAATAAAAATATACACATACACAACACGAAATCCAACAGACTTACTTTTAGCAACAAGCCTAATTCTTTGTTAACTGCCTGTTTTCTCCCAGTATAATCTCTATCTTCTCTTACTGTAACTAAATCACTCATAAAATCCATAAAATTTGAAGTTACATTTTCTAATTTCTAGCAGATACACAGAGAATGTTCCATTGCCTAATGCCTTTAGAATTAATCTTTCATTTTCCCAATTCTTACCTTTGCAATTTTTGATGTTACCATCACTTTTTCTTGCTTGACAGGTTTACTTTGTTGCACCACTTGACATATATCCTTAGACTTCTGTACCATTAAAAATTCATGCTTCCTCTACAACAAAATGTAACAAAGAATTATATTTCATTTGTTACCCATAAAGGAAGCAGGTACATGTAAGAACAAACCTTACTTGTAGATTCTCTAAACGAGCTTGTGCTTTTCTTGCTTGACCTTCCAACTTCTTGTTCAGCTCAGTTACATCATTTAACTGAAAGAATGACAAAATGTTAAAGTATCTGTAAATTCAGAACTCACTTCTTGATTTAATTATCACACTGCAATAATTTAATGTGGCTGCTGAGCTGCTAAATTATTTAAGTTCATTTTTTTTTATTCCAAGATGTAAAGTGAGAGAAACAAAATCATTATCCACCTCATCGACAAATCACAGAGTCACAGAATGGTTGAGGTTGCCCAGCACCTCTGGAGGTGGCCCAACCCCTCAGCTTAACCAGGACCACCAAGAACTGGTTGCCCAGGACCATGTCCAGGCAGCTTTTGAATATCTCCAAGGTAGGGGACTCCACCACCTCTCTGGGCAACCTGTGCCAGGACAAATAAGACAGCAGTAGCTCTTTGTTGACCTGCAGACCAACCTTTCAACTTGCTTGGGAAGAATAAGCACTATAATGTCACTCTAGATACATGGGCACTACGCATTTGATTACTTTTCATGAAAAAGTGACATGAAAATGGAGTGAACGCTTCAAGACAGGTTTAACAGTCTTCTTAATGCAGAGGGTGGAAGTTTTCTTCTCTGTAGAATGAAACAGTTACTGACCATGCTATAGAAACACTTTGCTCTGTGAGAAAAGATGAGGGGAAACTGTAACCTCCCTTTAAACATAAGAAACATACTTTACATATGCAACAATGAAGAGCATGATTATCACGGAAACCGTCAGTTTGCACAGAAATGCAAAGATTTTTATAGTGAGGTGAAATAAAGAGACAGATGGGTTGCATCAAAACCACCAACATCCTAGGAGTTAGTTTGGACCTTCTCTAAGAGAAAGAATAAGGCTCTGATGTAAATTTTTATCATACCCAGACTATCAGAACTGCAATTAATTCACTGAATAAACAATGGCCAAATAGTTTAGACAGTAACTTTTGTGTCAGCCTTTTAGATCAGATTTAACAGTCACAAGTGAGATGGAAATTCTTACTCTCTGCATTATTATGAACCACTGTTTCAGTTTAAGAACTGAGAAAATTCTGCCTTAATTAACATTTGTAAAAATAACTGAAAATACTGAACAAACACGAGGTTAGAAATACACATTCTACTTTTTATTTAACAGAATCAGTACAGCAACTCGGCACAGGGTGGATTCTATTATGTTATAAAGTACTTTCTCTCCACCCACTCTCAATTTGCTTCAGAGGATATGGATTTGTCCTTCCTAACAATCAGCTGTTGCTAGTGGGTTAGAGGAGTAAGTCCAACTTTTTTTATATTGTAAAAGATCAGAAAGGCTAAATTTCAAGTACTAAAAAAAGGTGCAGAAAGTACTTTCAGTCATTCATCCAATTCTTGTCTCACAGAAACAAAAAATCAGCAATTTTGCAGACTGAAGCTGTTCAAATATTTAAAACTGTTGACTGTAATGTGTAAAATTATTGATAACAGGAAATAACTAATTTTACCTGTTTTCTTAAAGAGTCATTCATTTCCTTCAAGGTGTCAAATGATGACTTCAGCCTCCTGTTTTCTTTAGTTATTTCTCTCAAAGCTTCTATCAGCTGTTTAACTTCTGCCTCGTGTTGCTATAGAAATATCAAATTTAAAAACATGATTTACAAGAGACTATTTTAATTTAAGTTCCATTTTAGTGCTAAAATAATAGGACAAACTTTCAAAGATCAAATTTGCACGTTCAACCAGTAGTGAGAAAAACATCCACAACGCATATTAAGAAGAATCTATGAAGAAACTCAGAGCAATGTGCACAGCCAATTGCTCTTATTCTTTCCAGATTCTACCCAAAACAGAGGATATCAATATGCACATTTCTCAGACAAGTCAGATGTGGGAAAGGTTTGTGAACTAAAACCAATGACAAAGCTTTTATTTACAGCTTATTCTTCCACATAATTACAAAAAATTGTGTTTCTGTTTTGCAGCAACTTTTGAGGTTTCAACTAGCTTTTCTGGCTTTGCTCACTCTGAATCACGCAGAGCAAGAAAACTAATCCTATGCCTCTTAGATTTGTGCTCCGGTTTACAGCGCAAGCACATGAATTGCTAACTACAACCTGCATATCCACTGCCATTCTTCTCATTCCCCTGAATCTTATTTTAGATTTAATCTTCTCTGGACATCAGTGCATCAGTCAAGTTTTATTTTACTGAAAATATTCTAGCTATATATCTAAGTATATATGAATTTATATATATTCAATATATAAGTATATATATGAAATGCCTTCCATGAATTCACTATTCTTCACTCATTCACACACTCACTCTACTTTTCCACTTCCAGTCACACCCTCTCTTCTTACATGTGCAAATGTAAGAAATGTACAATTAAAGCACAGTAGAATTTAAATGAAGCAAGCTCTGAAGAGATCCTTCTCTATATTTCTGCTTGGAAGCACAGTAACTTCCATTCCAGCTACACAGGAAAACCATCGACAATTCCTTTTTTCTCAACTGCTGCTCTGCTTCAGTCAATAGGATCAAAACAGCCACGGGAACGATACTCTCGTCTAAAGCACCTACCCACACTTGGCTAAGATGACATGAAATGACAGATCCCCTTTTCGTGCCCATAAACATGTAGACATTGACAACATATAATTGAGTGCATCCTATGACATCATATGGAATGTTTTCTACATACACAGTTAAGAGCTTTATTTGAAGTTCAATAGCTGCTTTAGGAAGAATCAGTAGAGAAAAATTAACATGAAAGATAAGTAAAACCAATTCAGTTGTTAAGCCATGAGGTTGTAGTGATGCCAGGAAGTCTAAGCCATCCATTTGCATAAGCAAATCAGATGATGCCATCCATATCATAATCAGCTATATCATTTCATTCCTGCCAGATGTTTGCCTACTCTGTTCTGAAGTCCTCCGATACTTGAACCGCTGCACGCTGCAGTCTTACCAATCTACCTGTCCCTACGCTTAACTGTTTCTGTTTCAATCTCATTTTTTCCATAATACTTAACCTAATTCTCCCTTACTACTACTACTTCTCCTATCACAGACATGAAAAAAATATTAGTTTCTTCCTCTTTGTTGCAGCCTTTTATGTAGCTGAAGCTTGGCACTTTTGCCCTTAATGCATCTGCTCATCATCCTCTATTTCTGCAGCTGCTCATCATCCTCTATTTCTGCAGCTGCTATTTCTATTCAAGTGCAATACTGTACACTCACAACTCTGAATAGGATGTTTTTTTTTCAGACCTGCCATATCCTCAATTTGTCAAGATCAATTTTAATCCTAACGTTCTTTCTCAGCATGCTTGACATTCTCCCTCACTTGCCATTTTTTTCAAAATTAATAAATGTGCTCTTTCTCTCCATCAAACTTCTTATTGAAAATATTGAATAAAACTGGACTGAAAAGATATTCCAGAATCCACTAAGTACATTCCTTCAACTTTACTGTGAACTACTGTCTCACTACAGCTTTACACCAACTGCATTACATCTACGCTATGCTTTCCTAACATGATTACGAAAAAGCCATCCAAAACAGTATAAAAAATTTCTAATTAAGTCCAGACACATATATAACTACTACTCCCCTATTAGCAACGCCCATTACCTTGCTGTAAAGGAAGTAAGATTGATTTGACAATTTATGATTAACCTATGCTAGTAGTTATTTTTGCATTGTGCTTCCCGTGGTTTGTTCATCACTTGTTTCAGGATTCCAGTGACAAGTGGCATTCCTCAGGGGTCGGTATTGGGACGGGTACTGTTTAACA
This sequence comes from Tauraco erythrolophus, assembly GCF_009769465.1. Lineage (NCBI taxonomy): Eukaryota > Metazoa > Chordata > Aves > Musophagiformes > Musophagidae > Tauraco > Tauraco erythrolophus. Next base: position 66,954,270 of record NC_141465.1, on the reverse strand, counting down.
CATTTGTCGGTAACATAGACAGTGGGATCGAGTGCACCCTCAGCAAGTTTGCTGACGACACCAAGCTGTGTGGTGTGGTTGACTCACTGGAGGGAAGGGATGCCATCCAGAGGGACCTTGATAGGCTGGAGAGGTGGGCCTGTGAGAACCTCATGAAGTTCAACAAGTCCAAGTGCAAGGTCCTGCACATGGGTTGGGGCAATCCCAAGCACAAGTACAGGCTGGGTGGAGAATGCATTGAGAGCAGCCCTGAGGAAAAAAACTTGGGAGTGTTGGCTAATGAGAAGCTCAACATGAGCTGGCAGCCCAGAAAGCCAACCGTATCCTGGGCTGCATCAAAAGAAGCATGGCCAGCAGGTCGAGGGAGGTGATTCTGCCCCTCTACTCTGCTCTAGTGAGACCCCATCTGCACTACTTCATTCAGCTCTGGGGCCCCCAGCACAAGAAAGACATGGACCTGTTGGAGTGGGTCCAGAGGAGGGCCATGAAGATGATCAGAGGGCTGGAGCACCTCTCCTATGAAAACAGGCTGAGACAGATGGAGTTGTTCAGCCTGGAGAAGAGAAGGCTCCAGGGAGACCTTCTAGCAGCCTTCCAGTACCTAAAGGGAGCCTACAAGAAAGCTAGAGAGGGAGTTTTTTCAAGGGTGTGTAGTGATAGGACAAGGGGCAATGGCTTTAAACTGAAAGAGGGGAGATTTAGGTCAGATCTAAGGAAGGACTACTTCACTCTGAGGGTGGTGAGGCACTGGAACAGGCTGCCCAGAGAAGCTGTGGATGCCCCAATCCCTGGAAGCGTTCAAGGCCAGGTTGGATGAGGCTTTGGGCAACCTGGTGTAGTGGAAGGTGTCCCTGCCCATGGCAGGGGGGTTGGAACTAGATGATCTTTAAGGTCCCTTCCAACCCTAACCATTCTATGATTCTATGATTTATTTACCTATTTATTTAGAGAACTGACATTAAGTTGATGGCTGTACAACTCTTTCCCTCTTGAAAAGAAAGGCACCACATTTTTCAGTCTTTTTAATACTCCACTTAACCTCCACAAATTTTCACACATAACCACTAATTTTTCCTGGGTTTTCATCAGCCGGTACTCTAACTGATGTAACATTCTTAAAGCTCAGAAGATTTAAATCCCTAAATTAACACCTTAATTCATTCCCTGTTCAAAAGTTGATGTCCTGCTCCTTTGACAACCTTTTCCCCTTTTTAACATGTAGTCTATCCTCCCTCAACAGCTTGTGGGAAAGGTTTATCTGCACATTTCAAAATTTAATTTCTCAGCTTATGGTTTTGACACAAAGTACACATATTTAAGGACTTGGTGACCTTCTGGATAATAAGCAAAACTTTTGACAAGACCTAAATTCAATAGCAAACACCCACAAGAACAGTGTTATTAATTACTACCTCTTCTTACAGCAAAATCATACCATTTCATTTCTTCCCACACTCCCAAAGTTAGGTTGCTCTTTTCTTCCTTTGAACTTCTTGAGTGGTTCTTTTGCTAATACTCTCTGCAATAGTTGTTACGTCATAAGATCTCATTGTGTCTTAAAGTCTTCCCAAGGAAATCTACTTCAACTACAGCTAATGCAAAGATACTCATTTAAGTTACATTCAATTACAGATAGACCACAATTTTTTCTCTAATACTGCTGATACAGTTTTTGCTATTTTTGAAACAAGTTACCTTCTTTTCTAAATTATAACAGTAAAACCTACCTACACATAAGACAACTAGATGTACCATCATTCTGAAACAGAAGCCATACAAAAATCCAAACAATATTGATTGGTACTTTTTACATAAGCCTTTCATTTGGGGATTTCAAGCACTTTAAAGAAATAAGCATTATATTCAGAAAACGTGATGGCTTAAGACAAGTATAGACAAGTTAAATGGCATGTAGAGCAATAAATGTCATCAAATATATTACTGCACCTCTTTTATAATTCCAAATTTTGTGTGAACTTCTTCCTCTACACCTCTTATTTTAGCCAAAGCTGCTTCATGTCTAAAAATCAATGCTTCTCGCTCTGTCAGAAAACGCTCTCGTTTCTGGAGTTGCAGAGCATACTCCTGCTGTGCTGCACTTTCTCTCTGTATCAAGAAAAAAAGATGTTGATATGGCTTTAAAACCCATGAAATTATCACAATTCATACTGAATTTGAATTTTTTCTCCCAGGGATACGCTTAGCTTGTTGTAAAATTATAGAGTGTAACACAACAGCTTACTAATTAAAAGTATCCTGATGGCCACCTACATTCAGTTTTCCCACACATTAACCCAAAGGACTTTGATTTGGCTTGGCAAAATTCGACTCTACAGGGTTGTTCAAGTATAAACCCAGACAATTAAACTTAGGCTTTTGCTTCCAAAAGTTTTGGATAATGGCATTAACCGTAAGACAAAACAGAGTCTGATGCAATTGTCTATCTTGAACACTAGATTACTGTATTGTTTCTTCAATTAGTGGGAAGCATCCCTGAAAATGTGGTGAGGAAAAAGAGATACAAAATTATTTTTATCTCGTATGGTGCAAAAGACAGTCCTGGCTGAGAACCCAGCAGAAACATGGGAGCTATAACAGAATAAAACCATAAAGGAGGTTCTTCTGTTAGTGGCCTAGGCCTGCTAGGGGATGAACTGTTGGGATTCCCCAGCAGCACAAAAGTAAAGATAAGGCAGAACAGAGGGTTTTCACAGGAGGCCGTGAAGGCAAGCACTCCTGAACGCCCAGAGTCAGGCGAATAGGACAATAGTTTCAGGTGCTCTCAGGAGAAGCACTGTTTGCAGGTGGTTCCATGCCCCCAGTGCGTCCCAAGACATTCCACTTGGATGTAGCAGCACTGTGCTCAAACTCCCTCAAGCCGAATTTTACCTGATCTACCCAAAATGTGAGTCAAAGCACCACCACCAAATCAGTGAATTAATTTAGAAGAATGATTAATTTAGAGGATGACAACAGAGTTTTAGTATGTAAGTAACTGAGATTAGTATACGTAATAGTAATAAGTAATAGTTTTAACATATAAGTAATTAAGTTTTAGTACACAAGTAATAGTGATTTAGTACGTAAGTAATTTCTGAATTCTTGGTCAAAAGTGAGAATCTTCATAACATTACTCAACAAAATTTTTAAGGTGATTCCAGTTCCTACCTGGAGCTTCTGATGTATGACAAATAATTCATCATAAATTTGACTGATGTGAGGCGGTACTAAGCCTTGGCTATTGTATGCTTGAGCATCAGTTCCACTCACAATATCCCTTACCAAACCATTGGTATCATCTTGGTCAATATTTTCTCGTGTATGTGCAGTCACATGGGATGGTAAGCTGCTGCCTATGGAAAAGAAAAACCCATTTTACATTAAAAAATTAGTGCCGGATAGATAATGATATGACTGTTGTTCCAAAACAGCAACAACTTATTTGAGGCATTTAGAGTGATAAATATAGAGCAAGAGGTATCAAAATGAGAAAGTAATCTCCTAAAGAATTATGGAGAATTGCTCAAAGCTGTGTTCTATGACTTGTTTGAATCGATCAGTGATCAATGAAGTTTTATAAGTAAAACTATGTCCTCCACTTCAATATAGAAACCCCATAGATATCTGTCCGAAATCTATGCACAGACTGAATCATAATGTAGCCAAAATCTCCAATTATTTTTATAAGGGCTGCAGGCAAGTGATTCACTGCTGACTAGACCTTGGCCTGACATCTAAGCTAACAGCACAAAACTTAAGAAACTACAGACATGACACGAGAAACTGCTAGACATGATCACAGCGTAAGAAGCTGATGAAAGCTGCAGATAGCACAGGGACGAACGGCTCCATTTCATAAATAGCCAAAATTCACAGACAATTGAAGGGAAGTATTGCGATCTTTCAGGGAGAGACATCTTGCAAGGCCAGCTGCACCTAGGTACCATATCAGGCCAAGATTATCTAGGTGACAGTATCAGAAATACAAGTTTGGGTACCGTGCTGATTTTGGCTGGGATCTAGTTGATTTTCTTCATAGTAGCTGGTATGGGGCTATGTTTTGAATTTGTGACAAAAACAGCACTGATAACACAGGGATGTCTTAGCTGTTGCTTAGCAGTGCTTGCACAGAGTCAAGGCCTTATCTGCTTCTCATGCCGCCCCACTAGCGAGGAGCTGGGGTGCACAAGAAGTTGGGAGTCACACTGGGGACAGCTGACCCCAACTGACCAAAGGGATGTCCCAGACTATATGACGTTGTGCTCAGCAATAAAAGCTGTGGGAAGAAGGAGGAAGGGGAGGACTCTCAGAGTTGTGGCATTTGTTTTCTCAAGTCACAGTGACGTGTGATGAAGCCCTACTTTCCTGGAGATGGCTGAACATCTGTCTGCTGATGAGAAGCAGTAAATAAACTCCTTATTTTGCTTTTCGTGCACAAGCAGCTTTCGCTTTACCTAATAAAGTGTCTTTACCTCAGTTCACAAGTTCTCACTTATACCTTCCTGATTCTCTCCCTTCATACTGGTGGGGATGGAGAATGAGCAAGCAACTGTGTGGGGCTGAGCTGCCTGTGGCGGTTAAACCGCAACACATACAGATGTAGCAAAACTCAGGCCAATGAGGAAAAAGTAATTAGGGATAGGTTGTTTACTTGGCAGGCAACTGGGGAAGAGAAAATAAGGATAATGAGAAGATGCATCAAGAAACAGAAAAATGGTCACTAGATAAGCAAATGTAATCAGTGCTGACTCGTGGTATGCATCAGGCAGCCCTGTGGTTGATCACCCGCCACAGCTGGAGCGGGACAATAAACCAAACCTGTTGTTCTGCCACAGTGTGTCTGCTTCAGGGGGAAGGAAAGTAACTAGTACAATGCCACATAAATCAAAACAAAAGAAAAAAGGGAAAACAAACCAGAAAAAAAAATAGGTATATCTGAAACAAATGTATGTGGTATTTATCAGTTTTGCACTTATTTTGCCTTTGATCCCAAATACTGTAAGCTACGCATTTTTCCTAGTGAAATTTAAATATTGTTTTATTTTCAGAAAGCTGTTCTTATACTGTCCCCACCCATTTAATACACCTCTTGGTGACAGTCTACTACAGTTCCATTCATTGTTCTGCCTGGCTTCTCAGATTCCTTTTTGCTCCTTCCTGGGGTTGGCTGGCTGGCTGTCTCCACACCTCCAGATACACTTTCAAAAGAATTCCGCAATGTCCTTCTAAGCCTAAAACTCTTCAAAAGAGACAGAGCTACACTGATTCACAAATTCCTCCAATTGTGGCAACATTTTCAAACACTTGCAGTGAATTAATGCCAACTGGTCCCTGCTACAATCTTCCAGCTAGAATTTCCTGAGTTAACTGATTACATCTCTCTACCCATTGCCAGTTTTCAATCCTTAAATGGACAAAAGAGATCTGACTTAACAGAACTGTAGTATTTGTTAATGCAGCGAGCTACTTAAAATAAACAAACAAAAACTTCAAAACCTGCCCTGTTTCTTCATTCATATTATAAAGCCATCTGACAACCAGTTTCATAAAAGGTTGATTTTTCTTTTTAAAATGTATATATGCATTGCATCAAGTATATCTGGACCTCCTAAACTAATTTTAAAGGAGTTACTCGTACTTACATGAAAAGTTAAATCTCCAAATTAAAATACATTTTAGCTGATTACTGTATTTCTGAACTAAATAGGAATACATTTACTAGAAAATTTTTTAAATTACATGATATAACATAAAGTTGTAAAAACACTTAAAATTCTGTACTTATTACCTGTTTCCACATACACAGCTGTATTTTGAACTGCATCAGTTCCCGAGCAATTAATGGTCTTTTCTGCTATTTCTAGACCACTTGAATCACAAAAAGAATCTTGCTCACCATCAAAACTAAAAAAATACAAAAAAGCAATAATTTGAAATTACTCAGTCCCTGTCTAACATAGTACATACAGAGCACTGAGAGAAGTTTCTCTAAAAATGTAAAAATTGTTCAACCTAAGATTTTTATATTTGACTGATAACAAATAGCAGAGTTAAATCATTTAGATGGAAGGAATTATTACTCACAAGATTTTAACCACAACGATTAGTAATATTGCTGACATAAAAGTAGTAACAACAACTTGAATTTTCATGCTGTAAGCATATGTATGCAGCAGGTAAAACCAACATTCTTCTCTCACCACCAACCACCAAATTCCAGGAAAGCTAAAAATACAAACCCCTTTTTTTCATTATTTTTCCATATTTGGTGTAAAGAAGCCCTGAAAAGAGATTTCTTGGCTTTTGGAATCAAATTATCTCTAAATAAACTTAAAGCTGTTCATCAGTCTGAGCGACTTGCTTTCCTCCTAGTTCAATTTATATCACCAGCTCAGTTTATATCATCTCTGTATCCCATTAGCAATTCCAACATACACAGATTAGAAAGTGAGACAATATTCCTCATCAAGATCAGCATTCACATTATTTCATACATGAGCCTCAAACAGTTATTTAATTAACAAGAAAACAAGAATCTTAAAAAAGTCTGGATCTGTGTAATCTGAACATATTGTTTACTCATGGTTTATCTGGGTATGAAAGATAATAAGTGACAAAGGAGAGCTGAAGAGAAAACACCTCTTACCAATCCCAGTCTTTAAAACTTTGTAGGAAATCACTAGAAGATCTGATGCTGTTCTCTCTTCCACTTTCAGTAAATTCTGACTCTAAAGAATATTTGGATAAAGAAACAGTATTTTCCAGTGAGCTGTCCATGTCATCTGGAATATATAAAATTATTTTCTTTTGCATTTGAGAAACGGACATTAAGAAATCAACAAGGACTTATTAGAAATGCTTGCCATGTAATCGTGTACATTTAAGAACCACAAAAAAAGTGATGCAGCCTGACAAATGAATGAAGAATCATAACAGCTCAAACTGTAGGAAGAATTATTTGGTTTTCAAACCAGATTTGTCTTTCTGAAGTTTTACATCTTGCCTTCATCTACTAATTTTTCTATAACTGAAATTTGATAAATAGATTGTTTTACCCTGCTGTCCGCGTGCACTAGCAACATGTTTCTCAAGAAGGGCAAAGCCATTCTAAATATTAAAAGTATATGTATCTCTAAATTAAAGTCAAATGTATGCATTATGAGCTGGATAGCTACCAACTACCTCAAGCAGGACTCAAACACAAACAGGTTCTTTAGAACCATTGTTCTAAAGCATCCTTTGTGCTCTTCATGTGAACATTAACATTCCCAGGCTGGCTCCCAGATATCACAACCCCCTGATCAAGAATATCTACCTATTTAAAATGAGAAAATACAAAACTCCTTAAAATAAATTTAAGGAATGATACAGTTTTAGCATGTATTTTCCCTGAAACAGGCATCAAAGCACTATTGTTTGGTATTACCTTTGTATACTGGGGAGCTTCCACTCTTACATTCGTTATCTAACGCTCCTGAAAGCCAATCCTACAAGAAAGCACAAAATCACTGCAATATAGTCAGAATTTTCAGGGAAAGCCTATGTTACAACTCACTTGTTTAACAGTTACAACGCCTTGTGATAGAACTTACTACAAACTACTGACATGGAAAAGAGAAGTGGGATTTTTGACTACATAAATGTAAATGGCCCTCATATTAATATGAAGAGGCAAACGTATTCCCCACAGTCTAATAATAATAAAATATTCACAGCGTTTTATGTTAAAATATTTGAGCGACTACAAGACGCTATGAAGACAGTGACATAAAACAAGGACATAGAAGTAGGATCAGGTACTCAGGGAAGCAGTGCCATCTATCTTCACATCTGGGCTTTTTATGTCAGTTTCCTGCTCTACTTTTCCTACTAACTTGTAACTACATTCTAAAAAAACGAATGACAGAAGTTTTAGGCTCCAAGCAAAATCAGTCACATGTACATTATAAAAGATCGGACTCAAAGCATGTCTCACGATCTTAGTCGTGTTTCACTGCCTGAACTGATCAACTGCTGTATTTTCTTGTACTTAAATACTGCTTTTTAGTGAAATAAAAAAATGCACAAACAAATCTAGCATTTCCTTCCTTGCAAGCATTACACTTTAAAGTCTTAGTGATAGTTTTTTAAAGATACCTTTCGAAAATTATTTTTCTTTAAAGAACAGTTCTGTAATTCAAAGCAGAATACTCCCCAAGAAAAACAGCATTTAGAGCACCATGAAATGCTACCTGAGTTGCAAATCCTTCTGAGGGAACTAAGGGCAAATATATCCAGGTTTTAGCTGCTAAAGAACTCAAATCTTCACCTCATATTTGGGACGGTTCCTGATTCTAAAATGGCAAGTCACACTTCCTCCAAAAAAAAAAAGCTGGTTTCTGTATTCATTTGATGATTCTCAGAACCAACTTGATCTTCCAGTCCAACTGTGTGTCTAGCCCAAATCCAGCTTTCAATGTCTCCTAATCTTTGGCTGCTCACAGGTATTTTTACAACATATTACTTCCCTTACCACACGAGTTTGAACACTTAAGGCCTGCTATCCCCTGGACACACTTGAAAGCATTTGACCCATAGAACAGAGATGCAAGAACACAACTGCAAAAAATTATCTCTGTGAAAGACAGAAAGACTTCAGACAAAACAAAATTAAGTGCCTAATCAGTGAGTATTCCTTCTAGAAAGTGTCAAAGACTTCTGAAACACCAGCATGTAGGAGGGGTCTTGCTGCTGGAGTTTTACACAGATCCATGTCAGCACAAGTAATGGAAACAGAAATCACAATCCAGTTCCTTCATTCATATTGGTGCAAAGAACCTGGCATTTTCTGGTGTAAAATAACACTGCTTTACCTCAGCAAGGGAATGATATCCATCATAACTCACTGTCTGGTCATTGTGGCAGTCCCTTATGAACTATGGGTTTGATTCTCCTCTGGTTGACCAGATATGGAACAGTATCGTGCTCTCTGGAAACAGAGCTAACCACTAGGCTTTATGAAAAATCACAAGCACTCCTGACACATTTTAATTAAGGCTAGCAACTGCTGTGGCAAAAGAAGATATGAAAGAAATTAGTTATTGCTATAATATGTGCCTATCATAGCGAGGATTCACATATTATCTTGCCCAACTAGCAAATGCTATAAGGTTTTAGGCAAAACCTAAGTGCCAAGCTACTCAGACTGCTTTGGGAAGGCATAAAATTTGGAACTGCAATTTCCAGGTGTCCTGGTTTTGTCTGGGACAGAGTTCGTTTTCTTTTCAGTAGCTAGAATAGCTCTGTGGTTCAGATTTAGTACAGGATTTGTTATGAGAAGAGTGTCGATAGCGCACTGATGTTTATAGTTGGCACTGAGGCATGAAGGACCTTTCAGCTTCCCATGTTTTGCCAGTGTGCAGGAGCACAGCAGGCTGGGGGGAGCATGGCCGGGACAAAGGGCCCACAACTCCTAGTTTAGGATTTGAGCTTAGACTCAGGATTGAGGGCCAAATTGGCCAATGGAATATTCCATATCATGCAACGTCATGCTTAGTATATAGATGAGGGTTCATTGGGAAGTTTGTAGACGCTCTCTCTCTTTTTGGGTCTCTCACTTGTTCGGCATTGTGGTGTTGGGACTAATCTGTTCCAGGATCGCTTGCCAGGACGTGACAGGTGTTGGGCAGTGAGTGGTGAGCAATTACGCTGTGCATCACTTGCTTATATATATTATCACCATACATATATTATCATATATGATTATATTATTATTATTATTATTATTATTATTATTAAATTGTTCTTATCTCAACCCAGGAATCTCGTTTCCTTTCCCTTTCACTTCTCCTCCCTATCCCGGGGCGGGGCAGCGGGAGCGGGCGGCTGCGTGGTGGAACCGCGACCCCCGGGAACGCCACGCTCGGCCACGGACGGCTTGTCAGCACTCCCGCGGTAAGGCAATCGGAGCAGAGGGACAGCGGTAGCGCACGGAGGGACGCGCTTTGCGCTTCAGCTCCTACAGCCTCCCTGAGTCCCGCGTTCGGCTCTCGCACTGCCCCTGCACGGAACACCGCAGGGTTGGTTTACAACGAGCGCGAGGAGGGAACACAGACCCGCCGCTCCACGCGCCTCAGGGACGAGGAAGGGCTCTCCCCGCCATCCCGCACCGCCCCCCTCTCCCTGCCCCAGCGCTCCCGTCTCACCCCCGGCGGCCCGCGCCGGCAGCGCCGCTGCAGACGCCCGGCGGCGCGGCTGAAGCCCGGCCCGGGGCCCGCCATGGCGCCGCTCGCGCTCGAAGAAACCGCCGGGCGGCGGGCGCAGGCGCGAGAGGCGGCGGGAGACGGGCGCACGCGCACACTCTCCCACCGCCCACCGGGGCCGGGCGGGCACGGCGGTGACGGCGGGAAGCCGCGGCTTCGGGGCCAGCGGTCGGCCCGACCGGGCCGGGAGGGAGGCAGAGGCGGTCTTCCCCCGCCCCCGCCCGCCGGTGCTCCCCGCCAGGACCGGCGAACCACCGCAACCAGCGTTTCGCTCCCCGCGGCAGGACAGCTGCCCGCACAGGCTGCGGCAGAGGCAGAGCAGCAGTCCGTCAGCCAGGTGTCACGCGATCAGCTGCGAAGATGTGAAATAAAAGAAAAACAAAAGTGGTTAAGTGTATATTAATACACACCCAATTAAAAGCTGACCGGTTTTGTTACACCATTCTAAGTCTAATGCTTACGTACATGGCGTTCCCTCAGAAGCGTTGGGGACAAATACTCTCGCCCTCCTTTAAAAAAACCCTTACAACCTTACAGTGGAACACCTAAGTTCCCTGTTGCCAGCTTACAGACCATAATGCCAAACTGGTTACCTTGAAAAAGACCTTGATAAAGCCAGCGCTGAGCTATAGAGTAGAAGTTCAAAAAACCCCACGTTTATTCATGCACGCTCACTGTGGAGACACAAAGTTTTAAACCAACCCTGACATGCGTCAGCTATGGCAATTCAGTCGTGCGGCGAGGTCAGAGAAGTCTGCCATAGGAAATGAAGCCAACAAACATAAGATAGGAGTAGCAGCGCGCTATACTACAGCATTTCGGGAAACATTCCAATGTCAACCCAATGGTTTTCACTAAACTAAGTCATTTAGAAACATTTTATGTACAAAAAAAAAGGTACACTCCTCTAGCAAAAAAAAAAAAATCAAAACGTTTAAGAACTACTCTCTAGCTTTCAAATACTGAAGTGCTAGTCAAAGGCTTCACACAGCACAAACCAGCACCCACCTGGCTAGCTGCCTCAGCTTGCCATTTTGATGTGCAGAGAGTAAGTTTCAAAGGCTTCAAAATTTTAGGTGCAACTGGCACTTAAATTTGCATATTCGAAGTACAGATTTATGAGAGCAGGAAGCCAAATTATGCAAGGTGAAGTTTTTTGAACAAACCAGAGTGAAGACAAGGCATCTATTTTAACAAGACTAAGATTTAATTTTTAAAATTTGACATTTAATACAAATATGTCAGGATAACACAAATACACCTGAAATATGCCAGTGTCTGAACTTTTTATTTAACATGCAAAGAATCAATCAGAACACATAAAAAAATCCAACTATAAGCTGTAATTTTACATTTATACATCAGAAGTGTCCATTTTAAGAAGTTGAAATAATTAGTCAATAACATCTAAATACTGATTTGTACTGCTAGAACATCTGTATACTCAAAACCATAGTTCTATATTTGCCCACAGTCTGTAATGACAATTCTTCCATTTACTAGCCCTTTAGGAGAACCAAAGGATTCTATCTTTTTCACAACATCCATTCCATCTTTCACAAACCCGAATACCACATGCTTGAAGTCCAAGTGTTCTGCTTTTTTAAGTGTTATGAAAAACTGAGAAGTATTTGTATCCCTGCCCTTATTTGCCATTGACAGTAATCCAGGACCAGTGTGTTTCACTTCAAAATTCTCATCTTCAAATGCTGTTCCATAAATTGACCGTCCACCTGTACCATCATGGTTAGTTATATCACCTCCCTTAGGAAAAAAAAAAGGGACACAGCATTAACTTAAAAATCCCAAAACATAAACCAACCACACAATTATATAATTATACTCTCTTTCAACAGTAAATACTTTTGCTTTGGAAGAACTCATTCTTAGTTTTCACAAGTACCATATTTACTTAGATATAAGGCTTCCCAGCTACAGCAGCTTTGTTCACGGTAATGAAAGCAGTAGTGGAAAGTTTATTCCTTGTTGATTCTGAACACAGCCTTTTATCTTCCTGCGCCACATGGTGCCCACTCCTCTAGGAGTGGCACCAAAGCCAGCTTCCTGCATCACTTGGCCCTGACAGCTGGGACCTGCAGTATCTCATTGAAAGCCGGTCCTTGCTTAGTCCCCACAGGCACAGAACTGATCACCTGGAAAAGGTTCAGAAACCAACCAGTAATCTCTTGCTTCTCATTATTTGACTATATGCACAAAGGTGACAGTACAGGTTATCATATCTTTGAAGGTAAGCCTTCATTCTCATTTAAAAGCTTCTCATGGACAAAAAGTTTAGGCAAAACAGATTAAGCTTAGAATATACTAATTCCATGTGATAAAAGCTAACTTTTTGTCAGGGTAGGCATGGTGTGGTTAATTTTCTTAAAAGTCTGCTCCTTAGAGCATGCGGAATACCTTGAGACAAGCTTAAACTCTAAATGAGCAACACGGCTTTCCTTAACAGGAAGGCATGAAGTTTTAACAGGAAAGCCATAAAGGGCAGACCTTCAGACACAGGTGATACCACAATAAAAAATTATCCAGTCTCTTGATTAGGTAACAAGCCATTTACATATTACTGTCTACTTCTGAGTTTGTAGAAGGTCGTACTTCAGGGATGTAGTGACATGCAGAAGCATTAATGTAGTGTCCAGGGAAGTCGGTTCATTTTGCCTGTTACAAGTCACTAAAACTCACTGAGTTATTGATGAGAATTTTAGGAAAGGAAAAGTCTATCTGAGCTACAATCAATCTCCTAAGCCTTCGGCATTTATGAAAAACTTGCTAGTGCTACTGAATGCACAGAGATTTAGAACCAACCTGTCTACACGGGGGTTCAGATGCACTGCAGACTGATACTTTTGGTGAAAACTTTTGAGTATTTTAAGGAATAGGCCACTGCATGATAATGAGACCTAGAAGACTTCTTTTAGATGGAAACGAGCATCTAAAATACTTGAAATATCAGTTTTAAATTCCATGTTCTCTGAAATACAAATTGTACTTTAAAATGTAAGAGAAGCCTGCGAAGTACCTGTTCTTAGCAGATGAGCTTACCTAAGTTTCTCTCTCTACAGAGAGAAGGCCGAATGGGAGTTTTTGGGAACCCCTACGTTCCTTGTTGTTCCTGTTCAGCAACAGGCCCCTTGGCCACTGTAAGAGACTGATCTCTCTTTTTTCTTCCACACTAACATGGCAGCACTAGGTAACACTAAAGCATCAGGCAGCTGGCAGACAAGTAAAAACCATCTGGCTTAGGGCAGCATATGCTCCTTGCACTGTTTCTTATCTCTTTGTAGGCAAAGCGCAGATGAGAATATCTTACAAACTGGGTTCATGCTGCCAACAAGAACGTGCTACTCTGTGTGAGTAATTTTTTAAGTGCCATTGTTAATCTTCATTGTCATTCTCTCAATGAAGAGCCATCTTCCTGTTACGCTTACCTGACACACAAAGCCAGTGATTATTCTGTGAAAGCTGGAGTTCTTGAATCCAAATCCTTTCTCTCCAGTGCACAGGGCCCTAAAATTTTCAGCAGTTCGAGGGACGATATTTGAAAACAGCTCCATGGTTATGTGTCCTAAAGGTTCGTCATCAGCAGAAACTTCAAAATACACAACGGGGTTGGTGTCCTTTGACAATCCTGCTGCCAGAGATAAGTGTCCTTTCTGTAGTTCTGACAAGCTTAGCTGGCATTCTTCAAACCTCTTCTTGAAAGAATTAGCCATTTCTTGGCTTTTAAATCTGACTGCAAGTTGTTCTACTTTTACTTCGCCATCTGAAAATAAATCCAAGAACAGGTTTCTTTAGCTGTATTCAGTATAGTCAGAATCAAACAGCTTTTGTCTTATGTAATTCTCCAGGGAAAGACCAAGCCACAGAAACTACAGACCACCTAGAAAAAATGAAAACCACCTGAAAAACTCACCAGCATAATCTGTTGCTGTCCAAATTAAAGCATTGTTTGATGTATCAGAGGGCACTAAGTTCATTTCTTTGGTGATGACATGGTTTGCACAGACTTTAAGAACTTGGTCCCTTCTCATTAGGACTCTATAGTATTTCTTCTGTGTATGGAAAAGGATCTTTATCTCTCCAACACCACGCTCCTTCCACTGAACAGCATCTCTGTCCCATCTGTAAAGTTTTGCCCTCTCTTTGAAGAGAATTTCTTCATCTTCTTCTCCAGATTTTACCTCCACCTAAAGAATAGCACAGTAAAGTACCTGTGATTTCCCAGACAGCTGATGTCACCAACAATATTCAATAATATTACATACACTTATGATGATTCTGACACATTTCAATGCACAATTATTCAATGTGTTCCTTTCTCCAACACCATATTCATCACACACCAAAAGGAGTAAAACATCTAGCCTTTTCAGAATTTAAGAGCCCAAATTCCACTGTTCAAGATTAACTATAGCACTGCAATACTACTTCGCCATTCTGCATATGGGTTTTGGTGGGGGTGTGTTGGCTTTTGCTTTGGGGGTGGGTTTTTTCGGTTGGTTGGTTTTTGGTGGGGGGAAATTGTGTTTTGCGGTTTTGGTTGGTTTTTTTTTTTTTTCCTTTAAAAAAAAAGTTTTATCAGTTTTTTGGCAAGTTTCCCAGGAAAGTTTCAGGTTTGCTGAACGATGTGCAGGCTTAGAAGTAAAGATATAGTACTATGACTATTCCAGGTGTTACCTTTTGAACATTGTTAAAGAACTTGTCATTTCCATTCGAGCAGAATAAATGCCAACCGAGTTATAACAAGCTGAGGCCTGACAGCCGTATCTCCTCCTCACTTTATGTTTGAGTTTTACTCGCCTCTAACCTCCTTTAGTTAACACATCGTCCAAAGGTAGGGAACACTTGAGAGAACTGGAGAAACGCATGACAAACAACTATTTGTGGAGGGAGATATGAGACTGAATAAGAGAAGCAGCAAGTAAGGGAAGAAAGAAAACCACAAAAGTCATATTATGACAGAGGTGCGCAAAGGCATACAAAATTTTGAAGAAGGTGGTTGAAGGCATTTATGAATTACATCAGATTTGCTGTTCAAATTAAAGACACTGCATACTGTTAATTTGTGCGCTATTTATCTTGCTTCACAATTATACTAATGTGTAATTAAAATATAATATTTATAGGAAAGCCAGACAGTATGACTATAATATCAGAAAAGTTTGAAATGGTTATTAGGCACACTACAGCTACACACCGAATGAAGACATGAGCAACTGTGTGAAGACTCACTCAGTAAGTTATAAAGCTACCTTCAAAGTTGAAGGTTCTCCTACTTCGTGAAAAACAATTTCTTTTCAAACTAACCAAGTTAGTTCCCTTAGCCCTCAGGTGAGGTTACTTGCACTAGATCTTTATGGCTTAGTGATTCTAGAAATCTCTTGCCTAGCTTAGAGTAAAAATTTGAAGTTGGCATGGATCTACAAGTCATTGATGCAAAGCCACAGCCAAGTTGTATTAGCACTAACAGTTATTCAGTTTTCCCCCTCGGTTTTCAACTGTGCTATAATGAATCAGCTTTAGCTTTTACAAGTTACATGTACAAAGCTGCACTGATCAACACTCAGTCAAGGTGTAATGAAATGAACTTTGAAGACTTTAACTGATGCACCAGACACTTCCTCAGTGCTAAACTGTACTAGTATTTAAAACAGCAGGTGTTTCTACATAGGCAGTGCAAGAGATATGGAATAAAGCACACAACACAAAGCAAAGTTAGTTAAGCAAAGCATTTTTTTAAAACTTGTTGTGTTAGCAGAAATGCTTATCTTCTTCTTGTTCTGTATTCCAGAAGTCCCCTTACCTCTGGTAAGGACACAATTGGCTCAAAGTGAATATCATCACTATGTACCACCTCATCATCACTAGCACCTTCATCTTCATCTGCTTTCTGGGCTGTCTTTCCAAACACAGCTGCTCCTGTATTTTCCCATTTGAAGTTTTTATCTGCAATGAAGACAGTTATATTTTAACCTTTGTGTATTTTTTTCTTCTTGACAAAAAACTTACAAAAAGCTGTTAGCTGTTAACTGACTGATCAGTAGCAATTTGGTGCACAAAATATTGTATGAAGCAGAAATCTGATTGACTGTCTCAGACTAGTTTAACTCACCTTTTGAGCCAAAAGCAAAGTCTCCAGAGCTTTTGGAAGCCAGATCCGCAAATGACAAGCCTGCAGTATCACCGAAACCAAGTGAGACAATTCTGTTTTCTATGAAATAAGAGAGTAAAGTCAAAGCTTTTTCTCTGCATTTCTTAAAGAAAACATGTTTAATGTTATGTAATCACAAGAATAAACAGGAGAAGTCTCTACAGTGTTTCTGTCTTCCAATAAATTTGAAGTTTACATGACACTTGTCATGACAGTCATTCATTATGGTTTAAGAAAAGAGCTCAAGACTGTGTGAGATAGTTTCAGCCTACTATTTCTGTGCAGATCCACAGAGCTCTAGTAAGTATTCACGCAGTATTTAACAGTAAAATAATGAGAGAAAGTACTCCATATATAAATTATACAACACTACCATTGCTCTGTAGTAGTGCCATTTGAACATGCCAAAATCTGATGTACATAATTATTTTAATCCCCAGTCACTTTTTTACTAGATTGGTACTTATGCTTCTAATTCAGTATTGGTACTACTTCTCTTCAAGGCAGCAACTACATTAGATAAACTAACCTACAGAAAAACATACTTACATCCCTACAAAAAAAAGAACATACCCCTGATCTTACCTTGTGTTGACTCTGAACAGTCCGAATCATTTTTTTTAGTTGACAAATCTACAGGTTTGTCACTAGTTCCTGATAAAGTCTGCGATACAGGCACAGTTTCCGTGGTGGAATCTGGTTCTTCATTGGCAGCAGCTGACTGGACAAATACTGCAACCTCTCCCGTTGATGGAGTAGGCACTACTTCCTTATCGGTACAGACTAAATCAGTTGAGCTTGTGACCTCATTCTCCTGAGATTAATAAAAAAGTGAAGTAATAAGCAAATAAGCTAGAAGAGCCTAGTGTTCAAACCACCTTCTCAGAAGACTAAGAATAGTCATTTCAGAAAAAAAGAATACCAAGAAAAATATGTTGTTGTAAGCTTTCTGAAGTTTTTCCTTACACTTAACACACATAGGACATTGACCTGACAAGAGACTGTATTATCTTTGAAGGAGTAACGCTTTCCAAAAAACACTGTTACTTTCTGAAACCAATTGGTCGTTTTATATACATTAGGAGTGATTCTACTAGCCAAATATGAGAATAGCTGTAGTCCTTTTTCTTCCCAAGGACTCAAGATCTAAGCTTCCATTTCAGCATTAGTAAAGACTTGAGGGACAGCCACAAAACAGCCAAGCAGTTTTTCCCCACTGAATATTATAGTTCTCACAAGGTGAAAACTACATAAAGTCTGACACATAAAAGAAGTAACTGTACAAGCTTAAGAACAAAAAGTTTAGTAAATATTTAGTTCTTACTTTCGTTTCTTGAATTTTAACTTCTGTCTGAACGTCTTCTGGACTGTCACTCTCAATATCACTGCTGACACCACAGACAGATGGAGAAGGAACCTGCAGAGCTTCTGCTTTAGCCTTCTCCTCAGCAGTTGGTTTCTCTTCCCAAGCAGTAACACATTCTCTTTCATTGTCGAATTCACTTTTTCCTGTGATGCCTACTGCAAAGAATAAAAAATAGTGGAAAATAGCTAGGAAGGCCGCTAAATACTGAAGTAATTTTTGGCACCTATGTTATAAAATAACCTCATGATAAGCAGAGAAATTTGAAGTAAGACTTCAAGAGTTTTTATCATTACTATTTAAACAGTAGAAGTGAAGACTAACTTAACTCCACTCAGGGTGACCAGAATTGGAAATTTATCATACTTAGTTTTTCTGTTGCTATCAGGGAATTTCCATGCAATAATGGAGAGTTCAACCTTGCAGCTGCCACTACTATTAGCTTCCTTCAACATTTGCTCATATTCCAGATGGCTCAATAGATACCACCTCTTTCTAGCACATACCCTCAAAAGTCAAACTTCACTTCTAGAAGCATCTACACAGATTTTCAGTTATGCAACACCGAAGTCAGAAGCACAGCCAAAGCGGAAAAATATAAGTAGCAAGTTCAGTCTTCTACACCTGTATTTTTAGTATAAAAACCAAGTATCTTTTTTATTGTACAATATTTACTCATAAGCTCAATTTAAATTGACTATCAGCAAAAGTAGCAAGTATTCACGGACACAGACAACTTTTGTCTTGTACAGTATCATACCAAGTTGAATTCCTCATATTCAAAAGAAGAGGCTCAAGGTAGGAAAACACTTTGATGTTCTAGTTTAGAGGCCACCTGAAATGTACATTTCTCATTCAGGTACCTCTTTACTGCTAACTAACAGTTCAACCTACTGAGCTTAAAGCTGTATTTTGAGATGCAGCTTTTCAGCTCCCAGCATCAGTGCTACTAAAAACCTACCTTGGGGAAAAAAGTTAATCTCAGTGCCCAAGTGTCCTTCACATTTAGAGCTTATATTTCAGTAGATAAGAAATTTAAGTATTGTGTTTTAAGACATACCTTTCACAGGATCTTGCAATTTCTTTTTCTCTTCTGAATCACTGGGATACAGTCTTCCATTAAGTTTCCTAACAGCTGTTTCATAGTCTTCATCTAAAATACAGGAAACAAGGGCAAGTTCTCAGGCATCCTATAAGTACAGAGAAGTCTGCTAAGCCCTTCCAACTCACAAGCCTATCAAGCATGCATAATGTTTACTTACGTTTGAAGAGTTACAAGGTCAGCAAGTAAGTTTTCACTTCCTATTTTGCATACATGTGCTTCAGCGTGCTACTGACATTTTTCTCAGCCTAGATGGTTACAGATGCATGGCACAGGTTTTGTTTTCAGAAAACATATTTCTTACTGAGTGATTTTATTAAGAATACCACTAAACAGAATTGGGATGGAAGACTGAAGATCTTTTCTATAAAAAAACTAGCAAGCTCAGATATTTCTAAGAGGAGGCTTGTCTTCTCCCATTTTCTGTTGAATACAATGCTTCAGAACTTCCATCTAACATATTTGCTGCTGAATAAATTAAGAGTAATTTAGTTGCATACAAAACAATACAAAAGTTTTCCAGTTCTAAAATTAGGAATTTGCTTTAGAAGCAAAATGAGCCATTAGTCTGGCATTTAGGGAACCGGAGCATGTTCCTTTTTGATAAAGACTGCCTTGTATTTGTCTCTAAAAATAGCTACAGAAGTGTCTTGCTCAAATGAGACTAGGCTCAAACATCCAATTATTTAGCCTTACCTAACCAACTGCGTTGGTAATATGAACATTAACACGTGCCATAAGGCACCAATGCAAACCCCCTTTAGTTATTCCTGGGCCTTCATTGTATTTTTCTGTCTTCAAGATCTGAGTGTACTTCTTTGGCTATAAGGAAGATGACAGGATTATTTCCCATCAGTCCAAATAAAAATATTTGAGTGTCTAATGGTTCTGACAGTACTTTCGGAATCATACAATATCTCAAGTTGCAAGAGACCCATAACGATCAAGTCCAACTCCCTGCTCTTCACAGGACTGCCCAAAACTAAACCGTATGATTAAGTAATGTCCAGACACTCCTTGAACTCTGACAGGCTTGGTGCCATGACCACTGCCATAGGGAGTCTGTTCCACTGACTGACCACCCTCTCAGTGAAGAACCTTTTCTTAAGTGTCCAGTTTGAACTTCCCCTGACACAGTTTCACTCCATTTCCTCCCATACCACTGGGCATAAGAGAGAAGAGATCAGCACCTCCTCCTCTGCTGCTCCCTTCCTTGAGGAAGTTGTAGACTGCAATGAGGTCACCCCTCAGCCTTCTCTTCTCCAAGCCAAACAAATCAAGCAACCTCAGCCATTCCTCACAAGTCTGGCCCTCAAGGCCTTTCACCATCTTGGTCATCCTCCTCTTGACACACTGATGTTCTCCTTACATTGAGGCACCCAAAACTGCACAGAGTGCTTGAGGTGGGGCCACAGCAGTGCTGTGTATCACACACTTTCATCACTGAAAGGCAACACAAAGATCAACTTCAAGGCCAGACTGGATGAGGCTTTGAGCAACCTGTTCTAGCAGAAGATGTCCCTGCCCATAGCAGGGGGGTTGAAACTAGATAATATTTAATGTCTCTTCCAACCCAAACCATTCTATGATTCTATGAACTTTAGCACTCCTTACCATCATCCTCGTCACTCACATATCCAGGCTTATTCTTGTAACAGAAGAATGTTGAAGGTAGCTTGAGAAAACCAGCAAGAGCTCTCTGTTCAGGGGTAGGTGTTAACTCATAAACTATTACAACTTCATCAGATGGAAGATCATCTTCTGACACTGTTGTCTTCTCAGCTTTTTACAAAAATCAAACAAACCATTAGAACTGAGTAATTTCAGAACAGGGAAAAACATTAACCCGGCATTGCCATCATTACAGAACTGAATTAATTATAATTAAGGCAGTTAGAAATACATTTGGAGCCTTCATATTTTCTATTGATGATCAGGAAAGAAAAAAATCAAAGTTACAGGATGCTAGGACAGAGCATCCTATTAAGAGTCAAGAAATTCCAAGCTGCATGCCCAACCACATCCTGTTCTACTGCCTTTGGAATTCAAGTAACAGAACAGAAACAAGCCTGCATTTTTATATTGTTACAAGGATTATTTAATTAAGTCCTCATGTCAAATAGAATACGACTACAGAAAAGAGGGATATAGGGGTTACCTAGAGGTAGAGGCACAGACTTCAAGCCTGAAACAAGAAAAAGCAAAGTTGTCTAGAGCAACATGTCCAATTGCATTGCTTAGAAGTGTTTTAAGTTCTAGAAAAGATTAAACAGCAACTGAATAGAACTTATTTAAGACTACCTATGGGCAATACCAGCTTTTTATTAGCTAATCTCAATTTACTGTAAGAGCTGTTGTTGAAGTTTTTATTGTTACAGAAGTAGAGTAATTTTTAGTTTCATCTTGTTGAACAACAAAACATATTGCTTTCAGCCTATTCAACTAGCTTTCCCAGCAAGGACAAATAGCACTACCAGTTTTATTACGTAACTTTTCCTCCTCTCTCCTTCAATATTAAGTTGGCCATTCCATTTGTAATGAAAACACAGTGCATAATTGAAGGTTAAAGCTGAAAGCACAGCTTAGAGTAAACTGCAGGAAAACATAAAGGCTATAAGAAAAAGCAGGCAGATTTGGAAACAAATATTTGAGTTTATTATGAAGGAATAGAAGCAAAGAGGGAGGATACACCAGTTTAAGCATCATGTATTGTTTGGCTGAGGTTTTGTTTGTTTGCGTTAAGGTTTAGTGCTGTTTTGAGAGAGGGAGTTTAGGGGTAAAGATGTGAGAAACAGATTTGTTAGCTATTTATAAGAATTATCCCATAAGCACATCAATATCCATGCATCGGTTGTTTCTAAGAACAGTTTAATTGCTTTAGTAAGTCAACCCATTTGTTAACATTCTCCAGGTTTGAGTTAAACTAGTCAGCAGAATTTGAACCGGGCACTCAAAAGCTCGTTGTTCTTTTCCTTAGAAAATATTTGGTAAGTTTGTGGCACAATGTAGCCAGTGGGAACCTAAATCTTCAGCTAGGAACTAGACTACTAAATTCCTGAGGAACATTGATTTTCCTACTCATGCAATTTAATACTGATCCTTGTAAGAGGAGACAAGGACAGAAGTGTAATGTTTATAGACATGCCCCTTGGTCCTCTGACACAACCGACACACTAAAATAATCCTGCTTTCTAAAAGTAGTTTTCCCACTAGTATCTTCCAGTAGATAAAAGCAATATAAAGAATAGAATAAAAGCAAAATCCAAAGTACTAGTTCAAGTTTAAGTCTTTTTTTGAAGTGTTCCCTCTCCAACCTTTGCCCCAATTCGCTCTCTCTTTGATTACAAGTTAATCTTGGGTATTTTTATACCAAAGTGTAACTCAAACCCATTACCAGCATATAGAGTCTTGTAGAGCAATACTTTTTGCTCACTTTTTTTAGATCTCAAAAGCTCTTCTGAGCCTGTATAAAGTAAATGCAGGATAAAACTGAACAGCAAATTTCTAAGTTCCTATCATTACAGCAGGCTAGAGATGTTTTCGCATATTTTCTCAGAATCTTATGCAAAAAACTCACTAACCCTAGCTGATTTAAGAATTTAGAGCACATCTACTACCGTGTTATCAAGATATTTAGGTATCCAGCATATTAGCATGTGTTTTATATACTTAGTTAAGCATCTCAACTGGACTGAGTAAGTTTGCACCAAGTTGACCACAGAAGTTTAAGCATGGAGTATTCAGTCTTACAGCCATTAAAGGTTACAGCAAAAAAAACAGCTTTCCTTAGGATAAGAAAATTTTCAAAAACATATCTTCAATAAAAAAAATTTCTTCCAAAGTCAGTCAGGTAGATAGTAAAAGTGTGAATTTGCTTTAATCTGAGCAACACAAAGCTAGCGAGAAGACCCTGGCAACAGATGATGTAGTCCATCATATTCGACAGACAGCATTTTCAAAGAATTATCAGGCAGTCTCTTTCAGTAGCCTTTGTGGAAAGTAGCTGAATAAGAAATACATTAAAAAGTCACTTTAGATTAACCCAGAAAAAAAGTTCTCCATGAAGCTGATCTATCAAACACTGGATTAAGTCTAGTGTTCCAAACATCCACTCAAAGGGACAAAAGAGTTCAACAACAAAGATTAAGATTACAACATGTATTTGCCCTCAGAATATTTAGACTGAGCAAGATGTTCACTGATTTAGTCAATTTCTACTCACCCTCCCTACATGAAAGTTAACTTTTCTTATTAAAAAATGCTGCAAACAGCTTAAATATATCTTCACAGTCAGCCATGAAAACAGAGCACCAAGCATACATACAACATTATTAAAAGACTGTTGGTTTTATAATAATAAAACTTTCCACTCAAGGGAAAGAAATCTACACAAAACTTTGTTAGTATATAGAAGGAACAAAATAAAAAACAATACCATGCACAACAGTTCTTTTCACTGGCATACTATATTTTTGCATTTCTTCCAGCTGACATTAAGACCAGATAGGCCTAAATATCTAGCAGGTTACAACATTGATATTTTTTTCTCATGCATGTATCAATTAATATCTTCTGGATATAAGAAAAAACCTAACTTACAAAGGACTTTTCAAAATCACTTGCTATTAAGTCAAGCTTGAAACAAAGCCACCAAAAAGCTACACTGAAGACAATTATCTTAAGTATATAATCATATCCTAGTTATCAGAAAAGTAAAAGTGAAGAACAGTCTGAAGTACCAGAAAGGCATATTTTGCCTTTTTTTTTTTTACTACATGCACACCAACACTCACACACCCCCAATATAAAAACAGGATCAGTCTGAGGCAGCAATGCATGTATGCATTGGCACAGAATGCTTAATCGCTTCACCTTATGGACATCGAATGATGAAAATAAAACTGAATTGTTAATAAACACCATGCACAGCAATGCCTAAAAACACAGAACAGTTGACTTCAGATCATATACAGGGAACAAGAGTTCAGTGTTTAAATAAGACCAGCTTCCCTAGAAATACAATTTTGGGAAAACGGTGTTTGGAATGACATGTTAACATTTTTAAACAATGCAAGACACTAACATTAGAAGCTGTCTTGTGCAAACCGGAACAAAAATTTGCTTTTTAAAATTAAAATGTTGTTGAACTGTGAAAGTTGAATATGCTTACAGCAAGCACACTTGCAAGAAGCACCGTTAGTAACATCTTATAATGACATATAATCAAACTATAAGCTGTAACAGTTTTGGTTACAGGTTCTGAATGTAAATGAATTGGTTAGCGAAAGTCTTCTGACCAGCTGAGGTGAACTTCATACTACACATTTGGTGTATGTATACACATAGCCAACTCCTTACCTATTGCTTTTCTCATTTCTGGGTGCCCCTTGTTTTCACAAGTGCAGTAGTTAACATTGATAATCGGGAAACTGAATTACACATTTCAAACAGAGAGGCTAAATACATTCAAGCATTTTACTGGATAATCTGTCTTGAGATCTTCAAGCATATTTCATGGAAGACCTCAGATACTAAGAGATGTATTCTCCAAAAAAAACAGGAGAATTTAATTTCTTTAGAAAAGAGGAATTTTAGAGATCCAGTGTGCATGTTCAGTAAAACTCTGACAGAGAAGAGCAAGGCAGGTACCCCCAGAAAATAACGCAAACAGAAGCCGAAAGCTTAAACAGGGCCATCCACTGTGCTAGCTCTTATTAACACACTAATGGCTCGAGACATTCTCCAATAGGATAAAACACAGTAGCCAGACATGAAATTTTAAGTACTTTTCTTCAGCATGCATGTTAATTGTAAGGATTACTGAGCCAACTGCTTTGCCACAGTTGGGTTACTGTCCATGCCTGCTAAAGTGTTTCTATCACACATTCAGTGCAGCACGTAAATACCTTTACTATCAGCTTGCAAGGAAGATGTGCTTGTCCAAAAGGCCATTGGATTAGATTTAAAAAGGCTAAAATTAAATCCTAAAAAAATAAATTGTTTGGATATAAGTGTTTACCTGGAATTTTAAAAGGGTAGAACAGACTCATCTATGTTCTGGAAGCATTCCATAGTCATATTTCACAGTAGGAAATTTCAACCGTTAATTCTACAGAAGCTTACCCCCATGTCAACAGACTGCAGCTATCATCTTCCGCCATGTCACTCTATTATACTTCAGTTAAGAAATAGACATTATGTCTTCATAATTCTGAGACTAGTGCATAAATCAAAAGCTATCATCTGATTAAACAGTCTTGCACTGATGGGAAGCAGCACATGAAGCCTTCAAAGAGAAGACTTCATGTGCTGCTGGTAGAAGACTCGCTAGTAAATTCCACTCATAAACAGACTTCAGCACATTACAGTGGTCACACTGCAGCCTCCACTTCTGCAAGCACATCTTTGTCTCAGACGCTGTCAGAAACTGTGCAGCTGAGGATGTAATCACATGATCCCTTCCCAGGCTAAGAAAAGAGGCTAACATCTGGTGTTAAGTTACACACCTGAAACTGCAGAGGCCAATAATTACGACTTTAAACAAATGTACAGAGAGTAGTTTTAGAATACCCATCCATTCAATCATGGGGATAACTCAAATTTTAGCTGAGGCACACATTTGCTCTTCTCACACTTTACCACTCAGAGCAAAGGCCCAGGTACATACACTACCAATCCAACTACCTGTTTAAGTATGGAAAAGTGAATCCACAGCTCCTTCTCTAAGCATTTAAGCTGAGATTCAAGAACAGCATTTCAGAGTTATAGCTCCTACCTGAAATCGCCTTTCTCACAAATCAACAAAACTCCATCCTGCACGACATATTTTCATACGAAAATAATTATGACTTAAAATTCACTCCTTCAGTTGAAACCATTGAGAACTTGTGAAGACGTGGGTACCCGCATTAGAACCTAAAGAAATCATGTTTTATCGAGACAACGAAGAGTAATGAATAGCATAGAGATGACTGCTTAATAAGTTGCATAGTTGAATAAATTACTGGTTCGATTAACACTCACCTTTTTCCAGAATTCTAAATGAGAAGTTAGAGGGTCCATCTTGTGTTGAAGTAGGCAAGTTGTCTACCTTGCTGTCTAGAGGCTTCTGAGGCGCACTAGTGCTTTTTGGTGGTTCAGAGACTTCCAGTTCTTTCTGCGCTGTGTTCTGAGACACTGGGATATGGTCTTCACTCTTTTTTGGAGGATTAAAGCTGAAGCCAAAGAGAGAACCAGTGGCTGAAGTATTTCCAAACGTGAATGTCTTTGACTTTTCATTACTGAAAATGCTCTTGACAGATTCAGATCCAAATACAAACTTTGGAGGAGAAACCACTGTTTTTGTTGGTGTTTCAGAAGTGTTCAACGCCTCTGCAACCTCTACAGTCACATCAGAAGTATCATCACCATGGCTGAGATCAGTTCTTTCTCTGGTAGTTTCTTCTAGTACAGCTACAGCGTTTTTACCACACGGTGATTCCTTCGGTGTATTGGCCCGAGAAGAAAGAGGTGTTATCAGTGTCTCTCTCTCTTGGGCATGCTTTGCTTCATCAAAAATTTGCTTAAATGAGTCTGCAACATCTTGCAGCTTGAATCGCACAGCTAGAAGTTCTACCTTCCTTTCCCCATCTGCAAAGTCACATGCAGTCCATACCCACGCTCTATCGGATCCTTTCATTTGTTGCATGTTCATATCTGGTGTTATTCTATGATTGGCACAAAGCTTTAGTACCTGGTCCCTTCTCATTACTATACGCACTTGTTTGGTGTCATAGTTCTGTAATATCTTGATGTCCCCAATACCTCTCTCTTTCCACTGATTAGCATCTTTGTCATATCTGTAGAGCTTAGCTCTGTGACTGAAGACAACTTGCTCATTTTCCTCACCACTGGTCACCTCCACAAGGTCAGGAAGAGGTACCACAGGTTCAAAGTACTGCCCATCTCTCTCTTCTTCTTGAGTAACATCAGAATCTTCATCTGTGCCTACTGATGTTCTACTCTGATTCTGTTTGGCAGGAGATTTGGATGGGCTCAAGGCAGATTTAAAGCTGAAACTAAAACCTGTGGTAGATTCTCCAAATCTAAACAGATTTTTCCTTACAGGGCTGCTTGCAAGAGGTGATGCATATACAGAACTACTTACACTATCATCCAATGCTTCTTCACGCAAGTCATAGTTATCCCATTCCAGAGTGGGCCCAGTACTTTCAGCATGCGGCTTTACAACCCGATCAGAAGTACTGCTGGCACAAACAGAGTTCACATTTTCCTCTTCTGACAGTTTAGGTTTGTCATCTGTCAGAAACGTTTTGAGGTCTTTTAAGCCACATTTCATTTCTTCTGCTTTCTGTATAAGTTGAGCTGTCCTACCTGTATCAACAAGTTTATGGGGTGTCTGCAGTGGTATATCTAATAGTAGCCTCTGACATTCTTCAAACTTCTGTTTGAACTCCTCAGCCTGCTCTAGTGTCTTGAATTTTGCTGCCAGATTTTCCAACTTTGCATCACCATCAGAGAAGTCATTTGCCATCCACATCCATGCTTTGTCTGAGCCAGACAGCTGTTTCAAGTTCATCGTTGTTGTTATCCAGTGATTTGCACACACCTTCAGTACCTGCTCACGCCGCATTAATATTCTTACTTTGCCATTAACTTCATTTTTAAGAATCTTCAGGTTGCCCACTCCACGTTCTTTCCACTGGCTTGTTTCTGGATCAAATCTGAACAGCTTTACTCTTTGGGAGTATAACACTTTCTCGTCTTCCTCTCCTGTAAATGGTTCTACTTTTTCTGGCATCTGAACTATAGGTTCAAAATGGATATCATCACTGTCCTCTGTCTTATACACATCATCATCCTTCTCACCAAGGTCAGCAGATGTGTTTGCTTTGTGATCCGTTTTCGAAACCTGTGAAGAAAACAGCTTCTCACCTGCTCGTGAAAAGCCTTTGAAGTTAGGGTCTTTTTTGCCAAACTGAAAGCTTTCCTCTGGAGTACTTTTTGCAAGCTCAGCAAAAGTAAAAGTGTTGCTATTTTGCCCAAAAACAAAGTCACTTTTCTCCTTATTTGTTGTTTCCTGAAATGGGAATGTAATTCCACTGTCTGAAGGCAGCTCCTTTTTGTCTTTTTCATCAATGCTTTTTAAGAAGCCAGTTGTACACTCTTGAGATGGCTCATCTTTCTTGCTGGTATTTTTACTAGGCTCTTGTATCCCAAATTTAATCACTGGCGTTGAAAAGCTAAATACTTCCTTTGCAGGCTTAGCTTCAGCATCAGAAGGAATCTGAAACGTAAATGGTGGTGTCTTGCCTTGCTCAGCATGACCAAACTTAAAGTCCTTTTGTAAGAAATCACACTTAAAGCCTGTTCCCAACTGTCCTCCACCAGGTTCAGATAATTTACTTTTCAAGCCAAAAGTAGGAGTTGATGAAGTATCACCAGCAGGCTTACCAGATGGATTTGGTGTTTGGCAGGCTATGCAGGCCAGTGAAGAACTTTCATTCCTCACAAGGCAAGTGTTACAATCCCACTGCCCTTCCTTTTTAGCAAAGCGCCCTTCAAATCCATCTTTCAGTGGCTTACTTGCATCAGCACTGGATCCAGACTTGGGAGCAGAGGATGCCTGAACGGTAGGTATGGGCACGTTGGGCTGACTTTTTGAGTTAGGATTCTGACAAGCACAACAGTTCACATCTTTTGCTTCGTTTTGGACTAGACATACGGAGCAGTTCCATTGACCTTCTTTCTTAGAAAAAGCAGTTCCCAAGTCATTTTGAATAGCCATTGGAGCAACTGGTTGGCCAAATTTAAAGGAAGCGTGTTGACCGCTTGTTGATACTGCTGCGTTAGTTTTGTTTGGATTCTGGCAGGCAACGCGCTCAGAGGCAGTGGGTTCATTTCTTACTAAACAGACACTGCGGTCCCATTGGCCTTCTTTTTTAGCAAAAGCAGATCCAAATTTATCCTCCACAGTGTCACCACTGGCTTTGAAACTTGCAGCAGATTCAGTTACTGGGGTGCCATGTGTTTCCCACATATCTGGATTTGGACTTTGACACGATACACAATTCTTTGCAGTTGCTTCATTTGGAACCAAACATACTTTACACTTCCATTGGTCCTTCTTCAAGGGATGCTGCCCAAACCCACCAGAAGAATAGGTCTGCAGTGCTTCATTTCCGAATGAAAAAGTGGTAGAGTCAGATGCAGTTGATGTAGCTGTAAAGCTGCCTTTGCCATTAGACTCACTGTTCACTCCACCTTTCGGGAACTGAAAGCTAGAGTTCAGGGTCCCCGAAACAGATCTGCTAGGCTCCTTGATGTCCTGATTTGCTGTTTCTCTTACAGTCCCACTATCTTGAGTCACAGACGTGTCAACATTTGATCCCAAGGCTTTTAAAATATTCTGACACTCCTCAAATTTACTTTTGAAAAGCACTGCTTCCTCAGGTGTTTTAAATCTGATTGCAAGCTGTTCTGGTTTTGGCAACTCGTCTGCATAATCTAAAGCATGCCACACAAATGACTTATCTGATGCAGCATTTGGAGTTAATTTCATATCAGTATTTATGTAGTGATTTGCACAGATTTTCAGCACTTGCTCCCGTCTCATTAAGAGACGAAATTTGCCAGATACTTTATGTTTCAGTATTTTCACATTTCCAATACCTCTTTCTTTCCATTCTTTAGATTCTGCATCAAAACGAAACAGCTTGGCTCTGTTGCAAAAGAACTCTTCTTCATCTTCCTCACCTGTCTTTACTTCAATCTTGTCAGGGAGTGGCACTACAGGATCAAAATGAGGACCATCATCATCCTCATCTCCACCATGGGTGCTTCCTCCCTCTGTTTCATGACTTCTGTTGGCCAAATCTGAATTCGAAGTCATAAATATAGGCTTGCTTGGTTCTTGGACACTAAACATATCACTCCTCTCAAACCCCAGGTTTTTGTGTGCATTTTGTTCCATGCTCTCTCTAAAAGAGATAGCTGGATTATGTTTATTGCCAAAACTGAAAACATTTCTTTGACTAATTGTGTGATCATTAACTGGTTTTTGTTCGATGTACCTATCATCCTGTAAAGGTTTATCAGATGTCAGAAGATCCAAGAGACTTTCACTGCTATTAAAAGCTGCATTAGGAGGCTGTGTTGCAACCTGAAGAGAAGAAAAGGTAAAGTCTCCATCATTAGACTTGAAGTTAGTGTTGAATTTAAAAGTTGTTGGCTGACTCGACTGTACTGGTGTTGGTAGAGATGTTTTTGGTCCTTCTGTTGTCCCTGGCTGTCCAAACTTAGATTTTGAAAATTCTATCACTTTTGATTCTGCAGGCTTTAAAGTCGGTGGTGCAACTGAAGGCTTTGTGAAATAGCCTGGTTCAGGCAATGGTGGATTTGTGCTTGCCTGTGGAACACTGTAATTGTAGTAATCATCACCCCTACGAGGAGAAATGAGTCCAGGAGCAGGAGAATCAAAACGCAGAGGTGTGCCATATATTTCTTGGGAAAACATACAAGCAGAATTGTTTTGCAGAGGTGGTGTATGCATTGGTTGTTGATAAGCATATATATGTTGCTGAGGTGTAAGTCGGTTCATGCCATAGACAGGAGCCTAGAAAAAAAAAGCAGAAAACAATTGCTTTGCTTATTATGGTAACATAGAGGAAAAAGTCTTACTGTGCTGAAACCTGCGTAACATGTATTCTTAAAAGCAGGGCATACTTTTAGATGAGTTTAAACCTAAACTAACTTTAACTGAGTTTAAACTGATTAGTTTAAA
The DNA here is from genome assembly GCF_009769465.1 of Tauraco erythrolophus. Classification (NCBI taxonomy): domain Eukaryota; kingdom Metazoa; phylum Chordata; class Aves; order Musophagiformes; family Musophagidae; genus Tauraco; species Tauraco erythrolophus. The sequence continues at coordinate 66,923,616 of NC_141465.1, read as the reverse complement.
TCTTAACGGGCATCTGAAAACAAGTATTGAAAAAGGGTCACGAATGGGTTGGGGGTTTTTTGTTTGGTTGATTTAGGCTTTTTTGTTGTTGTTCATGAAAAACAACATTCTCTTTTTCCATACTACTTTGGGGGAAAAAAAAAAAAAACAACAAAATTAGGTGCTATTGCCCATACCCTGTAGAAGACAGGTAGTAAACATATTACAGACATATTCTTCTGGCTTTTCCTCCTAAACCTCGCATCCCAAAAATTAGACAGAGAAGATAATTTGCCACTTTATCCCTAGCAGTCCAAGTTTACCAGATACTATATAAGAACTGCAATTACATCCTACTACATATAGAATCAAAACCAGTCATTTTCAGTAGATCATTGTTAAGTAGATACATTTGTTCTTACCTTCGTTGGTGTTACATTTGTTGCAGCAGTTCTGAGAAGATACTGAGAGTTATAGGCAGGTGACTGGCTGTAGTAAACAGACGGGCCAGTGGTAGCAACTAAAAAGGAACATCAAGAAAAGTTTATACTTCATTTTTTTGTTTGTTGTTTTGAATGGACTCTTCCCAGCAATCTGTTTTTAACTGTGAATCATTAAAACATTTCTGCAATATTCTCAAAAGGCTTATTTGGTTTAGCTAAGTGTTTAAATAAAAATTCAGCCGCAACTTACCTGTTAATGGAGCTTCATGAAGATTTTGTGCTCTCTGATAAGCCTCTGACATTGTATCTGTTCCATAGCTTTCAGCAGGCCACCGATGAGATGATGCATTTGAGTTGGAATTATTAAGTTTCATTTCTTGCATTTCATTCTGGCAAGAAAGCAGGCCAATCAAGAGTATAAGTACATATAACATAGGTATTTGTAGAAGAAAACATAAGGAATGATCCCTACCCTTTTTCTACTTAAAAGCATGCTCAAGCTGGGGGCTAGGGAAAAAAAAAAAAAACAAAAAAAAACCCCACAACAATGAAGAGGTACCCGCCAGAATAATCCAAGATCTGCCTATGTAGTACAAAGTAGTAAGATTGTGTTCTGAATCCAGAAGAACTCCAGAGCCAAGTGGATGAGAACTGAGCTGATGAAAGCAGAACTCTTTCTGCATACGGTCCTTAAGAAGGGTTGCCTCCGCACCCCTGCCTAAGTGTCAAATAAGAGTTTTAAAGCAAAAAGATTTACTCTTGCACTCAATTTAGGCAGATGTTTATAAAAGATAATTCTACTGATTTAAGTAGTAGTCAATGAACTGTAAGTTAGCCCATGTCTACTATCACTAAGTCTTCACCATTAACTGAAAGGCCAACTGTTCTTCACTGAATATGGTGACAAATTGATTACCTTTAGAGCTTCCACTTCCTGACAGATCATCTGAAGTATAGATCTGTGATCTTCTGCCCACTGAGGAGTTTTAGGAGAAAACTAGGAAAAAAAGTTAATTGAATCTTGTGAATTTTTATTCAAACATAACAATTCCCTGAAATAATAGCTGGCCAACATACCCTGTAGCTCTTAGTTGGTGAAAAAGAGAACTTAGTTGGTGATGGAGTGGAATGTTTCATCTCTGCATCTACAGCTCGTGACAGGCCATTTCTGAAGGCAGGACTTGCCTCTTCACCGTTCTCGCCAAGTTTCTGGATCACTGTATCTAGCATTTCCCTCACAGTTTCAATAGACACCGGCAGCTAGAAAGTTATTTGAAACAGGAGTCATGATTGCAATTCTCCCTCAGAGCAAGACAGACTACATTCAGAAATCTGGCTGAACAATTCACAAGGCACACAAATACTGTTTTTTCAGCAAAGCTCTGAATCTGTTAAGATTAATGTAAGAAAAGAATTCATATAAACAATAATTCTATTTTTTCAAACTATCAACCACTTATAAAAAGATAGTGACAAAAGCTATTTGTTTACATCAAAGCTTTCATCCACAGAGCAGTCAGAATATTGCATGATCTTGTAGCTCCACTGGTGTTAAGCAGGCTGTTTCTCGAGAGATGAAATAAGTTTAATTTGCGTTAATGCAAAGCCTGGTTTAAAAAAGCAAACGTAATGCGAACAGTTTCATTTTGAAACGGTAACCAAAGGCACTGCATCTCTTAAAACAAGTTTTGAAAGCAAGAATTACTTACTTTCTCAGCTACTGACATATCTGAGGAGCTTTCCTCAATGATCTTCATTAGATAATGCCTGCTTTTAAGAAGACAGGTTTTGTGTTCTTCTTGTTCTTCTGGCAGAGTGCCATCATTTTCAATATCTTCTGCCTTTCTTTGGAAGATCTAAAGAACAGGACGTAAATTAGTGAGGATCAGTCAGAGGTAACTGAATAAAGCAAAGCATTTCAAGGTAATGCAGTTTATAACTTACCACAGCAAGATTCCAGTATGAAACCACATTCTTAATAGCTTCAAATGCTAATATAGCATCATCAGTTTTGCCATCAACTGCATCCAACACTGCAAATGCTATACGTGCCTCTTCTTCATACGCTGCAACCTGAAAGACCTACAAAGTGAAAGACAACTCCTATCTAACAATGGAGTGACACATCCACTATTTTTTTTCTTCCTATAATACAGGGAAAACAGTTTTTAAAGTAAGTTGGTACTATAGGTGTTCAGTGCCTTCTAATCATATATACAGTTTTAAAGGTAAGAATAAAGTTGTAAGGAGAGATTTTTTCCCCCCCTTTATCAGACACTGATACTACCAATTCTCATCATTAGCAGTTTTATAGTAATAACAACATGAGTTGCACAGTGCAGAGAAAAATCCCACAACTATATAAGTTTCTGACATAGACCCTCTCTTACTTCAGCCTTGGCTTAATCAATCTGTACCTGAATGTCAATGCTATGGAAGTGTCTGAAGAGAGGATCAGTAGGTTCAGGAATACTCCTCCTCTTTTTGACAGTTTCCAGCATAGGCAAAACTTTCTTCCAGTAGTAAACACTTCGTCCAATGTATTCTTTCTGGTCATAGAAGGAGTTAAGACTAATGCCCTGGTGAAGAAAAGGGAATAGAAACACATGTAGTTTCAACAAATTCAAGTCAAAATGCTATTATACATATCCTTCCCCTGTTTTCTTGAAAATTCCAAGTGCGCTCTTCTGACACTTGAGTTAACTGTAATTTTACTTTCCACATGTACGTTACTTCCCATAGTTTTTGAGATAACCCCAAGGTTTAAGACAGAGTACTTTACAGGGTGACTAGAACAACTAATTTGCCTGACAAAACAAACAGTTCCCAATAATATTTTCTCATCTGATTTTTTTTTTTTTCCTTTCAGTCAGTTTATAGCTTGGAAAATAAGAGAGTAGAAACACCTCAGCTTCTACTATTTAAAAATAATCTCAGCTTACTGTTTTTTGCAGGCTTTTCGCCCACTGTATAATTAAGGCAGGTTGAAGGCCATGCTTCTCCAGTGTTCGCAGAGTACTTATTCCATGCTGTACGATAAGCCTCAGTTTTGCTGCTGTTCCTGGTCTGAATATCAGAAGAAACATTCCTTTATTAGTATTCTCTATTTTTCACCTGTTTATGTTATTTGCTTGATGACCACAGCCCACAGTTTTAGTCCTAACCTGCCTCTAGTTTAGAAATGCATTGCTAGAAACGAAAATTCTGCTTTTAGAAATCTTTCAAGTCTTTACTACAACAAAGCTTCAATGTCCAAAACATGTCAAAAAAGAAATTTAATGTTACAAGAATTTATAGGGACCAATCCAAGCTGCTGTAGCAGAAGCTGCCTAAAGGCTTGGTCAAACATTTTCAAACTGAAAAAGCCTTACGTTGTTTTTCTCTGAGTAAGAGTACGAACGGCATCCCACCAGGATCTTTGCTTTTCAGTATAGAGCTGTTTGCACACTGGCAACGGTAAGAATTGAGGCTGATGTGCACCGTAGTGGGAATTAAACTTCTCTTGCAACTGTAAGTTGCTAGTGAATATCACCCCAAGTAGAAATACCTGTTTTTGTAAAAATAAATAAATAAAAGATAGTAAATACCAAAAAACTTAAACTGCATAGTACAAGTAAGAACTTGAAAAGTTTACTTACTTCAAGGTCCAAAAGGCAAATGGATTCAGGAGCATCCGTCTCAAGTCTCGATGTTTCCTGGGGCAAGTGAAAAAGCTGTTTTAACCATCTGCGCACCGGGGGCAAGACTGACATAGAGTTCCACTGCAAGCCAAGCCACACGAGGTGCTGGAGGCTGCCATTGTGCATTCGCACAGCACCTACGCAAAAACAAAGTCGGACGCAGATGTCAGTTTCCTACAAGTCAGCAAGTCCTGTATGTGATCAAAGCTGGGTTTCACATTTCACGCTGGCAGAGCAGCCAAAGATACTTTGCAGACCAAAGAGCATCAAGATTCCAACTTTCACTTATGAAAGATTTCAAACTTCAAATTAGCCGGACGTATCAAGTAGACAGTTCATCTGAGCGCTCAAGCCCATCAACTCCTTAAGCTTCTGAGGGAGTGACTCTCAGGTTTCTTTTCACTTCCATCCTCACCATATTCAGTCCAATAGGCGACTGTTTTTAGTAACCTATTTACTTCTCCAAAATCTTTAAGGAATCATTCAAACAGCATTTCTTTACTTTGCAATAAAGTGTAAGTCTTGCCTAGGACATCAAGTCAACTTTAGACAGCTATTCCAGGTATTTGTCTTTTGTTGCAATACGAAGAATTTGTAGAACAGCTTCTAGTATAGAAAGGTGAGTTTCAGAAAGTAATATCTCTTACCGATATCATATTTACTAAGTTCTGCTTGCACTGGTGCTTGTGTACTGACATTTCCAACATCATCCGTGCCAATAAAAGATCTCTCTCTAGAAGCTCCACTCTCAAACAGGCAATCGAACAATGTACATGAACCGCTCTTGTTTGCAAAAGATTCCACAATCTCTTTGAAGAAGTCTTGCTTGCCATGGCTTAAGTTCAGCAGCATATGACCTAGAAAACAAAAACATCACTTCACATAAATAAAGCAGCAAACATAAGGAAAGTAATATTTGATAAACTGGACTGTTCTTGGGACTAGAGGCAGGGTACGAATCAGGATTTCCCCTTATGAAACCTACAGATTGTTAAGTTATATTCTCCTTGTAATTAGGTCAGTGTTTCAGCACATAAGCTTTCCAAGCTTTTAGTGACAATGATCCCAAGGCATCTGTAAAACCAGCTCTTCAGGAAAACAAAGCCATCTTCTTTTTATTATTACTATTCTAGGGCCATTGCAAGTGTCCTTAAAATAAGTAGCTGTAATACAAGTCGGTCTTGTCAAAATCCATTCTGAAACAACTGAACCTGATGTCTAGTGGGTTCATTTGTTTTCATCTAGGCTCTGCAAGTTTGTAGACTGAAAAACTGTCTATACTTAGCAGCAAAAAGTATAAAGCCAATGAACAAGCAAGAGGATGAAAAGGACAGGAAAATAGTAATATTTTCTTTTCCTCTTGAGGTTAACAATACTTGCAAAATAGTATCAGCAGACAGAAGCTATTTCCAATAGATTAAGAGACCATGAAAACTAAATTCTATCTTAGTGTGCTGGAGAGGCAAAAAGAAGGAAAAAAAACCCACACTTGAAAAAAAGGGAACACACTACCAGCATGCTGAAGAGGAGAGAAAAAAACTTCAGGTGTCAGGATCAAACTACTGTTTTGTTTTACGTATGTAGTCAGAATCTAGAAGGCTTTATTGCATATTGAAGTGTTAACATTACATTTCAAGATAAGGAATGTGTTCTTTAACAAAGCTCTTAGCTCTTAAAGTAACCATATAGCTATTTTTATTACCTGACTGGCTTTTTCGATCACAGGCCAACATTTCTAACACATCTTGTCCAGTTTGATCTCCTTTTATTAGTTTTGACTTTGGTTTAGGAACCTGGTGAAGAAAAGAATGGTTATAGCTTTTTCCCAATAAGAGCTGATCATTTAAATTAAACTTAAGAATTAGGAAACAAGCTTCTTTTTAGCTTTAGAAAACTACAGAAAAAATACATAATTCATTCTGAAGGTACTATGACGCATATCCCAGAAGGCAGGGAACCCACCCAAAACACACAAAACCCCAAAGCAGGCAATGATAGCTATTGCAAGTAACATGAAATATGCATAACAGCAAGTAATACCTCAAATGCAAGGAGTGGCATAAAAAGGACAATCAATTTTACTTAATAAGGCAAAGAATTAAGCTAGATTTTTCAGTTCTGCTGTCTACGCAAGAAGCATATAGGAACTACTCAGTTAATTGCCTTCCCTCCCCACAGCAATAGGCCAAATATTTAACATGTGTTCAGCTGTATTACAGAAAAGGGTATACACTGTAGGAACTCACTAGCCTTTAAGAATCAGGTTACTCTGACAAGGGGAACAGCTCAAGACACACTTTCACCCTACTCCTGTCATTTGAAATCTTTTAAAGAATTGTGAAAGAGTAAGGTTTAGTGAGCGAAGAGGGAGTCTTTCCTTAGGCACACAAACATGAATTCATCTCAGGAATACAGGAGTTCAACACACGTACGGCAAGAACTTTTCAAGAACTGCATCAACTAAAGGCATAAATTGAATGACTTACCTGGAAACTTATCAGATAACACAATGCTGCTAGTTCACACACAACTCTCCACTGTGCCTCATTGTGTTGGGCCATTTTCAGTAGCAAAGTTCCAGCATGCATGTACAGCTGTCCTTTCATTTCCACAAAGGTATGAGACAACTCATCAGCCCCATTCACATATGGTTTCACTGACTGAAGCACACGATCGAAACTAAAATGTAGAGAAGACTCATTCTAAACAGAGTATTGGTAAGCTACAGCAGATGGTTTTGGTTGACATGATTTAACTGTGAATCAAGTAACTTCATGAGCCAATGGTTAGTACTGTCTCTGCTGCTGAAACCTGAGTTGCACTAAGAAGTACGATAATGGTCTCAAACTTGCAGAGCTCTCAACTTAATTAAACTAAGTAAAGCATATTTAATGTTATCTAGATATTTACAGTCTTTTTCAGCACATCTTTGCACAGATACGTTCAAAACTTTCTCCCAAACCACATGGACAAACTTGTTCACTACTGCAGACTGAGACACGTAGGAGGCACCAGTCACTCTGCTCTTCTCTTTCCTCCATTCATCAGAAAGGCCCAAAATACAGCTAGACAGGCTCTTCAAAAACAGAAGGTACTGTAGAAATCTGAGTAGCTGGAGGCTAGTGCACAGCTCCCACTCAGAAGAGGCTTCCCAGAAAAGTTAAAAGACTTTCAGTTACTTGACGAGGCTGCTAGTATTGCCATGATCTGAAAGTGCTTCAGATGTGATCACCTTGAAAGGCTCTAATAAAATGGCAGCAGAAAACCCAAGACGGTTTTGGTCAATGTTAAAGGAGAAAAAGAAAATAAAACATACTTGGGCATCAAGTATTCCTCATCCATTGTCTGTATTGCTTCAAATACTCATTCAAGATGAGCAGACTGAAGAACATTGTTTTACAAACGACAATGTTAACAGCCATTGTATAATTAAGGAACAAAGGGAAGTCAATAAAAGCCAGTGAGAAAGGCAAGATAATGGAAAGAAAGGAACACATATCTTAATCAACCTATTGACTACAAACGTTGTTCTTAACTACTCTCGGTGGACCACAGATGACATGCCTTGAAGTCAGCTGACTTAGCTAGTCCTGTACCACCATCAGTTTTCCCTGCAAGACTGGTCTTTCTGCAAGTAATTTCCTCCCTCCCAACTATATTGCACATCTAAAGTTCATAATTATTCCAGTACGTGTTAATTCAGAACAAAATGACCAAGATAAAGCTGATACATAAGAGTTGGTTTAGTGTTTTGGGGGTTTGTTGTTGAGTGTTTGTTGGGTTTTGTTTGTTTTGGTTTTTTTAATTGTCTGGGAAATCTGAATTAGTCAATTGCTAAAGTACAGAACAACATTCTATTACTGAAGGGAAAGACGGTACAAAGCTAATTGACCCAAGATATCAGTGAGTCTCCTCGACGGCTGTGTGATGACCGTTCAAACAAGGCTTGCATCTCAGTCAAAAGACTGCCTGGGGTTCAAACCCAGCAAAAAGCATTCCTGGTGGCTAATATAGAGAATCTCCTCTCCCATTCACAAACCAGTTAACCAGTGAAATCAAAGCTTGGCAGATGTTGTGTGACCCAGGGGAAGGAAAAAAAAACAAAACAAAAATTCTTAGAGATTTTTTTTTTCCTACCAGAGGAAAGTTAAAACAGTACCTTTCAAGTGACTCTCTGCATTCTTGAACATCTCTAGAAGAAAGTGTCATTTTGATAAAGCTGGAATAGGCTAGCAGATGATCTCTCTTGATAGCTCTCCAATTATTTTTATCAGACTCCAAGTCTTGTAAAGATTCCAGATATTCCTAAAGAAGAAAGTTCATCACAGGATAAGGAACAGTCATCCTTCCATGAAGCCAAGGGCAGTACTTCTCCAAAACATATTAGTAGCATTTATTGCATAATCCAGTTTCACAGGTGAGACCTTAACATATTCTTCAGTAGCAGAGTTCCAGGGAACTATTTGCCTGAGCAATTTTATCCCTAATGGAACTGCTTTATCTAACTCAGCTTTTGAAGTTAGAAACTCAATAGCTCTATAAAGCTTAATTTTAGGGAGAAAATTCCAATTTAAAAAAAAAAAAGTGTTTTGTAATTCCACTGGTTTCAGTAGACTTGCGTTTGAAGGAGTTAAATCACTTGAGAAATAGCTGTCAGAGTAAGGACACTAAGAAACAGACCAGTTAAAAAGATACAGAAGACTATCACAGGATCAAAAAATGATTAAACACCTCAAATGTCTCTACAACACAGGAACACCATTCCAAGCTTGATTGCAAAGGTATTTTCTTCTCTGCCTCCTGACAATGGAGCACAGCATCTTTTAATCTATTATTGGAACGGTAGAGTGCAACTAGTCTGATGTTTATGTAGACATCATCTGGTCTTGCATAAAGTTCTGCTTGAATCAAGTCAAAAAGCTGATTCCATCCATCTTCACCTTTACAGTCCAATAATTGCTCCTGTTAAACACGAAGGCAACATGTTAATGTTTCATTTCCCATGTGAGTCTTTTCAGCAACTACAGTACAGTTTTCTTTCCTCCACCATGCAAACTACATTATTCAAACTACACTACTCTAAAAAGCTTTCAGGTTTACATAAAGTTTGATGAAATACTCAAATATTTAAAAATGGAGATAACTATCATAGAAGAAAACCCTCAGAAGAATTCACTTCTTACCAACGCTAAGTAACGCTTGTCAAACCACGTGGTTCAATGACAACATATGCCTTCACAGGCTACCTTGCTTAAAAAAACTAGACATCTTAAGACTTCAATGTGATTGCTGCCTAGCTACACAAAATTAATATACCTGTACAAAAGTGAGATGCATGACTGAAGGCATTTACACAGTATTTGAGAATTACAGCATTTCTCACATTCTGCAGAGTTGATCATAATACAGATTTGAAAACAAAGAAGCAGCGTGGAGCAATAAAATCTGCTACCTTCCTGCCAGTCACACAACAGAAAGATCAAGTAGTGCCTATCTAGTATTAACTTCTCAGATGTGACAACCAACAGTTTCTCGGAATTTTTGAAGAGGATTAACCTTGAAACATTAAAAAGGGTACTAACGATTGTAGCTGCAGCTTTCTTGAAAGCTAGACAAAAACGTGACTTTCTTTGCAGTCTGACATCTAATAGTTTTAATATTAAAGATCCTAAAATAATTTAGCTAGGAAGAGTTTTGTGTGAGAGGACATGCAAAAAGCACTCAGTCAGATGCTGAAAGTTTCTTTAAGAGAAAACAGAGTGATTTGGAATTTACCTTCAACCTGTAAACTGCAGGACTTCCAGGGAAGAGCTTAGCAGCTCTCTCAACCCAGTACTTTGCTCTTCCATCAGTAACGTCGTTATTGCATAACAACTCTGCAATCTTCAACACAAGATCTTTCTGCGTTGGGTTCAACTCCACAGAACGCTAGTTTTCCCCACACGCACAAAAGAGGAAAAAAAAAGTTACTTATGATCCATACAGAAGAGGAAGGAAAGTTATCGCCCCACAAGTAGGTCCAGCTATTCAAATTAGTTAGATCTATCGATAGAGATTACGTGGGAAAAAAAAGCCTTTCTAAATGCCACCACTAGATTACAGCACTCGTATACAACTGCTGGAATTCACAAGAACATAAGAGAAATAGTGCAAAGACCAGCTCCTCTCCATCTACCACTAGCTACTGCTATTCACAGGCAGCAGAACTTATAATGACCTGTAGTCTAGCCAGATGTGGCTTAAAAAAAATGTTAAGACAAACAGTTTAAGAAGCATGACAGCACTTCATGGAGGGAGTTGTGTTGGCAACCAGACTTCTGAACGCATGACCTCCCTCTCCAAAACCAGACTGAAAACATTCCAATTGGGAATTTGACATTTATATACTTGTGTAATCGAAAATAGATTTGCCCATCTCTTCTGTCCCTGCACCCTCCAAAACCAACAAAAAAAACCACACTATGTCTACAGGCTTCTAGTAGTAACGACTTCTGTAGTCATCACAGACCACATTAAGGAATTCTACAACAGTCACAGATCCTTAGTCCAAAAGGTAACGTATGACATGGGAAGAATTTAACAGCAGGTAGCACAAAGATCAAGTCCAGAACAAAAAATAATCAACTTAAAAATATACTACTGAAGCAAGTGAAGAATCTTCTCTGCAGTGCTTCATATGCTTTCCAGAGTCAAACGTGTATAAATAGTGTAGTTTTTCCAGGGACAAGTCTTCTACGGGTTTGAGAATGTCCAGCACAGAAGGATTTTAAAAGTCCATTTACAAAGGAATAAAGCAGGACATTAGGGGTCAGTGTAGCACTTACCTTGTAACATCCAAAAGCTTTCTCTATGTTATCCTCAGCTTCGTAAATTTGTCCAAGAAATCTGTGTGCTTTGGGATCTCTCTCTTGTACGTTGAGGTATGCAGATATATATCTATGGAGGGGAAAAAAGTCAGTTACTTGACCAATATTTTTTCAATAATACTCCTTCCTCCCCAAGCTGTAATGATTACTTAATCTTCCATACAGGAAGTACAGATGTATTTTGCTCTAGATACCTTGTCCAGATCTTGAAGTAAGAAGCAACATTGGTTTACATGTACAGATGCTACTTACTTGCCAGCAAGTATTTCTGTTTATTAAAAAAAGCAGTAGTTCACAGAAATGTTAAGAACCACATAATACAACGAGGAAAAAAAGCCATTTCAATCAGGTAAGTTTTTCAATATCACGTAACTAATCTTCTTTCAAGCTGCTGTTTTACAAAGATTTAAATGGCACTCAATACCCACATTTACCACTACCTTAAAACAGCATGATATTGATCTTGGTTTCTCTGGTCTGCTTCATATTCATTTAGCTTTTCTCTTACACTTTAGAGAACAGAAAAACAAACATACATCAATGCCTGTTACCTTTTAGCAAGTTCATATTCTTTTATTTCAAAATACAGCTTAGCAAAGAGGAATCCTTTCATCGATTTCTGGAGGAGAAAAAAACATGATGGACATACTTTAGACATACGGTACTTCTGAAATAATTCAATAGGGTGACTGTTCAGCAACGCAGAACACTTAAATGACTGAATTTGACTATGACTTAACAGCTCAAATCCACTCTTCGTGTTTAAGGGTTTGTTTTTGAAAGACGTAGGGTAAGAATGAAAAGAATAGTTTTTCCTATAACTGACAAAGGCTACTAGGCAAAATAGAGATTACAAGTGAAGCAAGCAACAAGCCCTTACACATGTGGCATTTCATAAACACTTCTGATTAAAGAGAGTGGAAGAATGAGGTCAGCTATATTTATTCTGTTTTGTTGCAAAGTAGCAAAGAAGATAGATAATCCTACAAACCAAGACAGATCTGTCAGTTATCCCTGCTGCAGTATACTGCCATCAGACACTACTGTTTAAATGTACTTGAAGAAAAAGCAGTTTCTACCTAAGTCATTCTCAGTATGGGTAAGAAATGTATATATGCAGTAGTTAATTTAGTATGTTGTCAGCCTAAAATAACTTGAACACACACACACACACATGCATCTCCAAAGGTATTTATTGGGGAGTAGAATAAGGAAGTAACAAAGGCGAAACCAAAAGAAACACACAGGCAGAGGGCAAAATGGCAGAAGCATGGACAGGAGCAAGTGTGAAAGGATCCAGCTAAAGAACTGACTTCAAGTCACAAGCAAAACCTCAAAGTAGAAGTAAACCAGACAGAAATTTAAAGCTTAAGTTCCTAGTACAAGTTCAAAAGTAGATTTTGCTTGTAAATCAAGAAATACTGGAACTAGTTACATTTCTGATTCCAAACAAGAGTGCACATTTGGAATACATTTGAATTACTAGTCTTCCTCCCTTTCCCATCCCTGTTATTCATGTAAAATTTTAAAAAGTGGTTTAGAACAAAAGCAGATCTCGTCTCAAGTTTTCAGTCCGTATTTTTGAAGCAGGTTATAAAAAGGAAATACTGAAACATGTCAGAGCCGAGTCACACTTGGCATCTCCTTTTAAACACGGATGAAAAGAAACCTCAAAATAGATGCTTTGCAGCCTTATAAGCACCTCCATCTAAAATCAACACAAGAAAACTAGTAACCATTTCCACCATTAACTGTGCTATACAATTAGTTGTAAGCATTACTTAATTTTTTTTTTTTTTTAAAAGGAAACAAATATGCACCAGTTGGCCTTAAGCACAACAGAAGGAGAGGAATTTTTTGTTGTGTTCAATAAGAATAACAAAACAATTAAAGAGTATCTCCGATTCTGGCAGTGATGTACTTGACGTTGTCTGGTCTAAACAGCACCCAAGTCAATTAAAGTCACAGGACAACTTTGTTGCTGTTGCAAAAGGTACAAATGATGATAATATACACAGGCCCTGCATAAAGGCTCTTCTGCACAATGGTGAACACGGACGCATTCACACTACACAACACACTGCTGAATATTCTACCTCTGCAATAAAATCAATTCAGAGCAGCAGAACAGGATCTTTCAGGATTAAATAGCACCCATGAATTGCATCAGACCGCTCACTGTGACCAGTATACCATTTTCCAGATATAATGGAATATGGTAACCAGTCATGCAGAGTTCCTCATCCTTCTGTCCAGTTCCTAAAACTTTCAGAGTTTTCTCCCAGTTTTCTCTCTCTTAGTACTGTTATTTCACACAGCAGTTACACAGATAAGAATTATTAATCACGTGGCACATAAAAGAAAACTGAAAGTGTCTCACATGTTCCCTATTTGAGTTCTTTATTTTTCTAAAAAAAGAGAAACTCAGGAACCACGCTCTCACAAAACTGAAGAATACTGTACTTACACTTAGAGAGCTGGTGGGCTCTCTAAAGCTACACTAGGGCTTACCAGATATAAAAGGCACGTGCACAGCCCTGGTAAACCACTGCTCCTAGTTAGGAAAAGGACCTCCAGTAAGCAAAACCCCATGCCTTTCCTCACAGCAGCTTAACCTACCTCACTCGACTTAAAGAAACCTTGAGTAAATACGGACTCGGAAACACTCCCAGAGAAACCATAATCCCCTTTTCCTCTTACCACCACGCATGAGGAAGGGCAGAGCAGACCAAGCCCTGGCGCGGCAGCGCCCGACCCGGCGCAGGGAGCCGCAGCGCACGCAGAGAGCGGCCGGCCTCCCCCCGGGCTTCTTCCGTGCGGGCAGGAGCACACAGGCCCGCCGGCTGCGCGGGAAGCGACCGCCCAGCCGAAAGCGAGGGACGGCACGGCGCGGCTGCCTCACGCCAGCCACCCCTCCGGCCCAGTGCTACGCGAGGCGGGAAGGGGCTCCACCACACGCCGCGCCGCGCAGAGCCAGCTCGGGCCGGGCGGCCGCCAGCAGCCCCGACGCCCCCCCCGGTACCGGCGGGAAGGGCGAGGCCGCGAAAGGCCCGTTGGCGGCCTCCGCCGGGGCTCGCCGCCGGCAGCGCTCACCTCTCTGGGGGAAGGCGCGGCGGCCTGCACGGAGGCGACGTACCGCTCCACTTCGGGCTTCGTACGCCTCATCATGGCGCCGCGGCGGAGACCGCGCCCGGCCTCCCTGCCGGCGGAACGCCTTCCCTACCGGCCTTCGCGCGGCGCCTTCGGAAAGGAAGGAGGAAGCGGCAGAGCGACGCGGCGGCCGCCGCGCAGTTACGCAAGTTCCCGCGCAACCGTACAGGCCGCCCCGCTCCGGCGAATGCGCAAGAGCCGCCCCACGCCCTCCCGGCGCCGCCGGCCGCTCCCCGCCATCGGCGCTCGCGGCGGAGGGCGGGGCCTCGGCGGGCACCGCTCTCCGCGCATGCGTAGGGGCGGTGGCGGCGCCTGCGCGCGGGGGCGGCGAGAGCGCGCGGCTGGCGCGGGGCGAGGGGTGGGGGTAGAGGGTAGAGGGTAGAGGGGCGGCAGCGCGGGCCGCGCCTTCAGGGCTTAATCCCGGTGGTGGCGGGGAGCTGCCCGCTCTTCTACGCCAGCCGAGCGGGCTGGGCCGGTGAGGTGACGGTGGATCCGCTCCTCGCCCGCCGCGGGGCGCGGGGCTCCCCGGCGGCCAGGTACCGCCGGGCGGGGTGAGAGAGACCGGGGTGAGGGCGCGGTGTTAGGGCTGCCAGCCCCTTGGGAAGCCAGGCTGCCTTGTCTTGGTATCGTGCTACATTTTAAGGGGCCACCGATCGTTGCTGTGTTGTCACTAGACCAGCTGCCATTCGAGTGCGGGCCTCAATGCTGTCACAGAAAACCTTCGTGTGTGTGGAACCGAGCTTCAGTATTTCGTCACCTAAAGCTGAGTCTGGTGGCTCACCACAGCTGTAAATTTAATCCATAACCATGGGCCTTATTGCTGAGATCTGGTGCTCTAGAAAATGAGTTTCCAAATACTTAAGCAATTATCCTGAGCAGCTTTATTTTCCAGGCACTGTGAATACCATAAGTGCACTCTTCGTTATCTTCCTGAAGCATAGCCAGGAGTGTGGATCAAAAGATGACAAGATCAGCAACCCTCAAAACGGGTGAAATGTGCAAGTTGCAGTTGTGAGAGTCTGGTGGTGCTGAGCACCAGTGGTTGCTCTATGGTGTAATTCCCAGCTGGCAGCCTGAGATTCTGCTCACTGGAATTGCCCACCTTGTCTCTGCTCTGCCAGTGCAGGCACTTTGGTCAAAATGGGGCCACTGGGCTCCGTCTCTGGAGAAGCTGCATTAAAAATTTGTCCCGTTCTCACTCTCAAGCAACCCATTGACAGCCATACAATTCATGCTACGCCTAAAAACCACTGACATCCTCAAAAGTTCTTACTGTCTTTGCCAGAAAAATAAAACATAACCCAACTTGTTCCTGTAAGGAGACCAGCAGCATCCATGTAACACCTTGGCTGAAAGAATCAACTCTCTATTATTTGCTCTATTAATTGTGGTTTATTTAGATGTTGGATTTAATTCTCTAAGAAGAAAGAGGATATTTTTTCCTCTGTACTTTTTTGAATGGTGTGCCCACAACCAGGGTTGCCCAACAGTTTGGCAGCACCTGCCAGGCTAAGTAACAAAGGTCTTGGTGCTGGTGTAGAGGAGAATGCTGGAGTTAGCTCCATTGGCTCCCTGGAGGACATTACTGCTCTTCAGCTGATGCGGAGGCATGGGAAATTGCCTTCGTACACGGTCCAGTGCCTTGACACTGGTCACCATCTCTCAGCCATCCCTGTCGATGTGGCACCCCCTGCGTAGTGGCCAATGGTCACAACACCAGGAAGGCAGCTCACCAGGCAGGAGAGCAGTTGACTCTAGTGTTAACCTTGCAACCTGACTATGCTCAGCTTGACTGACTACCTATCTGTTGGAACAGAGCACAGGGCTTGCCACTGGCAGCGGCAGAAAGGCTTTAGGCTCAGTTTATTCCCCCTATAACTACATCCATAGGGATTTCTGAAGGACTCCCTACTGTTAGTCTAAGCAGGGGCTCCGAAAGGAATCTCTCTTGCCCCTGCATGATTGATCCTATGCAGCAGAAAGGGGTAAAGCTTTTGAGGCATCTGTTCCCACCTCCCAGGCTCACAGCCTCCTTTTAGAGACCCAGTAGTGGTGATGGATAGAAAACCAATAATAAACTCTGCCTCTTTCAGGAAAGTGTGTGCAGCTATGCAAAATATTTGCAATACTGACAGGCCCGGAAGTGAGCTTCAACACCAGACCTGTAATTGTCCAGGCTGCCTAATTGCTAGCTAGCTCCCTGGCTCTGTTTTGCAACTGCTTCTAATTAATCCTCTTTATGACAATGTCCAGGGGTATTATTTCAATGACAGTTCACTCCAAAGAGAGCTCCTAAGAGAGCAGCGTGGATTTGCGGAACCCTCCGCTCAAGATAGGACTCCAATACTAAAAAAAAAAAAAAAAAAAATCGCCATGAGGGTGATTAAGCACTGGAATGTATTGCCCACAAAGGCCTGTGAAATCCCCTTCCATAGAGATTCTCACAGCTTGGCTGAGCAAGACCTTCAGTGCTGATCCAGCTTTGAAGTTAGACCTGCTTTGAGCAGCTGGTTGGGCTAGCTGACCTCTAGCAGTCCCTTCCAACCAACATTTTGCCATGATTCATCAGGCTTTGAACCCTCAAGTACCCTCAGCTGCTCACAACGCTGCATCACGGGGTCTGAGATAGACACACTCATGTTCATGAAACAGAAACCACTGCCTTGGTGAAGTGTAGCACGGCGTTGACCATCAGGAACTTGGAAACAGAAAAAAAAAGGTCCCATGTTTGGGCCACAGGACTACCACAGAGTCGAGAAGAGACCTGTAGCTGCACAGCACAAACAGGGCCACTGCGTCGGGGAGGGATGTAACCTCAGGCAGTGTGGATGTGAGCCAGGTCCTGCCGTTTAGTCTCAGGCTTAGGGACCCTTCCTGACTCTTTGAGCAGTAAGGCTGTGCACACATAGGCTGAGGGAAAAGACGTACAGTCAGTGTAATGTGAAAAACCTAGAAGAAGAAATTAATTACAATTTAAAGGAAGCATTGCTGAGGATGGTCTGCTGAATCCATGGCACTGTGCAAAATCCCAGCAGTGCCACCATCCTAGTTAAGTAAATGGTTTTGGGAGACATTTTAAGCTTTTCTAGTCTTTAACGCAGTCAGGACTGCATTCAGTTACTCAATTGTTATGGTATTCAATAACTACTGTCCTGGTTTCACTGGGATAGAATCATAGAATCAATTTTCTGTTCAGAGAAGTTACCTTTCTAAAGTAAGCTGCATTTTCAGAAAGACTGCAGCACCCGATTCAGTGGGAACAGAGTTGATAAGACGCTTTGTTTTAGTTTGTAGCCAGCTGTGGTATGCACGTATCTGTAGTGCTCAAGGACTTTCCATCTTGTTTTTTGCTAACGACGCAGACATCCAAGAACCTGAGGGGAGCATGGCCAGGGAGACTGATACCTAAATTGGCAAATGGGTATTCCATACTATGTAACATCATGCTCACTATAAACTGGAAAATTTGATGGGGATGGGCTCTCTTTACCCCGTTGTCACTTTTGCTCTCTCTTTCTCAGTGGCCACTGTCCCTGGAGAGTCTCGCTCGTGATTCTGCTCTGAGTCTCTCTCTCTTCCAGGACTGCAGTTTCGGGACTTTCCTGCTCTGGGATCGCTGGCCAGGAACAGGCTGGACATTGGCTAAGGGGTAGTGAGCAGCAACACCATACATCACTTATCTGTATATATTATTATACATTATTGTTATAATTTTAATTTTAATTTTTATTTCAATTATTAAATAGTTCTTATCTCAACCCATGGGTCTTACTTCCTTTTGCTGATTCCCTTCTCAAGTGGTGTGCCCCACATTGGGCACCACATAAACAGTCTACATTTAGCTTGTATCTGGGGCTAAGCAATAGCCAGCTGTTCTATTATCAAGTGACCCCTCCCTACTCAACAAGCGGAATCAGGGAAAGGAAAGAAGACGTACGGTGATGTACCGTGTGGCAGCTCACCACTCCTTGGCCAATATCCAGGGACAGCGGCCATTGAGAAAGAGAAAGTGAGAGAAACAAGAGAGGGTGAAAAGAGCCCATCCTCAACAAACTTTCCAATTAATAGTGAGCGTGATGTTACATGGTGTGGAATACCCATTTGCCAATTCAGGTGTAAGTCTCCCTGGCCGCGCTCCCCGCAGGTTCTTGGACGTCTGGGTCAGTAGCAAAAAACAAGCTGGAAAGTCCTTGAGCACTACAGATGCCTACATGAAGAATGCTGATCTTTATGAAACAAACTGAAGTTTCTTTCATGAACCTAAGAACTAACTACAGTGGGATATTCAAGAAAGGCATATGTCTCTTTTAAATGAGGATAATAAGGAAGCATTTACACACAGTCACAGGTAAAAGCATAGGGAACCAAGAGACGTTGTTGCTTTTCCACCCTTCTCAAATACTCATTTATAAGAGAGGTGATACAAGGTTTAATAACATAGCCTTTATTGATGACACTGGAAAGCAGATGTTTTAAAGAAAACTAATTTTTCATAAACAGGAAATAAAATTTTACTTCCTATGATGTAATTACACAAAATCTGTTTTAAGTCACTAATACAAAAAAAATACATATGTTTGCGTACTTCGTAATGTAGTACCATCAAGAAGTTCTAAGTAACTGTATTTTCTCTAAGAAAGGGAAAAATAAAACCGACTTGCACGGACAGAAGTCAATAGTATAAAACAATTAAATGTATGTCATAAGGAGTTCTGATTTGTGAGCTCATTTCTTGAGGATGGCTAAAGAAATAGATCCTAGCAGGATCAAACCTTGTACATTTACACTGACAGGTGTAAAAGTAGTATTGCCAGTTAATTGAAATAAGCATTTTCAGTATTGTTCTGAAAATTAATGAAGTCTAGAGGCTAAATTTTAAGATCAGGTGTTCACATTTGAAATAAAATACTTCTCGCATACTGCATAATTAAGGCAAAGTATGTTATCTTTTGAAAATACCTTGTATATAGTTTCTGCATAAAAATATGAAATAAAAAATAAAACTATATATATATTTAATGGAACACTGTTATGTATGGTCCAGCAGAATAAGGCACAAAAAGTAAATAGAATGCAAAAGCATATATAAAAGTTAATGTGTTATTTTGAGTGGAATATTGCAAAATTCAAGTAGTTCTGAGTATGCTCATTTCTTGCAATAGGAATATATATTTTATATAGATATTTCATGCTAAGCCTGATGTACAAAGATTCATCATGTAAGCATAATCTATCAGAAGTAGGTCATCTGTACAGTGACTGTATTTAGAAATCTGATACTTTCCAAGCCATCTGGAACAAGGCTCCTTTAATGAGACGACTTGGCCTGAAATCCAAGCGTGAATTTTTCCATGAGGCAAAGTATGTTGGTTTCTTGCCCAAGTCACTTGACTTGGGCAAGTTTTGTGTGCATGCTTAATTTGAAGGGTACTACTTTCACTAATATAAATGACAATACATACCCCTACAGCTGGACATGTCTGCACAGTTTGTTTTCGCAGGCACCGATGAGCAAATTTCGTCAGAGATTTTGTAAATTTCTGCAGAGATTACTGTGCAGAATGGGCCGCTTGCACCAGTTCAACTGCGTCACCAGGGTCAGAAACCTTTCAGGAGAGTTAGTATTTAATTTAGTTTAGAAGTGTGGTCTGTTTATCATCAAATAAGCACACATGTATAGAGAACAGAGAATGCTAAGGTATTTCGATCTGATAGAAGGCATACATCGTCGTTTGGTGTCTGACTGCAGCCTCAACGCAGCCCCCAGCCTCCAAGTATATATATAAAATTTTCACAAAGGAAGGGGAAAGCAGATGAAGTCTTTACTTCCTTCCCAAAGTTTCAGCTAGTTTCTTCAGTCGTTTCTTCAGCTCCAGAGGAAACTTCTCATAACACTTTTTGCAGACAGGCTTCATATCAAACTCAACAAATTTATTCCTAAAACAACAAAGCAAAAACCAGACAAAGTTTTAACAGCAGGGATGGTGAAAAAAAGATTTTTAAAAAGTATCCTGTTAAACGTGCACAGGTAAATTACAACTGCCATTTATACATATAAATATAAAGTTACTTTTACAAGCTTATATACTGAAGACAGTAATTACAGTACCCTGTTGAGCAAGCTATGCAGTTTTTACTAAAATGCCATGCTTATCAACTGTGTCGTTTAAAAAGCCTTTCAAACCTAACTGTAGAGCTAAACAGACTAAACATAAGATAACAGAATAACAAGTTAATATTTCAAGTTGTAGTTTGCAGTTGTGTGAAAAATATTTTGGTTTTGATTGCCATAAATTCATGCAAAAATTTAAAATAAAAGCACCCTTAGCACTGACCAAAGAAGAAAGGAGCAGAGGTGGTGGAGAGAAGGAAAAAAAGTTTACAAACAGATTGGCTTTTTCTTTTTCTGCTTCTCTTTATCCTTTGCTTCACGTTCCCGTTTGGCAAGCCGTCGCTTAAACTCATCTGGCATTTTCTCGTAACAGTGTTTGCAGACAGGTTTTAGATCAATTTCAACAAACTTATCCCTTTAGAGTTTAACACAGAAAAAACAGAGGACAGAAAAGGAGAAAAGTTAAGAAGACTAACTGAAGTAAGACCTGAATAGACAGCTGGAAGAGATGGCAAGGAAGAAAGATGCACATATTTTCTCAATGCTGTTTATATAGTTTTTCATACCATCACAGTCACACTATAGCAACATCTACACTTTGAAGATAACCACTGATGCTTCTGAAGGCATCACACTTGTCAATAAACTTACTTGAGTGTTAACTTAGTGTTGCAAGTTGAGCAAGCGAAACAGTTCACGCACCACGCCTTATTCAGAGCAGACACAACTAGGGTGATGGGAAAAAAAAGGAAACTATTAGCATTACAGGAAGAAAAAAAAAAGTATTACAAAAATTTTAAGCTCACACATTTGTGAGGCATGAACAGTCATTTGATTCTCGTATCAAGTGTTAAGGACTGTAACAATAACGTGGTAAGACTAGGAAGGCACAGGTGAGTGTAGTGTAGCAGGACTGTGAAGCCTTGATAAAGCTGTCTTTTGAGGGTACACACAACTCCGTGTTCACCAGCAAGACCAGTTTAACCTATTTCTGCCTCCTGTTACCTGCCTCCACCTCAGCTCATAGCATGCTGACCTCAGGCAGCTGTTTTATGAGGCTGTGCTTCCAACTTAATCAGGAGACTTTTTCAGCTGAAAAGCAATCCAGCAAGGAGGAGTTTATGTTTTCATTCCGTTTCATTTCTCAGCTCCTGTGCAGACTGCAGGGCCACCAACAGTAGCACCTGCCTGGCCAAAGAATATAACGTGAAGCCAGCAGTCAGGACACTGCTGGTAAACCAGAACTACTAAGGTGAAAAAATTTATGGACTTGTGGAATAACTTGCTTGATCAAGACAAACTTGGATATATTTTTACTCTTTGCTTTGGAGAGAAAGTAACTATTTTCTCTTTGTTCTGTATCTCAATCCGTTTTCTCTTCTTCCCTCTTTCAATCTACCTTTCCACTGTTCCCTGCCAAAATTTGCCTCTCTTCTTAATCTAAGTTAGAAGATGCAGGACAATGGTTTTCTCATAAAATACAGCATTTGGTCAACAACAAACAGAACCAGAACATTGTCGTGCAGAGCCTTTTTTCCTGCACTATGGGGCAAGCACATCCACAGAAGCATAGTTATTCCACTGCTTGCCAAAATACTACTAGTCAGATGAAAGTCTTCACTCCCAAGCAACCTCTGGAATATAGTCACAGACACTCTCCTGAAAAACTGCTACCACAGATGGTTGTTTCACCAGACAGAGGGAAACAATATTGGATACTCATAACTTGTGACAGCGGTATCAAATTTGTGAAAATGAAATGAAAGAAGAAATGTAACTGAAGATGTATCTTGAAAATAAAGAAATTACTGCATTACACTGTATTCTGTTCAGTTCAGAGACCAAAACATACACTATGGGTGTCAGATTCTATGGTGCAAGGTTAGAACATAGAGATGCAGTTATCAGACAAGGCTGAATTTATCATTCACCTCAAGTTCAAGTTCTGCTCATTCTAGGAGGGTTTTACTGAAGAGGAGGACACTCTTTTCTCCAAAGTGTTTTGGATTGTTGTTCTGCAGGTATAGTCCAGTCCAGAAAATGTGGGGAAAGCACATCTCTGGAATGTAGGTCTCACCCTATAGTTACATGACTATAAACTAGTTTATGTCTCTTTTTACACGCTAGAGGCTTCCTCCCACTTTGCTAATAGCTTTGGCTTAGGTGAGGCTAACACTGGTATTATAGTATTTACTTTGGGCAGGGGTAAACAGGTACATAATGTTGCACTGTTTCAGGTAGAATAATTTGCTTTCAGCATTTTATCATAGCTGGTTGTTCAAAAATCCCTCAACCACCCAACCTGCCCCCCCCCCCCCAAAAAAAAACACTCCAACAACCCAACAACAAAAAGCCAAACTTAAACAACTTCCTTCCAGTTCTGCCTTTAAAGGACACATCTTTCCAAGTATGATCTTTCGTATTTTTGTGACATTATCATCAGCCTAGATTTTCAAAAGACAGGTGCCTGCAATAGATAGGTATCTCTAGGAACCAAACTGACATAATGGGTTTTTTAAAAATCTCTTCGAGTGCCCACTCATGTCTTTCAATATCTAAATACTTTTTCAAATTCGGTTCATGATCTCTAAATTTGTTGAGGAGATGCCTGTGTGGTCATCCTCACCCTTGCCTGTGTTATTTTTTGAAGTCGGTGGGGCAGGAAGCCACCTCTGTGCATCTCCCAGCATCCCTGGCCTTTGCATGTTACTAAAGGGTTTCCAGTTGACCATGGTTCTCTTTGGTCACTGAGTGGTCTTCCACATCATCATGAAACACCAGTTTCTGCTGACTAACCAGCTCTAACCTGATTTCTGATAAAGAGAAGGGCTGGTTTTGTTTTAATGAGAACAATCAAGGATTCAACAGGGAGCTGCTTTCCTCTTCCACTTTTAAAGAGAACTCACATCAGAAAGGAACATTAAAGAAACAGTTAGAAATGTGCTTACCATCTCCTTCAATCACACGGTTGCAATGGAAACAAACATCACCGAATAGCTGAAGATGAAAAAGAAGTAAGGTATTTTTAAAGTAATGATTTTATCGAGGGTAACTTCTCAAACTAACAAAAATCAGTTTCAGCTGATGAGCACAATAGCTTTCCTATTTATTTCAGTAAAATAAAATGCTGGCAAGTCTGGTTTGGTTTTGAAGTACATTTTGCATCATGTCATCACAAAGTCTTTACAATATTAAAGATGAAAACGTTCGTTTACATCTGATCCTCTGTAAATACGATTTTATTTTGGTTTAACATTTCTCTAATCCTGAACATCTGAAATACAGCAGTCGGTGTCACATACACATCATTACTCATCAGCCAGTTTAACATTTGGACTTACATGCATGAGTAGAAAAATATATTGCTGTTTCTGGCAAAAACTGTAAGGAAATGTACTTTTATTTAAACAAAAAAAAAAGGACAATTTAGGCCAAAAATTATTCATTCTATTTCTAGGCTTAACATTTGTCTGCAAAGTAACAATTAAGAAGTTCCCGAAACTTTATGTATTTTTTCTGACTGTAGTAGTTAACCTAGTAAAAGACATCCACCCTACACACAGCTTTTGTCTGGTATACGTACTTGCCCCATCGTGGCTGCAACACTGTTACTACTAATGTCATGGCATTTATTTTCCACAAGTATGCCAGCAACATTTCAATCATCTGCCCTTCATCACTGACAAATTAAGAATCCATCTGTAATTAGCAGATGCCTTACAACTCCCAACTGTAACCCCTAGTCTTGTATTTATACAAGCGAAGAGGTGGACGTGACACAACGCAGATGGCTTCCAAACAAAAAAGGTCTACACATCGTGGTGCTGGACTACACGATCAAGGGAGTCCGGAGAGAGGTGACAGCACGGTATATAACTCCTATACGGGTGCAAGTGGTCACTAGGTGGTGTTCTCTGACAAATTTAGTCCTCACAGCCTTCAGCAACCTAATGAATGAGCTGGGTGATGCAGCATACGCTAACACACAGTCATCTTAGAGTAGCAGCTGTAGGGAAAACCACGCTACTCAGCAGGGCCTCGTCTTAAACCGCAGCTACCGAGTGGCAAATCTTCTTTAGCTTCTTGGGAAAGATGGGGTGTCACTAACTGCTCTGATCTCACAGACGTGTAAAAAGCTCCTAACAGCTCTACTTAAGTACCACGAAGCTTGAAGAACACCTCGATACTGATCGTCCTGGCTAGCCTTTGTGAAATACCTGCAGTTTTCTTTCTCAACACCAGACCGATGTATAGAGAAAATCGTATAAATTAACTGCAACGGAACATCTGCTAATTGGCATTACACCCACATGTGCCTATAAGAAAACAGAAGAATGTCCATGGGTTCCCATCTCTATCTAATAAAACCAATCCATCAGTTTACCAATTAATGCCACTAAAAATATGCAACCTTACCTGATTGTAGTGGGTTTCACAATACGCCAAGCCTTTTCTCTCATAATGACGATGACCCAGGAATGGTTTTTCACATTTTGCACAAACAAAATGCTACAAAGAAAATTACATACATTTTTTGGATTACTTGGATGTAACGGTATTTTTTTTGGAAAGCATACCAACTAAGCGCAGTACTGAACATGACTGAAGTGTACTGAGCTAGCTGTGCCATCTTGAAAAGGAAAGTTAAAACTTTTTTGCTTCTACATTTAGACAATTAAAATAATGCTCCTTTTAATGTCTTCAACATTTCAATCCACAAGTTATCAAAAAAAAAATCAAGCGAAGGGGTGTTGATATGTTATCAGTGAACAGAATGAAGAAATTTTAAATAATTTACACCAACATCACGTGCTTATGAAGAAAGCATTTGCTGCAGATTTTCAAAACAACAAAAGGAATAGACTGTTTATCTTCCTAAATCTTGTATATGGCCCTGAAATACAAACCCTCACATAAAGTGCTTTAGAGATGTTTACATGGCAGGTGACTATGGAAGACATAAGGGTATTATGATGCTTAGTAATATTATGGCTGCTACAGAATTTTACTACTTTTCCACATGTACTGTTTGCACACTGAAAGTTCCTTCTATAAGGACCTCACAGAGCTTCCTTTGATTACTGATTTTAGCTTCATAGTCAAAGCTCTGTTTCAGGTAGGAGATAACTCCTATTTCACAGCGGAATACCAGCCACAGGAAGGGATTAGGAGAAGGCACTTACTAATCATTGCTGCATATGCTAATCTTTTCATTGAAATTGATCAGCAAAGTCTCAGGTAAGTATGTTAATGTTGACGTGTGGAAAAGACAAGGTATCATCTGATGTTTACCTCCACATGCCACTGTTTGCCCATAGCATTCACCACACGGCCTTCAATTGGTCTTCTACATGCCCCACAGATGGGGACACCCATTTTGTCATGGCAGGGTAGGCAGTATAATTCTCCCTTCAACTCACGAGCATCAGCAGTAAGTTCCTTTCTGTTCAAAAGTTAATGAATCGAGAACATGAATAAAGGCACTGAACAATGTCAACTCTTGAGAGTTTGTGAAAAGAAAAAAAAACTTTTAGCATTAATTGTAGAAACTGTATTTGTACTACAGTAATGCAGCAGCATCAAATACGACATAGTTCAACATAGTTTGAGACCAACCAAGTCCACAGTAAACTGAGAACAAGCTGCTAAGCAAGATGCACTAAGCCTTTCTGAAAACAAGGGCTGAGCTATTGTCATTTTGCATTCTGGTTATGTAGCACAAATGCATGTGTGCAAGCTGTAGACATGTTTGTGTTACATTCTGGCACCCTTATCACCAGTTTATTTTACATTTGCGTAACTGTAACTGAAAGTACAATGTAGTCCTCTACATCTAGGTCCATTTTCCCCACTTGTTTCAAACTTCAGAGAAAGAAAACTACAGACCCACATGAGCTAGCTATGTTTATTCATTGCCAATTGCAGAATCTCATATACTCTACTTTTTAGTAATTTGCATGGTTAGAATACTAAGAACAGCTAAACTTTAAACATGACTGTACTCACTAATGCTCTCAACTGGTTGCCACTGACACAATACCACATTGTTATTCAAATCAGCCTTTGCAATGGCACTGAAATGATGGCTTCCTTTGCACCAGAAATAACAACTAATAATCCGTGCTGTAGCCTACAATGTCCTGTGATCTGTGCATCAGTGCAGAAATGTGCTGCTTCGTATTCTGCAGTTGCAGAAGCTGATAAAATGAGGCGGGAGAAAGCTCCTAAGATAGGCTTTAAAAGCAGAGAAAAAAGTTTGCATGCAACTCAACTAAAAAGAAATAACATAGGCAAGAGAATAATTCAAGCAGCCAAAAAAGATAACTTTTTTTTCCTTTTGTAGCAGAATAACAAGCTATTATATTGCAGCTACATAAATCATTATCTGTGTCCATATTTTAAGGTACCACCTTGTCCTGCAGAGTCCAACCTCTCATTACTCCCCAACAAGTCAGCTGCTGTTTGAACTAAAGGCCCAACTCCACCATCCCAAAGGGCAGCAACACACATCTGGCTGCAAGGCACCCAAACCCCACCCCTCTTGTCGGTTGTACAGGACAGGTTTTCACTTTAAAAGGAAACTCAATGAAGCAAATAAACCCAACATTTTCCTGTTTTCCTTTGCAGAACTCAAGTTACCCGCAGTTTGCACAGTTGAAATGATCAGGGTGATAAGGATCATTTTTGAATATGAGAGGCTGTTCGTCAATAATGGCATGACACTTCTGGCAAATGTACTTTCCCAGGCCTCTGGCTTTTTCCCTGTTATGGCAAGGACGGCAAAGATGTCTGCAAAAGCATAAAAAAGAAGGGTAAGTACTATACCAGGTACTACAGTGCAAAATATAAACCAAAAATCTTTTAGAACCTCATTTCAATCACCCCTTTTAGGAGGGAAAATAGTCTTTAAAACAATTTCCTTGCTAGGCAGACCAAGTTCAGAAGGAGCAGGGTGATCATTTTATTTGCTGTCACCACAGGAGTATTATTTCTTCAGCTCACTTGAATTTAAGCTGTGTTGAAACACAGAAAATAAAGTTCACTACACATTCTCATTGCCAAATGTTTTACTCTCAAAGTCTTAAAAATGTAGATTGGAAGCTGGATGAGCACACAGATCCTAATTCTGGAGATAACTCTGAATATCATATTATACATATGAAGCCAATGGCCATAGAATCCACTTGTTAAACATTCTTGTGATCACAGCTGGTAAAAATATCCTACGCTGTGAAGTGTCTCACTGAATTTAAAGCAATTATTAATAAATAAGGTGCTACACTAGACCAAAATTGGAAACCTAAGTTGGAAAAAGAAACTAAAAACTGGTATTAAAAATATAAAGACAATGCTTCTGTATCTGAATATCTTCTCTCTTTTTATGTATCATGATGGCTCCAAAATGTTACTAGGTAGAGAACATACTTGCTGAGAAATCTGGTGTTGAAGTAGGTAAACTGTTAATATTTTACATATATATTTTAAGATACCCATTCTTAGCTTTGTGATGCACTCTTAGACCTCTTCCCCACAAAAGACGCTTCAGTTGCTCCACCTCAGCTGGAATGCTTCAGAAACCAAAACCTCTCAGTCCTTCTTCTCAGTTCATTTTATTCATGATCAGTAACAGAAGGAAGGGTGAAGATCTACCTGCCAGCATTCTTGACAAATCCGACATCGGCCAATACTTGTTGGCAGATGTCACAGCAGAAGCACTCTGGATGCCAGCTATTGTTCATAGCTTTAATAACACGACCAATAATGAATTCACCTGTAAGAAACACAACATCAGGATGTAAAATACCATGCTAGACAAAGTTAAAATCAACCCACAACTGAATTGCTACAATGTCATCATCCTCTTCCTCCCCACTAAATCTGGTAGGATATATTGCTTTCAGTATCAGTTCTGGCTCTAAACACTGGAATTTGGGTTTGTTTGGTTTTTTTTGCTATGGGTCAGAAGAAACATCCTTGCTGATGGAGGACTTTCTGTTCTTTACATACAAGCTCTTCTACATGCACAATCCACCTTTTTCTGCAACCATCCTTTTTCAGTTCCTTCCCTGTTTTTACTTATCTGTTCTCAAGCCGTTAATATATGGAGTTCTTTATATAATACGGTTTTCTTGTGTCCTAATCACCTTTCTCCTTCTTTCCTTTTAGAAGACAACAATTTAACTTGTCGTGTACATAGTAGTGGTTTCTACTCGACTAGGACCAAGCCTTGAAGGGGCTCAATATTCAAAGCACAACAGGACTGAGCTTGAGTGGCTGTGGACCTCCTGCAAAAAAAACGCCACGGAGTCAAAACACAGGCACAGTGAAGCTGCAGAACAGTCAATCCCACACACACAACTTCTGACCTACCACCAGGAGTCCTGTCCTGCAAGGCATTCAAAAAAAGAGTGTAAGAACTACTGTTCTGCACGCATGGTGTCACTGCACTGTGCCAGCAGTGAAGCCATGTCCACCACACACGTGATGTAGTCATTCTCTATGTGGATGTTGTAGCCAACGTCCTTGAGCAGCACAGAGGCTCTGCCTAAAACGCACTGGGAGCTCAGCTTCCCACTGCCGTGGGAGGCTAAGTCCTGGCTCTGGAGAGTGTACCACTCAAACAGCTGCCAAAGGGGAGCAGCTGGACAGTAACAGACACAGACAATAACATCTAGTGTGCGACTGTGTGGCACTCCCATGAAGTCATAGCTTTTCAAGAACAAAACTCAGTAGACTCAAGAAATGTTGGGAATGCTCGAGGTCTCATCACTGACAACAGCCCCGTCGATTTTGGCCACGTTCACTAAATCCAAGCAGTGGCAAGGCCCAGATCCATGCAGGACCCCAATGGGGTTTTAAGAGAGCTGGTGCTATGAGCAGCCAGGGCAGGGGCAGTGGGAACTGGGGAGGAGAAATGCTGGAGACAGGCAGTGTAGCTCCTCCATGCTACCCCTGGCTGGGGCCAAAGCCACTTTCGGCTCCTAGGTGCCGAAGAGGAGAAAGCCCCTTTATCCAACTTGCTGGGGCAGTATGGGTGCTAACAGACACCAGCAGAAGTCAGCAGCGTGTGGATGATGCTGGTGCGCAGGATAAGCGGTGTGTTGCATCTCAAGGGGTTAGGTATGAGGTTTCACCCAATACCATTAGAGGCAAGGGTCAGGGAAACAGAAAAGGAGGCCCTGGCACAGAGGAGCAGGAAGGGGAGGAAGGAAGTGGGTTGTGGAGTGACCGGAGGAGCACAAGGAGCCCTCACATGTGGGAAGTGACCAGCTGGTGGAAGGGACAAAGTGACAAGACTTCCTGGTTTGTCATAGAAATTGCCACTGACTCCTTTCTTCCTCTTCCCCTGCTTGTTCACATCTGCAGCTTTATTAGATTCAAAGGTCCCTAACATCTGCTTCCCTCCCCCTTGGTGATCAAGCCCTCCCTCTGCACAATGGAAAGGCCTCACTGGGATAAATGAAAGCCGTAGCTCCTTGCCAAGGTGCCACAGAAACAAGAGCTTCCAGATCAGTTTAAGCAAGAGTCAAGTAATGACTTCCCAGTTCTGATCGAGCACGATGTGTCACACACAGGGGGTAAAAAACTTGCAGCGCGGCAGACACGCAATCATTTACATCAACAGTAGCAAACAAAACACAGCCCTCAGCATTATGTCGGGTTGACATCAGACGTTGAAGCCTTAAAGGTATTTGTTTCAAAAATATGAAAGGGGATCAGCTGGCCCATCAATTCATTATAACATTAGATGATAAAAACTGTCCCCAGTTCTGTGGAGTAGGACAGCACAAGTAGTTTACAATAGGCAAAGAGATGACAAAGACTCGTTGCAGGGTTTCACCTGCATGAGCACATGCGTGTAGATGTAGATAGCCAGGAGTCATCAATGGTCTGTTCATTGGATCACTGGATCAGCAGCTAAACTACTCAAATAACGCAAACTTTTCGTTCAGATGCTCAGCCACACAGGGCCACCTCCCAGAGAAGATACACAAGGGTTGCACATCTTCCCCCAGTGACGTTGCTATTTGTGATCAGCGTGAAGTATTTAACCTCGATGTAAAACTTACCACATTGATGGCAGCAAGGGGCAAAAAGCATTTGAAAATCATGTTCGCAGTACTTTCTCCCTTCAAACTGCAAATGGAAAAAAATCTCAGCATTAGAGGGGTGAGGAGCATGCCCTTAACATAAATGCTGTAACATACCAGTTTGTTTCCAGATGCAATTGGATGGTAAAATATAAGGGGCTGCACAAAAAAAGACCATGTGCTAGGCATTAAGTTTGCCCACCTTAATTCAGCTACTAGTTAGCATGTAGTGCTGATTGCACACCCTTCCTCTAGTACAGCTGAGAGTGTAAGACATTTTCCATCACCCATTTACATCACAAGAGACGTCTGAATTTTGACAGACTGCAGAAAGTTTGGTGCAACCAAATGAATTCTGGGCAGGAAATTAGCTAACGAAAACCTTTCCTGGAGGGAAGCATTTTCCCTGAACCCGTTTGATCTCTTCTCTACTCTACACTTCCTGCAAGAATGACCCAGGATAACAGAGGAAGTGAGTACAAGGGAGGAAGGGACACAAATCTTTGCAATTTATGGAGCAGTACAGCCAAAACATAAAGGGAGATACAGGCTTTTCCTTCTTGGTTCTTATTTCATAGAAACATAGAATCATTTAGGTTGAAAAGGACCCTTAAGATCACCGCGTCCAAATTTTAAAGGAACAAAGTTCACGATGTCAACCAGATGAAATAGGGAACCAATCTTAAGGGATTTGGATTTGGATCTGAATTTTCTCACAGCTTAGAGAAGTTCAGCTGCAGTTCAAGATCATATAGAAAAAAAACATATGGGGAAAAAAAAAAGGTTGACAGCACTACATTAGCAACTTAGAGAATATGTAAAAACATGTAGGCAAGTATGTCCTAAAATGAGGGGGAATGTTTAGATACCTTCAGGCACATCATTACTAGATATACATGCCAACTAGCATGTCAAAACCAGACAGACAATATTAGGTATGCTATGAAATATTTGGATTTGAATGTCTAAGTTTAAAACACTGGAAAAAGGGCGATAGGAGACCCCATTCCTTTATTTTTGCTGGGTCTAATGCAAAACAAAGCCAACAGCAAAAAATAACTACCCACAAATTACGGTTTGGTGCACAGACAGAAAATACAGCAATGTGCTTCAAGATTACCTGTTTTATACTATGAAATCACAGGGATTAAATACAATATAAGTATAGTAACTACTTGTGCAATACACAGAGCCACTGGCAGGATGGCAATCTAATGAAATGTTCTCAAAGTCACTGCATACTTGAGATCAGAAACTTTATTCCTGTGCCCAACATGAATTGCACCTAGTAGGAATAAAGACGCGTGCTCAATGCAGACTCCTTCAGAAGTCTCTGCTAGCAATTTATCAAGTGTTTTTCCAGTGTAATATTCTAAAACAGATTACTTGAATTGGAGCTTTTTTGAAAAAAAAAACAAACAAACAATTGAGAGACAAAGGGCTACTGCTTTCTCAAAGAGTAACAGAAATTATTGATTCATTGTGAATTGTGCCTGCTTCATGCTGGATAAAATCCTTTTTAAACTGAAAAAAATCTGAAAGGTTCCTGTTTTGTGTAAACAGGTGGTCCAATGGGAGATGCTTAGGTTTGCTTGGATTTCAGAGCCACCACGTGTTGATCTGGGCAG
The DNA here is from genome assembly GCF_009769465.1 of Tauraco erythrolophus. Taxonomy (NCBI): domain Eukaryota; kingdom Metazoa; phylum Chordata; class Aves; order Musophagiformes; family Musophagidae; genus Tauraco; species Tauraco erythrolophus. The sequence goes on along the minus strand of NC_141465.1, from coordinate 66,891,667 downwards.
ACCAAGCAGGTTTTCTTCCCCTCTGGTTTGCGTCAGGCAGGTTGGTTACCATTCAGTCTTGTTTATCTTTTCAACCTTCTCGCCCGTTTGTGCTGCCTTTCGTGGTTAACCCAGCAGTTCATCCGTCAGCGAAAGCCTTGAGCTTCTATAACAGCTCCACAGCACATATTTTAAAAGCAAGGTCATTTGACTCCTGTATGCTGGACGTCCATGAGTTAAATGGCTCTGCATAGAACATTTCACTGTGACATAACCTCCAGCTGATCTCCACATTTTTAGCTAACTTAGTGGAAATACATGCACAAAAACTAAGTCTTTAAAGATCCTTTCTTTAAGGTAGTTTCTGGTGAAGTCTGTTTTAAGAAAACGCTCAAGGTGCCACTGGAATAGAAAAAACTCTTGACAAGCACATTCCAGCTGCACCTTCCTTTAATCTTCCGTAGGTTAGAAAAACCCCAAAACTGAAAGGAACTCTCTCTCATTTAGGACAAAAGTCATATGCCATTCCATTTTAATTTTTATTATTATTATAACAATAATAATAACAATACTACTACTAATAATAACGATACAGATTCCTCAGTTACAGCTCTTGTGAGTACTCTATAAGGACTTTGCTGTATTTCTTCTACTGTGGGATGCACCTCTCCAAGCTCTTCCATCTCCCCCACCTCAGCACAGCGTACAGCAGGTTGGGCTTCTGAAAGCACCCAGCAAGAGGCTCTTAACAAGCAGCTGGACCAAGGGTAGGACTCATCTCTCCTAACCTCTGCTGTCTGAAGGTGAGGTGCTCACACTTCCCAGTGGGAGAGGGGGGCAACCTCTAGGAGGGAGGAGCCATTCTTGGACCCAAGATTAACGTGGGTTGGAGGAAATGCTCGCTGACTGATTACAGTGGGGCCAACCTGTCCCTCTGGGCTCGCTGCCACCAAAGCTCTCCATTTAAGCCAGCTATTCTGCTACTATCAGTACAGGACTGAGTGCTCCTACCTGTTGAAAGACTCTACCACAGCAGCTCTAGGGAACACACAGCTTCCAGGCAGCAGAGTACGAGTGGACCAGAATTGCTACTATTTCATGTCTGACAGCCAAGCATGGTGAGTTCAGAAATTCTGCTGACATATGCTTGTGCTTATTTCTTTTTAGGTTAAGTGCATAAGAAAAAATCAAAAAGACGTGGAAAAGCTTAGATAAAATACCCTGGAAGCCCTTGTCTTCCCAGAATTACTTCTTTTTAGACCTCATCCCTAGTGCTACACTGTCCAACCTCCCAGCTGTGGAAGGGCACTGCTCTTCCACATGGCTCTTCCAATGGCTCAGCACTGATGCCCAAGCTCAATGAGCTGTGCTGATCAAGGTCCCTGCAGGCAGCCCAGAGACATGTCCCACAGTGCAAGAGACCTGCATCAGCATTTCTTCCCACACAGAAAAATCAGTTTAGCCCCCCCACCCCATGGAGCAGAGCATGAAAGCTTATCACAGCAGTGTTTGACAGCAAATGTGATAAGCAGCTTAATGACTAACTGGGGGAACTCCGCAAGGCTTCCAATAGGTAGGGGAAGAATGATTGACTTCCCCATTGCTAAGAGCTGGAAATCATTTCCAAGAAACACTGGCTTAGCTAAACCAGGCACAGAATAAACACAAACTCATGCAGGGTGACCTCCAACGCCTGTGTTTACCTACAGGCAACATGCTCAGAAAAACATTTACCTGGCCACACCTCCAAACACATCCATCTTCTCAAGGAGCACATGAAGCCAGTCAGAGGAAGCTATCCTTTCTGCCTGTCTTCTCCAGTCACTTTTTGTTGACAGTGACAGAGATCATCTCAAGTCCTCAGAGCACTGTCAGCCATCTGCTGAGCATTGGCCAACTCTACCTGCTTAGGGCTGTCCCTCCCTCTCTCCCAAACGCTGTCACCCAGTTCATTCCCATCTCTTGGGCAGAAGTGGAAGAAGAGGAAGCTGTGCTCCTTTCTCCCTGAGCAGCACCACCAGAAAATATGTTGGGGTTTCCACTGCAATCATCTCACTCTGCACCTTTTCAGTGCTAAGTGAAAGCCATTCTGGCAGTGTGCATGGACACCCTAAAGGGTGCAGAGACAGAGGAGAACGCCCTGCCGTAGATTTCCTGGCTAAAACAGCCCAAAAGGCACAAGGGTTGGGACAGCACGGATGTCCACTGACCTCTTCACTCTCTAGAAGATGCCCAGGACAGGCCAGTATAGAGGAAGGCTGGGTAAGATTTATGAGACATCACCTGAAAGCTGTCAGAAGGCTTAAACAGACCAAAAAATATCTCTCTTCAGTGCCAGCAGATAGACTTGTTGGTGCAGAGAGAAACTCTAAGATCTCATGGTGGACGCTAGAAAGGCTAGAGGCAGAAGGGTGACGTGAATTTCAAGCCACACACAAGTCTTTACGTATTCATTTAATCCTCACCACAATTATTTTACCTCTGTAATAGCTGTGGCAAAAAGTGTCCATTCTTAACTGAAACTTTTCACTTTCTATTTAACATTTCTTAAGAACAAAGCCTCTACCCAGCCTGAAAAAAACCCTAGCAACATTAACTAAAGCATGTTTAGTACACAAGGCTATTTTCATTCCCAGGCCAATCTGTCGACACTCACTTCTGTCTTACTGTCTTTAGCAGGGAGCATCACTTTGCGGTAAGAGAGTGCTCAGAGACCAGTACAAATATAAATGTTAACAAGGTAGCAGCAGAAAACAAAATGCCGGCATCCAATATATCTAAACACCACCACGGTACTTGCCCCTGCCAAGGACATTCAGATATGGCCATCGTGAGCAACAGAGACGTTGTAATATTCCTGGATTAGGTGCAAACGTAAGACTTTCTTTCCACTGCGGTCCTCCTCCACCCTCCAAGACATACAAGCTGCCCGGAGCAGGATTTCTCAAACTTTTATCTCAAACAAAGCACCATTCAACTTTCTGAAAGAGGTCCCTGGATTGTCCCACTGTTTTTTGAGTCAGAAAAAGGATGAATAAAGTACTCATTATGTAGAGAAAATATATTTTATTGGTTTAAGACAATTTTATTAGCACAGTTACATATATTTTAGTTTTAAAACATTTGTATTACTTGATGCTTGCCTCGGGTCTTAACACATCAGGACTCCTTAACATGCCTGCAAGCAGGCAGCAGCTCGGTATTATATTAATAATTGTAATGTAATCTGTTAGTATCTAGGGGGTGTTTTTTTTGTTGTTTTTTTTTTTAACTGCTACTGCCTTGCAGCTCACCTTTCGATCTCTTATGGAACACTAGTGGCTCATTTACCACAATTTGTGCAATGCTATCCCTACAGCACTGAAAAGTCTTTTGAGCCTCAAACAAGGTGGGAGAAAGCAAACCCCAGAAATCCCATTTGCCAGTCTCTTCTCTAATCCACACTCCTCCCTCAGCCTCTCCTCATCAACATAGTTCCGTAAAATTAGAAGTACTACTGTGGAAGATGTACTGTTGTGTTGTACTCTTGCCACAAGGATGGCACACTGCATGTGAGACTACAGCATTGTGCTTTTAACACGCTGCTTACCTTCCTTTTCAGATCACAGTGTGACATAAATCCTGTAATTGCTACTGTAAATTGGGCTACAAGCTACTTGAGTGGGATCTTATCTCTCAGAGAGTAATTCCCTGTCTTACATCATCTACCCTTCCTTCTATCAATCACTTCACATTTTATGAGCTAGTCTAAACCTTTCACTAAAGCTACTTTGTACTTGAGATTGTTGAGCCACATCCTGAATCCCCACGATAGGGGAAGGCAGAAGAAAACGACACCAATATCAAACCAGCCATCTGAGCTGAGGGCAATCTACCTGGGGCTGAGTGATATGAGTGGGAGTGGATCTTAACCCTTCAAAGCCTGTAAGGACTGTCAATTTTGAATGCTCCAGTTTGTTAAACTTAGAGTTGACCCTACTTAAGCCCTGTCTGGCTTGGGCTGTCAGCACATCTTGATCTCAGAATGCTGACTTACAGGTCATCTCTATGGGCAACTTATCACATGCCAATGGGATACCGGCGTGTATCAAGAACAGTGTAACCAGCAGGAATAGGGAAGTGATTCTGCCCCCGTACTCGGCACTAGTGAGGCTGCACCTGGAATATTGTGTTCAGTTTTGAGCCCCTCACTTTAAGAGAGATATTGAGCTCCTGGAGCGGGTCCAGAGAAGGGCGACTAAACTGGTCAAGGGGCTGGAAAATAAAACTTATGGGGAGCGGCTGAGGGAGTTGGGGCTGTTTAACCTGGAGAAGAGGAGGCTGAGGGGAGACCTGATTACAGCCTACAAATACTTGAGAAGGGATGGTGGGGAGGTGGGGGAAGGGCTCTTTACATTAGTGATGGGCGATAGAACAAGAGGAGATGGGTATAAGCTTAGTCAGGGGAGGTACAGGTTGGATGTTAGAAAGAATTTCTTCTCTGAAAGGGTTGTCAGCCACTGGAATAGGCTGCCCAGGGAGGTGGTTGAGTCCCCATCCCTGAATGTGTTTAAGAAAAGGGTGGATGAACTACTGAGGGATATGGTTTAATGGGGGATTAGGGACGGTTGGACTGGATGATCTTTAATGTCTTTTCCAACCTAGAAATCTATGAAATCTATGCCATGCTGGGCTCACTCAACTCAGCAATAAACCTCCTATGGACCGCAGGATGCTGGCATTTCTCTCTGTTGGACAATTCTCTAAGAAGTATGCTTTCTCTTTAGTTCTGGTATGATACATCAAATTCACAGATTTCAGGGAAAAAAATCTGCACTGCAAAATAAATCTCCAGCAGTTTTTTTCTCAGCTCTGGTAGCATTAGGTTACACATTTAAATAAGGTTATATACACCGATGTGCTCCAAATTAGAGAAGTTTTGGATGTCCCGTCCCTGGAAGTATGAAAGGCCAAAGGCTGGATGAGGCTTTGAGCAACCTGGTCTAGTGAAAGGTGTCCCTGCCCATGGCAGGGGGGTTGGAACTAGATGTTCTTTAAGGTCTCTTCCAACCCAAACCATTCTGTGAATCTGTGAAATTAGCACAGAAATGCTTCTGCTTTTTTCTCCCTCCACTAGGCATAGGCTGGGGGAAAGGGGGGCACTCTGCCCTGCTTACCTCGTAGAAGAGCCCTTCGGGGAACTGCTGAAAGCACTGGGCGCAGACGAAGCACTGCTCGTGGTACAGCTCACCGTTGCTGTTGACGATCTTCTCGGCAGGGGCAAAGCCACCTCTGCAGCGCTCGCAGATGGCGTTTGCGAGCGCGTTCGCCATGTTGCTGTCATAAAAAAAAAAAAGAAAAGAAAATTAGCCCAAATAGGCAACACTACTGGTTGTGGGTCTCTTCTTTTCTCCCCAAAGCCAACGGCATCAGCCTAACACTAGGCTGCTCAATGAATGTTTTACAGGGACTTACTGACTCAGAAATAAAACTGCCATTTCCCCTGCTCCCATTTCCCCTGCTCCCAAACTCTTTAGAAACAAAACCTCCACAACGCACTCGAATAACTATTAATTCAAAAAACTAAACAGAAACATCATTACTACAGATACATTGACAGGCTTTTTATGATGAGAAAAGGCAAGCAATTCAAAGATGACAAAATACATTAGAATTACAGAAAACATGGGCAAATATTAACAATAATTGAAGACTAGTATCACATACAAAAACATAAACGATAACTCCAAAATAATTCCTAATTCTAAAAATACATAATAACAGCATTAGTTAAAAAGCTCTGAATAAGCAATGTCAAAGAGTTTACGCTATCTAGTCTGGCAGATATTACTGAAAACCAGAGCAGGTAAACAATTATTCCTTATATAAGCTTCACATAGCTTGAAGTCATTTTACAAATTTAGTTTATAGTCATGGGATTTTCGGTTGGTTTGTTAGGGTTCGTCTCAGAGAGGTCAGCTCCCAGGGTGCTGTTGTTGGTCCAGGACCAAGGGGGAGGGTGGGAATGCTCTGGCTGCCCCATTGCGACCCATGCACAGGCCAACACAAGGTGGTGACCCCATGCCAGGAATGCAAAAATTACTCAAATTGCAACCTTGGCTGCTTCTCAAAGGCAAATGACCATAAAATGACAGTGCAGTAGCTGCAAAATATCGAAGAATTAGTTACTTCACCAGGATTGTGTCCACATCTGCAGAAGACAGTACAGCTGTGTTTCAGTTAATTAAAACTCTGGTGCCAGAAAAAGGCTCACTTGATTTTTCCTTCACAAACATTTTCTCACTCATATCTAGACTCTCAAAGCTACGCCTTTCAGGATCACCTCTCTGCCCTGATACTGTTTGATAGCAGAGAGCAAATACAGGGTAATGGTCTAGTTTCATCACAATCTGAACACAGTTGACAAAGTCACTGACTCAACCATCTATCTGGAAGTTTATTACACAAGTAACATTATTTTGAACACAGGTGCAAGCATGCACACATTCTGATACAAGTATCATGCTGCACCTGTAAGTGCGGAGCCTTTAGTCCTCTGCAAGACACCAACCCTTTCCCTCCAAAGGGACCAGACCTCTTGGCTCCCACCATGTTCAACAGAAACCCAATTCGTTCCTTGCACAGCATCTGAGGGAGCAAGCAAACACCTAGCACGTGGTTCAAAAAGGGCTTTATCTATTTCTTACACTGTCTCACAGAAGAGCCCCACGCAAGGTCACATCTGACCAGTTATTATTAGATGGCTTTTTTTTCCCCTCTCTCTAGAGATCTTTGCAGAAGAAAAAATCAGTAACTGCTATCCAAATATTCACCACCCTCTCAGTGAAACAACGAGTGGGCAAATTTCACAAGGAGATCAGATGGAGAATGGTCTATCGTGTATTATCGCATACGTAACAGACAAGCCTACAGACGAACTGCAGCGATTACACGTACAAACTGTGGTTAACTATAAAGCTCGCTCATGGTCTCCATGGATTGTGTAGGCTTTCTGTGGGGGAAAACCTCAGTCACTTCACCCATCCTCCTTATCAATCTAAATGAAGAATAATCACAACAGAAACCAGGATGTTCGTCACTACCTTAACAGTTCTCAAGCACTAAGAATGTTAAACTTAACTTAAAAAAAAAAAATTTAAGTGCTGTCAAACACAAAGTAAAATCCCAGCAAAAACATGAAACAAAGTTCAAAATTAAATGAAAGCATAGAGCTTTCCTCCTCAGTATGCAAAAGTACTTCTCTTTGATTTGAAACACATCATATATGTAAAACCAGACATGTACGTAATACGTCTGCATTAGTGAAGCAGTTTATTTGTCTGCCCAAAATAACAGGCAAATGACCTAGTGTCAGAGAGACTACTTGACAAATTCCAACCCCGTCTCAACTGCCGATAAAAATTTCTGACGCAATTAATGATGAAGTTTAAAGCAACAGCTCAAATTTTAGTTGACGATTACAACTGGCAACGTATCAAGCAGAACCGTGGCAAAGGTTGTATCAGAGAATGGCTTGCACAGCCTGCCCAGAGCTCAGATAATAAAATCCAAACATAAAACACGCCAATAACGTCAACGTAGTTACACCCCGAAGCCGAACACAGAACGAACTTACAATCTTGCATAAAAGTCACAAAACTCTTTGTAGAGTTTTACGTCACTGTGCCTGCGTTGCAATTTTGACACCGGTTTCTCGCCTTCGTTCCCTGCAGAGTTGTGAGCATCAGGAGCGACCTTGTGTACAATCTCTTCATCCTCCGGGATGGAGTAAGGGTGAGCCCTGCGCTGGAAGTCCATCTCTCCCTAATTGCTTTCCCGGGTGTATATATTCTACGCTTATACTGCAAAGAAGCTGTAGGCAAAGTCGGCAAAACAATATGCTGGACTTCCCCTCCTTCCCAGAGAAGTGATTTACTTTCACAGCTCCGTGTCATGTAGCCAGAGCTGCTCAGTGCCCCGCCAGAGCTTCAAGTTAAAAGTTCGGTGGCGGGGCGGTGAGCCCGTCACGCTGTGATTTACGGAGGCTGGCCGCGAGCAGAGGAGCGCATTCCCCTGCCAGGCCCTCGTGCAAACTCAGATGCTGGAAAGGGGCTTCGCTGCCAGCTGCCCACAGAAGCCGCCCCGGAGAGCTGTGTTCCGGGTAACCCATGTGAGCGAACGTGTTCACTGCCAAACATGTCCGCAGCCGCTTTCTGCTGAGGGGGGGGTAGGTGGATTCCAACAATATTTTATCGTGGGCAAACCAGCAGTGGAAAGCACCAAGAGAAGACTTCTGTCATTAGGTAAATATTGCTTTAATGCTACAGTATATTAATTGCATTTTAAAAATGGCCTTTGATGTTCCACTTGTGTCTTCTAAGTCATATGTGCTGAATTTATCTATAGGCATCGTTCTTCTTGTCAGCACTTCAGAGAAGGGGTAGGTATGGAAGGATAGTTTGGTTTCTGTGGTGCTTCACCAGCCATTAACCCAACTGTCAGGTATGCTCTAATGGGCAATATAAGAAGAAGGAAAAACTACACTTGATTTCCAGTGATGTGCTGCTTTTAGAACAATTATCTAACATAAGAACACTTCATAGGTTTGAAAGCTGAGGTAATTTACTGTGGATATTAGGGAACTGAGAGAGCAAGACCAGGAAGAAAGAATAAAAATTAATCATTCCTTCACCACAGAACGTCCTTCTAATGTTGCAATTATTTCATGGCTATATCCTATTTAAAATCCTGTTGTGCGATGCTTCCTAGGGAAGGGAGGGTTGATCAGCTGCAGATCTGCAGCTAGTAACTACATCCCTGCAAGCTCTCCCTGCAGTGCCTGCGGCAGGTGTGGGATACTCGCTTCTAGCAATTCCTAACTGCAGACAATGGAGGGTTTTGGGAAGCTGTCCTGTGTAACTATCATCATGCATTGAACTGACTCGATCTTGTTCACAGTCGATTGAACTGCAGAACTGCGTGGTGTACTTTGTGCTCATGGCACACGGCATCTTGGTACCCGAAGAACCTGCTAGTCTGTGAGGGGTACGAGAAAGCAGAGGACTGGAAGGAGATGAACAGAGGGAACAAATAGAGGAATTAAGACTAGAAAATGACAAAGGATATGATAGAAAGTTCAGTCAAGGCTACTACTTCTTAATATGCCTTCACCTTTCCTAGGATCTACTGCAGAGGGTCTGGTTTATGATGGTTCCGGGCCGTATGTCTCACAGCTAATCGGGATAGATAGCTCAGTGAGCGTACAACAGCCCACATGCCACTCTCCACGCAAGCCCAGGCTTGTCTTCCCACAGCCTGGCCAACATAGCACCACGTTTCTGCTGCTGCCAAGTTTGTGAGATGGGTTCAGTCAGGCATCTTTCCTTCAGCTCCCTTTGGCAGGAAGCAACCTCTGGGCAAGCTGTTCCCCTGTGCCACAAGACACCAGGGTAGGTGGGACCTAGGCAGCATGACCCTGCTTATTCACTTATCCGTAGGTGTGATGATCCATCTTGCAGAGATCCATCCCAGAGCTACTGGGAGTCACAAGCCATAACAGGCTAAGGAGGCTGCACCCTCACCACTTACATGGCTTGGCTGAAGCTCAAACCCTATTTTTGTCTGTCATGGAGCAAGCTCCAGATCAAGCAATGCTCAGGTTGGAGCCTTAGGCCACAATGAACTTGCCAGAGCACCGTTGCAGGAAACAGTGTTGGAAGTAAAGGTTTCTGCATCCGCTGGGGCGCTGGTGATGAAAGCGAGCACTGTTTATCCACGGAGATGCAGGTATAGTGATGCCGGCTCTTCTTCTCCATGCTGCTTCCCAACATTTCCTGCATAGATCAATGCTGAGCTTTTGTGGGTATGAAAAACTCCAGAGAGACTGACTGCAATGGACTAACCATGCTGATTCATTCAGGATTAGTGCAGGTGTACCAAGCCACTAAAATAAGAAACAGCAAGTTGGTCTGTCTCTTCCCCTTAACACTGACGGTCTCCTCAATTGTTTTCTCGTATTTTGGCCCAGATCACAGGCAATTCTCCCGGGAGGCTGCTCCTGAAGAGTTTCGTCTCCCAGTGGACTACTTCAGTCCTTGCAGTAACCTGAAATCTACAGGCTACCATGGTGGCTGGAAGCCACTGCTGCTGCCTTGTGTCTTCTGGGTTCAACGGGAAAGTATTTGCTTGTGTCTTTGGCTTGCTACTGCAGAGCCTTCTGCATGGCTGTAGCAAAGCAAGTAGTACTGCAAGCCAGGAAAATAAGATGTCCATCCAAAAAACTCATTTTAATCTTCCCAGCTTTTTTCAAGAAGCAGTCCTACAAGATAAGAGTTGCTCTGAGGCCCTGAGCAACCTGATCTAGTTGGAGATATCCCTGTTCCTTGCAGGGGGGTTGGACTAGATGACCTTTGAAGGTCCCTTCCAGCCCTAACGATTCTATGATTCTATGATTCTATAATAGGATTCCATAGGCGCAAAAAGTAGAAGCTGCCTGGTTCTCAAGGCCTATTGCCATTGCTGCTGGTGGAACTACTCCCAATTTGTTTATCATTAAGCAAGAAAGGAGCTTGCCAGGAATTTAAAAAGGGCTTTTCTGCTAACTGAAGCAAAACATAGTTTCTACTGTGAAGGTCTGGTAGTTCACAAATCCAGAGCAGCTGGCCATCTTTCTCTTTTCTGTCATTTTGCTGGAGGCATGCTGCCAAGATCTGAAATGCGCTGTTAAAAATACATGGCATTTTCATTAGGGAATTCTAGGTTACTCTGAGGTGAAGCTGTCCATGGGGAGTGAGAAGCATGTAGGGGGTTGTCGATTTCCAGCAGCAGCTTCCCAAGGGCATTCCTTGGGATCTAGGACAAAACGTACCAGCCTGCTGTTAAGGAAGCAGTGATAAGGAGAGGAGAAAGGAGAGAAGTTCACTATTTAATTGGAAAAGGTACATAGGAAGGGAGAAAACAGAGAGGTTCTTCCTGGCACACCGAGGATCTCATCAGAAGCCAAAGCTGACGGTGTGGAAGGTGCTAAAGGAAACAGCAGAAGAGGAGAGGGGAAGCATCCCACTGTGGCTACAGAGAAGGGCTTCGGAAAACAGCAGCAAAAATAGCCGTGCTGCTTTATCATTGCTGACGGAGAACGGCTGCCCCGCTTGCACGCTGCTTTCTCTGGAGAGCTTTCCCATCCGGCTGCCGGTGCCAGTGGCTGCCAGAGGCAGACAGGGACTCTTACAGAGACGGCTGGGTGGCCGGCCAGCCCCGCTGAGCACGCTCCGGGCCACAAATAGACGTGCCACAGTCACCGCTCCAAACAAGGTGCTTGGCAAAAGCAGCTGCTGCTGGCAACCTACTCGTGCCACCGGGAAATATCACCACGTCACTGGCGCTGTCGGGAGGGAGGCCGCGTGCCCGTCGGGTTATGCAGAGGGGGATAAGTCATCACGGTACATCCCTCCCCTTCCCACACAGGTAAGGGTGATTTCAATTTAAATATATTTAACACAGACGCTATGCAACGGCCCTTACACACAAAATACGGAACAACCAGAACAGAAGTTTTGCTGCAAAATACGCACGGACTTGCAGTGCCCTTCACTGATTTCTGCATCGACCTTTTAAAGAACTAATTGACCTTTTGCGTCTTTTTTTTAATTGAAATTAAAAACACTCTTGGGTTCTGGTTGCTGCAATTGTTTGTCTCTTAAGCAATAAAATACTTTGCGTGTTAAGCTTGTCTCCTAAGGCAATTTGAAAGAAGGTATAAATCTTTTATATAATAAAAATGCAAGTTACAGATAGGATTTTCACATGTGCCCAGCACTGCTCTAACTTCTGTTTCTATTAAAAAGGGTGGAAAACCATTTTGAAACCATTGCAACAACAACCAGGTGAAGTCTGAGTGCTCCTAAAAGTTTCATCCTTTAGTCTTTGCCACAAAAAGCATGATTAAGCTTATGTGGTGGGAGTTTTAACAAGGCAAATAAAAAGGCAACTCTAGCTGTTTCATATGCTTCGTTATAAATTTATTCCAGTATAAACATGTCCAAAAAATGCTTTGGTCTCTGCAGAGAAGGTTCACATTCCATCTCTCCATAAGGAAATGAATGTAACTGGAATAAACAGGTAAGCAGCACCTTCCCACACAACGTTTTATCAGCCGTACAAGCACAGTGAAAAATCAGTCTCTGACAGAATTCACAGAAAGGGAGAGCAATATTTAACTATAGCATTTTAGTGTTCTAAGTAATATTTCAAAAAAATACTGTATTTTCTTCCTGCTGGTTACAAACATTACCGAACGAAACCAGGCTTCATGTAAAACAAGAAATGACTTCTTCTGTGTACAGATATTTGATACTCTTTAACACAGCCATCTCTTCCTCCCCCACTACTATTTTTTGAATCCTATGCAGACAGGAAAAACAAAACACCAAAAGGAAGCAGTATCACATACGAAAAGCTCATGAGAGCTCTAATAAATTTGTGTTACATGAGATACAGCATACTATCAGTTATTCTTAAAATCTGCACCCTGTGTAGTTGACTGCATGTATACATCACTACGGTAAATATACCATATCTAAACTCTTCCAACTCAATATATTTTAAAGATGCATTTGCACTAATGCATTTTATATAACAACATTTATATCCCTGTTTCTAATTTAGGAATAATAAAAAAGGTCAGCTACTCAATACTATGGGCTGCACATCAAACGTCTCCGAGACACTCACTCTAAAGAGAATCATCTTTTCAAGACCAGTGAGGCAAGATCAGGCCCACCAAGCTCAAAAACGTCCTTCTGTTTGGACATGCACACAGTGAACTTCACAACACAAAGGTCATTCAGTTCGAAAAAGTGAAAGTGTTTGGGCAGAATAATATTTACACTGGTGGAAATCAAAGCACTGGAAAGTCAAGAAATGCACAATAGAGTGTGATCAGGCAATTGCAAGCAAATTACAACACAGTGTACATGTGCTCCTCCTCCCTTGCTTACGGAACAGATTTAAAGTGCAAATATGTAAAAACGTATGAGGTTGATCTTTTCATTTTCTGACATTTCAGGAAAATAGCATCCTGCTTGTATCAGAAATAGTGTGGCCAGCAGCACTAGGGCAGTGATTGTCCCCCCGTACCCAGCACTGGTGAGGCTGCACCTTGAATACTGTGTTCATCCCCTCACTACAAGAAAAACATCGAGGTGCTGGAGCGTGTCCAAAGAGCAACAAAGCTGGTGAAGGGTCTAGAGCACAAGTCTTATGAGGAGCAGCTAAGGGAACTGGGGTTGTTTAGCCTGGAGAAAAGGAGGCTGAAGGGAGACTTTATCACTCTCTACAACTACCTGAAAGGAGGTTGTAGCGAGGGGGGTGTTGGTCTCTTCTCCCAAGTAATAAGCGACAGGACGAGAGGAAACAGCCTCAAGTTGCGCCAGGGGAGGTTTAGATTGGTTATCAGGAAAAACTTATTCACCCAAAGGGTTGTCAGGCATTGGAACAGGCTGCCCAGGGAAGTGGTGGAGTCATCATCCCTGGAGGTATTTAAAAGGAGTGTAGAGGTGGCACTTAGGGACATGGTTTAGTGGTGGACTTGGCAGTGTTAGGTTAACAGTTGGACTCAATGATCTCAAAAGTCTTTTCCAACCTAAACAATTCCATGTTTCTAAAATGCTACACTACCATAGTTTTCTTCAGAGTAACAGTTTCCTAGCACCAATATTCAGTTCATGTCATCTGTCACTGAAATCCACCAAAAATCCTTCACCTTAGTGTAAAGGCAAACACCAGCTGTTGCTTCGGCCTCAGCCATCTGCCTGCGCTAGCTAGAACCGATGCTTTCACAAGCCGAACATCATGACCTGAGTGGTTCATCCAGGAGCTATAATTAATACCATGACTCAACATAACACCCCGTCTACTAGGAGAGACTTCCAGTACGTCCACGCAGCTCCTTGTAGGGCAGAGATAACTGCAACACCAGGTTTGTTTCCCGGCTTGCAGCGACATCCTTATTATAGTAACGTCTCTGCTGGAGACACCACGCTGAGCACTGACTTTCAGCTTTCTTAACCAGCACGTCACTTCCACAAACATCTGCTCTTGAATATTACTATTAATCTACACCTCCAGCAACATAACCTCCAGAACCATTTTTTACCTTCATTAAGTTTGTTTTTTTCTATTCAATATGAGGAAGTATAAAGTTTTTCATTGCCTGAATTAATTTGTTTTGGGCAGAAGTAGAATGTGGTAAAGAAAATATCTCCTCAGCTGTTGCTCTTCTCAAACACACATATATTAAATCGTAATTATTAGTCACTTTAGGTTTTGGTTTCACATTTTTCTCTTCCCACGTTCACTGCAGCATCAGCAAGCTTTACAACCCGCAGAGGATGGCAGGGAGCTGAGCCATCGGCAGTTAACGCTGCAGAATTAAGGAAAGGCCCTAATATTCAACAGCCGACAGAATAAACAGAAGTGATTTATGTTCCTAAGAGCTGTGCATGAGTAATGTATCGACAAACAACGCTAATACAAGATAGCATTGCTTTCATACTTCATTACGACGGTCTTAACATTTTGGATGACACAAACTAAAGGTCTTCATCTTGTACTTCATATTTATTAGTTATTCAATAACTAGTAGTAGATCTATCAAGGAAGTATGAATTAATTTCAGCAGTAGTTAGTGCAAAGCAAGACTTCAAGAATTTTCAAAACCCAAGGCTTTGGTAACTATTGCAAAGTTTTTTTAAAGTAACCGTTTCCACCCCAACAACTGACTTATCCTGAATGAGTAAAGCAGAGTGAATGATTATAATATACATTATAAGACTTGTGAGGGAAGATGTAGAAGTCACCCCTCACAACAGCGTATTGCTGGGATTATCTGAAGGAGCAGCACAGGTTATTTGCTTGGCAGAACAGAAGCGAAGAAAAAAGGGAAGACAATGGGGTTTTGTGTTCTGGATCAGAGCGGTTCGAGCCCTGCCTCCTTCCCCTTCGCTATGTACCACAGAGAAGTGGGTATAATTTGAGGATTAGCTTTAGAAAGGAATGTAATTTAAAACTAAGCAATTACTTGTACACTTCGGGCAAAATTCATGACCTGCAACTTGGTATCTCATGGAGTTATCCTATCTGATGCTGCACTGCCATCGTGTCCGTTAAAAAAAAATATATATATATATAAGAAGTAGCTTTTTTTATATATCAAAAATATAGTGTATGCTTCAGTTTCTGAAGTCACTGAGGAGAAACATACAAAACAACAACTGAAAGCCAAACATCAAGCAAGACAAACAGCTTTCAACGCAAACTTTCCATACCGGAACAAGAGGAGGACTAGCCAGGGCAGTTTTGAGTCATGACTCCGAGTGGGTAACATTTTTGCAATAGCTGCATAGAAAGAGAGTTCAAAAGGTAGACTCAACTCGGGATCAAGAACTTTACGATGTATGAAGAGTGTGACATGCATGAATTTAACATGCTGGAAAAGACAAACGCCATTGAACATCCGCTTCACCTCTGTCCACTCATTCGTTGCTGGAACAGCTCGAATCTTTTGAATCTTTCGTTCAAAAAGGCACAGCTGAGAAATGCTGCTGTGTCTGCCAATATGTTAATTCCTTTGAGGTGAATAGCTAATAGCTTTTAATTAATTTTCTTCTAGCTATATCATGGCCATCAGAGCAAATAGAAAAGCAGAAAAGCTATAGGGAAATGTGTCACAAAAGTCATAAACCAAATTTCTCTTCTTGGACAAAAGGTTCCAAAAGATCATGAAGCTTCATCATCTTGTGGATATATAAATATGCATCACAGGATAACTTACAATCTGCTGGCAAAGCTGAGCAGCGTCATCCAAAAACACTGCTCACAGAGTGTTATATATGAAACCACCATTTCAGAATGCTACCAGGAACTACCTAAAATCAGAAGTTTCTTCAATGCTGGCAGATACAAAGCTGAAAACTGAACAACGCCCAAAAGCCCTATGACAAAACAAGCAAAGAAAAAGCAAACCCATAACCATGTGCACAATGGCATCATAGAATCATAGAATCATAGACTGGTTTGAGTTGGAAGGGACCTTAAAGATCATCTAGTTCCAACCTCCCTGCCATGAGCAGAGACACGTGAAAACTCAAGAGCATCACTCATGTTTGGGAAATGTCCTGAGATCCTTGAGTGTGAGGCGAGAACGGAGGAGATAATCAAAGGGAAAAACACTGAATGTCACAAACTCTATAGGAAGTCCCTGAGCCACAGCTGGTGGCAAACTGGGATTACTACCAAGGGAAATCCCATAAAAGGCTCACTCTTTCCTTCTGCCTTCCTCCACAGGCATCAGATTTTGGCCACTGTCAGACGGCAAGCCAGAGCTGTTGCCATGTCTGGAGAGCATCATGTAAAAGGCTCTTGGTCCTCTCAAGGACAACACGTCTGTTAGCTTTGCGTTTCGTAGACCAGCTCAGAAACCACAGGAAAAAAAAATAAGCGGAAAAGCAACCCAAATTTACAGCGTTTAAGCTTGTTCTCCTCAATGCCTGCAAGTTGGCAGTTTTTGTTAAGTGGTGACACTGACTTAATTTAGTTCTTTACTCCTCTGCAGAATACTTCTGTGTGTAAATTCGCTTCAGTCTGACAGACTGCATTCAAAGGAGAACTCGATTATAACGAAGAGTAATGAGCAATCACAGTGCGTTTTCTGTGGAACACCTCTGATTAGATGTTACCAAAACACATGAAAGCAAAAGCAAAAAAAAAGAAACCTACAACTTATCTTCAGCCAGCTAATCCTGTAAAACAGAGCAATGAAAATCCTAATTGCTATAATCATTGAAGCTTAACCATTTACTGAAATCATAGATTATCACCATGAGGCAAGCGTAAGAGGAACAGTAGTAATTGCTTGGGTTTCTGTTACAGAAGCAGCTACCTCCGGTCTTTTGGAGTCACAGGAGGTGACAGTCAGGGTGAGCACGTCAAACAAAATCACTCAGGAGTTATTATGAAATGCAGGAGACAAGGGGTGAGAGAGAAGGCAAGGAAAAAAGGGTGTGTTCCTCACGAGTTATTTGAACCCCTAGAGCAATGAAAAGTACAGCACGAATGAAAAGTGAAGCCTCTAGTCATTTGGATACCTCAAACTAAGGCTCAACGCAAATTCTAAGTATCACAATATTAAAATATAACCAAGAAGCACATTTTTGCTGGCTGGAGGTTACTATAATTAATAACTCAGTGTTACATTTACATGGACAAACCCTCTCTTCAATTAGAGCAGCTAGCAGATGAGCCAAAGTGTTTTTTAATCAAGAGTTCCCAAGCACCTGATTCAAATGAGTATTTCTAGGTCCCAACTCTCTAGTGTTCCAGCAGAGTTTCTAACCACAACAAATGAAGAAATGTAGTCTTTTTGTTGGTTAACATTTATTTTCGAGCTCATCCTGGTTTAATAAATTAGCCTCTTTTTTTACCAATGTATTGAATAATTAGTGCTTTACCTGCTGACACTGGCACCGTGAGCAAGTGAAACATCTACTTACAGAAGGCGGCTACATAAATATTAACATTTGTAATGCTATTAAGAAACATTATCAGTGGAAATAAAATTTAAGAATGCTTTCAGGTGCAGACAGATCTTTTCTTTCTGCCTTCCCCTGCCCTCAGCACCTTAAGGTGTCTGAAAGCTCCACAGGGTCCCTGGTTCCCCAGACAGTCCCCGACCAGCATCTTCTTCTCTCCCTCCTAGGAAGAGCAGGAGGTCTTCAGGGGGGACGTACGGCTGGAAATAGCTGCACACCTCAGCTGGCTGCTACACATGGGGTTTTGATGACAGCCTGAGGAGATCTGTGACCTCGCACAACTCCCAAATGCCCTATCTCCTAAAGAAAGGGAGGTACTCAGCCCTACTGTATTGCCAACGTTTGGGGGGTTTCATTTCTTTTTATACTCACCTACAAGCTTTGCTGCGCAGTGTTTATCCCCTAAGGCTCAGTGGGATGTAACAATGTGCTTATTGTCTCTTATTTCATCTGCGAGGGAGCCTTTGCGCGTGAAATTTTGGGGCACATCCACATGCCTTCCAGCCTGGAGTCAGTGTGCAGAGGCAGGTGGGAGCCTGAACGGACCCAGCAGAAGACTGCCTGCACCTACTCACGCACATGTACCCATCAGCTTCAGCAGCAGAGAGCAAAGGGAAGGCAGATTAACAGCTATTAACACGTAATACATCTACGGTGCTTTCTGCACAAGAGAACAGAGCAGTGAATTACCTGAGTAACTGACAGCCATCGACTGAAGTTTGCCAATGATTATTTGCTGCAAATGCTGAAATTTACTGTTTAGCAAAACTTGAGACTAACCTCTTCAAAAGTTGCTTACATTTTCAATCGCATTGAAACCATATAAACTTAGAAAAGGGAGCTATGGACAACAATGATCAAATTCACTTTGAGTGTAATTGTCAAAAAAATAAAAAGAGAATTGCTGCTGCTTTTCCCACTACCTTGTATTGCACTTTGGAAATTAACAGTATCAAATTTTTTAGAGGAATCATTCTATTTTTACAAAGGCCATGGGATGAGAAGAGGGAAGAACAAAACCAGCAAGCATACTGCTACTGTTAAGCAACTCCTAATGATTAATCATAAACGTATGCATACAATTTCCTTCGCATCTCGTTTGCTGAGAAAAGCAAGAAGGAATAGCTCAGCACACAGTCAGAATTTTTTACATGTCATTTCTAAAGACAAGGCAAGATGAGATTTATCAGAGATGTCATTTTTTTTTACCATCAAATCAATATGATGGGAAAAGAACAAGTCTCCCCCTCCATTCTGAAAAGCAGATTTCTTAGGCTGCATTTAGTTCAATGACTGTTGCAGACAGCGGAGAGATGAAGGTGCTGGGCAGCCCCTGGCACTTTGAGCTCTGCACCAGGGAAGCATGCTGCATAGTTAAGGTCCATGCATCAGTGAGCCTAGCTCAGGCAGGGGAAGAGGGGACTCAGACATTCAGCATCCCTATACCAGGGAACGTCTAAAACAAGCACATTTTTGTACTGTGCAAGTTCAAGAAAAGGATGAGCTATCCAGACCACTTATTTTGTGGGGCAGGAAGGCTCCAGCTTCCTGTAAGATTAGCAAAAACATCTATAGCAGCAGATTAAAAGGCTCTCAGAGAGGTTACGGGCTTTGTTAAGTGATGCATGGTGTGGGAGAGGTAGAAAGAGAAGCCAAATTTACCATCCCCATCAGTGTGCTGTGCTGTCAGAAAAAAGGCTGGGACTCCTTTGACCTCACTGCAGCTGGTAGGATAACCTGGACATGGGTTACACCAGGAGGAGGCGGGGTGGAGGGGAGGAGAGATACTCCCTCAGAGGGCAACTCACTCCATCCTAGGACAGGTTTCCAAAGGAGGGGGATGATTCCTGCCCTCCCACCTCGGTTCCGATCTCAGTTGAGCTTAGGGCTTGCTATTTACGGCTATGGGTGGCTTCCCTTGACATGCCCTCACTCTCCTCAACTGGATGGGCTCTGGTGGTCCTTCCCAGCCCCCCCAGGTCCTCAGAGCTTCTCGGCCACCACTCCGTACCACCTGCAACACTGAGGTAGCTGGGGCAGATTTTGAGCTAGCACCAAGCACCTGCTCGCAAACTGCAGCAGGGCAGTGGGTGCTAGGCAAGGCGCTGAACTCTGTCCGCAGCAGGATGAGGAATCACAGCGGCTGGGTGGGCAAAATGAGCAAAACCATGTGCCAAAGTAAGCCCTGCTGCTTGTGAATCAGTCCCCGCAGACAGCCACAGCTGTGTGAGATGAGCTCCCCTCAAGATGACATGGCACCTTCCTGCTAGAGCAAGAGGTGTTTGGAGAGACTCTGTTAAATTTAAACATTTGTTTTGGAGCTTCTACTGTAAACAGAAATCTGACAAGCTACGGAACTTAATGGAAAGAGACAAAATATATTTCTACTGTCTTTCCTGCAAAGGACTGCGGGAAACATGCACAGAGACTGACTCATCATAAACTGAATAGCAGATCTGGAAGATAATGATCGGGTCAAACCTCTGGCTGAAGTGACATCAGCAGACACAGATGCAGAAGCTAAACCTTGCCTTCCTGTTGTGGATCTCAGAGTCCCACAGCACATGACCTATCATGAAGTTATGTCAACACAGGAAATTATTTTTATACTGTAAAGGTAATTGTTTCAAGAAATTTCGGTTCCTGGAAAATAAAATGTATGAGATACATTATATGATAAACATATGCTCTGTATACATTTAGGAGTTCCAGTACACTGCTTCACAGTGCCATAATTATTAGTATGCTCAGGTGTTTTAAGTACAAATCATAGAATAGTTTGGGTTGGAAGGAACCTTAAAGATCACCCAGTTTCAACCCCCCTGTCACAGGCAGGGACACCTTCCACTACATCAGGTTGCTCAAAGCCCCATCCAACCTGGCCTTGAACACTTCCAGGGATGAGACAGCCATAACTTCTCTGGGCAACCTGTGCCAGTGCCTCACCACCCTCAGAGTGAAGAGCTTCATAGTGAAGAACTGACACTGATGTTTGCATCAAAGAGCAAAGGCAGAATTGTGGCACCAAGCCCCGCCAAGCTACTCTGCAGTGCCAACACTGCCAACACTTGGCTAGACCTCCACTGCAGTTTGCAGGCACACAAGCCCCCGTCCTACCGAGCAGCGTTCAGCTTCTGCCGAAATGGTCAGACCCGGGAGCTGTGATTACAGCGGTGCTTGCAGGAGCAGAGCGGCGGCAGCCCAAGACACTCTGCAGCCAAGGCGAAGGGGTGTGAACAGCTGCCCGGTGGGTTACTTACGGCTGTTTTGTGCCTTACCAGAGGAACAGGCCAGCCTGGATCCCAGGAAGCTGCTATCAAAGGAGCCACAGACCTCCAAAAGGGCAGGAGAGAGAAATGTCATACTGGGCTATGGTGTAAAAGGCTGTAAAATGAAAACTGGGAGATACTATATATGACTTTAACAAAGGGCAATTTTGTTTTGTTTTTTTTTTTAATACAGAAATTCTCACGGGATACCTTGAGAACGTTGGCATCTTGAGTACCTTTTGGCTCAGCATTAGAAAAATACAGTACTTCAACCAAGAAAGCAGCTTTCAGTGAACTGTTCCTCGGGGACTGAGATTCTTTAACGCATGTGGATTAAAACGTATGTAAAACGAAATACAAAGGCACTAGAACAAAGAACTGGAGAGAGAAAATAGGGGAGGGCATTGCAAAGCCATGGAGGATGGCAAGCTATGTTTAGCAGACATGAAAGAAACCTCTTGTCTTTCTTGTGGACTTTAGATACTCTGAAAGTATTTGCTAAAAGCAGGCATTTAAATGTCACCGGGAGAGCACATGAAAAATGCTAGAGGTTTCCAGTTTTAGAAAACTTTCTCTTCGCCCTGTTGTTATGCCATTATTTTGTATCTACAACGCCTTTTGTCATGGAGAACGCCAAATGACAAATAAGGCTGCCTGGCAACACACTGAAATATCACCAAATGGGTTAGGAAGGAGCAAGGTTTAGTTTGAATAAGAACCAGCTTAAGCTATTAGCAAAGATAAGAGAAGCTCAGTCTTTAGGTACAGGTTGTCCCCCTGCTCTAGGAGCATCATCTGACCATGCTCTATTCACCTTCTTGTATTTCCGATACCCTGCTGTAAGCTGATTCATAAGTCCCCTGATTTGCTATTTCCTCCACTTGGATCTTATTTCTCAAGACCGACCCCTGTTTCACATATTTCTCGTCTTTAACGGGAAGAGGCTCAGGAAAGGATCAGAACACTTCGATTTATACCGGAGCAGACAACCCCTTCCCCCCACCCAGCCCACAAAGGGCCTCATTCCCATCTTGGATGTGCATATAAATAAGAGAAACAACAACACGACCCTAGAGAGCTAGCACTCATTTTCATGTATATGCTTTAACAAGTAGCTTTCTCTTCCCTAACAAGATCCATTCTTCCTCACTGCTAATTTTGTATAAAAGAAATTAAACATTAAAAAGTCAAGAATCTCTCCACGTCTCTGCTAAGCCTGATTATTCTTCCATCTGCAGTCATATAAGTATGATATATATTGCTAATGCTATTAGAAATCCATCTAGGAAATCAATTCAGAATTAATACTATAAATAGATACCAAGCACACGTATCAGATCCGCAAGTTAACACATTCCTAGAACCCATCTGATATTTGTCGTATCTCATGGCAAATAATCCCAGTAGGTTACAATCATACATTTTGACACAATAATTTTTAATTAAAGTGCTTGGTTACAACAAAAGGGTCAATCCCACAAATCTGAATACTCATCCTTCTGAAATTGCTAACTCAGGTAATGAAAGCACAGTAACAAAAAGCCTTTAAATTATGCAGCACTTCATTCTGAGGCACAACCACCAACAACGAAAAATAATCTAAAATTACAACCAGAGAACAGGCATTAGGAGATAGGAAGTACTTCCTCTTCACCGAGGCTTTTGTTAGCATTTACATAAGGATCTTTTTCTGATGAGCTTGAAGTGGGAGCCGATTGCTTTCTCACCTCATTTAGAAAAAAAACTTTGCATTTTTACTTTTTTTTTTTTTTTTTGGTGTCTGCGCTTACTCAGGTTACAAACAATTCTTTAATCTCCCTGCTCCAAACAAAAGGCTTTTTGAAAATTCACTGTTACTCTTTAAAGGCACGTAGCATCAGGAAGATAACCCCGGCCACTAAATGGCTTTCCGATTTTCGGCCACCCTTCCTGGCTAAGGTCAGGCTAAGCATCCCGCTGCATTCTTTTGTCTACAGCCCTTTCCACAACAAAGAACCCACCCACAAAAAGAGCCAGAGCCCATGAGCTGCTCCATCCCCTCTGCAAAGAAAACAGCCCAGCGGAGGGGCTGCGCCAGACCCCAAGAAGCAGCACAACGCACAGCACGCAGCTGACCCAAAATCAACTTAAAACCAGACCCAGCAAAGTTGTCAGGCTGCAGAAAGTTATTTACTTGCAAGTGCTGGCTGTCAGAAGGGATCCAGAAGCAACTACCGGCAAACATTTGCCCTTCCCAGAGCCAGAGAGGGGAGTCCCACCATCGCCAAAACCCACAAGGTCACGGTATGGCTCCTGTTATCCCTCCTTTGGGTTTGGTTTTTTTTTCCCATAGCACTTCGGGACTGCTTCTCAACGCACGTGTTTTGCAATGACTTTGCAGCGCCGTGTTTGCATTTTCTCTGCTGAAACCACCGAGAAAGGGCTTGGCGCCCCGACGGTACCCGACAATTCGCACTCACCTCAGCTTCTCTTCGTGCGACCCGGGCAGTCCCACGCTATCAGGGCGATCCCGTCTCCTCCTGTACAGACCTGAATGTGACAACTCTTTCAGCTGCAAGGCCGTCATATTTCTCTACCTGGAGGGTTGGGGTTGGTTTTTTTTTTTTTTAAGGGGGGAGGAAGGTATGTTTTGGCTTTGAGTTGGGTTCTCCCCTCCTTCCAGATGTGTCTGCCAAGATGCCCGGAGAGAAGAAGCTCGGCAGTGTGTCGGCACACCTGCGCCCGCCGGAGCTACCAACCTCTGCAGGCAGGGCAGGCAGGCAGCCGCTGCTCTCCAGCTTCCTGTTTCTCATAGGTACACACCCTCCCGAAGGGCACCACATTTCCTTTATCACTCGATCGCACCTACGGGATGCCTGCGATAAGCTCGCCGGCTTCCCTCCAGCTTTTCCTCAAACGCTGAGTCTCGCTGCCCCGAGACAGGAGCGACTCCGCCATCTGCTCTCCCAGCCCCTGCTGCAATCGGCTAACAAAGTCTCCAGGGCTGCAATGAGCTATTAACTCCTTCCCACTGTGATTTATAACAGAAAGAAAGTCCTTGGCGCTATGAAAAATCCAGAGTTACTCAAGCACGTGAGCAAACTCTGATAGGGAGATTACTGCAGCCAAGTAACTTCAGCAACCCCCGGTGAAGCGCTTCTTTGGAAACACAATAGCACTGGGCTTGTCAGGCACTGCTCTCTTCCACACATCTTGAAAATCAAAAGAAAAATGCCATGTATTTTTCTTCTGACTCTCAGCTATCAAAACACAACCACCGTTAACTATTTGTCACGTTTTGCAGTGATGGAGCATCCCGTGTAATTATAAAACAGGAATGAAAGTGCTTAAGGCTTCCTGTAAGACAGGAAGGTGACTGGCAGGGATTTGCAAGCTCTGTGTCTCATCTCACTTAGTAGTTTTTTAGTAATTAAAACTCTCGTTTCAACTTAAAAAGAGGCTTCAGAAAAAGCTTACCACTTTTTGAAATATTTTTACAACTTGTTTGACATTATCTTTGGCACATATAAACAAAAACTTAATGCAGAGTTTTTACTTCTATGTTGAGAGTTTGGAGGGTATGTGTTTTTTAAATGAAGTTGCATTTAATAAAAGACAAGAAATCTAACAATTTGCAAGGACTGGTTTGACTGGGATAGGAAACAAGTTCTAGGTGGTATGAACTTCATAGTTCATTATTAAACTGCTTATTTTGTAGAGGAATACATACAAGAGAGCCTTTGTGAATGTCTGTAACAGAGAAAAGAGTAACATATGTAACACTGGCTACATCACTTGAAAGCAATTTTGTCAGGATTACCAAACTGAACACAAGCACGGTATTTTATATGATACTGTCAATGTGCTTCAGCCTTGAATGTCATCAACATATAATATAAAACATGACACAATGGAAAAATAACAGAAATTATTTTGGAAAAGGAATCACATAACATGCCAAATAGATAATGGCTGGAGAAATTCAGTGATTTATATGACATTAGAAGGTTGCTCACACTGAAACGACAACCAGAGCTATACACCTGAGCTGTCCTCAGAAAATAAGAGAGAACCGTCATGATATTTGCCTATACACGCTGCATTCCAGTTTCAAACGGAGCATTTAAAATTGTTTCTCAATATGCAGTAGGATAAGCTTAGACATAATTAAATGCCAATTCCTGGCAGTCCGTCCGTCAGCGATTCAATGGAAAGTTAATGCTGTTACAGCGGAGGTTAAAGACGGCGGATGACAGATGGCCATGGCACAGCAGCTTTCATACATTACCAACAGTTTTTACTGTGCTTTAAATATCAGCATACCAGTGTTTTATCTTGGTCCAAACGATCGATTTTAGACAGTAATAAACTAACAAGTGAAGACAGAGTAGATTTTTTGCTGTGAAAAAGCTCTCTGTAAACCAATGAAATTGAACTATTACCTACAAATTTGTTCATGAGATTTTATTCACTACAGTAGCAGTCTCTTCAGCGTATACTGAATAATTTTGTATTAATCATGACACAAGTCTATCAAAAATTAAAGGACAACTCTGCACCCACTTTGCTGCACGTTCCGTTAGTGTGAAGTACATCGCATTAAAATTCATGCTTATCTGCACGAACAGCCGCCGTGCTTGGACAGCCTACGGGACAACGGCTTTTACTGAAACATATTTAGAAAGTACAGCTGCAACAAAGTAGTATTATTAAAATTTAAAATCAGGACCACCAGACAGAGCACGTAAATTGAAGGAATACAAGAAGTCCAGACACAAAAACAAGTTGTCTGTTATAGACCTCAATATACAGGAGGGCAAGATGGTCAGGTTTTTTAAAATAGACCTAGAAGTCAGCTCCACAGCATAATTAATTCACAGGCTTCTTCAGCAAACTCCAACAGGGGTCTAAGCTGATTTAGAAAAGACCTTCTTGGAGGACTTTAGAACAAGCCAAAAGCTTTCTACGATAAATCTAAACCAGTCTCCTTTTCTGCCCTGTGGGATCCTCCACTAATCCTCATGAGAGATGAGGCCTCAAATCCAGAATTACTCAAACAGCCAAACTTTAAGTTCTGAATATGAAATACATGTTGCATGGGTGTTTTTTCGAGAGATGTTGGAGAATGCAAATTTTGTTTCTCCACTAACTTGCTTAAAGGTTGCCAGAAAGCAGCTCAGATGGACCTCGCTCTGCAGGAAGAACTTCCCCAGAGAGTGCCTCCTGCTCCCCACACCCTCTTTTACCTTCCAGCCCCTATCTGCTGTTTATAATTCCTTTTTTAAGAGATCACATTCTTCTCGCATGGGACGGGGCCACTTGGACCTTCCACATTCCAGCAGAATTTTTGGGGATCAGCCAAGTTACCACGGTTTTTCTTGTTACCAGTAACTCGCAGCCTCCTTTTATGTCCTGTACTTTGAAGGTTCACGCTTAATTTTTCAGTGTACGTCTCTTCACTCATGCAATTGACCCTCCTCCCACCTCCAGAGAAAGCTAACATTGCTACTGCAATCTGATAGATAAGCATGGTATTATCAGCATTTTATTAGTTGAGAACATTCACCTGTGTCCAAGCAGCAAAAGGTAGAACCTAGACAGAAACTATGCAGTCCGTCATTCATCCCAAGTCATAAATAACATTTTATTATGTGGGGCAAGGCTTATGCTTGAGTTTTCTTTCCGGTCCTACAAAGCATTTATCTTGTTATATCAAGTCTGAAGTGCTCATTCTTTAATTTCTGTGAAAGTACTGTTGTTCTGCTGGCTGTAGGTATCCAGCAGAATTCTGCAATTTAAAAATCTTTTGAGACAGACAAGTTATGTCTGGTTACTTTTGACTATGTTCAAAGCGATGTGAACAGTAATCCATGATGCTGGAAACCATGT
This sequence comes from Tauraco erythrolophus, assembly GCF_009769465.1. NCBI lineage: Eukaryota > Metazoa > Chordata > Aves > Musophagiformes > Musophagidae > Tauraco > Tauraco erythrolophus. The sequence goes on along the minus strand of NC_141465.1, from coordinate 66,864,987 downwards.
TGTTGAATTTAGGAATAATAAAAAAAACCCCAAGTACTTCTGATTCAGTACATTTCTTCATCAGTCTATACTTACTGAGAACGCATGTTAACTATTGAAAACAGAAAAGATAAAGTTTTAGCACTGTCATTCCCCACATATAAGTCTTTTATCAATGTGGTTGATCTTTTTTCCACTCCAGTGGCACATTCCTGTTGTTGGTTTTGTTGTTTTTTTTTTTTAAACTTTGAAGAAACCACCAAATTTCAATTACATTTAGTTAAAGATTTTCAAAGTGATAGAAAAAGCTGTTTTCAGGGCAGCATAAGCGGTCAAAAAATAATCAGAAGAGCATTATGAGAACAGTATAGGAGGGCCCATAGCATGCACACAGTTAAAAGGTGGATGTGGTGGGGGAGCACGTTTCTCCATCCCCCACCGCTCACCCAGCTTATCACCGGGATAAGTCTCTCCAGAGGAACATGTCCAAGAGTGTTGGCTTTCTACTATTTCTTGCAAGGTCTGGAAGAAAAACACTCTTTAAAGCCAAGAAAAAGTCTTGTACGTCAGCAGGAATGCACAGGACTCGCTGGAGCAAGTGAAGGAAGGTGGAAATAACCGTTCCAGCAGTTTTGCAAGAACCCCCAAAGCGCCCACATGATGTGCTGACTGCAAATGAAGCTTTACACCTCTCTGAATTAGGCTGCTGTGGTAAGTCCCCACCGATGGGTTTGGGTGTCCAGGAACAGGGTACCATGCCTTGGGTCCCTGCTAGGGCAGGCAGTGATAAAAGGAAATGAGCAGAGCGAAATCAAGCCACAAATCTAAGGAGGTGAACTTAGAAAAAAAATAATTCAAAGCTCCACCAGCGCCTAAACTGCTGATTCAAGGAGTTAAATAATTAACTAATTACATGTTTCCTTCCTTGCCTAACGTGACTCCAACGTCTGTTTTGATGTTTCGTGCCCTGTTCTACCTAGCAATCAATCAGTCCTAAAGCATGCATACTTAATCTGTGGATTAGGCTAAGTACTGAGGCGCTCCAACTATCTATGTGGATACTGCAAAGCAGCGCTATGGATTTATGTCCCATGGATTTATGTCCATGCTCCAGCTGACTGAGCACGTTTGCTGCAATTTAACAGTAGTTGCTAGGTTTTTTTAAACCTCTTCTATGGATGCACGTGCCTGCCACACAACATACAGTAAAAAAAAATACATGCCAGTGTGCTCAACACCCTTCAGAGCAGAAACGCATTCAATCCACCAAAGTCCCTTGGGATTTGAGTGGGCAGAGGGAAGGCAGCAGGGCTGCTGCAGTGAGCACGGGGTCCCACCTCGCCCTGGTGGTACCAAAGGCCTCTCCACTTCCACCACTGGTGGCCCGTGAGGTTTCGGTGAGGCAAAGCAGATGTCTATCCTCTTGTTCCAACTATTCTATTCCAATAGAATAGAATATAGGCTTGAGAATTGGGCCAGTGCAAACTGCATGAGCTTCAACAAGTCAAAATGCAAGGTCCTTCACCTGGGTTGGGCCAATCCTAGGCACAAATATAAACTGGGCACAGAGTGGGTTGAGAGTAGCCCTGAAGAGAAGGATTTGGGGGTGTTTATAGATGAGAAGCTCAACATGAGCCGGCAGTGCGCTCGTGCGGCCCAGCAGGCCAACCGCATCCTGGGATGTATCAAGAGAAGCGTGGTCAGCAGGTCAAGAGAGGTGATCCTCCCCCTCTACTCTGCTCTTGTGAGACCCCACCTCGAATACTGCGTCCAGTTCTGGTGTCCCCACCATAAGCGAGACATAGATTTGTTGGAGCGTGTTCAGAGGAGGGCCACAAAGATGATCCAGGGGCTGGAGCACCTCTGCTACAAGGACAGGTTGCGGGAGCTGGGATTGTTCAGCCTTGAAAAGAGAAGACTTTGGGGGGACCTAATAGCTGCCTTCCAATACCTGAAGGGAACTTATAGGAAGGCTGGGGAGGGACTTTTTACAGGAGTGTCCACTGATAGGACAAGGGGAAATGGGTTTAAATCGAAGGAGAAAAGATTTAGATTAGATCTTAGGAAGAAATTCTTCAGTCCGAGGGTGGTAAGACTTTGGAATAAATTGCCCAGAGAAGTTGTGGATGCCCCCTCCCTGGAGGTGTTCAAGGCCAGGTTGGATGGAGCCTTGAGTAGCCTGATCTAGTTGAGAGGCGTCCCTGCCCATGACAGGGAGATTGGATTAGATGATCTCTGAGGTCCTTTCCAGCCTATGCCATTCTATGATTCTATGATTAATAAAAAAAAATAAAAAAGCAAGCATGGGAAAATCTTCTGTCTACCCAAGGTCTTTCGGCTGCCTCCTCCAAGCTCTCTGCACATGCTGTCCCATGAAAATTCCGTGAAAAAAACCCTGCAAAATGCACATTTTTCTCCAGCAAGTGGAATCCTCCTTTGGCTGAGCTTTACAATACCTCCCTCTACTGGGAAAGTGCTGCCTTATTTCTCAGAGCCAGTATTTTTCTCTACAGCCAGAGGGAGGTATAGATTAACCCATATCTGCTTTAATAACTCAGACTGGGGCCGAGCTGAGAGTGGAGAGGAATAACAGATGAGCAGCTGAAGATGCAGGTTAGCATTATAGCTAGAAATGTGTGCTGTTAATCATTCATGAGTAGGTGTGCAAAGAAGAAACCATGTGACAAAGCATGAATCAATTTTGTCCTGCCATTTGTAAATAAATCTCTTTAAAAAAAGAATGAGAAACAAGCTGGCAAGCAACTGAAGCTTTAAGATGGGTACAATTACTCATATGGACCCTGAACTCCACAGGATAAACATCTTTAAAAAGAGAAAAGAAAAATAAAAGACCACCAAAAAGATGAGGGAGGAGAGGATTTAAAGCCAGCAAATTCAGAGTTTAGATTAATCTTCATAACCTAGAACATGTGGAAAAACACAGGTAAGGCGCACAAGCAATTCCCGATCTGCATTTCTAGATACAGGAGCTTCCCCCCAGAATAATTTTTACTGTCTTGGTATTAAAAGCCTCTTCCCAAAAGAGATTTTCAAACCCAGTCAGAAATACACTTTCTACGTTTAAGCACTTTGTTTATGATGCATGAAGATCCTAAAGAACATTCTGAAAAAGAAGACTGAAAAGTCTTATTTTTAAACAAGTTGACTTCTACTCGCACCCTACTACTGTAGATAAATCCAAAATGTTTATTCCACTGTAACGGGATAAAATGCCTTTGGAAATGGGGGTAAAAAGCCCCTAGTGCCAGCTGGCTCACTGGGTGATTAAAAGTTCCCAACTACAAAAGACTGAGGAAGCCTCCAAGAAATCAAAAAGACAAAAGCAGAACCTGAAAATGAAGGAAACTGCCCAGAGAGCTGCTGTCCCAGATATCCTTGGGAATTACCTGCTCTGACGGCCAGGTTTGTGCCCCGAAAGCCAGCGAGCTCTTCCAGGGCTGTAGAGAGGCCAATTAAGCTGTTCCAGATGGGCCACCATCGAGATCCGTTTTTTTCTGGAGAGCTAGTGGGAGATCTCAAAACAGGCCCCAGGCTGACTCCGCCCTTTCACTGAAGGAATGGGAGTATTAGGAAGTCTTCATTTTTCTCCTAAACACCACTCATTAGGGTTAAATAAATGCAAACAAAAAAACAGCAGCCTATAAACTGCTTCCTCTGTTGACTGCCCAGTAATTATTCTCCTGGCCCCTTTGTTTTCCATCTCACAAATAATTTTAAAATGATTAATGCTACATTACAAGTAGCGAAAGAAACACCTCTCATCGAGGTTTTGTGTTCTTTACATTGAAATGAAATTAAACTGCCAAGGACAGGAGACGGCACACTCCCCTTGCTAAGGACAGAAGAGCTGCCGGTGACCCTGACAACGTGCACGTGCTTGAAGGCACCACCACTTCATGAGACACAACCAAATGTGACCATCAAAGCAGTAGGTGAGGCTACTTTATAGATGGAAGTGCTGGGGTTTTAGAAGGACAACCCACTCCTGAGCTCCCGAGAGGGTACCAGAGCCTTCAAATGCTGCTGGTCATAAGAAGAACGATGAGTTGAATGGAGAGGTCAACTCAGCAGCCCAGAAGAAGCAACAATCCTGGCTGTTCATCTGTGAACATACCATATAGCCACTTCACACAGTCCCTACTGCCCAAAAAATAAGGCAGGAAACATTAAAAAGGAAAGAGAGGGAGGCAGTGGGAGCACAGAGAAAACACTTGAAATAGCACAGGAGAATAGAGATACTGAAAAGTGGTCCTATACTCTGACCGGCATTTCCAAGAAAGGTAGAAAGCAGTGGCTCCCTAGAGATTATCACCTTTAAAAGGTCAGAGACTAGCAGTATGATAGTTTCTAGTGTAAGAACTAACATACTCTCTAAAGCAGAATATACAAAGTAGCTCACGTGTATAGTAAATAAAGCTGAATACATGTAAACACTTAAGATACGCAAGCAAGATGAGACTTCCAGACACTCAAAAATATCTTAATTTTAAAATATATACATTTGGTTTCAAAGTTATTAAAGCTTGTAATCCATTCCACGCAGAAAAATCCATACTAAGAAACAAATTCACAGTGCGAAAGAAATGAAACAAATTCATCCTGAAAATTCAGAATAATGTAAAAGGGAAACACCCTCTCCTCCCCTTAACAGTGCAACAATTAATTCTGGATTCAGCACAAAAAAATAAAAATACTATCTCATATGGATTTTTCATAATATTTTAAAGCACACGAAAAACACACTTAAGAAATTAGAGCAAAAGCCTTAAACCGAAAAAGCACAGCTGCCCTACTGTAAAAGGTTTGCTTCGCTGGAAAAGTGACTGACTTCTGAACATAAAGACTCCCTCAAATTGTACCAGGTAACAGGTGGGGCAAAACTATTCATTCCACTGGAATTACACTTTCAGGTTCAATTACTCCATCGCAGCATACTCTTCCTCAGCCACTGCCAATTATCCCATTGCTCAAAAACACCCATCAGTGACAGGCTATCCTCAGACTGTCCACGAAACCTCTGTTCAGGGTGAGGACAAAATAGTGTCCCTAAAAACACTCCAGATGAGTGAGGGATAAAAACACCTACTGGGAATACCAGGACCCCTCTACACATTTCAAGAACAACAATGACTTTGCTCAAAGCTGTTACCAGTGCCACTTGCTTTTAGTAGTAATAAAACCCAGCAAGCCAAACTACTCTCTTCCTAACTCCTGCTCGTAAGAATTTCCCCGCAAAGGACTAGAAGACCGTACAACTCATCACTGGGCTGCCAGCTTGGAAAGCAGCGTGACACGCGCTCAGGCAGATGCAACAGCCGGACTCTCGGTCCAAGCGGTCGAGTGGACACTTACTGGCAGGGTGTAGCCTCGCTGGCCGCAGGTTTGCAATGAGCAGCCTTTCCCATATAGAGCTTTATATCTATCTAATGGTCGCTGTTCGCATGCTTTCCCTGCGGTTATTACTGGCAGTTGTGATAAAATTACAAAAAAAAAAAAAAAAAAAAAAAAGCGACCTAGCAAACCACTTCCTTCTTTCACCCTTTAAAAATATGATGCTGTAAAGAGGAGGACAAATTCATCAAAGTTCACAGTTCAGCTCCACAAACTGTGTCAAGCTAATTCACCATCCCAAAATCGCCAAGGAGAGAGAAGGAAGCAAATCCTCCTCCCTGCAGGAAAGGGCATAGCTTTAGTTATACCATCAGTATTTATTAAATGACAAAAGTACAAAAACCTGGAAAGGGAAAAGCCAACAACTGTAGATCCACCTCTTGGGATCATTGAGATGTTTTCATCTTACAAATCTCCTAATATTCCAGAGGATTGTGACAACTTCAGTCCCTCTGGAGGTATACTTTAACTTGTGGCTTTTTACACTGTTGTTCTGGGGACAAAGAGAGAAGGAACAGGCAACAACTCTGTGCGCATAACCCCAGACGTCTCAACGAGTGCGACATGGTCCCAGATGCCTGCCTCGGAAGAGGAACCCCTGGAGTCACCAGTGAGCAGTGAACAGCCACGCAGGGCCACCCTGCCCCACCGCAAGCACCTCTCTCAATGCCAAGGGGAGGGGAAGACCCTCTCTCCCCACCCTCCCACTTGCTGAGAAAAGGGGAATACCCTCTGATTTTCTTTTCTGAGATGAAGCCAGCTGGTTTCACTCTCCAGCTCCTGGAAGACCACAGCCATCTCTAACAATCTCAACACTAATTCAGGACTAACTGGGAACAGAAAATCACCACCACCTCCTAGAGCAGGTCAGAGTGATCAACCTGCTCAACCAAGTGTTTTCTCTGTGCCCCTACTGCCTTCCTCCTCTTCCTTTGTCATGTGTTTCCCTGCCTTGTTTTTTGGGCAGTAGGGATGTGTGAAGTGGCTATATGGTATGTTCACAAATGAACAGCCAGGATCGTTGCTTCTTCTGGGCTGCTGAGATGACCATCCCTCATCATTTTGCTCTTTGTTTTTCTTGTAGCGATAGGGCAAGGGGCAATGGCTTTAAACTGAAAAAGGGTAGATTTAGATTAGATATAAGGAAGAAATCTTTTACAATGAGGGTGGTGAGGCACTGTAACAGGTTGCCCAGAGAAGTTGTGGATGCTCCATCCCTGGAGGTGTTCAAGGCCAGGCTGGATGGGGCTTTGAGCAATCTGACGTAGTGGAAGGTGTCCCTGCCGATGGCAGGGGAGTTGGAATTAGATACTCTTTAAGATCCCTTCCAACCCAAACCTTTCTATGATTCTACGACGATTCTGTGAGCAAACAAGACTTGAGCTGCGTCTCTCTTCTGTGGACAGAGGTTCAAACTCAGTTTTCCTAAGGCAATCTGAATCCCTCGTACACTTCTCCAAAGGCCCCAGGCAACTCTTTGCAGTTTAAAGCAGCAATATCATCAAGATTGACAATGTTCCCCTGGCACTTGCTACACAATCAGTTGTATCAAGCGGAGCCTAAAACCTTGCTCATCGCCAGCGATGGGGACAGAGAAATGAGGCCATAACCTGACCTCCGCAGGGGACATGCAGGCCATGCCTCCAGGCAGAACTTGTCCCCAGCTCTGCTCGTACAGCAGCACAGCTCCAGGCCATCTACAAGTGCAAATCTACCACCAGCATTTTTCACTGCACGCTCTTAATAATGTGCCTTTGGGCCTGCTGCTAGTTACAGAGAAAAAATTATAAAGATGCAGTTTTCATATATCATGCAATCCATTTCAAGGTAGCTTGCTTCCATGTAAGTATTGGCTCGGACAGAGCGAGCTAAACAATTTTTAAAAGTTTCATATTTTAATCACAAATATCTAACCCTCATAACACTATTTTACCACTCTGACAATAATAGTGACAAAGTATGCTTGCAGAGTTTATAAAGGAACTCAAGAAAACAGGTATTTTTTTCTTGGTCACTCAGAAGGATATTTATTAATTTGCCTGTTTATGGGCAGACATAACTTAAAAGCAAATACATCCTGTGAAAACATGACTCCTTGCCCTCCATGCTCCCAAGCTGTGAAACTCAGTGGGGCCAGCTCAGATCTGCAGCAGCATTTAACGGAAAAACTGATGTGCTGCTTTCAGACATGGCATTTGTGCTGGCATTTGACTGTGACCCTAAAGGCAAGGCAGAAATCTTCTCTATTCAGATATTTAAAACTGTACTTAGTGCACTGTGGTGTATTTATCTGCAATACTCAATGCATTTTGTTGAAGTTTGGTGCACAACACTTTGCCTTCTTACAAGATTTTTGGTAGACAACGCACATGCATCCCCTTAATCCTTTTTACCTGTGTTCACCATACGCATCAAATAGTGCTATACTGTACCAACAGAGCCTCATTGTGCTTTCCCTTCTCCACTGTGTCTCTCTACATCCTGCTTCTTGCTCCTTCTATTTCTGTCTTCAGGCCACTTAACATTATCACTAAGCCTTTTCTGTTGACAAATTAACAATGTAAGTTATCTTTCCAAGTTGCTGTTTCCCGTACCACTGCATAGTGCTTCCTCATTTGAACTTCTTATCTCTTCCTGCAAAGGCCCTACAAGTACAAAAACAAAGTTGTATTAAACTTATCATTGGACAAGTACTAACCTAGGAGAAATTCACTACAGCTTTGACTCTCAAAATAACGTGGCAAATGTCAAGGTAAGAGCAGTTTGTTCTCGAGGATGAAGAAAATCACAATAAACAGTTGCGGTACAGAATGAAGAGAGGTCTCGCTTGGTACTGCAATGCATGTTATTTCATACATTGCTCATATGCCAGCAAGGAAGGCAAGGACAGTTTGTTGATTCACGATGACTGTAAAAGCTGCAAGACTTCAAGGAGAATGCCAATAAGCATCTGTTAAAAGAGAACTAGGAAAAGAAGCATTAACTCTTCAATTAACACTTTTTAAAGCACGTTTGAGTCATTTATTAACCAGTTTGGCCTGGCTAAACTATGTTTTTCAGTTTTGTTCACGTTGCAGTAGTTGGCCCTATCGTATCACCAACCCATTTTCTGGAAGAGCTGTCCTAGAAGAAAACTTGTGAACAAAATTACAGCCAAGGAGAGCCGGACAAGGCCAGCCCCACAGAGACCATGCTCATAAGCACTGCCAGATGGCTGTGGTCTGCAGTCGCCCAGAGCAGCCTTAGGGGAAGTACAGCACAGAGCCACATGAACAGCCCTACCCAAGGTCACAGTCTGGTCAAACCCATCAGCTTGGTCCTGCTGTGAGGGCTTCCAGCACCAGCAGAAGATGGGATCGGCCACCATGACTCTGTGACTGTGGTGGTGATGATGCTCCTGAGGTAGAGGAGAGGGGCTGGAGCTGGGCTAGGTATGAAATTAGACCAGTGTTGCCATGCAAAAGTTGACTACAGAAGCGAACCATCACTTCAGACCCACATTTCCTACAGAATTTTTCTTTGCTCATCTAGCAGGCCACCATGATCCAGAACAGCAGCACATGAGTCAAGACAGATCCCCAAGGCTGCTCCAAGATGCTCAACGTTCTGCAGCTCCTGGCCAAGTCTGCATCCTTCTCCCTGCTTCAGACAGCTTGGGTAACCCTCCACAAGGAGATCTCTGAGGTGCCCGCACTGTCAGGAGCTGGCAGAGAAGCCAGAGAGTCACACCCTGCAGCTGTCTGCCCTGCCACGCTGTGAGATCACCATTCCCGGAGCAAAATAAGCAGAAGGAAACACGTACTCATGCCTCAGCTGTTCCAGTTTGCTGAGGGTGTAGGCACGAGATGACTGAGCTGATCGAGGAGCTCACCGCCACCAAAAGGGCAAAGTCTAGTTCCTTTTCTTTCCTTCCGCTGCTTTTACTTCCCCCACCACCACACTCCTTCCTCCCCTCACCTCCACCCTAGCCGCAAGGAGCTGCACCCTCCTCCAGATCATCTCTTGCTCTCACGGGAGCCCTCTCCCAGCTGATGCGGCCTGCCCAACCCACAGAAGACTGGTTGGTGGCAGGTGGGTCAGTGAATTCAGCGGGTGTGGCACAGAGGACCAGTGAGCACCATGCTCAGCATGAGGGAGCAAGAGGCAAGAAGCATCTCTCCATTTTTAGCAAAAGTGAGGTGTTCCCTCAGCGTGGGTGTCCTGCGCTGGGCCACCCGGCACAGGACCTGCAGCCATGTCCCCTCCAGCCAGGTCTGCAGCAGAAGGTATCCCTGCAGGCCGGGGAGGAGGAAGGGGAGTGGAGGAGAGGGGGGCAGCAGCCCACGGCCAGGGGTGCACTGGAAGCGAGCAGAACTTTGTGAAAACTGATTTTCTCGTCTTTCCAGGTCGTTGTGATCCCAGCCCTCTCAAGGCTTGCAATCATCCTTCCCAATTAATCTGAACCAGTAAAGCACCTGTAATTAGAAGATGGCTCTCCTGTATCTCAGAAGTCATCTGCGTGCGGACCGCGTGCTTCCCCCTGCAAACACCGAGATAACGGAAACCCTTGACCCACGCTGCGGCACAGAGAGACCGGCCGCGGGTTTGAACCACCATTTCCCACTTCCCTTCTTCGCACCAAACGCGCCCAACAGCTTCTACAGCTGCCGCCCTCACAGCCATCCCCGCCCGACAGCACCGACCCCTCCTGCAGCCGCCCCGTGTCCCACGGGCCCCGCCCGGGACCCACGCCGGGGAGCCGGCCTCGCCCCGCCGCCCCGGCCCGGCCCCGCCGCGCTCCCACCGGCAGGCGGAGCCGGAGAGCCGCCGTCCCTCCGGAGCAGCCGCCCCTTGGCGCAGCCCGCCCCGCCCGGCTGCCCGGCCCAGCCCCGCCCGCCGCTCTGCCCACAGATCGCAGCCGGTTCGCAGGAAGCAAAGAGAGGGGGGGGGGGGCGAAGCCCGAGCCCCTGGGGTCTCCCTTGCAGTCCTTGCGTTCGGTGTCGTCAAACCTGGCGTTCGAAGCCCCTGACCCCACGTCAGCACAGGCTGACAGCAAATTTCACTGAAATCAGAGCTGCAACTCTGAACCAGCCTGAGCCAGGTTCAGGCAAGAAGTCAAAATCACAGCCGTTCAAAAAAAGAGGGGGAAATCTTTTACGATGAGAGTGGTGAAACACTGGAATGGGTTGGCCCAGAGAGGTGGTAGATGCCTCATCCATGGAAACATTCAAGGTCAGGTTAGACCTGATTGAGTTGAAGATGTCCCTGCCCATTGCCTGGGAGTTGGACTAGATGAACTTTCTAAGTCCCTTCCAACCCAATCTATTCTATGATTCTATGAAATGGCACCAATTAAAAAAATTTCCTGCTCTCAGCTGACAAGAGTACAGTCATTTCTCTAAAAAAAATCTCCTGCTCTCAGCTGACAAGAGGACAGACAGTCATTTCTCTTGAGTTCACTGCAATATTTAAACACAACTTTTGAAAAAGTGCTATTGCTACACCTGAGACAGGCCTGCAGTGATGCTCTTGGATGAACTGCGTTGCTTGGCTGAGGGCACCTCACCAAGAAGCGATGGGAAACACCAGCTCCACTGCTAGACCCGTTCTCACCACGTGTCCTCTCCTGGGCCCAGTGGCAGCTGCAGGCTGAGCAGAGCAGGAGCAGACCGCAGGGACTCGAGCGCCAGGCAGAAGCAGACGGCACAGCTACTGCGATGTGGGACTGCAGTCCCAGCAGCTGGACAGAGGAAGTATTTGATACTGGGAGCTGTCAAAAGCTTCCTCTCCTCTAACATGCTTAGGAATAACAGCAGAAAGGCTTGACCTTTCCACCAGCATACCGCTGGAAAAAGTGAAAGTGACATTTTCCTTGTTTAGCAGTTAAACAATGGAATTTGCTCCAAAAACAATAAACACTGGTAACTTTTTGAATCCCCAAGTCATCAATGTTCGTCTACTTTAAGTCTGCCCATGGTCCTGGTTACTGTTATAATTTCATCTGCAGAGTCCAAAGCCGCACTGACCAGATCCTAACCCAAGGAACCTCATGGCCAGAAAGGGAAGACATCATCCCTGCCATTCTCCCCAGCCTCCTCCTCTGCAGTTCCCATGATGGAGGAAGACAGAGGGCTACATATTGCCCAGTGTGGCTGGATAGTTGCTTGCAGTCTGCATCCTGACACGTGGGGAGACGCACAAACCCTGTCGCATGCAGACAGCACAGCTATGGGCATGAACTGACACATGCTCATCAAGGATGTGTCAGGGCACGGGTCCCATTTCAGGACCTCTGAATTCACCCACCTACCATGCTGTACCCATCTCTTTTCTGGCAGAAGAGCAGATGGAAGGAGGAAATGCTGTTTCAGAGAAAAAAGTGATCCTAATTCCTGGATAGGCTATCATATTCCTCCTGTTTCACTTAGAGAGACTACAGAAGCAGCATGCATCAGATGGCGGCTGTTGCACCCTTTCCAATCTTTTTCAACTACCTTGGCTTTAACAAGGCCTCTCTGTTATCCTCCTCTGGCAGGACAATGGCTTTCAGGCTTTTTCAGTAATGAATGCACAGTCTCTTCAAAAAAATCTAGGTCGACCCTTCTTTATATTTTACATACAATGTTTCCAAAATAAGATCTGTTTTTCTGTGCAAGCACGTCATAAGACTTGCTAAGTCTTTTCAATACGTCCTCCAAATGGCCTGGCCCACGGCCATTCGGATTCCTCTTCATGAATACAACTCTTAGCACTTCTCTTGTGAAATTTCAACTTCTTCATTGTGGACTTTCAACTTCTTCATTGTGGACCCTCTCTCCAGCCTGCCAAGATCATCTTGAATTCATCTCCTGTGCCCCTCAAAGTTCCTCCAAGTCAAGGATACCTCCAAATTTCATAAGCCAACTTTCGGCTCCAGCACCCATGCCACTGATCAAATTATTAAATGCAAGTGTGAAAGGAGGAACTCCTGCAAGGGGCTGTCAAGAAGGTCCTCGTAGGGGAGATCCTGTTGGTGGCTCTGTGTCCAAACAAGAATTCCTGCCCAAATGCTTCTTTTCAAGCAGCTGCACACCTCCCTTCTAGCAATTTCACCTAGATTATTATTTCCAAACTGCTATGTGCTTCTCTTGAACAAGGCCAACAGCAGTGAAACCCAGGACTGATTCCAAACTAATAACGTCTTGCAAGGGGATGATGAAGGAACAGGAGGAGATAGCAGCAGCACTTCTGTGAATGGCCTAGGACAGGAACAAACCAGTGGCAAGAGCTGATGGGTAGATAAACAGAGGAAGAGAAGCTGCAGGGACTGTGCTCCAGCAGTTAATCATCATGGCTCTAATTCTAATTCTAATTCATTTTCTCTTGTTTGCTTACGAAATTTTGCGCAAACTCGCACCAGCAGATACACCTCATTTATTCCCTGCCTTCTGTTTGCGAGGCACACTCATCTGTCAGAGTTGGAAAATCGGCTGCTTTGAAACAATCTGTTCTTAGAATTCCACATGGCTTTTTTAATGCTATACTACTCAGTAAATGCTTATGTATTGACTGTCAGCTGCATTCATGCCTTGCTAGGGATCAGAGTTAGGTTGACTGAGCTTTAATTCTCCACCAGCCTATTTTTGCCACCATTTTCAAATATAAATACTGCAGTCACTCTTCTGCATGTCTTCTGGGGCCGGTTACATCAGCTCTGAAAAAGCATCTCTAATGAGCATTACAGCAGTCTCTGAACCATTCAGTACTTCTGCTGGCACCATGCGCATAGTATTAAGCCAAATATTACAGAATTTGTATCACACTATGTTTGACATTAATGTTAAGAAAAGCATTTTTCCTCACCAATATTACTGCAGATGATTATCTTTAAGGACTAAACAGGAACAGTGACAGCTGGAGGAACATAAACAAAATGCAAACTGGAAGGTTATGCCTGTGGAACGGTACAGAAGGACCAAAAGACAAATCTCCTGCGAGAAATTATGTACACTTTTCAGCCTGGTTCTGGCTCCGTTCACTGTCAGGCTTTCATTAACGGCCTCCCCGCTCCCCAGGGTTACATGAAAGGGGAAACGAGATAACGCCCAACCCGTTGTTTTACAGTGCGCCAGCCCTTTGAACAGCGCTCGGCAGTCACGCTCTGGCTAACACCATCGGTAGCCGTTTTCCTCCCAAACTCACTGGCAGCTGACCAGGGATCTCCCTCCCAGGCGTGCTGCCGCAGAACCGGGGCCAGCTGGCTGCCCCTGGCCACCCTGCCTCCCTCCCAGCCCTTGTCTCCTTCTCACTCCCTGCCTCCATCCTGTCTCACCTCCCTCCCACTTGCTCCCCTTCTCACTCCCTGCCTCCATCCTGTCTCACCTCCCTCCCACTTGCTCCCCACTCTCTCACCCACCAAGAGTCAGGGACATAAATTATTTCTTTCCCCCTCTCCTGCCAGTGATACCAAATAACTTTTGCTTGCCAGGGATAAGTGAAGAAAGCCAGCGGGTGACATTTACTTTGCCTTTGAATCTCACGGCCACCTCATGGTTCTCTCGGGGAAGGATCAGCCAAAATAATGCCTGTCTGGACTCGCCCACCCGGTCAGGGCTCGCCCACGGAGCAGAAGAGGGAGTTGGGGCATAAACGCCTGCCCCAACCTGAGTGAAAACTCAGAAAAACCTACTCGCTGCAAAGGGAGGATTTCTTTCAAAAGCGATTCGCTCGATGCCCAGATTAAGAAGCTGCACAGAATTACATTATTTGTGGCAATCCTCCATGCAGCTACAAACTTCTGGGTTACTGATTGACTGTAGCATTACAAAAAGAAGACATTAGAAAGGTTCACATTTAACAACACTACTAGAGGAATAAATTAAGGTAGCAGCAGAGGGAAAAACAAGTTATTACTTATCAGATCAGTGAAGATGAGCTCAGTGAGACAGCTTAATTGTTTGGAAGGGAAAATACAGTGAGTCACACTTCAAAATTTCAGGTGTTCTCAATACAATCTCTCACAAGACTGCAAAGTACTTTAAAGACTCACAAAGAGACTGCGGGCTCTCTGATTCAAATATCCCACCTATGAGTAACTGTTCTGATTATTGGACTTCATTCGCGTTATCAGCTGAGTCCCGGGTTCAATAAATCTTTGTTTCAACATGAAACTGCCTTGAAGTTTTTTGTTACGTACTGGCTGGCATATTTGCATACTGCAGAAGCAATATAAATTATTACCACATGATGCAACACAGATAACTGCTTAACATTCACCCTCCCACGTCACTCATCACACTTTCTTCCTCTCTTGCCCTTTTCCCACCCCATTTTGGGAGACCGAGAAAATGAAGAGTGCAAAGGCTTAGGTAAGAATCCATATTCTCCAAGCAGAGGAACTTTCTAACCAATTGGAAATACATGCAATGTTGCTTTCTGAAGGCCATAATACCCTGGAGTACTTTTATTCATGCGACACCCTGTTCCAGTCCACGTCTGTCCTGCATGTCAGCGCAGTAACCCTCAAGAATTCCTCCACCTCTTCAGCTCAACAGCACCATGGTCATGCATCTGCAGAAATCATTCCAGCATCTCACCCAGCTCCCCTTCTGTCACCCAGGTGGATTGCCAGTCCCTGATCCCCCTCCCCTGCTTCCTCAGTACCCTCCTCCTCTCATCCACTGGCTTATCCAGGGATGGACTTTCCATATCAGCACTTTTACAGTAGCGCAGCGCGGAACGTGCAACATCACGTGCAGTAACAGAGAGGCAGGAGTGTGTGCTTCATGTTTAGGCCGGTAAGGAGCAAAAAGATATCTTTCAGAAGATAAAAAAAAAGTTACCTGTAACCATTCACTGTTAAAGTCTTTGTGTTTGACCTTACAAGCGTAAAGCTTTGGTGTAATTGCTGCTGGCAATCGCTAAGGGTGCCAGTTTGTAGAAAGACAGTAAATATATTGCACATATTTTAAAGCTCTTGCAATAAATTCTGTTTTATGTGACAGCAGCTATGTAATGACTTTCCAAGCTGGCACTGTCATTTGATTCTGTTTTCTTCCCCCCTGAAAAACAGGGACACCTTACAGCAAAGCAGGGCAGCACATCTGCATCTAAGGTAACTACTCCTTTCTGCTGGCTGTAACAAAAGCAATCGTTAAGGGAAAACAAAAATGCTTTCATTATAAATCAAGTTCAATCACTCTATTGCTTAGTACTGAATAATAAATTGTAATTAATTAATTTAGCATCAATGCTTTTTTTTTTTCTTTTTTGCAATTCCACCTGTGGAATATTAAACACCCTGTAACCCCAGAATTGTATTCCTCTTGTAGTTTTACTTAATTTTCTTTATTTTAGGTAGGAAGAAGGGAGTGTCAAGGCAGAGACCCATTCCCCAACTGACTAACTTCTTCACGTATCAGTCCTCCACTGGCTACTTCCCTCTGCTGTGTACAGATCGACTCTAGTGTTTGACCATAAGCTATTTGCCCTCGAGCACCCGAGTACAACAGGGAGGTGGTGCGGGGCTCAGCTAGCAGCCACGAGGCTGGGACAGAGGCAACACCACTTACCAAGGCGGTAGGAGGTGTTGGACCAAAGGTCCAGGAGTGGGAGAGGGTGCAGTGCAAGGGACCGAATCCCACTCTGGGCTTACATCCTCACCTCAGACCACCTGGAGCCTGGACATACGCTCTAGCAGAAAGGCTGTTTAGTGAAAAAGAAAGGAAAAAAACCCCAGAATAGTTTAACTCGAGCAAAAGAGAAGGACTTCAGGGCTCTCGGGCTTGTAAGCAAAGCGTTCCTTAGCGGCGCAGTCCCACCTCAGCTGGGTTTGCAGCCTGGTCTGCCAGGCTCTGAAAGCGCTGGCTGGGGACACAGCTAGACAGGGGATGTCCATCTGTGGCCGTCCCACTCCTTTTCCCTTATTCTTGGCCTGAGTACAAAGAGGACCGAATCACTCCAGGCGGGGGCCATCAGCATGAGCCCATGTTTCGTAACTCCAAACAGGGCAAAGTTATGGGGTCACTAGACGCTCATCTGCTGCCGCCAGGAGCAGGACCCCGCTGCCATGCCCCGGCAGAGGCTGTCCTCCAAAGGCCCTTGGCAAGCTCCTGCTTTTCTGTTTTCGGAGAGGGCGGGCAAGCAGTGCTCCAAGAGAAAAGGAGCGGCGGGATGGGAGGAATCTGGGCCCGGAGGCACCGCGGGGCAGAGCAGTAGGGATGGATGCTGCCTGAGTCACCTCGCCTCCGCATTTGCTGCTCCCTGCCAACCCTGCAAATTTCCGCACTGTGCTCGCTCCCCTCCTCGCCTCAGTCACCCCACTGCCTGGCTGTGCCCCTTCGCCTTTCCTTCCCTTAACTGGCCTCAATAAACAGACGTTTCACTTTAGGAGAAGAAAACAGCTCTTTTGCCTGCACTGGGAAAGCAACCAGCTCCCGCTCAAATCAAAAGGAAGAGATCACGTGGATGCATTTCAATTAATTGCATGGGAGAGGCAGGCTGACTGCAAGCCAGACCCCTCCATTTACACCTTCTCTTAGAGAAGGGGTGCTATTCAGCACCTGGGGAAATTAATTTCATTACACAAGCGTCTAAAAGCTGGGAGGGGGCTGTACTTGCGGAGGGCTGAATTTAGCAGAGCCATAATCAGGAGGCAAATAAGGGGAAAAAAGAAAGAAACGATTTTCCCTCTGCTAGAGCTGTGGTCTCTTAACTCTTTTGATCATGTACCCCTAACAGTAAAAACTTTTGAGTGCACACCCCCGATATATGTGTATTTCTTTATAAATTATGTGCATGTACTACTGAAGTCTTGATATTTTCTTCCCGCTCCCCAATCCATTGTCCTGTGCACAGGCCTGCCTTTGGAGATCTCTGTGCCAAATAACACGGGGACAGCAGCCGCTTGGTGCCAGAAGCAGGACACATACCGAGAGCGAGCAGACAACTGCTGAAACCCAAGCACTCAGTCTGATGCCAGCTGAAGAGATTTACGGATGAATGATGAAGCAGATTGGAAATGAAGTCTAGAGCAGGGTAGCAGGAGGTTGTACCTTTGCATGCCCCCTAGTCCCTTTTTTATTTCACCTGGTCTTCTCAAAAATGTTGGTCCAAGTCCCTCCACAGCCTGCTCTCCTGGGCAGGGACTAAAACAAGGATCACATCAAGTCTTACCCTTCTGCAGTCATACCTGCTCAGGAAGCCACCACAAGCAAAAATTCTGCTTGTGAGCTCCACTGGAGGAAGGTAAATGGCAAAAACAAAGGGCATGTGAACAGCCAGGGACGAAGTGGATTTGTTCACACATGAAGACTGCAGTGATTTAAGAGCTGTTTCAAATTGCCTTGGATAAACTGGGATAATCATCCTTGTTTGGATTTAAAGGAGATGATTTTTTAGGTTTAACTTTAAGGATGTGCAACCCACCACGGATTCAAGAGGGATACAGACATATCAACTGTTGCCTGCTCCCTGGTATCAGCCCACCATGCAGCCCATCAGCCCTCCTATGCCAGTACCACCATCAAATACTCCAGGGCAACTTTCAGGTAGCACCCATCTCAGGAAGCAAAAAGAAAACAAAAAGAAACATAACCAAAGAAAAACAGCACAAGGCTTCTTTGGAGCAAGAGGGTGTGGCATTTCTCGGAAATTTTTTCCCTTAAAAGTAATTTTTAAAGCCTCTGTGGACACACACCCTTCATGAAAGAATGTGAAAAAGGAGCATTCACTGGGATCCTAGAAGCAATCTAAATACAGGTCGCATATGAAGTGTGTTATGCATATAAACAATCAAGTTCAGACAAAGAATTACTGTCACAGCGTACCCTTAACAAGCAGTTAAAAACTGAGGTCTAAAGTCAGTACTAATCTGCAGTGTTTTTTTGGCATGTCAGTTGCGCTTCCTCTGACAACAGGCATTCTCATTTCTAATTCCACTTACTTCTAACTGCTACTAAAAGAGCAAGTCATGAAGTTCAGTAGCACATCAAGTAGTCAGCATATAAATAAATATAAACTTAAAATCAGGTGTGAGGTAAGGTATAGATCACTTTTATTTGTGTGGAAAATATGGCGAATGTAGAAGAACAAGGGCTGTACCAGAACTCCTGTTAGAATTATATGCTTATTTTTTCCCTTAATTCATTCCTTTATGGTAAGTTACATGTTTATAATAATGACAGGAATAGATGAGGAAAACATAAGCCCTAGAAGGAAACATGCTTCAACCTGGGACTTCCATAAACACTCAAAACTTATGAAGAAAATACCACTGCCACACAGCTCAAAACCAACCTGATGTACTTCTTTCAGAATAACCATCATCACCTTAATTTGAATGTAAGATTTAGCAGAAGAAACCAAAATTCCCAGATGTTCTGCCTAACAAAAAGTAAATACTAATTTTGTATACTAGATATTCCAATAATAGAAAGAAGTTACTTCCAAAATTTGCTTTTTGCTTTCTAAGTAATACAGAGCTGCAAGGATGCCAAGTTGTTTTGAACACAGCCCAGACAGAATTCATTCAGGACAGCAAAAAAGGGCCAGCCCAAAGCATCTTTATTTTACTATCACTTTTAGATCATGGCAGTGTCAATAACATACAATTATTAATCTTAACGTATGAAAAGAGTACCAAATTAACTTTAAAAAAGTTATTTTGCTTGTCTAGCAGACACCTTTTTTGGTAGCTCTGATCTACTGCCGAAAAACGAGGCATCAGTCCAAAGTAAAGCGTAAGCCTAGGGGGAAAAAAATAAAGGTCTTTGAATAACATTCAAAAAAATTTCCACTAGTTCTTTTGACAGAAAGAAAAAGAGGAAGAAAAGCATTTTCATCTGAAACCACACATGGAAAAACAATTTGGATTCTCTCAACTCAAGGGGGAAAAAAAAAACAGAGGAAGTTTTTATTAAAAAAACAAAATAGATGACAAAACCATGCTCGGCAGCTGGGAGCTGGGCCGTGGGAGACCACCTTCCCGCAGCATCTCCCCAAATCCCGGCCTCACCGCAGGTGCCACCCCATCACTACGGGGAATTATGGCTCTGCCATGCCGTGACCTGTAAGCAGGGGCAATTGGGGGAAAAGTGGAGGCTTTTTGTCATCTTTCATTCCCACGTGGCTTCGAACATAAAACCCAGGAAGAAACAGTCAGCCTGGCTGAAGCCAATGAAACCCGCTACTTAATTCTGGCATCTGCTACAACTAGAGATTTAAGAGATTCATTTTTTACTACTTTTTGTTTATGTAAGAGCTTCAAAATATACTGGGCAGCTACAGAAATGTGAAAGGACACTTCCCATCCTAAATGTTTAAAATGAGAACGAAGACGGGTGAAGAAGGGAATTCAGTAAAAGATGTGATTTGGGGCATGTACTCTTGATTTATTTCAAATCTTGTCTTTCATGCTGGGCCCCTGGCTGCTCTTCTGAGACACTTCAAGTCACTTGAACTTCTTGCAGTCACTGCAGATGAAGTGGTTCGGATGGGATTTGGGCAAGCCTGTGCCAGGAGCCTTCTGCCCGTCATGCAGGCACGTTTTCCAGGAGGACCACCCTGGGAAGAGACACCTGTAGGAAGAGGGGACAAAGGCGGCACTGAGCAGGGACAGCTCGGGTAGAAAAAGCTGGTGCAGTAAGAGAGAACTTCAGATGACTGAGGGAGGGAGGGAGGGAGGGAGGGAGGGAGGGAGGGAGGGAGGAGAGGGCAATTGCCAGCCAAGCCTGCAACGGGAAACAATGAATTTTCATCTCAGAAAGGCCAACATCCCACCAAGTCCCAATATGTTCCAGATTTATTAGTGGTTAGCAGTAAATGCTTGAAAAGAAAGCACAAGAATTCCAGTAAATGGATTCGAGACAGTAATACAGCCAGAGAAGATGATATATACTGGTATTATATGAAATATATTATGTGAAATGGAAGTGAGACCAAGGGGAGCACCTTCAAAAAGAATGTTGGGGAAATACATCTGAACTTCTGCTGAAATGAATGAGAATGGCTTCAGATGCTCAGAGGTTCCAAAAATAGGACTTGTAACCCAGCGCCTTCTCTTCCTGTAATCATTATAGAAAAGCATCTTTTAAATTATCCAGATTTAAACTATATTAAACTAAATCCTGTACCTAAAACTTGAAATTAAATCTGATTTCCAGGAAGAACATGCTCACAGTGGCCCAAAGTTCCTTTAAATTCTGGTCTCTCCATGCCCTAACTTTCATCCTACAGATGCCAAACGTTATTAAAAATAAAAAAAGAAGTCAGTCCTCAGCTTTAACCACCAGTGCCAGGACCCATGGAACAACAAGTAGATAGTGGAAATAAGAGGAAAAAGGGAAGAAACATAAATGAAGACAAAACTCCTTGTGGTCAGATCAGCCACAGGATTTCCTGCTGAATTCCTTTCAGCTGCAGAGACCTTCATTAATATGTTATTTGTACTTGGGTAAAGTACAAGAGAAACGCGTATTTTTAATAAAATCTTCAGAAATGTGCATAGGCCAGCCACGCCGAATAGCACGTACCTACCCAAAGGGAGGGGTGAATGTCACTGCGGGGACTGTGCTACGCTACCGTCACCCTCCGAACAGGAGCCGGAGGAGAACGTCACGCTCTTGGATTCAGAGCAACATCCTCTGCTCGAGAGGGAGAAGGTTGCTTTATCCCCAGGCCAATTTAACGTCTGCTTAGATTGCTCAAAGGCACCTTCCCAAACACAGAATAATCGGTCCAATCAGCTTATAACTGAGGGTATAAAAACAAAGGGTTTGTAAAACAGACACCACTAAGGAACAATAGACTGTTTTTTCCCCCTCAAGGCAGGAGGTGGATGCCAGTTCAAGAGCATCTCATTGCCTACAGTCTTACAAGCAAGACGTTTGGCAAAGCGAAGGCTTGTGTTCGTTTGCTTTGAAGCTCTCTTCTTCCCAAACAAACAACAACAAAAAAACTGTATACCACTCCTGGCCCTGCTCTCTGACCTTCAGCAAGCTGCAATCTCCTTGGAATCACAGTTCAGAGACACATAGCCTGTTTCACAGTTTCTCACACAGGATCAAACACACTGTAGCAGCATGGTGCTGAGTACCAGTCCACTACAAACTCTCCTACCCAGAGCAAATATTCTTTTAAAATATTGGCAGGTGACCTCTCCTGGTATAAAACCTACTAATATGAAGTTATTGCCAGTCTCCCTACAGCTGGCAGAAACTCCAGTAACTCTGTGCTGTGTGCTCTGCCCAATTCTACGCAGATACTGCTGGTGCCTGTGCCTGATCCAGCTGGTCCCACTGAGCAGCATTGCACATGGGTGTAAGCCCAGCGCTAAGCTACACTTACCTTACACATAATGTGTGTCTCTGAACAGCACCAGAAATTTTTCCTTTTGGAAACTGGGATAGGAGTCAGAGTTGCTTATAGCATAAATGAAATCTGCCAGTACTGTTAACAGGAATAAAATGTATCTAAAAATGCTAGCCTGTACTCTTATGACAACATTTCAAATGTCATGGCCACGCACAACATGCTCTAGAAATTTAAAAGTCTGGATTCCCACCTGGATGACCCACTGGAGAGCATCACCATTATAACCCTCCCTCATTTAGAGGACAGATAACTCGTAGTATATATATGAAGATAGGTATTTTTTCCAATCACTGGGCAAAAATAAGCTTTTAAACCTCTCAAGCAGACATCACTTTTTTGCAGTCAGTTGTCTTTCACTCCTCAGGCATGCCTGGGGAGAGGCCGAGCAAGATCTGGCATCTCTCTGGAAGACCAGCAAGACGTTCCTGGATTTCCATTCAACCTTCTGACCAGCGATGCAGAGGAAACACCAACCAGTATATGGACTCTAAGGTGGTCAAGTCACTTTTTGGAAGATCCTTTGCTCCTCTGCTCCCATGCCAAATCTTGCCACCACCACACCCGTGAGGCTGGACCCACCACTGCCCCTTTTGAGGCAGCAGAGAGCAGAGACCAGGACGGATCAAGGCACTTCACTGCCCTGCTCATGCTGAAGACTGTGTGGCCACAAAACAATCCTGGCAGAAGGAGACCTTTCTAAAAATGCCCTTGCAGTGGAGACATCCTCCTCATTTTATTGGCTTTCAGTGATCCTTGTAATTGAAGCACTCCCTCTCCCACCCCCTCGCCTTTGGGGATGCTACGACAGGAATACTGCAGAGAGGAAGCTAAAATAGTCCAAGCATCTGCTAATACCTCATTTGGTTGCCACTGCTGCTGCAAGGATGGCAAATCTTCTATTCTAACATTGCCTGGCAAGTATCCTCTTCAGAAGTTGGCTTTTTCACATGTATTTATAAATGCAACAATAACAGGTAGCTCTGAGTGGCCTGACCTGGTGCTCAGCATTCAGCAGATATCACCAGCATAAATTAATTAGGAACAGAAACACAACGCAGCACATACACAGATTATGGTTTCAATGGCTTAATGGATAAATCATTACAGTTGACCGGAATCAAATCTGGTTGACGGGGGAGTGGAGGATGATACCAAATGAACAGAAATCCTGTGTTTACCATTAAATCCCAATACGCCACTCAATGTCATTGAAAAGTACGGGTATAACGCAAACTAACACAAGAAATGTTGAGCAAGTAGTCCAAATAAAACAAGACACCTTAGTAACCACAGTGACTTAGACATTACAGGTATTATCTTCACTTTCTTTCCTTCCTTCCCTCCTTCTTTATCCTCTTCAGTACCGCAGGCATTCCAGAGACCTGCTGTTTGTGGGATGCACCATAAATGATTAAAATCCCCTTGGTCAAGCTGGCGTATAAATGCTGCTTCCCTGCCGCTGTTTTATTCACGCACATCATTCAGTAAGCAGTGCTACAAGGCGCAGCCCCTCTCCCCTCCCCTCCCTTTCCTGAAGGGGAGCTCTGCCTGTGTCAAAATTCAACTACTGCAGAACACCACCAGCCCATGGCACAGGCAGCCACTCCTCAGACCGGTCCCACGTGTGCCCAGGAGATCACCTGGACCTTGCCTGAGCCGTGCAAGGCAGTGACAGGCCCTGCCAGCTCACACGTGGGTCACCAGGAGCCCCACAGCCCACAGTCCCACAGGCTCCAACCCCATCCCAATCCCACCCACTCGCAGTGGCAACCCCACTGCAAACCCAAACCTCGGCTCCTTTCCACCAGTGCAACACACACTCGCTATAAAATTCACTCCCCAGAGCTCATCCGAGGATCCATTAAGACTCCTGTGCATGGGCACCTCCTTCTTGCTTACCCACCCGTAACCATTTCGTTTCTACCAAAGCTGAAAGAACGATGCATAGGTCATCAGCCAAGCGGCTACCAGGCTAAAAATGTAAATTAAATGCTATCAGTTAGCACTACACCAGGTGACAACGCAACTTTTTTAATACTTCGCCGTGTAAGACTGAAACCAAACTGTCATTTGGGTGCCGACCTTCTGAGCCAGCAGACCTGCGCCCACTCGCTTTTCGTAGCCTGCAGGTCCGGACTTTAATTTTCTCTCTTGCATTTTACATTTGCACGAGGGCTTGCCAAACTATGCGAACCCAATTATGGCAACGAAAGGGCATTGCCAAGACCTGTTTAAAAACGCTGTAAATAAAACTATAGGGTCATACAGTGCAACGGTCGCTTTTTAATTAAATTCAGGTCTTTTGCATGAAAGAAAAAGAAGCTGAAACAGCCTTATGTACTGGTTGTAAGCACGATATAAATTATACAAAATAAACTTTTACCAGGTGTAAAATCTGACCTACAACGTCTTCAACCGAAGGCATTTATCTGTGGGCACAGGGCTGTGACAGTGAGCAGGCATGCTGTACCCGTTTATCTAACAAGCAGCTGCTCCTCTTTAAATATGAGAAACGACAGAGCAGCAGAAGATCCTTCCAAGCTGTAACTGTTACTGCACCATCTGGACAAAACTAACTCAAAACAGCAATAGTTTTGTCTCTATGTCTGAGACACAGAAGCACAGCTTTCAAAACCAATGGAATTCTTTTCCAAGTATTAGCAGGTATTTTGTCTCATTTGGCCACTGATGTTCCACTTATGGATCCTTGGGTCTAAACCAAGTCCCATTAAACAGAACAACAGAATTTCAGTTGGCTTTGAGGAGAATTGGGAAGGACTTGCTGCAATCAGTCAGCACCGAATCAGTTAATCATGCTGACCTCTAGCATTTGCATATGTTATCAGAAACGTTAAACAATGAGTGATCAAACAGACAGCTTGAGGTATTTCTGTGTTCCTAACGACACGCAGAGATAATCAAATATTACCTTAAACTGGTCTCTATTTACATGCACGCAGTCTTGTGGAATTGTCACAGAGCTCCAGTAATCTATTTTTATTGAAGTTAATGATAGACTTCCTACAGATTTGAAAGGAACTCGATTCTGAGTAAGGGAAAATCACCTGTGTGATGGGTAATCATTTCAACCTTTATTATAGAAGCTGGCAAAAAGATAAATCAGGAAAACCAATTTTTTTTAATCAAAACAACTTTTTTTTTCTTTTTGGGGAGTTTATTTTCTCCATTAGAAATTCAGTTCCTGCCTAGGCTATAAAACACTCATCTGACAGAAAAAACATTAACATAACAACAGCAACAGCAAACGAGATGTCACAGTAAAACCTTAGGGCTTGTTCACAGATGGTTTTGTAATGGGACAAAACAATATCCGTTCCCAACAAGCATGCCCCAAATCTTCCAGATATAGGAGTCAGGGAAGACAAAATTGATGTTTTTAGAGTTAAAAATCCAAAAGAAATAAAAAGGAACTGAGTGGGGGGAGGATATTCTTAAAATCTGTTCCTCAGGTACTTCCATATCACTGTCGAGTAGCAAAAAAGGAAGAAACCCTCACATTTTAAAATACCTCTGCAAAAGCTGCCTTATTTTAAAAAACGCTAAAGGCAGCTGGTGGTCCATCTCATTTCCCTCTTGACATGACAATGCAGACAAACCCTTTCTGAATCACACTCCTCCAGTTTTGAAAGGCGGACACATTTCTTCCCCTGTAGAAGACACTTCTGTATTTTTAGAAAACGCTTCTGTATTCCTGGAAAAAACATAGGGCCATTTAATTTTCATCCTCCCTGGGTTGCTGGCCTCACCTCCCAAAAGATACAGCCAGAAGGGCGATGCAGACGGTGACTCCGCAGAGAGAGCTCAAGAGGAGCAAGCAGTAGCAGTTGGCCAGCGAGCTAGAAATGACCTCAGTCTGGCTCTTCATAACTAATGAATAAGCAAACAATTCCTGACTTCAGCTGCCGTTTCCTCTCCTCTCGCCCCATACACAAGTTATCAGTGCAGTCACTTCACAGTGTGGCCTCGAGCCTCTGTGCTGAAGAGGAAGAGAAAGCCACTGCTGTGGTTCAGGTTGATGAAGCATTGAAGATGTCCACTGCAGAAGCACACGTCTGTTAGCACAGAAAAAGCGTATTTACAGAAGCAAAGCAACAGGATACGCCAGAGCTGTTAGAAAATTAAACATCCTAGTGTGCCACAATAAAGTAGTGTAAGATGATAAGGTACGTAAGAAAAAAGAATTCTTCCAGCATTGAGCAAAGACGGGAGAGGTGGCATCACCACCTGCTGAGGTTGCCAATAGGGTACCCACAGCCATGCCATCCACCCGATGCCTTGTGTTTGGACGTCCCCAGGCGCTGGCGCTGTCTCTCTCAACTCCTTTGTTACTTATAAGGAGCAAATTTTGCATTACCATGGGTGAAGCCAGTTGAGACAGGGCCTGGAGACCCCAGCTGTGACTATTCTCTCACCAAGCAGCTGTTTTGGACGCCTCCTCCAGCTGCACTGTACAACACCACTGGCTTCTCTTTGGGTACGGGCAGCATCATCCTGCTGAGGGGCAGCCACAACCTTCCAGCATCCAGGGAGAAAAACACCAGCAATAACAACTTGTGAAGGCAACGGGCAGAACCCCTTGCCACAGGGTTTTTGATGCTGCACCATCATCCACGGAGGTTTTAAAATGTTAGCAATTCCATTGATGTGTTTCTTGCTTCAGAAGGAAGACTTTGGTAGAGGCATCCTGTGTTTGTTTATATACCTGACCAGGCAATTACTAGCAATATTTTGGAGACAACATCCTATTACAACACCTACTTGTACACAATGAACAGAGTTACGGAATAATTTATGGCAGAATCACTTAAAAATCACTTTTTTCCTGCCACTCTTTTATCTGTTTGGTTGGTTGAACTGCTTTGTGTGCCGTGACATAGGCATCTCTTAAGAAGGCTTATAAAGAGAATACGGTAGCACGGATGCAGTTTAACGCGCGCATGAGCCATGGACACAAAGGGTGAACCCAGGCCCTGTTAATAGGGACGCGTGACGTGCCAGCTCCACGCACTTGAGCTCTTGGCTCCAAGGAAATGAAAATTTAAACTTGTAACTTGACCCGGGTGAACTCAGGAATTTAACTGAAGTGCTCTGTGTGATCAGGACTATATTGCCTTCAGACTAAATAAATTAATCCAATTATTTTTACTAAGATACATTTCACTGTCTACAAATTTAAAAAAAAACAAGAATGTCCTTTCTGTCAATTTTTAATATTCACTTTAAGATAAGAATATTTGAGACAAATATTATGAGCTCCTTTACTCCCCTGATTTCTGTTAATATCATAGGGAGAAAAGCAAATGAAACAAAGTTTTCAGTAAATGCAATTCTGTTAACATTCTTGCAACATTTCCACTCAAGCACTAATGGCAGTTCATGCTACAATCTGAAATATTAGATATTGATTGCACAGACACTTTTGGGGGCTATTTGAACTTTATATCAACATGAACTTTAGATGAACTTTAAACATTTCCGTACAATGCAGAACAATGTATTTTTAGCGTGATGAACTAAGAATTTCCTTCTAAGTATTTGAGGTAGACGCAGCCTCTTGCTTGCATCCTGAAGACGAGCTACAAAAACATTATTATTTAAACTATGAACACAAAGTGGATAACTTAGTTTTTCCAAGTTTGATGGAAAACCTTCTGATCTGGAACTAAGGCTCTGCTCATTCTGCACATGCTTTCATGAAAAGGAATTAATGATGTGTTAGAAAATCTGCACTCAGCAGTTTTTCATTATATTCTCCCCCCCACACTGCAGCAGGGAGAACTGGTAAATATCTGTAATCCAAACCAAACAAAGAGCATTACCCAACATAAGAGAGAAAAATGCTCCACTTAACATCAGTACCATCAACATCCTTCATGTCTACATGGGTGGAATGCCAGAAGACAGCTTTCAGTGAAGCGGTCTCTCCTCTGGCAGGATGGAGCCCTTCTCTTCCCAGAAGACCTCCCAGTGCCATGCTGCCACCACTCAACTCACCCAAGTGATGGCTGCAATGGCCATGGCGGCTCTGCTGGGCACGCAGTGACTTACAACCCAGTATCTTCCCCATCACTTCCCTTCTGCAGACTCCGGTGCTTATTTTTGGACATGCATGGAGGTAACACTGCTGCGCATTTTAAACTGTGTGCTTATGGACTTAACAGAAAATACATTATGTCAATCATTAAACCACTACACAGCCACTCAGCCACACATTATCAAAATCCATCACCATCATTGATTTTACCTCAAATGACACAAAATGCTCATTTCGTAATTCTGCCTACCTTGGGAATCTGTCCATGCTGAAACTGCTCTGAAAAGACATCGATATCATGCAACAGCATTAAACTCCTCGAATGTCTCTCTCAAATACAGGTTCACAAAGCTATTTATAAATGAATAAATAGTCTAAGGTGAGCAGAAAGCTTTCTCATGAAACCTGAGCAATAACGCAACATTACTGCTCCTGGATCCTCTGCCATTTTATCACGTTCCAGTAATTTTCCCAAGGGTAATGTCAAGGATCCTCTTAACTATACCGTTCACTTGTCTCTGCATGGTAATAATAAAAAATGTTGATTTTCACATCTGTGACTCAGATTCAATTTGACACAAGAAATCCAAATTATCTCCCCCTTGCAGCGTGCCAGCTAAGCAATCGCAAACACGACGAGCTTCACACGCGTCAAAACGAAGCAGCGTCGTTAATACGTGACGCTTACAATAGCACTTCATTCTCTCCATGCTTTTCAAAACGAAGCCCTGGCCCAGCAGCAGATTTAACGCGGGCTGGGGAAGGAATGGATCTGAAGGGCAGCGTCTGCCGGGTGAGGTTTGCCTCGGATGTGAGCTGACACCGAGGAGCATCCCGCCTTCCCTCAAGAACAGCGCTGGAATCCATACTGACCCAGTCGGAGCCGGGCACATCGAACACGCCCCCACCACCGAAAACCCTCGGAGCTCCTCCGAGTCCCACCAGAGGGGTAAGGGCGATCGTTCCCATCCTGCAAGTGACAATATGGAAAACACCACTTTCAGTCTTAGATAACGGTTGGAAACTCTGACCCTTGGGCTTATACCGTACGTAGCAAACAGGCAGTATTTCATCCCTCCTCCCTTGCTTCACCCGACTGCAAAGCTACAGCACGACTCGTCCCCCCACCGCCCCGGCCATGCTCCAAAGCTAAGTCCATCCTGGCAACCGGATGGCTTTGTGCCACTGCCTGAAGACATCCAGCTCCCAGCATGGCATCAGGCAGGGCTGGGAGACGCCGTTTCACAGGGGACAACATCATGTGAGCGGGATGCCTGGGCAGAAGGGGAGCCTTTTCTCTTCGAAAAAAAGAGAAATTGTAACTGCTGGAGATTTCAACAGAGGGGGATTCATCCCAGGGCTGCTGGCCCATCGGATTCCCCGAGAGACTGTCTTGGCTTTGTGGGTTTCTTTTTTTTTTTTTTAAAACGTGAACCTGAAACAGTTCTTCAGTGTTTGAACAAGCAGGAACTCAGCCAAAAGAATAAGACCCACTGGCCTTCAGATTATTTCAAACAATTAACAATAAGCTGCTATTCTTTGATATAATTATAGAAATCACACGTCTTTGATGCGTGACGGCAAACGAGCATGCTGAAGAGGCAAAAGGAGGTAATTTTCTTCCGGGAGATAAGTACTTTTCTAAATAACACCTACCCCAAAGATCATATTTATACAACTATTTCAACAAGCAGGACTTTTGAAAGTCCACTATAATCCACTGCTGAGAAAAGATCAAAGAAACTAACAGGAAGGCCAGGGCGCAATCAAAATATTTGATCAGTGAGAGGTTTCTTATCTGAGCCATAAACTCCAGGGCATTTCAGTGGGAGCCACAGGAGGAGAAGCCGCTGCAAACACCCGGAGGCAGATGGAGCCCCTTGGGGGAATCCGCCCCTCCTGCCCCGCCGCCATCCCACCATCCCGCCCTGCACGGGCCACCGCCAGTGCCCGCCATCCCCGGTCTCTCATCGTTTTTGGTGCAGCTATGTTAAACAACCAAGGGTGGAAATTTAATTTGTTCTCCTAAATCCCACCACCTCCCCCGCTGAAGTTAAGTATTTGGCCTTCAGTTAAACTAAATGGATTTCTTTTTTTTTCCCCCCCTTTTAAAACCAAGTCTCACGATCCCCGTGTGACCCTGGTGGGAGGATGGAGGGAGGCAGTGAGACCCCGCCGTGCACCCAGAGCACTGCCAGAGCCCACTCAGCGTCAGCTCCATGAACGACAGAGATGGGTATCATGAGCTCTTAATTATTTCCTTTTCTTTTTTTTTTTTTAAAGATGAAGAGAAGAGCTACTGCGATTTTCCACTTTTTCTCCTCATGCTTTTTTTTTTTTTAAAATACATACTTGGCAAACATTAAAAAACTACATGAAACTCACATTAAACAACCGCTTCGATAGTTTAATTTTTGAAAAAGAATAGCAAATTCTCACTTTCTTTAAAGGCTTTACTTTTACTTGTTTGTATATTCCCTAGGTTATCAGCACATTTCCCTCAGCTTTTCTGACAGTGATATACATATCCTTGTAACCAGAGAAGTATGGGAAACTCTGAAAAGATCCAACTGTGTACAAACATTTAAAGCTCAGCTACCCTAATACAAAACAAGTACCTCTCTGAAACAAACATTTCCAGATGTTTGAACATATTTTTATATAGAGAGATATATATACATAAGATGTGACTCAGGCACGGAAAGCCAAAAGAATGTTCTCATTTCCTGAGGCTGGCGAACAAAAAGGAAAAAATGTGAATGAAGGAACAAAGATTTTTGGAAGTCAGCTTTTTCTTAACAGCAGCAGTTTTAAAATTATCTGCTTTGATTCCTTTCTCATATAGTCAGGACATTGCCTCTCTCTTGAAAATGAATTTACTTACAAAAGGAAAAAAACTTTGTTTTCTGGGGTGTTTAAAAATACTACAGAAACGTCGCACTTGAGAGGCTCCTGCCCTTCTCCTTCCAGCCCAGTGAAGCTCACTCACAGCTCCCATCAAACCGCTTTTCCCACAACATCTTGCCTTGTGTTCACTGTACGGCGCTTGAGAGAACCGAGCAAGCAGCCACGTGCGCCATGGCCGTCCTATGGCATCCAATCATCATTAGCCAGCTGGACTGAGTTGCAAATCAAGGCACCTATCCTGCCTACAAGAGGCAGGCCATTTCCTCCTGGCTGCAGAAGATGCAACAGCGTCCTTGGTGCCGCAGCCCAGGCTGGTGAGCAACAACTGGTGACCCCGATGTGATACATTCGAGACCCTGAGAAGCCCCGACTCCCTCGCCAGAGCCGAGAGCCCGAGCCGAAAGAGCCGGAGCCAGAGCCGGAGCCGGGAGCCCCGGCGAGAGTCCTTCAGTGAAGAAGGTAAAGCTGCAAGCCCCGACGTGGTATTCGTGGGAGGGAAGCGTGCTGGAGTTGGATGAACGGACCGGGTCTCTGCTCACCTTAAAGCCTTTGTGAAAACAAAAAATTGTAAAACAAAAAGGGGAAATTATGGCATCCAATCATCATTAGCCAGCTGGACTGAGCTGAAGATAATGAACTAATTAACTAATCAACTCAAGGTACCTATCCTGCCTACAAGAGGCAGGCCATTTCCTCCTGGCTGCGGAAGATGCAACAGTGTCCTTGGCGCTGCAGCCCAGGCTGGTGAGCAACAACTGGTGACATACATCTGTCAGACCCTGAGAAGCCCCGACTCCCTCGCCGGAGCTGAGAGCCCGAGCCGAGAGCCTGAGCCAAAAGAGCCGGAGCCGGGAGCCTGAGCGAGAGTCCTTTGGTGAAGAAGGTAAAGCTGCAAGCCCCGATGTGGTACTCGTGGGAGGGAAGCGTGCTGGAGTTGGATGAATGGACCGGGTCTCTGCTCACCTTAAAGCCTTCGTGAAAACAAAAACTGTAAAACAAAAAGGGGGAATTATGGCATCCAATCATCATTAGCCAGCTGGACTGAGTTGCAACTCAAGGTACCGATCCTGCTTACAAGAGGCAGGCCATTTCCTCCTGGCTGCAGAAGATGCAACAGCGTCTGGGTGCCGCAGCCCAGGCTGGTGAGCAACACCGTCCCAGAGCTGCGTCTCTGTATGGTGGGACTTGGCTGGTAAGACCTCACGGGCACAGCTCTCGCTCCATTTTTTTTTTTTCTCAACAGTACCAGTGGGTATAAACAGCATCCAGTTCCTCTGGAACCTGAAAGCAATGGGTGAAGAAAGCCCCTGGGCACCTTCCGATCATGAAGCTGTGTCATGCCCACAAACATTAGGTAGATTTAAACAGGCATTGACGTGTCGCTGTTCTCCGTGCCCTTTCCAACCATAACCTAAGTGTCACGGGGAAGGGGCGTGGGGTCTCCTTCCTCCAAATCCTCTGAAGGGGAATTTCTGCAAACGAGTTCTGTGACACCCATGACAAAACCACTGCCGCAGTGGTTTCCCTTTGGGCAGGGCTGTAGGAGACAAGAAGCTGCAGAAAGAACAGACTCAAGTGTGCTTTCCACAGCAGCAGGCAAAAACACGCAGGTGACCCTCCTTGAACACTCTGCAGGCAGGAGATGCCTCTTCCAGTGCAACAGAGCACGGACATGCCCCTTCCCGACATCGCACCAGGGACGGTCATGGGCAGATCCCAGCCCAAATCCAGACCAGGATGTCCTCAGCCCCAGTCCAGACCACCAGCAAACATGGCTCCCTCCTTTAGATCCCAACATCTCCTCACAGGACCCCACCTTTAACATCACTCTCCGAGGCCACGGCTACACAACTCAGGCACAAATTCACGCTTCTGCTGAAATGGGTGTTTCCACCTTTCCCACATCGCTTCCCCCCACCCCAACATCACCACCATTAACAAGATCAAGGAATTGATCCAGATCAAGACAAACTCAGTTTTAAATCTATACATCTACCAATTTCTCTCGCCATGGGTTTTCAGCTAGCTCAGATACCAGTGCCGGCATGAGAGATGTCGGGGGACAGGAGTGTGTGGGTCACCCCAGTCAGCTGCAGCGCAACTACACGCTTCATTAAAATGTCTCTGTAACCGTTGCCTGTGGGAAGAGCAGCTGCCCTGGCACAGCCCAGAGATGGTCCATCCTGCTTTGTGACACCAGCCAGAGCTGGCTCTGAGAGATGATGGCTGCTGGGTGAATCTCAGTCCACTTACCAGCAGACCCTGCCAAAAATGAATCATAGAATGGTTAGGGTTGGAAGGGACCTTAAAGATCATTTAGTTCCAACCCCCCTGCCATGGGCAGGGACACCTTCCACTAGACCAGGTTGCTCAAAGCCTCATCCAACCTGGCCTTGAACACTTCCAGGGGGCATCTACAACTCCTCTGAGCAATCTGTTCCAGTGCTTCACCACCCTCATTGTAAAAAAATTCTTCCTTATATCTAACTGAAATCTCCCCTCTTTCAGTTCAAAGCCATTATTGCCTCTTGACCCATCACCACATGCCCTTGTAAAAAGTCCCTCTCCAGCTTTCTTGTAGGCCCCCTTCAGGTACTGGAAGACTTAAATAACTTAATCCAGCACAAATGTTGGTCTCACTGCCACAAAACATAAGGCTGTCTTGCTGCCAACCCAGTTCAGAAGCACAGGGTGTTCATCCGCAAAGCTACACACCGAAACACATGCCTTCCAAGCACTTCCTCACGATGGACGATTCACCAAAACCGGAGGGTTTTGCAAGCAGAAGCTGCTGTGCTGATTCAGCCCTGACTCTGCAGGGGCCACCATTCTCTGGCAGCACTGGCAGCCCCTGCCACCCCACCTGCCAAGCTGTATTTTTCATTCCCAAATCAGAGGTGGAGCATGCCAGGAGACACCAAGGGAGGACTCAGGGACGCCGCAGCTCCGGAAGGTGAGAGGCTGACAGCCGGTCCCTCATCCCCGCCAAGCAGCACCCAGCCCCAGCGGGGATGGCCAAGCCCCCACAACGGGTCCTTGCACAGCACCGAGGTCCCTTTTCCTCCTCCCAGGGCAGATTTGAAGCTATTTCTCTGCATGATTTTCTCTCCCCACATCAATCCCACAGCTGTTGCATGTCAGCATGGGGTCTGGATGGGAGCCACCCTGCCATTTTGCCTCCCAAGTATTTGCTGGCATTACTGCCCTGCTTTGCTGTGGTCTTCCCCAGTGCCCCCAACTACACGAAAACAACACGTTAATACAGAAAACCCTTAATTCTGAGCATGGCGGCTTCCCCATGCTGCTCAGGCCACCCAGGAAGCGTTCATAAAATCATTACATTGCCTTAGTTTCTCAGATTATCCCTGCCGACTCCCCGTCCATGATGTCAGCAATAAACCCCAAGGTTTTAACTCTACTGTTCGCACCAGTTTGGGTTTTACTAGATCAAAAGCCCATTCCACCAGTGTGTTCTCAGTTCTTCAAACTATTTAATGCAAGCAGTGATTGAAACAACTCTAAATGCACCAAGTGTCTTAGGACTTGCCTTCTTATCAAATTCTGTAGAAGTGGCTGGTAGGTTTTTTCAATGAGTTAAAAAGTAATGAAAAAAAAGGATGATCAGAGTTGGAATTCAGGGACTTCTTATTTGAAATATTTGGAAAAGCAATTCTTATCAAAAACACAGAGCATAAAAACTCATCCTAGGTGCTGGCCTTCTTGTAACACTATTTTTCATGCAACCTAGGATACTCCAGAATATGCCATTTTTGCACAGGAACGTGGCTTCAGATTGTAGAGAAGAGGTCTGCTTTGCCCATAAATAGTTTGTCACAGGGCACACTATCAGCTTCTGCCCCTGGACCTTGCCGACAATCTCCAGGTGCTGAGACAAATTCATCAAACTGCTTTGCGTAAAAGGTTATTAGGGTACAGAAAACCAGCCAAGAAAATTACAGTATTTTGACCTTTTTTTTTTCCTTCTATCATCTGCTTAAAAAACATAATTAAGCATTTTCATAAAGGAAATGAAATGACACCACAGGAAAGGAAATGCTGAAGTAATTGTAAAGGAGCGTCCCAATTTGCAAAAAAAATATTAACCCCAGCGCACAGTCCCCTGCGCCGCTTTCTCCAATTGTCAGATTGAATTAGGACCTTCCCATCCTTTCACCCTTTCTGCCTCAACACCAGCGCCTCTGCACAAGCTGTAAGAGTGACATGACACATCTGTAAAATGACAAGGACAGCAGATCACATACATGGCTGCTCAATTCATCCTATGGATAAGTTTACAGAAGGGAAGGCTTTGGCTATCAAAACGTGACTGTCAGTTTGATTTTCCTTGTCTTCACCACCTGCCATCATGGAAAGACCTGATGTAAGTAATTTCCCCACCAACTATCAAGCTGCTTTTAGCACAGCTAATAGTTAAAGCCTCCCTATATTGAATAGTAATAAGAGACTGCATTATGCTACGGAGTGGAAAACCTTTAAACCAAGCCTTGGAAGAGAACAAAACACAGACGAATCAGGATGTCTAACCTAACACACTTAGCACAAGGCCATGATCACAGGAGCTGAAAAGCCTGCCTTAAGTGCTTCAATAATAAATATTTTATTGTGACTTGAAAAAGAATTTGTTAACTATGCGAAGCATCCTCTGTGTATTGCGGGCCATTAACGGTTCCCCTGCAGTAACTGTATGGAGCCAGTTCTAAGAAAAAGACCAATACATTACAGCTGAGATCGAACTGCTGCATCACATTTAGTTTCTTATTTATGGAGACCCCGATCAAAGCCAGTAACACTATGAAGTGCCCGTATTTTTGAGCTTCACAGT
Organism: Tauraco erythrolophus; assembly: GCF_009769465.1. Lineage (NCBI taxonomy): Eukaryota > Metazoa > Chordata > Aves > Musophagiformes > Musophagidae > Tauraco > Tauraco erythrolophus. The sequence goes on along the minus strand of NC_141465.1, from coordinate 66,829,462 downwards.
CTACAGCAGAACAAGAGCTGTAAACCCAATGAGTCTATGCTAGTTTTTTAAATGCAGTTATGCTTTGAATAAAGAGGAGCTTGCTTTGTTCAGTATTTTACTGCATGCTGGCCTATATTTATTGCTACAAAGTAAAACTTAGTCTGCACTAGGAAACTACGAAAGCTTGAACTGCAAGCTAATGTTTTTCTCCGAACCGCATAAGAAACTTAATCCAACCATAACACATAAAGACGAGTTCAGCACAACCGGCTGGAAAAGCTGCCCACGAAACTCAGAGGACATTTACAACAAGTGGGCGTTGGGACGACTAGCTATCAGCCCCAAGCAGCACACCCAACAATCCTGAACGACGGACCACCACCCAGCATCCACCCAGCCACAGGGCACGCCGCACATCCCTCCATGCCCAAACCCTGCTTCTCCAGGGCAGAGTCCGACCTCGCAGCGCGATGCTGAGTGGGATGGCTGTGGGATGGCTGTGCCTTGGGTAACCGGCGTTCAGGTTACAGTGCCAGCCTGCAAGTTCCTTTAATTGCAAAACAAAAGCCGCAGCAGCGACAAGTTCAAAACACCTCCATAAAGTGGAGGGGGGAAAAAGAAAAGTTAAATAAAAGGAGTATTTTCTAGGACAAAACCAAACCCCATGCGCGTACCTGCTGGCCAGATGTCTGCTGCTCTTCTGTGTACTGAATCTGGAGAGAGATCTCAAGCTGTGCTTTCCTTTTTTGTTTTCTTCCCCAAAACTCAGATTATTTAAACTCTCTAAATCAGAGCAAAAAGTCAAGATCTGAAACCCCTTAGGAGTTTCAGCCTGTCGAAGCCTTCGAGATTACCTTACACTTTGATAAAAAGTGGTTTTGAACGAAACATTTATATTTTTAGTGCTTTTTTCCCTAAAGAATCAAAATAAGAAAAATGCTACCATTTTTAATTTCCTCTCCTTGCATTTTACCAAATCGAAATGTATCTTACACAAACCTTGCCCCTCCTTTTATTTTGACCTCAATGGACTGGAATCATTGAAAAAAAAAAAAAAACCCTCAGCCAGAAGCCCTGCAACTGGCTCCCCTGAAGGAGCTGACCCCACAGCCTCTCCCCACCCCAGCCCCCTAGCTCCCTCCGCTCCCCTTGAGCCACAACTCATCAACTGCACAGCCCCTTCACCTCCTTAACCACAGCACAGCACTGCCCCTTGTCCTCGATACGGCCGTTCACCCCAAAAAAGTAGTGAGAAGAGAGACACAGAGCAGAGTGGGCCAGCCAGTTCAGGCCAGAGGCCCCACATCCAGCCCTTGCTGGGTGAGCCATTCATATTCAGCAGTAGCAGCGGCAGGACGCCAGGCTGATTCTCAGCTGCAAGAGGATTTGCTTGGCTGAGAGGCAGCAGGGCTTGTCCCCACTGCCTGGCAAGGATGCTTGAGCCGCCGGCCATACCCCGGGATGGGCGCTCTGCTGCTGCTGTCCCTTCGTTGGATGTGCCTGCCATGGGATGTACCGCATGCATTTTGCCCTGAAGAAGCTCCCCTCCCAGACAGCTCTGAGTGAGGTGGGTTCCCACCACAGCACTCTGCTACTTCATCTCAGCAAGTTTCTGCAAGCGTAGGCTCCAGCCTGACTTTGTCCCAAAATTTCTTGCCGTGCCAGGGTGTAGTTCACATCCTGGGTAGCGTGTAGCAGCAGGGCAGCTGGCCGGCTCCCTGACAACCTCAGCAGAACGGATGCCAAATATGTAATCGCTCTCTCTACCCGGAGAGGCGGGCTCCGCACCAGAGCCGGAGCACCTGTGCGGGACTGAACGACGAGCCGATCCTCGCAGTCGCAAGAGACAGACGTTCGCGGCACAAATACTGACAACTCGGCCACTTCTGGAAATGCAGGAAAAGCCTGGCCTGGAAGCACCCGTCACCCGCTAAGAAAGCAAGCGGCTTTTGGAACAATCGAAGAAAAATCAGTTACCTTAATACACGTGGACATCTGAATCACATCATCATCTTTTCCTCAGCATGCAGCTGCACAGCACCTAGAGCTAAAGCTGGCCAAGGCTGGTGTGATCCTGCTGTCTCTCTGCCCTCGCTGCAGGAGCATGGGGCACTGACCTCGGGAGCAGAGCTGGCTCAGCAGCCCATGCTGCTGCACGCCAGCACAGGGTGCCACTGCAGTAGCCCCGGCTCGGCTTGACTTTGCTGCTGCCAGGGTTTTTCTCCAAAGGCGTGGTGCAGAGCCGGAGGAGTGAGAGGTAAAAAGCAGGCGCAGGAAAGACGAGGTGGTCTTTAGCCAGGCTAAAGTCTATGCGCCAGCAGCTGCCCTGGACCTGCAGCCCAAGCCAGCACCCAGCTGGGGCCCTGGGCGCCAATAAATCACTCTTTTCCCCTCCCTCAACCCCAGATTTCGACGTATTAGGACACTTGCCAAGTGCTTTAATTTGGGACGTTTCTTCCCAAGAAACAATTACACAGGGTGAGGCTTTGAAAGGCTGGGCAATTAGTAGCACAGCCTTCGCCTTCCGTGACCCGTCCCACTAACCTTTCCCTAAGACACGACTACTCAGTAACCGTCGGATTCGCACAAAGCCACACAAGCCTCACCACGTAAATACTCGAGGTTACTTACTACGGCGCTGTTAAAACCACCACCACCCCCCCTCGGGAAAAGACGCCTTTTAACGCAGAAGTGCATTAAACGACGCTCACGCTCCATTCGAAGCGTCACACTCGAGTTTTGTGTATTATTCCCAGTTCACTGTAACAAGGACACACAGGCCTCCCCACCGCTCCTGGCGTCAACGTCACCCCGAAGGCACGGCACAGGAGAGAAGGGATTTCTGCCGTGCCCGTTGCCGCCGCCCGCGGCTCTCCGGTGCCGCCGGAGCGAAGGGGAAAGTTCCCCCGGGAAGCTGAAACTTCACGGGGCGAGGAGGAGGCACACCTGCACGCCTGCAAACCCCCAGCCTCCTCGGCGGGACCCCCTCCCCTACACCAGCCGGCCTCGGGGACCATCCCTGGGCGTTTCCCTCCCGCCGGAGCCCGGGAGCGCCGCCACCGCCCTCCGCCCCGCACGGCGCGGCGCGGCCCCGCCGCCCGCCTCCCGCCCGGTGCCCGGCGGAGCAGCGGGGAGCGCCTTTCCCGATGCACCGGGGAGGAAGGTTCAAGCAAGAGGGAAACAGCCGGTGACAGCGGCCCGGCCGCGCCGGGCTGAGACAAAGCGCCGCCCTCGGCAGCCGCCCGCCGCGGGAGGCGGGACGGGACGGGACAGGACGGGGCAGGCGGCCCCCGCGCCTCTCCTACCTGTTACAGGTCATCCCCGCCGCCGCCGCCACCCCCAGCATCCCGCCGGCGGCCCTTGCCCCGCTGCCCGCCGCTCCGCCGCCGGGAGGAGCCACGCCGGGCGGCGGTAATGGCGCGGGGCGGTCGCACCACCGGCGCGCGCCCGCCGCCGCCGCCGGGGGGCGCGCTCCGCCCGCGCCGCTGCCCGGCCCGGCGCCGCGAGCCGCGGGGCCGCCCCGCCCCGCCCCGCCCCGCCCCGCGCGGGCCGCGCCCCGCCGGCGACGCGAGCTGTTCCCGGGGGAACCCGCCGGGACCCCCTGCCGGCCCCGGTTCCTTCCCAACGGGCCGGGGGGAAGTTGGATCAGCGCCAAGTCCGTGGAATCGGGGCATTTGCACCTTTTCTCAGCCCCTTCAGGGAACGCGCGGGGCGGGAGGGGTGGTCGCAGTGAGAAAACCCTGCGGAGTTACGTGCAGGAGGTGCTGGAGGGCGTCTGTTGCTGTTTTTTTCCAGAACAGAAAATTGCTGTCAAAACAATTCCAAGTATTTTTACTATTTCTTACATGTGGTTGCGTAGTACGGTGTTACTTCTAGCAAGCTATCGCTTCACCTGAAGGCTCCAAATACATTTGGGCGAGTACTTGCTGGAGCAAGATTCAATTTTTAATCAACATTCTTAAAAAATTTAGCAGTACTAATATGCGATCACGTGCGAAAAGGCCGGCTCCCCCCCCTCAGGTTCAGCTGCCTTCTTCAGAAAGTAAATACAAACAAGGAACCTCGAACACCAGAGGTGCCAAACCTAAAGGCAAAGGCTCTGCTTTACTTGGAGAGAAGAAATCTCATTCCAAACCGTACAAGTTTCAGAGAGTTATGGACGAACGAAAAAAGCATTATAGAAAATTCAGGATTATTAAGCCATCTATGTGGATATGAAAGATGGCTACCCATTGCCATCCTTAATATCAGAACAAGGCAGTGGCGTGGTGAAATGAAAAATGCAAATATTTGATAGTCAGGATTAAGGAAGTCTTTATATGGCTCCGAGGAGAGAATACGCTCAGGGAATATGTTAAGCCAGTGGAAATCAGCATAGGCAGGTACAAGTGAAAAGACATCAGAAAGAGTAATTCGAACTACGTATACATAGAGTGCATCTACCTCAATATCCATTAGGACCAGGAAAAGAATGTAAACTTTGAGGGATATAATTCTCAAAAGATACTTGATCGACATACCCCAAGCTTGTTTTTTTACAACTGTAAAAACACAGAGACATCAGACTGTCGGCTTTTTGTTTGTTTGTTTGCTCCTTGGCACAGTTTGGTTTTGCTTGCCAAGTTTAGAAATCCAAACATAGCAAAATTTTAGCATCACAGAGACCACTTTTCTGTACAAAGAGGGCAATAAAGTATACAGCTGGAAAAGGGAAGGGATGTTATGCCAGAAGAGGGGAAGGTGATCCTTCCCCTCTACTTAGCACTGATGAGGCCACACCTGGAGAAATGGGTCCAGTTCTGGGCTTCCCAGTATGAGACACGTGGCCATACAGGAGAGAGTCCAACGAATGGCCACTAAGACAACCAAGGGACTGAAGCATCTCTTCTATGATGAGAGGCTGAGAGAGCTGGGACTGTTTGGCCTGGAGAAGAGAAGGCTCAGGGGCATCTTATCGATTAATATAAATACCTGAAAAGGGAGAGTACAAAGAGGATGGAGCCAGGCTCTTTTCAGTTGTGCCCAGTGACAGGACCAGAGGCAGTGGGCACAACCTGAAACACAGGAGGTTCCCTCTGGACATCAGGAAACACTTTTTTACTGTGAAGTGACGGAGCACTGGCACAGGTTGCCCAGGGAGGTTCTGGAGTCTCTATCCCTGGAGATATTCAAAAGCCATGTGCACAAGGTCCTGAGCAACTGGCTCTAGGTGGCTCTGCGTGAGCTGGGAGGTTGGATAAGATGACCTCCAGAGGTGCCTGCCAACCTCAACCAGTCTGAGTCTGTTAAAAACTGAAACAGACACACCCCACAAAAACAAACAAACAACTCAAAAAAACCCAAAATGCCCACTCATTTTAATAAGTCTGTCAGCAGAGATTCCTTATTTAATCTAAATAAGTACTCATTCTGTGCCAGTTGAAGGTAATAGTACCCTTTTGGGTTTTTCTAATCAACTTTGGGCAGTCTGCCATTACTTGTAGGCAGCTTCATGAATATCTTTCATTAACCTCACTTTGTCTGCAAGCATTTCAGTGTCTCTCCCATTGCTTGTCCTCCCAGGGAGCCGTACGAGGCAGTTGCTCCTGGCTGCTGAGCCCAGCTGAAGAGCAGCACCTCTGACCAGCACAGCCCGAAATGGAGGGAGGTGGCTGAGCAGACGTGTGACTACCAGGGCAGCAAACTCCGAAACAGTAAACTCTGGAAATAATTAACAGGCAGGGCCTGCCAAGGAGCGAAGCTGTTACAGTCCTCCCTTTGGAGACCACATTAATAGGTTTAATGGCAAGTGGATTGCACCATGCGCAGTTTTCCAGCGCTTTTAAAGATGACATCCCTGGAGCCTAGTCCACTAGCAATATAGTCTCAAAGTAGCAAAGGCATTTGCTTCCGCTAAACATGTACGTATGCCAAATGCTAAGCACTAGCAGCTTTTGGAAACGCTGTACCAAGAAAAGCCAGGAATTCAGTTTCACAGATTGCCTCCCTGGGCTCTGTGCGCTTTGCAGGAAGTTTGCGCCTTGGCCTTGAGGTCTAATTTAAATTTTTTGTTGTGTCTTGCTGTACAACAGAAATAACAATTCTTAATTGTTATTAATTCGCCATTACACAGTACTAAAGCACGCTGGCATTCTAATTAACTTGTAAAATTCAGTCCAGAATACTTAGGCTAATAATTTAATAGGATTCACAAACGCACACCACATACTCAAAAGAAAAAAAAGGTCGCTCCTTCCAGTCCAGTATAATGAAAGGCCATGACTATTTTCTTCCTATTCCTTTTTTAAAAAATACGATAATCTGCCTACTGATATCTGCTTACAAATCCATCACGAAGTTAAACGTTCTACTGCTAATGCAGTTGGCATCAGGAGGAGAAGTGCCATTATCCCCAGCAGACAAGCAAGGAAACAGAGACAGAGGAATAGAAATTAAATCGACAAAGGAAGCATGTGGCAAAGCAAGGACTTTGGACTCCATGTCTCCAGACCAGCATATTAATCACAAAATTAGTGTGTCTTTTTTTTCTTCCTCCCATCTCTCCCCACTAGACTGGAGTAAAAAGCAGTTTTAAGTAGGCACATGCTTTTGATGTTCTGTCTCCAGAGCACTTTAAGTCTTCCATCACTGTTGAAACGCCAACATACAGCACAGTGGCTGGCAGCGGTAGAAGTGACTGGACAGAACCTTTACCTGTTCAGAAACTTTACACACTGTCAGCTTTGCTGACACCAACCAAGACCATTACTGTAGGCCTGGGGAAGAAGCGAGAAAGGAAGGGTGACTGGGGAGACAGACAAGAAGCAGGCTGCTTGGGGAAAGACTTTGACTGCCTTTCTCTGTGATTAGAAATACCACCATCTTTACACCAAGTTCTTTTTCGTTTTCATCTTCTTTTTCGTTTCCAGAAAGCGTGTTTTACAATTTTGCCGTAGTGATATGAAGAGACGTGAATGAGTAACTTCCACCTGTAGTATTTGCACTAGCTTTTGCTTTCTCCCAGAACTTCATGCAACTCCAGATGGTATATGCTTCTGCATGTTGTCATTGACTCCGAGTGCCTGTTAACGCAGTAGCGCCGTGATTGTTTACCTTAGGATGATCAATGGATTTGAACTGTAAGCTGTGTCAGTGTTCTTCGTGTCATATCTTCAAAGCTATGAAGTTAAAGCAACAGCAAAGGAAACTTCAGCCATTTAAGAATCGTTTTTGAACACAGGGTGTTCAAAACAGTAACAAATTATGTAGGTTTCACGTTCTTGCTGAGCATTAATACCTTCACAACTCAATTGTAAAAATAAGTTTTGACTACTATTTGATCTCCATAAAAATCTTTGCTATTTTTAAAAATAACATATAGTTTACTCAGAATACTAACAGACTTATTTTAACAATCATTCTGATGTCATTATAAAAGCAAAGTCAAATTTCTACTTTGTGCATTTCAGACATGTCTGGTATATTTGGCTTCATCTTTTCTTGGAAGATGGAAGGAGATCATTGCAGGAACAGAGATGTAATTTTTATATGTCAATCTCAAAATCCTGCAAAATTGATCACTAAAACTCCATATTTAGCAGCATAAATTTCTGCTTCATGACAAGGTCAGTAATTGGATGGATACACTAATGGCTAAAGAAAAAGCTTATGGCAGCCCCATGAAACAGGTACTTCAAAAAGTAACTTAATGACTTTTGGCAATCATGGTATTATGCTCCAATTTTTATTTAAGCTTGTATGCCACTTGCATATAAGAGAAGAATATGGAAATTTGTCCACAGCAATGTTTATTGTTAGTGACGCTTTAATACAAGTTCAAACCCGCAGGCTTAGTCTACATTGATAGATAAAGCTATAAAAAGAGTTAATCTAATGCACGGTCATTCTTCCTGTTTATCAGGCTATGCTCATTACACTCCACCTATCATAAAAAATAAACCACTCCCTGAGCCACCCCACATTCCTAACCCACCCATCACAAATAGTTTTTCAAAGCCATCACTGTTCAACTGCAGAAGGTAGGGAACAAATCTGCCGGCAAATCCTGCGGACAAACCCATCCTTCTCTACTGCATACGGACCGTATTTTAGCACAAGCATCCCTAGCTATTGCGAGGTCAGTGGTATGTATCACCATTGGTTAGAAAGAAAAAAGAAAAATTATGTCATTGCTCGATAACAGCAATTTGGTGCAACCAGTTAGAATTACCTGTTGCTTATTTTGTATGGTTATTTGGAGTTTTTGCTAAGGCCAGTATTCAGAGGTCCTCCAAAGAGAGGAAGTGTAGCTCAAGAGCCAAGTGGCACAGAAGTCAGTCGAATAGCTTGGGATAACTAGAGGAGAAACAAACAAGTTCCAACCCGAAGTAATTTTAAGTCCGTCATTTTTCTGTTTTAAGCCTTCTGTCTCTGCAATTTCTGTCCTTCACAGAACGTTACAAAACCTATCATTAGCTTTTCTGCATTTTCTGAGAATCCTCCCGCAAGACAAGTATGATATACCCACTTATCCCCCACTGCTCTGCAAATGACTGGTTTAACCAGTTTCCAAGAGAAAGGCTGGTTAGGGCAGGGACAGAGAGCCGCCAGTTTTTATTGCCTCCGGCTGCTTCTCTTTTCTGTCTTCCGGAGGCTGTAGCCCTCTGCCCATGGAGCAGAGCGACCACTCTTCTGTCACCCTGCAAAGGTTGGCAGCTTCCCCTCGATTTCTGCAGCTGCAGGTTTAAGTAAACGGTGTGACTGCTGGCGAGAGGAACATTAGTCTATATAAATATTTAAATGCTAAAAGCCAAAATGATACAATTGGCCTGCTCCTTTGGCAAAAGCAGTGCTGAGCATCAGCAGCTTAACTCTGCAAAGGGGAATAACAATAGTAAAGCAGTACTTGGGTAAAAGTATTTTTCTGGACTTCTGTAATGGTTTCCATGGTCTTTACTCTTGAGATGTTCTGCATGCTGCAAAGGGCAAGAGATCCAAGAACCAATATGTACCTCCACTCCGGAAACAGTCTGAGTGTTCTCAGAACAAGGTTCGATTTTCAAGCCATTAAGTTTCCAGATGAAACAATAAAAAAAACCCCTTAAATCCCATATTCATATAGAGCTGCTCTCCAATGCCTATGCATTTAAAACACTGTCAAAGGCCATTATGAGAGGACTGGGACTGTGCCCATGCCTGAAATAGCACTTCGGTTTTTACACTATTTACCTTACCTCGGATTCTTAAGAAGCCCACAGGCATTCAACTGACAGTAAACAGAATAAATGATTCGCTAATACCAAAAAGGATTTAACTGTTGGAGCAGTAACTGATGCGTGTTTTTCCAACTTTGTTGTCCTATCCTCAGTCTGTGTTATTCAGTCCTGCCTCCGTCCTCAGGATGAGCCAGAGGAACACAGGACAGGAAGGAATCTCTTGAACCTAAGACGCACCTTCTCATCCTTGCAAGACAGTAAGATAAATTTTAGATCAAATTCAGTTTGAAAAGTAGTCGGATTATTATTTCCCTTCCCCTAAGCATATATATGTTTATGTGAAAGCTGTTAAAAAGTTGATTTTAAATATCAGGCTTTCTTTTTTGACTGTTTTATACCCATTTGTCATGTCAACTTCTTTTCGCACATTATGATCCTCTCTCTGACCATGTATTTGTATAAGCGTAGCCTAACAAAAAATGGATGACAAGAAGATAAACACATCGTGCTGTCTCTTAAATCAAACCAACCAAACACCTCTTCATCCACAGAGCATCTAGTTTTTGCACTACAGCTGTGCAGATACAGGAAAATTATCAATGAGGGAAGAGGTAGTCATGTCCAGTTCAAAGTTGAGAGCTATTAGGAAGGAGTGCTGATTTATAAGACAGCTAGTACTTAAAAGTACTAGGTGCAGTCTTTCTAACAAGCACATAAATATCTTCTGCATCCCTCCCCTCCTTCATGGCAGATATTGCCAAATAGTTGGTGACAATCTAGTAGCACATTTGAACTAATTAATTTAAATGAGGATTTTTTTTGAAAACTGTTAAAAATAAAAAAAAACACAAAACCAATCCAAGTTCTTTTCCTCTTCCATTCATCCAGAAGTATCCACCACATCACTGTTACTGTGTTCCAAAGTGAAGACTACTAGACCAGATCCATAAGTCTTCTCTTTACTACTACAGTAAACATCATGTTGACTTTTACCTTGCACCCGAGTAGCATTTTCTCAGGTAAGAACAGGCATTCAGGGACAAGGAAAGGCTTTTACTTTGTTGGATAAAGGTGAATTTTATTGAAGCAATGGCCCCATGAAAAGGCCATCAAAGACACACTTCCAACCAAAACACGTATCTATTCAAACTAGCAATTCTGAAATTACTACAACAAATATATTTTTACTTCTTCATATATTTGGCTTCTCAGCTTGTGTGTAGTAACTGGTATTTGCAAGGCTCCTAAGGGAGATACCTTCACAGTACCAGTAACAGTAGAACTATCAGGTAGTTGAAGAAGTATTGGTGCAGTGCGTGAAGCCAAGGCATAAGCCAAATGAAGCACAAGTGGTGAAGCTGTCTTCAAAGCCACTTAGTACAAACCAAGGAGAGCTTTTAAGTATTCCTCCATAATTCCACGATATATCATAGAATCATAGAATGGTTTGGATTGGAAGGGACCTCAAAGATCATCTAGTTCCAACCCCGTCTATTAACAAACCAAAAGGATGGAGGGCGATAGCCAAAGGAAGACTGAAATTTAGAAAATAATCTAACCATGTATTCTCTCAATTATGCTTTGCAGAAGGAGGGTCACGAAAGAAAAGCAACTCTATTCTCCCATGGATCACTTCTAACACAAGTTCACTTTGGCCATCCTGAACCCCAAATCCAACTGGCCACATCCATGCTACAGCCTGACAAGCTCTGGTCATCTTGTCTTTCATATGGAGCACATTTTGTTTGCACAGATGGGTCTCCCTTCTGGGTAAAGGGAACATGAATGGCACAGAACCCATTTCTGAGGCAGCACAGGTATTTAAAAATGCAGCTACAATGCATACACAGGCCTGTGAACTCAGAATCGCTCCCATTTTTGGTTTTTAACTACTATATACTCTGCATAGTGACAGTAGAGTCTCTTTTTTTTTTTTTTTTCATTTTTTTATTATGTCCTCCTTAGGCTTGGGCTGAAGGCAGTCTGATAGAAGAGTAAAATTTGGTCCTAAGCTTGTAAACTCTTTGGGCAGGAGTTACATTTTCTGGGAAGCGTCCTAACAGAATATAGCACTGTAAAGAAAAACAAATGAACCAGAAAGCAAAGTCAGCACAGTGCTCTTCCAAAAAAGAGCTACACAGTATATCAAGCAGCAGCAGTACTAGTTACAATTTTAAACTGCTTTTTGAAAGCAAATCACAGCTACAATGCTGTACATTACAAATGCAAATATATGACATATAAAAAGTTTTCTATGCAAAATAATCTTGCTTCCAGTCTACATTCTTTTATGCCATTTACTGCAAGCGTGCATTAAACTTTGATATATTTGCCTATAGTTTATTGCCACAAAGGTAAGTTCTGGCAATCTTAGCAACAGAACACAATTTAATAGCAGTTATTAAAATATCTTTACATTAATTAAGATCTTAATCTTCCATCGTAAAAAAAAAAATAGAGTAATGCAAGGTGTCCACTACATTCATAAGTACAATACTTGAGTTTTACTAAAACCAGTAAGCATGCAACTCAGACCTGAAAGAAGTCAAAGCAACTGGTATTTAATACAGCCAGTGATATATGTTACTTGCATACATTTATTCACAGTTTACAATGTTAAATAACCTACAGTTCTGAAATATGTGCATTTTAAAAGGAACTTGTCACAACTCTTCAGATAAAGATAGCTGTGCAGACATCATGCAGAAGAGACTAAAATAGGTCAGCTGTGTACCCTTCCACTCATGTGCTTCCTTTGTTAAAATCACAGCAGGAGAATGACCTGCACTTATTTTTATGCATATTTCAGATCTCTCCTGTCACTCTATTTTGGCATTCTTTTGAGTGATATTAACCAAATACGGCTGTGCATAAGGAGTTAGAATTCAACATGCAAGATCTGGAACAAATCATGAAAGTTGAAGATATGGTAATTGTTTCAAGAGCAAATGCAAGAAAGCCTAAACGTAGCCTCATGTTTGCTATCTACATTTCCAAACTACAGATGGCTAGAAGACTCATCCCCATACTACCATTCATCAGTTCTGTGATCTGAAAATCCACAGAGGATGTTTTCACTGGTAGCACAAACCATAAAGATTCCAGTTAGAATACATATAGGAGGAGAAGAAAAAAAGGTGCTGAAGACTGAAGAAAAAAAAAAAAATCTAAATAAAGCCTGTTGGCTTTGTTGATTGTGTACTGAAATATATACAAGAAGCAAAAAATTAAACTAAAAGCACAGTTACTGAACAGTTTATTCTCATGGTGTGCTGTCTTTCTGTCGTTCTTATGTCGAGATTAATCTCAGTCTTGAATAAAGTTAATATTAAAAGAATGAGCATCATTTCTTAGAGCCTCAGTTGAGATAGATAGGAAAGAAAGAATACTATCTTGTATTGATATGCATACCAGGGAATGATTCACTGTAAAACAGCACAGGGAACATGAAAATCTAAGTGAAAAAGATGGAAAAACTCATTGGAAGGTAAGCAGAGTTTAAAAACATGTGTATGCATCTTAATAACTTAGAAATAAATTAAGATGGTGAAAGGCAGCATGGACTAGAAAGGAGAAAAAGATGACTGAAGCCAAAAAGAGGCATTGTGTTGATAACAGAAAAAGTAATTCTATGGTAGAGATGTGTTTTTCTTGGAAAAAAAACCCTCAAACATTCTGTTGAATAACCTGGAACAGAGATTATCTCATCTGTGCATAAGATTTGTGCAAATGACGTGCAAACACAGAGAAGCGAGAGAAGGATGTAACATCGTCAATCATTAGAACATTTAAAAGATGCATTTGTTGACAAAAGTTCTGTCCTTTTCTCTCTGAAGTTATTGTTAGGAGTCTGACCTACCGACTCAGATTCTTCCTTTAGTGTCTTCAATATGACCAAGTCAGTATGAGTAAGTAGTCTTTTCATCTAAGAATAGGCATCACCACAGTAATGAAACATTTCCTCCTGGTCTTTAACACAAACTTCCAACCTCAGGGTAAAGAGCCTTTTCTCCAAAAGCTTCAGCTCACTTATGACCTCTGATTCTTGGAGTACTATCCCAAGACTTTCATAGATGCCATTAATCTCTACTTCAGTACCATGCCCTAGATGTGCCAAGCATTATATTTCATATAGTTTTAGGTACCCTCTACATTTTGTGGACCGCTGCCTTCATATTTTCAATCCAGCTTTTGAAAAAAAAAAAACAACACAAAAAACCCCAAGACAAAAACTAGTCGAGTCAAAGCACAAAACGCCATTTCTGTTTCTTAGTGATCTTACAGTTTTTAAGATCAGAGATGAGATAACTCAATTTTATATTTCTTCAACGTGCAGAGAACAACACTAACCATACAGATTGGCGAGCTGACAAAAACGTGTAAAGAAACTGTAAACACTTCAAAATGCTTTAAGTCTAAAGTCTATGACTATATTAGATCAAGTTTTTTAATCAATATCAAAAGATCTGTCAGGTTTGTCAAATTCTGTCTCCAAGCAATTTGCAATTAATTTGTCACTTCTCATTATACTTCTGATAATCACCTTTAACATTTACAAGAGGAACAGTTCACTGCTGTCAGAGCATGATATAGAACAACCTTTCAGAGCTACTGAGGCATCTTTCTTAGAAGAGCCTAAAGAGCTGAGAATAACACCCAGATAAAAAACCTGTGGTGCAATGCCACACCGCCAACAGATTTTTCTTCTACATTAAGATTTCTCTTTTTGAAACTGTGGAATGTGTTTAAAGATTCAGCGTTTCCACTGTCTCATCGAAGTCCCGACCAACTGTGGAGGTACGAAGCCCACCCGGAGGGCCGTGAGTTACTCTCTTCTTCACCTGAAGGAGAAAATAAACTTCAAGTATGTTTTTCTGTGTTAAGACATTGCATCAGATGGTTAAATGACCTTGTTTCCCTCCCATCCCCCACCTCTGTCCTTTTTCAAACACTATCCTGGTAAACTTGTTGAAGAAGTAACATTCAATACTCACTCTCAGACTGTCATAGATGTGTTCATGGATTTTTATCATCAAGTCCACTTTACTTTAGGTATTTAAGGATGTTTTGAAGAAGCCATTTGTCACTTTTCTCCATAAAAATCCAGTCAGTATTTTAGAGTGCCAGAACAGTATCAAAATGCCATGGACTTAATTTACATCTCATATTTCTAAACACAAAGCCTACCATGGAATGCAGTACTTGGCCACTTCCCTTACTCGTGATTTTGTTCACAAGTTTTAAGTGCTACATATATACACGCATAGTACTTACTCTTTATATTAATTTTCAAATACAGCATAGGTCAGCTGCTAATGAAGTACAAGAAGCTACAGGTTGTTACTGAGAAGTGACGAACGATACCTCAAGAAGCGTTTTTAAGGGGATAAATGCTCAAACAGAGTATTTGTAGCAGAGCCAGAACATTATTATACAGTCAGTTCTTGGGTTAATTTCTTGCAAAGGCTTAACTCTTTCTTTCCTTCCCTACTCCCTTTATTTATTAAGCAAAAAGCATATTTTGTTGAAGAGATTTTTAAAGGTAATATATTGAAACTAACATTAGATCTGCAGTACTGCCTTGAGAGGACTACTTTAATTATCTTCACAGAACATCTGCCAAAAAAGTAATTCATTTATAGTAACTCAATTTAAGGTCACTTTGACAGAAATCTTTAATTCTACTCAAAACACGAACACATTACATTTTTACAATTTACCACTGTCTTCCTAAAATGTATATATGTTTCAGAAGAAATTATGTTTCACTTTAATTCTAGTTATATTTTGGGATATTTGTTCTGTTTGCTGAAAACTGAACAGTAACTTCCCAACAGAGCAAAATGGCTTTATCGCTAGCTTACTGGCATTATGCTGCTAAGCTTTGTTCTTCCTCAAAGGTCTACATAAAAGAAAGCCCAGAACTTCAGTTGCCTCCGTTTCCACTTTTCCTTCTTTTGCAACCATGTTTTGAACACCACCTACCTTGGGCAATTGCAACTAGCTTCCCCTTCTCTTCAGGGCTGAGCTGCAACATGGTGTCTATCACAGGGAGCAGCCTTTCTTTCTCGCTTCCTGATTTTAGAAATATGAACTGCAACAGAACATTCTTCAAGTATTCTAGATTAGCCACAGACTTTTCTCTCTCTTGATTTCTTTCCAGTCTTCTTATTTCATTCTTAAGAAGCTGCAGACGAATGAAAAAAAAACATGCAATATTGTTTGCTTCATATAATGAGCAATATAACAAAGGTCTTTTGAAAAGCTAAAAGGAAAATTAATGCGGCTTGCTTCAAAAAGAATAATGTGTACATAGCAGCATATTCTGGACAAAAATCCAGTGAAGCTTCAACACGTGATAATGTTGTCCAGAAATAACTTTTTATTGGACAAAAATAACTTTTTTGATAAAATCTATGCAGTTATCAACTATATATGGTGCTAACTATTCAATTTCAGTTATAAAGAGTTGAACAGTTAAATAACATGGATAGAAGACTTAATATCATTATTCAGTAAGAAACATTTTATAAAAGAAGTCTTAGCATGTTGAGAGAATACGTAAACTTCAAAATGTTTTCAGAAAGCTCAGGAAGGTACAATCAAACAAAACCAAACTCTAATAGTACACGTATCTCTAAACATGTATCTTCTTTTAACTTAACACAGTTAAAAGTGCTTACAGGAAGAGAAACCAGACAATGCTTCCCTTGGGATTTACTGGTTTTAGCTAAGTGAAAACAGTTAAAGGCACTTTACTAAACATTGAACTTCCAAACTCTTGAAAGGCTTTTTTTGTAGCAGCTTTTACTCCCCCTCCTGACTAGAAACTGTGAAAAAAAAAAACCCAACCAACCAACAACAAAACAAAAACCTGAAGTCAACTCTGGAAGTGCTAATTAGTCCCATGGAATAAAAGTCCTTTCAAAATTAAGTTCTGCATCACCCAATTTTTATAGACTGGGATTTTCTGAAACAGATTTGGTGTTAACATTTGGTCTAGAACACAAACCATAGAAGTTAGAGCTGTCCCCATGTTTCCTGCACATCTGCTAACCTTTATTTGTTCCATTAGGATTGCATTGGTTGCTTCCGATTCACGAAGTAGTTCATTCAAGTGATCAGCACTCTTTGCTGTTGTGTTTAGTTTCTGAATCAGTTCATCCTTGGTGAGTTCTGTTTGCCACTGAGATGGTTCTGCAATTAATTGGAAAAGTGAGAGAAGGAAAAAGCACTTCCATCTACTTCATGCTAACTTAACATTAGGACTTGATTAATGTGGTTTCTTCAAAACAAAATCCCTGCAAAGTCAGACTGCAAGATTAACAGGCATCATTGTTGCTGCTGTGTGCTTGTTTGTGATCTATTTTTGTCTATATACTAGAAGGGGATTAGCAAATCAGTTCTAAGTACATCAAGATATATGGTTTTAATTTACCCCTTGTTTCCTATCCATAGATGGAGATTTTCAAGTTTTCCACAAAGTGCTCAGTAGACTTTTAAAACATGATCAGCTGCTACCATAGATTTTTCTACGTTTTTTGGGACTCTTAGAACACTGTTCTTCATGCTGGCTTTCATTTTCCTAGAAAAAACTATGAATAAATTCCTGTTCTAATAAGCCACATTAAGACGAACAGACATTGTATTCTTTTGTTAGAGAGAGTTAAATCAACATTTAATTGTCTCTAGTAAAGACTAGTCCAGAATACAAAAAGTCCTGTTAACTATTCACTGACTTGCTCAACCAAGCTTCTTCCTTTAGAAAGTCACAAACATGAAATCTTTAAATCACTAAAACCTGTAGCAATGTTTTATTGTTAGTCTTTACTCAAGGACAAAACTCCCACAGAAATCCAGAGGAGTATATACTCAGTGGGACTTAAGGAGGCTTGTGTGTTGCACCTAAAAGCCTGAAAACTTCCGTAGGCAAGTGCTTCAAAAAGCCACATGTTCTACCTACCAAGTTTTGCTTCTGGGGAGTTTAGAAGTTGTTCCAAGGATGGTACATAGGTGCTAGCTGAAGAGACAGACTCAGTGTCCGTTGTTTCCATGCCTTCTCCCTCTTCCCTAGCTACAGCATGCACATCGAGAACAGGAAGGTCAGTGTTTCGCCGTTCTCTTAAGTTCTTCGTTGCTGGATTTGAAACAGCTGGACCTGAAAGATACTTACTGATGTTTGTCATCAGAATGAAAGTGATAGGGCTACTTCATAGGTGTGACTGTCTCAAACCAGAGAGCAGTACATAAAATAGTCTTCAAAAAGCAGAGGGGAGGAAAAGTGAAGAAAAGAAAGCAAGCCAGATACACATACAACATTTACAATAAAAAACACAGCCTTTCACCTCCAAATGACCATTCCAATCAAAGCCTGTTTCTAAATTCAAACTTGATTGGCAATTTTCATTGCCAATGACTATGAAGCCTTCATGCAACTCTCCCTGAAGACATGTTGTATCTATGACAAGAGTGTCAAATGTTTTCGATGCAAAACAGAATTAGCTTTTCTTTCAATGAGTCCTGTGGGAGGTGTAAATTACTCTGTTTTAATACTGTGAGCAGTCCTGTTGCTTCAGTAACACATGGAAAGAGTAACTTCTTAAACCATTACTGCTGCTTGGCGAATGTACAGCTACATCCTAATTAGTAACTTTACAGATATAAAAATAGCACTTGAGCTTGAACACAGTGAAATCTTCAATTAGAAGAGGGATCGAATAGCAAGTATACCAATAAAAAACATTGTTAAAACAGCTTTCAGGACACTTTTCTTTAGCCTTCCTCCTCATACTGGAGGCAGAGGTTCAGTATGCTCCAAAACCTGAGACAAACTGATAGGAAGAGCATCAAATATTTACAAAGTAATCTCCCTCCATCTGTCTGACAATGCAGGTACTGCAGAAGAGAACACTGATACAGATGCTAGAACAGAACAGTTGCAGTTCGAAGAGACCTACAACGATCACCTTATCAGTCCAACCGCCTGACCACTGCAGGGCTGACCAAAAGGTTAAAGCATATTGTTAAGGGCATTGTCCAAATGCTACTGAAAACTAACAGGCTTGGGCCATCAACCACCTCTCTAGGAAACCTCTTCCAGTGTTTGACCAGCCTCTCAGTAAAGAAATGCTTCCTCATGTCCAGTCTAAATCTCCCCTGAGGCAGCTTTGAACCATTCCCAGGGAGAAGAGGTCAGCATCTCCCTCTCCACTTCCTCTTCTCAGGAAGCTGTAGAAAGCAATGAGGTCACCCCTCAGCCTCCTTCTCTCCTAACTAGACAAACCCAAAGTCCTTAGCTGCTCCTCATAGCACATGCTTTCCAGCCCTTTCACCGGCTTTCTTGCCCTCCTCTGGATGCATTTAAGTACCTTAAGATTCTGAAGGGACAGTAATAAAAAAGAAATGTTCCTTCCTTGGTATCAGTGGATTGATATGGCATGCTGAAGATTATCCAGAAAAAGCTTCTGGTGTATTACAGAACCACACACTATAAGGATGTTTTAGATTCAGACTCAGGTACATAAATTTGTATCTAATCCAAGAAAAACTGGTATTATGACTGAAAGTTACCTCTAGTGCTTGGTTCACTCTTCAGTTGGAAGAGTTGAGCTTCTACTCGAGACAGTTGCTGCTGAAGTGTCTCTACTGTCTTCCTGTGCTCTTCCTGCAGGTTCCTGACTTGATCTCTGAAACTGTTACGGAGAGCTTCGTTCTGGGCTGTCAGCTGACTCAAAGTCTGGGCATGCTCTGTTTTCATGACCATGTTCTCAGATTGTATTGTGCAGAGCCTGAAAACAGTGTACATAGACTCAAACCGTAAGAAACAAACAGCAAAACACTGTCATTTTTACATTTCAAAATTTTTAGTTTACAGTAGTTTTCAGTTTTCATGGGTATGACTATCTTAGAATGACTTTGCAACTTTTAAATTTCTCTTTTGACAGGGAAAATCTAAGACTGAGAAAGTTACACTTATTATCTATCATACGAATGCACTGTGCTATATAAACACTTCATTCCTATTTCAGAACACAAAATTCAGACATCTTTGGGGAAAAAACGAAAGTATAAGAGACACTGTGGTCTTATACATTCTTAAATTCTAAAACTGCAGCATGATTGTTTATAGGGTCATATAGTGCATGTCACTTACCTTATGCTCCACTTCCTTTAATGTTTATTTACCAAACACTTATGCAGGACTTCTGAAAACCTAAGTTTCTAAGAATGTAAGTTTAATTTTTTTTTTAAGCTTCAACTTTCAGTTCAAAAGAGGGTAGAAGAGTGTAGCTGTTAGCAAGAAAAATGTCAGTTACACACCAATTGTACTTGGTTTGGAGGTACTCCAGAAGCAAGACAAAACTGTCACAAGCAATTAAACAAGTGCATGTTTGGAAAGACTAAGCTTAAGACTTGCCCTTATAAGCATACGAACTTAAATACAGCCAGAGCAGCAAAGAGCTAGTCTCTGTGGGTACAAAGGGAACCTACTGTGATATGGGTTGTTTCCAGAAACAGGATATAATTTAGTTTATTACAATGAATCATCATGTAGCTATCAGGAACAGATAAACCAGTACAAAGATGGAGCCAAGAAGTCAACAGTTCCTAATACTAAGCTGTAATTTCTAATGAATATTTCATGTAGACTTCTTGGTACCCTAAATAGAAATTAAAAGACAAGGAAAGACTCTTTTTGAAGAGCTCAAGTATTAGATACTCATGTGATTTTTCAAGAAGTGATACAGATTAAATGGATTCCTTTCATTTTGAAAGAAATAGCAGATTAAGACTTTGGCAAGCATAGACTTAAAAAACAGTACTCTCTGTAAGAAAAGCAGTGGAGAGAGGACTGCATATTTTGTCAGTGAAATTGTTTGCTCTGCATTTAACTATCTTATTTTTCTATATAGGAAACATTTATAAAATTTAGTTGAGCAGCCCAACACAAACGTAATGCTCAGCATTGCACTTGAAAATAGTTAATGTGCTGAAAAAATGTTACTTTTTGAATCTGAGAGTTAACAAGTAGAAAGCTTGCAGAAATCTCAAATTCCCTGATCAGCTACTACTTCATTTTCATTGCTGAAACTTCTGAACACTTACGAAAAATAGCAAACAATTCTTCTGAAAATCCTTTTAACTTTCTCAACAGTTATGCCCTTTCTTTGGAAAGTACTGTTATAGGCCAATACACGCCCAGCCCTTCGAGTTCACACAAAATAAAATATCTGTATCTATTCATCAGCAGAACATACTTTTCACGGAGTTCTGCCTCTTTTGCAACAGTCTCTTGCAGCATCTTATTGTGTCTTTCCAGCAGGGTGTCGTGTTCAGACTGCAATGCCTGGAGTTCAGATGCATTTGTCTGTGAATTATGCTGAGCATCTTGCAGCTTAACTTTAAGTTGATCTATCACCATTTCCAACTGCTCTCTACAAGGGGCAAAAAAGAAATAAACAAGATGCATTTAAAAATAATTCTATTATTTCAGAACCTATATTATATCCACAACATTTTGGACAGCTGATCCAAATTCTTATTTACTAAAAATAGTCTTAGAATGTGACTGTGGCAGAAACAATTAGGAAAGTACTGATCATATTTCAATACAGGTACAAATAAGTTTATCACATCCCATCTGAACTGCTGGAAATTTAACTATTGGGGTAGAAAGTGCGATTGCTACCACATTCTACTTCAAGTTGGTTTGGAGGAACAAGACAGAAGGACAAAAAGTATGTGGGATGCAAATAGGAAAAAAAATTTCTTCTTAAAAAAGTAGTGGAGGTTTTTTTGTTTGTTCAGGAAACGCACATGAGTTCAATGAGACTAAGTACAGGAGACAAATGGCTTGAGCAGATTTTGAGCAAAGAACCAGAAAGCAGCATCAATCCGTAAAACCAGATAAACTTTGTTGGTCAGAAATAAATCAAAATCAGATACATCAGGAGGAAAAACTCTTAAGTCACACACATTATCTTTTTATGCTTTCTGTATCTATATATGCAGACATTTCTAGTATCTCATGAGTTGTGTATCTCATGAACCCTTAGAGCTGACATTCGTAAATAATTCCTTTGAAAACTATTTGTAATCTGTTTATTGCTTGATTACTTGTCCACTTTGTTTCCCCCTCTTTCACAAAACCCTAAAAATACCACAAAACCTGCAAAAAGGAGAGAAAGAAATGCAGTTCACTTGCTTCAAAGAAAAGAAGGGGTAGATATATTTAAAAACCCCAAACCAACCATAAACCCAAAGTCCTCTAACACAGCACAAGTCTCCCTCTGGTGGATTCTCAGCAGCAATTGCAGGTATTGTTTCAAGATCTATGTCAGAAATTACTTTTGACATCTGACACATAAATGCACAGTCTGTCATCAAAGACAGCTATCACTAACTTATAAAAGTAACTTACAGAAACTGATCGGCTTTTGCAGTGGGTTCAGACACTTTCTGAACCAAACCTGAGTTTACCTGGCTTACGACTACGATTGAACAATTTTCAGGGAACTTTTGGCAGCGTAACTCTCCCCGGTCCCCCAAGTGTTTCTAAGGTTGCCCAGAGAAGTTGTGGATGCCCCATCCCCAGAAGTGTTCAACAAGGCCAGAATGGATAAAGCTTAGAGCAACCTGATCTAGTGGAAGGTGTCCCTGCCCATGGCAGGGTGGCTGGAACTAGATGATCTTTAAGGTCTCTCCCAACTCAAACCATTCTGTGATTCCTTAAGTATTTCATAAATTTGCTGAACTGATGCCTGAGATTGCAGCCAGAGCTTTACTTACACTAAACCGTTCCTTCCTGAAAAAGTTCAAAGTGAGCTCAGCTGAACAGTACCAAATTGCTCTTCCCTTCTTCATTGGAAACAGCGTTTTGCTGCAATGGTTTGTGTCAGAGAAAGTGACATGTCAAGTCTACACAGAAGATGCTGGCTAATTTCTGCTCTTGAGAATCTTCCTAACACCTTACCTCTCCCTCTGACCGTAACAACAGGTAATCTACACAAAAATAAATGCTAAAAAAAAAAAAAGAAACCAAGGAATTAGAAGCTAACATAGTATCATCATGGTACAAATTGATGATCTGTTCAGATAGGCAGAGCCACAGTTAGATTATTTCTAAGACTTTGTGAAGTAGTTTGTTTGGTTTTCATTTTTTGATTTTTTTACAAACCAAAGTAACCAGGGAACAAATTGCCTCCCTTCTGGTATTTTCCTTATTCAAATAAAGACTTAAAGAGTGGAACTCACTTATTGGTCAGAAATTCACAAAGGCAAGCACAGTAACTCGAATATCAGTGTTTTTCTGTATGCATATAAAAATTTTAGTTTTACCTTTCTTGTTTGGCTCCTTCAGATTCTGTCTGAGAAGCAGATTTATTCTTCTGCTGTTTTAGAACATTATGAACACGGACTTTGTAGCTCTCGAATTCAGATGTAACAGATGCTTGTTCAGCCTATCACATAGAAAACAAACTCTTAATAAGTTATGCTACTGACCATTGCTCCCTTATTTCTCTGAAGAGAAATGCATCATACGTTTACAAAAAAAAAAATTTAGGAACCATCTGTTGCATTTTCTTCTTTTAAGTGGATAATTAAAATTGTGACTATCATGACAGATCATGTTTCTTTAGAATTTAACTGAATATCTTAAAGTGTGAAGCTTAAAAAATAGAGATACTGATTTTCAACATTCAAGTATTAAAGAAAAGAAAGAATACTTACAAATTCAAAAACTGCATTCAACAGAAATTCACAAGCAAGGGATTCTATCAAACAGCTTTAAATCAAGGCAAAAGTGAAGGAAAAAAAAGGGAAATTTTGTTTTCCTTTTATACTACCCTGGTGACAAAAATCTAATATGCCTTAAAGTTATGCATAATTTTGAGGAGTTAAGCCAGTCTTGCAATAGTATCACACAGCATAAGATATAATATTCTAGTTGATTGTAAGGGTGTTTGATCTGTCTTGTCTTCTAAATTCAGCTGATACATGAGCTTCTCTTGACATAGAAAATTATCCAACAACATAGCTCCATCCTTGACTGTACACTATATAGCAGGAATTGTTCCCATTCTTCAAGTACTCATGCTTTCCTAAGAAAACTCAGATGCAGGTTTTCATTCTTGGATCTCAGGAGAAGCTCATGGATTCATTAGTCATCCTTGAGATGACTCAGATGCTCTCATCTCCAAGAGGAAGATTTTTGAAAGTTTTTCTTCAGCTGAACTGGTGACTGAAAATCCACAGTGCTGCCCTGTAAGATTTGTGGGCATTTCCTTAAATTAATCCTTCTCTTTTCAAAGGAAGGATTGTCTCTTGTCAAATTATGTGAGCTATCCTTTTCTTCCAGTCAAATTATGTGAGCTAGAATATTCCTAAGTCCTCAGGTGTAAGGCTTTAAATGTCAGCATGACTTTTGTCTTCTAACCTACTATCTGCTTTAGTGTCCACCTTTCCCTTGGGCAGAATTTTCCTTTATTAATAACCTTGTAATAATATCTAGTTTCTAGATGTGGCGCACCTAAAGAGGAAGGCTGATCTTCCAACAGCTTCAAGCCATACCATCGTGGAAGATCTACACTCTGCTTGGTTTCACAACGTCAAGGAGCAAGCCACCACAGACAGGTGCCATAAGCCTCCAGTTAAAAAGAATGCGTTTATAAAACCAGCACAACTCAGGCAAGCCTCCTATAGCAGCAACCATAAAGTTTGTCTCTTTCTTTTCACCTTTTTAAAAGGCAGAAGTGTGTTTGAGAGGCTGTGTTCAACTGCCACTTATCTGCAGGATGCAAACCTATCATACAAAAGGGGCTACAGTGTGGTGCAGTAATCTCCACAAAGATAGTTTGAACACAACAGTCCTACTATGTTCTGGATCTGTCTGTCTCCAATGCAAACACTAAATCCCAGGAACATCTAACACAGTGTCATATAGACAAAACCTGAGAAATGATGAACACCTCAGCAATAGTGTCAGTTTCACATATAGTTCAGCTACTAATTAGGAAGCTGTTCATGTAGAAGCATATTAAAAGGTGCTTGCAAATATATTTTTCACAGGCTTTTTTTTTTTTAAAAGTGGTATCTGTGTTAACTGTTTTTATATGGAGCAAATTACATTTCTTTTCTGTTTGTTCTTCCCTCCTTTTCTTTAAAGACTTCTCTTTTTCCCCCTCAGTGTATACTTGCCCATCATCCTAAATGAACTCCTCACTAATATCAGAAAGTTTTCCTTACTGGAAATGTAAGAGTGCAATCCAGATGTTCCACCAGAAGTGATGCATGACAACCAGGACAGAGTCTGGCTTGTCCTCTATACCACTCAAATACATGAAGCACTGGGATAATTCCCAATTCCCGAGATACAAAAAGATAAGAGTGAAAGATCCACAAAACGTTTTTAGAGACGCAGACAGAGTGCAGCAAATCTCCCTTCTGAAGTCTCTAACATTACATCTTCCACTAGAGTACCTGGGCTGCTCTGCATTCCTCTTGCAATGTTGCAATTTTTTGCTGGTAAGCACTCAACGTACGCTGGTGTTGCTCTGAAGAAGTTCGCAGGTGTTCCTGAGCTTTATGCTTTTCTGATGTTAGCACAGCCACTTGAATCTGAAAAAGTCAGTTGAAAACTTCACTATGACAACATTTTTTCTTCCCTCTCCAAGGAGATGTGTTACAGAGCACATACAATGTTACTGTAGTAATTCCTGCACAGAACTGGTGAATATAAAATTAAAATCAAATAAAAATAGAATAAAAATAGACATGGGTTACAACGTACTGAATTAAAAAAAATACGTTTTTAAAGAGAGATTTGAAGAGAAAATTACTGTGGTGAGGTGTCAGCATTTAAGAAAGCCAACTCCTCTCCCTTTCCTTCCCTGCTACCTTTCATTACATTCAATTCCTATTCAGTCCAACCAACAGAATTTATACAGATGGACAACACTTGAGATTTCTGATGATGATGTTGCATTCTTTTGTTTTTAAACTGAGCAACTTCTTTTTTTGGAGAAATTATTCTAAAACAAGTCCCAGTTACAAGCTTCAAGCTACATTGTCCTCTCTTTTTGTGGAATGGGAAAGAGGAGCAAAAAAGAGTAAAGCTGTTTAAACATCATCACAAGGGAAACGTTTGGGGAAAGCAGCAGACAAAACTCAAGAAAAAGAACATGTACCCAAGTAATAAAAATAACACCTTTTAATTTTTCAGCCTATACTCTATCTGCTCAGTGCAAATCATAGCCTTATTACTTAAATAAGAAATCTTATACTAACAAAGAAGTGAATTTTCTTGCCTTATAGGCTTCCACTTGTTGTTGACTGGCTTCCAGTTCCCCCTTTAATGATGCCTGCAACATTAGGAGATCATTTTCCTGCATGAGAAAATTATCTGGTTATTAAAGAACCCCAAACCTCAGTAACTTAAGAGTTCAGCTATCAGCTGATCTGCTTTTTAAAAGTCAGGTTAAAAATGGAATATACAGTCATTGACACCTGGACTTACAGCTTGTTTTGAATCAGCCAGTTCTTTTTTGGTTTTCACCAGGAGTTGTTTTATCTTGGCATTTCTTTCCTCATCCTGTTGCATAGTTGACTGAAGTGACTCTAATGCAGAAAATAGAAGTTATATGCAAAGGAAACTTCCCCTCCTATATTTTCTTAAAAGTATTGGAAAATACTTAAGCAAATTCTGACAGACTTCTTAAGAGCTGCAAACAAGTAGCTTATAATAAGTTTACTATCTGATTTCCAAGTATCACAAAGATCTTCTAATAAATGAAATTGTTTTAAGACTCACAGTTAAAGATAAGAAGAAATTAAATTTTTAACCACATGCTAACTAATAAAGTTTTACGTGTGGTATGTCAGCATGAAAAACCCTGTCAGTTGCTGACTTTCAGAACTTACGTTTAACCTAATCAGGTAAGAAACACATTTTATCAGGCAGGTAATTTGACTTATTTGCTGAATACAAGATCAAGGGAGTAAAATCTCCTTTATGGAAGAGTAATTTTGATTACACAACTGTTTAGTATTCCCTGCAAACCTTACTCTCACTCGTTGACTTGAGTTGTTAGTGAATTCTATTTTTTACCATTACTAGCTATACATAGAGACTCTTGCTGTTTATAGTTTACTCACTTATTTCTTCTTGTAGGGTCTCTTGCTTCTGTTTCTGAATCCCTGTCTCTTGCTCAAGATCTTCTATTCTGCTGTCTTTATCAGTAATCTTCTGATTAAGTTCTTTTACTAGCCTCTCATAATCAGCTATTTCCATATCCATCAGTGTACTCTTCTGAGCATCCTGCAAGTTACACACAATGAAGTTACAGCTTACAATCTACCTTGGCTGCTAATATTTATTTTTTTTTTAATCAAATTAAAAAACTATATTACCCATGTAACAAAAACTTTATAACTAGCCATACCCACAAGCAACATCCATTCATCAGGCTTCCATATCCTCAGTGAATAATCTGTTTCCAAATTGAAACCAGAAGCTTTGAAAGACTGGTTTGATAGTTTTAACAGTTTTACCAGTAGGTATTTTGCAGATATCAGTTTCTATCATCTTCAGTCCTTACAACAAGGGCAGCTTCTGAACAGCACACCATACAAGTACTCCAGACATCTGAATTCTATTCCTGTTTCTACTCATGACAGGTCACATAACCCAAGCTCAAACAAACAATTTTTTAAAAAAAAAAACAAATGCAAAAGTACACATCAGCTCTCCAAACACAAAACCAGGGCTAAAACCACTTGCGTTTCCCCTTTTACAAGTCTTGGGCTTTAAAATCCTCGAAACTGAAAGGAGATATTCAACATAGCAAGATGGGCCAAAATAAATCTTTGCTAGTCCATTAAGCACTAACATGAACAGCAACTCTACCTTTCTGGCCAGCTCTAGTTCTTGCATCGTTTTCTGCAGATGTTTCTTTTCCTTCTGAAGTTGCACCTGAAGCTCCTCCATTTCTCTGAGAGCACCACTATGTTCCTGAAATTTAAATACTTCTCAATTATGCAGCCCAATTTCAAAATCGATGTCAGCATCTGTTTACACTTACACACACACACTTGAGTTGTACAAACATAGGATTTTTTTTTTTTTTTAATGTTAGGAAGTCACTGGGAACCAAAGAAAAACCCAGAAGATTATGAAGTGTTTTCACATTCTATAACAATCCCCAATCTATGCTGACAGTCTTGCAAAGTTCTTTCAATGAACAGACCAAGCCCTCTGAGTCAAGTAACAAGAAGAGAAAGCATGGAACTTGTTCTATAAAAACAAACTTGACAAAGGTCTAATAGAAGTCACATCCAGTGAAAGTAATGCTTCAGCCCATTCACTATCTCTACAGAGTATTACCTTTGTTTTCTGTTCTTTTAGAAGCTTTTCAGCTTCTAGTTCTTTGTCAGCCTTTGCCTTGGCTTTTTGTATCTCCAGTATCTGAGCTTCCAGCAGCCTAGTATTACACTGTAGTGTTTCAACACGAGCCAGGAGGTCTTCATTAGCAGAGTGCAACTGATCATGCTGAAACAATCACAGTGGAAAGACAAAGACGTAAACTGAATTCGCATGCAACTTTGACAGATGAGATACTGTTTATACTTAAAAAACAAACACCGATTTCTATCCAGCTCCCTTACAAACAGTACTCCTACAGATGAGTCTTGACCATCTTAATTGTTTAAAACTAGATTAAGAAATAGACCAAATTAAAGTCACTAGCACAATTTGATTATTTTGTCCAGAGTTCATTTGCCTGGCTTTCTGTAAGATGGCTAGAACTACAAGAAACCTGAAAAAAAAATTCTGCAAGAATCACCTTCCTCTCACAATAATACATGACATTCAGGTACTTAGTGCCCCACTTCAAATACAGCTGCTGTATTTATAAAAAAATGATCATACTATTAATTCCCAGAAAAGATTTAACTGCAGCACCACCAAGCCTTCAGTAAGACTCATATGAGTACACAGTAAGAACTCCTCCTCTATCAGGGCTATTTTTACAATGATTTTAACAGATTTAATTTTGACATCTATGTCTTATCTCGGTCTGTATTATGCAGATTAAAAATGAAGTACAAGTGAAAGTAGTTGTCAATTACCTAAACAGTGGTTTTATTTACAAAATACTTCATAAAAAAACTTGAAGAATTCAATGTTTGCATAGCCAGCAGAATATATGCTACTATTTGTCATTTCTTCCTACGTTATTCACTGCTAAACTTCTGTTTATAAGGAAATGGTGGCCTAGGTGGATCCTCAGTTTAATTATGTGCGGGGCCTGGGAGTTTAAATCCCAAACCCATTGCAGTTGCTTTGCAAAAATGTGTCTTACAGCTGCTTAATTACCATCTTACACTCTTCTGAATGTCACTATAGTATTCTACATTTCATTCTAGAGTCTCATCTTTGCGAAAGATGCAAAAAACCATAATTGATTTAGTATGTTTAAATACTCTGTTGATTAAATAACAAAACCACATTTTGTCTAAGAAACAGAAGAAAAAAATATGTAATAGTTAAAGGTTACTGTACTTCATGTGAAGTGTAGGTGTGGAATCAGAGAAACAGTGCAAGTTTGATACTTTGGTTTTTGTATCTGACACACACAGCAGAGCTGTACATCCAAATCAAGCCAGAGGTGATCATCTGCTCTCTTCTGTGAGTTGGCCTGGGATAAATTAAATCCTCTCTATCAAAAAAGCCAGACATTCTAGATATATTTACCTTTGTCACAGGCCAGAGAAGACATAAGATGTTGGAAAGAAAACCACCACCGCAAA
Organism: Tauraco erythrolophus; assembly: GCF_009769465.1. Taxonomy (NCBI): domain Eukaryota; kingdom Metazoa; phylum Chordata; class Aves; order Musophagiformes; family Musophagidae; genus Tauraco; species Tauraco erythrolophus. Next base: position 66,800,477 of record NC_141465.1, on the reverse strand, counting down.
CCTGAATTTCAAGTCACTATCCAAAATGCACTTAAAGAAACCCTATATAGTAACAATCTCAAATAAAACTTACATTCGATAGGTAAAATATTTTTTACTGTCATCATCAAAAGATTAGACACACATACAGAACTGACCTGCTGTGATGACACCTGTAGCTGCCTTATGAGGTCATCTATCTGACGTTCAAGATTATTTGCTCTCCCTTTTTCAGAATCCAGCTCTTCTCCTTGTTTATCGTATTCCATCAAAAGATTCTTAACACATACAAACACAAACTCATCATTTTTTACAATATACATTACATAAGCACATTCTATACTTCAGACACTTACTTAGCTTCCTAATATTTCAGCCTATGAGTTGTCTCACTGCGACGTCAGAAATATCAGAATGAAATTAACGCTATCATTCCATTACAGGCTCTGGGAGAAACCCTTTTCAGTTCACGAAATTCTAGATTAATTCATGTTGGAGGAGACCTCAGGAGGTCTACATTCAACCTCCTTCTTAAAGCAAGGTCAGCAGTGAGATCAGACCAGGTTGCTCAGAGCTCTGTCCAGTCAGGTCTTTCCAAGGACCTGCGTTCAAGGATGAAGATGACACTACACCTCCGGGAAACGTGTTCCAGAGCTCAACCATCCTCAAGGGAAAAAAATATTTATCCATGTATCCAGTTGGAATCTCTCATTTCAATTTAGGACTACGGTCTCTCATCTTGCACCGCCGTTATTAACCTGACTCTAGGTCCTTGATAATATCTTTGTAGGTACTGGGAGGCTGCTATTAGGTCTCTTTGAAGTCTCCTTCAGGCTGAGCAGTTTCTCAGCCTTGTACATCACTTACTTCAGTCCCTTGACCATCCTGGTCACCATTCACTGAAGTCACTTCAGGTTATCAGCGCTTTTCCTGTATTTCAGGGGAGGAAGAGGGACAAGACTGGTTGCAATACTCTCAATGATGTCATAGGATCATTTAGGTTGGAAAAGATCCTTAAGATCATTGAGTCCAGCCATTAACACTGCTAAGTCCACCACTGAGCCATGTCCCTAAGCACCATGTCTACATATCTTTTAAATACCTCCAGGGATGGTGACTAATCACTTCCCTGGGCAGCCTGTTCCAATGCCTGACAACACTTTTGGTGAAAAATTTTTTTCAGATACCCAATCTAAACCTTTCCTGGAAAAAATTGAGGCCATTTCCTCTTGTCTCATCACTTGTTACTTGGGAAAAAGACACCCACTGACACGCACCTCACTACAACTTCCTTCCAGGTAGTTGTAGAGAGCAGCACGTTCTCCCTTCAGCCTCCTTTTCTCCAGACTAAACAACCCCAGTTCCCTCATCTGCTCCTCATAAGACTTGTGCTCTCACCTTCATGTCTCATGAGTGCTCACCAAAGAGAGATAACGGCTGGGCAGAGAATGGATTGAGATTGAGAGCAGCCCGGAGGAGGACTTGGGCATGCTGGTTGATAAGAAGCTCAACATGAGCTGGCAATGTGCACTTGCAGCCCAGAAAGCCAACTTTCATGCCAACTTTTGATGGACTGCATCAAAAGAAGCGTAGCCAGCAGGTTGGGGAGCTGCTTCTGCCCCTCTACTCTGATCTTGTGAGACTCCGCCCCAAGTACCGCATTCATCTCTGGAGACCCCAGCACAAGAAGGACATGGAGCTGTTGGAGCGGGTCCAGAGGAGGGCCACAAAGATGATCTGAGCTGGAGCACCACTCCTCTGAAGACAGGCTGAGAGAGCTGGGGTTGTTCAGCCTGGAGAAGAGAAGGCTCCAGGGAGACCTTCTAGCAGCCTTCCAGTACCTGAATAGGGCCTGTAAGAAAGCTGGAAAGGAGCTTTTTGCAAGGGCACATAGTGATCAGACAAGGGGCAGTGGCTTTAAACTGAAAGGGGGCAGATTTCTATTAGATCTAAGGAAGAAACTCTTCCCTCTGAGGGTGGTGAAGCACTAGCACGGGTTGCCCAGAGAAGCTGTGGATGCCCCATCTCTGGACATGTTCAAGGCCACGTTGGATGAGGCTTTGAGCAACCTGGTGTAGTGGAAGGTGTCCCTGCCTGTGGCAGGATGATTGGAACTAGATGATCTTTAAGGTCTCTCCCAACCCAAACCATTCTATGAATGACTTCCCTTGACCCACTAGCTGTACTCCTGTTCTTGCAGCCCACGATGCTGCTGGCCATTTTCAGTACCGGAACACAGTTTTCTCATTCTCAGTGCAATGTCTACCAAAATACTGAAATTCTTTTCAGCAGCCACAGTCCTCAGCTTGTATCAAGGAGGTCCTCTCTCTCACGAAGCACTTTGCATCTGTCTTTGTTGAACTTCAAAAGGTTTCTGTCAGTCCATCCTCGCACCTGTCTAGGTCTCTCTGAATGGATGCTCTGCCCTCAAGTCAGATTATTCCTAATTGGGAACAATCTGAAAACTTCATGAATCTGTACTTTGTCACCTTTCCCAGATCATTGTTAAACAGGACAGGTCCCAGCATGGACCCCTTTGGTACCCCATTTCTTACTGGCATCTAGTACAAGCCATTAATTGCTACACTCTGAGCCAAACCATGCAACTATTTTTTTATTATATTTTTTTTAAGCACCCATTCAGTTGTTTACCAATTTAGACCATAATGTCCTAGCATAGGTATAAGAGCACTGTGAGAGAGCATTAAAAGCCTTCCTAAAGTGAAGATAAGTGACGTCCTCTCATCCACAACCCCAACTGTTTTATCATGGCAGGCAATCAGATTAATCAGACACAATTTGCTCTTGGTGAATCAATGCTGTCTGGGGACAGTCACCTACTTCTGCTTCAGAGATATGTTCCAAGAGGATGCAGTCACAGGGAATTGTTAGCTTATGTCTTTATTGTGTAAGGACTTTCTAACTGATCTCAAATTTGACGTACTTTGAAGAATTCATAAGGATTTATGTTTTGCATCAGCAACACATTGTTTGATGCACACGATGCTGGATTTAAAAGGTTTAAAAATATCATCCAGTAGAAAGGAAGTGCCTTATTTTCTTCTGCCAGCAGCCACACAGTTCCGTTACTAGAAACTTAAGTTTCTTGATTTGGGTACTCAGCTGCTTGGACACAATTTCTTTTGCCAAACATAACTGTGCAAGTAAATAGCAATATATATGCAGGCTAGGCTTCAAAAGCAAAACATTTTCTGACAGTTAACTGTCAGTTACTTTTGTAAATACAGTACTATTCTTACCTTATAGCTTTCAGCTCCTTGAATGACGTCTTTCATTGAAGCAGACAACTGATCTTTTTCTGATCGAACCAACTCTAATTCTTCCCTCAGAGTCTGCATCTTATTACAAGAAAGTGTGTGTCATTAAAACCGAACTCCACATGCAGAATGTTTTTCACATTAAGAAGCAGTCAGGGTACCTCTTTTCGGCTGGCATCCAATTCTTTCTTTGCTTTCACAGCAACAACCTTCATTTTATTTAGCTTCTCTCCTTTTTCTGCAGATTCTTTTTCCAGCCTCTCTAAAATAAATAAAAAAGAAAATGAAAATATACACCTCTCCTCTCCCCCAAGAAATGAATGAAATTTAATTAGGACACAAATACCAGCATGACTGAGAAACAAAACACAAAGCAAGGGAAGATATTTAAATGTTTCATTCAGTTAAGCATTTAAATTTAATTTGAAGCTAAAACATCCAGCCACACAGACAGCTTAGGGACAATCTTTCCCTGTTTCAGAGACTTCCATCACCGTTAGCATTAAAAGCCACAATCTTGTCTACTTCCACATACAGTTGTAACAACTCAGAATCTTATTTCTAATACGTTGGGCTAACTGCGATGAGGCAACAGTAGTTTTGGCAAAGTGTTGCTTTTCTCTCCTCTTGGCAGCCTTAGGCATTCTTATTGACACAATTATTTCCCATATTTAAAAAATAAAGATGCAATCCACTACACTGTTTATAGCCAAATGTACACACAAAGAAAAAATCTTAAGAAATACCAAATAATAATTGACTTAAGATTGCCAACAATATTTAAAATCCTTAATGGAATGAATACTGTGGAAAGTTGCATTGATACCTACTTCCCTACATTCCCTGGCTTGTAGGAAAGACAGGACAATTATGTAGAAAAAGAAAAACTAAATCCAAAACCCCCAAACTGTTTACATAAGAGACAACAGTGAGAAAGATACCAATTTTTTCTTGAAGCTCTGCTACTGAAGACTGTTCATCAGTTTTCTCAGTCAATGTCTCCATTAAATTCTGTATTATAAACAAAGATATAAGAAGTATTACAAAAATTTCTGTGTGACCATCTGTTTCGCCCCTAACAAGCCACCAGAAGTGTGTCTACATTCTTACTACCAAGAAAGTCTTTATGTGCAATCTCATGTCAGCTTGTGAACTGAAAAAGCATACTTATGTTGAAAGGAAAACACTCCAACCTTTTAACAGCTGCTTTCCATCCTGTCCGAGGACAAAAAAATGGGAGACCATTAATTCTGCAGCTGTCAGTTTTACATAACCATCAATTCCCAGGACCTGAAGTTAGGAGCAGCTAATGCAGATCAAGCAGGAGTTTTGTTTGAGATTGAGCCATAGAAAGTTAGAGGTGAAAGATTACGAGGTCAGTTAGTCCTCTAGCTAAATCATCACTTTGAGGGCTATAGATAGGAAGAGAGGTTCAAGTACAAGCCACTTTCATCAAAATAGCATTATGATTGGTTTTGTTTGGTTGTTTTTTTCCTGAGCAGAGGAAGAGGATTCTGAGGTGCTAGAAAACTCAGAAACAATTGCTTTCTAGAAGGGAAACTCACTCTGAGGCCAAGGAAAAAAAAAAAAAAAAGAAAAAAAAAGAATTGAAAGTATTTTTTGAACCTTAATTCTGAAGACTTTAGAGGTTTAGTCTGTATACTTCAATAACAAAATATAACCTTTAGAGAACTCAGTTCGTCTTTCACATTTCTAAGTTCAGTTTCCTTTTGTTCCAGAATGAAATTTAAGTCGTCTTGTTTTTCTGATCCTTTTTTCCGTTCTTGTATTTGACTTTCATAAAAAGCAAGTTTTTGAGTGATCTCTTCAACACTAGCTAACAGATCTTGATTTTCAATCCTCGTTTTTTCACTGGCATTCTTCAGCTCCTGGATATCATGTTGAAGTGCTCCTTTTTCTGACAACACTCCTTCCAATTCTTCTCTCAAGAGATCCTTTTCTTTTTCAAAATCCTGAATCAGGGATCTATGTTCCGTATATTGAGCTGCATTTTCTTCCTCTAGTCTCTCAACTTCCTGCTGCAAATGAAGAACCTTCTCCTCGTTCTGTAGAGCAAGGCACTGCTCTTCTTTCATTTTTGCCAAGCATTCATTTGCAATTTCTAACAATTTAAGAGAATCATATTCCTCAGTAGAATCTGAAACGCTGGATCCCACTTGCTCAAGTAAGCGGTACAGCTGAGTCCTTACAAGGGATCCGTGCGCTTTCTCACTTTCAAGTAATGTTGATATATGGTCTTTTTCTGCAGTCATTGTTTGCAGCTCCTTTTCCAAGTTTTCAGACTGTTCTTTCAACACTAACCAACCATCTTTTTCAGATGTAATCTTTTTCAGCTCTTCACTTAATTCGCCTTTTTCCTGAATGATTTTCTTATTTTCCTCATGAAGAGTACAAACTTCACATGAAAGATTCTCTCTTTCTCGCAACAGAGATTCAATCTGGTTTTCTAGTTGCTCTAGCATTTGAGCATTTTCACTCTTCCTAGTTAAAGCTTCGTTCAGTCTCTCTCTTAATTCCTCCACCTTTTTGTTCAGGTCACTATTGTACTGGTTAGCAGCATCTACTTCTTGCTGAAGTTGCTGAATTTTCCCTTGTTCTTGATTGCACCTTTCCTGAAGCGCTTCTCTCTCTTCACCCAAGCATTTTACTTCATTTAAAATATCTTTGTTTTGATCAGTAAGTGTAACGATCTTCTCTTCCAGTTCTTTTACAGCAGTCTCTTTTTGGTTGACAGAGCTTGTTATTGTGTTATTCTCCTCCTGAAGACTAACAATTCTACATTTAAGTTCTTCTGTCTCTAGCTGATTAGATGACAACTTTTCTATTTCTTCCTGGAGGCGATTCACAGTTTCAAGCAGAACATCCTTTTCATTGAAAGCAGCCCGGAGTTTCTGTTGCAGTTCACTGACATCAGAAGCTTGCTGTTGTCTCATTGATTCAAACTCCTGGCTGATTTTTCCAGCAGATTCCCCTAGCTCAGTCTGTAGAGTTTCCATGGTTTCTCTCAGGCTGTTGTAATTGGAAACTGCTTCTTCCTTCTCCTGAGTTAGCTTTTCAAGTTGTTCTCTAAGTTCCTGCATTTCAAAAACTAATGCTATCTTTTCTTTTTCAGAATCAGATAAGAGAGTATCATTTAGTTCAGAAATTTCTCTCTTATGTTGCTCTTTCAGAGTTTGAGTCTCTAACTGATGCTCTTTTACAGTAGTTTCACAGTGCTGTCTTGCTGCTTGAAGCTCCAATTTTAGCTTTTCAATTACACAACAGTAATCTTCTTTAGTAAGCTGCAATTCGTTTATCTTGAAGTCCAAGTCTTCCCGCTCATGAAAGTACTCATCCTTCATGCGTTGGATTTCCTCTTCTAGTTTTAGTTTAACATTACTCATGTAAGTTAACTCATCTTTTAATATACTATGTTGGGACTGGAGCTCTTCTAAGCTATGCTCCAGGTGCCTAACCTTTTCTTTCATTTTCGCTTCTACACAAGGTGGTTCTTGTGTATCTACAACATCCACCTTGTTTTCTACGTTTTTATTTAAGACTTCTCTCAGCTGCTCCAAGTCATATTCACATTGGTCAGTACAGGCACACATTTCATCCTTGGCATTTTTTTCTTTTAATAAGCTCTCCTCTGCCAAATTGCGCTGTAACTGATTTATCTGATTTTGCTTTTCTTCATTTTCTTTAGATGATATTTCAATCTGATGCACCAACTCTGACACCTCTTCGTGATGGGCAGTTTTTAATCTTTTAAGCTCTTCATTCAGATTATTGATTTCATTATGGTAACACTGAGAGTTGCTTTTAATAGTTTCTTGCAAATTTGTCACTTCTTTGTTTCTGTCTTCATTCACAGTTTCCAGCTGCTTGCTCAGACACAAAATTTGCTCCTCATAAGTAGATTTAATTCTTTGGATATCCTCTTGTAATCTTTTAACTTCTTTTTGGCTATCATTATGACATTCAATCTGTTCCACCAGTCCCATTTGTTTCTTCACTTGTTCCTCTAATTCTATTTTCAGCTTTGTTAAGTCCTCATTGTGTTTACTTTGTGCATTTTCTAATTCACTCTTCAGAGCTTTTATTTCTTTCAGAGAGTCAATACTTGATTGCTCCAGTTGCTTCTGCAATTCTTCTGTCTTTGCCACTGCAGCCTAAACAAACATGCAAATTATTAAATACTGGTAATTTAGCACACAGAATTTCCAATAAATTGTTTACAACAATGAATTAGAAGCTTTAGGAGCCCTTAGTTTTAAAAACTGCTATAGTTTTTAAACACTAACTATGTTAAGACAACTCAATTCACAAGATGCTGCAGAGAGTACAAAAACATCTGAAGAATAAGAAAGGAAAACTAAGTCTTAAATCATGTTAATCAGTATAATTTCACAAAATGGTCATGATAGACTACAGCTTTAGCAACTATTCTGATCATGTATTAAAGACAAAATTAATTTTATCACACCAAATTCAAGTATCTGCAATATAACAATATTCATCAATTGCAAGCAATTCACTCTTCACTTTATTGTTAATTAAGATTACTGACATAATTTAGGTGCCTTGGCTGACAGGCTCCTTCCTATGAATACTGGAATGTAAACTTCGTAATTACCACAAAAAGAAAGAGCTGATCGAATGAAGCCATCACGTATGCAGGCTACTAATGCACAGTCTGAATTCTTTTCAAATAGCTGTGGATCTGGACGGTGCATATAAGAAGTTTCTATTTATTGTCAATCCTATAAAAACTATAAATTCAGGGGTACAGAGAAAATACGCTTTAACATATGAAGCCTCTCGGGTTTTTTTTACGGTAAAACGGAATACAGGTAAGTGAAGAAAACATTAAAATGAAACACACAACAAGCAAAAATAGAAAATAAAGATGCATAAAATTTAGTAATGTTCTATTGCACATTTCAGTACCTCTGCTTCTTGCTTTCTTTGAATATTTTCTTTTTTCAGAGCTACACACTGCTGCTGACTTTCAGCTTTTTCCAGAAGTACGACATCCAGTCTTTCCGTGAGAGCCTAATTTTAAGGGAGAGAGATCACTGAAAGAAGCGTTTCTTAACAACAGAAGCCTGAATGATTTTTGCAAACCACATTGGTCATGACTTTTTTGTCAATTAAACAGATCAGCCTGATTTTAAAAGTTACTTTCAACTCAAATATGACAGATATGGAATAGGTAGACAAAAACAGTGATGTTGAGTAACAGGTTCTGTTCAAAATCATATTTCTGATCAGCTATTTTTTTATCACCATGTTAGGCAGGAGCTCCCCTTCTGTAGAAAAGAAATCTCTCTCCAAATTATTAAAAAAAAAATTCCAGTTGACAAATTCCTTCTCACTACCAACTTTCATTTTCATATGCTGTCTACGACCTTTACTTTGAGGAAGAGAGATGTTCTACCACTTAAAAAAATTCCATTTACTTTCCTAGAAGTATTTATTGGGACATGCAATTTTAATTACGTGTTTCTGATCTTGTCAAATGACTGTCTCAGAAGTCTTCTAAATGGCTGAAGTCTTCCTGCAATGGTCATTCCAAAATAAACAAAAGCCTGTCTAACCAACTACACAAGGAAAAAGTCTTGCTGAGGAAATTGTACTATTCTGTACTATACAGAACAGAACTGTCAGTGTTTCCTGAAAAGTGGAGTAAGGATGTGGGAGGAGCAGTTAAAAAAGAGGTTTTAGAAAGTGTCTTGAATTCCTGAAAATGGATTACATTCAATTTGAATAATAGTTTTAAAGCTACTTACTATTTACCATAAATTATTTCTGTAGATTTATTTCAGCTAACATTACGTAATAATTACATATTCTCACCTGAATAATATCATCGGCTCCTCCAGTAGCTGCTTTAGATCTGAGTTCTTCAATCTCTTTCTCTAGTTCTTAAAAAAAGACATATAGAAATTTCACAGCATGAATTGATGTTCCATCGCAGTGGCAAATTACTAGTAAATCCAGTGCCTCACAACACTCCTATTCAAATCAGAGATGTGTTTTACTTCATCAATTTTTGTTTGTTACTGAGTGATATAATGGGTTAATGGAAAGCGAACAAACATTCAGTACTAATTCTCCAGTCCTGACATATGGCATGGTTTCCTGAGGAAGCAAAGCTTCCGTGTTTGAGTGAAGGGACAACAGATAGATAGAAATGTTTTTGGTGATTGTCTTACCTTCTATTTCATGATTAATTTAAGCCAGAGAAAAGATATTCAGTTCCTACCCGTTCTCTAAAAATAGGCAGCAAGTAGAAGAACAAGATCTTACGAATAATCCCACTGAGGAAAAGCCTAGTACAGCCCATTCCTATCCTTACTGTTTTGCTGGGCAGCTACCAGCAGTCAGCATAACTGTAACTCCAAACAAGGGGAGGTGACACCGGTCCAAGTAGTGGGCTGCTGGAGGAAAACGGACAGCAGAGAGGAGAGGGACAGCACAGGAGAGCACAGATCTACACAGGATATTTTTAGGTGGTTAACACAAAATTTTGGTTGGTATATATTACAATTTCTTGTTAAAGAAGCAAATGATCAAATATTAAGTAGCTAACTATTTTCAAGAAGCCATTGTACTCTACAGCAGTACTAATTATGCAAAAATCTATCAGAGACATTCTCTCTCCCGTCTGCTTCCTAAAAAGGAACAGGTATCCCTGCAATCAACATGGGAACAGACAATGACAAGTCCCACTCCAACTCTTGCACAAGCTACATTGTTCCATCATGCCACACTGTCAGAACAAAATTAATCTAATACTTGACAAAAGCAATCCTGCTTTTTCTTCCTTCCCTTGTGCTAAGGACTTCAGACCTTAACCTCCCACAAAAACTAGTGAAATTGCAGAAAAAAAAACAAAAAGAAAAGAAAGATATTTGCCTAGAATTAAATCTACCTAGCAAAAACATGCAGTGACACTAGGAAAGGTGAGATAGCATCAAGAATTAAGGCAGAAATTGTTCTCTTTCCAGTATGGTACCTGTACATCTTGACTTCACTTTCTGTATAAGCATCACTTGCTTTTTTGCAAACTTGATGAGATCTTCTTTGGGCAATGTGTCCAGCTGTAAAAAAGTACATATTAGAGAAACCAGCTTCCTCTAATCCAGAGGTAAACAGAAAACAGGGCATTTTAGCATCTGACTTCCAAGCAGTTAAATTTTAGGGCAAGAAACTGTCTTATCATACATTTGCAAGAACAATAACTGTCCACGTTACTGCTGTTCTGTCATCCAATTCTGTTATTTGAAGTAAAATAACAGAAACTGCTCTTATTTCTGTACTTTTCTGAAATAATTCTAGAGCACACAACCAGGCGGCTCTAGTTAGACAGGAAAACTTGGCTGGCAAGGGTTACAATTCAGTAATATAATTTGAACAATGTTTTGAAAACATCACATTGACCTCACACTGACATTGTTTAAATTTACTTCCAACATATATAAAGAAGTCTGTGTACATGATGAAACAGATACTGCCAGAACTGGATGCTACTGACATTTTATCAAATATTATGATAAGAAGTGAACATACCAGTAAAAGATTTTTTTTCCCTCATGTTATCCAAAACACCTCAGCCTAGTGTTTGTAAATCAATTTTTCAAGAAGTCTAGAAGACAGAAAACTGTTTAAAAACACCTTTTTGTCTTCCTATTAGTCACAGCTTGCATGCTAAGCTGTAACCCTTCAACTACTGCTATCCAAACATATTAGATTTGTGAGGACTGATAACCTTTGATTTGCCTGATCCTGGTGTGACAGAAGATGCCACCATCTCTTGCCCAGCATCTTGTACCTACAACAAAATAAAGCACAATATGCGATAACTGAACTTTTTAATGTAGACTACCAAAGGAACTAACTAGAAGTCTGCAAACACTAAGAATAACTGGATACAGCAGGACCTCAAGAAAAATATTAAAAATATATTTGTAGAACTAGTCTGAAGGAAAACAAAAAAAAAATCAATAAAGATCTATTGTGATTAATCCAATATTATAGCAGAATATAAACTCCTCATTTCCCAACCAGTATCATTTTATGATTCCACTACTGAATTGACAACTAGAGTTCATATTTTACTGAAAAATAATTTTATTTACAAAAAGTTCCAAAGGTGTGACTCACCACCTTGTTTTTAAAAGGCTCATTAAAAAAAGGCATGAACCAAAAGAGCTTGTAGAGGAGTAGCAGTTAAATCAAACTTTGGGAACTTTTGAACCACATATACCCCTCAATTTTTGGTTTTTTTTTTCCTTCTTTCTTAAACACACTGGTTATCAGTAAAATTGTTGGCCTAAGAAATATATTTGAAAAGACTCTGCAAAGCCAGGGTGCTCTTGAACAAAATATAGCCCTCATCTCACTTTTTTTTTTTTAAAAACCACACTGGTTAGGACTAAAAGTGCTGGCCTGACAAACATACTTGAAAAGGCTCTGTAAATTCTTGGCTCTCTGTTCCTAACATATATACATAATGCCTTCTACTGTAAGCTTCCAAAGATCTAATCTGGGAGACTCTATGTTACTTTACAGTCGTTCTTATGGGACATGTTTACTTATACTTGGAAACATGAAGAAACATACATAACCAAGATGTGGCACAGGAAAATGGAATGGGCACTGCCCATATATTAAAGGTAGCATTTCCAAGCTTTAACCTTTACACTCCTTCTTCCTTCATACTACCATATATCTATAAAAGTGAAAGAGTGTACGCATAAATATTTGTATTTTTATGTATCTACGTTTGTGTGAATATGTATACACACACTTTCACTTTTATTATGCTATTCTCTTTACTCTGACAAAAAAAAAAAATCCATCTTATAATAGGAACTAAAAAAAACAAAATTGGATATAAGCACTACTAGAATGAAGAATCACTGACTAACAACTTAGAGAGAACAGCTGACACAGATAACAAGAAAGGCCATCAATAGAAACATGAGTTCGAGCACAGATCAAGGACAAAGGCAGTTACCATTATCTTTCTCTGTATCACATGGGCTGGAGCTGTTTCTTTTTTTAAGACAGCAAAAGCAAACTTATTAGAAAATAATGTGCTCATTAAACATAAATATAGTGGTGGGTGGTTTTTTTTTTTTTAAAGCTATAAAGTTTAAGTTTCAGATTTTCTTGGTAGGTAAAACTTTGTCAACATTTACATTCTCGATATTCCAGCACTTCAATTAGCAAAACACTGTCACTACAAGCATTGCACTTACACAGTATAATTAATGACAACAAATGGTATGTACTGTTTAGAAAATTATACCACACACTACAATAAGGTCAGATGAATCTACACATTACTTTTAATCTCCTTTAGGCTAATACGCGGAGAGGTAGAACCACGTATCATGTAAGATGATGCATCCAGTTTTGCTCTTCTGGTAACAGAAACCACAAGCAGCTCGTGTAGAGGGCCTCACGCATTTGAATTAGAATAAAACGAGGAAGATGGTTACTAAAAAACCCTAATCTTTCCATTGATTAGGTGCATCTGAGCTGTGAGCCAGTAGACACACAGTTAAGTACACTTCTAAGCACAACACTGAATCCTACAAGGATTCTCAAGCTCCTGTTCCACCATTCTGAAAACAGGGAATGCTTCCATATCTTACTGACATATATATATATTTTTTTTTAATTTAAAGCCTACGTTATCTACACCAAGGTGTTTCCAAGCAACAGTTTAGCACGCTCTATTTTAATTTCTATCTCCCTCTACTTTTGCAATAGCTAAGCATACTTTTAGAAAGCCTAACCGATGTATAAATGCAATATATGAATCTTTGATATGAACTGTGGCAGTAATGACCATCATGAGCAGTGTGCAACTTTTAGACATCTCCAATTCCGATCACACCAAAACACATTTTGAGTTGTGATCACCTCAGCAACAAGAGGCATAGTCAGAACATGTGCAGCTCAGAAACCACCAGGAGAGTTAATTTCAGGTATGAATTTTAAACTCTTCAACGTTGCCTTTGGACGTGCCTTGGTGGTTATGAAAGCTACACTAGATACACAGACTTCAGTGGTTTTATTTGCCTGTGTTGGTAGGTGTTTCATAGTTGGCATGCTGTTAAAGCACAGAGTTATCTCAGCAGAAGAGGAATGCTTGTTCACCCGTGGGTATTTTTAAAGAGTAACCACCCCACACCTTCGCTGTGCGTCATCTGAGTGTTTCTTCCCTTGAGGCAGCACCGCCTGACCTCCCCCAGCCCGTGCACACAGGATGACACCCCCACCTTCCCGCAGGAAGCACTAAGCAACCCCTGAAGCCCGGATGAACGCTCACACTACCACCGCAGGGCAGAAGCAGAGCGCCCATTCCCACTCCCGCCCCCAGCCCGGCCGGGAGCGCAGCAGGCCGCGCACCGCACTCCTCCACAGCTGCCCCCCAGCGGGGCTGCCCCTGCCCCTCCCCGGGGGGTCGGCGAGGAGGAGGTGCAGGGGCGCGCAGCGGCCCGCGGGCCGCCCCTCCCGCCACGCCGGCTCTGGACAGCGGCCGGCAGCGGGCCCTGAGGCGAAGCGACGCCGCCCGAGAGGCGCGACGGCCCCGGGCGCTGACAGGCGCCTACTGCCGCCGGCGGCGCGCGCGGAGCCGGTCGCGCACGGGCGGGGGGGGGGGGGGGGCGCGCGCCCCGCCCGCCGCTTTCCCCCAAGGTCACGCGCTCCCCGCCCCCCCCAACCCCCCCACTAATGGGCCCCCCCGCCGGCTTCGCGTCTCCCCTTCCCCCGCCGCGCCGCCCGCCTCATTACCTCCATGGCGGGGCCGGCTGGCTGCAGGGGCGGGGAGACGGCGGCACCACAGCCGCTCTCAGCGCCGCTACATCCTTCCCGAGCCACTTCCGCCTCCGTCATCCCCGCACGCCCGGTAAGGCAACACCTCCCCTCCTCCGAGCCGGCGGAGGGTTACGGAACCTTCGTCCCCCGAGCCCCGCCCCCTCCGCGCCCGGCCGCGCCCTCTGACGCGCGGCGCCGTCTGTGGGACGCGTCCCCGGCGCGGAGCGGCGGCGGGCCGGGCACGGCGGGCTGCGGTCTGGCGCGCTGCGGTCCGGCGCTGCCCGACGCCGTGCCCGCTGTGCCCGCGCGCCGCGGCGGCTAAACCGGCCTGAAAGGCGGCGTAAGGCGGGGGATGCGGGTAGAGCTGCCGGCCGCACGCGTTCCGGTTAATAACAGCGGCAGAGGGGAAGGGGCGATGCTGCAGCGCGACAGCACCCCGCCGTTCCCTGTTCCTGAAGGGCTCCTGAGGGGTTCGCGCTGCTGCAAAGGCACTTTGCCGTGCGGGGAGCCTGTTCGAGGCACGTCTGTCACCGCAAGGAGAGTGGGAGGGGAACAGCGGTGTGCTCAGGCAGGTGCTTGAGGATTTGGGATCCCGTTTTTAATACAGCGATGCAAGCACAGAGTGATTAATTATTAAACGTTGGATGTGAAGGACTGTACCAGAGCAAATGGCAGAAGCCAGGTATTGGGGCTTGTAGTTCTGTTTTTTTTTTAAGAGCCGTTTTTATGGCCATTTGGGTAGGTGTTTGAGAGGAGCAATATGTACCGTAAAGTGCACGCGTTTTTTATTGTAATCATGCATGCACTTTGATAATGCCTGAATTATTTTTGACATTTCCTGGTAAGTAATCGATTTTTAATGAGAAGTTGCCTGGGATAAACAATTTAGGCATATTATTCTATTTAGAGTTCACTGAGTAAATACTGAATATCAATGAATACATTATGGTGGCATGAGAGAATAACTATTATTTTAATGAAAAAGAGGGAGTCATGATAGTCAAAATGCTGCTCTTGGAAGAATAATTTGCATTTTTCCAAGTATGCTTATTGTCATTCTTCTTTTAAAATTCAAATGACAAATAGTGACGAAAGGCAGAAAGGTTCTTCACATATACCTCAGAAATTATTTCCTTGTCTTTTTTTTCCCCCTAATGCATTCACTGTACATTATTTATTGTATGTTATAATCTATGCAGGTACGCAACCGCAGCAGGAAATATGGTTCCATGCTCTCACAGAGGTTGCTGGCAAGGAGCAGATCTCCCTAACCAAACCACGAGAAGCTGATTTTCCATCACTTCTATCACTATACTTCTTAGAAGCCTCATAGGACACTAAACAGATTAAAGCTTTCTTTCCCCATCCACTTTGAGAGACTCTGATCTGTGTACCTACACCTGTGCTGCTGTGGTCAAACATGGAGGTTTCACAGAACTTCAGGAAGCGCCTTCCTAGAACCATCCTGTGGCAAGAGCTTTTGACCCTAAACTATGCCATACTGCACTGCTTTGTCCTTCTAGGTCAGCCTCCGATTAAAGTTGAACATCTAGGGAGAACACAATAGGAAAGCTTACCTTTTCTTTTGGAAAACCCCAGAGAAAACAATGTTTCATGTAAATTTGTTCCGTCTATCCTCAGAACATACATATTATGATCCAACTCTTGGATCATCTTGTGACTTTTCTATGAGGAAATTGGTTTTGGAGATCGTCCAAGGCAGACACAAAGAGTTTTCAGATGTGTTTGTACTCAAGACAAAGCCGGAGTGAACTACTGGCTCACTCGTCACAGCCTTTCCGGAACTAACTGATTCTGGCTAGGGAGCACCCAGCCCCGCCCCTATAGCTCCCTGCTCCTGTGAGGTACGTATTTGACAGACAGGCCAATTCTGCCCTCCCACCCACCTCCATTTTGTGCAACAATGGAGATTGCCTTGACAGTTTGTCATTCATTCTGGTCCTGAATTACAACAGCAATTGCAAAGCATCCTGGTTAGGCAGTGGTAGAAGAATTAAAAATTTTCTAGAACAACTAGAAGAAAAGAGATTGAGGATTTTGACTGTTGATTGTTTCACTTTGTTACAATAAAGTACAAGTTGCTTCATATTTTGTGGGAAAAAATGTTGATTCGTACCTGCAATAGTCTTCCATAATTTTCTTAAACAGTTTATGAGTTGTATGTCTCACCAATCCAGAAGGAGCCAGTAAGTTGATATATATTACACGGAGCTAATTTCAGACAAGATAAGTGAGGAAAAACAAGAATAATTTATATGCTACGTATATTCTATAATTTTATTATCTTTGTAAAAGATAATTAGTTCATCTTTTTAAATAGCATTGTTTATGTAAAACAAGATTGCCAAGACGTTTATGAGATGTGTTGGGACAGAGCATAACAAACTTTAAGTCCTACTTTCGTTGAGAAGCCAAGTGCCACAGGGCTGTCATTAGCCCTTACATCAAGACAGGATACAAATGCTTGTTCACTATCATTGGAATTATTAGACCTGCAGCGATTTTTTCTGAAGAGCACAGAATGAGAAAATTACTGTAATTTCACAACTGCGGAATGTGTTTCCAGCATACAAGAGCTGATGCTTTGAATACTTGCCACTGTAGAATCTGCCTTTCCAACAGGTTCTGAAGATTACAAACTCTTTTGCTTGTGAACCATGCCAGGCCAGTCAGCATTCTTGCTTTGAGCTGCTTTTGTGGCTTTTCTACATGCAAAATTAGTATAAAGGAAGGCAGGGTATGCATTTACAGTGTGTTAACTATTCTTCTTTGGCTACTTGTTCTCCATCCCCTGTGCAAATGATCCGTAAAGTCTTTGGCTGACTATTGCCATTTTGGTGGGTTGGATTCGAGTTCAGTAGGTTCCTACTGGAATGGAATGGTAAAGGCTACAGGTACAGGTGAAAAGTTAAGAAAGTGTACAAGGGGAGGCTAATTTGAATGTTTATATGAGTAAATAAAACGCAAGGGCAGTACTGTCCTTTGTATTTATCTCAATACTACTTTGAGCTTGAAGGATTTGGTTAGGTATTAAAAAAAGGAATTGTGTACCTAGTCCTCAATTCTGGTCTTAAATTGCAATAGCAAGCTGAAAGGTAAGAAGTTTAGTGTTCTATTACTATCTGCAAAGCCCACCAAGCCTGTTGAAAGATTAGCGTGAAAATGAAACAAGGAAATTACACATTTTGTTTGAGCACTTAGGGTTGGGTCTGGCTGTAGAAGACTGTTCCATTGTTAACAGAACATAAAAGCCTTTTTAACTGCACACAGAGATAGCAGCAAATATAGATCAGTGAGGGTTATCAGTACAATAACAAGTTACTGGGAATCAAGAGGCCTAATTTTAACAGTCAAAAAAAAAAATAGTTACCTTCATTTTTAGGTATCTAACCTAAGACTCTACCTATCTTCTGTACCAAAGCAGGACCCCGTGTGGCTTGCGTTTGATGTAATCCCTCTGTCTTCATGGTCATGGTAGGTGGCTATAATTCAACCGTGAGCCTTCACACAGTCCTAAAGGCAGTCTGAGCTCATACTGCTGATAAGTACCGACTGCCCTTGCAGCAGGCAATGCCGAAGCCTGTCTGCAAAATAATCCCTGAGTAATTTGCCTCTTCAACATTAACCATGGGATACTGCTGCAGGACAACATTCCTGATCCACCTACACAGTGCCCAAGTCTGTGCTTAGTCTGGAGGACAGGCAGAGCCTTGTTATCCAGCCTAAGCCCATGGCTTTGGGTCTGGCAGCACAGTTTGGTTGCGTCCTATGAGGATGAAGGGCTTAACTTTCTCTCACAATGTGCCTCTAGGCTCACCTACAACCTACAGTGAGACAGGACTTGCACCACTCGTCGAGGACCTGAGGGAAATGGAAGATGCAGTCCAGGCTTCAAATATAATGTTAATGCACCTCTGGAAAATACCAGAATTAATAATTCACCTTGTTGTAAAGATAAGGCTCTTTGTGAACATGTTGACATAAATCATTATAAAAAACATATCATGTATATATTATAGGGTAGGATATCCATGTCCTATACAGATAGGACAAATTAAATAAAAACTATTTCCTGTCTGTGGTCTGTTTCCTAACTGGAGAAACGGTGGCTTTCAATCCAAGCACGAAGCAGATCACCTACAGTAAAATTAGTAGAGAGGAAAGCAGTGTCCCTCTGCCTTTGAATGCTAGCGGAGAAGATACAACAGCTCCCTTCTCTCTCTTTCTTTGATGTTTTTGAAGCTTGGTGCTTCTTCCGTTTTGTTTTGTACATGATTGCATTCCATGTGAAAGTAAAATGGCTGCCCTAGCGGCTAACAACAGTCCAGCTAAAGGACCATTGTGACTACCCTAGAATTAGTACAGCAGTTCCTGTTAAAAAGTCTGCATCAAAGCAGGAAGTCCTTCCCATGGGAGAATTTGTTTTGGTAGTTGTCAATGCAGAGCTACAAAACAGACAAATCTAAACAGTTAATGTGTATTAAGCAACACTGATTTTCAAACCTTCGTTAGAGACGAATAACAAAGTTTCTCAGCTATCAAAACTCTGGAGGTACACTTTCTTGTAAAAGAAGAGGCAAGCAGCATTGAAGAAGTTGCTGTGGGATTGCATTAGCTAAACTGACACAAGTCCTTTTTAAACTGACATAGAAGAAGTTGCACCTGTGCAAGAAGGCGAGTAAAATCATGCATCTAGGTAACTGGATTAAAATAAAGCGTAGGTGTATATTCAGGACATATGTCTAGTAAAGCTTCATATGGAGTTCTATCACCGTAGTAAACAGCATCACTTGTTGGCACCAGAAGCTTGACAATAGTTTAAATTGATTTGAAATAATTTAGCTGAACGTCTACAATCTCCTTCTGCAGGTGCTCATTGATTTAGTGTCTTATGTAAAAGTAAATTAAACCTCTTACCAACTTATGTCAGTATTAGTGAACAACCTCTGTACACAAACACATCGTTTAAAGCTCTTTATGTAACAACTGACAAACCTAAAGGTACACAAGTTAAAGGCGCTCTAGATGTAGACACCTTCCAGTCAGCTGCCCAGAAGCATCTGCTTATCTCTATTTATTGACGTACTGTCGTAATAGGCGCCAAAGCGTGACAGTCTCCAGGCCCATTGGGGGATGCGAACAGCCTAATAACCCCTTTCCCAAACTTTCCTGGTGACTACAGATCCAGTCATTGTCATGGGTAACAATTCATTGTTCCCTGTAGTTTTACACCTGTATAATTAGTAACATTTCGCAAATTATGACTGAATCCACAGGTTGATCTCTCTCAGCTGTGGTGGCTTGAGAAGGCATAAAAAGTAGAAGCATCCCACTTTTCTATCCCCCTGTCAGATACATTTTGTCATAAAGGTTAACATTTCTGCCTTTGAATATATATGAATAATATCAATAGGGTACGAAAAGTCAGGTTTTATGTAACCACATGTCCAGAGTTTGTTTCCTCCCCTTTTTTTTTTTTTCTAGGACTGCACTCTGACCTGTGTTACTTTTTATCTGTTTTTCAGAGCAACTGAATTGCAGCTGAGTGAGGAGTTGCCAGAGGAAGTGAGAGCAAAGGTGATTTTCCCAACGTGATACCAGCCCCTTATTATACGGTGCCTCTATCCTTGCAGAGGCAGTGAAACTGCCTTTCAGACCAGGCTTCAGACACCATCAGCATTTTGCACTTCTGCTAGATTCAGAGATTTCAAAGGAGGAACAAATAGGTCATCTGAGTGACCTTTTGTGCAGCGCTGCTCATAAAATGTCACCAAGCTACTGAGTTGAGCATGTTTTCTGTTTACTAATGGCTCTTATGACACTGAATGAGGATTGGATTGACAAACTGAGCTGACTCGTGGTTTCATGCAGTGAGCCAAGAGGATGGAAGTATATCAGAGACCAGGCAACGCCTTTTCCTCATACTGGCAATAGTAAGATAGCAAACCAAGTTAATTATAAACAAAAGCCAAACAAGTAGCAGAAAGCTCCTCAGGCTGATATTTAGCCTTGCTGCAATGAACAGCAGCACCTCTGCCAGATAATTTTTTTCCTCAGGTAGTCAGTTCGCTGAGACTTTGTTTGTAGGCAGGAATCTCTGTTGAGCTAAAGCTCTTCAAATGCCTAAGATTGCATGAGCGTAGCAAACGCGTGTGTCGTGGGTTAGGCTGAACCCCCTCACACAGCCGGTCACTCCCCCACCCCCACCCCCAGGAATGAGGGAGAGAATTAAAGGATAAATGGGAAACCCGTGGGTTGAGATAAGAACAATTTAATACAGATGATTTAATACACAGTGTAGATGCTCACCACCCCCTCGTATACAAAGCCCGTCTCGTCCCGAAGCTGCAATTCCGGACGAACACAAGGCCCCGAAATAGAGAGGGGCAGAGAGAGAGAGAGAGTACTCGGAGAGTGGGAGTACTGGGAGAGAGAGAAAAAGAAAGAAAAACAATAGAGCAAAAGCGCAGCAAGCACAAAAGAGCAAAAGCGGCGAAAGAGCCAAAGAGCAAAAGCGGCGAAAGAGCCAAAGCGCAAAAGCCCTTCTTTCCGGCTGACCCTCACTTTTATACTGGGCATGATGCTGCATGATATGGAATACTAATTGGCCAGTTTGGCCCTCAATCTTAAGTTCCACCACAAATCACAAGGGGAATCGTGTCCCCCTTCTCCCAGCTATGCTCCCCCCTTATCCCGCCGTGTTTCTGCACTCTGGCACACTGAAAAGTCCTTGGAGTCTCAAACAGCAACTTGCTATCAGCATTCTTCTCAGAGTGAGTCTCTGAGTAAAACCAAAACACGGAGCTCTTCTAGCTGTTAAAAAGAAGAGCTAACTGTCCCAGCTAAAACTAGGACAGTGTGTTTCTAGTTCCAGTGTTTCCTGCATTTTTTGGGGGAAACTCGATGGGCCAGGAACTGACGGTATAATTTCTACATTTATCAAGAAGCCTTTTGTTTGTTTCCAAGCTTGATGCAAGATATTGCTGCCCTTTAGAGAACTGCATTCATTTTAGATATTTGGACTAAAACAGTAGCCTGAAATGGACTGTGCGTGTTGCTGCTGCTCTTATTACTCCTTGGAACTCTTCACAGGCCAGGGAGAAATTACCCACAGCAAACATTTTCTGTGCTAAACTAGACTAAACTAGACTAAATCAGACTAAGACAGTATTTTCCTCCAGCTGCTGTAGTCTATCTTGTTTTCCCTCCGACATTCAGAATGCAAACCCAGTTAAGCAGGAGCTCTTTGGGGCCTTTTTTCTGTGCCAAGCTCAATGGTGGCACTTTACAACCAGAAGTGGTTTGGTAACAGTTGTCTATGATTAAATGGGCTACAAATTGCTTTACTGGATTTCCCACAAGCCCAAAGCATGGCTATAGTCCTGTTACTAATGCTAAAGCAGAACTGGTCTTTATTTGATAAAATCAACCACACCCTATAGCAACTAAGAGCCCTCAATGGGATGTTTGAATGTTTGGTTAACAAGAGAAGAGTGAAGAAAAGGAGGAGGTAATAACATGACCATGTCATCTGATGAACACTTTTACAATGGTGGAGAAGAGAGAGACGGTATATGCAGCACTGACTCTTGAGCTGGTTCATACCAACTTTCAGAATTCTCTAAACATTAACAGAAAATTATGCTATCCAATTCAAAAGGCAACAGTGAGAAAAGCTTCTTCTCTTGATGCAGTAGGGACTGCTGCCTCCACAGCTGGACTGTATATAAATACCTCTATGTAGTCCTTTAGCAAGTTCTATCAAAGGAAGTGATGAGTGTTCAGTGGTTTAGGAAAGGCTGCTTTCATCTCAACAGCATTTATGATGTCCAGCTTAAAACAAGAGAAATAGAAAATGGTTCTACTTTGCACGCTTCTGTTGCTCTGTTTATACTTGACCACCCTTAAACTTGTTTATTGTTATTGATTAATGTTTGTACAACACGTGAATAACGTATAATGCCCACACCTGTTGCACTCTTTTAACATCTTTTTTTCCTATTGGTTCCTAATTTCTGTTAGAGGTAGATTTGAGAATGCCAGCAAGATCAACTGCAGTTTTAAAAAGACAAGAACTCAAATAATGTCTGAAATATTTTTGTAAATGCTGAAAGTTACTGTAGGAGGGATGAATGAAAAGTATTTAGTGGGATTATTTTCTTCATGGAGACCAACCTAAACTTCTATGTAATTTGAGCACTGTCATGATAATGAAAAATCAGTGGTGCGTGAAAGAGAGATATTGAAATCTTAAGGACACAGGCGTTTTGTGAAGGAAAAGCAAAATATATAAACCAGAAAAGGCTGAAGATCATAGAGAATAATTCCCATTGCTAATGATCACAATTCCATGCGAAAAACAAGAGAGGTATCTGCCATTTTCTTCTTATAATCTCCATTAAATTTCTTGTTCTGTGCCACAGTGAAATAATTCTTCCAGTCCCCGACAACCCCTAAGAAACAGCAAAGTGAAAAAAGAAAAAAGATTAATTTTCCAGTATTTCCTGAAGCCCATGAGCCATGACTCACTAGGTACTTACAAGTACTTCAAGGCTTATTTCAAAACAGAATGACAACCAGGAAGACAGAGTTGATGCCAATAGCAAACCTCAGTACCTTTTCTCATGAATGGGGAAACGGAGTGATCCATTATTCCCTGAAACTCCGTAGTGTAGTTTGCCATGGGATTTTCCTTCATCATCTCAAATGAGGTGTTATGGAGTATGCAGTTTAGAACCTCTGAATTCATGTCCTTCTCCAGGAACTTCAGAATCTTCTGAATTTCTTGCTTTGGATTCTGCAGAGAGAATAACATGGCATAACTCCAGTTCTGGAGTCCCCAACATAAGAAGGACATGGACCAGTTGGAGAGGGTCCAGAGGAGGGCCACGAAGATGATAAGAGGGCTGGAGCACCTTTCCTATGAGGACAGGCTGAAAGAGTTGGGGCTGTTCAGCCTGGAGAAGAGGAGGCTCCGGGGTGACCTTATAGCGGTCTTCCAGTACCTCAAGGGGGCCTACAAGAAAGATGGGGAGAGGCTGTTCAGGAGGGCCAGTTGTGATAGGACAAGGGGTAATGGTTTTAAAATAGAGGGAGGTAGATTCAGGCTGGATATTAGGAAAAAATTTTTTACCATGAGAGTTGTAGAACACTGGAACAGGTTGCCCAGAGAGGTGGTGGATGCTCCATCCCTGGAGACGTTCAAGGCCCGGTTGGATGAGGCCCTGAGCAACCTGATCTAGTTGGAGATATCCCTGTTCCTTGCAGGGGGGTTGGACTAGATGACCTTTGAAGGTCCCTTCCAGCCCTAACGATTCTATGATTCTATGATTCTATGATAAGATACAGAGCCAGGAAAAACAAAGAAATCAAACATAGTGTTAAAGTTACAATTGTTATCAGGGTGAGACAATCAGGTCGTCTGAAGATTTACTGATACAGCCTAGTATTATGATAGAAAACTGTTGGTCGTAGGTAGTATCTACCGGACTTCCAGATTTCAGAGCTCTATTAAACATACATTCGGCCTTTTACCTCCTTCATATCTTCATAGAAGAGGTAGAGAATACGGTGCTTATCTTTTGCCTTCCACCATCCTTTTACATGGTCATACCAGGAACCCCACAGCACTGAAAAAGGAGTAACATCATCATAAATAAATGCCCAAACCGTCTCTAGGTATCTGTAGTACTTGTGTTTCCCTCATAACTAGTGTCTGGGCATTTCCCAGCTGGTTTTGAAGCACTGTGGCCACGTCTGCTGTGCTCTGTGTTTATCACAGCATTCGTGCTTTTAATCCCTCAGGCGTATAGATACTCAGAACAGGATTCAAGTGTAACTGTAGAGGGTAACTAATGCAGATGCTTACTTCCGAACAAAAAAGTCCATCACATTCGTTGGAGAGAAACAGACATTTCCAGAGTGATTTATCTGATCAGCTGTACAAGACTGGTCTTAATTGGCCCTGCTTTAAGCAGAGGTTTGAACCAGATGGAGACCGAAAGTCCATTCCAACGTGCATTATGTTGTGATTCTAACCACTTGAAACATTTGGTATGTTATCAGAAGTGCCTGCTTCTCTCCAGCAAGTATCGAGATGACTACCTTGGACAGAGGTAGCTATGTTCTAGATGTTTGCACTGGGACAGATGTCTCCCAAGCCTAGCTAGTCAAATACAAAACACAAGGTCTCCTGTAGACATGAGACTCTCATGCTGGCCCAGACAGTGGTGTTTCTAGGCCTACGTGATGGCAAAAATATTAAGGACCTGTGGAAGTTTTACTGACTGAAATTGCAGACTGCCATCTTGGTTTTCTTTCTTGGATATGAGCACCCCTTTTAGAAAGGGAAGAATCAGCTTCTGGAATTGCCTGTCTTAGGTAGACAGCTGGGTTTCTTGAGATGCCTGATTTTTATATAGATGAATTTAGGTGAAAAGACTCCCTTAATTTAAATTCACACTGCACATTTCTACACAAAATTAAACCTTAGTTTCTTATATATCAGGCTAGAGTAAAACCAATTAAACCACTATTCCTTCACCGCTGGCTTCCAGGCAGGTTTCTTTTAACCTCAGAGAGAAGAGATTGAGCCTGAAAATTGTCACATATGTTTCTGAATGATAACAGAATAAAGAGTAACTTTTTATTTTTATTTTTTAAAATGGGAATGTAAAGATGGAATTAATCCTTTAGGTACTAATAAAAACCCATGAATGAAGATAAATTACTACTGAAACACCTACAGTAGATGTCCTTCCATAAAGTGTCAGCACTAGATTTCAAACCATAGCTGAAATAAATAAATCAATGATGTCATGCCGTTTTTAAATGAACAAAATCTTTTATACAATGATTGCAGTTCATTACCTTTTCCAGTCATGAATTTCTCCATGAACTCCTCCCATGTTCCTGGGTCAGGCAGTGCTTTATTCATTCTGTGGAAATGGTAGGATGACACTAGATTGTCTTTTGCATTTCTTGCCATATAGATTATCTGCATTTATATGAAGAGAGAGAGGGAAAAATTAACTTACGCATGTTTATATAGATATTGAGCATCTCCTGAGGTTTTCTCTTGGAGCCTGATGACAGAGGCTTAAGAGATTTTGCTTTTAAGCTGCCATTTTCTGGAAGCCAACACAGGTAACAGTCATGACTTCTTTAATTTCACACAGGCTTTGCATATTAAAGGGAAAATATTTGGGGAGACTTTTAGGTTTCACTGGATAGGATACTGGAAACCATATTCAGTCCTGGTTTATGTCACTTTCTTTGCAGGTGAAGTAGAATTGAGTGCTACCTCTTCAGCCTTACCTTACAGTTTTGTTCCCAAAAGCAGGGAGGCACCAGCTGCACAGGGAGATGTGTTTTTATTGTTCTTGGAGAAGGCATAGCTTCAGCTAACTCCAGGCCTGTAGAATGTTTCATTATGAGATGTTACTTGTTCTCTAGATTGCACTAGTACCTCTTCACCATTCTCACATGTGTGATTTTGAGTGTGACTTTTCAGCAGTTCACCTTGCAACAATCATTCGTCTCCAAAACACTGACATAGCAGTGTAACATACACAACATTGCATAAGCACCTTCAGTGTTTCTAGAGAAATTTTTACCCATGTATTCAAGGAGAAAAGGGGGAACATCTTCTTGCTTTATTGGGCCCATGTCTAACTTCTGCATTCTGAGGGGTAATGATGAATACTAGTTTATATTTACTCAAGCAGTGTTTTTCCTGCACAATATTTAGTGATGTTCTTTCATTTTGCAGGTAAGATATTTTTATTTCTTTCTAGGATATGAGAAGAACAGACTGGCTGGCTAGACTTTCTGGATAGCATGTAAAGAGAAATTAGGACAATGATGGACAGTGAATTTTGAGTAGCTATGGATATATGGGAATACTTGAGAATATCTGGTGATATGTGGAGATGTGTTCTCCCCTCCCCAGTTCCTTTTTAAACATCTATCATGACCTTAATAATTCTTTTTCCTATCATTGTCTATCATCCTCTGTCATCCTCTATCATTTTTTCGTCTCTCTCCATCAACACAGTCTAGCTTAAAAGAGAAAAAATTGCACTTCTGCAGCAAAGTTAGTCGAGCTTTTTAGCTTCAAATGTGAAGAGAGTCTGGCTTAAAGATTTGTATGGAACGGTAGCCCTTGCTGGGGGAAGACTCTTGTAGGAAACTATTTTGCGAAGCAGAGAGGCCTGCTGGTTGTCTGAATGCCCGAATGCCCCATAGCTTGTTTAGATGACTAGACCCTATAATTTAACAACAGTTACTCAAAACAGTCACAAACCCAGTGAAAACATTATCCACCTCTTGGGAATACATCCATGACATAGGTTTCTCTTCCATACAGCCCCTAATCAGAGAATGGTATTCAATTGCCCCCATATTGCCATTTTTTGCATATCTGCTGCTGTTTTAGGTACTGTACAGTATCACACATGGCTTTCAGATGCCACTCCAAAACAGCATGGTCTTCAGTAGTGCCTGAGTCACATCTGCCAGCCTTGCATCGGCTTGAGTAGTTGTTTATGTTAAAGTGACTGAACTGATTCCTAATACCCAATATAGTTCATAGTTCAGGGGAGACATGAGTGGGACCTTTCCCAGGAAACCTGTGGCATTGGCACTGAGTGCTTGTTTTGTTTTGTTTTGTTTTGTCTAAAATACAAACCTATTTGTACAATATTTACCTGAGTAACTCACTGCTGAATACTCTTGCATAGACCACTCAAGGAAAGGATGACGTCTGTAAGTAGTGGCGTGTCTACACTTCTCAACATCTCCATTTTGTTGAATCATGTCCACTATCTCCTGTGTCCATGTGGTACCTGAAAGTGTCAGTGTTTAAAGGCTTCCCTCAGGGATAGGCAGGAGTCTCTTCTGCTAGGGAATTAAAAGTCAGAAAGATGGACTCCATACTAAAGAAGGAAGGAACAGCACTGAAGATGGTGGATAAACTGGAAAGAGAGGAAAATGGAGGAAAAATGCATAATTAGAAATACAAAGGTAATTCCCAGAGCACAGTTTCAGGGATTTCATTTTAGACAGGCTGCTTCTTGCCAACAGAATTAGCCTCCACCCCTATGCCAGTAATGAAAAAAGCTCTGGGATAAACCCCCTATTATTTGGAGATTGTATTATTTGCAGAGAGGAACGAAATTCCCTACTCTCGGTTTTCATACCTCACACTGTATGAGTTACAGTATTGTGTTTCTGGTGCCTCTTTTCCCTCATAGCCATGATCACTAGGTTAACCACACCTCCTCCGAGATACTGTGGCAGGTTGGCTAGAGAACAGGCTAAGGGACAACTTGGAAAGCAATGTGAGCAGGAAACAGCCCTTCTTAAGATGTTTGGATTGTGCCTTTCTGGCAGATACAACATAATGTCAAATGGACTTGACTTTATTTCTTTTCAGTTCAATGGCTGAGATGTTTTAATCCAGGCTGGATAAAATAACGTGGTTTTGCTTACAGTATACAGGAAATAAACAAAAGCTTTCAGTTTTTTTTTTTTTTTTTTTTTTTTTATGAAAAAAAACCCTCAAAAATTCTTGCTAAATCAAGTCATTATTTTTTTATGATCATCAAATTTTCCCAAATCTGTTCCTGAATCTCCTAAACTGTACATATTTTTGTTCATTCAGGGTTAATATTGATGCTTATTATTCATTGTTTTCCTGAGTAGTAAGTATAAAAGGTCTGATCAAGAGGAGAAATAGTAATAAGGTAAGTGGACAATCACTGAATAAAATACCAGATAGCTAATATTAATGGTGGGTATTTTATTTTATTGGCTGAAATGATTAATTGAATTTGGTTATTTCCTTAAAATAATTAACCCATTTCCAGGAATTAGTATTGGTTTACACACCAAGTCTTCTCCAAATATATAATACAATCCATAGTTGTTCAGCCACTTTTTATTTTTTCTTAGTAATTATGACTTTTTACTAGGCTAAATCATTACCTATTGGTAGAAAACTTCTATTGTTACGATTAATATATATGTATATAATCTAAATCAAAGGAAACATTAAGTATAGATAATTAGACTTCGAAAATTTGAACTTCAATAATAATAGATGGTTGTTACTTCTGCCAAAGAAGTCAGAAGTTACTAGTCACAGCTGACAGATCTTCATGTCTTTAAAATGTGTCTGGTTGAAAAATATCAGTCATGATAGAAAAACGTAATTTTCAATTCCAGCAATAAGCAGTATCCCAAACTTTTCTATTCTGTTTCCTACCCACACTAACCTGCTTTTGCATAGGTTGCGATGAGCAGATCGTCAGGTCTGGCTTTGAACTTCCACACTTGGTTCCACATGCTGCATATTGGTTTTGTGAAGAGAATACCTTCTACTTCACCTACCTCAGCTCGGGGCACTGTCTGTTTCAGACTCAAATTTTCCATTTTATCCAGAGCTATCAAGCACTGCATGAAGAAAGAAAGGCTTGGAATAAACATGGTTGCTCTGAAGAAAAATATAAAATTACTCATCCATTCTTGAGGTCTCTTTTATTGACTGAATTCTTTGTCCTCTGATTTCTTTGGCTATGATTCGGCCTATCTGGATCCATATATAGGCTCCTTAAAGCTGGATCTAGTTTTCAGAAATGCTTAGTATATTGCTGGTGGTGGTTCTCAGCATCTGTAAAAATCACACTGTTTACTCAGATGCAAAAAGAGAAAAAAAAGCCATTATTCCCATCTTTAAACATTTGACCAAACATATTTATGTAAAATTCTGACTGTAAGTACGTTGCCTTTGAAAGGCAAGAAAAAGGAATCAGATATGCGATCCAAAAGAAGGCAGAGCATAACAGCTCTCACTGAAGTCAGCCTAGATGACCCAACCTTTGCTTCTTAAAGAAAATAAACAGAAACACCTGCTAATGCCCTTTGGGCCTCATACTCACAAAAATATTTGCAGAGCTGTTCTGTGTTTCATTCCTGGAGCTTTTCACTCTTACAGCTCTTTGCTGTATATTGAAATTTGTTGCAGATAAATAAGCTGAACTAGATAGATCATTAATTAAGGGTTGCTAGACTTTAATTATTTAAATTGACCTAGTTAAGTCTACTGCGTATTGTACATTTTTACAGTAACTAGTGATTGATTTCTGGATTTCTCCCAAGGAGGCCACTTTTTAGCAATAACCTTCAGGGCTGCAGAATCTAGTCAGAAGAAAGTTCTACATAAGGGGAGGCTACAGAAATAATCTCAATTAAAAATATCAGCCAGAAAAAAGAAAAGACATTTCAATCCCAACGGCAAACACTACTAAAATATTTCCTTTAGTTTCCTTGTTTACTGACACCTGATTTCACACAGATTCAGTTGAGCAGAGTGAGAAGTTGGGTTGGTGGCTGAGCAGTGACCCAGTAAATTTTAAAAAATGAAGGAAAAACAAACTTGCCTACGGAATTTTTCCCGCTTGAATGTCTTTAGTCCTTGGCTGTACTGATGACTGTGCGCCAACTTAAATCTTCAGGCAGAGCTAGGATAAAAGCTTGGGTGGAGTTTCTGTTCTTCCTGTGAGTGTGAGGAGAGCAAAGGAGGAGGTACGGCAGCAGCCAACAGCTGAACAGTTTTTCTGGCTTATTTTGTGAACTCCTTTTTAATTCTGTGAAAGAAAAATACTTTGAATGCTCATCTAAATTATGATTCTCTACTGGCAAGAACATCAAATGTTGGGCAGTAGCTCCAGCAAGATTATTTTAACTTGTGTCTGTCATTGTCAACAGTCTTGGAACGATTTGTTTTCTTCCTAATATCTAATCTAAATTGCAAAATAGTTTATTATTTGTTAATACCACGAGAACGAAGGAATTAAAAGTAGCTTGGGTCCATTTTCACCAGGTACTGTTCCATGGTGATTTAATAGGTGTCTAAGGGTCTGTTTCATTGCTGGAGCCTGCCATTTATGTTTTAAAGACCTTTCTAGATCAGTTCACTTCTTAACTAGTTTGGCATCATAGTGTTATGGATCACTACATGTTTGGTAATATTCTTTTGTAAGATTTAAGTCCCTGCCTATCTTTAAGACTATACAAGATACTGGGAGAGATAATGACATGCCCCAGACTAGCCACAAACATCATAGGAACATGAGCTGCCAGAAGTTTGCTAATGACACTTTTATATCTATTTCCCAGCTGTTGCAGTCATCCTGAATATTTGGAAAAGCTGTTCTTGGGCAAAAGGTGCGTTACTGCAGCTGAACTCAAGCAAGTTTGAATGGATTGTGTTCATAAGTAAAAATTATTTTGAAATAGCATTGCTATCAGGCATTGCTTCTGTCTTCCATTGAAGGCATGCGAGCACTGTGAGTACTCGAGGTTCTTTTTGGTGGTCCTTTGGATGGTCTGGCAACATTTGTATCTAAAATGGCTTTCTGTTATGTCATTTTCTAAAGACATTTCATATATCCTAATCAAAAGAGGATGTGGCCATCCTTGCATAATCCTACCCTCATACGGAGGGCTAGTCAAGCATGACCAGTGGAGTCTAGAAAGTGATCCAGCAGACCAAACGTGCACTGACTTGCTCTGCAGAGTCCATGAACTGTATGGATTAGCTCTCCATTGGCTGTAGGAGGAACACAGATATCTAGCTTGCCAAGAGTCACTTCTATGTTAAGGCACAGGTGGGAAGTGTGGATGTTCTGGCCCAGGGGTGAGGGGTGCAGTGAGAGTGAGCTGATGCAGGGCTCTTCTGGATCTCTGTAAGAAAGGCCTGACGACAAATAAAATAGCTGTTCTAATAAGACAGAATAAGAAGAGGAATATAGATAGTGAGTGAATCTTATGTCCCTTCAGGTGCTGGGAACCTTCTGTTGTGCAGCATCCGATGGAGTCTGGGTGGATTTTTCCCAGGGCATGCTGGGCAGGTCCTGTCTGTGGAGAGAAGCTCCTCC
Organism: Tauraco erythrolophus; assembly: GCF_009769465.1. NCBI lineage: Eukaryota > Metazoa > Chordata > Aves > Musophagiformes > Musophagidae > Tauraco > Tauraco erythrolophus. The sequence goes on along the minus strand of NC_141465.1, from coordinate 66,769,423 downwards.
TTTTTGATCATTCAAGCTATTATATCATTTTCTTGCAAGAAAACAACTTTATTTGTGAAGGATGTTCACAGGAGAACTTCTCGTTGCTGTTTTAGACAAAGGCAGGGCCAAGCAGTAGGTGTGATCACTGGTAGCAAATGGGAGCTGCCTGCAGGCTCCTGTTACGGTGAGCTGGCGGAGTCTATCCTGCGGCCAAGCACAGGATGAACTGTGCAGTTGATTGATCTGTGCAGCGCAGCTCAGGCTGTGCCTGATCAGGTTAACTGTGATGTGACTGTGATTCCTGACTCCTTGATGTACAGTGGTCTCTGGGACAGGTTTGCCATCTTCCACCCCTTGGTCCACACACAGGCAACGATTTTCCTCACACAACTCAGAGCATACAGGTGGTGGGTACTTGTTGAGGGGCTGTTGGAGTCAGTGAACTGTTTTGGTGTTTCCTGTATGATTTCAGGAAAATTTTCCAAAGAATCAGGAAACAAACCAAGAAACCGAGAGAGAACTGCTTGATAGGCTTTAAGCCAGCCATCTTTTTCTGGCTTTGACACCAGGTTTTTCTTCTGAAGGCTGGCAACATCAGAACTAAGAAATAACACAGAACAAATAGAGAATATATGGTTAAGGTATAATATTCTGTCTGTGTTTTTTTAATGTGACCTTTACTTTCAAGGTCTGCCTTGGGAGGATTTGCCATTTTCCTCTCTGTGTTAAGCCCGTGCTGATTTTTTTTTGTCCTTCTCACACCTGCACCTGGCAGTTCATTTGCTGGTTTGAAATGGTATTCATCCCCCTTCCAGTTACACAACCATCCTGATAATCTCAGTAATCCCCAAAGCACGTCAGCTGGTGTGTCTGAACAAAGGAAAACCCAAGAGCTACTTATCGAGTGGCTCTCTTTTATTGCAGCTGTGAATCTGAGTAGCCTATGAACAGTGTCAGATGAGCTGGAGCGAGGTCAAAAACCACTGCCTGTAGATTTAAAACTGTTTTCGAAGTACGCAACGGGTGATGGATTTCTTCTGTTGTGAAACAGGGAGGTGAGTGTTTAATTGGCCAGCCCAGGCACTGGTTTTCTGGTCTGAGATCATAGCTTACTGGGTCACTCTAAAAAAACCCTAGGCACTCTCTGCAGAGAGCTTCCTCCAGGCTTCCACTGACCTTTCCTGAGTGCAAACTGCTGGCAGGTGTTTCCTCATGTAAAATACACCGTATTTATTTTATTTTATTTTATTTTATTTTATTTTATTTTATTTTATTTTATTTTATTTTATTTTATTTTATTTTATCTTAGCTGAAAACACTTAGATCTTTACCTGGATTGGAAAGCTACAGACTATCCAACAGAAATAATAAACGGAAGACACTGCTGGGTGCTTACAGCATGGAGACAAGTGACTGTGAATCAGGAATATGTTTATTTGTCCTTGGAAGTATCCTTGCTGTATAGCATTGTGAGTTGAGGTAGTAAGTGATGAGTTTCATAGTCTTTGGGATTTGTGAAATCTGCATCTGATCAGCAAAGGAAGTACAAAGGGATAGTAGAGGTACTTTTATCTCACTTTTGTCCTTATCTCACATCCTTAAATTTACACATGGTAAGCTAACAAGTTTTCATTCATCATTTAGTTCCAGGTAAAATTCTCTTTTCAGCACACAGCAGTTTATAACAGTAACAGAGAGGTTCAGCAGTATTATTGTACAAGGTAACCAAGTTGTTGGGGTGGCAGCTCAGAGTGCTGGCTGTGGGCCTGGGCTGGCCTGGACTACCTCCTCTTTTGGTCTGTGTCAGGATACAGCTTCTCTTTGGCACAGTGTCACCAGAGTTGTTTTGGGGATAATGGCATGTTTGCACTATTTGCTTACATTCTTTTACTCAGTGGCATTGATTTATTACCGTGTCTTCTAATTTTTCCTTGGTGGGAACTGAAAGCAGAAGTATGTCCTGGGGACCTTTGGGCATTTTGTGGATTCAGGACCCCATTAATACACGCTGCTGCTATGCTCCATGACTATCCATGCCCACATTGTGCTGTTCTTGACATTAATATGACTACTCATATAAGCAGAGATATTCAAATGTTATTTACTAGAGCATCTAGTTGGGAGAACTAGAAGAAAGTTAAGCACAGATCAACAGCACTATAGTGGAGTCAAAACTAGAAGAAAGCAGATGAATAAAGGCATACTTTTCTTCTGTTAGACCTCCAGACTCTAGAGTAGGGTCTATGGGTTTTTTTGCTGTTTTTCAAGTGAGATCTTTAAAATCTCTTCTTTCATTCTTATTAAATACATCAATTTTAGGTTTTCTAACTTGAAAAAAAAAAAAAGAAAAGGGATTATCTAAGAAATAAAATGTTTCCAATTACTATCTGAAGCTTTTAATTTTTAAAAAATCATTAGTAGAACATTTATTATTGAGATTAATTCTGTGATGAGATCTCTGGCAAAATGTTCTGATTTATTAACTGTGGAAAACCTTGACATTTCTATATTAGCTCTTTTTACTCTAAGTAAAGTGAGTGTTCCTGGGATCATTTGTATATAGATAAAGAACATTTGAAAGAATGCAAGTAAAAAACCTCACTGAATATATTACATTAAATTTTAAAAACATCTGACAGAAACGTGTCTTGGACAAGAAATCTGTCTCAGGCTAGTGGACATGAATAATACTCAATTTAAAGGCAGTGAAGGCTGGTTTTGTTCTACTTATGTTTGATTTAAATACTTTTGCATTTAAAATTTAATCAAGAATCACAGCAGGACTTTCAAATCATGTTAGAAAAAGTGTGTTTTCTTTTGTTATTTGCAAAGGATCAGACTTCAAGTGGGATGAAGGCTACAAATCCTATATCATATATATATAGTATCGAGCACTATAATACGATTTTAAGTCTAATTCTCATCAGATTTTGCTTAAATTTAGCTGTCTATATAATCTAGGGTCCTATGTCTTACAAATTAAAATCTGTAGCTGATACAATTCAGTTAAAGTATTTTTTTCCTTGTTATACTTAGTGTTTGCATTACATTTCTCTTAAACTCTAGTCTCCCTCTGCTGGACAAAACACGGTCTGAATTCCAAGTGATATTAAAATCTGTTAAATGTAACATTACATTTGAAAGCTATTGAAAATGCATACTCTGGAGATATGAAAAAGCACTCTGGACAGGCCAAGGTTTCTCTTTCAGGCTTCTTGAATTTTAAAGCTGATTGTCTGCGTTTGTCTCTTGGTGATGGAATTAAACTGGCCTGACTATCTGTCAGTGAGCAGCCTTAGGCAACGAAAGCTTTTGGTATTGTGGGACGCATCTAGAGTTAATCACAAATATGCCCTGTCATAGACTCCTGGCTGTCACAGCCCATATGTTGTCAAGAACAATCCTGCAGGTATCTGTAAAATAGGAACAGTACTACCAATCTTGTGATGGTTATTTAATGAATGTCTGGGTTGCAGCCAGATACAGTTGAGATAATCATCACAGATATATTTATGTAATAGCAAAATAAATACTAAGGGAAATGTTAAGTGCAAACATAGAGTGCAAAGTCCCAAGGCTTTAATTCAGCAACGTATTTAAGCACGATACTTAAGTGTAGTACCTATCAGTAAAGCACTTATTTTCCATTACCATTGCACTCCAGAAATTTCTTCGCTTTAAGTGTCCCCTCTCCAGCAGGGTTTCTTGCTAGAGGAAGTGTTGGAGCCCACCGTTTGTATAACTCTGGCCAGCTCAGCATGTGTTGGGGTCACAGTCAAGTTAATATACAATATTGTTATTGTGGACATGCATAGTCGAGTGATAAAGTTTAATTGGACTCCTGCAGCTTTTTCCAAATAATTTTCCCAATAAAATATGCATATGAAATGCTGCAATGTCACCCTGTCACTGGCACTACATGCTTTTGGCATTGTTTCCGGAAATTACTTTGTAGAAATAAAAGGTCAGGTATTCACTACGCAGAATAACACGTTCCCACTTGTAAATGAGATTTGGTTTAGAGCTACAGGGCGGGGGGGAAAACCAGAAACTTGTAATAAACAACTTCAGAGCTTGGTGCCCTTTATATATTTGAAATGAAGTTTACTTACAAACATTACTTAGCATGTTAATACATGATTCACCATAGGCTGCACTGGCTGCAGACTCCACTTTGCTAGCAAGCTCAGTATGGACAATCAACACAGGCAGCATTGCTCAGTATAGACGGGATAGAAGCTGTTCACGTTCTCAGGCTTAAACTTAAACATGGGTGTAGCAAAAGTCTACATTAGAGAATTTGGGAGCACTGCTTAGTTTTAGGTGCCCCACACAGCTATGTCCTTGTTTCTTCCCAAAGGAAGCCCCAGAATTTGTGCCAGATGCTATGGGGGACTGGTGCACCAAGACTCCAGTTCATGCTGTGATGAGCAACCAGAGGTGAAGACAAGAGCAAATGTAACCAAAGAGCCTATGGATCACAGGTGAAGGATATGTGTCCAAGCTTCCAGGCAGCAGGCATGCATGGCTTGATGAGCAAGCGCTAACTGAACACTTATGGTCCTTTTCCTTGGAGAAGTGCTAAGTGGAAAAGCAATTTATTTTCTCCGTTCTTTCCTGTCAACCTGCCCTGCAACTGCCAAATTATGGTAGGAAAGAAAAGCTTTATAAAATATGCACTCCAAAAAGTAATGTAAGTTGTCCATGGCTCTCTGTTGATTCCTTTGTATCCACAGATTAATCTCGTTCTTAAAGCTGGATTCAGGATTCTAGTTCTCCTAAACTGCATAAGTTGTCATGTATTGCATTAATGGATCCAAATACAAGCTTCATGCCACAGTAATAGCAGGGGTTCTTTTAGCAACTGTCTTGATGAGCTGATGTGAAAATATTTCCTTTTAAGCCAAACGTCTGCTTTGTAGCACAAGTTCTGGTGAACATCTCTACTTGACTTAAGTGAAGTTATTCAACAGGCTATTTGGGTGATCACTTTATTGACCCTTCTTTATGGATGTAAGCAATACATCCTTTCTTTGAAGGGGACTTTGTGAATTGACATAATTTCATATCTGTCCTCTTTCAACTGGCGCTTCTTTCAGAGGCCTCAATTTGACCATTTATTGAGTGTTTGTACCTCAGCAGCAGAACAAAACAGCCTGTGAGCCAGGGAAAATGCATTTGCTCTTAAACCCCTGTATACACCTATATATCTTCTATACCCCTTTACACAGGATGTGATTGAGACAATATAGCTTCACTGCTTTGGATTCACTACCGTCATATGGATCCCCTGAGGCTACTGGCAACTGCACCGTCCCGTGAGGCCATATGAAACTGGGAAGCTAGATCAGAGCAAAACACAGTCAGACTTGTGCACTTATTTTTACAATTCTTTCCTAAGAAGAAACAGGCACTTCTTCATTACAGCTGAAGTCTGGAGATTGAAAATTTAGTTCTTGGCTCTACTGGTGGTATAGCAGGATGCTCAAGTGCTACCCTGTGCTACTTTAGGCACTAAAACGTCTTGACCTTTCATCTGGAACAATTAAATGGAGTTTTGCTTAAGTGGCACATCTGCTGTTCAAGCTGGGACTTCGCTGCATGAAGACTGGTGTTCTCAGTTCAAAAGACATTTGCTTATCCAACCAAATTATAACTCCAGTTTCCTTTTTACAAACATCTGTTTGGAGACAGGAAAATCTCTCTGGATGTGAAGCTTCAGAAAGCAGCTTCAGAAATTTTCATGTGGTCTTGAATTTGTGATCATTAGCCAAATTCCCCTCTGAAATTCTGCAAGCCCAACAATATTATTTCTTCAGCCTAGCGCTGCTTGGTTCTGGGAAATCCTTATATTTCATAATTTCAAGAAAGGAATCCAGCTTCCTTAAGCAAGCAAAATTCAAACATATATGCCATCACTTTTGTTTTCAGTACAATAGGTCCATGTGTCACAATTCTTATTAAGTAGCAGAAATAGCATAATATGTGAAATACTTGAGCAATAAGAAACTCCTACTTATAAGGCTTATAAAAATTTCTCTCTTGGGAGTGGCTGTCTCTATGCATGGTTGTAAAAACACCTTACTCAGTTAAACACAGTGCAGTGAGGGAAAGTAAAACTGTAAAAAATTTTAGTAGATTTTCTTGTGAATATAAAAATTAAATTATTACCACCAACATTTTATCAGGAATGTTCATTAGCAGCATAAAATCTGATACTTTTCAGAAGTAAAGAAATCTATGTGTTTCACTGTGAGTTGTGATACAGGAAGCCAGCTGTAATTTACAATAGTGGATCCTTAATGGTAGACATTTTTAATGTATTTTATGTATTTGTTGTGAAAAGTCTGTTCACATTTTCAATCACAAAGACGTTTTAAGTGGTCAAAAATTCCCAGACCTTTAGTTAAAACAGATTGAAATCTGGACCTGTCTCAGCCCTATAACAAAAGAGCACTTTAACAGCTGGATGAGTATCAGGATGAGGTTACCTGGTGTTAGCAACAGCTGGCGTCCAGACGCCTCACTGTCCTACTAGGCTTGCCTGTTGTGATGCAAGTGGGAATATTTAAGTGGGCAATTTGTCTTCTCTCTTTTTTTAAATATTCTTTTAGAGTTTTTCATCTTATGGATAAAAATCTACTCACGGTTTAGTCTTTTGGGGACTCTGCCATTCACTTCAACACAATTGCAGCAGCATATAACTAGAGGAGAGGAATTGGTCTAGGATTCATAAAGGCTGTTGATGTTGTCATGTATTTTTCTTCCCATAGGCCTACAAACCAGTTAACCTGTTTCCTTCACACTGCTGGCATAAAAACAAATACCAATATTCACATTTTCTGAAGAATTAACACTGTTCTGAAATGAATGACCCGTGTTTCAGTGTCACATTGCACGCTGTTCACTGTACTATTCCTTGTGGCAGCTTTAAAAGGGAAGAAGCTCTCATGCTTTAAGACATAACTTTTGAGCTCAAAATATCTGTTACCTTAAGATTCAGCAGCAACAAACAAATATTGAGGTGTCGAAGGCTGTGTTTATACAGCCTGTGGGTCCATTTCTTCTGTTCTTGTGTAACTCCTGTATAGTAGAAAGATGATTAGAAAAACCTTTTCTGAACAGCCACGTTTTATCTGTCAAGTCTGACAAGCTGTTTTCTCACATCAGGGTACTACAGGTGTGAGACACCTATGAGGGACTAGTATGATTGAGTATCACACAGTTAAAGTTTGCATTAAATGATCAAGACATGTTGGGCAGGACTTTCTCTGTATTTTAGTAGCAACTGGTTGCTTTGCTAGACGTAAGATCTCCCTTTGCATGTGTAAAACTGCATATGCCTGGTATCAGCACCCTTAGATGCAGCTAAATTGGCTTGGTGGATGTCTACCTCTCTTCATTGACAACTAGGGCAGCTAAAGCAGCTAGACTCCTAGCGTAGGCACCTTTTCAAGTAGTTGAAATTAGGCAAGCTAGATCCAGGCTCTACTATGCCTACCAATAAAATGGGTTCAGAACTGTATATTTTAAGTAATCTTACCCACAAGTCCATATATGATGAATACTAACATATCTATAAAGAAACATATGTATTTGTAGAAACAAAGAAAATTATTTGGTCTAAATCTTTGTTGTCCAACCAAATGTTGAACAGAAGGTCTGAAAAAAACTGGCATAAATAGCCTCATTTCTAAAATGCATGGCTAATCCTGCTTCCATAAAAATATATGATAATGTATCTATTAGTTTAATGACAGCAGAGCTAGGTTGTGATGGTGGAGTATTGAAAACAATTGTAACGATCGTAACGTGTAAGGCTTTAAGAAAGTCTTACAAGCATATGAAAATTCTACACTAAGCAGATACTTTTTCCACTCTACTTAATGGTATATCTTGTAAAGGACAATCCTCTCATCCAGAGATTGTAAAGGAGGCACATGAGGTTCTGGTTCTCTATGTACTTGGTGTCATACTTTCTGTTCCTGTAGCTCTGACATTGTTCCTTGGGATGCTGAGGTACATGAGTGTACATGTCATCTGCAAGGACAGGATCTTGCTGTCAGTTTTTCCCAATAAGAAATGTAGAGTTTAAAGTCAAAACAGATATGAAGCGAGAAAGCTATAGGAATAAAAAATGACGAGTGAGGTGTTTGTGCTTTGACTTAAACTTTATGAATGACAAAAGTGTGACAGCATGGTTTCTGAGTTATTAGAAATTTCTTACCTTTTAACAATGTTCATTCTTTGCTCTTCTAATTGTCTTGAAAAAATATCTTGGAAAGTCACTACTGACCATTAAATCTCTGTTAAAATCTTTTACATGTGCCTTCAGCACAAAGTTAAAAAAGTTATGATCACTTATTCTTGTATAATTTCGCATAGGTGTCTTTCCTTAGATTGCTTATGTCTGATCTTAAACTATTCTGTTGAATTTGGTGGCAGTTCATAAACTCTATGCTGTTTGTGGCTTTCCAAATGGCGAAAAGTTCAGCAAAATATTAATAATCCAAATTTGTGTGATTTTTCTTTTTCAATAGGAATGATGTGAGACATAAGGATTCATAATGAAATTAAAAAATGGAAGATTTCAAATTAAAACCAAATATCTTACAAAGTGATATCCTTATAACAACTATGGCTGAATTTGAAGGATTGGGTAATTATGACCATTCATATAATGCATTTCATTTTACATGCTGAGAAAAATTCCTCCTGTCACAATAAATGGCAGTCCTAGTACAGGAAGAACACACTTGATATTTGCATGCTTAAGAGATAGCTATTTTGCAGTTAATATATGCTATTCGTCAGTGTCATTAAAGTGTTAGCATACTTTTGTGCTATATGTAAGGACAGCTTCTAATGCTACCCAGTATAAGAAGAGTAATTTATTTTTTGTTGGCTTTAATGAAGATGCTTCTTCTATAGAACATCCAAGAGAGGGAGACCTACATGAAAGAGATGTGTGAATTACTTAAGGGTAATATACCAGATTAGGGATTTTTAATGTCAAAGAAACATTCTGTTTTCTTTGTCTGCATTCATCAGACTCGCTTTTGCATGCATTGAATATAGAAGCTGTCAAAAGTGTTGAAAGTCTGACAGATTTTTTTGAGCTAAGTATTTTATTTTTTGACAGAACAGTTCGGTTTCCAAGTCCTGCATCCTTACTTCACTGAGCAAAGGATGCTGTTATGTTTGGCTTAGTTCATTTTGAAGCCTCCAGCGGTCATAACCCATAAACCAGAGTGACACAGGGCCATCAATCAACACGCGATGACTCTTGTCTAAGCTTTGAATTCTTGAGGCTATCTTTGCACACGATGTTCAAAGTGCAACTTGTGGAATACCAATCATTTTTATAATGTGATAGTGGAGCTCTGAGATTGGAGTTCCTGCCCACATCTCCAGATTCTGAACATTTAACTGCTGGGTGACCTACCTGACAGCACTGTTTCTTCAGGCGTGGAGGTTTTATGTGTAAGAATGCCTCCAAATGTTTTTGAGTTGTACTTTAATGATGTGGCATTCAACCAATGAGCCATGACCATTACCGGGTTTTGGTGGCTAAATGGCCACACTCTGAAGGTGATTTTCTTCAGGCTCAACATCTATTTTATTCTTTCTACTGTAATACTAGCTAGTAGTTACAAAGTATTGGCATATATGCCGAATTTTAAATGTGTTAAATTAAAATAGTGATATAATCTGCTTGCTATTTACACGTATCTAGCCTGTTTCCAGGTTTTGCATAAGACTGGCTATGTTTTTTGCACCCTTCCCATACAGTGAGCTACACAGATTTTCCAAATTAATTAAAGGAAAACAGAATCTCTTAGCTCAAATTAACCATTAAATACCTCTAACCTAAACCATCCGGGTAATACTGTCCTACCCCAAAAACTGGACCTGGAGTTTGCCAACATGCTGAACTGTAATTTTATCATACCAGAAGGTTTGTGACTTTTACTGACCACTCAGTTTAGGTAGTTCTGCAAATCCATATTTTACAAGATGCGTGATTTCAGAAATTTATTCAGAAATAACAAAAGCAGTTAAAAACTCTCCCCTCATGACCTTCGTATTTCATGACGAGATGTAATTGAAATAAGATTCAGCTGGGAAATTAAATTTGTAGATGATTCAAAACACTCTGAAATCCCATTATTTTTTATTTCACTGATTTTGGAAACTTCAGCATATGATCGAAGTCAAGCATTTGTGTAAGTGTTTTGTTGTTTGGGGGCCTAAAGTTTGAGGATAAAACTCTTTTTTTTTTCAAAAGAAGCTATTATATTTTTTTCCTTTCTTGCACGGCCTAGCTGTGAGTTTTAATTAAACTTTCATTGTAAGTAGCCTGCTGAACATGACCAATAAGCACATCTTTCTTTTAAAAAGAATTCATCTTTTTAAAACACAAAGACATACCTCTACATAACTGCAACTACTCCTTTAGCTTGTTTGTCATCGCTTGAATGATTTTTTCACCATGCTCGTTATGCTCTCTAGTCCTGGCTCTTCTGTAAACCTTGTAACAAACTGGAAAGTTCTGGGACTAATTTACAGGGATTTCCAGTGTCTCAGTATAGGTGGCACGGCTGTTCAAAGGCGACAGCTTCTGCTGGCTCCAGGGAGTTTTGTGGTTGGCGGTGAAGCTGTGGAGGGGCTGCACAACATCCGGCTGTTCCTGAGGTGCAGGGATGGGCTAATCTAAGGCCAGCATAGCGCGTTGGGTTTGTCTGGTGCAGTTTTGGTAGCAGAGGGGCGGCTACAGGGATAGTCTCTGTAAGGAGCTGCAAGAAGCTTCCCTGGCTCCAAGTTGGACCTGCCTCTGGCCAGGACCCAGCCAGTCAGTGCCTCTTCGAATGCCATATTTAAGAAGTGGACAAAGGAACCAAACCTATGCCAGATGGGACCTGTAGTGAAGAGAGGGGGGGAGATGGGGGCCTGGCCCCTGGCCTCCCTTGCGGTTGTCTGTCTTCACTGGGCCACCGCCACTCAACTGGAGGTGGCCGTGGCAGTGCAGCTTGGAGAGTCCCGAAGCACCACACTCCAGGGGCACCCGCTGGGTGGAGTTCATCCTGCTGGGACTGCTGAGGGTCATCGGGCCGGTTGACCCCGGCATGACTGCAGCAGAGAGAGGGCTGAGACCTGAGAGAAATGACCATGTAGACATGAGGTCAGTGTACATGGAGCGGGAGGAGGTGTGCTGGAGCTGAGATTCCCCTGCAGCCACTGTTGAGACAGCAGCGGCCCCTCTGTTGCCCATGGAGATTAACGGTGGAGCAGAGACCCATCCTCAGCCCTTGGAGAACTCCATGCCGAATGGGTGCCTGCGCCTAAAGGAGTTTGTAGAGAACTCTCTCCTGTGCGAAAGAACCCCACACTGCTGGAGATTAACGGTGGAGCAGAGACACATCTGCAGTCTGTGGGAAGGGACTCCATGCCAAAGTGGGTGGCTGTGCCCTAAGAAGCTGTGACTCCATGGGAAAAGCCCGTGCTGGAGCAATCTGATGGGTAAGGATTGCATCCTGTGGGAAGGAATCACACTGGAGAAGTTTGTGGAGAACTGTCTCCTGTGGGAAGGGACTCCATGCTGGAGCAGGGGAAGAATGTGAGGTGTCCTCCTTCTGAGGAGAAAGGAGAGGCAGAAACGTGTGATGAACTGACCACAACCTGCATTCCCCATCCCCCTGCACTGCTGGTGGGGAGGAGCTGGGAAGACGGGAGAGGCACAGGGAATGTGTGCTTTTGACATCTGGCTTTGTTTCTCATAATCCTCTCTAATATGACCAGTAACTAATTAAACGGATTTTTCCCCAAGTTGGGTCTGTTTTGCCTGTGATCATTGGTGGGTGGTTTTGTCCTGCTTTTTTTGTAACTGCTTTTGTCTTGACCCTTGAGCCTTCTGTTATATTTTCTCCTCCCCATCCCACCGGGGAGCAGGAGTGAGCGAGTGGCTGCATGGTGCATAGTTGCCAGCTGGGCTAAACCACAACACATAGTATGAGGGTTATGTGGATTTAGTTGCCTAAGCATAGGATTTTAATCACTTTGGACACCACAGTCTGGCCTCCAGTTGCGTCTCCAGAAGGGCAGAAATCTCCTGTGGATTGTATCTGTCAGTCATGGACAAACATCTAGGAAATATGCTAAATTAGCATCTGACTCGCCTGAAGGACTCTGTGTATGTAACTCTGCCATCCCTTGGCGTGCAAAGACAGTGGATACATCCCAACACATGTAGGCAATAGCTCTGACAACTGAATGCAATTCTGTATCATAGTCATAGATATAAAATGTATCAAAACCCCTCCATCATCTTCAAGAGCTGCAGGGAGCCGATCTCAAGACTTAGCACCCAAAGCTGCTGTCCCAGAACAGCGTATGCAGGAACTGATGTCTGGTTTCACTTCTCGTTTACCAGCTGGCAGCCAGCACTTAGCAAATCTAATTCAGAATGTAAGGTTAGGAAACACTCATATAAGGAGCCTTCTCACACTTGTCAAAAGTGTGATTACTTTGTGATACCACAAGTGCAGAAGTAGGTCAGAAATGAAGATTTTTTTTCTGTTAATGCTCCTTCAAAATTCAAAGCAAGTGGTCTGCCCTATTTAAGTGACTGGTGTTGGCAGAGCTTCCACCAGCACTTTCATAGGGATGAATACTTGGAACTAGTTGCCGTACAGCAGGTTGTGTACTATATGCTACTTGTTTCCTTTTCCAGCACAAAAAAGCAGCCAGCACGGCCTTATGAACATGGCCAGCATGTCTCTAGCATCTACCACACATCTGCATGCAGGTAGCAGTGGGTTGGAGCACTCTCAGGAGGACTATCCTAGGAGGAATCATTCTGGCTACATCAAATTGAAGGGCTCCAGCTCTCACACGATGCTGTCTCAGTGACCTGAACACCCATCAGCTGCCTTCTCCTATCCCTGGTGTCTGCGAGAAGCAAACTCAGCTTATGGGCTGCTGAAAGGACCAGGACTGTAATGTATCACAGTGGATGTGTGATGCTAAATCCGTAAGTGGATTTTGTTGCTATATTTATGCTGTGTTTTGATTGTAGGCCCACTCAAAATCCAGTGCAGAAGGAGTACAGGAGCGATATATTTCTAAGTAAAAGAGAACCAGAGAGTGGTTCCTGGCCCAACAAACACAAGCCTGCACTCATGGCATGGGTTACACGCATGGAGGAAGTCGGGCCTGTAGTACCCCAGCAGCCTCCGCATGCCCTGGCTGCCATCATGCATCCTGTCTCTGTGCTGGAGGTGGACCAGTAAGGCTGGGCCAGGGAGTACATCAGGCTTGTTCTTGCTCCTAGGCTGGGCTCCCAAAGATCTGTTCAGCCTGACCGTCCTGCAGCATCTGACTGGAGATTGTTCAGTATTCTCTTGAGCCCTGGGATCTAAAAATGATCATCAGCATCACAGTCCTCTGCCTTGGGAGTGGAGTGGCTGAGAGCTGGGAGGGAGCTAACCAGGCATTGCGGTCTGAAAACAGCTTTAGGACATCAGTGACAGATCCACTTGTCTTTAAAGACATAATAACATGTTTGATTCCCACTTGTGGGAGACTCCCAGTAATAATCCTATCTATCTGTGACAGGCATAAAAACACATGGGATTAAATTTAGCAGGGAGAGTGTAACTGTACAGTGGTGTGATCTTCCTTGTGTTAAAAAGCCAGGTGCAGCTGTGTTGCATGTTGCAAGAACTGATCTCACAAACAAATTAAAATAGAATCATAGAATCATAGAATCATAGAATGGTTAGGGCTGGAAGGGACCTTCAAAGGTCATCTAGTCCAACCCCCCTGCAAGGAACAGGGATATCTCCAACTAGATCAGGTTGCTCAGGGCCTTGTCCAGCCTGGCCTTGAACGTCTCCAGGGATGGAGCATCCACCACCTCTCTGGGCAACCTGTTCCAGTGTTCTACCACTCTCATAGTAAAAAATTTTTTCCTAATATCCAACCTGAACCTACCTCCCTCTATTTTAAAACCATTACCCCTTGTCCTATCATAACTGGCCCTCCTGAACAGCCTCTCCCCATCTTTCCTGTAGGCCCCCTTGAGGTACTGGAAGACCGCTATAAGGTCACCCCGGAGCCTCCTCTTCTCCAGGCTGAACAGCCCCAACTCTTTCAGCCTGTCCTCATAGGAAAGGTGCTCCAGCCCTCTTATCATCTTCGTGGCCCTCCTCTGGACCCTCTCCAACTGGTCCATGTCCTTCTTATGTTGGGGACTCCAGAACTGGACGCAGTACTCCAAGTGAGGTCTCACAAGGGCAGAGTAGAGGGGGAGAATCACCTCCCTTGACCTGCTGGCCACACTCCTCTTGATGCAGCCCAGGACGCGGTTGGCCTTCTGGGCCGCAAGAGCACATTGCCGGCTCATATTGAGCTTCTCGTCCACCAGTACTCCCAAGTCCTTCTCCTCAGGGCTGCTCTCGATCCAATCACCACCCAGTCTGTATTTATGCCTGGGATTGCCACGACCCAGATGTAGGACCTTGCATTTGGCCTGGTTAAACTTCATGAGGTTGGTACGGGCCCACCTCTCCAGCCTGTCGAGGTCCCTCTGGATGGCATCCCTCCCTTCCAGCGTGTCAACGGCACCACACAGCTTGGTGTCATCGGCGAACTTGCTGAGGGTGCACTCCATGCCACTGTCCACGTCACCGACAAAGATGTTGAAGAGGGCCGGGCCCAACACGGACCCCTGAGGGACGCCACTCGTGACCGGTCTCCACTTGGACATTGAGCCGTTGACCACTACTCTCTGAGTGCGGCCATTGAGCCAATTCCTTATCCTAATCTTGTCCCTTTGCTCCAGAGACAATCCATTAATGCTAAGACATACTCTCAGACATACTTATTTGGCTCAAAATATAGGCATATACATATGGGCATATACATATATGTGTTTAGGTATATACATGACTGTGTACATATATATGCGTATGCTGTGTAAGACTGAAGGATGCCTCAGGACTCCCCATCATGCTTACTTTCCAGAAAAAGGTATTCTGGTCAGTTCTGTGTTTTAGCTCAGAATGAGATAAAGTACTTGCTATTTTAGCAGATGGACTTGATTTTTCCTACCTAGGTAAAAAGATACCGTGCTTCAGCAACTAAAGGACTCAAACCTCTGTAGTTTGCTTGGGGAACAAGCAGCTGAAAGGTCCTCTGGGCAGTGTCCTGTGAGCAGTCAGTGCTCTTCCAGTTAGTGGGCCACTATTCTCACTGCATGTTCACTTATTCTCACGGTAAAAACCTAATTTCTTATTACCTCCCACGTCAGCCGGTCACTCTCCAGCTCTCTTAATGTCACACAACAGTGGTAGCAAACCACAGGAGCAATCACATTCTCCAAGGCTGAAATGAGGTATTTTTTTCTTCCCAATAAGAAAACCTGGCTGGTCTCCAAGGCTTGTCTGTCTCTATCTGATTTCCTGTCAGTCTTCTGGTGCTTGCACTCCTGCTCTGCTCTTAGAAGATCAGTACAGATACCTTCGTAGCCGTGGAGCTGCTTTTCACGCCCTATCATTTCTTCATTAAATTCAGCCTTTTGTGTTTACATCCCCACTGCTTTCCTCCTTAACAAGCTCTTAAATCACTGACATAGGATGCTGGGAGAATTGATGTTGGAACTTGATAATGAACTGAAAGCTTCTGATTCTAGAAACAGCAGTGCTGCACCAGGACCCTCTGAATCTGGTGCAGACAGCAAGCGCTGTTGTGTGGCTCTTGTTGCATGGCTGGAAATAGGCGTTTGTGGGCCTGCTCGCAGCCAGGGTGGATATTAGATGGTCCTTATCTCTCTCACTTTGTGCAGTTTCCCATGACAGTTGTAGCCAATCACCAGGTCCTGAATCAACCAACCTAAGGCTATTTAGTTTTAGCAGGTTTGTTTTATTTTTTCCTTCCAAAGCAATAATTTCCTTTTGAAGCATGAAATTTCTCTGAGAAGCATGCTTTGATACTCTCTGTTAGACTAGAGATGTTTGGGGGATCACCAGCATGTAAGGAAATCCCATCTTAGCAGGGTTTAGGCAAATGTGCTGGCAAAAATTGGAGACCAGGGATTTAAGCAACTCCCACTGCTCTGAAGGAGCTGACTGAGATTCTTCTGAGACTGAAGCTCTTCTGAGATTCCTCAACTGCCTATGGAGGCGATCACACTGCACATGGATGCTTGAAACCTTCCAGTGGGTGCGGCACTGAGCTGCAAGACAAAATAATCACAGTTGGCCACTAATGATGTGTATCACATTGTCTGGAGAACAGTATGAAAGACCTAGGGATAGATTTGTGGTGGTGCTGAACACGCTTACAACTGATGTGGGAGCTGATTGACAATGTGCTTTGAATATACAGAAGCCTACAAGAACACGGTTCTGAAAAAAAAGAATATATCTCTTTGATGGAGTTATAATCAATGAACTTGGATAATCCTTTTGGAACATGTTTTTATACTTTTGGTATCCCTGACAAAACATAGCACTGAAGTCTACAAGTTGTTCTAAAAATATATTTCTTAAAAAAAACCCTCAGCATGATGATTTCATTAGAGTTAATTTATTTTTCTTCTGAAAATTATTCCCTCTTCAGCTTCTTTACCATACCATAAAGTGGTAAGGCAAAGATCCTTTATATCTGAGACCAACTCCATAGGTAGCTCAGCTTGGTCACTCAAGATTCATAAGCACAGCTTAAATTCTGGCTTTAGACACTTTCTGTGTCTGAGTTTCTTGAGGGCAAAAGTAGAGCTGATATAAAGGTTGTAAAATTGGCATCATTATTGCTCTCGATGCTCTTAGACACACAAGCAGAGAAAGATTTTTAGTATATTAGTCCAGGAAGGGTTTGAGGTTATAAGTTTGAGTTAAGGTTTGAGTTAAGCATCAGTTCTGTACAGTCTATAAATAATTTAAAAAGATAATATAAGAATTTTTGAACTGCTGAATATTAACTTGCTAATGACTTTAAATGATCCATTTTCTACTAGTTCTAATTCAAGAAGCGGAGTGATTTTAGAATATATATTTTCTTCACATAAAACCTGAACTTTTGCTTCAGGGACTTTTCTCATTGCTATTTCTTTTTCATGCACAATTCTGAATCTAGAATCCACGTAGGTGATTCCTTGGTAAATAAGAGACAGATACTTTCATAAGCATGGGTGGGTTTTTTTTTTCTTTTTTACACTGATCTCACGTCTTGCTTTACAGGACTTTGAGGAAACACAATTATTTCCGCCACCATCAGAGAAGCCACTTAGATACTTAAAGGCAAGTGCTGAAGTGCTTTACTTGATTGAGCTTTTATTGCACTGAAGAGTATCAATTAAAAAAAAAATAAAATCCCTTTTCTCCCTCATGATCCAAAAAATCTAAAGCAGCTGAGCACCACTCGAAGCAATTTGGCCTTTAGAAAACATTTTGCAAGGCATTTTCATGAAACGCAAAGGGTGTTCCTGAAATCTTTAACAATGTTGCCTTCTATCGTAGAATCACA
Organism: Tauraco erythrolophus; assembly: GCF_009769465.1. Lineage (NCBI taxonomy): Eukaryota > Metazoa > Chordata > Aves > Musophagiformes > Musophagidae > Tauraco > Tauraco erythrolophus. The sequence continues at coordinate 66,751,915 of NC_141465.1, read as the reverse complement.
GAACCATAGAATGGTTAGGGTTGGAAGGAACCTCAAAGATCATCTAGTTCCAACTCCGCTGCCATGGGCAGGGACACCCTCCACTCAGGTTGCCCCACTCAGGTTGCCCAAGGCCTCATCCAACCTGGCCTTGAACACTTCTAGGGATGGGGCATCTACAGCTTCTCTGGGCAACCTGTTCCACTGCCTCACCACCCTCTGAGTGAAAAATTTCTTCCTTAGGTGTAATCTAAGCTCGTCTGTCAAAACACTGAAGTTAAGCGCGAGCGGAAACAAAAACCGATTCCCAGTTTTAGGAGAGGCTCCATTCCGCATCTGCCCCCAGGAGATGGCGCTGTTTTGAATAATTTGAGCCAGAGCCAGCCATCTCCGCAGGCTGCTCCCGCTCCCGCCCCGGCCCCGCTCCCGACCCCGCCCCGCGGTCCCGGTCCCGGTCCCGGCCCCGCGGCGCGGTGGGTGTGATGGTTCCGTACCCCTCTTCAGCCGTCCTCACCCCGGCGGGAGACAGCGTTTGCGTTCTCCCGAGTTAGAATCCAGATAGTCTCGACGTTTCCGCTGTGTAGTAACTGGTACCCCACGGACGTAATTGGACTTTTCTGGCTGCTGCTTGTAACTGTTGCTTCACTTCACAATAAATCTTCCTCTCGCGCACGACCCGCCCCCCCCCCCCTTACGATTTTCAGCAAATTCAGCGTTCATTTTATAAAGTTACAGAAAAATCTGCTGCTAATGTCCTGACAGAAATATTCCCTCCTGGAGAGATCATGTCTCTGCTGCGGGATGAATTCACCCCGTATGTGTATGTGTACGTGTCTGCTGATTTGCTTCCAGGGAGGGAAGCAGGGACCTAAATGCTCGATCTGCAAAGGAACTTGAGAACTGGAAAACTTAGCTTTCAGGTACCCTTTTGCCTGGTAAAATTCTCTGTCCTGGTTTAGAAGTTCAGGCTTCCTTGAATGCAAAGAGTTTGGTGTCAAACTGGACTTGGTGTTCGTATTTGGGGTAGCCAAAGCTCATTTTCTGGTTTTGTTTATTATTTATGCTTGTGAATTCTCTTCTGAAGTTTGGTGCATAAGTCATGCCCCTCTTTTCTGGTGAAAACACAGGGATATTTTTTGGATCTGGGAGCACTTTTTGGCTGCTGGCTGTGAGTATTGACCTGACCTTACTCTGATTCCTGGGAGGAGAAACGTGGGTGCCCTCCTTACCTCTGAGCTGCGGGAAAAGTAGGCATGAGCATGGGGAGCAGTTTTGCTAGGAAATACTGAAGGGGGTACATGGCTTCCTTCCTGGGATTCTGTCTTTTAAGGGATCTTTTAGTTTATGCTTGCTATCAAGCAGATGGGAACTCTGAAATAGATCCTTTCCTTCTTGTGCCACTGGATATAGCAAACCAAAATTTTTCTGGATCCTTGTACTGGAAGAACCCGCAACTTTTCTGCAATTTAGTAGAATCATCTGAGATGAGCCCTCTCTGTAGGGCAGATTGTTCTCTCTAGTCTGAGATCAACAGGAGGAATTCTTGGTTTTGATCCTTTCTTTTAGATCCAATCCTCCTCAGCCAAGAAACAAGTGCTGTTTTCAAGTGTTGTTTGGGTTTTTTGTTTGTTTGTTTGTTTGTTTGTTTGTTTGTTTTTTTCCTGAGCTATTCATTGGCCTGTGGACTAGAAACTGGAGCTGGGTGACTGGTGTAATCACTAGCCTGTTGCACAGATAACTCTCTCCAACACTTGGGCCAACACCTAATTAAGCTAAATTATATAAAGTGGAACAAGTAGGCTGGGAGGATCACAATCATACAGCCTTATTGAAATTTCCATTGCATGGCTGGAGAGGCAGGAAGAAATCTCCCCAGACAACTGTGGAATTGGATTTGGCGCTTCCAGCAAGTGAAAAAAACATTTTTTTGGAGGTTGAGGGAGAGTCCCCTTCCCTCGTAGGCTAGGCTGATGCCTCCTTCCAGGAGAGAGCAAGGCTGCTGGCAGCAGATTAGGCTTCATCATTACCTTTCTCCTTTAAGCCCCTGTTATGCAGTCCAGGCAGCTCCATGCTCTGCATGCAGGTTTGTGTAGCTCCTACTCTTAGCCCTAAGATCTATCCCTCTTTCCTTCTGCAGGTTGTAGCCTTTATTGTATCCTTTTCCCTCCCAGAGCTGATTTTGCCTCTTTTTTTTTTTTTTTTCTTTTCCTCTTCTCACCACTACCCAGTTTTGTTGGGAGACACAGAGATCATCTGTCTTCAGAAATCCCAGTTTCCCCATTTTTTCCCTTTTGTCATCTTCTACCAGCAAACTCCAGGGGCAACTTGACAGCAATGGGCTGTGCAAGTGGGCAGACTCTGAAAGGAAACAGCATTTCTACTCCTGATCAGTTCAGGTGCTAAGGAAACCAAAGTAGAGTGAAATAATTCCTCTTTTATAGAATCCTGAAGGAAATATACTCTTTTTGATTCGAAGTCTCATCCCCTGACTGTGATGTCCTGGGGATCACATCCATAACAGGAGAAAACTGGTAACTGTGTATGTTATTTCTTTGATATAATCCTGCTTAGTTATTTGTGAGTTATGCTCCATGTTGTTGTTGCTGGCCAGACATTGGAGTGGAGGGGTGGGGGGCAGGTTTTGTGTTTGCCAGCTGTGCTCAGAGCAACTACGTGGCCTAAATTGGATATAGGATGGGTTTTAGCAGAGGGAAAGGATAACCTAGGCATTCTTTTCTTAGAGCTTTTTAAAGGTTCTTGAAAATTAACCTTCCCTGAGCAGTCTTAGCTCTGCAATATTTCTATTTTTAAAACTTTCAGTGGGAATTTGAGTTGGTATTTTCCAAATGCAGTCAACGACTGGCTCGCTGTGCTGTGTGTCACCCATCAAACACCCCAAACTAAGGCCAACCAGTGATCAGGAAACACTGAATTCTCCCTCGCCTCTTTCCCCAGGCAAACAATTCCCTAAACACAAAATTTCAAACAAGTAAACCTGAATATTGTTCATTGCCATTTCCTACTGTGATAAGTAGTTTAAGGTCATCTTTTCTGTATTTACAATGTATGGCTTAAAATACGAACAGCCTTTGTTTGTGCTTTGTTATTGTCTGCACCACTGAATCCTTTCACAGATATACACTGCAATAAAAGATGGCTTAGAAATTCAATGTAAAAAGGCAGCCAGTGCCACTGGGGAATAGAGTACTCTACCAACCAAGACACATAGCCTCCATTGACCAGATTCGCAATGCAATGCTCTTTTTAAAAGGTATTTACTGTGAGGCAGAAATTTATGCATCATGAAGGGGCAAGACAAAAACCACCTTCCGGTACTTTTCAGCTTTTGGTAGAAACTTTAATCGGCAATTTAATTAAATACTTAGCTGTCTAAATTTGTAAGGTCTGCTCCAATTTTGCCTGAAAGTGGAATCAGAGACCTTTCTGGACATCTTGTTCTTACTTTTCTTTCTGTATAAGAATGTCATGACATTTTAAAACCTAAGGGCACTTTCTTTTCTTCTACTCCTTAACTGAACAGCGTGATACATTTTGAACTGCTCCTTCACTGTGGTTCCCAAGTTTGAAACATGCCTAATGCAGATGTTTTGGTTTTGTCATTCCTCTTTCTTCCCCTTTAAAAATTTGATCTCCTAGACAAACAGGTGAAGCTGGAAAGGGTTTTTCTTCAAGGCAGATTTTGATTCTTGTGTCTGTGATTGCCCATTGCAAAACAATAAATGTGATTGCCTCTGGGCTTGTGAATAAGCATCAGATATCTATTCTGGAACAAGCACTTTCAGAGCTACTAGGCTGCAATTATAGTTGTGTTAGCAAGTGTGAATTATTTAGCTGAGATCAGGAATCAGTCTCCTTTGGAATAAGTAGATTTCAGATGCAGTTTGACCATATAAAAGGTGTTAATTTCTTGACAGAGTAGGTTATCTCGTTACGGGTTGGATTAAATTTTGTTGAAATGAGTAGATTCTCCATTTAAGATGATTTTATGAAGTAATGGGGCAAACGTTTCTGCCCCAAGCAGAGACAGTGCAAAGCAGCTTAGAAATATAAGTGATATGTGTGGATGAGCTGGGTCTATGTATTATTTTAGCAAGGCAAAGTATGTGGATGAGAGAATAACACTAAATGATAAAGCAAATAATCACAATGCATATTTGTATGTGTGTGGTTATGATGAAAGTGTACAATGGTGAGGTACTGGATTGAAAGAGTGGGAAAACTCCCTTCAGTGTTCAGTCCACCTGACTTTCAGGAAAGTAGGATGTTGTAAATCACTGTGAACATAGAAAATTACCCCAAAGTTCCCTGATTCAGTCACCGAATTTTACATGAAGTAGAACATCACATCTGTTTGACAGAATCCCAGTGGCCTTGGGCCTTTTTGTCCGGGCCTCAAATACCTTTTTATATCCTGTCTACTTTTTGTAGTTCATGCACATAATGCCATGCTTGTGTTATCATCCAGCGTGTGTCCAAACTGTCCCAGTGCCACAAAGAGCACAAAATAACCCAGTGTGGCTGGGACCAGCTGTGAGGGCGAGAGCGATGGAGTTTGAAGATACTGAGTACCACACATGAGATGAATAGGCTGAACTTATTTTCTGCAGCTCTCCCTTGCTTTAGAAAAACAGTCTTCTCACCCATAGTCATGTCCTTTTCAGGTTGGTAAATAATTATCAGCTGGGTTTTCTGAGGGAAGCTTACTGAAGGGGGAGTGAAGGGAGGGAAAATAACAAGAAGTTGTGAACACTGAACAGGTAAATGTTGGAATTTGAACCTAAAGTCTCAGTAGAAGAAGTTGCCCTGGAAACAGCATCCTGAAGTGCAGAGTTGGAGAGACAGAGAGAGACTCCATCCTGAGGCTGAACCAGTGTGCTGCCAAAGCTTAGGTGCCTAATCAGGGCTAATCACATCAGGGAAGCTGCTTGGTGATGGACTGCTCCTCCGCAGCTGCTGATGAGCAGCGTGACTGTCACACGTGATTCACTGCTAAACTGGCTGGTGAATAATTTTCAGTAGCCCAAGAGGGGCTCTAATCATCTACGATGGAAGTCTTTCCCCTGACTTTGCCTCTCTGCAAGGATAAGGCCCTCGAATCACACACTGCTGGCAGGTAATTCTCAGACGAAGGAAGAAGATGAATTAGTTATGATTTTCCTGGTTCTTGCAGCCAGCAGAGCGGAGACATTGTTTATTATCTACTTTCGACCTGGAAATGGGAAAGTTAAAATAATTAAGCAGGATGCAAGTAGCAGTATTATTTTTAAGGGAAGACTATTTAGAGTGTAGCATAGTCAGCTCCGTGTTACTTAAGTAAGGGAGAGAAAATGAAACTAGAAACCTAGACAATTTTTTTATTTCTGTTTGGAGGCTTTGAGCAACCTGTTGTAGTGGAAGGTGTCCCTGCCCATGGCAGGGAGGTTGGAACTAGATGATCTTTGAGGTCCCTTCCAACCCTAACTGTTCTATGATTCTACGATTCTTGTAAATAAAAGTTATACCGATGATGATTGACTACTTGACTGGCTTCTCCTTACTGGAATCACTTACAAAACCCTGGGTCTCAGTTTGTTGCTCAAGAGGCCACAAGAGGTAACAGTATAAAGAAGGAGAACAAAAAAGATCAAATGCAAGAGCTGGAATGTGAATGAAATGCTGCTGCAGTGGAGCTAAATTGGTATCTCTATTCTATCCTCTCTAGCATATCCATGCCAGCTTTGTGCAGTGCTACAGCATGGTATCTGACTGACTATATTGCTCCAAAACCAAGGTCACCAGGCTCATAAAATCTCCATGAACACCAACCATGTCCAGCGCTGTGTATCCTGCTGGATAATCCACTAACAGCTGGTGGCTATATGACTGTTGTTTCTTTTAGTGATTTACCAGTTACTTGACTGAGATACTCTAAAAAGTGCTGGTAAGGCAGTCCACTTTTCCTCAGTAGGCCAAAGTACTTTGAACTTTGTTAGAGCCTGCTGAAGCAGACTATTCACGGTGCCAATAGAAGAGCATCTCCAGAAAATAAACAAACAAAGTAAGCATTAAAACCAAGAGAGCTAAATACTCTCAGCTTCTTGGATATGATGCAGGGATTGTTGCAAAACGATGTTGGAGCTGAAGGAGCTAAGGAAATTCGTTGTTTGAAATTGAGCCCCAGTCAGCACTAATGACAAGAAATTTGTTACCACCTGGTGGCTGTTCCAGTTTATTCCTTATGAAAGACACATTCATAAGTGTGAGATGAAAGAGGGGAAATGCTTTCCTGTTGCCTTTTCTAGTAAGTAGTGAACATCATTGAATGCCAGAATAAAGAGTACAAATTTGATTTTTCCTGCTGTAGCTTTCTGATACAGTATTGAATCTGTCTGGTGGCTGAATTATTGATGAAGGTTGCTGGTTTTAACCCTACTGTACTGCTGCTGATGTGGTAAACATAACTTCTCCACAGGTTCTCATCCTGACTGTTGGCCAAATTTTATTCTTGATTGTCCGTCTGTGGGTGTCATTAACTTATCTAAGATGCACAGCCATGGCTCTGCAGGTAGTAATTAGGCACAATTAATTTTTGTCCTAGATACATCCTGAGCGGTGAATAGGAAAATTGACATAGAATAATCTTTCATCCTTAACTGTCAACTCTTCTGATAGTTTCTAATGAATAGATTGTGATTTGCATACAGAAACAACAAAGGATCAAAGTAATTCTTTCCCATTTCCCACCTTTCTGTCTTCTTATCCTTTGACACAGTTATTTGTTGTACAGATGCATCAGAAGTACATCTTTTGTCCGTCTTTGTTAGTCTTTGCCTACCTCGAATAAGTACGGCAGGGGTGATTGCAAAAGTATGGATTTCTTGCACACATAGGACAACAGTAATCTAAATACAATTATGTTATTAGCAAGCCTTGAGAGACAAGCAGGATGGAGCTATGACTGCTTAACACACATTTCTTAGGTGCTTAGCTGCATCCTCAGATCAGAGATCCATCCTCAGCCATTCAGCCTGGTAATGACAAGCTGTTTTCTCTCACTGTTGCCTTTCTCAGTACTTTATTGCAAAATTGTACAAAGTCCATATTTGTTGTTTGACCTATCACAGTACATTTAACAAAATAACTTGTGCTGATGATGCCAAAAGGGAGTTTTTTGCAATGAAGCCTTTGGCACAGAAGCCTTTAGACTCGTTCGTAAGAAGAAGAAACCCAAATGTATGCAGCTGTATGAGAGTGCAGGGTACAAGACGAAATGAAGTGAGTGTAGAGATCGCTAACATAAAAATCACAGCATGTTTTCCAGGGAAGATTTCTATTCTGGTAAGAAGAGCTTAATCCTCTGTGGCAGAAAGCACTTGACATTACCATCTTGTTTCTGAATACAGGTTTGCAGCAGTTTTCTCCTGCAGTGTCTACACTGACTTCCATGAAGATGCTCTTGTTTTACTCCAGGCCAAAGTCTGTCCCAGAGCTACAGTTTATAGAACAAATGACTGACATAAAGGTTCTTTTTGCTGTTTTAAACAGCAGGGAAGATTTTTTTTTTAAAGTCAGGCTTGTGGTTGATGAATAAAACACGGATCAATGTGATGCCATTCAGCAAGGGAAGCAGTGGAATAATTTAAATTTTCTCACACATGGGTTTTGTACATTGGTTAGGACTTGTGGTCACATTGCTGTAAATGTTGAAATCTATTAAAAAATTGTGAGAATAATAGAGCATATGAGAAGTAACTATCACTAAAATTGAGAATGAATTGTTCCTGTTAGAGGAACACACAAGCACACTTGTTAGGTATACTTGCTGCCTGTGGGAAATATTTTTCTTTTTCCCCTCCCCAAGTTCATCAAAGCACAAAAGCGGGAAAAATGAGTGTAATGGGTTTATTCTTTCTTTGTGCAGTGTTTTTGAAAGCTAACAGCAGTAAAAACCCATTGTAGGTTACAATAATAGTTCTTTAGAAAGCTTTTAAAGAGAGGTACCTTGGCAGCATTAGAAAAAAATAGAAGGTTGCATGTCATTTATAGACGGGTTGGGTTTCAGTGGGCTCCCAGTGTGCTTCTGAAACATATGTTTAATCTGCCACATACCCTCAACTGATAGGAAGATAGTCTTTATTAGAATAGCTATTTCAGCAGAAAATGTCTTAGAGATTCCCGAGAGCCACGGTTTTCATGTTTGTTTTTAATTTTACAGAAGGCGTGGATAGTATCTCCTTGTCCTGGAAGACAGTCTGTGTTGTGCCACTACTTTAATGAGCTGTTATCTCAGCCCCAGCTGCTAAAGTTACCTTGCAAACCATTTTTTTCCAAAATCAAGCTAACTGTAGCAAGGCATTGAACAGACTGAGCAGTGATGTCTGTACATGCTTAAAACTAGTGATGGACTTTTGTGGTTAGTTCTGCATGCTCATTCAGCCATAGCCAAAATAATTAATGCTAAATAATGTTATCTTTTGCTCTTTCTTCCTTTTCTTCTTTTTTCGTGAGTACATCTGCTTAAAACTTGCTCATTCTGCCTTTTAAATATAGCCTTTGGTGCTCTCTGCATGCTACTAGCAACTCAGTTACTGGAGACATTCAGTATGCTTATTATATAGTTGAGGCAGTTTATGATCTTTTCTGGTCACTAATATATGCTGGCAAAGTATTTTTGAATTTACCTAGACTCCACCTATGCAATGAAAGGTCAGCTATGCAAAGTTCCTCACAACTTTTCAAAAGTATGCTAATAAAAACCTAGATGTATCCGCAACCCCAGGACCAAATAACCAATAAACAATAAAGAAGTGGCAAAATTCAGTACTGTTGTCTTTAAAGAGCTGCGTGTCTTTATCCCAGTTATGCGGAATTAAAAGATGCAGCCAGACAGAGCGTTCATTGCTTTTTGAGCAGTGAGTGAAGCTGAGGACAGTGTGATTGGTTTTCACTAGTGTAATTTATTCTGGTTAGAGTGATTGCAAGATGGGACCTGAGGAATAATTTTCTGTAAGTGAAAGAAGACCATTCCTATAGAAAGTCAAGTTGTGACTGGTCCTTCTAAAGCAGTAGCATATGTGGGAACTCCGAAGAGTCCTGACAATTGCCTTTGACTCTACAAGAGCTTTTTTTTGCCTATTTGATCTCTGAATCCTTGTTTGGTCTCAGAATACTCATCACATTGAAATTTATTATTTACCATCTAATTTAAATGGTCAGAAGTATTAGGTAGTTTTATATTATCTTTAATTTTCAGTCTGGAGTAGTTTGCCACATACTCGGTGTTACTTTCCCACTAAATAGTGTTGGGGTGATACAGAATAAATGTAGTTCAATCTCCCACAAGCCCTGATTTCGAAAGTATTTTCAAGAAAAAATTATAGCTCTAGTGACTGTAAGCGAAAATACTTGTTATTTCTTTAACAGAAAACTAACTTTTGAAGTGATAGGTTACTTGAGCTAGAGAGCCAGATGTTAAATGTTTGTTACTTTCTTGTTGGATTCAAAATACGGAGATGTGCAGATCTCTTTTGTTGCCAACGACTGGTGATGCCCATCACAGATTAAGAAAAGCAGTATCAGTCCCACCTGTCACCTGAAAGGAACTCAAAGGGCAAATTACTTCATAAGCTTTGCCAACACACATTCCTGAAACATAGAAGTGTTCATCTGCAGGAGCTTGCAAGCTACTTACTTTGTTCCCTTCTAGATGAACACTCACTGGAACTCAAGGTTTGAGACTTTTAAAACCCTCTCCTCCCTGCAGCCCACGAGTATATGCATATATTTGCAAAGCTTGCACACACATGCAGATACTGATGCATCTATATGTTGGATGTTTTCCTCTCAGTAACATTAAAACTAGATTTTAGCTAATATTGCTTAATCCTATATAGGAAGAGGTAGATGTATAAATAGGAATGTGATTATCACGGCAAAGAGCAAGTAGAGTCATTGACTGCAAAAATTAATGGAGGAAAAAATATTTTCAGTTTGATGTCTTTATTGAAGTCACATCTCTTTCACTCTTCCCGAGAGGTTACCTATGACCAGTCAGTGAAAGATGTGCTAACTTTACCCTGATCTCAATTTGCAGTATGTCAATAAAAGAGTAAACAAAATGGGAGGTAACTGAAGAAAGCAAAACAAAGAGAAACTGTAATGGGTCTACAGTGATACATCTCATTGTGTCTTCCCAGCAGACTGGTAAAATAATTTGTTTTGTCATAGCTGTAGCCCATGATAAGATTATTGCATATGATGTTACAGTTAATCTTTAATAAAGCTGCATTTCTGGCTATCCTGGATAATTCTGATTCCTTGCTCTTTTCTGGGGAGAAGCTTGTAACACTCTTGAATTAACCCCTTCGTTTTTTTCCCCTCAGCTCAGTAAACACAGTGTTTGTAAATCCAGTCTCCAGTTCTTCTTCTGTCTCATCCTTAATTCCCTGCAATTCACTTCTGTCTCCCATGCACTGCTGAAACAGCACCTGACAAAATCTCTCATGAATAACTCTTTTTAGCTAAAGCCCAGAACTGCAACTGCTCTAATTGACTCCCAAGTATCCCACGGTCCCTGCACCAGCTCAGTGCTGGGAGGGGGCATGAATAGTTTAAAATTACCTGCAGCCTTTTCTCCTCTAAGAAAGTGTGCATGAAGCCTCACCCAAGATAATTGTAGGTTGCCAACTTAAACTGTAGGTCTACACAGCTCTGTTCATTCATTGCTGCTTTGGTGTGTGTAAATTTAAAGGAGAGTGGCTTTATGGGGAGCTGAGAAAGATCTTGTTACTTCATGAAAAATGCATGGACTTTGTTAAACCCTTAGTCTTCATCAAGTCGTGGGTTTGTTTATTTTTATTTCACAGAAGGAAAGTGATATATATGAGAGTTTGGCCAGCATTAGTGCCTGGACGTTGGTTTGGTTTAGAAAGCTGGGGAAGAAAAACAAAATAGGTGGGAAAATCAGGATATTTAGGTGTTTGGAGAAGAGCGATGCAGGAGCAGTGATTTACTCCCGCATTGACTGACTATATGTGAGAGGGCTCTCAAGGAGAGACGAACAGTGAACTGCCTACCACTGCGTGTTTTGTGTTTAAGTGGTTTCATTTTGGTACAGAGCAAGGAGAGCACAGCTGGGCTAAGAAAAAGAGAACTGACTGTGACTAAGAAAGAAAATCAGACTGAAGATTGAAAAATGCTAAACCAGTGAGAACATGATTGTAAAAGACCAACTCCCCGAGAGGCAACTAATTCATGGCCATAGCCTCCTGCAAGATGCTATTCTTTGCACAGAGTTTAATTTGCAAATCATCTTTCTTCCTTTGCTGATGTCCTGCAGTGTAGCTCCCAGCCCCATCAATAAAAGATGTGGTAATGAGTCACACATTCATTGCAGTCATCACATCCACAATAAAACATTGGTCTTCTGATGGTTTACAAGATACAAATCATATCAGCATGCAGTTAAGGTTGAGACTACGTAGGAGTTATTTAGGAAAAAAAAAAAGATATTAGGTGGTGTAATTGTCTCTAAACCAAGTATTAGACACTGATACAATTCAGATTTCAGTTTATAAGTAAAAGACATCCGGGCACGCTAAGATGTTGGCTCTGCCCTGCTGCAGCAACAAGCTGCAAAAGCATAGAGTGTAAACGGAGGAGTTAATAACACTGTGTTCAGGTACGGTTCCTTTAGGCTTAAAATGAAACAGCTGGGCCTTCATTCAACAGATTTCCAAGAAGCAGGTTACTGTTCAGATCTGAAGCAAACCAATAATGACTTTTAATAAACCTTTCCTGTGTCTTACTCGTTACCTTTGACATGCAAAGATTAAACTCTCATTTGTAAACTGATAGGCAAACAGCTCTGAAAGCACTTTCCCCATGGACATCTTAAAGATGATTTATGCCATTTTTGCCTGTGTGTCATGCAGTAGAGAGAGACTACTTTGCTATTTGTTTTATTTATGCCATTTTGTTTCAGAGAGGAGAATGACAAAATACATTAATCAGAATTTCTTATGCAAGCTCCCTGCAGACCTCAAAGTATTCTGAAAGGAATCAATAAGCACAATGAGATAATTACTTCAGTTTAGTATATTAAAAAGCTTTTTGTTTTTTTCTGCCTGTAGAAATGCTGTTAGACTGGTCAAACCTTTTAAAATGCTAGGTATTGAAAAATAAATGGGAGTGTTTATCAGGAGATTAGTAGCTTCATACACATTGTGAGTACTTGTTAACATATCTTCTGGAAAAAAAAAAGTGTTGTATACACAGAAAAGCCTGTCATTAGTTTTATGTTTCCTGAATTAAGACTTGTTTCTTCTTTCCAAGTGAGTATTCCTGTGAATGCTAAAACAGTGACACAGATGCGTCATGCCACATGCATAGATGTCAGTAACTGTGCACACAGAAACACTTTTGCTTTTCATTTCTCATGTCTCATACGCAGGCAGAAGAAGGAATGGCAGGAGTGTACTTCCAGTGCAAAGGTACCACTGGTGGGTCTTAAGCAGTCTTAGGAACATGCAGTTTTTTGCATGCGAACCAGGGGCATGATTCTGTTGCCTAAGCATAGGTGAGATGCCCTTGTTATCCTGCCGTCCTCCAGTGGCTGCACCAGAGCGGAGAGGGTCTCTGGCAGGTCCTGTGCCTACCATATTTAGCAACCCCGTAGGGACATCTCAATAGCAAGGCTTTGCAAAAGGGATTTTTCTTGGGCAACTGAATCTAGCTCAACTGGCTGCTTCCAGTCCTTGCTCATATGAATACATTTACATGAAAATGCCTAAATTTAAATGGTTTCATCTTACACTGGACTGTAGCTGTGGTCTGGGTCTAGATGAGTTAACTTAACCAAGTGGTTTGAGTAGCCAGTCATAGCAACTGCTGTATCTCACTATACTCAGTGATACACACACATGCTCAGAAGCATCTATTGTCATTTTTTTCAGGACCACATTTGACTTCCTTCCTAGTGTCAGGAAGCTCCCTGCTTCCTCCTGAATATCTCCAAATACTCCCCTTGAAATCAGTAAGATTTCTTGTAGGGTGAGGTACCCCTCTAGGTTCAGAAGTTTCTTGCCTGCTTCATGGAAAATACCATCCGTGTGAGGGAATTAGGCTAGTTTGGAAAGGACAGTACTTGCTACAGAAAGGTAAATATTTACCAAGCATTTCCACGCACTCATGTTCTACCCATCTTCACTGCTGGATTAGGAGCCCCTATGAGCCCAGGCAGCCTGTGCCACTTGTTTCCAGTCAAGGCAAACTCTTCTGGTTTTCAGCTTATGCATGGGTTCAAACAAGTTTGATTAGTAGGTTCAGGATGACCTTTTCAAGTAAAGCCCTCATCCCTATTTTGAGAGAATCTATGCTGAACTAAAGTTTGAAAGCAGAATGACATAACATTATTAGGTTTATTGGTTTACTGAAAACCTATGATTTGATTCAAAGGTAATCTTAACTTGAAAAACATTGGATTCCAACTTCATAAAATGCAGTTGTGATGTTTCATATACCCTAGTTGATTACTGGGTTACAATAATAATCTGTCATGAAATAATCTGAGACTATTATACATACTTTTTCCTTCATGAGATTGCAGACATTTTATTTCTGTTGTTTTTTATGTTAATAATTTCATTAAAAATAGGAGAAAGCCTAATCTATTGGGTAGCACTGGTGCTTTTTGGTCTTACTTTCTACTGAACCAGGCTACGGTTCAGAATGTATGGAAGTTAGCTTGTTGTGTGAGAGCCTTATATTTGCTTCCAGACATGTAGCAGTAAGGAGTTTATCCACTTCTGAAAGGAGGTAGACAGCGAGTTGCCTATATACTCTGCTCTTCAGTTAGAATCACTAACATAGAAGAGCTGGATTAGTAATTCCTTGTTAGACAGAAATAGCCATCTGTCCTTTGGAAAGTAAATATCTGTCTCAGAGAGGAAAATAAGGTGGTTATTGTGTTTCCATGACTTATGAATTAGAGCATCCCTGGAGGTTACTTTCAGTCTGGAGTAGTTTGTACACTTGCTCACACACAGCTGCATGTGATGCCAAACCCTGGCTCAGCTGGGGGAATGAGACTGAGCCAGACACTTTCTCACAGCATGTAGTGCAAGCAAATTTCTGATTCTTATACACTAGCATGATTCAGACTTGACTTGGTTTCTGTTATGGGTGTGAAATGCTAGCTAAAAAAAAATATTAACTGCTTCCTGCTGTCACCAAATGATGACCATATTTATTTTTAAACCAGGCTTCGTAATCCGTCCTCACTGTCATCACCTAATCAGTTTTCCAATAGGAATATTTGTACTCCAGTTAACTGTTAGTCTTATTTTGATGCCTTATTATTGTGTTATTTCTTTACTAGGCAACCTTATAAAAGCAACACAGATTTTGCTACTGACTTCAGTGAAGCCAGGTCTTTACTCTTTATATACAGACTGATACCAGACTTCAACTTTCATGGCTACTGGTTAATATGAATGACTATGAATCAGCTGTGGGAACTGATAGTACAGTGGTACGAGAACATTCTTCCTGAGGTGCAGGACAACCTTATTTTACCTCAGACACCTATGCGTTTCTAAACTGACTCTTATTCAATCGTTGTAAGCATGCAAAATTGTCAGATCAGCGATGAATATTTTCCACTATCTTAATTATCTATTGCAGCTCTTCACAATTTCCTGAACAGGGCACAGATAGAGGCTCAACAAGTGCCTGAGCAACCTGGGAGGAATAATGCATTTATTGCAAACTAAACATATGCTTTTGCTATTTAGTTCCTCGGTATTCAGGTTTTGGATTACATTTACTTCAAATCAATCTAGAGAAGGCCAAACTGCTTGTATATGGGTTGTATATCCTACACCATGCTTAGTTTGAAGCATAATTATAAGAAGGTTTCAAAGTCCCTTTTCAAGTCTGTCTAAAGTGTCAAATTTGTGGTAACTCACAATTCTGAGGAATATTTTTTCTTATTAATGAGTGAACCTAAGGGATTTGTGGAGCCTTGGAAAGTTCAAATACTCATCACATAATGTCTGATTACCACTTAGCTTTTCTTATTCCTTGCTTTCAGTATGGGGAAAGCATATACTGCACTTTCCCTGTCTGCATCAAAACTATGAGTCAAACCCCTCATAGCATCCCTATGTCAGAGTATAAATGCCATCTCTGCACAGCATTTCCAAGCTAACTGGCCATCAGCAAGTAACATTTTTGTTGTGCCATTTTAAAGTTTTCCTCAGTTGATTATATGAAACAATTAATAACATGAGAGAGTTATCCTGTTTCTGTAGATGAACTTCAGTACCAACTCCTACTGACTTTCATACTGTGTCTCCCACTAAAGGCAGTGGTGAGATTTGGCAGCTGCAGGTGACAGGTAAACACTGACATTTACTGATAAATATGCATTTGTTAGATGGTCTCCATGTCATCCCATGTAGGCACATTGAAAGCCAAAGGTAAGCATCTCCCTGGCACGCTGTTTTTTTTTCAGACTTGAATAACCTTATCTAATGCATTGAAATTACTTTTCTTGAAGCATATTTATTACTTGTCTTTTTGTCGGATATGTTTGCTCAGCAAATATCCAAATCTTTTTGTGTGCATACATTGTGAAGCCAGATTTGTCATATTTTCATGTTCATGTGATTCTCTTCTATTAGCTCAAATTCATTAGTGTTTTTTGGTAGCAGACTGTGTAGGAAATACAGTTCAAATTCCGAGACAGAACTGAACATGCTAAAAAACCTAACAAATTGCCTGTTGTAATTCACCGTAATTTATCTTTTTACCTAGGACAGAGCAAAGAAGGTTGCAGATTGTCCCAGTCAGTGCAATACTGTGCTGAAGGAAGGATTTGCTGTTAGCTGTTGCTATCAGGAGGTCACAACTGGGACTGGGGACCATGTCCTGGGAGAATGGTAGGTGCTGAGCTCCTAAAATGGTCACCAGCAGTCAATTTGAATGGTGATGACCTCCTTGCAGAGGACAGGGATCCTGAACAACCCCACACAGAGGAGAATGCCAGACAGCCTGCTGAGCCAGACTGTCCTCTGCCTCAAAAAAGTGCCCTTCTCCTCTGGGGACTCCTTGAAAAAAAAACTCCTGAAAGTAAGTGCCTGTGCTCATTTTTATTCTGAGTAGAGCTAGGGGTCATGGTTGTATGATGCCACCAGAGGAAGTGTCTTTGCTTCTCCTTGGTGGTAAGCTCGGTGTTCAGTACAGTCATCTGTGACGTGATGGGCAGAAGTTCAATCCCCTCTCCTGTCTGCTGGGAATTCAAAGCCACATCTTCTGTCTTTAAAGACAGTACCCAGTGGCTTTACCAATCCCTGCTGCAAAAACATTTTATACCTCTTATATACGGACTGTTCATTATAATATCAAATTGTGTCTAAACAAGGCGCAGCGCAGGGCAAGTGCTCTGTTTAGCTCTAGTGTGATGCTTGCTTCATTTCTCTAAGCTGATGTTTCCAAGGGAGGAACAGGTAAAGTTGTCTTCTGGAATGGCTTCTACGTTAATGATGAGTAAGGAGTGGGGAATGAAAGTTTTAACCTGTTTACATCACTGAATAAATGATTTTTTCCCCACTTATCCTAGATGAATGCTTTGGTTACTGGAGTTAAATTGGAGAGAATTTTTGTAACATCTGCACCGAGCATCACAAACTAGGCATTTTTGGTGCGTTCCTGTTAACTCAAATCCACTGGAGATAGAGGGAGAAGAACCCAATGAACATAGAAATGTCCTGCTAGGTTCGTCCTGCTATGTTGACAGGGATCATGAGGCCCAGGGCTTGGTCTGGGAGTCTGGTCTCCCCCAGTCCCCTCTTCACGGGCTCCTGGCTGCCCAGAGTGTCTGTGTAAAGGATGTTAAAGCGTGCCCCTGCTTTTAGGGTCCATTTCTGGGTCTAATTTCTTTTGAAGATGCTGGCACTGCCCCCCATCTCCATGAGGGCACCCTGCAGAAGTCCTCTACCAACGATGTTACGTGGGTTCCTTGAGTTCAGGCTGGGGCTATGTGCTGCTTCAATGGAGCCCTGCCCCGCTGTGACAAGCCACTGTGCCTGTGAGCCCCTGTGGACATGGAGGCGTTGGCATCCTGGGAGCTTGGTTTCAGCAGGTAAAGCACGGACAGAGAGGCACTGTCTGCATAGCGAGGTGACAGCCGTGGGGTGACAGCCGTGGGATGGCAGCTGGGATTGCATTTTTTCTGCTAAGAGCCTGATTTCTAGCTCTGGACTTGATACCTCTCCGAGTTTCTCCCAACTCCCTTTACTCTCGTGAAGGGCGATGCCGTGTTTCCAACTCTTCTTTCAGCCGGGAGACAATTAAAGACTCCAAACACAGCTGAGGAATACAGCCTTGCCTTTCTCTAGTACGGACCACCACATGAGGGAGAGAGGAGAAGTAGCTGTAATCAAGACATTGCTAATTAGGTCTTGCTCCCTGCTCAGCCTCATGTGGCTGTCTCATACTGCCCTGCATGCCTACAGGCAGCAGGAAGCAGGAGGGAGGGTTTAACTTAAACATTTGATTAACTCGCCATTCCTTTCTTTCTGGCTGAAATGGAATCAGCATGCAAATGCTGTTCTGTGTTTTATTTTTTTGCACTGACAGCGTAGCTACACAAAAAATATTATGACCTGCTGCTGCCAAATGCAACTGAATGAATTATTCTGAAGCGCTCCTGAGCCTGTCTTTGTCACAGTCTCCTATTTCAGTCCCTGTCATGCACTGTGCCTATCACTCATTATAGTTGATGGGTTGAGGGCAGAAAGGTGTCTCTTGTCTTGCTCTCTGGAGAATTTCATCTTGGCTGTCTCACCTTCAATCACTGCTAATAGCTCTGCTGGCGCAAATTCAGAAAGGGGCTGTGAGGAGACAATGAAAATATTTCACAGAGTGTTTTATATTTTAATAGCTAGTTTTAAAAAATGAATTTGCTGGAGCAGACCAAAATGAAGATTGCTTAGAGAGATTTCTCTTACAAGCCTTTTAATTCAATTTTTTATTGTTATTAATCTTTAAGCCCTTTGCATTCTTGTTACTTTTTTTCCTATGAACTGCCATAAGGATTGGGTTGTACTTTGATTAACTAATGACCATTTATCTGATGAATTCATTAGGATGATTTATTGTTCAGCAAGTACTGTGTCAGAGGAAAGAACAAAACAGCACTGGAGCTTTAGTATTGTATTTCTGTAGGATGCTTACCCAAATTTTCAACTGCTGCCGCTACCTGGATTTTAACCTACATCATGGCTGAGCTTGTGGCAGGTATTCTGTCACTGCTCTGACATCCTGCAAAGGTCACAGTAGAGGAGTGCAACAGAGCTCACCATCTTGACAGGAGCACAGTGGGTAACTGGAGTGCGTATTGAATTGGTGTACTGTTCTTAAGGTTTTTAGATTTTATTTACTATAGTTTTCTTGTGTTAAAGGGGATTCCTGATCTGGCTTTCTGACCTCACTGTGCCACTAAAATATCTGTCTGAGTCCAGCTATTTGAGAAATACAGTAGTGTGGAAATATTCTTAAGTATTTCCATGAGTACTTTTTCAAACAACTGTAATTAAGTACATGAGGTAACAGATGCATTTAGGCATCCTTAGGCAAATATATTCTTTTGTTTATTTTTATCCTTGTTAGGTTACAGTCAACTATACAAATAAATATCAAGTGATTAAGTGTCAGTAAACGGAGAGTGCTATTTACATCAGTAGTTAGAATTACTATTTGCTTTTTTGTTGCTCTCATTTCTATAAACATGCAGGAAATGTGCTTTTGGGTAATGAGTGAAGAGGAGGTTATAAAACATTGCTGGAATAAAGACAGACATCTCGGTTTTTGTCAATATAACCTGTGATTTGGTTTGATTTTTGCATCTACATGCCATTGTGTTTTCAGAAGTAGTAAATTGTAACTGTGCAAAAACTGGACCAGAAGGATGCTAATGAAATACTAGGGCGACTGGGAGAAATAGGCTCCACACCTGGCTCTATTGCAAGCAGTCTTTGGCAAGGCGGGCAAATCCTCTTGCAACATGTATCTTTCAGGTGCATGGGACAGAAATAGGTTAAAAACTGTCATTCCTCCTGCCCATCTCTGTTCATAGTCTCAACTCTGGATGCCTATGGCTCAGTGCAATTGCCTTCTCAATATCAGAAGGCACAATGAAAATAAAATACGGGTCTGTGCTTACTTTCCAGAGTGGTATGTAAAACTTAAATCTGGTTTGAGGAAAGTTTTGGTAAATAATTAGTTGCTAAAGATGATTTTTAAGATGATATTAACAACTTAAGTAACAATCGCCATTTCATTATTTTTTTGTGTTTTCTTACAATTTAATTGCTTTGAAACAAATCAGACACTGTATGTTGAAGATTTTTAAATTCACTGATTGAAGTGTTACTTTTTCATGCTTCATTTTTTCCCCTGGATTACAAGACTAGGATTTGTTCAAGAAGAAAATAGGACGTTTTTATGCTAGACTTGATGAAATCATTGTCTGCAACTGTCAAGACAAAAATGACTTGAAGACAGATCATCTTGTTATAGGAGGCTTGCTTCAGCAATCTGGAACTTACAACCAATTTAGTTATGTCAAGGCATTAAACCTCCTTTTCAGTCAAGACAAGGTGTGATGTAGTAAATGGAATATGTTTTATCCAATTTTAATGATGACTATTTTTTAATTAATCATAGAAACAAGCAGTAAAGAAATTATGTCAAATATTGCAGATGAGGAATTTAGAGATCAAAATATTTGCTTCATGACTAATGGAAGAGCTAACCGAACCTTTGTCCCTCATGTTAATACTTTCTCGCTCCAGTCATTTTGCCAGCATGTCACTGAAAGCCATGCTCTGGGAGCACACCTGGTGAGCTCTGGCTGTTCATGGGCTTTTGGGGCCTGGAGCTGCAGCAGCCCAAAGCAACCCCCTGACACACACAATGTGTGGTCAGGGGCTCCTCAACACCCTCTGCTCAGCACCCTGGTGATGTGCTGTGCTGTGATGCTTGCTGATGCAGATGGAGCGGAGCGCCTGCCTCATGCGCTGGACAGCCTGACTTGCTGCTCTGTATTGTGTCATCCCAGCAAAGGGATGGTTTACTGAGATTTTACCCACATGTGGTGTATATTGTGTTGGTGGCATTTGTTATGTTTTTTTTGGGGTACTTGCGAATGAAAACAAAAGGGAAGACATGCAGAATGAAATTTACCTGTCATACATGAAACTTGAGAACCCTAGAATACAGATTTGATAACTAAAAATTATGCAGATTAATTAACCTCCTATTTTAGGCATAGTAGAAAAGCTAGCAAAAGTCTTAGGAAAGGTATTTTTATTTTGACTTCAAAAATACCAATTTCCAAATACCTGTTTAGACAAAGTCTTTGAGAAACCATGAAAATATGAGACAGCTCTTCTAAATAACTGCATTTTAACAGGGCGTAGAATACAATTCTTTCCTTGATTATGTTGCATGAATGAAACCCCATCTCTGTTGCATCCAGCTGACACAGAAAACAAGCCCACTCTTTGATTAGTACAGGAAAATGTGGATGCTGTCTGTATGAATAATAGAAGTGGTGCCTGAGTCTATGTTTATCTAGACTTAGCAGTCATTAAGTTGTTTTATCTTGTCATGTAAACTTATCTGAGAGAATTTCACTCAGAGCGAGATAGGCAGAGGTTACAATCTTTGGAAAGCACCAGACGGTCACTTCTAGCATCTTCCACACCCCTCGTTTCTAATCACACTAATGGTATTGTGACGGTTCCAGTGCTTATGGAGCTTGTGACTGGAAGGCTGCACAGAGACAAATTCATACATTCAGGCATGGGCAATGCCATTTCTATTCTGGTCTCATTGGAAGGGTTTCAAAATGAGTTATTCTTGTCCTCTGCCATTAAGCATTCCTCTGCTTAGCTGCATAAATGTAATTAAGATTGTGGGCCTCATGACTCTTTTTAACGCAATTAGATCTCATGACTCACTTGGGCATTATCTGAAGAAAGTCTCCCTCTACAAAACGACTCAATCACTAAGATTGCTATCTGGCAGCATGCCAAGATATTAGGACCCAAAGAGCTAGCACTTAATCTGATTCAGGGACATCTTTAATATTTTCTGAAAATACACGAAAGCCTATTCCAAACCTCTTTCCCTCCAAAATAAGAAGCTAAGAATTTATTTTAGGCATACTCTGCACTCTGAGATGTCTTACAACATTATTGATCCTTTTAAAATAATTGCATTTAATTCTGAAACATTTTGCAAAATTTCAGATGAAAAAATAATGCATACAAATCAGGACAAAGTTCAGGGCAATGAGAAGGTCACTGAGCATTGCAGACTGAGACTATCAGCAGTTTCATTGGTTTAGTAATTTTACCTTTTTTTCCTAAGAATTGGGTCAGACTAAATATTGATTTTTCAGTCTCCACCATCATATTCAGTTTCTAATGCTTAGGAAAATGTAATGCAAAAGAGCAAGCTTTCTTGTAGTATGTTCTTCCAGATTCTGAGCATAGGTATTAGTGGGACTTAGTGGAACAATTTGTGGAAAAATTAGTGGAACAATCCTGAAGATTGTTCATATTTAATATCTCCCAGAGGACTGATCTTCCCTGAATGGATTCAACTATTTTTGATCCTACTTCAAGCTTCTATGGCATTCAGAATACATTTATGTACTGTGCCAAAAGGTAATCAATCTCTTGGTTTAAAACTTTGTGTTTGAACCTTTAATGAGCATTGCATAGTTCTTTTCTTGCAAGAAATAGGAAATAACTCTTTGCTATTAATTTTTCCATGCTTTTCGTGGCTTTTTGACCCTTCTGACTCCCTCTTCCTGTTTTTTTGTTCCAGTCTGAAGAATGTTAGCATATCTAGCCCATCTCCCAAGGGTGAACAACCAGCATGTCATCCAAGACTCCGAAGACCTGCAGCCTATAGCTGCTGCAGAAACCTTGGAATTATCCAGACAGGAGCTTGTCCTTCAGTGAGAGGAGAAGAAAAAACTGATAATGCTTGCTATGACTATATTCCTGAAATCAGTCATTTATGTCTGTCCTGAGATGATACTTGCATACAAAAGGTCTAATTTTAAAGCATGCTGATTTTTTACCAAAAGTCAAAGGAGTAAAGAGGAAGTGCAGGTTCTTCTTGTACTTCTGGAGAGGTGTCTGATATTACTTTGTCTGCCCAGTTGCAGATATCTGGACTTAGAAATGCTGGCCAAGATTTTAAGTGTGTTCTTCCTGTTAGAATTATTGCCACAATTTATTATTTCTCTGCTGATTGCCAGAAAGCTGATATTTCCTCCCTGTAAAAGGAAGAGGGAATAATTAATAATTAAATTAGCACAATGAATCATTATCAAAATAATTTCTGTCAAGTATAAAATTTCTTATGGCAATAAACGCTGAGCAATGTCATTCTTTATATTTGTTCTAGCCTGACAGAGGCAGACTCATCTTCATTTATGATAAGTCACTAAATGCTATACATTGTTAAAATCAGAACAGTGAGCTTTTGTTTGCCTAAAACAAAGTTGTGTGACATGACACAGAACTTTATGGAACCTCAGTGTATATATAAGAATATAATAATATCTATTCATTGGTTATGCAAGATCCTTTTAATTGCTGAAAGAGTTTTGCCTTGTGTTGGTGCTGAAACTACATCATGGTCTTGAAAGATATTAAATATTTGGCAAAACTTTCTAGAAAAGCTGTTTTTGTAGGGTTTAATGTAAGCAACAACTGAATGCGTGCAACTTTAGTACGTGAGTTCAAGAAAACACTGGCTGCTGCCCGTTACAGCTACTCTACAATATATGTGTGATGGATATGCGGCACCAATAAACACTCACCTACAGCTTGTGAACAGACCCACCTGAAATAATAGACTCTGCCTACAAAATTAGATGTTAGATTTGTGCTTATCCACTGCTGAAATAGGACCAACATGACAAGTGGTTTTGTGCTTGAAGTAAATACCAAGAAAATTTAAAATAGTAATTTCTGGCTTAACAAGAGAGCTTGGTCTGTTGTTCAAGTCAATGAGTGAAAAATTGTCCCTCTCTGAAATAAACAGGCACTTTGCCATGGACTTCAGTGGGGCCAGGGTAGAATGTGTGGCCTGTAGAATCGCTTGCCTATAGATAAGGCCCATAATATTCGGATGTTTCAGAAAAAGCTGTGGCATTATTATTTCTGATTTATAAGGAAGAAAACTAGAGGCATCAAAGTAAAAAAAGATAATTCCTGGAATCAGAGCCACGAGCTCCTGGCTCCCTGGGTGGAGAGGCACAGGTGTGGTTGTTCAGAAGAGTGTGTAAAGCAAAATGCAAGTGTAAAATATTTGGAAACTTCACCACCTGGCACTGAAAAAACAAGGACTCAGTTGTCTAACACAGTTATTGTTTGTTTTTCTCCTTCTTGAATCTACAAAATACTTGATAACTGTGGATAAGCAACCTAATCAGTCAAAACTTTTGGTTACTCTAAATGCAAAAGTCATCTGAACACACCAAAAGGATTGCGCTGAGTGGTCTAAATGATTACTAGCGCATTTACAATGCCTTTGCCTGCAAGCTATGGTTAGTTTTGTTTCCAACCCCTGTTTCAACTTGGATGCTTTCTTTGTAGCTCCCAAAATAACTGTGTTAACATGGACGTTTTTTAGTGGGTTTCATTTTTCTGAACAAATGGGGTTAATATAATGAAACCAGAATCTTAATTAACCAGGAGGCTGCTGTGCATGTAAGCAGGCATCTCCCATAGACCTTTGACAAAATTTTCTGCATTGTATCTTACCAAAAGGGTGGAAAGTAGGAAAGGTCAAAATCCTACTATTGGAATGCTGGGCCTCCAAGGTCTGTCTCTGACCTTGGCCCAGTCTTGGTGTAGAAAAGCTTCTCATGAACTACACTGAGTGCTAGTGCAGCTGTTCCTTCCATCCATCCTCCTTTCCACTCTGCCATCAGGAAAGCAATAGAAAGAAAATATTGTGTGCTTTCAGCTAACTGCAAGAGATAGATTTAAAAAAAAAAAACAAAATAAGAAAATATATCTGTCATTTACCAGGGGTGATTCCTTTTTAAATAAATGGAATACAAAATAAACTTCCCTCACAGTAACCCCCTCTCACATCACTTCTCTAATTTTGACTTCCTGTAACACTTACAAATTTTACTTTCCTTTTTTTTGAGGGGGGGCAACATGTGATCTTTGCTGGAGAAATTAGTCTGGTGTCTCTTCAAAAACTGAGCTTTCCTTATCTGAACAATGTTCATTCAATCCGACAGATACACTGCTTTATTAAATTACTTAAAGACACTGACAAAGCCCATAACTATGAATCTTAATCTTAAGGAGCTCAGTTCTAATTTGTACAATGGCTTCCCCTAGATTAGCACAGAGAAAAGATAAAGTGAAAACTGCCCTGGTGTGCAAGCAAGACAGTACACAACAAAACCCAAAATCAATAAAAGCAGAGTCTACTGCTCTCCTTTAGGCATTTATTCAAGGAGTGAAGGCATTTTTGTCATCAAGTTAACTGGGTTCCAGAGAAGACTTTATTTTATACTGTATTTTCCCTTTCAAGGAAGAGCAATTCCATTGTGAAAACAATAGTTTTCTTCTTCCTTTTAGCAGAAAAATGACATAACACATTTATAAATATCACAGAATCATAGAATCATAGAATGCTTAATGTTGGAAGGGACCTCAAAGATCATCTAGTTCCAACTCCCCTGCCACAGGCAGGGACACCTTCCACTAGATCAGGTTGCTCAAAGCCTCATCCAACCTGGCCTTGAACTCTTCCAGGGATGGGGCATCCGCAACTTCTCTGGGCAACCTGTTCCAGTGTGTCATAACCCTCAATGTAAATATCTTCCTTATATACAAAATATTAACTTATACATATATAATATTAAATTCTTGTGACTTATTTTTGATGCTTGACAAGAGGAGTTCTACTAACAGAGGAAGGGAATACATGGAGGTGTTTAAAAACCGTGTAGATTTGGTGTTGAGCCATATGGTTTAGGCACCCTGACAGTGCAGGGTGAATGGTTGAACTCGATGATCTTGAAGGGCTCTTCCAGCCAGATGATTCTATGATTCTATGGTTTTCAGCTATTGGTCAGCCAGAAAACACCTCTACCTGTGTGAGAATTTCAGGATATATTTTTCATCAGGGCATTCATACATTGCATTCTGTGGAGATCAAAACCTGGAAATGTCATTGTAGTTGGTAGTAGTTTCATATAAAAGGATATTTTTTTGAAATGTGATGTAAGGTGTGTGACTGCAGAGTTATAGAGTCATTCTTTTTGGAGAAGACTTCAGCAAGTCTCCAGGTCAACCTCCCACTCAAAACAGCATCAACACTAAATTCAGATGAGGTTGCTCAGAACTTTGTCTAAGGTTGGATCTAGGAAGCTGCCAAAGCCAGAAATTCCACAGGCTCGCTGGGCATCCTGTCCCAATGCTAGTTTTCCTCATAATGAAACCTTTTTCTTCCTTATATCCAGTTGGATGCTCCCGTTTCTGTTTGTGACTACTGTCTATTGTTCTCCCACCATGCACCTCGTTAAGGAGCCTGGCTCTGTCTTCTTAGATATTGGAAGGCTGATATTAGGTTTTCCCCCTAGAATTCTCTTCTCCAGCCAAGAAAGTCACAGAGATAAAATGCATTTACATTTGAGCCATAATACACACTTGTGAATCAAGTCCGAAATCAAATTGTTTGTTTGTTGGTTTCATCGCCAACCTTACAGACATCAGTGAAAATGAAGTGCTATTTTGCTGGAATAAAGTGCCAACATGGAAAGTCAAAGCCGCGTTACTGGAAAAAAAATCTGTATCTTTATATAAACATGAGCTGTTACGTGGGCTGCCAGCTCAGAAAGCCAACCATGTCCTGGGCTGCATCAAAAGAATTGTGGCCAGCAGGTTGAGGGAGGTGATGCTGCCCCTCTACTCTGCTCCAGTGAGACCCCACCTGGAATACTGCGTTCAGCTCTGGAGTCCTCAGCACAAGAAGGACATGGAGCTGCTGGAGTGAGTCCAGAGGAGGGCCATGAAGATGATCTGAGGGCTGGGGCACCTCTGCTATGAAGACAGGCTGAGAGAGTTGGGGCTGTTCAACCTGGAGAAGAGAAGGCTCTGCGGTGATCTTATTGAAGCCTTCCAGTACTTAAAGGGGGCCTACAGGAAAGCTGGAGAGGGACTTTTTACAAGGTCATGTAGTGACAGGACAAGGGGCAATGGATTTAAACTGAAAGAGGGGAGATTTAGATTGGATATAAAGAAGAAATTTTTCACTCAGATGGCGGTGAGGCACTGGAACAGGTTGCCCAGGGAAGTTGTGGCTGCCCCATCCCTGGAAGGGTTCAAGGCCAGGTTGGAAGAGGCTTTGGGCAATCTGGTGTAGTGGAGGGTTTCCCTGCCCATGGCAGGGGGCTTGGAACTAGATGATCTTTGAGGTCCCTTCCAACCCTAACCATTCTATGATTCTATATAAATGAATTCTGGGTAACAACTTGATAAGCAACGCTAAGCCGAAGTATAAACACGCAAACACCTAATGTCTGGTAAAAATTACGGATTTTTAAAGTAACAGTAATCTTATTCTTTTCATATCTTCATGCAGAACTGCTACCTAAACCAGAAGTCAAACATTACTTAATTCATATTCACTTGAAGAAGGAATTTGTCTTTTTTGTAATAGCCTTCACAATGAAGGCACTTACTTTTATAGTTACTATATCTCCCAGGTCGGTTAATGCACACAGGACACCTTCAGGCTCATCAGCTGAGGTCCCTTCCTACTAATTTTAGTTGCATAGCTTTTTCTTTATCTCTTCACTACCTGAGGAAGCTCTGACTACTGCAAATGGAAAAATATAAACATCTTCAGAGAACGCTCCTTTTCGTACAAGATGAGTAAATAGTGTGTGTGATAAGTGAACATTTCCTGGTGCCTCTTTCTCATTACTTAAAGCTTAAGGAGCTGAAGATGACTCACTTAGACTTATATAGGTAAGGTTTAGGTGACATAAATCATGTGTCTTAGATATCAGAAGATTACAGCAGGAAGATGTTTACCTTATGCAGTTATAGTCCAAATCTGCAGGCTTAATTGTTACAGTTGTTATGCAAGAAAAAAGATCTGTCACTTCCAAAGAATGCTCAGTACGGGATGCTTAGCAAAATAACCAGCATGTGCATGTAACTTCAGCATTCCTCTCTTTTCCCTGGCTTCCTATTAAACGTCCAGTTTAGATGAGCGTTCCCACAATATGTAAAGCCTCCTGCAGACTTAGGTGATTTTGTGTGTGATGTCTCACAATAGATGGAGCGATTCAACTCTTGATCCCTGTGGGTGACTTAATGCCTTATGATATACTGCCTCCTACTAGTAAGAAAAAAAAAATTATTTCATTTTCTTATCAGGACATCACATCATTCATTAGCTTTGGCTGTGGAGCCGCAATTGTTCACTATATATTTCTGGAGCAAAATGCTTGGTGGTGAGAAATAGACACTTTGGTTTTAGATGGAATCAGAAAAATTGGGGTTGGAAGGGACTTCTGGAAGTCAGCTAGTCCAACCTCTTCCTGGGCACTTCTCACTACTGAGAAAAGCCTGAGGAGAAGTTTCTAAGATGAGATAAGTCCTCAGCATCTGTGTTTTTCCACTGACTGTGGAAGGATTGGAACTTAGATGTAGATATTGATGCTCTATACATATGCTGGTGGTACTGAGGTGCAGGGTAGAAAGCCAGAGCCGTTTCTTAGACCCTTGTTATAGAGAGCAATTCATTTTTATCATGTCAGGGTCTTGTGCAAGTGGATCACAATGTCCATAATGCTGCCTTCAGATAACTTGAAAACTCACTGTGACTTGTTTGGTTTGGATGTGAAGCATAAGCAATGTGTTAACTGCTGTTAAGTGTAGTTTTCTGCTGTGGACAGTGCCTTGAATAACATACAGCATATCAACAGGTGGTAGGAAAGTACATCTAAATAGCTTAGCCTGAATCTAAAAATTGTGTGCTAAATGGGCCAATAGTTACCTGTGGTATGGCAATTCCTATGTTTGCACCATGAGAAATAAGGAATTTTAGGAGGTAGGTTGAAGTTACTTATTCTTTGTAAAAAAATTCCCAGATACCTGTGTATTTTCTGCTCCTATACACCTATATATGTATTAATATTGTCTATTAAAAGACTTCTATAGCTAGACAGGCATTAGGCACTTTTCCCATTTCTTATTTAATTTAGAATCAGTATGAATTTCCTTTTTCCCTTTTTAATATCATGACAGTAGCCCAAAGTCACATGCAGGCTCAGGAGATACTCTGTGTACTTGGATACTCTTCTAGCACAGGAGCTGTTATGGAACTTGGCTTGTGGTAAATTACATTAGAGAATAAGCTTAATTTATATGATTACATTTGCCCCTGTGGGGCAAGCATGAGCAATTTAGAGGATTAAACTGAAGCTACACGGAAATGTGAGAAGTCCATTTAGGGCTCTCAAAGTTTGATTCTTTTGATAAGAGAGTGTCTTGTGCCAAATGAACATTGGAGTGGCCTTCTGATTACTTTTCAACCATGCATTGTAATTTCATTATGGTGACCTTGAATGCGCAGTTGTATCAGTTTCTTACAGGCTGACTCATCTCTGCTATTCTCCAAGTTGTGGATGCCCCATCCCTGGCAGTGTTCAAGGCCAGGTTGGATCAGGCTTTGGGCAACCTGGTGTAGTGGAGGATTTCCCTGCCCATGGCAGGGGGGTTGGAACTAGATGATCTTTGAGGTCCCTTCCAGCCCTAACCATTCTATGATTCTATGATTCTATGATTCTATGATTCTATGATTCTATGATTCTATGATTCATTACTCCATAAAGGGTCAGATCTTGCACTTACTTATTTCTTCTCTACATAAAATTCCCATGGCCATCTAAACCACGTATGATTTTGATTCACAACAGATTTTGGGCAATATATCCATGAATTATTCAAGTGAGTGATCGACATGGCCAAATTAAAGGATGCAATGGCTCTAAGTTTGTGCGTTTTGGATTGACCTCTGCATACAACAGCCTGGAGGGCAATGCTATTGTGCAAGACTCCCCTTCCATTATCCAGTGTGAGAAGAGAGTACAGCTGCTGTTCCAGGCACTCTACAGCACTCCTGTTTGACTGCAATCTATTTGACATTGCTGGTGCACTGAGCACCATGACTGTAGCAAGTTTCTGAGCACAAGGGAAGTCATCTAAGCATTTCTCTTAGGTTTACGAGACATGACTCTATTGTGAGTCATATCTTACAGTTTTATATTGTCAGAAAGATGCTATTGTGTGTGCCGTTTATAAATTAATCTGAGGTTTGCTGTGAGCACATAAATTATGCAGTAATATGCTATACAGTTTGAACAACAACTTTTTTTTTTTAATTAAATTGGAAAGGTACTGTATTAGATTCTTAACCATTGAATAGAAAGAGAAGGGAGAGAGTGGACACAGAGTTGTAATCCATTTGTATATAAGTCAATGTGAAGCAATTATATAGAACATTTCAGACTATGAGGATTTTAAAGGCAGAGGACCACCTATCATCTCCATGCTATAAGGGAAGAATCACAGTTTAAAAAGCACTTCTCTCTGGGAAGGTTTGGTAACTTAATCACAGTAGTGACCACTTTAATATCTGCTTGACTAAGGCAAGAACTGAGGTCATCACTCTTTTTTCCACCTAAACGTGAGTTTGACTGAGACTGAGCTCTTCCTCCACCTTGTTAATAGCCTAGTGAAATTTACCAAATCAAGGGATACCACACAGGGAATTCGTGAGACAAAGTGATGTCCAGAGCTCTCACAGTGCCCGTAGAACAATCAGTGACTTCTTCAGGGGTTTCCACCTTTTGGCAAAACTGAAGTGATATTCTGTGCTTAAACACTCAAATCAGTGCCATCATGTCTGTTTTGTACCCTGGGTCTTTACCTGGCTCAGGTCCTCAGGAAGAGCCACTGTTACTTCCCCTGGCATGGAAGCCAGAGGGTTGACATTTGCTCACAAAGAGCTGCCTTAGTTGTGTGTTACTACGAGGCAGCACAACTGCACTGTGGAGGTTATGTTGGTCACAGTTGCTGCTTTACTTGATGATTCTTTTGGCTTGGATGATACAAATTATGCTGGGAGTGGCTATCAATTTGCACTAGGGGAAAGTAAACAATTTACTTGACTTTTCTAATCATCCTAGAGAATTACTCTTTTTTAAGATCATACTAGTTCTACTATGCCATCCCTCAGTTATTTTTCTACTTTTGGAGAGCAAATTGCAAGCAGAGAATCTCATCCATCTTGTCCTGAATCTGCCGGATTGCTGTAGACAGTTGCGCTACCTGGTGTTCATAGGGCCAGATCGAACCATTGATTTTTTATGTGGAACTCCCTATTGCCTTGAACAAATTGTACTGAGGAAAAGCTAATGGCATAACTATGGCCCTTATAGATGAACAAGACCTGATTTACCTGGCATTTTGTTTTGTTTTAAAATCTCTGTTTAAAACAACTATCTGTTAGCATGCATTTCTTTCTTTACCTTGCTTTCAATCTTTTTGTAGTAAAGTAGTTGAGAGAAGAATGTCTCAGCTTTATCATATGCAGTGAATGAGTTACTGCTGTTCTCATCTATGATAGATTAATAATGGAAAAATTACTTACTTCATTATTTTTCTGTGTCAGCTGAAACCTTTGATACTTGCAGTTATTAAAACACCTTTGAGAAAGAAACTCATGCTGGAAAGAGTAGTTTTAGAGGGAGATTGTAAACAACCACTCCCATCTCTATGCAAAAATGAGGCAGTATACTCTTAACCACTGATGATTTCCTAGTTATGCAAGGAAGGTGAGCTTGGCTGGCTGAATCCTACGCTTGGTGTATAAACAGAGTTCCCACAATTCTGATTTTAAAAATATGACCTCTAAAAGAAATGGAGGGATGTGTACCAAGGGTGAAGCTATGGGCTTTAACTTTAGGTTAGCTAGTGATCCTAGCAACTGGACTGTACTCCAGATGATAAATGTTATATACTGCTCTGTAGGGTGGTGGATAGATTTAACCCTGTTTCTCACACACAACATGGGAGTTTTCTAGCACTGTCTGAATGGAGGCTGGATTCCAACACAAGGCTACTGAAGGCCAGAGTTATCACGTATGAGAGAGACGACACTGTGTAAAATGACAAAATAATCATAAAAATACGCAAGCCCTCTTTTCACTCCAAATAATATAATAATTTTTTCACTCTATAATAAATGCTAGGAGGGTGGAAATACAGGACAAAAAAAAATGTATATTGTTTACTTTAAATATAGGATTTCAAGATGGATGGCTGTCAACCATGAATGAACCATTCTTTCTCTTGGAAAAAAGAAAGCTTGCAATGTAATGTTGTGACATCAAGAACATATAAGAGAAAGTTATATAGCTAGCAGAATAGACATTTCCATTGTGACAGTCAACTGAAGGGCTAATGCAACTGTGGAGGTATAAGCAAAGGCACAGCTCGGAGGAGAGGCAGGGCCGTCTGTGTCACCGCTAGTAAGGCCATCACTGGAACACTTTAGCTCTGGGGTCTCCATTTTGAGAATTCTGCTGAAAAATTGGAAAGATTTTAAAAGAGTCTGAACTGTAGCCTGGAAAACAGATAGAAACTTGAACACAATTATCCTAAATTATTCAAGTTGCAGGTGTGATTTCTTCATTGCCTGCAGATACCTACGTGTAAGAAAAGCTTCAGAAAACCAACAGCTCTTTAATGCAACAACAGAAAATATAATGAGAAGTCAAGAGTGTGTGTGATCTTTGCTAAGCAAATCAAGGTTTTAAACAAGGTGCATATGGTGAATATGGCCTATCTCCTGGAGTAATTCAAACTAGATGTGGTGTATTCCTACTGCTAGAAGTTTAAGAAACCCAGTTGGATGTGTTTCTGAAGTACTTGATTCAGATTCAGCCAAAGTTCAGAGCTAATATGGAAAACATTAGGCGAAGCTCAAGTTCCAGGAGTTAGACTAAAAGATTTATGATTCCTTCTGGCACAAAGATTGATGAGTCTTTAAGAAAGTCCTGTGTTAGTGAAGAAGAATACTGTCAACATCATTGGCTGTGCTGAAAGTGATATTATCACAACTCTGGTTAGTATTTCAGTATTATTAGACCTTTGAGCCAAGAATCTGTACAGTTTCAGTTGCATGATGGGGGGACAGGAAATTATCCCCTTTTTCAGTCCTGGCCACCCCTCTATCTGATTTGGATGGAGAGAGGTGCCATACGAACTTCCTGACAGGAACTTCATCCCCCAGTGGAACAGGATCACCACAGGACTCCGTCTATCTCCATCCATGGCCTGATGCTCAGGACTTGCTGCATCAGCACAGCTGTCCTCCTCACCCACCCATACACTCCCCGTATGACCCTTCTTGTTCACCAGCTCAGCTCTGACAGCTTGCTGTGGAGAAGGAAAATTTCTGTCATGTGAGGCAGGAAGGGCTAAAGGAGCAAACTGTAGTGAAAAGACTGTGCAGGGAGCTTAGTCCAGCTCTGGTGAGAGGGAGTAGAGAGGAGGCACAAGCGGAGGTGCAAAGAGACCAGGCAGCCAAGGGCTGGGCTAGTCTGCGTAGCACTCCTGAACCTCATGACTTTGTTATTATTTATTAATTGTGATGCTGTGACAAGACCCAACAAAAGGAGTTGGAACATTCCTAAACCCTTACAATACGTGGAGGTAGGTGCATGCACATAAAAGTCTTCCTGGAAAGAGGAAGGCCCTTAATTCAGTTTTAATGAGCTGTAGTGCTATCTGGAAAATTCTTCAGTGGATGCAGCACTCAGATCTTCTCCACTGGGTCAGCATGCAGCCTGCTAACCCGAATCAAAGTCTTCGTTCTGAGCTTGGCCCAGCTGGGAAGATCTGAACTGGGTCAGATCTAGGATCTCAGCTATGGGAATAGCTTTACCAGAACAAACATGGAATGATTGTAAGGAGATTGACAGTAGTCCCAAGCTCTTTTGTGCTCAGAAAATAATCTCCTGTTCTGATTGTGCCTACTAGCAGAGTTACAGGAACGTCTTGTTCCTGCCTGGCATTGGATTTCATCTCAGAGTGAAAGCCAGTGTCTGTTGCCCGTGAGTGGGAGGGTTGCCTCCATCCTACGCAGTTACCTTTTAAGGTCTCTTTCCTAAGTTTTAGAAAGTCCAGTAAACACATGTACAAGCTTTTCTGAACTTAGTTAAAGATCTGTAAACATGAAAACTCAGTCAAGGTTGTAAACATATCTCAGTATAGAGTCCGGATGACTTGATTAAAAGAGCTTTCCCGTAAAGCAGAACATGGCAATTATGTCCATATCCAGAAACAAATTATGTTCACCTTGTAATTTAATTTTTATATTATGTTTTGCAGTTATGTCCTTTGGCTCTGAGTCATTATTTGTAGTAGAAATACTGACACATGTAATGGTTCATAACAGCATATGGGAAGCGGTACAAAACTTTCCGCTCTTCCCGCTGCCTCTGGTCACCAGGACTCATTCACTTGTCGTCTTTTAGCAGCAAAAAAACATTAGACTGCATATAACCATATAACCATTTGTGTGCACCTGGGAAATGTTGAAAAAGCCTCTTCTCATATAAGTGATGGTGATTTTTTGCCAGGCTGAAACTCATACATGTGGAGCATCTGACAAGATGATAAACTTCTGAACAGTACGGGTTACCAGCAGTGTTTTTCTGATGTCCTTAGAGGTTTTGTGTAGCTTATTCCACCCTCTCTGTGAATTCCTCCTCTGACTTCAATGCAGTTAATGCAGATTGGTTCCAGAGGTGACTCTAGGGCTCTCATTGGAACTGTATGTGTATATTTTTTCTCTGCAATCTGAAAACCTGGAAGAATGGATAACTCTTTGTAACACTTCCTTTCAAAGCAGGTAAGGGGAAAAGAAAAGGATTCAATTGAAAAGTCCAAGAATTAAAAAAGGTCCTGTTACAAATTAAGCCAAAGACATTCTACTGCCTCTGTAGGCAACACCAACTTAAAAATGGATGAAACTGCTACAAATGGCAACTAAGCACTGCTTTGTTCCAAATTTAGAGAAGCTGTCTTCCTTCACTTCCAAGTTGGCAGAGACAAAGTTAAAACAATGACTTCTTTCATTTTTTATTGCCAGATTTCAAATTAAAGTTGAGCCCAGTTATCTATGTTGAAAATATAAATCCATATATTGTCAGTAATATAATAAATTCCCATTACTGAATTATAATAATCTATACTGGTTTTGTATTTCACTGCTCTCACTTTCTCAGATCAGAAGATGCTTAATTTCAGACAGCATCAAACATAGTTAGACTACAGTAAAAGCTGACACTATTTATCCGCAACCTACTAAGAAACAGAAAATAAAATCCCTCTCTAAATTTACATAATCTCCAAAAAGCATTGATGGTTTCCAAGATTTTGTTGCTGTGACTTCATGTGGAATATAGTCCTCTGTGTTGAGATTTATTTCAGTAGAGTTCTGTAAAAGCAACGAAAATATTGACTCCTGAAAACATTCTAATTATATGTATTAACATCTTAAATTCTATTTATGCCCCTGACAGACAGGACCAACGCTTGAAGCTATATTCATGAAAGTACTCCTGACTCATTGCCAAGGAAGACTATTGCAGTGCAGCATACTTGTTTACTGAATAGAGTGAGACTGAGAAAGCGTTTAGATCCTGAAAATCCTGCTCCACTACATAGCATGTGCACATTGTGAGCTGCCACAGCTGCTGTGGTGCCTCTCCATCCTCCTTCTGCACATCTGCATGACTGTCTGGGCTCAGCAGGACAGAGACTTCACAGGAGACCAGCTGGGAACTGGAAAAGAGTCGTTCTTCTGCCTATATTCCTCCAAAGGGCTTGATTTGATAAGCCTTTTTATTAAGCTCATAGCACATTCCCACAGGCTTTTTCTGAAATGTGGCCATGATTACCTTTTTTTTTTTTTTTTTAAATATACAAGAAGTAGGTAAGATGTTCCTTTTTAATTAACTTGCCAGTAATTGGACCGCTTGCCAAGAAATGGGAAGATTTCTGCCTTTTGAGCAATTCCCCTTCAAGCTTGAGAAGGTTCAGACCTATGTGTCCTATCTCCTAGGAGAAGCTTTATAAGATTAAGCTATATCATCATGTCATCAGCTCTCCACCTATTGGAAACAGGCCACTTTGCTGAAAACCCTCTGCGTGAACAGAAAGAGGCTCTGTGGCTGGTGTCTAGGACGACCACCAGACTGGGTAGATACTTAGTTCTCAGGCTTGGATAAAATAGCGAAGAGAGAGGACTTGAATTTGGGGGGATCTGGGCCAGTAAGACCACTTGAATATATTTTGGTTTGATTCAGCAGGAATCAAACTTTTTTTCAGCTTGTTTGCTTGATAATTTTTTACATGTTGATAGATTCAATTCATACCATTTGTACTTGGCAGTACGGAAGGAACTGTCTCACTTAACAGCTGGAGGAACAAGTAAGTCTTTAGGACTTTACAAGTGTCTTTGCAAGAGGACAAAAGACCCAAAGGAGATAATGGCAGACCTTTGTGTCTGCGTACCAGTAATTGCTGCAGCCAACAACTGCGCAAAGGCATAGGTGTTTACAGAAGTTCTCCGTTTGACTGGTGATGAGAAAAATCATTACAAAAAGACATAAATATTTTGTCGACTAACAATTAGAGGTGTGTATGGGAGCGTTCAGGCCTGCAGCTTCAAGGTAACTGGCTTTCTCTGTACTGATGAGTGGAATGTGCCTGATGCTGTTCTCTGCACTGAGTCCAACTGGCAAAGTAATACTTGAATTACACTGTTAAGTTCTCTCATTCTCTAAAACAAGGTATTTGATTGAAGAATGGGTGATATCAACCTAAAAGTCCTTTGAGAAACTGCTGTCATTATTATCTCATTGACACAAAAGGGGAAGTCTGAAGAGGATTGTACAGACGGTGAAACTGGGTGACAGTCACGATCAGAAGAAAAAGTTGTTCCAGTAATTAGCGACGTGACAGTCTGCATAGAAATTTTAGCAGTGCATGTACACAGGAAAAGCTATTGTGCATAAATGGTCATCTGCAGTGCAGTTTGTGTCCGAGGATGAAGCTATTGAGAAAAATGTTGGAGAGGGAGAAAAAGTGCATGGCCAGAGGATCCTCATAAAAAGATGAAGAGGGAAGAGGAACATCTTCTAAAGAATGTGCTGAAATAGGAAGAATATGGGAAGGAAGAGAGGGAAGAAAGAGCAGAGCACGTGATATCGGGAAGCACTTGACAGACCAAACTGCAGGCATGTGAAGGGGTGAGGGAGGATAGAGATGGATCCTAAGGCAGGAGGTGAACTGCCAGAGGTACTGGTTGTAGTCAGCTCAGTGGAAAGCCACTGTGGGGAGTCAGGCTGGAGAGAGGAGTATCAAGATGGTTATTATATAGACTGTTGCCTCACTGAGTTTAGCGATCAAAGGGAAAAAGAGAAAGAGAATGAGAAAGGGACAATCTGATTACTTAAAAGAGGAATGGGATTGAGATATGTTTACACTGTAAGTAGAAGAAACCAGACATGAAGGAGAAATCAGAGAGACTAGTAAGGGGTGAGACAGGGGTGAGTTCAAGGGATGTCAGGTGGGATATATTTGGGACCTTGTCTGTACAGAGAGGGAAATGGCAGAAAGAGGATGAAAGAACCTGAGGATCAGTCCAAAGGTACCAGAGAACTGTACCACTGAAAGCGTTGGTGCAGCTTCAATAAAACCAATGGCATTAGCTATGAAGATGGCAGAACTGAATTTGGAGCAGAGGACTGGGATTTCTACAAGAAAGTGTAATGCACAAGCAGGTGCTAGAGACACGTTTGTTGGGTTTAATGGATAAGGCCTAACAGGGAAGGAATGGAACAAACAGTTTGAGAATGGAGGCTAATGAAGCACGAAGAGCATCAGACATATTATTAATATAAAGAGGGAAAAAAGGGCAGAGTCAAAAGGAAGCTGGCTCTGCTGATTGATGGGAGATGATGAGGTAGTAAATGGCTGATGCTGAGGGGATGACCAAGAGGAGTTTAGCCACAGTGAGTTTAGACATTGCACGGGGGCCAACTCCAGTGAACGAATTTCAGCTGGAGCACTGACTCTTGATGAAGTAAAGATCTGGGGAAACATACAGGGAAGGGAATTAGATGTGAGAGTTGGAAATGCTGGGGATTAATATGAGAAACTGGAAAGACAGAAAGAGGGGGAGAATGAAGGGGTAGCTGACCTCAAACAGGTAGGCTGATGGTACAGACTTCCTTTTGGAAAGGCTTCTTTAATTCTTAAGGCTGTAGCAAGCATCTTTTTTTATCCTCTAGGACCTTTACCGTAGAAGTCTTATTTAACACCACGATTATATCATTTTGTGCTCAGTTAGCTTTATAAGCCTCAGAGGAGGATCATGAGCATCCCTTCCTCACAACCCTGCATTTCTCTTACTGTTAATTTAATGCTTATGAAAAGCCCATAAATTTGTATTGATCTTTTTCTCTTTCCTCCTTGCAGGCTTCAACCACATTAGTATATGGAACAGATGGGAGTCTTTAACTCATTGATGGAGCCTGTTTAATACTGACCCCATCAATCTGTCCTGTTTTTACCTTGGAGACAGAAGTTTTCTTAAAGGGTGTAGTTATATGCATCCGCTGCTGCGTGTGTACCTAGTCAACAAGTTCTGAGGTTACTGAGGCAGGACAACAGGAAATAGGAATGTTGCAGAGTGGATGAAGAGGAGACTTTTTGGCATGCTACCAAGCAGAAAGCGTAACTAAAGTGAATTTATAACTGTGCTGCAGTTACTTAAGGAAAAACAAGAATACATAAGCACAGCTTGCTGTGCTTCAGAGTTTGACCTGTTCATGTTTAAAAAAAAATAATTAACTGATGCATAAACCACCTCTTCTAAATTTAATCACTCTGGGACAATTAGAGTAATTTTGTGTTTTCTACTTTAGCGCTCCTCTGAAACTATAGCATCTGGATAGCTTTAAGGACTGATTTGGCTCAGTAAAACACGAAAAAAAAGGTGTACTTCTGTGATTAACAGCTTGCTTTCATCAGGATTGCTTTCTCTTTCTTCTTCTATTTTTCATTGCTGGGTCTGACTTTTCAGAAAGGTTAGTGTATTAACTAACAGGCAAAGCTTCACCTGAAAGATTACCACACATAACACACAAATAAGACATGAGAGAGTGAGACATGTAAAATGATACGGCATTCATTTATTAAACAAATTACATTTCTGCAATGACAGTAGCTTTGTTTCTAGTAATTAGCACTGTGTACGGTACAGCAATATTTATTTTTGCTTAATTTAGGAAACTCTCTTGGAAAGATACCTGAAATGTGGGGCAACTGCATATACTGAGCAGAACAATTATTGGATTTTACAACTTTATTTCAAATCAAGACCATGGACTTCAAAACACTGAAAACACATCCTATGACTGCTCATTTGAGCAGCAAGTAAAACTCGAATTGTGCTCATGTTATTGACATTGGAAGTGCATAGGAAAGTGTCGTGAAAACAAAAACATGACTGCAGAGTACATTTGGTTTTAAGGATTTGTATTGTCTCATAAAAACAGGAAGAAGAAAATGTATCACCCAAGATAGAAACAATTATACTTATAAACTGGACAACAGATACACTGTGTGGTTTTCTTCTCTTATTTGTAGTTGGTAGGAACAGGACCGTGAAACTAGGTCTTCATTCTCTTAGAGATTTTGCCTTCTCCTGTTACTTATTGCATAATGTGACACCAACATAATGTTTGTAGCGGCCAATTGTCATATCCCAGCCAGATGTTCCAGCCAGAGAATTGGCTTTTTAGTGAAAAGCCATTAATTCCATTCCAGTAACTAATTATAGTGCCTTAAGCTGCATCTCCAAAATAGATTCTTTTTACTTTTGCCCTCAGAAAGAACTGTCATAGCATTTCCTGAAAGTTCGGTTTGTTTCCTTTTAAGTAAACTTCCAAAGAAGATGAATGAATGTAATTCCAGATTATAGCCTGAAGTAAAGCATGAACTGCAAGATCAGATAAATTCCTATTCCAGTTTTCATAAAATAAATAAATGATGGAAGAAATTGCTGCAAACATTTTCTAAATATGTGATTGATTAAAAAAAAATCTCTAAATCAGTGGCTTCAGACTTTCTAATTGCGTAATAAAAAGGCCATATAGAACATAGATAAACATTCTACTAATAAAATCAAATTTATTAGTAACACATTTGTTATTTATATTGTTTTCTTTAAATAGAATAAAACAACAGGTGAAACATGAAAGTATTAATGATTTTAACAATGGGGTTTGTAACTGGCAATTCCAAATTTATGTCCCCATAGGGGGGAAAAAACCCTCCAAAACTTAGTCAAGGATTGAAGCAACTCACAGACAGCCTAATTTTTCTTTTTGCATCTGTTGGTAAGCAAATAATAAATAAAACACAATGTTGTCAATGAGTATTGATTACAGCATTAAGTTTTCCTGCTCTGATGTTTTTAAAGGGAAAGTGTGATTAACAGTGACACTTGAAAATAATTACAAATTTCTTAAACCCTAGCATAATCAATCCAGACATCACCATGTACACTGTGCAGCTCAGACCACAAGCCTGAACCTCAGCTAACTTGCACCCCAATACATAAGTAACATTTGCAATGACAGCCCTCTTTTTATGGTGAAATAGCTGAAATCTTCTGTGACTTGTTGCAGCTGTAAGACACGGGGCAGGACCATAGCCCTTGCCTACAAACACAGATGAGCCTGGTAGCAAGAGAAAACTGCTTTCCAGAAGTGCAGTGTCCACAGCCAGGAGGTTCTTCTGGGTGGGGTTGTTCTCCACTCACTCTGTGGAAATGGACCTGCTGTACTTCAATAATCAGCTGAAGGTAAGGCGAGGTTAGAAGGAGAAAATTACTCAGTAGGTTGACAAGAAAAGCATGCAGGTTGATAAGAAAAACATGAGTCCAGTCCCAGCTCCAGATGTTGTTTACGTATTTTAGCAGATGGTGGTATGATGTAAAATCCTGATGCAGTCGTTGGGGTGTGGGTGGTACCCAGGATTTCCCCCTCTCTGAACAAGTGTCCTAGGGCAACCTTGGCTACTGCAGGGTCTGAGTCTGGCCATAGCAGCAAGGCACAGCTTCAACACAACACCCTTGTTGATAGTAACCCTCCTGAGAGGGTTGAACCACTTCAGGTGAATAAAGGTCTAGAATGCAAGTACCACAAGTCTTACACTTTAGTGAGTGAGCTGTGTTAAAAAAAAAAAAAATCAATCAAACATGGAAAAATTTGTGGGTTTTGGAGAAACCAGGACCATTCCCGAAGAAAGAGTGGCCCCAACTCCATTGACCTCTAGAAAAATCTGAACCTGCCAGTTTGTGTAAGCTGTTTTGAACTGATGGGTTGACAGGAGGAGAGCATGGGAAAGCTTCAGAGCTGGGTCTTGGCAGGACCTAGGTCGGAGGTCTGGATCAATCTGCCAAAGCAGGGTTAAGCCTGACCATCTCTGGGACTTTGGAAATCACGGTCTCTATGATACGGGACAAACGCACATATGCAGTTGTGGCAGCTGCACAGTTAAGTGGTTTCTAACACTGCCAAGCAGAGGTTTCTGGATTGCATTTCTAGATGCTGGTGACCAAGTTCCTTGTGTTCCAGTAGCTCTGAGCCAGAGCTCTTGGCTGCATTTGACTCTGAGCGGCCTGACCAAACGGCATAGAACAGAACCAGCAACTGAGTTTAAGTTCTTAGTTCACATTTTAGTCTTCAAAAGCAAATAAAATTCAGTCAAATACATGGCAATTAGAGCAAACATAACTGTTCTTCAGAAAAAAAAGTGAGACTTTCAGCTGAGAAAGGACTATAGATGTTGATCTGCACAGTTAAAATGTACTTTACTCAAAATCAAGGGCAAATCTCTCCCTAACTTCACCTGAGAGAGGAATTAAGCTTTTTTCTTTCTCCTTAATGTTCTGTTTAGAAGGTTGAATTCTCTTTGAGAAGATTTCAAACTTGTTTGTAGAGACAGATTGCTTATTTAAAATACAAATTAGTATTATAAGATTAATAAAACAACAAATGTAATTTTAAATCTTTGTAATGTAAATAATTTTTAAATTGTCTTATTAAAAATATCTTGGAAATGAGAAATCCCAGACTTTCCTCCAGGTAGTCTTTGAGGCCTGATATCAAAGGGTGAATAAGTGTGTATGTGACCATACATTATTCTGTCTTCGATTACCTTACAGCAATGATTCTTTTATGATTTTAGATGCATATAGTCTTTCTTAAAGTCTACATAATGCAATGACACCATGACTATTAAAATATCTTAACTGATAAGATAGATATATATGTATATATATATATATATTTTAGAAAATGCTACCTGATTGTAGCTTTGGAGATTTGCTTGATTTAGAAATTAAACTGAGGCCCAGATTCTTATATATTAAGATCCAAGAACCTGATGAATTGCTGCTGTCAGCTACATGCAAATTATGTCTAGAAGCAGAGCTTTTGCCTTCACTTCCCAGACAGCATAAAGTTAATGAGCCAAACACATGAGGTCATCTTATACATCCAAAATAGAAGGGAAAAGAAAACTTTGGACTGGTAGTTGTTCAGAAATCTTGAGACCACTTGTAAGTATGACCAAAGAATGAATAATAGCCAGAGGCTACTAACCGGTGAAGATTTGTTATCAGTGGGAAGAATTTATGATAGTAACAAGTTAAGGGTGGCATTTGTGAAAGATGGTGGGTTTTTAATTTAATTTGCCATCTATCGGTTCATGTGGCAAAAGTTTTCTGTAGAAACTCAAACTACTTTGAAGGAGGGACAAAAGAAACTGAGAAGTTGCTGAAATTGGCTTAAGTTGATTAGAAATTGGACGTTTCTATGTATATCTGTTCTGTGACTATGTCCTGTCGGAGGTCCAGGAGACCTACCTTGAGTACTTTGCAGAATAAGGCTGGCATGTCTTTCTCACTTATTTTGGTGTATTTGGGAGACATTGGGGTGGGAGTTGAGCAGGGACTTATTTTTATTTCTCAGAGGCTGTTTTATGGAATAGGATATCTTTTTACAGATCTACTATCACTCTGTGTTTTCCTGATACAGATCCTCCCAGCTATTAGCTGGCCATGGCCAGGACTTCTCACAAAGCAGTATGTGAAAAGGTGTATGTGGAACTGTTAAATACCAAGTAAAATTCCAGAGCATAAGAAGAAACTCCAAGACAATGGTTTTCACAACCAATGTCAAAAGGAGGGTGTGAGGACAAGGGACTGATAGGTCTACTGCAAAGGCAGCTCTTTGAGGTCTAAGGAGACCTCCAAGGTGGGACAACTAAGGGATCAGTGAAAGGAAAATGACTGTGTCACAGAAGAAGAGGGAGATATGTATTTCTGTGTATGATAGAGAAGTTGTGTTGATTCTTGTCCCTGCTAATTTTGAATTTTCCCAATGGTGAGTCCAAACATTTATTGGAGAGCTTTAAGGAAAGAAGGTTAAGCTAACCAAAGCCGAGATTTGAACTCCAGTAGCAATGGAGAATGGGTTGCAATTTTGGTTTAGTAAGCTTCATTACGAGTTGATGACTATCTAGTTAGCAAGAGAGGAACACAGACACAGTCACATTCTCTGTTTTCAGAAATGATCCTTTTGCATTGGATTGTGGACAGCTCTGTGTGAAGTGGGGAATGGTTTATTGCTGGTGGTGTTTTCCATGCTGTCCATGGTCCAGGGATAAATAACTCTGTTGTTGAGGCTGTCAGTTTGTTACCTGTCACAAACAATAGATTACACTTGCTTGTTTGTTAATTCTATGTAAGTCTTGCTTCCGGAGTCACCCTCCTAAAACATACAAAGTCTTCTTTTAGGCTATGTTGTCCTTATAAATGATACAACTAGAGCCTTAATGGTTTTTGCATCCTTCTTCTGTAACTTCTACACATCAGGTCTTATTTCCCTTGCTGAGTTTGGCAGTTCTAGTTATTGAATTAAAACTTTATATAACTATACTACTACCTCCTTGGCAAAAAAAAAAAAAAACCACAAAAAAACAAGCAACAAAACCAAACACCCATCTTTGTTAATGTTTCTCAAGATGAGGGCCAATTTAAATCAGCCTGGAGCCCTTCTGCTTCAACATTAATCATAAACTCAAGAAAGCCATGTGTATTAGCAGTTTTTGCCATTCGAGAGCTTATGTTTTAGTGGTGGTAAAACTCAGTGTTTTAGTAATTTCTTATTCTGAAACTAAGCTCGGAGCACTAAAAATAATTGTGTCCCCTTTGCAATTTGTTATTCTTTGGTAAAAAGACTCGAATCTAGTTTACAAATACATGTTTCTAATCTGTAGTCATTGTAGATCAGACTTGTGCTGCTCAAGATTCCTGTGTACCTTTACGGTGCAGGGAAGACATAACAATTGCATCAGGACAAGGAGATAACATCTAGCTCTACTCTCAGAATGGTCCAAAGGCACTCTGTCAAATAGGAAAATAACCATCCTGTGTGCTTGATCTTGACTAAAGAAAAAAATGGAGAATGAGAAGTGAGAATTGCGTGTAAGCACCCCTCTATAGTGATCTGGGCAGAACTCTTCCTGGATATACCAAGGACAGAAAGGCCTTGTGTTCGTGTGGAACAAAGTTTTTTGATGTGTTTGCAAAGGTATACTGAAGTGCTCAGCAGTATGGGTGGGATGCACTCTGTCTAATTTCAGGCATAGACAGCATAGGAATCTACATCT
The DNA here is from genome assembly GCF_009769465.1 of Tauraco erythrolophus. Lineage (NCBI taxonomy): Eukaryota > Metazoa > Chordata > Aves > Musophagiformes > Musophagidae > Tauraco > Tauraco erythrolophus. The sequence goes on along the minus strand of NC_141465.1, from coordinate 66,707,987 downwards.
TAAAACAGGATGTCGTCTGACACCAAAAGGCCAGCTGAATCCCCGTTAGAAGATCAACAATGCACCTGTAAAGCAGCTGAGATCACTCTGCTTAGTGGTGACCTTGGCAAAATAGCCCTTTTTAACTCATCAGGTAGCTCTTAAGGAACTTGACCCATGCTCTGGCTTAGCATCCCCTTCCAAGAGCGAAAACACAAAGGGCTGGCCCAGCTCCACAGATGTTCCACTAATGTCTGAGTTCTAGTGTACTCCTCTACTCCTTATTGCTGTCTCATTTCCCTTTCTGGTGAAAAAAGGCCAAAACACAGGGAAAGGGCCCGGCCCTTCTATATTTTCCAGTCCCTGAAGCAACTTCATGATCACTTTTGTTTTGGTTAGAACAGATGCTTGTTAGATGACCTTGTCATCAAGATGACTTACTCTGCCAGCAAAATACTTACTCCAAAAGAGTTAGCTGGTTGTCTGCATCCATTACTTCCAAATAGTGCAGTATTTCAGCCAAGAGCCTACCATGACACTATCTATACTAAGGTGTGTGGGAAGATGCGGTAGGGAAGGCCATGCTTTCAGTAAAAGTAGTAAAAGCTGGGCGTACAAAACACATTTAATGGCTAGGAGGAAGACCAAACAAAGAGTTTCCAATTCTCACAGGTTTTATAAATCAGAGACAGACTCCCTAGCGGTCTGTCCTGTGATATACGTGAGCCTTTGTTTTCCTACTGTGGATGTGGTTTTAGTTTTTCGAGGGAGGAACTGAGACTATATCTGCCATGTGGTGTTTTTATGTGGTCCTCAAGCAGAAGAGAGTGAGCTCCGCACACATTCTGACCAAGCCAGACACTGCACATCCACATTAGTTCAGCATCAAAGCTAAGTTTATTTATCATTTCTCTTAGTAGGGCTATGACTGCTCGCTTACGCTAAATATCTTCTTACTCTACAAATATTCCAGGACCTCATGTGGCTCAAATGCTGAGTTCAAACAGCTGGGGAACGAGAGAATCATGGGAAGGAAAGAAAGGAAACAGAAAATTTTATTTTTAAATAAAAACTCTGTGAAATAAATAATTTAAAATAAGATATAACAATCTTTTTGGTATACTAGTGCTACTTAGCGATACATTATTCTGCCATAGTCATTTTCTAGAAAGCAGCTTTTAGAAGAGTGTGTTGTTTACTACCCCTACCTTTAACTGGACTTTCTAAGCTATGGAAGATATTATGACAATGTCCTGCACATGCTGAAGCAATACTATCTGAGCATCTTTCTAATAAAGCCTTCTTTTGAGTCCCAAACTAATTGCAGCTCTTCTTAATCAACATGAGACACAAATCATAACCATGCTATCAATGTGCATTAAGGATGCCACTAATGATAGGAATAAGACGTCAGCCAGGCAGCTAAAAAACTGGAGCCATCTCAAAACATGTTCCATTGATTAAAACAGCCAAGTCTGATCTTGCATAGAATAATGGTTATTTAGTGTTTGCTACCAGAAATTCAGATTCATAGATTCATAGATTCATAGATTTCTAGGTTGGAAAAGACCTTAGAGATCATCGAGTCCAACCATCCCTAATCCCCATTAAACCATATCCTCAAGTAGATCATCCACCCTATTCTTAAACACATCCAGGGATGGGGACTCAACCACCTCCCTGGGCAGCCTATTCCAGTGGCTGACAACCCTTTCAGAGAAGAAATACTTCCTAACATCCAACCTAAATCTCCCCTGACTAAGCTTATGCCCATTTCCTCTTGTTCTATCACCCATCACTAATGTAAAGAGCCCTTCCCCTACCTCCCCACCATCTTTTCTCAAGTATTTATAGGCCGTAATCAGGTCTCCCCTCAGCCTCCTCTTCTCCAGGCTAAACAGCCCCAACTCCCTCAGCCTCTCTTCATAAGTTTTATTTTCCAGCCCCTTGACCATGATAGTCACCAAGTAATTACAAGACTCTATTTCTGGTTTGGATAAAAGCAGGTGTATCCAGAATATGGACCAGCTAGAAAATATCCGTCAAAGATATTCACATTGAAACTTAATGGAAAAATAAATCAGAATGTTTATTCGCAGGTACACTGAGACCTTTTGCAGGCATAAATCAGCATAGCTCTGTTGACTTTGGGGGTGATTTATACCAACTGAAAGTCTGACCTGGCATTTTTTAAAAACCATTCCCTAAGTAGCCAGTCTTATCAGGACATATAGTCATGCGTCACGCAGTCTCATGCGTGTGATGTTTTCCCTAGTCCAAAGTGCCCTGCATCGAGCTCAAAAGGGGGGAAACTTCTGTGGATGTGAAGGTTCTGGGTTAGATTCCCATCGTGGCCCACTGTGAAAGAAAGTCTTTCAAAAACTGTTTCAGAAGTAAGACGCACTTCATGTACTCCCTAGGGATATAACTCCCTGACTCTGGAGCTGCTTACTGCTTCATTCCCGCCTCCCCGACACTCCGCTGTGCTGGCCACTGAAGGATGAGGGGAGGGCAAATGGGCCAGAGACATACCAGATTTCCATGGAAGTCGTCCTTGAGTCTGTTGGATGTTTTGTCAACATATTCCCTGGAACATTTCAGTTCTGATAGGTCTGGCGTTTTCTGTCAGAAAAATGCAAAGGCTAGAAAAACTTCTGCCATGTCAGCTATATTTTTGACTACTTGCCTATTTGTGTTAAAGCTTTTTCTTTGACACACTGTCACTTTTCAGTTGGAATTAATTGAGACAATTGAAAAAGCCACTTAGAATAAGTGACTCTGAAAGGCACATGCGTTTATGTTAACTATAAGAGAAAGACTTGAAGTATTGGTGGGGCAAGGCTGTGATTAAATTGGTACTAGGTGATGGCTGGGAGCACTTGTTAGCCCTGATAGCTAGGCACTGCTTTGCAAGTGAGCAGACTTACACGAAAAGAGGGGATCAGGAGGGCCAGCACCTTGACATGTCCTTACTGAAGCCACCAAGACCAGAATCGGGTGTGGATGCCTGTGCTGGGACCCTCACGACAGGCAGGGGGCTGAAATGGTGAGTTGTGCCACTGCAGCGGTCGCACAAAGAGCAAAGTCACACCGTAGGCACAGCGTGTAAGCAGTACAGCAGCTGACATGTATGGATCATTTAAATTGGTTTACTGCTTTGTAAACTGCTGTGTACGGTGACTGATGTGAAAACTGAAGAGGCAGCTTAGGTATGAGCTGTGTTACTCGGGTTTCTCCAGAGAAAATTGGTTTATCTTCCACTGGCCCATAAATTCAATTTGCCTCTTTGACTTCCTGTATTGATACAAATGGAGTAAATCAGAAGATGGCTTAAGCAGACATGTTGAGGTAAGCGTTTTTCATTCCCTTTTCTCAATTAAATGAGCTGCAATTGCATTACGGGCGACTCTGCTCCTCCAACTCATAAATATTCTTAATGCATTCTGTCTAGCGAAACCTAGGGTGACGCAAACAACTGCCCCCGTGACCCGTCCTCTCCATTCTTTGACATATGTCTGGAGAGCTACATTCTGAATTGGAGCTATTGCTAGCTGGGATATGGAAATATTGAGAGTTCTTTGTGTATCCATTTTCTTTCGTATGTCAGTACAGACTAATTGTCAGATGGCCATTAGACATCAACAAATTGTAGCTGGAAGCAGAATTTTATGGTACAGGCTTGCTTTTAAGAGCCATTCTGGTACTGGTTCAAAATTAACTTTCAAAACATTTTGTAGGCCGTTTTCTTGCCTTAGAGAAGAATGCAGCTGGAATGAAGAGGAGATTTAAGGAGTGCAGATGCTTTTGTAAAACCAGACAAAAAAGGTAAAGAAGTCTCCTGCATGATACTGCTTTACATTCACCTAATATATAGATCAAAAATCAATGATAGTCCAGAGAAAAGGAAAGTAAGAAGCACCAGTATTTTTGTGGCTTTGAATTCATATAAGCACTTATTCTGATAATTTAAAATATCTTCTGCAGCCCATCCATGAACTAGTTATTCACTCCACTTGCAAACAAAGAGAACACCAGCTTTTTCAGCAGTGTTGTGCTTTTTTCTTTTTTTAAGTGCTTTGGCTGAAAGTTTACAAAACTAGGATTTTCTTTTTTTAAGCAGAACAGTCCTACTTACTAAAGGAATGCAACAGACATATTCAAAGAGTGTCTAATTTAACCAGAGTTTAGGAGCTGCTGTGAAAATCAGTTATTGCGTTCTAATTGTAGGTTTTCTTACTGGCAATATAATAAACTGATCCTGTCCAAATATCCATATTTCTCCCTACATCGAGTAAGGATGAGAGTAATATAGATATTTCATTTTTCTGTCATAATTCAAGCAAATATTTTGGTTTGTAAAGGCTATTGCAGCTATTGCTTTGGAAAGGAGATGTAGGGGTAGTATTTTTATGCTGCCTTAGCAACCCACCATAGCATTTTTACTGTAATTTTGGAGTTTATTTTTCCACAGTGAGACATCATGGAAATCAAAGGTATTTTCAGAGTATCAGATGTGGTTTAGAGCAGCAGACAACTTTCCTACCGGTGCTATGAAGATCCACAGAATGCTTCTTTTTAATTTACTCTACCCTACAAGATTACTGTAGTCCAGAAGCACTGAGATTACTTGACAAGGCAGTTGGGACTTGTTCACCCTGTAAACCGGAGCCCAGGCCTTCCAGCCTCCAGGTTAATGTTATAATCAGTAGGTTACAAGGTAAGGTACTGACATTTCTCTTCTCAGACTTTTGAAGGCTCTTATCTTCTTGGGTGCTGAGCTGCAGAGGCTTCATGGATGTTTCTCTCACTCAGAGCATTGTACAGACATAGGGTGAGGACCGGCTCGTTGGAAACATGTATTTTTGACACAGTTCAAGACCTAAAGCTCCCTCTTCCTGGAAGCATCTCAAGATACTTTCCACTAGGAAAGGGTACCTCACTCGATATCGCAAATTGGCCATGTCTAAGCTCTAGGGAGGAGGTAGGAATTTTAATTGGCTATAGTTTCTTGGCTTTCTGTGCAGTGCATGGGACATTTTTGGATTGTCCTTCAGAACTGTGCCTAATTCTATGCATTGATTATGTAGGATGCCAGCATGTCTGACCTTGTTCTTCTGAGTTGCACAGCACAAGTTAGACGTGCTCAAACTTGTATTGTGGATCTTGCCTCCAACCTGTAACACAGGGTTCGTTAAAAAAGTAGAAAGCTAACTTTTTAAAGCAAACATCCATGATGTTGGCTTCAAGGAAAACCTCACGGTGAACCTTGTGTGCTATGTCCTTGATTCAAGAAATTCTTGTTCGGATTAGCTTGCTGGAGTTGGACTTAGCAGGGACCTCGATTATTTGTTCTAATAATTCTTAGAACATTTCTACTTTGTGGACCATTGTTTCAAAATTTTAAAAACTTGCATAGATGTTATTTAATGCTTTTAGTGCAGGTCATGACTGTAATAATAAACACTATTGTCTTGTTTTCTAAATGAAATTATATATGAATGCAGTAAATCCATTTCAGCTGAATATATTCAAAGAAAACTTGGCACTAGATGAGGCCAGACAGATATGTAAGAGTGAACAGAATATTCCCAGAAAACAGTACCTAAATCATACCTGAAATTATGGATAGTCTCAGATTATTCACATCCCCACTTAATATCAGCCTAGAGTTTAGTGCAATCTGCTCCTAATGGATCTGACTGAGGGTAGAGAGGGCTTATGTTCCTCATTTATGTAAAAAGAGTGGCAGTGATCCAGCACCTCTCCAAGTTAATATTTCTGGTTTTGTTCTGAAGATTTTCCTATTCTTCTGTCTCTGTGCAAAAAACACTAAAGCACGTAAAGATGATATGAGCTGCTTAAGACCACAGCATGAGTTATGATGCTGTGAAAAGAAGTGCAGACACTGGCATGTGGTCTCCTCAGACTCTCTCCCCACACAGGGTTCAAGAAATGCTTACTAGTTTAAAGTAACCAAGGTAAACAGCTTCCTTTTGGTGAATGATCTCCTGCCAAGGGACAAGAGTGGCACTGGCCACCTCCATGCTGGAAAGGCACGTCCTTCTCAGATTTCAGCAGACAGCAAATGCTCTTTGTAGTTTAAAGCTAAATTCATGGTCACACTGATAGCAAGAATTCAGGTGCTCTTCAGAGGGTTTCCTGAAAATCGTCATGGTGGGTTTTTTGTATAGCTTTAATACAAACACTGTCATTCACTGTCAATGGAGCCGTTGTGCACCAATGACAGGAAGCTTGGTCCTTTATGGCCCTAACTAGCCCACAGAAGCCAGCTGCTTTTTCCTCAAACCAAAAAAAAAAAAAAGCGAAAAAACCCTAGTAACTCTTTTGGGCTGATTCTGGTGTCTTTACACCAGCCTCTATCCCAGGGTATCAACTTTAGCTGTGGACTGGAATGTTTTGTACTGCTCAGGTCTGTGACTTTTGTATGCCGAACTATACTCCAAAGTAACTTCCAATACCTGTGGTGTACACGATTTTGTCCACATCTTTTTGATGGCAGGCTGAGCAGGGCTGCTACCACCACGCTCTACCGTCTGAAGAGGCCTCTGAAGTGATCTTTGTATAAATATTTACATAATGCTGCAAGTTGCTTCGTACTGCTAGACAATTTTAAAGGACTGGTCACTAGAAGTGCCTCTTTAACAAGTCACTGTGCAATTTAAATACATACAGTGAAAAGTCTCTTGAAGACAAAACAGAGTAACAGTCTCACTGTATATTCTCATACCTTTTTCAGCTCCCAGTAGTCACCGACTGTATTAAAAGACAGGAATCAAGAAATGTGACCTTCTTTTGAGGCTTTCTACCTCTCCTATTCCCATCCTCATAGCACTAAATAACTCTAGTTTGTAATAATGTGGTTTAGCATCCATGATTGTCAATGGACATGTAGCAAAACGTAATTAAACCCAGATAGCTATGAGCAGGGCCTGTCTTTCATCACAGTCAGAGCATACCTTTTAACTGGACCAGCACCTAATTCAAGATCCATCAGTGTTGCTTTCTTGGAAACGCCACTTCTCCTGTACAGTTCTGTCTTTGTCTTTCTGGACAGTTACAGAACCAGTGGCCAGGTGCTGTGACAAGTGAACTATTTCTAGTGTTATAGTAAGAAGAAACTTGTATAGGAAGAAGAATCCCCAAGTGCCGCCTTGGTTCCTGCTCAAATTCCATCAGCATGATCAGGGAGGCACTCAGGGTTATGTCTTTCAAATTCTGGGTATTTTTATTATTCTATTCATCTGTCTAACCTGTTTACAGTGTTTTAATTTTCTGTGACATCAAACCATGTTCTTATTTGTGTCTATGTTTTTTTGCAGTCAAGGGCATTGTTCTAATACCTTTTAGCATAGACAAGTCCTTATGCTGTCCTTTGCATTAAAAACATGGGTAAATGTAATCCATCAATGGCCAGATACTAGACACCACAGATAGAAAATTCATTATGCACTTAGACAAAAGTTTACTACTACATCATTGTAGAAAACATTATTTTTCTTGATGTCTGTCTGTAAAAAACAGTCATCTGATCACTTCAACTTATCCTTCATCAAATACATGGGGATCAATTAATTCTTTCTATATCATACGGTATTTGGACATTGCTGCAAACACGATAAAGCACTTTATTAAAGAACCACACCGCATTCAGCTAAAGACAACAAAAATTTACTTTAGACTTAAGGTGAAACATAGCAGATGCCTTGATTTATACCCTACTCTCTGCTGGCTTGTTTACAGCCTAGGTGCAGCCAATGGCTTTACCCATAATATTTCTGCATATGTGACTGCAAAAGGCATTAATAAACATACTTAATAAATCAGGATCATTTAAGAACCACGCATGTCAGGCTTTCTGTGGATTCGCTAATTAGCAGTGCTGCATGCTCTGGATAGGAACCTCCAGAACCTGCTACAAGCAGCCTGGTGTTCAGGAAGATTAATCACCTGGCTACAAAGCTCAGATGCTGAATGAGAATGTTCAGTGGAGAAATTAAATCCCTCCAGGCAAATTGTAACTTGCATACCCTGTTTCCACAGTCGTCATTCACCTATTTGTTTATTTAAGACAGCAAATTACCACTCATGCCTCATCATAACCTGCTCACTGAGAGATGAAAGAGCCCCATCCGGCTCTGCCCACAGGCAGCACGGGGGAGTGTGGGCACTGAGCTTGAGTCCTAACAAAATGTGTTCACAAGAGAGCATTTATTTTCTTTTTTTTTTTTTTCCACTGTGCAGAGAATAAAAACTGTATGTGACATAAAACACCTGCTCGGTTTGTGAATATTGTAAGAATCCTATGCTTCCCCTGGCAATTCTTCTCTTGTTTCTGCACTGCTTTCCATGGATGTGTGGAGGAAAAAGGTGTGCAGTAGACAGTCATGTACATTTAGCTACAATAGCATAACAGCAGCCTTGCAGAGAAGGACCTGGGAGTCCTAGAGGGCAACGAAGTTGACCATGAGTCAGTAATGTGCCCTTGTGCAAAGAAAGCCGTAGGCATCCTGGGCTACATTAGAAAGACCATGGCCAGCAGGTCAAGGGAGGTGATCCTTCCCCTCTACTTATTTAGCACTGGTGAAACACATCTGGAGTGCTGAGTCCAGTATGAGAGAGATGAACATACTGGACTTAGTTCAGCAAAGAGTCACAGAGATGGGGGACTGGAGCACCATCTCTATGAGGAGAGGATGAGAGAGCTAGAACTGTTTAGCTTGGAGAAAACAAGGCTCAAGGGACTTTATTCCTGTGCATAAATACATGATTTGGTGGTGGGAGGAGTGGAGTAAAGAAGACAGAGCCAGATTCATCTCTGTGCTGCTCAGTGACATAATAAGAGGCAATGGGCACAAACTGAAATGCAGGAAATCCTATTTAAACTAATAAAATATTTGTTTTGACAGTGAGAGAGATAAAACACTGACACAACTTGCCCAAGGAGATTGTAGAGTCTCTACTCTTGGAGACATCCAAAGACCAACTGGACATGGTCCTGGGCAACTTGCTCCAGCTGACCCTGCTTGAGTGGAGGCTTGGACTACAGACAATCTCAGGAGGTTCCTTCCAACCTCAGCAACTCTGTGATGCTGAGCTTCACACAATGTAGCAGCTGACTCCTCCTGCCCAGTGTGACAGTCCCTTTAATACTTTAATATACCTCCTTGCAGATTATTGTTAGAAGCTCTTTGGGGGGCAGAGGAGAGGGAAAAGGACCACATTAGAGAAAAAGGACAAGGCTTTTCTGGTCTTCTGATAAAAGTTACAGATTCAGGGTAAGACAAAGCCTCTCCTGTTGTGACTGTCAGCTCATGTTATGCAGCAGAAAATAAGTATATTTTGTAATTTTGTTGGGCAACTCTAGAATGGATCTTTTGCCCTTTCCAGAAAGAAATACATCAGTGACCAATGACTCAGGTCACATTATATGGCAAAATTTAACACACAATAGTATTAGTAAGAGCCATATTTCTTCTCTTCTTCTAATGTTTACGACAAATGCTTCTGTGTCTAAACTGTAAATAATTAATGACTAATGCACTAAATTAACGGTAGTAATTTAAGATGGATTATAGCAACATCAATCAAGCAGCAAATATGCTTGTAAAAAAATTACAAAAGGTTCATTCTTCCTCTATTTTTTAATGTTTTATATAGGATCATATCTCCTGTAATCTCCCTAGGATTTCCTTTAACAGCCTCATATCCTTAAGCTCCTATATAAACAAGAGTTATTGTGGAAAAAGGCAGGGCATCTGGACTCTGTCTGGCATAATGCAATTTTCTTTTTCTTCTAAGGTCAGCTGAGTTCATTGCAGAAAGGCAGCCCAGCTATTAACCATAGGGGAGATTATTCTGTGACTCCCCTTCTTTCAGGAAAGCATGAAATCAGATGTCAGTTTCTGGAAACATAATGAGTTAAAATTTGGTAACAGTCTTTTCTTCCCCTCACTTTTTAGAAAATAACAGAGCTTATAAGCAAAGAAAACATGTACATTCTCAGAGAGGGCAGCAACAGCGTCGTATTTATCATGTCAGTTTTCTCTGAGATGTGAGGCTTCCAATAAATTTTGTGTGCCTGTCAGTGTAGAGGATAATGTGTCCCTGAAAGAACAGGTATTGTACAGCTGAAGAGCTTCTCCTCCAAGAAGCAGAAAAACCACACTGAGTTCAAGATAATGTAAAGCTCTGTTTTCAAACATACAAGTTCTCTCCAGAGAACTAGTAGGCAGAAAAGGAAAAATGCCTTTAGTGTTATTTTTTAAGTTACAGAATTTATTGAAATACAGAATTCCCTAGGCATAGAAGGTTCAGCCTGGTGGCGCTGGCTTTAGAAGTAACTCTGAAGGGGCATTAGAGAGAGCTAGCAAAGATAGCTACTCTCAATTTCCCTCTAAGACTTTAGATACATTTTCTAACACTGAATGGCATTACCTAGAAGTGGCAGATACGTACTCCCTTTACCCCAGACGGGGCTAGGTAAAAAAATCAGAATGTTCTTGTTCTTTTTAGAGTGGAAACAAAACAAAACACTCCCCAAACTGATCCAAAGGTTCCCTTTTTGCAGGGGTGGAACTAGATTAAACCTCATGAGATGTGACTGGACAAGAAAAAACTGTGTACATTTGATCAGGAACCTCCCCAACTCACATTAAAAAGTGGAAGAACTGACAAGACTTAGTCACCTACTAATTCCTGCCTTCCCCAAATTAAGCTGTGACTCATGCTCTTGCCTGTAAACATGCCTTACCTTGCAATAGTGTTTTACTTCTTTTTTGTAGTCCTATTGGTATGTGTCAGACCTCTGTGCCTGTGCTTATGTCACAAATAATTTGAACCAGTGACTAATTCTTTATTCATACCTTCGAAGGCCATAAGTTAGTGTTTATTGTCAGTCAGTATGCAACCTGACTGAAGCAATAATAGCAAAAAGTTCTACAAGTTTCCATACATGGAAACTTACATGCAAATAAGCTAGCAAATGTAGGCAACGGATGAACTTTCAAACCTGAATCTAAATTCCTTTGGTTGTAAATAAAAGTTATAGAGACAGCACAGCATAAGCCACCCTATGCAATTTTCATAAAGATCAGTTGGCCTTCTAATTAAAAGAGATCAAGAAGCTCTGTGCTAGGTGATCCTTTGGCAATTGGAAGCAGTAAATCAGTTCTGTCAATATAATTTATACTCTCAGGTAATGTGACTGTCTGTGAACTGCCTATAATGTGTTTCTAAGACATGTCATTTGCACAGGCTCTGTCTGCAAAAAGATGACCAACCATCAAAGCTGTGAGTGGAAGCTGAAGGAGTGGGAACACACAGTGTGGCAGGATGAGAAGACTGGAGCTTTGAGACATTGGGGATTCTAGTTTCAGTGGAAGATTTGCTGTATTTGGATTATTATGTAAAGTTTATTAAAATGGGAAATAAAATAGTAGCCTCCTGTACTGCGAGTAAACAGTGTCTACAGAGAGGTCTGACGAGCTTGTGTTTTCAGCTTGCAGTGATTTGGTCCAGGTATTTTTGTGTTCAATGTGAATGAGCTTGCCCTGAAGCACCAGTTCCCAGGCTAACAGGTCATTATAAATTCTCCAAAATGCTTGTGGCTCACTGACGGGGAGCTGACAAGTTGGTACTGCTCGATATACCTTATTAGTACTGCTCGATATACCTTATTACTAGTCCTTGGACTACCAGTCATCCTCTGAACACAGTTTAGCCACCACTACTCACCACTTTCAGTTGGAAGCTTGAGAAAATTTTAAGTGAAATGGATGTTTTGGACATTTCCACATAGCCAAGGGCTAAAGCTGATGTGATATCAATAGATGTAGATATTTGCTCTGTAATTTGCAAACTTGGAGTACATGAATTGTGTTTATGGGCTGTAACTACCTGATAGTAGTCAAGAAACTGGTTGAATTACTGAAGTGCTCAGTGCATTCAGACAGGGTGGGTACTTTCCCTTCCTTTTATACATTTCTAATTTTAAGAAAACAGATACTTATTTTACGAAGATGGACTTCAGAAGTTTTTTATTCTTAGCAAAAAGCACAAGAATTAAGAAATTAATAAAAGAGTTTCTTATAGGAAGTTAAGCAATCAAAAAATTACATTCCAGATACAGATCACTTACTCACATCATCAGCCAAGTAATTCCTTCCCAAAAGTCTGAACTAGAGTGGGTATAAATAATGGGTTGCTGCAGATACCTTGATGAACAATCAATAGCAATTTTTTACAGGAAGCAAAATCTTAAGAGCACAGAAAAATCACCACATTCAATTTTGCTATTGTTGCCGTCATTATCATCACAAGCCCTGTTTCAGCTGAAGAAATTGAGAGCAAAATGAAGAATAAACAGAAGACAAGAAAGTAAAGAGCACTCCAGAAATCATCCCTAAGGAATGAGAAAGGAGAAATGGAGGAAGGTGGTCGGTTCTGTTGTTGTTTAGGATAATAGGTTCTGAGAATTCCACTTTAACCATGAACCAGAACAGGATAAGGACTAGGCATTGCTGTTCTCAGGGATATAAGAAAAGCAGAAGGAAAATTAAGACAAGTCTAAAAGTCAGGCATATATATATGTGATATAATTTATGCGTATGTAGACAAAAGATGTCTATGAAAACTGGCTCCAATGCACACGAAGCCAAATAACTGGTAGTATACACAAGCCATATAAGGTGTATGTACACATGCACCTGTATGTGTTCGCATACTCACATAGACACAAAGATTTACTTGCTTAGTCCGGACCCACATAACCCCAAATTCGGTATGAAATAACGTATGAGGGAAAACATGCAGCTCCACCCGAAAAGCAGCCTGTTGTATGCTCCCTAAGGTATACCTGGAAACAGGCAATGACTGATGCAAAAAATATAGAGACTAAAAACTGTGAGAAACATCTTGCTGCTAGTGCAGATGTGACTGTATTGTGAAAATGATCATCTGATTTGCAAGCTTTAAATGGACATAGTGTGCAAAACATGCTCCCCAGTATTACAAAAATGAGAACAGTATTAAGGTAGAGTGGTAGTATTAGGACAGAAGTAGAAAAGTATTATGGATGGCTCAGATAAGACTTGGAAAGATCACTCAGCAGCGGTCTCTCTGCATCCATTATAATCTGTTAAACAGTGAAATAGTACCTGTTTTGTTTTACTTGTCTGTTTAGATTATCCTTAGCTTTTTGTTACTGTGGATTTGTACAACAGGGGCTGCTGTTAGCTGTGCAGGCACCCAGTGCTCTGTGCCTGGTGACAGCAGAGGTTGCCCTGTGGCACTGCCCAGCTCTCCCCTGCGCAGTGCTGCACCTTGCATGGCTCCATGCTGTCCCGTGCAGCTGAATCCTCAGCCCACACAGTGGTCTTTTATTAATCCTGAACTTCATCTACCATGGGATTCCTTGTCGTGTCACTTTTTAACTTCACCTGTTATGTACAGTAGACCACTCACTGCGCTGAAGTTTTTAAAGTCCAGTGAGAGTGCGAGAGGTCAAAAGCAGAAAACACCCAGCTAAAGGAAAAAATGTTTCTGCTTTTTGCTGTCCAGGCCTCAGCCCATCTGCTGACAGGGACTTTCTGCCTTGTCTCGCAGAACAGTGGCTTCATCATCTGAGAACGACAGATTTTGTTCCTCATGTTCCCTGGACTCACACTGCAATATGAAACTCTGCAGTGTGCGTATATTATACAAGCAAGTGACAACAGCTATAATCACAGACACGAATCCAGAATTTAAGTACAGAATAAGGCCTTGTAGAAGCATAGGGCTTCTGTTCAAGACCATTAACTCTAATGAAAATGCACGTTTTTCATTAGGCTCTAATAGCCTGCTGCAAAGTAGGGCAACTGCTGTGCAGTGTTTGTAGAAACAAATTGCTAATCAGTCAATAAGGACCTTTACCGTGCACTCTGCTACAGCCAGCTTTTAAGCATTTTCAGCTACATTGAATTATTTTAACTCATTGAATTGTTACTTAGTGAAAAAAAAAATGTTTTATTTATAGAGTATTCAACGTGGTGATGCCGAGTGAGTTTTGCATCTTGAGTCCATTTTGTTAACATTTGTACAGGAGATTTATTATCACTTGGATTTGCCTCATGACTTTTTTTCCTAGGGTTCGGAAAGTTTTTATTTTATACTGAAAGCTGGTAATGAATTGAATCAATCATTATTTTAGAAGTAGATTTTATAATTCCATTACAAGTGCCTTGTGTACCCTAAATCTTAATGGCAGGAGCTGTTGTTACCGGAGCACAAAAGCCTGCTGATCAGAGTTGAGTGAATTATTCACACACAAGAAAATTGCAGAACTAGGATCACTGAATATGTATGTGTGTGTGTACATGTATGCACATATACATAACTTTATATGAAACTACGTAATTGATTTTTTTTACTGGTAAGAAATAAACTTTAATTATTTACTTTCTGCATCTGATCAAATTCACTCATGTTAATGGTACTAGACACAGAGAATACAACTGAATTGCACTTTGCCAAGCTAGAACATGCAGTGGTTTCCACATTTCTTTTAGCAGGAAAATAGAACGACTATACCAGTCCTTACTGGGTATGAATTGATGATGCCCCATCATTTTATGACAAGTGAGAATATAAGAATATGATATAATATAAATTTATGTTTTGTTCATAAACACAATATGAAGAAATTTCTTATTTCTATAACTAGTGATAGCATTAACATCAGCAGTGCCGTTTTGTATTGAACGCATAGAATAGTATTTTAAAGGTAATGAAATTTCTAGTTGGAGACAAGAAGTACTGAATTTGAGGGAAAGCCAGAGAGTTAAATATCTGTAACTTGGAAAATAACACTGGGAGCTGGAGAAATGTCTTAATTGTCTAAAAATATTTGAATGTTACCATTTTGAAAGATTAATTTTATTTTTAATGTCTGACCTTCAGATTAGCTTATGTGAGACAAATTGATAGTAGGAAATGGGAGAAGACACTGAATATGAAAAATACCCCTGTAAGATCAATGTAAGAAGTCTTAGACATCTTTATTTTCAAGGTCCCAGCTGGATCTCTCAGATATGTTTGATACTAAGGAAGAAGAATAGCCTCATGAATATTTGGGAGACATATATTTGTTGATGAAATAATTGCACCATTATGACTGCATAGCAACCTGAATTTTACCGTGATAAGCTTGAGAAATATTTGATTCTCCACATTATGAAGATGTCATATATTGATGTTGTAAGTTGGATTAGACTGTTTATTACAAAGACATGCTGTACATAGTTCTCTATAAGAGAGAGTATAAACCTTTGTGTAAAACAAATGGAAACTAGACTGCAAAAGCTAAAGGTAAAATACTTCTATGCATTTTTCCCTTGTGAGTTGTGACTGTAAAAGTAATTAGTGAGCTTTGTATTACAGCATGATAAATGGCATTATTATATTGACTGGATGGATACTATCAAATCAGTGTATCTAATATCTTCTGCTCAATCTGGCAGAGCTACAGGATGCATGTAAGCCCTATTTCAGCAAAGGTGGCTTATACTGTAGGCTTTTGGAAAAGCATTTGACTTTTGAGCACTAACAGTGAAGTTAATCCTAGTATTCATGCTAGGAGGAATTGTGAAATAACTCCTTGTTTTGAAATGAATGGCACAAGCAGACTACTTAATGCTTCAGGGGTTTAAGACTAGGGGGTAACAAGATAAGATGAAGTGAAAGCCTGGTAGTTGGCACCTCATTATATTAAGGAGTCTGGAAAAGAATTGCTAACACATGGCCTTTATAAACTAACCCCTTTTCCTCTCCTTTCTTTTCCTTCATCCTCTCATACATATTCAAGAGTGGCCCCAGCAAAAGGAAATCAGTCCAAGGAGCAACAAATCAAAGACTACTTTGACTCTTGCTGTGCCCTATTTAATGCGTTTAAGAAGAGTATCCACTTAAAACACTCATTGGACCCTCACAGATCCATATTCTTTTCACTTAGCCATGTGTGTCCATGGCAATTGTGTTGCCCATTAGGTCTGTAAGTGAATTTAGTGTGATGAACTGCAGATCCCACATGGTAGGGTGGTAGTAGCAATAGTCCATTGAACTAATATATGTGCACTTGTTCCAGTATAAATATTCCCACTGACTGGTCAAAGTTGAACCTTTCTATGTTCTTAAATACGTTTGCTGTATTTTAAATACTCAGTTTTACCACAATGTAACGTGATAAAACTCTCTTTGTAAGGACTGATTTTTCACTTTAACTTTTCCATCCTCCAGGCGTTTTACTCTGAGTTGATGATCATAAGGAAGTTGCACTGTGTCTATGTAATGAGTAATGTATTGTGTCCAACAGAATGAATGAGAGAGAGAATAACATTCAGAGTTCCAGCCTTTGGGAGCTGAGCATTAGTGAGTTCAGGTTAACCCTCACCTTAACAGAACAGTCTCTGCCTCAACTGCATTTGACAGAGACCCAAGGAACCTGACTGATATGTCTACATCTTATGACTCAGTATTGCAGAGAGACACTTGGAGATCTCATGAGACACTTTTTTTTTGCCTGCTGGACATGTGCAAGGTCTACTGTTCCCTCAAAGATCTGGGCTGCTCCGTCTCACGATTTCTCCTGTTGGTCCTTGTCCCCTGCCTAACCACAGTCTTGCTTTTATGATAACAGCCCTTGCTTGAGCACTGGGGATAACGGAGGGAGATTCAATTTAGAGGTAGCATCTCTGCTGAAAGCAACCTTACCTCAGCAACAGATTTCATTAGTTTGGGCAGTGGACTCTGCAGGTACATCTAGATTGCTTCTGTTCCTATACTCATTTTTTTAGGCTATCCAAAGTATCTCTACATATCATCACATTATTCAAAATAGGCTCATTCAAAGCAACAGGTGTTGGTGAAGCTTTGTTAGAGTTCTGAATGTGTGAAGATGAACTCGTTCTCAACGGTACATTACAAATGAAGAGTTACTGTTAATCTATGTCTAGACTTTCCCTTGGGAGTGATGCCAACAGTTTGGAAGGTAGATAAATGGAAAACTTTAGCTCAAGAATATAATTCTGTTTGTTTATTTGACACAGGCATCAAAAAATTTTAGGGCTTTCTTAGTTTATGACCATCAAATAAACATAAATCCAGCCATAGAAATACAAGTATTTTCTCAAGTATCTCACCTAATGGAGTCGCACCGAGGGGTGCCTGCTTTCCTTGGAGCTAATTGTGTTACTCCTCAGGAGATGGGGCAAAACACATACTTGCTGTAATGACACAGTTGTTCTTTGGAAACCTCTTGTGGTCAGTGCAGCATCCGTCACTTTTTCTGGTTGTCTGTGGTGAATTATTGGGATGCTCCTCTCTGCTGGCACAGCTTTTGCTTCTGCATGATCTCACACTCACCCTAAGACTCCCAGGGCAGCCTTCAGATCATAATGGTACAGAAGTTATGCTGGTTTCTCTCACATTGAAAAGGCCTCTGGATTTCCTCTTTAACCGTTTCTCCTTCACAAAGGAAAATAATAGCTATTCTAAGCTGCTCTCTTCGTGCATACAGAGCCTCTCTGGGGATCTGTACCACAGAAACCCAAATCTCCAGACACTCTCTTCCCCTCAGGTGTCTTCTCTTCTGCGGGACAGGCAGAATATGGACAACAGACCTGTGTCCTTTGAAGAGCCCTATATACTTCTTAAACAGCCTTGGGCGTATTTGATTGCAAAAATTACACGACAGCTCCTGGAGAAACTGTCAGCTTCTGCTGTACTATGGTAAAATACTGTCCCTGTCAGGTTTGATGTGCCTAACAAAACCCGAAGCCTCTCAGCATCACTAGGCTCAAACCACACCTGCAAATTTCCAGGAAAATATATGCAAGTGGGCATAGTTCCAGATATCTAGAAGGATATTTGACCCTGCAAATTTGTGAGATTTTATATACTTCAGTGTGAAATGCACGGATAAACGGTGCAACCAATTAGGGAACATGCAAGAGTATTACACTCTCCTTCTTGTGTAGAAAACAGGCTTTGTTAGTAATTTTGGATCCCAGCTGCCGGGCAGCTGTATCCCACTGAGTATTTCGGACAGCAATATGCCAGTGCTTTGCTGCTCACTGCACTGCCTGACTAGTTGGAAAACTGAGGGGTAGTTCTGGTATGGAGTGAAACTCATGGCTATGATGGTCAAGGAACCATGGCTGGCAGGGGGACAAGCCAAACAAGTGGAAGTTCATTTATCCTTCAGTTTGCTGAGAGGGATTTTGCTAAGACCTAAGAGACTAAGAGTTATTGGAGATATTTGGCACTTTGAGTTCAGTAAGAAGAAGTAACTCAAAGAAGATGGAAGGCCTGGCAGACCACCAGCTGGCTCTCCAAAAGCTTTGGGCATCTGTAAAATGGCTACAGGTTCTTACAGAAACCCAAGCCAATGAGCACATCAATTTTCTCACCACAACTGAGCGGTGGCTGCGCACAGAAGTATATCCCAAGGTTTGGAGTCCTCAGATGTCTGGAATAGAATTCGGACAAGAGTACGCCATGGCCTTTGCTTACTGTGAGCAATTTGCTTTTCTCTCTGTGGAAACTACGCATGGTGGAGGGGAAGAAGACTCCATGCTTAAGTCTTGCTCTTGTAGATATGCAGGAGTCAATAAGGGCATAGATAGCAGAGCACAGATGCTTGGAAGCATTCCCAAGTCCATCGGGTTAGACACAGCCAACGGGACCAGAAGCTTAAATAATAATAATAATAAGCTTTAATGGCTCATTAAACTATTAGTTATATATAGTAAAATGTAAAACAGAAGGACAAGTGAAAGAAACAACCTTTTATAATGAATACTATTTGCAGAAGGAAAAAAATGAGTAAGAGGTATAAACACAGTGGAATAATACTACCCAGATTCTGTCTCCCTAAGTGCAGCCGTGATCTCAGTGCTGGATTTTAATTGAAAATACACATGCACACTTCCATCCCAAGGGAGCTTGCAAAACAACGAAAATACAGACTGTTGCTGCTCTCCTCGAGCAATTTCTAGTGCTTTGAGCAATAAAGATTGCTAATAAAGCCAGGGGTACTCCTTTGGCTCTTTCAGTCTGACCTTGGTGTTGAAAGCCAGTAAAATTTTAGGTGCTAGCTTTAGCATTTTTATTCCAAGTAAGCAAGTCATCAAAACTACTGTCTCCCACACAATTTACTGCTGAAATAATGTTTTTACTGTCTGGGAAAAAAAATCCAGACCACGCAGCATAGTATCAGAACTTTATTTAACTCAGTAGCACAAGGAAGAACTCAAGTGATTCACTGCCACAAAACACTGTAAAGGTACCAGGAAGTAATCTCCTGCCTCCTCAGATCAGAGAGTTATCTGAAGTCTTGCAGATCCAGTTTATCTCTGCATTCCCTCTTTCATACTCTTGCATTAGCCAAAGATCAAAGCAGACAGCACCTTACTCTTTTTACTCAGACACAATCATCACTTAAGACAAAGTCTTACTGCTTGCTTGGTCTTCCAGCACTTGGGAATGTGAAAGATGTCTACACTGTTAGTGTCCTGTTGGATTCCTTAGTCAAAGCCAACTCCAGCAAACTCTATCACCTATGTTTTAGAATAAGTACTGCTGAGAGCTCTACTTTCTGTGGTCTTGCTCAGTGGCTGCTCAGCATTCTTCTGGGACATGAAAATAGCCTAAGATCCTGACTGCTGTGCCTTAGATGGCAGCTCTCCAAAAGGCGAGCATGATGGAAGAGGGTGGACCCATAGTTTTATTTCTGTCTCTACAGTGGACAGTAAAAGTGGTTGAGGCATCACACGCTCCCTCTGGTGAGATTTCACTCTTCCTAGTGAATACATTCATAGAAGACAAACAGGAACATCTTAGGCCACCCAGAGTAGACCCTTCTCATCAAAGCTTAATTCTTACTTCAGTATAAAGACTCATAAAATTCAGACCTCAAGATTGGGGGACATCTCAAATACACATAGGCTGAAATAGGTAATTTGTGGAGCATCTGGTATGGAAAGAGCTTAGAAAGAAAGGATGAAGTGGACTCAGCTTTGCAAAGGTTATTTTTATTCGAATAAGCACGGTCTTTGAAGTGCAAAGCCCATATGAAAAAGCATTGGTGAAATGATCACATGTGGCGAAATCAGGGAAGGAATGGACAAAGTGAGAGTGGAGACCAGCTGAAGAATGCAATAAAGTGATAAAAATAGGAGGCTGCAGTATTTGGGATTGATCAGTCATTAAGGACTAGCCATGTCCTTTCTTTAGGGGCTTGGTTTACAAATATGGTAAAGAGAAGAAAAAACTCTGGATGATGTTATTCTGTATGGAGAGAAGATATCATGATTCACTAAAGTTTTAGGAAAAATAAACATTTTAAAAACCCCCTGAGACAAGACCATCAAGAAGACAGAGGCACCAGGCTTTGCGGTCTAACCTTGCCTGAAGTGACAGTTTACTGTGTGCTGCTTCCACATCATGCTTTATTGCTCAAGGAACAACAAAAACTGATGGGCAGAAACAGGAGGACTCGTATATATCTGTCTTCTTATTGATTTGTAGCTACTATGGCAGAATCTCCCTCTCCCAGGTGATCTGAAAATTGCAAGATTATAAAATGAAAAGATGTTGGATGATATATATTTCAATTTAATTAAAACTGAAAGATGACGGATTTGGAAAAGTTAACTTATCCTGTCGCCCAAAGAAAAGAAGCAGAAAACACAAGGAAATTATGCAGAGCAAGAGGCTGGGTCCCATCTGAGTTTTGGGATGTGATTTATGAGGGAGATATTAATTGCCATTTTTAACTTCCTCCAGCATAGGTGCGGGGACTGCTCTCTCAGCTGATCTGTCCTCTCTAAGAGGAAGGAGAATTTTGTCTTCAAAGCCCTCTGGAGCTTCTTGCATTGCAGACTTTTTTTTTTTCAACGTTTTTTAACCCAAGTCAGACCCATTAGGTTCTTTTCTTCCAGACTAAAATAGATACAGATACATATATGTACATGTGTACACATACGTGCATACACACACATGCGGAGTACTTAAAGGCAGTGGTGACCATCAGACTGATGTATGTTGATATGAAAGAGGCACTTAGATCTTTTCCCTGCTGCAGCCTCTCTACACCACAATTGGTGCTGTAGGGACTATCTGAGATAGAGGCTACATTCAGATTTCTTTTTTCTTATTTTTCCTTCATGTACTCCCTAGGAATAGTGAATTTCTACCCTACCATCAGCCTGAGCAGGGATTGTTTGAGCTGTACACACTGATGACTTACTGCAGTAAGCAACACTGTCATTCATCTGCTTCAGCGTTTGCCCCAGGTCCATTTTAGAAACTAATTTGAGATATGCTGACTTGAACAGTTAATTAAATTTGGGAGGCCATGCAATTTGCCCAGCAATATTTTAGGAAGGTCTGTTAGCACTGGCTGTTGAGGGAACAGGCATCTTTATAGAACATAAAGCAGAGATGAAGTCAGAAGTAATCCAAGGTCCCTGGTGTATTATAGCACAGTATATTGGATCAGCAAACAGATATCAATAACTCATTTTGCAAAAGATAGCTGGGATTGCAAAGGCAATAGTCACATTTGTTCTCAGCGTTGGGAGAGAGATGTGTACCTTTGTGTAGGTAACAAACAGAATTGTTATCCTGTAGCAGAAACACAAAACAGAAGGGAAGCAGGAAAACCCTGAGGTTCATTTCATAGACCCACTTTGAGAAGCTGGGGTTTCTCTCTCACTATAATTTCTTTATTTCAGTGATTACTGTAATATTTTTCCACATAAAGGCAGAAGAAGAGGGAAACTAATGCTTCGTTCTCAGGTGTTATCTGCTGCTTATGCTTCTTACACAACTTCCTACTGAAATTACCTGAAACCTGCAGATTAATGGACACTGTTAGTAGTAGCAGAGGGCTGTTTGCTCTGAGAGGACATGCTTTCGTGACAGCTGCGTTGCCTCCTGTCTCTGCAACCAGGACTTCTGGCTTTAAAGAGGCAATTTAGCTTCCGTGGACCCTTGTTGTCCAAAACTTTCACAGTTGGTTAAAGAGTGGGTTTCTGTTCTGGTATATAGACAGTCTTCCTTATAACAGTGAGCTAATGCAGTGAGACATGAATTTAATTTGTACATGGCATACTTCAAGTCTGCATTAACACTCTTTCATGGTGATGTTAGAATGATTTGAATAAAACCATTGAATAAATACTATAAAAATTGCCAGAAGTACTTTGAATCAGATACTCACTGTTAGTCAAATTAACTAAATCAAAAGAAATAAAAAAAAAATCAAAACCACCACAACAAAATAACCAAATATTTTTGCACAGCTGAACAGGGAAAGTGTTTTATTGACAGAGACAAAAGGAAATACATCATCACTTTGCAGGATGCAGAAATCTGAACCTTTCTAGCCGAACAACTTGAGAAAATCTCATGTGTTCAGCATAATGGCTCAGCAACATATGTTGCTAGTCCTTTCTTGAAAGTGACAGGTATATGAAGCCAAGTTGCTTAATCTTCTTTCCCAGAAGTCCATCACATTACACAATTCCAAGAAGATTTCCTCTGCTGCATGCTAAATCAGTCTTTATTCTGCTTATACTATTTTGCTTAATTTTTCCATTACTGGAAAGTCTTCCATGCTATGCTTCAGCCAGCACAGGTGCACTTGGCACCTACATGGTGGGATTTTTTGCTCTGGGTACAGACAAGAGAGGAGAGGGAGAACAAGAGCTACCCTCCAGCTTTCTCAGACCTAACTTGTGAGAACATGAAGACATAAGAAAGTACATTTTCAAATCAAATATGGCATGATAACACGGCAGGAATATTAGTGTTTATTTAGGCTCTGAATTTATGTGCCTGGTTTTAGAGATCTGGACTTGAATGCTTTCATTGGGGAAGCTATCTGTGTATTTGCACCAGATGTGTTGTGGAATACCTTATTTAAGCAGTTTATGTAGGAAGTGCTACTATTGAGGAATGTAGTGAGGGTATCCTTGTCTTTCATTAGGATCATAATATTCAACAAAATGGGCAACATGTACATATCTTTGTTAGTCCTGTTCCATCAGCAGAAAAGCAAAGCAGGCATTCATATTTAGGAAAAACTGGCCCTGAATATTCACTTGAATGTCCACATATGAACATTGATAGCTCTATATCCATAGTGCTCTTCTGTATTTCCCTTTTATCTTTATTGATATTGGTGCTAAATAGGTGGGTTGGGGATATTGAAACTGCAGAAGTGATTCACTACAGTGGCTTCCTACCTCAGGCAGCAGCAGCTTGAATTGAAAGCCAATCTCCCCTCCTCCACAGCAGAATGCATACATGAAGACAGATCAATGTCCACCTCTCCCATTTGTAATAATTCATTTAGTTAAGTTAATAAGAGCTATCTATTCAATTTGTCAAATTGCATTACAGAACCCGCTGGAGCTGACAGGAATTATCTTGTCTCCTGCCCTAGTGCCTGGCTGCCAAATCAGGGGGGTGGAGGTTAAGATCAGTTTTGCCATGGCTCATTTACTCCTGCTGTGCTGGTTTATTCCTTTTAGCTCTAAGTAGGATGAAGGGAGACAAACTACAGCCGATTTGCCCTGTACTAGAGTACAGCCTTCAGCCTTGTAGTGACTCTGTAGACAGAGCCTAGTTAGAGCATCTGCTATAGGTGCAAGCAACAGAGCCACAGTGAGCTCCTCCATGTCAGGAACTCTGGCAAAACGACTATTTCTCAGTTGCATGCTGGACTTCTACCTAGTTTATGTGAAATCAGCTCCTGCAGTTGTTAGTCATTGATAGCTTGGGTCTCCAGCTGGAGCATAAATTGAAATGGTCATAAAAAAAGTTTGAAAGCTAAGAGGGTAGGAAAGACTGGCTTAAAGAAAAAAAAAAAGATGTCTCTACATGCAGTATTGCTGGAAATTGAAGAATTCACAAATAAATCAGCTGGCAAAACAGAGACATCAGCACTACTGTAAGACAACACTTTTGTTCTCTTGGTATTTTTTTCTATCTGAAATGTATGTTTGTACCTACAGTGGTGTTCATATGCCCATTTGGTAGATTGTCCCCTCCAATGTATTTTTTTTTTATTTGTCATCTGATTTGTTTCTCTTTGTATACAGAGCCTAGTTTGAAATTGTACCATACAACCTACAGCAATATTTTGAAAACCACAGTATGTTTCAAAGCTGCAGGACACCTGACCACACCCAGGGACTATAGCCTAGCCACCTCTACAGTGCTCCTGCATCATCTAGCATGATGCTGGAGATCTGCTTGTTTCTATGTGCCTGAAGTGCCTGTGGGATGCTGACTCTGTGGTGATTTAGCAAGGAGATGAGATACTGGCTTTTTTGGCTGATGTTAGCCCCCAACGAAGGGTAGGTATCACACAATGAAGCTGAGCAGTGGTGAGATGCATAATTGGGGCTTCACTGTGGTAAGAGGCCAGTAAACAGCAGGAGAACGTGTAGCATGAGAATAAAAGGAAAAAGATTCTGGTCTCTGAATCCGGAGCTGTGGGTCTGTCCTAGCTTGGCTGTGTTATCCACAGGTAAGTCATGCTGGAGAAGAAAAAGAGCCAGGTGTACAGTTAGGCTGCAATTTTAGCATACTGCTGGCCAGAAGAGATGTTGTCAAAGACATATTCTGTGCAGTCATATTTCTTTCTGTAATGCATAGCAGCTTGGGCAAGGGTGAACCCCCTTTCTTGCCCTGGCCTAAAGGCTGCACATAACTGGGATTTTGCATTGAAACCCTGAGACTATCCCCTGTATTCTGTAGGAGACAGTCCTCCCTTTCCCAAGTCCAGTTACTAGGAAAAAAAGATTCCTTACCTACGTCTCAATTTAACAATTACCCAGGCTTAATGCACCATCCTGAACATCTCATGGCGCAAATGACTCATCGAATCAAAAAAAACCCAAACAAACAGCTCACGTCATATAAGTTAAACTGCCCCTTAGAGGAACTTCTCTCCAGGTCCTTGAAAGATGTTTATAGCAGGATTCTCACAGAACCAGCTTTAAAACATATCCCACTTGCGAGGATAACTGGATTTTTAAGGAGAACTTGAAGACACCTGAAATATTTCAGATTAAAACAGTTTTTGTCGCAGACGTTTAGTGAGTTGTTTAACAGAGACACACATGCTGATTTTTAGTTTTGCATGTTTAAGGGCTTATAAATACTTCCCAGAAGCCAATAAAAAAAACCCCGAAACACAAACACTGTGTTTGATATGTTCTCTTCCACAGGAAGAATCAAGCTCCAAAATGATAATATTGTGCATTCATAGGGTTTGAGAGGTGATAAAAGTCAGTGGTTTAGTGGATGCTGTATTTCTGACTAGGCATGATTAAATTTTACAAACCAAACAATACCCACTTGCTTAGCTCCTGCAGAAGCACTCAAGATTTCTAAGTCAGATTTGTGGTGTAAGACAAAGTAAGATAAACAACTGCAAAAGAAGCAGGAAACCTACTATATTTGAAGAGTTTGCATTCTCATCCTTTACAGGAATGACTAGAAAACGAAATGTTACTTTGAGTTAATATAACCTCTGTTTTGCTCAGTCTTTCTTTGGTGCATGTTGCATTGTGTGACGGCAAACATCAGATGAGCTTAGCTGGACGCTCTCTCTTGAAGAGAAAGGTAACCGCGTGACTCCTCTGCCATTCACATTGTCTGTCCCCAGGCAGGTATTCAGGTTTTATAAGTGATGAACTCGTTAAGATTTCTGCTTCTTAAAAGCCCCTCAGGGAGACATTTGTCTGTTTGCCATTCTGTATTTAAAGTCTGTGACTGCAAAAATGTGGTGCAATGTCCTCATTCAGCTGTCAGCATAGTATCAATAGCTTGGATTTATGACACACACATCTTCCCACGGATGGCTAATGTTGGTTAACTAATCAGCTTTGGAATTCAAACAAATAATTACAGATCTTTTAACACTATAAACACTTTTGGTTCCATGACAGTTAGTTTGCTGTAAGAAAATTGCTCTTTTAGTTGTCCACTTGTGAAATTTGCTTGCAAGCCAAGGGCATGCTGAGTCCGGTGGTGGTATGTGCGGATCACCCATGAATAGCCATTGTAAGGAGGGATGGAGAGTGGTTTAGAAAATTGGACCCATGAGAATAAAATAACCAAAATTAGAAACCATCTTGGAAAATGCTCATACCACAAGTCTTTGGCAAGAACATTTTAGGAGAAAACCAAAATAGGTTTTGGCTGCGATAGAAGTTCTGGACACAGTTCTGCCCTCATTTTAAACTAGTGCACAAGACATATAAATGACAAATATATCTGTCTTACGGTATTGCATTTTGATAATTAAACTACCTGATTAGTGCAGTCTTCTGTATCGGATGATGATGATATTTTCAGCTGCAGAATATAGATTTTCCTAGGAAACATAGACAGAAATCTAATTTTTAAAAACTGTCAGCTTGATACAAGAAGCATTCCATCTTCCTATTATTAATAGTATCATATGCATCTAGAACTTTTTATGTTAAGGGATCTGAAAGCACAAAAAAGGGATTTGAAAGCATCCCACCACAGACTTGAAACACAGCAACTGTTTAAAATGAGCAATATATCCAGGCTTGTAGTGTGCCAGAAGATGCAGATACGGGACCTGTAATGAAGAATATTGTGAGAGCGTAACTTTTCCCTGGATGTGAATGAAGCACTTAGCTAGCATTAAAATGGCCATCTCAAAGTTTTAGACAGCTTGTCTTTGCTCCCTACAGGACTGACTTGTACGAAGGTACCTCTAATGACATCCATTGCTGGGGAGCCCTATGCTGCAGTATTTACCGTGGAGAAAACGAAGGCCTCAAGTATGTGGCACAAATAATAACTTTTTTATGCAACATGACAACCCACATCTTAGAACTGCATTCCTGATACCACACATTCTCAATACCATGTTTTGCAGTTCTGCAGATGTGCTTCAGAGCACCTCCTTCATCAAGCTTTCTAACAGCTCACTTTTGCAGCTCTGCCTGTGGTGAGCTGATGAAATCATTCTGTCCCATTTTACATGACAAGTAGGTCTTTTGAAACAGAGCTCTACTGTTCATATTGCTCTCTGTCTAATTTTAGTGACTCTTTCAGAAGCTTTTTTTCAGATCTGTGATGAATCTCTGTGTGAACTATCTAAGTGGCAGAGTATGTAAAGTAGGATGGACCTATAAATTGCTTTATTTCTTCTGTGTACTGATATCTGGGCATTGTCTCAGCAACTCTCAAGGTCTTCTAGTGCCTTAAAAAAACCAGATATTAAATATCCTTCCAACTAGAGCTAACAATCTACTTGTGGTGTCTGCTGAGAATCTGTCATAGCTTAGTGTATTTTGGATTAACCAGCCTGGCAAATGGCAAAATTTTAGCAGCATTAAATGGTTTTTCTTTTGATAAAACAAGAAAAAGAACTTTCAAATATACTCGACGTTGTAGGCTGGGAAAATCTCCAGTGACTGTGACAGCTCTGTTTTGTCCTGTCATTATTTATTACTTAGTTACACGAATGTGATGTAATCTTATACCTATTTTGTTGTCCTACATAAATACTGACATTACAGTACTTTCATAATCTAGGACTTGTAAGGGTACAAGATGATGTGATACGTGTGTCATGCCAGGCCTTAACCCTGAACATCTCCATCCTCTTTACTCATTTGCTGCAGGGCAGCTCCAAAGCAGTAACATAGCTTCACCTTTCCTCAATGCTTTATTCAAGTAGACATTCCTATCTTCATTAAACATTTGATTGCTGAATTGTTTTAATTTCCTTCTGATTTATTTCTAGTGCCACTGATTTGCTCAGAATTATTTCGAAATTGTTTTGCAGAAACAAGCTTAGCTTAGACCTGCCTGAGGCGTTAGGGTTCGGCAGAGCTGGTTAATATTAGTATGGTCAGACAAAAGCACTGCAGAAACTAAATTAACCCTCCTCAAAACCCTTTATGGACTGCTGGTGGAAGCAAGGTAATACACTAATGATTTCAAGTAATAGTGGAAAGGAACCAATACGCATCTGGGAATTTTATTTATTGGAAGCAAGACCTTCAGCATCTAAAGTTTCTCATTTCCCCCTGCATTGACCTTGCTTTGAAGATTTTGACTGCAACAAGATCAGAATTGGTGGTGTTGATTTACACTTCACTCTCCCTCTTCATTTCACTTTGATGTCTGTACAAAATGATTGACTTGCAAAGTATTTCTTCAGTTGGGTCTTGGAGAGCGAAGACAAATAATCACTCTCTGGGAGCTTTTGCTATAAGAGCTTTTGCTCTAAGAAAAATATCTCAGAATCATCCATATAATTTTGGAGGAAGAGGATGTTGCAACAATGAAGCAGAATGTTGTAATTGTGTGTATATTTACACACAGTGTATTTACTGTGGAATTCCTGATAGTTGTTGTGAAGGTCCCTCTGACATTTCACTTACTTACACTTATTGCTAGTGTTCTAGACATTATATTGCCATCCATCTGCGAAACTGAAGCCAAGGTCTACAAAGAGAATACATTAAATCTTAGCCAGTTGGATAACTAATCTGGGAAACGTGAAAAACGTTTTTGTATTTAGGGTGGGTATTTTTGTCAAAATACCTGGTCAAGAACAGGAGGCAAGTATAAACACAAGTCCTAGTTTAAAAGCTTATAGTTTAAAACCCTTTAGAAAATTACTTACATGTATATGAAAAATCCAATTAACATTCAAGTTATGCATTATGAAAACCAAGGAATGGTTGTTTTCTAGCACAGGTTTAGTATTAACATATGATATTGGCAGCATATGTTTGACAGGCTGTCTAGGACGTGCTGTTACTCCAGGGTTTCTTTAATAATTGGCTTCAAAGAGACATTTTGGTATTTGAAAGAGAGAACAATTCTTTATTCTGAAACTGCCAGCAATAGAACTCAAATATCTACCGGATCAGGTGTACACAGTAAAACGCTGAGTCTTAGATAATGATAGCACAGATAATTCATAAAAGTAATATCGCAGACCTTAAAAACAAGCTGGAGAAACGAACAACTACAAAGTTCATTACCTGCTAATCCTACTGGAGTCACATTTCATTAAAGAGGGGATCATTTCAGGCACTGAGACAGGGCACTGAATTTATAAGCCTCTAAGATGTTTCTAATGTCCTTATCAAATGGGAATGTCGGAAAGGGCAGGCAGCTCAAGTGAAATGTAATGTCTCTTTAAATAAAAGTGTTATCATAACCAATTAGCAATTGCTAATTTAGAGGTAAATACAGGGCCAAATACAGTGTTTGACTGGAAGGGGGTGTCTTTGCACAGCAACATGTAGTTGCAACAAGGGCATGTAGTGCTAGGACAAGGGGCAATGGCTTTGAACTGAAAGAGGGGAGATTTAGATTAGATATAAGAAAGAAATTCTTCATTCTGAAGGTGGCGAGGCACTGGCCCAGGTTGCCCAGGGAAGTTGTGGATGCCCCATCCCTGGAAGTGTTCAAGGCCAGGTTGGATGAGGCTTTGGGCAACCTGGTGTAGTGGAAGGTGTCCCTCCCCATGGCAGGGGGGTTGGAACTAAATGATCTTTAAGGTCTCTTCCAACTCAAACTGCTCCATGATTCTATGACAGGTTGAGTCCATTCCCCTTGCCTTCTCCCGCGTTCACCTGCTTCTGCTTTGGCTGCTTGCCCACGTCGCCTGAATTAGAACAGGAGAATCAAACACCTATTTTGTAAAAGCACCCAAGATGGTCTAAGACTCTCAAGAAGACAATTCTGGATTGAGCTGCCACCTGTCCTGTTCCCTGGTACTGCAGACAATAACTTTCTCTTCCTGGTCGTGCTGCTCCTGCTAGGTCTATAAAACAGGATACTTAAGAAGCACGTAGCCAAAGTTGGCATTTATTATTTTATTTACAAAAGCAAAAATAGAAACTGAACCTTAGAAGTTGTGTACTTAGACAGTTTATATGAATGTTTGCCCTTATCCTGCCATGTTATCCCTTACAGCTTTACCTGTATTCTCTGCTTTAGATGTATGTGAATAACTATCTAGAACAGGGACTATGTCTCCCTACATTTTTGTGTCTTCAGTTCAGTGAAACTGCAGCCATTTGGCCTTTGCAATAATTGTAAAAATCAACATAAAAACATAAGGAGAAATTATATAAACTATAGAAATGAGATAAAAACACTAGAACAATAGTCTGGTGCAAATCTTCCTTATGGTAGAACAAATAAATATATGTGATCCAAACCCTCGCATCATCTCTTGTCCTTAGTGACAGCTTGGGAGGATAAGGGTGGGATAGAGGCTGTTTGAAGAATTGAAAAAAATTGTATGCTTCCAAGGCATGGTGCAGCCCACTGTAATGCATCTTCTATTGCAACCCAAATGACACTGGCTATGTGAATCTTATTCTTCTCTTCCTTGTCGCAGACCCTCAGCTATGTATATACGACCTGATGGACCTGTGTTTAGAAAAGCAATTTCCTGATGCCTTATTGACTGTCAGTAATAAAGACTCCACTACCTGTCTAGAAGTTGAGCACCTATCCATACAAAATATTTATATACAGGCCACTGCTGGCTACTGCATAGGTGAGATGGAGTGCAGGACAAGCACATCTAATGTATCTGTTCCCATCTTCATGTGTTGGAAGTGCCTTGATTTAAAATCAAAGTCAGCTTGTTATTAGTGGCTATCATTATTCCCTCCTTGCTCAAGGTCTCCAGATATATATTGTTTAGTAAGGTACAATATTTTTTGTTTGCTCTTGGTACAGGCATTTGTTACCTTACAATGTTCTGCACAACCGAAAACCACCACAGACCATACATTTCAAATGGGTTAGTAAATCAGATGTTTTGCATTGGAAACATCTGTCACAATGGCTCATTGTGTGATTAACAAGAATCTATTACTAATATGACTTGTATTTTTGAATATTCAATTACAGTTTGTACCTATTTAATTGCATCCCTGCTATTTGTTTCCAGGACTACTCTGGCATACAGTGACAGAAGAGACAAGACCATTACCCTTCATTACTAAACTGAGTAATGGAAACACTCAGCATTGTCTTGATATTGCCATTCAGTGTCGTATTGTCAAATGCCTATTTCCTCTGACATTTCTGCTCGTAATTGCAGATACTGTAATTGCTATGAGACCTCTACATTTTTTGTGTGCTTATTTTTAAATGACAATGTTGTGAAATAGATCTATTTACTGACAGTTTCTCTAGTCTCATTAAAAACCTTTTTGGTATTCCTTAGGTTGTGGGAAAGCAACATAAATCCACAGAAGATGACATATTGAGAGGGAAATGAGTGAGCAGTGCAACTGTAAATGCTTTACTAGGTTAAGTAAAAGGGAATGACATAGGAAATCCCTCAGACAAAGCCTTTCTTTCTGAACATACGGGCTACAAGACTCATCTCATTTTTGTTTTAGCCTTGCCAATGTTGCAGGTATTTTTCTCATAGTGTATCTGAATAGAAACTGCTTATGAATGAAAATTAGTTATAAAAAGGCAGTGCCAAGTATTCCAAGTTTTGATGCAAGCATTCATGCAAGATGAATTAAGCACACATTGTAGTCAGTTCACTGGGCATAGGGCTGAATTGTTTGTACAGACCAGATTTTGTTAAGTTTGTATTTCTGCTTTGAAGTAGCTTAAGCAGATTTAGTATTCAAAGAGCAAACATTCAACTCTTTTTAAAAATAAGGTCCCCTTAAAATGTTAGCATTGAAATCCTATGAGAGGTCCTGTTCAGGAATGAAATCTCCATCTTTCCATTTTACCAGGGAAATAAGCTCCTTATGAAAATATATCTTATTTATTTTCTTATTCAAATACTATGTTACGGTGCTAAAAAGACATTTCCATTAGTTATGATCAAGTGAAATCCTTGAGGACACTTCACCAGAAGTAGAAAAATTGATTTTAGACTGATGGAAACATAAAGTTGTTTTTCAAACCTAAAATTGGATAACTGTGCTTGCTTCTCAACATGGACTTATTACACAGACAGCTCCTATAGTCAGTGCATAAGCAAATATCAGACACTGTGAAAACATCATACTAATTTAAGCAGTAGAGGAACAACAATCAGCCTTTGGCAGTAACCACCCCAGCATCTCTGGATGACTAGAGTTTTAACTCGTTGGGTCCAAATCTTTTCCTTTCCTCCTGAGATGAGTGTTTTTACAATTTCTACCTCCACATGTGCAGCTGATCCTGCTCGACAGCATGTTTCACATGTGTGACACCAGGAACGATGTTCATGGTCTCATGAATACAATCTAGAGGCTTTATAAGATGACTTTCCAGACACTTGCATTTTTATTGGTAGTTGTTTTGACAATATTTGGAGTAAAAACAACTCCCATCTGAGCTAGGATAAATAGCTATTTTTCTTTCCTGCTACCATAAGCCAGAACCTGGTGTTCTGTGTAGCTTTGTACAGATGGAATAATTCCTTTCAATAGCCCACCTTAAAACTTAAGGAATAGAAGTCATTCTTCTTAGGCTGGCTGTCTTACATCTAGTTATTGAAGTTTATCACTAATCTGCAATTAGCATATGGTTGTGAGAGTATATTTTAAGTGTACATTTAGCAATATCCTGCAGAACAGATAACATATAAAAAAACACCATCTCTTCAAATATTACTTTCCTGATGGGCAGCAAACAAGAATGAAACAGAAGAACTTATTAGTTCATTGCTTTGCTGGAACATAATAATTTTTCATGATCACACAGAGTAATAAAGGTTACATAGCTCTATGGTGTACTAGCCCTGAACAATTATATTACCTCTGGTATTCAGTTTACTTCTCTGTCATATTTCTGTCACTTCATCTTTGTGTGTTAGGAAAAAACTGTAGAGACTAGAAATCTTTTTTATTGCTAACTACTTATGCTCTTCTTACATGCTGAGCCAACTAGGCTTGCCCTTCCTGTGATGACCACAGTAGCTGTTAATCATTACTGGAGTGGGAAAATCTCACTGTGGAGGAAGGCAAACTGAGATATTCTGGGTTTTGAAGGTGCTGGTATATAGGACAGAAAAAAAGAAAACCTTACAATTTATTAAAAGAATAGCTTGTGGAACTGCTCAGTATAACGTGCAATTGAACCCAACAGAACTTCACTGCTTTTTTTGTGTTTCTGCGGGATGTGATCTTTTACAGATGATGCTGTCCCATTATTGACTGACTGTTGATATGTAGGCTGTATGCAAGTTTGTACCCAGACAACCCACTGTGGTGCTGAGGACAGACTTAATCACTATGCTTGACCACAGGCCAGAACAACATAAGTACCAATGGAGGGAGAGACAGAGGCAAGACCTAGAGCCTCGAGTGCAGCAGGCACCATTTCATTCCTCTCATCATGGCCTTGCTCCTGCCCAACTTCAAAAGAGGACAACAACTTTTGCAGTCATGGCTCTGCAGTGGTTATTGGCATAGCTAATGTAAAGCGGACATCTCTGTTGTCAAAATATCATCAATCAAAGATAATCTGTGTCTTACCTAATCATGCTGAAGTCACAAGAAGCCAGATAACTGGAGGTGTCCCGTTCCTTAAATGACATGCCCCCAGTGACCCATCATTTTGGGGACCATCTTTCCCTTTAAGTCCTTCTGAAAATTATGTCCAATGCTTTGATGGATGTGAATTGCTGAGTAACATAAAGTGCAGTGCAGCACTCTAATCTCTGTTATTAATACTCAGATAATTATTATATTCCATTAGTGAACTGGCAGGATATATTCAATTCCTTTTGCTTGCAGTGAAATTCATTAGTAGCTTGGCAAAAAATGACCTTGTCCATTTCCAAATAAGTAAAAGAATTTCAGTGCTTCAGTCATAGCCACAGAAAACTCTTAGTTGGAAGAATTAACAAGTGACTAAGTATTGATTTACAGCTGCCATTTCACATCGAAGGATGCCAATTAAACTTACTTCAAGTGTTCTTAGACTCCTAGGATGATGTGTATTAGGATCAGGAGCAATATGGGATGTAGGACTACGACACACCCAGGACCTGACCATCGTTACCATTTCATTTACAGGATCTGTTTTAGCATTACTGCTGCTTTTTGTCTACAATATTCCAACTATTTCAGAAATTCAATCGTGATGAGGAATTTGTCTCTAATTCCCATTCCAAATCCATTCTATGGTATTGCATACCAATTTGTCCATTAATATTTTAATCTTAAATATCTCCTCTCACTGTTCTTTGTACATTAGAAGATAAACTAATCACACTCAGCTTTCCATACAAGGTTATCTTCTGTCACGAGATACTTTGTAGTGCTGTATTTATGCACTAGGCTCGAAGTTGAAATTGCGCTCCTTGTCTGTGTGTTGACTGTTTGAGGAAGTAATCTGTCACCCACAGGACTAAAACGACTTGTTTTCTGCCAATATAACAGCCTTTTTTCCCCAGTCTCTACCAAATTTCAAATGTTTACATGATCACGCAGTTCGAACTACTATTTCTTTCACTAATAATATTAAAAGTGTGTCTGTCCACCCAGTATATAACCTCATCAAATTTTTCTTTTCAAGACGTTTTCCATCTTGAGAGCTATTATATCATCTATCTTCTACTCAGTATGAGAGATTTTCACACCTCGCTTTAGTATTTTAGTTCTTCCAGCTCATTACTTAAGTTTCGTGCTTTAGTCCACAAACAACTTCATTGTTTCTTTCTGACCTCACAATGTTTCCTAAATCAATTAAACGTAGCCAACCTGATCAATTCTTTCATCCACAGAAGTACTTTTTTTGTTTCCTCTGCTGTCCACTACCTTATTCTCTAGTGTAGCCTTATTCCTGACTATAGCCTCATTTACACTGTTTTTCGCCTGTTATACATGAACATCAGTTGTGGAGATAGCGTGCGTCCCTCCCAGTCACAACATATCCCTTGCAACCTAGATTGATATTTTCCTTTATCTGCTTTTGTAGCCTCGGTCACAGAAGGTCGATGCTCCAGACAGTTGGGTGCAAATCCTCCCCTGAGAACTATGCTTTTTCTGTGAACGCTTCCTAAAGGTTAAACACCTCAAAGTCTCCCTCCTAGGACTAATTCCTCAGCCCTCTGTTTGATGTGATCATATTCATGATTTTGACCTCCTTCTCAAGGAGCAAAAGGAAGGAGTGGGCCACACGGCTCCAGTGTTTATACATCTATATAGGCATTTATCCATCCATCTCACAGCAATGTGTGCATTAGAATATTAGTCATGTTTGGTAAGTGTCAGCTTCTCTCCTTTGACTCCAAAGGAAGCCCAAAAGGCCAGGCCAGGAGTGGAAAACTGCTTAGTTTATCTTTGAGGCTGTATCCTCACCTTCACTAAATTGAAGGTGCTCAGGCGCGTTTCTGGGCACTGAACACATTGGTGTGAGGCTACATTCACAATCTCTGCCAGTCCTGCAAAGGAGAGGCTGCTTGCAGAGCTCTTGTTGGGAAAGGCCTATTGGAGCCCTTGGAGCAGTCCAGCCTCTAAGCTGTGCCTGGGTGCCTGTTTGGGAGACTGATGTTTGGCTTGAGCCAAAAGTGGACTGGAGATCACCTTAATGGCCTGGGAACAATTCTGTGCTTTTTTGTGTGACAGCATTGCCTTCTTCTAGTGTCCCCAGTTCTGGTGTCCCCACAGTAAGAGAGACATATATTTGCTGGAGCGTGTTCAGAAGAGGGCCACAAAGATGATCCAGGGGCTGGAGCACCTCTGCTATGAGGACAGGTTGCGGGAGCTGGGATTGTTCAGCCTTGAAAAGAGAAGACTTTGGGGGGACCTAATAGCTGCCTTCCAATACCTGAAGGGAACCTACAGAAAGGCTGGGGAGGGACTTTTTACAAGAGTGTCCACTGATAGGACAAGGGGAAATGGGTTTAAGTTGAAGGAGAAAAGATTTAGATTAGATTTTAGGAAGAAACTCTTCAGTCTGAGGGTGGTAAGACTTTGGAATAAATTGCCCAGAGAAGTTGTGGATGCCCCTTCCCTGGAGGTGTTCAATGCCAGGTTGGACGGAGCCTCGAGTAGCCTGATCTAGCTGAGAGGCGTCCCTGCCCATGACAGGGAGGTTGGATTAGATGATCTCTAAGGTCCCTTCCAGCCTATGCCATTCTATGATTCTATGATTCTATGATTCTTTAAACCTCTTTGAAGTGTCTCCCAAGACTGGTGTAATTGTTCTCCAATCTTTTCGGGGGCAGTTTGACATTGCCCCACCTGGGAAGACATCATGGCATTTTGGTCTACCCAGGTGCACTCTTTTCAAGTGGAAAACTACTCAGTATTTGTTGTCTTTTCAGTCATTTTCATGGACTTTAAACTGCACTTGGCAACTAAATGTAATTTAAAGAGAGGGGGAATTCATACATTTCACATAATTGCTTAGGATTCAGCTGCCATCAGTCTTTATATGGCTGTAGTGGAAAGTGACTGCTTTAATACTCAATGATGATTAAAAATGCTTGCATTAAAGACCTTGACTTCTTTCTATATCCATCTACTTCTCCACTCTTTGTTTTAACTCCTACTGCCCCTTTTGTGAATTTGACAGAAGAATAAGGAAAAAATTTCCCTAAATTAGTCTTCACAAAAATTAAGCTATTATTTAAAAAAAAAAAGTTTCAAGTGATTCCTAAATAGAGTCTCCTGAGTAGGGCTTTGCTGTGGTTTTGACCACAACTGGCCTGCACATGGCATTTTACCTGTGATGTCATGTAGTGAAACAGTTCATTAATGCATTCACAGCAATCATCTGTGCACCCTTACTTTATGTTTTTTCTTGCCTTTTGAATCTGCAGGACTATGGACTCGCTTTCATTCTGAGATACAACTTGCAAGATATCAAGCCCCTTGTCTTAAAACATGCTTCTGTTTTTCAAAGGCATAAGTGGGGTTCACATTCCTAAATTGCAAGAGAGATTGAGTGTTACAGCTTCAAGGAAATGCCTATGTGACATACTGTTTGAAAATCCCAGCTTGTGCTTCACTCCATAAGTGAGCATCTCAGTGCCCTGGGAAGCAAGCCGATGTGTCTCATTTTCCCTGTCCATGAGTGGATAGTATTGCCCACATATTTTTGCAAAGCATCTGGGGAAGATATACACTGTATATTTGGCATGTGTCATTACAGTAACATTTGGATAGCCACCCATTTGTGTCTTTTGTTGACTTCAAGGGACATTAGATCAAGCTCTTAATAGGAGAATAAAAGCACAGATTTAGTTTTCAGTCAGCTAAAAATTTGATTTCTAAATAATTGTATTTATAACACATGCAACGCCCAGGATGACTTCATGCCCCACTACAAAGGAAAAAGCTGTCAAACCCTTGCTCCAGTCTGCTCACGCAAAAGGTGGAACCCAGCTGCAATCTCTAGGCAAGTGCATTCCCGCTCCCCTAGCACATTTGTGCTCCTTGTCAACTCTGCAGCCCAAACCACAGCCCCTGTCACAGTATGATACCAAGAGAAAGGTCTCTGGCAAGGGGTCTGCAGGAGGGAGTCCTGCTGGATGTAGATTCTCCTAGAGCTCAGGGACCTCTGCTCTTCTTTGTGGCTGTGAGGAGGAGATGACTTGAAATGAGAGCTCTGTTTCCAACACGGGAGTCAGGTTTTGGGGCAAGGCTATAGCCACGGTGGCCCCGCTGATCCCCTGGGCTCATCCACCACTCTTCTGGAGCCACACCACCTCTGCAGGGCTGTGCCCACAACACAAAACTTCAGGTGACGCTGAGTGATAATAAAATAAAAGTATTTATTTTTAATAGATGGACAAAACAGACCCCAAACCAGACAGTATTTTCCTGAATTGCATGGGCACTATTGAATACAATACAAATGAAATTAAAACATATATATCTATATTAGGCTTCCTATCATCTGTTTTGTTAGGTATAGTCTTAATATAACATTTCTGACACAGACAAAAATATACTTTTTTTTTTAACAACAGCCACAAATACTGCCCTTTTTAATAGCAGACTTACAATAACTTGCTGTCTAACTGCACATAGTACTTGATCAAATACGCTTGAAGGGCAGACAGAAAAATTAATAACAGTTTTTTTTCTCCTATGATACTTATATTTGAAATCCTAGACTCTGCACTATATGAAAATAAAAGACTAAATCTTTTATTTTACTTGATTTGATCCACTTAATGTTTACATTCAGTTCAGGTTCACAAAAGTATGTTTTATTTATAATACATATACCATCCCATATGGACAAATATAGATGAAATTGTAACTTTTTTTGACATCTCAGCTATGTTATTAACCTTGATTTTATGAACACATTTCATGCAAAGAAGGTAAAAAACCCTGTCAAATAAGTGTTATTCACACATGTGAAGAATATGAAAGTAAAATGTACGATCGTGATATGAATATTTTATCTAGAAATTGTAGTCTCAGAAATGTACCCTCAGTGTCTGAAAATGAGCTGTTTGCTTCACTGATTATAGATCCAATTTAGTGCACAGTACTACTGTCTACAGATTGCAAAAGTGGAGAAGGAGCATCTGATGATTCCCATGAAAATAAAGTTTGCTTGAAGAATCACGTCCTGTTGACATTTTGCTTGTGGAAGTAACTTTGTTGTATTTTGTTCTCTCTCTTTTTTTTTTTTTTTTGTTGTTTTTTCTTTTTGTCAGCTATCAATCATAGATACGGCCTTTGGTTATATGAACAGCTTTGTATAAATTTCATGGTAGGATAGCTGAACTAAGGCAATAAAACTTGTAAACAGACTTTGCACACAGCTGTTTAGTTTGGCTTTTGGAGTTGTCCTGTCCACTATGCAGCCCACCACCACAACCACTGCAGCCATTGTTGGGCTCATGCAAAGACACGCACAGAGACTTGGTACGTGGAAAGCGGAGTTATGGTCACACGATGAACAGTCTCCAGTGCCACTTCTCTCCTTTGCATGATAAAGCTTCCTTGGCGTGTCACTTGTATAATAATCTTTCAGTCTCTGCAGAGAGGACTGGAAAACTGTTTGAACCATTTTCCACCAGAGAATGCATAGTTCCATCTAAACAGGAACACCTTGTGAAATCACAGTGACATCACAAAAATATTCAATAGGATAAACAGTATAAAATACTCTGATAACATTGAAAGCATCTGGCTTGAAATTTTTGAACTAAAGCATTTTAATTTTTCAACTAATTTTTGCATTTTGAGCTTTTTAAAAACCTTTATGTTTTTATGGAAACAAGGGAATATAAGGAAAAACAAACTATGTTTATTTTTCAGTCAAAATTTCTTAAACAATTCCCTGCTCAATCCCCTTCTCCTTTCCTTCTCCTCCCACTATTGGGAATTTTGAAATAAACAACACAGAAATGCTGCTGTGTTCAAAGCATTTGGCCACTATGTAGCTTCTTGTAGTAAAATTCTAGCAATTCCTAGACAAAACTGAGGTAAAAGAAAATTTTCAGGAAGACCTACAGGTGACTGTAAAATGAGATTCCCTAACTCAAATTGGAACTGCAGTGTAAGGCATTGGCTATGTAAGTGGGCAAAACTGTGGCTTGACAGCTTCTTATAAGAAGGAATTCAGGCTAGGGGATTCGGGCCAGAAACTGATACTAATTCAGCAGTGGCTCTGTTCTCCCCTCTCTTTCTTCCACATGATCTCTTTCCTTTTCTCTTTTCCTTGGTTCATGGGGGAATGAATACTGCTGGGCTAACGGCTGGTTTGCGAGATCCTTAGCACCCTGAATTTCATGGGTGGCTCGTTCACTCACCCCGCAGGAACTTTTCATTTCTTTGCTATATTGACCCTTCAGGGTTTTTAACGGGGATCCTGATTTTGATTCCCTACACCCAGAACACACTCAATATTTGTTAACACAGTAGTACTGCAGTTCACAACGCATCTTCAGAATTTAGATGCAGTGTTATTTTTAAATGCAGTGTATAGAGGAGAAAATCAACATCTCTCAAATTATTTTTCTCTACATATAAAATATATATATGCTGTTAAAACTCTACAAAAGGAGCAAAAACATATCTAAGGATTCAACCTTGTGAAAGTTTATGTCAACATTGAATGCGAGAGTTGATGGCTTCTTCCTTTAGCAGCAAAACCTGTTCTTAGGTATTTTATCCTCCAGTATAGCTCCCCGTGCTGTGAACATTAAAGAAGAAATTTCACCAGTGACCAGCAACAGGAGGATATCTGCATTTCAGTTGAATATTTTGTGTCATGTGTAGATATTAAAAAGAATTATTGGAGCATGAGTCTTAATTGTACAAAAACCTAGCTATTAGATGTCCCACTGTGAAAGGCACGTACCAGTGGGGACAGACACAATCCTCTCGGCTGTGGGCAAACGGAAAAGACATTGTGTGCTCCCTGCCAGTCAGTTGGAAGAGGCCTCAT
Organism: Tauraco erythrolophus; assembly: GCF_009769465.1. Classification (NCBI taxonomy): domain Eukaryota; kingdom Metazoa; phylum Chordata; class Aves; order Musophagiformes; family Musophagidae; genus Tauraco; species Tauraco erythrolophus. The sequence continues at coordinate 66,667,535 of NC_141465.1, read as the reverse complement.
CTCCCTGCTTTGCTGCTCCTGGCTGGCATTACCATTCATAAGTGAAGTCTCGTCCATGCCTGGCCACTGCTGGTGCTCCGCAAAGGCACCATGACAGCCCAGGAGGACAGCTATTAATGAAGGAATCCAGCATTTAGTGGAAGACCCTGCTGTGCCTCTCCCGACACTTTTGGGTTTGGCTTTCCTTTCAGCTCCCCTCCAAGCTGCTGCTGCTGCTGCTTTTGGAGGTTGATACGTAGAGACATGAAAGATGTCCAGAAAGCCTGTTTTTCCCACAGGAAATCAAATTTTTGAGAAAATGTGATTTTCCATGGAAAAACTACATTTTCCAAAGTAATCCCAGCAAGCCCAACCCAAAAGATGTTTTGATGTTTTCGAGAATATTTTTTTAATTAACTGAAAAATGGCAATTTTCCCCACGGAAAACACTCTCATATGTTTTTTTTAAGCATTCTTAACTCCTTACTTTTTAATATTTGTTCCATTACTGCAGTTGCTTGGTGTCAGACTGCTTTGCTCAGTGTTCATTTTGATGGTAAGTCAAGATAAGGCTTCTTTTCGCAACATTGAAAAGTTCTATTTAGTTTATAAGAGCTCTGTCATTTTTCACAAGTTGAGTTTGAACTACAGTTATTGCTTTAAAAATTTAGTTATCCTCCGTTGGTGACAGCCACTAACCACAGGAAAAAAAGTACACCTATAGTAACATATTTTGCTTAAGGTCATCTTGCATTAGGTATAACATCATTTTAAACTGGTGACTCCATTTTGACTTTTTAAATTAATATATGATGTTTAGCACTCCTATAAGGAATTTATTACTATTTTGCTGTCTCATACAAATAATAAAATACTAGATTTGTATTCTCTGAATTTCTTTATGAGTAAAAAAAACCAGACCAAAACCCCAGGGAAGTTACATATCTGTCTTTGCTCAAGCAACCAGCTCTTGAGTAATAAATCACTTATAGCTGTGACAATATATTTTCACTTAATGCCAATAAAACATTGACGGATAGTATTTCAGAGTGACTGTATTATAATCTCTTCATATGATGTCCTAGCTAAATAACTGTTGCACTTTTTCTGCTACATGTATTTTCAACTGTAAATACTTTTTTAATTACACAGTATATAGTTCTGGGTGGAAAGCATGGGTTCTGAGTGTGTCTTTTGGTAAACACTCTATGATCTAATCCAACATGTTAGATAATAACAGAAAAGAGTTCCTCCCATAGGATGCTCCTCGTCCGAGAAACAACTTAAAGAATTGTGCAGCGGCATTTTATTCCCAGTTCTGGCTTTTCTTCTCATAAAATGCCTCTTACTATTCTTTGTGGAATATCCTGCTTCGCATCGCTTTGCCTGTGGCTACCAGACTTTTTAATTATCATCTTCAGTGTTGGACAGTTCCGGACTGGAATCAACATAATTGAAAGCTTCCTTGTTTGTGAAAGTTGAGCTCAAAGTTAGACTGTGTCGTGGATTCACAGGCGCAAGTTCATTTAATACAATATTGTCACTTTTTACAAGAGTTGCTTTGTCCATGTGTTCTCTGCTATACCTGGCAACAACAGCATCAAGGAAGTCCAGCTTTGGTGGCAAAGTCCCACTCTCAAATAAGTATTTGGCTAAGTAGGAGACTATAATGTTAGTAAAGAAGGAGGTAAGCATAGCAAGTGTTTTAAATGGGAACCTCTGGATATAGATATTATTTTCATCTGGATAGCAGCCAGGATAGTAGATCAAGGGCTGAAGGTAGAGGTACGGTTCTCCTCCGGTTATTCTGAGAACAAGGCCAAATAAGTATCCTGCAATGGCACCATAGGTGTTGGTTCCTTTAATAAACAACACACACAGGAGCTGGGGGAATATGATGATATAAACAAGATCAGAGCTGAGGTACCACAGGCCGTACACTGAGGAAGCTAGCAGTGCCATTGCTGTTGCTGATGCTCCAAACAGAAAAACAGTGATTCTCATGACCCACACGATTTCCCTGTCTGAAGCCTGCAAAGAAAGGGCAGTGTTAGGCTGTGGTTTTTTCGTAGCAATATATCTATGCCTACATTTCTGAACGTAGCCTTTTGAAGATACTACATCGTAAAAGGAAATTTTGCATTACATATTCAATCATGTTTACAAACTAGTATCTCTATCTCCATCTTAAGCACAGAGAAAAAACCCAAGAGTTATGGTTGCCATTCCCAAAGTCATTAATTTTTGAGCATAAGGAAAAGTTTGATAACGTGTCAAAGAGAAAAAACACAGCAGCGTGTTAGAAATAACTTTTAAATATAAGCACAACATGGCTCAATCAGAAAAAAATGTGTCAGAATTTCTTCTCCATTTCCAGAGAAAAAGTCTGACTCACTAGCCCTTTCTGTTGTCAAACGATTTCCTGAAAAATCAATAATTCAGAAAGATGTTTCATTTTGCTAAGGGTTGAAGTAAAACTTATGGTTGCAGAAATAATTAGGAGCTGTTTGGATAAGCTGCAGTGGCATGAGATCCCTTGGAAGCTGTCTCTCCTGAGCTAGGTTTTTCACCTCTGTCGTCAGTCACAACCATAAATATCGTTATGACTTTCAGTTTATTCAATACACTGTTAGGAATGAAATGCTATACTTTTTCTAGTCATAGGCAGGAATGTAAAAGAGGTGTTTCATTATGAAATTACAGTCTATGCATCACCTAGTTAAGGTCTCACCTAAAATTTTCTCTAAAAATAAAAATGAAAACATAATCTCACATTTTGCCGAAAGGAAAGCTGGTAAATGTTCCGAGCAAACATAGAACTTGCTGATAAAATTGAAGAGTCAGCTGATGACATCACGGCAGCAGATACAGCGCCAAGGCCAAAGAATGAGATATAGACTGGACAAAGGTACTGGAGCACGATCGGTAAAATCATATCCGCTTCTTTTTTAGTCATGGGGTCAGGGACACCATACTCAGTCTCGTTCCAAGCTGCAATATGGACATCGTTATGTTATTAGTAATGTTAGTAGTCATCAGCTACAGCGTCTTTTGACTTCATGTGTAGTGAGCCACATTTTCAATGTATTGCCACATTTTCGTTCACATTCAATAATCAAACTGTTGCTAGGGCTGGACCGACAACATTTCAGAGACACATTGTCCCACAGGTTTCTGTTAGGCAGATTTAATTCTGCTCAGGATTTTTCCTTATCTCTGACAAGCTAAGTCTGACAACAGCCTGTGGTTATCTAGTAGGAATTTTTATGTTAAGACTTTGCATTGCTCATAAATGTCATTTTCCTCAATAAAACAAGTCTGGGATCCATGTTTGTTTGTGATACGTTTAACTATTCTTTTGGATTACAGACTTAGAGCTCAAAGCCATGTGTTAAACATTTATAACAGTTTAGCTACATGGTCACTGTGATAGGGATCACTCTCACTATAACAAAGAACTTGATAAGGATGTTTTGGTTAAGATAAGAAATTCCTGATAAATTAATACAATACATACAGTGTTATTTTGCAGCTGTTACTGTTAGGACCAAATAAAAGTACCAGAGTCTAGCTCAAACATTAAATAGAAATATTACGTCTGTAGATATCTAGAACATGCCAAATGAGCCACTGGAGAAGCAATTTCCCCTGGGAGAAACATCCTATAATCTTATTTTTCAGTGTAGCGTCCTGTTGATGAAGTCATGAGTTGATTAATGATGTCACCTGGCTAGATTATATCTAACATGAGCTTTGTAGGGTTTTCAGACATTCATTGTACTATTCATTTTTAACCATTTACCTGTAGAGGCTCCAATTGCACCAATGAGTACTGCAGGAAGAGCCATCACAAGACAGCCAAAAGCAGCCAGAAATGACAGAACTTGAGCATACGTGGCAGAAGACGAGGAAAGAACTCGCTGGAAATACGCTTGCCATGGGATTCCTCCTAATGTCTGCAAACACAACGGGCAGCATCCTGTCATTTGGGGCTAACTCTGGATTTTTTTGCTATCACCACATAGAGAGCACGTAGAAGCATCACGTGAGCGTTGAACACTCTTTCATTTATCTATTATCGATCAGTCAGTAATAGCTTTAACTATCATTCTCACAAGTAATGTTAAACCTTTGTAAGTCCACTTAAATCCCATTCTTTTAGACAAGTTATTCCTAAGTACCGTTAGTAACAACACTTTGCACTTACATAGTCCCTGTAAGCCCTAAGTATTGTAAGCTGCATAAATATTTGATAAAGCCTTACAAAAGTTTGTAAGAGACTATTGTCATATTTAATATTTGGAGAATTTGGCCTCCATTACCCTTCTCCTGCCGAAATTAGATTATTCTCCTACAGGATTTGAAAGCAAGATTTTATCTTCCTTTCTGAATGTGTGTGGCCATTAAAACAAGGCAATGCATTCTGTATACATTGAACACAAGAATCTGAAAAATTATTCTCCCACAGTCTTAATCAAATATGATACCAATAGAAACTAAAGACAATGCAGTAAAAGAAAGTTTCCTTTTACAGTGGCAATCTTTCTCTTGTTTTGACTATATAACAGTGAAGATCCTGATTAGACTTAAAATTATGCCTGCAAAATATGATATAAAAGAGTATTAGCAAAGGTTGAAAAACCAAGCGCCAACAATTCCATCTTGAAAGCAGGCTTGAAATAGTCTCCACTAAGTAAATAAGTGCCTATGACTAAACAGCACGGAAAGAAAACGAAACAAATTGCTCACTAAACGTGCACAGTCCAGTTGTACACACTAAATGAGGCAGGAGACATTCGAACCAAATAGTGTGTATACAGGTGTTTCGTACATGTTTCACGCACACACAGGGACCAAATGAATATTTCACAAGCAACTCTGATTTTGACTTGCTATTTATGACTGTTTTCCTTTGCAGCCTTAATAATGTTCCTTCAACAAAGCTTTCCAAGCATGTATAAATTTCTTGAGCTATAATGGAACAAACAAGATGGAAAGAAAATGTGTCACTATTTGGCAACATCAGAGCTTTCCTTCAGCCATCAGCAGAGATGAAACCTTCAGGCTTACCAGACAGAATACAGCTGCTTGAGCTAATGTCATACTTCGGCTCTCTGAGAATCTCTATAAAATTTAAGCTGGATAAAACAATATATTTTATCAGACTAATAATCAGACAACTGAAGATTTTTGGTTGAGATTATTTAAAAAAAAAAAAAAACAAAAAACCCTCAAAACAACAGAGAAAGGAAACCCAAAGTACAACATGATGATAAAAACAGTGTAAAGTTGCTCAGGGTCACTGAGGATGGAAAATGTTAGCACGTGTTGCTAGATCTTCTAATGGAAAGTACTTAATAACCACCAATCCCAGGTGTAATACATAGGTATTAAATAATGAAAGCCCTCAGTTCATTCTGGCATGTGTGCACATAAGAATTCATCCATCCATCTCTGCAAAGCTTTTTCTACATTGCCTATACCTAAGGCATATTTAATCATTTGTATGACATATTTATTGCCTTCTGCAATATATAAATTCCTCTGCCAACAATGACATCAATTAAGTATTAGCTGCACTCTTTTAATTAATTTTAGCATAAGTCAACTTTTTCAGCTTGATGATATTTAAATTGCATTCCTGGCAATGCTGACTTTGACATCTGTGTTACAGTATTCTACTGATATTTCACTGAAATCATTCAAACGTGGAGAAATATTGAGCGGGAGTCAAGAGGGTAAAAGTTTTCGGTTTGCTGGAAACTCTTAACTAGACTCTCTATTGTTTTCAGCTGTCACAGTAACACAGTGTGAGTGCGTAAGTGCTTCATTCCTTCATACAAACCATCACTTACCAGCAAAAGGAAATTGTCCAGCCATGTGTAAATGTCAAGTGAGTTGATAGATCCAAGCCAAGGTGCTTGGTGCACCTGGTGCACAGCCGTGAGCCCAATGTCTGTCACTGCAGGGTGGGACATAGCAAAGGGTACGCTGATCCACTGTAACCAAAGAGCAACAAGTTTTTCAGGTCTAAAGAAGGCATTCTAAACCCGTGAAATTTTAATATTAACATTGATCTGTTTTTCTTCTTCTTGTATGCTACAGATCAAAAGTCAAGTTGCTGAGCTGACTTGAAGAAAAGTCAGGTTATGCACCTACTGGAACCTCTCGGAAATCCAGAGAGCTTTGTAGTGGATAGCTTTCTTCTGTTCTGGAGAATGTAAGTATGAGCAGAGAATCAGTGTAAATCACAAAGTAGGAAAGACGCATTTATACATCTTCATTTTATTTTCCCTAAACTTCACATATATTCTTTACACCCTTTCCTGGACCACACTGTAGAGAAACATGTACATATAAAATTGTGTGCAATAGCTTCAGGATTTGCCAGTATACAGGCATGAGACATTACAAACACACCCAAAGGGTTGGGCATTTGTTTTTAATTCAACACAAAACTATATCGTGACAAGAGGGGCGTGCTGTTGGTGAACTCCCACCTCTCTTGCTCCAGAACACCCAGTAACTCAATGTTACAGCACTTTTCTATGTTGAGGGCAATTTCACTCTGGGCTCTTGACTATTTTCAGTCTCTCTGGTTTTGATCTAGGCCAAAAAATGAGCTGAGAAACCCTTCCCAGATATAGCTTGGGCCAGAAGGTTAATTTCCTACACCAACTCACTTTTTGTGCATTTACTTGCCAACTCATTTTACAATGATGTAACTCACTAACTTTTTATGAGGACAACCTTAGTAGCTCCTCCTGAGATGAGAACCTGGCCTTGTGCTATATGGAATAGACCATTGCAAGCACAGCATCCTCAAGGCTCCAATGATATCCAAAATGTGCATATTACCACAATCCAACTGACCACATATAAGTATATGTGGTAACAGGAGCAAGGAGAGGAGAAATCAAATATCTTCCTCTACTTTGTTGTGCAATTATTGCAACGACATGTGAAGAATGTATGAATTATTGCTGTGTTTTGCTGCACTGACTACTAATCAGGCTGTTTATCATACACCATAGTATTCTGTTCTCAGTTACATATTAAACTTTCACAATTTAAGCACTTAGGCAGAAAGATTCCCTTCTTACTGTCTGTATGGGCTTTTCTGGGAAAGATCACCAAAATGTTTCAACTGTTTACAAGATATTTTGAGGGAAAAATAAAGATATTGTCAAAATGAATGGATGTTAATACTCTTCTTGTTGAGAAATTCATGGGGAACAAAGATATCAAATTGATTTTTTTTATTCTTGTTTGTGAATCTCAAATCCCAAACATGTCCATGCCTCCATGAGCTTCTGAAGAGCTGTAGTTTGCCTATATTCAGCTGAGATTTCCAGTAGGGTAAATTTCTAAAGGTCTGCCTGCAGCCTGCATGCCACAGCCTAGGATTTAATAAGGACTGCGTTGTAAATGCGTTATGAGCTTTTGTAATCCATTCCAGTTCATGACACCAATGTAGCTCTTTGTGGTATCAAGGACTGTTCCTGGGAACTATTTGGGAAAGTACTAGTTGACGTGGGCCAAAACAGTGCCAGGACTGTGTTAACAATTAAGCACTACAGATGATCGTGTCTTTTCACCTTGACACCGTTTAACTTGTTTAATAAAAATATAGATCCAGTTTGTTCATTGAGCCCTTTCTAACTGAAGTAGAAAATTCACTGTTTTGAATGGAGAGCAAATAAAACAAAGGCTTGTGGAAGTGAAGCAGAAACTGGGACTTTATGTTAGAACTTGAAGCTCAGATGTGGAAGTAGCAGGTAGCTAGAAGAACCTGGCCCTCATGGGATTGGAAACCAAAAAAAAAAAAAAATAGAAAGACTTCTACATGGTGGCAAAGAGTTTAGAATGGGAATTAATAACACAGCTCAGATGAAGAGTCAGTAAATAGTGGGGATACAGCTCAGGATCAGGGAAAGACTCACCAGGCAAGATAAAGACAAAGAGTTGAGATTTGCGGATGTGGGTACAGGAGAGTGAGTGAGGAGAGAAAGAGAGAAACTACATGGGATTGCAAGGAGAAAACCAGGGAAGTGTGTGGAGTGGCTGGGGTAGAGGTTATAGAAGCCTAAGGAAGAAGCTGTGGCTGAATTGAGGAGCCACGGTAGGGAACAGAAGTGATTAGAACAAGCATCTCCTCTTGGGTAAGGAGCAGGAGAGGAACAGACATTAGAGGAGTGAGCAGTAAAGCTCTGTGTCAGTGGGAATACAAACTGCTCCAGAGCCTGGAGGAGAAGCTGGGATATCTGAGCCTGTGACATCTTCTGCTGTGACACCTACTGTGAAAGTGTCCCATGTCGTCTAAAACCACCTCACCTAGAGTATGACCATTTAGATGCTATCTCAGGCTTCCAGCCCCACTGATGACTCTCGAGGTTATGAATATGGTTCCTTCTACACGACATTATCGCTGTTCATTTTAAATGGGAAATTACCTAAAAAGCCCAACCTGAATTAAAAGAATGCTATTAAAGCTACGGATCCAACCATTTAGGACAATGCTGCACAACATTAGTTTGCTTTCCCCTCCCTGTCAGGTTCATGCTGCTTTTAATACAGGATTGCATGTTGTTATTCGCACGGGATCAGGGTCTTTAGCAGTGCATGAGTTGTTCTCATTGCAAAAGCATTACTATATTTTGATTTATCTACAATTTGGGGAATTCCTGTAATGCACACCATCTACAGAAACTGAATGGTTCACAAATATTAGCATGCATGTTAGGGAAGGCAACAGTATTTTCCTCACTGTGCAGGTGAAGAACAAAGGTGTGAGAGAAGAAGGTTTGCAATAACTTGTTATTCAAGGTGCCCAGCCGGAACTTGGATTTGTTTTTTTCAGGGCATTTAGCACCATTTCCATGAAGTCAGTTACAAAAGGGAACGTGTTGCACATTTCTGCAAATAAGGCCATAGGCCTCGTGGTAGGATGCCACAGAGAGAGGACACACACAGGGTTAGTTAATGACCACCTGTGTGAACTCTGGCTGAAGCAATTTCCCTAGAGCTGCACAAGAATTCTGGTGCAAACAGAGAAACAACTCTGGGTCCCCAAAGCACCATTCAGTTCCTTCACCTTGAGCCACGCCATTTATTTTAGCCTGTCTCAGATCTCTGCACCTGTGACCATCTATTACTGCCACTGGCAAACAAAGACAGCAGCTTCTTTGATTGTCCCCTAGTGGTCTGAGCCTTGTTACATTGATGTTTTTCAAAGCATGGCTTAAAGAACAGCAGTAAATAAAAGAAAAGACTACTCATCAGCATATCATTGATAGCTAATGAGGGGATATTTGTACCACCATGTTCAAACAGCAAGGTCATCTGGTGAGACTTCCTATGCTATGGTCTCCAAGGACAATGGAGAGAAATGAGGGAAAAAACAAGAAGGTAATTTAAAGTAGGAGGTTGACTAAGATGCCTGAGTAAGTGACAGCTACAGGGAAGAGAAGCAGAAGAGTATTAGCTCTGCAATTCCAATGCCAGTGTTTCTGGACTGCTCTACTGACTGCTTCCTACGTCTGATGCCTCCTTCCAGTACATGTGCCACAGTCCTATGGATAGATAGGGAAGGAGTCAGCTCCAATCCTGTTGTGGATCAGATATATACTGAGCAGGAAAATTGCGGGAGTGTTTGCATTATCAGACTGATTTGAAAAGGATCCAAAAGATCGGGCCTCTTGGTCAGCATTATTGTCAAAGCATGGGCTGTATGTTGATGTAAATGCAGACTCCTTAAAGTCAGGGCTCTGTCAGTGGAAGCATTCCTTCACCATGCTTTCAGTGAAGACACAGTTCCAAAACTGAAGCTGAACAATAAGTCTCAGTAACCACCATAGTGCTCAGGGCAAAATCCTCAACAACAAAGGAAAAAAAGTCAAACTTACCAGTCCCAGGAAGATGCAGAAGAGCTGAACTACATCAGTGTAGGCCACAGAATACAGCCCACCCACAAGCGTGTACATAGTTGCAATTAGGGCAGAAATAATGACTGAAATATTGACATTAATGTCAATGATCACACTTATAGTGGCACCTATGAGGAAAAACAAAGCACTGTGTGTTAATGTATGTTGCAGTATGTCTGATGAGAAGGTTCACCTTTGTTAAGTTGCACATACAGGTGCTGGTCTGACACTTAGTAACAGCATGAAGGTATTCCCTCCTCTATGTTCTGCACACCCCTTCTGCACCTTTGAAGGGAGAGGGAAAAGGAAGGATCCTGTTGGTCTAAGTTTAGCATCTGTTGTTTTGCAGATTCTTATAAAATAGAGGAGGGAAGGGTCCCAACAGCCTTTCTTTACATTGCTCAAGCTCTGGAAGGACTACACTCTCCTGTTCTGTCTGGGGAAATGCAGCCATGCACAGACAGCTGAAGCCTCCCTGGGTGCATCGAAGCCATGTAGGAACAAGTGTAAAGGCTGTGCCTAGGGGAGGTCTGCTGAAACTTATCACACCTTTTTGTATGTCACTCATGTTCTGAGCTAGCTCCTTTTGGCCAAGGAAGGAATGGTAAAGGACGCATCAGCCATAGGGGCAATTGTCCACTGACCCTTCTAAAGTGCCCTTGAATTGTTTACATGAGACAAAGGTGGGTTTCTTTGCAAACTGGAGAGTTCATCCTCCATTGTTGACCTAGAAACCAAGAACTTTTCCAAGTACCATCAAGCAGATTTCATTTGTAGAGAACAAAACACAGTGTTGAGCTAACCAGTCAGTCTCCACAAAACAGCTCAGAGAATCAAAGAGCTGCTGGGACCGAAAGGTGCCTCTAGAGACTGTCCAGTCCAAGTCCCCACTTAAGCAGTGTCAGCTGCAGTGGGTTGCTCAGGATCCTGTTCAGTCAGGTCTTGAATATTTGCAAGGATGGAGACTCCGCAACTTCTCTGGGCAACCTGTGCCAGTGCTTGACCTCTCCCACTGTAAGAAATATTTTTTTTTATTAAGTTTAAATGGAGTTTCCTGTAGTTCTGCTTGTGCACATTATCTCTTGATTTGTCACGAGACAGTACAGAGATGAGTCTGACCTCGTCTTCTTTATTCCACTTCCCCCACTGCCAAGCCAAGTATTTATGCACATTGGTAAGAAGCCCTTGAGCCTTCTCTTCTCCAGGCTGAACAGTTCCAGCTCTCTCAGCTCCAGCCTCTCCTTATATGCCAGATACCCCAGTTCCTTAATCATCCTTGTGGCTTTTCACTGGACTGTCTCCAGTATGCCCATGTGTCCTATATTAGGGACCAGTGGATTCAGCACTCCAAATGTGTCTCACCAGCGCTGAGAAGAGGGGAAGGATCACTTCCCTCCACCTCCTTGCAATGGTCCTTCTAAGGCAGCCCAGGATGCCATTGATTTTCTCTGTCACAAGGGCACATTGCTGACTCACAGTCAACTTCATTGCCTTCTAAGACTCCCAGGTCCTTTTCTGAAAACCTGCTTTCCAGCTGGTCAGCCCCTAGCCTGGACATCAGATTGTACCTCCCCAGGTGCAGGACTTGGTATTTCCCTTTGCTGAACTTCATGAAGTTCCTGTTGTCCCATTTCTACATCTTGTTGAGGTCCTTCTGAATACAACCATTTGGTCTATCAGCAACTCCTCACTGTTTTTATTCTCTGCAAACTAGCTGAAGGTGCACTTGGTCCCATTGGCTAGGTCATTAATGAAGATGTTAAACTATACAGGACTTAGTGTTGACCCTTGGGGGTACACAACTGGTGACTGTGCTTCCATGCTGCTGATCACAGCCCTCTGAGTTCAGTAGTTCAGCCAGTTTTCAGTCCTCCTCACTGTTCACTTATCTATTCTATACTTCATCTGTTTGTCTACAAGGATATTATGGGAGACAGTGTAAAAAGCACTTTCTGAAATCCACAACATTCTCTACTCTACCTTCATGAAACAAGCCAGTCAGCTCATCACGGAAGATTGGTCAGGAATGATTTCCTCTCCATAAATCCATGCTGATGCCTCCTAGTCACCTTCTTGACCTTCATTTGTTTGGAAGTAGTTTCCAGGAGTATTTGCTTCATCATCTTCCCAGGGATTGAGGTAAAGCTGGCCAGCCTTTAGTTCCTGGTAGCCTCCTTCTTGCCCTTCTTGAAGACAGGGGTGACATTTTTTTGAGTCTTCAGGAACATCCCTGATCATCACAGTCTTCAGAATCCTTGCAATGCTATCAGCCAGCTCCCACAGCACTTGTGGGATGCATCCCATGACGCCCCATGAAATTGTGTCTGTTCAGTCTATTTAAATGTTTCCTAACTTGATCCTCCTCCAGCGAGTCTTTCTTACCCTGGACTTTTCTAGGGTTCTCAGGGTCTTTGAACTCCTGAAGGCTAGTCTTACCAGCAAAGAATGAAGCAGAGAAGGCACTGAGTACCTCAGCCTTTTCCCTACCCCTCGCCACCAGGTCTTCTGTCACATTCAACAGCAGTCCACATTTTCCCTAGTTTATGCACTCATAGAAGCCTGTCTTGCTGCCCTTCAAGCCCAGATTCAAATCCAGGCGGACTTTGGCTTTCCAAACACATCTCTGTATACTTGGACAGTGTCTCCGTATTCCTGTTCCTGCTTCCACCTCTTAAATGCTTGCTTTTTATGTCTGAATCTAGTCAGGAGCCCCTTTTATACCCATGCAGGTCTTCTGCCAGCTTTGGTTATTTTCCTGCTTGTCAGGATGAACTGTTCTTGAGCTTGGAGGAGGTGATCCCTGAGTATCAATCAGTTCTCCTGGACTCCTCTTTTCTCCAGAGCTGTCTCCCACAGAATTCCTCCAAGTAGATCCCTGGAGAGGCCAAACTCTACTCTCCTAAAGTCCATTGTTGCAATCCTGAATTTTACTTTGTTCCCTCCCCTCAAGACCCCGAACTCCAACATCTCATGAACACTGCCCCCAAGTCTGTCTCCGACCTTCACATCCCTAACTAGTTCTTCCTTGCTTGTAAGTAACAGGTTCAACAGAGCATCTCCCTTCATCAGCTCCCTGATCACTTGGTTGAGGAAGTTGCTGTCAATGCACTCAAGAAGCCTCCTGAATGGCTTGCGCCCTCTAGCACTGCCCTTTCAGTAGCTATCAGGAGAGTTATACGTTTCCCTTAGAGGTATTAGCTATTTCAAGTGATTGCAGTGTTTCAAAAACATGTTTTGATTTGTTTTGCTTTGTTTAAAAAAACACAAACAACAATAAAACCTGTAAATCTCTCCTTCTAATTAGGATAATTTAAGTGAAACATGTTGCAATAACTTTTAGTCCTTGCAGGTATTGTAGATGGATATTCTTGACCACACAGGTGAAAAAGTTCTGGCAGTAGAACACAACATAATGTCTGGTATGTAAAAGCTGCTGGGAGCTGCCAGGTGGCTTTTTGTTGTACAGTGAGCCTTCAAAGTTCATATGCTTAAGGATTACAAGCTCAGACCTCTTTCACAAGCTGGAAGCCCTGTCTTTCCCTTCTATAACTCTGCCAAACAAGAAATCATGAGGAAGACCAAGAAGTGAAGAGTACTGGAATTAAATATTCATCAGTGAGGATAAGTGTGCAAATTAGGAGATATAATATAGCCAGATTATTCATAGAACAGTTAAAATCAAAGCCCTCAGTGACTTTTATAGTCATTGTCAGTCTTTAACTGTCAGCTGTTAATATAAACCTACTAGAAAGGTATTCACAACACTTGCTTTGAAATATCACAGATTAGCTTGTCCTCAATCCAAAAGAAAGTATATTCCAAATACTCAGAGTGTTCTTCAAGTTATTCAACTCCTATCACCTCAGCATGCAGTTTGTTCTTAGTCCTTTAAGGGTTTTGTGATGAAATTGTGGTAAACAAGCTCCCCATTGCTTTGCAGTTCATCAGAGCACAGTTGGAGAGTACCTTCAAAGTTTATTTTCTGTTTAAAATAGCTTGTGCTAGAAAGCATTACCACATGCATGTGCACTATGAGTATGATTAGCTGGCTGGTAAAAGTCAACTACTGGTGCTTCAACTCAAGGGCTTTCTCAGTTCTTGAAGGGATTGCTAAATTCAGGCCTGAAATATAATTAAAAACCCTGGAAACTGATTTTTTTTTCTTGACTGGATGAGTAGTTGGGTGATTTTCTATTGAGTCATAGTTCCACTAATTCTCTGAATCCTTTCTTGAATCCTAAGTACGTTCTTCATTTTGTTGAGTAGAAAGCCGTCTAGAATTGAATAATAGTTCAATTTATTGATCAACATTGGTTTTACTTCTATTATTTGTGTTACGGAAAGTTCTGCATGTGTAGGTCTCCTGTATGCAAAGGATTATTTTGTTTAGATGCTTTGGCAACAGTGTTTCATATCTTTAAGGGAAATTCTGACCGGCTTCTGTGATCTCAGCAGTGTAGAAGAGAACCTGGATCAGCCTTGACATAAAAGGGACACTTGCAATCCCTCATGTCATCCTCACAATTAAAGGAAATTTGTTGCTAAATCTTTTCATGCTCTCTGAAAAGGGACAACTTCAAGGTACCTGAAAATGAATAGATACCTTGCGTGCCTTTCAATTACCAAAATAATTAATGAGGTAGCATTACTGGGTTTAATTACTGGTCAGCAAGGGTCTGAGAACTGTTACACTCTGAATCATTTGGCTAGGACAGTTAGCATTTGAAGGCAGAATTTTAATGCATTTCTGATTTGCTTAATCCTTTCCACCTGTGATAAATTAATATTTATACTGTGTATTCCTTACCTAAGGCAGAGAAGATGGCAGCGGCCCAAAACATTTCTCCCATTAAAGCTGGAATAAAAAGTAGCCCTCCCATCCTTTTTCCATAAAGCTGCTGAAAAGGGTCTAGCATTGTCACATAGCCTTTGGATCGCATGGGTTTTGCAAAAAAAAGGCCACCTGCAAAGAAAAGTGACATAAGACACCAGCTGCAGCGGAGAAGGCATTGCTGCTAAGGGCTAAAACATTGATTGTCAGTTAAGGGTACAAAAATATCAGTATTACTGTTTTGTTTTGGTTTTTAAAGAAATAAGTACAGCTAAAATATCCTGTAAGAACTCTTACCTTACATCTGTCTACAGAGTTACATAAACACAATATCTATGATCTGATAATGAAAAATAAGTTTGTCTTATTTTGTCTGGTTCGGTTTACTTAATCTGCTGTTATGGCTGCTGTCAGAGTTTTGTTTAATTTTGGATCAGCCTAAGGCAATGGCTTTTTCTACCTAATCCTGTCCATTCTTAAGAGCAGAATCCAGCATGGATTTTCACATGTTCCTACTCTAACTGCCTGGGATTCCTGGATAAGAAATACAAGTTCATGTGTGGTTCAGTGCGCACACAGCAAATCTGATTTTTTCAGGACAATTCAGATTTATTATGTATGCTTAAATCAACCTTACTACATCTGTGGGGTAGATCAAAGCCTTCTGGGCTCTGCAGGTGTCAGGCTCCCTGAACATTTCTGATACACTTATTTCACTTATGCATGTTCAGGAATTTTGATGTATCACAATTCCACTCTGCCTGGCTGACATATGGGCTGGATATGTATATAAATGTGCAAAGGCCTCATCTTTCTAACATACAGTCCTCAAATTCTTTCTGGCTGGGGAAGAAAAAAGGACATACATCAAGAAAGCTGAAAGAGCCCTAGTACGGAAACATGTGTAGTTGAGATCCGCTCATGACTGTAACTTAGTAGACTTCTATGACAGTAAAACTGCTGAAATGCAATGTATAAGGTACAATAAAAGCACCTGGGAAACCAGTCAGTTCCCGATGAAATCTACTGCACAGTATTTGGCAGCCCTTAATTAGGTTCTTCATCATAAGATACATATTGCGTTCATCGTACTGTACAGAAGATTTTCCACATTTCTATGTATTGCCTTATATTGATCATATTTCTTCATTTCATCAAGTTCCCTGAACAGAAGGTTCTGGCTTATCAAACACGATTCATTTATATTGCTTATGTTAACATTGTCTTTAGGCAGATTGTTTGGATGCAGAAACCTTCCAGCACTTTTTCACTATTCTTGGACTGGTCATGGATCCTGTTTCTATTCTACTTGTTATGCCATCATTACAAAAGAGAACTAAAAGATTAAAAAAGAGTCACTGGTATTATAATCTATTAGGGCATTCATGCATCTGTCAAAGGAAACAGGAGATATTTTAACCTTTACAACTGAATTGCTTGAAAAGTTAGGAAAAGTGGTAAGCAGCACAACATTGAACTAACAGGGAGAGTATATTAATCTTAAATCCTTCCAGTCTGAAGAAGAAACGTTTCTTCTAGCCTTGTATTTATAATTATTTTTTTTTTTACGAAGGATAAACAGCTCCTCTTTCTAAACCTTCACGTGCAGATCACACCTACATAAATGCTTTCCTCTCTGTGCTCTGCAGAGAGATACATGGTCACATGATACAGACTTCTTTTCTCTCCAGTGACTATTATAATTTCCAGGAAAAAAGTCTGAATGTCTAAAACCAGCTGGAAATGAGGGGAGAGGCTAACTCTACTCCTCTGGGCTATTATTAATTTATGTCTATTCTACAGAGGCTAAGAGTCAGGAAGATGCTTATGACTACAATCTTAATGACCGCTTAATGACATCAATGTGTCAAGACCCTCATGACCTCATAATGACATCAACTGATCTCTAGGCAGACATCTACTGTTACTGTTTTCCTTACAGGAAATAGAGCTGCTCTCAGGGATGGGAACTACTAGTGGAACTGAAGCTGGCTCGCATGTTCCAGAGAGGAGCATCTACAATGGGGAAGGTTTCTGCCTGGGACAGGAGGAGAACAAGGACAGGTCATAAGAAAGCATTTCCTATGAGGGGAAAAAGGAGTCAGGAGAGAAAGCGAGTTGTATAGGAAGAAATAAAAGGGTCAAGAAGACTTGGATAAGCAACTGAAGGAAACAAAGGGACAGACTAGGTGGGAAGACCATAAGAAAAGACTCAAAACGGACTGAGAGGTCAAGTATTATTAGAAAGGCTAATATGCCAGACACATTAATGAAAGATGAAAACCACGGAATCTCTTTTGTAACAACATTCTTTTTAAACAGTTGGATCAGCAGTTGCCTTAGGGACATGATCAGGTCACAAGCTGAGAGGATGTAGCTGGCAATTCTTTGGTGTACTCATGGCTCACAAGGCAATACTTTTGTGGTGAGCTGCTCTATGTGGTTGAGACACAGTGAGATACTTTTTTATTGTGGTTTTTTTTTTTTTTAATTAAGGAAGTTCTGAGACTACATTTCGGGAATTAGAGGCCACAGCGTTAAAAATTACAACGCTGTCTATATTTTACACTCTGACCCTGCATATAGCAGAATTGCGTATTTGCATTTTGACATGTGATTTGGAGTTTTGCACCGCATTTAAGAGGATGCTTGGTCCAACTTTAAGGAAATAGAGTGGTTCTATTGCAGACTTCAGTCCTAGTTTCGCTGGGACAGAATCACAGAATCAGTTTTCTGTTCAGAAAAGCTACATTTCTAAAGTAAACTGTGTTTTTAAGAAGACTGCAGAACCGGATTTGGTGAGAACAAAGTAGGTAAGACACTTTGTTTTAGTTTATAGCCAGCCATGGTATGCAGGTATTCACAGTGATCAAGGACTTTTCAACTTGTTTTTGCTAATGATCCAGATGCCCAAGAACCTGGAGAGACTATGACTAGAGTGATTGACATCTGAATTGGCAAATGGGTATTTCATACCATGTAATGTCATGCTTGCTATAAATCGGAAAGTTTTCTGGGGTATGGGCTCTCTTTCTTAATGGTTGCCAACCCTGGAGAGCATCGCCTGTCATTCTGCTCCTGAGGCCTACGACCTCTCTTCTGGAATTGCGGTTTTGGGATTTTCCTGCTCTGGCATTGCTAGCTAGAAATGGGCTGGATATTGGTCAAGGAGTGGTGAAAAATTGCTCCATACATCACTTATCTGTATATTATTATTACTGTTGTTGTTGTCATAGTTGCTATTATTATTATTATTGTTGTTGTTATTATTATTGTTGTTATTATATTTCAATTATTAAACAGTTCTTATCTCAACCCATGGGTCTTCCTTCCTTTTCCAGAAGTCAAACCTATCAGCAGAAGGGATCCAGTTTACCTCAGCATCCTTTTATCAGACTCTAGTTGTTTCATTTCAAACGATGGACTTGTCATCAGAACTGTTTAAAATGAGAGACTATTATCTTTAGTTCTTTGCTTACCTAAAACCAGGCTAAGGGAGTATCCGATAGGTGCCTGAGCCCAAGCTAGACCGTAGCCTGGGACATACACTGCTTCTGCTGTCCCATTGATGTAACCTCCTCCAACCCATGTGGCTAAAAAAGAAGAAATGGAAAAGTCTTTAATGTGCACAAAGAAAGAAAACCTCCCACATTGTAGAATGGAGTTGTCATCACTTATAATATTACTATTTTTAAATTACATGTACTGTACAAGTGCCAGACACGACATCCTTCTATAAAAGATAGTCCTAGTTCAAAAAACTTAGCACCTAAGCATACTAAAAAAGAAGTCAGATGGACTGACAATCATCCAGGTGTCTAAGTGTCTGTATAGTCAGTAGATGTAAGGGCTGAGTCCCTCACTACTAGTTTACAATGAATGAAGCATATGAACTCACTAACTATTGCAATTTTCTTTGTGTTAGTTCAAATGAAGGATAGATGAGGGGGAATCTGAAGAAGAACAATAAACATGCAGTGATACAAGTCATCCTAGCTGGCATATAAATTAGACAAAATTTTAACAAATGCATCATTTATTAGGGCCTTCATGAAAAAAAGTGCCCTTAAAACCTTGCTAAATTTTAAATTATGGTGACATGAAGAACATTTAGTAAACTCCAACTTCCCTAAATGCTATATTTCCATATAGGGCTGTGGTGGCTTTGTGTTATTATTTGAGTTCTAAACACTGACTCATTTATTTTTGTGCTTCCTGAAGACATATTCCATAAATGAATTGTGCTATCTGTAAGATTTCTGATTTTCTCTCTATAAAAACCAGCAGTATTTTTAACATACTAACTTCAGACTCTTAATGAATTGATTCTTTGCCTTGACGGGAAGTTTCTACATTTGAGAGTTTGAGACCTACAGTATGTATGAAAGAAAATTTCCAAACAGAAATGTATTGTGATGGCATCTGAAAATATAATTCATAGCAAATTACTTAATAAAGTTTATCTCTTCCTGCTTGCAGATTCCATGCAAAAAGTTCTTTATTTTCTCCAATGTGTAATAAGTAAGTTTTATGCGTCTGTGTCTGTAGTTTGAACAAGCGCAGACAGATCATTACAAGTACAAGATTTTTGTAATGCTATTTTGATTTGTCTCAGAAGCCTTTGCCACCTCATGTAAGAGTATTTCAGGCTTTCTGTGTAAAAATTCACAATTATAAGAAATTCATTTTCCTCAAGTGTTCTTTGGAATTTTCCCAGCATCCACCATCATACAAGCAAACTTGATTTTGTGTTTAAGACAAACAATTGGAAGTAAACACAAATGAAGAAAATTTAATTAAAATTCCTAAAGAAATTTCATTAAAATCTAAATGACCACTGTTTTCCGCTTAACTGTGATATCTCTCAAATAATAACAGAGGATATTTTCTTTAACTCGATGCTAAATTACACCATGGCTTTAAAATCAAAGATCTCTGGAAACCAGAGCATTACAATTGTCCCTTTTTCAGCATTTCGAAGCACAGGAATAGGCAATTCTGTGCATTGTCTGCACAGGATGAAAGTCTGCAACAAAAAAAGTGACCCAAGGACCACTGTCATTGGTAGATTTTAGGGTATCAATATCTATTATGCACTACAGTGACAAGATAGGAGGTGAGTGATGTCCATGTGGGACCACATGGAGAACGTGGGTGAACATTGATCCTTGATGGGAACAGCCGGGATACAGAAACTACATAAAAAGTTGTCAGACATTTGGGATTTTGTGTCTCTTGACAGTGTGAATGAAGATAAGTGGGAATATGATACTTTGGTTATCAGAGTCCTAGAATTGTAGAATCATAGAATGGTTTGGGTTGGAAGGGACCTCAAAGATCATCTAGTTCCAATCTCCCCTGCCATGGACAGGGACACCTTCCACTAGATCAGGTTGCTCAAAGCCTCATCCAACCTGGTCTTGAACTCTTCCAGAGATGGGGGAGTCACAACTTCTCTGGGCAACCTGTGCCAGTGCTTCACCACTCTCACAGTGAAGAATTTCATCCTCATGTGCAAGCTAAATCTACCCTCTTTCAGTTTAAAAGTGTTACTCCTCATCCTATCACTACACTCCCTGATAAAGAGTCCCTCCTCATCTCTTTCCTGTAGGCTCTCATTAGGTACCATAAGGCTGCTATAAGGTCTCCCCAGAGCCTTCTCTTCTCTAGGCTAAACAATCCCAACTCTCTCAGCCTGTCCTCATATGGGAGGTGCTTCAGCCCTCTGATCGTCTTCGTGGCCCTCCTCTAGACCTACTTGAGCTGGAGGCCCCAGAGCTGGACACAGTACTCCAGGTGGGGTCTCATGAGAGAGGAGCAGAGGGGAAGAATCACCTCCCTTGACCTGCTGGCCACGCTTCTTTTGATGCAGCCCAGAATACAGTTGGCTTTCGCACACTACCAGCTCATATTCACTTTTTCACCCACCAATACCCCCAGGTGCTTCTCCTTGGGGCTGCTCTGAAGCCACTCATCACCCAGCCTGTATCCATGTTTGGGTTTGCCCTGACTCAGATGTAGGACCTTACATTTGGCCTTGTTGAACTTCACGAGGTCAGCACAGGCCCCCCTCTCAAGCCTCTTGAAGTCCCTCTGGATGACATCCCTTCCCTCTAGAGTATCTGCCACACCACCCATCTCAGCATCCGCAAACTTGCTGAGAGTGCACTCAGTCCCAATGTCTTTGTCCCTGGAAAAGATGTTAAATAATACTGCTCCGAACAGGCACCCCTGAGGGACACCACTCATGACTGATCTCTGCCTGGACATTGAGTCATTGACCGTTGAGTTCATGACTACCTCGGATGTGCATTGCCTATTGTGTCTCATGCATCATAGACTTACGGAATAGGTTGTAAGCACCTGGATACAATAACAAAAATAAATATTTAGAAAGGGAATTGTCTTTGCCTCCTTCCCTGGAAAAAGCATGAGCATGAATTCTGCATAATCCGATGATTCCCCCACTTTCAGGTGGGGAATAATATCCTATAATCAAGGACAGATGTCCAGCATTGCTGCAGCTGTGGTGCAAGGAGGCTTCAACGTCTGGCATTGATTTGCCTGGGGTTGCTACTGAGGTGATGGATGTTCTCTAAGGAGCACTTAGACACTATGCCTAGCTCCCTTATTTTCTTCTAAAGGGGACAAGGTAAACCCCCTTCTTTGGG
Source organism: Tauraco erythrolophus (assembly GCF_009769465.1). Taxonomy (NCBI): domain Eukaryota; kingdom Metazoa; phylum Chordata; class Aves; order Musophagiformes; family Musophagidae; genus Tauraco; species Tauraco erythrolophus. The sequence goes on along the minus strand of NC_141465.1, from coordinate 66,646,128 downwards.
ATGTTGCAGGGGCCATTGCCCGCCCCTGGCTTGGGACAGGAACAATGGCTATGGACCAGTATTGCTGGGTAAGGTGACATGGAGGATTTAACACTTACATTCAGTTTGATTTCTTGATTTCTGGATTGGAGTTTAAAAAATAGCTGTTGATCAATTTTTCGGTGCATGTCTGTTCTGGAACATCTGCTGAGGACCCCAGAGCTCTAGGAAAGTGCTATATGGCTTTTTCTGAGAGGGTGAATGGGTAGTCAGCACATACATTGACATCAGTAAATACATTATAAAAGAAATAATGGGATATGATAGGATGAGATTTCAACCTTAGATATTAACTTTCTGTTCCTCAGTTTGCTAAGCCACAATTTAAAGTTAGTTTAATACCTTTTTTTGTGAAATTCTTTTATTTTTTTTTTTTCTAAATTGGACAAAAGGAATATAAAATTCAATAATCGAGGGAAACACTAATGTGGTAATCTATTTTAATCCTCTCTTTGCCTGCTGGCTGAAGGACCAAAAAATGCAGCAAATACCAACTTCCATTTAAAACATACACCCTAAAAAATGATTAGACAAATACTGAGGATATGGAGCACAATTCTGCTTCTGGTTCATGTGAGGAACAGAGACATTAATCTCAAAGTTCTTTAGATATATTGATACATATCAGAAAATGAGTTTTTTTGGCACTTCTTTGTCAATAATGCCTTGTCTGACCACTCAAATTATTGAATCAACCCATCAAGTTCTGTAAAATGCAAATCCTGAAGTAAGGATTACAAAAACTATAGAATTTTGTAGTATTTCTTTTCTCCTTGTGAAAAGATACATAGCTCCATCCAATTAAAATTAAAATGTTACATCAGTAGATTATCACATCTCCGGTTGTGTCTGTAAGCATCTGATTATGTAATATCAAATATTTCCTTTGTGGTTTAAACTCAATCACCGAAATCAGAATAGACTCAATTTTGTTGCAGATACCACTTCCTAAGAATTTCACCCACAAATTAAGGAACGTTAATAATTAATGCAACATTTTAACTATAATGATGTAAAAGTGATACACAGATTAAAGGCGTGTCTGCTGTGGCACTATGTTAGCTCATTTTAGTATGAGCTGTTGTGATCCATCCCTAATTCCAGCTTCTCACTCATCCTGTTTTGATAATTGCGAACACACTCAGCCTTCAACAGGCTTTGTGTTTAGGCTTTTCAGTAGCTCGTCGATACAGCTGCTTCTTTGAGATCACAGTGTACATCCAAACATGCTCACAGCCATTACTCGTCGGTAGTGCAATTGCTTTAAGGCTTTTAAACACCGTTCAGAAAATCAACTGTAATTACTCAGGAATCTTGAGTCCATCCTTACGAAGTCACGTTGCTTACGCTCTGAATCTGATTTGAAATTTATAGGATGCGTTCTGTCATCCTCCCCACCAAGCAACCCTAGAAACTGCTACCATTTTTTTCAGTCAAAATCTGTGGAAGATGGTAGTGTTTGTCTTGGCCAAGAAAGACAGAATTAGACCTTATCCCATAACCCAAAGTACTTCAAGTCCATACTGACAATATCCTTTCTGGAGATCTTAAAAAAAATCTTATTTTCCCTTTATGTGATAAGTTTTTCTTTTAAATTTGTATTTAGACAATTGAATCTGTAAAATATAAAGACTATGTTGGAACAGCCATACATGCCAGAGGCATGGCTATGAGGTGCAAAATCGGCATCTATCATTTTTAAAGGAGCAAGTATGTCCTTGAATTATGTGAGCATTCAGTAAAAATTATTGCAGATTTTGAGTGGTTACTTTTGTTACAGCTTTACAAACTAAGTAATCCCAATCACCCTCACTGGGACAAAACTTGGACTAACCCCTCATTCCGCAGACTTGTGCCCACACCTAACTTTGTGTGTCAGGCATGGTTCCCTGAAACTCAAAGTGTAATTTACTTGTCATCTCAAGCTTTAATTGTCATATTTACGGAAGGCAGAGGTGAGAAAGTGTGGGAACCCTGATAGTATAAAACCCATGAGCAGTTTGGCTACGCAAAAGCTTTAGGATCAGCTTGATATTCTACAGCAGAGATGACATACTATGCCATCTCTAGAGCTTGTGTGAAACATGATGAGTATCCGTGGGTGTGAATCGTGGTGGTTATAGAAATCGCCTGCAATAGAGGAAACCCCAGTTCAAGTCTCATCTCTGCTTCAGCTGTTATGAAAAATATTCCTATAAAATAAGATTAAGGAGACCAGAATTTGTGTCTTCTTCCACAGGCAAAGCTGTTAGTCATAACCACTTGCGCGGACAATGTCTTGTTTTGTTTCCACTCCTCCAGTCTAATGCTTACAGTTCTGCAGCAAGCAATATCTCTGCAAAATATTAAGGTTTCAGTGCTCTTGGAAACATTTCATTCAGCAAAAAGCAGTCAAACCAGCTCTTGCTATGAGCAGAATGTCATCATATCGGGTGCTTCAGAAGCCCATGGATACATGATACAGTAAATTAAAGTGCAAAAAGTAGGACATCTGCCTGTATTCAAGCTTTATTGATTTTTACAAACATTATTTACTCAATATCCAAATATTCAGTCTTTGAATGGGCAAAATGACCCTGCAAGGGGACAGGAATTTCTCTTGATTAAAGAACAGATAATTTCGGCCCAAGTTTTTATGTATCTCTTCCTTATTAAATAACTGTGAAACCAGAACAGGGCAAAACAGCAAAAGATGAATACAACATGATAAATCCAATTTGGCAATTGAAAGGGCTTTGCCTGAATAGGATTTAGAATAGATAAATAAAAAATAAAAACAAATCATGCTTAAAAATTAAATTTCTTAAATAAAAATGGTGGACCAATTCACTCTTCTTATAATGCATTTTTGTTCTGACACCGTATGTTATCTGTAAGACTTGAGATTTTGGACCATATTGTGAATATTTTGTTTACCCAGGTAACACACCTGCTCTGGCAGTCAGACAGCACTGCCTCCAAAATTAGTGAAGAACTCTTCCTTCACCCAGGCTTTTCCTCCTGATACTACTATTCACAGTAATGTATTATTTTGTCAAACTGCTGCAGAAGAAACTAAAAGAATCCACAAAGTTTGCTGCAATCAGTGGAATCACAAGTTTGGATTTATGCCCAATTTTCTTTCAGAAACTTATTCTTAATTGATGCTGCACCCCCCCCCCACCTCACCCCCCATCTTTGTGCATATAAACTTTGTTTTACTCAGATTAAACAAAAACAACTCATCAGTTTGGATGACTTAACAAAAATAACAGTTATTTTAAAACAGTATTTCTTATTAATCTATATAAATTCTATATTTCTGTTTCAAATATATCTGATCTACAGATGAATATGAAAGCAATGAATAAGAAATATAATATATCCTTCCTGTATGATTTTAAAATATTTGTTGTTTTTATATAGATGTTGTATTTGACTGTTCACTACACAATGGCAGCAGCAATTGGAAAAAAAAGTATATTTTCTCCATTTCTCATTATGCAACATGCAGATTACACTTCTTTATTCAGATGGAAAACTGACAAGTTATAAGCTGGTTAGAAAGAAAAACAGAAAGAAAAAGGTGTTTTCTACATACCGGTCATCGTAAATCCACCAACTAGCAAGCCAATGTCTCTTCCACCGACTATAATAGCTTCGCTGCGATCTCCTTCACTGCCAGTATTCTTGGTTTTCCAAGCAGCCCATATCCCAACTGCCAGGATAGCCAGGTAGAATACAACTATGGCCACCAGCCCCTCCGCATGGAAAGCCATGCTGAAGTCTCGACCGTTTCTTTGATCGCTATTTCATTAAGACCTCTGGAGAGAATGCAATAATACGTCTGCTTTTAACAAACCTGGTAAGATGCTTTTTAGAATCAGTGTACAAAGCAAACTCAGACGGTTATGAAAGAGGCTATTCTGGTGAATTTATGAAATAAGTACTCCAGATGTAACTGAAATTAAGTTTACATGCCAATTAAAATGCCTGTGGAGCAACAACCGGCAATCGGAACCTGCGATTACTATGGGAAATGAACGATGCGGCTGAAAGCTACGCAATTCTTAGAGATCAGTTATTGAGCACCGAATTATTTTAGTGTCACGAAGTGCCCAGTGGCTGGGAACTCTTCAGTCAAGAAACAGTTTGGTACATGGAACAGGCTAGAAGGTCGCGGCCATGTGGGCTAGTATAGAAGTCTCTATCTAGTCAGAAGAGAAGCCACAAAACTGTTTTAAGTTATAGAAGAACTATGGATAAGTAACAGCTACAACAGCAAAACACATCTTCTGAGTCTTTGTGTCGGAATGCCGAGTCTTTTCCTCTTTCTGTCATCTCCCGTATTTAAAAAGCTGCGCTTTCTTTTTTGCAACATTTAATCGTCCAGCGTTAAAAGTATCAGTCTATTCTCGTTCGCAATTTGCGAAGTAAACGCAAACCCTAGAAGCTGTCGAACGGCAGAAATTTTAAGGTACACCAACTACAGCGGGGGAAAACTCCCGGGCGACACAAGCAGCGTCTGCCCCATACCCAGCCCTTCCCAGAGCAACCCCCCCACCCCCGCCCCAGCCCCCTCCCCGCCCCACAGCCGCGCCGGCGAGACCCGTCCGCGCTCCCGACGGCTCCGCGGGAGCCCTGCGCGGAGCCCCGCGCCCGGCCAGCCTTACCTCCCGCCCTCCGCCCGCCCGGGGGCTCCGCACGCCGCGCTCCGCGGAGGCACCGCGCCGCCCTGCGCGGCCGCGCACCCCCGCCCACGGCGGGGCTCCCCCCGCCCCCCTCCCACCTCCGCCCGCCGCCCCGCGCCGTCGGGGAGCAGCGACGGCCGCCGCCCTGCACCGCTCCGAGCCGCCCCACCTGCGCTCCGCCGCCGCGCTGCCCCGCAGCCCCCGGGGCTCGGCCGGGCATCCCGCGGGGCGGCGTCGGGGCTGAGCCGCGGGGGGCTTTGCCCTCGTCCGGGGTTTTCCCGCTTGGGGAGGGGGGCGAAGGCGCAAAGGCAGGATCGTCTCTGTCCCCGCGGCGCCGGCGGCGCACCGAGCGCTGAGGCTGCGACGGGGGGGCTCGTGGATTAAAAAGAAGAAAATCCCTTTATAAAGGAGGAGGGTTGAGTGGGGTGAGAGGATCGCGTCCGTCAGAGCTGGAGGGAGGAAGGGGGAAAGACGTCAGAGTGCTAGGGGACGTTGGGGGGGAGTAAAGATGACTCAAGGGAGAGTGATTGTTGTGTCACGGCAGGGGAAACAGGGTTAGGAAGTAAATTGGGGTGAGAAAACAAAAGGGAATGAGGGGGAGAACGGAAGGAAGAGGATCGTGCCAAACCAACGGGAAAGAGGAAAGAAAGAAAGAAAGAAAGAGCTGATCAAAGGAGACATGCTGATGAGAGGGCTGGAGGAAGGGGATAGAGCGGAGGTGAGGGAGAAGGAAGCTGAGCTCTGTGCTCTCATTGCCCTCCCCGGAACTCTCCCTGCACCACCCTTGGGCCTAACGCTGAGCGGTCACCAGACCAAGGCACGGCTGCATAGGGCTGATCAGGACCCTCTTTCCTCACAGCTCTCTTCCAAATCTGCTTGAGTGGGCAGCCACCCGCATTTCCCAGCTGCAGGACAGCTAGTCCTTAGGGGCCTCCCTCTTTGTCATGCCTCCTATAAACCTCACCTGCAGAGCTATGGTAATAATCAGCTTTCCCAGGAAAGGACTCTTGCTCTCTGTCTCCAAATGATGCTCGACAAAGAGCCTCTAAGTGCTGAGAATAAGGGTACACATGCAAAGAGGACCCCCATGTGCCCTTGCCCCAGTTTTTACAAAAAGAAGATCATTCTGAGCTGCAGCAGCCACTATCAGCTCTTGAGAGTCAGGTAACATGGGCTATTGGCTCATGAAGGATGGAAAAGTAGAAATCAAAAGCCCACAGGAGTATGGAACTGAGATTGGTAAAAGAACTGGTTTAAAGCAGATAATATAAAATTGTCCTGGACCCAAGAGGAAGCACGATGTGGGAAGATGTGAAAACAGAGAGGAGGAAGGTGGCACATCAGCAAAGTTCAGCCCACTGCAAGGATTGACCCAAGAGCTGACACTTTCCTGCCTGTTTGCCAACTGCCCGGCCAGCGGAGCGGCTCCGGCTGCCTGCTTGCCAGCCGCTGAGTGTATCACATCAAGCAGCACGTTAGCCCCAAGCCATTTGTTACGTACATTATATGCAAAAAAATTGTGATTGCATACTCATAAATTGTGTGCTTAATACTGCTTTCAAGTCCCCGGGCTCAGTTGAAGGAGCCCAAATAAAGATGGCCAAAGAACTAAAGGTGATAAATGTTACTATTTTTGTCAGCCAATCTCAGGGGCCGTTGAATGACGCTGGTGATGCAATGTTTGCTTTGGGAGTCTGCAGTAAAAACCTCCTCCCAGACAAAGGCAACAGAGACAAGTTTTAGACACAAGAGAACATCAAGGCACCTTCTAAACAGAAATTCTGTCATAAGTAAACATAAAATAAATAGTAAGTAGAAGTGAGAGGCTTTGGAAACAATGTTGGGAGTGTCCCAATTAGGAGTAAATAAAAAAGTTCCGGCAATTAAAATGTGATAGGAAATTCTTGGATGCTAAAATTGATGTTAAATTAAATTCATAAAAAGTTTTAATTACCTTTCAGTCTGTTTTTCTCCAGGTCGATACAGAGAAAGAATTTGTGACAACATGTAGTATGGAAAACTCTAGGAAAAAATGTTGGTCTAAGGCAAATTCAAAAAATGCTAACCAATGGGAAAATCAAGAAACAAATAAAATTCATCTCCTAGGTTAAATCACAGCTTCAGTCTTCACTAAAGTTTATAACAAATTCCTGTTGTCCTTAGTGGGTTTAGTTAACATCTGTTCATGGGACTGGAATAGAGAAACAAAATTTTTGTCATTTATAAAAATTAATTAATTCTGAATTAATTAATATTATTATTTTAATGAAATTCATTACAATGAATACTGAAACTTTATTAATTTTTATTTGTTTAGCCTCTTTTGACAAGTTTTGGCTCCTTGATACTCGGAAATGGTTTGCAACCTTCTACACAATGAATCAACTGAGCTGTCCAAGCTTTACCTTACAAGTGTATCTACTCTTGTAGTTACTTAACCATAAATAAGTTAAACCATACATTCTCTCTTGAGGTGTTCATTTAATCTATGGGTTCCTTGAGCCAATATGGCTTTGGGCTTTGAAGCTGCCTCCACCTGGATGCAGCTGGGATAGACTACGACAATCATTTTGGCGAGGTGTGAACATTAGTTGATTTAATAATTTACTATCCCTTCCTTGCTCATCCACTAGTACTATTTCAGGTAGTTTTCTGGTGCTTCCTCTTGGGAAAAGACACTGCTATGCTGGATTCCCATGTGTATTCTGCCAGCCGCACCCCAACAGCATCCATCAACCACAGCCATACCCAAAGCTCATTTCTCATGATTATCTGAGGGTGTACCCAAATGACTACCAGTAAATTTTATGTCTCTTGGGAGAAGAGGCACTATGGTGCCAGCGATATTAACTGCAACTTCAAGGCAGATTCCATACTAGACATGACCACATTTCCAAAGATAATTACTTCTGCTATCAAAATGCTTAGATCTGAGATCATATTTTCCAGGAAAGAGAATCAGGCAGTCCATCGGCAGTTTGTGGCTTCTAAAGCAATTTTTCTTAGCTTGAACACTATTTCTTTTTTTTTATTTTTTTTTTAGAAAAAAAACATAGCTTGAAAACATGCAGTTCAAAAAGTAATCTTAAAACTTTGTTTTCATATTTAAGAAAATTGGCACAGAAGCCTGCATTTACTCATCTTGAATCATGTTCAAGTTTTTCTGTCTTTCTTGGTGGTTCGTGGTTGTCCATCATCATGGGCTGCCTCTGACCCTTGTAAAAGTCTTGCTCTGAACAGAAACAGTGGTAGACTTGATAACCCCAGAGTGGGGCAGTCCCGAATTGACAGGTAGCACGGGTCAGTAGAAAATTCCTTACTGCTCTTTCATTTTAGGTTAAGTTAGTTAATCGGTATGAAGCACTAAAGAGTCATCTGATGAATACTGGTACCTTGGTCAATAAAATTTTGCCAACACTCTGTGTCCTCACTGCTGCCTGCTGCAAGCTTCCAAGACCTCATCCTGCATTGGACTATCAAGCTCTCAGTTTTACCTTGTAGGCTTTATGAAACACCAGGTGATAAAAGGCCAGGTTTTACTTTGATTAGCTGGAGTGCCAACCTGGAACAATTCAAACTAAGTTACTGAAAGCACTTGAGATTTATTTCACTAACAGAAACTGGCCTCAGGTCCTCCTTCATTTTTGTGGCAATTTTTCAACTACTAAAATGAATGTTTATTTCAGTGACAGTCAAATCCTTTGAAAAGTTTTGTGGAGAGTTTGTGCAGAGGCAGGATACCTATCAAGGAGCAGAAGGCTAAAGGTACAGATCCCTACTCAGATTGTTTCAGAACACAGTTTTGCATCTCAAAGTATGTGGTTTAACTTGAGCTTTTACTTTTCAAGTCAGTCCTTGCTCCCCAGCTCTTTCTGATATTCTTTCCTCCTTCACTCCTTTACACAGCTGTTGAGGAATGTTTTGCAGAAACAATGGAAGTTATCTTTCGTGTACAATATCTGACATTTTTTAAGCAAAGATGTTACCATATTTCCAAAGATTTCTTCAGCCTACATATAGCTATTTGAACGCCCTCTTGGTAATAGCAAAGATTTTTGCATTTTAAACCTATGTCTGTCACTGAGACTTTGCTTAGGAAAAGGTCACCCTGGATACAACTCATGGAACTGATCAAAATGAAAACATTTCGTTAGGGCCAGCCTGGCTGACTGCCACTGTTTCTTTTTCTTAATGCTTCCTGCTAGTTGGTCTTTCTCAGGAGTCTGAACAATAGAAAATGTAAGGGACACAAATTGAAGTCTAACCCCAGTGAACATCTATGTTAAGGACTGTAAGTTACAGTATTTAAGAAGCCACAGGTTTCAGTCATGATGTCAAACCTGTAAGGAATAAATACCTATATCTGGTGTAAATATTCCTTTGAGGTAAAATTCTGTTTGCTGACAGATTTCTATGTTTAAATTTCTTATGGTGTAATTATGCATTCTATAAGATTGGATTACACGGTTACTTAAAAAAACCACTAGATTCCTTAAAAAACACCAACAGAATGTTGATTAGCATTCCCTTAGTAAAAAAGCTTTTACTAGAGCTTAGTTTAAGGTCTGTACTAAAAGCTTTCCTGAGACAGATGCTACAGAAAGGTTTATGGTAGAACTATTCTAAAAAGGGGCCTCTCGATCGGTTTGTGGTTTTTGGGACTATAGCCATTTTAGATTCCCTCTGCAGTTTCTTTATTAGCTATGGAGTCCCTGAAGAAATTATCTATCCATTTGCTCAACAGCTCAGAAAAACCACCTGGATGAGAACTCTTTTGGAAGATATATTTGAAAGGTATTAACAGTCCCCGGTTACCTTGCGGGAAGATGCAGATACAGCTGCAGTTTGAGCTCTCAGGATTCCACACGGTGTCGATCACTGATGTGATTCTTTTGATAGTAAAGTGGATAAAATGTCAGAGAAACAGCTCTTTTTTCCTTACGGTGGCAATACTGCACTACATATTGTTTAATACTACGTGGCATAGTTTCTGTCAGTCTGTAATATAAAAAAAAAAAAACCACACGGAAAAAAATGGTAAGACTGTAAAGTTTAGTACTTAAAAACGTAAGAAGAGCAGAGTTAAAACTGTGTGTGAAATCTTCATGCAGTCCTCTTGTCCATGAACCTTTTATGATAGTCTTTAACTACATATCACATACTACTTTTTCTGTGAGATGCCTGTCTCTTTCAGTAAGAGTAAATCTTCACTATTTCTTTCCATCTTCGTCATTAATCATGTGGCCTTACGCATTATACTTCATTCAAAGTTTGCAGTGAAAACAAAACTGGTGGTTTTCTGCAGGTGTTTCTGCAGTGCAGAGTATTAGTGCTTCACAAATATGGATAATTTTATCTGTAGAACACACTAAGAGAATGGGTAGCATTTTTGTACAGGTGTATATATTTAAAATAGAGCTCCAGTCAATTTCTGTTGCTGCTTTATTCAAAGTTTACGCAAATCTCAGAAGCAACTAATATTGTTTTTGCTGAAATGCTGAAGAAAAGAAAATCAATATTCAATCTAAGTCAGACATCAGATGTGAAAAATTTCAGCTGGCAGCCTGATGCCTGGAAAAGTTGTACGCAATTAAAAGTAAGGCTGAAGAAATTTCAGGTAACCTGAACTGAACTAGCTTTTCAACAACTGTTGTAAGAAAGTTGTCATAAAAAATTTGAAATTAAGGGACTGAAAGAGAAAATACAATGTGTTCAATATTTTCATTCTCTTATACCAGCTGTATTGCTTTATTCCTGTTTTACTCGGGTGTAAATAGGAGCGAATCAGATCGAAGTTATACTCTGCCTTATGGTGAACTGTTATATCTGAACTGTACTGAGAGCATATAACTAAAATGAAACAAGCAAGGAAATTGTGTATTATTATCATTATTTAATATTAATATTGCCAGTCGTTCCCAGAAGCCAGTCACATCAAAGCTCCATTGCAATAAATGCTATGTAATTGCACTGTAAACTGAAGAACCTGATGCAGAAACTCCATATTTTCCTTTAGGCTTTTCTGCATTGTTGATCAGCATCACTGAACAACATGAGGATTAAACAAAATTGAATAACTGTAACAAAATAAAACTATAATGCAAATTAGTGATTCTTAATATAGGACATAATACAAGAGAGCTATTTGGCAAGCTAGTCAGAAGTAATGCTTGTCATTCTCCTTTTGATTTTTGAAAAAGATGGCAAGTTAGGACCAGCAAAGAGGAATAGCTAGACAAACCAAAGATCCACCTTTCTTTGGAGTGCCTTGAACTAAACAAGATCAAGGTGATTGAAATGCTTATTGGATTTCTGGGGAAATCTATCCCTGAGTGATAAATCTGTCTGACTGGACAGCCACCATTTATCAAGCTTACAGCAAAAGGCCTTTGAACTGGTGGGCAGTTGGCATAGGAACACCCTCAACTAGGCTAGCATTTCTGCCATTTATAATTTGTGTTGTATGACGACTTGCAGTGTGTCAGTGAACAATCACATACCCAAGAAGGCAAGGAGGATTCCTACGTGGGCATTATGATCTTGAAACCTCATTAGTACCTCACATCCACACAGGAAACAGAAATGCAAATATAACCCAAGGCTGAAAAGAGGAGTGTGAAGAATGGAGGGTGCTAGAGCTCTACTCCAGCACATAAAGTCACAAAGTCAGGAGTGAATTGATGCAGAAGTGGGCCACAGATCTGCTTGCAGACCTTGGAGACAACTGAGTGTCATATCACAGCAAAGAGGGAGCCTGAAGCAAAGAGAGAGCAAAGTAGGGAGAGAAGTTTCCAAAACACTTATGGAGCTATTACTGACTATAGGAATATTCTTAACCCATGCTGAAGATTGCTTGTAGTCTTGAATTTGCCTTTGAACTGAAAGGGATGCAAAAAAAAAAATATATTTCAGATGCAAAGACTAGCAGATGAGTTTAACACACACTCTCAGTTGTTTAAACTCTGCTATTTTGTCCTGCGGTGCCAGTCATGAGGGCTTTATGCTAATCTGTCTGAATTCCAATTGTCCACTATTTACCAGACAGTTTTCTGTTGCTGTCTTGGGAAAAAGGTAGGGATTGAGAAAATATTTCAAGAACATTAAGTTTTCAAATTTCAGTTTAGGAAGGATTTGTGTGTGTGTGTGTGATATCGTGGAGATCTTTACAAATGTAGTTTTAGAAGAATTTAGAAAAAAGTCCTTCTGTACCTTCACTGAAAAAAAACCAACAACCCAGCTTCATGTAGTTCCAATCTTTACTCTGTTAGGACTTCAGTCTTTAGAGGAAATCTGTGAAAAGTTTTGGTAAAGCCTCTGATGACTGGCTCTTTGTCATTATGAACTTCACATGAGCAATATTCCTTTTATAGATCCATGAATATCACCTTCAACTGAAAAATCAGAAGCAAATTGAATTAAAAACAAAAAACATAATAAAGATGTTAAGCATTAAATGAAACCACACAAATATTGTATTTTGTTAACTATGATCCAAAGATACTGTATAAACTTTAATTTAAATGCTACTATTATTAATAGCTATGGTGCTCATGTTCTTACTATGGACATGTTTACATAAATCCTCTGATAATTTTCAGTGCATAACTTTAGCCAAGTAGGAACTGGCAAAAAAAATGAAGAAAATACATTGAGATTTAACCATGGGAACTTCCTTGGAAACATCTAGTGAGGGCAATGCGAAAAACTGGCCTTCCAGGTATCACTACCAGTAACTGATCCTAAAAAGTATAAAATCTTTTTCGCTGTGGCACTGCGTAGACCAATATATCAAAAACTGGTGCTGTTCGGACTCGGTTCTCTTCACTCATGTCCATACATTATGGCTAAAGAATCAATGATTTCTTAAGGGAAAACCTGAAAATATTGATCGGATTCTGTGAGGATTTTAGGATTAGATAAATTAAATATTTTGGTGGTTTGTTTGTTTGTTTGTTTGTTTGTTTGTTTGTTTGTTTTGACAGCAGTATAGTTGAAATATCCATGCAACATATGTCAAACTCTCCTATCTGGTCAATGATTTCACTTGTTGCTATGTGCATGGTCTGTAATAACAGAAAAGTTGAAACTAGTTTCAGCCAATTTCAAATATTGAGAAAGAAAAAAACATATATTAGCTTTAAATTACTTTTTAATGGAACCCGTGCCCCAACAATTTACGAATCTCCTGTATAATAGTTACAGAAATCTAATTAAAGTCTATACCTGCTTAGCTTGTTGTGAAAGTCACTTGAAATGTGATTTGAGCTAGCACGTTTTGTTTCATAATGAAAGTGAGGCTTATGCAGATGATGGGTCATTGTCAGGCAGTAACCCATTAGACCATTATACCTCTGTCCTTGTTCATACTTCTAAAACTTTCGGAGTAAATATAAGACCTGTCTTCTGCAGAGGTTTGAAATTTATTCTGTTGAAGAGATACCCAGTATCTCTTCAAGCATCCATATCTGTTCATTTGTTCCACCACTCCATTCCTTCAGGAAAACTGAAGTATGTACTAACTTACTGATGTTTTAAAAAGCACGCACAAAACAAAGTGCATGGGCAAACAGAGAAGAACCAAAATTTTAATCCTTACTGTAAAAGCCACTTATGCTAAAAAAAAAAGTGTCAGCTTCTCAGTAGCCAGTGAGCTGCATTCAGCCATTAGGGCACAAATCAGAGCTGTTTTCTGAATTCTGTCATCTAATTTATAAGTGATCTATGAGAAATGCAATTTGGTCTTTTCAAATTAAATCATCTGTCTAAATAAAAATGGAAAGTGTATCATTTCACTACTGTTAAGCCAGAGAATTTAAAATAGTATTTGCAGTCAAAATGAAAACAAAAAAAGTAAAATGATTCTGATTTTATCCTCTTTGAAGTCATTCTTCTCATCAGCTTCAACTGATAGGAGATGATTTTTTAAGCACATCTATTTCTACCAGGAATTCGTAAACAAGGTCCATAATTAGTTTGGGAAAAGAATATCACAGTAGATATATCCTTGGAGAAATGTGAAGGAAATGAATGTGGAGCATTTTGGGTAGCAATAATCTTAGAATATATAGGAGTTTATAGAGATGCAATTTAACTGCAAGCTGTACAGTATTTAAATCTCATTAAAATGTCCTGAATTTATGTAAAATTGTCAAATTGGAAAACTTGTGCATCTAATGACAAGGTTCACAAAGCCCAATAGTTCTGACCTGAAACACTATCTAGTTTCACCAGGATAGTCCTTTTTAGCCACAAGTTATTGTTTTATTACTATTGAGTGACCTCGAACTTCACAGAAGAGGTACATTGATTTGTGTTTCATTCATTTACTAATGCACATTCATAAATGTTGTCTAATAAAGTGCCATAACACTTTATTAGTGTTGGTGAGGTACTGGGAACAGGTTGCCCAGAGAAATTGTGGATGCCCCATCCCTGGAGGTGTTCAAGGCCAGGTTGGATGAGGCTTTGGGCAACCTGGTGTAGTGGAGGATTTCCCTTCCCATGGCAGGGGGTTTGGAACTAGATGATCTTTGAGGTCCCTTCCAACCCTAACCATTCTATGATTCTATGATTCTATAACACTTGGTCGAAGCTGACTGGAGAATTTCTGCTTGTTTTAGAGCAAGTTGATTGAAATTGATGGCATTAAAAAAGCAACTCCATCTTTGAGAAAGAAAAAAGTCTTCCTTTTGAAATCATACAGTAATTTCACAGATGTATTTGACACAAAACATAGTTCTTTCCTTTGTGTTCATCACTGTCACTTGTTTCAGTCATTACTGCTCACATACAAATATTTTGTTTACCATATCTGTGATGAAATCTATTTAAAACATCTTATTTCTCTGTTTTGAGGTCATTGCCTCTATGTAATGGTAACTGGGCTCTGCTTTCAGCTGTTCAGGTCTTCCTATGGATAACTAATTGGTAATCAGACTAATCCTGTAGATTTCAGTGGTTCCATTACTGGGTCAGTACCTACAGGTGTCTTGAAACTGACAAATCAAAGCTAAAAAATACTTTCAGTGGGAAGTTCTTAACTGTGGAGAAAAAAGTCTTAGCTCTTCTTTCTTGTGAGAATACTCTTTCATCCACAAAACATGGTTTATTTCTGTGGTTCTCTGATCTAAGTATTACTACTTTAAATGCAGTGAGAAAGCAATTTGCACACAAATCCGTATTGATAATTCTGAATAATGTCTTAGTGTCGCTCCTATGTACCAGTAAGTGCATAATCCCAATTCAAGGGGACTGCTCCAGTGCCTGGCAGAATTACTGTAACTGACTTCAATGAATTTGGATCAGGACATTAAAAAATGGTGAATTAGAGAAATAAAAATTAAGTCCCAAAAGGCCATAGATTTATTACAGGAGTTTTAGTCTGCAGAGCAGAATGTAAATGACAAAAAATATTCCAGGTTGTGAGACAGGGATACTTGATTAAAGAGCATCTGATCACAGCAAGAAGGATTTTGAAAGAAGACTTTGGGATTAGAATGGCCAATGTTGGCCAGAAAACCTTGTACTTGCAGTTACCTGTCTTCTTGGGCTCTTGGTACTGTCTGCAAGGCATTCTGGGTTCTCTGTGTGTCAAAAACCACACTTCCTAGTCATAATTGGTGGACGAGAAGCTCAATATGAGCCGGCAATGTGCTCTTGCGGCCCAGAAGGCCAACCGTGTCCTGGGCTGCATCAAGAGGAGCGTGGCCAGCAGGTCGAGGGAGGTGATTCTTCCCCTCTACTCTGCCCTTGTGAGACCTCACCTGGAGTACTGCGTCCAGTTCTGGAGCCCCCAACATAAGAAGGACATGGACCAGTTGGAGAGGGTCCAGAGGAGGGCCATGAAGACGATAAGAGGGCTGGAGCACCTTTCCTATGAGGACAGGCTGAAAGAGTTGGGGCTGTTCAGCCTGGAGAAGAGGAGGCTCCGCGATGACCTTATAGCGGTCTTCCAGTACCTCAAGGGGGCCTACAGGAAAGATGGGGAGAGGCTGTTCAGGAGGGCCTGTTGTGATAGGACAAGGGGTAATGGTTTTAAAATAGAGGGAGGTAGATTCAGGTTGGATATTAGGAAAAAATTTTTTACCATGAGAGTTGTAGAACACTGGAACAGGTTGCCCAGAGAGGTGGTGGATGCTCCATCCCTGGAGACGTTCAAGGCCAGGTTGGATGAGGCCCTGAGCAACCTGATCTAGTTGGAGATATCCCTGTTCCTTGCAGGGGGGTTGGACTAGATGACCTTTGAAGGTCCCTTCCAGCCCTAGCCATTCTGTGATTCTGTGATTCTGTGATAATTGCTATCAGTGGCTAATCTTGATGTGCTCAAGGAGAGGAGCAGGTGGCCTTCAAAAATCTATGGTTCCTGCAGTCCTTGGTCATAGCAAAACAAGAAAGAAGGAAGCTTGCATAGCATTGCTAAACTTGTTTGTGGATCTGTAAGAAGCTTAAGTATGTGGTTTAAAATATGTAATTGTTACTAAAGCAGTGATGCAACTGACGCTGTTGAAAAAACTTTCTTTGGCAGTTTTGATTAATTCCATTTTTAATTAGAATAATTACTTCTATTGCTTTGTTTATGAAAAAATATAAATAGCTGAGTTGACATTTGTGAACTAATCCTTAAGGTATTAGTGTTTTGACACATTTGGGAGGCAAATGCAAACAGCATGAAAGCTGGTATTTTTCTATGATTTGTGGTTCATTGAACTTGAAGCTGGGAAAAGCAATATTAAAAATTGAAGTGAACCTGGTGACAATTCCATAGATGTATTTTGCTTGGGGAATTTGCTAAAAATGTGCTTTGGAGCATGATTTTGGAAAGGGCTCATAAATTAGCTGAGGTGAAAAATTAGAAAATAAGAAAAGAGAAGAACCTAGGCTCCATTACCCAGTACTCTAGCAGATTTATTGAGAAGTCACCCTTTCAGCTAGTGTTTTTATAACTTAAACAAATTACAAGTAAACATCATATTTGGATGTGATTTTTCATGAAAGCAAAGTTTCAAAGTGATTAATTATTTATTACATGCTCTGTGGTATACAGGCTATCCATCCTGCAGCTGTTACACGTAATGAGAACAAGAAAAAGACCTTGTGTGCTTTAGCAGAAGATAGCAAACCCGAAGTAACTTTCAAACAATATAAAAAGAAGGTTTTCACATACAAAACTCATGAAACTTATCTCAACAAATGAGACACTCTTCTGAAATTCAGTAGCCCTTCCCACTTGCCACCTGACTCTGCTTGGTGCTTCAATATATATGTGCTTCAGGGTTATAAACTGATTTAAAATGCTTTTGCATGCACGTATTGAAAATGCAATCTCTCCCTCTCTGCTTAGAGTAATCAAAAATGTCAGCGTATGGAAGAAAACTGAAAGGCCCATATTCATCTTCGTTCGTGAATTTTCTTGACGACTTCTTTCCATAATTTGCAGACGGGTTCGGTGCTGTAATTCCGAGGCATATAAATAGGCACAAGGAATTGTGTTCATGTTTGTACTACCGTATTAGTTCTCAATTGCTATATTTATGATATGATTAATAGAAAATATTTTAAAATTAATTTAAACCCCATAATTCCACTGACTTTCCAGTAAACCGATAATTTTCACTTTTTTTCCCCTCCCTCTTGCGGCTGAGGGCAGCAGCCGCAGGCCGGCGGCCGCGGTGGTCAGCACCATGGACAGAAGCGGCGGTGACGGGCGGCGCCGGGACACCGGCCCGCGCCCACCTCCGAGGCCACCCGAAGGACCGACCGCCTGGCACCAACCTCGGCCTGCAGCAGAGCCGCTCCCTGGCGTCATAGGTCACCTTCGGGCACCCGCATGACCCGGGTGTTGGGAGCAAGGAGGGGAAGACTGCTGTGATGAAGGTCTGCGGTGTTCTAAGACCTCAGAAGGCTGCTGTGAAGACTAAAGTAAATCATGCTTTACCAGCTAAATTAACTCCTTTTGACACTCTTAACTCTTTGAAGTAAGGACTGTATTTTCCTTTGTGGTTTTTTTGGTTTTTTTTTTTTAGACAATGTCTGGTGTATTGCAGACACTCTTAAAATAGGATAGGGAGCCATCTTTGAAAGCAAAGGTCTGAGCAAGTGATATTAATTACGATCCTCCCTTCTTGTTAGGTCACAATCATTAAATTATTAGAGACTAGAGAGCTACTAGGCTACTGAACTGCAAAGTTTCCTGAGCAACATCAGACAACAACATTAGTCAAATTAACGGACTATTTTGTTCTCTTACTCCCTTCTCGTGGAGAAGAATAACACGGGATGGTCTCACTGGGAGCTGAGCTAGACTCCCACACAACAGAAATGTCAAAGCATATGTGGTATGCGACACTGCATTTATTAAAAAACCCAAATAAACAACACAATGAAATCCTATCCATGGCATTAATTTCTCATTATTCCAATCCAATAATTGCTTGAGAAATAATTAAATTTTCTGTTAGGTGAGTTGAAAGCCTGTATCAAAACCAGGTACTGTGGTGGCAGTAGATAGTATCTGTGATTCATCTGTGACAATCTTATCAAAAAAAGAAGCCTTTTTACCTAGCTTCAGACACCAACATCATAGACATCTTCAAGTGAGCTAGTCACTCCAGACTCCCCTTATGGTCAGTGAAGTTTTTGTTCACCTAAGGGTGCAGATCATCTGAATTTTGAAGACATCTGTTAAGGACAAGACAAACTGCACTCTGATTCCTTCCAGTGGTTAAAAAGGGACACTGGGGTAACTGCTTCAGAATAGACACATCCACTGCAGATGCCTGTTTTTATCCAGACAGAGCCCTTGAACACTGACACTAAGCAGTATGCAAGCAAGTTGGCAAGCATCCAGAAGTGCCAATGTCTTTTGGAGGGTTAAGTATTGAGGGCTGAAGAGACTGCTGAGAAGTCACACACAACTCCACCCTTGCCTGGAGGGTGTCCCATCAGATGATAGGTAGTATCTGACTTGTTCAAATACTTTGGCTCATGTTGAAATACAACCTAATGACAAAAGTCCACAAAACGCCGCACATTAAACTTCCTCTGTATGTGTTTTATACCTCAAATATATGCCTCTGACAAGAGTATTATATATGAGACCATAACTAACTTAGCTTCACCTTCTCACTGTCTTGGATGTTGGTTTTACTTCACTAGCTTATTGGATTTTTCAACATCCCTCCCACTAAAAATTTCAATCAAAGCAAGTGAAATTAATCAAGACACTGAAAGCTAAAAAATATGTCTCAATTCAACTACCTTGTATTTTCAGGTATCTGCTGTTGATACAGAAAAATAGAGAGAAAAGATAGAGATAAAATTTACATTGAAGGATAGAGGTGATTAAAGAAAAAGTATTTAAAACCTCTTCTTTTGGATTCAGGGTCTACTTTGAATGAAACTTTTTCTTCCTACTAGTCCAACGAAAACCAAATGCAGGAAAAATTAATGCAGTGTTGTCCTCTTGAGTCTGCAGGTAGCCCAAAGCAACAGTTCTGCTTCAGGAAATAGGAAGGATACTCTAAACTCATCAAATGAAGTGGATGAATGATAAAGATGGAAGGTGAAGGCCAAAAATATGTTACCCAATTTTAAGGCATCGGATAGAGCTACTTGAGCCAAAAGTTGAGTTTTCCCTAGGCTATGCATATAACCAAGGAAGACAGATGGTTTTCTCTAGAGACTGGAGCATCTATATCAGAGACAGATATCTCTGTCTCCCTCACTCTTCTGGGAAATTTTACATGATTAAGATCCTTCTGTAGGCACTTTCATTCACTGCCAGAGTCGTAGGGTATGCACTCCTTTTCACCCTCCTCTCTGCCCCGCTCCATCCAAAGTAGTGAATGAAAAATTGTCTCAGAAGATAAGGATGGGATGCTTATCCCACAGTTCAAAGCTGTTGGCTAAACTCCGTATATGCCAGAAAAGGGGCCATGCAATTGCCATAACTTTCAACTTTTCTTCTGGCAAGAGGGCAGTTTCTCTGATGAAGTCACCAACTTTTCTAATGCCATCAGATTTTGATTGCCCCTCCGTGCTACCAAAACTCTGCTATGTAAACCCAATACAAACAAATTTCTTGGTGTAGAAAGGATTGCATTATGTGTTGCCATGAGTAGGTTTTGCCATGGTTGCCACAGTCACTCATTTTTAGTCCCGAAGTGCTAGACATTTTACTAATGTCTATAGCATGCTTAAAACTGGAAATCTGATAATGACCCAAAGTACAAGAAACATTGATTTATTTTTACTTTTTTGCAAAAGGAAAAAAAACCCCACTATTCCACTTGATCTATTCATAAATCTCACATTTAACATTGGAAAAGTGTTACCTATTTATCATGAGGAAGTTGCCATAGCATTTCTAGTCTGTTACCCAGAGCACCTGCACAAGTCTTGCCACAGAATTTAGATCCACCTGGAGATGTCAGGGATCAAGGAGCAGATCCCTCCCCTCGCCTCCCCTCCCCTCCTTTCCCTTTTTCTCCTCCTCTTCATATGATTCTCCTCCTAACAATATTATTTCCTCACATTGGGCATAGCTCTGTTGTAATAACAGCAGATCAAGAAAAAGCAATGGCCACATTTTGGTTTCCTGCTTCTACATTGCTTCAGGGGAAATTGTTTGTGCGAATCTTATTTTATGTCTGAACTGCATCCCACTCTTCAATATCCAGCCTGGGATGAGGGGCCATTCCCTCTCCTGCTTTGTTCCTCACTTTATTTATTCCTAGTTCAGTTGCACAGAGGGAAAAGTTGCAGATAACAGAAATATTCTTATTTTGTGTGCCAGGGTCTGCAACACTGGAAGCCAATTTGATGAAGTAAAATGGTATTATACTGTCCTACACCAGTGTGTTATGTAGGTGACACATACATTAAAAAAAGAAGTCACTATTTATTTACAATTTTCCTAAAGACTACTGTCCTGGTTTTAACTAGGACAGAGTTAGTTTCCCTTTTTAACAGCTAGAAGAGCTCTGTGTTTTGGTTTTAGTGTGGGATTTGTTATGAGAAGAATGTTAATAGCACACTGATGTTTGTAGTTGGCACTGAGACCTCAAGGACTTTTCAGCTTCCCATGTTCTTGCCAATGTGCAGGAGCACAACAGGATAGGGAGGAGCATTGCTGGGACAGAGGGTCCACAACTCCCCTTGTGATTTGAACTTAGATTTAGGATTGAGGACCAAACTGGCCAATGAATCCGTATCATGCAACATCATGCTCAGTATGTAGATGACGATTGACCAGGAAGAAGCTCTTGCTTTTCTAGGGGCTCTCACTTTTGGTTTCTCGGAGTTCTATCTCTCTCTTGTTCTCTTTTTGGGCCTCTTGCTCATCCGGGATTGTGGTGTTTTGACTTATCTTTTTGAGATCGCTTGCTGAGACAGGACAGGTGTTGATCACTGGGTGGTGAGCAATTACACTGTGCATCACTTGTTTGTATATATTAAGTATATATATTTTTTCATATATAATTATTTTATCATTATTACTTTAAATTTTGTATTATTGTTATTATTAAATTGTACTTATCTCAACTTATGAGCCTCCATCCCTTTTCCCTTTAATTCTCTTCCCCACTCCCTGTGGGTGGGGGAGGGGGAGTGATCGGCTCCGTGGTGTTTAGTTGCTGGCTGGGTTAAACCACATCAACTACCCACAGCACAATGTACTGTTCAGTTATCATTTACAATTTAGTGTCATAGATAATTTGCAGACTAACACGTTACCACCCAGGGAACAGAATACTCACTATTTGTGTAAGCTTGTGGAACTCACACGTGTCAGGCTGTGAGCAAACAAGTTGCCTTGGGTCAGGGCAGACACACAGGTGCCACTGGCAGGGCATGGCGAAAGGCAGGAACTCCTTCTCAGACAGGCATCCTTCCAGTTTCATTCTGGCTTTGCCCCCATATGCTATCAGGCCAGATAAAAAGCAGAAATAACATGCCTGGATAGCTGATGTGAGGTATGTGCCAGTCGCTACCTATTCTCTTGGTCAGTAGGAGGAGTAATTAGCAACCACTGTCCTTGGCACCCCAACCTTGAGATATGTGGAGGTGACAGCAAACTGTGAGTGGCCCCTGAGCAGGCATGTCGTCTGGGCTACAATCCAGCACAGATCCAGTAGCGGAGTACAAGGCCCTCACTGAGGTCTATGACACACAGTTTGGGTTATCAGGAATAAGGTGGCGAT
The DNA here is from genome assembly GCF_009769465.1 of Tauraco erythrolophus. NCBI lineage: Eukaryota > Metazoa > Chordata > Aves > Musophagiformes > Musophagidae > Tauraco > Tauraco erythrolophus. Next base: position 66,624,218 of record NC_141465.1, on the reverse strand, counting down.
ATTATTGTGAAAAATACTTTAAAAAAAAGTCAAAGAAATGAGACTTGAACAGTTTAAGAAGTTTTGGTAATTTTCAGTGCATTTTAACGGTAACAGCAGTAAAAATATGGTTTTGTTTTATCTTTATCAGCATTTCCAGATTGAAATAAAGCTGAATTGCAGTAAAGAATCGCTGAAGTATGATCCCATAGAAAAAATGAAATTCATGTAACCATGAACACAATGATTTTTGGAAAGATTGAGCAAAATCACTCTCAGTAAGGAAATTACTTCATAGGGATCTGACACTGATTTTTCAGTTTTCTGTCCCTCTCCCACGTTTTCCTTCTTTTTTCTCTCTTTTGAAAGGGTTACATGGAAAGTGTAGCTCATTGTTAAATGATCTGAGAAAACAGTCAGAAAAGAGAAAAGGGCAGGATAATTTCACTTGTATAGATGAGCAGACAGAAAAACAAGGCAATCAATTGAACAAACAGAGGCTGTGGCAGTAACACAAATGATTATGTACACACCATTCTCAAAATCTGAGATGCAAACAAATTTGTAGGGAAGCTATTAATCAAGAGATTGTTCTTATCAAATAGGTTTGCTTATAGAAAGACTTTTACCCATGCCTATAAACCACTAAAATACTGAACAAAATTAGCCATCTTTTTTTCTCTATACAAGATTTATAATTCTAAGCAGAGACCTTTTTCCCTGTTCAATTACATTTTTAGACTAGATCTTCCACTGCTCTGAATTACCATGCTTCCATGGTACTCACGGTACTTTGTTGGCATACATTATCTGATTCTTGGATTCTTTGTATACAGCTTAGTGCTCGTGAAGACACCAAAACAAAGTCTGGAGATGAAGCTCTATCTGTGTTGAAGATGTGAAGACAGCTGGGGAAATGCAATCTTTCCTGCATCACATGAAAATCTCAGAAGAGAGAAGCCAGCAGTAGAAGCAGGCATGCAGAGATTATAGTTTATTCTTATTTGTAAAAGTGTGTTCACAAGAAGGTACTCCAAGAAGCCATTTAGTCTGTTTTTCATTCCAGTTTAGCTTTAGCTTCTGAATCAGTGGGAATTTCTCTTAACGAAAAAATCTACATATGTATTTAAGTACCTCTTAGATCTGGTTTGTTCAGAGGATGTTCAATACACAGACCTGGTCAAATTTAGTAGTTGCTAATCACCTGATTCTTTTAGTGCCACCTGAAAACTGTGTTGAACAGGAAATCTTCAAAAATGCTCTTTGATCTTGAATGCCTGGCATCCACAGGTTTAAAAATTAGTTTACTCTTTCAAGGTTTGTCTCAATTCAGGGAATCATTTTAGTACAAAGTGAAGACTCACTGAATCTAGCAAATGTTAAGATTATGTTTAAAATTAAAAACATATAATCAGAAGAAAAAACGTGGCCAAAATTCCAGAAAATTCCGTGCCTTTCTGCAAGGTAAAATTAATTATACCTAGATTTCCTCTGAGAAACATTTAGGCAATGTCTGCCCAAAGATCTGCCAATAATTTAGCAATGTCTTCAAGCAATTTATTCCAGAGCTGGTCTCTACTATTAGGATCTGTTCTCTAATGTCTAACCACAATTTTCATTTTTGTTTATTAAGCATATTGCTGCCTACCAGTGAAGAGGAGGTTTTTCCTTCCTAAGACAACTTTTTATATACTGTAATGTGGTCATTCCTTTCTTCTTTTACAATTATTTTCATTTATGCTTGTTTTCCTCACAGGTTAATGTCATATGGCCTTTGGTCATTCTCTGCTTTTCTCTCTGCAAAGAGTTCTTATCCTTCTCAAAATTTTGTGCCTAAAGCAAAATGCGATACTCCAGTAGGGTGACTGTCTGAGCTGAGTATATCAGGTGGATTACTTCAATATCTCAGTCTATAACCTTGTTTTAATATTTGTCAGAGTGGTGCTTGTCCTTTTGCAGCTATACTGAATATCTATATGACTTGCAGTTGGTTTACAATTTTCTTTTTTCTCCCTTAGTTTTGTATTTTGTGTATCTCAGTATATGAAGCTAAAAATTAAAGATTGATTGTTAATTTTGCCACTGTTTTCAGCGGAGCCTACAATTTATTTCAAGATCGCCCAATAGAGAAGTTGATCATAAGAACATTACCTTGAAACTTGTGAAATTTTAAGCTCTTTTCTAGTTAAAATACTTTGTTAGCAGCCACAAAATACCACACATATATATTTACTGCATTTTCAACTAAATGCTTGAGAATATTTTTTGGTAGCACATATATACAGTTCAAAGAAATGTACTCATTTGTATTTAGTATCGAGATATTGTTATTCTAGAAATATTTTCTAAGCCTTGAAAGTATTACAAATCTCAAAAGAAGTAGGAATATCCTCATTTCATTATAAAAAAAACACCAACAAATGTGAAAGGGGGATTTAGAGGGCTGAGCACAAGAGCAGGAGTGTGTGTCCTTTAGGCTCAAGTCTGTGATAAAAGCAGAGTTGTGGTGCACGGGAGAAGCAGTCTGCATGTTGATAACACACATGACAAAACACAAAGAAGGCAGATGGCAAAGGTAAGCTTGTTAAAGATGGTCAGTAATGCCGTGTCAATAATAACAATTGCCAACTACGTTGAAAATAGCTCTTTAGCACATAATATCACAAGCAGTCAAGAAAACTAACCTGGTGATTGCAGCAGGAAGACTCAAGTGACTGAGGATCACAAAAATATTGACAAGTTATAACTGTTCAATCACATAGAAATGTGAAAGCAGCCCATTTCTGAAGTGGACTGTTAAAAAAGCGTTTGCTTTAAAGCAGTTAAGATATACTTGGTGATTCTCAAATTCTTTGAGATGTCTTATTCTTCACTATGAAATATGCTTTCTTCATTTCAGTGAGACTGAGAATCGATAGGAACATGAATCAAATTATATATCTAGGAATTGATTGCAGTAATCTGTTTAATTCCAATGTAAGATAGCATTATAAGGAGATGCATTTCACAACAAATGGCCTGACTTCCTGGCATCTATTAACACTTCTCAGTAGACAAGCTGTACAAATGGAAGTACCTGTATAGACGTTTAAGAAGGATACTCCTATAACCTTTGAAATAAATAGAGCAAAGTTTTCATCCAACTCCTGAGTGTTAAAACTGTGCTGTTTAATATTTGACTCAATTTCTAACCCATTAGCAAGGCTTGTGTTCAACTGTTAGCATATACGACGCCTGCTCACACACCTGCTTGTTTTCTATTACTCTGCTGACCCTACCACGTAATATGGACCATCTCCTCTGGGTATGCCATGTTTAAGAAAAAGGAGCTAATGAGTAATATTACAATGTAGATTTTAGAACGGTTGTGAGAAAAAAGAATCACAGATGCAGTTGAAACCTTGTTTTACTTTTAAAAAATCACCTTTGATTCTTCAGCTGTTTAATATTTTCTCTCTTTTCTGAAGGCATTTTATTCTGGAAAGCTGAACACACTCCCATCAGCAATATGTTCAGTCAAGAGCATCTGGAGAAATTTATCTGTTGTATTAAAAAAATATATATAAATATTCCCACATTTGCTTTGCGGGGATAACACAAAGCAGCTGGATTGTAAAACCTCACGCTTTGCAGAACACAGTCCATCAAAAGAGATGTGTTTTGGTTCATCTGAGAGAGAGATGGCTATAAATCTTCGGGCAGTAATAGGAATTGTCTGGGAAAGCTCTGCTCAGCAGCAGAAGGATGGAGGCGCAGAGGAGAGCTCAATGGGAGAGCGGCTTCCCTGCCTGCCTGTCTCTCCACTGTGGCTCTGTCGCTGTCGCTCCTTACCTGTGTCCCTACTACCATACACTCCCTATTTTATTTTCCTGCCCCAGGCAGGACAGCTTCCCCTTGCCCTTGGCATGACAGCCACCTCCTCAAGCAGAGATGCCTTTGCCTCATTCCACTTGCCTTTTCCTCAAGCAGAAGAGCTCCTCATCCCTTACCTACCGCTGCTTCCCTGAGCAGGCTGCGGAGTTACTGTATTTACTGACACCCTATTAGAGAGCTGTCTGCCTGTTAATAGGTGTGATCTCAAAAGCAGGGTACTCCCGAAAATCACGGCTGCTTTTCTGTCAGGGACATGCAATGCTTGGCATAGGTGAGAATGAGTGCCTTGCTATCATAAAATGATTTCCTGATGGAGGTTCAGACCTTGGAGGTGGGGAGAAGCATAAGTGGTTGGTGTGTGACACTGGGTCTGATTGTATATCTGATTTGTATTAACGGAGGTGGGAAGCTGATAAGAGAGCTGTGATTAGCTCCCAGATGGGTAAATGTACGTACCTTCCAAACTCCACTGGCATAATTTGCCAACTCTCAAAATTTCTGCAAAATTAAGGCTTTTAGTAGCCACTTGGAGATTTCTTCAGCTTCTAGTTGGGATAGAAAGGTAAAGCTGTTTTAGAATATTTATTTTTTATTTCCGCCAGGTAGAAATCTTGTCTATTGAATCAGTTAATGGCATCTAGCCTTGCAAAATGTTTCACTTGTTCATGTTTCTTACAAATGTTTGTTTCTGAACAAACACCCTGTTGTCCAGTCTATTTTGTCTTCTATTCATGACAAAGAGCCAAGTTTTGGTCCAAGAATCACGAGGCTGTGGTGGGTTTTTTTTAAGATAGAGCATTGGGTGTTAGATGTTTTTAGAAATGCCAGTCTCCTGCAGTAACAGTACTGAATAATAAGAATGATTTGATGTTTGCTTTGAGGTACTGATATTTAATGACAACAGAGCAGGGGTAAAATACGGTAGCGACGTGATTACTTTTATGTCTGTCTGTTTTATTCAAGAATATTTCTGTGTTTCAGGCATACTTTGGGGGACTTATACTGTGGTTGTGAAATACTATATTTGCATACAACCTCTGAGATAATTCCGTTAGATTTGCCACTTGCATATAAGGCCCTGTATGATGCAGCAATGAGATGCTAGAGGCCCTGGAAGCAAGCAGATGCAACTGGAGATGCTATCACAGATCCTTTCTGGGGTCATTTTGGACCCCAAAGAAGATTTCTGTGAGTCTGACAGGCTGGAGAGGCTTTGGTATGCTATATTATTTGGCAGCGATGTTTGCAGGATGATGTCTGCAGAGGACAGCTATGCATCTAGTGTTGAGTCTGAGGTCAAGGTGGGTCCCTTACCGAGGAACACAAGGGACCACTGCATCCGGCTGTATCTCAAACTCCTCCAGGAGCAGAAAAAGAAAGAAGCAGTTTAAAGGTACTGTGATTCCAGACCTTTTGTGTGAGAAGAGCCACTTGAGACTAGTAAAGATTACAGCCAAGTGTATGATACCTGCTGGAGTGTGAAAACCCTGGAATTGGAGAAGGCAATTACTCACCAAGCAGCAGCCGCAGCTCAGGGAAGGGGAGCTGCTCCTGCACTGTCACACAGTGATGACCTCCAGAAGAGCCCTTAGGACAAAAAAACACTTGTCACCTCTCCTCAGCTTTAGTGGGAGCTTCCTTTCCCTGAGTGGATGCAAGGGGGCACGAATGGGAAGCTCACTCTTTAATTCTCTTACCAGAGATCAGAGATACCCTGACATGTCTTCTATTCCTTGGCTCATTCAAGGAGAGCAAAGAGAAGAGTATAGTTTTCACTCCTTCCTGTGAAAAGTAGGACCGGATTTTTAAGCACTTTATACCATCTGGTACTGGGACAACAAGGTCAAGCCATATTGTATCTTTCTTGTGGGAAGAACAGAGGACACTATTGGAAAAATCAAGATTGTGATACAACAGATTGCAGGGTTTTTCTCATAGACAGCAGTTGTTGCGCTTTTACTATGGTCATTTTTAAATAGAACGCATGCAACAAATTGGTGGCCTCTCTTTCTAAAATGTTAAGAAGCTTAAACATGGTTAGCTTTATGGAGAGTGCATACAACCTTGTGAGTGAAGGAAAATTAATCTATGCTAGATTACAAGCATGCTTCTATTAATCTGCATTGGAGAGGATAGAAATGTATACTTGTCTGGACAGAAATAACAGAGTCTGGTGACTTCAACAGGTTACCCCACAAGGCCATCATCATAACCCTTTTATTTATTCAATGTCAGTCACTGGGCAAGGGCCATGGCAGCAACAGCACCATAAAAGCACAAGCAGCCTGTCCACGCGTGAAAATTTACGATCCCAGGAGGCTGTATTTCCTTCACTAGTCCTCACTGTGTTAAACATGCTTCCAAGTAGCAAAACGCTGGTGTCTTAGGGAGCTGCAGCCCAGCTGTTCCCAACTGTCCTTGCATGTCACTGTGGCTGGGTCCAGCAGCCGGCGGGTCTGGATCTGCTTAGGTCTCCGCTTGTGAGAGGGTAATGGCCGTTCGCTGTAATGGCCCCAATCAGAACAAACACTGCTTCCAAGGGATGTTTCTCTCTAGCACACAAAGCAAAATCTTTGGTGGTGAGGTCATTTATATGTGTGCAAACATGGCACAGAAAGTAGATTGGCTTCCTTGCAGGTCTGATCAGAAGCCACAGATGCTGCTAATGTTTCTGCGGTCGTGGCGTCAGTGCCCAGACCTCTTGGCTGCTGCGCACACGTGCCTCCAGCGACATCTCTAGCTTTACTCACCATGAACCCAGCTCCTCACTGCCATGTGAATAATGGCTTTGGATCTCACCAAACATATTCCATATCCACAGGTGAAAAGGCAAAAAGGACAGAATAACACTATTTACAGAAAACAACTACTTGCAACAACATAAGCTAGTAAAGAGCAAGGGATTATCTAGGAAAATTGTTTTGCTTCCAATTCACAATTCAAACCTGATGTAAGCAGAAGGTGTTAACATGTTGCAAAAATTGTGTGGCTGCTATGAATGAGTTGATGCTCTCCGTGTAAATCTTCGCTGACCTCAGAACAAAACTGTATCCAGCACTGACTGTTGAAGATGGGCACTTGCTTTCAGTATAGGTTAGACTCTCATATGTCCTAATCAGCAAGGATTTTGTACACAACTCAGAAGATCTTTACAGGCATGAACACCACATTCAGGAGGGAGTGGATTTACTATTATCTATTCCACTGCTATCGCTTATTGGCATATCCTGTCTCATTGGTAAACATGGGGCTGCTTTATCTCACTTTCTCTTAGGGATAAGCTGCGTCTCAATTATCTTGTGGTAAATACAAGCAGTTACCACAATAGAGCTGACATGTAACTAATCAATATTTTACTTTATGCAGTGGTATTTTATTCTTGTGCCCATAACCAAAATGATGTACCTGCCATCTGTCATGTGAGGCTCTCCCTTTCCCTTGCAAGTGACTCCAGCTTCAGCAGAGACATCATTACTTTAATGACATATTCTAAGGATATATTTAGCTATCATGGTAGTGGGCTCTGCTTTTTGTCTGTTTACACGGTGCATCTCCCTTTAGAGTTGAGGTGATTTATATGTTAGAATGGAAGAGGGGAACTGGACCCATTCTTTCCTTAGCAGAGACAGGACCAGAGCAGCACCGGTGCTGCTACTCACACTAGGTTTGTTATGCGAATAAATACAGATGTTGCACGTCTGATGCTGCCAGTTAGAGACCTTTACAAATTCAACACTCAGAAAAAAACAGAGTGTCAGAGCTGGCTGCAGCAACAAACAGCTGAGAGCCAAGTGGGCAGAACTGGCTATAGTCATGCTCACTTGTGATCATTTGGAATGGAGATTAGTGGAGGTCATCTAGCTCCTCAGAACTTAGTAATCTCAGATGAATGATGATATAACTCTTGTAAGTCTTGAACTCTTTCTTCCCCCGCCCCCTCCCAGAATACACATCATATTTAATTTAATATACAAATGTAAATATTTATTTTTCACATTTTTTCACAAAAAAGTACCTTTGCACTTGAGTAATATTAGTAAAATGAGTTTCTTAAGAATCTCTTGGAACACAGTGGGAATTTAGGTCCAGCCATTAGTCAGTTAGAAAACATGAGAGACTGGAAGTGAAAAACCTTAGCTGGAACCCCTTCCTCACCAAATGATGAACATGTAGCACTATTATTTCAGATTTTAAAGTTTAAAAAAATAATTAGGAAATGCAGAAGGGAAGATAATCAGAGCAGTATGAAATTAGGTGTGCTGCCTAACCTGTTTATTTTATTGGGAAATATAAATACCTTTATAGCAAGGTATAAACAATAGCTTACTGCAATAAAACAAAAATTAATTTGCAGTGATGAAGTAAAAAAAAATCATAGTAAACTAAACATTTAAAAAGAAAACAAGAATTTTGATCTAAGCCTATATAAAGCATACTTCTATATGGTATGTGGTTAAGCATAGTTGTGGGGCAATCTGAACTTTAATAATTAAAAATAAAGTGTTAGCTCATGAAGAACAATGAATAATGAAGTAAGAAGTACAAAAGAGCTTAAAATTTACGTCTTTCATTCCTTACATTATCTATTCTTTTGAGGCAAGCCAGGAAATGGCAGATCTGTCTCAGAGACTCAGAGAAGAAAGGTAAACAGAAAAAGAGGAGTAGGAGCGTTAAACAGTGAAGCCCTTAGGAGCGATAGAGCTTTACAGAAAGGAGATTGGGGAGCAGCTGCGAGTACTCTTGGGGAAGGAGTGATGCTGAACTTGGAAACATGAAGCTAATCCATCTGGAGAAAAAATAAGCTGACACACATGTATGCAATGGGAAGGAAAAACTTCTGGAGCAGTAATGCTAAAAGCAAAGAGCATATACAGGTAAGTATTTGCAATGCAATATAGCTTAAAAAGAAAAGGCTAGTAGAACATGCAGCTGGATAGAGGGGAAAGGGGGGACATGAGGACATGTATCAGGTGCTGGGAAGCAGCAGCTCTCTTCCCACACGACTCTGTCAGCTCTAGGCCTTGATGGTTACACATGGTTAAAATGCCTCTAGGGGTAAGAGGGACTGATTGATACAAAAAGTTTTTTAAAAAACGAAAAAAAATCACCTTAGCAGAAGAAATGGCTCAGCAGAAGTACCAAATAGCAATTAATTGAAAAGTGAAAACATCAAGGGAAAGAATTTATTGTTATTTGATATTAACCAATCAAATAATTTTATAGTGGCAAGCAGAATGAATATTCTGACAATGTGATGTGTTCAAAGGGAGAAGAGAGAACCAATCCTTGTGTAGAACAAGAGAGTGAGAAAGCAAAGTAATAATAAAGGAACTACATAGCAAAAAAACATCTAAAGCTGTGCTTCAATAAGCAGCTCTGTGTGAAAGCTCTAATCAGTGGTCTAGAGCTCTTTGAATCATGATAAATTTTGGGGTGAACCAACAGGGATGACAGCAAGGAACCAAGTTCACCCTCCATTGGTGAAAGAAGGAGCCACAGGAGAGGCAAGGTAGGTGGTGAGGGTGGCTGTTCCGCTGTGGTTCCTGCAGCGTGTTCCTCCTCAGCCAGGCCTTAACTTCATGCATTCAGAGTGCAGAGCTGTCACTCCTCTTCTGACGTGTGATCCTATGTTTCAGAAATACCTCCTCAGCCTCACCCTCTGGCTGTAACCAGCATCTCGTCTTGCAGAGCAGGAGACTCTGTGCTTGTGGATGGGGATGTGATGCTTGGCGGGGACCTTGTGCTCAGAGGTCCACTTCCCAGCTGCAGTGCATGGTTATGGTCCCTGGAGCATCTCCCGATTTGATAAACCAAAGCATCCCTTGTCGTGGGACCTAAGGAGACCTTGCCTTGCTCATTGGAAAAGAAGACGCCCGAGAAATATGTTGGGAAACCACTGATGTGGACAGTGTGAATCCTTTCTGGCTAATAACATACAGCTTCATCAATGACCTCCTTACTGCAGACGGGAAGGAAAACAAACATACATTTGTCAAAATTTATTGAGAGCAGCCACAAAGGGAAGGACTTGGAGGTGCTGGTTGATGAGCCGGCAATGTGCGCTTGCAGCCCAGAAAGCCAACCGTATCCTGGGCTGCATTACAAGAAGCGTGGCCAGCAGGTTGAGGGAGGTGATTCTGCCCCTCTGCTCTGCTCTCATGAGACCCCACCCGGAATACTGTGTTCAGCTCTGGAGTCCCCAACACAAGAAGGACATGGACCTGTTGGAGCAAGTCCAGAGGAGGGCCATGAAGATGATCCGAGGGCTGGAACACCTCTGCTATGAAGACAGGCTGAGAGAGTTGGGGCTATTCAGCCTGGAGAAGAAAAGGCTCCAGGGTGATCTTATTGCAGCTTTCCAGTACCTGAAGGGGGCCTACAGGAAAGCTGAAGAGGGACTTTTTACAAGGGCGTGTAGTGATAGGGCAAGGGGCAATGGATTTAAACTGAAAGACGGCAGATTTAGATTAGATCTAAGGAACACATTTTTTACAATGAGGGTGGTGAAGCACTGGCCCAGATTTCCCAGAGAAGTGGTGGATGCCCCATCCCTGGAAATGTTCAAGGCCAGGTTGGATGAGGCTTTGAGCAACCTGGTGTAGTGGAGGGTTTCCCTGCCCATGGCAGGGGGGGTTGGAACTAGATGATCTTTAAGGTCCCTTCCAACCTAAACCGTTCTACGATTCTGTGATTCTATGAAAAGAGCTTAATGACTTCGTTTGCAGTCAGGAAGTGAAAGGCGGCCCACAGGATACAACTTTATCTCCCTTTTTTCAGGTCCTACGCACCTCCTGGGGATAGCGACAGCGGCAAGCAGAGAAGAGGGGAAAGCGAGCGGGGCACAGGAGGAGCCTGGGCTGCCCCACCAGCAAAGCGGAGGCGGCACCGGGACGGTGGTGGCCGCCTTCTGCTTTCAGGTGACTCTTTAGGAGCAAAAAGAAGTAGGAGGGTTCCACCTGCCGGGCAGACAGTGAAGCCAATCGCTCCTGGAAAAGGGATGAGAGAAGGTTTCCGTCTGCGATTCTGTGTTTTAACCCAACACCAATCATAGTTGCCTGCAAAGGGGGTTTGATTACTGTAGCGTCTTCTCTTGCAGTGATTTTCTCTTGGGGTTAGTAGATTGGCATCAGAGGTTTCCAGAGATCTTAATTAGCTACAGACTTAAAAGCAATCAGCTCAGATCTGTTTACACGCAAAAAATAAACGCCTGTCTATTCTACTGCTGGTTGCTGAAAAAAAGTAATACAGCTCTTCAGGAGTTGTGAGTAATAAATAGGTGCTGAGAGCTGTAGGGCATGATGTTCATTACCTAACAGGAGGACTTTTTTTTCTTGTGAGTCAGAGCTAACCCGGCACCCCGGCATGGAAAACTGACACACAGTGTTTATTATTCAAGTGTCACAGAAAACAGGAACTTGTCACTTTTAGGAGCTGAAATTTGAAACACGGATAAAAAATCACTGCTTTTCTATCTTCTTTCAAGTATTATCCAAAATACCACTACAGCTGGTTGAACTTCTTGCAGCTCTCACTTGATCTGACTAACAACCTTGCCTGTTGACAGAGTTTGGAAATCCAAGGAGCAACATTTTGCCTTTTTGTGATTTTTACCTCAAGTTATGTCCTTTGTCTTTAGACATCCTATGGCAGATGCTGCCTCATACTGGGGATTTGAGTTGCTCCAAGCCCTGCTACAACACTGGCAAAACCAGTTGCAGGAATTTGCCACTGTGCTGGGATTCTCCTGGAAGAAAGAGGAGCTAAGTATATACATATATAAAACTCTATCTGTATAAATATTGTGCACATAATATATATAACATATAGTATTGCAGTTAGTAACATTATTTCCAATGATTTTTCACCCAGTTTCTTGTCTCCTCTGGGATATTGAGTTGGATGTAAGTTAGAAGATATTTGAAAACGGTGTGCAGACTACTAGAAAGCAATTGATTTCCTTTTTCTCTCTAAAATGTACGTTCTTACAGTACACCCTGCAGCAGGGAAAAGCTGCAGTGAGCACGTTTCTAACAAATCTTGTGCATATTAGGAATAAACTGAGCAGAGAGCAAGAGTAAAAAAAAAAAAAAGAAGAAAAAAAGGAAAAGGAAAAGGAAAAGGAAAAGGAAAAGGAAAAAAGGAAAAGGGAAAAGGAAAAAAAGAAAAAGAAAAAGAAAAAGAAAAAGAAAAAGAAAAAGAAAAAGAAAAAGAAAAAGAAAAAGAAAAAGAAAAAGAAAAAGAAAAAGAAAAAGAAAAAGAAAAAGAAAAAGAAAAAGAAAAAGAAAAAGAAAAAGAAAAAGAAAAAGAAAAAGATCACTAATTCTGGCAGATAAATCTTCTGCTTTTGTAATGCTATAACAATATCAGAAGGAAAAAGCAGCAGAGATCTGTGGAATGAAAATCTACAGAAGTCAAGGATGCCTGCAGTTATAGTATGTAAACAGTATCTAGTTTTGTGGCAGAAGTGATTAGAAGCACCACTTGTCCTTGAAAGAGGCAGCTAACATATTTTAAAATCAATCCATAGCTTAATAAGTATACAACTGAAAAGGCTCACCCAATCTCCAGGCTTAAATGGATTCTTGTTACAGGTTAACCGTGATATAAAGGTAGCACTAGTCTTCTGTCCTCACCCTCTTGGGACTCAATTTCTCACTTGCTATATGTTAATCACACATTTGATCAGGGAGAGAGATACCACCTTGTGGAACTAGTTACGCATTCCCTCTTGGTTTCAAATTTATTGCCTTAGAAAAATACTGCGTATCTGTAGGATGTAAAGAGAAAACCAAATGCCCTCTGTGTAAGACTGCTAAAATGTGAGTGACGGGCATACTCATTAAACAACTGGCAACTCAGTGCCCAGTTCTCAGTCCAGGAAAGACTAATTCAAAATACAGATCTGGACCTCCCAGCAATCGGGAAGTTTGCAAGTCCACTTCTTACTTTCCCACTCCAGCAAGAACATTAATTGCTAGAAGTCAGATTCTGCCCTTGGCTTTGCATTAAGAAAAAAATATGGACCTGGAGACTATAATAAGGGTCTCTAGGTAGTGGTGGGAGAAAGGCAATTACACTTACTATTTACCTGTGTTTTATTGGTGGAGGATGGAAAATGTCTCGTGCTGTACTTGCTGGTTAGATATGAAGCTTTAAATTAATTTTATAGTAACCTTAGCTTTAAACTACTGAGACTGCAGTAGTCTGTTTTAGGGTGCTGCATGGCCGTATACAAATACTGCCTGTATTTTAAAGGGAAGGCATATGACTCACCTAATGTGAATTATTATTTTTGACATGCTGTTGCACCAGAAGATCGTGTCAGGAGGATGTAAATTATTGCATTGGCTGCCGGTCTCAGTACTGTTACTTTCTATAACACAAAATTAGTTGAGATGCAGCTGACAGACAGATCTGGATCCAAACATCCTCCAAGGTACTCTTTAAAGTGAAATAGCCATATCCCATTTACTAGCCAGATTTAAAATAGGACTGACAAGAGCTGCCTAGATGATGTCATCGGTATGTATTAATTCATTCATCTTGCTTACATTTTCTTAGGAGAACTAACTACGGAGAGATTTTCCTTTTTCCAGCACCTCGAGTTTTGCAGTCACCAGGAAAGGCTTAGTCACCCCTACTTCTGTGAGCTGAAAGAAAAGAGTATGAAAGGACTACTCAGCAAAACCTATAGACGAAAGTTTTGTGTGCTCTGCGGGTCCCGCTTCTTTGGAGGAAAAGTACCGCAGTCTGTGTAACGAGGGTTTAAAAAAAAAAAAAAAAAAGTAAACCAGCTGTGGTCAGCGGATTAATTCCTGAAGATGCAGCAAAGCGGAGCTGGACGTGAGGGCGGCTGCCCGGCTCGACGGGCGCTGCCCGGCCCCGGCGCTGCCGAGCGCTGGCGCTGCGCTAGAGGGAGGCAGAGGAGCGGCGTTGAGGGGCAGAGCCTCCCGGCACCCTCCGCAACTCCCCCCATCTCGCTCCGCGGCTGGCGCTTGCAGAGGAAGAGCCTGAATTCAACTGGTTTTTAGCCCCTGGAAAGGTTTTTCTTCTGCGGGAGGGCTTCTTCGAAATCCTCCCCTTTGGATTTGGGAGGGGAAATACAAGTTCAACGCGGGGCCCCTGTGTATGGTACCTGAATCCTTGCGGTAGGCTGGCAACATGCCAGGTGCCGGGATAATTTCTCCCTTATTCCTGCTAGGGGATGGATGACTGGGCATTTGTATGGCGCTCGTGAAAGGAGAAGGTTTCTCTTCAGGCCGGGCAGGGAGCTGGCACCTGCAGTTCGCCTCGCCTTGTGTTGTTTTGCCAATTCCATCGGTCTACGCCGCCCTTTGTAAGAGTGAAAGGAAACCTGATAACAGTAGAGCAGCCACCTTAAATCAAAACACACCCCCACCCTCGCCCCCCGTGACAGATCACGCTCGCAGCACAAACCCCACTTGTTCCACCCACAGGGTTAATTAAAATCGTGTCTTAAGGCTGCCCTGCCCAAAGGGATCAGGGCAAAGAACGGCACGTGGATTTATGGAGGGGGGTCCTGGTTTCCAAACAACATCCCTGTTCAGGAAGCGAAAGTGTGGAGGGGTCCAGCATGGATGGCCCAGACAAGTGTTGATATGGAAAATCTGATCCACCCTCCCTGGACGTGGAGGTAGCATCTCGCTGGAAAGTGCTCTGTGTACCCCTGGGCAGGTCAGGGGGAACAAGCAATAGTTCTGGGATGGTATCTGTGGAAAAAGGATATGGAGAGGGAGGAGTGAGAGGGAAGAGGAGGGAAAAATGAGGGGGTGCACAGCACTCTTTGAGACGGGGTGGGGGGAGATGAAGTGACAGAACTGACCTACAAGGGAAATGAGCAATCAAGTGTGTCATTAGAGCCAGGAGCAGCGAGAGATTTCTTTTCCCTCTTTTTTTTTTTTTTAATTTTTAAATTACAGAACAATCAGTATTTCATTCCATTTCGAAATGGAAAGCCATTCCTTATTCATTAAAAATGTAAGTTCCATAAAATATGGATCAGCAGCAGGCCCCTCTGGTGAACAGTGAGTTACAGTCCTCCCAATTTGAACTAAATTATTTGTGTTGGTTTTACGATCTGGAATGCAAAGTCCTGTGCTCCAGTGCTTCTTTCCAATGATTTTAAGCAGTTTTATTATAATACTTACAGTTTTTTAATGTCTGAACAAAGTAATACATTCAAGGGTTATGAGAGGAAAAAGGGAAAGGATACCAGAAAAGCACTGCTTATAATGGAAAATAATAATAAAAAAGTTGTAAAGCACTCCTGTGTAGGGGAAGGGGGAGAGGGGAGTGGGGCTGAGTAATGGAACCTCCAAGTATAATCTCTTCAAATTTTTAAGTGCTTCATACTGAATCATTTAACTTGAATCTGAACCTACAGCTATAATTACAGGTCAGCTCTGGAACATGAAGGGCCTTGTTGCCTTGCACAGATAAAGACAATTTTGCCTAAGATTCCTCCTTTCAAACCCAGTCTCAGTTCAGCACAGTCTTATATTGAAACTCAAATGATCTCATATGACAAACATCAGAAGTTATACTGTGAAAGAACGTCAGAACATGAAGAAACAGTACGTTTTGTCACCATACAACGGAATCAAGCCCCATCTTGCCTTGATCTAAGATTTGATCTTGGAATGCTTTTCCTAAAAGTTTGCTCAAAATCAAAACTAATAAAGCTCTTGGGCTGTCCCGAATTGAATTGTCCTCTGAATTTTAAATTAGAACCAGGATCTAAAATATACATCTTTCTTTCTTCCCAAATAGTTTTGTTATATAGAAGCGTGCAAAATCTCTATTTCTTCATTGTAGAGGTTCTGCGAAAGAAATCTCACTTTTACTTTCTGTCTAAAATGTGTAGTTTTTCTATTTTTTTTCCTGCAAAAAATTTAAAGCATGTTGAAAAGAACTTTTCTTCTGATTAATGAAGGCATAAGCTTGAAATCCATCTGAAGATTAAGGGCACTGTCTTCTCTGTGGAGTCACACTAAATTGAATGTTATTTATAATTTATAGGAATGCTGAGTAGGAGGAGACTCCTGCAATATATAAGCTTTCATCCATTAATTTAATGAATATAATTATTCCCTAAATCTTATACATAATTCTTGCCATGTTGAAAGAGTAGTCTGCACAGATTTTTCAGTGTATTACCACTAAACCTCCCTAAACTTCACTCAACTTACTTTATTCGAGATGCACTGAAAATTACCTCTTTCTTCTGGGTACCGCATTACTACACACTTTGTAGGTTCCTACCACACATATTCATAAATATTGTAGTGCAAAATATACATTACATAGAATTATTCACCAGCTGGATGTAAATGTATTTATTCCTGAGGCCTGAGCTGTGTCCTGCTGAGCACGCCTTCTCTAGCTGAAAATTGATGAAATGTCTTTGAAGTTTAGAGCTGGTCACCAGTGTCTGATGCAGCTCCTACTGAAGTCTGTGTGGGTGTCTCTATTGATTTCAGGGAGAGCTGGTTTTGCTGTTCGAAGCAAATACTGGGTCTTACTGAAGGAGAGCACCCGCTAGGCACCTGTCAGAGCTATTCCTGAGCAATGACACCGGGCTCAGACCCATTGCCGTTCCACTACCTCGATTTGATTTTGATGTATATTTTTTTTCCTATCGCGACATGAGGATGTAATACATTTTGAAGTGACGGATTCTCAGCTGGTAGAAGCCAGCATAACAGTGTTGCTTATTAACCAACCTGTCTCAAAAATTCAGAGCCAAAAGCTGCCTATTTCAGTAAGTACATTATAATTTAAAGCCTTTGGCAGATCCCTGAAGATAATAAGGACAGCAAAACTTCTGTTAGACTCTTCCCTTCGAATGTCACAGATATCTGAGAAAAAAACTGTTTCATCATTTCTTTATTTGTAAGTCCAATCATAACCCTGTGCTCTCCAACACACAGTTAAAACTTTGTCTTCTAATATTTGAGCCATTGACTCTGTGATCATTGGAGTTTCATAGACGTGCTACTCTTAGGACAAACCAGTTATCATAAACAATGTACTTTCAATAGGCAGAACTGCTAGCCCATCAACAAGACTAATTACGGTGTAAACTTTGCTCCATTCACAGGCATTTGTAAGTTCCCTCTTTCAGAATAACACCTTTTACATAGTATTCCTAATTCTTACTGCTCAGACTTCTGTCTCTGTCTCTTTGAAATGCCTCTCATTTACACATTTAATCTCTTTTTCAAGGTTTTAACACTCGGCTGTGTATACTTCACAGCTGTGACAAATTTCACCTCTAAGTCTTAGAGCTTTTTTTCCCACCAACCTTTCATAGAAATCTATACGGTTGTCCTTAATTTGAAGGAGTGCAGAAGAAGTAGCTTATGAAATCCAGATATTTCCCTGCATTTCTGCAACCTGCCAAGGTGATTACAGTTGGGACTTCTTCCAAGAGAAGGCACAGAGACAGAAATTTCAGTGGTAGCTCCCTGCCAGCACATTGAAACACACTGGAATTTACGGGGGCTGAATTTATTTGGTACTTCAGAAAGCGGGGAAGGGAAATTTGTGCCATTTTTCCTACTTTTCCCACCGGAAAAAAAGAGCCGCTGCACATCAGCAACATGTGCAATGATCAGCCACTGAATACAGGGTTTGGAAAGGGTAGAGCCTGTGATTCCTGTCCTTACTGTGACTGGGGAGGTATGTAGTTAGCACATCACTCTGACAGAATATACTTCTTACTCCTTGTACACATTTGAGAGGTAGCAAGCCCTCAAAGAGCAGCCACAGGCTTTTTGCTAGCTCTGCCTTATGCTACCAGTCCCCTCTCCTGTCCTGCCAGGCTTGTTATCAGCTCACTGCAGGAGTTTGCTGTCTGAAGTCAAGTTTGGCACCAGGCGTCCCTGGGTCTGATGTGCAGTTTAAATGTGGAATATCAGCAAAGGACTTGAAAGTTGGGGCACAGGTTGTAAATGGTTCCCCGTTCAGCTATAAGCAACTCTGTGATGGACAATTAGTGGCTGTTGGAGAAGAGCAGCCTTGAGAGCTGAGAAGAAATTGCTGTATATTAAAGTATATAAATAAAACAAAGAGAAGCAAAGGCAAAGCATGGAAACAGCCCAGCTGATCAGCAGGGTGTCATCCCTGCAACACCCTGGGAAAATCACACCCTCTGGTGTCGCACAGTGCTTTGCCCGGAGTGAAGGCCAAATCATCTAGAAATCCCTGGAGGTGTTCAAGACCAGGTTTGAAGAGGCTTTGAGCAACTTGATCTAGTGGAAGGTGTCCCTGCCCCTGGCAGGGGGGTTGGAACTAGATGATCTTTAAGGTGCCTTCCTGTCGCGGACTGCCTGTGTCTTCTTCCAATGGGTCGCAACCAACCGACTGTTGCGACCACAACGTATTCCACAATCAGAAGGCTCTTCTTAAACTCACTGCTATCTTAGTCCAACAGAGAGCTCCAACTCTCACTCTCTAGGGGGCTCCTGCCACTCCAAACTCCAGGAGGGAAATGCCCCACTCCCTCCTGGGAGTGTCCCACCTTTATCCATCCATGAGTCACGTGGTTTCCGGTTGACCAACGTGACTCACAGCACCTGTCCTAACAAGGCACAGGTGCTTTCTATTGTAGCAGCCGGGAAACTTCCCCGACACCTTCCAACCCAAACCACTCTATGATTCTATGAAATACAAACATCTTGCAAAAGCTCCAGGTCCTGAATTTGGGGAGAGGAGTGGAATCGCTATCTGCTCCCCATGTATGTCACTGAACCCAGCAGGAACCACATACTTCAGAGTAAACGGGTAGAGATGTTTGTGAGTCTGTCCGAATTACATATAAAAGATTAACATGAAATAATTACAGACACAGAGTTAGGCTTAGGATTTTGCTACTAGACACTGCTGCTCAAGCACTTATATGAGACTGACTGGTAGGTGGATGACAATGTACTCAAATGGAATTTCTTATTTATAGTTCTTGTGTAATTGCCCAGTCAAGATTTTAATGGTAGAAAATTGGGACTGAGGTATGCGCAAACAGGAAAAAAGTGAAGTTTATGACTGAAAAGCGATTGAATAAAAAAAAAAATGGAGGCTAGAATAGCTGTTATTGAAAGCTATCAAAAGCTCTCTATAGACAACTGAATCCAGTATGCTCAATTTTTTTATGTATGTTATGTTGACTGTACTTAAAACCTCTCCAAGTTATAAACAGTTGCTAGAATGGATGTGGATATTCTACAGAGAAACTAATTGTAGGGCTGGGCACTTGAGGCATGCAAAGCAGATCCAGGTTAAATCGTCTAAAATCCAGGTCTGGGAGGGTCAGGTCCCGGCACATCCCTCCCACAGACCTGGCCCAATACTTCACACTTTTCATTATGTGCTGCTGGGGGAAGGAAATCTGGCTGAGATGTTTTGAGGAGAGGGATCTAGTGATCTACTTACACCAGGAGAGAGAAGCTGCACCCTTCGGTTCAGAGCGTGTCCAGCCTAAATCTCTTAAGGGAGAGCTAGGCTCACTCTATACACACTTACACATGCAGTTTGTTGGGTCTACTCAGTTTTCATCTGCTTGTCTAAAAATGTAGAGGAGCCAGGTCCATACTATGGTTCACAATTAAACCAGACTCTCCTGGACTATTTTCCTGGACTTTCCTCACCTGCCTCCTGATTTTGGTGAATAATTTTACCAAACTTTTGGCTTCTCCTAATGCCAACGCATACACAGCACTGACATCCTCCAGTAATTGAATCATACTTGTCTTGGCGATGTAAAGTATCAGGACTGTTGAGACAAGAAAGAGAATAAATTGTCCCTAGTCTGAAACCCGGAACAAGCATCTGCAACAGCAGATACCCTGACAGTGTGACTACCTTAAGAAGTGAAGATGCTTGGAAAAACAAAGCCGCACTAGCAAAAATGCACAGCAGCATCTTTAGCAAATAAGCTTTGCCGAAGTCAGTGGGAGCAGGAGGAGAGCAGCACCTCTAGGAAAAAGAAAGGAATTGCTCCATATGTTTTGAATTGGAGGCCAGTACATAAAAGAGTGGAATGTGAATCTTCCTAATGCTTAAACAATACAGAAAGAGTGGTGCTTACTAATTATCTTTTAAATTGGCTAATATGTCACCTGATGAGTATGTGCCTCTGCTGGGCCATCTGGGAGTTTAGTAGCTGCATGAGGCATTAGGTTACATTACAAAACACGTAGGAATTCATTATCTGGGGCAATTCTCTTTGAGCCATCAAGCTATTTCCCCTACTTCCAGCCAATGGATTTACTTTCCCATGAAACTTACTCTGTATTCACTCCCTAAAATAAGCACTAATTAGCTAAAGATAACAGTCAAATAAACCACTTTAATTGGGAAACAGAAATTGGCAGTTAAACATAAGAGTGTGTATGTAAATATGCTGATTATCTTCAGAGTTTGATAAATCATCTGTTTTCTCTGCAGAATGCAGGTATTTCTTCTCAAACCATGAGAACACGACTATCATCTCAGTGCCTTAATTATATAAACTAAAAAGTAGTCCAAAATAATTAAACTGACACCTTTTTTGCCTATCTAGGAGATGCTTGTGTGTCTTTTGCCTTGGTAATACACTACTTTAAGTACCTCTAGTTAAAAAATGAAAAACATTCCACCTTTCATTCCTTCCTTATGTTGGGAGTGAAAAGTAAAAAATTTTCACAGAGCAAATTAGTTAAGTGTGAGAAACATTGACGTGACTTTATTGAAAGCCTCCATTCTTAGTTTCTTGCTTTTAACTTTATATTGTACCTCATGCATTTCATATCCTGACTCACTAGTTCAAACAGAGCTTTGTGATCACATTAAGCTGTGAGATGCAGAACTATTCAAACAAACAATGTCAATAATTTTGTGTCAAAATCTTCAGGACACTATATATGTACTTGTGCAATGTCCCAGTTCTGGGATCATTCTCTAATAGAAAAACATTCTACCAGAACATTTTCTGCCACCACTACTCTCCAATCTTTCAAGGTCATTCACTGTGAAGCAGCAAGGTCATAGAGTAATTATACTCTCTAGACACCTTGGTTTTATCAGCATGAGTGTAGTTATTACTGAGATGCTTTTCTCCATTCTGTGACAAAATTAACATATGTAAATATGACAGTAGGTTACATCTACTTGGACTGAACTTAATCTGATGCAGGGCCTGATTTTTGAGGTCCTTGAGCATGCTTTAAATTATAAATTGCACAAAATTGCCACAGCTGAGCAGGTGTTCTGCTGTTTGCAGGACTGATGTCATTCACAAAGCTAGTGGGGCTGGGTTTTTGTGAAACCAGCACGGAATCAGCACTGAGCCTCTAGGTTCCCTGATGGGGAACAAAGGTTACCTCAAACTATATTGTCCAAAATATGAATTCTGTTTACCTGTTTATTTTGAAAGGGGAATCTCAAAGTAGATACTGAGACTAATTATGTAACTTCATCAGAGTAAGTGTTATCTTAAACCATGCTTGTGAGCTCAGGGCCAGATGACTATCAAGGTTACTTTAATTTGCACGAATGTCTGATGACCTTGAGTCTGTCTTGCTATAACCCAGAAGACTGTAGAGATATCTTAGGACCTCTATATCCCCTATTTGGGATAGTCTTTGACCTGTTCAACAACTTTGTTGGAAGAGTCCTATGGGATATGCCCTGGAGAGAACCAGGATCCAGGAAAGCTGGTTGATTTTCAAGGTTCGCCTCCACAATCTCAAATATAGTCCATCCTGAAATGAAGGAAATCAAGTAAAGGTGGGAGGAGGCCTGCTAGATGAACAAGGAGATCCTGACAAAACTTAGACATAAAACCAAAATGTACAAGAGGTGGAAACAGGATCAAGAAACCCAGGAGGAATTCAGAGACACTGAATGGGATGGGGGCTGGCCTTGGTTACACCAGCTCTGAGCTGGCTGTGAGCCTCTGCAGCCAAATCCCCAGCAGGGCAGATGGTCCCAGGGTCTTTACACAGGGGTGGGATTTGGAAAGCCAAAGCCCATCTGGAGTTGAATCTGGCTGTGAAAGGCAACAAGAAGGTCTCCCACAGGTATACCAAGCATTGGGTTAAAGAATATACCTTATTCAGCCAGAGATTATTATGATTTTTGCATATGTCTAACACAAGGAAATGGTCATATGAACATGAAAAAGGAAAGAAGAAACATTTTCTTGCCCTTCTTGTTCTTCCCCCTTGTTCCTTTTCTTTAACGTCTTCTCTCTCTCTGCATAACAGCCAAGGTACACACCTGATTTGGGGTAACCTATATTCATACCTGCTTTCTGCTGTGCAAGGAAGACATCAGACTTTAAACTAGTCTTCCTCATTTCTGCAAAATGTTACCTGCCACTAGCCAGTAGAGACCACCGTGTGCCAGAACCAGAGGGGAAAAAAGGCCTTTCCTTGACTTTTGTGTGCAAATGTAAGCAGGTGGCAAAGCCTATTGAACACTAAAAATTGATTGTATGGCCCTTCAAAACCTCTTCAAGTCATTGTAGACATGGACACAGGGTCAAGCATGTGGGCTTTAACTTTTGATTAAAAATCTGTAGATTAAGATGAAATCTTCCCTCACTTAGCAATGTGCTTACTTCAAGCCTGTGGTGTCTTTATTAAATCCATATACAAGCTTTTATTTCCAAATTCCCTAAACTTATCTTTATTTGCTTATTTAAAAAAACAAACCAAAACAAAACAAAAAACCCTGCTTGTTTAAACAAAGGGCAAGTATGGCAGCAGGAAAACAGCATAGAAACAACAGCTGGTGCAGGAGATTATGAACTTGTTGAAAATAATCATAACAGTAAAAGACATTGTGCCTGCACCAGCTTCCAGAGAAGCTGCAGACCTTGGGCTACTTGTTCATAATCGTCTCTAGAAAAATATCCACTACAAATTGCAAACCACCAAATATGAAACACCTCAAGATATTTTTGCTGGAGTAACAGTTGCCCTAAGAGGTTAAAAATACTCGGAAAGCTACACACCCTGCAGTGTATGTTCTGCAGTGAGGAAGCACTGCTGGAATGAATGCCACTCTGTTTTCAACTGGGTAAACTGTGTTCTATAGACTTGCATCATTATCTGGTGTCTGCACTCCTGTTTCCAATTATAGCTCTTTATTTTTTCTCATTCCAGTGAGGGAAATATGTCCCCAACAACAATATCACAAACAGAGGTGACTGAAAAGTTCCAAAATATAGGGTCAACAAAAAAAAAGAGAAAAAAAGAAAAATAGATTAAAAACTAATCTTCTGGTTTTGAGCCAGCTGAAGAACTGATAAAAACAATAGGGAGATAACATTTTAAGAGGCAATGTGTTTCAGCTCATTCTACTCTGGACATAAATGACTAAGTAAGGTACAACAGATATCAGCTATTCACAGCCATTAACATTGTCGTGGTTTAGCTCCACCAGCACCTAAGCACAAAGCAACCACTCGCTCACTCCTCCCTCCTCAGTGGGATAGGGAGAAGAAAATAGAACGAAATGCTCAAAGGTCGAGACAAGGACAGGGAGAGATCACCCACCAGTTATGATCATGGGCAAACCAGTCTTGACTTGGGGAA
Organism: Tauraco erythrolophus; assembly: GCF_009769465.1. NCBI lineage: Eukaryota > Metazoa > Chordata > Aves > Musophagiformes > Musophagidae > Tauraco > Tauraco erythrolophus. The sequence continues at coordinate 66,600,768 of NC_141465.1, read as the reverse complement.
AAAAAAAAATCAATTTAATTCATTACCAATTACATCAGAGAGGATAATGACAAACAAAGCCAGACCTTAAAAACACCTTCCCCCTACCCCTCCCTTCTTACCGGGCTTAACTTCGCTCCTGATTTCTTTACCTCCTCCCCCACAGCCACGCAGGGGGATGGGACATGGAGGTTGTGATCAGTTCATCACACATTTCTGCCGCTCCTTGCTCCTTACGGGGAGGACTCCTCACACTCTTCCCCTGCTCCAGTGTGGAGTCCCTTCTATGGCAGACAGTTCTGCATGAACTTCTCCAGTGTGAGTCCTTCCCACAGGCTACAGCTCTTCACAAACTGCTCCAGTATGTGTCCCTCCATGGGGTGCAGTCCTTCAGCAACAGGCTGCTCCAGCATTGGCTTCCCATGGAGCCAGAGTCTTCTAAAGAAGGCTCAGGCATCTCTGCTCCAGCATGGGGTCACATCCCACAGGCTGCGGGTGGATCTCTGCTCCACCATTAATCGCCACCGGCAGCAGGGGGGCCGCCTGCTGTCTCATCACGGGCTGCAGGGGAATCTCAGCTCCAGCACACCTCCTCCCACTCCATCTTCACTGACCTTGGTGTCTGCAGAGTTGTTTCTTTCACATCCCACTCTTCTCTCTCCTGCAGGTTCTGTAACAGGTTTTTTTCCCTTTCTTAAATACGTTATCCCAGAGGCGCTCCCAGCATCACTGCTGGGCTCAGCCTTGGCCAGAGACGAGTTTGACTTGGAGCCGGGGAAGCTTCTAACAGCTTCTCACAGGAGTGACCCCTGTAGCCCCTACCCTGCTACCAAAACCCCACCACACAAACTCAATACAAACATATTGACTCTTTTTGCCTTCTGGAGAAGGTATGAAGAAATCTGTGATTGCAGCAGCAGGGTTCCTGCAGTCTGTAGCCCCAACCAGGAGAGAGGCCAACAAGATGTCATTGCTAGTACTAATGTGAATACGAAATTCCTACTGGCAGAATTAATTGGACTAGCAACTGATTTATCAACTCCATCTGCTACCTGTTCCTATTTCAAATCGTAGCACCCCTGCATGAAGAAATCTCCAGCTTTTCTTCAGGCAAAACCAGCTGAAACAAGGAGAAACTCCCCCAAACATTGGAGGGCAGGATGAGATTGCAAACGCTACCAGCATCCTTGCACAAATCGTGGCCAGCTCACACATATGAAAACTCTCTCAGATATAAAAACCAAGCAACAGAGTCACTCTGAATCCTAATTGCTATTGCTAGCAAAAGCTCCCCATGCAACTGTGCCAAAATACTTTGTCAGCACGATGTGGTAGCACAGGGCGAAGGGGTAAACATAATTTTCGTCTTTCTGTAATGGCAAAAATGCTCTCTGAAGAAGAGGATTTTTAGGCTCTCCTCAGCCTGTGGATGTTACAACCCCCATCCCTCATGGGTGTCCCCAGGCTCTGGAGCACACTGCAAGGGCACAGAGAGGAGCACCTCTTTTGCTGGAGATGACCAGCTGGGAACACCTCCTTTTCTCGACTCAAAAACCTCATGGAGAGCTGTCTTTAATAGGTCTCAGCTTTTACTTGTGTCCAGGACCTCTTAGCATCAGGCTTCGTGTATGGGCATAGCACGGAGCCAATTAGTGATCTCCTCAGGGCCATGGGCACAGCGTGAGCGTTCGCACTTACATTTTTAGAGCAGACAGCCAGAGATGATTACAAAGTACTGAGCTGGCAGGGTGGACCAACGTGCACCGAGCTGGCAATAAAACATTTTGATTTTTGTAATTGTTTGGTGGAGTGTTTACTTGCTGGGGTTGTTTTTAAAGTTTGCTTTTCCCCTCACACTCCCCAGTTAAATGCATTTTCCCTCATGTCTGAATTGATTTTTGGTCCCAGAAAGGTGAAGGCGTCTATTAAGCAGAAGCAGCGTGCTGGCTGCGGGGCAGCGTGTTCAGGGGAGCTGCAGGCACAGCACGGCCATTCCTTTCTTTGCTACTCTGTTGTTTTGTCATGAAAGCAAAGCCTAATTGAAGATAGTTAGTCTTTAATGAATAAAGCTCTCTGTAATTTCCAGCTGTGGCCATGTAATCAGCACTCATATGCATGAAAAGGATTTTTTTTGTGCCCATATTTCATTTTGATGTGCATCTGTGCCCGTATTTTGCCCTTCTTCTGATCGGGTTGACAGTTTTCATCTTTATTAGTTCTGCCTTTCACTTCTGTCTTCCCATTCATATTAGAAAACAGAAGACAAACCCCAGAAAGCCTCCAACAGATTGTGTTATGTAATAGTTTATTAGAGTGCTCCTCTGACCTTGATCATTTAAATTAATTAAATTCTGTTTGGTTTTGCTTACTATTTTCCCAATCACTTTGTTGTAGCACATTGGATCTTTTCTATCCTGTTATTTTGGTCACTCTCTCTCTGCACAGCACCACTGTGCCACTGCAACACACTTTTTAATTAGTTTCACCACAGTCATCAGCTTTGTGATTATCTCTGCATCTTGAACACCTGGTCTGACTTTAGAAATGACTTGCCATCTGGTCAAATACTGGGTAATTATAACAATTTAATGGCAAGATAAAATAGTGTTGGTTAAGAGACTTGATTGTTCCCTCCATTCCTTCCCCTCATGCAGTTTGGTTGCATTACTTCAAATTAAATTAAAACCCCATCATCAAGTTATCGCTCTTGGGTGTTGTTTTTTTTCCTTCGCTCACAGTACTCATAAACATCTCCTGGAGTTAGTTTAGTTTTAGACTCTCCAGACATTATGTCTCTAAGAACTGCATGAATTACTACTTTAGATTCACTGATACGATACTTATTCTATAACTTCCATTGCATATCAATAAATGAAGCAGTAAATGGGTCTTATCTGGCAAGTAAATGCTGAGACAACTGCAGGGGAGCCATTTGTCAGCAACACACACAAATGGAATCTCACTAATGTGCTACAAAATGTTTTTTTTTTTTTCTGTACAGTTTAATACTACTATATGCATACTCTTGGCAGTCGATATGCTGCACCGTACTATAAATAAGCTGATTCTCGTGAAAAAGTCAGTGGATCGGATAATGAACTTCATGCAGTCTGGTCACTTCATTTTACGACACTTGGGTAAATAAGGTTTTTTCGCCCATTAGATATCGGCTGAGCAAAGTATTTGTGAAGCAACTTCTCAAGCTTTTTTAGTATACTACTAGCAGCTGGTTTGAAAAATTAAATAGATGTAGTTCATATAACTTTTTTTTACATTATGCAAAGGAAAAAATCCTATCTAGATTTTTTTACACTTAACTCCTTTCAGCATTTGTAGTTTGCCGAAGTATATTGTTGTAATTATTCAGATTGCACAATGATAATTACAGTAACAAAAGCAATAGTGAAGTATCTTTCCATTGGGAAATGAATGAGAAGAAGAACCCTTTTGTAACTCTTTTTTTCAGGTGCTACTGGCAAGAAAAAAGGCCTATTTAATTTTCTAGGGATTCTTTCTTGTATAAATACCAAAGAGTATTAGATTGACTTTTCATCCAGGTCCCCGGGAAATGAAATACTTTTGTCATGTAATAATATCTCCTTCTAGCAAACACCAAGTTTAGTCTGTAAAAGCACCAAGTCCATAAAACAAAGAAAACATTATTGGAGGTGAAGAATGGAAGGGGACTGAAAATCTGGAAAGCTAATGATAATCAACAGTGTTGTCCACATATAAAATAAAAATCTCCTTATTATATCCAACACATATAAGAAGTGGCATGGCAGTCTGAAAGTTTATCATCATCCATCAGAGAGCAGACTGCACCGCCACTCACTGTGGTCACGGTGTCCAAAGCAAGGAGCTGGAGCCCAGGTTGGGCCTGGACACTGCACTTCTGAGTGGCTTTGCAGGCTGGGCTGCTTCTTCACCAGTGGGATTGAGTGCACCCTCAGCAAGTTTGCAGATGACACTAAATTGGGAGGTAGTGATGATCTGCCTGAGGGTCGGGAGGCTCTACAGAGGGACCTGGACAGACTGGATTGATGGGCCGAGGCCACCTGTATGAAATTCAACAAGACCAAGTGCCGGGTCCTGCACTTGGGCCACAACAACCCCCTGCAGCGTTACAGGCTTGGGGAAGTGTGGCTGGGAAGCTGCACAGCAGAGAAGGACCTGGGGGCGCTGGTTGACAGCTGATTGAACATGAGCCAGCAGTGTGCCCAAGCAGCCAAGAAAGCCAACAGAATCCTGGCACGTATCAGAAACAGTGAGGCCAGCAGGAGCAGGGAAGTGATTGTCCCCCTGTACTCAGCACTGGTGAGGTCGCACCTTGAGTACTGTGTCCAGTTTTGGGCCCCTCACTTCAAGAAAGACATTGAGGTGCTGGAGCGGGTTCAGAGAAGAGCAACGAAACTAGTGAAGGGTTTAGAGAACTTGTCCTATGAGGAGCGGCTGAGGGAACTGGGACTGTTTAGTCTGGAGAAGAGGAGGCTCAGGGGGGACCTTATCGCTCTCTACAATTACCTGAAAGGAAGTTGTAAGGAGATGGGGGTCGGTCTCTTCTCCCGCATTATAAATGACAGGACAAGAGGGAATGGCCTCAAGTTACACCAGGGGAAATTTAGGTTAGATATCAGGAAAAATTTTTTTACAGAGAAGGTTGTGAATTATTGGAACAGGCTGCCCAGGGAGATGGTGGAGTCCCCATCCATGGAGGTGTTTAAAAACCATGTGGATTCGGTGTTGAGGAACATGGTTTAGGGACCCTGACAATGCAGGGTGAATGGTTGGACTCGATGATCTTGAGGGTCTCTTCCAACCAAATGATTCTATGATTCTATGATTCACCTCTGCCATGGCATGCCCTCCCCTCTGCTGTTTCAGCAAAACAGCCTCTGCAGTGGTGTCCATCCAGAAACTGCTTCAGCTGCTGCTTGCTTCGAAAAACTACCTCTTTGCACTATCTCTTCACAGAGGAACCCATCTGCAGAGAGTTGTTTGGACTCCGAAAGGCAAGCTGCCTCCCTCCTGCCCCCGTCTCACTTTGCGCTGCCTGCTGTATCCTTTAGCCACAGCAGTGACTCCTCACCCTTGGCATGTTCGCTGCAGGTCCTGAGTGCACATCTCTCCTTGTTTGCTTTGTCGGGGAGATATTTTTATCCAAATTCTTAGACCAAAATACCACTAGATAGGAGAGATCTGTATGAGACTGAGTATATGCAACAGCTGGTAAGAAAACACCAGCCTCTCTGAGAGCCTAACATACTTCTCCCTGCTCACCTGAAGGTGACAAACTATCTGCTCTCCAGTGATTTAGGGCTTCTGTTTGTAAAAGTAAAAGTCCTTGAAAGCCTCAAGGAACTAATTGGAAAACAACAACAATAAAACAACTATAAAAGGCTTTCTTAGTATAAACATATACAATCAGTACAACCTTGACTTTTCAGGAGAGGAAAATTATTTTTGCAATAAATTGTATAATCAACCAAACCCCAAACCATTCTTATTTAATCAGAATATTCAGAGAAACAGGGGGTTTATTTAAAGTGTCTTCATCAGGTCTTTGCCACTGTTACACACTCTAACAGGTAAATTTAGGTCTTAACTGCAATCAGTTCCACTCGGGTAAGCTCTTACACAGAACTACACTGGTGTCTGATTGCAGAACTGGGGTCCTGGTGATGCAGCTACACTGTGGCCTCAGGTTCCTCGTGGCACAGTTCTGAATGACAAATAACTAAATCTTCATCTGATAATTGACTTACATTACTGTAGATGTCTGAGGAACAAAACCTCAAGGTTAAAACTAGACAATTGTTATTGGCTTGTATAAAGACGTGGTATGGTAGTAAGATTTTTACTTTTTTTTAAATTATACATTCCTTTCGTAGATAAACCACTCTGCTGTAGAATAATAAAAGATGGGATCCAGTCTGTCTCACTTAAATGAGACATTTTAGATATTGCATGAAGCAGCAGTGAGTGCTTCCCACTGTCGTTGCCTGTTTCCAGGTGGCATGAGGAATGTGCCATGGAAAGGAACAATCCTCCCTTCCACACATACTCCTCTTGCTCCACAGTCTCCCAAGACCACATCTTTCTCCTCTTGTGTTTCCCTAGCCAGTGTGGTTGTGCTAATTACGAAGCAAACCAGAGCAGCCAGCCAGCTCTGGATTAAAATCTATTGTGCTAAGAAGCCTGGTTATTTTCACCCAGATAGGATCCGTACCCTAGTGCCCTGCCTTGTTCTTGCAGAAGGGAGGGCAGAGGGTGAGGACAGGGAGCAGGGAGGGAGGAAAGCCCTCCCATTTACCACTCAGCTGGCTGGTACTTATGAAGAGGCTCATGGAAGCAGCAGGTGCCCTGGATGGTCTCAGCAGATGCAGCCACACTGGAGCATAAGAAAGGCACTTGTTGCTCTCTCTTGCTTAAGTGTGCCCTGGCTCTGTGACACTGCTTTCAGCGGGACCTCTACTGTAGTTCCATGTAGGTACCTCTCTAAAGCAAATTGTTTCCTTGCTGATCCAAAGTCATCATCACAATTTTGGTGGATATCTATAATGAAAATTGAGACTTCTAGAAATAAAAGCAAAAAGTCCCACTGATTGCAAGAGGGACAGGGCATCACTTGGGAAGAGAATGAAAACATTATACACAGGTTGATTTAACTCAACATGAAATAAATTCAAGATATGAAGCAGGTGATCATAGGTGTTCTTAGTGAAGAAAGTAACTGCTGGGATGAAACCTCAAGAAACTCAGGGAATAACTTTTATTCATAACTGTTGAAATTTTAGTCCTATCAATTTGTGTGTGCATGTGAGTTATTTTATTTCCCATACCTTTCTTTTTATTTTCCAATAGCTAGACCACGCTATTCCGAACTCACAAATTTAAAGCCACTAAATCTCATTTCAATTCCAAAAAATAAGATCTATATTGGGAGTTTCACAGGGTTGATCACGTTTCCAGTGAAACATGACACATTGCTTGCAGAGGACTAGTTTAAGACCAACTAGTTGATCTACAGGTTTATCAACCGAAAGAACTAAGGCAATTTGTAAAAAACCACAGGCAGTCCATATGAACTAGGGAAGTAAGTCATATTTGAAAACATCAGCATGTAAGCTCAATTTTGTGCCTTGATATTCTTAGAGGTGTTATGCCTGATCTTGACTGAAACTAACAGGAGATACAGAAAACTGAAAAACAGAGACCTTATTCTGTATTTCCATCCCCATAGGCATTGTGGCTACTGTCAGCAGGGAGGACCGTCCTTACAGCGTTCCCTTTTCATCTTCTATAGTGAAAGGATGATGGGAAAGAGAGAAACAAAAATGTGGGGGACGGAGCTGAGTCATACGACTTAGCCTCTGGATATCATATTGGGATAGTGGCAGCAAGAAGGGTAGATACATACTCTGCCTGCCCTTGGCTGCAGCAAGTCAGTCCTCAGGGAAACTGGTACATGAAGTACTGAAGAGGGCATCATGTTCATGCAATCCCTTGCATAAGATACCTCCCTTTAAGCATTATGACTTCAAAGAGTGGAATCAAATTCATTTTCTTCTCTCTCCTCTGCTCCTCTCCTAATACACATCTTTTTCTCATGTTGCCAATGTGATGGCAGGCTTGGCTGGGCTGCAAACCGGGGCTGCACCCAGGAACTCAAGATGAGAGGCTGAGCCAACTGAACTCAAAGAATAAATTAATGACTTCAAAGGTAGCAGCAGATTCAAAGCTCCAGGTGAAGTCTTGCCACTCCCAGAAGAAAAACAGAGAGTATTAGCATGCATTACTTCAATGTCTCTGGAAAACAAACAAACAAGCAAACTCCCCCAATTAGCATTCTTATCTAGTGATGACTGTCTTGTATATAGCTTTAGCTGAGCTACAGGAAAACTTTGTTAAGCTTGATGTTCTCCTGGTGCAGATTCAATAAATCTAAAACTGAATACAAAGGAAGACCTCCTTGGCAATAAGATGTTATCCCCAAACAAAGCTTTTTTTGTGTGTGAGTACCCGACTGTTACCACCACAGATGGTATTAGGGATCCATCTAGCCTGATACTATTTCTCAGAAAATGCCTAATATTTCCAATAAATGGACAAGAAATTCTTGTCAGTATTTCGTAATAACCTGTTCATTCCCCTTGATTAGTATTAGCCCTATGCCTCAAAATAAGAGGATTTATAATTCTCTAGTGAAATTTCCAGCTGTTACAGCAGCACCTCCAGGATAATATTGTTGCACAGCCTCTTAGTATTTTAGCAAGATTTTCCTCTTTCAGGAGTGGCTGCATAGTTACAAATTGTATGGTGCAATGACATGCAACAGATGAATTTTTCTGTCTGTCTTGTTTTGTGTATCTGTACCTATAGGCACCTCCAGACAGAATAACTTCTTGGGTACCAGGAATTGTTGGCTAATTTGAGACTCCTATGATAGGTTTTCCTTCCTGTGGTTTGTTTTATAGAGTTCAGGTATGAATACAAACAGAGCAAGAGAGAATATACCTTGTACTCCATGCCACAGACTTTTCTTACTTGCTAAATCAGTGTATTGTCCCTGTATTCTGCCATTTTGTAACTGGGTGAAGGTCATGTCAGAAGTGTTGCTCAAGAATTTTTTTGTTGTCTTGAATCAACAATTGAAATAGCAGCATTACTGTTAAAGTGATGCTGGTGAAGTCTCAAAGGTCACACCAGCCATCTGTGCTAGCTAGAATTGTTATGAGCTTTGCTGTGCCGACTGCAGGAGTGTGGATGCCCGTCCACACCACACATGGTGTCTGAGCAAAGTCTTTGTTTCTCTGTTTTTGGTTGCCCTGGCCAAACGCAGTCCGTCACCGCGTTGAAAAACCACCAGGCATCATTCAGTGAACTGCTGAGTAATAGGCTGTCACTGTTGCAGTCGTCCCACCTACAGCTGGCCAGAGCCACATCAACTCTGGCAAACACTTTTCTGCAGAACAATGCTGTCTTTGTTGGGTGTAAAGAGCATTTTAACAGCTGCACTTCCATAGGAATATAGCTCCCAAATAAAGCTTGCCTGTATTTAGGCCCAAACAGAATCCCTCCTTCATACCCAATTTCTAGGGCCAAGGACTGAATGAAGTATTTACATTTCATTTACAGGCATGATGTCTGGAATCCTTATAAAAACATCATTATATTTTATATTTATATTCTATATATGCAGAACCATAGGCTCATTATGTCAAAGTGATGCCAAATCAGAGACTAACACCTACACCTGATTATGAAGCAATAATATTTTTTGTTCAAAAGTATTTACATTATATATGGTATTTCCATCATGTCTAGAATAGCACCAGTGATCAATTATAAATCTTGCAAAGCTTACCTGTCTCAGTCGCCGAGTGGATTAGTGTGAAAAGGTCCCTAAAGACCATCAAGTGACAAGTTATTCCACGTTAAATGGAAAATTGATCTAGTGCCTAAAGAAGCTAATGTTGTGATGTTTTCTGTACCAGGAATCTTGAATTTTCAGCTTGAAAGAGTTTGAAAAGAAATCTAGTGCACTTCATAATGATACTATGGTATTCTCTAATTATTGTTAAAAGAAAGCTGTTTAGCACTCTTCAACAGTTTTAATGCACTTACTTTGACTTTACTAGTAAACTATAGAGCAGATAACAAGAATTCCAGAATATTGATCCATTTGCCTTCAGTTTGCTTGAAGCATTTAAAAACATCCAGAGAGGTTTTCTTGCTTCTGTAATCTGCTGCCATAGTTAACATTTATTTTCAGTAGACCGATGCTTGCTTTCTAACACAGCAGCAGAGCTCCACGTTGTGTGAAGTACCAACTCAGTGACCTTGGGAAGTGATATTGACAGTGACACCCTATCAGTGTGTCTCAGACTGGATCTCTCACTAAGCCTCTGTGACATATGGACTGTATTCAAAACTTTGGAGCCAGATCATTTTTTTCTAGATGTTTTTGCTTCCACTTTCAAGAATACACAGGAAAGTCTGTTTCAGTAAAGGTCAGAACAACAGAAAAAAAGATAACGTTTCATAAGTTAATGGAGGGAGGGGCATAATGTTGGGTATTTTAGTGGTCATCCAGTGATCATCAGGGTGCAAAGAGGATATTTGAGCATCTGTTTTTTTGGCAGTGACAAAGACTGCAGCTTTTCTGTAGAGGCAGTCTGTTAATGCAGCTGGTAAGAATGAAAATTCTGTTAATATGCTCAGTAACTGTCCTGTATCCTGACTGCTGTATCCTTGATGTCTCATAATAAAAATTTCATTTATAAAACAGGTGTTATAAGGGAAACCAGTGCAGTATATAAGAGTTTTCTGCAGAAAGCATGATGTGTTTATTGTATCTTAGTGAAAGAACAGTCATGAACTTTTAAATCTGAATATAATTTAGTATTTTCAGAGTTAGTATGTACACATACAGTAGAAAAGAATATCCCATAGTGAAATATGAACTAATAATTACCCTAGCAAGTTAGGAAGAAGCATGTATTTCACAAGAAAATCCCTCTTAGGATCCAATTAGACACCTGAAATTTCACCTGTTTAAAGATTTGCATACTTAACTCAATAGCATGGCTTCTCCTACCTGCTCCCAAGCCATAGCTCAAACAGTCCTGGCACAGCGTCAAATGCTCCTTGTTGACGGGGTCAGACTAAGTTCTAAGCAGTTCTCACTCTGTGTCTGGGTTAAAGCATGTTATTAAAATCTGATCATACCCTTGTTAGAACTCAAATTTAATAGCCACTCTTTTTCTTAGAAGCATTTTGTAGTTTAGGCAGGTCCTGATGAAATAAAGCACGATTATCTGATCTACATTGTGGCCCTCACCACCCTGTCTCAGATGCTGAAAAGCAGGATGACTCTGTATCTCGCCTTTCACTCAGACGTGTATCTTGTGCCTAGCAAGCTGCATCTCCTTATTTCACTTTGTGCAAGAACTGTCCATTTTATCTTTCTTTTTTTTTGTCATTTATTTGAAAAACACTTTGATGAGAGGAAGAATATCACATCTAAGATAAAACAAACAAGCAAACAACAGAAAGCATTTCAACCCCCTTTTTTGGCAAATACACCAAGTGTCATGCGCTGTGATGTGCTTCGGTGCTGAATCTGGCATTTAAATGCTGTGTTTTTTTGGATGCAGATCCCCCTTTCTAACGTAATCTGGACAGGATTGTCTTTGTCCTGTGCAGTTACTGTTATTTATTATTATACATATATATGTGATTCAACTAAAAGCAGAGAAAAGGTAGCTCAGCAAAGTACAAGATAGGAAAATTAAAGAGGAGGCACACAAGTGAAAAGATGTTGGAAGATACTTGAATAAACGTACATCTTTTAGCTACCCAAAGCCAGCGTCAGCGTGAAATCTGCCTTCCTGATTATCCAGCACAGGATAAACAATCTTTTTGGTTGATAATTGATGTTCTCAGTGATGCTGCAGTTACCAGAAAAGTGCTTTTCATACAGAGTTGTGACTGCTTGTTGCACACTTTTCCACTGCATCTGAGATGGTTGGTGTGGCAAGCTTGAACCCAAGCAGTTTCCAATGAGGTTATGCTCACAAGATTCTCATGGGGACCTGCGAAAAGCCTCTACCAGTTTTGCTCACCACAGCGTGGCCATCTCAGCAATGCAAAGGACTGGTCCGGTCACCCATTGACTGATAAACCAGAGACATCTTGCCTCCAAATGTGTTTTGAAAAGTGGCAACTCCCTATCACTGGTTTTAGCAAGCAAGTGATTCTGATGCTAAAGGGCGAAACAGCAAGAAGGCAGCTACTAGTTCATTGTTAGTTTCTTAAACACTGTTATTATTCTCATTTTCTACCCATTTGCTCATCAGCTGCTTTTGTGTGGGAAGCATTTCACTTCCCAGGAGCACAGCGTTTATGAGCTAAGTAGCAGAGTGCTGTTACTGACTAGCGCATTGTTTGCACATTACCTGGGCTTGCATGTCTATTTTGGAGGCCCTTTTTGCTCTTCATGTTCTCAGCTGGGTAGAACAAAAACGCTTGTGGGAGTTACACAGCCTAGAGTCACGCCTTGATATCCTCACTCAGAGCTTTTGCTACTTGTAAGCCATTCGAGAAGCAGCAGTGTTCTTGCGAATCTCTGATATGACTGAGGCAGAGACATGGTGACGCTGTCCTCACTATGCCACCACAGAGTTTCTACCTCCTGCTACCACCACTGGTGACTATGTGTCAAGATACCCTCAGCTTTTTCTAAATCTCTCTCCAGCCTTACTTGAATGGCTTGAAGACTGTTGGAGGCAGAACCTTTGTAATATTTTTTTAAAAACTAGGGCAAGAACAGATTCATGGGGGAATCCTGTCGTCTGCAAATTGTGTTCTTTCAGTTTATTGACTAGCACTGCTACGGCGATGTCTGTCTGAAAGCATCATTTCTTTAGAGACCCATCAAAATAGCACCTTTACAATTTTGGCCAGTAGGGCAGTGTGCCAGATGGCAATGTATGCTGCTGTCAAGTAAAGAAAAATGGCCATTGTCATTGTCTGCTATAAAACTGGAAGAAAATGGGGTCTCTCTTCTGCAAATGCAATAAGGACATAATAGTGAAAGCAATAGTAAAGGTACAGCTCTTTGAAATGTTTGTTGCTCTAGGAATTTGTAAATGAGCTCAGAAGCAATGTCATCTGATAGCTAAGTGGACAGAAAGTTTTCTGGGATAACAATCACCTCAGTCTTCTGTGATATTGTTCTCCTGGATGAGCTGGGATATTCAAACGGACAATCGTGCTGTGATATTACGTAGTATTTCCGACAGACTTGTGTGAAGGCTTCCCTCTTCTGGATGGCTTAGCATTAATCAGATGGAACCAAAGCAGAAAATGGTAAATTGTAGACTAACCTGATCCTGACCACATCACAACTGGTTTGATATTTTCTGCTTTTCAGTGTCAATCTTTCAACTAATAAATGCAAATAGGCTTGCTTCTTGCCAGTGAATTGACAGTACAAGGCTGCTACAAGGCTAAAGCGTTTGCAGAGAGCATAGCAGACTTAATATCATGGATTCTGTCTCTGGTCATATGGAAGATTTAACACCTCCTCTACCACAGTGTAGCAAACTGAAGTTAGGTAATATAAACTCCAGATTTGCACAGCTAGTTTGACACCTGGGAAAGTTCTACCTTTTTTGAAAACCCAACAGCCATCTATGTATATTCAGGACTCCAGCAGTTAGTCATACAGCTCTAAAGGATCTGACAAAAATGGATGAAACTTCACAGGCAGAGCTTCTTTGATTGTATCTATTTATTACCATACACATACCCATGGATTGAAGTGGAATTTCAGAAATAATAAGACATGTTCCCTATTCTGTCTCATTATTCTTTAGCAAAAAAGGCTTGTATATCCACATTTGATGTGGCAGCATGGCATATCAGTGTTTGCAGGTTCCTTTCAGGCACTGGTGGGGATGTCACAGGGAGACCTGTGGCAAAGTGCCTAAATATGGACGGTTGATGCTGCTAAATAAGTGCTGTTGATCCCTCTGCGTCAGACATACCAGCTGTGATCCCACACAGCAATCCTCTTGAAGCCAGAGTGGTATATTCTGAATGCTGCTTTGGAGCTAGGGGTGGTCCAAGACCTCAGTCCTGCAGGCTCATCCCTTAAGATGACCCTGAACGTGTTACTAATGTCCAGTACTTAAAGGGGACTTACAGGAAAGATAGGGAGGGACCCTTTATCAGAGAATGTAGTGATACGACAAGCAGTAATGGTTTTAAACTGAAAGAGTAGGTTTAGATTAGATATTAGGAAATAATTCTTTGCCGTAAAGGTGGTGAAACATTGGAACAGGTTGCCCAGAGAAGCTGTGGATGCCCCATCCCTGAAAGTGTTCAAGGCCAGGTTGAATGAGAGTTTGAGCAACCTGATCTAGTGGTAGAGGTTGGAACTAAATGATCTTTAAGATCTCTTCCAACCCAAACCATTCTATGGTTCTATGTTTCCTCAATTTCCTGCAAAACCTCTGAAGCAATATGAAGTGACCAGGGATGACCAACCACTCAACCACTTTCGCTGACAGCCTCCTTTTTGAGAGGAGGGGACATGATAAGCTCCAGCAGGCAAATACAGAAACTCATAGGAAAGCCCCAGATAGCCCAGAAATCACCACCCACATGTCAGAACAAAGTGGGTTTTGTGCAGTCAATTTTACTTTTGTAAAGTAGATACAGAAAGAAACTGCAGGTAGTGGAAATGAATGAGGAGGTTTGATTCAGTGGTGTTTCACTCCCACTTAGGAGGCATGCAGATGACTACACAGAGCTCAGTGAAAAACAGCGAATAATCAGGGAGGGTGAGAGTTAGACTTCAGTGTCAAGTGGAGTTACTCATTTATTTCTCTCCATATAAGTTATAAGTCTGCCTCCTGAGTTATTATACAAACAGGATAAAGATTTAGATTTCCAAAGAAAGGAATCCACACTGTGCAAATGTAGCACTGTCCTGGATTTATGCAGTGGGGTTTTGGTAGCAGCGGAGAGGCTGCAGAGATAGCCCCTGTAAGGAGATGTAAGAAGCTTCCCTGGCTCCAAAACTCATTGGACCTGTCTCTGGCCAGGTCAGACCCACATTTGGCCAGGGCTGAGCCGTTCAGCACCTCTGTGAATAAACATATTTAAGAAGGGGACAAAGAAACCCATGCCACATGGGACCTGTAGTGGAAAGGTGGGGAGGCAGGGGGCTGGCCACCCTGGCCCCCTGGGCGGGCGGCTGCCTGCACTGGGCGAGAGCCATGCGACTGGAGAGCTCCGAAGCGCTGTGCTGCTGGGACGCCTGCTGCGCAGAGCTCGTCCTGCCAGGACTGCCGAGGGTTGTGGGGCCAGTCGGGCCTGACATGGCTACAACAGAGAGAGGAGTGAGACCTGAGAGAAACGGCCACGCAGACACCAAAGTCAGTGAAGATGGAGCAGGAGGAGGTGTGCTGGAGCCGAGGTTCCCCTGCAGCCCCTTGTGAGATGGCAGCGGCCCCCCTGCAGCCATGAGAGACACGGTGAAGAAGAGACTGACCCGCAGCCCATGCAGAACTCCATGCTGGAGCAGAGATGCCTGCACCCAAAGGAGTTTGTAGAAGGACTGTCTCCTGTGGGAAAGGATCCCATGCTGCTGTGGATTGACAGTGGAGGAGAGATGCATTTGCAGTCTGTGGAGAACTTCACACTGGAGCGGGTGGCTGTGCCTTAAGAAGCCATGACTCTGTGAGAAAAGCCCATTCTGGAAGAGTCTGGTGGGTAAGGACTGGATTCTGCAAGAAGGACTCGTGTTGGAGAAGTTCATGGAGAGCTGTCTCCTGTGAAGAGGGGCCCCATGTTGGAGCTGGGGAAGGATGTGAGGAGTCCTCCCCCTGAGGGGGAAGGATGCCAGGATTCCTCCCCCTGAGGAGGAAGGAGCAGCAGAAGCAACGTGTGATAAACTGACCACAGTCCTCATTCCCCTCCCGCTGTGCTGCTGGGAGGAGGAGGTAGAGCCGGGAAGAAGGCAGGGATAGTGGAAGGTGCTTTTAAGATCTGACTTTGTTTCTCGTTATTGTCTCTGAATGAACACAGTGCCGGCAGGAGTGAGCGAGCAGCCCCGTGGTAGGTTAGCTGCTGGCTGGGCTAAACCACCATAAGCACTTTGTTCGTCTGAGTGTCATTTTTGCTGGCGAGATTGCCAAGGGCTGTAGCTGGACTAGGCAAGCTTTTGCAAAAGGAAAGGAGAGTGTTCATAGTAAGGGCTGGGAAGCCACACTTCTGTTCTCTGCAAACCAGCTGTTGCAAAAAGTAAGTGGGAAGGTTTCTAGCTCCCTTTCCCTGTTAAGAAATTCCTAGCAGGTTATTTGAAAATAGGTATTCTGATACGATAAATGCTTTCTGCTGAAAAAGTGACACTTTTCCAAAGTGCGTACAGCTATATATTGTCATGGAAAGTTACTTTTTCAAGTAATTGCTTTCTTTGTAAGAGGTCATTCTACGTGATTTTAATTCATTTAGCTGAAACTATAAAAAGGCAACTGAGTTGATTTTAAATAAAACAAATTCTGTGGTTTATGAAGTTTTATTGGTTTCTTTGAAATGCAGATTTATATTAGCTGAGCATGAAATAAAAGGCCATGGTGGCTGTACATGAGAGATAAGTAGGAGCATTCACATATTCATGCTTCACCTCTCTTTTTTACGAGTGGCTTTTGTATTTACATTACTATGGACACTGTCTGAGGGGTGAGATTGTCACCTGTATTTTTAGGCACAGCGAGAGAAGCGTATTAAAGGATTACTTTACTCCTGCTAATTTCTTTTTTCCTTTGCTTTTCAGACAAACAGCCTGGAAAGTATCTCTTTCCAAAGCAGATGCTTTCAAGAGAGAAAATATGAAGATTTATAGGACATCACACCATTTACAACTCTTTTGGCTTCCAATTTTGGAAATATCTGTGCCTGAGTTCCTGTTACCTCTTCAGCTCAGCCCTCTTCCTGCAAGTACTTTACACAAGAGGGTGTGCTAATGTTTTAGGTAACATGCATCAAATAAGCATACATATACATGTTGATAGGATCTGAGCACAAAACATACTTTGATGCCTGCAACTGCCTCAAATTAATTTATAATTTGTGTAACGAATCAGAATACACATTACAGCAGTGACGTTTTATACCTACTTGGTTTAAGAGTAACTGGACACAATATTCAGTGTAATGAAGAGTGGAAACCCTAATTTTAACTTCTTTCAGAAAGGACTTTACATTCAAGCAACCCCATTGCCTGGCCTATGCAATCAATTTTGTTCTCACACATTAGCAGAACAGAGTAGCATAGGAATGCATAACTACAAAAATCTATTTTCACTTGAGTTTTAACCAAATACCCCTCAAATCTTGTCTTTCAAGTTGCATTGATTCTAATTACTGAGAAGACCTTAAAAGTGAAGATGCTGATTCTTTAATTTTCTTACATCCAAAAGTCATGCTATTTAAATGTCTATTTCCCCTTCTATTTTTTCCTGGAGAAAAATCCTGGAAAAATTTTTTCTTAAATGAAGCATTATAAAATTTTACTGACCCATTTAGCAGCTTATTTTAATAGCTATATTAGCATGCTCCTAAATGGAAGTCCATGAAAGCAGGAGCTGTAAACTTTATGCCTTCCACTCAGCTGCTCTCCTTTTTTTCCTCCATTAAAACTACATTTGCAGAAAGGATCAAGCAATACCACACAAAACTTTTAAACCGGATTCCAACAGAACATCTACCTGAAAACAGATCTGGTCTTAAGTTTTAAAACTTCCCCAGAAATCCACCTTATATCCATGATACCATTTCATAACCTATATGTCTAAGGGACCCAAACCAGATCCACTTACTGATCCGAACAAAAATGTTGGTCAATTTCTTGAATTAGAGAGACAGTCTATAGAGGATACATCTAAACATCAGCTGAAGCAAAGCAAAGTAGTGTTGCTCTTGGACTTGTACAAGGTGTAGCTTTCTGTCAACTGAAGCAGGCAAGGCTTCAGCCTTCTCCACCCTCCCTCCCCATGTCTACCTAATGATCTCCCATTCCAAAACACTGCTTGGGCCATGAGCTGCTGGTTTGGTCGTGGCTCTGTGACAACTCCGCTGCTGCTGTATGAGAATTTTGCCTCACATTTTCTTAGGGGATATCAGAGACCTGGCACCAATCCTTATAATAGAAAGTCTTATGTCAGTAAAACTTTTGTTATAAGCGCTTATTTCTCTGTGGAACTGTCATTTCCTAGCTGTTATTTCTTTTATGCTTCACCATAGCTTCACAGTAAAGAAAAAGGTATTTTAAGCAACATAAAAACCTCTGAAAAACCAAAACAACAACTCTGCCTCTTTTACCAACAGAAATGAGAAAGCTGCACATAAGATGGGAGTTTGCTGCCATTTTTTAGCTACAACTGAGCATTGAAATAGAATGTAACTTGATAAAATATTGAGATGTACTTATACAGTATGAAAGTGCAGCTTTTCTTCCAAAAAATCATCTGACATGCACCTGTAAAACGATCACAGAATCACAGAATGTTAGGGATTGGAAGGGACCTCAAAGGATCATCTAGTCCAATCCCCCTGCCACAGCAGGACCACCTAGATCAGATCACACAAGAAAGCATCCAGGCAGGTTTTGAACATCTCCAGAGAAGGAGACTCCACAACCTCTCTGAGCAGCCTGTTCCAGTGTTCTGTTACCCTTACTGGGAAGAAGTTCTTCCTCATGTTTAAGCAGAACCTCCTATGTTCCAGCTTATATCCATTTCCCCTTGTCCTATCATTGGATGCCACTGAGAAGAGCCTGGCTCCATCCTCATGACAGTCACCCTTTACATATTTATAAACATTAATGAGGTCCCTCCTCAGTCTCCTCTTCTCCAGGCTAAAGAGATCCAGCTCCCTCAGCCTTTCCTCATAAGGGAGATGCTCCACTCCCTTAGTCATCTTTGTGGCCCTGTGCTGGACTCTCTCCAGCAGTTCCTTGTCCTTCTTGAACTGAGGGGCCCAGAATTGGACACAATATTAACATTAGACATATAAGATACTTCTCTGAGGTTAGGCTCAAGAGCATGACAAACTATGATTGAATCCTCAAATGTGCTTTCCAAATTGTCTGGGAGCAGGGACAAAGAGATTTGGCTACTCACACAAAAAGCCTTCGTGGCAAGGAAGATGTGAAGCAATGTGGGGCAGACTTACTAAGAGGCTGTCTGGGTAGGAGGGAAGTTTGTTAAAGATTTGAGGGTGGGTAAGTCAGACAGGCAAGAGGATATGTAAATATGAGAGAGATGTGAATGTTCCTCTAAAGAACGAGTGTTTGGGAGAGGGGCAAGCTGGAGCATCAGCTATCTTTTCAAAATATCATTTCAAGACCTATAAACAAAATAACATGTTTAAGTCTTTTTTGTCATTCATCTCTGAGGAGAAAATCGTATGTCTCATATCTGCACACTTATTTCAGATAGCTGAAACAGTAAAATTTAATGAAAATGCATTATTAAACATGCATCGCATAGCAAACTATCAAATTAAGAATGCATTATATTTATTTCACATATAGCATACTTAGACTAAGCTATCTAACAGCAGCTTCTTGTGAGATAAGCCTATTTCAGGAACCTAAAGTTTTATTTGTAATGACTTGCACGCGGAATGGTTCTCCTCTAATGAAAATAGGAAATATGATGAGCATGAATGAATACATTGTTACCAGTCTGGGAATAAAAATCCATTTTACTTTTGTTGGACTGTATGTCTAATAGGTTCAAATAATAACTATGTTATTTTTCCAGTATCGCATGTGCTTCTTTAAGTACTCCCCTTTCTCTTGTTTCACCATTTATGCATGAAGTGCTGAGTGCTGACACTATCGTTCCATCTCATGTCCGTGAAACAACTCTCTCCCATCTCCCAAGCAGACTCCTCATTACTGTTATCCTGAAGCTTTAACGGGCAGCTCATTTCTATTCAATATCTGAATACTCTGAAAGACCAATTCTGCCAGTTCCAGAAATGACTTGCTCAAATGCCTGACGTTTCATGTGCTGCTTGACCAAAGCCGCGTGAGCAGAAATGTCTGGCTGTGTGTGGCTGTGAGCAGCCAGTGGTTCATTAGGTTGGCTAAGCAAATGATCACCTCATTTCTCATGGGTAAAATACATTTGGCCATTGCCTTCTGTTGGACTCAGCTTTATTCCCTGATGAAAATGTCAGCCTAGCTTTTCTGTGTATATTGGCATGTTCCATGCTCAATGAGTCTGAAACCAGTTGGACAAGTTTATGGGTCAAGTATGGCATGCTTGGTACACATGCATCTGAAAGCACTGAAAAACAGATCTGTATCAAATCATGTAGCAAAATACGTGCTAGAAATGCCCAAGGCTAGGAAAGCAGTGGGGCAACACTCTGCAATTGAAGTTCAGTACCAGACATGCTGAGCTGAAGCAACATAGCAATATGAAATTCACCCCAAGTTTGTATGCATATGAGAAGGTAACAGCTTTTTATAATGGTGCTGTGAAATAGTATGATGGAATTATTTGAAGCGAATACTCGAGGTTCCAGTGAAGATGCACTGTAGTGACCTCTGTAATAGCTGACGTCACTATGGATTGTTTACTGCATAATATCCCTCACCATAACTTGTGGAAGCAATGACTGTCCTGCATTGCAATAAAACATAATACCATTATAGTTTGCTTCACATAAGGGCATATTAGACAGGACAATAGGATGGATCCATTCACCGCAAGAGTTTGGTGTGCTCAGCTGGTACAGTGTTACACAAGTGTATGCTGTTACAGCAGTGGAAATGTGAAGAAGATGCCTCACAGGGGGCAGGAAGCAGAAGAAGAGGAGGTAAACCTTTTGGGAATTCAGAAGATTCCAGCAAGCTCCACACTGTTTTTCCTCTGGAGGGTCAAATTCACAGCACAGCACTGAAGCTTCCTGTAGCGCTGAGTCCCCAGGTCCTGTGGCAACTCTCCTCACTGGAGGCACCAGAGGAGCATTGACCACTTTCAAACATAAAAATATTGCGTATGTCATTCCAGCTGAAGGAAAGAGTAATAGCTGCTAAAAAAGCCATTCTAATCCTTTACAAGGCATGAGGGTGCACAGCCCACTGCAACGTGCGGTGTCTTTAAGAAGCCGTTGGGAAGCACAACAAAGTCTGGGACTTGCCAAGATTAGTCAGTCATTGTTTCTAGCCAAACTTTGACATGATCAGAGCCTATAGAGCTTCTATTCAGTGAATTACTGCTAATGGCATTTATTACCAGCATTAACGGTAATTTACCCACTCTTAATCAGAGCAGCCAGTTACAGTACTTCTCAATCATTCTGAGTCCTCGCTTTGTCAGTTGACTAAAATATTTTATGCTACCATTAGCCACAAAGCCTCAGCAAACAGCCAGTAAATTTAGACAGAGCCTGGGATCCTGAAAAGTTACACCTTGCTTCTGTCTAATTTATCATCACTGTTTATGTTTGTGCCAAGACTCGGGCTTTCCCACTGATCGAGATTTGAAATACATAGTCATAAAATATTCTCTAGGAGTAGACCGTCGGATTAGTAGTAGAAAATCATGTTCTGCTTAGTGGAGATGTTAGCAGTACATTCATTACACAGTAGAAACTATATCTTCCAATCTACAAGGCTGGTATGTATTGCTTGGGTCATTTAACTTGTTACCTATAGACTTACAGAAATTCCCATTCATCTCTGTGGTTGCTGAACTGCAGGACATATTGCATGTATGGTGGTGTAGGAGGCATGTTCAAGATGTTTGAATAGGCTCCTGTCAAGAGAAGTGTCTGGTCCCCCCCCTCCAGTCCTCTACCTTGAACAGAAATAGTGGAAACGTCCTTCTGTGTGTCAAGGTGTAATATCAGTGATAATCAGTCTACCTTGAAAAACAGGAGAGCAGGGAGGGTAACACTGACAAGCAAAATAATTTCAAGTTAGAAGCTTTTTGTGTTGTCAGAAAGAGCAGCCTAGCTAGCGATGCATTTGTATTAGGGATGCCCAAAGGGAGGGACAAAGAGGACGAGGGTGCCTTTGTTAACATACCAAACAATTCACTATTAATTCATGCCAGAAGCAGAGTCTGTGTTCCCCTCACAAAGCTCTTGCAACAAAAAGCGTTTTAAAAGTTAAATGTTTTCTGGAAATCATTTTAAGATGGCCACTCTGCTTAATCAGCATGAAGTTCAGTTCTGCATCAGATTACTAAAGCATACCATTACCCCCCAAGGGCTTAGAATTCCTGCAGTTTCATATCAGTCATTTTGCCATGAGCAGTGCAATTCCCATAACATGATCCAGGTCTTGGAAATAAGGGTAGGAACAGTTAAAGTATCAACATTAACTTGTCTGACATAGGCTACACTGATAAAATATATATTTCCAGATGTTTGGCTTCAGAGCATTATTCAAACTGACGTATTGCAAAAGATTTATCTTTATCTTTATCCGGCCTGTATGATACAACCTGGTTAGACACAACGAAGAATGAGTTTTCTTTTTAAATAAAATGGAAGATTGTTGAAACCTATGAGTGGAAATCTGTCCAAATTTGACAATGATTCACCAAAGCCCTGGTTGCACTTGACCAGAAGTGTCCCAGCTGCCTTCCAGCTCACCGGTTGGATTTCTTGTGCCTTGAGGGGAGGTGGGTGCCTGGACATCAGGCAGCCCTAGATGTAAATGCCCACGGCCTGGGGAGAATTCAGAGGAGGCCCACCAAGTGACATATGTTTCCCAAAGCTATATAGGGAACAGTAATTTCTTCTCCCAGATGTGTGTGGGTTTTTTTCTTTAAACAGCAAAACTTTTTGTTTGAATTGGAATCAAAACAAAATATATGTATTTCCTCCTAAAGACTGAGTTATTCTCTGCTTGAGTCTAAACATACACATTCTTGGTCTATCTGTAGGCAGCTAAGAATTACAGTGTTTCAATAGCTGTGATGGTCTCAGGATAACGTTTGAGTGCAGGTTTATAGGGAGATAGAGTAGCCTTGATTAGATAGTGAACCAGGCTGGGCAACATAAACGCATTTTGGGCACACAATCCCTTTCATAGATATGAAACACAAGCCTGTCTAAGGCTGTGCCTAATAAACTACTTAAAATTGCTTGTCTTAAAAAAAACCTGTTTCCTTACAGCCTTGTGTGCTTCCATTAAATATTTGTGGGTGTCTTTGATAAGAAGAATCACTCTTGCCCATATCTGGGATTGGATCCTGGATAATTTCCCAATGAGACACAGATAGAGAGTGCTCTCTTCTGAATTTGGATGCTCTAGTGTTAAAGTATATCCTTTCAAGCACTTAAATATGAATTAAGGGACTGACAGTGGCACTTCAGGTTTACAGAAGTATTACACAGAGTTTGCTTGATTCTGGCATATTTTTTAATGTCTCACTGCATGTTAGAAAGGCCTCTTGATTTACTCATGTTAGTCTTTCCTCTCTTCTGACCCCAAGAGACCAGGTCTTTTATGGTTTGGTGGGTCCATGACTGGGAAATGCACTGGGGATGCGAGGTATCTGGTTAAGGTGTCTCACTACCCTGATTTGTAGGTTTGTGCAAACCCCCAGGGAAGGAATAGTTTACTGTCAGCCAAAATTGCTCTTAATTCAAGCCAAGTTAAGGTAAAATGGTGGGGGAGAGAGTGGAAAGAATGGATTTTCTTAAACAAAATTGACAACACAGCTGCCAATGTTTATAAAAGACATGGGTCAAGAAATGAAAGAAAAGAACATACTTACTCTATTTAATTTAATCCCAGGGGTTTCTCTCACCCCTCTGCTGGCTGGTTCGCTGTAGACATTCCTAAGGCTACCTGCTTACAGATTTTGTCTCTCTGCATTTTTCTTGTCTCAAGTTGCATCCGCCACAGAGAAAAGTACTTCCTGATAGGACATATTTGCTTTCATAGCTAATCCTCCTTTCAGATTCCACTGATTTAATCTTCTTCTTCTTCTCCAGAATGCATCATCTCCTCCTTTCTTTCACAAAAGATATAGTCTTGCTGCTCCCTTCTTAATTAAAATAAACAATGTTATAGTCACTTTGCTAAACCAGCTGTCATCTTCTTTCCCTGATTGTAATTAAGCATTGGGTGACAGGGTTGTCAATGCTACTAATGACCAAACTAGAAGATTCAGATGAAATTTGGAAGGACCTAACAGAGTTAGATAAGAAGCCGGAATATTGACAGATGCAAGCTGTAGTAGAAGGTAACTCAAATTAAAAGGAAATATTAACATTTTTAATCACGTGTGTTGTTTGTTTTTTTTTAATTTGCCATTGAAATAGGGAGGAAAGAGTATGTCTTTAAATATTAGGACAACAGTGGCCTCATGCAGAGAAGGCAATATAAGACCAGATAATTAGAAGATACTACATATATCAGAGTTTGAAAACAGTCTATGAGCCAGTGCTATCTCCACATTTTACAGCTTAGGCAAAACCATGGTCCAGGTGGAGTAATGAACTGATTGCTGACTTAAAAGCTTTCTATGTGATGTTAGGATGAGAGCTAAAAAAAAAAATATTTTTTTTTCTAAAAAGAGAAATATTTTAATAGCTATTTCTTATGTAAACTTTTTTCTGGCTAGCTACTGTTATGACTAGTCTAAAGAGGAAATGTATAAGGTGATATTAAACTGTCATCTAAAACAAATGGGAAGACATGGATTGGATGCAGGAGCTGAAGAGAAAAAAAAATTGATTGGAAAAGGAAACATTTACAAACTAACACTTAAAACCAGAATACATAACTCATTTCTGTAACCCCATGACAGATATCCCTCAAGAAAAGCACTTCACAGAAGGCTAAAAAGGATTAGACACAGGTAGGTGAGCAAGATGAATATCATTCAGTTACACTTGTTAAGATCAAATTTATACGGAAACCAAGCCATATGTAGGTAAATAGCTCCCTGAAGTGAAGAAGAAACTTCCCCTTAGTTGCATCACAGTGCAATAGTTCATTACAGATGGCTTTCACCTTGGCTTAAAGCCCTTGCCCTCTTCTGCTGGCAGGCACAGAATACTGATCGAGAATGGTTGGCTGCTGAGAGCAGGGTGGAAGTGACCTGTTCACATAGCTTTCTCACCCCTTTCCTTCCATGCACCTTTTTCATCTCTTACTCCTCCCACAGTTTTCATTTTACATCCCAACTTTCATTTTTTCTGTTTCATATTTCTCCTCCTACAGCACTTCATCCCATTTCTCCCGGTCTCACTCCGGATGGTTTGACCTCTCTCAGCAATTTTTGTCCCTACATCCTTCTCATGCTGTATATTTGACTCACTCAACACAGAGAGGCTTATTTTCCCTTTCTTTTTGTTGTCATGTTTCATGTATGTGCAGGAACAACCTAATAACATGTCCAAGCAAACGTACTGCAGCTAGATATCAGGAACACCCTGAAGCAATGAACCACCAGACTTCTCACCGTTGGGCTTCTGCTCCTAGGGAAACTTCGTGCATTATGACTCTTCCATTTTCAGTTTGTGTAGATCAAATGGATCATCATATGACAGCATCCCCAAAGCAAATGAGCTAAAACTCCTGAGGTGATTACTTCATTCCCCGTTTCCTCGTGTGGAATGGGTGACTCAGCTGACGGTGACAAATTATTTTGTCTTTTCGCAGGCTGCCACTTACTGGCCCAACAGTATTTCAGAGATACGTAGCCTTTTTGAAGCTAGGATCATAGCATAGAATCATAGAATGGTTTGGGTCGGAGGAGACCTTAAAGATCATCTAGTTCCAACCCCCTTGCCATGGGCAGGGATACCTTCCACTACACTGGGTTGCTCAAAGCCTCATCCAGCCTGGCCTTGAACACTTCCAGGGATGGGGTGTTGCTCACCAGCCTAGGCTGTGGCTCCAAGGATGTCATTGCATCTTCTGCAGCCAGGAGGAAATGGCCCGCCTTTTGTAGGCAGGGCCTAAACCTTAATTAGATAATTACAAGCCAGCTGGGTGATAGCCATAATGGGGCATCCACAACTTCTCTGAACAACCTGTTCCAGTGCATCACCACCATCAGAGTGAAGAATTTCTTCCTTATATCTAATCTAAACCTTCCCCTCTATCAGTTTTTCAAACAGTGGTTCCCTTGACATTAATTTTCTTTCCTTAAAATTCAACTTGAAAGCAAAATCATAATTTTATTGTCATTTCCTCCCTAAAGGCAAAGCCTATGAAGATCCTCTAGAATAAAGACTGTTGAGACAATAATCTTCTAATTTGTTGATGCCTTAGTTCATATCATGATTGTAGCAACTTGCAGTGCATAGGAGACGTGGGTATTAGAGATGAGAAGCCTCTAACATGCATTGTCAACTCTTCCACGTAGTGTGCGTGTGAATACAGGGGCTATGGGTCTGTCAGAAGGACAGACTCCAACCATTGGACTAGTGGAGCTGTATAGCTCTATCCTTGAAGATTTATCTTCATCTCCAGTGTGGTGGAGAGATCAGTCCTGATTCCTGGCTGCAGCTGAGCTATGCTGGGAGCAGTAGGCACTGCTGGCTGACTGGCTCCGCTCCAGCCTTCTGCACCTGAGAGTGCAATGGCTCTGGGTGCACCACTGCTTGAGTGCTGTCCCAAACACTTTCTTTCATCTCTTGTTTCTAGCACAACTGGTAGGTATGAACGTGGCTGGCATAACGAGAAGGTCTTAAAAGACCACCAGAAATGCAGAATGAAGTACTTAATGGTATGCAGAAACCTTATTACAGAAATTAACCAGAAATCATTCTTTTGATGTCATTGGGAGGGTGGGTTTGCCCACAGGCTATTTTTTCTTGGTGGTTTTTTTTTTTTTTTTTGATTGAAAACGAGTGGAAGGAAAGGAAATATACAGGCAAAATAAATTCCCTCTGACTTCAAAGCAGAAATGTTTCTCCTTTAGAAATTCATGCAATTACCAGATAGTGTTAAAGTATAGTAATGCCGAGATGCATGGATAGCATCATACATAGCACGTTGCATGCTGTGTGCGCCAGTAAACGTTCCTAAACAACAACCAGACAGAGGCATGCTGCCACTTCGCTGTTTTGTTTCAATGAGCCAATTTACAAGAAGCAGGTTTCTTCATCCATAAGGTCCGAGACCTCAAATTATCCACATAGATTCACTTTGTCCAGACTTGACAGGTTTTAGAGATTAAATTAAATCCAGGCAGTTTCCAGACAGATAAGAAGGTAGATTCCTCACCCATAGAAGTTACAATCAAAGGGTGGACAGATGGACAAAAAGCTAAGGAGGGGAAGCTAGGAGATGTTTTGCTCAGCACAAATTCAAGAGGTGAATTAAGCAATTGCTTTTAACTCAGTCATTTAGCAAACGTTTAAGAGTGATGTTCATTGTTTTGGCAGCTTTTTTGCCTGGCTCTCCTTTCCTCTTTTTTGCAATTTTTTTTTCCGGCATCTGTTTCTTTTTTTTTTTTCTGATGCATAGCTAATCCAGCATGTGTACAAGCGTAGGTGCTTAAGGCAATTGCTCAGCCTTGAAAGGAATTCCTACCTGCAATCAGTGACTGCCTAAGAAGGATTTTGCTCCTGCCCAATAATTGTTGTTCACCTATGACCCCTTTTTGGTAAACTCATAGCTGTCTCATTATTACTCCAAAAAAAGGTGCTTGGAATAAGAATGTGTTCCATTAAGCAGGCAAGTCTAAGCGAGTGTCTAACACCAGTGCCCATGAAGTTCATCAGAGGAATGCTGATTGATTGATTTTCTTTAAATAGACCAGGCGAAGGGTAGAGCATTAGGGTTGTCTAAACAATATGCAAGTCAGCATGGGGCTATGTGTTTTCAAGGAGAGCAAAAATGGATTCGTTCCAAAAGCACAATATAACACTGAGAATAGCCTAAGTATAGGAATTTAGGCTCAAACTTGTAAAGGCATATTTTCCATTGGTTTAAAGTGGAAATACTCCCATTTTTCATGAGCGGATACTTATACTTTTAAAATCACGGCATTAGCACCTAAGTACAGTTTATGTTACAGAGCTTTTGCTTTGTTGGCGTACCTGAGGGTTTTAAAATACCTGCCAAATGTTTACTTATACAGAAGTGTAAAGGAGAGCTGAACCAAGTGAGAGTCAGTTTGGTCCCTAGAACCAGAGCCTTAATGTATTTTAGCACTCAAAAATACATTAAACACCTAGCACAATTTTCAGGAAGCTGGAAAGCGTCTTAGGCAGCAGACTCTTGGTGCTTGTCTCCTAAAGGAAAGAAGAGCCCAGGATCCCTGTGCTCCAGAAAGTCCTGCCCACCCCCCCCCCCCCCAAGCAATTGTACATCAGAACAGTATCCAGCAAAATGGAATTTCCTATTGCACGGGAAGGGATCCATCATTTGTCTCAGTGCATCAAAATGCTATACCCTGTCAAAACAATCCTAACTGTAATTGACAAGATTCCCTCATCTGCTTGGATTTTCCAGCTGTCTGGCTGCAGAGCTACTAAGAAATTCAGCATCTGGAAGCCTTTACCTGCCTTGATTTTCTTCCCAGGTTGCTGGGGGCTTTGAAGTTTCCAGGCTTCCTGCTGCAGAGTTGGGCCCCAACTCTCAGGACGATCTGGCAGACAACCAGTCAGGAAATACTCAGGAAAAGTCCCTATCCATTGACTAGCAAATTAAGACTTTCTTTTTCTATTTTGACCTGCCCCAAGAGGGCAGGAAAACTTGAACAGTCAGCTTTGGGGAAAGAGCAGCAACCTGCTCTGATCAGAATATATGTTAGCTTAAGCTTCTGCTTGAGGATATGTGCTGGAAACAGGCGTTATGGTTCAGGACAGGTAGCACTAGTAAATCTTGAGAAGATATTTTCACTGACAAGAAGGTAAGGGCCTGTCCTCCCCTCTCCTTCACCAGCACCCAAACACTGCTGCTAGCTGCCCCTCCTGTCGACAGAGAAAACCCAGCCCAAGGCTGCACCGACAAATCACCTTCTTTGCCTTAAATAATAGTGAGCCCCAGCTCTCATTTTATTGCAATGGAGAAGAACACTCCATTTATTCTCTTGGGGACAAATTGGCTTCTATATATTTTCAATCAGTTAGTCAGCTTCTCTGCTGTCCTTGGCATAACTCACAGAACTAATGTTTCATGAGCACAAGTGAGAACTATTGCCTCCCTTCAACTTTCTGCCTGCCTTATTAACATGGACTATGTTTGGAACTGCATCAATTGTAAATGTAGGGTCAGATCCTCCACTGGCACAAAATGTCTCCACTTTCTTGAGATGCCTGGAGGTAAGTCAGTATGTCTGCGCTTCGGCAAGCACCCCATTGTGCATACCCAGCAGCACAGAGAGCGAGGAGTCTCCTTCCAGTCCCAGAGAAAGAAAGGAAGGGTAGATCCAGCCTAATAGCACCTTAGCACCTTTATTTACTGTGCAGCCTGACAGCAGGAGGCTGGGAGGGAAGCCTTGATTGAGGATTTCCATCCATCTGCAGCCCTTTGCAGGACAGGAGGGGTAAGAAGGGAGCAGTGGCTACATAACTGATACCTCTGGGAAACTTTGCTCTCTAACTGTCGGGTATTTGCGGATTCCTGCTGACACTGCGCAGCCCCTTGTGGGGTTGCTGCACGTGTGTGTTATGACTCTTTGCTTAGAGACAATTTTTAAGTATAGTGATGAGAAGTTCTCCAGGCAGCATTTAACCTAGGTCAGAGACATGCCTGTTGTCTTCTCTGTCTGTATTATTCAAGTCAGCCACATGCCTCATTCTTGGCACAGACTGAACATCTCACAGAAGTCTAAGGAATGAAAGATATGGGCTCTGTGTACACTGTAGACTTTCAAACACATGCTGACTCATTTCAAGTAGTTCACCTTCCATGCTATGTGTGGTGGGTTGACCTTGATTGGACACCAGGTGCCCACCAAGACACTCCATCACTCCCCTCTTCAGCAGAACAGAGGGGAAGAACATAAGATGGAAAAAAAATCTCGTAGGTCAAGATAAAGGCAGTTTAATAAAGCAAAAGCAAATGCCGTGCACGGAAGCAAAAGAAAACAAAAGATTTGTTCTCTACTTCCCATCAGCAGGTGATGTCCAGCTGCTTCCCAGGAAGCAGGACTTCAGTACGTGTAGGGGTAGCTTAGGAAGACAAATGTCATAATAAGGAATGCCTCCACCCCTCCTCCTTTCCCTTAGCTTTGACTGCTCAGCAGACATCATATGGTATGGAATATCCCTTTAGCCAGTTTGAGTCAGCTGTCCTGGTTATGTCCTCTCCCAAGATCTTGCCCACTCCCAGCCTACAGGTAAGGGGGGAATGTTGGAGAGACAGCCTTGGTGCTGTGTGAGCACTGCTCAGCAGCAGCCGGAGCACTGGTGCGTTATCAACACCTTTCTAGTTATCAATGCAGAGCACAGCACTATGAGGGCTGCTGCGGGGAAAATTAACTCCACCTCAGCCAAACCCAATACACTATGACAGAAGCTAATTTAGAGTCTGTATCTGTAGATTACATATACTCTCATTTCGGTGTAAAAATGAGGCGTGGATCAGAAACAAGTGCTAAATGCAAGATGAAGATTTAAATAAAGCCTGATTTTCAGAAGTGAGGCTCATCCCTGGTGCTTCAGCTGGTTTCCGGTATACTTAACGACTTTTGGAAAGTGCGTTCTGGTTGCACAGATACTCCAAAACAGGACTACCTTGGTTATCTAGCTAGTACAGCCCATGCAAATGAATTGCCTTTGACCCTGAGTATATTTTCAGCTGTTTAATCAGCTCATGATTCCAGGGACTGTTTTGAGAAGACAAAATAGCATCTCTCGTATGTATCCCTTTGATGCTCTGGAAGCCTCAAAGACTGAGATGTAGAGAGAAGAAAAAGAGATGTGTGTTAAAAGCAGCTTTATAAATAATTTATAACAAAACCAAACCAGCATAGGTCAGATTCCATCCTCAAACAGCACACAAACATCAGCTGCGGAGGGAGTCCCAAAGCTGATTTTCTTGGTGCCACCATCACAGAAAGGCAACGATGTTACACGATGTCGGCACAGGTCTGGTGCTGCCCCTCTGCACAGGGCTCTGATGGAGGGGTGCCTCTAGCTCCAGCTCCGCTTGTCCACAGGAAAAACTCACAAGCCTGATTTTTGGGTGACTTCCACACTGGAGTAGCTTGCCAACTGCCAGCGTGCTCTGCCACATTTGGGAAAGTCTGTTGATTTTCCTGTGGATGGTGTGTGAGTCCTAAAGGTGGAAACTGGTGCAGTGTTTGTAGTTCCAACAAATATAAAAGGAAAAGTACACGACTGAAGGATCCTCTTCCATCTTTTACACTTGACAATTTCACTAGTCTATATTTCCCTTATCACAGTCAGTAGCATCAAAATTGAGAATAATACATAGTGATCTGAAGGTGCAGAAAAAGACATTTTAATACCCACAGAAGGGGGTAGAAATGATTATAAAGAATGAGCTTCTCCTACTTTTGAATTTTATCTCTTCTGAAACGTATCTCTTCTGAAATGTAATACTACAAGGACAGAGTTCACTCTATAATATCATACAATTTGGGAAATTCTCCACAGGCATTTTTTTTCTTTCCTTCTTTCTTCTTTCTTTTTTAGAAGTTTGTTGGTTTTTTTTCTCTGACTGAGATTCCGTCTTTGTTCCTGTGTTTTCGTGCACTGGTTTATTATCACCAGCTGCTCCAGAAAAAACATGGATTCCTTGATTCAGGACTTCACAGGTACACAAGGAAGAAATGTGCCTTAA
Organism: Tauraco erythrolophus; assembly: GCF_009769465.1. Lineage (NCBI taxonomy): Eukaryota > Metazoa > Chordata > Aves > Musophagiformes > Musophagidae > Tauraco > Tauraco erythrolophus. The sequence continues at coordinate 66,569,468 of NC_141465.1, read as the reverse complement.
GGCTCTTTTGTCTTTACACGTAACTTATTTGTAGTTCTAAAGACTATCAGTCAGGTAACAGTTTCGCTGGTACTGCACTGATTACTACTGCCCAAAGATCCTGCTCTACATAGCTGTGTTATTTGTGATTTGGAATATTCAAGAATGAATTAAAGGTTGCAATCCTGTTTTGTTTCCTTTAGAATTCTTTGTCAGTCTTTTAGTTTTTGTTGTGGTTGTGTTTTGTCCCTTAGAGTAGTGATTTTTGCTTTCACATGCAAGGAATGGATTCAGACTGCATAAATCAAACCCCAAAATAATCCTCATGAATTCTCTGAGGTTTACAAATCATGTCCTTCTGTATTTAGGAATCATAACAAGTCAAGTAATGAAGCAGAAGACATTGGCAAAGCTCTGATCTTAATGAAGACTCTGTGGGAGAAGCTGGGCAGATGAGATAATTTAAAATTTGGAGAAACAGCATCTTAGAATACTACTCATCTGTCCACATAAAGTCATTCTCAAAAACTCGGTTGTCTCTTAGCTCACGTAACTGTCATATAAGAATACACATTTCAGATACTTGTTTCTGAACCTTTGTCTTCTTTCACAGCATTCACAGGTTTCACTGAAAAATCTCAGGGTCTACCAAAATATGTTCCAGTATTTTTCACTTACCTGTCAGATTTGGAGGCTCTTTTGGATGGGACATTTTAAAATTGCAACTCATTTCTAAAAAGATATAAAATAAAAAAAAGAAATTTGAAGCAAACCATCCTCCCAAGCCCTTGGCATTTTCAGGCATGTCTGCTTTGATTTTCTCGAATCTCCTCAGTTCCTCTGGTGAAATTTCTCTAGTACTGAAAAGGCCGGGATAGCAACTACATGCAAAATTCTAAACTACAGAATGAAGCATGCTGTTAGAGAGTCGCTGAAGAGTACGTGTCTGCCTAGAGTCATGATACCTGCAACTGACTGACAAAGCAGTGACTCCCATTACCTCCCGAGAAGCTGTGTTTGTGTTTCACTATGGCCTTATCTCCGTGAAACATGCCATGGAGCTCTACTCCTTCAGCAGGGTTTCTCCAGAGTCTCAGGGTGAGAAAAATTTAAGATTGTCAGTGAAACATCAACATGTCATGTTTTTCACATGACAACTCCTCTTTGTTTTATTAGAGGTCCTAGAGCACTTTGAGGATTCTGTATTTCAGTCCAGATTTTCCCAAATTCTGGTAGCTATAATAAGTTGAATGTTTGTCACCTGTCTACTCGACATCTGGATTTTGGATATGACTACAGCATGGAGCCCAGCTGGAGCTATGGTGCAAACATACTGTGCTGTGCAGACACAAGGTCTAGTACTTTTGGGAAACTAGGTGCACTATATAGTCATTCTCCTCAAAGGCAGCAGATTTGGACAGATCAGGAGAGACCTGATGGACCTGCTGAGTATGGGCTGTGCACATGCTACCTCTAACGTGTTTCGAGAGCATCCACAGGGTAACTGGGCAGCGAGTTCACAAGGGTTCTGGCTATTTCCCAAAGGGTTGGATTGATCAGTCGTGATTTGTATGTACAAGGATTTCTTCCTAAGAAAATGCTAGTTACTCTTTCGGAAGAAAGTTTCTGGATCTTCCTCTCAGGCACAGGTTGCTTGCAAACAAGTTGAAGTACAATGGTGGAGGCAGATGCATGACTTCTATGAGAATCTTAGTGGCAGAAGTGACACAGTAATGCAGTGTGTCTGGCATACCTTGGAAGTGTGCCAGCCTTAGCAAGGTCTTCATGGGAAAATATAGGGTATGGCACGTCGGTTATTGAAACTCAATAAGATAAATATCCAAAATGACTGTAAGCATTACATATTTTGTGGAAGAATCCTTTTTTGGCATGAGCCCTGTCAAAACTGGCTGCGCCTGCCCAAGTGCTGAATAGATGCTCTGGCAGAAGTATCCTCAAAATGTGCACACTCTCTAATGGATATGGTTATATGATTTTAATCCAAACCTATAAATACTGAAAAGGATGGCAATAAACTTGGCCTGACTTTAGAAAATAAGATTTGTTTTTAAATACAGCATTAGAAATGGGCAACATCCATGATAGTACAAAAAATGGCTGGATTTGGGGTGTAAGTATTTGCCAGAGTAATTCAGACATATAATAGCTCAGGCTTTTTATCACCCCTTTGAGAGCATCAGGGACAGCAAAAACCAGAGTCCCAGGGCCAGACCCAGCTCCATGGGAAACCAGAAAAACACAACTACTAGGAAAACTGATGTGTGAAGGAACAAATGTAAAGACACTTCAAAACAATTTCACCACATGTGCTGCTGTCCAATAAACTGAAAGTGTATAGAAATGTTTATGGTTGAGATCTAGACATGTACAAGTTTATCTAATCCATGTGGGTTTCATGAGTGCTGTTACCTGACTGTTGGTGGAATTAGTGTTATGATATAGGCACTGAGTTGCGCCATCACAAATAAAAAGGAAGTCTCAGGCAATAAATAATTTAGTGTTGCCATTCATTGTCCTAGATTCTCTCTGAGACTTCTTCTTTGGGAAAAGTAATCTAAATTGTTCTACCCTAAAGCAGAGCATTAGGATCTTTATTTGCATTGGGGAGCTGAAGGTACATGAACTGGTAATAGATGAGGAAAAGTGCTAGACAGAGTAAACTGTCAAATGTAAAAACATTTCATCAGTTTAAGAAAAAGTCACAAAAGACCTAGTCCAGCTCCTCAGTATTGTATTTAAGCTTCTTTCCTAGTGGAGTTGCTGAAATTCAAGCTACTCTGGACTCCAGGTTATGTTGTTTTCCTTCTTACATATAGCATGAACAGTTTTCTTTTCTCCAGAGGACAAGTGAACTGTCAGTTAGCAGAGGGTATGACCTCTGCTTGCACAACAATATTTTAGCAGAGGTTAGGGCAGCTGGAATAAAACAAAGGATCTGGAATCAATTTGTATGCTAAAAAATATCTCCGTGGCTTTTCAGTCTGATGTTTACATATTTCTGCCCTCAACGTGGTGTTTTTAGGAAACCTACTGATAGAATCTGCAAATTTTTTTTTGCTATATATTGTAATCTCAGTTGCAAGCCAGGCCAGCCCAGCAGATTTAGCTGGGGAAACAGCATGCTGCAGTTTCACCTGCTGCAGTAACCTCTCAAAAAGCCAGTCCAGAATGGTACAAAAATACACAAATCGCTATTCAGTCAAGACTTACTGTGTTCATTTTGTGCCTTGCTGCACATCCATCACCATACCGGGCTTTCCTGTGAATCTAACAGATCCCTGCTAAGAAAGGACAGGCAAAGATGAAGAAAGTTTCTAAATGTTGAAGGAGCATGCCTCTGGGACAGACTTCTACTTAGAAGAGGGCCAAGATCTGAAATGGCTTCATGACAAAACTTGATAGCTTGCTGATAGTATTTCTATGATAAGGTGAGGGTAGTCCTGGAGCCTGTAATTCAAGCCTGTGATTAAGGTTTCCAATGCTGACTTAGTTGGTAGATGCAAGTGAGGGTTAAAGAGACTTGGTCATGGATGTTTGCTCCACATATTGCTAGTGCTTTTAACTGATACTGTATTTTAGGGTTCTTATGCACATGCAGTGGACAGGAAGAAGTTTGGCATTTTGTTTGTTTGGGGTTTTGGGGGTTTTTTTGTTTGTTGTTGTTGTGGTGGGTTTTTTTTGGTTTTTTTTTTTTTTTTTTTTTTACTGCAGATATATAACTTGTCTTTGAGGAAGAGTGGGGAGGAATATGGTGGTTTACTTCCTTTGGAGGACTGAAAACCAGTCACAGCTAGCAAAGGTATGTTTCATGGGCATCTGCTCTTAGTGATAGTAAACTGTCTTATGGCCAGTGGTGTGTCTTGCTTATGCATTCAGGGTTAAACCAATTGTGTGATTTGACACAGGAGGGATTTTTCCCCCTTTATACTGGGACCTTTAATTTTTGTGTTTTGCTTTCTGTAATGTGGTGCACGGTCCACTTTCTAGGATCAACTCTTCATTTTCACTCTGGAAAGGTCTCTATATTTCTGAATTGCAAGTAAGTCCTCTCTTCCTGCAGGCAGTTATTTTCTGAAATTCCAGTCATTGCATTAAGAGGCTGGAAACTATTTTATGAGGTCAGGGAGGGTTTAGTATCTTTTGGTTTGGGAACACTGGATCATGTTGATTCAGGTAGTCCCTTACTGTCATATGACAAGCAAAGCAAATTTAGCAAATACCCATCATTGGTGGAACATTTTGAGAATCATCCACAAAAAATTAAAAGGTGATGAACTTGAAAAGGGTTCCCACTCTTGGATGCTGCTCACCTGAAAGAAAAGGGCTGCAGATGCTATATTTAACCAGATACACATCTTTGTTTAAAATACAGACTTTACTACTGTTAACTATGATTTTCTGTCTTGGTTGATCACCTGAAGTCCTTAATTTAAATCCTGAACTAGAAAAGCAATTGATCTACCATTTTCTCAGCAGGGTTATCACAGCAATGCTTCTTAGTCTGGACTGGTTTCCTGCTCATTTTTGGAAAGATGGTCATGTGTTTGTTTAGACTAACAATATACAGTCTGTGAGATTACTCATGTGTTCAAACTTGACACACTGCTGGATTTAGGCTTCCTGCACTAAAGAATTTGAGATTTGCTTATCTGACAGACAGCCAACTTTGTTTTATGGAGATATTTAGGCTGTTGGTCTCCTGGCTTAAAAAACAGGGAACTGGTTTCAGGACAATGCTTATGAAATACTGGCTCTGAACTCACTTTCATCTTTAGTTCAAAGAAAGGAGGTTTTTAGACCTTAAAGCCGTGTTGAAAAATAGATCTTTATTTCTACTCAGAGGAGTCTGAAAAGTCACGAAGTGTTAGCAGAAGATATTTTCATCCAACTGATTGGAAGTTCAGAACTGGGACTGGTTGGATTAGTCTTTCTTTGTTTCTATTAACTGTGCATTTTATATATTTTCTATATGGACATTAAAGATATGCAAAATATAAACATATGTATAAATATGAATATATGTACACACACAAATATGATCCTTCTATTTAAAATAACAGGCTTTATAGTAATTCTAAATAGGCCTAAAGAAACAATTAGGGAACGCATGCTTCAGAATTGCCTGAAATGTTGAGCTGATGAGTCAAGCATCGTGTTTACTTCTTCATTAATCCAAAATACTAAGGATAATATAGAATAATGTTAGCCAATCAGGCTGCACATGTAAATAATGCCGCCTGATTCACTGAGACTGCTGAAAATAGCAGTCATCACTGATGAACCAATCCAATAAACATATGCACATTTTCTTCCTGACTAGTTTTAAGTGATGAACAGTAATTTTACCCCTGCCCCTTCTGCCAAAGCACTAATTCCATTTCTCAGTTTTAAAGAGCACTGCTACACAAAAAAAAGCCCTAGTTTGAATGAAGAGACTTCAGTACCTTCTGATGAAAGTATTCAACACCCAATTCTCCAGTGCTTTGTGTAGATAACTATGCATACAGAGCTCTGTATGGAGAATCACTACAAGACACGGGCCTGAGAACATGTGAAACATATACGGACGACTACTGAAGTTTCCTTTCAAAAGAGCAGACATGTACTTGGAGAAAGACCAGAAAAGGGTAGGAACCAGGTTAATGCATACTAGGTCTAGCCAGTATGTGCTGTATAAGGATAGCCAGAAGTGTAAGGAGGTCAGATACATCAGTTATGCACATTTCCCATGGCCACAGCCTCCATCTGGGATGTAAAGAAGGATATTAAAGCATCTCTCTGGTAGTTCTGCACCTGCTGGGAATTTGTCTGTACAGGTGGAATCCCAGAGGTCTTGTTAAGGCAGCTTTTAATTTGCTTCATGGTTTTGGGAGAGGATCAGAACCTGTGCTTCTGACCTCCGGCTCTATGAAACATACAATTTATTATCCCTCTGCTGAAGCTTGGCCAGTGTTTGTCTTATGGATTAATAATTTTTAGTATTCACCTCCTAAAGCAAATGTTTTACTTCCTTAAGCAAGGCAAATAAATATGTGCACCAAGAAAAACTTCATGTGACCCTTCTCTTCAATTTGTGTAGCAAAAGATGTCTATATGAGAACTGCAGCTTTAATGTATGCTCATAAAATCTTTCATTTATTATTTATGTAATTATTTGCAGAGTGCTGTTGCCAAGGCAACTTTTACACACAGTGAGATAAATCCTTACATAGACAGTAGTCATGACTCCAAACACTATCACATGAAGATAAGTCTGCACGGACCTTTCAGGGTTTGCCAAATTTTTCTAAAGTAGTTATCGACATTAAAATAACTTCCTTCTGCTAAATTAGAGAAAAGACCCTGGTTTTAGCCTGATTTCCTTAAGAAACAAGGCTTAGGCGATCATTTTATCCATCCATCTCTCTGCTTATCCCCTCCTAATATCTTTCAAATCTGCTGGCATAATTTCAATTACCTTTCACTAAGATGTCTCAAAGATAGTTAAATCTGACACTCTTAATGGAAAGCGGTTGTATGAGGGAGCGAGAATCCTAAAATAATGTGTCACAGAGGGAAATGTTCCACCATGAATTTGAAAGTTGTGAGCTCCTTTTGTCCTGTTGTCCAGATAGTGTCAAACTGGGCATGACACATGCTATTTCTTTTATAGCTAAAGGGTAAACGAGGCAGAAAAGGGGGAGCTGTGGGAGCGTAGAAGAGTGAGGAGTTCTGGTGGAAACCAGAGATGTTACAGGCAGGATGTGGGGAATATCCTTGTTGTAGTGATGGGGCTGTGGGCTTGCAGGACATGAGTTAGTATGAAATGAGGGCTTCATTGATTCTACACTCAAGGACAATGGTTTCCAAATTCATCAGTCTACAGCAACCTCCATTTTGGGGAGCTAGGGCTTTGCAATGTCTGAGGTAATCTAGGCTGCTTGACTCCTGCAGTCTCAATTTTGGAGCAGAGACTTCCAAGCGTAATGACTTACATACACTGCATGTGCAGGGGTTTGTAACCCTGCATATTGGACAGCCCAGGCAGCCAGCTGGCATCACAACCTGGCACTTTAGTAACCATGATGCAAGCCAGGCTTTGTCCTGAAACTACCTGGACTGAAATGGTTTCGACCCATGGACTGAAGGTGTTGGAGCTCTTGTAAGTTTCACAACTTCTCACCATTCAACAGTGATACCAAAAGCCACCAGAATCTCACCAGGTTTCTCAGCAGGTATCAGATTATGAGTATCATGTTTCATATTTGGAAATATGATATGACTTTGTTTGGAAATGCAATATCATGACACGTATACAAATGTTAGATTATTTCTGTTGACTGGAAAATTTTATAGGCATTTACGCATGCACGCATAACATTAGTTGCTCCAAAGTGGCAGGATGGAGGAAGAGATGCATTTTTTGAATGCTTAAATCTGGCCATTTCTGATCACTACATTCCAAATAAAATGAGAAATAAGGTCAGTATTTTGTACCATATTGCCTAAATTATTCTGTGTTTTCTGTATGTGCACACTTATCTGATTTCTTTACTGAAGATTTTGATCTCCCTTTTACCAATGACATAGATTCAGCATCTTTAAAAGTCATTCCAGCTTTAGGTGCCTGAATATAAGGGTTTGATGCCTGTGCTCAAACATTTTGTTTTAACTTGAGTATTGTTCACTACAGAACAGGTCAAAAGCCTTAGAGTAAATCAGAGGACTGGCAAATAGCTGTAGAATAATGTTTGTCTTTCTGGACAGAAGATCTAATATGGTTGTTTTTTTAATTAGCTAAGAAACATGAGGTCATTTCTTTACCCTAAATCTAAACACAACTGTTAGTTCATACTGCTTATGAAGAGATTACAAAGAGATAAAATACTAATAAAAATACCAAAGTATTTTAATATTTTCAAGGAAAATGGTTCTCAGAAACTCTGCTACAAATTGTATGGGAAGTGCCTTGTGCTGTCAGAAGATATGGCAAAAGATAAACCCTACCTCTGTGACTGAAATCAGTGATAATTTTTTTTTCTGAATGTGTGGATGAGACTAAGATGGGTAAAAGAGACACTGAGAAATAAGTCCAAAATCACACATCAGATGATGGTGGAGAAGGACAGGTTTTTTTTGCATCTGAATCTGTCCTCTCTACTCCTTAAATTCTGCCTCAAAGCACTTCACATTCATGCTTTAATACTCTTTCTCTTCCACTCTAAAGGAAGCTTACCCGTCAAGAATGAGAGATTCATGCACTGCACAATTATTTCAATAAAATTAAAGTCCAGAAGTTCTCAAAATTCAAATAGAATTAAAGAAAACATTTTCCAAGAGTAAAAAGTAAACCAAACAGCCAAACCACAGTGTGAGAGATTTGCAGGCAGTGCAGAAATAGCCAGTGAAACCAGCCACTCAAGGCTGCCAAGAAGCCAGATGCTGTGAGAGAAAGGGCATTTTTCATAGCTTACAGTCAGTGCCTTGTGATTTCCAGCTGAGGAAAGAAAGAAGACACTCTGATGGTGTTTATTTGTTAAAATCAGTGATGCTGTAAGTGTTTAATTTCCTAAACATTTTCTTTAAAGTTTGATAGGAGTTTAAGAATCATTAGCACCCTTTCCAGTATGTGGGTCCAATTTTTGTGGCCTCATCCTAATCCTCATTCATTTGTGTTACCAGATCACCATAAATGTGATCATAGTTCATTACCTAGGCACTCTTTGATCAAGAGAGAGTCAGGACTGGAACAGAAAGGGTTTTGGAAATCAGGCTATTAGGAACTTAAGCAAGCTTTCCCCTATAGCTCTTCCACGACTTACTGGTGCTATGCCTGGCTTGAGCCAGTATTGGTAATACTTCATTTTCCTAAGCGCCACCTTCACTTACAATTTCGTCCAAAACAGAACAATGCACTCAATCAGTAAGTGGAATGTATCTTACCTGTGAATACTTTCATTCCTCTCTGTGTGCAGATCATGGGCTTTCAGGAATGGCCAAATAGAATTAATATTTTGGCATGACATGTTGCAAACATGTTACAAATGTTTGCAACAATATACAAGACCAAGTTATTTTAATCTGTTTTTTGAAATGGCTATAATTATAACCAAGATATCTTTGGTTTTATGTATCTGTATTGCTTGTACCTCCGAGGAAGTCACAGAGCAGAAAAAAAGAGGAAAAAAATTGTAACTACTTGCCTGTTCTCACAAACATGACATCTCATTAAATCTGGTTGCCACATAAGGGGTCTGTCTCCTTAGAAATATTTCTGAGGGTAATCCTGGGGATTCTAGGACAGAGAAAATCACATTGATAGAAAGTCAGTCTGCTGAAAAGGAGCAGGAAAAGGAAACAGTCTTCTAGATCAGTCGTCTTTCTGAAAGTGTCAACAAATAAGGCAACAAAGGTTGGCATATTTCCTGGACACGTTCAGCTAAGGCATCAATTTCCTTTTTTTCTCTGCATGCAACTTTTTATATAAACTTTAGGAAGCTCCCAAGAGGATTTGCATTTAGACCTGTCTTTCCCAAAAGGAAATAAATTCTCCTACCTGCAACACTCATGTTAGTATAATGAGGGTCGCTTTGACTGCTGGTAGGCTTTTAGGAATTAGTCACTGAACAAACCACCTGTAACCTTCAATTAAGTTCAGTGCTCCTATATTCCGCATGAGAAAAATCTTATTATAGACATAGGGAATGCTGACAGAAGAAGGGAGCATGCCAGAGACAGTGAAACAAAATAATAAATATATTCCCTCTAATCTTAGTGGAGCTGGACATGCACCACCACAATTAAACACACAACTTTACTGGCAGCTAAGGAAAGGGTGATGCGGAAAAAAAAGGGAAAAATGTGCTGCAAAAGAACAACATAAACTTCTTGCGTACATTTTCTGAAGAAGTAAGGAGTATTCCTACCTGTCAGTTCAAGGGCACTTCTCTTCTCAGGAGCCTTTCACCTGAGAGAATGACAGTCTTGCTCTGCTATTTGACTTTCCTACCTCAAACTGCAGCAAAGTAGTGCATCTCTTTTCAAATGAAATCATCTTCCTTCAAGGATGATGAATGAGGAGGTAAGAGTTAGTCAGGGGCCTATTCCAAGTGAAAGGATCACAGAAAGTGGTGGAAATCAGTTAATTCTTATTAACTAGCTAAACTTACTGATGGAAAATGGAAGAACATACCCCTTCACCCCAAATTCACAGTTGTGGAAATGACAAGTGTAGGGAAATAGCTTTTGTTTTCTTTTCAGTCTTTCCACTGCCCACAGTGTTCCCAGCAGCAGAAAGCTTTCACTTTCTCTCTCCCAGAGAAGCCCAAAGGCAACACATGCCCCAAGTGTATCACATTGGCATGCCAATGCAAAATGGTAATCTCAATTGCTGTGTTGTGTCAGTTAAACCAACAGACCAGCTGGTCTGTCAGATAACAAATTTGGAAAGCTCTTCTCCCTGAAGAGCATGAAGTCACAATGGTGTTTTCTGCTTTTATATATCTGTTGCTGTACTTATGTGCCCTTGCCTTGGGAACAGCAGGAGAAACCAAGCTACATCTTGAACTGCATTGACACCTCTGCACAGATAAGAGGCTGTGATGAGCTCTCTTTTGCTATGATTCTCAGTTTATACCTGAAAGTATATGTCGTCAAAGCAACCCATCATCTTTCACAAGAATGACATAATCGCTCAATTAGAAAGACTTCTTTAAACATGAATGCACTCCCATTAACCTCCAAAACCAGTTTCGCAATGACTTTCAAAACCTGAACGTTTCCAGGACCAGCACCAGTAGCAGTCTGTCTTTGCATTGTAGCAGGCTGTGTGTTGCTATCCACCTTCCTGCTAGAACAAAGCATCTCTCTCAGCATTTATTGATGCCATTGTGGGATGCTGGTAAATTCAAAAGTAAATTATTTAACCTTTGGACCTTGCTGCAGACAAAAATATAGCCCAACTACTAACAGTTTAGGCTAAAAGGCTAGATTTTCAGTGATGCATGACACAGACCAAGCTGGGTGAGAACTCACTGTCTGAGAGTGTTGTTTAGTTTTGATTGGAGAAGACAATATCATTGAATTATGCCACTTAGGATGCATCACACCTCTCTTTGTTGTCCACACCAATGCTTCTCTCAGTGGATTTCCGTCATGAGGATGGCACTGCTAGGCAATCAGGGACTCTGGCCAGAGTGCCACCACCACACAAGGCACTAACTGTTGCGGGGAACCAAGCAGCTCAGATGGGTTCAGTTCAGTGCTGAACAAATTCATACGTTCAGTGGAGACTTTGCTGGCTCAGCTGGTGCAATCCCTCTGCCATAAGTCTTGCCAGTGATATTTACTGGTTGATGTTCATTTCCTATGTTCTTAAAGAACCTCAAGTTTTGCCATAACTCAGTTCATTTTTAACCTATTCCTAGAAATGAGATATGTTCCTATGACATTGTTTCAGTCCTGCTGTTTTAGTCTACTACTTCTTGTCTTACTTACTATGGTCATGGAGCACTGGTTCTTCTTTGCCTTTTCAGTAACCTTTTCGACCTTTGAAAATTGTTATCACATCCTCCCTCGGGCTCCTCTTTGTAAGCTAAAATGCCTCAAGTTCAGATTTTTGTTGTAAGTCATGAATCATTCCTAGTTGACTTGACAAAACTGAAAAAGAGCATTTGATGCAATAACTCTGAGAAATCTCATTTGAAACAAAGGATCATTTCAGTATTTTCAAAGTAAAGTTTTGGTAATTTTTTTTCTTAATGTCATGAGTAATTTATGACTTCATATCCCAATATGGGATGAAAACAAATATAAGAATATCTGAATTTCTCATGGAAATTAAGTTCTAGCACCCAGTTGACACTAGTCAGTGATTTGCCTCCCTGCCACCGGAGGTCAGAGGGTGATGTATGTGTACATGCAGGTTGTTAGGCTAAAACTGAAAGATGGATCAAATGACTGAAATGCAAAACATCTGTTCTGTTGATTGATTCTCTAACAGGTGGGTTATTATAGTTTAAGTGCAAAATCTGTTTTAGAAGTTATTCTCAGTGGGTGAATCATGCACACTCATACCTTCACTGTGTGTAAACTGACAGCACAATCTGAATGCCTTGTCTTGCAGCTCCCTGGGCTTCAGATTGCCTTTATATTTGGGCCAGGACCTTGATTTGGGTCAACTGTTCATTTCAATGACTATAGTTCTAAACTTGAGCTCTAGCTTTTCTGATCCTAATATTAGGAGGATTTTTTTATGATGGGAGTCTGTGTTGCTGCTGACAGAGCTGTTCTCACTCCTGTAGATCTAAATTTTGAACCTACAGTGACCTTGCCTTGCCTTTTTTTTAGCATTTACACCAACAGTAGGGGGAGAAATGCTGCAAGTCTTCTGCTGTCTTCCAAGCCAATGTCCACTAGGATGCTAGACTGGCTGGAAATTGTTTGCTGATGTTGTTGGGTTAGTCTTTAGCCCTGCAGCACATAACTCATGTTCACATAGATGAGGTGCTGGGAATGTGTGACTGGAAATGGGATAGGAAGGAAACACCTTTTTGGGTGGAAGCTGAGAGTTTGACTTAGGTTATTGTGTGACCTCCACCTATTTAACTATTAACTCTACAATTTCTTCTCTTGCACTTTTGCTTCTGGTCCTGTCTGGTCCTTCACGGAGCCATTCACATGTGTTAATCCAGCAAAAAAAATCTCAAAAAAATTCAGTTAGTTCACTGAAGTGGCTCTTCAGAGTGTTGGGAAGTACTGGAGCAGTACAAAGAGGGGTTAGATAGCGGCACAAGAGTCAGCTTTCCTTGTGTGAACCTTCACCTTGTGTAGATTAAGGATGAAGTGAAACCCAGCACTTCGATACCCTCTGCTACCTTAGGGCTAGCTAGCAACATCAAAATGAGTTTGTTTAGGTCCCCTATATGGAGTATGCCCATGCTAGTCTAAGGATGATCACTTTGAAACACACTTATCCTCTGTGTTGTTATGTGCTTCTTTTGTTCTGAATTATCTCCACTTACCAGCTTTCCATTTATAAATAATACTTCACATTCCTTCATTTCTTACATACTCCTGGACAACATTTACTTCTCGGCTTCATCAGTACTCCTCTGCTACCGCACATGATGTTAAATGACTGCTCTCATAATAATAGAAAGAACTCTCTGTAGAATGTTAAATTAAATAGTAGCAGGTAGCTGAAAATTAGCAGCAATGTGCTTAACCAGGGATGTGCAAAAGAGAATGTGATTTAACACTTCACTTATTGCTAAAAAAGAATGGCTAAAACATTTACCACAACAATTTTGCTACATGCTTATAATTTATTTTTAGATGCAACAAATCAATAGAGTAGTTTTGGGGTTCATCTAATCAAATGTAGAATTCTACATCCAAGCTAGTCACTATAGACCTCCTTTATAGCTAATGCAGCAGAATTACCTTTACCAGAAGACAGTTGATAACATCCTTGTGTAAACTAGGTCTTCTGAATTGCATCCTTAAATTATATTGTCTATAAAGGGCACCTGTAGCTACTAGTTTAGGTACAGTAATATTTTACTGAGGTGGTACAAAGGCAGAGAAAGACAGGGCAAGATTTTTTTTAGAGGAGGTAATGGCTGTCATTAGGCCAGCTAAATATTGTTGGAAAAATTACACCATCTTCTGGATATGTGAGACCTTTTTCAGGTATGAAATAGAAGAAGCAGATTTTAGAGGAAAATACAAATTGGGAACAATTTCTCAGTGTTTACTTACACAGATAGAAAAGATGGAAAATTAACAGTCCCCAGCCCAGATCCATGCTCTGCCATTAGGTTCCAATGTCATGTGTAACAGTGGTGAAGACACAGGGCTATCCTACAGGACAGAGATGATTAGAGCCTGCAGACCAGAGACAGGCTTGTCACTACCATCAGAAAAGCAGGAAAAAGAGCATCAAAGGCAAGCTCACAGGCCGATATTTATTGCCTTCAACAACACAGATGACAATGTCAATTTAAATAATGGTTTCATTAAGTGATTTGAATATCTCTTCTCTCTTTCCTAGCAGCTACAGAGATTTTATTTCAGAAGGTCTGGTTCTGGATCCCTGGGTTATTCAGTCCTGTATATTAGACAGCATATTGGATAAAATCTAGAAATAACTCTCAAAAAAAGGAGAGAAGTTTTCCCTCTGCCAGTGTAGCACCTTATTTAGCTGGGTGCAAGACTCTCTGTAGACACTTTCTGGTGATCCTTACATCTCTTCCCTCCTGTTTCCTTCCTCAGACCAGTGTGGAGATATGAATTAGTGCCTCATGCTGGGCTCTGCAGAAAATTCCTCCTCCTTCCTGAGTATGGAAATATCTGCCCCTGACATCTGGCCCTCTGGGAATAGGAAAGGACCCAAGGAATGAATGAACTCCAGAAGAAACAGGGACGACCTTTGAGACTGTGACAGCTCTACATGGTGCTGAGTGACAGGGCTCAGTCTGGAAAGCAAAGGATCTTGAGTAGGGGACCAATGGAGCTGCCTTTATAACCTACTGAATGAAATCACAGGGCTTTGTGATCGTGTGCCCATGGGGAGCTGAGACGCTTGTGGCTCTTTGGAGCTGCAGCTGGCCATCAAGAAGCTGCTCTGGGTGGCTTGGAGAGGTGAAGCCTCTCTGAAATGCCTCTGCACTCCCCAGCTGCTTGTTAGACAGCAAACTTTCCTAACCATCGAAATAAAACTATTTAAAAGAGTCTATAATCCAAGATATGATATAATTTACATTTAATAAATGTTTTTCAATTGTTAATGAGATAACAGTTGGTAAATATTAATTATTTAAGACCTGACAAATATGATTTGATGGCTACTTGGCCAAATTTCCATGGGAACAATTACACAGCTAGTGCATTAGACCAAGCTGCATGCTTTTGTCCATAGAAGCTGGCTAATCAGAGGATAACTAGACAATCTGTAGGTGCAAATTTGACCACACATACTTTTGGGCATGCGTGGCTCCATAAACAAATTTAAAACCTACATGTGAAAGCATATTCCCCTGTGATTTAGCAAATACATCTTAATTTATACAATTAAATAATCTCACTAGCGATTTTTCACTTTAGTAGACTATATTTTGGTTGGTTTTTTTTTTTTCTGTTTTATTATTCTGGAAGAAATATGTTCTCAGTTATGAAGTATTTATTTTATATGAATTAAATATCTTAATAAATCTAAACTAAATGTACTTAAAGTATTTAAGTGCTACTAAACCAAACAGGCAAATAAAATCTGCGTGGAAAGGTGTAATCCCAAATCAAGTTTACTTTGAGCACAGTTCTGTTTAGATTTTTATCACCATTTTTGCATACTAATGTTTTTAATGGGTTTCAAGAGCATGCCATATACTCAGTTGAGGAGCTGAGTATTTTGTACAATGAATCTTTCACATCTGCTAGCTCTGTGATTCCACCACTTGCTACTGAATAATGTATTAAGCTTTTCCAGGCTCCTTCTGTTTGTCAGATGAGAACTGCAACGGTTTCTTCATGTTCATTTATCCTCTGTGTTTGAGTAATGTCATATTACAGCAACAATGCTGCCATTGTTAGACGACAGAAAAATAATAATAAATAAATCAGAGAACCAGCCTAGATTTACCTTTCCGTGTTAAGCAAGGAAAAAGCATCTGGTATCTGTCTGTTATCTGTGCACATCTAATGCATGTCTACATGGATACGAAAATAATAGCCATTACGTATGGACAGCTACTGCTTTAGCTTCCCCTAAGAAGTGTTCCTGAAGCAGAGGTGTCAGATGTTCTCGGCAATGACACTTGTTGATCTGTGCTCCTCTCCACTGTTCTGCCTTTGTTGTAATTTTCAAGTAAGTTTGCACCACATCCTGGAGTTTGGTCATGTAAGTCTTGTAATGGAAGTCAATCAGAGCTGAAAAACTTCCTTTTCTATTAATATTATGTTTTTCATTATGATTTAGAACGCTAAGGAAGACACGTGGATATTCCATTACTCCAGTGCTTGAAACAGAGATTGGAGATGAGACATGAGTAAAACTGATAGGGATTAGAAGCACCTAGGTAAGGTACGGCAGAGTAGTCAGTTCGTCACTCAGTATATCCACTTGAACAACATGGAAGGTATCAGAAGTCAAGCTTTGCAGAGAAAGAATGTGGCTGACATGCTTGTGAGTAGGAGAACTGGTTGTGATTTTTAGCTCACAGGTTAGGAAGTAAGATTCAGATCTGCTAAGTGCTGTAGAGGAGATAACATCTGGGATTGGAAATGGTCCAAATAGTGAGTTTAGGAAGACCTACAGGACATGGAAGGAGGGACAGATCAAGCATGTCAGGGCAGACCTGTGAGTCATCAGAACATAAACATCTAAATAACACATCACGAGAAATACTTTAATTCTGTGTCCAAACCAGAAGATATTTCTAAGATGAAAAAGGATCTTTCTCTATCCAGTTAATAATGTCTATGACAGTGTGTAAATAAATTAATCTTTGTGTGAACCAATCTAGAAGGTTTAATGCAATCCTAGCAACACAAAGACGATTAGCATTCAGCGATCTAGAAATAAGAAACATATCCATGCACCCAGTATGTTCCTCTGTATCACGAACATGTTGAAAACTAAGGCAGAATACAGGAGGACAGTTTGTATTTGCTTTTGAAAGCCTGATTTCATCACAGACTAGTATCATAAGTTTTATTCCCATTCAGAATCCAGCATTATGAAAGAACAGTATTTTTCAAACTCTAATCTGAGCAAAGTGGACACTGGCATATGCAGTTATTGCACTGCACTGCATTAGCACAGCTAATCAGTAATGATGACCCCTCTTCAAGGAGACAGAAAGACCACAATAAACTAGGGTAAAATGTGCTCTTGGGTCTGAAGAAATTTTACAGCTCCAGAAACATTCATCACTGGTAACTCAAGGCTAATAGCTGTGAAATTTCTAAAGGGAATATTTTGCTTCAACATTCAAATGACCTGAGGTTTAACAATGTTTCATTGCAGCTGAATTAAATGTTTTGATATCTGGAGAAATGATGTAAAACCTTCTCTTAACTTGTGCTGTGCCCTTTCTGTAGGTATGTGTTAATTTTGTTAGTTTAAAGAGACAGAATGATGAATCTGTAGATTTGCTCAAAAAAGAAAAAAACAAAACCAAAAACAAATTCAGCAACAATCCATCCATAGTTCTATGTTTCTGTTGTTTTTTTTTTTTTTTAATGAAAAATACCCCTAAGTGTCGGGGGAGTTCCTGGCTGCTACATGGGAAGCACCTGTGCCTTGTTGAGACAGGTGCTGCGAGTCACGGTGGTCAGCCGGAGACCACGTGACCTATGGGAGGTTTAAAGACGGAGTACTCCCAAGAGGGAGGGGGGCAGTTCCCTTCTGGAGAGGTAGGAGCCCCTGAGAGAGTGTGAGTTGGAGCTCTCTGTTGGATTGGGATAATAGCAAGTTTGGATTAGCCTTCTGATTGTGAGATACGTTGTGGTTGCAACAGCCGTTTGGTTGCAACCCACTGTGAGAAGATACAGGCAGTCTGCAACATCTGGTGACCCTGACATGATCTGGTGAAACGTGAACTGTCTGGACCGCAGGGTGAAGTGCGGTAGATACAAGATACAGAACCCAGCGAAGCTTGAGAGCGGCAGGAGCTGCGGATTGACTAGTTTTGACTTAGACACCTGGAACAAGGTGAGCTGCTGGGAATGGACATGGGTCAGAATTTTGTCAAGGAGAATCAGACCTTTGTGGTCCTTGAATCTGTGATAATGGCTGCGGGGGCCAATATAAGAAGTGAGGATCTATATAATTTACTTAACTGGGTGGCAGAGTGTGAAGACCTAGCGAGTCTCAATACATCCTTTAGCCTTGAGCTATGGAAGAAGTTAGGGGATAAGTTGCTTTGTGAAGTAGTCTTTGAGAATGAGGACTTGACCAAAACTGACCTGTTGCATACATGGGAGGCCCTGGATAATATAATTTGAGAAGGGATGGCAGTAGAAGAGAAAGATGAATCAACAGGTTATGTATCAATGGGCAAAGGTTTTGAAGGAGATGATGAACTGTCTGAGGGAGGATTGGCCTCAGACAGCATGGACAGCGAATTGGGTCTATCTTCACTGTTCAAGGATATCAAGAAAGTTGCGAGGACTGTGCAGGGACTCTGCCCCACCCTGCAGGAGGTGTTAAAACGTCCCCCACCCTTTGCCCCAACAGCCCCCCTCTCCCCCTTTATTATGCCTACAGCTCTGCCATTTGAGCAATTGGCCCCACCCTTGGCAACTTCATATCCCGCAGTATCTGGTTATCCGGCCCAGGTACGTTTGGAGCAGCCAATAATACTACAGCAAGTTATGACACTATTACAAGGAGTATCCCAGCAGTTAGCAGCTGTAGTGGAAATGTTGCAGCAGGCCATGACCCACCCTGCAGCAAGAGAGACTATAGGAAAGACCTCTGAAGCAAGTGATAGTTTTGCTGGGAAGTTATCAACCGCACCTAGACCGAGGAGAAAGTTGCCAGAATCCGCCTGTTTAGTGCAACCAGACCCCCTGGGAGCGACTACAGGAACAGTTCAACCTCATGACCCAGTCCGTTTCTGGGATGAGGTTAGAACAAAAGCAATAGAGGCCAGGGACTGGGACCTGGCTGAAGCTCTGGGGTACCAGTTAACAATAAAGAATCATCTATAACAGAAATGGGGGGAGGGCCTAGTGCGTTCCCCGTGGCACTAGCCCTCCCGGGTTCCTTGCGTGTTAAGAAGCCGAAGTGTTATAGATGTGGAAACCAGGGGCATATAAAATCAGAATGCCCAGGACAGAAGGGTCAAAGGCGGATAATAAATGCTGGAAAAGTTAATGGCCCAGTTGCTTGTCATAAATGTGGAAAACAGAGATGTTACAGGTACGGAAAGATGGGCCATTTTGCTAAGCAATGCGAATCAAGGGTCTACACTAACGGCTGGCTGAGAAATAAAAGAATGAGAAAGTGTACGCAGATGCATGATGG
This sequence comes from Tauraco erythrolophus, assembly GCF_009769465.1. NCBI lineage: Eukaryota > Metazoa > Chordata > Aves > Musophagiformes > Musophagidae > Tauraco > Tauraco erythrolophus. Next base: position 66,550,459 of record NC_141465.1, on the reverse strand, counting down.
TCTGGACAAAACTTTTGCGGGAGCATTACGGCAGCCACAGGTTAACCAACAGGAGAAGCAGCCAGAGCAGCTGGGGTGGATGTATCCGCCGCCGTCATGGTACGACAAAAAATGAGAACGATTCCCCCATGGTTTTGTCACAAGGTATTTGACAAATGGCGATGGAAAGTGGAATCGGAATGTTAGAAACCCCTAAAGGCTATTAGGTGTTTTTTTCAAAAAAGAAAGGGGGAATTGTTGGGGGAGTTCCTGGCTGCTACATGGGAAGCACCTGTGCCTTGTCGAGACAGGTGCTGTGAGTCATGGTGGTCAGCTGGAGACCACGTGACCTATGGGAGGCTTAAAGACGGAGCACTCCCAAGAGGGAGGAGGGCAGTTCCCTTCCGGAGAGGTAGGAGCCCCTGAGAGAGTGTGAGTTGGAGCTCTCTGTTGGATTGGGATAGTAGCAAGTTTGGATCAGCCTTCTGATTGTGAGATACGTCGTGGTAGCAACAGCCGTTTGGTTGCAACCCACTGTGAGAAGATACAGGCAGTCCGCGACACCTAAGATTAAAAAAAAAAATCTCCAAGGAAACAGTCAGATGTAGGTCACTGTATAGGCCTGGGAATACATTTTCCAATTTTGCCAAGTTAAAGAAAAGTTATATGAAGCCATTCACTTAATGTGTATATTGTGGGAATGATAAAAATTTTGAGTGATTCTTCAGTGAGTTAAATTCAAAGGGACTGTTTCCAGGCAGATGAAATGAAGCTAAATAATTACGGTTTGCCACAATAGCTCATCAGACTCAAGGGTACTATTACCAGAGGGATAACGAAGGGCAGTTATTAATGATGAGCATTTTGGGGGAAATTTACACATCTGAGACCCACTTGACATAGTCTCATATTTATCATTGCCTGTCTTTTCTATACTTCATTAAATTAGCATAAATACTTTGCTGAGAGATCAAGTATGATACCGAAACGAAACAGGTCACAGCACCTTAAATGCTCTATTGAAGCCTCCAGCAGGCAAAGGATGGGAGGCAAAATGAAAACGAGCTACCATGTGTCATAAGTGTCACAAGTCAATTCTTGCTTGTTTGTTTGCGGTTTTAATCAGACCTTGCTGATAAACAACTTTTCTATCAGTTACCTTCTACTCCTGAAGTTTTCCCAGAAAAATCTGTAAGACTGAATAAAGTTTATAATGCAATCTTGTCTGCACAAACACAACAAAATCTGACCTTAAGAAAAATACCCATCCTCCCCCTTCTGCCTTTTTACCCAAGAAGCATGTAGCAGCCCACTAGACCTTTTTCATGAGAATTTGGGATCTTTCTTGGAGGCACCAAATCAGGATTTAAATTTGGACTGTTGGAAGGACAAGGATTTTTTTGTGTGTGTGTAGTATTTTTTTTAGCTATTGCATTCACTTTTTTCATTGCTTGTAACTTTACAGTATCAAATACTGCATTTCATGTTTCTTAATGAGGGCTTTGCATTACGGCTGAAGTGCTTTGAACTCTATATGCTTCCTTTCAGCACAGCATGGATCCTTGGCGACTAGTCTACTCGGATCACTAGGAAGACTGAGACAAAGGAACATTAGGGCATTCTGGTGGAAGCTAAGTTTTGTCTTCTACCACCAGTGAAGACTGTATTTTGTTTGTTGAATGAACCAAGCTGGGCTGCTAAAGTAATATAATTGTGGATCTGCATGAAGTTCCTTTTTCTACAAACTCCATCTCATTTATGGAAGCTGTATGGAGTAGCATAATCCAGGAAGCCAAGGGTTCTAATCAGCGTACATGAAAGTGAGAAGAAGAGCAGAAAGTAAAGCTGTTGCCCAAACTCAGAGTGAAGAAGCAGCAAACATCTTCCTAGAGTTTGGGGATATTTTACTGTAGACTTTTGTTTGCCTAGTAGCATGTGATCTTTTATAAGTGCTCCAGTAGCTTCAGACCTTCATATAGATCAGGTTTCTTGGAAGAGCAATCATCATATAATAAAAGATGTGACAGAAATCAAAGTACATTAGTAATAGAGAAGGCAATAATGTGAAAGCACAACAGAAAAAAAGCCTGAGTACAAAAGAACCATGTTTGAACATTATGGAGGAGTTTTTCTCGAAATAATTTGTCTAATTCGTGTGAGATGCTGTCCTGAGAGGTTTTTCCACTGCCCTGGCTTCTCCACAGCATTATGCCAAATAGTGACCATGTTAACCCATTTCAGTTACCTTGCAGTTTCCCAAGGAACTGAACTGAGAGCACTCTCATGGTCTTGGGATTTAATTACCCTAATTAGCTTAATTAAGTTCTTCTTTTACATCTAGAGCACAGGAAAGGGGACAGCATGTTTGCATCTATTTTTAACTAGAAAATGTTGCTCATTCAAGAGCTTTGCAGTAGTATACCACTGACACAATACTTTTCACGGCCACTGGTTAGTCCTTATGACTCCCATGCACACAGAAAGGGAGTTCAGATGGCTATCCCAGCTGTAAAAAAAACCCAGTGCAACCCCAACCATTCTAATAAAACCAGACAGGAGCACTTTCTTCTCCTGTAATCTACAGAAACATATGCCTCCTCAGGACGAAGATTCAAATGAGATAATGAACAACCTCTTTCTATGGACAATGTGACTAATATTTTAAACTTCTTTCCTTTTAGAGTGGTCATCTACAGCTTTCTAATGTTAAGCCACAACAAGGGAATCTTGCCCAGACATTTCCAAGTGAGTCTCTAAGCAAAGATAGAAGGATTTTATTATTTGGCTCCTTAATGGGGAACTTTGTGCCCAGAATGACTTGAAAAACAATAAAAGAAGTTTTTATTGTCATTGATGGAAAAAATGATAAAACAGACCAACTGTTGTTGCCTTCATAGAACAAAATTGAGAAAATATGGTTTCTTTTTACTGTATTGGCAATATTTTCAGCTTCTGAGAACTTCTGATGACCAGAAAAATGGGATAGAGAGAATTCTACATCAGGTTTGAGTGTTTAACCATGCGTACAGGGCATACATCTCAAGATTATCATGTGGTAAACTCCATGTTTTCTTTTGCATTCAGATGCACCTCAGCAAGAATCACTTTGTTTCACCTTCTCCTTGATCTCCGATGGGTGTTACATTTTTTCATTCACATTCATCTCAGCAGATGAGCCTTTTCTTGAAACAATTTGACAAAATATTACCAAAACTAATGGTCTGTCAGTTTGAAGTAGAAATAGAAATGAAGCTGGCTGGAAATTTATATTTGTATTAGATTTTACTCAGTTTAAATTAACTTCTCTTTTAACTGGGACTGGTGGTGGAGCTTTACAGAAGGGATCACTATTATTTACCATCAGTAGTGATCAGGTTGTACTATCTAGGGAAAAGGGTAAACCACAATTCGTTGTGCTCTGACATAAAGAAATGGAAGATATTGAACAGAGGAATTTGAGATCAACCCAAAACAGATGTTGGAAATGTAGACATAAAGTAAGAGGAGCCTTAACGCCCTTAAATATGCTGACTAATACATTCAAGGAAGGATAAAAAACGAACCAAAACAAAAACCCAAATATGAAACACATATATGCCAATAGAAAGAGGAACCTGTAAAAGGTCCTGAAATGGCAGAAGCTCTTAAGTGACCTAATCTTGGCTCTATTTTAAGGATTCTGGTTTCAGGAGACAGCCTGTCAAATTCTTGTAATGTACGCTGAAATGAACAGGATGGATTAAATGGAGAGCCTCATTTTCTACAATTGCATCAGCAGTGTGTTGCAAATGCATGCAGCATGGATGCAAATCAGAATTTGAAGCAGTTTTCTTTTATTGCATTTAAGTAGAAATGACTGTTAAAGGTGTAAGGCAATTTAAAACCCGCCCAAACCCAAAGCAGTAGCTTCCATTCTGCCTGCCAGAAGACACAGGGACTTTGAAATACCTTTTAGTTTATAATATCTTCTTGTTTATATTGTTTGTTTGGGGTTTTTGTAAGAGAAGATAGAGAAACAAAAGCAAATGACTGCCCAAAATATTCTGAAGATGTTGCTTTCTCAGCTTCATGCGTGGACTATCCAGCTCAGACGTGAAAGAGTGCCACATGGGAATGACAGGTGCTCTGAAAAAATGTGGGGTTTTGTTGTTTTGTTTTTTTTTTCTGTTTGTTTGTTTGTTTTTTCTGGGAGCATAACAGGCTTAAAGAGCTCAGTCTGTTTAGCTCATCAAAGAGAAGACTGAGAGGTGATCTGATTATGATATCTAAGTACCTTCATGGGTAGAAAATACCAAAGGGCTCTTTTGTATAGCAGAGAAAAGACTTATTAAGAAAGGGTGTTGGGAGTGAAAGGCAGACAAATTCACATTGGAAATAAGACATCAATTTTTGAAAGCATGGGTACCTGAACACTGGAACAAAGTCCTAAGTGGAGATTGGAGCTGGAGCTTCCATTTCTTATTCTTCAAGTAATAGGGCAAGTTCCTATGGAATATATACTTCAGCTGGTGGGCAGAATATAAGGGAAATGAGATGCAACATGACAGCAAAGGTACACAGGAGATTACTTCAAGCTTTAAAGATGGTGTATACGTGTGAGTCCAAGAAGATGGGGACTATGTTCTCACCTACTGAGTGTATCATAGTCATCACAAAACCAGGACTGAACCCTAGTCAGGACCTGACAGCCTGAGGAAGACACAGTCTGAATCTTTAGCCTGTGGGTGGTGGGAGGAGTCTCAATTTCTTTTCCCAGGGTGCTTTTGGCACTTGGGCCACTGAATTTTAAACACAAAAATGCCATAGTATTTCCTGGAGCAGTGACTCAGGATTCCACCTCTGTTCCAGATGGACTCATTCAAATGCCTACACTAGTCATGAAAACTCCCTGTAGGATCTCTGGGAGGTTATCCGTTCGTTGAAAGTTATGCACAAATTACTTCAGCTGTGCAAAGCATTCCTAGTGATGCTGGAGCACAGTAGTCACACATTCCACATTGCCCTCCACAGTAGGGCACGGTGCCTAATGGGGAGGAAAAAAAATTCTTCCCAGCCCTTCATTACATTTTATATGAGGGGACCTTTTCTGTTTAACTTATAGGGAGAGAAGGTAATTGGCACAATTATATCTAAGATTGCTACTGTTTTCTGGACTGAAATAATAACAGATTGTCAGACACTGGACATATGTGGGCTTCCCGTTCTTTTCTATTCAGTTAATCAATAAAAATAGCTGCAAGAACACTTTCTGTGTCAAAGACAGATTCTGTTGTCTTTTCCCACTGAAACACATCAGGTGCGAGGGGGTCAGCAGGAGAAAGTAGTAACTCTAAGATATGGAAAGACAGAAATGGATATGTTCAGCCTTGGGTTAACTGACAAGAAAAAAAGGAGGAAATTAAAAGAATGAATCAAACCTGACTCAGCTACCTTAACTTTTTTTAAATGAGGCATGCCTCATCCTGTGCTGAAAAGGATGTTGACCAAGACTCCCCCACTACGAAATCCTGCTATTTCTACTGATACATGTGTGGCACTTGTTACCTCAAAATCATATACTCTCTCAGGGATATTGTGGCTAAATGAAATCACATTTTTCAGGTTAATCAGACTCACAAGGGCCAGACTAGTGTTTCATTTCTCTGAATCTCAGTCATGGTCAAAAATCTGGGTGAAAAGACAGGAATCAGCCTAGAAAGCTACATCTTTATAAAATAGACCAGATGGGTAAGATATGTCTTTGTGACAGATCAATAACATGCGTCGGGTATACATTAGGACAACGAACCACACTAATGCTGGTGGTGCTGGTGAGGAGTTGCAATAGTGTGATGGTTTGGAGTCTAGCTGAAAGGAAAAGCATGGAGGAAAAGTACAACAAGGGATAGGTGAGAGAACAGTTTGATTGTATTGAGGTTGCCAGTAGGAAAGACAAGCAATGAACTTCTACTTGTTGGTTTACAAGTTTGACAGACCTAATGAGAAAGCAAGTGGATGTTTATTCTTTCAGTCGCCTCCCTAGGCTTTCTCTGTTGTGATGAACAGGATTCAAGTTCAGGAAAAGGGCATATTTCAGGTGTAGTAAGCCAAGAAGCATGTCAAATCTCAGAAAATAACTGGAAGATTTCCTCCAACAAAGAATCTGTATGTAAGAAACTGATTACAAAAGGCAAACACACAGAAGTCTAGTCAACTTTCTTTAAAGCAGATTCATTATGTAAGAGTTTGATAAAAAAAGAACCAGTTTTATATCAGTCAATTACTTTTTCCAGGACAGACACGCTCTCCAGAAGAGGAACTCCTGCAGAAACATATCAGAGTCCTAATTCTTTGGCATTTGTCACTCTTCTCCAAAGATGCCTGCAACAGGTGCATTAAAGTCTGAGACAGGGGCCTAGATTTTGTACCTTCTCAGCAGAGAGGAATAAACACTTTCAGGACACAAGCCATCTCCTCCTAAGTGGATAGCTGGAAAAGATCAGATGAATCATAAGCCAAAAGTGCCTGTTTCTCTTTATTGACTATAAAGGCAGCTGAAAGTGATATAGGCTCATCCATATGCTGCTATCTATGTTGTTTTCTAAGAACTGCTCAAACAATTTATTAATCACTCTCAAATTGTCAGTACCAGAATTAAGCAGAAAAAGGTTTTGGAGCACACAGGTACTCAGATATTTATTTTCATTCTAACTTGGAACCTAAGACCAGAGTGTCTGAAGTTGCCTGCAAAAGAAAATGAAGATTCCTCATAGAGTCCTAAGGGCATGTATACCTAAGGCTATGCATACCAAGGAGGCTTCCAGATGGGCTGCCAGAAGGTTGAGGGGATAGTTGCCAAGAAATTAGTCTGATGATGCCCATGTTCTGATGGGAAACAATCACAATAGATATCTTCCCCTTTTGATGCTTTGCCATGTTTCACAGCATTATCCTGACTTCATGTGAGTGTTCAAGGCCAGGTTGAATGAGGCTTTGGACAACCTGGTGTAGTGGAGGGTTTTCCTGCCCATGGCAGGGAGGTTGGAACTAGATGATCTTTGAGGTCCTTTCCAACCCTAACCATTCTATGATTCTATGATTCTATGATTCATGGGTAAACAAAACCTTTTCTAGTTTAGTGATGCACCTGAATTGATTGTTTTACACCAAAAACTATAACCTTCGCTCTCTGGAGAACTGGAATACAGAGGGACTAGCAGGAACTATAAATATATCATCTATTAATTTAATAATGATGAGCTGATTATGCTTTGATTTACTTCAGCTATCATCTCTTGAGAAGTGGTGTTGGGGCCTATCATAACCAATGGTAGGACCACATGGTCTTCCAGATCCAAGGTAGCTGTGAACATGTATAAAACTTTGAGATGAATTTGGGCCATGTACCAGAAAGCCAGTGACATTCCTGCAGTAGGAACGTACCTGGCTCACATCTCACTGAGAAGTCAGTGTGGTATGGGGGAAACCGGCAGCTAAGGCAGGAAACAAAGAGTCACATGAAGCTCCCTGACATAGCTGTCTCTGCTGTCAATGGTATACTCTGGCAATAGCTGAGCTTCTTTAGGCATTCGTAACACTTAACACAGAGGAACATCACTCTATAATTCTACAGGCCCCTATAGAGCATGTGGGACCCTAGGAGTCACTGTAACTGGCTGCACTGAGAGAACATTAAGATGGATGGTCTGCTTGGGGATTGATGTCCTGTCTGCAAATGGAGATGGTACAACACACTTTCTGCTGACTGGTGCATGCATTTCACCTGCCTAGGTCACTCCTAGGCTACCTATCTGCTTCAGTGTTGTATCGAGCTCTGGTTAGGGAGTAGATGAATGGATCACCATCAGTCTTCAGGCAGACCTCCCAAACACCACTTGGGTCACTGAAGCCTGCTATGGTCTCCACAGCTTGAGGCTATGGAAGTCATTACAGTCAATACACAGAAGAGAATCCTAGAGGCCTTCAGAGCCCAGCAAGGCTGTGAGCCCTCATGGAGAAGCAGGGAGATTATCTGAACCTACAAAGAAAAAAGACAAAGAGTATCACTTACCTACAGTCCTAAGAAGTTTGTACATCCACTCACTGCCTCTCAAACTTTCCTTTGCAAATGACAGTTTAAGTAGAAACTGAGTACGTGAATACTGTTGTCTGATGCCAACATACCTACTAGGAGATCTTCTCTAGTCTGGACATGGTTTCTGTTTCAAGAAGACAGTACCTAGGCTCATGGTGATCCATGTGTACAGCTGTCCCTGCATTTGGAGGAACTGCTTTGTCATTCAAGGATGTCTCACATGCTGTATACAGTACTTCCCTGCCATGTATCCTGCACTGGTGTGCTTTTCTGTAGCAGGACCAGCTTGTTGATTCAAGTGGAGAGGATTAGAAGGAAAATGGACACTTTTTTCCCTTGACTCACGGTTAAGTTTCATAGTGGAGCCTAAACCCATAGGCTTTATGTATGATTATGGCACCAGCAGTCAGACACAAGTGTCCATTAACAAGGATAAGTTATGAGAGAGTTGGGGCTGTTCAGCCTGGAGAAGAGAAGGCTCCAGGGTGATCTTATAGCAGTCTTCCAGTACCTAAAGGGGGCCTACAGAAAAGCTGGAGAGGGGCGTGTACAAGGGCGTGTAGTGATAGGACAAGGGGCAATGGATTTAAACTGAAAGAGGGCGGATTTCGATTAGATATAAGGAAGAAATTTTTTACATTGAGGGTGGTGAGGCACTGGAACAGGTTGCCCAGAGAAGTTGTGGATGCCCCATCCCTGGAAGTGTTCAAGGCCAGGTTAGATGAGGCTCTGGGCAACCTGGTGTAGTGGAGGATTTCTCTGCCCATGGCAGGGGGGTTGGAACTAGATGATCTTTAAGGTCCCTTCCAACCCTAACCATTCTATGATTCTGTTCTATGATTTGTTTGCATGGCAGTACAACTATGCTCACAGAGCTTCAGCAAAACATTACATACTGCTGCATGTAACTCACACTGAATTTTTCTCCAAATTACCATTTGAAAGCTGAGAGTAGAGTTCAGTAATGTCTGGCTTTAATTGCCCACGATTGAACTTCTATACCTGAGGAGGGAATGGAGGAGAAGACGGATAGCAGTGAAAATAATTAGGAAAAAACAAAAGTGAGAAGCCCGGCAAGACGGCAGTAAAATATAGGAAGAAGTGATCTTAGCAAATGTGTTTCTGATGCAATTTCAAGTCCCTGGAAAAGTCCAGGTGTCCCCAGTGAAGGAGGCTTTCCCCAGAAGTGGCTCTGCTCACAGAAGCAGGATGCCCTTCGGTCAAGTTTCTGATCTGTGTATCCAAACACCATCTCAGGCAGCCCTTATGATTCAGTGAATGCAGCTAGTAACACAGCTTGCACATCACTGGAGTAAGACAAACATGAGTGGGAGAAGAAGGCATAAACTGACAAAGGGGCAAATCTCATCACGTCTGGTTAATTCTCAAGACCATCTGGCTGGTATACAGAGGTTCTCTTTGTTGGGAAGGATATGTTCTCAGCTCCAACAGAGTATGATACAGCAGTCATCTCTCCACAGGGTTCAAAGAGAGGCACTGAGCTTGGCATGCCTATGGGCCAAATATCAGATGATGGGCAACAATAAAAAAGAGGAAAGTATTGCAGCCTAAAGTAGATAAAATAAGACAAAGACTTTATGGAAATTATTCCTCGCCCCCCCCCCCGACTTTTTGTCTAGATGAAATACTTAACTAATAAAATTGTCTATATTTTTCCTACAAGTGAAGCTGTTAAATGTGAAATTCCTTACCACTGGCAAGGATTTTTTATATGCCTAAATTCAAAGGAAGCGGTCTAACCACACCATTATTTACTGAAATTCCATTAAAAAAACATTAATCCAGTCTAGGGTCTCTTTCTAACGCTCTCAGCTAAAGCAGCTTCCACGTCAGAATACGGCAAACCTTTGGGCCCTCAGTGAATTGACAACAGAGGTAGCACATATAAGTACCTTAGTATCCCTAAAAGACTTTAAAAACTTTTCACAATTAAACTTTTTATTCCTGTTGCTAGTCTTGATCAATTTTCATCTGAAAAGGTACTTGCAAAATTCTCTTGAGACTCAAAAAATACAGTAATTATGTTACAGTAATATTCAATACATGAATTCAAACAGAATGGAAACTCCCTAGCCAAAGAATGATAATGCAGTTATCTCCTTGCTGCTTTTTTTTTTTTTTTTGTCTAAGTGCATTGATCACTCTAATTACAATCTACAGGGGAAGAAAATAGAAAAAAAAAACCCAAAGATGAGTTTCAGTACACAAAACAGACTGAAGGCAAAGGATGCAATCTGTTCTTTTGTGTCTCAGCATCAATGGATTTGTATTGCCAGGGAGCATTGAGATGGAAGATCAGCTCCAAACCATTTAGCACCTCTTGACAGTTCAAACCAATGGGATACAGGCTGCATGGCAGAAGACATGGGGTGAAGGAACTCATCCCAATATGTCTTTCCCTTTCAAGGTGCAGTTTAAGAAGTCAGCACAACCTTAGTGCTGTAGAACACCAGCACCAGTGGTGGTGTTGCTGAATATTTTCTGCCATCATCAGCTGAAGGCTAGGCCTACAGAGAAAGTCTGGCTGCAGCTTTGAGCTTCCATAAATGGATTTGTGAAAATACTCATGCCTGTGCTTGTTCCTGCCATTTCTGGATCTTCCAGCTCTTTCCTGGTATCTGTATCAATATCAGAATTGATGAGTCTCCCTCCTGGTGGAAAAAAGTGATGTAGCACAGGCACATCACTGGCTCAAGACAAAGTTAGCAGTACCCAAATGATGTGTATTGTTCTATCTGCGGGACAGGGACTCCCTAAAATTTTCACAGGGAGTCTGAGAGAAATTTTAAAGCCTGTTCACTCCTTCTGGATGACCAACATGGGCACTAAAATCCCCTTAAACCCTTGAATGTCTGCACTGAGTCACATAGGACAATGATAACCAACACACTTAAAAAAAGTATAAAATGTATAACTCTTAAAATGTATAACTCTTAAAAAAATGAGTACAGCTTTGCAGGAACTGCCGTTTCAGGTATAAGAGAAGTAATTTCAGCCTGTTCTTCAGGTAAAATTTCCCTTTTGAGGCTTTCTTTTAAGACTGGGGTTTGAGCACTCTTAAAATAAATACAGGAGAAGCTTAGTCCTTTGAGGAGAAGGGAATTGAACTTGATGATCCTTACAGGTTCCTTCTAACTTGAGATATTCTATGATTCTGTGAAAAAAATCAACATCATTGCCTACCTTTGCATAGAAAACAGGTAGAAATGAAAGGATTCATGAGAACTTAGGAGACCAGATTCGTAACTCTCCTGACCTCAAGAAACTGAGCTTTTACTACTAATCACAACTGTTGTTTGTGTTTTGATGACACAACATCCTATGGGAGCTGAGTCACTGAAAACAGAATCTTGCTTCTCCTGAAAATTTTATGAACAGTTCAGTGGACTGCTGCTAAATTTTGCAGGTTTGCAGTGAAAGTTAATATCGGGGAGCAAAGCGGCAAAATGAGTTAATATGTGCCAGAGATATGAAAGCAATACAAGAGCTTTTGGAAGCTTACCAGAGGGAAGAAAGCAGGTCTACTCATAAATACGGAAGACATGAAATTAATAATGTCTCAAAAGTGACTGAGATAACTTACAGCGGTATCAACTCTGTCATCAGTAAGAATATACATCAAAAAGGTTGAAATATTAGGAACAGAGAAAGACTGCTCAAATGCCTTGGAAAATATGAATACATAGAATCCAGCTGGTCTTGATCATATCTTATTGCAATCACCTCCCAGAGTTATATAAGCCGTAGGCTTGAAAGTTACAGCAATAACATTGATGATGTGGCCCCATAATTGAGCGTGCTTGAATTACTGCCGGTAAGCAAGTTGCCGCATGCCAGCTAAGCCATGGTAACTGGCTCTGTGTGCTCTCAACTAAGTAATGTTCATTCACTTTCACTAACAACATTAAACCGATTTCCAGAAACTAAAGCAAAAAGGTGGGTGCTCTTACTCCTGTTCAAGAGTGGCCTATTTTGTTTTGACGGCAGTAGTTTTACAATTTGTCTCAGGTAAACTAAAATGTTGATATAAGTTGGGAGGTATAAAAAGCTAAGGTAAAGATAAGATAAAAGTAATTTACTCAACAGCTGGATAAAAGTAAATAATACAGTCACCTTCAGACAAAGAAGGAATACTCTTTGGGAATACTTTGTGAAAAAGAACTTTTTTGGAATTAAGGGAAGAGAAGAAATATCAGGTAAGAAACAGCTCACAGACCTAGATTCTTCCATTTTTATTTCATGAGTAGATCCCTGTTTTCTACTTTATCTTTTTGCTTTTCACTCAGCAAATTGTGGAATTAAGCATTTTTGAAAGTTAGTGAATGAATCAAAATATGGCTTCAGTGAACCCCACACTAGACAATACATGAACTGTTGAATAACAAATATTAGTCAGGAAATTTGTTTTGTTAGAAGTGCTAAAATTAACATAAGGAACACAGCAGATATTTGTAAATTTACCTTAGTATTAAGCATCCCCTTTCACAAAGTATTATCTAGAAAAAATGTCACATTTACTCTCAAAAAAAGATACCATCTGGATTGAAAACTTGAGAAGAAGTGTTAAAAGCCAGAATGAGTTTTAGAAGCACTGTGTTTGCATGCTACTGATGTTAGACAAGTTTCTTTTAAAATTAGCACCTTATTAATGAGCAAGTAAACACCACCTTATTGAAAGCTTGCAGGTCATACTACACAGAGATTTTTGCTACTGTAACCAAATCAAATGCTAGCTTACTACCATGAAGTGCTGAGATGATAGAACAAAAAGGATTTAGAAAGATTTAAAAGCCAGATTCAACTGAAGACTACCCCTACTAATCTAACACATGTTCAGGATGAACGTTGTACACCTTTTGCATATGAAGAGCAGAAGGATGCCGACAAGTTTTAGGAAGCAGAAACACAAGTAATGAGATTGAAGGATATAGGAACATTTGAGGTATATCATTTAATGAAGTAATGAATAAATGGGTAAGAGAGGGAAAGAAGGGTAATAAATAGCAACTGCTTAAAGGCAGCAGAAGCCTAAAGAAGGTAAATGGAGCTAAGAAATAGAAAAAAAACACATTAGACATTAGGAATGTGAAATGGTGAGGGTTTTTTTCTTTTATTTTTACCTTCTGGAATAATGTGTAGATAATCAAAGTTCATTGACTTGTTATTTTCCAGACTGGGGGCCAAAGTCATCAGAAAGTCTTTGGTATGAGCAACATGTTGGCAGTGAGCAGGTTAATGGAATCTAACAAATCTTCATTTTTCCATTAATTTTACATGGGTTTTTCTCATTCTATACTAAAGTTTCCTCAGAGCTCCAGTTATGAGATATATAAAATGAAAAAAACTACTTGTATTTTTTCTGGATAACCATGGTTCCGTGAATATACATTGCATGATCTATTAAGGCTTTCCCTTATGGGAGGCTGATGTTTCCAATTGGTTGCATAAAAAACAGGTCTTTTCCTCTCTTTTTCTTGCCAGCAGGTTCAGAATGAGCAAATGTTCCAAATTCACATTTCATTAGCTTCTCCTTCTTCAGCAGTTCTTTCAGGATCTCAAGCCACTATTTCTTCTGCTTTTTGTAGAGAGAGGAGTTTCTCCATAGTAACATTTGTGTAACTAAGATCGATTTTCTCCTTTGCTAGTTTTCTCCAGACTCAACCAATCTGTCCAAAATTTCACACACACTCTTTTTTAGCACACCATACTTTAAAAAAAAGTTGTAGAGGCAGTCAGTGAGGTTATTTATTAGGAGCTGTAGCTTGAAAAAAATCAGGAGGACCGCAGTCTTTGGAAAAAAAAAAAAAAAATTGAAGGACGAGTGTATTTCCAAAATTACAGTGTATAAGCCCAGAGCCTGTTCGATTCAGCAAAGTCTAAGCAAGATCTGGTGCCTCTGGCTGTGTGGAAATTGTTGAGAAGTCATTTTTCAAAATTGAATAGTCTAGATTTTTATGAAGGTGTCTCCAGTGAAACAGGCTAGGAATGATGTCATTGTGTGCTGTGTGTTACAGTCACTCTCAGAAAGGGTATGCAGTTGTGAAGATGGAGGCCAGACCCTCCAGAGCAGACTAGTTTGAAACCAACAGACTTTTCAGATGCTAAGCTGAATGCAAGTTTTAGAATTTCCCACTGCAAAAATTAAAAGAAATAATTTTCAAGGTTTCTCACAGAGTAAAATGACATTTTAAAATTGTTCTGATTTTGCTTCATTCAATGTCTTTTTGCGACTGATTATATATTATTCAGGTTTTTTTCTTACTTTATAACTATTGAGGAGAGCTGTGATTCACATCCCTTTTTTTTTTTCTAGATCTAAGACCTTACCTGTTCAGTAAGGAGTAGTTTAAAGAAGGTATGGTTTTTATTTCACCACCTATAGGGGTGGACATCAGTTCCTCACTACAATATCTGCATGTAGTGTCAGCAGTGTCAGTATGTATACTGCACAGCTCCAGGCATGTCCTGCACTGAGGTGCCGTTTGAGGTTCCCTGGGGTGTCTAAGCAATCTGCACCAGGCAGGCAGTGAGGACACAACACCCAGGGGAGAGCTGGACTGTTGTCAAGTACCAGCCCAGACCAGCTGGGAGGCCCCAGGGCCTGTGGGATTGCTTTCCAGGCTCTGTTGACTGCATTGAATACTTTGGAAGTTTAGACATTTTGTGCACATACAGAAATCTAAATTTAAATGTCTTAATTTAGGTGGGAAATTAATCCCATCTAAAGAGTAGGATCCTGTGCCATGTGAGCTGTTCTGGCATATCTGAGACACTCTCATGGGGCAAGCAGATATGACAAAAGGCACACAGGTAGCTCAGGCCACAGTGGAAGGACAACTGAAAGCCAAGTGAGTGCCCTAAGGTGTCTCACATGGCACTAGACATCTACATTTAGTCAGCTGAATCCCACCCTGGGTGTCTATGATGCCAGAATAATTTTTTTTAACCTTCTACTCAACAAAAAGTATTCAACACCTTAGATATACTTCAGTAAATCTGCTGTCTGAGTTGACCAGACTCTCCTGCCATTTCAGTGGGAAACAGATGTCCATATGGATGTCTTAGATACTCTGGCTTACTTCAGGTGACAAGGGGTGCCTGTATCGTTTGGCTGAATGAAGTCCTCCTGGAGTGCATTTCTTCTTGTCCTAAGGTTGGGGTCTAAAACAAACTAGATGAAACACTTCAAACAGTGTCTAGTTTCTCTGACTTGACTATGAGGGGATTTTTCATCTACTCTAGCGATCTAACACCTGAGATGGATCCCACTTAAGAGTGTCAGACAATACTTAAGTAGGTGCTGCTCTTAAAGATTAAAACAATGTATTTATTTTTTTAGTTATGACATTCTCTAGGTCAGAGTTTGCAATGTGTAATGCAAAATGCATTATGAAAAATTCAAAATGAAAATCAATGACACCCCAAAATGGTATAAAAATATAGAAGTTAAAACAGCTCTGTCATAACATTAAAAACTAACATTTAGAATTTTGAAATCTGCAAACTTTCCAAAATAAAAATGTCAAGACATTTTCTTTTTAATTTCTCCATAGGAACTTTTGTAGAATTATTACCAAGAAATGTTCTGAAAGTGCACTGTTGACAGCTCCACATTTTGAAGGAAGGAAGAGTAAAATAATACAATGCAAAAGAACTACCAGTATGGCATTCCCATCAGGTCCCCGGTATCATGCTGCATATCTCTGTCTACAAGCTACAGAGTAATTGAGACACAGCCACTGAGATTGGTAGGTGGATGTTTATTGTTGATTACACCAGTTCTTATTTTTCTTTTAATGAACATGAGCAGTAGTTTTGATATGTCATGATATATCTCCTGCATCAGGGAAATCAAAGATTAGAATAAACATCAGCAGGAAATTTGGAGGTGGTGATCATGATGGAAAAATACAAAATGCAGTATAGCAAAGAAGAAAGTGCCAGTGAAATTTTCATAAGTGTTTAATTATTGGCCTAACAATGCTCACAATGGAGTAAGTAGTAAATATCCTACTTGTTTCAAGAGCCAGAGTGTTACATGCTTTGGAAAAAATCCTAATCTATTGGGGAGAGAAGAGAGAGAGAATGAGAGCTCTAAGTCTGAGGTCATTTGATTTCAGAAGTTGAGGGAATGGGTTTATTTTTGAAGGCTGTTTCAAGACTTTCCTACACTGGAAACACATTGATAGAAGAAGGTGGAAATATCTTCTCAGCACTGAAATTTCCCTTTGAATTATGGTGGCTTAGATCTGAAGACTCTTTTCAGCTCATAACCAATAGTAAAATTAAGATGCAGTGTTTTGAAATGCCTTGCAATGCAGTAAAT
Source organism: Tauraco erythrolophus (assembly GCF_009769465.1). NCBI lineage: Eukaryota > Metazoa > Chordata > Aves > Musophagiformes > Musophagidae > Tauraco > Tauraco erythrolophus. Next base: position 66,534,059 of record NC_141465.1, on the reverse strand, counting down.
GAGCACTTACTGTGTAGCCAATGGACTGCAGAAGATGTGTGTTCCCACAGATACATTGCTCCAGGTTGTTCATTTAGCTGGACAGAAAATTCATTGAAGAGGACAATGCAAAGCATTCAAACTTGAACTCGACCCCCTTCCCTGGCTTCGTTTCCCTACCTCATGTCCATCAATGCACCTCTACAGGGAACTGGCATTCTTCTTAGATGGATTTCCTTTAAGATTGTTATGGCAGGAGATGGATATGTATCAGTGCAGCTGGGCTTTTTGCTTCATTTTCTTTTAAGAAGGTCCAAAGATGGTTGCTGACTAGAGATGAGCCTTTACATTTTGTTCTTTTCTTTCTCTGCAAAGAAAGTTTATGCACTCTTACCTCTTGCTGAGACACGTTTGTATCCTCGAACTGCCTGCATTGAGATTTTTCGTGCTCCAGTAATGACATCTGGCTTCTCACTCCTTAACCACTTTCCAGTGAGACTACCAAGAGAGACGTCCATACTTATCAGTTATTTGTCTTGATTTCTCCCCACTTACTCTAGACAGCAATTATTTGTACTGGAACAAATTGTGACTTTGGAATGTATTTTAACACAGTAGACAAAATAAGTATTGGAGACTGCTAGTTTTAAGGTCAATGGTAAAACTCACCAAGCAGAATCAGAGTAGTGCCCGTTAATTACTGAGCTTCCATTCCCTCTCTCACCTCAATAATATTAAAAGACTAGTACAGACATCTAAATTAAAAATAAATAGTCTGTAGTTCAAGGCATTCATTTAACCTTGAAACTGAATACTTTCTTTAGGGATGCAGGCTGGGATATATAAATACAAGATGATAAGTCGGTGAATGCTCAACACAAAGTAGAACCATCTTTCCGTATTAAGCAAACGCAGACAATGTTCCCAGGACATCATTTCCTTATCTGCAGCACAAGTGAAAACATCCCTGTTACCATTAGGATGGTTGCTCAGCCAGCCCTGAGCTTGGAGACCAACGCTGTCCCTCTGACCAGATGACAGATAACAAGACTGCCGCACCTCAGTGAGTGAGGTCTCTGTCTTCAGTGTGGTGAGTGGGGCTGGAGATGGGAAAAATACTTCATCAGTAAGAATCCCCGTCCAGATGATATGTAAACATGCTGTTCAAAAAACCATTCAGTTTTACGCCAGTTGGAGGCAGTTGAGAGTGATACCAAAACAGTTCAACTGCTAACTAAAAAGGAGAAATAACATTTAAAAATAGAATTGTCAGGTGAGGGCAGACGTATTTCCTTCCTACCTAGGCTATGAAATACAAGCATTTCAAATAAAAATATTAAACTCACTAAGAATTCATATCCTTCTGCCTGCTCTCTTAGTTTCTCACTGTTAGTAATTGAGACAATCACTACTCTACGCTGCACCCATTTGTCAATGAGAGACAGAGACAATACCCATATTAAACACTGTTTTAGAAAATTCACAAGAAGCTATGCCTGAGCTGGGAACTGAACCATATCTTAAGCTGTATATTAGTGCCCAGTACTTAGAACTAAAAGCCTACACAGATTTCATTAGGCAGTTGCCCCACAGTTAAGCACTCGTTTGTCATCTGCATTATAGCACCGTTCTCTACAGTTTGCTGTTCTAGAGGTACCCTGGGAAAGTTGATCATAACATAGTAACCCAGTAAACTTGGCGTTCCATTGCCTGGGACAGGGCATAGTCTTCTTGTTAAGTAACAACATGGGCCCCATGACTTCTCAGGCTTTGTCTGGACTTTCTTGGCCTCCCTGGAAATTTATTTTAGATAGTAACAGCAGTTATTTAAATAATCTACTTTATTTTGGCTTTTGCTTAGCGTGGTACAGTTTTCTGGCATAATACTTAATGTTACATGTATATTTATAATACCATCTACTAATAGTAAAAATAAACAATTCTTTCATGAAGAACGTTATTTGATCCTAGAAAGAAATATAGCTTGGAGGACTACAGGCATGGGATGATAGCAGAGGCCTTGAAAGCATAGGCGAAGGATGTGGCCCCAGGGCTATAAGAAACCACTGGTCTGTTACTAGTCATCAGAAGAGTGCAACCTTGAGAGCTGAGAAAAATGGGTTTAGAAGTAACTTCTGTCTGATGTCTGTAAATCGTGGTATATACAGTAAATTCAGATGTAACACGGGCTTGTAGATTAACAAAGAAATAGAAGGGGTTCAAGGTTATTGAGAAACATACAAAAATGACCCTAAATGGATCCAAGGTTGACGAGGAAGAAATGATCAATGGTGCACTCCAACTGGAGGACTCTCTCACACACCCCTAGAAGCCAGCAGTCTCAGGGCCTTTGGGATAAGTGGGAGGGTGGGTACCAGAGAGGGGTAGATTTTAGAAAGTTTGTTTATATATTATTTAATGCTATGTAATTTGAACTATTGGCGTTAATATCATCATAATTGGACTGATAATGAGCTAGTGTTGACTGTGGAACAGCAATGTGTTCATCTCTGGTTCTTTGCCCGGTCCAGGATTGGGTGAATAAGCTTCTCAAGAGGCTGGCCAGGCTTGACTCATTCTAGCATGTGCCCAGTGGTTTAATTTTGATGAGTTCATTGTATATCTCATTGCTATTAGGTGCACAGCACCATTTGCCATGTCTAGCTGAATGCGTTCCACAACACTGTGGACATCATTTAAGAAAAGCATCTTGCTCACGTCTGCTTGGATGTTTGTAGGAGAAATAGTCTGACCCCGCTGTCAGGGAGGAGGAAGGGGAGTGGAAGGCCAGAACTGTTACAATTGTGAAGGGCCAAAGCCTTGCTAAAAGTAGGGGGAAATTTATTTCAGAAATCTAGAGTCTTCCTTTTATTACAAAATATCACCCTATTCTTGTACACAAGATAAGGGTGGACAGTGTGATGATACTGTAAGCACAATGGCAGCATTTATTCCCTATTCAGTAACAGATGGAGTCTGATCCATGGATCACTGCCAGGAGTTCATCAGCTATGTGTTTGGGTAGCTCAAGCCACTGTCTGCGAGATCAGTTGGTTGGCAGAGTGAAGAGCAACATCACCACCACGGCCTGCTGCACATTTCACAAGCTGCTAGTGACTGATGTGGCTGAAGGTAGGCCAGGTGCTCCACTGGCCCCCACCTAGCCTTAGGCAGATCTGAGGGATTGCTTAAGTGACAGCATGCTCTGGGGAAGGAAGGGACTTTGTACCGTTCTACATAAGTGCAATGCAATACACATTCCACAAACACCATGGTGTCTCTGCCTTGTCCACAGATTCTCCATCTAAAGCTCTTTTCTTAATTTATCTCCCATTCCCCTGTCCTATCGACAGAGAAGAAACTTCTCTTGTTCATCCTGAGGCCAGCAGCAAATGCTCAAGCTAACTAGCTTACAATAGAGGTCCCTAATCTCTTCCCTTGGCTAAAGTAACTTCTTTTGTAAGAAACATCTCAGTGATGAGGGCATACAGGTAGCTCTTATTCCATGCTAAGAACCATCTATTTCTTTCCCTTCCAAACAGTAGATGCACCGAAGGGTTGTGGAGGAAGAAACACGTGACACTTTCCACCCAGGGCTCCCTGGAATGAGACCTGTCTTGGGTCACCTCCTCAAATAGGCATAACTCCTGAATGGGTGAATTTTGCAGTCCACTTCAGTTGTAAGGACAACAGGGACAAGAATATTTTCATCAAGGAACTGGACTAATAGTGGAGGATAATCTACTTAATTGTGGTCCAGTGGATGCATAGTCATAACACGAAGTATGAGACAGCTACTGTTCTTTCAAAAAGGAGTAAATCGGCAGAAGGGTGCATCAGTCTGACAGGCCACAAGTAATAGCTGGGTTAAACAAGGTATTTGTCCCACTGGAGGAATAAAAAAGCTCAAAAAAAATGTTTTGTTTGGTTCGTTTTGGCTTTTCTTTTTAGATAGAAGCCCACCCCTTTTTCACAGGAGATTTCTGAGAATATTTCTTTATTTTGGTCAAGGTTTCGATAAATATCATTCTTGTTAGAATTAGCTCGGTCTTTATATCCAGAGGGAAAACTGATAGCCAGACAGGCTATCCTTTTTAGTGAGGACAGCTCATATTAGTCATAGTCAGCTGGAGCTGCTGTAGCATCATCTAGAATCTACTCAGAACATTCACCCAGAGTAGCAACACTTCTGCACACCCGTGCTGGCTTTCTGCAAGGGAAGCAAAGATAAAGCCTCTGTTTTTATGAGCAAAGACCTGTACTGGAATTAGCAGTGGCACAAAATACCTCTGTGTCCTAGAAAGATGCGTACATGGGGCCAAGTACTACTCAAAACTGGAAGGAGAAACACATTCCTGAGTACTATATCTGATGCATTTTTTCACCTAACAATCACTGGAAGAGCTGAGGCAGTGTTATTTTAGATGTGGTTTTCAAGAGTCACGAGAATGTCATAGAAGGTCATGGAGGATAGTCTTGGATTAAGCAACAAAAGATTTTCTAAAGAGAGCAAACTTCGGTAAACTGTGAACACCAATTAGGAAATTCAAATGATCTGAGAAATCAGGGACTTGAATGCTGAAGTGACTTAGGATTTATTCAAATCAAAGTTACTAAAAACTTTGAATGTGCATGACAAGCAAGCTGCAGGTTTCCTTGCATTAGTAATCTCCCTCTTCTTCCCAAGAGAGGTATTAGGAAGAAGCAGAGAGCTTGGAAATAGTGAAAAAAACTAGAGCAGCTCAGGCTATGACTGTATTACTTGCCTGGGAGCACTTCCAAGTTCCTCGGGCAGGGTGTATGCTTCTGATATATCCCAAATCTCATTCCTTCTTCTTCCTCCAAATACACTCTGATTACTATGATGAGGTAAGCTTCAAGAAATATTTTGTCTGAATCACTGGAGGATCAGGATCCCTCAACAAATTGCAGGTAAGTCTGTACATGGCCACAGAAAGATGGAATCACGTAGTATATTGATGCAGCAAGTATTTGCCTAAATGGAGACAAGTTAGGTTTAGTTTATAATATTAAAACAAGAAATGAAAGATTATTGAGCTATCACATAGAGAATAAGAAGAGAAATGGGACAATAATGCAATACGGATATATGGAAAATAGTTAGGACTGTTTACCCTTAATAAGATATGCCACAGTGGTGAGCAAGGATGCAAAGCCAATGACCTTTGGAGACAGAGCAGCCAGAATGAAGACAGCAAAATAGAAGTCATCACAAGCATACTGAAGTGATGCTCAGACTACTTTGATAACAGTAGTGCAAAGATTTTTGAACTGGTACACCAGCTTGGCCAATAAGTAGTCTAATCATAATGGCTTTCAGCACAACAAACTCATCTTCTGGTAGAGAGAAGCAGGGACATTGGGAAGAGGTGTGGTGAAAACACTGCTTCCTTTAAAACCCACCTGACTGCCAGCACTGGCTTAAAATGCTCTTGTTGCATTTCCAAGTCGGGGGCAAGGGGACGTTACTCTTAGTTAGCTCAGAGGTGCTCATCCCAGGGGCAGACACTGCTTTAAGAATGTGACTGAAGTCAGCAGAGACTGTGACATTATTCTAATTATCTGTCTATTATAGCTTGGAGAATTAAACTTAAACTTGCTGTTTAATATCTTTGTCAGTGACACGGACAGTGGGATCGAGTACATCCTCAGAAAGTTTGCAGATGACACCAAGCTGTGCGGTGTGGTTGACACGCTGGAGGGAAGGGATGCCATCCAGAGGGACCTTGACAGGCTGGAGAGGTGGGCCCATGCAAACATCATGAAGTTCAAGAAAACCAAGTGCAAGGTCCTGCATGTGGGTCGGGGCAATCTCATGCACAAGTACAGGCTGGGCAGAGAATGGATTGAGAGCAGGCCTGAGGAGAAGGACTTGGGGGTGCTGGTTGATGAGAAGCTCAACATGAGCCGGCAATGTGGGCTTGCAGCCCAGAAAGTCAACTGTATCCTGGGCTGCATCCAAAGAAGCGTGGCCAGCAGGTAGAGGGAGGTGATTCTGCCCCTCTGCTCTGCTCTTGTGAGACCCCACCTGGAGTACTGTGGTCATTTCTGAGACCTCCAATATAAGAAGGACATGGAGCTGTTCAAGCAGGTCCAGAGGAGGGCCACAAAGATGATCCAAGGGCCGGAGCACCTCTGCTATGAAGACAGGCTGAGAGAGCTGGGGTTGTTCAGCCTGGAGAAGAGAAGGCTTCAGGAAGACCTTCTAGAAGTCTTCTTGTACCTAAAGGGGGTCTACAAGAAAGCTGTAGAGGGGCTTTCTACAAGGATGTGTAGTGATAGGACAAGGGGCAATGGCTTTAAATTGAAAGAGGGTTTAGATTATGTCTAAAGAAGAAATTCTTCACTGTGAGGGTGGTGAAGCCCTGAAACAGGTTGCCCAGAGAAGTTGTGGCTGCCCCATCTCTGGAGGTGTTCAAGGCCAGGTTGGATGAGGTTTTGAGCAACCTGATCCAGTGGAAGGTGTCCCTGCCCATGGCAGGGGGTTGGAACTGGATGATCTTCAAGGTGCCTTCCAACCCAAAACATTCTATGATTCTATGGTCTCCATTGCTGAAACTGGAAAGGAAGAAAGTACTACAAACAGAAGCACAACACCTGCACATTTGACATTGAAAGACTCAGGAACAAATGGACATGTATTGACTATGAATAGGCAGAGGCTGGAGGTTACAAGATTTTTAGACATCAAGGTAGAGCAGTTTCAAATCAACCGTCCAAAATTACATAGGGAAATAAAAAAAAAAGAAAGCTAATTTTCAGATGAGGCTTGGCTGGATTATGAATGAGTCCATAAGGAAATAACTAGAGAGAGAGAAACAAAGATAATGCAGTATTTGCTGGAATTTTTGTCTTCTTTAATTTCAGTTTCCTGTAAGCTTAGCTTTTATGATATTCCTACAAAGGAAATAGTTCTGTTTACAATTAGTCCTACTGTGACTTGGGCTATTCTACACAACAGGAATAAGCCAGGAATAGTTCCAGCTTGGGACTGGGAAGCACTCAAGGATGATACAATAGTCAACTGACAGCCCAAGGACATTTCTGCAGATTTCCATTCCCTTTGTATACTTTTCATGTTATTAGAGTTGGAAAAGTACTTGCTTCTTTTCCCATGAGTTGTGGGAATTGGTGATACGCTTTGAAAAAAAAAGCCTTTGTGAGGGTTATTGTGTTAGTCAATGAGTGCTGAAAATCACGTTGGCCTCACTGTGGCAAGTTGATTGTCTGATGTTATTCTGCATTGGTCTTCACAAGTTTGCTTCCTAAGCAGAGTCAGGCAGAGCCAGAGGGCAGGAGGACATTCAGGCTCCTCTCACAACCCGCAACGCTCTCTGGCTTCCTGGACCTGGTCCATGGGAACAGAGACCTGAAGAAAGCCTAGGAAGAGAGCAGAAGAGTAGGAGTATGAAGTTTGGTGGTCATCATGGAGAGTGGAGTCGAAATAGCCCACCTCCATAAACATTTGATAAGTACACTCATGTATTTGAAATAATTCCTTTTAGCTACTGCTGTACCTTACGCTGGAGGGGCTAATGGATTTGTTAAAAAGATGTCAGTAGTAATAAGATCTGAACATTATTGTCATAAGTGATAGCTCTGCATCGGGTGATCCTTTATTTCACAAGACAGCATCTCTATTGACCATGTTCCTCCATGGATGTGACCTTGGTTGCTTCCCTATGTATTATGCATGAGGTAGATGTAAAAAGCTATGATCCCAAAGTCTCCTTTACTTTCACACTAGAGCCTTGTAATGAACTCTCAGCTCACATCATGGCCAAGAAATTAATATTGGAATTTACTTTTTATTATTACAGGAGTAACTCTCACCTATACATTAAGTAGCATAAGTCAATTTATTTCCGTCATCTTCCACATATTCTGAACTGAATCTAAGTGGTGTAGGGCCTGTGAGCATCCCCTTTGTAGTCAGAGACACAGGCTTCCATTTTAGAGAGTCAGAACAAAGTTCTTCTCATTTTTATCCTGTTGATGAGTATGAAGCAAAGTATAATGCATGTTGGAGGTTAACCCGTGAAATGAACATTATATTTTTGAGGGTGAAGTCATGGTATAATTGATTACATTACCATTTTCAATATATTGCACCTCTGTAGGACAGACAGTAATGTCTTTCACTCCTGCACTAATCCCCTGCAGCACCACACCAACAGACAGTGAACTTGAGGCTATCGCTTACTCTGAGCTTCAATGACATGTCTGGGAATCCATCTCTGCTTTTCTGCTGGTGTTAGATACATAGCATACATATATATTCTCAGGCAATAGGCTGAGAGCCCTTGACATCCTCCCAAGAAGTTAGCACAAGTATGAGTCTTCAAGCAGTGATGTTTCCTGCTCATTTTCTACAGTCCTAAGACATTTATTAGAGTCAAACTTTATAAGAATTTAACCCATCCTACAGAATATGTAACCATATCCCCACTATTATTTTGTGTAAAAAACCTGGAAAAAAACCCTACAATATTGATTGGGGTTCATAGATTTGAAAGTAATTTCCATATAACTTTTTCAGGTTTTATCTTAAGAAAGTGCTTCTAGACGTAAAGAAAAGACTCTGAATTTCAAGAGGCTTTCCACGATAGAAAATGCCACCGTTTCTGTATGTCTATTCCACAGATTCCTTTAATTCTTTGGTGTAAATTTAATTAATTATTAGGTCTACTAAGACCAGTTTCTGATAAATGGATCAAACCTCATGTAGATTGCTGCTACTCAATATACAGATAAGGTTCATACAGGAAAGGAAAATAATCTCCCAGTCGCCAGTTCTGCTTTATTCTTTAGAAGGATTCTGATCAGTATGCAGGATTGAACTCTTCATGACCTATTGAATTTTACTATCACACCACCACACTTGAGCTTTACTTATATTTTTACAGAGACATCTCTGTGTGCTTTTGCTATATAGCATTATGCGAAGCAGTAATATTCAAACAGCAATTTCCACATCTGCATCTTTGAAGGTTGCTTTGGCTTCTGTCCATCACTATTTCATTACCTACACTAGAGCAGGGCAGTTCAACACTTGCAGTGAAAGCTTCAGGAAAGCATGGGGTGATCAGCTACTCTGTCTTTTAAATCGGCAATCAGAAAGGTGCCCAAGAACAGCAGGAGGGAGCTCTCAACAGCCAGAAATGTTGTCTTTCTGGTGATATTTGACCCTCACCCCACTCATGTGAAATCCCAGCAAAAAATAATATTTCCGCAAGAAAAAAGCTGCTGTTTTTGAGACTCTCGCTAAATTCAGGCTTTATCATGATAAAGATGGTAAGGAGAGGATATGTCTTTTATTAGACGATTTGGTATAGTTAGAAAAGGGACACAGAAGCTTCCAGGTACACCAATACTTTTCAGGTTTGAAACATAAATCCAAATGCCTACACTTTCCTGATGCTTTAGTGGCATAAAGTATTCTCTATGTAACAGCAGATAGACCTGGAAAGGACCATGAGAGATTGTACTGTTAGTGCCCCTAACCAAAGGAAAATCCAACTGTATCAGTAAGAACTATCTGGATGTCATGACTTCCAATACTCAGAGCAAATCTTACCTCAGGAGTGAGTGAGAAGAGTGGAATGCCTCTCAATTAGAGTCATTTCTGGATGACAATAAGCAAAGGAACATGACACCAAATGCATACGATTGGGCTTTGAGCCAAATATAAATGCAAGCTGAAATGCAGCAGTGTGATATAACCTACACAAGAAAGACTGTCTTTTTAGGGCAAATTTTAAGGCAACTTCAATGTTTTCCTTCCTCACCTTCTGCTAAAACAAATCCCTTCAAACCACAGAGACTTGATGAGCTGACTACTTATGAAGTGCGGGGCGTATTTTTTATTCCCGTTGGCAGGAAGAGCTCAGCAGGAGAAACTTGGAGTGGGCTGCTAAGATAAGGAGTTAGGCTGGACTGATTAAAAACGGATGTTCACATTGGCACTGTTAAGTCACGTTATCAGGGCTTTATTTGGTGAGTCTCTCGAAGTCAGCCAGAGAGAGCGGGCAGCGGGCAGTGGAAGGTGGGCTGCCAAGGCACGTCGGTGGAAGACCAGTGCTTGCTGTAGCGAGTGAGGACAGGCTGAGCTTTATAATCCATAGCAGTAGCTATGAGATCAGAGCCTGTAGACAGATGAGGGCTCACTGCTTTTTCTTATTTCATCCCTCCGGATATTTTCTGTGGATGAAATTACATTAAGCAGGCCAACACCTGTAAATCATGCCCTATTTCATATGTTGAGGGATTAAGGCAGATCTTCTGATGGTGAGTTGGTCTTGAAACTCTGCAGAGATATTTTTAACCTGCCAAATTCTCTTTTGTAACCTCTGTTTTCATCTTCCCACTGCCTATCTCCAGCAGTCGAGTTGGAATACCTTGAAGTGGAATAGACAAAAATGAATATCCTTGAGATTTTCCATTTACTTTACTGAATCTGAGGCCTAAAATAAGTCATAGAGGATGCCTCGCAAAAATCCTTTTATTAGGAGTATTTAGTCTTACAATTTGGGCTGAGCCACTCATATACCTAAGACATATATTTTGAAGAGAGACATATAAAAAAACCTTAGAGATTCAGTATCCAGTTAGTTCTTTTTCTTTGTAGCAAGCAGCTACCAAAATTTGGCATAATCACATTTTTAAACTCATAGTTTATGGAAAGACTGAAAAAAAAATTAAAGCTTTCTCTGAGGAGATTTTACAGTTAAAAGATAACACTGTTAGAGATAACAGATTTGAATCGATTACCTAGATATAGCCTTTTTCTTCTCCTTCCCTGCAGCTTTTAAAGAAATCTGTTGCAGGCAGATTTCAGAGACTCAGCCCAGCAAACAAATCACCAAGGCAACCTTGACACTGATGTCTGGAACTCGGTATGGAGAGAAACAATGAGCATCTTATATCAGTATCCCAAGTCTAAACCCCATTCGGTTTTTCATAGTGCACACAGCAAAATTGGCTTTTGAGTCAGTTGCCTATATTCTTGTGTGCTCACTGATTTTTTAAAAACTTTTGCTGCTACTCCAGAGATCCTAGCTACTTCTTGAATGCTGTACATCATAGACTCTTACCATAAACAAAAATCTTGTCTGTTAATCTCTCAGATAGATCTTGATTAAAAGAGCCTCCCCCACTCAAAACCTTTAGCTGCTAGTCTGCCAGTGTATTGTAAATATCTGCTAGCATGGTAAATATCTGTATTTAATTGGAAAGGTGTCTTTTGAATCAATAAAATTAATAGTTGAACTGAATGCATTCAACTCACCTGTGTGAGGAAGAAGATGCTTTGAAACAGCAATCACTGGACCAACTAAATAGCATTTTGGTTGGTTGCTTCCTCTGCATGAAAGCTACATATTCTTGATGCAAGAATATTATCCTGGAATAACATTCAAAAAAGCATTTGTCATGCTATTTAAGTGACTGTATCATTGTTTAGCCAAACTGAAAAAAAAAGATGCGGAATGAAAATAGTCTTACCAGTTCACTTTGTCTGCTTGTATTCAATTCTGGATTATGTTCTGCAGTTTCTACATCACATTTGGGATGTTAAAGTCCTTCTCAGGGTTGCATGAGGCTTTACAACCACAACATGCAGCTCTTAAACCCGTGGTTTTTATTTCCTTTAAATATGAAATCGAAGAGGAACTTGAAGTAGAAATTCATGACAGTCGTATTTTATAGGTACATTTAAATCAAAGCTTAAGATATACAGGACTTTGCTTGAAACAAGAAATTTTGCTTAGGGAGCACCTATGAGCCACAGAAGGTGCATGTCCACCTGAAACCAAGACAGGAGACCAATTTGCCTTTCAAAACATGTTCTTTCCTGGATCTCATAGTGACTTTAATAATGTGCTGACATGTTAAACGCACACATATAGTTTAACTAACATTCAAAAATCTCGCTTCAAGAGAGCTGCACAGTTCAGAGCAATTAATTTCATTTTATCCAGTAAAGCTAAGCTTCAGGAGTGTAAAACTCACATGGTGCATACAGAGTGGTATGATTTTTCTGTTATTTCTTTAAAAACACTACAGGTTAACCCTCATAGCTAAGATGCAATTCTTTCTGCACTCACTACTGTTGATAGGGTACATATTTGGTATTTTCTTCTGTCCTGAAAAAAATAAAAGTGAAATCAAAGTTTTGCTTGATGTATGGATTGCAGCCTTGCATAAAATCCTTTCATATAGTAGGTCATTTAAGAAAGTAGCAGACTCCCACTTAAAATCAGCTGATAATTGCTTTCTGCTGAGTGACTCACCTTGCAAAGCAGTATGCCTTATTGTTGAGACTTCAGGTTTTAATTTTTTTCTCAAGTTGCCCTGAGCGCTCAGAGGTGAGGTCAAGAAGTCTGGCTGTATAGAATTATAGATGGTTTAGGTTCGAAGGGAACTGAAAAATCATCTAGTTCCAACCCCGCTGCCATGGGTGGGGACTCCTTCCCCTAGATCAGGTTGCTCAAAGCCTCATCTAATCTGACCTTGAACACTTCCAGGGATGAGGCATCTACAACTTCTCTGGGCAACCTCTTCCAATGCTTCACCATCCCCAGAGTGAAGAATTTCTTGCTTAGATCTGATCTAAATCTACTTTGTTTTAGTTTAAAGCCATTACCCCTCACTACCCTCATAGTGAAAATAGACATCATGTGTTGTTTGATGCCACCTGTTTTTATGGGATAACAGATGACTCTTCAGGTGTCACTCTCATTGCTCATGATGGCAGGAAACAGCTACTTTCTCCTAGCCATCTCTTCTCACTATCTTTTCCATCAGTCCCTCCATTGAGTAGTAACCCAGTTAACTTCAGGAAGAGTGAAGTTGACAGCTCACCAGCACAGATGTGGTGGAACATGGATTGGCATGTGAGGGCTTGAATATTTCTATCTCAGGATGCATGTGTATATATATACATACATATGTGCATGTACATGTGTATGTATATATATTTGTGTGTATCCCTCGTGTGTGCGTGTATATGTGTGTGTGTTTAAAATACACTGCAATGGGTCTTGTTATGGTCCTCTCATACTGTTCAGGAGGATGCACATGTTACAACAGTGACTTGGGACCACTCCCAGGCTACTGGCAGACCTCTCAGAGATCTCCTCTTGGGTGTCAAATGTGGAAGGGGTTTGTCTCCTTTGGCAGATGGAGCCACTTACCTGTTTTCAGCTCAGGAGCTGACCCTCTTCAATATGCCTGTCAGCCAAACCCCTCTGACCTCACCATGGAAACATCTCTCAAAGAGTTATTGTGTAAGGCCTGCTCTACCTTTTTCCACCAGTCTTCAGTGAGGTAGAGCTTTCCCTCTTTGACCCTCCCTCTTGCAAGGGCAGTGCAGCAGAATGGATCATTCCTCACTCTTTCTTGGGCAGTGGAAAGCATCTATAGCCTGCCACAACTAGAGCTGAAGAAAATATAAAGACTCAATAAGTTAATTCAGAAGGACTAAAAGTGCTGTCCTTTTATATTGGCAAGGTTTTGCCAATGGGTGGGCTGAAGAAGTGGTTTCTCTGAGAAGACACCAGGAGCTGCCTCATGTTACACAGAGCCAGTTCATCCAGCTCCAGGACAGACCTACCCACTGCCCAAAGCTGAAGCCATCAGTGATGCTGGTAGTGCCTCTGTGATAACATATTTAAGGAAGGGTAAAAACCTCTGTACAGCAGCTGTGAGAAAGAAGAGGGTGAAAAATATGAAAGAAACAACCCATGGACACCAAGGTCAACGAAGGAGGAAAGAGAGGAGGTGCTGCAGGCAGCAGAGCAGAGATTCCCCTGCAGCCTGTGGAGGACCACATTGGAGCACATATCCACACTGCAGCCATGGAGGACAATCTGCTGCAGCAGGTGGAGATGCTGTGAAGAAAGCAAGCTTCTGGCAGGAGCTGTGGCCCAGGGAGAGAAGCCCATGCAGGAGCAGGTTTTCTGTCAGGACCTGTGGCCTTTGGGAGCCCACACTGGAGCAGTCCATTCCTGAAGGACTGTATCCCATGGAAAAGAACTCATGCTGGAGCAGTTCTTAAAGAACTGCAGCCCATGGGAAGGACTCACATTGGAGAAGGTCATGAAGAACTGTATCCCATAGGTGGGACCCCATGCTTGAGCAGAGGAACAGTATGAGGAGGAAGGAGCAGCAGATACAGTGTTATCAACAGACCACAACCCCTATTCCCCATCCCTCTGTGCCGCTCAGAGTGAGGAGGTAGAAGAGTCAGGAGTGAAGTTGAAGCTGGAAAGAAAGGGGGTGAGGGGAAAGTGGTTTTGGTTTTTACTTCTCTCTGTCCTACTCTGTTATTAATTGACAATAAATTAAATTCATTTTCCCTAGTCAAGTCTGTTTTGCCCATGATGGTAATTGGTGAGTGATCTCTCTGTCTTTATCTGAACACATGAAACTATTTCTTTTTCATTTTATTTTCTCTCTCTGTCCTGCTGAGAAGGAAGAGTGAGAGAACAGCAACCCTGGCAACTGCTGGCCAGCCAAGGTTGATCCACTACAGTCCTTTGAGACATAGAAACTAATTATTAATGTCTACAATTTTTAGATATAGTTCTCAGGAAAAGATGATATTCCAATAGCATCTGACACTTGACCATCCCAGCATGCTTTGCTCATCGTCCCAGGCACCTCCTCCACATTCCCTTTGATCTTCAAATAGCCTGAAAAAGGGAAGGTTTCTATTCCCCGAGTACAGAGCAGCCAATATAAATCTGTTTCTTCTTAAAAAATTTTTCATTCCCCTTACTCTTCTTTTCAGTCAAACCTCTTATCTGGAGGGCCTTAGCTAATCTTCCTTATGGAATTGCTCAGCAGGACTTGAGAACAAAATAAAGCTTTGCTCCAGCTGGTGTGTCTCTGCTTTAGTCCATGCATCAGCACCTCTCTCCCAATTCCCATACTTACTTGCAAAGTGGACTGGTGGAACCTCTTGCTCTGCTCTGAACTCTTAGCTAGGCATTTACGGCAGCGTGAGGAAGACGATCTTAAGAGCACTGCTCAGACATTAACTCAAAGATTCAGGGCTCCCTTTCCTTCCAGTGCTTGAAGTGCCAGGAGAAAGCAATATACTTTCCTCAGAGAAGCCAAGAAGATAGGTTATGCTCCCAATTGCTGCAATTTTGTCTTCGACTGTACTGCGATAACATTATTCTCTTCTCACTGTCTCCAGGTGATGTGATCCCTGCATTGCCTTCAAGATGGCTGGTAATAACCTGGTCCCAAGGAGCATGAAGAAGAACCTTGAATGATAAGGCTCTTTCTTTACTAACAAAATAATATTTGACTTTGTTTCCCAGATGTATATGTCACAAGAAAGTCAGGTGGGAAGGGACTGTCATTGGAACTAGTATCTGACTGCAAGTAAAGCACATAGCAACCAATGTCACCCAGACATGTACACGAACAAAGCAGGGGAGAGCAATGAATCATTTTGGAGCAACAAAAGAAGCAGAATCTTAGTTATGCATTTTAATGTCATCTGGGGTGGACTTTGTCCTTTTACAGGAAAGGGTTCAGCGTTTTAAACTGGATCCTCATTTTGTATACAAGTGGTAACTATTACCTTAAGAAGACTTGAATGAAATATTAGCCAATTTAAAACTATGTTCCACAGAGAGATATAGTTTATGGATGGCTGCTGTGCCAAGAAAATTTTAATATCTGAAAACCGTCTGACAGATTGGGACTGGAACACAGATATGCAAAGTGCTGCTTGAGAGAGGATCAATAGCACTATTCAGCTTTAATTTGGCCTGTGGTACATATTCTGGCCAAAATCCCTTCAAACTTTTACATCTTAATGGCTGAGATCTGGAAATAAAGGTTTTCATAGCATGAAGGGATATACCCTGGAATTGCTTCTGCTAGGACTATTTAATCAACATCAAAACAACAGAATTATTCAAATATGCTTTACATTTACTATGCAGAGACTCCTTGAGTACTGTTCTGCTCAGGGACTCTAGCTCTGAGATCTGTCTATGCTGCAGTCAGAGACATGATGGAAGATTTTATAAACACCCAAGCTAGCTTTACCAAATGCAGCTGAATATTGATATTAGCTTTCCAAGTACTTTCCTCCGGTCCCAAGTTGACTTACAGCCTCCAGTAATCCACATATTGCCGCAGAAGTCCTCACTGCATAGCCAACTTTGTTATTATAAGCTAAGCATGAATATGCTTAGGCTATGCTGAGGTCACATCTTTGGCTACAGCATGAACTTGCTGTAAAACAGTAATGACATGTAATCAAGAAAGTCCCTATACTGGAGACAGAACAGTCCAGCTCAGTGGACTCCACCCATTCTCAGGGTGTTTGGAATGACATCCAGAGATTGTATGTCTTGATCTTTAAGGCCTGGCATATCATCAACTATACTTTCCACAAGTATAGCTATTCATAACGCTGAGGCAAGGCATGACCTTCATTCTGTAAAATGAGAGAGTAAATTGCCCCAGTGCATGTCTGTTCTGCACCAATGCAGTGGATCTACGGTCAGGATTGCAGTGGCAGAGCTGTTGAGACAGGGTTCTTCTCAACAGTGCTCAAGCTCTTAGTCTTGACACTTAACTAACGAGATCCAAAAGTGTTTCTGAAACTGAGGCTCTAGCTCAAATCTGTCAAATACAGGAGAGGAAAGGTTACTGGGTATAAAGCTGGTTTATTGGTGTGGATGGTCAGAAGGATGTGAGAACTGACCCATGGAGAGAAAATCAGAGAGGGAAGATCAATTTGTTTATGAATATCA
This sequence comes from Tauraco erythrolophus, assembly GCF_009769465.1. Taxonomy (NCBI): domain Eukaryota; kingdom Metazoa; phylum Chordata; class Aves; order Musophagiformes; family Musophagidae; genus Tauraco; species Tauraco erythrolophus. The sequence goes on along the minus strand of NC_141465.1, from coordinate 66,517,278 downwards.
GTTTCAGTGTTCAGAGAATTAATGAAGCCTGCTTTCCAATGGGTGCATGTCTCATGGTCGATTGACTTTTTAATTAAATTATACCAAGGCTGCAACATGAACTCAACCCTTGTAACACCCTGGTGAATCTACACTGGGGACACTACCTAACTGGAGTCTCTCATGCCTAGCAAGGTAAGAACTAAGACCAAAAACTCTCCACACTTTCCCTGCATAATTGACCAGTAAATGAATGAATAATCTGTGTTTCAATTCCTTAGGAAAACAAGCTAAAAAAATGGTAAATGAAACAGGCAAATGCATTTCTGAAGAAACTGTTTACTATAGAGATCCCTTATGCTACGTATTATGGCTGTTTCCATCACCCTTTGTTTCTTTTACTTTACCCTGTACAATCTGCAGGAGAAACATTATGTCTTCTTCTGGTCTGAAAGGCACCCATAATATTTTAGGTCCTAGTGTAATAAAAATAGTAATAATAATGAAGCTAGATGGATGCTAGAGAGCAGGACTTATAGTTTGAAATCCTAGAACCGATGGATGTCAGGTGTAGGCTATTGACCAGAACAGTATTCAATTTACAACCTTATGCATCCAGAAGAAATCCATTACTTTTTGCAGAAGTACTTCAGGGGGCTTTAAATTTTCACCTGAATTGCTGAAATCAGAATTTGACCCAGGCTGATAGATATTATAGGACTAGAAAGCAGGAATAAGAGAGCAATAAATCATATACTAGAGAGCAGAAGAGATTTCAGCCTTTGATTGGTGAATTTAAGAAAGTGTACTTTAAAGTACAGGGTGTCCTTTATATTATTCACTTTTCATTAGATGATTTTCCTCTTAGACCTCCTCCCACTTTCGTACTGGCAGTAAAGTTACACCCACTTTTGTCTGCTACAGTTAGAGAGGAGAATGGATCTTTCCCAAAGCTGTGCAGAACTGAAGCCACATATATTTAAATCAGGAATCTGACGATCTTCTCCTGACATAAGCGAATGCATTTTGCAGCTTATTGCATCTGTATGTAGATATGGGGTAAACAAGTGAGTCATTTCGGATGCTGGCACCTGGACAGGCTTAATTGTGCAGTGCACCCTCACCCTGTTATCCTTTCCTCAAACTACACAAATATCATTCACTCTTACTCAAGAAGATGGTTTAGTTTATTGCCCCTACCTTTCCTCCCTTCCCTGCTGCTGTGCAACGGGTGAAAGAACTTTGACTTGAATAAACAAACACGTAAAGTCAGCTGGGGAAGGATCTCCTTGCAAACCCCTCACAGTTGCAGTAACCTTCATTTGCAGAAACCTTCTTCCTTCTCTAGAGTCTGGGGACTGGAGGGCAGGCAGCTGAGAACTTGCTCTTTTATTGATGTGTTTACGTTTCATTGGCATTTTCAGATATCATGCTTGATAGTCCTGAATACTGATCGTTGGCCATATTAAGTTGCCTTTTTTAAATATCCCTTGCCCTTACTCATGTGTGTGCTCTCACTGAAAGGTGAAAAGAGAGCAGCCCGGAGGAAGATCAGCGCAAAGAGAATACAAGGTGGAAACAAGGGAGTGATGCTTATCCAACGGGCTCTATATTTATGCACCCTGTTCAGTATAGTTTATAAAACACACAGCAGAAAAAAATATCGTAAGCAGAGTAGCAAGAACTAACTGCCAGTTATTTTTCTAATCAGTGTTATAAATATGGGAGGGGGGGAGAAAAACTCATCTTTCGCATTTAATTCCTTTAGCTAATTCAGTGGACTAAAAGTGCATAAATCTGCTCTCCCTGACTTCCTCTGCTGTGACCCATCACCTTACCTTGAGCTTTTCTGCACTGTAATTAAGGATTATTAGCAATTGTTCTAGAACATTAGTGGTATAAACTGTTTTATGGATTTGTATTGCCTCTACTTTCACGTTCTTCTGCCGCTCATCTTTTATGGGAAGTTCTCTTGTGAGCACTGTAGGCAGGCCTCTGTCTCACCATACACACCCTATACAAGAGTGAAAAAACTGTGTACTGAAAGATGATGAAGTTCCAGTTGTGCAGACATATCCAGGTACCACGGGAACATTCCCTACTGGCAAAGGAGACTTATGATTACTGAAAATAAGGAGATTTATGGAACCTCAGGAAAAATGATTAGACTATTTTTTGGACTGGTTGGATCTAAACAAACAAACAAAGACATATGACATAATACTTGCAAGTCAAGTTTCTGAGCTCAGTTGCAAGTTTACTTGATCATAAGCTAGGTCAGAGGTTGCAAATAAAACACTTTCCAAAGTATTTTGATGTCTTTCAGAAATATAAGACATTCAGAAATACAGATCTTTCTCTGCCTCTTTTATTTTTAAATTGATGGAATTTTCAACTCCTGTGAATCCAGACTCTGCTCCATGAATGTAAACTGAAGTGCCTTTGAAGGTGAATTTCTATAACTAGACGAGACTATCCAGCACAACAATGTACACATGGAATTGTTAAATAGGCTAAAATCAGAAAAATATATATGTCACAGAGCTTGCACAGCACAGTGTCATTTTAAGTTTACTAGAAGAGCAATTTGCCTAAATAAATGTAATATAATACTATCATACATATGATCCTTATACCCAGTTCTGAGAGACCACCAAGAAGGTATTGATAGGGTGTCGAAAAATATGCTCAATCCAAAAGATTGAGGCCTGAGGGCAGACTGGTTCTTTCCAAAGGCAGTTTAATCATTGAACTGCTTGAGCTGTCATCACACATAGTTTTCTGAAAACAATATTTTTCTGCCCATAACTACCTTTAATTAGCCTTTTGCTTTCTGCAGTGAGGCTCTAAAGAAAAATCATTAGCAAGGGTGTGGGCATCTGTGTCAGCTAACACCTCCCTACAGTGTTTTCCAAATGGAGCATTTCTGTAGAAAACTTTAGACTCATGCTTGCAATGCCTATGCAAGAAAAAGAAATCAATAGGAGAAGCTGAGTGACTGAGCTTTGAAACTGTTAACATTGAATGTGGTTTGATCTTACATAGACTCATAGAATCATAGAATTATAGAATGGTTAGAGTTGGAAGGGACCTCAAAGATCATCTAGTTCCAACCCCCCTGCCATGGGCAGGGAAACCCTCCACTACACCAGGTTGCCCAAAGCCTCTTCCAACCTGGCCTTGAACACTTCCAGGGATGGGGCATCCACAACTTCTCTGGGCAACCTGTGCCAGTGCCTCACCACCCTCTGAGTGAAAAATTTCTTCCTTATATCTAATCTAAATCTGCCCTCTTTCAATTTAAAGCCATTGTCCCTTGTCCTATCACTACATGCCCTTGTAAAAAGTCCCTCTCCAGCTGTCCTGTACTCTCCCTTTAAGTACTGGAAGGCTGCTATAAGATCACCCCAGAGCCTTCTGTTCTGCAGGCTGACAGCCCCAACTCTCTTAGCCTGTCTTCATAGCAGAGGTGCTCCAGCCCTCGGATCATCTTCGTGGCCCTCCTCTGGACCTGCTCCAGCAGCTCCATGTCTTTCTTGTGTTGGGGACTCCAGAGCTGAACACAGTATTCCAGGTGGGGTCTCATGAGAGCAGAGTAGAGGGGCAGAATCACCTCCCTCAACCTGCTGGCCATGCTCGCTCCTTTTGATACAGCCCAGGATACGGTTGGCTTTCTGGGCTGCCAGCGCACATTGCTGGCACATGTTGAGCTTCTCATCCACCAGCACTCCCAAGTCCTTTTCCTCAGGGCTGCTCTCAATCCATTCTCCGCCCAGCCTGTACTTGTGCTTAGGATTGCCCCGACCCACGTGCAGGACCTTGCACTTGGCTTTCTTGAACTTCATGATGTTTGCATGGGCCTACCTCTCCAGCCTGTCAAGGTCCCTCTGGATGGCATCCCTTCCCTCCAGCGTGTCCACAACACCACACAACTTGTTGTCATCTGCAAACTTGCTGAGGGTGCACTCGATCCCACTGTCCATGTCGCCAACAAAGATGTTAAATAGCACTGGCCCCAGTACTGACCCCTCTTCTAACCCTCTTAACTCATCCTATAGCTCTGCATCCTAACTGCAGCTGGGCTGAGACCAGGGGTCTGAGCACTATAATGGGATAGATCTGCAAGGGCTTCTGTGTTGCATCTCCAGGAAGGGTGAATGCTGGCAGCTGGCTCAACGAAGAGAGACGCCCCGTTCCTTTCACTAGGGCCTGTGCCGTATACACTGTGCCACTGCCTCGGGTCATGCAAACATAATTGCACTCTTCTTGCTGCACAGTGTGCTGAGCAGTCTTCAAGGGTCTATGTCTGCACCAGCCTAAGGTTCCCCAAAGACTGACCCTGTGAAGCTTCCTCAGTGCTGAACAACATGCTGTAACTGTATTTCTTACCACCCTGCAGCTGCTGGGCACCAGGGTGTCCCAGGGTGTACCTGTGACATGGCATCTTCATACATGCCTGGAGCAGCTGCAGATGTTTTCATTCCATCCTGACTCATCTGTGTAACCTACACCCTGTGACCACTACCATGCAGCTTTGTGTAGGAGGCATTGCCAGCCTCCAGTCATTATGCAACACGCCTTGCATTAAAAAGTATGTGGGCTTACAGAATAAAAATAATTACTTGGGTTAAAGCCAAACCCTGGTCTGCCGGCATTTCTCACTGTTCCCATCAGACTTACCTGTATCTGCTAGGCAGTCCAGGCAGGGCTGGCAAAGCTGGACCCACCCTCACAGGCTTGGTCTGCCTGACTGGTCATAGACCATGAGAATGCCCTCAGTCCCCCTCTGAAGACTCCTCTAGGGTTTGGGCACCCCAGAGGCTCAAAGAGCACCCTTTAAGTGCAGGCCTTATATAGTGGGGAAGAAAATGTGGGAAGGGGGAATTAGGATCCCTCACCTCATACCAGTGGTGGTAATTCAGGAGTTAATGTCCTTCTCTGGGGAGAAGGATCCATACGTCATGAGACACACTGAATAAACAGAGACTTTTTGAAGAGATATGCCAGACAGGAGTGTGCATGTGCACTGGCGTGGAAAACAGGGGGTATGGGCTATGCTGTATTGCTGTTAGGGCTATGCAATGGCTTGCACAAAGTTTTCTAAGCATAGGATGCTCTAAAGGATGATCTTTGTTGAATCACCCTAGAGGACACTGCAAGGCCAAAATGTTCTTCCTAAGGCGTGAGCAAGAATATCCCTGAAGGTCCTCCACCGGAAACCTAGTCAATCAACAGGGACTCTAAAACTCAAAATAAACCAGTATTAAAATAATCTTATTGACTTTCTTTAAAGTGAAACGTGAAAGTCTTCACAGATGCAAGATTTTGCTCACTAAAACCATGTTCATGATGTGTACTTTCAGCTCATGGCAAAACGCTTTGGTTGATTAGTCTTTGCTTAGAAGAAATTTTTGCTTATTTTCCTCCATGGGAAGGTAGAAGGGACCAGTGGGGAATGAACACACGCGCACACACAAAATCTTTCAAAAGCTAGCTGCTTTCAGACGATTTTTTTTTTTTACTTACTTAGGGGAAAACAAAAAGCTATAAAGTCTTATTTGTTATGTTACCATGGGATGATTTTTTGAGGAGTTATAGAACCAGCTGAGAAATACAACCAGTCTGCAGTAAAATGGAGAGCTGGGGCAATGTAGCATAGCTAAAAAGCTCTGACAGCATAAAATTAGAGTCGGCATGAAAAATACAGACTTTGCCTATTATGAATCTATAATGAACAAAAAATAATTCTGTTGCAGATATCTGTTTAATGGATATTCTCAATACACAGCTGTTCAGTGTGTCTTTGAGAAGATGATCTGTTTACCTTCTCATTTGTAGAGGTGCGCAGGAGCGCTGCAGCTCTGTGCATGCCAGGCGGGAATATTCCTTGGTATACAGAATATGGGTGAATTGAACTTTTTTTTAACAAAGAAATAAAATCCCTCCTGATTCATTAAGGGACCCCATTACCTCCTTAGCCTTAGATCACTTACATTACTTACTCTTTCCTCTATCTTTTCAATTTTTCCTGCAAAAGGATCCTGTTCCACCAACAAGAAACCTCAAATTTACTGTGATGGCTCCAGAGAAACTACCACATGAGAATAGTTAGACAGGTGTCCAGTCTATGCTTCCAGGTTTTTTTTTTTACTTGATATTTTGCCTTTGAGATTAGACTATCCCATGATTAGATCCTCTTCTACTCCTGTTTCTCTATCCATCATTGTCTTGTTTCTCATGTATCATTAGCTAAACTGCTTTTCCTAAAATTGAGTTGAGGGAATTTCTTGTGAGCTTATGATTCATATGGGTTTAGCTGGAAGACTAGGCTTTTGTTTTGTAAGCCATCTGAGGCAGACTTTGTCTTTCAGGTCATTCATGTGAGTGGTTGCCAGAGCGAGCAGTAAGTGAGCTGCAAGGATGATTCATATTACTCATGCTAATTGCTGTGACTGCCCCAAGCTTGACAAAAACAGTTGGTTTAATAGAAAGATCCATAGGTCAGGTCTGATATAACACCAGCCAAGAGCCATGGAGTAATATGGCTGCCTAATATTTTCCTAGAATATATTTCTAACCAAAACTAGTTGTCACAATATGCGCTGATATGCAATGTCCTCATATAGTATGACAATGTGTCCTGATATTGTGTGTCACTTCTTTGTTGTAATGGTTGCTAGCAGTGGAAGAGTGCGTGCAGAGATCTGCAGGGTTTGGCAGCAGGTATCTGAATAGAAATTCCTTTACAATCAAATTCAGATCATATGTGGTACACTATATACTGTTACACCCTTTCTCTTCAAGCAAACAAAAACCTCATAAGTCATAACAAGCTTTTATCAACAGAAGAATGATACAGAGAATCTCATACAAAATGGTATCTTTTCTCTGGTAAACTTAATGATCAAAAAATAGGAACAGTATCCTGTCATAAGCAGGGAACATTACCTAAGAATCAGAAAATCAGCAAGGAAGCAACTGCATCTCTTCTGTATACTTTATTGTATCACAAGTGCCTAATTCAGGTTTTATAATGTGTTGACAGTCTTTCTTCTGCATAAGAACACATAGGTAGTTTAAGTGGTTTTTGATTGATAAATTGCCCTTTCAAAAGCACATTTTCATTGAAAAGTACCCACTTTTCTCAGGAACCATGTCTTTAAGTTGAGTTTTCATTTTTAATGGACCATCCTCTAATGGCTTACCTGTTTCTTCCACGGGGTTAAGAGATATGAAAGCATAGGGTCCTGTTTATTGTTTATGATCCACAAGCCTCTGCACAAGAAATGTAAAAAAGAAATCATGACTGTAATAAATCTATTTGGTTTAATATTTTTAAAATCTGTATTCATTGCCATTGGTTGTGGTGGGTGTTTTTTCTGTTTTAGAAAAAGAACTTGGCATATGTTAGAAACTTGATAATAGCAAAATTGTCCAGTCAGCTCTCACAATCTCAAGTAAAAATTCTCTGTGGTGTAACTGTAGTTCTCCCAAGTCTGGACTGTGGGATTGTGTTTTTCTTTGCCCCTCCTGTTCTTGGATCCCTCTCTCATTAACGAGATGTTAACTTCACCTATGCACTTGCAGTCCATTCTGCTAAAGCTCAGTGTGCTAACCCCTTCTGACAACAAAGGTCTCTTACATAGCAATGCTGCTGATCTATGTGTTATTGATATATGTAGCATAAGAGAATAATCATTTTTATGAGGTTATTTTACTTCTTTTTTAATGTTGTAACACTCTGTGGATTTCACCCAACTGGAAAAGAAATATTGACCGAGCTAGAGGATAAACACAATTTTTGTGCAATGAGTCTGGCCTCATCCAGGGCATGCCTCCAAATATTACTCCTCGGAGGCTGCTTTTGGACACGACACCTTAGGTAAAGACTCACTCAGTTCTTGGCTTCTCCTTTTAGACTGTATAAGATAGGGTGACTTAGTGAAGCACATACGAACTCTTCCAAGCTCATCGGAAAAGATTTGCCAAGTGGATGCTGCTGATAGTATAATCAGCACATCTCCCGTCCATGCTTTCAAGGCCAGCCCTCAGTGTGCAGCTTATTCTTTGCGAAGGTCTAGCCAGCTGAGGGGTTGCCAGCAAAGGGAATTTTGCAGCTACTTTGTGCTACTGAAGTCTCCAGCAGCACCTCTGGCTGACCTCCTGCCTCAAGGTCACGCTGGTAATCTATGCCACCAGATGCCAGCCTGGAGACTAGAAAGAGAGGCAGAATTAGAACAGAGAAAATCCATTTTACCTAGGAAAAAAGGAAGCAGAGAATTCTTGTCCAGTTTCCATGAGTGAGTGTTACACGCAGAACACAACGCTGGCTATAAAATCTTGACTTGCCAGTTGATCTTACTGCACGACTCCTTCATTTATTTCATTCTAATAAACAATCAGTGTGAGAATAGACTGGTGAGTCTCTGGCCGTGCTGACAAGGACATCTTCTGAAGGGTCTAAACAGCCAGGACTAGCCTTGATAATTTCAGACAATTTTCAATCAGGATTTAAGCCTCTGTGAACAAGAACTTTAAAATCTGCCTCCAAAATAATGGTTGGTGCACTGGGGATATGAAGAAGATTTAACATCTCAACAAGCATGGAGTGAAGGACGTGAGGTTTACCGAGTCATTTGCTATATGTTTCTTGCCCGCTGAGATACTTTGATGAACATAAAGCATATTGATGAGGGTATTAACAGAATGAAATGGAGAATGCTGTCTCCATAGAATAAGGGAAGTCTCAGAGATAACATTGTCGCATTTAGATTTTTCTGAAAAAATGAAATAAATTGGAAGATTCTGTTTCCTAAAATGGATCTACAAGGACACTAAAAAACACAGAGTTATAGACCTAGCCAGATGAATTTTCAGTCCTCACTGATCCTCACTTTGAGATATCACAACACAACCTTTTCCTCTGGGGCAGGATTTTCAGAAGTGCTCAGTGTTGGTGTGAACCTTCTCTTAGTACAGTAGATGACAAAGAGGAGATGGAAATTTGCTTTGAGGGAAGGTGGGGAATGGTTAGGAAGGAGGGATATAAGCCCGTGCCCATGTGAAGAGGCTTGGTGGTATGTCTTATGTCAGCTGGAAAAAACCACTTCATTCATGCTGCATCTGTATCCCTGCATGTACCTGTAGGAGACAAATTGGGCCAATAATGGACCTATTTATAAATCCCCAAGTGCATTCATAGCACAACTGGATAAATACATGTGCAGACACCTAGTGCAAATAGTCTGAGACTAAAATGAAATGAGCTCATAGAGACCTATGGCTGTACAAAATTGCCATAGTTTTACTGTGTCCTGACTGTTGCAAGTTCACCTGTGAAACTTCAAGGTTCTAGAGTTTCTCCTTTTGAAGATACTGCATAAACTGTTAGAAGAAAAGGTTTAAAAGGCTCTTGCATCCCTTTAAAATATATCTGTTGTCTAAATGGCTATATCTCAGATCTTCTTATAAAAGGGACCTCACTGCTGATCTTTTATAGTGTAAAATGAAGCTATTTGGTGTTTTTCACAATACGGACACTTTTGCTCTTATTAATGTTATGCAGTAAGTATGAATCTTTGCAGAGCTGCAGTGATGAGATGGATGTCCCAGATGATAACAGAGGATGCTTACCGTGAACCTTTGGAGATTTTGTCCTTTAAGATAATGTATTAGACTATATCTAGGAACATACGGGAACTATCTCTAAGGTCTCATCATACATGAATATTTATTTGCAATTCAGCTTTATCTCATCAGTATATTTCCATTAAGACACAAATGCTTTCTTCAAGGACACCTACTGTTTGAACAACGCTATAGTATATTCTTTTTTATTTTGTCCCTGTAGTCAGTAACAAGATTATATCAAAAATCATACAGTATTTCTTAGCTTACGTACCAAAATTTTAAAGGAAGTGGGGAAAAAGAGCACTCATCTATTTAAGAAAAATAAACTGCAGAAAAATAGTACAAATAACCTTAGAAAACACATTATCTCTTCTAGTTTTTTCAAAGTTACCTTTCATGTTTGTATCTCAGAACCAACTTCTTAAGAGAAAAAATTCTTGGGCCTCCTGCTGTTACGTTGTACTGATGCCAGTAATAAAGATTTAAACAGTCTTGTGTTGAATTTGGCCTTGAGCTATGTTTCCCCAGGGAGGTACAAGTGGTTATACCCAGAGCTAGACAGAGGAGTGGAGGGAATCTCACAGAGAGAAGGCTTCTAAGACCATGTTCCCCTCATCTTGTATCCTCTGGTCACTTGTTACACTAAGACAAAATAACATCAACCAGCAGCCCTCACAGTAAAGTCAAACTGTAGAGGTGGTAGATAACTGTCTTCCAGTGCACAAAAATGCTACTTCTGTCTATAAAGTGTCATACTGATGAGTCATCTTGTCATCATTACATAGAAAATGACTAAGTTTGTTAAATATGCCAGCTAATCTATTGAAGCTGGATTTAATGATAATCAGTATAATCTATTACACATCACATTAATCCATTAATGAAAGCAACATCTGCAAGTCAACTGGCTCTGCTTTTTTATCTATATTCAAACAGCATTTTTAAAAAGTGTCCAACAAAATGAGACTATTTATCAAGCCATAAGTGTTCTGTTCAGAATTTAAGGAATTACTCATTAATAGTCTTCCATTGTGTACTTTAATTGAGCACTGAGTAGATGAGTGGCACACCTATGCAGAATGATTAAGCGATACTTTTTCAGCCAAGATTTTAACCACATTACTCAAATGACTGAGAATTTTCCTTTAACAATGGATATAGGCACCTGCGTAACTTCTATTGTAGCTGTCAGCTCCAGCTGCAGAGCTCTTAGTTATATGCAAACAAGTCTTCACCATTTCAGTCAGGTAAACAGCATAATCAAAACGACTGGGCTGTCTCATACGATTAAGTTGAGGAGATATAATCTGTGACTGAAATGGATGAATGCGGGGCTACTCCTTCACTTAAAAAACGAGACGTATCTGACATATTTGAATCCGAATGACTAAGAAGGTATGCTGAAGAGTTTAGGTTCACCTCACCAAACATAGAAGCATTTCACCAAACTGAGTTTCCTTTAGAGGCAACAAGGAAGAATAGGCACTTTCAAGGTATGACTCACCAGACTACAGGTGTTTAAAATAGCTCGCAGGAGTTGTGCACTAATAGTACCTCTTTCTCTCTTTTGACTCCAAACACATGTCATCTGACTAGCTTAGGTCATCTCTGCTGTAGTTGTTTAAAATGAGTGGTAAGTGTATGTATGGGCTGAAGCATGGTGTTGGAGAAGTAGTGGGTTTGTTACTAGTGTCTGTCTTGGGCCAGTGTACAGTGTACAACTGTGGAGTCACAACTGCACTGACTATAGACACACATGGTATGTGGTCTCTCCTTCCACATCAGCATTATGATGGCCAGGACCCATGGCCCTGCAAGCTGTCGCCTTGATCACAGGACTGATTTCACCTTGCAGCCGGATGGATTCCTCTCTTTACCGTCTCCCCTGCTGTCTCTTCTCCTGACATTGCTCTCCAGCTTGTGGTGACAGTTCACTTTCCTCAGCCTTCACAAAAAGTGGTATCTGCCACCACCACTCCCGCCTTTCATCAGCCCCCCTACTTCTGATGCTTCCAGGCTGGAAGCCTTGCTCGTGGAGACATGAAAGGGAGTTGTTCCCTTTCTCTCAGTGACCAGCAAATACAATTTCCACAGCAGAAAGGTGGGACCAAATGGAACAGTTCCTTCTAATTGCAGGTATGGCTGTCAGTTCCCTCATCCCCACTCCTTCTTCAGCAAACTTTTCTAGATTTTCAGGTACATTGCCAAGATTTTTGCTAATAGAACCAAAACGCCTGCACAGAGTCTCCATCCCTCCTTTTTCACTCTCTTGTCTCCTCCTTTCTCCTTCATATCCATTACTGAGCTGCTTTGCAGATTTTTCTTGTAACACAACCACACATCTCCAGCAAGACAAGTAAGATAATTAAGAACCAGCAAGATAAGTAAGATAATTAAGAACGTATATACACACATGCAGTTTGCTTCTTACTGAAGAATGTTTGTGGGGGGATAATAATATCTTTTATTAGAACAAGTAAAGCAGTTAGAAATAATACAGAAGCTTTTGGGCACATAGTTCTTTCTCAGAGTTGCTGTTCAGGTTATATATTATTTATGATTTAATAATAAGAGGAAAACACTGCAGGGGTTTCACTATTAGTCTCTGTTCCAGGACTTCCACACCCAGCCACTTTAAGAAACAATCAATGATGGCCTGCCCCCACCTCCCAAGGAGTGCACAGTCAAAGATAATTTATGTTTCACAAAAATAATCTCCTTCTGTTCATTGTCTTGCTTCCTTTCCTCCTAATCTGCTATGATCTGTTAGTACAAGGCAGAATTAATGGTTTAATTTAGGCTTTAAGCCTTCCTTTCATAAATTGTTAATTTAATATGAATTTCAGGAATGCAAGAAATGTGGAATAAGATTTTTCATCTGTAAGCTTCAGGTAGAAAGATCTCAGGCTAATCTGCAACTAGCGTAAATTAATACATTTAGTAAGTCAAGTCTGTGGAGTTATGTAAATTTACACTAGATATATAGGTTTGTTTTGATTTGTTTTGTTGGAGGTTTTTTTGTCTTCTCTGCTATTTGTAGGGTACTGTGTACATTTTACAAGTTTTGGATATCGGCTCAGCTGTGAAATTTTGTGGGCAATGACAAACACTGATTTACACAGACAATCCAGTGGGATCACTCAGCCTAAGCACTCACCAGTAAGGGTATGGTTATACTCTGATACTACAAGAATCCATCAAGTGAGTCTTTGATGTTGCTTTGGCCTCAATTTGATGTTTCCCTATAGTATTCTAGCAGTGCTGTTGCTTTTGCTTTTTCACAGTGGAGAAAGCAGGAACAAAGCCAACATTATGAATGAGAAGGGGATCAAACACATATACATGAAAATGACACAGGATCTTTTTTTGGTTCATGGAAGAGAAAGAAAGGGGAAAGCAGATGTATTGTCTGCCACTTGCGCATCTCTTTCTTATTCCACTCTGCTCGGTGCTCCATTCCCCATATCTGCTCTGTTTTCCTTTCCTCTTTCAATGCTTTCCACTTATGTTCTCTCTTCCTCTGTAACCTCAGTTCCAATGAGGAAAGGTAATGCAGACTGATGTGCTGCCTGCAGCCTCAATTCGTTGCTCTGGTGTACTCTGCCCTTTTCCAACACAGGGATCACTTGCTTGTTTCAAAGCCCCGTCTGTACCACGCGTCCTCTGAGGCTCCACTCATGGATGATCTACTTTAATGGCTATAAATTATGCTAATAAAAATCCACATTTTTAAATGAGGAAATAAAGATTAAAGGCTCTTATCTTCATTCACTCAGATGATGGCTACCTCAAGCAGCTTGGAAATGATCCCAGCTCAAGGTTTTGGTGTCTGCCCTAGCCAAGGTTCAGCTCCATGGTGGGATGAGGTTCAGGTGCATAGTCTTTTGCACTTAGTATCTCTCAGTACCCAGTGTAAACAATTTTGCAGGCTTGAAGTGAGCCATGATGTCCTCTAAAAGCCTCTTGGTGTATGCAGGTGGAGTACGAGAACCAGGTTGTAAGGTGACTGTCATAGCTTAACTCCAGCTGGCAACTAAGCACCACATAGCCGCTCACTCCCCCCCAGTGGGATGGGGGAGAGAATCAGAAGAGTTAAAATGAGAAAACTCATGGATTGAGATAAAGACAATTTAACAGGTAAAGCAAAAGTTGTGCATGCAAGCAAAGCAAAACAAGGAATCAATTCACTGCTTCCCATGGGCAGGCAGGTGTTTAGCCACCTCCAGAAGAGCAGGGCTCCATCACTCATCACGGTTACTTGGGAAGACAAACACCATCACTCTGAACATCCCACCCTTCTTTCTTCTTCCCTCAGCTTTATATGCTGAGCATGATGTCATATGGTATGCAATATCCCTTTGGTCAGTTGGGGTCAGCTGTCCCAGCTGTGTCCCCTCCCAACTTCTCATGCACCCCTAGCCTGCTCACTGGTGAGATGGTGTGAGAAGCAGAAAAGGCCTTGATGCTGTGTAAGCACGGCTCAGCGATAAGTAAGACATCCCTGTATCATCAACGCTGTTTCCAGCAGAAATCCAAAATATAGCCCATACCAGCTAATATGAAGAAAATTAGCTCTACCCCAGCCAAAGCCAGCACAGTGCTCCACAGAGTGTACCCATCCCTCAGTACAGTCATTGCCCCTGTGCAATAATGACAGAGCCTTCTAGTACACAGCTCTGTGCTTCTGCATCTAGTCTGCACTGCCCTGCAGTCAGAGGCCCTGAGCAGCCATTTTGTAAGTGTCAGCTGTAATAGGAAATGGTCAGCTCTGTTCCCAGTCAGTCCTAGTGATCCAGAGCTGAGTCCAACCATAGAGGAACCCAGAGCGTTTTCTAGCTGTTCATACTTTGGTATGACTTGGTTTATGATTTCTGAAAGACTACAAATGGCAAAGACATGAAGAAAAGACATCATTTTAATATCAGGTTCCCATGCTCTACCATCAAGGCCTTTCTTTACTTCCCAAAGTCTTTTACCTTGCTCTCAGCAAATCTCCTAATAGCTACATTCACTGCACAATTACATATGAATTCCCCGGTAGCATCTGGTATGTGTGTTGAATAAAGCAGGTGTCTTTGGAAATAGGATGTTACAGAGCAATTAAGACTGTAGCGTAGATACAGAGAATGTAAAAACAGCATGAAAACCTGCATTTGGCATTTTCTGATTTCCAAGTTTTTCATTTGGCAACTTATGCTGAAGAGTTCTTTCATTGTGAGGGTTTGGGTTTAGTATAATTCCCTCTGTTGTTTTAGTAGGAGGTAACAGGAAGCCTAGAGACACATCAGCACATATCATCATCTGAGCTTGAACTTTCCAAAGAAACTGCTGCCACCTGACATGAAGACTAATCAAAGGAGGAGCTGTCACCCTGCACAAGGCAGGGCTGCTGAGCTGCCACCTGCTCCCAAAGAGCTTGACTCTGCTGTGCTGCCTCACCTCATGGTGTTTGTTTGGTGATTTTGTGGACCCTAGGTCAGACTGGAACATTTATGTTCATCTACTTTTTGACATGAGTCAGGCTCACAATGCAAACAAGACAATTGGATTTATTTTTTCAAAAATATTAAGTGCCAGCTTAACCTGAAAATAATTTCACAGTGTATTTCCTGAGCCCAGAGGCTTCTTACTTGCTGGTTTTGAAAGGTCTGCTTATTGTCAGCAGTAGGGGTTTCTCAAAAAAATATCCAATACTTTCTTTTCTAACAGAAAATATTAGGCAATTTATTTTTATAGATGGTAACTGTCTTTTTCAGTAAGAATTATACTGTAAATAAATGGAGTTATCCTGGTGTAAAACTGGAGGAATGTAGTGGCAAAGAATCTGTATCTGTGTTGCTGTTCACCACTGATGTATTAGACTTTTCTCTTTCATAAGAAATATACACTGCAATTGAAACTAAAACAAATCAGTAAATATTCCTGTCCAAGTGTGAAGCTTAGAGTTGTGTTTCCTCCAGCAGCTGTAACTCAAACCCTCTTGTGGTTTTGCACACTCTCATGTGAACACTTCCTATCGTTGCACATAGTGTTAACTTCTATGCCTTTAATTTTTACTTTTCAGCTATTCAGTTTTTAAGTATTTCCACCTGAGCTTACAACAACAGGCTTATCTGAACACCTGATTGCACATGCCACATTTAAAAAGATGAAGACTATTGTATTGGACTGACAAAAATCCCCATCAAACATCAAACATTCCCACAAATCCCCAACACGTCCTTCCCAGTGCTATGACTTATCCAGTCATCTTGCCTCAAGCAAAGACAGAAAGATAAACCTTCCGTTGTGTCCTGAAGGTCAGCGTTCCACATTGTTAACTCTAAGCTAAAATAGATTTTTCCTCACTTTTCTTTCTGTTTCACAAAAACTAGGTGGTATCTTTTAACTTTGGAGACGGCATTGGATAGAACGCGCTACCTCCTAGCCATTAAAGACTGCTGCATTAAAATGTTTGGATTTCTGCAGTTGCAATCACTCTATATAAAATACAAGCCTCTACAGGCTCTGTCTGGATGACAGCCTTTTTACAGAAAGCATAGCATAGATTCTGAGGTCAAGATCTGACACAGTCCTTCATAAGCTTATGAACAACACCTTAATTTTAAATTCATAGTGACCAAAGCAGTTGATTGGAAAAGCATTGAATTTTAGATGGTGTTCAGAACAAACTCAGTACTCAAACAAAACAAAACAAAACAGAGCAAAAAAAACCTCTTGCTTTTTTTTTCAGCCTAAGCAAGGCTCAGTGGCATATGGCTCTATGCTGATGCAAAGAGAGATCTCCAGACTACAACTGGAAGTAGCAGAGCTACAAGACACTAACACAACTAGTTTGCTTGCAGATCTGAGCTGACATCACTATTACTGCTGTGACGCCTGATTTGAAGTTTCTCGTTCGGATCAGTGCAAATGTACACTGATGTGCCATAGCTGAATTGCTGGATGTAGAAGTCTTTATTGGTTCCACTGGTTTCAGATAGTTATTCATGGGAGTCAAAGTGTCATAATGGAAGACGATCCCTGCTCTGATGTGCTGACAGTATTGGTTAATAGATAAAGATAAAGGACATTACAGAATGAATAAATAATAGCAAAACACATTAAGCTAGATGCATGAGTGTCAGGTTGAAAAATTCTTTGTAGGGGAAGTAGGTTTTTTAAGGAGATTATTTTTCTTTGTTGTGACATATGTTGCAAAAATACAAATGTGTAAGACAATGCTTGTAATATTCATTTAGTTGTTTGTTTGAGGGCATGGTGAAAAGTCTGTCAGGGCCTTGAGGGCACTAATATGCCTTACTGGGCCTTCACCAGCCTTACCTGGGGCTTTCAGCCCCACCCTTGCCCATGGGTCCCAGAGCCCTGTTTAGTTCAGCCCTGGGCACCTATTCTCTGCCCACTATGTTGCAGGAGTGCTGATCTCCAGCTCAGCCACAGCCATGCTTCTGCCAGGCCATGGGACCTGCTGATGGGGACCCTGATCCATGGGCTGACAACCCAGCTTGACTTAGGAACTTCCTTGTCACTATGGACTTACCTGGTAGATGGTTGGGCTGTGTCTGACTCTGTTTACTCTCATCAGACCCGATCTCAACCTCTTGATTGACTTCCCAGCTTGACCCTGTACCTGCCTCAACACCACGGCATGCCTGATGATCCAGACTCTTGGTCAAAGATGACTGCCGTCTCTGGACCTGCCCTGCTTCCCTCCGTCGAATACTGCAGGAGGCTCCTACCACACTAGCCATGTTGTCAGCCTCAGCTCCCTGGTCTTTAGGGAGCAGCCAGCCCTCACTACTCCCTGACAGCACGTTGGCCAAGTTGTGGTATTTAAAAAGTTGTAAATAACAATAAAATTTCATTTTACAAGATTGGGTGATTTTTTCCTTATGACAGAAACATTTGAAGTTAGGGACTTGAAAGTGCGTTTTCAATCACAATTATAGCATCAGTACTGTGAAATTATAATCACAATGAGAGCAATTGTTGCATAAATCCTATTATAGAGGAGCTCATTTGAGCCAATTAGTTGAAGAAAACTGTTGAGTTGAAGAATCAGAGCTTTTGTTATGAAGGTCAAACCAATCAGATGTTCAGAGTTTCTCTGTTTACTTTTAGCTTACGTAGTAGTTTGGACACAATATGAACCTAATAGATCATATGAAACATCCAGATAGTAAAGCTGCGTGGTCATTACCAAAGTAGATCAGACATCAGCCAGCAACCTCATCCAATCTCTCCAGCCATCCATTCCCCAATGGTATCTTCAGGATGAATATTACCAGTTTTTTCTTCAAACTAGAGCTGAGTCTCAGCACTGCCAGGTTCTCATCATGCAAACAGCATTGCCAAGTCAGCCGTGGGGCCCACCACACAGCAGTCACTGCTGACGTTTTGCATGAGAGGTCTAATTGGTTTTAGTTACTTTATGCTGTGGGAGTCACAGAAAGAGAAGGACAGCCCACTGCTCAATGTTTGCTTGCCTCTCCCCAAAAGGCACTTAGATTAAATTTTTTTAGAAGCTGAAGGTACAGTTTTAATAACATCTTGCAGCTAAAGAATCTCCGCAGTTAGCTGCAGAGTGGTGGCTGTTTATCAGTCCTACTCCCTCTCTCTGCTCTAGCTTTTGGCAAGATCGCTATCTTCTTACAGTGATGAAAGAGAATATTAAGCACATACATCAAAATGAAAGACACGATAAGTCATTTTTTATCTTACTGTTTATTAAGACTCTTCATCCCTGATTTATTAAGAGTGGTGCTTTTAATTGATAGTAGTGAAAATTAAAGCTCTGTCATAATAGATAATATCAATATCTCCTTGTATCCAAGACTAAAACCTAAAAGACAATTATTTACTTCTTGTAAGGAGCAGTGCACTGCATGTTTTCATATGGGAAGCCAGTCCTTTAGGTTGCACTTACAAACTTGGAGTGGCAGCTCAGAAATGTGGGGTAATAATTCAGATATGCTTGTACAATGGGAAGTCACGTAGAAAATTAAGAATTAGGCAGGCTGATGAGAGAATGCTATGAGAGAAAGACTGAGACATAATTATCAGACAGATACGCAGAGAGGCAAGTGAAAGCCAGCAGTCTAGCTGTTCATGCCACTACAGGACAAATCCCAGTTCTTTTTGGTAACACTTCCCTTATTGTCTCCTCACATTTTAAGTCTAGAGCCTGTCAGCAAGAATAGCGCAGTGAGAAGAGGGCTTGTGGGGAGAAAGTGCTTTGAAAAACATCTAGGGTCCAAGGTACTCAGGTATTCAAAGATTTGCTTTGTAATTCAAACTGCAGTCAAACAAAGTTCAGAGCAGTGGACCTGTGTTTCACAAGTGTAACCTTCTCAGTTTTACAGAAATGGCAGATACTTCCACCTATACTCACCTTTAGGATGCAGGAGAATGACCTTGTTTCCAGCATTGCTCTACTGTGCCCAGAGCTCATGTGGACTTGACTTCTTCAGTGTCCAGCCCTGGATGACAGCTGGCTAACTTGTTTTCTGTATAAGATTAAGAGGATTCTGATGGGCTACTAAGCCATTGGGCAAAATGCTGAAAGTGTTACCTGGTCCCTGAAGGATGAGAGAATGTTTGTACCTCCCGTTCAAAGAAAGTTAGGTGATACCATGTCAAGGGGCTGTAAATATTCATTCAGTTATTCCCATTTTTATCACTTCCACACTACCTTTCCATTGAGGTCAGTCAGCTTTCTGCATACTGCTGGCTTCTCCCTTAGATACTGACACTCACTTTTGTACTCACACTGAGAAGGAATTTCTTTGTGGGCATTACCATGGGGCTTTGCTGGGCATGTGAAAACACAGGATTACAGTGAGAGCCCAGTTTCAAAGCAATGACTGGTATCCCATGCACTTCAAGGAGCAGCAATCTGCATTATTCTGGATGACTTTTCTTTGTTCCGTTAGGTACAGACAGTTCTTAAGAAAGATTCAATATTTATCCTGAAGCAGATTTCTGTCCTATTACTCAGCTCTTAATGAGTGGCAATATCACCATAGGAGGAATGAATATATGGTTGCCAGTAAAAGTAACCTGTTAACAGGAACAGAGCAAGAAGGATTAGAAGTAAGATCCACAATCACCAAGTCTACTGCCTTGTTGTCACAGAAAACCTTGTCATTTAAAGACAGGTGTGCAGTGCAGCAAAGTGGGCACCGTGCTGCTGACGGTTTCACCTATATCAGTGCTTTAGAAAGCCAGACTGGTTTCCAGTGCACTTGGTGTCATCAAGAAACAGAGTTGAAATAGTTGGCATGGTGACTACTGCTGCAGTATCTCCTTGCAGAAGCAGAGGTTGCACCTGAATGCTTTTTCTTTCCCAACAGGGGCAAAGGCAGCAAGCCAAATACTCTGAGGCTTTCCTCCTGGTGACTTCAACCTTTCTGACGAAGACCAGCCTTGTGCTGGTCCTAGGCCCTCATTCTTAAACAGCAACATCTGAGTTTGCTTACAGAGCAGACTCAGCTTGACAGGTGACATCAACCACCCTCCGTAAGAGCTGTAGATGCATAGTTGGTTCCAATACTAAGTACCAACATGTGTTCTCTGGTCCCACTGCTGCTACTGGAAACCATTGCAGACAAAACAGTCCTGCCTTGTGCAATCTTTACTTAATTTAATCTTTCTGCCACAATAACACAATTATTTTGTTTACTTAACACAAACTTTTGATCATTGATTTTGGTATTGAAAAAAAAAAGAAAAAAGAATGTGATTAAACAAATAAACAACTTTTCTTTCCCAGGCTCAACTTCAGCCAAACAGTCTTCCTCTCCCTTCCTCATGTCAAATTCCCTTATTTTCACTGTAGTTATGCTTAGACTTTCCCAGTTCCTCCTGTGAAGACGCAAGGAGCGCAGGAAGTTTGGGGTTGTGTGGGTGATGGTTTCTGTCTGCTGATCCACACTTATTGGTATCTTTCTGCTCATCTCTCTTTCTTACTGGCTTTGCTCTACTTTCTTGGGGGTCACCAATGGCTGCAGTCCCTCCAGGGTGCCCTTGCCCCAGTGTCCCTCACACCAATGTTGGAACAGGCTGAACCCAGTATGAGCATCCCAAGCAGTTCCCAGCCTCCTTCCACACAGGGTACCTGCAGCCCCTGCTACCCAAACCTGCCAGTTATATCTATGGAAGGAAGTTCTTCCAGAACGGCATATTCCTAAGGGGCACATTTTTGCTTCTCCTTTTGTCCTAGCTTTGCTGGTATCTAATTCATCCCTCTACCAACATCATCCTTTAGCTTTAATGACTATCCACCCTCCCAGGTGTTCAGCTGAGACTAGAACCAAATGAAAGATAAGGACATTTCCAGCAAATCCCAAACACTGTGTTTTGGACAGGTCTCTGTGTTACAAGCCTCTTTTTTAGCTGTTCACACACAGTGATATCTGAGTCATTAGCCATTTTCTATGTCCAATATTTAAAGCAGGTATTTATGGTAACTTTATGGTAACAGCTCATTAAGACTGGCCTTTAATGAACTGATAAGGAAGGTCCCAGTAGAGAATATTGCAATAATTAAATGGTTTTAAGAACAGGTACGTATAATAAAGGGATCTCCAACAAGAACAGGTTGTTCACAGAACCCTTGTGGCTTGATATAAATTGATTGAAGCATTATCACAGCCAAAATTTGAAAGAGAAAATTCCCAAAAGAGCAGATGATATAAAAACACACCTTTATGAAAATTGTATGCTGACAGAAACAACCCATGGAATGCCATGCCATTTCCCCTTTTGTTCTTTCAGCGTTTAAAAGATATGCATTTACATATTCTGATTTTTACCAGTGATTTTTTATACACACTGACAATAAGACACAACTTATGTGTCCCTGTCTGCCTTGTCTTTGCTTTTGTATTTCATTTTGCCATTGTGTTTGAAGTGGAATAATATACGCTGGCATAGATTGTGTTTTCTGTTGCTTGTGATTACTCACCAAATCATTCTGGAGTGTTCTTTGTTTTTTCTCTAATTATTAGGTTTGATCTCTACTTGGGGAATAGGGCATTCTTTGCTGTGCTGTCCTGAAAATAATTGCATTTGTAGTGATTGTTTTCTAATAACAGTTCTGTAGAATAAGTGCTTTGGGGCCAAATACAGCTATACTTATGAGAACAAAGGAATTTTGCCTGAATAGTAATTGAGTAAGGACTTTGTGCATTGGGTCATTATTTGTAAAATATTTATACAGCCCATGACAGCTACTACATATCTCCAGTACAATAAAGGACAACCATCATGTCAAAACAACAACTATTGTAAAATTATTATCCAATTTGGGCAACGTAGCGCCTTGGTTTGGACATGAGCCTTTCACAGATATTCATGAGAGTTGATGGCTCAGACAGGGGAGAAACATCTGGTATAAATGTCATTGTGTAAGAGATGCCTTTATTTTTTCATATTAACAGCCCTAGTTGATGGAGGGAGAAATTGTGACACTTTCGACGACACTGAAGAACTACCTGCTTTCCCCAGATATTCTCATTTGTTTTATACCAGGAAGATTCAGGCTTTAGAAAGCTAATGAGAAAGAATGGGAGTATTTTAACTATTATTTGGGTTTTGAATAATACCCAGTGATTATGTGGCATTCAAGGTATTCCACAGGTTGATGCTTAGTATCTTGTGGTGTTACTCTTCCTGACATTCATTCTCAGCATGGTTCATAGCAGTCTAGCCAAAGACTTTCCACTGGTAGTAGTGGTGGATCTGAGCAAATAAATCCTGTATAGGACAAAGACACTACCATCCTCCATCTCCTTTTTATTCTTATTCTCCAATTAGAGGCTGTTCAGGAGGGCCTGTTGTGATAGGACAAGGGGTAACGGTTTTAAAATAGAGGGAGGTAGATTCAGATTGGATATTAGGAAAAAATTTTTTACCATGAGAGTTGTAGAACACTGGAACAGGTTGCCCAGAGAGGTGGTGGATGCTCCATCCCTGGAGACGTTCAAGGCCAGATTGGATGAGGCCCTGAGCAACCTGATCTAGTTGGAGATATCCCTGTTCCTTGCAGGGGGGTTGGACTAGATGACCTTTGAAGGTCCCTTCCAGCCCTAACCATTCTATGATTCTATGATTCTATGAATTAACACTCAAAGCAATATTTTCCATGGCGTAGTCTTCATTTTTGATTTACACTTTGTGGAACATTGAGTACTGTGAGACATACTTTTTCAAAGTTTTCTCTTCTTAACTGCATAAATGTAACACACAAGCTCTGTCCTTAATAATTTAGGCTATTCCAGTGCACCAATGTAATTTTTCTAATATACCCTGTGGGTTTAATTCTTGGTTTCTATATTTCAACTGTAAGAGTACAAGTTAAGAATTGTAAAAAAGGTACTTCAAGAAATAGTTTTTGTTTCTGTGAGAAGCTAAGAATCAAGTATTATATTGACTATTATACCCGGAGGATTACCATTCTGGAAAATTATTGTGATATGCTGTAAAAGAAATAAGTATGTATAGATTAAATATCCTGATTTTAAATGCAGAAAATAAACCTCATGCAAACAGAGCTGCCAGGGCTCAGTTCTTCAGGTGGTGTCAATTAATCTGGACAACTATAGTTATTTAATTCTGCACCATGTGGAGACAGCATATCATCACTCTCTAAGGCAGCGATTGTCAAATTAACATGCACACATGTACATATACAATAAATAAGGTACATCCCCAAATTTACATTGTATTTTGAGTGTAATTTTAATAGCAATTGAGTGATTCTCGGACACTTCAGTGACAAACTCATTCTGAACACAATACCTTGATCATTACTCTGACATCTACTAACTGATCTGCCTGCACATCCAGAATTCAGAGGTATCATAGTACATGGATTAATGTGTCATCAGCATTGCTTATTAAGGTGCAGTGGTTTGTTCAGGTTATCAGAAACCCAGAAAGAACTGTAACTTAGTACAGCATTAACCATAGTCTGTGTCTTTTCCTCTTCTCACTTGATAAATCTGGCAACTCCTTTTATTTTGTTCTACAACCTTTTACTCGTGCTTCTCTCCCTCTTTCTCACTTCAAAAATCTATTTTCCCCTCAGCTAGCAGGGAGTTACAGTCTATAATGAGAGAGCTGCTGCTTTTGATCCTTTTATAACGTAACTCTGATTAATGGTCATGGGTGTTCTATGAAAAGGAAGAGGACAGAGTATACCTCCACTTTTAGGATAAAAAATGAAATGCTTAGGTATGCCTTACTCAAGTAAATCTTCCACTGACATAATTTGCTACAAAACAGATCAACCAAAAATAAAGGAAGAATATGAGGGCTGGGTGCAACGTTACTTGTTTGTCCTGGCGTCGCTTACTACTGCAGCACTCAGAGCCTTGCTGATGCTCATCTATTGATATTCACCAGCCTGCTGGGTTTGGGCCCCAAACAGTGTGAAATGTGATTGTAAATTCCCTTCACTGAGGCCAAGGTCTTCTTTGGCTCCTCTGGTACTTTTCCTTTAGCTATCAGTCCTGTGTGGAGCTGAGATCATAAACTCAGCCTTATTTAGCTCCCAAATCCGGTCATAATTCCTGGAGACTCTCCAGGATTAAAAGTGTTCTTCTTTTACTGTTTTATAGCTTATCCTATGAAGAGATGCTTAAATCATGTAATACAGAGAATTTGTAATGATTTCTAACATGTTTGTTCTTCGATTTAAATAAAGCAAGAGGTGTAAAGGTCAATCAAAATAACAAACTTCTCTGTCTCAATTTCCTTGCACTTTTGGAGCACTCCCTGGGTTACTGTGTCAGCCATTTGTAGTGTCAGTCATTCCCTCTGCTTCTGGTTTCTTTCCTCAGTGAGGAACATTTCCTTTCTCCAAGGAGGTTACACATGTCCTCATATGTGTCCCTGAACGTAAAAAAAGCTCTAATACTTTTGTAGCACATTATACAGGAGGGCGCAAACTCCTCGTTTGCTGAAGAGTGCTCCAGTTTGAATAGCATAATATTGAAGTGTAATAATGCTCTATTGTCAGCAATGGCTAAGTGTAAATATATCTTCCTCCTGAAATCTCTTGCATCCTGCAAAACTATATGAAAGGTTTCAGCTCTACACTCACAAGGGTCTCAGGAAACAAAATGGGGTTTGAAATTTGAAGAAATATTGAAAAATGCACTAATCCTTCAGATGACTTATACTGAAACGTATGGAAGAAGTAGACATGCACTTTTATGTACCTCATCGGAAAGCTAAAACACACAGTTCATCAAATTTTGCCTTTTTAATTTGAATATTATAATATATTCTGCAAATATTTCTGATAAGTTGTGACCATCTCTGTACCTGGTCAATTACTATTCACTGAATAATTTATTCAAAGATTAGTGGCAAAACAAATCAAATAAATTATGTGATGAATATTTTTTTCAGTGTAGTCAACCAGCCTTAAAACCTATTACAGATGTTCATTTATAATACATACGGTCCTCTGTATAATAAATTAACAAGCAGTGTGAATTACGGTGCTACAATTTTATCAAAGGCTTGTGGGGACATCATAAACCTCAAAAATGAGTCTCAAGCAGTTAGGAAAGATACAGGTATTCCAAAATGGTGTGATAGTCCCATAATTCAAAGTGCACTTGCATTTTAATTAATACTGGGATTCGGTGTAACAGTAAATCTTTTCACCACCTTTTCACCACCTCCCCTTACCCCTCCTTTTTCTATTTCAGTCTCCCTCTGCACAGTCTCTTCTGTTCCTCCCAGTCCTGGCATTACTCTCTTCAGCTGTGGCAACACCCTCTCAACCGCGTTGGGACATAGTTAAGCTTTATCTAAGAAAAATGGTCGAATACTTTCTTATAAAGCAGGGAACTTGTCCTACTAAAGCCAATGAGGCATGACACACCTAAACACCAGCAGTGCTCAAGGCACTTGGAGACCCCCCAGGGGGTGGATGCTGGAGTGACCCTATTGCCTTGTCTCTTTCCACGTCCTTTTCACACGCTGTGCACACATTAGATTCCCAATGCCATTTGTTCATGTTCTGTATCGTTACTGAAGAGGGGGATAAACATTTCTCTCTCACCCTTCACACTGGCAATTGTTTTTCAGTAAATCTGGCTGATTTTACCTTCAGGTAATAAACACATGATTTTTAAAAATGAAGGTAGCTGGTGTTTTGCTGTTGTTAAAAAAAGATTATTTTCTTCCATCTCTAAATAATTGTAGCCTTCTGAATATCTGTCATTTTACTCATAACTGTCCAGGAAACATTGCCAACCTCAGGTTTTGTGTGAGTGTTTGTGTTGTCAACGTGCTCACAGAATTGTAAATAAAGATTAGGAAGGAAATACTGTGCCCTGAAGCATACTAGCTCAAAAAGAGAACTCTGGTTCCACCATATAAAGTACCCCTGTCTCAAACACATCAAGAAAAGCACTTTGACATTACTGACTTCCAAATATTTGCACTAGACCTCCCCTCCCCTATCTCTGTGTATTTTTGAAAAAGAGGGTTTAATACTATTTTATGGATGGAAAGTCTGAGGCACAAAAATGAGAAGGTATATGCCTAGATTTTAGAAGTTGTGTTCGGCACTTCCTGATTTTCTTCCTCCTACCCCTTTTCCCTAGTCTTTTAACCTCATGGTTGCTTCAGTCTCTCTTTTCTTGCAGACTGAGGCAAAATATGTTGGGACTCAACATGTGGTCTCTTGACCACAAGTACAGTGTCCCAGACATAGAAGACATTTCTTCCCAAACCTAAAAGTCACTTCAGTTTTCATTCAGAAGAGAGGACTATCTAGAGGTCAGAACTGCCAGAACCTTTTAATCCTATTTAGAAAATGTGTTCTTTGTGCATTGACTTTAACCACTAGCTGTAATATTGCAAATACTGTGATGTGATTGCTTCCCATGTTTTTTGCTGAGCTCATTTCATAAAAGGTTGTATGCTATTACCTTGAGAGTGTGTCAAGTTGGCAAAAAATAACAACTCAGGTTTCTCTCCTACATAGCTTTCTAGCTAGGAGAATTCCTCTTCTAATTAGCAGATTCTAGCAATACTCAAGCTCCTGCCAAGAGAGTGGCAGACTCTTAATATGACTCAGGTTTCAGATTAATAAAATTACTGTCTCTAATGAAGTTTGTCTTCTCTTTCATTCTTCAATATTTTACTTGCAGAGTTGAGTGCTTGGAAAGCAGCAAACCTTTTTCTCTTGCCTATTCTTAAGAATGATCCATTTCCTTTAAAAAATCTGAGCTCTGTCTAAGCATTGGCTAATGTAGGTAAATGTGATCAAGAAAAAACAAGTTTTGAGTGATGAGACTGTCTGGGCTTGAGAGAGGGCAAAGTTGTGATCTAAGTTGGACCTACCTTGAGCGGTTTGAAACAGGTGACCTCTCAAGGTCTTTTCCAGACTGAGCTGCTCTATGAGTCTATGAATCTCTTCCCTACTGAGAAAACTGCTTCTTCTCAATGACAGCACTCATTTTGAAGCTGGTTTCTGGGACTGTGTGAGCTCAACTTTTTTCATTGTGGATGAAGCTCACAGGTATAGCATCACTCTGCTTTAGAAATATACAAAAAGGAGATACTCCATTGTTTAAAGAATATGAAAAAAGTTCTTTGTACCACCAGTGTGAATAATGTTCCTTGTGTTTCTGATATAAAAGAATAAATGAACAGCATTTCATTTTCTGAAGAACAAGATCTAGTAAACTGAACAGTAGCAATGCTGACTGAAAGGACAAGAAGATGTATTTGTCTGTCATAGGACTCTGGCAGCATTTTATCAGTCCCTCTATCCTGCCTTTTCTCTGTCACAGCAGGAAAGACTTTAGAGAGGAAAACTATAGCAAACTGATTTACAAGCTTTAAAAGACAGCAGTGAGTCTTATTAATACAGTACACTCCAGGATCGCTATTTCCACCTTTAGCAATGTGTGGTGGTTTAAATTTTTAAAAATAGTCAGAAGAAAGTGTGTTGTGCTTTGTGATATCAAAGTTCATCAGCACCAGGCACTATGAGAGTGGGTTCCAGCTGCAAATGTGTGAACTTTAATTCTTTTGAAGCTATTTTATTTTCTAACAGAGTTTTGTTCCCTTCATGTCCCTTTGCTCAGCCTTTTTTAAAGCCCCTTTCCTGTCATATAAAATGCAATTTCACAAACTGACTGACAGCAGACATTGAATCCTAAGGCTCTTCCACTCAGAAAGACAAAAGTACAGCAGAACATTCACCCCTAAAGCCCTTAAACTGCCATAAAAAGATTTTGACTGCAGCTGTCTCTTATCTATTGTACTTTTAAAATAGTATGCCAAGTTATTTTCTTAAAAGAGTAAGAAGGCTCTCAGGCATTTTAACCTTCTTGCCAAGGTAACGTCTGTTGCCATTCCTAGGTGCTTTGAGTGAGATCGTATGTACCACCTCACAGTGGATGGGGCACTTGAGAGAGGGTCAGGACTATAGAACTGGCTGTCCTGTAAACCTTCACTGTGGTTTCTGCCAGGGGTTGAATCATAATGCATCTCTTGACAAAAACAAAGGGGCTCCAGTTTTCATGAGAGCCATGAGACGTTGCCCTATTACCATTAAATCTCGTTAAAAACATTGTCAGAAGAAGGCAAAAACCCTGAACAAAATGAAGTTCAAAAAAAATTAACCAAAGTATTTAAGCCTTAGCAGCATTTCAGCTGTTGAAGAGTTCAGGAATAGAAAGAGATATTTTTTTCAATGAGGCTATACAGTTGCAAATGAATCAAGAACGATTCACTGATAAATTAAGACTATGAGATATCTGTGGATGGCTAGACTCCTCAGAGCCCCGTCTCAAGACGGGAATTGCCAACCATCCGTGTTGTGAATTCACAAGCCTCTCTTAAGAGGTTGCCTCAGTCCAAGACCTGGAGAGCTCTTAAGGGGCAGAGCTGAAGCTTCTCTGAACCCCTTAAAAAGGGCCTTAACTTTCGCTCATGAGGACAAGAGAATCCAACCTAAGCAGGTTTAAATGTGTTGTCTGCCACGACAAGCAGATTTCTTAAAGTGGGCTGTTCCTAAACACAGTGCAAACACTTTCAGGCTGAGTGCAGACACAGGCTGAAAGCACTTGGCCATGAGGTCCTCAAGCTCAAGTTGTTTCTTGGAAGCTTAGTCACAGGTTAGGGATAGAAAATGTTGCATCATTGAAGAAAAGGGCAATGTCTTCAGAGCCAGGATGAGAAAGGAGCTCTTGAACCATGAATCTGCAGACATTGAAGAAATGACTCTAAGAGATTATTACTTAGAAGTTCATTGTCACAGGCTAGAACCTGGACCAACAGCATTAAACCGTGGTCACGGCTGACTCCTCAGATCAGTCTAAGGAGAGCAGACAGCAGTAAAGCTATATGACTATGATGCCCTCTGAGCAAGGATCCAAGTAGGGACCGAAGAGGAGGAGCAAAACGGTGACATTTGCATAAACACTAAATTAGAAAAAATGGTAAATATTAACCTAGATCCATACAACTGAAGTCATGTAGTAATATAAGAGATTTGTGGTTCATTTAAGATCTCTGCAAATTGCTCTATTAATAAATAAATTAAATTGAGGTGAAAATAGATCTCATAAACAGTAATGAAGCTGAAGTTTAGCCTGCAGAGTTCAAGGGGTAAGCCCGTCATTTCGTGTTAGCGTGGGTGGAAATCAGGAGGGACAAAGGACGGATAGATGAAATGATAGCGTTGGCAGATGAAAGCTGTGGCAAGCTGTTCACCAGAAATCCTATCTCTGCTGAGCAAACTCATCATTGGCTTGCTCTGAAAAGCTCACAAATTCCCTGCCTTTCACCTTTCGGATGGGATAAAAGGCGTGCTGGCCTGCCGCCAACTTCTGATTGGAGCGTTTTATCTAGGAGTGTGATAGCGATTCAGCCAAGGAGAGACAAGGAGTTCCTGTGGATTCAGAAGAGAGTCATTACACTTTTCCTGGAGATTTCTCAGTTGACCCTAACTAATCTCTTCTTACTGGATTTGTGCCCTTGGAAACCTTTCTTTGAAGAAAGTTTGCTCACCAGAGGAAACTGTCCAGACCGTCACAGATTTGAGAGACAGTCACTGAAGGGAAAAAAAAAATCTTTGCTGACCAGTGGAAATTCATGAAAGTTTCTCTAAAGCCTTATAACAACATGTCTTTTTAGTACAGCAGTGCACACAGCATACGGGGCCAAATCTGGCCATCCTCATCAAAGACTCCCTGAAGAACAGGGAGGGTTTTGCTGCACATTTGGTTGGACTTTTCATATTCTTCTTCAGCTCCTTCTGCTGCCCAGGGCCAGCATCTGGCTGGGATGAGAAGAGACAGACAACTTTTACAACGGAGAATCATCCTCAAAAGTGAATCATGACAAAATAGCCCCCAAGTGACAGCCTCCAGCTGTGTCAGTGCTGTGGGGCAGTAGAAAGTGCCAGTCATGTGCTGTGAGGACCAGCAACAAGGGCTTAGGGGGCAAAAGGAGGCAAACATTACCTCTTACAGGTGCCTGAGGATGGAGGGAAGCAAAGAGCTTTAAGCCCTCTGAAGAGGCTAGGAAGGGCCTAGAATTAAGTACATAGTGTTTAAAAGAACTTCATGCTTTTAATTCTGAGGGTGTGTAGGAGACTTTCACTCCTTGACTTCTGTTCTTGCTTTGAAATTTTTCTGAAATGTCAGCGTGAGTTGGAAATGCTGAAGCTGAACATGTGTCTGTACGAAGAGGAAGACACTCACCCTTCGCCTCAGTTTTACATGTTTTGTACACAAAGCCACTGACTGAATTTCTATAAAGCTGGGAACATTATCTCTACAGATTTCCTAATTCCCACAAATCATCAATGTAGCAAAACCTGACGAGCAATGTGCTTCAAAGGCACTATTTTCCGTTGCTCTATTGACTTCACAAACAGCTATCTGCAGCAGGCTGACTGCAGACTTTTTCTGGCACATTGAGAAGAAAAGGCTACCTCACAAAATAGCCACTGTTTCTCTACATGGTAGACTTTAACTTGTCTTGGAGCCAGTTCCTACCTCTTCTCTACTTTGTATAGACAGGGGCTTCTGTACAGAGTGTTTAACCACAGACTGGTCAGACTGCAGAGTTTTGCATCCCTTACAAATAACTGTAAATATTTCCCCAGCAATGGGGCAGAATCCACATCCCTTGGAACAGAACTCTGTCTTTACTCTTCATCTGCCTCTTCTCAATTATCTGCAGTGCAAGGCCACATGAAACCATAAAACAGCACAGCAAAACGAATCTACTGTTCAAGTGGCAAAACAGGCAGACTTGGGTTTTGAGATAATATAGTGCACATCTCATGCTAAGTGATTAATCTGCCTATTCCTCTTAGGTTATCTTCCTGATCTGGGCATCTGAACAGGTTATAGAAGTTATCAAATGTTATTTTCCTTCCAAACTTCATGGCTTATTCTTACACTCATACTGATGTGCTGTGCTTTTCTGACCTTGTATTTAGAAGTGACAAAACATGAATATTAAGTTTGGATGGCCTTTACCATTCCCAAACACAAATTAGGCTTATGTTCTTTGCACTGGCGTTTGAAATGAGTTATTCTGTCTGCACTGACAACTATGTAGGGGAGTGATAAGGCAACAGTGCAGTACTGATGTAAAAATAAGCATAATAATCTTCTTAAAAAACATTTCAGACAAAAATAGCAGATAGCAGCTCAGTCTCCTTGAGATCATGGTTTAGGCTTTTGTCCTGGCTGAAGCGGTGTTTGAGAGCCGTAATCTCCTTTCTTTGTTTCCCATTGCAAGAGGGATGCATAATAAGAGAAAATAAGAGGTCAGCAAACAGGAAAGCACTCCCTCCTGAAACCTCTAAATACATGTAATTACGTACATGCACGCCAGCAGAGAGTTGAATTTGTTTTGAATATCTAAATACAAACTTGATGGGGGGGGGGGGGGAGAAGAGAGAGAGAGAGAGAGAGAGTGTGTGTGTGTGTCTCCATGCTCTCAACAAGAAGGGTGTATTGCAACATTACAACTCTGCAGCTTTCAAGGTTTTTGTGATGTTCAAGCAATTCACTGACCTTTCAGCTACTAACCTCAGTTTTTATTCTTGAATTAAATGTGTTAGGCAATTTTTTTAGAATTTTTTTTTCTGCTCATATAACCATTATGATGATACTTTTACCAGAGTTGTACGCTGTCACATCTCTCGGATAGAGTAAATATGTCTCTTATGTCCAAAGCTATTTCTGAATCTGGGACTCTTTTTAGTCCAGTTTCCTAAGGAAACACGTACATGTTCCTCAGGTACATAGAATCATAGAATGGCATAGGCTGGAAGGGACCACAGCCTTTCTTCTAAATCCATGAGTTCATTTCAGCCAAGTCTCACAGAGGCAGGTAGATCTCTCAGACATGATAATTCCCAGGTGCTGCTTAGAGGACCCTACCTACTACTGGTCTCACTGAGGGAAAGAGGAGGAGCACCCACCACTTCTTGGGACTGCTTAGCTGGGCAGCCCCGACTCCAGGCACAGGACTGCCTGGACACCCACAGCACACATGTAGCTCCAGTTGGTGGGCAGTAGAGTTAGTTAAGGGATGTGGAAAATATCTGGGGGGTAGCAAAGGGGAAGGTGTAGGAGATGTAGAGTGCTCCCTGAGGGAGAACTTAGGCAGAGAGTTAGAAGGGAAGCGTGAGACGCAGGACAGCAGGAGGAAAGACTGTTGCTGTCATGCTCAGCTCTCCTGGTCTTGCTTCTTACCAAACAATATTTTCCCCCTTCTTCTCCCTACCCTACTTCCATGATAACTTTCCTACAGCTACTTGAGCAGTTGCTCATCTAAGATCTGTGATTTATCTCTTGTTCTGACAGTACCCAGCCATTTCTCTTCACATGATTTCCTAAGGAGAGGATACCTGTGCTCTCACACTGGCTGTGTGAGCCCATTGGTGTTTGCCTCCTTCTCCTCTGTAACCAATGAGCTTCACGGCTGATTTCAGTCAAAGGGTGGAGGAAGAAAAGAAATCTCAAAGGTGTTGAATTCTTATACCT
Source organism: Tauraco erythrolophus (assembly GCF_009769465.1). NCBI lineage: Eukaryota > Metazoa > Chordata > Aves > Musophagiformes > Musophagidae > Tauraco > Tauraco erythrolophus. The sequence goes on along the minus strand of NC_141465.1, from coordinate 66,484,624 downwards.
TCCATGAAATTTAGCTGCAGGGGAGAGGAGAATTGCCTTTGGGATGTCCTGACTAAGGAAAGGGACTAGATTACACATCTTCAGACGGGAAAATCTGTTAGTGAACAAAACTGTATCATTGTCTTTGCTGCAGAAAAGTTTCAATCATAACCCCCAGCCCAGCCTGAGAAACAAACCTGGATGACAGGAGGCTTCTGTGGGTCCAGTGCTCAGAGGACAGAGGGTTTCTTCAGAAAAAATGGAGGCTGGGGAAAATACAGTTTATTACAAAGGAGAACACACAGTGTGTTCTCACAGCACTTTTCTTTCTCAGAGTACTTTTCTTTCTTTCTTATTTTGTTTCCTTGATTTGAAATGAATCATTCAATCTGTGTCACTTGTCCATGTTAGACTGCACCAGTTTGGTTTCGTTCGATGCAGCAGAGAGGGGAAGAAGCGATGGGATGTGACATGCACTTTATCTTGAGTGTTATTTGTCTCTACAAGAGTGCGGTGAGATGAAACCTCAGAAAGGCCGGGCGTAAAGGATAGTCATTACTTTGTAAGTGCTTACATAAATGTGTTGGAAAATTACATTTGGGAGAAAATTTTTCAGGCTCCACACATATTTCCTGTTTGAGAGCTGAGTTAGTCAGAGCACGGTGACAGATGGGTGAGGATGATGCAAATTTACAAGTTAGAGGCTTGGTGACTGACTGACATAACACATAATACATGAGAACACACAATACATGAGAACAGATTCCCAAAATTTACAGTACTTTGGCTAAGGATGAGGGTATAATTCCAGCTTTATTTACTGGGAAGTCCTCATGTAGAGTATTTTAGTTTAGTGCTACTTATTTTATTGAACGAGATGGAAGTATTTCTTATCTCAAGAGCGTACTAGATTCATGAGTTTGAGGAAAGAGGAGGGAGGGGACTGCCCTTTTCTTGGAAAGTGTCAAAATTCAAGGCAGATGACAGCACTCAATATCACCATTCTGTAATGACTGAGAAGCCGTCCAGGAGAAACTGGAGGACAAAGTTAAAAGGATGCACATTCATGAAATCATAAAAACTAATGTTGTCTATTTAACTAGAAATCTGCAGCAGACCTAAGCATGACAGGAGGAGGGGAATCTATAGCATAAGTAGATCTGCACTCCAAGAATTGTTTGAAAGTCACTTGTAGTGGTATTTATGGTGTGTTACACCACTTACAGTATTTTCTCTGAGTATTAGATTTTTTTCCAGAGAACTATGAGATAGTTTCTTTCTGACACTGACTCAAAACTTTTAAGATCCTCTTAGCAAGCATTGCATATAACAGCCTTGAGGTTTACTGCTGAATAATTTCTAAAAAGTCCTGAAATTTAGGAAGGTTGGACAGTGTTTCAACAAAGAGATATACTGAGACAGAAATAAAATGGTTAAGCGCAACGGTCAGCTATTATCCCTATTTTGCATTATACTTACACTTTGTGACTTCAGGCCTTAAAATTTCCTGGTAAGTCTCCATAGAATATTCACTTTTCTCCCTGGGAAAGTTTCAGCACTCTGGCATTTTCTTTGGCATGTGTCCACTTTGTAAAGAAGATCTGTTTAATCAAACAGTAGAAAAAATTATACTGTGCAAGAGAGCTGACATGATCCAACCAGAGAACTCTAAATAACAAACACTTGAAGAAGTACTTGCTACAGTCGGGATCGAATGTGTTTGGAAAAAGCTCTTCATCATCCAAATAATAAAAGTCCTGATCAGTTCACAGATAATTCTCCAACAGAAAAAGGGTCAAAGCTGACAAATGAATTGTTCATGAAGGCCATTTTGATGAGCCATAATTATATGAGTGAAATCTGTTGTCTTTTGTCTCCTGATTGCATGGTAGCCACATAAAAGGAAGAGAACAGAAAGGAGATTTAGTTCTTAGTCAGTAAGAGATGGTGTATTGATTCTAAGTTGTTGCTAGGTAAATAATTAAACCATGATTTCACTGTTGATTTTATTTGTCTGCTGTGTGTAAAAGCTACTTAGATGCATCAGTGAAAAATTAATTAATATATTTCTACCACTGCTCAAATAATGGTAATCCATAAAGATGAAATTACTGTAGTGGTTTGAAACCACTCATTAACGATCCATCTCAGCTTCAGAAAATCTCTCTGAAGTATAATGGTCCTGACAGATCAGACCATCATTTTTCTTTTTTCTTTTTTTTTTTAAGTCTTCATTATAGTTTCTGCAATAAATGCAGATCTATGAATGGAAGATGTAGCTTAATGAGCCAGATTTAACATGCTGAGTTTCACCGGAGCTATATACTCACCTGATCTGTTCTTGGTGCCCCCCGACCCTGACAGAGCTCTTGCCTGTGTAGATCAAAAGCATTAGCTGGTCGCATACATCGCATCAAGGGAAGGGCAGTGCAGAACAAGCTGAGAATAGCACACAATGGTTATCAATGAGATCTGCTGTACCCTTTCCTTTTCCACAATAAAACTTAGCTGCGATATGACATGTACCTACACACTGAAGGAAAAAGACAATCGGCAGGGAAGGTCTGAATAATGAAGCCTCTGAGTAATTAGCGTGGTGATACCTGAGGCATATTTGTACGCACCACATCCATGCTAATTGCCCATTTACCAGGGTAATTTAACATCGGTTATTTCTGGGTTTGTTCCATCATCAGTATATTTCTCTTGTTACTAAGCTACTGTAATTTCAGCATCAACTATGTTTTGACTTACATACACTTGTAACCCTTCAATGTCCACAGGGAAGCACAGTTTGTTCTGAGCTTTTCAGTTTAAATCTCATTATATATAAGTTGGGGAATTTGCGTTTCAGATCCCAACATGTCCATTTCAGACCTACACTTTTCAAAGACACTTGATATAGAAACTCCTGATTTCCACGTGGTTGCCCAACACAGTTTTGACAGTTCTTTTCCTGTTTTCTGCAGATTTCATATGATTTAGTTTCCTCCAAAGTTCAATCATTCACAAAGGTCTCCCAGTCATTCAAGTAATTAGCTTCTTCTGTACATCTGAATGGTTGTGGTAAATAAGAATTAGAAAGCATAAACTATATTGTACAGTGTGGAATAGCACTTCAATTGCAAGGAGATTAACTAATTGATCAGGTATGTCCCTTCCATTTCTGATGTGTATGCTTCAGTGATATTTTTCGATATTGGTAATTTTCTTCATCATCTACCAATAGGACTACAAAAAGAATTGTTGTTGTTATTGAAAAGATTTTGTAGGATACTGAGTTTTATTTTTACTTTTTGGGAGAGATAAATGGTGCTCTCAACATTTATGGAAGCGAATGAGAGATTTGTAATATATTTGATGCCAAAACATTATACTTTTATTTCAGACTGTGAATAGAAATATAATCATCCTGAAAACCTAGAAACAAGAAGAGGCAGGTGGATTTCTTGGTAGTTCTCTGAGGGAAAAACGACTTGCTGAATGTTGTACAAACTGGGGTGACTCACTGGGCATCATAATTTCTCTGAGGATTTCAGGGTATAAGCAAACATACAGTGCTCCAATGTAGTGTAAACACGATAGGTTATCTTATTGTTAGTTTTCAGTGTTGGATTCATGCGTGGTTGTAGCACTTTTTGCTGTAATCAGTGATCAGTGATAAATATCACATATACATGCTTAATATTGATCACCTAGTAAGAATCAGGATATGTGTTTCTTACTTGCATGCTTGAAACTAAAGAAGATGTGAAATTCTCAGCATGGATAAAAAAAAATGGATCTAGATAGTTTACTTACATGCCAAGTACATGCTCCCCTAAACACAGAACTGAGAAATACTCTGTTCAGCTGCTGCCTATCCCTGGAGACATCAGAAACTCAGGGTGTTGGAGTTTCTGCTAACAGAAACCTACACAATCTTAAGCACTTGCTGATGAAAGGGCCCTGAGTTGTCTGCCTGGTGATCATGGGGAAGTAAAGTGCCTGGTTCACCCTAAGATAACTTTTCTATTCATGAGGACAGTGGATGGTGGAGCTTGTTGTACCTCCCTGAGACATTGATAAGAGTTGGGTTTTGTCATTGCTTTTCCACAAGTCATGTCTAAGACTTCTCAAACCTGCCGGAATTCAAAAGTTACTTGCTTCTGCAGTTTCCATATGTAAGCAGATGTGAGTTATCTTGTAGGGCTTTAGGGAGCATACCTATCAGACAGGGCCTTAAAACACAGGTAAAGCTGGGACTACAGCCTGGAACCCCTCCAGAGGACACCCCAGCCTATCAATGTTTCACTGTATTATAACAAATGGAGCAATTTCAACAGAGAAAATGGAAAGCCCATGGAAAGATGTCCTTTTATTTGGCAGTGGAATTCTCTCTTGGCAGCTGAAAGTCACTGCTTGTCAGCTGCGCTTTCCAAAGGCAGAGGTGTGTAACTCGTAGCAGGTACATGCAAAAGGAATGTTCTTAACTCCTCAGCAGAGCGATACAAGAAGGAAATGTCACTGTTACTTCAGCCAGCTCGAGTTTGGAAAAAAACAAGTGGTTTTTCTGTCTAACTCCAGCTTCAAGAAGTGAACCTTGAAGATAAGGAGATCTATGTATATCTATGTTTATCTACAACTTCCTACTAGTGGCTCTTCTTTCAGCAACCTGCTAAGTGTGTTATCTTGAAGTGAGCTATAGCGAATCCATCGGATATTAGGAGGGTGGGCAACCCCAGCAGAGAGCAAAGTACTTTGCTGGGAATCATCTTATTCTGTTTAATGGACAGTGGACAGCAGACTCGGAATTTTTTTCACTTTATGGAAAATAGTGGGCATTACTTTCAAAAAGAGCTAAACACTAGATTCTTCTCTTGTGTCATTTTCTCAAATGTCTGAAATACAAGAGTAGGATATGGAAGCAATTAATGCTGCAGGCAGACTTTTTTGAACCATTGTCTTATCTGCTCATTTAAATCCCTGGCCTGACTTTTCCATTGCTTTATTAATAGCAGCTTCATTTAAGAAAACTGATGTTCAGCTGTAAAACTAAAAACTGAATATAGAACAAACTTCAAACAAACAAACCTGAAAGGACCAGTTGGCGATTACACCATAAAAAGAGTCTGAAAAGTAGAAACTAAGAAAGTTACAACCTTTTCCTGTGTTAACATTATCATCAATATAGCACAAAAATGAGAAACATAAAGCAATTACTGTAGCAGCAAAAATGTACAAAGAGATGTATCGGAGAGCCTAGAATCTGTCTCTGTATTTGCATACAGCTACCGAAGTGTCTTGAAATTTGCTCTGAGCATATGGAGGATTTGATCAAAACCAGAGCATATATTTTACACAACAAGGGGCTTTATACAGATGCACTAAATTTACAAAGGCAACTGAAGGACGTTTCAGACAGACTTGACAGATTACAGGCTGCTGCTGTTACTGTCACAGTCTCTGTGTAAATCTGGTTTAACAACAAAGAACTGACACCACACAAGGACAAAACTGAAAAACAATTCAGAGGTGCTGTAGAACTTTCTCCATTACAAATACCAAGGTAGCCAAATACAAAAGTCCTTAAATACAGGGGTCACAGATTGAAGCCAAAATGGGGAAAAAGCCACGTCAGGCGAAAAGTCAGATTTTGCATTATGCTTTTCATGCATAGAAATGATGGATACATGGAAACATATGACAGCTAAGATTTTTTCCCCTCTTTTTAAAGGATTTGTTTGTCAGCTTAGAATCACTTGAATGATTTCAGCTATTTTGACTGCAATTTTATAGTGGGTGAGAATATGAAAGATAAAATAGCCTGGTAAAAGTAGAACCAATATCAAAGAAGTGACAAGAATGTGAGGCTAAATTGGGCAGGGACTTAAATATCCTGTTCTTGTCATTGACTTGGTTTGAAGTATAAAAGTACATTCAGAAGAGACTACAACTCTAGTTACTGGAGGATTTTGTCTGTCAGATTGCATGAAGGCGTGCACGGAGGTGTCTGAACACCTCAGATTTTGTAAGAACTTTAAAAACAAAAAACCCCAAATCTTTCTCCTCAGCTAGTGAGCTGCATCCTCTCACTTTTACGTTGTCAGAGTAGTATTTCTAGGAAGCAAAGCTATGTGTCCTGTGCGGTTGCTTTCCTTCTAGGCAGTGGGCACCACTCCTGAAGTCTGCCACTGAATACTTTTGCCTTCAAATACCTCTTCTTTCCCTGAGAATCCTTGTGCCTTCCCTGAGTGCTCATCTTTCCAAAGTACGGCTTCTTGAACTGTGCTTGGCACCCATGGCCAGCCACAGACTGGCACAGTCAGGAGGTTGGGGAAATAACTCCATTTTCCTACCAAAAAGCCTGACTACACATCCTCAGCAGTCAGTGGTGCTGACAGAAAGATTTGAGATGCAGTGCCACTGAAGACCATCACATGTCCCCTAGGTAGGAAAGGAGATTGATGGTGCCACTAGAAATATTATTGGAGAAACCAGAGAAGCAGACTTATCTGTGTGGGTCACTGGAAGGACTTGAGGCAGCAGTAGAGGACATGGTGGTCGTGGTCGGGAAGAAGCTCATGGCTAAACTGTAACTGAGGGTCTGTTTCAGAATGACAGATGTCAGAAATTTCTGAAAACATTTTATAACGCCTCCAACAGTAATAGCAGTAAATAGGTACGACACACAGTGCAAATGCCAGTGGCTCCTTCTAGGGTTCATTTCCCATGAAGTTTTTCTGTTTTGCCACTATTGTGCATGGATTACCATATGCTTGTCAGACGAATTGATCCTGTTCCATACTGGGCCAGATGTTTAGATGACATCAGTGTAACTTCACTGCCTTCAGGAGGAACAGTAACTTTTGTGGAACTAGTCTTCTTTATAATAGATCAAAGATCAGCCAGTAGCATAAAAACACTCTTGTCCTGGTTTTGGGTGGGACAGAGTTTCAATTTTTAGTAGCTAGAAGAGCTCTGTGTTTTGGATTTAGTATGTGATTTGTTATGAAAAGAATGTTGATAGCACACAGATGTTTATGGTTGGTGCTGAGACATCAAAGACCTTTCAGCTTCTCACGTTTTTGCCAGTGTGCAAGAGCTCAACAGGCTGGTGGGGAGTATGGCCAGGACAAAGGGCCCACAACCCCCCTTGTGATTTTAACTTAGACTTAGAATTGAGGGCCAAATTGGCCAATGGAGTATTTTGTATCATGCAACCTCATGCCCAATATATAGGCAGAGATTGACCAGGAAGTTCTCTCTTGCTCTTCAGAGGGCTCTTTCTCCTCCAGGGTCTCTCTCGGACTCTCAATCTCTTGGAGTTCTCTCTCTCTCTCGCTCTCTTTTTAAGACTTCACTCTTCTGGGACTGTGATGTTGGGACTTACCTGTTTCGGGATTGTTTGCCAGGACAGGACAGGCGTTGGTCACCAGGTGGTGAGCAATTACATTATGCATCACTTGCTTGTATATATACTTAACACTGTATATACGTGTACTCATATATTATTATTATTTTATTGTTATTACTTTAAATTTTATATTATTGGTATTATTGAATTGTACTTATCTCAACCCACGAGTCTCCTTCCTTTTCCCCCTTTAACTTTCTTCCCCATTCCCCGAGGGTGAAGAAGGGTGAGTGAGTGGCTTCGTGGAGGCATTTGGTTGCTGGCTGGGTTAAACCACTGCAACACTGTATTTATGGTCTAAGGAAACTGGTAGGTGTTTGTTTTCCCCTCTTTCACTCACCACTGCTTCTTTAGCATGCTTTGGGAAACAACTGTTTTCAGACATATTGTATGAGTGAAGAATAAGTAAAGGCTTTTCCTTTTATCTATTTATTTTACCATATTTACTTTGCATTCATTATTGGAAAACTAATCAGGAGCTAATCTATAAACCTTCTGGTAGGAATTATATTCTTCACAGGTCATTTACACAACAAAAGGCCCTAGTCCTTACAATCTCAATCCTCTGCCCCAGGCACTTCTTATAGTTATGTCATTTTGCACATTCAATATGGGTAAAGCAGCTAAGATTAAATGAAAGTTATTAAAAAATATTAACACATTTCCAGACACAGTAGCAATAAAAATGTGTGAAAAAATAATTTGCAGACACATTGTCTGTTGCTTCTGCAAGATGAAAAGATCTCAGCCTTCTTAGAGACATTTCATTAGAACAATTTTTCATCGTGCTGTTGGTACTCCGTGTGACTCACCAGTATATAGTACAACAGACCGTTTAGATCCTAGTGCAAGGTTTGGCAAATATTTTGTGCAAGTTTTTAATTTTCCAAAACACATTTTTGAGTGAAGAAATATGAATTGAATATGGTGGACGAGAAGCTCAATATGAGCCGGCAATGTGCTCTTGCGGCCCAGAAGGCCAACCGCGTCCTGGGCTGCATCAAGAGGAGCGTGGCCAGCAGGTCGAGGGAGGTGATTCTCCCCCTCTACTCTGCCCTCGTGAGACCTCACTTGGAGTACTGCGTCCAGTTCTGGAGTCCCCAACATAAGAAGGACATGGACCAGTTGGAGAGGGTCCAGAGGAGGGCCACGAAGATGATAAGAGGGCTGGAGCACCTTTCCTATGAGGACAGGCTGAAAGAGTTGGGGCTGTTCAGCCTGGAGAAGAGGAGGCTCCGGGGTGACCTTATAGCGGTCTTCCAGTACCTCAAGGGGGCCTACAGGAAAGATGGGGAGAGGCTGTTCAGGAGGGCCAGTTATGATAGGACAAGGGGTAACGGTTTTAAAATAGAGGGAGGTAGGTTCAGGTTGGATATTAGGAAAAAATTTTTTACCATGAGAGTGGTAGAACACTGGAACAGGTTGCCCAGAGAGGTGGTGGATGCTCCATCCCTGGAGACGTTCAAGGCCAGGTTGGACAAGGCCCTGAGCAACCTGATCTAGTTGGAGATATCCCTGTTCCTTGCAGGGGGGTTGGACTAGATGACCTTTGAAGGTCCCTTCCAGCCCTAACCATTCTATGATTCTATGATTCTATGAAAGTGTTTCAAATAGAGGCTATGAACCTCTCCCACCAGATTACCACTTTATAATATTATGCAGGTTTCAGTTTCCCGTGTTTGTGCATGGTGCTAATGCTGACATCTTTCAGGCTTGTACCAATATTGTTCCTATGGAAAAACATTATTTAAGCTATCTCTACTCCCCTAAATTTAGGATGATTTCAGTGTAACGTAAAGGCTTAAATTTCACATTGCACAGAGTTTTCTTAGCCAAGAACTCGCCCTACTAATTGATGAGACCTAGGATAATTGTAATGTTGGGATGCATCGATACTGGAAATTATAGAAAAAAGAATGAAACTGATCTGCCCATAGTTTCACTGGCATAAGTCAAGAAAATGCTTCTAACAGACAGAGTAAAAGAAGTAAATGATCAGAAGTTAGTCAACACTTTTCCTTCCAGCATAGCTGTACATTGAAGTGGATCTTCATTATTTATTGTCATATTGCTGAAAATTAACACTGCTGCACTATCACTTTTGTTCTCTGACTTTGGTCATAAAGAGTTCCTTGCCAGTTCATGAGAGGAGATTGAGCTCCCTTGCACATCATCTCTACCATGCAAGTCTTCAGCCCCTCCATACCTTATAAAACAGGGACACAGAGCATCTAACTACAAACCTCTCTTAGAGTCTTCCTGTGTTATTTTCATCTCACTCTGCTTGTCCAGAAAGAAATTGCACAAGGAGAAATTTCGTCATGCTCCTACACGGTGCAGTGAGCCACAGCAGGTCTGAGGAACCCAGTGACAGTCAGGAATGTACCGTTGTCTTTCTTCAGCCATATCCAAACCCAGCTAACTCAAGGCCAGTGCTTGCATATCCTCGAATGACATATAGATGTGCAAGTAGATTAGATGCATGGACAATGCTGAAAGTTGCAAAAAATCTCAGGTTCGGCAGCTGTGATTTCACTAGGCTGACTGTAGTTTCATTAGCTGTGTGATATTGCAGACAAATATCCCAACAAATTATTTCATACTCTCCTCACTGCTATTGCTACGTGTGCTCCATCCAGCGGTGGCAAGATCCAGGCTTAGTGCACATGAGCAACCATAAACTTTTCTTTTCACAGCTTTTATAGAGAACCTGACCTACATCATTCCTGTTACTAGTTATCACTGCACACAGTTGACCTTCCCATTTAAGCTCAAACTGAAGGATAGCTTTCTGAAATAGGTATACGTCCACTGGGAATTAAGACAAAACTCCTAAACTCATCTGTGTCACCAGAATGAGCTTTGAACCATAGGATGCCAGAGGTGAAAAGTCAGGCTTTTGTCTTAGTAGCTATCCAAATTCCATTGATTGTGTCCTCTGCAGCAAAAGAACTGTTCAAATCAAACAGAACTGCTTTGTTGTTTCCAGTGATACATCTCTACAATCTTCAGTTTCAGCTGTAGCTCAGGAGTGTTCCACCCTTCTCCCTGCAAAGGGACAACACTTATTTTTATAGCATAGGTAGCAAGCACTAAAATCATCAGCATGCATGAAGTTCCTCAGTACAAAGTTTTCCATAGACATCTTGGACATGTAGGTGAAGAAAGATGGAAGTGCATGGAAGAGAAGGAGGATAAAGTTAGCTATCTTTTTCCTGCAACGATTATATGGGATATAGGATGAAGGTTGTACTTCCAAACAGTTTCTATTTCCAAAGCATGCTTTCCTCTCTCCTTAACTCTATAATTTTCACTTCTAGGTAAATATCTTTAAAGGATACCTATACTGCAATGCCGTACAGTAACATTTTGGACAGTGGAGACTACAGTAGCTCAGGAACGGGCAGTGATGATCTGACTGCCAGGATTTATTAGCCTGGTAACCATGGTCTCATGCAGCCGTCTGGACCACTGTCAGAACCAAGCTAATGTACGACAGCGTTTCTGCATGCTGCACAGATCCAGCTGCTCTGATCTGTGATAGCTCTCGCCTTGATAGTCCATTACACAGGGCAGATGTTCTCTTTATGATCCTCAATCCACATTCCCAGTCGCTTTCTTCATCTTCCCCCACTGTCCCATTTTATTCCATCCATGAAGAGATTTCACAGTTATGCACCTCTTCCCCTGTTCCTGTTCCACATCCTGCATTTTAGCATCCCTACTTGTTCTGTTTTTAGGTTCTGGCATTTGGATGCTGACCAGACGAAGGCTGGCTGCTTCTCAGTGTTGGTAATTCACTTTCTTTGGTCCAGCTGAGAGCTATAGAAAAGCTAATGCCTAACTGGGAGCTGAGTAGAGCAATAACCTGTTGATGTTCTACATATGACAAAAAGTGAGTAATTCACCTGTATGGAAACTTCATTAAAAATATAGAAACATTTCTAGTACTATCAAGCTTTACAAACCAGGCTTTCAGCTGGGCTGAATTAGAGGATTTTTTATTTATTTATTTATTAAGGAATTCTGCGCTGTGTGAGCAACTTCTAGCCAATGATAGAAGATTTCTACAGCTTTCCTTCTTGCTACCTATGAAGAGTGCATATTTTTGGTGACTCTTGTTAATGATTGATGAGACCAATTTCCCAAACACAGCTCTTTTAATTATTTTTGCAATGGTTCAGCTTGCATGCCAATTACCAAACTCCAAAGTGTAGTAGAGCTTGTGTGCTTGAAAGCTTCTCTACTTTTTTTACAGTGACCTCACTGGTCCAGTAAAAGCTATTACCTCTCTCTGGTCCAGTAAAAGCTATTACCTCTCTCTGTAAACCTAGCTTAGTTTATATGCTTAGACTGTCACTGTTGTAACAGCGTTACTACTGTACTTTATTTATATCGGGCACCTACTTCAACATGAATCACTTTATTTTACCCTAAATTTCCCCCCAAACTTCCATTTTCCTTTGTTTTAGTACAAAAAGGGTGACTGTCTGTGTTCCTGACATAAATCTGAAATGGGTTCATCAGAATTAGCACTGCTATCTGATCACCGCACCAGCTTAACTGAATTATCAGACTTTAAGGCCACCTGGCAAAACCTCTTGTTGCTGGTAACACTTTGATCCTTGACAGTCCATAGGTCTCAAAGCATGTAACGGAGTAAGTTACAGGGGGGAGGATGATCAGATGATTGACTCTGATGCTGAGAGCTGGGAACAGATGTCTAACCTTGTGCCTGTCACCGAAGCGTGAGGACTCACACCACCTCAGCATGCCTCCTCACACCACAGCTGGTGCAGCACAGGACTCAATTTTCATTTTAATTACACAATCATTTATCAGTACTTGCCCATAATAAGCAGATAAAGTCCTTCATCTCTATTTAGCAGATGACAATTCACTCAACCTCTGCTAGCACTTATAGTGTCTTTTCCAGGGGCCAAACCTCAAGGTCTTTACTCAAGTTCCCACTTAGTTCCCACATTGAGAAATTCCCTGTGAAAACAAAGAAGGAAAGAAGTGAGTTTAAGGCAATTAAGGGCTGCTAGTGCTGTCTCAAATCACCATCAAAGAAGCACTTTTTTCTCCTCAATTGTTTTCTTTTTCATCTTTGTTTTAACATCGGGTTTAAAAGCTGTGGTCTTCAGCTCTTACAATTTTCATGACCACCATTTAGTCAGGTTATTAGTTTTAAGGCACATTGTCCAGTATGGTATTTTTTATGCAGTTCTGTTTTTGCTAAGCCTCTGTACTGGCTACCGCCAACAGGGCTGGAACATCCAAATGTTGTTGCATTCACATAATATTGAATTAATCCCACCAGTTTCATCTCTTAATCTAGGATATATCAACACTATCATTTGAGGACTCCTGGTATCGTGATCAGATGTATCCAAGTTAGCTTTACTTTAATTCGCTAGCACATCAGTATATATTTACGTCTCAATATCAGTAACAGCAGAGCCCAGGCAGTTTTCCACAGAGGCCATGCATGGCCTTTCAGGACTGCATACAGACACAAACAGTAAAGTGCATGTTTTGCAATTTCTTGTGCTTGAAAAATGATACTGGGTTGGTCATATCCACTTATTTGTGATGAGTTTTACTGCCTAACTCCTCTTTTTTGAAGTTCTCTTTTCTTTCTCGTGGTCCTAAAAATGTTGACTATTTCATAAAGATTATTTTCCGTTTCTTGTTTCTGATTACATTGTACTTTTCTTCTGTTTAGAAAAAAAACAACTATCTTAGGTTTAAGAGTGTTTTTTTGTTCAAAATTTGATAACAAATTCCTTGTATCAAGTGCTAGAAGGAAAAAAATAAACTGGAGGCCTGCAAAACCAGCTGTGTTGTCATCTTGCATTTCCTTGGATCATTGTAGTAAGAAGAACATTTAAAGCTTTAATCTTCTTCACAGAGAAGAGATCTTCCTATATTATTCTGAAACAATCTTATGAAAATTGCAAAATGACAAATATTTAACTTAGCATTATCGTTTTAAATTATATTATTGCTATGTTATTTGACTGTGATTCATAAAGTCCTCCCAATTAATTTTCTTAAGCTATTACTAAACAGCACAGTGCATTTGATGGTACTGAGAACTGAAAGAAATCTTCGTTTTTTTTCCACAATCTGTTTAAAGGCTGAAAGGTATTAACAGCATAATGGAAGTTATACAGATGGATTTTCAAAGACTTCAACAAAAAAGAACTAAGTCATCCATGATTGATCAAAGGGATAAGTGGATTTACCCCATTAAATCTTGAAAGACAAAAGCTTGATATCTAGTATCTTACTGAAGCATCGACTCCAAAGCAATAATTTTCCTACTGTTACAGTGATGAAATACTATTAAATTCTAAATCAATATGAGTCTACTATTTTTTATATTTGACATTAGTCTTCCTGTAACGTGTAGCTACTATCAGAGCGAAATAAAGGCAATGTCTGCTTACTAAATGGATACACTTTTCAGTTTATCCCAGATTTCTTATTTATCACCTGCTGTTAGGCAACCTTCATGGGTCATCATCATTGGGTAGGGAAGTACATACTTGGGTATTTTAAGATATTTTCCTGTGTAAGAACTCTTGTAATTTTGGATAATTTGCTGCTTCTTTTTAAAAAAAAGGTCTTCTTACTATGAGTATCTGTCTAGTAATGACATTCTCAGAAACCATTCAGGATACTGTGTTAACACAACCAGAGGAAAAAAAAAATATTGCCTTTATTCTATAAGGTAAAACTTCTGAGTTGAGCCTCAGATCATATTCAGTTTTTCATTACTGTGCCATATTGCAAGAACAGCTAATCTGTTGTATGCTTGCTCTTCAACCTGGAATACACAGGCTTTTGCTAATTCTAAAAAATCATGGCTAGTTGCCACAAATTTTGTCAGCTAAGGCAGAGACTCTAATCTTGTTGTTAGGGAAGATTTTGTTTCGTGGAACAGTCAAGTAATTTACTGTTTGATTAATGTGAGTTTCTACTTTGTAGAAAATTTTGGTGATCATCATGGGAGAGTGTGTTTTTTTTATTATTTTATTTTTTGAGCTTACAGAGGCTGAAGGAATAGGAAGCTTATCCTAGCTCAGTCAAATTAAGGGCAAGACTGACTCCACCAGAGAACTTCAGAAAAAAATACATGCAGAGTAATCTGTCAACATGGTAGCAACCATCAGTTTGCCTATCAGTTAGGAGAGTTGTACAGAGAGATGAGATTTGTTACTTTCTTATATTAGGAAATGTTAAGGTAGACGGAGAGGGCAGCTACAGCATCAGTGAGGGAAATATCAAATATAGTATAGGCCATGGAGATGGATGGATGTTGAAGCTGTGAGATTAGCATCATTTTAGAAATGGTTCTTCATACAAGGTATTTCCTGACAGAGCTGCTGGAGGAGAAGTTTCAAGTCCTGAAAGTAAATGAAGACTACACCAAATTTCAGACAGAGTTTTAAGGATGTGATGGAAAGCTGAGATGATTTGTGGATATCTGGCATAAAAGAGGACCCAAAAGGAAAACCCGTATGGAAGAAATGGGACCACTGGAATCATGTGACTATGAGGAAAACATCTGGCTGTGTGCAAGACAACCCAAGCACTGGAGTAGGCTCAGTCCTTTAAGGAAAAAAGCCAACAGCATGATATAATAGGATAGCAAGAAAAAAGAAAAGAACTAGCCTGAAGTGAACGGACAATGAGACAATAGAAGTGTTCAGAGACAGTGTCCAGGAGAGATAGAGAATGCTCCAGAGACGTTCAAAGGCAGAATGAAGTACAGAAGGAAAAATGAACAGAAGGAATAATACCGAAGAGAAATAGGCATGCCTCTTGTTAGTGCCAGTGCATCATGAAAGCGTAATTACTGAGAGGAATAAGTAGGCATATTATGAAAAAGAATCAAAAAGGTGCTGTCTACTGGAGAGCACAGGCACATTATGTAGACTCAAGACTGAAAAGGAAGCTGACATAAAGAAGAAAAGGCCACTGATTGCTCTTCATGTCAGAGCACACAGTCAGGTTCTTGCCATAGACAATGAACCGGTTGATCTGATGGAGAAGCATAGTCCAAGAATGGAAGGCTCAGAGATCATTCCTGTCCAGAAAGATGAATGAAAATAATCCAAGAGTTCAAAGAGCAATAAGTTATTTCTTGGTTATTATAGTATATTCAAACATTCACAGGTACAATATCTTTTGTTAAAGGTGATTGAGTTTGACATTACTTTTCCTAAAGGGTATAAGCCAGGTAATTGCCAGAGAAAGTTGAGAGAGTCTCAGATAACCTCTGCTCCCTGTACAAATACCATGAGCAGCTGAAACAATCTATATGCAGTGATTGTATGACTTTATAGCAAAGATTCAGCTGCGAGTAAAGCAATGGATGAGAACGTATATATTCTAGCTGGGAGCTCAGGTCTGGGTTGGTGGAAACAACTGAAAGGTTTGTTTTATGCTTGCAAAGAGACTGAGATTCTTTAAAAGGTTGTGAAACCAGACCTTGCAGAAAAAGTGAGAAAATAGAGGAAAGGTAGATCTAACTGGAATGAAAGCATTCATACATTTGGAAAAGACAAATGAGGGAGGTGTTTGTGCTGGGTATTCGTTAAGTAACTGGTGGAATGAATTGCATTGTGGCAGCAAGGAGAAAATAAAATCTTCTCTGATAAAGATTACCCCTAAGAAGGATGCTAAAAACAGTATTACACAATTTTCAGAGCTGTATATGGATCTAACTAATAGCAAGAGAAAAACACACAAAGAAATTGTATCATTAGAGGAAATTTCTGCTTCTCAAATACATGCTGGGGAAAAAAAAATACACAAAAAAACCCAAACCATACAAAGCACCAAGTATAATAAGACCCAGGCAACTAGGGTATTATATTTAGCAAACTTTTTGACAAATAGTCAGTGAAACAGTAATGCTGTTTTAGATTTGGATTTCACAAGCAGCAAAATACTTGTAGAATAAAGGCTAGCAGAAAATAATCCTGGATTGAATAAAGGTGACAGATTTTGATTTTTTGAATGGAAAGATATAAAAATCAGGACAAAATGGTGTATGACTTTCTAAAGGTAGATGTAAAGAAACAAAGGAAGTTAGTTTGTAAAGCTGATGTGAATTGAACTCAAAGATTTAATTGGGAAGAGGGGAAAATTGCTTTAGGTCTGCAGTGCAGTACATTGAATTTTTACTAAGTAAGAGGGAAAAAATAGCAAAAAAGAAATACAATTTCCCTAGAAAAATATAGAAAAGCAATGGATTAGCAAGAAAATTATATTTTTATAGTTAAAATGTACAGAAAAGGAAGATGCAAAAGAAACCGAGATGGGACTTGAAAGGAAAATTAAAATAGATTGCTACAAGTAAAGGAATAGGAAATAAGCTTCAGGCAGTTTTGCATTAAATATCTTCTGTACAGCAATTTTGGAGGCCAAGACTCTGGGCCAGATGGTCCCTTCAAACTCTCCCTCTCCTTTCCACTCAATTCCTACACTTTCTGTCTGGCAACGTGAGGAGGAAAATAGTGGAAAATTAATTCTAACATTAGCTAGCTTTTGTCTCTGTATATGGCCCCATTAAGTCAGCCTGCAGACATGAATGTACCAACAACTTAGAATAATGTTGCTAGCAGCATTGCCAGGAAATACTCTCGTATTTAGGGACAAAAGATTCATTCTGATGCTAATGAATCCACTAAGTACTCAGCAGAGTTGTCTGCTTGATACCAGTGGCTCAGGTATACAACACAGCAGCTTCAGGTCACCATACCTTTCCTTCAGACAGATACAAAAGGCCCATCCCTGATGGTCAAAAAGCACATTTTGAGGTGCTTCTGTATTCACAGAAGTTTCATAAAGCTGAGTCCTATGTCTTTTCTCCTTCAGTATGTACAGCAGCCCTGTCGATGAAATGGACATTACATGCTCACGTGTCCACCAAGTAGCGTCCACCCTTGTATCATCGATAGAAAAAGGGTCTTGTCTACCTGCTGCAGCTCTCACAAGGGATCATCAGGCAGTTCATCCCAGTATTACCACGTAAAGCTTGTCTTCGTAACAATTAACAAGGAGATTCTGAAAAGTTAGCAGTTTTGACAACTCCCACAGAATATTGAAACCAGACATAGTTCTACTTGATTTGTGATTCAGATTAGCAACTGGCCAGAAACACTCTGTTTTCACTTTTGATTGACAAGAGAAGCGTGCATCTTTCCCTTACTGAAATATGAAGATTATAAGATTATATCTGTTACTCATCAACTGGGAAACTGCTAACTCCAGCCTCTGTAAATTTATGCATATTTTTTTTTTTTTCTTCTTACAGTTACAGTGATCTGGAACATAACACAATTTTTCTGGAATTAATACTGTTTCCACATACAGTCTGGATGCACTATATGGTTGTAAACTTCATCATTAGTAGACAAAACCCTAGTTACTAGAGTGGATTTATTTCAAGCATTCTTCTGTATTTCATCAAAGATACTGTACTCAGTAAAATGGGTACATTTCAGAGAGTTTAGAGTGAAATTAGTTTTAGATGAGGTAGGATTTTATGAGTCGACACAGGCCTGATAGAGCCCCAAAACACAGTAGGAAAAGCTTTATGAAAAATATAGGTGGTTATTAAGGAAATGTCTCGTTCTGCCTTGGAGAGTTTAAGGAAAGACACTCTCTAATTAATAAATCCCCCACCCCCCCAGTTTCTATTTCTGTAGACTCAGCGCTACTCGACTGTACTGGCAAATCCATGACTTTAATTATTATGCCTATTAAAACAAAGGCTGGATAAAGACCTCTTCTAAAACTGTAGTTCAAAATGACAGCTGCTGTTTTGTTGTGTGATTTATCCCCAACACAATCTCTAAAACTGAAACTACATTTTGAGCTCTAATGTAACCAGACAGCTCAGATAATAAAAGATCATCTTCATTAGTGGCTGTATCCTTGATTAGTCTCTTCAGTGAAAGAAAGGGTCATGACTGACTTTTATGAGTGAATAAAAACATTAGCTAGATAACAGAACAAATAAAAATAAAACATTCTTCTGCCCTTGTGCATAAACAGACAACAAATAAATTTGAGATAAAAATCAATAACATTTAAAAAATTGATTTATTTGCTTTAGGGAATAGATGCAGTGGCAGTCACTTCAGAGAAAGAACATCACCTCATCTGGAATCTACCACCTCTATTCATATTTGATAACCAGTGAGACTATATGCAGCAGAAAATACTCTCAGTAAGTAGAAGTGTTTCAGCTGCTCCTTGACCTTTATATTTACCATGGACAAATTGAGCTGAACAACTTTAAGAGAGCGCATTTGCTGCAAAATATTTACCACTGTTTTATATAGCTTTGTCAGTTTATTTTAATGTATTATCATTATCATAACTTTCATTTCTGGACTGTCTCAGGGGCACTGAATAATGCTGTACTATGAAGCCAGAAGTCGTATCTTAATGTTGACAGTTGATGTTTCCAATATCTTGTTTCCCAGAATACTTATACAGTTATTCAAATCTCCTGGGTCAAGGCTTGCTCTGTTAGTATATGTGGCTCACTCTATTTCAGAAAGATCTCCTCCACATGGAAATTGAATTGTATTGATAATATTTTTACAGGACTTCTATGAGCTTCCATTTTTGTTCATGGCTGAAAACACTTGAAGTAGAAATGTTCGGAAAAAAAACAGCAACAACCCCTTGATAATTGCCCCTCCATCTTTTGTCAACAGTTAAATGCAACTGAGATTTTTCCGTGCTTGTAAATTTTGGATGCCTTATTTTTAATTATAAAAATATTCTCTGTTGCACAGTAATTCTTTTGGTTTTCATTCCTTACCTGATATGGAGCAAAGCCTTCAGGAGAAAAATTGAGCATATTTCATATGTGCACCCGCTTGTACACATTTCATAACCTCAGGAAGAAAACGCATTTTCTTCTCTCCTACTAGTGAGCAGTGAGAGGTTCTGATTTTTTTTTCTCCTACCATGGAATAGTGCTTATTGAAACCAAAACGCAATAGAAATTTAAATGTAATAATTCTACACGTGTTAATTGTTTGCTATCAAATCCATGCTTGCTGACATTAGTTTGGCACTATTCATGTCTAGGATTCTGCATTGGAATAGCTATTTCATATTAAAGTTAAATTTCTGAATGGGTCTTTCCCTGCAAACCTCTTGCTGCTATATTGCTAATGCTCACTAGAAGCCAGCTGAATTAATCTCAAGCACAGAAGAACCTTCTGTAATGCCATATGAAGAATTCGTCACAGTGACATTCTTGATTCTTTCCGACAGTTGAATGACACACAGCATTGCTAATTCACAAAGTAATGCTGGGCACTTTTATGCAATGTGACTTTTCATCTTCCCCACAACTGCTTGCTCGCATATTTTGTTCCATATTAAATTACTTATATGCATAACTGATATAATCTTCTTTCTGCATTCACATGTGTCTACGAGATTTAGCTATTATCCTGTCTGGGATGAAGTCTGGACGCCTCTCTTACAATTAAACAATTATTCTGGCATTTTATATCTCCCTACATTAGGTGCAAAGGAACACATTATAAAAATTGCTCTAACCTGTATTAAGGGAGCTTTCCTAATTTCCATTCCATTATCTTTATATTCTGGATGAAAGTTAGATGTCTTGGGCTACATCCAAGTAACACAGAGGTGGTGATTACTGGCAGGTGCATATATATGACAGAATCGATATACTTTATTAATGTCTTCCCTTAGCTTGATTTCCTGAAGGTAAAGTTTTGGCCATTTTTAGCACGTAATGCAAGATCCATTTTTATCTTCTTTACTAGGCATAGTGTCTGGGACCTCCCTGGTGACTAGTCTCTAAATCTTCGCTCATAGCCCTTTTGGTGCAGCTTATTTTATAGCAGAGCTGGCGCATGATCCGTGTGATACTCAGGAGAATGTTGATCCATGGAGAGGACATTTGCAGCCACATCTGAGGGGAAACTTGAGACACGCTTCCCGTGAAGATTCAGTTAGCTTTCAAGGCATGTCCACTTCTGTTATTTTTACAGGATGTGTTTCTACATCTCTCAGTTATTCCAGTGATTTAAATTAATGACAGGAGTGAGCCCAGAACCATCACGTTCTAAGTGAGCATTGCAGCCTAATAAAGAAGAAGGGGCTTCATAATAAGGTCTGGTGCAGACACAGAGCTTCCAAGAGCCCTCCTTGATCAATCAAGGGCCAGAAAATATCAAGCCATGCGTAGACACCTATATATGAAACAAAAATTGGTTGGATTTAGAACATTCATAGAATCATAGAATCATGGAATGGTTAGGGTTGGAAGGGACCTTAAAGATCATCTAGTTCCAACCCCCCTGCCATGGGCAGGGAAACCCTCCGTTACACCAGGTTGCCCAAAGCCTCATCTAACCTGGCCTTGAACACTTTCAGGGATGGGGCATCTACAACTTCTCCGGGCAACCTGTGCCAGTGTCTCACCACCCTCTGAGTGAAAAATTTCTTCCTTATATCTAATCTAAATCTGCCCTCTTTCAGTTTAAAGTCATTGCCCCTTGTCCTATCACTACATGCCCATGTAAAAAGTCCCTCTCCAGCTTTCCTGTATGCTCCCTTTAAGTACTGGAAAGCTGCTATAAGATCACCCCGGAGCCTTCTGTTCTCCAGGCTGAACTGCCCCAACACCTCAGCAGAGGTGTTCCAGCCTTCGGATCATCTTCGTGGCCCTCCTCTGGACCCGCTCCAGCAGCTCCATGTCCTTCTTGTGCTGGGGACTCCAAAGCTGAACACAGTATTCCAGATGGTGTCTCACGAGAGCAGAGTAGAGGGGCAGAATCACCTCCCTCAACCTGCTGGCCACGCTTCTTTTGATGCAGCCCAGGATACGGTGAACTACTCATAAATCAGCCACAGATGCAGAGCGCTCACTCAGATTGCTTAGCTGGTTTTTGGATGACAGTGTACTGAGAAAAATCAGTGTTCGCTTTCAGCAGCCTTCAGCCTGCAGAGGAAGTGTCCGCTGGGTACCTTCACCACAGTAATTCATAGAATCATAGAATCATAGAATGGCATAGGCTGGAAGGGACCTCAGAGATCATCTAATCCAACCTCCCTGTCATGCGCAGGGACGCCTCTCAACTAGATCAGGCTACTCAAGGCTCCATCCAACCTGGCCTTGAACACCTCCAGGGAGGGGGCATCCACAACTTCTCTGGGTGATTTATTCGAAAGCCTTACCACCCTCGTACTGAAGAATTTCTTCCTAAAATCTAATCTAAATCTGTTCTCCTTCAACTTAAACCCATTTCCCCTTGTCCTATCAGTGGACACTCTTGTAAAAAGTCCCTCCCCAGCCTTCCTGTAGGTTCCCTTCAGGTATTGGAAGGCAGCTATTAGGTCCCCCCAAAGTCTTCTCTTTTCAAGGCTGAACAATCCCAGCTCCCGCAACCTGTCCTTGCAGCAGAGGTGCTCCAGCCCCTGGATCATCTTCGTGGCTCTCCTCTGAACACCCTCCAACAAATCTATGTCTCGCTTATGGTGGGGACACCAGAACTGGACGCAGTATTCGAGGTGGGGTCTCACAAAAGCAGAGTAAAGGGGGAGGATCACCTCTCTTGACCTGCTGACCATCCTTCTCTTGATACATCCCAGGATGCCGTTGGCCTTCTGGGCTGCATGAGCGCACTGCTGGCTCATGTTGAGCTTCTCATCTATAAACACCCCCAAATCCTTCTTTTCAGGGCTACTCTCAACCCACTCTGTGCCCAGTTTGTATTTGTGCCTAGGATTGGCCCGACCCAGGTGAAGGACCTTGCATTTTGACTTGTTGAAGCTCATGCAGTTTGCACTGGCCCATTTCTCAAGCCTATCAAGGTCCCTCTGGATGGCATCTCTTCCCTCAAGTGAGTCCACGGCACCACACAACTTGGCGTCATTGGCAAACTTACTGAGGGTGCACTCAATGCCGTCATCCATGTTGCTGACAAAGATGTCGAACAGCACTGAGAGCAATTTGTGAGAAAGGTTGTGTTCATGTCGTGGTTTAGGCTGCTCTGGCAACTAAACGTCACACAGTTGCTCGCTCACTCTCCCCTACCCCCAGGGGATGAGGAAGAGAAGTAAAGGGAAAATGGAAAGAGATCCATAGGCTGAGATAAGAACAATTTAATACTACTACTGCTACTAATATATAAATATATATATATGTATAATGATAATACAAACAAGTGATGCACAGTGTAATTGCTCACCACCTGATGACCAAGGCCCAGTCCGGCCCAGGATAATGATTCCAAAACAGATAAGTCCCGACACCACAATCCCAGATGAGCAAGAGGCCTGAAAAGAGACAGAGATAGAGAGAGAGAGAGCGTTCCAACAGACTGAGAGTGAGAGCCTCCAGAAGAGCAAAAGTCCTTCTTCCCATTCAACCCTCATTTTTATACTGGGCATGACGCTGCACAATATGGAGTAGTTCATTGGCCAGTTTGGCCCTCAATCCTAAATCTAAGTTCAAATCATAAGGGGAGTTGTGGATCCTCTGTCCCAGCCATGCTCCCCTCCAGCCTGTTGTGCTCCTGCACACTGACAAAACATGGCAAGCTGAAAAGTCCTTGAGATCTCAGTGGCAACTATAGACATCAGTGCACTATTGACACTCTTCTTATAACAAATCCCAGACTAAAATCAAAACACAGATCTCTTATATCTGCTAAAAAGAAGAACTACCTCTCTCCCAGCTGAAACCAGGACAATCCATTACCAACTCTTTGCTTTCCAGGAAGAGCAACGAAGCGTGAGGCACATGGGAAATCACGGTCCCCCCCAGTCACAGTGTAGTGGTCTTGGTGCTGAGTAAGAGGGTCTTGTGTATAGGCTAGAGGGTCTCTGCAGCAGTGGAATGCAGGCTTGACTCTAGATACCAATACACTGTGGGACTAAGAAGCATTTTCCAGCTCTTAGGTCTACAATGCATAATAAGTCTCGGTGGCATGTCAGGAAAAACTCTTCATGTGTGCTATTCCTCTTTCTCTATTCTTCCTCCCTAGATCTATGCTTCCTTTGGAAGAGAATATTATAATAGGAATGTCTCAGTCAGTCCCCTGGTCAGCTTCTGCCCCACAGCGACTGAGACAACATGTAAGTTTTGGCTAATCAGGGTTTAAATTGAGGTTTTACAATGTACATTAGTGCAATCTCTCTCTAATGCATTCGTATGTATGATTTATTTTAGTTAATCATCCTAATCCATCCACCTGTTTGGAGCAAAAAGGCCAACAATATCTAAATCAATCTCTGAAATGTCTGATCATGGTGGGGAAGAAAAGGACTCTGATACCACCTGATAACATTTCACATGTCTGGGCATTAGGAGTCTCAGCAGACCATAAAACAGCTGCACCACATTACTCCATGATGCACATCCCAAAGTTGCTGCCTTGTCTCTGTGTTGGCTGCCTTAGCATTTGTACTTGACAGAGATTTCTGATTCTGACTAAAAATCAGCTATTGCAAAACACATGGCTCCCACAGATGGTTTAGTAAAGCCAAAGTATTTTCTTTCTCCTAGAGTTTCCGCCAATCCCACCAAGGCTGTGTGTGACAGATGCAGTTACAGTTGAGATACTTTTTAGTGGTTGCTATATTTTCACTGCCGGCACCAGTCCCTACTGTGCCACCACATGTAACTTTTCAGTGGCTCCCTTTGTACAGTGTACAGTTCATCAAAGGCAAAGTCATGTCGTCATGAATGAATAATGTCCTCACGGCACATGGTACGCTGTCCTTTATTTTGGTTCTCAATGAGTCACTCCCATATAGGGATTTTTCTGATGTACTGCATTTGTATAATAGGCTTCTCATGGCAGTTTTGAACACATGTAGTCAATTTAATTGATTATGCTCCTATTAAAAATAGTCATACACCAGTGACAGTCTTGACAGCCCATCTGTAAACAACAGAAGCTATTTAAACTCAGCACTGTAATGCTAATTGGTAAAACACTACTTGTGGCTGCGTATGAATCTCTTGAGTGAAATCCTCACACATTCACCGCACAGGGTGTATTAAGGGAATGGGCATGAAGTTCTCCTTTAGAAATCCTCCAGGCATGAGGAGCACCTTTGCAAGGCAGGATCCGGGGATAAAAAGAGGTGCTTTGGCTTGGCTTTGCTGGCTGGTAGCCTTACCCTTACAGAAGCACAGGCTGGTGATTGCTGCAGCATATGCCCAGTACAAGCATGGCCCTTTCGCTTTGGCCATTTCCCACCCCACATGCCAGCAGTGAGCAGAAGGGCAGGAACACAGGCACTTCCAGCTCTGTTGAATGTCCACAACTTCCCCTTACATTATGGTGATCTTTCTGGGCCAACTAAACAGACTTTGTATGGGAAATTTGACTGGGATATAGCACAAAGTAGGTGCATTGAAACAGTAAAACCCAAGCACCACCCCTGCAGCTCTCTCAGGTGCACTGCCCCTCTTTGAAAGGAGAAAAGATGCTGGATAAAGAAAGGGCTGGACTCTAAACAGCTTTAATTTACAGCTCCCTTCTCACCACTGGAATGACAATGATTTATGCTGGCTGAGGGTGTAGGACACTGTATTCTTCCTTGCATAACTAACAAAAGATTTTCCTCTGTATCTAATTCCTTCTTGCCATTTAACTCTCCCTTTGCTCTAGAGCTTCTGCTTTCAGAGGGTTTTAAGGCTTATTGCAGATAAAATGCAACTGCACAGACTTCATGTTGAAAAGAAAATTTGATGTCAAGTACCAAGTAAGCACTCATGGAAAGCTACCACTCTGAATGCTGAGCATAAGCTAATGGACCAGCCACGCTTTTGGGCCCAAGCCTCAGAGGTGTTAAGTGTCTGTGAAACCCACTGAAACTTCCAGGCTCTAGCCTGTATTTCCAAAACAGCTGTTTGAGGGGATGTTGTCATTTTTTCTCCCAGACACTTTTCAGCGTTGAAGAAAGCCATTGTTCAGTGACATTTCCTAAATTTCCAGTTTTCCATTTAATTTTGATTCTTTGAAAAGGTATTTGACAAAACTCCTGTGCATGATTTATCTCAACTAAATAACAGGAAATGTACCCTCATATTTAAGGGAAATCTTTCAACTCCTGTTGAGAGGTACTGATATCGTAGTATGGATCAATACTTCTATTACCAGTATGGTATGAAGTGATAAACCATTTCCTCAGTATTTTTTTACATTTCTCTTATTTTTGAACACTATAGAGCTGTCACTTATTACTTATAGAGACACCAGTTACAACGTGTACTTGTATAGATCCATTTTTGTTTTTCTTTTGCTCACACCCACAAGCCTGGGTAAGCTGGGCAAGGTTCTAATTTCTTTTTAAGAAATCGGAGCACATATTTATTTCTTTTGACTGGTAATTTAAAAGCATCAAAGAATTCACCACAAATCACCACTGTAACATATCATTATGCTTAAATCCACTTTAGCCATTGTAGGGACTTATTCGTCCATTAATGCCTTGACTGCAATGCGTGTGCATCTGGCACTTCCAGTTTCTGCTAGCTTCTCTCTTTCAGTAATGACTTCATTCTGAACCTTTTCACAGTCTATTATTATTCAGAGTAAAAAGCTTTCCAATACTTGTCCAGCAGTTGCTGCATTCTATCATCACAGCATATGCAAACTATTATGTTTTAAAATGTTTGTAGACACAAGCAGCCTAAATCTGTACTTTCCAAGCAGCCCCTAAACCACAGTGAAGCTCTATATGCTGAAATCCTTGCGATTGCAGCAAATATCTAAAATGCAGTGCATGTGTGGCATGATACCTATTGATTTAATCATTTTACTGAGATATAGAATCATAGAATCATAGAATGGTTAGGGTTGGAAGGGACCTCAAAGATCATCTGGTTCCAATCCCCCTGCCATGGGCAAGGAAATCCTCCACTACACCAGATTGCCCAAAGCCTCATCTAACCTGGCCTTGAACACTTTCAGGGATGGGGCATCTACAACTTCTCTGGGCAACCTGTTCCAGTGCCTCACCACCCTCAGTGTAAAATATTTCTTCCTTATATCTAATCTAAATCTGCCCTCTTTCAGTTTAAAGTCATTGCCCCTTGTCCTATCACTACACGCCCTTGTAAAAAGTCCCTCTCCAGCTTTCCTGTAGGCCCCCTTTAGGTACTGGAAAGCTGCTATAAGATCACCCCGGAGCCTTCTGTTCTCCAGGCTGAACAGCCCCAACTCTCTCAGCCTGTCTTCATAGCAGAGGTGTTCCAGCCCTCGAATCATCTTCGTGGCCCTCCTCTGGACTTGCTCCAGCAGCTCAATGTCCTTCTTTTGTTGGGGACTCCAGAGCTGAACACAGTATTCCAGGTGGGGTCTCACGAGAGCTGAGTAGAGGGGCAGAATCACCTCCCTCAACCTGCTGGCCACGCTTCTTTTGATACAGCCCAGTATACGGTTGGCTTTCTGGGCTGCCAGCGCACATTGCCGGCTCATGTTGAGCTTCTCATCCACCAGCACTCCCAAGTCCTTTTCCTCAGGGCTGCTCTCAATATGCCAAGAAATCTAATGGTTCCTCTTGTTTTTCTTCTTAGAAGCAAAACTTTTCTCTGTAAGATAAAAATTTTATCATGTTTATCAAGATAAACCTGAATAATTGACACCATATATTTTTGTTTGGTTGATTGTTTTTTGTTTTGTCAATGGTCTGTGACACCTAAGGTTGCTACAGGGCATGTGATATATGCTGACCAGGCAAATAGTGTTTTTTTCTTGATGTTCATCTACATGCTTTTCTCAACACAGCATTCATTAAAGCTTATATGTCACCTACACTTCGCCATTCAGATTTCTATTTATTTTTTGGCACTTAGCCCCTGCCCTTCCACTTTAAGACACTGCCACCTTTAATTACCCAACTTATCTGTCAAAGGGCTGCACTTTCTGGTTTTTTAGTTGAAAGCTTGCCCACAACTTCTCCTTTAAAGCATACTTATTGAAAACTAAGCCAGTATTTTATACAAACACTCCAGTAGAGGTGTTCCTTGAATATTGCTGCCCAAGGACTGGAGCAGCCAAGCAGCCAGCTGGTGAGGGCTGGCTGCATTGAGGTGAGGGTTTTCAAAGGTGCCCTAGAGCTGGACACTCAGATCCCAATTAAAAGGAATGTTAGGGGCATTTATTTTCTTTTTTTCTCCTTTGAAAATCCAGCCTAATTGATGCATTTAACCAAAGCTAAGTCTAAAGGCCTGTGTACACACAAATAATGCCAATATATTTAAATGGACACCCTTAAATGAGTTTATATAGATTTAGCTGGCTTTAGTAACCCTGTCAAGAAACAGTATTTATTTTTCTACATCCAGCCCCGCCAGTGAAAGTAGTGACTTCCTCTTTGCTCCTCATTACTCCTGCACATCTGACAGGGAAGCTGTGTCTCTCCTAACTGACATTTCATATTCCTATGCCAGAAGCATTTTTCCTCTCCTCTCCTACTGCTTGTTCACTCTCTCCTTGTAGCTCCATCCCCACTGTATCCACCTATTGCCTGTGACTCCTTGACTGCCTTTCTTCCTGCTCTGTCACCCCTCTAAAGTATTTTCTTCCAAGGCAAAAGTTATTTCTGTGAAGGAGTAGGCTCTAGCAGTTTCCACTGCACCATCTGCTACATAGAGGAACCTTGACAGGCTGGAGAAACGGCCCAACAGAAACCTCTTGAAGACCAACAAAGGGAAGTGCTAAACCTTGCACCTGGGGAGAAACAACTCCATGCACTTGTACACGCTCTCGATTGACTGGTTAGAAAGCAGATTTGCAGGGGAGGCCTTGGGAGTCCTGATGGGCAAGCTGACCATGAGCTAGCATCGCATCTTCGTGGCAAAATTCAACAATATCCTGGGCTGCATTAGGAAGAGCATCACCAGCAGGTCCAGGCAGATGATCCTCCCTCTTTACTCAGCACTGGTGAGAGACATGTGCAGTGCTGAGTAAAGTACTGGGTTCACCAGTACGAGAGAGACATGGACATACTGGAGTGAGTCGAGCAAAGGACTACTAAGGTGATGAAAGAACGGCAGCATCTCTCATACGAGGACAAGCTGGGAGAGCTGGGACTGTTCAACATGGAGAAGAGAAGGTTCAGGGATACCTTATTAGTGTGTGTAAATATCTGTTGTGAGGATATAAAGAAGATGGAGCCAGACTCTTCTCAGCAGAGCTCAGTGACAGGACGAGGCAATGGGCACAAATTACAACATGGGTAATTCCCTTCAAACAGAAAAGAAAACCTTTTTACTATGAGGGAGATCAGACTGGAACAGGCTGCTCAGAGGCATTGTACAGTCTTGGAGATATTCAAAACCTGATTGGACACAATGCTGGAAAACCTGCATTAGTTGACTCTGACTTGAGCAAGGGCTTGGATGAGATCGTTTCCACAAATGCCTTCCAATGTCAATGATTCTGCAATTGTGTGCTCTCTCTTCTGTGGTTTAGACACATCAGTCACAATCTTCCTGCCTTTCTCAGTTCAAACTTCTAGTTCTACACAGATTGCCAGAGCATAAGCAAAAAATCACATACTTCATATCCTGTCTTCATGATGCGCGAGGGTTTTTTAGGATGTTTTTGTTAGCTTGTTTGTCTCCTGAGGGAAAGGAAGGATTTTGTGTACTCTTAGCTCTTTTGGGTCATCTTTACTCAAGTCTAGTAGGATAGGTAAGGAGTTCTTATAAACTATTGGGAGGCAAAGGGCAAACTGATAGAAGGCGGAATTGCTGCTTGCACAATTTATAGCCATAACAAACAATTAATCAAGGACTATGTTTCACTGGGAGAAAAGTCATGCTACTTCCACAACTAAAGCCCAGCATAGAAATTTTGTCTAACCAAGCGCTGAAATGTGAAGTTTTTTCTCGCTAAAGAAGATGACAAAGTCTCCCAAAGAAGAGAGGAAATGCCATTTTGGGACCCCTCTGTGGTTACATCTCACATCTGGTCCCAAAAGCACTTCAAGCACCACCAGGCTTTTGTGATGCTTGAGAAGACTTTGTGTGCAGATGTTGAGAAGACTTTGTGTGCAATGGACAGTTTTTATGATCTAAGAAAGAATATTGTGGGGACCGAGAAACAATGGGCCACTCGGAAAGCTGAGGCTGGGAAGGCAGTTGGGGTTGTCTCCTCACAGCTGCCTGCCCTCTATGATGACACAAAAGTCAGAGCTACTTGTCAATCAGTGTCCCTTTATGCTAAAAGCTTGAAGGGTTCAGAAGCCAACTGACAAGCAGAAGAATTGGGACAGCTAACTAGGTGTTGGTAACCTCAATGGCTGAGAAACCTGGCCACGCAAGCAGGGCTGGAGTCATCATCCAAAGCAAGCCAGTAGCTGAACTGGAAAAACAAGTCCATTAATACCTTACTGTTCAATTTAATTGAGTCAAAGGAATCTCCTGCAGGTTGGGGTCACCTCTGCCAACAGCCTATTTCCATAGCACGTAGAAAGGTCTTCCTCTTGATGGGTTTCTGTATATTCCTTGACAGGCAGGTAGGTGGTTCGAGAGTCTTTACTGAAGTTCACTGAGAAGGGAGAAGGAAACAGGAAGACTCAAGGAAGTCCTGAAGAGTCTCATACATAACTGCCCATGCCTAGGGGTATAGCTTTGTGCATTGTGCCCATATGAACAGATTGTGCAATGTTCGGCTGCTTGCTGGGTGTGTCAGGTTTAGCAGCAAGCTGCTCTGGATCCCAGAACCATTGTGCAGGTTTCTTGGCTGAGGAGGAACTGGGAAGGGAGAAACTGGAAAGGATGGCTGAGTACAGGTTATGTTCCAGGTAGTGCAAGCAATGTATTTCTCTCTTTCGCATCCAAAATCTTATTTCTCTGACTAGCAAGTCTTCACTTCTCCATCTCCTGCATGGACTGAAACTACATTTGTTACCTATCTCTGAACAAGTGAGATCTCTATGGGAAACTGATTCATGCAGGGCATTCTTCCCACGGGGACAGCTAATCTGTGCAGCAGGCAGGGTGGTCTCGGGAGGGGTCTGCCATCCAGCCTGGATTGTAAGTTTGAGGCATACGCTATGCACTTAGCATTGCATCATGATATTATTCATACAAGGCAGTAATCCTTCTCAGAGTATAATTATGCACAGTCTGCTGAGCTCCCAAAATGTAATTACCTCTCTATAGGGTTGGGTCATGTTCACAGGCTGAGCCAGGGCATGACTCTCCCTTTCAGGGCCTGGGTGGCTCATACTCTGCCAAGAATTTTTTTTCTTCTGTTTCTTCTTGACAGGTAAACAGGGGGAGTGAAAAATAAACATATTCCTGGCACAGGTGTCAGCTGTACCAAGACAACTGTGGTGTGGATCTGAATATTATAATCTTCTGCCCCTTACAGGCTTGATAGGCTGCAAAAAATGTGCCACGGTTTGAAATGCAAAAAAAGATGACCACGTAGGTTTCACTGGCCTCATCAAGTTGAGAAATGGGGCTTGGGCTTTTCCAGGGACCTCAGACAACTTTCGTTTTCCAGAGTATGGGATATAAAGCACTGGCTACAGGGACAAAGAACTTTATAAAAGCCTGTCATTAATCTCATGGGGCAATCTAAAAGGTTTCTGAAAAAGAACAGGGACTCTCATTGGATGTTTTGTTGTAACTTTCTCACTTCTGCTGTTTACCTCTGCTCCTGAATTCTGCCCATGCTAGTTAGCTACCGAAGAGGGGGTATCTGTCAAGTTTCCAAACAGACACAGGTAATTCTGAAGGTTTTTTTCCGTTATCTTCTAATAATTTGTCCCGCTGCGCACAGACCGTTCTTGGCTGTGGGCCAGGAAAATCCAGAGTGTTTCCAGGGAGATTTGAGCTCTGCTGAGTCCCATATATTACAGTAGACTCAAAGAGAATAAATCCAATATTTTATGGAGCAGTTTAGATACAGGAACAGGAAAATTGCCACACTAACACATTCCCTGTCTCTGAACGGAGGCAAGTAAAATATTCGTTCAGCCTTTGATGAGCTTCCTATCCTCCATCATCGTAAAAACCTTCCAGTCAAGAAAATCCACATGGGGCTGGATCTTAGCTGCTCACCTCTCCTGCTCCTCAGCAGGGAAGAGCAGGCTGTGCTGGATTCATCCAAGGCTATCTTGAGGCCATCGTCCCTGAGCAGAGCAGCCAAATGGCTTCCCAGTTTCTTGACTGCTTTGGAGATGCAGATTCGTGATATCACTCGCCTTATAGAGAGGATGAGAGTAAACCCTGGGTAGGGCTGAGCTGAGGAAGGCACCTACTTCTTATTACTCAGGTTGATTACTTGAAACAAGACAGACAGCCTCGCTTGCTTTAGGAGAGCCAACTGTTTGGCAATAATTAGGGGATGAGTTTTTGCCCCTCTGCAAGTCTCTATTATAGATCAACATCTCATTAACACAAAGTCGGACTTTTGCATTTCACCTAGACTGGGAGACAAATGATGCCTGTAGATTAAAACTCTCACCTTTGTGCTTTATATTCTTGTTCTTTTGCTTTGACTTACTTCATATTACAAGCTGTATGGTGAAACATCTGTTTCTGTAGTCAAGGTGTGATTTATGCAACTGAATCTCTGAATGTGGAAGGATTTCATAGCCATTTTCAAGGTTAACAATTAAAAGAATGGTTAATTTCACATCTATTTGATCCTCAGGGACTTATACGCTAGTGGTGACCACACAGTGGCTTAATATAAAACACATCAGCTCCTCCCTGCTATTTTTGGCATAGACAATAAAGCTTTGTTGCACCATTACATGCTTCAGCCATAAGGTAAACTCTGTTGTCACACATTTTTTATAACTGGGGGTCTGGCCACCTCCTTCTTTGCATTGATGAGGGTGTTTTTTTCTGCTTCTGCTCCTGCCAGAACTCAGACAGTGCGGATCAATTAATAGGGCAGGAAGAGATTTCTGTGCTGCTCCATGTATTCTTCTGTCTCCACCTGGGTGGCAGGCAGATGTCCTGCAACCATCAGAGAGACTCAAGCTGGCTTGGAAGGAAGGTTCCTTTTGCCAGTACTTAAGATGTAGCAGGATTCAGTTTTGCAAGCCACAAACAAACAAAAATTGGTTTTTATTAGCAAAGGGGAGGTGTACCAAATTCTCTTGATATTTTACTGTGTGCCTAGGTGCATGAGAAACTTATAGTCTTCATCTTTATCACTCTGAAAGAAGATTCTCCAGAAGATGATAAGCTCTGCAAATGACGAGTGGTGCTGAGGCTGCTCGCTCACCTGATGGGGTGCTTCTGCCGTCTTACGTACCTGCAGACTCCTCATCGCCCAGTAGATGAGCCTAGGCTTCAAGGCCCCCTCCAAGAAGGCAACATGGATGTGGTCTCCTGGCCTTGCATGGTTCTCCTCCTGCAGCCGCAGTTCCTCCAACCTCCCCTCTTCCACTGGACAATCGAGGCCAAACTGCCGGCAGGGCAATTTTCTGGTGCCTCATTCTGCATAAGGCTGTGTATAAAGACTGTGGTTAAAATGAAATAGCGCTTGAAATGGAAAATTTTCAGGTCTTGTTTTTGAAAAGTTTACGAAGCTCCAACCTTAAAAAACTCTTTTTCAGTTATTGCTCCAGAAATATCTTTTTAGCAGTCCTGACAGCTTTCAGAAACAAAAGAGCCTTCCAAGAGAATTTTAAAGAGTTTTTTGAAAACACTTTTGCCTTTATATTTGAGAGAGGCTTTGGCAGCGCTGTAAAACAGCAGCGCCTCTCTTCACTCCCTCTTCTCTTTGTCAATCATTTGAATTTACACTGCATTTAGAGTTTGTCACATAAAGTACTGGAGACCTTAAAATCATTCCTTCCAAACTGGTAATTTTTGTATGGAAAATCTTGCTGCGAGGCCATGTGAAACTGAATCAAACAAATGAATAACTTGGAGAATGATGAAATTCTGAACATAAATACATTAAAAAGCAAACACTTTCTCTACTCTTCCTTCTAACCAGAGATTTTTTTTTACTGAAAAGAACACGACTGGTAGGCATTGCTGAAAGAAACTGCTGATAAGGCAACCGCACATGGGGGTTTTTTTGTTTGTTTTATTGTAAAGAGTTTGATTGAAACCCTCATGTGAAAGCAAGAACAGAATTTCTGATGGGCTTTTGGTTGGAGACAATGTAAATGAGGAGGAACTCCATCAGTTCATTAGGAATGCACCAAGGTCAGCATTATGTATATAAGAGGAGGCCAAAAGAGGCAATGAAATCAATTGCACATCAGTGATGCAAGTGATGTATTAGTAATTTGCAATATATTGAACTGGAAGCCTGTCTTGAAGCCTGGTAAGGAAAATGAACCTCTTCCAGCAACAAGTCAGGCCTTCCTTCTTTTCTTCTCTCCCTGTAAGTGTGAAACATTTCTGTCAAAACTATAGAAAACAGAAATGTGGTTCAGCTAGCCAAGCACATCTCTAACATGACTTCATATCTATCATAAAAGCGAACTAAACTTGCTGCCTTTGTTCATCTGTACAGTTTTTATGAAGTATAAATTTAGCAGACCTTTAAAATCATTTCCCACATAAAATATTTCATGGAGTATATACAGCTTCTGACAGCCTAAACAGCAGGTGAAGCACAGGCATTCAAGTCATCACATGGAAAATGTAGTAACTACGAATGCATATCCTGACACCGGTAAACACATTAATATTTATATTTTAGTGTTTGTATATATTCCCACAGTTTTTAATTGTGTTTTATGTTAGTGTATTGTTTTATTGAATAGACAACTTCTATGCATAATTAAAACCCACATTTTAAACACAATAAAAACATTTTTAGGACTCTGACTATTAAGACAAAATCAGAATATCACATCAAAACATGTATATAGCCAAACATAAAAATACCTAGAGGTTAATTTGACCAGAATTTCCTTTACTGCACACTCAAAGTAAGAAAACTGGAAATGTATTCAGATAGACACATTGGAGTGGATTCATCTGATTAAATGTAGATGCTTAAATCTGTGCTAGGAGTTTGTACTCCGTTTATTGTAAATGGAAAGAGATGGACATTTCTAGGATGCGATTAATCCTTCCAAAATAGATATCTAAAAAAGGTCAGATCGATTTCATCCTAGAAATGCTTATTTCTGTGACTTAACAGCAGAGGGAATTTAGTTCTAAAATATTGGTTAGGTAAGATGATTCTCACCCTTTAAAACCTTGTCTATTGCTGAAGAATAGAAAGGATGAAATCTTGCCTCCCTTGAAGTCAACAGCAAAAATTCTTTTCATTTTACTAAAGCAAATGTTTTACCCAAAATTAATAAATCACCATTAGTAAACTCTTCATGACTTTTCATAACACTACTAGTTATTCCTACTGCTGACCTTAACTAAAGGAAAAGTGTTGTTTATATTTTCTCAAAATAATTTTTCAGGATCAACACAAGTATTTTCATTATTACTGAGTTCTCTCTCTCTCTCTCACTCTCTCTCAGGAATCTGCATTGTGGTGTTTTTTAGGAGATACTTCCTGAAGCCTGATGACTTTCTGCTACCATAGTTAAAAAGACACCAAAACAGGGAATCCAGGCTGACACCATTTGTCTTAGGGGGAAAAAAAAAAATTTGCAAAACCAATAATTTAATTCTAGCATCTCCACCCAAGCCCATGCTTCTGTGTAGTTTACTGTCAGTTTACTAGATGTCTGAAGAAAGTATTGCAATGCAGGATTAAATGTAGCTTTTCCAGGACACTGCCTCTCGACTCCAGACCAGGATGTGCAGGATGGCTTGGGTCCTCACTTCTCTAGAACAGCCTGGCCTCATTCAACTGCCTCACTACATAGCATTCAACTCAGTGTCTCCTCCAAGACCTTTACTTCCCATCGACATAAATATTACTCTTAGGGGCCCTTTCAACTAATAATGTGAGGAATGCATTGCAGCCCAACAGACGAGTAGTTTTTGGCATGAGCCTGAATTTCATACTCAGACATGGCTGAGATAGCCAAACACAGTTCAGTCTCAGACATAATGCCTGGTAGGGGGAGTTCCTGGACAGAGCTATTCTCAGAACCATATTAGGGTTTGTTTTGGACAGAGATTTCAAATAAGAGCCTGGAAATGAACTAACTTCCCTGCACTGTGAGAAATCAGAAGACCAGAACAGAATTAAACCGTGCAATGAGGCTTTTTGGCAGCATAGAGCCACTGTTAGGTTTGGCACTCTTGTTACGTGAAATTATTTTTTAGCGTGTTCCTCGAGTTCATTTTTGTTAGCTTGGGATTTTACCTTAAAGTCAACTGGTATGGGTATCTTTCAGAAGGTCTGATCGACTTAGGTGCTGATTAGCAGCTGTTGTGGTATGAAAACTGCTGCAGGAGCTGAAAAAATGAGCAGTGATCTTTTAGCTTGGACCTCAAATTCTATCACCATATTACAGTCAGTAGAGTTGAAACGCAGCGAATAAAATTCCCTTCACTGTGTGCAGATGCTACACTGGAGCCTCTTTTCTCAGATGAATTTTCACGCTGTGCAAAGCATTGAGATAACACAATACACAGAGAAAAATAAATGGTCTTACATTCTTTTCTTAATTATTTGTATGGAATATGAAGGCATGCCACTGCTTACTTCTCTCCCTTGGCTATACAAGATGGCTATACTATGATTAGTTCATATGTAGATGTCTATGTTGTTAGCATCTTTGTCTAATCAAATGAATCCAACTCTTTGTTTCCCTTTCCAAGTCATGCTTAAAATTTGTGTGGTTTTTTATATATTTTGTGTATACAAGACCGCCTCTTAATAGCATCTTGCATCGAGTGGTTGATGAATGGTCACGATTCTCTCTGTGTGCTGCGTGATTGTGAAACCGCACAGTGGGTGTTGAAGATCAGAAGTGAACTCTGCAGATGAGCTTAGGAAACCAAAACAGTACATTAGCATGGAGAGAGGTTTTTTTCTCATGCAGTTCCGGAAGTTGCAGGAAGTAGCACCTAAAGTAAGGTATTTTCAAATAAGTAGGTTTTTTTCAGTTAGAAATGTGGAAGGAAACCAACGCCTCTGTTGTGATAGAACTGTTCTATTAAAAAAAGCCTCGAAAACTGTTGCTTTGGAAGAAAATCATGCCAATGTGACCACCGTTGTCCCACACCTGCGTTTTGCTGTGCACACGGTGAGCTTTTCAGATAGCCTTTGGGCTGTCTAGGGCAGCTTTGCCACTCGAAAAATACTATGATGATTGCTGGTGATTAGCTAGAATAGCACAGAACAAAGGGAAGCTCAGCCCAGCTGTTGGGTGTCTCTGCAGGGTTGTTCTTTTCTTTACAGAGCCCTACTAAACAGAAAGCAATGCAGGACTTGTAAGGAGAGGTGCTACATTTTATTAAATGGATGGATGTAGGTATCTCACTTCTGTCCATTTTTAAGTCACAATGTCCCTGCTGTAAATGCCAAATTTCAGTATCCTCCTTATTGCAAGATATGTAAATTGATCTAGTGAAAATAATCTTTTTTACAACAAACTTTGCCCCACTTATCATTTTAGACCGCCAGGAATCAGCAAGAGGTAAGAGCAAGTATTGTTCAGCAAGAATGATTTTTCATACAACCTCAGACTTGGTATTAGCAGTGTTATTTGCCCCAGTAGGGAGAAATCTGAACCATCACTTCTAAGGAGCCTGTTGGGTACCGGGAGCAGGCAGAGGTGAGCTGGTTACTGATCCTTCTGTTTCCAGTGTAGAGACTGAAAACTGTTCTTAGAGAAGCAAACTGAAGAAATTGCCAGCAGACTAAGACACAAAAGGCATCACCAAGACAAAATAGTTTGAGAGTATCCCAGTATGTAGAAATATGGTTACCATTAATCAGCACTCATTGCTGTTAATTATCACTAGTTTTAAAAGGGATCCCTGAACAATGCCCCATCAAACGATTTTTCTGATCAAGCACATCTCAATCATGTAGGGTGCACTGTATAGTGCTTGAAAAATGGCACCATTTACGTACAAATCGAATACAAATAGAGTACTTATCAGGTCTCCATTTAGGAACCATTTGCTGACATCAGAATATTCTCTTATTGGCACTCTGTAATGATTATAGAAGGAAAAAAACATCTGATTGGAGTAATAAAAGTGAGACAAAGAGGTTTGTGGTTTTATTTCTCTTGTCACCTGCCATGGAACAGGATAATTTGTGAGAAGTCAAGGTTCAGGGAGCCCTGGGTGGCTCTTTTAGCTGATGAAACAAAGAATTAAATGGCTGGATGATCACTCAGAGAGATGAGCTCATGGTGCATAACGCTAGAATTTTTGCTTTCAATTCTTTGGTTTTAGGTGTTTAGTAATATTATACAGGAATCCTGCAAGTAAGTTGAAGACACTTAAAAGGTTTGTCAGAGTTTTATACTGCTTTTCTAGCAGGTGCTTTCTAAATGCCTGTAACAGCTAACCTGTTATTATTTTCATAATGTATTAATATGGCTATAATAGGAGGCGATAAGCTTTTCTCCTAAAAGAGGTGAAATTGATGCATAGTACAGTCTCTGCATACAAAGAATGTGCAAGGAACAAGAAACTTTATTTCCCAGAAAAAAATTTTGGTGACGTCATTTAGATTTTACAAGAAACTATTTACAGGAGTTTAAAAGCTTCGTGTAGTTAAGTGTTATATTTACTTACCTTTTTGAATACAGGTTCAGCTGAGTACTTCATCACTTGATATATTTACCAGAAAAACACGACCAGTCCCAAAGATGTTGGTTTGTGGTTAATTATTTCAATGAAGAAATAATTAGAATGGAAATTACCCTACTTCCTGGATCCCTGCATACATCCCATACCGATCGCCAGTCAAACTTCTAGTTCATTCGTCAAGATTTTTTATTGCCAGGTAACATCTAATGTTAATATTTTGTTATGTTTTTATTTTCCTTGGGGAAACCATGTCACAGACATTTTTTTAGGTCGTCTCAGCAGCGGACCGTAGTTTTAAAAAGGTGGTAATGCCACAGGTCTGTGCAGAGGCATCAGTGGGAGCCTTTGACACAGACTATATGTATCAAAACCAACATGTAACTTAGAAAGATTGTGTGAATTCTAGTAAGCAGATTTTCTTCTGGAAGATATTGGCTTGTGGTCTGTCTGAGCAAAACACAATGCAGCTTTATCTGTGTTTGAGACCTGGAAGTACCGGTGGAGCAGAAATACGGTAACTGACTGGCCTTTGGCATTTTCTAGGGGGAGAATATCTGCACATATGCAATATCTAGAATTTTAGCAAATCATTTGCAAGCTGATGGTGGGTGTGTTTTCAAAAGTGACAAACTGAGGACAGGGCTGTATTTGGGCTCTCAGAGTGACACTTATGTGCATGGGAAACAAGGACAAGAGTGCCTCGTTTTTTCATCCCAAGCTAGATTCCTCTTTGACTTGTTCTAGTCACACGATACATACAAATACATTTATGTCCTCCATTCCTTCATTCGGCCTTTCTTTAGCTGCCCTGTCACACTGCATTATACTGCTGCCTAATCACTGGGTGCCTCGCACAACTTAGAACTGAGTCCATCAGAAACTTTTAAAAATGTAAAAAAAAATTGCATATCACTTGTTGGAACTTCGAATTGCAGATCAAGCCTGTGCCTCCAATTCACTCCTTCCCTACACCTGTTCCATTCCTGTGACTTTGGGAAGACATTTTATGGGTAAGGAGATGTGAGCAGAATTTATAAGAGGTAGAAATGATGAAAATTTTACAAATCAAGTTATACTTTGAAAACTTTCAATTCTGGTTCTGTAGGCTTGAGAGATTCAGATGATTCAAGAAATCATCGGGATGTTTATCTAAACTTTCCCAGCCCATCAAAGCTTCTGAGGTGTAGCCACCATTTCTTGAAAACACCCCATTGGAACTTAAAAACACTGGGGCTGACTCTGCCCTCACAGTGTGAAATACATGGTGCAGACAATGAATTTGTCACGGTGTAAAGCCAGAGAAATTTAATACACTGACACAGTACTAACATAATGTACTGAAAGTCATATGCAAAGTATCTCTAATTTGACTTACAGTTGCTATGGTGATGTACGCTATATGCTTGGCTGGAGTAAAGTGGCGTGATATGCTAAAGACGGCAATACAGCATAGTGGTGTACCAGTGCATAGAAACTTGGAAAGGCTTTTAAATCTGGAAACAATACAAAGAAATATCAGCCATATCTATCTGCAGAACCATCTTGTACTGTTCTGCCCAGAACATCTCAGTATTCATAAGTATTGCTGTAAATTAATCTATCTATATGAAAATATTTTACTGCTCTTGGTTTTTAATGTCTTAGTTACTAATATTAGAATTCAAAATACATTTGCAACTTTCCACCCATTCTTTGACCTTGGATAGCTTATCAAAAATATGATAACTTCAATAGGAACCCATAGGAGTTCAGATATCTCTCAAATCCATGCTTCACTTGTGCAAGAACCACTCAGTAGTAGTTATGACGTTTGAATGGTGTGAAACAGAGCTTAATAGCCATCACCTGGGTTTGATCTAAATATCTTTGAAATTTGCTATGGGTTCTAAAAAGAACAATTTAAGACTAGCTAAAATACACAAAGAGAGCTCCAAAACAGAAGGAAACCAGTCTGAAAGGGCAATTATCTCAGGCTTATTCTAACACAGTATGAATTTAAAACCAGCAATGTCCTAAATCTATTTTTTTCCCAGAAGCTATCATTATTTATCAAGTATGTTTTGTGAACCATTTCTAAGACCAAACCAGTAAATAATAAAAAAGTGTTCATTCTTAGATAACAGAGTGTAGAACAATAGATGTCCTACAATTCAGCTTTCTGGCAAAAAAACCCAACAAACCAATATTTCTTTTAAGACTGCAAAGTTTTTCATTAACTATTTATCTAAGCAGTTTTTTTTGTGTGGTGGTTTTTTTTTTTTTTTTTTTGCTGCTGCAGTGGAAAATCCACTAAGAAATAAAAAAGACTGGAAAATATAAAACTCTAACTCTAACATAGCCACAAATATATGTTCTGAGTCTTCTATTAATTATTTTATAAAATCAACATATTATGTATGATGTACCACTCTCTCTTGTACTTGCTCCTCCTCTAAGTGATAAAAGTCGTTATTTCTCTTACAGTAAGCTGCTATTCTCTGTGGTCTGCTTTAGAGAACAATATTTATTGTTATATATTGGTGTCACAAAAAATATGGAGAACAGCAGTAAGAGAAAACGTGCAGTTCAACAGAAAAATTGGGAAATGTCCTTTAGCTATTGAAAATAAAAATAAATCTCACAGAAAGGATGTCTTTATTAACACTACACTTCTAACAAAGCACATCTTAGATTTCCTGGCAAGGCTGCTCATCACCCGTGATCTTGTTCAATTGCCGCTCACATCAGCAAAAAGAAATCCTGGTACTTTGTAGGGTAGCGTCTGGTGGTATGGCTTCTTATGTATCTGCTTTGATATCACAGAATCATAGAATTGCTGAGACTGGAAGACACTTCTGGAGATCTTTTAGTCCAATCCCCTGATCAAGTAGGGTCAACTAGAGCCAGTTACCTGGGGTTATATCCAGTCAGGGTTTGAACTTTTGGATGATGGATGTTCCACAGTTGTCAGGGAAATATGCTCCAGTGTTCGATCACTCTCACAATAAAACAACTTTTTCTTATGTTTGAGTGAAATTACTTGTATATAGTATCTAACTGAAGCC
Organism: Tauraco erythrolophus; assembly: GCF_009769465.1. Lineage (NCBI taxonomy): Eukaryota > Metazoa > Chordata > Aves > Musophagiformes > Musophagidae > Tauraco > Tauraco erythrolophus. The sequence continues at coordinate 66,443,487 of NC_141465.1, read as the reverse complement.
TGAACAAAACGTCTGCTAATATTTATTATTAGGTAAATTCACAGGACAGTGACAAATGATACAAAAACACATAACAGAGGAGATTTACTGCTTGACAAAAAGCTATTATACAGCTAATGTAAAGATTTAAAAATAAACACTTAAACAGTGAATTTAAAGTATGCTCCATGCTTTCTTTTTTTGCTTTCCATAAAGGCAAATGACTGTCTTTTTCATTCCTGTCCACCACTCAAGAAGAAATGAAGATACCAATAAATGTGATGGAAACAACTGTGAGATCTCCATGGTGATACTGGTTGGGTCTACACTAGCTATTCTGTACCTTTCTGCCTGTGTGTCAAGGCTGCACACCTTGGACCCAGCCTATCGCTGACCCGAAAGGACTTTGGTATGCACCGTCTCTGCTCCCTTCAGGAGGAAAGCTGGGTTTGCAGAACCATCAGGTGCTCCATTAACTCTCTTTATCAGATGACAAGCAGGCAATTGGGACAGATGTCTTTCTGCCCACGGAGCTTTTTGCCCCACAGTTTAACCACAGCCATTGAAACTTATGTTGAAAGACAAAGCTAAGAAATAAGCTTCTTGTCTAATGGCTCGCAGTAACCATGATTACAAGCAATTCAAGTGTTACCCTCTTTCTGGAACAAGAATCTGAATGATTATTTCCCTTTCTCTATATTCACACCAGAAATAGAAGAGTCTTCATTACTCAGACCCTGTTTGAAGTGTCTGTAATGAATGATGTGCTGATACAACACAGACTGAAGGGCATTTAATAAACTATTCAACCAGCAGCAAATGATATCAATGGATCATCAAGACAAGACTTGATAGCGCACAGAGTCAAAAGATGCTCCGAGATTTCATTCCCTCATTGCAGCTCAAGCTGTAAGCACATAATACAGGACCAGTTGATTTTAACAATTGGTTCAGCCACGTGTCCCCAAATTTCCAAGGGGCAATTAGGAGGAACATGAGCCAGAAATACTTGTGGAAGTCATTCAGGAGAGGTATAAAGGGAGACAACTACTATAAATGAGAGAACTTAGATCTTACATCTCCCATTGTCTCTTTCCTAGATATTTTTTAGGACAACACTAAATCTGTAATAACCTTTAGTATCCTTTTTTTAACTCATACATCCTCAGACAAAAGGATTCCATCAAGATCCGTAGTATCTCTCAGGCAGAAAATTAGCATTGGTATGAAAAGGTGCAGCCCACTTCCTGTCTTATTTTACCCTAAGAGTGTTTTAGAATTAACAGTTATACTTTGGTACTGACTATTCTGTCCTAAAAGTGCTAAATGAGAAATGCCCTTCTGGATAGAGACAGGTCCTATCTTAGGGCACTTGTAATATGAACATGAGACTGGAAGGACCCTCTTCAATGTTAGTCACCAGATAGCCACTGCCCATGCAATAGGTGTCACCTTCATAAAAAAAACATCTAGCTCTGTCCTAGGAATTATTTGGCTTGTTTATTCCTTCAGGTCCAGTTGGAAGCTTATTCTAGAACATCACTGCCCTAGTGGTAGGAGACTTATGATTTCCAGTCCAAATTTATTCAGAGCCAGTTATTGTGCTTAAAGAGATTTTCTTCCTCCCAAGGGGAAGCTTATTCTGTGTTCCCTTATTTACTCAGATCTTATTCGCAGAAGGAAATTGTCTTTCCTCCAAGCCTTCCACTGGCTGGCTGAAATAACCAAGATCTTTCTGTCACCTCTTCTTTTATCAGTCTCACTATAATTTACTGGAACTACAAGGCATAAATGCTAACAATCAGGATTTGATAGTTTCTTTAAAGTGAATTTGGATGTGTCTGGCAGTGCCTAGGACCTACTGGATGAGAGGCCAGACTCACTGTGATTTCCTGTAACGGATGAAGAGAACTCATGGATATTTTTTTAATACATTTATACATTTTTTAATGACAAATTGTTACTGGAATTCAGGCTGACCCAGCTGCTTCAGTGTATGTGAATGCATTACCATCTCAGAAATGAGAACAAGAAAACCTCTCAGAAGGTGAAACCACCTGCTATAGCAGGTAAAAAAACCATAGCTATAGGAGATACTCTCAAAAAATACATCAGTCTGCTTTAATTTGAAGGCTGGAGCTGTGTGTTGCTGCCAAATGTAAGGGGCCCACCCTGAAAAAATACTGAGGGGAAAATCCTGTAAGGAGGCAGGTCCGTAACTTATGGAAAATCCTGTATCAAGGAGAAAATGTAATGCCTCCTGTAAGGAGGCAGGTCTGCAACTATGGGAGTTAAGAGGGATCACTTAATTAAAAAAAAAAAAAAAGAAAAAGAAAAAAAAACCAAAACATACTCCCATTCCAAACCACCACTGTCCCACTTGATGTTGGAAGGTTTTTGTCCCTATACCAAAGACTTGAAATCAAACCTTCTTTTTACTTTAATGAGGAAGGAGAGGGATTTTTTGTTTTGGAAATACATAATGGGAAGCTCAGACAGATTGTTCGCAAATAGATGGGCATGAGTTTTTTTGTTTCCCAGGAAAGAAACTTCTAAGTGTTTTATACCACTGCCCAGCATGCTGGTGTCTAGTGCAAAAAACAGAGTCACTCCTGGAGAGCATCACACAGCTCTGCATCCACACGATTTCCATGAGAATTGTCAGTACCAACGAGATCACACAGAAAGGCATTACATACTTTTCCCTGCTCATGAGTTTCTGGGCTGTTTTGTTTTGTACTGTTTTGCTTTTACGTTCTTTTTAATAAATCCCCAGGCCTTTCATCACTAATGCAGCACTAGACAAAACAAGTGGGAAGGATTATAAGAAATTTGATCAACAGCAACAAAAAGCCAATTTATCTGGGGGTTTACTGCTCTGCTTGTGATGTTTTAACTTTTGTGACAGGCAGAGGCTTAGTTTACACTGGGATTTCCTGCATGATTTACAAAGCAAGAGCGAAACCCCTCACATTCATTCTGATAGATCTCCCCCTTCATCCATCAGTGCTGACAGCGCTAATCTGTAAAGAATTAGTGACCTAGAAGTTCAAGTCAGCTATTCCCTTCATCTGGCTATAACACTATTCACGGAAACTGCATATTAAAGGTACCAATAAATGTCAGTGAGCAATGCGAACAAAAATGATTGATTGTACATTTTTGCATGAGAAAGTGTTTTAGAACAATAAGCTCGATTATCAAACCATCGACATAAAAATAAGAATGCAGATGATGGAGTCTTCTGTGAAGAACTTGATTTTTACTAGCTAAATTGTTTCTATTCTTTCAAACGGCACAGTTTGATCAGAATTAGCTGGCAGCACTTGCGTCACACCATAGATGGTGTCTATCTACAAGTCAGCTTGTAGTTTCATGTCAGACATCTGATTCCTCGACAGACTAAAAGCATACTTAGTATGGAGCTGGGGAGGATCAGCTATGTCCAATTCAGAAACGAATTGGTTTAGCAGCACAGCATAGGCTGAGGAAGTCACACTGACTTCGGTGACCCAAAATGCCTGTGATTGGCTCCTTTCTGATTGAACTTGGGAATATCTGCTGCCTCCAGCTGACCGTTTCAAAGGGTCCTAACTGATGTAGCTATTGAAGCCATGAGATGGAATTGATGTGCACAGCACAAAGACAAGGCATATAAATCTTCAGTATTTCCATGAAGAACAGCAGCATATTTTCTCAGCAGGAAAATATATGAGGTACGGTTACTGTACTGCTACAGTGAGATCAGAAACGCAGGTTTTACTGCTCCTTCCCTCCATGGCTGCAAAACATGCAGACTGAAGAAAAGAAATTGTTTGAGCAACAAGAAGGTCAATAGTTCCTGACATTTTTTTGTCTTCTGTAGTCTATATTATAACAAAACAATGAGGCTGCTGACTACACCTCACAGTCATCCAACTTTTTTTTCAAATAAATTAGTTGACTAATAAAACTGAGAAACGAGAGGTAAAATACTTGCAGGTAGCAGTAACTGGGGAATGCAGCATGCCAGTTCTCCTTTTCTTATCCCTGAAGAATACTTTTAGGCTGCTGAGGACGTTTTTCTGTCAAAAGTTGTACAGAATGGAATGTGTCTGACTTTTGTAGGAGGTCAGTGCAGGCCTGTTCAACAGATATCTCTTCAAAACCCTGTCTGGGCTATAGTTAGGAGAAATTGTTCTTGAATGCAACTTGGATGTTCGTTTAAAGAGTTCATAACCTGACGAAGAGAAATAATTCACAGTGACATACAGCTCCTGCAATGCTGGATAGTTGGTCATGCCATTTTTTTTGGGTAGCGTTTCAAAAGTACTCAAGCACGTCTCTCGTACTGAAGTATGCCTGGGGTTGCAGGATCTGGCTACATCTTGTCACAGCACCAAATTGTACTCAAACTCCTTGGTGGAAGTGAATTGATTCAGGCTGTTGTGGAAGAGTCACTTGGGACTTCTGCGGTGAACTCCTGCTTTCCTGTTGCCTCCAGTATTACCTTGATATGGTGTCTTGAATCACCTTAAGATTTTGGCTATCTGGAAGATCATAACACCTGTGTGCTCATTTTCACAGTCTCCTGCCAATGATAAAGCATTATTTCATGGTGGAATGGGAAGATTGTAGAAAAATAAGTGTCAAAAGAGTGCTGAAAATGAGCTTGAGAACAGTAGATACATTTCACATGAAGAGAGGCTGTGTGGGTTGGAGGTCCTTGAAAGACAGGAGAGAGACTTTAGATGATATTCAATAGGCTTGTCATACTTACCTTTTGATAAAAGATGCATCACAAGTGCCAGAAAACTGGGTTTTAAAGGCAATAGGACAAGCTTTTCTCTTCCCCACAAATCCCAACTCAGGACAAGGTAGAGGACAGGAAATCATTATCTACTCAGAGAAAATGATGTGACCAGCATATCCCAAGGCAATGCTCACATATCAAAAGGAGAGAAGTCTTTAATGTGTTCATGTATTGACAGTTGCAGTAAGGAGAGGCTCAGAGCAGACGGTGTCAGAGGGCAGCACTTTTCTGCAATGCCTCTTGAGTGTGCGCCGAGGTAGTTTAGGCTGGAAGGAAAAAGAGGATGGCTGCCTGCCTGGGACAATGAAGGGCAGAAAAAAGCCTCTTCTCTTTTAGCAATTATTCTACAGTTTGATTTATGCTTTATTCCTGCAACGACTTCTAAAACTATTTTTAAATATATGGTGGGAATTGGCATGAGATGGCAGAAAGAAATGCTACAGAATATATTTTTAATATTTAACCCAAAACTAGTCCCACAAGAATGACTGTGCTTTCTCAGCTCAACCTAGAAAGATTATTTGTGAACACAATGATTCCAAATTTAGCAATAAGTATAGTTGTGTGTATAAAAATGTATACACATACCTAATTGTACCCAAAACACAGCTCTTATTTCACAGCCCAACAGTTTGGGATTGGCAGCAATGATTTTATTTATCATCATTTTGAAATTCGGGCTTGAAGAATGAAATTTACATTTTCTTAATCAGGTCCCATAAGAACAGCAAGTATTCAGACATTCTTTTAAGCATTGGTCTTTTAAGCTCTAGTCAGTAAGTAGGGGTTAATTTTACTGGATTTTAAGGCAACTTCAAAAATCTTTCGGATGAAAAGCATATATGGAAAGCATCAGGACAAATCCTGACAGGAAAGCTAGTCTGTCGTATTTCCTTCAGAAAAAGCCATGAGAAAATAGGATGAAAAGACAGTTTTACTGCAATTAAAACCTTTGGGGAAAAAGGCTACTGAAAAAAAAGAACTGTTTTGGAGAAATGTTGTGCCTCACTAAAATTGTGCCTCAAAGAAATAGCTAATGTCAATTTGCTCATTTCCCTTCAACTCAAATCACAGTTCTTGAGTGACCAAACTGGATTAGCTACATAGTGTGACAGGATGGACATATTCTTCTAGCCCAAGAACAATGTGCAGAACATCCATACAACTCTTTCATGACTGCTACTGCAATTTCTTTGATGTGATACCTGTGACTTTGACAATACACAGAATTCCTGTGCATTTACATAGCATGATGATCTCTTTTAGGTGATTATGCCACCAGCAGTATCTCTGGCCTGTTTCAAACTTACTCCAAAATCATAATGAATACATATAAGAATAAAATTATGCACAAAAAAGATATAATGTTTTTATTAATATTGCTAACATTGTTATTTCAATAGTAAATGGTTGTGATAAGAACCCACAACTGTTAACCAAAGAGGTTGCCCAGTATTTAACTGAACATATGTGAGTGAAGCTTTATGGTAAGAAACACATCTTAATGTTCTACATTAATGCTGAAAACAAAAGACTGACACTCGACTGTAATGTACTTTCTTCTGGGAAAACATTCCCAGCGTTTCTGTACAACATCTAATTTATTTCATTCATGCAAATTCACAAAGGTGACGTAAATCTCCATTAAACACTGCTTACATCACCATATGTTCATAACAAGATGTTAATGTCAAATTTTTCTATTTCCATGTACAGAGCTGCAGTTGTAATAAAAAAAGGCATATGTCTTTAAACTTTATCCGCTGTCCAGCACTACTTTCTAATCAGATTGTCTCGTAAATTTTTTGCATATTTTTTTCTTTGAACATTGACTTATGTAACGTGTAAGGCAAATAACACTTCTGCTAATATATCAAGTATTCAAATGCCATATTAATTATTTCAGCTTCTAGTCATCTGATCCTATCTCTCTCTCCATATACCTGGCGTACATATGGATATGCATATACAGAATTGTCTTTGAATCCTGAATTATCTCTCTTTTTCTCTCTCTGTACATGTATGTATATAGTTAGAATTTCATATATATGTTCAAGATCATAACCAGATCTTTTTATTTTTACCAAATTCCTCGTGATGTAAGCCTAAGAACATTCATTTCTAAAAAGAGATGTAAGGGGAACAAAAATGTATTGCAAAGGCTTGCTGTAGGAAACACAGCCTGAGCTATGTAGCTATAGTTTAGCCTTTCACCTTGAATGGAAATTTTGAGAGAGAAAATGGCCATTTCAAGCAAAGTAACAAACTGTTGGTGTTATTTCTTATGAAAGAAGATACATTTATTGAGTAGCTAAACTTAACTGATGACAAGGAACAAGAGCAGGCACAATCTGTCAAGAGAACTTTAAAAATCTGAGTCAATTTAATTAGGATGAGCTATGGTATAGTGCAATAATTTTCTGGTCTTTTAGTGTGTCAGCAGATAAGTTTTGCATTGGAGTTCTCTGGTATTTCCACAGCAAGAAAACCATCCTGAAACATAGAGTTAACATCTAGAGAAGCTTAAGTAAAGTTCCCAGGAGAACCATTGAACACTTGCAACTATGTCATTCATAACAGGCCTCTCTTGTTGTCTTGGATTCCTGTATTGTGCAATAAATTAAGAGCCGTTGGAGAATGGATTCCCTGGCTTGGTTAATTTGTTGGTTCTCATGACCCCTCGATTAGATGAGTTCCTTTAGATCTTAACTCAACAAAGGATTCTTTTACTACACTCTTGAGAAGTCAACTACTTTTGAAATCCATAAGGAGCAATGCGATGTATTTGCAGACTGTCCTATAACAATTTTTCCAAGAGTCATATTGGGCCATTTTGAAATGTAGCTGAAGCAAGAACACCAGTTCAGTACTATCTGGTGCTTTCTCCAGGGTACTTGTGGACTTCATTTGAATTGGGAAGCCAGAATACAGAGGTCCATAGATGAAGACTGGCAGAAGATATGTTGCCAATGAGAAGCCTCAATGCTACTTAAGTTTCCAGAATTAAAACGAAAAAACAGAGGCTTATAGAGGAGATGAAGACTACTTGTAGTGAGTAACTTAAGTAAGTGAGAAGTATGATTGCTTCTACTGCTGTAAAGGTTAGAGGTCTGCTGCAACGATGGTTGACTATAAGGGACAAACAAAAATTTCTTCCATGAAGGTTGAGCTGATCTTTCCATATTTTTATTTGATCAATTCATTTACAGCTTTAGATGAGGCTTGACTCTACAGAAGTTTGTGGGAGCTTTAATCTTGACTTCATTGGGCTCTTCACTGGAGAAAAACTGTTAAAGTTCATCACTCTGAAGGAAATGCAAATGTGGGTGCTTCCCAGTCAAGTTTGAGACTCTCAAAATCTGCATCTAAGGATTAGTACATTTGTAATGAAAAAGACCTGTATGACGCTCTTCGTACAACTGATGGAAAGAGGTTGTTCCTTCAGAAAAACTTAGTTCTTCCTCTGTGTTAGGTTTGCAAAGCTGGTGAGCTAGTTACTATTTAGCATTAAAAAATATATCCAGAAGGTGCAACTTATTTGTCATTCAAACCAAAGGAAGTGGGAGAAAATCTAGACATCAGGTTTCTTGACACTTGAAATATTGTACTATTAGTGACATCTAAATAAACAATAGATATTGTGGAAATGATACTGCAAGCGACTATTGAAAACATTTCAAACTGAGGTAGCTGGGGAAAAAATGAAAACATTACAGAAATAATAAAAAGGGAAAAGCAGTTACTCAAGGTAAATCACTAAAAAATAAAGACAGAGTCTCTATGTAGCCAATGGCAAACCTTTATGTGCTCACAGCATCCCCATTTATGGAAAGGGCCATACACTTAAATATTTTGTCATTTTACCAGATAGGTGCTTACTTGGGAAAGGAAAAGTTTTTTTCTGAGCTTTCACTTAAGATGTGTATACATAAACTCTGTGTCAATGTCAAATTTTTAACAAATTGAAATCCATTTTCCAGCAAGTCTATTATCCACAATTAATTGTACTGGTTAATGTTCTATTCCACATCTTCATGATACATATCACTGTCATGGCATAACCGCTTCCCTCCTTGTAAATGACATAGTATTTTGCTGTGAAAAGTAGGAATTTTAGAGAGGCTTGTCTTTTCATTTGAGTGAACTCTGATTTTCATCCTTAATAATGCTCTAGGTGAATACCACAGACAATTGCTGCTTGAGTCCAGACTGCAGTCAAAACAATCCCCCTGCAGACAGTGCTTAGAGTAACCTGATGAGATGAATGAGGATCTCAGTTGGCAAAGAAACTAAATTACTACTCCAGCCTGGGAATCAAGGTGGAGGTCGTCAGTGGGGCAAAGTGATTACTGTGGCATAATTACGATAGTCAGGGATAAATCAATCTATTTCATTTCAAGTGACGGCAAGACCTCAATCTTTGTATCTACAAGCAAAGTGATACACAAAATTAAGTCAGGGGTAGGGGTGGAAAAAGATAATATATTGTTAGAAGACAATTGCGTTTATAAATGTTTCACGGATAGCATCTGATCGAGTGATTCAGGGAAATTGTTGTCACAGCTTTGCAAATGTGACCAAGAAATGTCCTACTTTGGATGTAAGTCTGTACTCAGCAATAACAATGTGTCTGCTATGAAATGAATTGGATTAAAAACATCCATCTCTGTTTAGGTAGGATGGGAAAAATGTCATAAGAGGGCATCCTCCCTAAAGCTATCAACTGAAAAAACCTACTGGCACTGAGGTATCTTCAGTCAATCTTGAAAAAGAGGGAAAAACATGCTAATTATGCCTTCACTAATATTTCTGCATTCGTTCGCTTGCTCAAATCAATGTTGTCTTAAAACCTAGTGATGTAAATTGACATGTTTAGAAAAAAATCAATCAGAAAAGAACTTAACATGGTATTTTTTTCTTTAACGACGACTACAGGAGATCGATCTTCAAGTTTAAATAGCCCAATTACTGGTTTATTACACCAGTCATCACCATGACTCTGTAAAGTCGACACTACGAGAAACAGGGTGGCAAATGAAACATCTTTCACTCTAGAACTAAAAGCGATCATCATTCATTATTAGTAGCTAATCACTGGAAGAATGGCTCCCAGGTTGCCGTTCCCACGGAGTACTTTTCCATATCAGTAAATAGTGATGTGCTGTGCTGGTGGGATGTATCTCTCTGTTCCCAGCAGAGAAAAGTGTTGTGAGCCTGGAGAGTCCACGTTTGAGCATGTGAAGGCATGAAGTGCAATAGGTGGAGCATCAGCTCCCCCTCATAACATGGCAGCCGCAGTCAAAGGCTGCAAAAAGAGAATTTAAAGGAGTGAGAGAAAAAAGAAATTGGAAAAAGTGGGAGGGAGGGAGAGAGGGAGAGGGAGGGAGACATCTGGGAATGAAGATAGAAGAGTATTTAGGATATGGCACTTTGGCCAAGGGCTGTGCAACAAGGAAGGGCAAGAGAACAGCAAAACATGAAAAAGGAAAAAGAAAAAAAATGGAACTTATAGATGGGAAAGGAATCCTAGAAAAAGAGACTGAGAGGTGTGATTGGGAGCGATAATAAAAGAAGCAAATAAAAAATCGACCTTTTCGGATTTAAACTCAGTAATACTGTATTAATTACATAGCTAATCTGAATTTATGTTGCAAAAATAATTAGGTATTAGTTTACTTCTGCTGCCAAGTACAAAATCCAAACAAAAGGGTAAAAAGCAGGTGGCCCACAGGAAAATGAAGGAGGAAGAAGAATTATTTACATCCATCACCTCACATTACATTCACTGATGGGAGAAAGAAAGGGGAAGAAATAAGAAAACCTCCAGGACTGGCATCTTGATTTGGAAAGAGGCAAGAGAGATTCTTACTGGGAGGAAAGGTCCGATTCGGCTTCAGGTGAGATCTACACTGATCACATACCGTAAGTTGTTAGCCCTCATAATTCAGGCTAAGATAAATTCCTGCTTAGTACTTGAAGACAGCATCGCCCTCAAGACTCAACACTGTTTAGTTGCCCATCTACTGATAAGACCTGCCTGACACCTTATACATACAGCCTCCTTAATGCCAGTCACATCTCTGACCTCTGTCAGCATTTTTACAGGGCTGATTAAAACATAAATCCTCCTACACACTGTTATACCTCATGTTTAGAGCTGTTTGCATGTTGGTAACTCTGAAAATGAAAAATGGGGCCTGTCATACATGTATGTACAACCAGGACTAGGCTTTTACTCTTACAGTGTTTGTTTAGTTTCCTTACTGTCCCAGGAAACCTTTTTTTTTGCTATTACTGATACTTCTCCTTGTTTCCCTCATGCTCTGCAATCATTCACTTACCATGCTGGGTATTTGATGTCTCCTGGTGAATTTGGCAGCATAATACACTGGTCAACTGATTTTAAATTGAGGATCAAAACTACGTAGAAGAAAACAATTTACCTATATCTGGGATAATCAATCATGTTAATATCACAGTCATCTTATAACTGCATTAGTATTACTCTTACCCTCCACAACTCATCAACAACGTAACCAAACCCAAGTAATCCTCAAGTCTCAGAATTTTTTTGTGTTTCAATTGGTATTGCTGTTCCAGTGAGTGTTTCATGAACATTAAAAAGGTGAGCAAACCCTTCACCATCTGCACAAGTGGACTTGAACTAGATCTGAATGCTGCTCAAATGAAGGCTAGTCAACAATTTAATTACAAATTTTGCAGCTTCTTCACTAGCAACTTCATTTCAGCTTATTTATACCAAATCTCATCCTTGTTGTGTGGAGCCCACATTTGTGAAAACAGCTATTTGCGTGACGAGGTTGTATTGAGGACAAACCTTGCTCCAAAGTCAAGATATTGTAGGAAGTGCCTAACAGTTCAGCAACAGTTTTGTGTGCAGCGGTGGACATGTAGGCATATGAATTAATATAAATTTCTGTTGGGATACACAACTGTCAAAGTGCTTCGGGAATCTAGGGTTTAGGAGGTTAGATCTCTTGTGGATTTAGGTCTAAAAATTCTGTCGATGCTAGCAACAGCCTGGATAAGTCCTTATTTTGCCGTAGCCTGTATCTGTGAGATGCTGAGGGCTCCTGATTCTGACTTTAGTAAGGGTTGTGGATTCTGGGCATGCCCCAGGACCAGACCGGTAATAATTTGACTCTAACTGCACAATAGATTCTGTACTCATAGCTGTCTGATCCCTCTAATATGTCCATTCCTTTCTCTGTTCCCAGGGGAAACCTGCAAGAAAATTAGAGATACAGATAATGGCAAAACAATTTAACTGAAAAGAGTAAAAGTGTAGGGATCTTTTCCCCCAATGTGCAGGGCTCAGGTTAGACAGCTACGGTCTTTCATTGGCTATTATATATATAGTCAGCCTTACTATTCTTCTCCTTATTCACATGGACACACCTCAAAACACAGCCAGTATGCTATGGCATTTAAAAACCTGTCTATTTATCTAAAATGTCAGTGCCTGAATGGAATCCTGTGCCCATTCTGAAAGACATACCAGACACTGGGGCAGCTGCCAGAGTGAGGCAACTTACAGAACTAGCTTTTTAATTTTTCATCCTGCAAGAGTTTGCTAAATGTCATCACTCACTGGAAGAGGCCTACTGACCTCTCTAGACCACTCACCTGAATAATGAGTTAAGTTTGCAGGTATTTTAGAAAAACTCAACAGCACTGAACTTGGGATACTTTTTTGGTAGCATTTTACCGGGAAAGAATAAAAACTTTTAGAATAACTAGAAATATTTCTACTCTCTCCCCACTCCCATATTATCTCATTTTTCTTTATAAAGGGAGACTGTTCAGTTTCCTTGAAATTGGTCTCTTTAGAAATGTAGCACATTTCTTGGAAAGTAAAAAAAAAATAAGGTTAGCTAAAGGAATAGCAATTTGTCTGTGGCATTTCAGCAAATGTGGCAGTTTTCTCCTGTGCCACCAGTTTATTTCAGCTGTGGGAATACAATCAACCAATAGGTTTCTGAAACATGAGTGAATAACAGCCCATAAAAAAAAAATCCATCTGTAAGCTCAGAATCAATCAGTGCTGTTGTAGTCAAAAAAGACAGATTTCTCTTATAGTTAAAGCAAGTGTGTCAGATTATTACAGACCCAGAAGTTAACTGTGCTAAAGGCAAAATCCAAGATCAATGTGAACATTTCTATGAGAATGTAACAAATACTATGAAGAAAACTTCTCATGGCACAGTTTAATTAAAGGGATTAACTCTAGGATAAAACACAGGTACATACATGACACTATCATGTTAATGAAGGAGACAGATCCTTTTCTTACACCTGGTGTTTTGCTGAAGGATGGTGGTTGCTGAGTGAGCTGTCACTGTTTGTGAACAACTGCATCTCATGCAGTGATTTCATAGATCATCTGGACTCATCCTATCTCTGAACAGAGACATATCACCTTGTATGCTTAGATGATATAAAGATGAGGATAGGAAGTTTTTCAGTGATTTGTTCTTCATTTTAATTGTCATGGCCATTAGCCTGTGAATTTATTTCTTTGTAAAAAGATATTGGTCTTACCAGAGGTGTTTCTCTTGAATCTAAAACACTGAAGAGGAGATTCAGATGCCTAAACACAGACTTCAACCACGTGAGATGCTCTGCTGCATGACCTGGGATCTCCCCTACATGTGACTGACCTACCTTCCTCCTCTGGTTTCATCCTTCTGACACGCAGCCTCCTCCCCAGGTGAGGCCCGAAGCCTCTTTCAGAAAATATTGTATAGGTGACCACTAAGTGCAACTAATAAATACCCAATAAAAATTTACAAAGCATCATCCTTTAGCCACTGGCTTTTTGTTCTCCCTTCCCTCTATACATTGTCTAATTAATCTGCAATCTGTCAGTAGTGTAAACATGATGATCATAATTATTAACAATAGTGTGCTGACTCTCTTTGTGGAGCAAAAGCCAGACATGCAGTCTTAGTGACTTGAATTAGTAACAATGTCTCAAAAAGGAAAGGTATTTTCATTGTGTGACTTCAGTAGAGCTGTTGAAGGTAGAAACAACTTCACTTGGTTTCTCTAATCTTGTTTTAACCTTCTTTTGAGGCCCTTAGGAATAAACAAAAAAGTATAAACTATTGACTTCATTAGGAAATGTCATCATTACTTTCAACTAGAATTTTTAAAAGTAAGGAACAGGTTTTTCTCATGTCCTACAGTGCGAGTTGATTTCCAAGACTGTGTGTGAAGGATTAAACACTTGCAGTGTGTTGTTGGTGAGTCAGCCTTTGTACCTGGACAGTAAAGTACAGAAAGTCATGAGCTCTACCTCTATTTCACCACAGGATCTGAACAGACCTGGATACCACTTGTGGCAAGCCAATTATCCTGCTATCCAGGAAACCAGATTTTTCCTCTGTGAAAGGACTCATCTCGCACTGTTTCAGTCCAAAGTTTCCAAATAATACCTCAATCTCCCACAAAAAGGTAAAAAAGAATGGCAATCCCTACAAATGAAGATACCCATTATATTTTATCTTCATGATGTAATAGCCAGAGCCACATTCGTGGCCATCTTTCTTACTTGGCCATTGACATCACATTCAAGCTGGGTGCAAACTGCTGCGCAGAGTGCTGCTGCTTATACAGCATGCAAGGTAACAGGAAATCTGGCCCAGGCTGCTTTAGGTACAAGGCATATAATAATAAAATTGAAATTGATTTTTTATGTCGTGAAATCAAAACGTTTGGTTTATATAACCAACACTGAACTGAAGGCAGCATTATAATCAATCATTCCTAAGCTTTGCTCACGTGGATAACTCTTAAGACATTTTCGCTGTTCTGTTGAAATTGAAGGAATGGTTTAGCTGAGCAAAAGTTGGCAGGAACCAGTCTCTGGTTTTCATTTTGATTTTCTCCTGGGAGTAAAATACAAGCAAACAAACAAAGAAACCCTATGAAAAACACATTAATTCATTTGGTTTTACACTTAGTACTTCTTAAAATGCTTTGCATTGGCTTGGTAAACAGCTTGATGCTTCCATAACAACTGAATAAGCAAGTGCATCCAAAACTGGTGGGCTACATACATAAAGAGGAAATAATTATAAGCTGTTAGCTCTTGCTTTTTTGTACTTCCTTTCTTCAAAATCTCCTTATCTACTTCCTTTTGAAGCACCTTCAATTACTCCATTGGGCAACAAATACTGGGAGCAATACAGTCAAGAAGCATTCTGTATTGAGAAAATTACTTCTGTAAATACAGTAAGACTTACTAGATGCATGATGAAATAATTTTATAGCACTGGATTTTGATCTTTTTAAACTGTGGTGATTAGAAAGCAACATGTTGTACCATCTGATAAATGCTACTTGATCTCATGGAGTTAGTGTTTTGACCCGCTGAGGACTGTGTTACAAGGTGGGAACAGTTGGTCCCAACGATATCTCTGTGTCTCCAAGGTCTAAAGAGTAATCATAGGTAAACCTCAGTAACTGCTAATAGCAAACTATTCTTTTACTAGTAGGGTGTACATGGCAAGCTAGATCAGTGATGGCAGAAACATACATGCAGCTTACATATGTCTTGCCATGGTTGTCCTTTGAAAGATGCCTGCCATTGAACCAGGTCAGCCACTTCTCCACCCTTCTTTTCAGCAAGACCTCCACACTGCTGACATTAGAGCAACATGCATGTTGCTTGGTCTGGGTGCCATTCAAAAGTTTGCCATAAGCAACCAGTCCTGTTTTGGCTGATGCCTATAAAGGAAATGCCACAGGCTTAAGAGGCCAACTCCCAAACTCCTACATGGGCACTTTCCATGCTGCTGCACTGAATCCCAACCTGCTCAGCTTGCAGTTTCTCAGATTTCCCATTACTTGTGCATAGCTTTTCATTTTCTTTGTTTTCTAACATATTTCCTGGGCACAGGTTGGGTTTTGGTTACTTCTTCAGGGAAATTAAATCCTGGAGCACACCAGTTCCCCGCCCTAGGCCAGCACAGCTCTTTCTCATTGGCATCTGCAAGTTCAGTGTTATCTTCAACTCATGGGCACTCTCAATCCATTTAGTGTATACACACACACACACACACACACACACACACACACACACACAGCCTGTGGGATGGCAAAATTAATTTGCTATTAATGATGTTTAAAGCCAGCTAGTCTTCCCAGCCTTCAGTCAGCCCACTGGCTTGTCTGGCCCAAATTATGAAGATTAGCCCTCTATTCTACCCAGTCACTCAGCAAGCAGAGGAGTCCTGCAGCAGCTTTTTAAAAGCAACAACTTCCTTATGTCAGCCAGATTTCATAAATTGCGTGTCGTTGGATTACCCTCATGATCACATTTCACACTCCTTTAGGCTGACATCCTCAAGGGAGATGCCCATGGATCCCAACCTTCTCTGTCATGCCTGCTGCAGCAGAATGTGCACTCCACCACAGGAGATGGCTGTCTTTGCCAGAGCGCTCTTGTGCAGCATGAAAGACAGCATAGACATATCCAGACCCCATCTAACGCTGCTGGCAGGCTTTTTCTCCTTCCCTGCACCACTTATCCTGAAGCAAAATCCTGCCCTGTCTTTCCTCAGTGGGCTCACTGTTTATGAAAAATGTTAAGTAGAAGGTTTGCATTCAGGAATTTAAATTTGACTTTCTGGCATGCCTCATATTAAGCCTTGCTGCACCTCTGCAGGTGCTGAGCACCCAGGAGATTTAGCCATATTCTTCTTATGCCCAGCTGGTGGCAGAGGGCATTACTACTTCTTCAGTACCATGAGCTTATATACAGAAGAAGGAAGAAAGCATTAACCATAAATTATATTTAAAATTTACAACATATTGAATTATGTTGCTGGAGATTTGTCATTGTTTCCTAAATACTCTTATTATCTGATCTTTCTATGCCTTTTATTCCTCTGTGGACTCATGTCTGCCAAAAACAACCACCCTGCACAGGAATACTGTGAGTGGAAATATAAACCCATAGTTAAGTGCATAGCAGCATTGTGAATTTAAACCAAATCTTTACAAAAATGCCTACAGCATGCACAGGCAGTGTTGTGGGAATTAACTGAAAACAAAAGGAACAAACTGATGTAGCAGTATTTTTTTCCTCCGTTACGCTTTTCTCAGATACATAGATGCTCTGCTGGTGTAAACTGGACTAATTCCATTTTTACCATTTTTAGCTAAAGATCTACTTCAAATATTTTGACTGCTGTGTATATTCTTTTCATACAAAGGGTAGCTTTGCACTATTTTACCTAGGACTGAGTAAGCGACAAAGGAGGACATTTCCTACAATGCCCTATTTGCGTAGTTAAAATAATCTCAAGTCTTCTCAGACTTTCAAGCTTTTCAGACATTAAGTAGAATGTATTTAGATTTGTACTTATTCAGAAACCAAAACTCCCTCAAGTACTAATGGCTTAATTTATATTTCATAGAATAAAAAATGTTAAAGAGTAGGATTTTCTAAGCTGAGTAAACCTTTATCAGCTGTTCTTGTGCTTTTAGCATTATTTCTTCTCATCCCTTTCCCTCAGGGAGACAATAAAAATAGCTAGTGTTCATTTTCTTCCCTAGTTCCTGCTTCCACTGCTTCTGTTCAACTTTTATCTGGCACTCCAGCTTCCACGGTAGTCAGAGTATGATTTTGATGCCTATGAGCTCTCTTTCTGGAGGCTGCTAATTGTGCTCTCTCCCTTGCTGTAGGTCTCATCACATGGCCTTGTGCCACCACTGGTTGTGTCCTGGCTAACAATACAAGGCTTGGTTCAAAGACAAAGGTGTCCCTTCATTGGGACAACTGTTTATCAAGGCATGGCAAGATGAAACTACCACTCCAGTGGTACTGAGAGAGACTGACTCCCTCAACAACCCCTCACCTCCTCCTGGTATTCCTTCTCCTAAGCTCCTTGCAGTGTGCTGTGGTGTTGTGGGGCACAAGCAAGGCAGGGGATCAGTTACAGCCCAGCAAAGTTTGGTATGTCTAAGAAGGAAGTGGATAGTCATAGGACATTAGCAGACACCAGCCTGGATTTATGTCCTGCAAGAAAGTCAACCTGGGATGTTGTATTAATTGTAGGATGTTTATTCATACTTTGCCTAAAAAGAATATTTGCTGTTTGGTATAACCCTGATATAGCTTATGTTGTCTCCTTTTTCCAACCACCATTTTTACATTGGCTGTGCACAGTTATGTGTGTGGGAGTACAACCGAGTTACTCTGCACAGGTGTATATCCAGGCTATGTCCCAATATCCCATCAGAGGGAGACTCCTCTTCCTTCATGCCCTGTTTTCTGCACAAAGGTGGGCCAAGCACATGGACAGAAGCTGCAACATTGCCTAAGTAGTAGGTAACCTCTGCCTCCAAGCATAACTACTGCATGAACATGCCAATTACCCTTCTGCTTCCTTGACTTACATGTGCTCTGCTCTCCTTGGTTTACTCACTGTCACCTGGGTGATACGGTGGGCACTGCTTTGTGCTGAATCCAGGTCTGTGTTGTTTTCACATGAGCTTAGGCTCACATTTAAACTGAAGTGAGGACTTCTGTTTCTTTTTTCAGTTTCCCTTCTCTTCTCCTTCATGTTGCCAGCCCCATCATCTTTGACAAGAACTGGAATAATCAGTGGCTGTTCATGTAAAAGGAACAAGTGAAATCCTGTTTTTACCTTTCTCTAGGAAACAGAAAAGTTAACAGTTAGAAGGTTGTTAATTTTTTTTTCTCCAGTATTTTCCTCTCTGCTAATATAAGGGAATAGCCCTGGGGTATTTCAAATCCGGTTTGTTATAGAGGTCCTCCATTTTCTGATGGTGAAGTGCATTGATCCTTGCTGATTAAACTTTCTATAGGGCAATGTTTAATGTAAAAACAATCTTAAAAGCGTTTGTGACTGCAGAAAGTTACAATGCAGTATGCTACTTCAGAGGGATGCTCGTGTATGATTTTATGATAGGTTGAGCTGGGCTAACATTTCCCTGCTGCTGAAAAGGAGAATTCTCACACCCCTTCCCAGCCTCCGGTCCTCCCATACTCAGTTCAGTGCTGGCTCTGACACTCTGCTGTACTTTGAGTAAACCCATTCTGATCACTAACTCAGAGGCATGTCATCCATTCTATATGCTGGGTGAATTTTCCGTCATTTAATGTATTGTACCTCTTATTATGCCACAAAAGTTGCAGCAAGGACAGGAGGTGGAAGGGGGCGACCAGACCGTCCCTTTTGGCATGGGCAAGCTGATAATTCATCTCATGTCATATCATGAAACTACATACTATTAGACATATCACAGACATTTTAGCCATTGCCCCGCAGTTGTGGCACTTGGGTCTGGAAGGCATCAGCACAACCACACATTTCAGCACTTTCAAAGCAAACAGTACAACCCATGTTTGCAGCTTTCTTTTCCTGTCACGCTTACGTGACTCTTCTCCCCCAAGCACAGCAGCAACACCCACGCATGCTTGTTAGCCACCATCACAGCCATCCGGAGTCTGGAGAGGGAAACAATCTCCTTTAGATTACTTAGGACTTAACTGCCGCAGCAGCTTGATGGGGACAGAGGTGAAACCTAAACAGATTCGCTGCCTGATGAGTTAACCCGGGTGCTACCACAAGTGCTCTAATGGACAGGAATGCAATTTGCCAATACACTCAATATACACGGAGTGGTAAAGCAAGTCATGCTGTGTGGTGGCTCTCTGCCAGACCAAAGCGTGGGGAGATAAGGACATGCTGGAAAAACGCTGAACGCAGCAACCGGCCACTTCTGCACCCACCTCACTCGTTTGTGCTGCTTTTTCTGGAGGCTTTACAGAGGCATTTTGATAGCTGTCGCCTCCCAGGGACAGCCATGCTCCTGGTGTTAGTTTAGTACTTCCTTTCCTAATGTCCTTTCCTACTTCTCAGATATTTTAACATGTCCGCTCCATGGCAGTTACATTGCACACAGCTTTTCTGCCTCCTCAGATTTCAGTAGGCAATGAGGGCCATTAAAACTCCCCAAATGCAAATAAGAAAGTGGAAACCCAGTTTTAGGTCTCCTTTCAGTAACTGGTGAGCTACCAGTCTAATTGCCCTAACTCAGTTGTCCTGGCCACTCAACTGGAGATGGCTGCAGTGGCATGGCTTGGAGAGCTCCAAAGTGCCCCACTCCAGGGGCATCCGCTGGGCAGAGTTCATCCTGCCGGGACTGATGAGGTTCATCAGGCCGGCTGGGCCCAGCACAGCTGCAGCAGAGAGAGAAGTGGGATGTGAGACAAACAGCTATGCAGACACAAGGTCAGTGAAGATGGAGCAGGAGGAGGTGTGCCGGAGCTGAGTTTCCCCTGCAGCCCCTGGTGAGACGTCAGGTGGCCCTCCTGCAGCACATGGAGATTAACAGTGGAGCAGAGATCCACCCGCAGCCTGTGGAGTACTCCACACCAGAGCAGGTGGCTGCAGCCAAAGGAGTTTGTAGAGAACTGTCTTCCATGGGAAAAGACCTAACACTGCTGGAGAGTAACGGTTGAGCTGATTGAGCAGAAATGCATCTGGAGTCCATGGAAGACCCCACGCCAGAGCAGGCAACTGCACCCTAAGAAGCCGTAACTCTGGGAAAAACCCATGCTGGAGCAATCTAATCATAAGGACTGGATTCCATGGGAAGAACTCACAATGAAGAAGTTTGTGGAGAACTGTCTCCTATGGGAAGGGACCTCATGCTGGTGCTGGGGAGGGTTTAAGAAGTCCTCTCTCTGAAGAAGAAGCAGTGGCAGAAACAACATGTGACAGACTGTCTGCAACCCCCATTCCCTGTCCCTGTGTCCTGCTGGAGGGCAGGAGGTAGGGCTCCGACAAATCGAAGTGAGGGGGGGGCAAGGTTTTTTTAAGATCTGAGTTTGTTTCTCATTATTCTCTCTCAAGTGACTGGTAACAGGTTAACTTGACTTGTCCTCAAGCCAAGTCTGTTTCGCCTGGGGCCCTGGTCCGTGGGTGATACCTCCCTGTTCTTATCTCCACCCTCAAACCTTTTGTTACTTTTTTCTCCTCTCCATCCCACCACAGGCAGCAGGGGAGGAGTGAGCGAGCAGCCAGCTGGTGCTTAGTTGCCGGTTGGGGCTAAACCATGACATCGGCTTTCGGTCTTTGCAGCAGAAACAGGCAGCTTTATGTGTGCTAAGGGCCTGTCCAGTGTCAGACTTAGGTCAGGGAATGTAAGGATATAAGCTCACCACAATGGGACCCTAAGTCAGACAGAGCTTCCAAATGGATCTGCCTAGAACCTTCCTTACCATGAATACCTCAAAAAATCCCACAATAGAACATCTTTCCAACTCAATAGCTTAGGTTTTATTGAAGTACACCAAGATTAATTTGTGTGCTTTCTTTTAAACACAGAAAAAACAAATATGGAGGCTTTATAAAGAGTTTTCTCCCTGCGCAGTTCCTCCTGGATTACAAAACTTTATGTAAATCTTATTAGTTAATAAACATTACTGTGAACTATGTTTCTCTTCAGCTGACACAAGCAGTGTATTAGTGCTGATACACAATCCAAAAAAAAATGTCATCAACTCCTTCACTTACAAAGAAACAGCCTGTTCAGAATAACTGCTTCAAAATGCCAATGGCACAAATCGTGGCCTGGAAAACCTTGAGGGTGATGCAGCTTGACCTTGAGGTTTAGGCTCTGCAATGACATTGCAGAATTTCCTGCTGATGCCATATGGACTTAAGCTATCACCACAAAAAGGGAAATGCTTTCATTAGGGCAGCATCTCTGTGGTGTCACTTGCAGGGCAGAGGTTGTTTGCATGCAGGAGTTATGTATTTCTATATCTCAGATCATTCAGATTTCTTTTAATTGTAAAAGTAATACCAATTCTTCTGTCTTAGTAATACTGACACTGGAATAATTCTGACTTGATTATAAAATGTGTGCTGATACCTACTCCCTTAGTGCAACCTTTCTGGCCAATCAGGCACGCATGGAGAGTGTTTGGAGGAAAATGAAGAGACAGAGGAAAAAACATCATTAAGACCTGCGAGCACCAGTCAATACCCACTCCACACTGACTGCCAAAGTATTATGTGTCGTATTAGATAAGTCTTAATATTTTCAGGCAGTAAGCAAGATATCAGTGTAAAACTCCTAGTTGATAATAATGGAAAGTAGCGTTCACACAAGAAATACAAAAAACCTTATATCATCCCCATCCTCTAGTATATTAAATGCACGTTCTGTTCAGAGGTGTGTTTAAAGCAAAATGTTGCACATCCCAGGGAAAATGAGAGCTGTTTCTTTAAGAAGCTGCTTCTACTGGAGGTCAATGGCTTTACTATTTACACATTAAAAGTTAAGTACAGTTATTGACAGGCAAACCACAGAAATTGGTTTATGTCAATGAAGAATGGCAAATAGATACATGTATCAGGAAAAGAGCCCTAGAGGAAAAGTTCTTTGCACAGTAAAATTAGATTCACAGGTCACAGATGATTTGTTAGTTCTTTCCAAGTTGTAGAGCAGTAATTTATGGGAGAGCTCTCCCAGCCTCTTTACCTGCACTACAGAAAGGAATCTTTTTTATTAAAGTATTAGTTACATGTCCTCACAAGTGTCAACCCATGGATCTGACTGAATTAGTATAATCCCCTAAGAACAGAGCCCTCCTATCGCTCTAAAGGTAATACGCAGTAATACGCATTTTTTGAATCCTTTTTTTCCATTCTTCTCTGTGAAGCCTTCTTTTAGCAAGCCCAGATGGAGGAGTAGATAGATGGCTGGAAAGTTAGTTTTTAATGCAAAAAGAGGTCAAATGTGAGCTATTCAGGTTGCCCTCATGATGTAAACAGATTTCCACTGCCTACTTGTAATTTATAGAAACAAGCTTTTCAAAAATCCCAACTTCAGCTAGTACAGTTTGCAAGGCAGAGATGTTCTACCTATGACAGATGCCTGGAGCTCTGCCCTAAGCCATGCTCTGTCCTGCTGTGGTAGCACAGACATGCCAGCTATGGGACTTTAGAGAGGAGATTTAAGACCCTCATGGTCCTGCAGCAAGGGTGCTTGTGATGGGGAAATGCTGAGGCTCTCTGTGGGGTACTGATGGGAAGCCCCGATAGTGCTGACAGAGCAGCTCTGACCTTGGGAGCTGCTCTCCGGCATTGCAAGCATTGCAGCTCATCAGTCTCCTGGCTGACCTCTCTAGAGGACAAGTGGAGAGACTGATCATATATTTCATAAGGGTGAACTTGCACAGCAAATGCTACTAACAGTGAGATGCTGCAATGTACAAGCTGTAGGCAGGAAAAGTTTTATACCAGGTAAAACGGCCACTTGGAAGTCATGGCTGCTACTCTTCTTGCCCTCTAATGATTTCAAATGCATCCTGAACCCATCCATGCTGACGCCGCTTTAGGAATAAGAGACAGCAGGCAGGGCTGGTCTGTAGCTTAAACACAAAGTTGTATCCAACAGCGTCTGTCTCGCCCACTCTTAGCAGGACTGAGGCAGGAGCAATGAAGACGAGAAATTTCCATCTTTTCAGGACTTCTCCTGCTACTGAGACAAGTCAAAGCCTCAAAAGTAGCCTTTGCCTGAACGCTTCACGTTTTATGACTGCCTAATAAACTTGGCAAGACCCCAGAATTATTTGTCTTTGATGAAGAGTAATTAAATACCACATACATGCTTTGGAGAATAACAACTGGACAGCTGTGTGTGAAAACATCCCCTGCAAAAAGGTTAGCAGGCTGAACAAGAGTGCCATAGAGCGTTGCAGAGCATTACCATGTTCCAGATAGAACTGTCAATAAGGCAACTCTCAGCTGTGACTGCTTTTCTAATAGGCTTCTGTTAATTATTTTCTCTTCTGTCCTCCCCATTTCCATCCTTATTGCAAAGTTTCTTCATACCTCTGAATGGTGGGACGAAGTCACTCTCACAGTGGAACTCTACAGAGCTGGCTCTGTGGTGCTGCCAGTGTTGCTCAAGGAGATAAAATCGCATTCATATGCCCTGCTTAATTTTTTCACCCTTTTTTAATCTGCTTTACAGATGAACCTGTGGTTACTGAGGTTGTACCAAGATCTGGACAAAGCTGTTGCTATCTGGGGAACAAGGCTGCTGGTAAATTAAAGGAAATTGATGATTTTTCCCCCAGTTGTTACTTTTGCTATCGCATTGTGCATGTGTGTAGGTGGGTGTATGGGTGATTATGTGTGAGAAAGAGAGATGGACTGATGGAGGGAAATCTTCCAGAACGCTTTCCTCTTTTACTTAGGGAGAGGATATATTTTATCTGATTTTTATCAAAGGTGACATCAGGAACAATGAAAGGATACATAATTTTAAAGCTTCAGAGAAAGAGAATTCTTTAATAAAGAAAGGATCTGTCTTGGAGATTTAACTTTCTTAAATCTTTTGATCCTCATGCCAAATGCAATAATATTCCAAAATTTTGTGACAGTTTTTACTTCACGTGCATTAGGAACAAGTAACCATCACCACTAACTAACTGGACAGCCATTCCTTGTGGAACCAGCTCATTGGGGCACCATACATTTGCTCTCTGTAAAATATTTCCAAGTTCAGGAGTCCCATTATAAATTCTTCTATTAATTTACATGTGGTATTGTTTTTTCCCTCAATAATATTTGCAGGTACAAAAAGGCAATGATATGTATTTACTAATCTGTTACCTTCCCAGTTAGTGAATTGCTTAGCACAGATGCTTTCTTTCATAAGTACTATCATTAAATGCATGAAATTATTGATCTAAACTGCTTTCCTGGGAGGCTGCTCCTTCTAAAGAGCAGAGTCAGTCTCTTTTTGGCTGCAAACTAGGCTGAATTTCATAATAAAACTTTCATCATAAAAAGAAAAAAAAATCAAAACTCTAAACAACCACCACCTCACTATGATACATCAATGACTAAATATCCGAGAGAGCTGGCTTTAATTTTTCTTCTAGGGGAAAAAAAAAAAAGGGGGGGAGAGAGAGAAAGAGAGTAGGAAGGATGTAGCGTTCCTCGTAAGGGACTCCTTTTTGAAGAGATCATGCTAAAAAGGCTGCTAAAGGGATTTCTTGCTGTTGTAATTTGTAGAAAGAAGCTCTCTTAATTATAGTCAGAATTTATTGCGTCTCTCTCTCTCCCCCCCTCTCCCCCCTTCTCCTCCCCCCCCCCGCCCTGCCATGTGTGTGTATGCAGAGAGCTAGAGAAAGCTGGCAGCACTACCTGAATAGCTATTGAAAGAGTGGGACTTCTCAGTTCCTGCTTCATTACTGGGTAGCAGCTATTCCAGTGTGTGAGAGCGCCTAACTGCATCCTCCCATCGAAAAGCCCTTGGTAAGTCCCCTTAGCTGGCAGAGCCGCGGATTAACTCAGCAAAAGGCAAGAGGGGGGTGGCAGGGAGCCGCGGGGGCACTCAGAGTCTGTGTGCAGCTGAAAATCTATTAGATTTCAAAGATTTTCTGTAATAAATGTGTAAGATCTTCTGTGGATTGCTGAGATGCAAAGGCAATTGCGAGGAATGTTTTGTGTGCTCAAGAGCAATGCAAAGTACGTTCAGGAGTGCTTGAAACAGAGCAGAATTTTCCTACAGGAGATGAGATTGGTGAATGGTTCTCAGAACTGCAAGAAAAGTGGTTTGGTTTTGTTTTCCCCTATCATTTTCCTCTTGTTTTCCTCTCCCTTTTTATTGTGTTGAATGTGTTAATAGGTTCAGAAAGAAGAAACTATGTCTTCCTGCTGATTGATGGCTTTTGAATGTAGAACTTTTATCAGGAGAGGGATGACAGCTGAAGCTATAGAGGAGATACGTGTGTGTTTTATTTGCATGTACATTCTTGTCTGTGTTTCTGCTGTTGGTTGTATAGATTTAGCATGCTCAGGAAAAGTCCAAAAAGCTAGGAGATGCACACTTACTACTCAAGACACCGATGTTTGTGCTTGTTAAATGTGCTTGTATCACGTTTTATTAGTCATCTGCCTGACAAGTGGCATTCTCCAGGTAGCTCCTTTCAGTATATGTAGCAAAAAGCACTCCCAGGCAGGCACTCTTCTTCTTTACCTTCATTCTATGAATCAAGCTCATTGGACTCAACAGAGTAAACAATAGAGGCCATCGGAGAGGTCAGGTTGCAACTCTCCTTGCCCCAGCTGAGCAATGGCATTTGAAACAAGAGGCTGGGATGATGTCGTTATCTGAGGGTCCCAGTACCCTGGAGCTGGCTGCATTTTGATTTGAAAGGTATGAACGAGTTACTCCAGGGACAGGCTGGAGGTTATTGTCTAGCAATATAGAGCGTTAACAGAATGACTGCCTCCTAACTGAACCCACATCCACTCCCCTGATGGATAAATCCAATCTAGAAGAGACAGCTGCTGACTAGCAGAACCTGGGACCACTGGCTCATCTGTTACTGTCAGTCCAGTCCAGAACTGTTAGCTACAGCTGTCCATTGGATCATGTAGGTGACACAGCCATATTTATAACTACAAGGGAGAAAGCTGCTCCTTATATTTAGAAAACATGCACTTGTGATTTGAAACTGCTGCTTAGTGTCCCTAGACATCATTTTCTTTGCTTCTGAGCAAACATGATAGCTTGAAGGATTAGGTTTTAGGTCTGCAATGGTTGCTTTCCAGTTAGTGTGAGTAAATTTACATCTCTTCTATAGGTCAAAAGGACCAGAATGGCATTTTTTCCCCCTTTCAGAAGACTTCAGTGTTTATTAAGGAGCAACTTTTGTTAAGCTGTTACTAAAACAGAGCTCAGACTTGCAGCCAAGCACAGAATAGGTATTGCTTCCTGAAACTCGGTCATTTTCCATTATATTGCTAGGAGAATCATGCTAAGGGGTGCAGATGACTAGGAGATTGAAAAGTGATCTTCATGCAATGAAGATTACAAGTAGGAATGTGCCTCATGTTCTAGGTTTTCAGAGGCAACATTACTTCATCAATAAATTAAAATGTCAAAATTTCATCATTAGCTGGGATGCTTAGTGTATTAAATATGATACTGGGGTGCAATATAGAGAATAATTATCTTTGGGGGTGAGGGGTGGAGGAAGCAGTTATAAGCAAATAACATGTTTAGGATTTTTTTTGTATTTGTGCCCATAAACTACCTAGGCTTGTTGCTTGAATACTCTTGAATACAGCCGTGCACTGCCTTTTCTAAGTTTGCTTTGTTTTCATTATCTGCATGGATATATGAAAGAGCAGAAACACCTCAATGAGAAGAATTCCAGTGTGAAGGAGGACAGGAACAGATAGCTCTATTCAGCTTGTGCCGCATCCTTGTATCAAATTCAGCTTTGACCACATTTATTTTAGTAAGTGGACTCTGTTGTCATCTGTTTGCTATCAGCATGTCAGGATGTTCTCAAAGCAACTTAATCCCAGGTCAGGATAGTAGAAAAATGCTGGGGGCTGTTCATCGGGGCTGGATGCCATGACTCTTCTGCCTACTGGAAGTGTTGTGCTCTGTGAAGATGACACAATCCAGCACAAAAAAAAAAAAAAAGGAACTAGGAAAGTGTCTTGGCTGATAGGCAAAATCTGTGTTTATCATGGGCAGTGTACGCTCTACAGAGCCTCACCCATGACACAAAGGATCTGCCTCCCCTACCTTCTCACAGCAGTGCGGTGAGGCGGGACCCATTTCTCTCTTCCTAGAGAAGGGACTACATGCATCTAACAGAGAAGACTACCCTATTCTTGGCCATGTACCCACACATCCATATAGTAGATACCCTGGTAAGTGGATGGCTGGAAATGATGCCTGTGTTTGGACTGATTCTGCTGTGTTAGCATGTAGTCAGCATGTGTCTCCAGGCAGCGGCTTACTATATCCACCATACTAGCCCCAGCGGAGTTATTTCTGGAGGATGACCAGGCATGATCCCAAGTTCTCTCTGATACAAAAAGGTTTCAGACCTTGCCAGCATGAGCCACAGAGATCTAAACATACCTGAGTTTTCATCAGAAATTCTCTCTGTTGCTTCTCTGACTTGAAATGAGCTCTCCTCCCTGCTCCCCGTCAAAGATTACAATTCTTGAAGCAGAAAATGCCAGACACTCAAGCATTGACAGAGTTCTTTTAAATTATGTTTCTAGTTTATCATCCCTTTATATGTCAAAGTTTTCTATTTGCTCTCTCTATTTTTATATATAGTAAAATGTATCAATCCAAGCATTTCAATACCCATCACTGAGGCATAAGGGTCCATATATCCTCATCTACTGAATAAACAGGGATTTTCAAAGGGTATTTCCTGTGTTGGGGGTAGCTTCTGTTTGCTTAACTTGACTGCAGTTCTGCTTATGAGAATTGCAAAACCAAACCAAGGAAGCAGAGACTGGTGTAATTTGTGGTTTATTGCCCTAAGAGCCCTCCCAGGTTTCCTCATTTTCCTTCTTTCCCCTTTTCCTGTGAAATCCCCATGGGTCTGATTTAGATCGAAGCTCTTTGGAACAGATATCACATCTCGACTCATTGCACACCTGTGTGCCTATCACACTGCATGGAAATACAAAATATTAACCAGAGCTAGAGTATTTAGAGTGGGTGAAAACCTAACGTAATCTGCTGATCCTAACTGCTCCTTCTGCTCCTTTTTCTGTAACTCCTTGCACCTTAGCAGGGCCCAAAGGAGAGAAATCTATTCGAATCTTCCGCCATTATCTTTTTGTTACTACCCCTGGAGGAAGGACTCAAAATCCAAACATCTGCTACCTCCTTCTTCTTCAGGACAGCAGTAAGGGTGGAAGGACCTTGAAAAGCCATACTCTTGCTGTTATCAGAATTGCGAAGGAACAATAAGGAGATTTTTCAGCATAACATTCTTGTGATTAGAATGACTTACAAATTGTTTTTGTCATTGCTAGGACAAGAGTGGAACTGACATTTAGTAGCATATGAATTCCCCAGTAATTGGTGCCCCATAATATAAATTAGATTAGAGGCAGTTTACCAAGTCCCAGTACAGCAAGTTTTCATTTTACTATTCTCTCAAAGGAAGATAATCTACAATGTACATTTTAGAAGACAACTGCAGCATAGGAGAGATACAACCCTAAATGAAAAAAAAATGATTACTTCAATAGGACTTTGTCGTCAGAATTCCTTGCCAGCTTAAAGAACAATATCTGCATCCAGAAATGATACACTGAGTCTGAATGTTTCCTTTACTATGTTTTTGTGTTATCTCTGCTATATAATTAAAGAAAGGAGAGGAGAGCAGAACAGATAACTAGGTAATAGCAGGCATGATCACAACTAGCCTGCTCATTTCTTTAAAGCTGGATCGAAGTTCTTTGACTTGAAATTGGAGTTTTTTCACCGAGAAACTGCGGCAGGATATGTTCCTAGCACTACAACAGATGCTATTAAAGCAGCTTCTTTTCATTATGAAAACAAAACTGAAGCACTATAACATATGTTGTGTTGATTCATGTCTTAGAAAATATCATTCCATGGAGATATATTTGATAAATGCAATAAGAAAGCAGCTGATTCCTTGGAAAAATGCATTTGACTGAAACATTAGCCACTTGCATATTTTGCTTGACAAACACTCAGATGTGGTATGTTTTAATACATTGCCATAACATCTAAAGATTTCATTCAGATGTAACATTATTCCTTTTTCTTCCTGAATGTCTTAAAAGATGCTGCTTGCAAATGAAAAACATTGGTAAACAATTCCTTTTATGGGAATCTGACACTGATGTTCAGTTGCTAGCGTTCAGACCTTAAGATTGTATGGTTCCTCATGTGCAAAAGACAGATAATACGTCTGTCTCCCCCTTCATGCATACACCCTTCATCTGTCTTCTTTGCTTATACTGCACACTTAAGGCAGAGATTGTGCTTTATTATATGCACAATACCTGCACAGTCAACACCTACACAGGTCTTGGCTGTAGCCTGTAGGTGGTCGTGTAAAATAATTTTCCCCACATACCACTAACTGATATTCTTAGTGTCAGCCTCAGCCAACTGAATGGTACCAGTGATGCCAGCAGTCTTTCCCACCAGAGTACTGAGCCTAGAAGGACCTGCAGGCTTCAAACCCCTTCCAGCCCAGAGGGCTTCAGTTCCCCCATCTACTCCTTTGACTCTCTTAACAAATAATAAAATCTCCTCACCCAAGTGTTTGAACAAGAGAATTTGCATACCATTTCTGGAATCGATGTCTGAGAATGGACGTGGTAATTATATCAAGGATACAGAGAAATACCAATTTCTTTGACAGTTATGTCGGCTCCACAGAACTGTCTACAGTAAGTGTTTGTTTCTGACAGTTGACTAGATAAGGGGAATCCATGGAGAGCTATTAGGTGCCCTAACAAGGTATATTCCTGCAGCATTTTCTTTCTGACCAGAAACTACTGACAGCTGGCACCTTCAGTGAAATTCAGCACAAAACAATCAAAACAACAGCCCATCTTAGTGATGCATCTATGTCCCAAGCCGAACTCGGTGCATTTGGCTGGAACAGGCGGAGTGAAATAGGAACAGATTTTGGAGAACTGCCTGCTCTTATCTTTCTATTTAGGATATTTTGTAATAAAATATATTTTAACAAATTTTGAAGGGTGTTCTCTGCCCCCTTTAAAGATCAACAAACCATCTCCCAACTGAAGTAAAAGCATTCAGTGAATTGATCTTTGATTAATTTCATCCACTTCAGGTGGTTAAACTTGGTTGTAGGGACAGAACAGAGCAGACAAGGATTGTTTCAGGGGACAGGGAGCCTGTACAGAGCACCTGCTCTAGGTCTCTGTCTGTCTCATTGCTCCACTGGGATCACTGGAAGGAGGATCAAGTTACATCAGCCCAGCACAGGACAGGGAGAAGAGTCAAAATATTGGTCTAAAAAAACAACAAAAGGTTTTATGGAGAACTATTTTTTATGCTATTTTTCTTGGGAAAGACAGAATAAAGCTGACCACCTTGCTAGTTCAACTAAAAGCCTAATTTCTGATAGCAGTCTTGAAAGGAAAACTCAAATAGTTAGATGCAAAAAGATGTCTTTCATTGTGTTCAAAGTGAATTGTTATAAAACATCTTCAGATAAAGACAGATCCACCCATTTTGTAAACCGCTGTAGTCCTTTAGCTGCATTTAACCAGAGGTCAACAAGGTGACTCAAGCCGAGACTCATCACAGAAGAGGAAAACTCCCAAAAGCTTTTTCTCCAAGCTGCTGTCTTCTTTCTAGAGATTTAGTCAACCCCCTAGAGCTTATTATCAGAGCAAGCACCCTGACTCTGGCACAGGAAAAGACACATGTCCTTTCCGTACCGTTGGGACATCTGGCAGCCACATGTGTTGAGATTACAGCTCCAGTCCTCTTTTTGTGACACCGTTGGTGCCAACTCACTTCCTGTTGCAGAGTCCAAATGTCCGTGTTCAGTGTCTCTGAGATTAGATCCTGGGAGGCAGCAGTTCTTACCTCTGTCGTGATCCACAAACCCACTGATGAAGCTCCAGGAAAATAATTATAGTGCATGGTTCTCTGCTCCCAATGCTTTCAGATTCCAAATTTCTTTTTTTCTCAAGTGATACAGTATGGTTGGACACTTTCATAGCATTAAACAAAGTCATTCAGTGGTGAAATCACTCAGTAACAGAGGAGAGAGAACTTATTTATTGATTGGACTCCCCACAGATGTTACCTGACGTTGCTGAATTTTATAGGATCAGTTGTTTGTGCCAGCAAATTGCAGTACATAGCCTTACAAAATGTAAGTAGGTGCAATGTTATATTAAAAAATGAAAAATTGATTTCTTCTTGAGAATGGCATGCAAAGCAGGCAAGCATTCATCCTGCTTTGCTTGTTCGGAAGCACCATTGGATTATGCTTTCGAAGGCACTGCAGAGAGCAATACAGATGTGAGGTACTGCCTTACTTTCACAACAGATCCCCTTTGAATATCCTAAGCATAATTTTCTAACTCAATATCTTACTGCCAGGTATGTCTGAGGTCAGAGCTCAGCACCTCTGTTACTCAGCTAGCTGCCATGGTTTTTAGCTTGGCCTCCCGCTAGAAGTGGCTTGTAATAAAAGCGAGCTAAAAGGCAAAGAATAAGGGCACCTGCATGTCCTTCCTCACTAATATTTGATTCTCTTGGCTTAGAATTGAGACTGTATTAAAACAAAACTGATATTTTCTTTGGCTAGCAGTGGAATATCTGGACAGGAATAAGGTTGGGAACAGGCTAGTGGAGGGAGGGGAGAACGTGCATCATGGTAGTGTGTCACTTGCATTGTGTTCCAGATAAAATATCTGAAAAATCATCAGGCCTTTGCCATCTGTTCAATTTCTGGAATGCTTCCAGGGAAGGGCAATGCCTGTAAAGATGGTGTCCATTTTAGCTAACAGATTCCACTTTCTCCTCAAGCACAAATCACATACATTTTTCACTTGTGGTCACGGATGCAGGCATATGCGTCCGAGTTTGCATGAACACAGCTATTGGGAGGCAGAAGGCTTACTTCTAATATGCAACTAATCCACCCAGCTATACACGGACTTCTAAGCAAGCAACTCCACATCTCTGTAATGAGCATGTTATTTATTACAGTTGGCTAAGCCTGCCTGGTTTAAATCTGGATTTAATCTTATCTTAAGATATTCAGCGTTGTGTTTTTGGTTCGGCAAAGTGTCAGCATAAACATATATATGTAGAGAGAGACAAAGCTATGTCTGGAAGTACCCACTCTACAGCTGTGTTCCAAAGCTGTTTCCCCAGAAACACGCAACACCTGTATGTCAGTACAGCTCTCATTTTTCATTTTTAACAAGTAGCAACTGAGAGCATACCAGAGTGACCAGCTACTGCTTATAGATTGCATGAACTGCGAACCTTGTGAAGTCAGTTTAAACCAGTGACACTCAAAGGAAAATATTAAAGACCATCACATTTCCAGATAATGTATCTTAAGACCTCATCTCATAATGCAAGGGTCATATGAAATGAAAACACTGTTTACGGCAGTGCTCTTTCTTTTCAGCTCTGCAGTTATTAGAGGCATTTAGCCCAAATTAATTAAAAAAAAAAAAAAGCACAAGCTTCTCTTGACTAGCTTAAGGAGTAACATGTGGCATGTAATTTGGATTTCTGAGTGATTTATGTAATTTGGATTTCTGAGTGATTTAGACAAGTAAACTGCATTACTCATCCGTCTCATTTAAGATACGTAGATTCCATAATCTTCCATCTGGATTTTCAGCCAAATTTTTGGTTGCTTTTTTGTTGTTTGAAGGCTAGAGACTAAGGTTCATCTTAGAATGAACAAAGAAGGGTGAAAATTGTCTAACTGGAAAAAAATGAGCACATGGCAGAAAGTGACCCCAGGGTACTGCAATGTATGAGAACCTTCAATATGTTTTTAGTGACAGAATGATTCTTTTACTTTCTTTCCCATAGCAAACAATCTCTCTGTATTTAGTGCAGGATCCATTTAGAACCAGAGTGGCACCTTGGTATATGACACTCACAAGCTTTGTCCACTCCTCTTGTTCCAGCTACAATATCATCATATGAGCATATGGGTGATGATAGTATGTGAGATCAAACTGGATCCATGGGCAAGCAAATCAGAGCCTTCTACTCTCAGGGAAAAGAAAAACAAAAAGGAATTTTTAAGGGAATTTAAAAGAAAAACCATGCTACCTTTATCTGTCATCCTGCAGTGCCAACGCCATTCATTTTAACATGGAGTATAGGTAACGCCCTGTTGCTTGCATAACTGTTAGTTCTAGTAGTTCAAATCTATGTGTTCCCTTTCATTAACTAGTATATTAAGGCTATCCCCAGACACTCTCTATCCACGACTCAATGAAGGGCGATCTGCCCAAGCAACGAAGCCAACGTTAGATCTACCTATCAGTTTAGGTGAGGAAAAACTTCCTGTGATAAGACTGTAGGTAACACAATTTGATCAATTCTGAAATGAAATGATGAAATAAAATGAAATGGAATGGAATGGAATGAAATGATGAACTGGAAAAAAAAAAAAAGAATAAAATAAAACACAAAAAAAGCGCAAAACAAAACGAAACAAAACAATACTCCTCAGAAAGATATTTACAAACTCCAGGGGAAAATCTCTCACAGATAGACATGGCAGTTGAGCCATGTTCATATGACATTTATCAGAGGGAAAGGACCAAAGTCTATATAATTTGTTAGGTTTTGGAAAAAACCTGCAAAAAATCCTTAGCCAAGATCATCTGTGGGAACAGATGCTTCACAGAGATAAAGAGAAATGCACACAAACACCATTTCTCCCCTCCTGCCTCGAATGAAAGAACAGTAAATAGGAGCGGCAGCTTCTTCAGGCCCATTTTTCCCTTGGCAGGTTTCTTCGGCAGCAGAAGCCCAGCCAGCTTCACTGGAGGGTCCTGATAGACCTTGTAGGAAACCTGGGAATACCTGTTACTTGAAAACAAATCTCAGTGTGGGGCTTTGTCTCTAGACAGACTACTATGGAGGGTGCCTGGAAGGAGACCGTTAATGGGCTCATGATGGGTACAGTTCAACAAAGCTACGGAATTGCTTTATAATTCAAAGGATCAAGGAGATAAGCTTGAGCATTATAAAAAAATTTTAAAAAAAGGTAATCATGAGGTACTTTTGGCACAGTTTGTTCATTTGGCAGACTGGCACACAGCAAGGTGAGATCAGCTTTGTGCAGTTGAACCATCAGTCCAATGTCTTGCCAAGTCACTGGTGCTGTTTCAAACACATTAGGCTTTCAGAGGCTGCTGAAGCCAGAATCTGGAAACGCTGGGTGTAAGTGACAGCACACCCACACCAAGAGCTGTGGGTCAGGCAGCTTTACAGTGGGAGAGGACTGGCCCTGCTAGGAGCAATACTAACACAAGCTGCCATGGGGCAGGAGACCTCAGTTCTGTGGCACGGCAAGCCATCCATCTGAGCCAGACGAATGCTGAACGCAGCATCAAAATAAGCCTCCTTGTCTTGGCTTGGGTTTTTCCATTTTTCTGACTGCCTTAAGGAGAGTCTGAAGGGCAAGATATTCCCATGGGTGGTGGTGGGGTCCTGCTCTGTATGCAGGCTCCCTTTTGCAGCATTAGCAGCATCAGCTGGCATCTCTGTGGGGCCAAGACCAACCTGTAGAGCAGAGCAGGTGGTGACTGTTCTCTCTGTCTCCCACCTCATCCCACAGGGCTTGGCAGCGTGAGTGAAACAAGGCATCGCTTTTCACAGGCTGGGGTTTGCATTAAGCAGATGAGAGCTACGGCATTAGCTTATGTGGCAGACGTGTCTCCAGAACTGCAGCAAGCAAGATGTTACCAGTGAGATTACCAGGCCTGCTAAAATACATATAAAGTTTGCACCCGAGGTCCCAGGGGTGAAAAAGCGGAGCATTTGGCTCACCCTGCCTGCCTGGAACAATCAGGCTGCAAGTGAACCCAAGACATGCGGTGCTTTAGGCTAGGCAACCAGGGGTAACTTTAAACTAAAGGAAACAGAATTTCTGTAGAAAGCATAAAAGTCATATGTACTAAAAAGTGGTACAACAAGGTTAGAGTTATTGCTGTTTAACAAAGAAAGAGCAACCAGACAGAAACTGTTTTTCTCATGGTGTCCCTGGTGATACTTCGGTGTGCAGAGCATGGAGTCCAGGCAGCAGCAAGGCAGGACCAAAAGCAAGAAAATGGACTTTACTCACAGTGCAATTTCTCAAGCCAAGTCGTTCAGAAATTGGCAGCCCCGCACGTGCAGCAAACACCAACACATCAGAACGAATTCAGAGCTGTGATTCCACAGATCCAGACCAAAAAAATAAGTATGAGAAGGTGTTACCAGTGTGAGCCCTGGGGAATTTGTGTTTGACTTGGCACCAAAAACATGCTATGAGATTCTTGACCTGACAGCATCAGCTGTGGTCTTTTATTGACAAGTTTTATGCAGCCCTGAAAGTGAGGATTTGGCAATTAACAGGAACAAGTTTGTCAACTGTGCTGCCTTGTTTAGACATTGTAGAAAATGATGCACACACCATGTGAAAAAAACATGTATCCCATTGGTTGCAAGAGGGCACTGAGAAGATATCACCATTAACGTTGCTTTCATGAAATTTCTGGTTTCATGGCTGATGTTTTCATTGCTGGGAATGTACAAGCTTTGAATAATCACAGAAGAAACAGATGCAGCAAGCAAAAGCGTGAAGCAGCTCCATGTAGAGTTTAGACAATATTTCATTTCACTCTCACTTTAATTTATTACAGTTTCTTCATGTTTTTTTAGAGTAGGGTCACTCCTTTTAAATAAGGTGTAATCTGTTTTGAAAACATTAAGCCGCATGATGTCTTGCATATTTACAGGACTAAATCAGTTTTAGCATATTTAAATAGGATAGTTTGACTCGTATTAAGTTTTTGATGCAAAAGGACTACTGCGGGTAAAGTTTTCAAAAACAGGAATCCAAACACAGGCTTCTGAAAGGCATTTATATCAGCATCTATATATATAAAACTACTGAATTCTAAATCTGTCTTTCTAGGTTTACCAATAGGGTGCAATATTGAGTTACTGAAATAACGTAGCTGTATTAGGAGGATACATTCACCTGGCTGGAGACCTCCTGAACAGCATCATGTTGCTTCCAGGGTGCCTACTAGCCTGGATACCTTTACATAGCCCTGTATTATGCCACACAAATGCATCCTAACAAGCCCAGCTCGAAACTGTGACCTCCAAGTTAGCCGCTAATGTTTGCTTTTACCATGCGTGTTTGAGGACAGTCAAATTTCTTATCGTCACTATACTGGAAATTTAGTAAGCATAAGTGTTTTGTCCTTCAAGACTTGACTCATATGGCTACTTCTCGACAAGCTGTGGCACTGTTAAGACCAATGAAAGTGCTTACACTATGAGTAGGAACATCATGGATAATGGTTAACTGCAGAAACAGCACCCTCTTTATTTAGTTACTGATCTGGGCTATTTTCAAACAACTACTGCTGTTTATTGTCATTATTGGGTTCAAAAAGTGACTTGCTTTGTTCTCTTTCCAATGGACAGAGTAAATCAGGTATGAGATTTGAGGCAGTGTATTTATGGCAATGCAAAACGTGGCTCTGGAGCGTGGCTGCAACAAAAAACAGAGAGCAGGAAAAGCCTTGGATACATTTGTCACCCAGGGGAGCTGGAGAGGGAGGTGGCTTCATCGCCATCTTATTTTTCCTTCTTTTTTGGTAAAAATATTTTGAAACGGAATATTAAAATGTTTTGCTCTGCTTTCAGATCTAAACCCAAAGAATTTCACACGGCAATGTTAGTAACTGAATATATCATCCACATTGGATGGATTTTGTCCCTATCTCCCCAACAACGGAGGAAGCACCAGTTGTCACTGCTTCTTTAATTGCTCTATTTCTTCCAGTGGTAAAGGGGCAAATTTAAAATGCCAGCTGGCACAATTTGCAAGGGTCTCTTAAATTATACAATTTAATTTGTATTAAATTTGCAATCTCTTAAATTATACAATTTAAGAGATGCACGTGAGAAACTGGAAAGTTAGCTGCAATCAATATGAGCATAAGCAAATATTCAGCTTGCAATCTCTGCCACACAGCATGGCTGCCCATGCTTAGTTATCACTCTGCACGTATTTTTTACTTTCCTGAACTGTAATGCTTAAGGTTTGTTTGTTCGTTGGGCTTTTTTGTTTGTTTTTTTAAAGACTACATTTATTTATTTTGGGGGGGGTCTGGAAGGGTTCTCAAGGGAAAGAGGGACATTCTGGAAAAAACAAGGCTAAAAAGGCATAAAAAATCATATATGTTGCCAAAACCAGATGAACACCATTGAATATTGTGGTGGGTGGAGGAGATGTGAAAGCAGACGCAGGATTCTCAAGCAAGACATCTTCTTACTGGAAATGGAAATGGTCTGAAGAAAGACAGGCCATGCAGCATTTCACAAATGGGAGGGGGAAGGAAAGGAAAGCAGAATGTAGGAATCTTGGATACAGACAGCTAGTGCTATTAGTTTTTAACTTTTCTAACCAAGCTATCTGCATTGCTGGCAGTATCATCAGAACAAAAGCCAGGTGTCTGCAGATTTGCATAGATCTACATACGTTTAGTGATATCTGTGCAAAAGCAGGTCTGATCATATACAAAGGGGAAAACAGTAATTCAAAAATATTTCAGAGTTTAAATTCATTTCTTCTGCATATGTATTCTCCTTCCTCCTGCCTGTGTATTCTCCTTTCTCCCTTCCAGCAGGAGATTTTCACTCCAGTATCACATCACCCTGAAAAAGTTTCATTTGATGAACAACCCACAACCACATTTAAGTTAACTATACTCCCTTAAGTTCACTATACCATCTCCCACAGAAAATCAGGAATTCCAATCCACTCCTAAAGTAAACCAGCCTTGAGCTCCATACATTTTGGCCAGATGTGAACACAGATAACGGTAGTTTCTTAGTGCTATATGTTTCCAATTACTTTCTTAAATAAGAAGCATCTGGCTTAAACAGCATGAAACAGTGGTGCCAGCATTGCTAGGAGGGGTTTGGCAGGGATGGTGGTCTCTGTTCTTGGAGGTGTCATGGGCTGCAGACAAGAATTTATGTTGTCGTGTAAAGAGCTAAGGCCTGGCAAACAGAGTGTTCATGCAATTCTCCATTACATACCTTTATTTATGCAGCTTTTTTTTTTTTTTTCTGGTGGCAAAGAGATGAGCAAAAGACTTCAACTCAGCATCTCCAGTGTGTGTGCATGTGCGACAGGTGATACATTAACCTGTGCAACTGTGTGTCCTCAGAGGTACCTTGACCTGTGATGATCCCCTCACCAAACGAATACAGGCTGGTTGGGAGAAAAAGCTGGTGAAGGAGCCACAGGGCCAGTGCTTAAGGTAGACCTCACACACCATTAACAGAGTTGAAGCACTCTCACAGACAATTAAGATGATTTGATTTTGTCTCTACCACCTCTTGTGGAATAATTTAAAAATCCATTTAGTTTGGCTTAATACATTTTTTATGTGTATCTGAATTTCACTCTTAAGTGAAAATAACGTTCAGGAGTCTTTCCCATTAAAACTATATACATATCTCTAGAACATAAAATATACACTCAGAAGGGAGTCTGAAGATAGATTTGTTAGGCTATCGGTCCTGCTGGAACTATTTCTAATTGAGGCAGCAGATTTAGGTTTCCAGATTTAGTCCATGCATTATTCCGCTGTACCATACAGGGGTAGCAGGCAGGGTGATAGCACATAGAATTATTTATCAGAACGAACATAATTAAGTCTTGAAATGAAAAGTGCAAGAAAGGAAAAAAAAAATCCAGTCAAGCAATATGGACTAGGATTGTTATTTACTGAAAAGATACCCTCTCCCAGTGCAAGTTATAGTTTTAGCAGATCTGTTGTCAGAAAATGTTTCCCAAACTAGTTTTATTTAAAGAATCTCTGAAAGGGCAAATTGTCTCCTAATCAAGTCATTTCATGACTTAATTTACCTTGATTAGCATGGTAGTTTTCAAAAAGTGCTAATCAATTTTAGCTTCTAGTAAACTGGAAACACCATATAAATTGCTGTCACAGTCTTAAACTGCTAATCAATTTTGAAAATCTAAATCAATGTGCATTTTTACATTATTACTTTTTAGTCATTGGCTGGAATGCCTCACTTGACCTTGAAGTGTGAGAGAAGAATTTCCATGTAAAACAATTACAGGAAAAGATGCCACACTTCAGCATTGTAGGTTTTAGTTAAAATATTGAATATTCAAGAATTATGAAGGGCGAAATATTTCTAGTAAGTAAGATCATCATAAGGTCATTTCATTTGTGTTTTTGTCTGAAGAAGAGCATTCTCACATGTTTGGACCTCACATTCTTTAAGCATACACTGCATATTTACACTGCATAATGCAAACTGCTAGGCATGTTATAGTAACACATTTTCTGAAAAGCTGCAGCCGAAAAAATACTTATGTTATATTGTCCTTGTGTTTTGCAAGCATAAAAGCATACCAAAGAATACCATGAAATAACTGATAGCTTACCCAAATAAGAGTTTTCTATATTATTATGCATCTCTTTCATTTTCCATGGTGCCACAAGTAAACCTATCACAGATCTTTAGGCAGTGTAACTGTGCCTCGAAATTGTGAATTTTCAGATGTTAAAGGCTTAGACATTTTTTAGCAATCAAATCTAATCATCAGCCGTAAATCCCAATCCTAATTCCATTGATACATCCTATTGCACTATACCTACCTTTTTTTTTTTAATCTGTGTGTTTCTGAAAGGGACCTATAAAACTTGCCAGCAGAAGGCAGGCCATCACATATAGCCGTCTGACAAAAATAACTTGACTGGATCTGAACATCATTCTTTAAACTGGAAGGAAAATAACACAAGACAAATTCTGGGAAAAAAAAATAGTTAACAGCCCTGCATAATGTGGAACAGCAGCAGAGCAGTGCTGGTTTCCCCCAGAAGACAGCGGTGTACCTACAGAACTATGCCTTCTGGCTTATGAAGCAGCAAGTAAAGTAGGGCAGCGAGAGGCCAGACAGGTGTGCCCCTGTGCTGCCTCAAATGACACTCAGTAAGGAAAAGGATGTGTTAAAACTATTTGTAGTTATATAGGTGCCTACATTCTGAGGTAAGTTTCCTTGTTCTTCCTAGATGGCCCGTGGAAAAATTCAGAGTATCCTTTTTAGGATATATTGCCTTCTGCGGGAGAAATCTTCTCTATTTGACTGCATGTAGAGCCTAGGAAGTCAACTCAGGTAGGCGCTTGTAGTTATGTGATGTACAGACTTCTACCCTGAGAGGTGCAGGGATGTCTGAGCACAGTTTGAATCCTTGCAAGTACCTTTCTTGGCTCGTGTCCCTGTGTGCCAGTGCTGCACACTTGGGGCCTGTGTACTGGGGATCATTCCCAAAATATTCCCATTGCTCCCGGCTACAGTCTACCAGTAGACAGTTTTCAACTTCATCTCCTCAGATTTATTGTCCTCCTGCTTGAACGTTCTATACATTCTGCCTTGACTGATTCCTATGTAACCTACCCAACGTATTAATCCAGGGCCTGTGACTTGCCTTTCTCTTGGTTCTGCAGTTTCTATACACACAGGGTGTTTTTCTCAATATCCTTACTCCATAAAGCATTTCCCACTAATTTCTGGTTTTTATGTAATGTATCACTCCTGGCTGACCAGAATGAGCTTGAGCTGCCTTCCACTGTGCCACTCCTGTTTTCTGGATATATCTAGGGCATAACAAAATGTGAACTGAAAAGCTTTCTTCTCATGCTATTTTTGTGCTATTATCCTTCCAGTCATGTGCTATTTTCCTGCCACAATCTGGACCCACAGGTCCAGCTCCATTGTAGTTTGGACAGCAGACGGTATAAGAACTTGTAGATCCTTCATATACATCAACATAGAAGGGAAGTTGGGTGTTCTTCATTTATTAAATGTAATGTGATTTCTAACTTCCCAAACACTGATGAAGGCTGAGAAAATATAGTTTAGAAGACAAAGAGTTTGTGTCCCAGAATAAATTATTGTTAGGAGGACTCAGATGTTTGTCAGTGACTGGTATAGAATATGTGCAAAGAAACACTGGTAATACGAAATACTGGAATGCTGTTAATAAATATTTGATGCCCACAAAGTGAAAATAAACAATGCTAATAAGCTTTCGAGCAAAGGATGAACCACCCCCATGGTGTCAGACAAACAACAGGGCTCATCGATGCTTCAGGATCTGAAAGATCAGTACTGAAGAGAACTACAGAGCCTCAGTGGTGACCCTGATGGCTCAAAATGCTAGTCAAAACCCTGGGTGATGTTCCATTTGTGGAGAAATATAAGGTGGAATCAGGTTGGTCTTTGATGTAAGCCCATGTATTTAGCACACAAAGTCCTGTTTCCTTGGGAAAAGCACAGGTAGAACAACAGAAAAATGCAACCAAATTCCCAAGATTTTCTCATCTACCATTCAGTTCAAAGTACCTTGCCGTCATGCCTGTCCCTTAGACTATACTCTCAGTGCCTGCTCAGGCTGTCTCTTGCGCATTCTTCCAACTTCTTATTGCCTCCTATCATTAACATGCAAAACCATAACCAGTAGAAATCAACTCATTCACCATGTGCCTTGCATGTTCCTTCATTTTGGATGGTAGTTGAATGCCTACATATGGGGTGAAGGTCACCTTTCTTCTTAAAGGACAGCACCTGGTTTTTACATCTGCCTTAAGCGAAGGGCATCAGCTTCCTTGTACTCCTCCATTTCAGTGAGTGGGATTCCTCTTGCTTGTATCTCAGCTCAGAACACTTTCAGGGTGAAAATCATCTGACTATTCAGATGTCTACCTTGGGATGAGATGACTTGCATTCTAAAATTTTTACAAGAAGAACCTTGAGTAACCTGCTTAGACATAAACAGTTATGCTCTAGGTGTCTGAATTTGGACAGATTAACTCATTCAGTAGCAGTCTGAGGAAATATGATGAAGCATCACTAACACATAGAAGTAACTCAGGGTATAGGTATGCCATCAGCGCTAAGGAAATACTGAGCTTTGAAGATATATCATCACTGTTATGCCAGGCAATTGGAGGCATGAAGAGACACTTACACCCTGAAAGCTGATAAACGTGGGCTCTGTCAGGAAATGAATGTGTGGAGAAATACACGTCTGGGACAAGCACTGACTCTTGAAATGCTCTGCTCTGTTCATGGACAGAGATTATGAGTTTAAGTGCATTCACTTCTCCTGACAATGTGAGAAAGGCAATGAAAATTACATCCAATAATACTGCTGGACCCAAATTAATCATCATTAGGCTATTGATCATAGCAGCTAAAATAAAAGCATTGTGTTTATTTGAAAGATGGGGCAGAGGAAAAGAAAATGAAAGTGAGAAATTAAACTGAACTGAGTTAAGGGAGATTGAAAAAGGAGATGAATTACAGAAGACTGGATGTGAACAGAAGAGACAGGAATTCAAGGGAATGGGCAATATGAAAGCAAGAGAGCATAACCAACATAAAAATTGTCATACGAGATCTGTGCCACTGCCCTTGAAGCCTTGCATCTTGTTTCTACTAGAAACTAGGATTAGGTGCTTCAGAGGATGATGCATTAAAGCCGTCTATTGAAAACCTGTGATGTAATCAGCCTATCAAGGAGGTTTCCTCTTAACAGAGATTATTTGAAGTATGAAGGAGGGGTGACAACTGAGGTGAAGATAAAA
The DNA here is from genome assembly GCF_009769465.1 of Tauraco erythrolophus. Classification (NCBI taxonomy): domain Eukaryota; kingdom Metazoa; phylum Chordata; class Aves; order Musophagiformes; family Musophagidae; genus Tauraco; species Tauraco erythrolophus. The sequence continues at coordinate 66,400,436 of NC_141465.1, read as the reverse complement.
ATGTAAGGTGAAGAGAATGGAAGGAATGAGGAAAAGAATAAACTGGGATATAAAATGAGCCCAGAGGATCAGAATTGATTTTCCCCCAGCACTGTGCTGAACAGAGGATTCAACTCAAAGTCTACCTGTTGGGCTTCTGTAAAACATATAGGAGCGCACATTATCTTTAATGAGAATGTTTCTTTAATTTTATGTGATGCTTTAAAGTTTAAACTTCAAAGTTGAAGGTTTTCTAAGTTACCCAGTTAGTTCCTCCATGTAATTCTTTTTTTTTTAAACAAATGGACTATACTTGTTCACTCCTTACTCCTCGCAAAAACTTTAGAAAAATGGTCCCTGTCCTTTCTTATAGCTTCTCTGCTTCTTATCAAAACTAATCTCCAATACATTGACTTGCCTATACAAGCTGCCCAGATTTGGATACTCAAGCTGCTCACTGTCCTTTAAAGCTCTCATTGCAAATCTACATACCTGTACAATTAGTATTACGTACTTACTCTGGTGTGTGCTGTCAGGGCAGGAAGCTTTTTTAACCAATATGGTCTAGGTAAAGAGAGCTACCAAGCAACTCCACCATGAGTGCTCACCAGCAAAGGTGCCAAAGAGTGGTAATTGCCACGGGGCAGCTCCAGAAGGAGACTTAGCTCAGGCAAACCCAGCTTTCCCTAAGGCTTTCTTGGGGGGGGGGGAGGGGGGGGAGCCTGGTCGGTGCTACACCTCTCCAGAGGGTGAAGCAGATGCTGCATTTCATGCTTACTTAGCCAGCACTGCTCATGGTACCTGAAATAAGATAAATGGAGCTCAGAGAGACCACAGGAACAGTGCTATCCAAGTATTTTTACCTTAGTAATTCAAGACAATGCAAGACTCAGAAATCCTTTTCAGTAGCCCCTGTTAATCTTCCAGATGAGTTCCTCCCACGATGGCCCTAGCACCAGGATGTTGAGTAGAAGTGACAACCAGACCAGGCTTTGTGAACCTCTGCATGTCAGGTATTTCTCAAGGAGGAGGGGGACCGGGGAAGAGAAGCTGCTGCCTAACAGCATTCACCCTGTGCTGAGAGAAGGGAACATATTTGAATGTTTTAGTACAGATACATCAGCTCCTTGCAGGATATTGAAACCGATCAGCAGACCCTGTGATCATTGTATCACAGCTGACTGATTTATCAGTAGTGTCAGCCTGTTGTCAGGGACAAGTTTTTATTGTTTATGGTTGTCACTTCAGCTGGAGATTAAATATGAAACCTACTAAGTTTGCAGCGTTATTCTCTTACTGTGGACATAAGCTTTGGAATGTGCCTTGGACAAACAGTATTATTACATAGGAGAAAATGGTTCCTATACACCTTCTATATGGCCCATATTGCTTCAGTTTCTACACCTTAGTTTGCTTACTCTGTAGTACGAACTTTAATTTCAGGGGAGTAACTGGAATACTATCTTATCAGGAAATCCTGTTCAAGAAAGCATGTAATTTCCTCATCTTCAGAGAAATAAAGCCCTTTAAAGACATGACAAGGTAAAAAAAGAGAGGAGCTGGCTAAGACTCCCATGCTCCCATAGCAGACTGACCCTTTACATCACTGATTTAAATGGCATGCCTCTCTTCATATTACATTAGTGTTTCAACTTCTGCCCCTCCTTGAGTTTAGCTTCTGGGATTTTGCAATTTATAGGCCAGTGTTCTGCTTTTCTATCTCTAGTCTTGTGTTGCTTACTTTGCCCAAGCCTATAAAACTAGATGACCATCTTGCTCTGACAAATTTGCTCAGGGTCAGCAGAGGAAAAAATCTGACAGAGGAACTATAAAGAAAAAAAAATGCACAAAGGCATGGACAGAGTTTCTCCTCAAGCACAGCTACGTCAGCTCTAGGCTGAGTCTTTGTTTACAGCATAGCTACCAGTGTTTGTGCTTTGGGGAGGGAAGTAGTACTGGAGGAATTTGAATATGCTGCACAGAGAACACACTTGTTTGCCATGGCACCTGATAGACCCCCTCATCACACAAATGTCTGAGCGTAACAGATTGCTTTTTCTCTGAGATTCAGAATGGGAATGCTTGGCAGACAAAATAAGAGAATGAATGTTTTCTAAAAATAGTCAGTCTGTTTTTCTTTCTGCGAGAAACAAAGATTTATGTGGACTCAAATTAATAACAATACGTCTCACATTTCCTGGTCTGACTGCTATGTGTATCTCATCAATCGGTATCTTTATTCATAGGATGCAAAAAATAAAAGCCCAAGAGTAGCATTTTTCTGAGGATGAAAGAAAGAGGATGATGTTTCTAGAAAATAAGGTTGTGCTTTGTACAAGGAAGAGGGAGAGCTGGGAGACAGGTAAAGGGAGGCTGTGTGCCAACTCTATTCCCCCTGAAGTGAGGTGTGGGCATTTATATCTGGTTTAAGGCAAAGACTTGTGACACATTAGCTTCTCATGAACCAGAGAGAAAGGTGTTTTTGTGGACTAGGTAGTAAACCAGGACTCACAAAAAGCCCCACGCTCATTCCTTGACAGGTTTCCTGTATGATACTGCACACGTCACTTTGTGAAAGACTCATCCCAGCTGCCTTCAGCCACATAAAAACTTAGTCATCTCCTTTAAACTACTTAAAAGGGAGAGATATGGGCATTTCCAATAAGCAATTAATTCCACTGATCTGAGACACCTCCTAAAGTTGGGATGATCTGCCCAGTAGACAGTCTGGCAGCTGCAGCCTGGGTTCCAGCTAACTCCCACTGCCATCTGCCCGCACGGAGCGGGCAGCTGCCCAGCTCTCCCTCCTGCCTGGGACAGGACTGTCTGCCCAGCCTGGCACCTCCGCAGGACAGACGGGTATAACAGGGCCCTGGGCATCCTGTGAGATTGCCTAGCAATTCTGCAGCAATAAGTGAAGAACGGCAGCAGAGAGTTGCTGCAGGCTTGGTAAACTTCAAGTTTTATAGCAGGAGGCGTCTCAATTCAGAAAACTACGGAGCGTGAACAGCCATCCTAACAGAGCCTCCTCTATTGTTTTGTGTCTCAACTTCTGTAACTTAGAAATCCAGTGACAATAAAAACAGGTAAACTGGCCCCACTGAGTGAAATATGCATTGTCCTTTGTCTTTTTTTTACCTTTCACGGTTGGAAGCCCAGTGTGATGTATCTGACAAGGTAAAGTTTTCCAGATTTTTGTTATGTTGGTTTCTCCATTGATCCTGATGGCATCCACTGAAGCACACTGGCAGTACAATGTGCCTGAGCACATCTGGAGGGCTTTCATCGCCTGCTCAATCACACTTAAAAGTCCTATGGGAGTGGTTTAATTAAACTGAAATTTATCTTTGCATTTAACCACTTCTTGTGCCCCACCACCCCCCTGCACCATACCATTAAGCCAGCGGTATTTAAGCCAGAAAAAGGCTAGTCTGAGACAAGGGCTGTGCTCCCAGGAGCATGGCTGACTCACAGCATCCCATCGCAGTGAAAGTGGCCAGCAGAGGCTGCGGCGGAGCAGCCATGCCCTCATACCTATAGCCATGTGCGTGTTCCCAGCCTGTTGCAAAAGCACAGGAAAACCTGCTCACAGCCAACACTGGGACGGTGGCTTCAGCAGAGGTGTGCTACTTCGCAGCGGAGGTGGGAGAGGAGCGCTGGCACGGCAGTGGGTGGCGAAGCCTCAGCTGGCAGGTGGAGAGGACAGACCACTTCTGCTCACGAGAACAGCTCCAGGGATGTTGGAGTGACACTCAGAGCACAGACCCAGCCTCTGCCCAGTCTTCTGTGCGACCTTGGCTAGCGTTCACCTGTCCCATCTCCCCATCTGCAAAAGAGGAGTGTGACATCATTTTCTTTCTTCCTTCCCTGCCTGTTTTCTCTGTCCGCCTCGGGGGCCGGTCCTCCTCCCCTTGACATGCACAGCGCAGGGTGCAGCGCAGCACTGATGAGGTCACTGTTGAAATGGAAAGAGTTACGGTTCGTTACAGCCCCAGTGCTGTAACCTGACTGGTCCTCACTTCAGACTCACCAAAATCCTGTATTTTACAGTTGCTGTTTCTGGTATGGACCGATCTGGAGCGAGCACAGCTCTCTTTCAGATCCGACACAGATCATGAGCAAAGTGACTTTGTCAGGTTCCGCTTAATCCCTCATGGGCTCTCCTCTCGGGAGGGTCGTGACACCGTACAGTTCGGCTCTAGCTGTATTAATGGTACTCGACACTGAGCGAATTCAAGGCACAGGAGCAGCGGTATGTTTTCAGAGCAGGCTACTCCAGCAGCATACCGAGGAGAAATTTGCTCTGCTTGACTACGCTCCCACGTGCTTAATTCTTGTTAGCGGTGCCCACTTTTCACAGGCAAAATTGAAGCACACAAATCAGGCTGAGAAGAGGTGTTTCTATCACAAAAGAAGATTTCTGATCCCAATCTTTGCTCTTGAGGTGGCCTTGAAATTTTCAATCTCTTCTCATGTAAGTTGACATTCGCCCCATTTTTTTTCTGCCTCCATTCTTGGAGAAATTAAATTTTACAGAAATAAAAGAAGCACATTGAGAATGGATGCACGTTTCATTTACTCTAATTATGCACAGCGAAAAGTTTCCATTTCAACAAACCTCATTTATATTCTTCTGTGAACTTGACTGGGAGAAAAAAAAAAAGAACACAAAAGGAGGTTTTACTAGTCAATTGACTTTAACTAAAAAAATGTTTTGTGGATTTAAGAATATTTCATTTTTCACTTTGTGGATTTAAGAAAATTTCATTTTTCACTTTAATTTCCTTCCCTTCTCTTTATGATTGCTGCAATGACAAGACACCTTCCTGGCTCACCCTGAGATTCTGAAATGGTTTTAGTACCCTAACACTCTGATATGGGAGGTAGTGTTATTTTATGGATTAATTCCAAATAGCGGGATATAACGTGTCAATATTGCACAGGGCTTTGTGTTGTATGTGAACATGCCAGCTCTTAGGCCTCTGGGAGAGATACATGTTTATCTCACAGATGTGGTTAAATCTCTCAATATTTCATGACCCCTGTCACTAATGCACTTAGACTCTACATGATCTTTACAAACAGTGTTCATAAAACTTAAATATACAGGGATTTAATAGATCTGAGAGTAAGCTCAAGAATCATAATGTGAAACTGAATAATTTATTAGAAAACACAGAAAACCTCAAAAAGAAAAAGAGACGAGCATTTTTTACTTACAAACTCTATGAACATTGTTCAGAGGTGGAAACTGTAAATTCTACTGAGATTCTTTTTATCGCTATCAATAATACATAAATTAAAAATAATAGAAGTATATTTTCCTTAAGTGTTAGTATCCTTGCTTCCTTCTCAAGGAAAAGTCTGAACTAAGCCTACTGCAGTAATTGGCTGTGCCATGACAAATATAGTGTTGTCATGAAAAATACCACAGTGAATCACTTTCTGCATTCCCGGATATGAAAAATGCTTGTTATGCTTGAGTTAAAGTTTTTTAATATGTATCAGTGCCTTAAAGAGGATAAACTCTAACAGCATTTTATCATTTAATCATCTAAATATCAGGAATATAAAATTAAAATTCCACCAGAAAGTATGATAATCACTGTAAAATACAGTCAGAGAGAATAATGCAATGACCTGAACTTTGTCCCTCTCTATATACCACCATCCTCCATTGAAATTTATAGTCTGGAGTCCTGATTAAGCAATTGGACAGAACTTCCCTCAAGACATGTCCCTGAATTGTGCAGGTACAAATATCAGATGATTTTGGGAAACTTGTCCATAACTTCAGGTTATGGTTTTAATCTTTGTTCTTTTGAGCTGCGATATGCTGTGAACCTCCTCTTTCTGTTCAGTGCAGGCTTGAGTCAGCCTCACCAAGGTGCCCTGACCTGGCAGCGAGTTCACACCATCCTCACATCTCCTGCAGCAAAGTGAAGTCCATGGTGTGTTCCTCCATGCTGCATTTGAATACTTTTAGCTGCTTCCCTTCTTAAGTTCAGGACATTTTTTGACAGGTGGCAGCCTTTATGGCCTGTGCCTGTGTTCTCATGATATTCGTGTTCATACCAGCTGCATTAACTAAGAATAATTTTTTCTTCCTTTTTTTTCCCTTCCTTTTTCTTCTTTTTCTGCAAGAAGGAAACAAGCGATTCCTTCAGACCCCAGTATCCCAATATTAGATAAGATGTGCTGATACATGAACCAAGACTTCCCCTGACAGTCAGCTTCAGACCTGGCTGTTTGTTTCTAACCCTTTCACGCAGGAACACAGGTCCCCACAATCCCTGCAGCACTAGTTCTTGCCCCATCAGGCCACTGACTCCAAGGAGGCATCGAGACAGATTTTGCCGTGGATTTCACAGGTCTATATCGCATCACTCAAAGCACAAGCCTTGCAAACTCCATGAAGAAATGTTTAAATGCTTTCCAAGGGGAAACTGCTCTCTAGTCTTGCCCTTTCTCCAGAGTCATTTCTCAGCCATCCTTTTCTTCTGATACTATTAGCAAAGTAGAGTCAATTAGCTTAAATGTATTTACTAACCTGAAAGTACTGGAAGGGTTTAGGGGACAGTTTGATTCTGTAAGATATTGTTATCATTTTTGTTCTTGTTTTCCACGTTTCTTGTGCTGGAACATAATTGTACATAACTATAAATTGCCACAGTTACTAGTGTAACTAGTGTATCCACAAAAATATTCCAGACTAATGTATGAATGGAACCCACAGGGAACCCACTAAAAGTGTGGTGAAAATGGAAATGGAGTAGCTGTGTCTGGCGTATAAAAACTGAATAATGCCTCTAATCCAATAGGATTAATATTCCTAACATTTTCTTCTACCCTACTGATCTTCATAAGAAATGTCTCATGAGAAAAAATAAGAAAAGTTTTGTTTAAGCATGCACTGTATAAAAACAAAGTCACACCATTTTAAACATGGAAATCGGCTTTAATAAGGTTAAGGCGAAAACTGGACGCTACTAGACTGATATCCAAAGCCCTGTTTAAATCAAGAGGAGTTCTTCCACAACTTTCAGTGGGCTTTAGAACAGGTAATCAGAGAAAACAGGAAAGGCAGCAGGGCATAAGGCTCTCATGGGTTCATGAGAGAGAAAAAAAGGTAAGAAACAGATGTAGCAGAAGATGCAAAGGCTGTAAAATAAATACTGCGAGATCAACTGATGGAAAACACAAAGTGAAACAGGGAGAGCCATCCAGGCCAAGGACAGAAAGGGGACGTGTCTTCTAAGAATCTCTGTGCTGTTTCTTTGAACCTAACAAATGAAGAACCAACCACCTCCACATTCTAGGTGTTGCATAGAAAAGCACAGCATTTGAAGCAAGAGGAGCAATTTTATATGGTAGAGCTGGGCAACATTTGTCAGTTAATTGGAGGACCAGAAATGCAGATTTATTGTTCCTGAAAGATTTAATGAAATAATTTCCTTTTCATTGAAAGAAAACAAGAGAAAAAAAAATACTTTGACATTTTCCAAAGAAAACAATTCAAGCTTTTAATTTTTCATTTCCCTTCCTCTCACCTGTTTTTCTGCAGGTGAAAGAAAAAGTGCATATGTTTCAAAATTACTGCAACTGGAAAGAGCTGTTTCAAGTCAAGTTGGATACACTAATGGTTCAAAAAATAAATGAGAAATTGTTTTTCAACTCTGGAAACATTTTTTTTGAACACAAATTTGTTTTCAATTTGTTCTGAGATTATTTTTATTTCTGTCTTTTTGGAACTGCCAACAACACTGTCAAGAAGGTTGTATATTATTAACACACTACAAAATGCTGTTGGAAGAGAGCTCTGGAGATTGTATGTGAACTTTCTGCAACTGGTAAATAAGGATGAAGAGAAACATTTACAATGACAATGCCCCAAATTATTCTGACTCCACAGTCACTGTAACCAGATAACGTGGTTATGATAGAAAACATCGAGCTTTGATGGACTTCATGAATAGCAGCGCAAACCGCTTGCTGCCCAGCAACCCAGTATTTTCGCTTGGGTTTATGTTCCTGCAAAAGGACCAAATGAGCCCCTTGACTGCATGTATTTTTTTGTTGCTCATCTGAGAAATATAATTTTATGATTGTGACCATGAAGAAAACTTTACATTGTGTTCAAAGTGGAAAGTTTGCCAGCTTTGCTACATAACAGCAGTCATCTGAGTGGTACCTTAAGTGCCAAATATGAGCAAAGAATAATTCTAACAACACGGTGTGCTCTTCAGTAGTAAGGGTGTGTCAGCATTTCAGTGTAAAATCTGTGGACCAAATCCTGAAGGCATCACTGAGGAGCTCAATGCCTTTATCAATGACAAAATGCTTTCCCTGAATTTTGACTTCCTCAACTGATCAGAAATTAAGAAAGGATTTCCAGATTCGGATTTTTATAGTTACTTGCTCTGAACTTCAATATAGAGATTTGTTTTGGAGTCTCTTAAAAAGCAGAGTACATTTTTCTCCAGCCACACATCACTCCCACTGTAAAAAAAATATGATTTCTGATGCAAAAAGATTTCCTTGGCGTTATGAGTTGGGCAGGTCCAGGAGAGAAGTGCCTTCAGGATTTGTTCTGTAATTTTAAAAACTAATTTATTTGCACAATATACTAGTAGCTGTAAGGTAAATCTCAGAGTTAAAAACAGAACAAAACAAAACAAAACAAAAACAGCAAAGCAAGCAAACAAACAAAACCTGCTAAAATATTGCATAGACATGATTGATGTGAGAGAGAAGAGAGTGAGAGGAGTGGAGGGGAGAGAAGAGGCTTAGCAACAAAGTAACAACAACAACAACAATAATAATAATAATAATAATAATTGATTCTTTAAAAATAGAAGACGACATAGTAACGTAAAAGTAGCTGCATTGGGTCAGACTGAAGTCATATACATCTCAGTGTCTAGTATCTTAGCACAGACGGAACTGAATACATTAAGTACAGGAGCAAGGCAAGGACGTGTGATGCCTGGCACGAGCACGAGCATCTCATCTCCCAGACACTGGAGGCTGTAGGACTTCCCGAGTGAGTCATGCTTTCTGTTTAACCAGTATCCCTTGGTGGATTTCTGCTCCAGGTATTTTTGCCTTTGAAACCATGCAAACCTTTGGAGTCTACAAAAAACAGTTTCAAGAAGTTCCTCAGATTAACCACCCACATTTGAAGAACAGCCTCCTTTTGCTGTGTTTGAATTCATTTCCTGCTGACTTCATTTGATGCTCCTGATCCTGGAGTGTAAAGAATTGGGAGTAATAGTTGACACTCTGTCCCTCTTTGCTTGTTTCATGCCATCAGTGACTGTAACTCAGATTTTAGTTTTCAAAGAGGCAGGTGTTTATTTCAAATTTAGTACATTTCGAATACACACTAATGACTGGCAGACCTGATAAGGACTTGCAGCCCCTATAGACTCCTTTGCAATATGGATACTCTGCACCTCTAAAATATTTGGCTTGTGGTAAGATGCTTGGTCTGTAATGCTGAGAGTATTTTACAAAACCATTGCAGGCATAAATTTTGAATGAATTCTTTAGCATAGCATGAAAAACATGATTGGGTCTAAATAGGTTCACTAATATTGTCTTGAAGAATTAATAGATCCCAGTCTTATCAATGTTCCTATATAATAACAATCTATTTTTATATGATCGTAAGTGCAACAGAAAAAAACTAAAAGGAGAGAAATCGGAAAGATCAGGAAAATAGCACATCCCAAACAGTTAAAATAATGTTTGATTTATATCCAAAAAAGCCAGAAACATTGAGAGTTAAGCCTACATTTCCTTTCTTAAGTCACCCCGTTTTGCTTCAGAATCTCAAAATTGATAGCTTATCTTTCTATTACTGCCTCGTTCTTCAATCAAGTATGGTAACAGCACGATACAGAGGTTTACCTGACTGTAGAGATCAAGTCAGGCCCTAAACAGTACTTTAACACAGTTTTCCAGGGAGTTCGACATACAAGTAATTACCTTGTTTAGACAGATGACAATATAGCAGTGTTAATCAGCATTCCCTAGAGAATGACAGGGTCAAAGTGAAGAGTTATCCTTTCACTTGATGCAATTGTTCTCAATATTGAGAGCTCATTCAAACTGGATGTTTAATCCCTATCAAACCCTCATTTCCAATGGCCCGTTTCAACTACAAAGTAGCCCTTGTAGCCTTAGCTAGAACCACTAGATCACTACTAAATCACTAACACAGGTAAATTAATTCTTCTGTGGGCAAATGATTCAGTTTCCAACAGATGACTTTCCTGTGTTCTCTGTTGGGGTCTGACCTACTTTTGAAGTAATAAAGTACTCACAAAATGAAGGAGAAAATATGTTTACTGGATGGGTGAGACCTACCAGTGAGTGTACCTTTGCTAACTGCTTTCATGCCCAAGAAAAGACAGGTTGAATTTGAACAGGTGGAGATTTAAATATTTTACAAAGCATTCTCTCAATTTCATTTTTTAACTTTTTTTTTTTTTTTCTCAGAGAGGAGAACCTGCCAGTTATAGTTTAAACTCAAGCTTTTCAACTGAAAGTTACTGACTTCTTAGAATCTCACCCAAGGTCCTATTGGAGATTCTAACTTGTGGAGAGCTCTTGTCTGATGAGATTTTTACAGACCAGAATCAAAGGAGAACATTCCACCAGAACATAGTTATGAGTCTTCATTGAGAAATGCTCTTGGCAAACATACTAACCCAAAAGGACAGTGATGTGTTTTCAGGCCATTAAAAGAATTCCTAATTGATCTTAGCAGAATAAATCCTATTCCCATAGCTGATGGAAGACCATCACAGGGAGTGCTGTGGAGAAGGAAGTATGTGTTGTTTTTGGTTGCTTGGACCATGAGGAAATTATATACTCCCAGTGCCCAGTAAAATGAGAGGAGGTAGGAGCCAGAAGAAAAAGATGTAAAAGAGAAAATGCATGATTATGAAAATCTGCAAAAAGCAATGGAATGAGTTCGGAGAAGCAAATATCAAGTGTCTGGTCATAGAGGGAAGAGAAAGAGCCATGGAGCTATGTAAGATACGGACAGGAAAGGAGGAGTGCAGATGAAACCAGAAGTTATGGATCAGGGAGAAAGAAGTGGTGGAGGATAGAACTGGAGAGGATGCAGAATAGCGTATGGGAAGGTAGAAGAAATATGAAAAGTTCATATTTGAGGTAAGTTTACTTAAGAAGAGCTGCTAAATGATAGAAGTCTTGAAAGATTGGAGACATCCAGTTACCAAGACCTGCAAAACACAGGTACTTTGCATCTTTGTATAAGTAAAGAACTCTTTGATATTGAAACTTGTGTTAGCAATGATGCCTGTGGTTTTTTTTCATTTCATTTTAAAAATACAGAATATTATCAATTAAACCACTTATTTCCTTAGCAGGCAGAACTAAATAAAACCACAAGACTACTCAGACCAAAAAATGCAGCACAGAACAATTGGAAGTTCTATAGTAGTTTACTTGAGTAATCTCTTTTGTTTACCCAGGTGAGATTAGCTGCTTGTGAAAATGTTTGTCTTCATCAAAATGCAGATGTAGTCACCACTACAGTTAGTATAGAAATAGTCCATAAACATATATTCATGCAGTCATGCATAAACTTAATGCATTTGCTGGCAAATGTTTGCTCAAGCTGTCCTGATAGTTCAAATCTGTTACTTTGGCCATCTCCATAGCAAAGTCTTGGAACATTCAGATATCTGCCAGCTTGATGACAATGGATTAATGAGCCTTTTAGAGAGTAAAAAAAAAATTAAAAAAAAATTAAACAAGTGCTAAGTTTGATTTAGTGTGCTAGCAACTACTAACCAATTAAAGAAAGACAACAAACACTCCCTAATTAGCTTACTCATATTCTTTATGGTGAATCTATGCGGGAGAAGGCATGCAGGGCATGCCTGAATAAATACGGCTCGCTCCTGATGTTAGGACACACTTAGATTTTTCTTGTCTGTCTCTCCTATTTTAGCATCATTTTTTATCCCCTTATTAGTGTCTGTGACAGTTTTAATCACCATAAGTCTTAGAAAAACATGGTAGACTATCCTTACCTCAAGTAGTTATCACTAAAATGAACTAATAGTGTTTGCTTGTTTACCCACAGAAATCAGGATTACTCTTGTACTTGATTTATAATTTGATAATTGCAATCATTAACCACCACTCTCCATATTCCAAAGAGAACTATGACAAAATGCGTGGGGTTTTACCTGATGCAGAAAACACTCAATTAGAGGTTGAGGCAGAGGTTTTCTTTTGTTTGTTTTTTTGTGGATTTTTTTAACAACAGGATTACTTATGAAATGCTGAAGTGAATTCTGTCTCTGTTCCCCCTTCCTTTCTTTGCTTCTCACCCTTCTTCTGTCAGTGTAAAAGTCTGAAATTCTTTACATCTTGAGATGCTTCCTTGCTGCAGCTGCCAAATTTGCAATTCTCATTCCATCTGAATACTTAAAATGCAAAATATGCAGATATTAAAAAAATCTTAATTTTATACTAGTGATAAGTCTAAACTTAAAGAAATGTGATGTGGAAGTACCTTTTAAGATGCTTTATATTTGGCTCCAAACAAATTGTTAGTTTTCATTTGGAAGACTGTCTTTTCCATTTCTCACATAATTTTTGGGATGGGTAAATGGATGGCCTCCCCTCTTGGATGCATGCAGACCACTCATAACCCGTGAGTGGTGTAGATGTCAAAATCAGGATGATTTTAGTAGAATCTTGAGACACCACACAAGCTTGTTATTATATTTTCCCCCAAAGTATAGGTAAAATTACAGTGCAGAATTTCTTGAACTGAATTCATTTTAGCAAGGTACTGTCCCCAAGGTGAGAGCAAGAAGTAAAAAAAGTATTACTCCCTGAAAAGAGAGAGCTTTGCCTGGGAAAATGTAATCATTTGTCAAGTATGTTTCCAGAACCTGAGGACCAACCTGAGGTCTGCAGGTAGTAAGCCTGCACATTCATATCTGCACAGGCAGAATTGAGAACTACACTTATGAACAGGGCCTTCTTTGTACTAACATGCAATTACCAAGCTGTCAGGTGGTATTTTGAACACATAAATGTAACACACACTGCTTTATGTACACATCAGTTGTCAGGATCTGAAATTTGGTCTACAAGTATTCCTTAGCACTATAATAAACAATGATCCCTATGAAGACAGCTGGATGCTCAATATGATTCTGCAAATCTTGGCAACAAGAAGTGGAAAGAAATGATCCTCATCAGCACTAAATTAAACAAATTAGCCATCTTCTAGGTCTTACTACTGCCAATACTGAAAATGATAAGCCTTGATCCTTATTGTGGTACAGATATGATTCGTTTTGTGGTGATCAGCTTAAAGTCTGTTCTCACACAACTTCAGTTACTCTAAATAAACAAACACAAGAAACAAATGACTGTCATTTGCACAGTGAGACTGATTGCACAATGAGACTGATTGTTCTCTCACTTCAATGCACAGGGATCGGGCGTAGCTCTAGCACACTCACTGCCAGGCAAGAACATAGAATCATAGAATTATAGAATCATAGAATGGTTAGAGTTGGAAAGGACCGCAAAGATCATTGAGTTCCAACCCCCCTGCCATGGGCAGGGAAACTCTCCACTACACCAGGTTGCCCAAAGCCTCATCTAACCTGGCCTTGAACACTTTCAGGGATGGGGCATGTACAACTTCTCTGGGCAACCTGTTCCAGTGCCTCACCACCCTCTGAGTGAAAAATTTCTTCCTTATATCTAATCTAAATCTGCCCTCTTTCAGTTTAAATCCATTGCCCCTTGTCCTATCATTACACGCCCTTGTAAAAAGCCCCTCTCCAGCTTTCCTGTAGGCCCCCTTTAAGTACTGGAAGACTGCAATAAGATCACCCTGGAGCCTTCTCTTCTCCAGGCTGAACAGCCCCAACTCTCTCAGCCTGTCTTCATAGCAGAGGTGTTTCAGCCCTTGGATCATCTTCGAGAGCAGAGTAGAGGGGCAGAATCACTTCCCTCGACCTGCTGGCCACGCTCCGTTTGATGCAGCCCAGGATACGCTTGGCTTTCTGGGCTGCCAGTGCACATTGCCGGCTCATGTTAAGCTTCTCATCCACCAGCACTCCCAAGTCCTTTTCCTCAGGGCTGCTCTCAATCCATTCTCCACCCAGCCTGTACTTGTGCTTGGGATTGCCCCGACCCATGTGCAGGACCTTGCACTTGGCTTTCTTGAACTTCATGAGGTTCTCACAGGTCCATCTCTCCAGCCTGTCAAGGTCCCTCTGGATGGCATCCCTTCCCTCCAGCGTGTCCACAACACCACACAGCTTGGTGTCACCTGCAAACTTGCTGAGGGTGCACTCAATCCCACTGTGCATGTCGCCAACAAAGATGTTAAATAGCACTGGTCCCAGTACTGACCCCTGAGGAGTGAAAAGGAAGGATAGCCAGGGCCTAGAGGAATAGCAATACACAATCTACATAGATTCTGTGTAACAAGACTAGAGAGGGAAAATCACACAGATTTGTAGATTCAGAGATTCATTAAGCTTCGGAACAGACAATGGTGTTATATCAACAATCCCTTCAGTGCACTTATAGAGGTAATACAACCTTTCTGTTCTTGATTAATATGCTTCTATTTACACATGGAAGAACAGCATTAATCCTTTCAGCTGTCCTCTTTCTGTGTTTAACATGTTTTACATGAGCTACTTCCTTAGTAGGGTGTTCAGGGTCATCAAACTAGAAAAAAAATCATATTCAGCTGATTATCTTACACAATCCAAAGATTTTTGCAGCACCTCTGCTTCCCTAAACCTGCCCAACTGTTCCTCTTTATCACCCTATCTTCTACATTTAACTACACGGAAATACGTCATTGTTTTACCAGTCAATTTAGACAACTCTGTACTACTAACCCATAATTTTCAATCTTTACCACTCCTGCTAGCCACTAGTTGTACAGAAACTTTTACCAGCAATGATTCTGTATTTGTTTCTGGGTTTGTTGATATGAGTCATAGTGAAATCAACTTACACCTGGCTACTTCAGGGCCATTCTCATCTGCCATTAAACTCAGATGTTGATGAACTGACCAGGTTTAATCCTCTAGCTATCAGCCACATAACATTTGCATTTGAGGAGATGCCCTCAAGCCGTTCATCAGCCAGTTATCTACATGTGTGCTTACCTGTGCCAAGGTTTCTTCCTACTGCCAGAGCACCATGTGTCTGGGAAGCTGTTAAAAGCCAAAGACTGGTCATGGTATCTGAAAGAAACATAAAGACTGAATGGGATCAGGCCCACACTGAAAGCTGGAAAGGGCTGCTGATGTTGAACAGCCACAGATGAGTGGGTGCCTGGGCCTCAGCAGTAGCCCCAGCAGTGAGAAGAGAAGAAAGCCTCTAACAGGAGAGAGGAAGGGAAGAAATGGTACAGGAAGAAATCAGTGCATAAAGCATCATGGCAGGAGCAAGAGCAAAGACACCATCTCTAAACGTAGGGCTACAAGAGGAAGATTTAAAAAATATGTTAGAGAAGTAAAAGAATATTTTGATCATGCAATCTGAGCTAAGAAATGAGGAAAATGAGCAGCAATCAGAGTGCTGTTATGGTTGAAACAGTCTTGCCTTTACCTGATTTTTTTTTTTTGTATAATTTAATTTATTGACAACACAAACTTCTGATCATTCATTCAGGTATTGAGAAAAAAATAAGGTCAACAAACAATTAAACAAACACTTTATTAAGTACCTCTCATTCCTCCTTCCTATGCTCAAATTTCCTTATTTTCGCTGCAGGTTACGCTCAGTCTGTCCCAACTCTGTGAGGCACAGGTGGTTTGGGGTTGTGTGTCTGATGGTTTTTGTCCATTGCTCCGTGCATATTGTTTTTTGGGTTTTGTTGTTTGTTTTTTTTTTTCTGCTGATATCTGCTTCTTGCTTAGTTTCCTCTGCTGCTTTTTGTTTTGGGATGTCCCTGCTTCAGCACAGTCAGCCCTGAGCCTCCTCCCACACAGCTGCCCCTCCATCCCCTGCTACCCGAACCTGCCCGCTATGCCCAGCTCACGTGCAAGGGTCGCCCTGAGCCAGGGCTTGGGCACAGCCCGGAGCGCTGCAGCCTGTGGTCCCGGCTCTTCCCCAGCAAACTCAGTCGGGAGCATCGCACTGCGCTGACGCTGCCCCGAGCTGCTCTGCTGCCTCCCTGTCTCTGCACCACACTCCTCTGTGCCACACAAGCACACCCAGGCTTGTAAAAGCCTGTCAGAATAACCCTCTTAATCCTCAGAGGAAGGATTTAATTAAGTTATTCTACTCTGGCACACATGCTGCATGTTGGACTGCGCATTCAATGACCTCGTCTAAGGCTTACGAGTGTCAATGTTTTAGTGAAACATATTAACATTTCATTGAGAAAACCATGTTAAACGAAGCAGCAGGCACAAATACGGAGAATCAATTGGCTGAATGATAAAAAGGTTTATCACTGTAATTATAAGACCTCATATTGATGCCAGCTCTGCAGAAATGAGTAGATGAGGAGCAACCACATTTGGAGATGAGCTTGTGGTGAGGTATCAAGGTTACATCTATTACTGAATAAAGTGGAATGCTGCCAAGAAAAACCACACACCATTGTTCTAGAAAAAAAAAAAAAAAAAAAAGAGAGAGAAGAAAAGAGAAGTAAAAAGAAAGTGTTTTGCTATGCCGCTCAGATATTAGCAGGTCTGGAGAATGAACAGCCATAATACCCTCTGTAGATAGCAGATCCTTTTTAATCCTGCAGGCACATATTCAGATTACTTTTTTTAAAGCAGCCAAATGTGTTGATGGGATTTATTTGCAGCTACACATTGTTTCCCTGACACAGATCCGTATAAAAATAGAAGGGCTAAAGGTCGGGCCACTGAGTCATTAACTGGAGTGTTTAGGTTATAAACGTTGTGATGGCTTCTCCCTAAACCTTAATGAGAACACTTGCAAAATATAATTAGATCTAAGCCATAGTCTGATAACATCAAGAGAGCAATGATTTGTTTTTTTTTTTTTTCACAAGAAAGATAATAATTTTAAAATGTTTTAGAGTTCTGAATAAAAGCATCCTCAGAAATCTAGTTGTTCCTGCAAAGGACAGATTACGGTCCATTTGGTACCTCACTCATTCTTGGAGGCAACAGCTGGACTCCTCCATCCTTCAGCACCAAGGCAGAGCAGGGACTGTGCTGTTTGCTCAGGCCCTGCAATATCCTGATTGTGTCACTGCCTCATATAATGCACAGCAACAACGGGCAGAGTTCAGTAGAGTTTGAACAACCTTAACTTGAATGGGCTTCATAAGCATGTCTTGGAGGGTAAAACAAACAGCTTCTCAATAACACCACTCCTAAATCTTTAATTTTTGTGAGCTTTTGTCTAGACGTCAGCCCTAAACCTACAAAACAGGAATAAATTGCTCATTTACAAGAAAGAAAAGTGCTGCTTGCATTTTATCAGATCAGGTGAAGGTAGCACAGCCTACAGACATATGCTAAATTCCATTAGCTGTAAAGAGAGTATTGATTTAGTATTTTTTTCTGTTTTGAACACTATGACACCAGAAATGATGAGTTTCCATTTTATTTGTATTAATTGTATACCCAGTTTGGAAGCTGATAGAGTAAGATTGATTGTAATTGAGCCATAAATTTAGCAATGAGAAATGCCAGCCATTTAGCTGAACAGTTCTGTGATGAAATACATTTCTAATGCATGGATTGCAGGCAGAGTGTCTGAGATAACAAATGATAAATGCGTCATACCTATAGCTACTGAGAGGTAATCCTCAATAAAGAGTGGGTAACTTCTCAAAGAGCTACCATAAGTTATTTTTCCCTTAATTTTGCACCACAAGAAATTTGTTTTATTAAAATACGCTTTATCACATTACTTTTTTTATTTGATAAAAAAACTACAGAAGATACATTCTGAAATCTAAAATACTGTGTATCCTATCATTGCATGATGTGTCACTTACCGTCTGCTCCACAAGAAAATACTTTTACGTAAATCTGATCAAATAAATCAGACTCTTGATATCTGTATATGTATGAAAAAGCAAGCTCATGAATACTCAGATCCATATCCATAGCTATTGTAGACTGCCGTAATGCCACTAAAGTCAATAGTGCTTTAACAGTTTACGCCGGACAAAGATCTGCTTCAAAGTGTATATAAAGCTGTCTGGAAGCAAATCTCAACACAAGTTATAACACGTGTTTTGGAGGCGACCATGAGAATCATGACTTTCCCTTGTATATTTTTGTTCTTTTTCCCTCTACTGAATTTCATAAGCAAAATAGCCTGCCATTTTGATTCCAAGGTCTCTTTGAAGAGTGGTAAGAGGTTGATTTCTTTATCAAAAGGTAAAAGTTGTCCTGCAGAAATATGAATTTTTAAGTCTCATCCATACAACCAAATTCTCATTCTGGAGTTGTTATCTTTTTCTCCGAGTACTTTCATGGCCCTCATCAGGCAGGTGCCCAAGTATGTCTTTAGGTCAAACAATGTCAGTTCTGTTTCCCTTTGGAAAGGAGATGATTTGGCTTTGAGATGGAGAAAATGTAAATGGTCCTATGAGAATGGATGGCAGAAAAGCAAATAGTTACGTTTAGTTATGAAAGCAGTGTAATTGTTGGTCTGGCTTCAACTGTGATTGATCCATGAAGGGTTTCGTCTCTTAGAGATGTAAGTTTCCTCCTCTTGTTGGTCAATGGTGCAATTCTGTTCATGCAATGAAGCTCTTAGAGGTGGTGATAGAAATGAAACATGGAGGTTTACCAGACAGAGAGCTCCTATTCAGTGTTGAGCTTTCCCATGCGTAATTATGCATATAACGGAAATATTTTAATGCATCTCCAGAAGCATATTGGAGATATATAAAATTCTGTCTTCCTGCTTCCTGTGGAGACTAGAGACTTTTGCTTACCATGTGAGTCAGCACAGAGAAATGTTCCAGTGCTGGAACAGAGGATAGGAAAGGGTTACCTGGATCCTCCATCCAGTCCCCACCAGTCATTACAGCCCCAACACTGGAGACATACACAGGGCTGTTATTTCTACGTATTCCTGATATTCCAGCCATCAGAAAAACAACAGACATTTTTTCATATAAACAATGCTTACAAAAGAATATAAACAATAATTTATCTGTAGTAAACCAGTTCATAGTATGTTTGAAAGAAAAAGAATACAGTGTTTTGAACAGGAGTCAAGTATATGGTTCAATCAGTGTTTCAGGTCTTAATGTCTAACTGCTTATTTCGAGTCCATAACAATAATTTACTTTCTTTTCCCAATACTTTATTTGAAGTCCATTAAAATAATTGACAGAAGCAGTGAAATAGCTTTATACATGTGCAAAGCAGAAAAGAAAGGTGATCTGGTTTGGGACAGAAGGCTAGAATATGACCAAGGAGTTTCACTGCTGAAGTGATACCACCTTCGTTGATAACAAGTGATCTTCATTGCAGAAAAACTCTTCCAAAACACATTTATTTTTTTCCTTAGGAAAATAAACTTTTGAAGGTATTAGAAACTTTTGCCATTAATATGGCAACTTTGTCCAAAGATACTTAAGTTTATATTTAGAAAGAAACCAAAAAAACCATGAAAGAACTGGTGGTGGAGATTTTAATGGAAACAAAATAAAGAATTTATTTTGATTCTTTCAAAATTGTTACCAGAAAAATATTACCAACACTACCAAAACTCTTTCTCTGATATTAAAACACCATAAATTCTCTGTGTCTTGGCTTCAGCTAAAATACAAATAATGATGGGAAATTTGGGTTATTCTGGATCCATCCTGAGCTACATAGTTTAGGGAACTGGATTTTTGCAGATCTAAGGAGACGCTCACCAGTTCACGTATTCTGCTCACATAAGATGCAAACAGACTTGGTATTTTGGTTTACTACTGACATCTAGAATAATAGCTCACATCTTCTGCCAGAGATGAATGACTGTAAATGAGTGTTTAAGAGACTCGACTTCATCATTGATTCCACAGGTTTTTCTTTGCCACTCAGTCTCCTCCACCAAACTCAAACTGCTCTCCACTTTCTGCCCCTTTTCATTTTGTTTTGCAACAGAAATACATCATCCAGTATATGCTTCTGAATGTATAAAACGCACACTAAGTAGTCAGGTTTTCAGCAGTAGCATAACTCTGGGGAGCTTTGAAGCACTTTACAATTTCTGCAGTAGTACAACATGCTGCAGAGTTGAAAGTGTTACCTTTCTTTTTATTTGTTTCTTTTGTAATTACAGTATCAGCCAAAATCAGCAATACGCTAATTGCAGGCAATTATCAGAATGATTGAGAAATCTAGGAGATGGATAGGGAGACATGACCTCCTGGTAACGAGAGGCACATTCTGCTTGTCTTTTGGCATCTGTCCATAACTGTTACATCTTGGACTTCAACAGTGTTTGGTTTTCCCAAAACTTCCCTTTCGCCCCTGCAGCAGCTGCTTCTGTCTTTTTCGCCGGCTGGGTTGGAAGCACATTTCGGGATGGGTTGGTGTGCGCGACTTCTCTCAGCACAGAAGTAGCATCACCAGTCCAAGGAGCGGAGAGCTCCTGTCCTCCTGGGCTTCATTTAGTGTCTCTGTTACTCCAGTAGCACTGACAGACAGGGGTGAACATGACACACGACCCTAGTGCAGGTGGGATAGCTTTTGCCTTGGCGAGTGGCCAGTCACTTTTTGCAAAGAATTCCTCCTTCTTGCCTTTATAAAAGAGCTTGGCTTCTTTGTCTTATTTATTTCTTCTGTTTCAACCTCTGAATTGGTGGCTCTGTAAAGTACAAGAAATTCTGCTATATTCTAATCACACACTGACCACTCTTTTCCCACTTTTTACATGGTTTGCCTGCTTGAAGAACCAACATAGGAATAAGAGGGCTTGTAGGCTCCTTGTAAATCACAATTCTGTGTCCTTTTACTTATTGAAAGCTCAGTCATTGCTTCACAATCCACATAAGTAAGTCTCAAAACTAATTTATGGTGCTAAGGCAGGGAGACCTCTATTTTAAGACAACTCATCTGAAGAATCCCCTATGAGAAGATATGATTTATGAGAAAAAGGGCCAGCCATGTATGGAAAGGGGAACTGAGATGATCATAGCTGTGTAAGCTCTATCCCTGAGACCTCATGGCAGTATTCCACCTGGCTATGCTTCTTTTCAGCAGTTTCTCCTTTCTTTACTCTTTTTATTTTTGTTTCATAATTCATGAGTTCATCCTTTTCTTCTTAGACCTCAGAGCATCTTATTTCATCTCCTCATTTTGGTGTGCTGTGGAAAGGACTTATTATGAATGAGAACTGGGCAGCCCTTCTCTCCCTCTCCTGCAAGCCTTTGGATGCCTTTGCTGCAGAAACCTCTTTGGAATCACAAAGCTGGAAGCCAGCATGGTAATGAATCACTTTCAAAAGAATCAAGCTTGTTACTGGGAATATTAACCAGTGATTCATTAGGCGCTTTTCAAAATTGAGAAAGTACTGATTCAAAAAGTAGGGGCAGAGAAGGGTTGGAACTAGAAAAATAAATACAAATAGTCTTAGAAATTGTTTATTATGAACTGTAATCTGTCCTGTTGTTGCCTGCTAATAGAAGGAAACTGGTAGATGCTCACTGGTATTTTCAGAGAACAGCATGGCAAGGTTTTAAGAACATACATGCTTCTGAAAAACATGCAAAGCATGAAATGTTGGATCCTTTCCTGATGTCAGAACTTCACTGACTGCACCAAAGTCAGATTTTTGCCCTAAATGTCAGAATACTTCTTTGAATTTGTATGTTGCTGGATCATCTTTTATAAATCTCTATAAATTCTGGGTACAGAGTTCTTACAACTACCATATATAATGAATAGAGTGTGCTTTCATTTGCACTCAAGGTACAAACCTTGAAAGAAAAAGTGTTTGGCATTATATTCTTGTCCTAGTTTCAAATGAGTGCTGTTTTTTATGTTGTCATGTAAAATCTGTTTAACAGAACTTTTACAGGTTGCATTCTGGAGATAGATAGAATTTCAGGTTGTTGGCCTTGAGTTTGCTCTGACTTACGGGAGGATTTCTTCTGACTGCTGCATTTTGAGATTTGAAAATTGGCATCCAAAGCCTGTAGTTTTCCTTATGAATATTAATTCTGTGGTAACAGTTCTCAGTCTGTGCTGCTTACAGAGGACTGTTTTGATTTATTTTACTACTTAAGCTTTTACCCCTCCAGCTGGAAAAAAGGAAAGGGTTTGCAACAAGATTTTCTTTTCCATTTTTTACAAGAAGGTAAAGGGTCATCTATGTTTCTTGAGTATTCTCTGGTTTTATATAGATTTTCAATCTACAGATTCTCGAAGAGGCTGATAATGGGAGGATGGTTTAACAGCTAATTCAAGATGGTGTCTTGAATCATGGTATCCATGAAGAAAATACCTACATGTCTTTATTTCAGCTATTATCCCAAACAGCACAAGGGATAGCAAATCTCTGCAGCAAGGGGTAACTCTCAAAGCCTTTCACAGCGGGATTGTCTTGGCAGAGGAAAGGTCATGGTTATGGGTTTTGACAAAGAGTTCCTAAAAGGCTCTCTTTTCTTCCAAAAATCTGGATTTTCCTTTCATTTTGTATCACTGTTCAAATACGCTGAAGATCATCACTGTTGTGAAGAAAATCCTGAATAGGAGGTGTGTCCAAGCAGAATAGCTATCATTCATTCAAGTTCATGACACAGCAAGTTCTGCAAACTAGAGAAGCTGATAAACTCCTTGTGCACAGCTAGCCAGGAGCTGAAATTGCTGTTTCTTTGGAAATGCTGACATTTCAAGGAAGAAAATGCAAATGGTAATAAGAACAAGATACTAAAAATGTGGCTTCTGCTCTAAAATGAAAATAGTCTGAAAGCATACTTGTGGAATCAAAACATTTTAATTTGGTAGATTTTAAAAGTTTTTATGTGACTTGAATACTTCAAGTCATTTTGTTTCAGTTCCATATTTGATAGAAACTTTAAATGTGATCAAAAGCATGGATAGATGAAAGATTTGAAAAAGGAAATCTAAACACATAACATACAATGCGTATAAACAAATGCATAAACAAACACACATTATGTATTTATATATACTGTACTGGTCATTATGTTTTCTAAAATGCTGTCTTAAAAATAACGCCAATGCCATTGTATTTTTCATGAGTTTTAATCTTATGGGCTCCATCTGTATGAATTAATAAAATGGGTTGGGAACTGTGACAAAAGGTTTTCAGACCCTGAGACTAGATGGTAGGGCACAAGTTGGAGGCATACCACTAGCTGCTCTTGTCCTCCATAACTGACCAACTATACATAAACAGCCTTTGGTCTTTCAAACCATACTTTCTGACCCAAGCCAAAACTGTTCCTACAGCTATATCAATCATTCAACAGTATGGACAGTCGAAGGACAGTACTTTGACCTATGCTTCAGTTCTTTTTAGTTTGCTTATACAGATATGGCCATAGAGACTACTCCAGGAGAAAAGGTCCCAAATCTCCTTGCTGAAGATATGACTTTGGAAAGAACAAACAGGTGTTGCAACAGAAAATCTGGGCAAGAATTATCCAAAAGCCATTAAGAAGAGAAGATATGTGAGAGACCAGTGAAGTCTCAAGGCCTGACTCTGAGCTTGTCCATGTGACTCAGAATAAACGTTAATAAAATTCTTGGGATTGATCTGACATCAAAAAGTGTGAGATAGCCACAGATGGCACCTGGCCAGAGATCCAGAATTAGATACCCAGTCAAAACACACACACACACAAAAAGATCTTTCCAGACTAACTGCATATTCATCCACCTGACAGACTTTAAGTCAACTTTTTAAAAATTTACTCCTTCAAGCAATATTTAATCTTGGAGTGGTCTTGTTCTTTTCAGAGAGTACGGGTACGTATTTAAGTTACACAATCAGGTTTTTAGCTTCATTGCAATAATATATATACAGCAATTTTGTGACATACCTATTATCACATATCTACAGCATTCAACTGATGATGATTTATGCCTCCCACTGCTGCTGTCAACCAGTTATGACAACTGTCCTTGCCGTACTCTGCAAGTTTATAGCATAGCAACCTTACTGAAGATCCTTCTGTTAAGTTGACGATGGTAGGGGGGAAGGCATCATCTGTATCCCATCTGATGGAAACCCTTATAGCAATGCTGCCTTAACATTATCTAAACCTCTGCAATTTTCCAAAGCAGTAGTCTTTTTTTATTTTTTAACCCAGAGCAGGACCGATCCAAGCATGAAGACTGTAGGAGTGCCAGATGTATGTAGAGAGGCTATCAGTATAGATTTTCTTAAAAAATCATGTAGCAACTCAAGTAACCTGAATGTGCTTTCAGGGTTGGTTTATACAGTATAGCACATGAAGAATTCAGTGACAGATCCAATTCACACATCACTCCATGATTGATGATCATTAAGTACAGAGCCTCTGTTAACACACCATTATGACTGAAAGAGCACGTGTAGAAACTGAGGCTTTGGGCAACCTGCTGTAGTGGAGGGTTTCCCTGCCCATGGCAGGGGGCTTGGAACTAGATGATCTTTGAGGTCCCTTCCAACTCTAACCATTCTATGATTCTATGATTCTATGAAACATCACTCTTAATTTCTACATCACCATTTCTTTCACTTGCATTCACAGTTGGGTTTCCCTCTCACTTGCACCAGCATGCCTCTGGGACGATCCAGTGATGAGGCAGTCCAAAGTCGATATGCAGCAGCAACAGATAATCTGATATAAAAACCAAGTATTTGACCATATGTAGAAACTGATGTTGAAGGTCAGCCTTGCCCCACTGGCAAGCAGAGCAGATAAGGGTGTGGGATTGTGATAGAATGTGCAAATATTGCTGGTACATGTTTTTATGGTGAAAGATATTTTCTTACATGGCACAGAAGGCAAATGTGGACCAAACGGCTAGTGTAAGTGAAGGGATAGAATTAAAAGGAAAAGGAGGAAGGTGAAAGATGAAAAGAACAGCAATAAGGAACAGTAAGAAATGGGTCTACGATCAGATTTCAGTGATACTTTGTAGCCTCTTAAATAAATGTTGTTGTACAATGCTAAAATTCAAATTCTTTTCTTCTCCTTTCCTCATTTAAGGCATATAAGACCCGCAACTGAGAGCAGAGTCACTTGAGAGCAGAGTCGCTTTGGATTCTATGTACAGTCTAAGGTACTTCAGCCACTCAACATAATGATCTTTCCTCTCTCTCATGACTATATAGATTATTTAGGATACACAAGTGTCTGAAGTTACAGATGGGAGGAATCTGGCCAATGTGTTTAAATATGGAGTCCTGTCTCTCACTCTGAGGCTGGAGAAAATATCCTGTGTAGTTTTTTGCTTTTAAATGTGAAAAAGAGGGCATTCAGCACCTTACGGATGGAGTTACTTTGAAAACACAGCAGTGGCTCAGATATATTCTGTACTCATCCACATCAACATTGTTTAGAGTTCTTCCCTGCCTTAAGGATTCCCCTGCTTGTGTTTAGGAAGATGTAACTATACTTCTGTAGTGACGTATTCCTTTGCGGTTTATTGTCTTTTCAAAATAGTTTTCAAATAGAGGTGAATAGAGTAGTTAGATTTTTGTATCAACCACTATTGCACTGTGACCCTGAGGAAACAGAAAGCTGCTCCAGTGAAATCAGAGAATTGAAGGTGACCTGCTGGAATAACATTGCTTCCTAGGGTTTGGAGAGGATCCAGGCTGGCGGTGCAGGCATAAAACCACACAAGTATCTGTACAGAGCTAATACCAGACACAGGGGATTTCTAGCTCAAAGCAGAGGTAATTTTTGGACATTTTGAAAATTTTGGACATTTTGAAATGAGGAGAAATGGACAATGTAGCTGAGAGAGGTAGAAACCTTTCCAGCAGGCTACAAGCAGCATCAGAGATATGTTGAGGACCCTGCAGAAGCAACATAGCTGCCACAGGTTCAGTTTATAACCAACCGGTTAGGCAGGAAGATTGATGGGTCAGAAGAGATTATTAGTTTGCCAGACAGTTGCAACCATTAAGCTTGATCTTGAACATAGAATTGGTCAAAGAGTTTATCTGAATCATTTTCTGGTTTAGCCCAAACTTATCTCCTAGAAAAAAAAAAAAAGGGGGGGAAATGTCTGTCTTGATTTCAAAATCTTTCTCAACAATTGTTCGGTTGTCCCAAAGACTAATCCTCATCACAATTTGCAATGTGCACCCTGCTTGAGTTCTGAGTTTGTTGAACTTCAGCTTCTAGTCATTGACTCCTATTACTTCATCTTCTGCTAGATTGTAATCAAGTCTCCTTCAAGCTTGTTTTTGAGAAATGAAATAGATTTTGCTCCTCTCATGTTTCACGCTACGGGTCAATTTCCAGTCATTTAATCATGCCAGCTCTCTTCTCAAACTCCTACTGGTTTTGCCTTTGAACTGCAAGTATTACAACCACCCACAATATGCTACAGCCATTTCCCCACTAGAGTCCAAACAGTAGTAATAAAGTGTCTCTTCTTCCACTTCACATTTCTTCAGTTTACACAATCTTCAGTCTAAATCACCTTTGCTTACTGCATTATTCTGAGATCTCATGTTCACCTGATTGCCCAACAAATCTTTTCTAGAGCCCCTGTCCCCAGAAGAGAAGCCTGTATCTTCTCTTTAAAAGGTATCTCATTTAATATTTTGACTTAGATGTACCAGTTCCACTTCTGCTGTGATTGGAAAACAGGAGAGGTACTGTTAACATTTTCCCATCATATCCAGAGACATCTGTTCTGTTTCAGTAAGCAGTTGTTCTTATGAGCCATGATAAATTCATTTTCTGGGCTCTCTAGGTTCTTTGGGGGGAAAAAATGGCTATGGAGCAGCATTCTTTGAAATAGCAGTCAAGCCTTCCACAACGGTCAAGGGTGGAACGCTTTAATCACACAGGGATTTCAACTTTTGAAGTGTATATGCTAACAATTAGCAGGCTTCAGAAAAATTTTGGGAAAGTGACTGTAAATTCCTCATCTCCCTCCTCCTCCATCTCCCTGATTCTCTCTGAAGTCACCACTGACTGAGAGCTTGGATCTGTTCCAGTAATACTGAGACTAGTTAAGGTGTGTTCCTTAGTCTATCATTAGTGAAGGACTATCTAACTTTCTCCAAGAAAAAATCTAAAGATTACCTAACATTTTTGAAAAAAACTCTATGGACCATCTCACGAGGTGTGGCCGCGATCACCCGTATTTACGAACTGAAAGTGAGTTACACTTTGAATATTACCCCTTTTCTCCCCCGTTTTGTACATTTCCTTCTTTGAAAGGAAAGAAATCTCTGTGTGTGTCATATAATGATTTGTTATTAAACACTGTTATCTGGGAGATCAACCTCAGTGGGTTATCAGCTGATGGTTGAACAACATGGTCATAGACCACAGTCACTGATTTAACTGCTCAGGGGTTTTGTAAATCCTCTCTCTCTGGAAGCAGATTTTGAGTCTGCTGTATTCCTGTTCAGAGTACGGAAGACAGAACAAAATTTGAGGGGTTATATTTAAGCCACTGCTGAAAAACACTGACCAGCACATTTACAATGTGCTATTTTCAGGTCTTCCTAAGTTCTTTTCTTCTCCTACCCCAGGAAGGGACATGTTCCTCACTGAAGCAAACACAGCGCTATGTCTCAGTAAGAGACAGTTAACTTTAGCTCCATTACCAGCAGTTAACTACCATTATGTAGCCCATCCAGAGGTTTCATCCATAATGATATGTTTGAGTATTTTGGCACAAACTATTTCACTGAGAGTTGGTGTATATTTGTATCTAGATGTGTGTGCATCCATTAGAGTGTATAGATGTGTACAGGTGTGTGCCTGTGTGTGCGCATTAGCATCTGAAAAATAAGTAGAGTAAAATGTTACGATCAAATGTGGATAACTGACATGGCTAAGTAGATTTCCTTCAAACTCATGTCCCCAAATTACCTATGAGTGCAACACACAAGTATTAAAACTGTCACACAAAGCTAATTTAGACAAGAGAAAGTTATAAGCTACTGCAAATTAGAGCGTGGAATAAAAGTACCTCTCCTGTGAGAGAAGTCCAATTTTACCTGGCTTTGGCACTGAATTTTTCAGGAAGAAATTACCTTCAAAATTGACTTCAAATATAAAAAAAAAAAAAAAAAAAAAAAAAAAAAAAAGGAAAGAGAGAAGAGAGAAGTGTAGAGAGTAAATACAAATGTTGATAATAATTAAAATCAGAAAGAACTTCAATAATTTAGATTTTAATAATTTTAAAAGTAGAATCTGTCAAGGAAACAGCTGTGAAGCTGTTTGAACACATTTACAAGGATGCCCTTTAATCATGGATTACATTGAATGAATTGGTGTTATAGTTAACAAGATATTTGTAAATCCAGAGGCAATTTCGGTTCATCGGTGAAAGGAGCGCACTCCATGAATAAGTTGCTTTCATTTTTATTTTATATATGTGAAATACAGCAGAATCATCACGTGTCATGTGATTTGATGTTTTTTCTTAATGTAACAGCTTCTGAATGCATTCGTTTTTAGAATCTGTACTGAATATTTATGCTATGTTTGATTATAATCCATGAATCCTAAGCAGTACTGATGTTTCTTCATACAAAATGGCTGTGGAGAAATACTCATTGGTTTGATTATTTTCTGCTTATCTTATTTATGTTTTGTCACTCTTGCTGTTGCCAAAACAGGTTTGTTATTTTTCTGTTGACAATGAACTTGTGTTATTAACCCATGATACGAATGCAGCAGAGAAGGAGGGAAATCTGTTGGCTTTTTAACAGTACTTTTAAATATTGAAATAGCCTAGCAGGCTAAATTGCCCAGTGCTGAGGCACTGTAAAATCATGGGTAGAGCCCACTACATGTGTACACTTTTTTCTTAAGGTTGTCTGGGGTTTGATCCAAAGCTTGCTGAAATCAGTGTAAACCTTTCAGACTTCCACTGAATTTTGATTCATGGTCACATTGCTAGTAAAGGTCTAACCCCAAATCTTCCAGTACTTGTGGAGGATGTGATTTATAGATCACATAAAGATCAGCCACAATTTAGGACTTCCAGCCCTGCCATCTGACCTTCCACAGCTGATGATGGAAAAAGACATGGCAAAGCACAGCATTGAACATTGAATATTGGACACACAGTTCTTCTCTGTGGTCCCTGTTTGCGCAGTTTGCTCTCCATGTGTGAGTCTTATTTACTCACTGACAGTCAACAGAGCTTTCGTATAACATGTCCCTTTGCAATACTGAACAAAAGACTTTGTGTCAAATTCTGGGTGGAGGCTACAGACCTTCTCTCAACCTAATGATCTGCATAATCTATCCATACATCCAAGATGAGCTGTCAGTTACAGCTAATAGTATTCAGCTGCACATCACTGATCTCCATCAGAGGAGTGCATTATCCTCGGCCAAGTGTCTTTTGTGTTTAGTGGGATTAGACACCTCATCACTCAGTCCTGGAGCTTCTTTTTCCCTCGCCTTTCCATTTTCCCTTTACCTTTCCATTTTAACCTTTTAATTAATTGTTGAGTTGATAATCTTGAAACAGAACAGTCCACGCATGGTGGCAAACAGAATGAAATCTGGGGATATTGGGGAAGACAGAGTGAGTAACAACAGTTACACACCACCCTGGAAGTCCGGCTATAATCAGTGGGTGCACTCGTGAGCTTTTATGAATAACAAGTTTGAGAAAGGCATCAAGAAATGCCATACATTGGGACTAGGTTTGCTGAGGTTCTGTACACAGTTAAGCTAAGCGGAAAGGAAAGATCTGAGTCCACGAGGGCACTTCTGATTAGAAGAGCTAGGAAAATGTATTATAAAAATACAAATGCCAAGTACATACATGCAGTAATAAATGAACATTGTGATTTCCCAATGGTTTTGGGAACTCTCTTTTACAGGTCTTCGCCATTGTCTTAAGATATTTCAGATTTGCTGTAGTCATTTTTTGCTTTGAGATTTCCCTGAACGTTTTTAGGCATGTTGATATCTCAGTTTAAAACGTTATTCAGTATCTAATGCTAACGAACATATAGCATTTATTACATGGAGTCCTTGGTTGCCTCATTTGAAAGAAGCTTTTATAAAGTATTGGAATGAATAGATTCTTCTGATTGTTCTTAAATTTGTGAAATACATGAATAATTAATAAGTGCTTCTCTACAAACCAAGACCATGAGACGACAAATTCACAGCATCCGTCCAAGGCTCTCTCACACTGTACTAGTTTTTCAACCTCCTGTGCCTGTCTTTTCCCAGTCTCCCACTGGACTCCTTAGCGTGTACCTCTTCTTGAAGCTCTTTTGAGACTGATCCCACAAAAAAAGTGGAAGAATCATCAGAAGGAGGCCTGTTTTCTTGGGTAAAATATTTGGCATCTTGACTTTTTCTTTTCCTGCTCCATCCTGCTGAGGGCTTCTAACAAGGCCAGGAGGACATGGTGAGCATTGCTGTAGGATCCACAAGCTCCCTGCTGTGTGACTGGTTTCTATCTTATACTCAGGCAACTGAGAGAACAAGTACCTGCTCATTGCCTCTTTTTTGGATGTCTGTCTGATCACACATCTCTGTGCTTTCTGATCTTCCCAAATCAAGGCAAGAGCAGGCTCCATGAAGCAACTACCTGATAAAGTCTAGAGAAAACTTCTTGTTACAGGGCTGGAAAAAGAGGATATTATGTTTCAGGGGTAATGACAAGAAACATCTAGGTTTTTTGTTTCTTCTGTTGAGGGTGGTAAAGTAAATGTAAAGATGAAAGAAAAATGAGACTACCATGCCCTATTTGAAATGCATTCATTTATGCTATTTGCTTTCTGTCTCACCTGTTCTACCAATAAATTATATGGGAGAGAATTACCTTCCGAAAGGTTGACATGGGGCACAAGACTCCTTTCTGTCTGCACACTGCATTGCTTTCAGGCCTATGGTGCCCATGCCCATCTACAACGGCTCTTTGCAGTTCACCTGGTGTACGAGAGGAATGGGGAGAGCTGTACTTCGGTAGTTGGCTACACCGCCTCAAATCTGGAATAGCTGCTCTGACATCAGTGGAAGACTGTCTTTAAAGCATTGGAGAACAGAATTTAGCTTGATGCCTCACCGCCTGTCCCTACCACTGTATCAACCCACTAGATATACTTCTCTTTGGCATGTGTATATATGTATGGGAGGAAGATTAAGGGGAAGGATGACTGAGACTGTATTTGCAAACAGCTGTGAAAAACAAAAAAAGTTTTTTTTGTAGCCTTTATTTTACTTCCTGTGAGGCAGCGCTCAGTGCTTGTAATAGAAAAGATCTCATGCTCTGGGAGGCTAATAGCACTGTTTAGGCTTATTTGTTAAAATGAGTCAATTCCTGTCTAAGACAAGTCCCTTTTCCTGTGCTAGACCTTGTTAGCATTTAGCAAAGAAGGGAGAAATGCCAACTAGGCACTAATAGACTTCATTAGCAATTAATTATAAGTAACAGTTATGCATTTAAATCGGCATCAGAAACCAATGAATTCATTCTTGTCATGAATGAAAATGACTAATGAATATGGTTTGTACATAGCTAAACACTGCAAGGTAACTACAACCTAGCAAGCGCAAGAATGGATACTCTGAGATCCTGGATCTGACCCTGCTCCCACCAATGTTATTCAAAAGGCTCCTGACCCTCTTCAGTAAGAGAAAGTGTGGCAGGATCTTCTGTCATGGAAGAAAGGGATAATATTTTTTAACAGCTTTGACCCAGTCTTTTGTGACAGATAAAAGACAAAGAGAGGGATATTTATGTAGGGAATGCTGACAAAGAGCTGAGTTGAGGCTATCAGAAGTATCTAAGAGGTTTAGATGCTAGACTCTAGACACTAGACTTTGGACACTATTAATACAGCATCACAGAGATCGAGAGTGAAACATCCATATGATTAATAAGCTGTCGATGTTTAGGGTAATAATTAAGGAATATCTGTAAAAGAATGGTATCCATTTGTTGGCAAAGCAAGTATAGGGCCTTTACATGGATCTTTCTATAGCTGTATTCATTTTAGTTATCGATTTCTAACTGACTATTTTTTAAAGAGAGGTATAATAACACAATCAGCTATTAAAATTTTGATATGGCACGTATCAGGAGACAGAATCAGGAAGAAGAACAGATTTTCTTCTTCCTAACATTTTAGCAATTAGCAAATAGGTATCATCCTATTCCTATTTTGCTATTGATCTGAAGGGAGTGTGTGGGAAGGGAACTGGCCTAGGAAATTAACATTCTCTCTCTGCTTCTGAGGGGGTGAAAATATTTTTCCTTTCATGTTTCTTCCATTTGTCATTTTATGTTGTGCACCTGCAGTTTGTAGGGAAGTAAGACCAGTGGCAAATCCCACTTGTGAGTTAGCATCATATGCCTGGACTGTTGTCAAGATACCGTATGAAAGATCACAGCCTGTTAGTTAATAAATGTATAGCTATCATCGGTGCTGTCTAACTGCTGTTTTCACTGGATCAATCTTAAATTTCGTCCCAAAGTTTTATCATGGAGATGAAAGATAAGGCAATGGGAGAAGTAACACTGATGGCATTTTGAAACAGGACTCCACCTTGCAACTGATCTCAGCTAGTTGCAAAACTGCTACCAGAACTCCACTGCACCATGTCCTCAGGGCCAGCAGGTGCAAATCAGCATAATTCGAATTTAAATCCGTCAAACTATAGTGATTTACACTGGCCCCAGAGTAAAGCCTAAACTGCCCATTTTATTGATTCAAAACACACAAGGAGCATAGCACTGTGTGGTGAAACAGAGGTAGGAACGGGCAGGTGCTGCTGCAGTTGGGTATTTATTTAATCCTTTTGTTCTGAGATAAACAGCTTTTATTCAGACATAATCACCTTTGACAAATACATCTTCAATTCCATTTGAACTTCACAAGAAGACTTGCTCTACGTTGGTGGAAACCCAGTCAGGTTCGGCGTGGTTCCCACTTTTCCTTGTCCATGGCAGGATCCAGCTTAGAAACCTCTGGGATCCTGACATCAGAAGCTTTATCTTCTGTGGAGGCGAAGGGAATCTTCTAGGAATGCAGGCTTGGGGCTGACTAGCCCTCTTTTCCCAGTCCTCTCCCTGAGTTACTGAGATGCTTTTCATGAGAAACACTCTCTGTCGTTGTTACTGCTTCCACAGCAAAGTTCATGTGGCATGCCAATACAGTGCAGGGTCTTGGCCCCGAGATGTTCCTACACCAAGGTCAGTCAAAGCTGAAAGAAAAGAATGAGAATTTGATTTTAAGTAAAAGTCATCTTGACCTAGAGAAGTGAGCAGAATTGAACTGCAAGGGGGATATAAATGTGGATTGAGTGGAAGCTTTGCAGACAAGCTCAGAAAGTTTGTACTGTAGGTAAGAATGACATGAAAGAGAACACAGAGTTGGTAATATGCACTCAGTGATAATACACGCTCTGCTTTAATTACATAAATACTATATACTTGGACTACAAATTGTGTGAAACTCTTCTGTCTCTCATAAAACAGAAACTCATGAGCTTTTGGTGTTTCAGTTCATCCCACCTCCTGAACTGGCTGATCTCCTGTTTGCGCCATGACCAAACACCTCTCTGCTTGTCCTGGCAATCTCTTCGTTACTTTCCCTTTATTTTCTGGCATCTTGGTGCCTGTATGAAGGGAAAAGCTGCACTTCAATATTGTTGCAGGTTATCGCAGGATCCTGATCTTCCACAGAGCAGATCTCTTTGCCTCTTTATCCTATCCTCTACAGCCCTGCCAGTTAATGCTTCCTGGATCCTTTTCTGCTCTCTTATTTTCACTCTTCTCAGTTTTTAGAAGACCTGACCCACATTGCTCTATGAAAAAACCCTTCCAATTTTCTTCTGAATAAGTGATACTCTTTTCTCTTGTTTTTCTATGCTCCAAATTTTTAGCTTTTCCTCTATTAATTGAAGAGGAATATTAACCATAGCTTTTTTTTTTTTTTCAAATTACTGTATTTTATTCCAATGATATGTTTAGTTGACGTTTTAATAGTCAGCAATTTGTTCTTAGTGAGTTCTAACACTGGATTTATTGTAATATGTGTGATGGGAACAATTAAACATTTAAAATTGAAAACATACATCATTGTCTACATATTTTACATCAGGTAATGCCTGCAATTTTCCTTGGAGAAAAAAAAGAAAACAAACAACAAACAACAAAACACTTTCTGCATCAAGGACACTAATCCAGAACTTTGAAGGAGCAGGAAATTTATCAAGGACACAAGACTCTGAAATAGTCCACCCTTCTTCAAGGCAAATCAGCCTAGCGAAAACCAAATGCTTGCTTTATATCTCAAGTTAGTCCATCGATCACTGTGGACTTCTAATCCACAATCTCATCTGCGTTAGAGATTGCGCATAAAATTCCTTCAAAACATGGATGAAAAAAGCCCTGACAGCAAACTGAGTCTCTGCTCTTAACCCTGTATAAGTAGCACAGAGACATTAGATTTCTTTACACATGCTGTAACTGATGTTCTTGCAGGACTATGTTACCTTTTGCAGGGTATTCCCGTTGCAGGGGTTGTGTTGAGTTTCCCTGGGATCACCAACATTCTAAAACCTTTGCTGTGGCTTTCAGAATGCTGGAGATGTATTAATAACCCATAATGTTATCCTATCCGTCTGTAAGTTTTGAACTGAAGAGACAGATTTAATTTCCTATATGTACCAAGAATAGAAAGTTTGGATGGTTTCTTTTTGCCTTCACAGATCTCAACACCTTTTTTGTTTCATACAAAATATGAAAAACTAATTTCATAGAATTAACCTGAAAATCCTTCTCCGAATAATTCATTCTGGAACATCTGGCTGACTCACAGAGGCTTTGCTGCTGCAAGAAACTTTCAAGCCCAAATTGCTCTGAACATATCTGCGTTTCCTTTGATTATTAATATGATGGACAGGTTTCACACTGGTTTGTGCCAACATAAAGTAGCTGTGCAAATGAAATTTATTCTGAATGTGCTTAATGTTGTGTGAACTACAAGTTTTCTTCTCCTGAAAGCTTTATTTTCACTGTCATTGAGCTCGGGGAGGGAAGATCAATTTTGTTCTTCTAACTAAAGCAGCTGGCTTGACTTACCATTAGGGCATTTGCAAACCTCTTTTTAATATTTCTTGGAGTTAAAATGTTTGTTTCTAGTCTGATATAGTACAGGTATTTTGTAATTCTTACACAGAAGCAAAATAAATTTATAGTTCAAGTCAAGTAAGCAAAGTAAGAAATGTTAAATGTACAGCTTGCCATAATTTGATAAATAAAACAATTTACAATATGAAGCGATATCTCCCCAGATCCTTGCTCTGAAATCACATTAAGTAGTCTTTAAAAATACCTGCTGAGAAGCACTCAAACCAGCTTACTACCTGACATTTGAAATCTTACTCATTTCTTAGTATCTGTCTGTCTTCTGCATCTCAATACATTCTGCAAACAAACCCTGTTTGCTGCTTTCTGCTCAGACTGTACTCCTCCAAACCATACACCGCATCCAAGATGAACGTGGCACCACAGGACTTACAGTTGCAGGCAATTAAAACCTTGTCAAGGAAAAGTGAGATATGAAGGTGACAGTTAATATATATTAACTTTTTTGGTTCCCTCATGAATTAATGGGTATTAGCTGCAGTATCAGCTTCTAATTATCACATATTTATTATAGGCACTGTGGGCTGGAATCTGATGCACACAGAGGCATGCCTTATTAACTGGTTATAGGCTACGGTAGCAAAATTCCTGCTGGGTCCAGGTATCTGGGTATCTGCCGGAGGGACTCGGGTACCCTATGCTGCATGGGCTGGGCTGCACAAGGGGTGTTGGGAACACTGGGGATGCCCAGGAGCAGTTTCTGATTTTTTCCCACCTTGAGCAAGTTGCAGGCCAGGCAGCAGGTGGGTTCCCACCCCAGACCTGGCTGGTTCAAATGCACTCCTGTCCCTTGCCTCCAAGGACATTCGTGAGCAGAGTGCCTTCTCAGGGTGCTCTACCCGCTCACTGTCCCATACCAGGGCAGAAGCCAAGCCTGGATATCTCTCCTTTTCATGGCAATTCCAGTTACCAAGTTTGCATAACTAACAGTTAAGTTAGCCCTGGGCTACTTGTAGCCTTCAGGTCCAGCTTCTGCAGAAGCCCTTCCTGGAGCAAGCTCCATCAGTCACCTGGAGGGAACAAAAGGGAATCTCGTGAACAAACCAGACGACAGGACTAAACTGTGTCTCAATGACTGAGGGGGAGAGGATAAAATGGACTACAAGGATGGTTATGGAGGCTTGAGCATAAAGACTGATTAAAGGTACACTGGTTTCCTTTTTTCTAATTACAAAATGCAGCAGCTTGATACGGAGACAAACTGAGCGAGACACTCCTGCCTCGAAAATCTGAAACCTTGAAAAGGCCAGGCCTTGCCAAAACTCATCCAGAAAGCACAGAGATGCTGAGAGAGGTAGGAAGTAGGAGAAGTCTCTGGCAACTAGCCAAGAGGTGAAACAACCTGCTGGAGGCAGTGGCAGCTGCCCCTTCCCACTGGTATAGAGCCAAAAAAATCCACATCCAGCCTGTCACCAACATATCACGCCCTTCTACATAGCTGTATGTTCTTCCGAAACATTAGCTGCAACACAAAAGTGCAATTCTCAGTCTGAAAAATAGACACCAGCAACTGTTCTTGTTTGTGAGCAGTTGCATAAATCTGTTTATAGAGAGAAATAGGTCAGAGGAGATGCAGCCCATAAAACTTCAGAAGCAATATTACAGAAATCATTGTGCAAAGCACTGCCTAGACTTCAGAAAATGATCATGAAATTGCAAAAATGCTCATTAAACTGAAATACTGTCCCAATAGCAAGCTTCTTATATCAGACATGCTTTCAAGAGTACTGATAAACACTGAAAGCAAGAAGCTGCAAGAAGAAGAGTTTGAAGTAAATGTGATTTAAGTGCTACCTATTACTGACACAGAATTTGACAAGTTTGAGCAAGAAATGCAAAATCACCCAACTTCACAGCAGCTTGAGAGAGTTATCTTAGACTGAGACGAACAAGAAATAGCCCAAGCACCACCAACTATACAAAAGCCATTGGGATTATGGATATGAAACAGCTCCTTGTGATGGGATTTTTTTATTAGAAAAAAGATTGTCACAATAGGATATCATAAAAGGTCAGTAATGTGGCGCAAAATCCACATAAGATGTTGAATAGAACGGAGCTCACAGTATCTGGTGCTGGCCACAGAAAGGAGCCTGAACAGAAGTCCATCCAGGCACAAGCAGCGCTGCTGGAGATAAGGTACCCAAGCATGAAATCTATAGTACGTTCGAGCAAAACATGTCAGAGAGCCAGTGACACCATGCTTAATTCCTGATTACCCTGAGGCCATGGATGGCACAGTCTGAATGAAAAACTTCGTTATCTTGAATATTTCAATCATAGTAAGGGAGTCTAACAACACGCTCTACGTCATTCTTCCGAGCTAATCAATTTCAGATGTGAGAGGAAAAAAAATTTACCTTCACCTCCTGAGCTAAATAAACCAAAGATGAGCAGCCCTGAAATAATGTCACAAAAGCCCTGTGCCAGGCGGCGAGAACAAAGAATGTGAATGACAAATACTCACCCACTGGAGGTGGAGGAGCATTAAAATTCAGCCAGAAGGTATTAGCACCACGTATCGAGGCTGGAGCTTGCCATGTCCACTTCCAAGCTAATAGAAGGACATTGAAACAAAACCAAGGAGAGGTCACAGTCCCTTTCCTGCAAGCAAACAGAAAGTTTAGCAGCTTTCCCATTTACTGGCTGGACAGGAGCCAGACGTACTGGAGAAACGATGTGCCTGCTTCTGAAAGGGTCCTGGCCGCAGGCTGCGCAAGTCAGCAAGTGCATGGTTAGAGACGTAGCACGTTTCAGATCGCTCGTGCTGAGACTATCTCAAAGTCTGCAGTGCAAACCTGAGCACAGATTTATCGGGGGTCTTGGTGTGTGGCTTCCTGTGACTCAGTCCTGGCGCTCAGCCTGTCCCCGTTGGCACAGCCCATGCTTAGGGGCATGGAAAATGAGGGGCAGCAAGCTAACACCAGAGGTATGCAGTTTTAAACTGAGCTCTGGAAGAGTCCCTGAGCAGCTGCAAGTAAGGCTACGCAATTGTTTCTGTGGTAGCACAAGTTTCAGTAGCTCTCTCTGGCCCCCACACTGCACACCAGCTTGCACCGGTTGCAACGGGTTGCACCAGCACTTGCACTGTTGCACCAGTTGCAGGTGCAGCTC
Source organism: Tauraco erythrolophus (assembly GCF_009769465.1). NCBI lineage: Eukaryota > Metazoa > Chordata > Aves > Musophagiformes > Musophagidae > Tauraco > Tauraco erythrolophus. Next base: position 66,362,025 of record NC_141465.1, on the reverse strand, counting down.
TGGGGAGCACTGGTGAGAGCCAGACTGGGAACTGTTCTGGCTTTTCTTCTTTTGAATTCAGTTGCTCCCTTCAATGCCAGTGGAAACACTGGAACCACAGAAAACAGCAGTGAGGAAATTTCACTTTGAAAGTATCTTCTAGTTAGTCAGAGGGCTGTAAACAAAATCACTATACTTCCAAAATGGAGAGTATCTGTGAGTTTCAAGAAATTAAAATGTGTCTTAACTTTGTTATGCCTTTCAGTTCTGTAGGTATACAGCTCCGATGATAGAAAAAAAAAATCTGATTTTTCTTTTGTATTATTCTTTTTTGAACTGATAACCCTTCTTGAACCGACATTGCATCAGTATTAAGTTTATTGCTCACTAGTTTCTTTTTCTGCTTTTTCCTCATGGAAATATTTGCTCTGATTTTAGGCAACTTTTATATCATTGTATCTACGCCCACCCTAGAGAAACTAAACTGTTTCCATTACGCTGGTATGCACACTATGTCTGGAACTAACTAACGCCCTGATCACTACTGCAGATATTCATACTCCTTTTAATTCATTTTTGAGAACTTCAAATCCTATTTTTATCCTTCTTTTTGGTTATATTAGGCAGTTTATGGCAGGAAAACTCAAACAGAATCCCTAATCATCTCCTGTGTGAGGCACCACAGCATTTGTGAATTCGGTTTTGCAGCAAGAGCAAAAGTATGAGAATCCCTAATCAGGTTAATGAGGTGCTAGAGATAAGAAAAATATTTCTGAAAACAACAACAAAGTCGTCCCCCTCCGAGGATAATGATGTAAATGTCAAAAGTTTCAAGCAAGTAGTCACGATGACGAATGATGCACTGCTCAAGTAACTGGAAGTGCTTGCAGTGCTATCTAAACAATCATTTTCTGGCATTGATAAGTACTGTGTCAGTAAAAGTTAAGAAGAGATGCAGACAGATCTGACAAGGATCTGGAGTGCAGAGCAGCCTGACTATGCAGTCCTCATTATGTTGTTTTATCGCAAGCTTTTGGTATGTGATGTTTTGTCTCCTGTTTTGATATTGTAGTTCAACATGCCTCTTCTGCTTCCCTCATTCACTTAGAAAGGAGGAATATACAAACAACAAAGTTTTCAATAGCTAATTCTATTGCCATTGCCATTCCCACAAATATGAATGGTAATTTAGGAAATTGCAGGGGTTTGTTCAAAATAACTTCTTTAATATCACTGCAAGGTGCAAAGTACTATCCACTGAGCAAATTATATTTGGAGAAACATGACATGAAGTAGAGGCCAGCAAGACAGGTCATTCAATGTCACTTTCTCTATATGTTTTAAAGTAATATTTGGCAGTACTTAGGGAGTCATATTATTTTGGCAGGTGTATCAGAAAAAAATTCCCCCTTCCTTTCAGATTAATTTCATCAGTTTTCTTTTCTCTTTTATTTGCCTTTTGAAAATAAATGGTATCTGAACAATTTTAAAGTGCAATAGAACTTCATTATGGTTCTTCTGACTTCTTTTCTGAAATATTCAAAACTGACTCTGACTATTGGACTGCCCAGACCCCCTTAAGAGTGTTGGCATTGTTATAACTTCAGTGGATTTCATTACAGAATAAATTTAAAGTTTGTGCTACTGCTATGAAAAGTATTTGGAACAAGCATAGAATATGAGTAACGGATAGATTTCAGAAATCCTAATAAACTCAAAAGTTGGATAACTTTACTGATTCATATTCACTAGATCTGATTTATATTATTCTGTTAAATGAAATAAACATCCTTATGCCCTTAGTTTCCACAAATTTGTCTGCCTGTCAGTGGGCAATAGCACAAATTTCAGAAAGTGGTGAAAGAAAGCCTGGAAAAGATTTTTACGAAAGAGAACACCTTCATAATACACTCTGTCACTCTATAGCTAGTATGTGCCCAAAGGCAGAAAAGATAATATTGGTTACTATTTAAATTAAAGAGATTTCTAAAGAGAGTCCAATAGATTTGAGTCTATTTTCCCATTTATCCACACCCTGCCACTTGGCTTTTTGATAGGGTAAACCTTTTGAGATTTTACTAGATTTTCCATGATTTTCCTGAGCAACATGATTTTCCTGAGCAACCTGATCTAGTTGGAGATATCCCTGTTCCTTGAAGGGGGGTTGGACTAGATGACCTTTGAAGGTCCCTTCCAGCCCTAACCATTCTATGATTCTATGATTCTATTATGATGTCCATGTCCGTTACTTATACAGTTATATCTAGTGCATAACCCAGAAGCATGTCTAGGTGGTTCAAGTGCCAAAAGATCCCCTTCAGTGCTCATTACCTGCCATTTGAGAACAGCAGAGAACAGCAGAATTTCATTTGTCATCACACTCCCCTGTAACTTACTTTCCCAAGATCCTTCTAAAATTCTTCAAATTTGTCTCTAGTCTTGACTAATTCAAATTACTCTGTGTCCTCTGCAAATATCATCACCCCAGGGTCCTGGTGGTTGGAGAAGGATCATCTTATACTTTCTTTTATGTTCTTTCTAAGCACTCACTCCTGGCCACCGTTGAAATATCAGGCTGAAGAGATCTTTAGTCTTACAGGCAGAGCTATTCTTACAATCACCCATCATCACTGTTATCTTCAGTTATTAACTCTTTCACCACATAAAGTAGGTGAGACCCTGAGAGTATAAGCACGCAAAGGGCTGCTTGGTAAACTAAATGGTGAAGCTGTGATTCGGCAACCACTTTTGTGCATGGATGCATAGAAAATGCAGGGCCGTCTCACCAAAACCAGCTATGAGTTCAGGTCTTATTCAGGAAATTAGATTTTCTGAACTTGAACTGCAAAGCAAAGTTGAGAATATGCAAAGCAGTGTTTGCAGAAATATGAAAACAGACAGAATATGCCCACCTTGAAAAGTATCGGTGTCACACAGTTCCAGTTTAGGCAATACTTTGGTTACAATATTGTCCCACAGACTGAATGATGGAGAAAGATAATCTTTGCAGAGTTGTTCAGGTTGTGTTTAGAAACAAATTCAGGGGCAATAAATATTTTGGTCATTTGATTTTGAGTGGAGGGACTACACTTGACCATGTGCCACCTGTATCACCTTGTCTCTGCGTTTCTGCCTATGCTATCTGCAGACGATCTTCAGAAAAGTCAGGTGATTGCTCTATTCTTCTACCTAAGAAAAGCATTGTTGTCTTTATTCTGAACTTTTTGAACCAAACTGTTCCTCAGTCACAAATCATAACTAATATTAGTTACTCGTGAAACCTTCACCACTCTTCTGTCCGTTCGTATTAGTGACTATGAAAATGATTAACATTCCACAAAGAGCTCTCCTCCAGTCACTGTTTGATTTATCTGCTAAACTTGAGAAATTCTTTACTTACAAATGTAATTGTTCTGTTGAGGTTCCAGACCTGAATTATCCACAGGTTTTACCATAAATTGATGGGAATACAATATTACACACAAGGAAATACTTGCCTTCCAGGAAAGGCTGAAAATACTTCACAATAACAATAATCTTGGCTCACATTGATCAGGATGGAAATCAGAAAGAGCATTGTGGTGAAAGAAGGCAAAGAAACACCCTGGATACTTCAATGCTTGGGGGGTTATTTTTCTAAACTGAGAATGCGCTTTTTGATGAGTCATAAAAAACATGCCTTTGAGTCTTGAAAAATGGATAATTAAATTGTTCTGGTGTTAGGCACAAAATAGTAATTAATGCTTTTACTAAAGTTGATGCCTTTTTTAAAAAAAAAAAGTTATTTGTGTGATACACTGCTTTAATGCAGCTGTGATAAATTAAAGCAGATTATACGAATAGCAGCCTTTTCTTGCAAGCCAAATCTATTATCTGCAACAGTCACGTTTTAATATATCATACCCTTTAATTTTTTAAAGCAGCACTACATATTTATAACAGTTATTATTTACCTAAATTAACAACTCCTTCTGACCTCCTGTGAAATGTATGTTTGTGTTCTCCTAGACTTTTCTGTCAGCTAGACACTCACTTCCCATACGCACAATATTGTATTTGTGCAGAAGCTCTCCATAGCAACTAATGAGCTCCTAAGGGTAAGAAAAGCAATGAAGCTCAACTTTGATTTACAAAAACGAATCAGTCATTTCCCCTTTTTTGATAGTGACTTTGAAAAGATTTATAGTTTGGCTGTGTTGTCATTTGCTTCCAGTACAATTGCCATAGAAATTTTAACCCTATCCTTCACAGCCTGGGAGAAGTCCCGCTCTCTGGAGCTGCCATGTGTACCTCAGGTACATCAACCTCCATGTTGGACATCTTCTTTTCACTCTGTAGCTGGAACAAATTTTGAAAGTCCAATGACCTGCTGCTGAGGAGTGGCACATATCAACGGAGCTGTGGTAGGAGGGGTTATTTTTTATGGCAACACTAGAGCTATGTCTCCTGTGCTAATGGACACCAATTAATTTTGCTTTCATGCTGCTCCACTTGGATTGCTGCTGTCATCTGGCCAGGTACTCCTCGACTGCTCCTCTGAATTCTGAACCTGTCAAAATACAATTCCCATCAGCATGGAGTAGGAAAGATATGAGAAGTTTGCCAAGAGAGGTCCCTTTCTGATAGCTATTAGCAAAACCTCAAGAAATGTTTTTTTTCTTTTAAAATTTACAGTTTTTAAAAACCTTTGTGACTGGGTCTTTGAATCAATGTTACTACTTTCTCTCTTCACAGGGAAACAAAGATTAAGCATAAGAGCATTTTAAAAAATTGTGGCAAAGTAATAGAAGTTCCTAAATTTCACTGCTGACCGTTTTACTCGGCTGACTGGTTCCCCACTGAGTATGGCTGGTTTTGTTGTAAAGCCTTCAGGTGTGTCTCTGTGAAATGGGCATATGTCACACTTTCATGTTATTTCCACTATTTCAATGATCCTGTTTTTCATATTCTCATTTTCAGTCAGAATATAGAACTATCTATTTTATTTCTCCATCGTCAGTTTATCCCTAAAATTTCCTGGAGAAGCAAAACTGAGCATCCTAAAAGACCAGCTCAGATACTGTGAATGGAAAGCATTAACCTGCAACCATCTTCTCTGTGGTTTCTTGCTAACCAGTGAGCACGTATACAATTTAGATTCCATTTTGAGGTAGAGCCATCTTTTTGCTTCAAGTTCAGAAAATAACTTGTCCCACTTTCCAGAAGCACCGTGAGAAAACAACTTGCACAGGATGGTTACCTCTGGCTTTCATCCATACTATTCCTGTCAGATGTGCATTCTTGGTGTCTAGCAACAGAGTTGTGCTCAGTGGGAGTTCAAATACTCTATCTCCAGTACTAGTAGGAACACAATATCTTTGATAATTCTACCTTTCTGCCCATTAAGTTTGTCGTGGGTTAGGCTGCTCCAGCAACTGAACCCCACACAGCCGGTCACTCACCCTCGCCCACCCCCAGGAATGAGGGAGAGAATTAAAGAATAAACGAGAAACCCGTGGGTTGAGATAAGAACGATTTAATACAGATAAGTAATACACAGTGTAGATGCTCACCACCCCCTCTTATCTGCAGCCCGTCTCATCCCGAAGCTGCAATCCCGGACGAACGCGAGGCCCCGAAATAGAGAGGGGCAGAGAGAGAGAGAGAGTACTCCAAGAGTGGGAGTACTGGGAGAGAGACAAAAAAAGGCAACAGAGCAAAAGCGCAGCAAGCGCAAAAGAGCAAAAGCGGCGAAAGGGCCAAAGTGCAAAAGCCCTTCTGTCTGGCTGACCCTCACTTTTATACTGGGCATGACGCTGCATGATATGGAATACTAATTGGCCAGTTTGGCCCTCAATCTTAAGTTCCACCACAAATCACAAGGGGAATCGTGGCCCCCTTGTCCCAGCTATGCTCCCCCCTTATCCCGCCGTGCTTCTGCACTCCAGCACACTGAAAAGTCCTTGGAGTCTCACGTCCAACCACAAACATCAGGTTGCTATCAACATTCTTCTCAGAGTGAGCCTCTGAGTAAAACCAAAACACGGAGCTCTTCTAGCTGCTAAAAAGAAGAGCTAACTCTGTCCCAGCTAAAACCAGGACAAAGTTGAAATTAGTTAACACGTTCTAAAATGATGAGTCAGGCTGACCGACACAAAAGAACACAGGCAGCATAGTCGGATACGTCTAGTTTCCTTAGAAAAACAGGATAAAAATCCTTTTAGATATCCAGTCCTCTTTCTATTGTATAGATTCCATTTCTTTCTCTTATTCCCTCTTGCAGTATAATAGAAAACTCCTTGCTGCAGATTTTTGTACATTCGGTTGTACATGCACCAGAAAACCACAGTGAAATCTTCACTACTCTTAAGGACAGACCTGCTCATGTTAGAGAGAAAAAGGATAGACTAAGCTAGACAGGCAGTTTTTTGTTTCTTGATGTTATTATTATGGGGTAAACAGTGTTTTCAAATTTTTATCCATCCCCTTTCCCTCTAAATCCTGAATAATCTTCTCTCTAAACTGTACATAACTATTCTACTCGTGAACCTTCTTCATGCAGCTTCTCAGAGTTTAAAACGTATTCTGTTATTTATGCAACTTATTATCCTAGCAGATTATTGTTTACCAACATTATCCATCATGCCTCTGCTTTCCAGTGTATCACTCAATCAAAATCTCCCAGGATATTTTTTTGGGTTTATTTCACAATTCATGAATAATTGTATTTTTCCCTTGTGAAACACCAACACTTGAAAACAATAAAAATCATTTTTCAGTTACCTGAAAATAACTGCACAAAAAAACATTTTGTATTTCATTAAAATTATAGCCAGACAAGTAACATTCTTTCTGTATTTGCATTCATTCACATAGTGGTCCAGCTGCATTTTTTATTGTTTTCCCCCAATTCAGGTTCCAGGTACCTTTAAAACATTACAGGACATCTTTGTTTCCCAGGAGCCAGAGGAAAAGGGTGAGTAGGTGGCTTTGTAAACATGCTATTTGGCTACTAATATTAAATTAAGCCCACAGTGTAATGAATAAGAAATACGATGAGCTGTTTCAGGATGCAAAACTTGCTGGTGAAAGTGAGCAGCAGCACATGCAGAGCTGAGTTTGGTCTGTTGGAAGGGTGAACTTGTCCTTGTTGTCTCCTCCAAACCGGAAAAAGGTCACTGGAACCAATGGACTGTTCCAGGATCCTGGTAACAAAACCAAGGAGTGGTCGCTGGACTGTGGGACGGTTTTATCAGGACCTTCAAACCTTCCTGTATTTTCCACAAAGCCTCCAAATATGGGCATTGACCTTGCCAATCTTGTTGGCATTGGCAATGTTTGGCTGCTATGTCCATTGAAGCATTCCAGAGAGGAACACTAAAACAAGCAAAATGTATGTAATTTCCTGATATTAAAACCAGAGCTTTTTTATCACTTTAGTTTTAACACTGTGATAACCTTTGACCAACTGTCTTTCTTCTTCCTTTTGCAAAGGGCAACTTTCAGCTATTTCCTTGTCAGAAAGCATATGATCAGATGAGAAAAAGCAGTGCTAACAAATTGCATATAACAAATCTAATAGTACTGAAACCATTAACACCAGCACATCTGCAAAATTACTATTAGCTTCTCTTTATTGCGGGCCAAGCAAGAAAATGTCAGATTTTTCATTTTGAACATCTGATGAAGTTATGCACATTTTCTTCCATTTGAAGATTCATCCTTGTGTGAATATTTGTACTTGCTGCCCCTGAGAATGGCTAAGGCAGAGTTTCTAGTTTGCAGCTTTACTTTAAAATTGAGTTAGGAATTAAGACATGCCGTATTTGCCAAAATCCAATAGTACTCTTCCATAAATAAATGAAATAAAACATTTCCTGAGCTGGATCTGTAGTGTGTGTGACATTATACTATTTATATTACTGTCCTCCTGATAACCAAACCACAAACGCGTGGTTTGGTTCAGATAAGAATCAAGACAACAAATATTTATCTGACTTTCCTTCATGTTAAGACTGAAAATCACTTCAGCAAAGGCAAGTTAAGTGTTGTGCATACGATGTCACTCTTCATCTGTTCAGCCCCTGCACTCTTCAGGGCAAGGACTGGAGATGAAAACATGGCAACACTTTGGAGCTCTGATCTCTGACTGATATTACTGTAGTGAAAATAGACATGTATATAACAATTCTGCCAAATATAGATGGTTAGCTGGTGACCTCGGCTATTGCCCACAGACAGCAGCAATATCTGCCCATAGAGTACAAAGATGGGAAGAATAAAACGATGAAAGAACATGAGAAATCAAGTGGAAAATCACAAAGATCATAGGGAAGGGGGGATGGTGAGAGAACCAATAAATGTTTCAAACACATCAGGAGCAAAAGGTCAGTAAGGGATATAGAAATGTTCTTTGAGAAGGAAAGAGTAATTTATTGACAAAATGGGATTTTCTAGACAGTGCACTATCTCCAGAAATGGTCCTTTGTCTCCATGTCTATGAAGAAGGATGAGAAGAAGCCAAAACCAGACAACTATATTCTTGCAAGGAAGAGGAGGGAGAGTAAAAATTAAAGCTCTGCAAAAGAAGAAGATTAAATATATATGTATTCCAGGAAAAACTACTGTGTAATACAATATTAAGTATGATGGGAAATTAGTCAACATGAGTTGGATGTGAAGGCATTTTTCTTTAGTATGGAAAACCATGCATTTGGAACCCGAAGATCAAGTGCATGAAAAGAAAAAGCAGCATCTTTCAGTCTCATCAGTCAGTGTATTCAGCAGTCTAGGATGCCAGCAATCCCTTCCTTGCTAGCATGCTGATGAGTTAGTCCAAGGAAGATCCAGCAGCCTCCATCCTACACACTCAACAGCTTGATTTTTACAAAATCTAATGTTACTGTTCAAATGAAGGATGCTGACTGGCTTACAAATGCTGAATGCTTTTCTTCCACTTTTTATGTCATCTTTAACGCCATAAGCTCTTTGTGTGTGTGTATGTTTTGTTTCTATGTGGGTGGGAGTATCTTGGCATTGCAATAAGGAACAAGGAAGATGTTCAGCAGTAACCTGGTAGTATAAACCATCAGTGAGTATGTGGGATCCCTCCTCTGCCTAATTTAAAAAGAGATGTAGACATGAACTTCCTATCTCCCACATGAGCATCCTGACCATAGGGCTATTTGCTATTGTAGACCTCTTTCATTCCCCACTGATGTAAGTTGTATTCAACATTTATTATCACTGAGAAAAAGATATAAGTCTTCACACTTACAGCACTCACCAAGTATGTGCCAAATGGTCCAAGTTCATTCCTGCGTATTTTAATGCTTGTGCACAGTGGCTTGTCTTGAATATGCTCAGAGTCATAAAAAAAAATATACAATGGCCCATGGTTTTCAGCCAGGATGTGCAAGACTGGCGCAGCCCAGGGAAGCAGCTTATACCTGCATCTCACAGATCCCACAGGCATGCTGTCATGCAAGATCAATCTGAAATACCTCTTGCTTTCCATGGAACCTCTACTGGAGACCTGAAAGGCCTTTCATAGCAGCAGTTTTGCAAGGAAGTGGCACTTTCCAACCTCTGAACTCAACAGGAACCCGCAGTCCCTAACAGTCTGCTATTCATAGTCAGATGTAACCAAGGATCTCTCTGCAACGTATGCTTACACCCTACAGCTTTTGGCATTTCTGGGACATTTTAGCAGAAAGGTAAGCCTCTGATGTTACATCTGCTCCCTCTGCACCTGTCCGTGCATCCTTTCATATCTATAACGACCTGAAAATGCAGGATCTCTCTCTTGTCCTGACAATGCAGCAAATCCTGGGGCAGCAAATAATCCTCTGTTTTGCATGAGAAGGTGCCTGTGCTCAGTGAAAAGTTGCCCTTGATACTCAGCGTAAGGAATTCAGCACACAAAGAAGAAAGAGGGTAATGAAAGCACTCCCAGGGAAAGACAGCCTTGTCAGATCAAAGCTAAGGGAATGTTATTTAAGTGTGGAGTGCACACACACCTCAGAGATGGGAAAATGCAGTCAGACAACTATAGACTATGAAAAGGTGTATGTTATGTAAAGGTGAAACATCAAACACACATCTAGTATAGCGTGTATTGATAATGAAAATGAAATACACTGTCAATTGTGAATCATATCAGTCAGATACCACTTTTGCTTTGACTATTAAAGAGATGAGTTTAATTACCACCTTGTTAGCTGGCAGAAAGATTCACAATATAACTTACCCTTGCAAAAAAGAAAGTCAACATGGTTTCTCCTCCCTTGCTTAATGCAAGAGAATCAGAGAACTGTAAGTTAGACCATGTGATCAATAATTGCCCAAGTGGAATAAAAATAAAGCCAGAAAAAAATTACTATCTGCTTCAAAAGTTTCCTTGAAAACATCTCACACAAAACTGAAAAAATTATTCAGTTTTTTGAGTGGGAGACAATTTTCCAAAAATACTGCAATTTTACAGTAATTTTACTTATGCAAAAAGCATAAGTTCAGCAAAAAACATGTTTTTCACAAATTTCACTCATTATCTTATCTCTATTGACTGCATAAATACAGTCTTTCAAGTTTAAAATGGACAGGTGTGTCATACAGCCCCGTTACCTGATAGCCAAAAGCTCTCACAGGGGCCATCACAACCCTGGGGTCACTGAGCAGTCGGAGGCTGACGCAGACTCGCACCGTAGCCCTGAGCCAGTTTTGAGGTCTGGCATGACAGGAGTGTAACGGTGACAGCACAGCACGCAGGAAGGAACCACACATCAGCTTTGCAGCTGATACTGGTGCTCACATTGCACTGCCATCATTGCTGGTCCCAGTCCCATGGATGCTACATACCAAATTGCTGGGTAAAATATTAAGAGTTTCACCTCTAAAATTCCTGTGATGAGGGAGCTTAAGGTCAGTTCAGATTTGGCAGGACCAGCCACCCTATGCTCTCTTTGTGGGGACGGAATGTGTTAGCTCATACTCTCTGCTGGGATAAATGGCTGAATTTCCATTGATGTCAGGGAGACAAAGCCATTCACACCAGTCAGGCTGCTGAGAGCACATCAGTGAACGAGCAGCTTTGTATGCAGCAGCTGCACAGAGAATCAGAAAAGAGTCTTTCCCCACCGGGGCAGAGGAATCTGAGCTGAGTTCATCGCAGCGGGACTTTTCTTTGCATATCTTCCGGTCCACATGAAAGAGCATCGTTACCTGTTGCTTTGTAGGCTGAACCTGAAGAGAGCTTTATATTGCAAATAGAAGGTGTGAGCATCATTCCCTTTGAAGCTGAAGCCAGAACTCTAGACTCTGATGGCAGAAATATCAGGAGCATCATTAGTAACTTTCCCGTTTCTTCTGCGCACAGTTGAAAGGCTGCTGTCATGGAAATTTTAAAACATCTGCTTTGAAATTATTTTAGATACTTTTTTTGCACTTAACCTTGCAGTTTTCATCTGCTTTGTTTGCAGCTCAAACTGTGTAGCTTTCCCTATATTTTTAAGTTCCTTATATTTATCTCCTCAAATTTAATTTTTTAACATTAATCTGCGTTTGGGTTAGCAAGGTAAAATCAAAGTGCCTCAAAACACTGAGATGAGGTGAATGGGTAGATAGACAGACAGATTTTCTCTTCTTATAGCTTAGTAAATCAAAACCTGATTAACTTGTCTTCTTTACTTTACGTTGCTTGGACCTCCTGCTCAAGGGAGCAACCTTTTTTCTTTTTTGCTTTGAAGGCGATATCATAGAACAGTCTGAGCACCAGAAACAGAACTGCACTCTTCAGTAAGTGCCAGAAAACGAAAATCTTTTGCTGTTTTGCTCAAAGCAAAGTAAAAATGTTTATAATTTTAATATAGGGTGAGACTGTTCAAGATGTAGGATTCTTCTGAGCGCAGATATGCTTTCTGGACTCTGGTCTATTTATGGGCAAATAGTAAATACGGGTAGCCAAGAAACAACCTGTCTCTGTCTGTTCCTGAAAAGGAAAAACTTTTGTGTTTAGTTTTTCTCATGATAGGACAAGCCAGAGAGATGCATTTGAAACCGTCACAATGTCATCCCAGGCATGGAAGAGGGAGTAAGGGGAACGAGAGATATTTCTTGTAACCAATGGTGCTTTTACTTAAAACGCAGTGTACATTTCAGATGGCTTCAATTACCTGGGCGTTGGCAATAATAAAGTATTTCTTTAGCACTTAATAAAAGCAGTTCTTTGTATTTTTTAATCAGAACTGGATTTCTGGAGAGCGCTTCATGGGTAGGCAAATGTATGAAATCAGATGGCTCCTTGTGAATTACTTCAGTCTGTGGGGAGAGAGGGAGGGCAATCTGCAGGAAAGCCCTGCTCTTCCACTCCTGCCTCCCCACACGGCTCAAGCTCCTCCACTGGCTTCTCTGCAGCCTGAGACTAGCTTCCAGTTTGGTGGCGCTGAAGGACACAGGAGAGAGGTCAAACCCAGCTTCATCTTGCTAATGCTGTGGCAGAGCCCATTTCAGCAAAGGAAAAAGCTGGGCTGGCGTCTTGCTGCTTTTGGTTGCACCAGCATGGAGGAGGAGGCTGGCTTCAGCCTGTCTCTCTCATACATACGCACAAAGCTGGATGAAATGGAAATGAGGAACATCTTGCTCTCGTAGCAAGTCTCCCTTGCAGCATACTCTTTGATGACTGGCAATACCATCCTTTTCTTCCCAGAAAGCGCTTTGCTTTCCTGCAGGAATAGCTTCGGTCATTAGACAATGTTTGATTACTCTTACACACCTCCATCCTGTGCCTGAAAAAAATTAAAGAAATAAACAATAACAGAAAGAATAGCAATAGCTAGGTCATGCAGTAAGGACTTGTACTGATCAGAGAAATAAGGGTTGAATGGCAGACCTCCACTGCCCCAGCAGAGCTCTGCCAGAAAAATAAACTAAATAACCGGTGTTTCATAACAATAATAGTAATAAAAGTCACTGTAGGGAATTCTGTCTCCACCTCCGCAGAGCCAGACCTATGCTCCCCAAAGCCATGGAAGTGCCATTACCAATCCAGCTGGCTTTGAGCCTGCACTAGAAGAAACAGGAGGAAAAAAGAGCAAAGGCTGCCTCTGATGAGAGGCAATGGGCATGTGAGGCAAAGGCAGGACTGTGGCCATTGTCCCCTGGGAATCTCTCCCCTGTGTATCTGAACAGAAAACATCATGGGAAAATTAGATGCAGTTGGTATGTCAAAAACTGACTCCCATATCCCAGCTTCAGCCCAGCCAGAAGCTTCCCCACAGCTGTGTGGCCCTACACAGGACTCCAGCACTTCCTGGGCTCAGAAGGAACTGTGAGCACTGATGCCCAATGTATTTTTTAACAAGAAGAACAAAAGATAATTTTTCATTAACTACACCATTTTGATTTTCTAAATTCAGTCTCGTGTAGGTTTCACGTTAGAAGAGATGTAGGAAAAAACTCAAATGAGTAACGCAGCTTTTAATACGAGCATCTGATCCTGCAGCCATATGGAGTGGGTGGAGGAGGTTTTTCCCTTTTTAAATAAAGCTGTGATTATAAAAACATGTCAGGAGTGTGTCCTCATATGGGAAAGCCTGCATCTTTATTATTTCTGCTGGCAATAGGCGCTAGATATCCTTTCTGAAACATAAGCCTTTCACTCACAGGCATAGCATTGAAGCATTTCTCTTGTGAAATGAGAGTAGAAAGCCAGAGGTGGATGCAGCTTAATTGTATTGGGAGAGGCTGTTAAAATAATCACTCATTTCTATCTTTATTACTTATGCCACAGCAACACAGCTTGGGCCCGGCTCTTCCTTTGCAGTGCCATCAGAGGGAGGCTGTGATCTTTCGGAGTAGAGAAGATGACTTCTCTTTCCTGATAAGTGCTTAAGCAAAGCTTTGAAAAGGCTGTGTTTTGTCCATTTGAAAGTGATGCTTTTATTTAGTGTTTTCTGCACCCAGAGTCCCTTGGTGTTATTTCATTATTAGGGTATGTGAGAAAAACTCTTCATTTTTAAATTCAATTTCCCTTTTAAGAAGAATTAAAAGTTCTCACTCTGGGCTGCTGGAAACAACGAAAATTTTAAAGTGAGGATAAACAACAACTACAAAAAAGAACAGCAAGAAACCCAGAGAGTTGTCCTAGAAATGATTACTGAGAAATTGCAGAGATGTTGAAGGTGGCAGAGAAATTATAATATTTATGGAAGGACAACATAATGAGGAATGAGGAGAAGCAGGAATCCCCTGTGCCATAGTCCCATGGGATATCCGGTGTGCAGAGAACATAGGTTAATGCCAGCATTTGTCAGTGCTACTGTCAAATCTTGATCTTAGTTGGCTCAGTTTGACCAAGTCACTCTTTATTAACTTCACCCAACAGCAATTACTTTCTGGTGGTTCAGCTCATCGGGCATCACTGTGAAAGCGGGTCAGATAGTTGGTCCTCTGCAAGTCCCTTCTTTTTGCCTATAAAGGGCATGCCTTGGGCATGTTAAAACAGGCATTGCTATGCCCAGGTCTGGAGCAACCCACACTGCAAAGCATGGTGCTGAGCGCCCAGAAAGCCTGTGCCATGCCGGGGAACACGAGGCTGCTAAGCTGGGCAGGGACATACGCTGGGCACCCGCCAACGTGGCAGTCAGCACACCAAGCTACTCGCACAGGAAAGTCACTGCCTCTGTCCCTGTATCTGTGCGGTATAAAACGCAGACAAGGGCTTCAGAGCAGATCCTGGGAAATGGAGTGTCCTTCCCACTGCTGGTGGACCTCACTAACAGAAATAGGCTTGAGTTTGGGTGGTCTTGGGTAGAGGAGATAACTGACCTGATTCTGTCACTCCTGGGTGAGCACTCTGACCCTGTGAGATACAAAAGAGGGAAGAGTTGGAGACTTCTCATTTTCCTATCACATTTGAGGGGAAAGTGTCAGCAAGAGCCACATTTTGTGCAGAGCCTGGTTGAGTGGTGAATGTGAAAACGAAAGGGATCTCATATGTTTGATACTTGCGAGGATGCAAATGCCTGAGGAGTGAAGATGAAGATGGGCAGGGGTTCTGGGTCAATGTTTTGGGCCAGCTTCTCTAATTCTACCTACGTATGCTCACCTGCTTTATCAGGTTTAGCCCCCGCCTGACTCTGCTTGCGTTCCCCCATCTGTGAGGCAGAAAGGAAAGGGAACACCAGGGGCCAAAGACTGTTGGTTGATGCTAACAAGGGAGCGGGGATAGGACTTACTGTGCCAGAGTAGGGGGAAAAAAAAAGCTATTTAAATGTAAACGTTATAACAAATCAGTGAAAAGGGTGATCAACTCCCAGCTCAACCAACTCTCCAGATAAACGCCAACTCACAAACATGGAAATGGACAGCAAGGCAGAGCCTGTGCACTTCCAATGCACAAAACCAACCCTCAACCTTCACAGAAGGGTCTGGCAGCCAGTTATGACAGTGGCCGAGCTTTGTCATGCTTTGACCCCCACTCAGGAATGAGGGCTGTTTTGTGCCAGTTACTGCCCAGCAGGTTTGATGAGAGCCACAGAAACATGAGGGCGCATGCAATAGGAGAACAAGAAAAGCCCTGTTGGGCTGATAGGAAGAAAGATCAAAGAGAAAGTTTGAAAGCAAAATCTAAAGCAAAACAGGTGCTGGAGGTCTTGAAGGGAAATTCGTAGGTTTTCCTTGGGGAAATAGGTTTTGAGGAGGAGTTTAAAAAGAATTAATTATGATCCTGCACATTTCTTGGTGGAAAAAAACGCCAGGCAAAACTGCTTGGGCTCAGGCTAAGTTGCAAACTGTCCTTCTTCATTCAGACCCATGATTTCAGAAACTCGAGGGAATTTTGGGTGCCATCTTTTGTCCTACTCACTTTTTCTGCTGGTATCAGGTAGGCGTTTAGCATTCACTCTCCAAAAGCAAAAAAACCCCAACTCTCTCTTGGTGGGTACTCAAAATCACTGATTACTTATAAAAACACAGGCATAAATGTGGTTGGAATGGATCTCAGTGAGAAAAGAACTTATTTATTACTGCTTTTAGGTTTATTTCAGCATCCATTAGAAATTATTTGGAATTATCAAAGCTCCTCACACTGACCACAGAGAACACTTCAGAAAATCCCATTTTCTCTGTGTCATCATACTTTATTTTCAAGTTAGCTTGGTTTCGGTTACATTATAAATGGATAAAGTACAGTTATTTTAATGATAGCAGATAATATGCCTAACTCTCTAACACAATCTTCCTGTGCAGGGTTTTCATTTATCTTTGTATTTTCTTCTGTCACTGTCACTTCCATTACTCTTACTGAGAATTGCATGCCTTTCTAACACTCCATATAACAGCAAGAAGGCTCTGGATATCACAGTGAGACAGACAGACAAAAATGAATACGGAAAGATACTATAATGCCACATATGACAAAATCTCCCTATAATTCCATGTTCTTGCAGCTCTTCGGTACTTGTGCCAACCTAAACAGATACTAGACACATCCTTTCCAGAAATATATATATCTAAAGAGGCATTTGATAGAAAAAAAAAAAAAAGTAATATGTTTATCAGGATCTTAATTTGATTGATAACGAAAAGATTTAAAAAAAAAAAACACAACACACTTCTGCTCATAAGCAGGAGTAAACAAACTGCTATACAAAGCACCCTAAATTTCTTCCTTTGAATAGTTATAACACCCAGAAGGCCTTACCACAAATCTGCATTGTACAGGCCTGCAATTGTGATTCTCCTGGAATTAATCAGAAAGTAGTGACAGGCTCCATTGCAGTATGGATTTTGAGTGTATTCTGTTCCCTGAGGGTTCCTGCACTTTATCCACTAAAGACGTCCTTACTTTTTCAGGTGGATGTCTGACCTCCAACCTTCTGTTAACAGTTTTCAAATATAACTGTTAACACAATTTTTCAGCTGCCGAAACAGGCATTTCTTCACGCTGAACTGCTGAGGAATAAAATTAAAGTTCACCAAAAATGTAGTGATGACTTGGAAATCTTCCCTCCCAAACCAGTATCTCCTTGTTAAAATAAAAATAATTAAGATTGTCAATGCATAGAAATTGCATAGCTTTGCCTTCCCAGAGTGAATGAACACTTTATTCCAAAATAAATCATGATATTCTGAAACAATCACTCCACTTTAGAACTTTTCTTGAATGAAAAAACCACAAACTCCTGGAATACAACCACCACATTCTGGCACACAAAGAAGAGTAACATGGAATTACTCCTGACAGTGTGAATGTCGTTACGTCGTTTTGGGAAGAGCAAAACAGTCTTTTCTTGGAAATGAGATCTACAGTTTGCTGCTCTCTCTATATATCAAGTATTTGAACTGCTCCATCCTCTGTTGAGCTAGGAAGCTGGATAAATATTATTTTGAACTCATTAGACTCATTCTACTTCTTTTGACCTCCCACATCACAATCATCAATAAGGCAACGAGGTCATCATACTCCAATTTGCTTACAGTTAAAAGACCTGTTTTAGAAGGTTGAATTTTAATGTAGTAGAGATGAAGACCTTAGAGGATTACCAGAGTTTACCCCCTAGAAACAAAAAACTCAATGTTATCTGAAGGTTTGTTTAAATGAACTTTAACGACTCTTCATCTCAAGCCAATAAGCCTGAAGTAGCTGAAGTAGCTAATTAGCAAGCCAGTGTTTTAGCTGATTTTCTTTCCCTGGTCCACAGTGTAACCATTGCAAATGACTCTGTGACTTTCTTGCACCGTGACAATGGGTTTATAGAGTCTACATCAGGGCGCTGAACAGCCGATTGTGATCAATAGCCCAATATGGCCCACTCACTTTATAAATATTGCGAGTGGGGTTCTAAAAACCTCCCCATTAGTGTTTTTCTTTTGGGAAGCAGTTTCCCCAAAAGGAGACAAACACAAACAAGAGTTTCCAACAAGGTGGAGGCTATCAATATCTGAGCAGCAGGTGGTCTGGGAACAGGTCTCTTTTCTGTGTGCTGTCTAATGAATGAACCAATTTCCTTGCTCCTTCAGAGAAAAAATTAGAAGAGGATTTCATCCCACTTAATCAATATTAGTCAATATTAGTCTGCCTTGGCGAAGCTAGAAGGCAATTAAAGCGCACACACCTCCCACTCTAATTCTATACTCATAAAGATCAAAAGAAATTACCATTAATGATCAGCTTTCTCCTATTTGAACGTCATGGTCTACCTTTAGCAGAAATGAGCTACTTGAGCCAATTAAATTGCTATCAGAGAAATAAAATCAGCCACTGCATAGTCTCAACAGCTGCTGACAGTGTCTAGTTGCTTGCAGGATGGCATGTTAGCATCTGGTCCATGTCCTCTGAGATAAGGAGTGCTACATATTATTTGTGGAATTGGATTCCAACAAACACCTTTGTTTCTGCAGTTTCAGCAGAGCTCTTCACAAGTGTGAACTCTGATTCATCTACTTTTTGCTAAGTGCCAAAATGAGCATGACAGAAGAGACTGGAGGACAGCATAATTCAGATTCTTTGGTTATCACGCCGGTATTGTAGACCTGAAAGAGATGTTTTGATATTTCACTGCTCTGGATAAAGGCTGCCTAGTGTCCTTGCACGGTGTGCAACTGTTCATGCACTTTTTGCTGGCATTTCAGTGATAGTCTTTTTACTCTACAATATTAAACGTCCAGGCCTGTGAAAAGCACATTATCCCACCTTTTAAGTTAAGATGGCTTTGAGAAAATTGGCACTCTAGAATATAAACCCATATATATATACAGAAAAAAAACACAGAAAAATCCATCTATTAAAATTTCTTTTTGTATTGCATGATTGCATTTTGCTGTGGTAAGAGTATATTCTGCTACTTGTTCTACCAGTTTCTCTGCTCAGCTTTCAGATAGCTATCAAAAATGATGACTTTTTTTTTTTTTCCAGAACATTATGTCATCTGGTATTGAACAGGACTTAACCCATCTTTAATCACATTTTAAGTTTATTCAAGTCCTCGCTGATTACCATACCACATACTCCTCACTGTCCTGCATTCCTCTCCCTTCCCTCACCCACCAGTTAATTAACAGCTAGGGATTGATGTCACTCTGCTGCCATTTACAGAGTAAGGTACTCAGGAATATATAAAGTTTTTTTTATAATGTCTTTTTATCATCCTTATGGTCCAATCTGTGTGGTTTGCTACAATCTAGCAGAGTCTTTGTGTTAATCCCACTTACAAGTACTAGCAACCTCTAATATAATGAAATCATTTCACTCAGTGAGGTTTGGGGTCTTCATACAAAAACCAATGATGAAGCACATGGGGGATCTTTGTACAGATGAGGTCTTTCTTTGATGAGCACTGCCTCTGATCTCAAAGAAACGCTGTGGGCCTCCTGATCATTATTCTTCCCAATGATATCAATATCCAGCAGGGCCAGCACAATTCTTACCACTGCATTGTAAGTGCTCTGCTATAATTAATCTTTTTGTTGCGCTCCTTCCTAAGTGATTTCCTTTCTAACTAGATATTTCAAAGAGAGGAAGAAAAATGAGCCTTGAGTTGCAGCTACATTGCTGGCTTTATGAAGATACATAGTACAGCTGGGCAAACAAATTCTCCAAACTTGAACAGCCTTCCTTGAAACTACAGGTATCAGGCAGACACTGTTCAAAACAAAATGATAAATTTTAAGCAAAGAAAAAACCGCACCTCTTTTAAGTCATATAAACTAATCATTTCATGTTCAACCACATGCATTCATTCTATTCCCATTTGCTACTTAGAAAAGAGGGAAACAATTCAGAACAAGGCTACTGAATGTAATGTCAAGAGTAAAATACCCTTCCTGCATCTATGCTCTACTGGTCACCTCCTGAGGACTGTTCATGACCTCCTGAGGACTGTTCAGACTGCAAGTCTGACAGTGACATCTCAAAAATTGAGGTTTCAGTAGAGCTAGGCATTTTCTGAACACCTTCAAAGTGCTTCAGAACGGCTGTCATCTCAGGACTGCTCAAACTGAAGAATGCCCTTGGAAGAGCTCCACATAACTTTAAATTAATTAAGGGGCATGGGAGGGGAGCTTCCAGTGAAATCAAAGATACCACATTTGGTTGAGATATAGACCCAGCACCTGGCCAATCTCAACTATTTTGGCTCACAAGGTTATGCAGAGCCAGGCAAAGAAGATCTCCTCCACCTAGGATGGGATCCACTATATGGGTCTTAATCTAACAGATCCACAAATTCATATCTTTTGTCTCTTGTGCAACCCTCTCCCCTTCCCAGCGATCTGTATGTAGAGCTGCATTTGGTGAGTCTTGTCTTGTTCTTCACTTTTTTCTGTTTTCCTCTTACCTCTTGCTCAGGAAAGGATATTAGGAGTAATGACATCTTAAGCCTAGATTATTCACAGATGTTGAGCATCTTTATCTTAGGGACAGAAGCGTTCGTGCAGATCTAACTGGATCAGTTACAACCTCCAGTTCTTTGTTACTGTTCCCATAGCTGACACATGGTTCTGGTGAGTATGAGCATTCTCAGACTCGTTCTGAGAGTTAGCTCTTCTTTTTAGCAGCTAGAAGAGCTCCATGTTTTGGTTTTACTCAGAGGCTCACTCTGAGAAGAATGTTGATAGCGCACTGATATTTGTAGTTGGCACTGAGGTCTCAAGGACTTTTCAGCTTGCCGTGTTCTTGCCAGTGTGCAGGAGCACAACAGGATAAGGGAGGAGTATGGCCGGGACAAGGGGTCCACAACCCCCCTTACGATTTGTACTTGAACTTAAGATTGAGGGCCAAACTGGCCAATTAGTATTCCATATCATGCAGCGTCACACCCAGTATAAAAGTGAGGGTCAGCCGGAAAGAAGGGCTTTTTGCCCTTCCAGGGCTCTCACTTTCGGACTCTCAGAGTGCTTTCTCTCTCTCGCGCGCTCTATTGCGGGCCTCCCATTCATCCGGGATTGCGGTATCAGCATTTATCTGTTTCGGGATTGCAGCTTTGAGATGAGACGGGCCTCGGTCAAGGGGTGGTGAGCAATTACACTGTACATCACTCGTTTGTATATATTTATCCTTGTACATATCCGTATATATATATATTGGTAGTGATAGTAGTAAATTGTTCTTATCTCAACCCATGGGTCTCTTTTCTTTTTCTACTTTAATTCTCTCCCTCATCCCTGGGGGTGGGGGAGGGTGAGTGAGCAACTGTATAGGGTTTGGTTGCCGGAGCGGCCTAACCCACGACAAGATCCTTTAAGTTCCATCAAGAATACCAGGCGTCTCATTGTAGTCGAACATGTGAACAAATGGACTAGATGTTCTGCTTGCATTTTTTTGCATATGTGACTGACACAGTTTGACTTTTTCACCCGTACCCACCTGGCACAGGACCAAAGAAATGACTCCAAACTGACATTGTTCTATGCTCACAGTGAAAGGTTCCAATGAGCTTGGTCTGCGGCATAAGTCAGAATGAAACTAGACTAGATCTTCATCCTTTGTCTCTTTTTTCTGAGTACATCTGCACCATTTGTCATCATCAGGACTGTAAGACAGTGGGACGGGTCTGCCATTTGCTCTTCAATTACACGTGGTTGCATATCTGAACTTCTACAAGGCTAGCTCCCTGTTCCTTCTCGAGAAGTGATGCTGTCTACTGTCCTGCTTTTGTGCCAAAAGCAATAGATAAAAACAGTGTTGTGTTAAATGTTTGTCAAACCAGGACAGCACAGAGCAGAATTGCCAGCTTGGTGGGTTTGGGTTTTTTTTTTCCCCAAAATGACTTTAGAATGGGAGCCTTTCAATCCCAAGCAGTTATGGTTATTATACCTGTGCTGGGTCACACAAATCTACTGTACTCACGTGTGTTGGCTATTGTTCTTTCTCTTTCACCTGAAAAATAAGTTTAGTTTATTCCTGCCCTCCAGGGACAAGTTTTTTTCCTGTTGTTTTCATAGTGTTAAAGTCTGTTTTGTTAGAGATGTTTTCTCCCCTTATGTAAATTATAAAATGTTGGTTGTACAGCCAGGAAAATGTGGTACTCCAATCTTCTGTTGTCCAATTCCTTGGCTTCTAGGGGACGGGCACAAAATCTGTTTGAACTAACCACAGTCTCAGAGTTTTGCTCATTTTCATCTCTCAGGACAACGTTTTTTGTTTCTTATTTATTTCTTCTTTTTCCTACCTTACATAAAAATTAGAGGGGAGAGGGAAGGAAATTTAATGTGCCCAGCCTGTCAGTTGAAATCATTCATCACAACTCTATAAAGCCCAAAGGACTATTCCAGTTTGCACCAACAGTGCAGCTAGTTTGCCGGTCATTGTTATACTGTTTTTCTATCACTACTGTCAAATCCTTGTTTTACAATAGTTTTCTATTTTCTTCTAGCAACACCCACTGTTCGTTAGACATTTTTGAATACAAGAAGAGAAATGATTTCCGTGAAAAAAAACCACTTCTAAACAGGTGTCAGTATATATAATTCAGAAACTCTGTAATTCTTGTTCAAATAAGAAGTTATCACTAACTAGTGTTTCCAAAACTATCATTTCCAAATAACTGCAATTGTATGTTATGAAAAAGATGAGAAATTAACATTTCAAGACTATTGAGACTTCATTCTTGCCAGTGCTCAGAGGCTTTGCAAACAAATGCTTTAAGTTGTATAAAGTAAGACTATTGTAATACATACAATAGCTGTCAGATGTGTGATAGAAGTTCTTTTGTGGGTTTTTTATTGACTGGTGCTTGTAGTGTTGTTTGCTTTGGTTATTGATTGTGACCTCCAAACTTCAGACACATCCAGGAAAAATTATCGATATGCAAAGGCATTTGATGTCAGGAGAAAAGCATAATACCCAAACATGGAATAACTATTCCTCACCTGTAGCATTTGGGCAAGTTCCACGCTAAAATTCATATATGCTGACACCACTGACAGAGGTCTGATTCAACAGCAGTGTAGGCATTTGTCTCTGTCAGGACAGAACTTGTCTTAAACTGAAGATGTGAAATGGGCTTGAGTATTGTAAGACAGAGAAAATATCTGCTCATTTAACTGCATCCTATCTGAAATGACAGTCATTTCATCTAGAATAGACAGCAATCAGACTTTCAAAGGGGTCCACTCAGGGGACATGACACACTCACTTAGTTTTAGTTTTATTTTTACTTTTAGTTTTAGTTTTTAGAATTATTGTCTTCTCCCTGGAGCCCCTAAAAAAAAATTCCATTAATATTGTCACATTCCTGTACTTCATGCTTTGCATCACATGATATGCTTTGATTGGCCTGACCCAAGAAGATACTATTCAAAGCAAGGAGACAAATACAGTCACAAACAGTACTAAGGCAAGACAAAAACCCAGCTGTTCCAAAGCAGTGGCTGGGTGCTGCCCAGGCTGGTGGGATGCAGCAGGCAGGGCTCCGTGCAGAGCTGCTTGGCAGGGGTCCTACCAGGAATCAGCCAGGGTGGATACCAGTGTTCTGTGTGCTGGCTCTGGAGACGAGGGCCTTTCGCTCCCTCCACCTGTGTAGTTGCAGCTCCTCTAAGGACAGGAGGGGGAAAGGGAGGGGCCCATGCTCAGATCCATGTTCATTCAATGGATCCAGCTGGTGAAGTTAATCTCCTGGCAAACTCCACTCCCTGTCATGGGAGCTGTGCCCTACTGTGCCCGCTTGCCCTGCCTCCAACATTTAGCTGGTGTTAGTTTGGCAGCATAAATCAGAATAAAAGGGTAACTGAGGATGGAATGAGATTCGCAGACTCCGAGGAGCAAAGTTTTAAGGACACGGACAGTGTTACTGATGGTACATGAAGAGGCACTGACTCTGAACACATCTGAGCAACATGCAAACGGTGGCATTGAGGCTGGAGATGGGCCTGACACAGGGCTGGTGGAGAGAAAATCAGGCTGCAAAAGAAAGCAATGTTTCAATGAGCTGTTGGAGGTGAAGGGACCACGAGAGGAGCCTGCAGCTAGTCATGGGTAGATCTTGGAAGAATAGAGGAGTGCAATGGAGGAGCTGTACTGAGGGGAAGGAGACAGAGGAAAGTGGCAGGTGAATAAGAACAGGAGAGGGAGACAGAATGAACACAGGGCAGACCAAGAAACAAAGCGGGTTGTGGCAAACTGAGGGTGAATTAGAAAATTAGATGGATCTATGACAAAGAAGGAAGTAAAGAGTTGTCAGAAAGGAATACATTTTAACTTTTCACTGGGGGAAATAAAACCAAACAAAACAAAAACATCCCAAACAGTTAAAAAAATTCCATCTGAGGCTGTTTTTTTCCCATGCCTCAGAAGCAGGAATTGGCCAAGTAGAATCAGTTGCACCTAAATGAACGTGTCAGAGTAGGGTCTTTCTCTGGAGGCCCTCAAAGACTCTTACATCTCTCCATTGACAATGCAGCTAAGTGAATCACTTACATTAGAGGACTTTTTCACCAGGTGCTTATAGATAAATAAGATGCCCAAACTAAGTGGGCAAACCTCATGCAGTGGCAGTAAGGGAAGTGAACTGGATCGTTCTGATGCTGTCACAAAAAAATAAGCTATTCTTACAGCAATGTAGCTAAAGTTGTGAAATACTAAGGGCTCGACTTCTTTTTGATCTTCTCGGACTTCCTCAGAAAAGCCCCCTCTGGAGCAGCAAAGCAGCACAAGGACAGGCAGAGATTTGCCTTGCCACTCTGTCCCCCTCTTCTTTCCTCTCTGCAGTTTTCTTTACTGTGACAGGAAAGCGAATCAGATGAGAAGATAGTCTAACATCTCTTTTCTCTTCCTTCCTTACAAGGAACAGGGACAGAGCTGTTACACTGGACAGGGTCATCTACTCATTGCAAAATTTCAGTATAGAATAATAATGGAGTGAATTTTACTCTGCTCGTAAGCATTGACTTTTTTTTTGCATCTAATTTCACATTGGGGTAACAGAGAATTGGAAAATGAGATTTTAGATTTGCAAAAATATCAGATTGCTTTGGAAAGGAAAAGCAGGTCAAGTCAGGTCACTCCAAATAAGTGCCTGGGAGACTGGGTCAGTGAAGAAAACCAGTGTGGATGTTATAAAATACGGTAACTTCTGAAAGCACCAAGCTTTGTACTGCTAAGTGTCAAAAGAGAAATATCTGGCTAATTTTCACAGCGCAGAATGAATACAGGCACTATTTTACTGAATTGATGTGCTAATGAACATTATCTGCCTCTTTTGAACTCTATCTGGAGCTTTGCCAGTAAATTTGCAAAATTTCTGCACAACCTCAAGACCCTGTCACTGAATGCAGATCAGCATGAGGTGGGATGTTGGCTACAGGACAAAAACATTGCAACGAAAGCGTGTGAGGACCTTCACAACAAATGTGCTCTCCAGGACTGTAACACTTGCTGAAGAAATCACCTCTAATGCTGATCCTGGACCACAGCAATGTGTGTCTTTATTTTCAACAGCAATAAATTCGTCTTCAGCCTGAGCCTGAAGGGAAGGACAGCACTGCCTTGTGACCCCATGGCCACACTACCTGCCTTGAAACAACCGGTGTTAATGGAGGAACAACCACCCCCTTAGCCTTCCACCTCCCTTTGTCCCACCTCACCCCCTGCCACTGGTAAATTCACATCAGTAAATTCACACCTGCTTGAAGATTACTAGGCAAAAAATACACATGCCCAGCCATGTTGAAAAGATCCTATAGAAATAGAAACACATGTTCATTAATAAAACTTTGAACACTAGGTAATTAAAGTCTTGTTAACCCCGCAACTTCTGAAACCCACCCCTGGATCGCTATTGTTCACACGGCTCCCAACCTCACACAGAGGGACTTGCTCAGAGAGTTTCTCCTACTTGCAGCAGATGCTCTCGTTATTCAGGCAACAGGATCCTTAAGGACCCTGAGATGTACTCCTGCAGGAGCGATCTGTGTCGTAAATTTGTGTGAAGCTTAAATGACAGTTAGGATGAATATTGTTTCATTGCATTGCAGTAGCAGCAGCTTCCATGGGTATTGCTAGTGCAGGGGGATGTCTCTTTGCCGTTCTCCCAATATGAGCGTGTGTTGCTCTAGATGGTGTTTGAGCACTTCTTCAGACAGATGGTCCTGGACTGAGCAGCTTTTTGCTTTATAATAAGCTCAGAAACACAACTTGAATGCAACAAAGCAGCGGAGGACAAGAGTGATGTAATTATTAAGAGCATAAAAATTG
This sequence comes from Tauraco erythrolophus, assembly GCF_009769465.1. NCBI lineage: Eukaryota > Metazoa > Chordata > Aves > Musophagiformes > Musophagidae > Tauraco > Tauraco erythrolophus. The sequence continues at coordinate 66,335,879 of NC_141465.1, read as the reverse complement.
GTGGTTATGACAGGCCAGGTATTGCTAGCAGTGAAGGGTTTTGAGGGTAAAGACAGGTCACCAGTGATTGATAGATATAGAGGGAAAGGGAGGATCGCTGCTGAGGAAAATGTGGTTAAAACAAGAATGTGGCTGTCATAGCAGTATTTACATGCATATAGGTAGAGCAAAAGGTCCCTGAAAGAAGAAGCACCATTGTTCATTTGGATTTTTTATTAAATATAAGTTACTTTTTCATCTGAAAGAGGAAAAATTCACCCTTAAGACAGCTGGGAAAAAATTCCTTCTTCATTTAAGGAAAGCCATTTGGAAGAGTCAGGAACTGGTTCCAAACACAGCTGATGCAATTTCTTTTTCTATTTTACTTAACATAGTTTTATTGATTTGAATATATCATTAACAGAAGTAATTGAGAGGGCAAAGAGATAGAACTGTCTACTATAATTTAATTTTCTGCCAAAATCTATATACCTGCTGCACTTTCAGTTTCAATATTTCGATGTATTGCCACTGGCAGACTACTCACTGAGAAGATTCTGCTTTATCAACAACAAAACGCTCGTGACAGCTGTGGAGACAAAAATGCATAGACTTTAGTTTATCACAATGTCTAGCTGCAGTTTCAATAGGAATACCAGGACAGACTAAAGGCAATGCAAAAGCAAGTTAAACCAACAACAGTTTTCTGTGGGCTTGATCCTACAACCATTCACCTGCACGTAACCTTCAAAGGGACTTTGCCTGTATGAATGAGGATTTGGCACATCAGTCAGTGAAAGCTGTGGGGATGGATTCTCTGTTCCCTGTTCTGAAAAATGAAACAAAATGGTCCCTTTTCTTACAGTTGGGATGGGTCTGTTCGCTACTGCATAAAATGACTGAGACACTGCAATTGAAAACCAAATATCACAAAAACTAGGAATCACATCCCTTAGGTCTGTAACACAAGTATTGGTGCAACTCTGAGTTTTGTTCAATTTGTATTGTGCATATTAAAGCATCCAATCCAGCTTCCCAAAAAAGCTCCAGAGCACTTCACATCCTTTACCCTGCACCCTAGGTCTTGCTCTGCCCAGTGTGAGTATGTTAGCCCAGATCTCGAGTCTCGCTGCAGGCTCTCTCTGTGCTTACAGTAACAGAAAGCAGGACAATATAAGGGAAATGAGGGAAGGAGAGGAACAGAGCCAGCATCTGCATTTTCAGCTTCAGAGTGGAAGATGTCCTGCCAGAGCCTGTTCCAGGGTGGATATAGAGCTCAGAGTCAACTCTGCTTTGGTCAGGAGCCATCAGCAATGAGAGTCAGAACGCAACTCTTACAGCCAAACCAGCGCTGGTGGAAGCAAGTCCTGTCTCTGCCCAGGCATGGGTCAGCTTGAAGTGGTTGATATACTGTGGTCTGGAAGCCCTTACTAGAGGAAACAGTAAATTTTTTATCCCTGAGAGGCTCTTGTCCGCTATGGAGATCTAGGCATTATATCTTTCAACTTGCCTGTTGTCATTAAAACCAGTATCTTGATGCTTGTTTTCTAAAAACCAGAGGGAACTTGCCTCATTTGGTGCAAGACCCTCAGAAGGGTGCAATGGGAGGGAACTACAGTCTGAAACTTTTCCATGGTTTACAGTACAGCTACAGCTGCAATGATTAGCTTTCCCATTTTCAGGACGTGATAGCCTCTTCTGGTTTAGAGAAGTTATTTCATGCTTACCTGTTTTTTTCCTAGAAAAAGTGTAAGGAGTCCCCTCTTAACCTTGCCAGTGAATCTAAAGGGCTGCTGACCACAGAGGGGCTCCTCCAGGCTACCAAAAAGATTTGGTTTGCACTGATCTTTTTCCCCAGACGAAAGGCCAGATTTATTGTTCATTTGTTCAGCAACCCAGGCAAGTGTTCTTGGGCTCCCAGAAGTGTGAGGCATGCTGAGTGCTACAGTCTGTCACGGCAGCTCCTGAGTGCACAAGGAACGTTTTTAAAAAGCAAGAGAAGGGTTAAGAACTCTGCAACATCTCACAAATGGGATATATGCTTTAATGGCTAAGTTATTGCTTGCTTCTCTTGTTTTCTTGCTGCCTTGTAAGGTCTTTACTGGCTGACTAAGTAGCATAGGAAGAGCAGCATATCTACGATGGCAATAAAAGGTAAATTGCTCTCACTATATCTATTGTGATAGGTTCCATCATGAGACAAGACATCCTGAAGGGGTGTGACTCCAGTCTTGGCGGCACTGGCCCCTGTACCACTGCTGCTTCAGCAGAATTACTTATGGTCTACATCAGGGCATGTGATATCAGGCTCACCCCCCGAGACGCATCTTCTTCCTTTTCCTTAACGCTCAGAGGAAGTTTCTCGCTTTTATGATTTATTCCTTGCTGAAAGGCAAACAAGTGCACCGGTTCTCTCTTCAGCTTTTTAATATCACATGAATCTCTACGAGTGGAGGACAGATTTCCCCCCTCCTATAAGGGAAGGGATTAAGAAGCTCAGATTTGTCAGAGTAGTGGAAAGAGATTAGAGAATTCAAATAATTGGTACAAGGGTTATAGCTTAGTCCTCACAGCACATGAAAGTGCTTTAGAATTAATCTTAGAGGTCAAAATATAAAATCACTTTCCTCCATGTTGCTAGTTTTCCCTGCATGCTGCAGAAAAACACACCAGAGGACCATTTTCCCCTTCTACTTCAAGCAATATTGTTTCTCCCATTACAAAACCACCGCATAAAATTTTGTGGCATGCCATGTCTGATTCTGCTTTCTCTTGCATTTCTGAGAAGAAATCACTGACTACAAGTGCAGTAACTCTTCAAAGTTACACTGTTATGAAACGCAAGGAGTGCGAAGAAAGGCAGAGTCCATGTGTTAAAACCTATTCTGGATTAGAAAATGTTCAACTTACTTTATTTATTCAGGCTTTCAGGAACAAGTCTCCTTCCTTTTTAAAACAATACTGCTGCAAAGAATGATTTTAAGTTGTTTCAACATTATTATACTGCAGTAATCTTACAAAATCCATGCTAAATCAAATGCTTTCAGTATAATAGTCTCTTGTAGCTCTGTTTTGTATGGTGCTCCAACTGCAGTACTTTCCCCATCCTTCTCTAGAGATTTCCTTCTCTATTTCCATACCACTGTTTACAATCACTTCAAAGTGCAGTAAAATAAAATAAGCATGGAGTCTGCGCAAAGATCAAAGACGACCTTCTTAACATTTGTTTTGTATGCAGTTAAATCTTACAAAAATACAATTCCAGAAAGTCAGCGTTACAGAAAATGTGTCTCTACTGCAAGCCAGTACTCATAAAGCCTGGTGCTTTGTCTGTCTGAAGGTTAAGGGAACTGGGTTGGAGCCCAGAGGCAGTTACACGCCGAGGACAGACATGCAGTGCCGAATGTGACTCTTCTTTCGCATCAACACTACTCCAGCAAGTGAGATGGAGCTACACTGACACCCGCGTTATAGAGCACAGGTTACGAGCTGATGTGAAGAGCTGCACAGAGGAAACTGTTTGCAGTGCACAGTAACATGTTTTTATTGGTCCAGTAAAGCACAGGAAACATAGTAAATATTTTCAAGAGCCACCTACTGACACTTTATCTACGATTTACATAAGTACAGCTATTTTTCATTTCATAGAGCAGATGAAGGGCTCTAGAAATTGGATAAGTCTCATCAGCTGTCTGGCCAACAGTTGAGCAGATTTCAAAGCTAGACATTACATTTGTGTCCAGTATGGATATCACACCTTTCTCCTGAGCAGTTCAGACATGAACTAAATCTTTGTAAATCCACGTGAAGTAGATGCAAGCAGTGGAAGAGTATTCTTGTTGCAAGCAGGACTCACCAAGGACAGTAGTTACTAATTCTTGGTTCCAGTGCAGACCTCATGACACATTTCTTGTGAATGCTCCAGTTTCTGGAGCCAAGAGATTGCGTGAGAATATAAATTCTATTCAGGAATAAAATGGTGTATCTGTGTGTTTATAAAAGGTGATGGTGGTAACCTGAAAAAGACTCCCACCAGCCTAGAAAGCAAAGAAACAAGAGGTACCTACAGTCATTTTTTTAAATCTCAAAGGTAGGTGAAGGGAAGAGCTGGTTAATTAATTTACACACTGGGGCTTGGCAGCACTGCAAGAGTTGAACCATAAGGCCAGCATCTCACAGAAACTCTGTGATGCAGCTGGAACAAAATCCCAGACTTTCTCACTCCCAAAGACCTGCCTGCAAATTGGTTTGTTGATCAGTACATGTGATTTTTACTAATGATACACACAGAATATGGGACTGGAGCCTCATGTTTGTTTCATTTTGTTTTTCTTGTTTTGATATTAATGCTGCTGTCACTTCACATGAAATCCCTCTAAAATAGTTATTTTCCTTGCAGAGCTGAAATGCCTAGAATGGTGCAAAAAAGGATTTTATAAACTTTGAGAGAAAACAAAATTAATCTAATGACGTCAGGAAGTGATTCAATATAGCCATGAGTTTTTAGGGCAAATTATTAGCCTTCTGAAAAAACTCCAACCAAGATTTATATCGCCTGCAAAACTCACTAATGATATTGAGGCTAGGGTCTTATGAACCAGTTTAAAAGAAATTATAAATCTAAATGAGCACATCTGAGTATGAACCCTGCCATTTTCTCCAGACCAAACCAAGATTTATTATGAGAGTTATGAAACTTTGGACCCTATTATATATGAAAGAATCCTATTTATGACCACATAGTTAGGTCTGAATTATTGTGCTTATTCTAAACGCTGCTTTTGCAAGATTTATGTCTCAGTCATTTTACAACTTTCAGGGATGAAACTTGCCATTCATAACCACAGCGCAGAAAAAAATTCCCTTCTGAATTTTTTTGAAATACATTCAATCACACTTCAGAACTAGAGAGGTGAAAAAATGTTATTTTTTTAGGAAACCCTCACACCTAATGAAAGAGGTTGTGACCATGCTTAACTTAAAAAATGACATAATTTTGAAAGCTATGACTTTACATCCTCACTCCCTGAGATATTCGAGCTCATTATTTGTGGTAGTGTTTTTCAAACGTAAATGTCTTGGACTTATATCCTGTGAAAGGCAGTTGTTGCATGTCTATAACAAAAAGAGTAACATTCACAAAATTATTTTCTTGATGGCTGAAAAAAATCTCATTTGAATAAAAATAATTCCAAATGCTGTCATTGAAATTTGGAACACAGTGCAGCTTAAAATCAAGGAAAAAAAGGGAGCAATTCCCATGCCTTACTATCCAGGGCTATCAGACATCAAATCTTTTAAAGAATTAACCGAGAGAATTGTTCTTGATATCTGAGTCATATACCCCCTGGACAAACCATTATTACTTGTCTCTATAGATGGAACAGATAGCCAGGATGTGGAAACTCTGGATTATAGCTGATCCGAGTCATCCACTGCTGTCTTGAATTTAATTGCAAATGTAGACTTCATACGTTCTCCTGGAACACCATGGTAATTGGTTTTCAACCAGCCCATGACTTCAGATGAGAGATTTCTGAGAAGAGCAGCCCACAGGTTTTATTTAGTATTTACTGCAGGTAAACATTTGGCTGAAAGAACCATGTTAGTCTTGTGGATTTGAGTCCTCTCCATAGCACACTTCGGCTCTACTAAGTTTATCTAGTCTTACATTGTGGAACTACAGGATTGTCTCATAGTTTTCTTTACAGATAGAAAATCCTCTTGTAGTCAGGGCAACTGGATTTTGTAGAGTGGAAATCTGGAGTTTATCAGTGCCCCAGCAGATTCACAAACCAACACCTTGAAGGCAACAAGCAATCACTGAACATATTTGGGCTAGATTGATTTCCATCACCTGAAGATCTCACCTCAGGTATTTTTATGACACTTCTCTTCCCTTATTGTGGAATCCTGGTCACACTAACATCCAATGAGGCTCTAAAGATGGTTCTACCGGAACAGAGAGGTTCACCTGCCATGTAAAATCAATAGGCATGTTCTCAGAATTTCGAGTTGAAATTAATCATTACAGATCCGACAAAAATTCAAAATCAGAGTAGGGAGGGTTCATTGCTCTGTTTTGGAAAAACAGGAAGAAATTCTTACAAAGTCACCAGGAAATCTGCAAATTAATGTTCTGAGATAGTGAAAAGGTTTGATTTAGGATTTTTTTAAACAAAAAGAGTACCCGACTCTTGCACTCAGGGGCTTTAGCTCAGTCACAGCACCTATGGTTTGCAGACTCCCACTTACTTAATGCCCGAAAGCACAAAATGAAGTTCTTGGTGTTTCCAGGTGAAAGAAAACTGGTAGCACAAAGAAACTAGATTACAACATTTGCTGTATGGATGACCTGACATGCAAAGTGAGGCATGTTTGAGTGCTAATGGCCACGTGTCTGGCAACTACCTGTTTATCAAGAGTAATCTTCTAGTTTAGGGAGTTTATCTATAGTAGAAAACGCTGATTTTGAGCCTTCAGTTGCACAAAACCCAGCTTCTGTATTACTAAACTAGGGCACACTAGAAATTAAATGTTTTGAGACAAGGGTGGTGGGGGAGAAGAGGTTAGCATTATGGTTGTTAAATGTGTGTCAGAATCCCACAGCACTATGAAATATATCCTATGCTGAACTGTCACACTTACGCTGAAGGCAGTGTAATTGTCACGGTAAAGGTTTCCGTTAACTGTGAATATAGCCTTGTGTGTCTTCTATTTGCTTGCTCTTTTCTTCTGTTTGTATGTTTAATTATACAACGAGCCGGTGATAATAATAACAACAACAATAATAATAATAACAACAACAACGTTGTTAATAAGGCAACTTCATCAACGTGTGAGGTTAGGTATAACAGCATGTCAGTGATGAAAACGTTCTGACGCAATGCTGTCTGGGCCACACTGAGTGAGTTTCAGAGACTGTACAAGTAAGGATCATCTCTGGTTTCCATCTCTCCACGTGAATATCAAGAGCCTTCACTGATTCTTTCTAGCTGCTGATTGATATCATTGACCGTGGAGTATTGCTGGCATGTCTGGTAACCTCAACAAGGAAGGATAAAACAGTTCCTGAATCTCTATTCTGTCTTGGAGAAGATCTCAAAAAATAATACTAGGCAACGGCTTGTCTGTCTTGAAGACTTGATTATTCACAGGCATCAGAAAGGTCTCTAGCTTCTTGTGCATCCCTGATCAGCGTGTGCACCAGGACACTGTTTGCATCCACTATGTAGATAAGCCTTGTGAAGTGTTGCCACATGTCACTTCTGCCCATTCTCCTACATTCCTTATTTTCCTATGGCCACATTCCTTCAAGGAACAAAACTGTTAGATGAGAAGATGAAAAACAGTATAGTAAGCACTCACAGCCTCAAAAATAAAACAACAAACGATGAGACCAGTTTCCCCGACAGTGTGAAATGGCATATCTCTGCAGACTTCACCTGGCCTATGGTTCTGTTTGAACCTGGCATAATGCCTCTCGTTGTGTGGCTGACTTTTGAAATGACTGATTTATTTACACAGTAACTATGCCCTGAGCTCACCACAACAGAAACAACAGGGAAGCTGTCCTGGTTCTCAGGGCAGAGGAGGGCTGAGAATGGCAGGAGGAGAGGCAGAAAGAGACTTCCCTGAGGTCAACTCCCTGGTGATCAAAGGCAGGCCAGAAACAACAGTAACACTTCCAGACACTGTTTAAACAGTAGCAAGGTCCCATAGCGGAATTCCAGGAGGGATAGCATGGACAAACCACCCTTGCACTGCCTCTGCAGAAGGGTCCAGTGGCAGCTACGAGGTGTTGAGAACATTTGTCTGTAATGGCAGGACAATGCACGAAACCCAACAGCAGAATGTCCCCTTCATGCTGTCCTGGTTTAGCCCAGCCCATAGCTAAGCTGCCAAGCAGCCGCAGCCGCTGGCTCCCTCCTCCCTTCCCTCCTTGGGGTTGGGGGGAGAACAGTGTAGCAAAAGGCCTGATGGTTGCGACAAGAACAGGGAGAGATCCCCCACCAACCATGGCTCTGGGCACAACAGACTCAGCTTGGGGACAAATCAATTCAATTTGTTACCAGTTACTTCAGAGAGGGTACTGAGAATATAAAGCCAAATCTTAAAAACACTTTCCCCCCACCCCTCCCTTCTTCCCTGCTTTATCTCCTCTCCCAGCGGCACAGGGGGTTGGGGAATGGGGGTTGTGGTCAGTTCGTCACATGCTGTTTCTGTGGCTCCTTCCTCCTCAGGGACAGGACTCCTCACACTCCTCCTCTGCTCCAACATGGGGCCTCTCCTCACAGAAGGCAGTCCTTCATGAACTTCTCCAATGTGAGTCGTTCCCACAGGATGCAAACTTTACCCATCAGATTGCTCCAGCGCCGGCTTTGCCCATGGAGTCACGGCTTCTTAGAGTGCAGCCATCCACTCTGGCATGGATTCCCTTCTCATGGACTGCAGATGCCTCTCTCTCTATTTCACTGTTAGTCTCCAGCAGCATGGGAGGTCTTTCCCGCAGAGACAGTCCTCTACAAACTCCTTCAGGCACAGGCATCTCTGCTCCAGCATGGGGTCCCCTCCCACTGGCTGTGGATGGATCTCTGCTCCACTGTTTCTCTCAGGACTGCAGAGGGGCTGCCTGACATCTCACCACTGGCTGCAGGGGAATCTCAGCTCTGGCACACCTCCTCCCACTCCCTCTTCACTGACCTTGTGTCCATGTGGCCATTTCTCACAGGTCTCAGTCCTCTCTCTGCTGCAGCCACGTCAGTCCTGACCAGCCTGACGAACCTCAGCAGTCCTGGCAGGATGAACTCTGCCCAGCAGGTGCCCCTGGAGCAGAGCGCTTCAGAGCTCTCCAAGCCACCCCTCCGTGGCCAACTCCAGTTGAGTGGTGGTGGCCCAGTGTGGGCAGCTCCAGGCTGAGGAGAGACAGGGCAGCCTAACACCTCCCCCCTCTCTTCACTGCAAGTCCCACCTGGTTTGAGTTCCTTTGTCCTCTGGTTAAATATGGCATTTGCAGAGGCACTGATTCTCTTGGCCCTGGCCAGAGGTCAGTCCAACCGGTTTTGGATTCGGAGAAGCTTCTCACAGAGGCGGTCTCTGCAGCCTGTTCCCCGCTACCAAAACCTCACCATGTAAACCCAGCACACATGCCATCTGTACATGGCCCAGTGTGCAGAGTCACCAACGCCTCCCCTGTCAGACCTGCAAGGGGAACCTCAGTGAGAAGGTTAGACTAAGCTTCACTTCTGAAGTAGATTTCAGTAGGTCAAAGATTTACTCTTTTACATGTATATATATGTATATAGTAATGCCACCACAATTCTTAACGTAGGCATAATTGTGTTTGGACAAACACGCGTTAATAATTGTGTGAGTTGTGACTGCCTGCCATAACAAGGAGCTGGAGCCAGAGTTTTGGAAGTGTGGTTCCCATCCCTCATCAGTTATTTCATGTGCCTGTACGTCTGTACCGGTAATCAAAAACAATCAAGCCTAGAATTCTGCACATTTCCCTATTTACTCTTGCAAACCCATAACCAGCTTTCCCTTGGAAAGAAACTACAGCCAAATGAAAGTGATGTTGGCTTCAAATCATATTATCTTGTAGAGCCTCATGAACAAAAGGACCACTCACACAGTTGTTCCTATGAGGCATAACACAGAGTTTGGCCCTTTTTAGGAAACTCATTACTTAACAATACATTATTGTGTTTGATTGAATTGGCATGGATATGCTTGGCAAGACTGCAAGGAGAATCTGTGTTGTCATGCCAAATGTTTTTCAACCTGTGTGTGCCTGTGTTCAGGTCTGATAAGGTTGTCCGTGGTGCATACGCTTCTCATCAAAAGGTTACATCCTTGTACTGTCCATACAGGCTTCAGTAAGGTTGCATCTGATGCTGAAAAAATTCAACTGGAAAGGCCAATTTGCCCTAGCCCAAGGTGAGATCAGGCACCCCTTGCTCTACTCTTCTTATATACTTGTGACTTGTACTTCCCTGGCTGCACTGCCCCTCCAGTTCAACAGGAGAATGGGACAATGCCACATTTATCCTCATCTTCAGTCTATTTTGTGTAGCACTAATGGAGGTGGACATGTGAGTTTGCATATTTTTGGGCTTGATGAAGTGACTGAAGCAACTCCCTCATACCTCATATACAGGCTTTAACCCCTGTACCTTGGACCTTGCCTTTCTCAATGGTGGTGTGTTAAAGAGCCTACACCCGCTGCTGTCCATGTGCCCTATGCACAGGCTGAACATGTCCACCAGCCACGTCTGGCCAGAGGTCTTACCTTTGGCTGTGGACAAGGTATCCAACTCACCAGTCTTTTGTCGATATATACTGATATTTGTATTCAGGCATTTACTGGAATTTGCAGGCTTTTTGCAAGCACATCTGAGGCTGGGGATTGTTGGGCTGTGGATGGATTTCAGTGTTGCAGTTTGCGGTCTCATTTTTGGTGCCATTGAAGGTACTCTGGTTCTCTTCCCAAAGCATGAGTACACTGGAAAATCAGGGCTGCCTGAGCTTTCTGTAAATCCTGATCTAACCTGATCTGAACATAAGTTTTACATTGGCTTAACTTAATTACTTTTTTTTGGTTTTAGATACTAATACTTGTATAATTCTTACTATCTGCACAATTAGATGACAGTGAAGATTTCTTAATAATTCTATATCTTCTATGTACAAAGGAAATGGTATTGGGAATTTTGTCCATGCTGGGAGATTGTACCTCTTTGACCATATCAGACTTATCAAAACAATAAATTTCTGACATCTTTTATAGACTTCTGAGTTGCGACAGTCCTGATTTTGTGTCTGACACTCCGATGTGTGTTGCATCTTTGAAGGACAAATGCATGTTTCTATCACTAGAATAGGACTCTCTAAAGTCACGCATGGTTGCAAAATGTCAAGATTGCTAACTTGACATTAGTTGGTCTTAGTTTTCCACTGGTTTCTTCCTTTAGTCTAAAAATGTCCCAGTTTCCAGTCAGCTTCATTTTATCTGCAGTTGTCTCCATGAACCTTCTTTCCACCGTTTTGTATTCACTGTATGTGGACATGGAAGGGCAGGGAGTGTCCTGGGTCTTCCTGGCTCCTCTTCTTCCCATTCTCTATTTCTTCCTTCCTGTTTTTATTCCCTAGATTGTGATTCCTTTGCCATCTGGCAGATTCCTAAGTCTCTAATCAGAATTCACTTCTACCATACCAAAAAATGTCACTCTGATGTCAAGAAGAAAATAAAATCTCTGAAACTGTAGTATCAGTTTTTACCTGGAAGGTTTTGTTTGCCAGCCTGAGAACTAGAAAAGATTTTTTTCCTGTTTTTAATGCTATATCCTGCAGAAAAGGGTTGTTAAGAAACAGCTGGTTGTTTAGGAACAGATGCTCCTCCTATGTAGTAATAAGAGCTTTCCTTCCTTGGTTAAGCAAGTTCTTTTTCCTCTGAAGAACCAGAACAGTACTGACTCAAGAAGGCCAATTCTGTAAAAGTTCCAGATCAAGGTTCTTTGTGAGCTTCAAAAGCAGGTGACGAATAGGAAACAATCTCTGAGTCATACGCTGACCAGATGCATGGTTCATGATGTCACCTCTGATCAATCTGCATAAGCAGTCATGGCTGGAAAGTATCTTTCTTGACTCTAGCTTTTCTTGTCCTCCCTTCAGTGATTTGGCTGAACACAATGTCTGTCTGCCCTTCATATTTAAACAGACGCAATCTGTTTGCCCAGGAAGACAATTGCTTTGGTTGCTTTATCAATGTCTGTGGCAAAAAGCTGTGGAGGAAGATGCCAGTGTCTGCTCTGCTGCCACCTCCTATAACAACCCTGCAAGTCCTGCTGTAACTCTGCAGGAGCAAAAAAGAGTGGGGGCAAGGACCGTTCTCCTCTCTGCATCATTGCTGGTATTCAGAGATAAAGGGGAGCTTCGTGCCTCGTCCAAGTGTGAGCTGAGCCACCAATTTGTGCCAGTCATGTTCCACATGTTTATACATGAGAGTAGCAGCAGTTGCTGTTCTTTGAGCTCCCACAGTCTTCGTAAAAATGCCGTCAGGAGCAGCTCCCTCTGCACCTTCCCCCCACTGCTGGATGTGGCTTAGAGCCACAATCCAGCCCTTAGACTGCTTGGAGCGGGAATTATGCTTTTCTTTTATGTTAAACAAGAGCAACCCCCACTGAGAGTGCTCATTAAAAAGTCATGTTGTTCAACACAGATCCCTTGGGCTACAGTTAGAGCTCCGCAGTATAACATGCAAGAGCCAGGTTGGATTCTCATGCCATCCAGGCTCAGAAAGGGATGAGTGGACGGCAAAACAGTGAGCAGGAAGAATAAATCTCATACCCGTGGCAGAACAACAAGGCAGCCCTCAATAGGAGATGTTCTTAACAATGCAGCTGCTTAAATGAATTTAGAAAGGATTCAAACAGGTGTGAAAGAGTGGCTGTTTCTGTGAGCCAGGAAGATAAGTCATTGGCCATGCTGCATCACAAATCACATTAAAAAACAAATTAAATAGTACCTTGCGCCATTACTAGAAGGTATATTTCCTCGCCTCCCCTGCCCAGGAAGCCTACCCATCTCTAAAGACCACATGCGTAGGTGGACAAATAACACAAGAAAGAGAAAAATTACAAACTAGCTAAGCCTATTGTGCATCATATTGACTTCATAAAAGTCCCTAATGATTTCACTATGAGTGAAGTGCATGAGGGAACTAGCAGAGGTAAAAGATGTTAGAGTGCATAACAATTTAAGGATTCCAAGCATAAAATAGATGCACCACTTGAGCTGAAAGAAGAATGGTGTCCTGAGAAGATCACTGAGATTTCATTTTTTTTTCCCATCCTAAATATTAGGAACCTTAAGTGAAGAGAACAGGATCCCACCCGCAGTTGTTGCTCCAGACATTTTGAACGGCTTCGGCCTCTCTGGGCAAACTCTTCCACGCAAGATCTTCCTGTTGTAGCCTGTTGATTTGGTTGCCCCCCATAGCCCCCCACCCAGCTGCACAGGGCTGTTTGCAGGAGAGAGATCTCGGGAAAGAACTGATGCATAAAACAGGGAGGAGCGAAGTCTGCTCCGTTTGAATGGGGCCTGCAAAACCAATTGCTTTAATATTCCCTATATTCCTTGGTGCATCTTTTGGGGATGAGATTTGTTAAGCAAGTATCTCTGTCTTGTGCTAATGGTGAGGTGGTTCAATAGTTTGAGCCACAACTCTCTACCACCCTGAACTGAAGGAGGCAGAAAAGAAACTTCTTCACTGTTACAACTGCAGTTGTTGTCCGCTGCGGGGATAAAAAAGGCTGAAGCTTTAAAGCAACTGCAGAGACACAGACATCACAGAAAAGCAGTGTCTCTGCTAGGTTCAGGGTGCAAGATTAAAAGGATGTATGCGACAAAAGGAGAGTTGAGGTTGTTTAGAGCAGCATTTCTCTACCTTGGTCTGCAGAATACCAATGATCTATTAGATATTCAGAGATGACCCTCAAAAATATTCTAACTACTTAAATTTTAAAAGCAAAATAATTTTCCCTTCATTCTTCCCCCTTATGTGGGTAAGTATGCCAGGGAATTGGAAGAAGAAGCCAGAGGTCATGAAAGGAACGCTCAGAGTGAATCCTATTGAAATCAGCCTGTAACTGAGTAGAGTTGTGACAGGGCTGCATGGATGAGCACATGACCATCCATTGAGGAAGTCGGGTCGGAAAAGGCTGAGAAACACCAAGCCCTGCAAACAGTTCAGCATCTGACTCGATCAACTTGTGAGAGTTTCTTTTTTCCTCCAGAAGGCTTTTTGCATGGAGATAGTTGTATATTAAAGCCCAGATCACCACTAATGGCCTGATCATCCGTGTTTGCAGGAGCCCATTGCCTTTACAGCACTCCTCTTTTTGCTTCTCCTCAGTACCGCAGACACAAACCCTGCTGCTTTCCGTGGGCTCGGTCTGCAGGAAAGGAACTAGCAACCATTTTATTGGAAGACAGGGAAAGGAAAAAGTAATCAAAAGTCCCAGCATTATCCTTTTGCACCTGAAAAACTGCATTAAGGACACAGGGGGCTGCCCTGGGGCTTGTAGTGGCAGAGCCTACAAGCAGAGGGGGTGCACATGAGGGCACCACTTGTCCTGCAGAAATTTTACCACTGCAAAAATATAATGGACTAGCTAAATCACTCTCTTTCACTTTGCAGTGGAAAGCTGGCCTGTTACCAGCACGCTGCCCTCATGCCTGAACAGTTCTGACAGCTGGAGCATGTAAACCATATTGTCCTAAAGAAACAGTCCGTGCTGCTGAGGCACTCGTGCTACCTGTCACCGACACCAGCAGTGACCTGACTTTGGGACCAGCGCAGGAGAGGGCCTTCCTGAGTCGAAATGGGACACAAGGGACACCCCCTACTTCCCTCCTGGGAAACCTCAGGCACATTTTGAAAGACTTCCTTGCTTGTGACTTGGAAGATAAGCATTTGGACCTAAATATACCATCAGTTTGGGCTGCCATGGTACCATCTGGAGATCATTTGTAATCACTACGGTTTGTGGGTTAGCGCACACCCCTTCCAATAGCTGGAGGAGAACTCATGATAACTGCTGTGAAAACAGTGCCTTTATTTATAGCAATAATAAGAAAGTGCTTAATTGGTTAAAAAGCTGCAAAATTGCTTTTCTTATTATAGACTTGAGCTCAGCAACAAAACTGGAAATAATTATCAGGAATATGTTTTAGAAACACAATGTTTTATTCATCTGGAAGTAAATAAGTCACTTACTAGTGCATGCCAGGAGAGTAGGGTGATATTCTTCCCATGGAGTTCCCTTTCCCAGGTGTTATTTTATGCCTCAACTGCTAAAAGACATTTTGCTGCTCCTCAATGGGAGAAAGCAAGCTTGTAGTGCAGAGTGTGCAGGCAGAAATGAACCAGTTTCTTCCAGCTGGAACTAGGTTGTTGCTATAGCAACACCCAAATGATAGACAGATTTTCTGAATGTGCAGTGGTCTACTGTGATAAGAGAGTTTCCAGGACTTCTACCAAATAGCTCCAAACTTGCTGGAGTGCAGTAACACCAAATGCCACATCTTTGAACTAACATAAGCAAATGAAACCCAGCGCAACAACAAAATCATTTTTTCGCCTAGCTTTCAAATAAAACCCCCACTTAACACATGGCAATTATATTCCTACACAATATCTTACTGCCAATCTCTTTTTAGCTCACTGGCATTCTGAATGACAGACCACACTCTAAGTTTAACACCACCTACGAACAGATTCTATATGGTGGCATGCAGAACCTTGTGTGCACAAGACGCGAGCTCCTTTGGGTTTTTCTTTAGGTTGTGTGCTGCTTGCACACCGGTGAGAATCCCATTGAGTCAGTGAAGCTTCGCAAGAGCACACCGCTCTGTTCATGGCTGTATTTTGCAGCGCAGAGATCTTAGAGACTAAATGACTGAGCACATGGCAGAACAAATATTATATACGTAAATCATCGGAAAAGAAGTTTCCCAGGGGCCACTTCCATAAAGTATAAAACGTACTTGCCTTGGCCATGTCCCCCTTTGCACTCGCTGTGCATGTGGTTTTCATTCAAAGCGGTTTCCTCCTCTGCTCTTCCTTCTTGCTCTGCTCCAGGGGAGAAGAGTCCAAGATTTCCAGGAAAAAATCTCGTCCTGAGCACAGCTGGGGCTCATGAGCATTGCGGAGACATTTTGGCTGTGTCTCTTCGTCATCCATTACCTCTCAGTGGGAGTGCTGCTGCACCGTCTGCAGTCTGCAGCTGATAGAGTGTGTTTAATGTCCTTTTGCCCCCAGTACCCGATCCCTCCAGCAGTTCCTCTCCCTAGGAAGCTGCTGCCAATTATATTGGTGAAATCTTCCAGTGAACTTAGCCTGATTTCTGTAAAGGCAATTTCATCCCCATTGAAATTTATCTGTAAATCCAAGACAGAGGTTTTGACCTGTTTGTGTGTATGAAACGTAGTCTGTACTTAGATTACCCTCACCACTCTTAGATTTGTAACCTAGTTATTACTAGTGACTTTATTCTCACAAGAGAAGTGGAACATAGGAAGATTTTAATGGCAGCTTTGATGTAAAGGCAGCTGGTAACGTGGAGACCATTATACAAATGTTAAATGGGAAGTCTTGGGCAGAGTTGAAAGTCCAATTCTTTTCATTTCAGGGCTTAGATCTTATGCACACAGCTCTTCTGCTACCAAACATTTCCACATAATAAAGAAGAAAAACTTTCCTATGCCTTTATGTTAAAATCTCACTGATTGCAGGAGGAATTACATGTGCAGAAGAGCATCAGAAGCAGAAAATCACATGCATGTCTAGGTACTAGATGTATAACTTAGAAATGAATTAATAAATTAAATAATAAGTTATAGTTTGATTAAGTAGAGTTATATGCATTTACTTTGGGTTTTTTTTGTAGTTATCTTACTACTTAAGATTGCATTGGAACATATTTTCCTTCTTGCTTACTTGGCTTATACGGCTTTGATAATGTCCTGTAATAGGGCTCAGCTAAATGAAAAGATGAATTGCCTTTATGATTCACAAGGCACTCTGGATAATTAATTACTCAGCATTTATGGTTTGGCATGTGGTCATCAATCGTTCAAAAAATTCACATTTGTAAACATATCCTTTGCAGCTGATCTTCTTATGTCAGACTTCAAAATGACTAGTGGAGATATGAGAGCGCTATAAATGTTTTTCTTTGAAATTTACTGGTTGTGCTCCGTTTTATTTCTTGTGGGAAAAATTAAGCAACAGATGTGGAAGAACAGGAGCTCTAAGGAAGAATGGTAAAACATCTTGAATGGTTCTCAAATTTATGTTCTTTTCCTCTTTTTGCTAATAGATGTTGGAATCCTTAAATGCTCCTTGTTGTGGCTTGGGTCTGTGAGCATTTGTTCTGGTTGTAGGATGGCTTTGTGAAAAATTTTGAGAAGTCTGAGATGAGATCTGCTGCAGAACAGGAAGAAAAGCCAACCAACAAAGTTTGTCTCCATTCAGCTCTGCTCAATCAGGGGAAAAAAGTGTAAGAACCACAAATCCTGAAAGAATAGGCTTTATTTTTTATAAGAAAGACCAGCAGCTTCATGGCTTACAGAAAGAATTCTTAACATTCTCCATTGTAAGACTGAGAATAATCTGGTCATTAGATGGCAGAAATCACAACCATCTGAGGTAAAAGTTTTCATGCTGGGGGTGAATTTTGATATATGAAACAGCTAGCTGATTCCCTCACTGCACAGTCTTCATTCATCACCGTCCAGGGCTGGTCAGTGCCCTGAAGGAGGCAGATATACTGTGAAGAAAAAGAAACATCACATGATCATTTGGACAGACTCACCTTCAGGTTGCTTGAGTGATCTTATTTCTAGCATTTCTTAAGTTGCAAACACCATTTCAAACTGTACACTTTGTACAAAGTCATTGGCAGTCACTATGTGTACGCATATAGGTATGTAAATACAGAGAGTGTACGCAGCATGTATTTTTACAAGTGATACAGGAAAAAGGGACTAAACATAGTCCTACTTAAATCACAGTGTCTGTTGGTTTCACTTGGTTGCTTTTTTAAAGTACATACTTGTGCTTTTAAAAGCAGAATGCCATAGAGTGAAATTTTGATCTGCCTGAAATGCAGGCTTCAGCTACAGAGCTGTTGAGAGAACTAGAAGGTCCTCCCTGCTTGATGTGAAACATCCCCATAAGATGTGCTGAAAGGGTAACCGCTGTAAGGAAGAGCTTCTCTTGGGAGGCCATGGCCAAGGCTTTTAATCAAGGGTAGATACAACTTCTGTGATTGCACAGGCTCCACATTCAGATCAATGTTAACTCTCATGCGCGTTCACTTTGACCTACTGTGGCAAAGAGATTTATAAATGACAATTGTCATACCCCCGGGCAGCTCTGCCCCTGGGCCTTCCTAACATTCTACCCTGTCATTAGGGTAAGCTATGACACCCCCCTCGCCTCCCCTCCCCACTCAGTATGTATTTTCCAGTCCTGTTTTGAGGGGTGGAGGAAAAGCAGTCTTTAGAACAGATAGGTTTATGGTTTGATAATAAATTAAAAGGTGAGCAAACTTGCTTGTCTGCTGCATATAAGACCCGGGCAAACTCAGAGGTGACAGGTTGTTAGCACCTTGTCTCACATCATCTAAACCCTCAGTCTGTCAGTGTTGTATGCATGCTCGATTCCCACAACTTTGGGGGCAGAAGGGAGTCAAGAGAGGTGTAAGGGTTAGAGTGAGCCAAACTTTAGGTACTGCAGAGTGACAGGCAGCATGCACGGCAAGGCACGCCACACTCCCTAGTGCTGGGGCCACAGAGGGCTACGCTACGACAGTGTGGACGTAGCCTGTGCTGTCCATAGTAGAAGCAGGGAAATTCACTTTGTCTGCTTCTATCTTTGCTTGCTGCAGACACTGAGGTGGCATGCTATTACAGGCTTATTTCTGCTGTGGCTTAAGGAAGAAGGAGGCATCTGGAAGACTGTCCTGCACAGGGACAGCTCTGCCAGCCCGAGTCTGGTTCACAGTGTCAGTTCTTCCCTGGTGAATAGGTTAAGCGAGCAGCGTGCCCTGAAGAATCTGGGGAAGCCCCATGCAAGGGAACACTTCAACCTGTAAGAACAACAAAAACTCCTTGAGCACCACTGTAAGTCATTTTGTACTTGTGTGGGATGGAGGTCACAAGCACGCAGCTCGTGCTGCACAGGACTTGCAGGCTTGGACGCTCAGAAGCAGTACTGAGGTATGCAGAAAGAAGAGTCCAGGGGGAATAAATCAATAGCACTACATTATGCATTATGGAAAACCTTCGGGAAGTTTAATATAGCTATCTAAATGAATGCAATGAATGAGTTTCAGCATAAATTACTCAGTCATTGCCTCCTCCTACTGATGCACATGATAGAGGAAAGAGGTTTTGCATTGGTAAATAGAGAGACAATGTGGGGTAGAGATACTTTTGCATGCCTTGACTAGAGTTTGCAGTTTACAGAGTCTCTCTGCTGTGCCACTTCCACTCAGAATATCATGTGTTTGCCTGCCATTTATGCCTGGCCTGTGTTAGAGAGGCTTTATTCTGCTATAGCTATTTTCACTAGCACACAATGACATACGCTCTTTTTTGTGTGTGGATGTTTGTTTTACATCTATTTCTGGAAGCTGCAGTTTAGGTGTAGTTATACCATTATGAAAGTACCACTTGGACTAGAGGAATTAATTTTGCAGCCTGAAGCAGAAGCTCTACCACTAGAAGCACATTTAACTGGTACAATTGCACTGGGAGCCAGGCTAGTAAGAATGGCTTCTTTACTGGTGCAGTTGAAGCTGCGAGACTTGCTAGTGTAAATGAGCCTTTAGATGCATTTTTCCCACTCTAGCTGTTTCCATCCAAAACAATCCCAGCTTTCCCAGGTTCTTCACTGCAACCTGGAGTGCAGTGAGAGAGATGAGACTGAAAATCAAGGAGTCATAAACTGTGTTTGTCCACATGTAAGGATTTCCTTGGATCCAAAACTTCAGAAATACACCTGCTTTCTTTCTCAGTATCAAACTAACAAAGCAGCCGGGCTATGTAACAATGGTTTATTTTTAACGAGCTTGATTATGGTGATGAACACTGCTGAAATTGCATTTGTGAATAAGGCCATTTGGTTCTGCCTGGAAATAAGTTTGTTCTGCAAGCACAGCCTGAGCTTGCCAGCCCTCCCCCAGCACACGGCTCCCACCACACTCCCTGAGACCACTGCACACACTCTCCTGCTGCCTTATTACCACTGGAAAATTGTCTGCCCACGTTCTGATGGACACTGTTTCAGCTAGAGCCTCGCCAAGCACACAGCACCTCAACATAAAGAGAACAGACAGGAGAGGATTTACTTTAAATTGAGCAAAATTAACTACACGAGGAGAAGAACTTTTCTCAGGGAGAATGAAGCCTTTCTTGTGGTTGTTTCTGCTTTCGTGATTCTTTTTCCTCGCTTTATTTCTCCATGCCTTTTAAATATGTGTGTGGCGCCTGAGGGCTTAGCTCGAGGCAGGTCAATGCTACATGCACTTGGCCAGCCTAAACCACACTCTGACATCTCCTTCACTTTCTCAGAGCTTGAGCTCCCAGTGGAATGTACGTGGTGCCACTGAATTTGCTGCAAGTACAGACTAGGTGCATAGAAATGCTTACTACCTGATATCGAATCTTGCACATTCAGTAGTTTGTGCTCTAAAAGCAGGGAAAAAATTGATTCCCTTCTTTGTACTAACCACTGAAACCTGTATATAGCCCACATCCAGGCTTAACCCCTTCAGACATTTCACTATTTGAAAAGCAAGGCTAGCTATTATTGTGAAAAATAAAACGTTTACACAAACTGTTTCTTTTTGTTCTTTTGAGCAGAGAAAGAAGGAAAAAACCCACCAACTGTTCTAAGAGGTAGAGTAAGGTGTTTGCAAGGGATTGAATTCTCTTATGTTAGGACACTGCTGATTTCTTGGCTAGATGTACTTGTGCCATCTCAGGGACAGCTACTGTGTGCTGCATGTCTATTTCAAAGCAACGGCAATGCTCAGATGCCCTAAACTATGTCAGAAATGAATGTAATGGAACAGCTACAGTTAATTGTTATTCTTTGATCCAACTTTGAATAAATGCCCACCTAGAAGACTGCTGCACTGTGACTGCATCCTTTCCCCACCAACAGCGATGGAAACAACATGAGAGTTTTTCAGAGATGTCCAAATGGGCATCACTTTCTTCAGATTAAGGTGTTCATCCTCTTGTTTCAGCGACAAATGCAAACAAAGTACCTGAAATGATGTCAGTGGAATAGAAAGCAAGACTGCAAGTGTAATTCATAGCTCTGCCTCTGAAATGATGTGACCATGCATGAAAGAGGATGTCTCTGACTTCAAAACATATTTGTTCTTAAGATCAAAAAAAAAGATTTAGTATATATAGTACCCTAGATTGGTAACTACATTTTATAGACTGAAAAAACCCACAGTTATGATCTTCTTTTCATTCTGTTGGAGAAAGCAACATGGTGGGGTCTTGAGTGTCTTCTGTCACCACAGCTGCTCTGTTTCAATACAGAACAAGTGGAAAATGCCTCACAAAATTACCTGCATCACCTCCATCTCTTACAGCTCTATGGTACTGCCAGGGATGTGGCAAGACGCAGCTGCTGCCACAGACTTGCCAATTCCTTATGTGATACCCAACAGCTGTTGGAAGCTGTGTGTTAAAATTCATGCTGGGATTTGAATTTCTGTATAATCTTCCTCAGGAAGTGAAAGCTGAAAAGCAATCTTTATGTGCCCTAACTCCCAGCCTGTGCTCCTATATTAAGCAGGATTCCACTTTGGCTGAGAACACACCCTATGCTATACCACTTTCTTTAATTCTTTTTCTGCACAAATCTACATTTTGGCAGATGATCACTCCCTCCGTCAGCCTGCTCAACATGCATGTGCTTTCAGTTACAAAGTGCTCTGATTTATGTCTAATGTAAAGATGCAAAGTTTCAGGAACACGTCTCAATGATGTGTGCGGATTCAGGAGGGCAGCAGCTTTCTCAGAACTGGCAGCATCTGTATTCCCTTGCCTCAGCCAAACAACATACAAAAGGCTCAACTCCAACACCATCATTAGAGTTGATGGAGCTCGTTTTATGCTACTGCTCTGTTTTCCAAAGGCTTCTGAGGGCCCCACCACTGTTTTCCCAGCTGGAGAGATGAGAACCCAGAGACAAGGTGCAGAGAAGAGCAAACAGGGAAGCTGTAGGTATACTACTGCTCTCCTGCCTAAGCACATCTCTGCCAGAAAGGCTCCAACAAACTGCAGGAAATTCAGAAAAAGGCAACAAAAAATGATTAAGGGACTTGAGGGGTTCATTTCTAGAGGAGATTAAAAGAAATAAATATGCTTAGCTCATTACCGCTAACTGACTAGGGGGGAACTGGATAACTCCATACAAGCATCTGTAGGTGCAAAGAAATGGAGAAATCTTGTTTAAAATGATTTAAGGAATAGCTAGTAACAAAAGAAAGGCATCGATCAAAGGAAATGTAGATGAAACTCTTGGAAATTTTCTGTAACATTGATTGTAACCAAGTGATGGATCATTGAATTCTAGGAACTGATGGAAGTTCCCTTGATTTGACTATTTAAAAAGAAACTGGATAAAGTCTCCAGTACTAATTGGGAATTGACAAGATGAATAAAGTCATAGGGAAAAATATGTATCTTTTTTCAGAGGTAGGAACATACCAGTAGGAAGAGGATGCTTCTGTGTAATGGAGGTGCAGTGAAGACTGCAAGGGCTCTCTCAGGGTCTCTCAACGTATTGCACCAGCAACTGAGCGGTTCAACTCAGACAATGTGCTTCCTTCCTCACCCTTCTTGTGCTTTCAGCACAAGGCTAGACCAGAGGTCCCTTCCAGATGAGACTTGGCAAGCTCGCTTGAGTTAGATGGCAAACTTTAGATGACTTCTCTCATACAAAGATCACTCTTATTCACTGTCATGGCAGAAGACAAGGAATATCCCCGCATTTCTTTCTATACAGTTCCCTTAAACTGGTTTTCTTTTTAAGGTTACCTGAGCAAAGACCTTTGAAACTTCATTTGTTCCTTTTGGAAGGACAGGTGAATTTCGCTTTCTAAGATCCAAAGGAATAGCTCTCTAGCATGAGGTCTAGCCACACTCTTTGAGTTCCAGCAAAAATAGTTGGTTTGTTTGCTCTGGGACGGAGACACATCTCCATAGGCATTTGGCCCTAAAAAAGGTTTTAACATGAATAATTTTTCTATCCCAAATCAGATTTTAAAAAGCATTACTTCAACCATTTGTTTGAAACAATAACCCAAGCAAATTATCCAAAAGCATTCAGCTATGAGTTAATTGTAATGTTTGGTTTCAGCTTGGACATTGCATTTATTACATCTATTTCAAGCACGTCTTCACCTTTCTGCATAGTAAAGGAAAACAGTTTTAAAGCAACAAATTTCTATAGGTGATTTTAGCTACTTCAGTGTGAATCAGGAGATTTGGCAAAGCTGACCCTGCTGTGAACTTTTTAAGAGTCAGACAATACCATTTTCCAATTCTGGACCAATTCCAGAATATTTCTGAGCCACTAAACTATGGATACTGACTTAGCAGAGTAATCAGCAGAAGTTCAGTACATGTTAGAAAGATACAACAGTTGTTTATTTAAATGCTTCTATGGAGCTCTTGCTGGCCCGGAGCACTGCATCCCACATTTGAGCCTTTGCTTATAAAGGAAGACTGTGCCCTTTCAAAATGAAAGCGTGAGTGGAGAAAGAGGCAATATACATACTCGAAGTTGGACACTAATGAAGTCACCTAGCCTGAGAGGAAAAGAGTAGATGTTCCATCTTGCTCTGTCGAGCCAACATTTATATGTACTTTTAAATTCCATACTTAGTGTTGATATGCATCTTTGCAAAAGTGATATTTTTCCTCCTGAGCCAAGCATATTTATCAGTCCCATGACTTGCATTTTAAGCAGTTAGATATTTGAATGCTTTAAAACAAACCAATGTGTTGTAGGGAGTTCTTGGATACACAGGATCCAGACTGGGACCTTACTGATAAAGAAGTAGCTATATTAACTAAGCAACTTTATTAATGTAAGAGGACTTGCATATTGATAAATAAGGTGGAATTTGGTCCATGTGCTATAATAACTTGTCATTTAGTTATGATATTCATAAGTTCCATCCAGACGCTAAAAGCAAATCCTGCTATAAAAGATTTGTAGTCCCAAATTCTGCAAGCCCAAACATTTTCAGAGCCTTAATCACAGTTGCTTATGCTGCTGTTCACCTTGTAGAAAAACTAAATTCAAACATAGCAGGTTAACTGAAGAAAAGAAGAGAGAAGAGAAGAGAAGAGAAGAGAAGAGAAGAGAAGAGAAGAGAAGAGAAGAGAAGAGAAGAGAAGAGAAGAGAAGAGAAGAGAAGAGAAGAGAAGAGAAGAGAAGAGAAGAGAAGAGAAGAGAAGAGAAGAGAAGAGAAGAGAAGAGAAGAGAAGAGAAGAGAAGAGAAGAGGAAAGGAAAGGGAAGGAAAGGGAAGGAAGGGAAAGGAAAGGAAAGGAAAGGAAAGGAAAGGAAAGGAAAGGAAAGGAAAGGAAAGGAAAGGAAAGGAAAGGAAAGGAAAGGAAAGGAAAGGAAAGAGGAAAGGAAAGGAAAGGAGAGGAAAGGAGAGGAAAGGAAAGGAAAAGGAAAGGAAAGGAAGGAAAGGAAAGGAAAAGGAAAGGAAAGGAAAGGAAAGGAAAGGAAAGGAAAAGGAAAGGAAAGGAAAGGAAAGAGGAAAGGAGAGGAAAGGAGAGGAAAGGAAAGGAAAGGAAAGGAAAGGAAAGGAAAGGAAAGGAAAGGAAAGGAAAAGGAAAGGAAAGGAAAGGAAAGGAAAGGAAAGGAAAGGAAAGGAAAGGAAAGGAAAGGAAAGGAAAGGAAAGGAAAGGAAAGAGGAAAGGAAAGGAAAAGGAGAGGAAAGGAAAGGAAAAGGAAAGGAAAGGAAAGGAAAGGAAAGGAAAGGAAAGGAAAGGAAAAGGAAAGGAAAGGAAAGGAAAAGGAAAGGAAAGGAAAGGAAAGAAAGGAAAGGAAAGGAAAAAGGGAAAGGAAAAGGAAAGGAAAAAGGAAAGGAAAAAGGAAAGGAAAAAGGAAAGGAAAAAGGAAAGGAAAAAGGAAAGGAAAGGAAAGGAAAGGAAAGGAAAGGAAAGGAAAGGAAAGGAAAGGAAAGGAAAGGAAAGGAAAGGAAAGGAAAGGAAAGGAAAGGAAAGGAAAGGAAAGGAAAGGAAAGGAAAGGAAAGGAAAAGGAAAAGGAAAGGAAAGGAAAAGAAAAGAAAAGAAAAGAAAAGAAAAGAAAAGAAAAGAAAAGAAAAGAAAAGAAAAGAAAAGAAAAGAAAAGAAAAGAAAAGAAAAGAAAAGAAAAGAAAAGAAAAGAAAAGAAAAGAAAAGAAAAGAAAAGAAAGAAGAAAACCTAATTTAGAAAAAATGAATCGAACACAATTTCCATAGGCTTATAAGCACACATGCATCATGGGGATTAGTGAGAAACTTAATTGTCAGTGGACTGCCTTTGAGAGCTTTGCCAGATCCCATATCTTTGACTGTTCTGATTTTCTTCTAGCTGGTGTCCCTGCCTGAGTTTCTCATGCAGCTAATTCCTGGACTAAATCAAAAGAAGAGAGCTTAATTTTAATGCCCTAGAGTCTTTGCAAGTGACTTTCACACTGGAACAAGCTCGAAACTATTTTAATATGGAAGGAAAGCAATTAACTTCGTCAGTAATTTTTTCACTTGCATGTTTGGTATTATTTCAGCTGTGATTTTAAATGAGTTCTCTGTACCTCACTTTGCTTTCTACTTGATTTGCCAATGGAATCTGATCTCAGTGTTAGTCACCTCACAAAGTCTTGCAGAGGAACTAACCTGAAAACAGATTTTACTCCTAGCTGAACCTACATAAGCCTGATGGAATGTGATACTCAGCCACTTTGCTACTCACTCGGTCAATAAACTGTAACCTCCTCTGAGGCTGCAGACAAGCTGAATGATGTTGAGAAAAACTAAATGGTTTCAACACAGTATCTGTGGAGTTACACCAAATCTGTGTGCTTTGGGGCTCAGCAGTTTGCCACGCTCTAATCAGGTAGGCTTCATCCAGCGCTAAACAGTGATGTCATTTTACTGTTTGTGTAGTGTGTACCCCTGTGTTCCCAAACAGGGCTATGGGCTCTGCAGGACTAGCTGTGAGCACCATGACCTGGGACGCACGCTAAGCCCCAGCAAGTGCTAACAAGGAGGAAATACAATTCCTTGCACATATTCAACTTCAGAGTGTGTCTTCATCCCTGCTGCTGGCTGCCAGTGAGGAACACGGCTCTGCATCATGCCTTGGAAAAGCAGGGTGTCAAGACACAGCTAGGAGACTCAAATCATTACAGTCAAGGATAACGAGAAATTTCAAGCTCGGGCCTCTGGCACAGCCCAGTAGAAGGGTACCTGTGGTAATGTTAACTTTAGACATGAAAAAATGTCATGCCCGGAGAATCATAATTGCGTTAAAAGTTTTTTTTTCACCCAAGTTTTGTGTTTCCCATTTGCCTTCTCTTTTCAGGGTCTTGAAGGCATAGCAGCCTCCCTCCTTTCAAGAGGTTCTTCCTAGATGCAGAGGCTAAGGCTGTCTTCTTTTAGTGAAGCTGGAAGTGAGGGGTGCTTGGAGAAAAGTGAAATTCCCCTGATGCAGCCACACATCATAAAATCATGTCTCTTCAGCGCAGCCCATGCCTCATGCTCACATTGCACAAGCAGTCCAGTGCCATCAGCTATTTCCTGGCTGGTCCATCTCTCCTGTCAAAGCTCAACGCTGACAGTCAGGGGCTGCTCTGGGGCTCTTCATTATCCCTGTGTCATTCCACCTGCAGAAACCCACTGTCCCCTCTGATTTGCAAAGTCCATTTGTCCACCTTTACACCTCAGCCCTCCAGCTGCTGCATCTCCTTCACTGCTCATCCCCACTCAGCTGTCGGGCTCAGGGCCTGATCGTGAACCCTCATGCCTCCTCAGTTTGGAGTATCCTTCCATTCGTTGTCTGTCATGTAAGTGCTGAATTGGATCCGTGCCTTTCCCAGGAAGACCTTAGCCACATGTCCTTTCCCAGATTTTCTTCTCAGAGAAGAATGGCTGCTTGGGAGGGAGCTGATGGACTGAGTGCTACAGATCACTCTGTAGTATTTTTCTTCATACCCTTCACAGCCCAGAGCAGGAGACACACAACTGAACCCTTTATCACCCAGCAGCTCTTTGGCTGCATTCACACCAAGCCCCAGTCCCGAGTCAGTAATGGCCCACAGGCATTGTATCTCTTGGTTAAGTTTCTGTGAAGTGTGGCTGTCAGTTATGTACCTGTGAAGGCGCTGCAGTTTTCAACTGAGAAAGAGGTCGTGCACCGAGGTCTGTACTCCATCCTGCTTCTGTAGGAAGCATTTCCCTCGTAACGGAAGAACAGCTCGTTTATAATTAAACTGAGCACAGGGACAGCCTCCAGCCTGGTTTATTGTCTGTCATCTTCCTGTTCAAGCAGCATCAAGGTGAGGGCAGGCAACGACTCTGTGGAGAAGGTGTTAAAGCATCTCTTTTATAAATCTCAAGCATTGCAAACATGCCTTGAGGGAGGAAGGGGATATTTTAACTGAACAGAGCCTCCGGAGTCAGAGGCATAGGAGGAGAGACATGCCCCTAGGTGGACATCCTTTGGGTGAGGGACATGCAGTGGACCATGGCCTTGCTTAAGCATTTGATCTTGCCTAAAAGAGCTGCTGAAGTATCCTGGCAGCTGCAGGGGTCGGAAAGGATGTCCTGGAGCTGGGCTAGCCTGTAAGGTCTGCCTTTATTTCTGTGCATCTGTCTGGAAACGCAGCAACTCCACCACTGGTTTTTGGACCACAGAAGTCAAGTCCATCTTTCCTTTTATCTTCACTTTTCTCTGGTAATCGGAGTGCTTTCAGGACAACTGGCAAACTACAGGTGCTCCATGTCCCAGCAAAACAATAAGCCACAAAACAAGCTTGCAATTCCCAGCACATCCTTCAAGACTTGGGGAGTAACTGAGTGCTTCCATCTAAACAGCAGGTACTACTTTGAATGCTGCTCATGGAGAGCATCAGCCAAGAGGGACGTCCTCTAGGCATCAGCATTGGCCAGTGTTTCTTGAGTGTGCCGCACAGTAATGGGGGGAAGGTTCAGGCCTCCAGTGAGTTTGTAACAAGAGCCAAAAGGGAATAGGATTTTCCAAGGCTGGAAGAACACCACTTCAAACCAAAAGCTAAATAACCGATGCTCCCATCTAGTGGTGAAACTGTACCCAATGGGTTAGACATGTCAGGCATCAACCTCAGCTTCCCAGGAGAAATGGAGTTGGATGGACCATGCCACAGGACAGTGCCACCCCTGGCAACTTCTCTAGGGCTTTGCACTCTGTGGTAGACACCCACACACATTCAAGAGCTCAGGAGAAACCAACTAATAATTTCAGTTAAAACTACAGCATTAATAATAATAAATAAAAAGATAATATCAGGATCAAAAGTTCTTTTAAGGCAAGGGAAGTGTGGAATAACATTCTCAAAACTTCTTAAACAACTTTCACTTAGATGTAGGTGCCCATATTATCTTGGCTTTGGTTCCTTAAGCATGAAGGCCCTTTTCAAAATGTTATCCAAGGTTAGTAATTAGCAACACATTATGATTTGTGTTATTTTTATGTTGATTACCATGTAATTACTATGCTAATGTTCTAATATGCTGCTGAACTTATAATTATTGGCCAGAACAAAACCACTTTTTTTGTTTCTTTTTTAGTTCACATCTGAAGGCTTACAGTAAGAGGTGACCAATTACCATATGCTCAATTTGTGACATTATTGGGAGTCACCCCGTGACACTGTTGTAAATCACTTCAGCAGGTCTGCTCATTTTCAATTGTTATGCTTGGAAGCTGAGCAGATCGGCAGGAAGATGGTGCTAATCTTCTCACTGGATCTTTTTTTTAAAGGCACAGCTGCTGCCTACAGGATATACCCAGAAGCAAAATTCATTAATGATGCTAAGACAGTACTTTGTCACAAGAATGAGCTGTACAATTGGGACCCACATATAGTAATGCAAATAGCAAAATAGTTCCAACATCAGTCTCATATATGCATTTCCAACAACACATTTCAGAGCACTTCACACTGCCATAATCCCTGTTTTGCAGAGCCATAATTCCCAAATCTCAATCCAGTGCCTCCTGTGATAGGGTTTGACATGAGGCAAAGGACAAGACACTCCTCGAGAGGGTGGAGTGCTCTGGAGTCCATATCTGCTGTAGGCGAAAGACAGAAAGGCAGCTCTTCTGACAAGCAGTAGGACTTGAAGCAACAGAGAGAGCTTGGCTTGCATTTCACTCGAGCCCACAATTGAGAAGGAACTACACATTTATTTGTTAATCTAAGTAGGAAGGAGAGGGAGCAACATGGACAGTGTTTGGCTAGATGTTAGCTGAATATCTAACCTGTTTTCTCCAAGAAGCTAATTCAGCATTGCCAAGCCATTAATTTAATGACTTGGTACAAGATCCAAAGTGAACCCACAGAATGTCTTATGACAGGTTTGTTAATAAAGGATTCTGTGTTTATTGATAGAGATGATATTAATGGAATACTAGGCAATCTCTGAGACAAATTCAACAGGATTTAATTCAGGTTGACTGAAATTAAAAAGCACTGCTAAAACTATTGGGGTGATGTAAATGCTGCTAAAATTCATGTCCAATCAAAAAATTGCTGGCAGCGTATGCATCTTATATGGAGGTTATAACCTGTAAATGAAGGGAGAATCTGCAGCAAATGAATGAGAACCCACAAACCAAGTGGGCGGCTGTCACAAGAAGTTATGCTACCAGGGCAAAAGAAAAATCACTCTGCAAAAGGAGAGCAATGCAAAAGAATGCATAGGTAGCAAAGAAACCTGAGATGCTGCCTTAGTGGAGGAGGTTAAGGAAAGTAAAGACTGCACCAGAACTAATGTCACCTTGTCAGTGAGGTACCAGGTGTTACTGGTAGAGATCATTCCTGTGATGAAGTGACACTGCAAAATCCAAGCAGAATTTCAGTGTACCAGACAAAATAATGCTTGCAAAAGTCGGTAAGCAGTCATAGCTCTCAAACCTTGCACAGATGACAACCAGAGATTTTTTGATAAAGGACAGAACTGCTGTTCTCATGTTAAGTGTGTCCATAAGCACACTGAATGAATAAACACGTATGGAGCCAATTTTCAGGTTGTATAAAATGGTCATTCCTGTACTACAAATCTGAGAACTTCAGGTAGCCACAACACACCATGATGCATATCTGCATCATGGTCCAGACAGCTAAGAAAGAAACAAGTGCATCATCAGAGTAAAATATTTTAATTCTGTTCTTTCAGTTTAGCATAACCCTATGAAATTGGCAGCAAGATGCGCTACTGTTGTTGCATGTTCAACTTAAGATATTAGGGATGGCAATTTATCTTGCCAAGTTTTTACCTTACATTTAAGAAGTCTTGGTAACACTAAGATCTGTTGAAGATGGAGTTTCAATGGGACGCTGGCAGGAATCCACCTTCATCAAAATGAAGTAACCAATAAAAATTCAGATGGATGCATCCAAGCAACGACTTGTAGCTCTGCTACTGCAGGTAGGGCAGTGAGTGGTTTATGTATGCAGCTCTTCCACCTCCACGGTAATAACCTACACACAGATTGAAAAAGAGATGTATGCAATTGTGTTTGGCTGTGAGGGTTTCCATCAATATGTGTGCGGGAGAAAAGTGATTGTGGAATCTCATCATACATTACCCATGCTGGCTGTATTGCAAAACCATCGGAAAAACCCAATCTATAAATATTTTTATTCCTATTTGAATAATATGGTTTGTCATTAAATATCAGAGCTCTAAAACACATACTCTAAGCAAATTTTAATTTTATATTAATTTAAAATATCTTATCATTATTTTACCACTGTTAGGAAAGGAGAGGAGGTAAGGGATCCAGAGGAGGTGCTACAATAAACATATTTTGATTCATTTCAGTACAAAATTGGTATTACTAGTGACAGAGAATCATCAGTAAATAAAGTGACCTTGAAACCACCAATTGTGTGAGGCATTAAAAAGAGGGAAGACATGACAAAAATGACAGAGCATTTGACTGTTTATTTTCACCTCCTCTACATTCCCTTGTCAAAGGATGAAGAACAGAAAAGCATAGCATCTGTGCTAAGGAAACATCTACAAGCATTAATTAATTACAATGCTAGTCCTCTGTGTGCTGGATGTGGTGCCACTCTCTCACAAACACTTTACTCATTCCACTATCATCAACTCAATTATTTGAGATGCTTCTCGACAGGTGTATACGACGCGTTCTTTCAAAAGCTTCTTTGTGATGAAATATTCTCAATGGCTTAATGCATATTCCCTTATGCCACAGACTGTTAAAAGCGCAGTCACATCCCTGGTTCAAAAAACCCCTCAGTAATATTCGAGCTGACAATATAGCAAGAGCCAGCCACAATGACAAGAAAATTTGTGACTTATCTATGGAGGCCAAACAAACCACTCAAAAGCATACCGCAGCCAAAGCGGGTTGAAGTCTATCCTTGCCTCATCCCCTGGCTTTAGCATGGAGAGTGGGAGGTCGAGGTGGGAACACTTGGAAAAGAGTAGCACAGTGTGACTCGGAGCCTCCTCTCCAGCCAGTGAGGCTGTGGGAGGGAGCACACACTCGGCACAGGTTGGCAGGCTTGGACACAGCACCACTGGTGTGTAGCAGCCTGCTGAATAACAGCAATTGCAAGGATCAATAGGAGGACATTGGGGTCCTACAGTATCCTGTGTGCCAGAAAAAACTCTCTGTGCTCTGAGAGTTTCCATAGTTCAAGTGAGACCTTTAGCTCTTGAGAAGATTTCCCTGTGCCTTTGTCCTGCTGCAGCCAAACGTCAGTCTTAAAGCAAGGGCTCAGCAGACAACAAAATCAAATCACAAATAACCAAATGTGTGTCAGACCACAACTACTGGTATTGCAACTCCATCCTTCGCACCTGGATGCACGTTTTATTTGCAAAAATAAAAATACGCCCCACACCTAGAGTTAAAAAAAGAGAAAAGGTGCCTCCGTTAGCGTTGGCACATTAAGTGTATGCTGTGCATTCAGACACCAGGTTTTACAGCTGGCTTCCACAAAGGTGGGGGACAGTGCACAGTACCAGCAGATCAATCCCCTTTCATTTGTTTCACACTCATATCTCATTAAAATCCTACCTTTCCCCATCCACTGCTAGAGACCAATGTGCCTCCATCATACATAACAATGAGAAAACTAAATGAGAAACTTGGCTAGTGATATTCAGGAAGACCCCTGTTAAAGGTTGCTCTATTTATCCACAGTGCAATGAATATGCTTTACAGATGTTGAATATAATTATGGGAATATTACCTGTCTCCATTTTTAAAGCTGTTGTTTCAAGCTGATGTCACATACAAACAACACTCCCTGGCTCAATTACACTCCCACAGCAGCAGGGAAGGAAGAAATTTAGGGCTATTTGCTACACAAGCCCAGGTCCCATTGCTTCATTGTGCAATAGAAATGACGTACAAGTAGGCTGGCTTGTGCTCAGACCCTTGTCTTATTTACAGGTCTTTTGTATTCTTATTTTCATATATTATGGGGCAGTCAGACCAAAGACATGTTGTTGTTATAGCCATGTACAATCTGTTCTTCCTGCTTTGTGGATGTTTACTTTATAAGGCTGTTTCTCAGAGAGACAGAGGACAAATAGGAGAAGCCCATTTTATAATGGTAAAACTAAATTCAGACCTGATAGAGACACACAAAAGTGGCGCTGCAGTTCTTCCAGTTAGGTGTTTGATCCTGCCTCCACAGAAAATAATAGCAAATTCCCATTGATCCCAGGGTTAGGGAGCAGGGCTCGACTTCAAAACATCAGCTGAAAAGCTCTCTGGTGAGTGGTGACATTTCTGACTGTGAAATCCTTCATTAGGATGGTATGCTGCAAGAGACTTTGCTTTTTAAAGAGTTTGCTGGCTTGTTTCATAGTTAATAAACTTACTATGCCATCATGATGTTCCTGCTGCTAAGGGAGGTAGCCCATGGATGATATACATCCCCACGAATTCGCATCAGGAAGTGTGGATGCTCCATTATAATGCAGGTACATGATATGTAAAACTACTCCCATCCTGTTTGACACTACTTTTACCTGTTTGTATTCTAGCATACAGGATTTATGTGCTTCTCCATTATTTAAATCTCAGCATGCACCTGCATCATCTCTGGTGCCAGGTACTCTGGCATATTTCCCTGGTCTTACAAATGCACCTTGGTCTTACACAGGTGCATGACTTCACTGATACCAGGATCTCCCATAGTCCCAGAGTTTAGAGTCACCCTTTTCCCAAACCCTGCCTGCCATAGTTTTACTTTGGGTTTATGACTTTCTTCTTCTGGGAACAGGTGATAGTTGGAGCAAGAGGGCATTTCTGGAGTTGCAAACACTTTTTGCTTTAGCAAAATAAGAAATATAGAGATCTAAATGAATCATAGAATCATAGAATCATAGAATGGTTAGGGCTGGAAGGGACCTTCAAAGGTCATCTAGTCCAACCCTCCTGCAAGGAACAGGGACATCTCCAACTAGATCAGGTTGCTCAGGGCCTCGTCCAACCTGGCCTTGAACGTCTCCAGGGATGGAGCATCCACCACCTCTCTGGGCAACCTGTTCCAGTGTTTTACAACTCTCATGGTAAAACATTTTTTCCTAATATCCAATCTGAATCTACCTCCCTCTATTTTAAAACCATTATCCCTTGTCCTATCACAACAGGCCCTCTTGAACAGCCTCTCCCCATCTTTCTTGTAGGCCCCCTTGAGGTATGAAATAGGGCTATAAACTCAAACTCACATTTACCAAACTCCTTCCTCACCACTGTGAAGCTTTCTTTATCTTTAGATAAAAGCCTTGCCTTGCCTTGCCTTGCCTTGCCTTGCCTTGCCTTGCTTTGCCTTGCCTTGCCTTGCTTTGCCTTGCCTTCTTTTCTCCTCCTTTCCAGCCAGTCTTTCAGCTCTCAGTGCCAGAGTTTTTTCCTCTTTCTCTGAATGGCTGGTGAAAGACCTCAACCTTAGCAACACCTCCCACTGACTTGACCTGTTCAGGCTTCAGTAACGGACTCAAATAATTATCCCATTATTTAGAATAGAATAGAATAGAATAGAATAGAATAGAATAGAATAGAATAGAATAGAATAGAATATTTCAGTTGGAAGGGACCTACAATGGTAGTCTAGTCCAATGGCCTGACCAATTCAGGGCTGAATTTAAGGTACAGCAGCCAGTTATTAGCCCAGGAGGATTTCAATGTAAAGGAGAAACACAGATGCTCAGCAGTTCCTTCTTATTAGGTGTGTGTCACTGCTCCTTTAGTCTTCCTCTGGCGGGCAGATGGGCCAAATGTTTCAAGGGCTGCAATCTGATATAGATATATATTCATGATCCCTGATGAGAAACAGAATAAACTTTACATGAAGGCCCCAAATTGATACCATTGTTTGTTGCAAATTTCCCAGATGTTATGATTCAAAAGTTTTCATGACACAGGGAAAAGCAGCACTTTCCCTGCAGTCAGACGAACTCAAGGCTTTCCAATTATGGTCACACACTTAGTCTTATTAGCACAAAATTTAATTTGTGTTAATCAGACTGAGGTGGGTAGAGCGCGAAATTAACTTGACTTTCATTTTGCATCCTACGGTAAACCGACTTCATGGAATCACTGTAGAAATCTGAGCTGTGAATGATGGATGAGATGAAAAAAAGAATGAAAAATAAATAGTGTTGTGTAATCATTACTGTACTAAAAGGGACACAATATTCAATTCAGTTGTTGGGAGAAATGCTTTACTTCCCTGGCAAATCAAAGGGCATTTTGCCCTCAGCTGCTCCCATATTTTGCCACTGAAGCTGAGAACAGAGCTTGGGCCCAAACATTTTTC
The DNA here is from genome assembly GCF_009769465.1 of Tauraco erythrolophus. Taxonomy (NCBI): domain Eukaryota; kingdom Metazoa; phylum Chordata; class Aves; order Musophagiformes; family Musophagidae; genus Tauraco; species Tauraco erythrolophus. The sequence continues at coordinate 66,301,231 of NC_141465.1, read as the reverse complement.
TGTAGCATCCTCTCTATTCTGAGAGCTATATATGCTTAGTTGATCTTGCCAACAAGTTTTCAAATTGTTATTTTTGCCAGAAAATTACAATTTAATGAAAACAGAAACACGTTAGTTTCAGTGAAATTTCGATTTTCAGTTCAAGACTTGTTCAAAATCCAGAGGGAAAGAGAAGCATTTACTAGAGGCAAGCCAGAAGACAAGGGGTGTCCAGCTGGGATCTGGGTTTCTAGAATCTGCTCCTAGTAAGGAAGAATAGGAACATACACCTGAAATCTTCCACATCCCCGAAAAGTATGCTGATGACTGGGTCTTCTGGAAGTATGTTTTCTCTTGAACTTCATGAGACGCTCTGTTCTTTTCAAAAGGCTTCTGTTTCACCTCAATGAAGAACAAAGTCTTGACATTTTCTTTTCCTTTTGTTCTCTTTTTTCAAACCAGAACTCTATTTTCCAGCCAAGGCTAACATTTATACCCTTTTCCCAACTCTGCCACTGTTCCTGTGTGGCTAAAATAAACGTTGAGGAGATGGAAGCTGCCCTATACACTGGAACTACAACTGCCTCCACCTGAGCCATTTCCTTATAAACAACAGGAAAAATAAAACAATGCCTCTCAAACATTCACCTCCAACTTTTTTCAATAAGAGTTTAACACTTTTTCCCAACCCTTGCCATAAACAGATTTCTGTCTGAGAGCAAACTGCAAATTTGAGAAGGGTACTGGCACAGCAATAAAGCTGCAGAAAAGTTTGGGAGATAAAAGGGGCAGGTTCAGAGAGGGAGGGGGCAGAGACAGAAAAAGGCAGGCATCCATTTCCTTCAATAAGAGCATAGAAAACTGAGAAACAGTAAAGTTCACTTCTGTACAGGAAGACGTAGGTGAGACAGGGACTGGGGCAACTTCACCTGGGGCAAGAGAATCAGGAAAAGGGGTATATGCTCACAGTTGTGGTGACAGATGCCCAAATGCCACCTACCTCCTGACAACAGGACAAATCCTGCTCCTGTTTATACCCAGTGGTATATATAAAGGAAGAATGTTCCCTGCGCCCTGCACAAAATGGCCTTAATTATTTTTTTTCAGGGAAAGAGTAAATTTTATTACCGAGTAAGAAACACTGCTTAGTGTTTACTATCTTTAAACTGTGAAATGTGCTGGAAAATAAAGACTTTAATTAAAGTTGTCTTTTCAATGCCTGTTCCTTGCAGAAAAGTGACACCATTTCAAAACACGTCTTTTCTTGTATGCTTCTATTTACTTTCCCATTTTTCATATAATAGCTTCTATTTAACCAATTTCAGCAACATATTTAACATCTTTGCAGATGTAACTGCAACACATTACAGTGCCTCGCAAAGTAGAATAAAGTTGCATCGTATGTTCTGAGTCTCCAAAAAGGTGAGGAACACAAAATAAACCAGCCTGAAAGTTATTTTCCCAGATTAAAGTCAGAACTCCTGCCTTTATTATTTAAACAAACCAAGTAATGTTTGCACTGTAAAGTTCTGATCTGAAAATACCAAAGCAAGACAGGAACAGGTTTTGCCAACTCTTCCTGTTAACAGTGGAGGGTAAATATTGCTGACTCGCTTTGTGACAGTAATTGGCTAAACCCCGCGTACTTTGTGTTTTCAACTGTCTTAAACAAAAATGTATATGCATATTCAAAGTATGATACATAGTCTGTATCTATACAAATAGCCATTAAACCACAGCACTGTACAACCTAAACGATTCTATGACTCTGTATCTCTTTATTTGTCTTAAACCATTTGGAGAGTCGGCATAATGAGAACGGCTTTGCTACATTGATCTAACTGCACTCCCCTGCAGCGGAGATGGAGCCGTGGGGTTTTTTTTAGGCTCTGTACAGCAGAAAGCAAGGCAGCATTTCCCAGTCCAGCTACAAAGTTGCGTGAAACAGTGTACTAGCAATAACTAGCTCCAGAGCAATGAAAAACCAGCAACCAAGCTACTCCTGGGAAAGCTCCCTCGCATTTTAAATCAACAAGAAAACAATGACCTATTTTCAAAGTATGAAGTAACTGCTATCAGAAAACTAACTTTCTTCAGTGGTTCCTAACCAGGTGAAACCAGAGTACGTGACTTCTGCAAAGCCACGATCCCACTTCAGGCTGTGAATCCTGCCCTTGGTTGCACCTGATTCGAGAGACACTTCTCCGCCTCTGGGAACACTGCACGTTGCCCTTGGACAGCAAGTGCCCATGTTTAGCGGCCAGACGATGTGAGGAGGGATACCTGGAGTGGAGGCAGGCACGGAGGATGAATTTTTGAGAGCTTTTCAACCAAATGCTGTAGGGGCACAATTTTTGGACCTTTCAGTTACATCCGATAAACCCTTGATCTATGCAGGTGGAAGCTGGCGGTGATGATGAGGACAGCCTGAAGGATCTTCTAGATCCCTTCAGCTATGGGGGCCCTAAATCAAACCTCCCCAGGCAGAAGGCTTGGCAGGAGGTCAGAGAAGAAGAAGCAACAGCAAAAGAGGAGAGGCCTCTCCTCATCTATGGAGTTGCACAACTTGCTGCGGCGTTGTGAGCTGCCTCGCCTGAAGTGATTAATTCTGGCCCTGCACGCTGCTCTGGTGTCCTGGTTTCAGCTGGGACAGAGTTAGCTCCCTGCACAGGTCGGGCTGCCTCTGAGCAGGCATGTGCTGCAGCGGGCAGGCTGGGCAGAACGGGCTATCTTCTGCCTGCAAGGGCTTCAGGCAGTATGTATTTGCCTCCCTGCTGATAACGCCATCCGGGCAAATACGTTATTTCTTCTTTGGAAGGAAGTACTCGACTGTACATTGAGAAAAGTGTCATTCCAAACCCAATTTTTTTCTCTGTTCTCCTGTCTTGATGATTCAGCAGATGCGGCACTTTTTTTTTTCCTTTGAAAACCTGCTACATCAAAACATGTTTATTTCAGTTAACCTTTTCAACCAAAGAGCTAGTCCACTGCAGCTCATCAATAATGCCTCCATAAATCACAGCTGAGCAGAGGGCAGGCAGAGATTAATTCTAAGTAATCTTGTATATAAAGTTTGCTCCAAAACTCATCTATCTCTAGATGTTTATTTACACATACAGAATACCCAAGTTTTGAATTCCAGAGGAGTTTTGCACTGACCGATTTTTAATAAAAATTGCCTAAAGTCTGCAAATTACTTTAGCATCCTCAACTTCCATTCAAGGGAAGTTGACAAGGAGTCAAGGCACATAGCATCCAATGAGTGCTGCTAATAGTAATAAATAACAGGAGAGGAAATGGACAGAAGCTTCCAGAACCTCAGTGGAAAAGTGGATGAGACCATTGTTCGAGTTCATCAAAGCAACCGGCCTTTAGGAAGGTTTTACTGCCCATGTTCTTAGGATGCCCCAGGCTTTGTGATCTTGTTAATGTGTAGGACAGAGATTTACAACGTTTGTGACTTTAACAGTGGGACTCTGCTAATAACATTTGTGCAGTGCCACAGAAACACTGGCTGGAGGATGTCAGCTGAGGTCAGTGGAATGGAGCATCAGAGGGGATGGAAGGGTCCCTGCCCTTCTCACTCTGAAGTCTCCACCCCCTCAGCCACTTGTTTTACAGATGCAGCTGAAGTTCACCTCTTTTGAAGGTTGGGGATGATTTCTGCCTGATGTGACAACTGGCAGAAAGGCCAAGCTGAAGATAGCTCAGGAGCCTTTGTCTTTTCATTTCATTTCATTTTTTTACTGTTTCTTATAAATCTGGCCTCTTGGTGAGAAGTTACAGAGGTGGGACATGGCTCGGCCTGAGTGGCTTTGCATGTGCAAGGGAGTAAAGGCACAGGTGACTCAGGTCTGGTCAGAAGTCCATACTATGGATATGCAAGTCTGTGCTGCCTTCCTAAGGCAAATAGGAGGGAGAGGAAAGCAAAGAATAGGCTGTGACTGCTTACCAGCTACCAAATCTGAGCCAGCACTGAAGGATAAGAATTATTTATTAATACAGGTCAAGTCAGCAGTAAGTTAGCACTCTCCCTCAAGAGGATAGAAAACTAGAAAGAACTTGTGTCCCTCACATCTCCGAGTCCCAAGGCTGCTTCAGAGACAGTGCAGCTTACACTTGGTGGCAGGCTCTGAATGCACACCCATTGCATCTCTGCTGCACCTTGCTGAGACATGATGAATGCTAGCGTGCAACCGGGCTGGCGCCTCAGGCACACGTGCAATAAGATGCACATTTCTTTCAGAGATGATCTATGCCAGGCTGGCAAACACCATCCCCTTCTTTTTTTTTCCCTGTCTGTTCTGTGCAAACAAAAGGAGTTCTTAGAAGCACCTTGTACACACACCAGTACCCACCAGCCAGGACGCACCAAGCCTTGTGAGCCCTGCCAAACGTACATACGCATCCGAAACTAAACCACCTCACTATTGAGTCATTGAGAATTTCATCAGGATGTTTCCAAAGGGCAAAGAAAACAGCTTGCTTTGGAGAGGAGGCAATTCTACCGATCACCTGCCACGAGACTATATGAGAAAAAGAAACCAGGCCACGCTCTCCCAAGGGAGACTTGTTAATTGAGCTCTGTAGGTTCCGATCCTAAATCCACGTCTGTGTCTGAACAGCCACACCACCAAAACGCATCTGAGGTGCGCAGAAGCTGACAACAATAACTCCAGCTTATGAAAAACCCACTTGATGATCAGGAGCAAAAAGCAGGTCAGCACTAACGAGAAACACGCCGTGTGATGACTGCAGCAGGATGGGAACACCCGGCCAGAGGAGCCTTACCTGGAGGCAGTGCAGCTGAAGAGCTAGGAGATTCACCACCTCCTGAGGCGCTGGAGGGAAGCGGCTGCAGCGTGCTCCTTCCTTCCCTGCCCCAAACTGGGACGGCATGCACCCCCGAGCTGCCTGAGGGTTTGCAGAAAGAGAGCAGTAACCCACCTAGCACGTCCTCTCCAGGACTAACAGCAGAAAACTATCTTGGGGAACTGTGAGGAGTGGGAGATGCACGATCTGCAGGTATCCCTGGCTCACTCATTAACGTGACCTTAAGAGCACCTCTCTTGTTCAAAAAACAGAATGGTTCTGAAATAAAATTGTAATTACTTGGGTGAAGCTCAGCTTTGGTAGCAAAGTCAACACAAAAAATCCCTTTCACATCAGTGGAGCCATATTAGCCAAGGATGTGTTTTGAAAAGGTCGAACAAGCTTGTGCCTGGGCTTTAAGGATCTTTGTGTACTGTACCCTGCCAGTTTAAATGATGACTACAAAGATCTGTTATAAAACTTTTTCCAGGAGAGGCGAAAGCTTTCTCTGTGTCACTGTTTTTAATATAGTGTGACTCTTGCTCCTAGTAAATCAGGTTATTTATCCCCTTTATTTATATGCATTGCTCTAACACTGTAACAAAACAAAGTGATAGATGCACGTATACCACTCATCAAACTCAATAACAAAGCAACAGCAACTGTGTGTAACTTTACCTTATTGTTATCAATTTATATAAAAGACAAATTCTTCAAGCTGTGAAGGTGTGAAAGTAAATTCTTTACCATTCTGGACTTGCCAGCAACTACTTTGTCCTCTGATCTCAAACCCTTCCCCACGCTGCTCCAATATTAAGGCAGCCTGATACTGATCTCGCACACCTTATCCCCACTCACTTTCCTGGTTTCCAGGGAAGCTGTTCTTTATTACACCGCCGAAACCGAAGACAGAATCAGGCCAATGGTCAGAAATACAGGATGTGGAGCGCTTCCATTTTGGAGTTCCGAGTCTAAGCCAAAAGCAGAATGTCAAAGGCAGAAAGAAACCTTATTGGATTGCAGACTAACTCCACCTGCCTTCTACAGATAAATTTTACATTTAGATGTGTAAGGGACAGCTCCCACTGCAGTCAATAAAAATCAACCAGCATTATTTGTCACCAATCAACCTGCCCATTCTGAAAATCTTTTGCTGAAAGAGAGGGGAGTCTTCGGGCAACAAGCTCTCCTGATACTGTATTTAAACTATCTCAGATTCTCATACAGAATTTCTTAGTGCTAGCAGCTTCCCTTTAATATTCACTTAATTTATGCTGTTCATTTACATTCTATTCCAAATTGAAATTCTGTTTCACTGGTATATTAAAAATGAGCCTAGTAAAGAACAGTGCATTTTCAAATAGTAACAGATGGAAAAGACTGTAGAGTTCTAAAAATTTAGATTTCTAGTTTAAAATTAATTAAATAAATTAAAAAATTGTGTAAGCTGTATTTGCCTTTCACTTTGTTTCTTAAAACACGTGCGTGTGGTTTATTGTATGAGCCAGCACATCTTTTTATAGACAGATGCAGCAAGCCCGGGCAAAAAAATACTGGGAAAATATCCATCCCTTAATTGCTAATTATGTTTATAAATTTAGATTTTTGAATGAACGCTACACAAGACTATCCCTCAAGCAGCAGTGTGCCCACAGAACCAATCTGTGGATATATCTACATCGCAGTTTCTTTCAACAACATTTTTGTTGCCTTTATGACACGTATGTAAGAAAATCCATTTGCATCACATCATATCATGTCTATAAACAAAGATTTTTATATTTTTGAAGAAATTAGCTCTAGGTTTGAAAATTGTTTTCACAATGTCCTAGGCTGAGGGGAAAAAAACCCGTTACTTTTATTCATTAATTGCTTTGTAATTCATGAAACTTCTCGGTTAAATGGAATAAGCAAGTGGATGAACTCTAGGATTTACAATCATTATTTGCTTTTGGCATGGAGTGTCATTTCAACAATAATATTTTTTAAAGTGTTAACCCATTCTTGATTGTTCGTTCTTTCATATCCTTGTGATTTCTCTTTCATTTCTAAGATGTTACCTCTTAATTTAGGAAACGGCACCTTTTTTACTTGAGAACTAATTGTTTTGATTTCGACCCTTGTTTCATAGCTTTGAAGACATGCCTTTTGCAGGCATGTTGTTCCGATCGTCTGACGCCTTACAAATACGGGCACAAAGAAACTACAGTCTCGGATGCACTTACACAGATGCTTAGCTTAGAGCACAGATTCAGCACAATAAAGGTTATCTATCATTGGTCTGATTATTTGTAAGCAAAGACTTACTTAGACTATTTGCAAAGTAAACTCACTATTCAATCTGAACAAAGCCAGTAAAATATGCTTTAAGGTATTTTTAGCTGTTCAGCAAGCTGAAAAAAAGGATAGCAACGATTGCACTGCAAACATTTCTCTTTCTCTGCACCGCCGGATAGACACTGGGAGTAGGAGATAGGGGCGATGAGCGTCGCTCGGGTCCAGCGGCTTGAGGGAGCATTTACCGCAGTTCCTTCAGCATCTGTTTGATCTCTCGTTTCCTTTGTGCTCGCTGATCCAGCAGCCCTGCATCGCATTGTTTCTCAACCCGCTTTACAAGCAAGTTAATGCGTTCCTTCTCAGGAGACCTTTAAGCTTAAAATATTTCCTTAATTAACGGAGCCTAGTCTTAAAGAGCCAAAGCTGGCTGCAGCCAGCAAGAGCCCCCCACCCCGGCTGACGGGGGAGGGCTGAGTAAAGGACCGTGCCTCCAACTTTCCGGACCGGCCACAGGGACACCTCCTTTACCCGGCCGGCCTCGCCGGGCTCCGGGTGCCAGAGCTCGGCCGCCGCCGCGCTGCCGGAGCCCCGAGGCGCTTTCCGTGCCGGCAGGCAGCGGGAGGCAAGGCGAGAGGGCTGCCTGCCCGGCCCCCGCCCGCTCACCTCCCATCTCCCACCCTTCCCTCCCGCTTTGAACTTCTCCAGCACAGACCCCCGAAGGTGCAGCGCGGCCCCCCGCGACCCGCGCCAACGCGGGGGAAGGCGCAGCGCGGCGCCCCCACCCCCCGGCAGCCCCCTGCCCTCGGCCAGCGCAGGGGAAGGTGCCCCACTGCCTCCGGCCCCGGGCATTCTCCCCACGAGGGGAAGATGTCGCGCTGCCCCCCCCAGCCCCCTGCCCACGTACCCCGGCGCCGCGTTGTCCCCCTTCCCGCCGCAGCGCCCGCCCCTCCCGCCGGGGCCGCCCCGCCCGCCGCTACCCTTCCCGAACAATAAACCGGGGCAGCGCGGCGCGGCACGGCACAGCACAGCCCGACTCTGGGGCAGCCCCGGCATGTCGGCCCCGGCCGCTGCCCCGGCCTCGGCCCCAGGAAGGCAGCCCCCTCCGCCCGGCAGCCAGCGCAACCTCCCGCCGTAGCGCCCGGCTCCGCCTGCGAGGTAACGGGGGCGGGGGCGTCCCCCATCCCGGGAGGGGCCGGACGGCGGCGCGGGCGGCGCTCGGCCGTGTGCGGGCAGCGGCGGGGGCGGCCCCGGCGGGCGGGGGCTCCCAGGGGTGGGGGCGGGCGGCTCCCGGGGGGGGAGGGGAGGGGTGGGGGGGGGGTGGGGGGCAGCGCCCGGGGGGCGGTGCCGTGCCGTGCCGCGCCGCACCGCTGCGAGTCGCCCGCTGCCCGTGTCAGCTCGCGGCGCTGGTGCCGCCGCGATCGGATCCGGCGGGATCCGGGGTGCCGCCCGCCCCCGGCGGCCGCCCGCGCCCTGCGCTTTGTGCGTGCGGCGGCCACCACCATGCGGGGGGGGAGGCGGCACCTCGTGGGAAGCGGCGAGGCGGAGCGCCCGCGCCGCCCCGGCTGCTGCACCTCGGGGGGCAGGCACCCCAGAGCGCCCTGAGCGCCCCGCCGGTAGGTAGGGGCACCCCCGGGCGGAGAGCACTTTTTTTGGGGGGGTGAAGGGGAGGGGGGTGAAGGGGAGGGGTTCTCCTGTGCGGCGTTTGCTGGAAGGCAAATGCTATACGTGAAGCCGTATGGATTCTTGGTGGCATAGCTCAGTGGCTTCTTGGCTTAACAGTTTTCAGGCGGGGAGTACGCAGGGTGTGTTTTTAGTAGGGGTCGCCTGTTTCAAGAGAGCTTGAATAGATATGTTTAGAGAAGCGGTGCTTTCCAGGAATTTAAATGAGACCTTCTTTTGTGGTTGCTTTTCAAGGCTGGTCTATTAGTTCTATATTTGCTTTTGCAGATTGCGCTTATAAATAGTTAGGCGGTCGTATTAGCATATAAAAATCGATATTCTCAAAGGGGAAGGAAAAAAAAAAAAAGGTCTCTGCGAATTTACCTCTAATAGATCACTTTTGTGGACTGCCTCTATGTGTTACCGAGAACGTTATCATCTCTAATGCTCCACTACCATTTGTAGTTTGTTTTTTTTTTTTCTGGCGTTGTAATGTGTTTCATTTGGTACGAGAAAAAATTTTGGGTAGGTCACTCGGTCAGGTAATTTAGTTGATAACTGTTGGAGTAAGATTTAGTCTTCTCATTTCTTCATGTGGAGAGAAATGTTAAGTGATAGGCAGGAGGCAGCAGCAAACCTCAAGGTTAAGGTTTTTGCTCGGTTTTCAATCTGATTTCCCTTTTTCAGTCTTGCAAACTTTCTGAACTTTAACCCTTTGCAATGAAACTTTCCAGGCGTGGTGTCTGCATCCAGGTAATATTAATACATATATATGTATATATCTTTTTTGTTGTTGTTCGGAAAACTCATGTAAAAGTAATTCAGCTGGTTTTGATAGCGTGGGGCTTTTGGATATGGGGAAAGAGTTACTACATTTTTCCATTTAAAGATGAGGCTGTTACAGATTTTTTTTTAACAGGGCTTTTAATCATTATTTTAAATTTTAAATGTAGTTTAGAGGTATTTTTCCTTCAGATGTACTTTCCGATTAAAATTCTGCCTGGAAATCCTGTGGTGGTTACCTACTAGTTTTTTGTTTGTCTTGCAAAGACCAAAAGCTGCGCTGTTGGGAAAAGATGTGCTAAAAGATGTGATAAAGAGTCTGGAGGTGAGGTCCTGCCTGTGTATTCGAACCGAAGGGTGTTCGGCTGCGCTGATCCTGCAGCTGATGGATAACAAAGGGGCGTCCTGGCAGACACCTGGGCTGAAGCGGGCAGGGCTCCGCTTGCCATTTGCTGTGAAAGTGCTGGATTTGAGATCTTTTCAGTGAAATCTTGCCACTATTTGTAGGCATGCGTCTTCTGTACTGGAGTTTAGGACCTCTGCAACTCCTGGTGTGGTAGTCAGAGAACTCTTTTTCTTCTGCAGTTCATCTGGGCAGAGGACAGGATTTCCCAGCATTGTCCACGCTGCACATTCAGAGTTGGAGGATGTGTACAAAATGTTAGAGGTTTGCTGCAAAGTTGCAGATCTCTGCACCAATGTTTTGTGATGTATTTTCTACTGAGGAAGGGAAAAGAAAGGCCAAACAATAGGGAAAATGTTACAAAAACTTTATAAAAGGAGCTTAAAGGGATGTTAGGCTTGCATCTGTAAACCTGCCAGTGTAGAGACGTTATCCGTAAAGTTGTATGTTCACCATATCTCTGTCCTTCTTTGAGATCTGCAATAATGATTGTTATATGGCCTCTTTGATTAAACATAGAGTTGTGCAGAAATAAGATCTGGAGATAACATTTCCTGATTTAAAAGTAAGAAAGCAAAATAGAAAGTAGTTGTAGTCCTATAGAATTTGATTTTTCTTGCTATTTCAGATTCGTGAAGTGAGATAAAACAGCATCCTGTTAGTAGCATCCTGAAGACTGCATTGTGAATTGATGCTGTCTGTGTATGTTAGTTACTGCATATACTAGTGGCGCATGCTGGTTTTTACCTAAGTTTTTGGAATGCTACTGGTCCATCAGAAATTGTACGCAAATTTGTCTGCAGTCACTTTTAGACTCTGTGTTGGGAACTTCTCTGTATTTCCTAAGCAGTTGGCCGGCGGTCGACAGAGAAGTCGACCATTAGACATATGGTGTTGGCTCATTTTCCAAATATTTAGCAACCAATGGCATTAAAAGAAGCCAAAATGTATTAAACACCTCTCTAATATTAATTATCACGATAAGAAATTGCTGCAAGTATGATTAAAATTGCAGATGTATACAAACGCTGTGTGATGTGTGTGAAGGCAAATCCAGGGAATAGGGTCAGTGGGAAATCTGTTGATCTGCGAAGGTCTGCTGAGATGCTGTTGCTGCTGCAAAAAAATTGGGCGCCCGTGTGGCACCGTAACTTTGAAACAAAGGTGTAGGGACTTAGTTCAAGGAATGGAAAATCTGGCTTTGCTGCTGCTTTCGTAGTGCAGAAATCATTTTGTTGAGTAAGACTGTTGGCTTCCTCAGAGTAAAGGTTTACAACCCTTAAATAGTTCTTCCTGGCACTAAGCAGTATCCCTTTCATGCGACTGAAGCGTGTTAGAAAGGCTGGCTAGTAAGGTTGGTACTGGTGAATGAAAAAGAAAGAAATTTACAACATCAGATACTTTTCTTTAAATTATTTCCCTTGTTGTTAGTTATTACCAAGCATTAGACTGCCATGCTTGAATATAATTAATGTAGTAAATGGTTTATTAGGCACCATCTGAACTTTTGCCTTGTTTAATTATAGAAGCTTAGTGCAGTGGTCTGTGTGCAATATTCAGCCCAAATAATGGCTTTCAGACTTTTATCTGACCATGGTTATTTTCGGAGCAGCTGGACGCATGGCTTTTTCCTGAACTTTGCACATTTTAGGCTCTTATTTGCAGTCGTGCCATGACGTTTCCAGTTTGCATAACTGGAAGCAGTTGCGGTGTGATTTTGCTGGTAGTCATTCGAGCAATTGTTCTGCACACCATCATAGGCCATAGGTTTTGATCTTCTGTGAAACTCTGTCATTCATATTTAGGTATCCACCAAACCATGATACAAATGGGAAAGTTGCCTTTTTTTTTTTTTTCTGAAAGTTTTTAAACGGTTACTGAAGTTAAGTCCAGTAATATTCTTTGTCTTAAAAATGATTTTAAGAATGTAAAAGTAGTGGAATGGAGGCATGGAATGAAATCTGCGCCTCAAAGAATTTGCAGTAAAGGGTTCAGATACAGCAACCCCTGCTTCATGTGCTTAATTGTATGTATTAATTCCATAATAAATGGAATTTATATAGAACTCGTGGTGTCATATTTAGGATACCAGATCATATGAAAAGCTAAATAACAGCTACCTGAGAATGATGTAGAAATCCCTGATATTTTTTATGAGTCTTACGAGCGTTTTATATTTTAGATCCAGTCTTTTCTATGGTGCAACCATGGAAAACTGATTTTCTTCATCAGTAACGCTCTGAGAAAAGCAATTTTGAAAACAAATTCAGATTTATTTCTATTTGGTCTGAAAATTTTGCATAGACTAGAAACAGTGCTTCAATAATTGGCCTTGAGGGCAACGCATGCCAGAATTGTTGTTTGTTGTATACGTTTTTCAAAAATTGACTACTTCCAGGAGGATAAACGCTTGAAGAGTTAAATGCCAGGGAGCTGTTGCCAGTGTTCTTGAGGAGGGTCCTTGACCTTGGGAACTTGCTCCTGACAGATCCTCTGACAGAGCCTGTTTGTCTATAAGCCTTCAAAGCCCCTTTGACACCAGTCACTTTGGAGAGGCCACATCTCCCATGCTGCTGAAGATGGCCAGAGGGTTGGTGGGACCTGGGGAGGTGGAGCAGAGCTGGGCTCTGTGATGTGATGGCCTGGATTACCATTAATATGTCATTGCAGATGTGACCTTACAGCTGGTTCTGTGTGGTGTTGGGTTGTGCTTTCTGGAATGTTGCACTTCAGAAATCTAAATGTAAATGAAAGATAAATGTTATTCATTGCACAGCTCTGCAACTGTTGTAGTAGGATTCACCGCAGGTTTTGGACGATTTGTTTATTGTATTAAATTGTATAAATAGGGCGTTTTATAGCTTGGGTTGTGAAGTGACTGCAAGTGCTCTCTGGGGACTGAACACGAAACCATGTAAACCAAATGGCTGTTAACTGTGGAAAGGAAAGTTTCTTCTTCCCTTGTGATACATATCTGTCTGGGTGGAAGATAAGTGGCCCACCAGATGTAGAGGACTTAGCGAGATGGGGTGATTTGTTCTGCAACTATGTGAATCCATTATGTCATTGCTGGAGCCAAAGGTCCAGAAGGTGTAAAATTTGATGAGGGATCTTGATAGGATTCTCAGTTTAAAGTAGCTCTGCTATGCTAGGTTCTGTATTTAAATTGGTAGTAGCCTTGCAGTCCATCACTGGAAGGACTGCTTTTGGTCTGTCCTTCAGCAAAGGCTCCGATCCTGTCTCTATGAAATACCAAGTCTCTTCTGCCCATGATGTTCTGTTTGAGGGACAGGGACCAAATTAAGTAAGCACCTTCTGTGTATAAAAAGATAATGATGTGCTCTACGATTGTGGTCCAAAATACCCTCTATCTTTGCATAACCGAGTAGTGCAGAATTTGACATTCTCTTATGAGGCTGGTTCCTAGATAAGAAGACACTGGTCCAAAGTGGTGTTTGAACACAAAGCATGACAAATCTGAAAAGTGTTGTAGGTATTTTATAATTGACTGCGCAGAGCAGGAGGTGTTTGGCTCTGGACTGGTAAGGGGATATCGGACCGTTCACCCCTACGCTGCGGCGGTGACTGGAGGTCAGTAACAAATGATGGCTGTTTAGTCACCTGTGGAACGTGGTTTCAGATAGATGGGTTTCCACATCATAGGAACAGCCACTGCAATTAGATGAGCAGAGCCAGTCCTCTCATCAAAAGACTCGTTAGAGTGGCTAACAAGCACATCGTGCTTCATCTTAGCCTCAAACCCATCCCGCCAGTCAAGTGTTTCCAAACACAGTGTAGAGACGTGTGATTACTGATCGTGCTCTGTCTGCTGGTGGAGAAAGAGCGCGTTTTATTGTGGGAGCCGTTGGCCTGTCTCTCCAAGAAAGACTTAATCTGTAAAAGCAGAAAAAATTAGAGCGCACGGCAGCATCCATGAGGTCCTGGCTCCATCTGAAGTTGCTCACAAAATGTTCAAAGGCTTTACTGGGTTTAGAATTTCATCCTGTGGAAGCATTATAGAGGGCATGCTGTATCTCCCAGTGAAGCTAATCATGTCCAGGCTTGATAGTAGTTACCTACAAATTGGCTGAGAACTTGGTGATTAATTTTAACAAATGAGTTTTCTTTGAATGCAAGCTCACGCATGCCAATTATAACAGTATGCCTATGATAAAATTAGGGATTTTTTTTCGTTAAGCTTCAAATCTGCTGGTGACTGATTATTTTTCCCAATGTCTTTGGGCAGAGGGGGAACCTAGAAGTGCTCTTTCTCCCCAAAATAAATACCAAGGAAATGTTCAAAATGGTTGCAGATTTTTTTTTTTTCTAGTGGTTAAGGAATATCTAATACAATGTATCATACAGTCTGGAAGGCCTCTAGTGTGTTCAGTGAGCTACAGGCTCTATACCTAGTCCCATAAAATCAAGGAAAGGTCTTGCAATGCCTTTAAGTAGGCTTTCCATCTAGACCGTTGTAAGTCCTAGTTTGTATTCCAGCTGCAGGCTCTTTTCAACAGGAGACAATAAGCTTGGGTGGTAGGAAACAAAGCTCTTCGCAAACATACGTGACTTGGGTCGTATTTTGATGCATTGAAGAAGCTGGTTTTAAAACAAACCCTGCTTGGCCTAAATATGAGGAGGAGAAGGACGTTGGGGATGTTCGTTGATGAGAAGCTGAACATGAGCTGGCAATGTGCGCTGGCAGCTCAGAAAGCCAACCATATCCTGGGCTGCAGCAAAAGGAGCGTGGCCAGCAGGTCGAGGGAGGTGATTCTGCTCCACTGCTTTACTCGTGTGAGACCCCACCTGGAATACTGTGTTTAGCTCTGGGGTCCCCAGCACAAGAAGGATATGGACCTGTTGGAGCGGGTCCAGAGGAAGGCCACGGAGATGATGCGAGGGCTGGAGCACCTCTGCTATGAAGACAGGCTGAGAAAGTTGGGGGGTTGTTCAGCCTGGAGAAGAGAAGGCTCTGGGGAGACCTTCTAGCAGCTTTCCAGTACCTAAAGGGGGCCTACAGGAAAGCTGGAGAGGGACTTTTTACAAGGGCATGTAGTGATAGGACAAGGGGCAATGGCTTTAAACTGAAAGAGGGCAGATTTAGATTAGAGATAAGAAAGAAATTTTTTACGGTGAGGGTGGTGAGGCAGTGGAACAGGTTGCCCAGAGAAGTTGTGAGTGCCCCATCCCTGGAGGTGTTCAAGGCCAGGTTGGATGAGGCTTTGAGCAACCTGATGTAGTGGAAGGTGTCCCTGCCCATGGCAGGGGAGTTGGAACTGCATGATCTTCAAGGTCCCTTCCAACCCAAACCATTCTATGATTCTATAGGAAACATTAAGAATAAGAGGAGTTCAGGAATTTTTTGAAGAAAGCAGTGTACATTATATGATTTTTTTTTCCCTAAAGATTATGGTGCTAGTATAGAAATTGCATTATAGCTGCGTAGATAAGAAGCATTATTTCTTAAGAACACAGATGTGGTTTATAGCAAAATCAAGCAGTGACATGTTTTTGGACGTTTAACTTGGATATAGTCTTGCTGATGGATGCAAGGCTGAGATCTAACTACCTTGACTCCACACACAGACCTTTTATTAGCACAGATGAAGGCCACAGAATATGAAGGGTGGTTTTACACCGATGCATTTGCATGGCTGTAGCTGTGTGTGTTGACGTTTTCTTTATGATATGCCACTTTTTTTCAGAAGCATATCGTTCACCCATAAAACACGTTCTGATTTAAAGCATAGTTAAAAGGTCTACTTAGCAGAAGAAGTTTTACTAAGTATAAAAATGATTGCTTTGACAAAATGGAGAATAATGTGGCATTAACTCACTTTTCCTTTTTTTTTTTTCAGTTTTGTTTAAGATGCATAACTCTTGGTATCCTTAAATTTAAAAGACATTTAGAAAAAGACATTTAGAAAACTAGAAGTCCCTTAAAAGATTGTTTCTTTCATTATCTTGACAAACCCTGAAAAGTAGTTTCTGTGCCTGCATAGTGATTATGTTTCAGAAACAGTTCTTAGGGATTTTATTATGTGCTGAAACATATGTTTATAAAAAAGACTATAACCTGGTGGAAAAAGTGTCTTATAATAATAAACCTGTCGATGGGCCATATGCTGCCATCAGTACGTTTGAAAAAAATAAATTCTTCTACAAGTGTTAAGTAAGTTTACAGCCCAAGTGTTAAGTTAGGGTCAGACCGTGACTGGCCCGCTGTGGATTGAGAGGGAGAGGAAAGCGCACGCAGATCCTCCTCATGCTCTTTCTATTAGCTCGCGAGGTGGAGCAGAGTAGCACCCCTTCCCAACGGGCAGGCGAGAAGACCTCCTCCTCCTCCTCCTCCTGCAGCTCTCCTTGGCCCTCTGAAGGTTTGTGCCAACTCAGCACAGGGCTGTGTGTTTGGGAAGACTTGGCTGAGCTTTGTGTGGTCTCTCCTGAGAAGAGCAAACCTCTGAGGTGGATTATCTGCATTTAAAAGGTGACAGAACAGTTGTGTCAAGCCGGTACAAATAGAAAAGTTCTGATAACTATGCAGTTGGATGAGAAATGTGGAAAAAAACTTCAGTTCTTCCAATCTACTGGTAGAGCATTTATATGTTATGGATTTTTTTTTGCGCTCATATCACCTTTTTTTTTTTTTTTTTTTTTTAAAATGTCAGTGATGTGGTCGTTGCAGAGTCTTTTGTTTATGAAGAGCAAAAGTAAGATGCAGTAGGTCAAAGAATGCTCAAAAGACACTTCTGTGTGGGATCAATGTTCATTAAATGTAGACACTTTCAAGCCTATTCTACTGTGGATGCACTCGCATAGCTCCTGTGAATGGAAGTCATGCATGTGTGCATCTCAAAAAGAAGAGGTCTCTTTGTAACGAGGCACTTTCTGTGTAGAAAAGTACTTCACGGAGAAGTGTTTTTAATGCCCTGATGTTTTCCACCCCTAATCAGCTGTGTGCTGCTTGTTTTCCTGGCAGCTCAGCAGGTGATAGTCATTGTCAAAGGAAATATCAAAGATTAAGGAGAAGTGTTTAAAGTAGTTGACCATGCTGAAGGCTGTGTCAAGAGATACATGAGGTTGCCATAGTATCCGTTATCAAAATCAAGATTGTGAACAGAGCAGTCCCTGCCAGGAGCGAGTTCCTTACCCACAGTCTTTCCAGGGTTCATCAGAGCTTTTAGTTTGCTCGGGGGAAATTTGCATCTTGAGGGCTGAGATCTTCCCCCTAGGTTTTCCTGCTCAGAAGTCTAATGAGGTATGTTTTGTCCATGTGTACGAGGCTCCCAGTCTGGAAGAGGGCCTTGGAGACCGAGGGAGCGGAGCAGAGAGAGAATAAGCTGCAGAAGCAGCTCCCAGATCCCAGCGTGGAGTTTGGAATCACTGTGGAAATGGAAAATAGATTGGATCAGTAATCCATGGAGAAGGACGTATTTGGGAGTTATGTGGATGCTCCCTGGGAAAATTTTTGTGCACATCAGAGAGTAAGGCTAAGCATAGATCCAAGGAGTAGTAGGATGACAATAAGTCTGGAGAGGAAACCATCTGTGCCTGTTGTGTTCTTACCTTTCCAAGAGAGGCACTTTGGTACTTGCAAGGCTTGGAAGCACCTTGGGATCACTTCTCTTCAGCTTGATGAAATGTAGCTCCCCCACGGAGACTGTAAAGTCCAGCCAAGTTCTTATACCCAGCTGGACCTGAGGGAAGGGTCCTGGGCTTCATCACTGCCTCCTGAGCCCAGCTGATGAGGTGGCTGAGGAGCCTGCAGCGGGCCAGGCTGGCTTGTCTATACTACATACAAGCCAACATGTGGTGTTAACAACTGCGGCGCTCAGAATTTGCACAAACCCACATTTAGTAATAAAATAGCCTGCAACTAGTCAAAGGAACCAGTAGTCGCCAAGCAAATTTGGAATGTCTAAGCCAACCGTTTTTAAGTTATGATGAGCCAAAAAAAATTAGGACACAGTCCAAGAAATGGAGAACACCTCACTTTTCTGGAACTCTCATATCTCCAAGATGTCTTGGCCGATCTACCTCAAACTTTCCAGAGAAGCTTTCCTTGGCACAAGACCACAACTGTGAAATTTCATGTGACTGGGTTTTACTACGTTGAAGTTATGAAGGTTGAAACTGGAGTTTGTTATAGAAAGCTAATCTCTCCATTAGAAATATTTCTGCATAGTCGATATTCATTCCATGTTAATTGTTCACTTCTGTTTCTTGTTCAGGCTGGTTGTATTTTTGCTGTTTATTTTAGGGTGAGTTTTGTTTGTTTGTTTGTTTTTAAGGGTAAATTCAGAGCAGTATAGCTTGGAGCCAAATTGTGCATGGCTACGTACAGGCATATGTGGTAAGGCAGAAGCATTAGCCCTGTATCCACTGGAGAAGGAATCGCAGTTGGAGTCCTACTCCCACCTGACTGTCACTGGAGAGCTTTTTGGAGTGTGTGGTTTGAGAGCTCACTGTTTAATACAGCTTTTCCCTCTCTGCTTGGTAGAAGAGAGTGTCTCTGTTGGCCTAGTTATACTCTCACCTCCAGGGAAAAATGTTTCTGGTTGATGGCCATCTTGTCATTCAGGGTCTCCCTAGTGGCAGCTCCTGCTGTGGAAAGCCGTGAAAGTGGCAATGGCCTAAGGCTGGGATCGGTGTTCTCCATGTGTGCTCTTGAACTGCTCTTTGTTGGGTCTCAAGGCCTGTAGCCCAAAACGTCTAGCTGCCAAAATGGCACAGTTTCAGATAGGTGTTAGAAAATGGAGAAAATGTTTGTGGGTCTGGAAGTGCTTTTTATTTTGTAAGTTAAGGGCACCTTAACTGTGACTTAATTCTGTGTGGGAGCGAGGCCCGGTTCCGCCCCAGCCCTTTCCTCCGCTCTGCCTGCTGATTCCTGAATGACGTGAAGACCGGAGCGTGCCATTGCAGATACTTGCTGTAGTTAGATGGAGCCAGATGAGGAAAGGTCTCTCAATACGGTTGTATTTAAAGACACTGAATTAATTTGACGAAGTCACTTTATAGACAGAGCGAGCAGGGCTGGAACAGATGTCAAGCTGGAATGAGCCCTCACCCCAAGGCTGAGAGTGTTTGAAGTTGATGCTCGGTTGTATTTTTCTTTCCTGGGCTCAAGTTTAAAAGTGCCAGGAGAGGTTTGGCAGAAGTCGGGAGGTGCTGCTCCTCGCCAAGACAAGGTGCCATTGACCGCTGTTTGGCGGGACCCTCTTTTGGGCAGGATCGCCCAGCACCTCCGGAGCTCTGCAGCTGGCGAGGCCGGGAGGTGCTCCGTGCCTGTGCCAGGCGCGGTCTTTGTCCCATGTGCCATCTGTCCCGGGGCTGTAGCATCTGTGCTGGCTGGCCTGAGCGTCTGGAGCAGAGGGAGGTCATCGCTTCTCGCCTAACGCACCCCGCGCCAGACCTACAGTTGTCTGTCGAGATACAGGAGATTATCAGGGGTTAATTCTTGAAAAAGAGCGTCTCCGTAAAATACCTATCAGGTGGTTTTCTGTTCGCTGAGGCGTTTTGTTATTAGGAGCACTGAAAAGACCAACAGAGCCAGCGAAAAATCAATCTACCGCTATGTAGGCAGCCAATGAGAAGAGCGCGGGGTGGGTGTAATGTGATCACAGCTACTTAAACCGGTGATCAGATATACTGCTACAGTCTGCAAAAGCTGCGAGCAGTAGAGAAACCCCGCTGAAAACTCCTGGACCACGGAATTAAAATAATTAAGCCTCGCAGTCACTGGAATATACGTTGCTCTTGCAAGGTCGTCATGAGCTAAATAAGGGCACGGCTAGAGCACACCATATGTGTGGAACTTTGCTTTTGTCATGTGTGATGCAGAGGCTATTTGTTTTTTTTGAAAATAATAACTAGTTGTAGTTGAAAGTGCCCTGGGGATTCTTCAGGTGATGATAGCATCAAACCCACAGCCTTCAAAGAGGAAATGCAAAGCAAAATATATATATATATATATATATAACAATATATATATAACAAGGATGCATTTTTTGATTCCTGAGCTTACTTAAGCATCACTGCACGGCACTGTACAGGTCTGCATAGAGACTCCCCGAATGATTTCTCCAGCATAGAGACTCCCTGAATGATTTCTCCAGTAAGCAGGGACCCAATAGAGGAGATGACCTCAATGAATTTTTATCTTCTTGGCATTTCTAGAAATAGTCTGTCTGCACTCTTCAGACTGCAGAGCTGCAAAGCTTTGAGTAACTACTGGTGATACTCCGTCCTGGGCTTGCAGATGGAAGTTTCCAAGGAGTTTCATAAACCCGTTGCACAAGCTGAGAGAAGGGATAGAAAACTGCATAGCCTGTAATACTGCAATGTTATAGCATTGTCTGCTGCTGCAGTAACCCCTGCTGTGTTTGGAAGGTCTCAGGCATACCAGCACCATGTCTAATGAGTCAAGCAGCCAATAGTAATTCATAGCCTTGACTGCTGAGAAATTCGGCATGGCTGAGATAGATATCTGATCCAGCTCAAGAAAGTGAAGTCCTCTTCCTAGAGTAGTTTGCTTTTTTGATAGTGCCACTTTAACACTGTTCTGAATTTGCTCACTTGTTTTCTAAAGAATAGTTTAAAAGTGTGACGATTTATTATTATTACTTCCATTATTATGACTCGTAATATTTTAAGTACATGGGATTGGAACATTAACAACCAGACAATGATGCAGCTGTGCAAGGATGATAAAGCTGTTAGATGGACACTAGTGGAGTTTTGTGACTCAAACTTTTAAGTGCTGAATGCACCCAGTGAGTTTACGTATAGAGTATGAAGTCTTCCTTACCTTACCACTGGATTAAAGTCAGCCTCTTTATATGTGATTCCCTCTCCCTCCCCACCTCCACCCTCCCAATTGTTTGAAATCAGCTATAAAGCAGGTCAGTTGCAGCAAAGCAACAAGAGAGTTGCTCATTACCCCACTGTCCAAGTTTCTCAGAAAGCAATATTGCATACCACATCAGTTCCACTGTGGTTTTGGGCTATAAACTGAAATTGAATTTTTTGTTCAGATCCGCTAAACAACACAGTTATGTTTTTGTTCTTTGAAATGCAATACTTTTTTAAGCAAAAGATTCCTCTCATTTTCCATCCAGCTGAAGTGAGGTTACAAAAGAAGAAAATTGCAAATCCCATGTATGAGAAGTACTCGAGAAAATGTCAAGTGACTTGGAAACAGACATGCTGAATAAAAATGTCATCAAGAAAAAGACAGATTGGGTCAAGATTTGCAGCAATGCTGACTGGTTCGTAGGTCTTTGAGATGGTTCAGAACAGGGATGGTACTTCTTCTGAGGTTTTGGAAATCAAGAGGTGAGGTGTAACATGGTGATGCTGGAGGAAACACATGATTGTAATCTTGGGTCACCAGTCCCTGCCTGAAATGCTGGAGAAGTAGTTGCTGTAGAGAGTAACTACAGTACATAAAAGTATGTATTACATTAACGTTACATTTCCAAGAAAGACAGTGCTTTTAGAAAGCAAATGTCGTGTACTAAAAGTCTATTTTTTTTTTTTCCCTCGACTCTCTGATGTCCAAGCCAAGTGGAATTGATTTTAAACTAAAGACACTGATGTGCCTGTTTCTTACAACGATGTGCTTGGCAGAAAAATGATATATTAGAATTCACATAAACTTGGATTCTCTGACTCCTGGAAAGGAAACTGTATACGTTACCCACTGACGGAAATATGGGCTCCTCTACAGCGTGCCCTTGGGTATGTTCTGTTGAAGTGGCTCGAAAAGATGCGATTATTCCTCATGTGCTTGTCCATACTCAGTTTCTTTATGGGGAGACAGTGACATTTACAGTATCTGCAGTCTGGAATACTGCTTTTGCCATAGCTTTTAGTGATTATCTCGTTTACTAAAAAATACTAAACGGAGCCTTGGCACGGCGATGGCATGGCAGGTTTAGCAGACTCAAATTCTTACCTATATGTGGTGATAAAATTAGAAAACACTTTAAAGAAATAAAGCTTTCCGTTTGTGTGATCTGATACAAATTCTTTTCCTTTAATTTCTCTTCCCTCATAGTATAAAACTATGTAAGTCTGCTCATTCTTTCATCAAAAGTGATTCAGACCTGAGGGACACTTGTAATTTCAAAGTAATTAGTAAATAAGTCAGATAAATACTATCCATTGAGAATTGTAAAAGCGCATTGGATAGGATTCTTAAAGAGCTGTATCAAATTTGAACAATTAAAGCTTAAAAAAATTATCAGTAGTTAGTATGATAAGTCCATTTCATCATAAATTAGTTCACTGTTAATAATTTCTGCTGCTTTCGGAGCAATCTGAAGAGATTTAGCAATCTCAAAAAGTAGTTAAAAGAGAAGAAAGAGAAAAAAAAAGTAAAAGTACGGCATCTTTAGACTAAATCGTGGCAGTATCCAGCTACCTGATTTGCAATACGAACTTGGGGTGAGCGGTGGCAGTCAGTGCTTGTGTGCAAATGTGCTCAGTGGGGTTCTGTGTCCAGAGCTGGACCTCAGGGCTGAGGGTGTGGGTACTCCCTCCTCCCCAGCTAACTTCAAACAGTATTTTGGCTCTTCTGGGGCACAACATACTGTCTGTCTTCTTATGTAAGAAAAGCCCAGTGGTGCTCATTTTCTTACGCTGAAGTCAATAAACCTCAGCTTGTGTGGGTGCTAGTGTTCACAGAATTGGACCCTTTAAGTGGAAAAGCAGAATGCGAGGTACAAGCTATGTTTGAATAAATGTGGTTTGCAAGTAGACCAATCTACCACAGCTCATAAATTAATCTTAAAATCTTTGTAGTCCTCTACTTAAATGTCACTTAAGTATTGCAAGATGCTACAGGATTCTGCTGTAGTTTTGTAGCAGCATAGGGATGGGGTGATGGGAACACACAGGGCTGTGTCATTCCTCCCTGGGAATGACCTGGTGTCTCTCATGACCCTCCAGGAGCCGTTAGAGGTAATATCCAATTTCATATTTGGGGTTTTTATCTCGTACATTTCACTATAGTTACTAGAAGTACTATGACGTTGTACAATGCGTTATTAAAACAAAGTACAAGTTATACTTAAGTAGGGAAATACACTATTCATATATAGAGTGCCTTCTGCCTTACTGGATTGGTAAATTTTGTTTAATCAATTCACCAAACTGAGTTTAGTCGTTAGTAAGTTTACTACTAGTGGCAGGTTTCCTACTAGTGAGTGTGTATGGCACTAATCATTCTTATCCAGCTGGACTGAGTTGAGATAATGAACTACTAATTAACTACTCAACTCAAGGTACCTATCCTGCCCACAAGAGGCAGGCCATTTCCTCCTGGCTGCGGAGGATGCAACAGCGTCCCTGGTGCCGCAGCCCAGGCTGGTGAGCAACAACTGGTGACCCCGACGTGATACATCGATGAGACCCTGGGAAGCCCCGACTCCCTCGCCGAGCCGAGAGCCCTGGCTGCAAAGGAGCCCGAGCCAAAAGAGCCGGAGCCAGAGCCGGGAGCTCGAGCGAGAGTCCTTTGGTGAAGAAGGTAAAGCCGCAAGCCCCGACGTGGTATTCATGGGAGGGAAGCGTGCTGGAGTTGGATGAATGGGCCGGGTCTCTGCTCACCATAAAGCCTTTGTGAAAACAAAAAAAATTGGAAAACAAAAAGGGGGAATTATGGCACTAATCATTCTTATCCAGCTGGACTGAGTTGAGATAATGAACTACTAATTAACTACTCAACTCAAGGTACCTATCCTGCCCACAAGAGGCAGGCCATTTCCTCCTGGCTGCGGAGGATGCAACAGCGTCCCTGGTGCCGCAGCCCAGGCTGGTGAGCAACAAGTGTGGGTTACCAGAACTTTGGTGTGCTACCTCATGTCCAAATACAGGTTCACCAGAATCTTACTCTTTTGCCTCAGCCGAGCAGGCAGCATTACAGAATGTTTTGCACAGATTCTGAAAAATCTGAGAAGTTTGGAGTAGATTGAAGACAGCTGAAGACCAGAACGAGAGTCTCATCACTGCTTGGCGTCATTTACGATTGCTGCAGTATGTCTTTTTGCATTTTTATACCCATATTTAGCATGAACTTCAATGTGTTTTTCTCCAACAGTTAAAAAGACCCCAACCTGATAAAAGTAGGAAAATTTTGCTTTGCTTGCAGTCATGCTGTGTAGTATACCCTATACCTTCTATAGCGATTTTAACTGTTAGTAAAACATCTCTGCTAACATATGTTGACTAGAAATGTAGATGCAAATCAGGAAATAAAAGTAAGAATCATGAAAATGTTAGAAAAATTAAGCATTAGCTTTTAGATCAGACTAAATGTTTTGGGTTTTTGGTTTTTCATTTATTTAGTGTCTGAACAGGATTGAAGCAGGACTAAACACCATCAACAGAATAGGTTTGACAGGATTGGGTGTTGCTAAGGAATCAATCTATGTTAAAACAAAGATTTCTTTTTCAGAACAGTCCCTTTTTATGTTGGCAGAGAAAACCTTCTTCTGATTGATTTAGGGCAGTGAATTGGCTTCACTTTATTGCTTGCTCTGTGTGTTTATCCCTTAAAAGCTGCAGACATGGATTGGGGCTGTATTATGCTAGGCAAGGAGCAAAACCACATGAAAAATTGTCTCCATCCTTGCAAACTTTTTTCCTGTTTCTTCATATGATTGGCTTGAGTGTTGCTGATAGCCTTCCTGAGTGGCAGACGGTGTCATGGTGAGGAAAAATGCTTTCTGGGAAGACCATCAACCTGTAGAGAAGCAAACACTGGCTCAGAAGAGGCTACCCAAGTAAGCAAGCAAGCAGGTGGGTCTGCTGGGGGAGCATGGGCAGACCCCAGGTACTTCTTGCTACAGCCAGGAGAGAGTCTGTTCCCTTGGGTGCTGAGTTGCCAGTGTGCAGCAAGGGAGAAAAAGAGAGGGAGAAAGAGAATTTCAGGCGTGTCCGATGTCTTCCTGAGAGGATGACTGTGCTCTGTGCTGGGCAAGAGGATGCGCTTCATCCGCATCTTCTAAGCAGATGCATCTGCATCTTCTAAGCAGAGCGTGCAAAACATAGGCAGGGGGTCTGCATGTCTTGGCTACTTAAAGGCAGTCTTAGGAGGGCTTTTTAATGAAGACAGTGATATTTCAAAGGCCTGCCTGTTGGCTGAAAACCAAAAAAAAAAGATGTAGCCAGCATTTGAAGTACTAACACATATTTTAATGAAAATTTTGAGAATCCCACCTGTTGAAGAATTGAAGGAAGGGAATATATTATGTGTATGCTGGTTAGCTTCAGACTTCAAAGCCAGTGTTTAAATGGAGACTTTAGAAGTAAAGGCGTGTCAACAGCCTCTGCCAAGTGTCTTAGTA
This sequence comes from Tauraco erythrolophus, assembly GCF_009769465.1. Taxonomy (NCBI): domain Eukaryota; kingdom Metazoa; phylum Chordata; class Aves; order Musophagiformes; family Musophagidae; genus Tauraco; species Tauraco erythrolophus. The sequence continues at coordinate 66,275,971 of NC_141465.1, read as the reverse complement.
AGAAAAGCACTTACTCTTTCACAGATTATCCTTAGATCTCAAAATACAAGGTTTTAGATTCCATCATCTCTTATGATGGTAAAAATTAGAATCAAATGGTAATTCCACAGTTGTATCCAGTGAGGATGGGCTCAGAATCTTGTCCTCTCATGTCAACTTTTATAACAAAAACAACTAATGCAAATAATTTTGCAAACTAGCCAAATCTGTCTTGCCTCTCACTACCTCAGTTTCTCACTATTTTAATGGTTTCAGAGCTTTCAGAGATCCTAATTCTTTTTCTCCTACCTTCCACCTTGTAAAGTCATTTGTGCTTGTGGGTTGTGAATGGCCAGCGCTGGGAGAGAGGACTTGTTGTGCGCTGCATGTGGGCACCAATGACTGCACAAAGGGGAAAGCTATGAAGAATCCAAGCATCAGCCTTGATTAAATTGTCACTATTCCTCATGCTGGTTTCATGATGGTAGTTCTTAGAGATCCGGTTTCTCTACAAAGTTTCCAGACAGGTAGGATTAGGGTTCCAGTGGTTTGTGTCAGGTTACAAGCAGCTGTATCCCGCACAGAAGAGATTTCTGTTGATCTAGTCATAGTTTAAACTAATATTGCCCTAAGCCATGCATAAAACAGTGCCAGAATGGAGGAGGAGAGGAAAAAAAATAAAATACTAATACCACTTTATTTTGCTTTATGAAGCCAAACAAAACATCCCAGCCTATGTAGGTTGGCTTATCATCAGCATAGTCATGTTAAGTATTAAAATATACAAAGAAGAGGGGAAAAAATGTTCCAGTCCAGGAAACTTCAGTTTTGGATTGTATTTGTAATGTAACAAGGGCTAAACTGACTTCATCCTTCAGTTTGGCAGGCCTTCTTCCAGAGTGAAACTTTTCATTCAAGCTTTTAGCCTAGAGCGAATAAGCCTATAGAAGGCATGTTGTTTGTATGTACGTCTATGAGTATATACAAAAGGAGACATTAACAATGATCATTTTCTAAATGCTCTCTTAAAATCATGTTGCTAACATAAACAAATAGGGATTGGCACTGAGACAGAGCTGAGAAATAGGGAACAATTTATTTACCATTGTTCTTTTTTAGAGTTTTAAAACAAGGGCTTGCTTGCTTTCTGGAGTGAATGTAAAAAGATGAACTACAGTCTCATAAAAAAGTTAGTAATAAAAAGCAAAGCAAAACACAGTGCCTATAGGACTTGCTTTATTGGAACATACAGTAGAAACATGCTCTGCGGATATAAAGTTCACTGCTGTAGTGAGATACGGATAATCAGTATATCTCAAAAACATTGTTGCTTTAGAGTGGAAAATCAAAACTCTCCAACCGTTTCTGCCTGGAAGAGTTTGTGTTTGGTCAAATTTTTTGTGATAGGATTGAAACAGGCCTTTTGTAACCACGCTCTCTGTTCATGCGCGTGTTAGTATAAACGTTTCCTTCTTTCAGGAAGCAATTCAGATTGCCCTTTTTCAGTGCAATTACTGCTGTGTTAAGTTCAAGTAATATAGCATCTAAAAACATTTATGGAGCAAAGAAAAGAAGCCTTTTATTCTAACCTTGCCAAGAGCAGAAATAAAATGAGCTGTTGTGCCGGAAGTGTAGAACTGCATGAGGATTTGTAACGTCCTATTTCTCGTGGTTTAGTCTTATGCGCAGCCTGAGATTTGTGTGATTTAATGAGACTGTGATTCCTTTATCCTGTCAAGCTTTAAATAAAAAACCCTCAAAGCACTTCCTTCCTTTTTTGAATTATGTGTTTTTGCAAGTACGGTATCAAAAGCTGTCCCTTAAAAAGAGGGAGGGAAACAAAATACAGTTATGTATGTTGGCTGGTTTCTTTTTCTTGTGCTTTATTAGACACTGAGTAGACTATCCATTTCTCTGTGTTTCTCTTTCTCGTTTCAGGGCATTAACAGATTCCTGCCATCATGTTAAGTTACTCATGACATCAGAACATAGGCATGGGCTGCTCCTGAACTGTGCTTATGCAGGGGGAAAGGGATTAAAACCTTCTTCTGTGGGCAGGGAAGGGTCAGTTGCACAGAAAGCCAGGCTGTGCTTAAGATGGGCAGTAACTCCTGCTTGTGCCATGGGTCTTCAGGCACCAGCTGTGCCTGTAGTTTGGAGCATCTCTGCATGGGGTGTGAAATGACATTCACAGGGTAGAAGAGGGGAGAATAGGTGCAGCTGTTCTGGATAATAATCCATTGCAAAACGCAGTCCCAGGGTGTCCTGGTGCACAGGATGGGAGGGGAGCGAGGGCCATGCTCCACCTGCGAGGAGCGTAGTTGGTGCTGCAGGGTCCTCTTTCCCATGCACAGGGATGACGGGAAGCAGCACGCTGTCCTGAGAAGGGCTGCCCAGAATAAGGGGGGAAGACAGCCTGGGTCCTGCAGCTCACTCAGACCTCCTGTCTGTTGCAGGAGCGTGACGGCCTCTTTCCCATCTGTCACTTGGGAGAAACAGAGTGGGATGCCTTGGGCCAGAGCCTGCCTTCAGCAGTAGCAGGGCTCACCCGGTGCTTCCCCGGAAGGAAGGATGTGATCGTTCTGGTGGGAGGAAGCTTTTGCTTCCAGTTCTCGCCCCCTCACTCCTGAGATGTCCCTGCCTCTGGCAGGTGGTGTTTTGCTCTTTCACTAGCACTGTGGCCACGGTTTCTCTTCAGTTGCTGCCACTCGCCCTTGCCTTCCTGCTCTCTGTGCTGCTCTGAGCTGGGCTTCCTTCCCGCCCATCCCTCCCAGCCTCCCTCAGCCCTTTCTTCTTCCTCCCTGCCATCGGTGAATTCGCGTCTTCCTCGCTGACCCCCCTCAGCAATAAAAGTACATACGTTAATAAGGTGGTTCTGTGTGAAATGCAAGTAAGTGATGGCCGTCGGTCTGACTGCTTTGTTTCCTCACGGGGCTTTTTGGTATTTGCAGCGGTTTTATACTGATGTAGATAAGAGTTTATTGGGTTTTTTTTCCCTGGTGCTTGGAAAAAAGAGGCACTGCTGTGGCAGCAAAAATACGACCGAAAACTGGCCGAAACAGCCAGCTGGTAGTTCTGTGAGGGCAGAAGAGATGCCTGGGCTGCTTCTCTGCTGCCTGTGTGTGAGGACATGCTCGGGACTGTGGCCAAAGTGGCGGCTTCTGCACTCGTGTCCCGTGGTGGACCCAAGTGCTGCTGACGTTTGCTGCAACTCAGACCTTTGCGTCTCACTATGAACAGCGCCAGGGCATAGCAAAGGTATGGCGAGAGCAAATGGCGAAAAGAAAGAGGTCAGGAGTAGGTAAGGCTGAGTGCAGGTAGTACGTGGCTATGCGAGGGGCTCCTTGAGAGGCCGTAGGGGCTGATTTGAGTTATGTTGTGAAAATGGCTTATTTTCAGCACAGCTGCGTGACGCTTCTGCCCTTTTGTAGTTTCATTTGAGGAACCTGGAAGTGATGTACACTGAAGTTGTTCTGCATTTCACATGCAGTGAAATGTAGTACATTTCTTTAGAAACCCTCAGTTACAGTAACAAGACAGTGGTCAGCTCCTAACTGGTCCATAGAAGACAAAGAGGTTACGTTATCTCCCTGACTTGAAGTTTTGGAGGAAATTCAGGTTGGAGTGTTAAATCTCAGTGCATATCAGAGTGAGAGCCGCTGTTGGGGCCGCGGAGAAAAGCTGCTGCAAGTTGGGTAGATGGAGGTTGACCTGAGAATGCAGTCAGTCACTGCAAAGCCAGGTTTTCCCTGGCCTTTGCTGCTGTGATGAATATTTCTATCGGCAGTGGGAAAATCTGCATGGGAAGGCTAAGAGCTAGTATGGTTATTTTTACTTACCTCCTGTCAGCCCACACTCGCATAACCTGTATGTGGTCTCTGGGTTGTGCAGGCGGCACTGTGGGCTGTAGGAAAGTGATAGCTAGCTTCAATGCCAGGCAGCTTGAACTTGATGATGGAGCGTGGAAAGTAGGTATCAAATGCACAGAAGATAGCTTTGACCTCCCACTAAAACCCGGAGATTGATGCTTCTAAACCCCCATGCACCTACAGAGTAATCTAGGACGTGTTTCTTGGCAGAAGCCACACTGAGCATTTCTCCAGCTGCCGGATTGCCAGCTCAAATGAGTTTTACTGCAAGTCTCACTCTATTTGGTAATTTTCTTCCAGCCTGAGCTCCTGGGTCATTAGTAAAAATTTTTTTCTAAAAAAAAAATGCACCACTCCACTGACACCGCCTTTAACTTGAAATTGTAGAATGGTTTGGGTTGAAAAGGACCTTAGAGATCATCTAGTTCGAACCCCTCTACCATGGGAAGGGACACCTTCCCCTAGATCAGGTTGCTCAAAGCCTCATCCAACCTGGCCTTGAACACTTCCAGGGATGAGGCATCCACAACTTCTCTGGGCAACCTGTTCCAGTGCCTCACCACCCTTATTGTAAAAAATTTCTTCCTTATATCTAATCTAAATCTACTCCCTTTCAGTTTAAAGCCATTGCCCCTTGTCTTATCACTCCTAGGTTTTATCAGAGAACCTTAGAAGAGGCACACTACCTGCCTGCATCCCCAGAAGCAAACAAGAAGCTGAGACTCTACTTTCCAAAGGCCCTGGTTTGGGATGCTTGGCTCACATTTAACGGGTGATTTGGGTTAGCCATACCATCATTTGGATACCTTCCAAGGAATCTTCCCTAAGAAGATAACTAAATATAGGTTAAAAAGGCAATGAGCAATATTAGGGAGGAAAAAAAAGAAAGAAAAATTTAAAAAATCCTACTTCCGAGTCGTTTGGATGTTTCTTCTTTGTTTCAGAAGACATTCTCTTATGTTGCCACAAATAATACTGAATGCAGCTTGACTCCTCTGAAAATAACATTGAAGGAAGGAGCCGGATTTATTGGGACTAACAAGGAAGTTGTCCAAAAGAGATTCATTAATTAGGCGGCCTAATCACAGCCAATAAGACAAGTGCCCAGGCCATCAACAGACTAATATACATCTTTTGGCAGTCACCGCTCCCCACAGGCTTGCCTGTCTGTTGCAGCCTACTGTATGGCTTGCACCGCAGAAATGATGTGATAATGCTAAAACCAATTTGGCACTTCCCACATGAGAGGATGAGTGTGTTTCCCCACCCTGGAAATGCAGCCTCCAGCTGTCTTTCCCTATGCCAGAGGTTTCTTAATACCCTGGAATTAGCTAAGAGATGAAGCAAACTAAAGGAGCATTTTCTATCTGTTCAGGCCGCCTAAGCTTTCCGTCAAATGTCAGATAAACCCTGGTCTGATTTTCAGCCCTTTGGGAACGGTTTGCCCACAGCTAACATTTGCTACCCCGAGTAACCCCGAGGTGACCTTCTCGCTGCAAAGCTGCGGCCAAGAAAAACCCTATTTAACATAACAGTGCACAGCTTAGAACATCAACTTGAACCATCCTGACCTCTGAGCTGCTGGGGTCTGTACAAATTAATTTAACAATAGACAGTGTTGAAAGGGAGGAATGTTTCAAAGGAATAATAATAAAAAATAAATCTCCCTCATCCATCTCTTCTCATTTAAGAAATAGTCAGGAGGCCTACTTTAGAAAAATTAAAAGTGTTCCTTGTTGCAAAACAATGGGCTATGTAAGGGGAGGGGGAACACATTGGTTTTTTGCATCTTAGCAAAGCGAAATGAAATTTCCCATAAATGGGTACCACTTTTGGAAAATTGGCCTTTAATTTCCACTGGGGAATTGGCTTTATTTCCTGGGATGCTTCAAAGATAGCCTTGGGGTTTGCCTTTCTTTTTCATAGCTGCTGCTAGTACTTCTATTAAGCAACTAAATCAATCTCCCTTTTCTGCCCACTTCACTGGTTTCTACCTTGCCTCATGCTTTCCATGGCTTTCATGCAAACAACCTGACTGGGTAAGAAGACCCTCTCCATGTGATACTGAGAGCTTAAATCAGTTAATGATTGAAAAAGCCCATCAGATAGGAGATATGTAGCAAAATGAGATCATCAGCTACCAGGGCAAACAGCTTTATTACTTCTACTGAACAGGAACCTGGATTGGGTTAAATCTTGGGGGCTTTCCTCAGGCAGAGTTACTCCTCTGGTCCTCCTTAGCTGGAACTTTGACTCCAGCGGTCCCATCGTTTCTAAGCAGGGGGGACGATTACAGCAGGGGTAATGAAATTGGAGACAATAAGCAACGTTAATGATAATTTTAAAATTTGTGTAGAATTGCTTTGGAAGCTTGAAAGCTGTATGATGAGCATAGATTGGAGAGATGGAAGTTTCTTCCTGAAGGATCCAGTGGACTTCGATAATTACATCTATGAAACCACCTGTTTTTCTTTATTTAGTCAATGTAATTCATTCCGATCATCATTTCTGTTTTCCTACACAAATGTTTTTCTCTTTGAGAAAAAGAGCAATTGAGATGCGCTTCCTTCAGGAGCGCAGGGCATGAGCCCAAGTGCTTCCCCAGCTGATACTGAGGGAGATTCCCCAGTGAGCAGCGGAGGGGTCTGCTGGCAATGGGGCGGGGAGAGTGCGCCCTCTCCTCCCAGGCATTCCGAAAGCTGGGGACAGTGAGGTGTGAGAAGCCGCAGGGGCTGAGGGGGAGAGGACTGGATGTTTAGTGCGGAGGGAGATAAGATTAAACTCATATTTCTCTGGACTTACTGCAGCTTTCCATGCCGAGCCTTCGAGATCCTGTGAGGTTGTAGGGGTCCTCTTGCAACTAATACAGTAATGACCTTGAATTTGCTTCCAGCTCAGCTGTGCTGCTGGAGGACAAGGCTTTTCTTGTGAGCAAAAAACATTAAAGCAGCACAGAGATTTGCCTGCATAGCTCCGGTCTTCAAGAGATTTGAATATCCTTTTTGAGGCCCCACTTTCAACAAGGGATTGTAGATAAGCTTCTGCAGTAGTTAATGTGTAAAGTTTTCGGATTTATTCTCACTGGTGCCTCTCCTTTTGCTTGCAGTGTTGACAAATATACTGCTGCATGCCGATTTTTTGTTTTACACAGACAATTTTTTGCTGCATGAGAAAAGTAATCATGTACACACTCATATGTGCACGCCAACCAAGACGAGTGTGCTTTTATGACCTTCTAAGTGTTGGGGGGGGGAATTAACTTGCTTTGATTTAAAAATAATCAATAACGCAACTCATTCCTTTTTCAGATTGTAACCTGAATATCTAATTTAGGAGTCCAGACTAATTCTTCATGCTGAGGCAGTCTTCTGCACCAAGCACATGCAACCATAGACAATTAGAAACTTTCATAGTCTCACACCTAAATTGAGACTAAGCACTTTCTATTTCTTATGAACTTCTGGTTATAAGATACAACAAACTTGGAAAAAATGAGAAAAACGTGAGATTTTGTTATGGATTATGTTTAAATTGTGTTTGGGCTTGTTACGTGACTCAGAGGAAAATATTAGCGACCTCTTCCTTTATAGCTTCAACTTCCTGCAAGCTCATCTGTTAAAAAGATTCTGCAAGATGCTTCCTTCGCGGATCCTGTAAGAAATGTATATTCAGCAGGAGAAACATCTGACTGAGCAAAGACTAACTTACACAGTGGTTTGGAAGCCACGTGTTGAAAAGTGCTAGGGAAGCACAGCAGGGAAAATGATAAAAAGGGATGAAAGCCATTCAGACGGGCGAAGAATGCTGATTTAAAAATGCAAACCATCTGAACACTGATGAGTGGGCAGGTTGCAATAACTTCAGGGCAGACCTAAGTTGCACAACAGTCATATACTGTAAGTCAACTCCCACAGGACGTCGCCTGTAGTGATCTAAAATTGGAAGGGATGGGGGGGAGCCTCGAGGTGCTGCAGAGCGCAATCTTGCAGCAGCAGCCTCAGAGTGCGAGTAGGAAATGGGTCAGTTGGAGTAATAGCTTCTTTCCCATGTGGTTTGCGTGAGCCAAGCCAAACGTGCACGGAGCACAGGGTTATTGCACTCATGAATTTTTTTTTCAGTGTATTAGAAGTGATTGTGTTTGCAATGAAATTTGGTCCTCCAAGTGTGACATGCATCCACTCTCTGTTTGGACACTGCCTTGAGTCTCGAAGTCAGCTTGCTTTTTATTTAATGTTCTAGGCTTTGTCTCAATCATTAAAATAGACTGTGTTTGGAAATGTAATACTGTGGCCTCGCATTCCCAGGAGGTCAGCAGAAATGCTAGCCTGAAGTATCCCTGCTAATACCACCTGCGGTTTGTTCTCGCCTCTGCATTGTGGTAGGCAATCTCCCTGTTTGTGCTGAAGCAACTGGATGTGTGACCACACTGAAGTGGATAAAAGGGCTGACCTAGTTTAAAAAAAAAAAAAAACAGACCAAAGGAAAAAGCCCCTCTAACATATATTTCCTCACCCTAACCCCCCCGCTGTATTAGTTTACTGGTCCAGTTTGAAACATGCCAGCTCTGTATGCAGGGGTGCTGGCGGTGGCAGGGGCACGGTGCAGGAACAAGGGACAGAGCGGAGAACGCCTTACACCAGTGTTATTACCGGTTTCTTTTTGATGTGAAAACACAGCCTTTGTTACAGCTTCTGTCTAAACTTTGCACTCAGCTTTGATGTACTTTAGCAGCTCGCAGAAAGGCGATAGCCCATGATGACTGTGGTTTTGGTCCCTCCTGATGGTCAGGTATAAGCAGGCAGTGTGTTACCATCAGAGGTGTGTAAGCTGTGTGTGCTGCTCGGGTGCGGTGTGATGAGATGGTGGCTCCTGAGGCGCAGGCTGTTAATGAAATCCAAGCCTGTCCCTGCTCTGTTCTCTGATCACAGTGGGCTGGTACAGGTGGCTCTTAAGTCCCACCATTTAGTAGTCATTGAAACAAACGGGGTTAGAAACAAAACTCCAGAAAAAGGGGCTTATATTTAATCCAGATCAAGTAAAAGATCTGTCACTCAGTTAGACTGCAGTGTAGCAACTGAGGCTGATGATGACTATGGTTCAGGGAGGTGAACGATAAGGCTTATGATAAGATAGGGCTGGACTTTCTTCAGCCAGCTTTGCCACCGATGCCCACACAACTTGATTAAGCAAGTGGGCACGTGCACAGGATGGTCTAGCAGTGAGTTAGTATGTTCTCCTGGGAACGCAGCCCCATCAGTCAGATTTAGAATCATAGAATGGTTAAGGTTGGAAGGGACCTTAAAGATCACCTAGTTCCAACCCCCCTGCCATGGGCAGAGAAATCCTCCACTACACCAGGTTGCCCAAAGCCTCATCTAACCTGGCCTTGAACACTTACTTGATTTTGGACCATGCACCCCTCCATTAATGCACAAGCTGTCCAAAATCCTAAGGTATTAGTGCAGCACAGATTTCCAAGCCTAGGTCTGACATTTTCCCCCTCCTTTATATAGATCTTCCATCATTATCCTTGAAGGCATGTGTTTAGTTAATTACACTAGCTATCCCCTTTTTTGGAAAATGCAAACCGCTTATGCCTGATGTGCAGAACTCCTTCATGCCACCTCAGCGTGAGTGCAGCATCTGTAGCAGAGGTACAGCAGTCGCTCTCTTACTTGGGTCTGATCCTGGGCAGCAAATGACGTGACCCACTGATGCTGTGCCAGTTCCTACCAGCGGAGGAAAAGAAAAGACTTTCCTCGCACCTGCCGACGTGATGCTCTCCCCTGCTTCCCCTTGATGATAACCACGGAGTACCAGCCTTTCAGGGCTGTGGGCAGAGGAGGGCTGAGCAGCTGAGAGTTTGTGCTCCCTGCCTGGTCCCTTTGGGGACAGGCTTGCTCATAGTCCCACCACGTGAGGACTTTCAGTGGCACGAGAGAAGACGGCTGATACCGTCCCCGCTGTGCGTACAGCCAGGCGTGGGTTTTGCTTTTGCTCTCCTAATGCTACGGTCAATATAGCAGAAGCAGGCAGGCACATCATCTCCCTGAAGGCAGGATCCAGTGTTACTGTAGAAACTGGCCACCAGCTTCTTTTGTAGCTCGCAGCTGTCACTGTGTGGTTACAGCCAAACTGTGTCACTCCTACAGTGTCTGCAGGCCCTGGAGTTTGTTTCTGCTTCTGAGTCCTCCGTGCTACAGCTTGAAGATTAATTCTGCACCTTCTATCAAAGCGTGTTAAGATATTTCTGATTTGTATCTGTTTTTAGAGCCATTCTTGATTAATATTTGATGTTCTTTCCAGGTTTCATTTTCCTTCATCAGTACTTCAAGGTGCAGAGGAGGTGGTAAAGGCATTGCCATGAAACCTAACTTGAAGCAATGGAAACAACTCATGCTGTTTGGAATCTTTGCATGGGGTCTACTTTTTGTGGTGGTATTCATCTATTTTACAGATAGCAACGCTGCTGAACCAGTTCCCAGTTCCTTTTCTTACATTGAAACTAAGAGGCTTCTGCCCCTTCAGGGCAAGCAGAGAGTCATCATGGGAGCCATACATGATCCATCATTGTCTGAAACCATTGATGGGAATGAGGTACTTCTTAATGAAGATCTCTTAGGTACATTTAAATCGGGGACTGGAAGTATTAAGAAATGGACTGCTTTGGAAGATGCCTTTAGAAATGAAGATGAATTTTTTCCATCCCAGATAGGACGAAAATCAAAAAGTGCTTTCTACCAAGTGAATGATGATTATTTATTTGCTGCTGGTCAGCCTCGGCCACACAGCCACCTTCAAGAGATAGCAAAATTCATCTCAGCTGATGAGGATAATCCAAAAATAAATATTTTACGGAACAACTGGAGCCATCAGAGAAGAACGAGGAGAAGGAGCACAAAGCACAGGAGAAGCCAGATGCTTGATGAATCTGATGACTGGGATGGGCTATATTCCACAATGTCGAAATCTTTTCTTTACAAGCTTTGGAAAGGGGATGTCTCTTCCAAGATGCTAAACCCTCGACTGCAGAAGGCGATGAAAGATTATTTGAGCACCAATAAGCACGGGGTGCGGTTCAAGGGGAAGCGAAACTCCAAGTTGACAGGAGACCAGCTATTCTGCGAGCTAAAAGAAAGGGTGAATGTGAAAACAATAGATGGCAAGGAGGCTCCCTTCTCCACTCTTGGATGGGAAAAGCACGTTCCCCAGATTCCACTGGGCAAATTGTATACACATGGCTTTGGGAGCTGTGCCGTCGTTATGTCTGCTGGTGCAATACTGAACTCCTCTCTAGGGGATGAAATAGGTGGGTGAAATGCATCTATTCATGTGCATATATACGTACATGTATGTATTTGTGTTTGTCTTTCAAAAAAGGTTCATTCTTCTCAGGCATAGGTCTGTAATAAAGTCTGGTTGTTCTCTCTCACCAATGTTACATGAGTGTGAGCTTATGGACTTCAGTGAAGCTGTTCCCTTTCAGGACTGTATAACCAAAAGGGAAATCAGGCCTGAAATCATGATTTGATTTAAAGAAAACAGTGATGCCTTCTTATCTTATTATGGCTTGTAATATAAAGGAGACACTGGTTTCATCAGATCTGCCATATTTGACATTTTTCTGCAGCGTGTGTTTATTTCTTCAGCAGATTAGAGCCACGTTCAGGTTTTATTCTGCAAAGCTGCGTTGTGTCTGTCTATTTTGTGGTGGCTCATAGAGAAAGTGCTTGTGGTGTTGCTATCCCAGACTGAACTTTGTCTCCATGCCAAGAAATAGACAATCCTCTTAATCTCCTGCATGTTTAGAGTTCACAGACATACAGAATTCAGACCCTTGAGCAGCCTCATGCGCTGGGATCAAGTCCCCTGACCTCTTTTCCAGGAGTGAATTTAAATGAGTTCAAGGATCTCCTTCCATTGATTTTTCCATTGCTGCACTGAGTCAGCGAGGTTACAGGTGCTGAGATGTCCACGTCACACAGAATTTCCCACTTCAAGGTGGGAGTTTTGTGGTACCTGTTCAGAAAAAGATTGTGGAGCCATAAAACTAATCCAGGTCACTTTTATCTTTTCTTTTCAAAAATGGACGCTGCTACTTGTGTTAATGTCTCAGTAGTTCTTCATTGTAGTAGTACATGTGCAGTATGCTAAGAGCTGTGAAAGAAGGATGAAATGTATGTCTCGAACTTGCTTCTGGAGCAAGAAGAGTTATCTCCTTCAGCTCTCTATAAAAACCTTTTGATGTGCATTCATTAATCCTCCCATCTTCCAGGACTTCATGTCCCAATACCTGCTTCATTGCACTGTATCGTCTCTTTGACACAGATGGGTTTCTTTTAAATCTCTGGGCTATGTTAGACATGCTGTCATTATCAAACTACTCTAATAGGCTTCTAGCACAGCACGGTTGCCTGGCTGGCCTGCAGCTAAAATCACACCAGTTTCACAGGAAGCCCTACTGATTTAGAAATCTTTGGGGTGAAAAAGCTTAACAGTTTCTCCCTTGTCCAGTATGTTATCCTTGACTGAAACAAAATCTTCTGTCATTGTTCCTCAGGATACTCAGTTTACACCAGCATGGATTAGTGCTGTACTGCAGAATCTGTAGCGCATCATGAGATATTTACGTATTACCGCATGCATCATGACATATTTGCAAACTCATCTGCAGCCTAGGTGTGGACTTTGGTGCTTGACATGATACCTGGGGCCCGTATGCTCCTGGTTGTACCCGTTCTCTTGGAAGCGCTCTGGGTACAGAAAGCTTATGCCATTCTCTGCAGAAAAGCTTTTGATTTAATTGGGAAATTGTCATCTGATCCCACCTAAAGGGAGGAGATACTGTTTGTTAAGGCCTACACTGAAGTTTCAGATCTCCTATCTGTTTTACAAGAAAGTGTGTGGGGCAACAGGAGTCACAGAAAATTTTTTCCAAACGTCTTCCAGGCCATGGGCAGGTATTTGCGACTGAGCAGAGAATTTGGCCCGGAACTGTGGAGGGGCCAACTGACTGCTTACAGCCATCCCAGAAGGGCCTGGTGCAAATCTATGAGTCTTAGTGGTCAGGGCAGCTCCTTGGAAGTGCTAATATGCTGGAGATGTCGTGTCAGCGTTTCTCTTTTAAAAGGGAAAACAGAAGCTCCAGCATCTGTTTGTATTATTATTCTCATGGGGAAGAAATTACATTTCCCCAGCAGAGTCCAGATAGGATGTGTTACAGCTGAGCTCTTGGCCGTGCCTTTCCACCTCCCCCTTAGTCCTTGAAAAAGTGAGAAGAGTCTCACCATGAAGAGAAAGATCAGACTGGGCAAGATGCTCTTTTTCCCTGTGCATGCACAGCTGTAGGAGAAGACTGTCCTCTCCTAGAGCTTGCACCGAGGCTTCTGACTTTAGGTTGAAAATGCCAGCAAACCTGCCAGTTTGGAGGCACCATGAGTGGGTGGATGGTGCTGCTCTATGGAGTCTGCCTGGCACCCACGGCTCCCGTGTGAGAGCTCCATACATACAACTCATGAGTTTGGGTTTTTGGGCCATGGGCTTTATAGCCTTGGTTGACGAAGTTGCTACAGGCAAAAGGTTTTTACTATTTATCCTCCTGAAAGAAAAAAAAGGGGTAAGCAAGCAGCAGCAGAGGACTTGTCTCTTCATGGGCCTTTAGCTCCCTCTTCTGTGCTCCTTTTAGAAACGCAGGCAGAAATGTTAATTTGTGTTCTGCCTTTTGCCCTCCTCCCTCGGATTGTTTTCGAATGAAACTAGGTATGGAAATACCGTGCAAGTACAGCAAACATTCCTGTCGTGGTCATTCTATTTAATGGGAAACCTAATTATTTTGACATCATCAAGAAGAGATCTGCAATCAAACCCCAAACTTTTTGTTTGTTTGTTTGTTATCTTTGAAATAGTTATCTTCAAATACTTAATAAGATTAAAATCAGTTGATGTAAAACCAGCTGTTTTCAGTGTTAGGCTGTGTCCTGATTATATATTTTATGGTGTTTACTCTTGATATAAAGAACTAGCACAAATAATGTTGGAGATGCAGCACACTGTCTCTCAAGTTATGAACCATACAATTCCCATTTCCCGACTCGATTCCCAGTTCTCAGTCAACAGATCGTCAGAAAGTTGTCAAATGCAGGTCCAAATGTATGTTCTTAAATTCGTAAGCAAATTTCAACTATAAAGTTTTTCTTTTCCTTCTCCAAAAATATGGAGTACCTACAGCTTCTATTGACTTCATATCGTCTAGCTCCTACGCAATCAACATGCTTATGTTTAGGCAGCTGAAGGCTAGGTGTTGAGGTTAGGGTTGTCCCTGCATACGGATGTAGAAGAAGCCTCCACTGCTTCTTAGCTTCTGAGGAGTTGGACTTGGTGGACATCTGGCAAAAATCTCTCTTTTCAGACACAACATGTTCAAGCAAGTATGGCTGAGATTGGACTGCTGGCTTCAGGTCACACAACATTTCTTGTCTGGAGTACAAGAAGTGGGGAGTAAAGATGTGAAAGGATGGAAGATCTCAGTTCGATAGGATCAGGCCTGAATTCTAATGAAGCATATTGGTTATCTTCAGAAACTTCTGCCTCCTCCATTTTTGAGCTACAGTCAACCACTTTTTAAGTGACGAGAGATTAACAACTGTATAAACTACCTGCGGGTTAAGGCATTACGTGCCCATTTTGGCTTGAATCATATTCTCTGCTTCCATCGACAGAAGGGATAAATAGACCAAACGGGGCTATTGACAGGGATAGTGTGTTTCTGGACAATGGATATAATTTCTTACTCTCCCTCGCACCTTTTGGGCTTTGAAATCTCCTTAAAAGAAGCGCTAGGAGGGTGATTATCTTTTATCCAGCCGAGACTTGCACATAGTGTCTACTCTTGACCCATACTTGACCTTTAGCTGCTTTCTGTTCTGCATGACTCCGAGGTCAACAGCTCAGGGGGAACCTTTGACAGTTCAGCTCTGTTAGATCTTTGCTACCAAGGGATCCATGGGTTTCTGTGTGTGAGCAGGTTTGTGGGCTGACTTCCCTATAGAGACTCTTTAAGACTTGTATTGACCTTGAAAATAAGTACCTGGTAGGATTAACAGGCTTGAGTTAGTTTGAGTTTTTCAGGTGTTATAAAATACCATGAAGCACAAGCTTATAGTTAAGTGTTGTTATTCATTCAAACGTGCAATTAGATATCCTTGCAATTAACATGCTTTTGCATGGAATAAGTCTTTGTAAATTTTGCAATAGAAGTAGCAAGCAACTGTGTGTACTGGGTGTACTAATAACCCTCCCACACTAGATTTATCCAATTACGGGAAATGTTTAAGTATTGCAAGCTAAATTAACAGATCATTCTGAACTTTTTTCCAGTGGATTTTGATACTGTTAATAACATATGGTGGATGCAAGAGGATTTTTGTTTGTGCATAGTGGAATGTTTATCATGCTTAGAATATCAAGATTAGGAGAAATGTGTAAATTTTATGTTAGTTTAGATAATTTGGTTTATTTTACTGTTCTATACTACTAAGAAAAATAAAAATGACCTTTAGGAAGCCAGTGCAGCCACAACAGAAAAATAAAAATGATCCATTTATGCTTCTAGATTCTCATGATGCCGTTCTGAGGTTTAATTCTGCTCCAACACGTGGCTATGAAAAAGATGTTGGGAATAAAACAACCATGCGGATCATTAACTCTCAGGTAAGTTCTTCCTTTTGTGAATTCAAGTCAATGTCACTTCTGTACAATGTGACATTAAATTAATAACTTCTGAGAAACCGTTGGGCAATCTGGGAAACAGCTAGTGATTTAACAGTCATGATGTAGAGCAGGTAAATGTTCTCCCTTACAGGGATGTTCACGCTGCTGTCAGTGTAGAGTGATTGCAGTAGTTACTTGATATCCTTGTTTCAAAGGTTTGGTGTGTAAAGTTTCTCATGTGTCCTACATCCGTAAAAGCTCTGCAGGGCGTCAGAGCCATCAGTGCAGAAGACCTTCACCGCACTGCCTCCGGGATCTTCACAAAGCGCAGGCTGTGAGGATCCCAAAGCTCCTTTCTTATATTCTCTAGTTCCCCAATTATTTCCTCACTGGAAGGCGAAAGAAATGGGAACTGAATTGTCTTAATACATAACTTTAGGCAAGTCATCATTCTTTAAAAAATCGGAATGACCTAGTAAAAAACTTTAATGTACGCTGGAGATTGCATTTAAGGTGAGTTTGTTCATCTGAGTGGAAACAGAAAATAGGATTTTCTGCATATGGGTGTCAACAAATAATTGTGCATTGAGTTACAGTGACACCTTATGGTGGAGAGTAGTTTTTCAGTTTTGAAAAAACTATTGCCTGAACTCTGGTCTTGGGCAAACCAAGCCTCTTTCCTATTTATGAAGTGCAGTCAAAAAGCAACAACAGAATTACTGTGATGTTTTATGACATATTGAAATGGTCAGTTTAGTTAGTCAACACCAGTAGTATGGTTGGCCATGTTGCATGCTCTAAACATACTGATTCTTGCTGAATGAGAGCAAAATTTTCATTTACTGTTATTCTTAATGAATTCATTGTCTCTTCTTGTTCTTTGAGTGACTGCCCATGCAAAGTCCATCCTTGGTGGGTGTGTTCTCTTTGTGTAGAAGGTCATGTTTGAAACCACAGAGGACTGATCACTGTCATTCACTTCACACTAGTTTTGTAGCTATTTGTGACTACGTCTTTGAAATGAGCTGGGTCAAATATGCCTCCTTTCTTTTGCTAAGGGGAAGAAAGCAGAACCAGCCTTCTCCTGAAATCAGTGTATCAGAGAACATTGATCTTAATGTAATTTATTTTACTTTTTTTTTTTTTCTTCCTTTTCTTTGACTATTCTTTGTTTTACTGTTAGCCAAAATGTTCTGGTGCTGACCATGGCAGAACTCTTGTGCTGGGCAAGGAGGAGAGCTTAGAAAGTTTATTTAGTTGACTAGTCATAGTAGGCTTCCTGTAGAAGAAGAGAGAAATGCCTCCAGGGAGTGATTTGAGCTTTGTTAGCTCCCCAGTGAATTCACAGAGACTAAATGGCTAAATCAGCTGCTCTCCACTGCTTATGGCAGGCTGGAGTCCTCCTGGATCCCAGAGCTGCTGCAGAATGATCCCTCCGGGATGGTAATGGAGGGTCCTGCAGTATTCTCTGCTGTGCTGTGCATTGCTCGCTCTCCACAAGGCCGCTTAAGAAAACACAGGACATGGCTAAAGTTCAGGGCAGGTCAGTTCACACAGCTGTTGAATACAAGTGTTTGTTTGTATTTCCACCACCTTTCTGCTCCTTCATGAGGTCAGAAGCCACCTGTGAAACTCTGGCCGCCTGCTGAGAAACTGGCCTTCCCCTCTCCAGAAGCGAATCTGCACAGGCCACTTGATAAAAAGTTGCTTTTCCTATCAGTGCTGAAGATGAGTTATCTGTACAGGTTTCCTGACCCTCCTTCCCTCCTCACTGTTGGAAAATCCTGCATTCACTTGATTAAAAGGCCCTCTTCTTCCCTCATGTTCTCCACTGTGAAAGCCCAAAGGATGTGAAGGAAGCCAGTGCAGCCACAACAGATATTGTTATTCGAGAAGAAACTCAACTCATACATATGAATGCAGACTCGCTAAGAGCGAAATTTGTGTGGACAACACCTCCAAAGGACTCTTGCTTACTGAAAGGCAAGTAAGAGCTCCTTTGTGTGATAACTGTAGAACTGAGCTTTTAAAAGCTTGACCTTTTGGTCTGTTTACTCTGTACTCTCAAAAAAACGAGTTTACGTTCTCAGGCAAAAACTGCTCTGAGAAATGGAGTTGAGGATGCTGATGGCAGCATGACTAATTCTGTTCTTGTTATAGAAGGCTGATAGAAAGTCATTAAGCTCAAAGTTTATGGTAGGAAGAATATTGCTATGGCAACAATATTATTTTTCTGAAGAAAAATATGCATAATCAAATATGGCTCATTGGATCCTAAAGGGAAATGAAAATTAGTATGAATTTATTTGTCTGGAATGTTTAACAGCTGGAGCCAAATTCACACTGTTTCAACTAATGCTGAAATCATTCAGCTAAATCCCGCCTGAGATTGGATGCACTAGGGATCAAATAGTTCTGGTTAGGCACAGAGGGTCTGGGAAGGGGTAAGCCCACAGAATTGAAAAGGAAGCTTCCAGTGGGGCGGGAGAATCAGGCAGAGTACCAGGAGAGGCGTGAGGGAGTTATATGAGAGCAGTAGATAAGAGCAATATAGGAGTTACTTCAAAAATAGCCCTATCACGTGCCCGTTCCTGGAATTCTTTTTTGGGTACACCAGCTTTTACAGTCATGATCTAATTTGCCTTTTTGGAGTTACTTGAAATGAGACTGTCGTGCTGTTGAAATACGAAAGCTACCAAAATGGGGGGTGGTATGTGGGTAAGACATTATCCTTGGTGGCTGTAGCCTTTCAAAGAAGGCTGCTCTGTGTCCAAGGAAAGGATCTTGTGGACAGTCTGAAATACCGTAGCTTTCGTTTTTAAGTTCCAGAAAACACAGTAGCGTTGATATACAATTATGCAGCATGTCAAGTGGTCCCATCACATCTCTCACAGATGGAGTGTAATTCAGCATACTGCTACTTCAAACTGTCATGAGTGCTGTTTACGGCTAAGCTCCTTTTTAATATATTTTTTTAACAAAAGAAGTTGCTTAAAATCAACCAGAATTAAAGCAGAACAAACAGCAGCATGAGGAGGACTGTTCGTTTTAGAGAAGGATTTTGCTTGCTTTTAATGCTGTGCAATTCTCTGCATCTGTGTTTGCAGATTCTCACCAACCCAAACCATCACTTTGTCGACAGCTCCTTGTACAAAGATGTTATCTTAGTAGCCTGGGATCCTGCCCCCTACTCTGCAAATCTAAACGTGGTAAGATGTCTACTTGGACCTTTCTTTCCAATCAGTCTGAAAGCACTGGGGAAAATGAATGTATTTAGTACTGCAGTCTCCTGGTTCTCACTTTTCACAATGGACCCCAAAGTCTGTCTTTATCTAAGGAGTGAGAAACACTATTTCTGCAAGAATTGATCAAAATGGGTTTACTGGTCAAATGCTTTTTAGTAGCCAGCACTTGTACTGGAATGGACTGCTCTGAGATGCTAGGATAGATGGTTGATGTTTTTTTTATAAAATATTGCTATTGTCACATAACAGTCAGTTTTCTGTGTGTTGGCCAAGGAGGGAACGTTGCCAGATTCAGAAAGAGGTTTTATCAGGAAAGGTGAAGAATTGCATCCATTTTTTTGCACCTTCCCCTCTGCCTTCCCAGACGAAATACAACACCCTAATGAAAAATCTCTCTTGGCGCCTTCTCCATCTCTCAGGCCTCCTCCCCACCAGCCTTCCCTTTGTGTCCTCTCCCCCACAGCCATCTGTGCCCCACTGTACGCCCCCGTGCTGAGAGCAGCAGACGTCCATCTGGTTGTCACTGGGGGAGTCTCTGCTTTGGCTGGTGCTGCAGCTCCAGTGGACCAGTTGATCTGATGGTTCTTGGCAAGGGGAGCTGGGAGCTGAGCAGGCTGCAAGTAGAAAGTAAACCTTCATCTGCTGAACTCCCTTAGCAACAGATGCCAGAGGCTGCCTGTCGCCTACGCGGGCTGCTGTCAGCCTGCTTCACATGCTGCTGCTGCTGCCAGTAGGGACAGGGACACTTTCAGAGGAAGGTTCACTTCCTCACCTGGGTCTTGTGTCAAGGCTCTTTGAACCTCTTGCTTAACATGGGCCTGTGAGTAGGAGATGAGGTTGGCTCATCCTGCTGCAGTGAATTGCTTATTGGGAGTCTCTGTATGAAGAAAGGAAGTGGAATAGCCCAGAGCGAGGACTGGCTTTCTAGGAGAAGAATCCACCAGTGCAGGCTGCTTTGCTACCTTTGCTTTTGTCCCGACGAACCCAAATGAAACTAGTTCACATTATTTTGCACATAGTGTTTGAAACACATTGGATACCGTAAGATTATAAAACTCCTTACTTTTTTCCTCCCAGTGGTATAAGAAGCCAGACTACAATCTGTTCACTCCCTACGTACAGCATCGCAGGAAGAATCCACACCAGCCGTTTTACATTCTCCATCCCAAGTTTATATGGCAGCTCTGGGACATCATTCAGGAGAACACTAAAGAGAAGATACAGCCCAACCCTCCTTCTTCAGGTTTTATTGGTAGGTGTATCAAAGAGGGGCTTGGTAGACATGTTAGATTACCAAAAAAAATATTAAAAATTGTAAATGGGTACATTGCATGAGGATTAAGTCCATATACATGTACTGTTTGTTCTTGGTGCTCTATACAGAAACAATGACTAGCTGAAATACACAGTATGAAAACTATGAAATAGTTGGGTGAATTTAACGTTCTGCTTTCTTGGCCTTCACATCCATAGTATGCATACCAGATTTATAAAATATATATACATGTGTAAGAAGTATGTATTATCCCATATTAATTTATCTGTTGAGAACCTACTCGATTCTCAAGTTCTTTGCTGGGATCATAGAGCAGAGATACTTCAGGGAAGTGAAAGCATATGGCAGATCACACAAAGAGGATGACATCACTGATGCAGTCTGACAGGCCAAGCTGTATTCCCTACACAGATCAAGAAATGTGATTTTCCCATGCCCTGTCACGGTG
This sequence comes from Tauraco erythrolophus, assembly GCF_009769465.1. Taxonomy (NCBI): domain Eukaryota; kingdom Metazoa; phylum Chordata; class Aves; order Musophagiformes; family Musophagidae; genus Tauraco; species Tauraco erythrolophus. The sequence goes on along the minus strand of NC_141465.1, from coordinate 66,255,445 downwards.
TCTGGTGCTCAGTCTGAAAGTGCCAAAGCATCTCCCTTCTTCTAATACTTGAAGGAATAGAGTTTCACTGTATTTTTTGGTTCTTCCTTAGTATTTCTTGGGGGATAATTTGGCACTGTGCCCACAGTTCATACAACATAACAACTTATCTGATGCATAGCAGGTCCTGATTGTGAATGTCTAAAGCATGCAAGTAGTCAGACTAGCAAGGCTGAGTCAGGGTCTTTCTTGCTTGTGCTTCTGGAGACACAGAGGGCAATAGAGCTCCAGATACCGTCTTCCACTTCGTAAACTTCATCCTTTCCTCCTTGACATTGTGGTATTGGTCTATGTATTTGCTGCAGGCAGAAAATGCTCTTATTGTTCTTTCCATCTGAATCTGAAAGTGAAGGTACCTGAGACTGTATCTGTCATGGGAAGACCAGTTCTGAGCACTTATCTTGGGCCGTGTATACAGTAGTGGCATCCCATGCTATTGCGGAGCCCACCAAAGGCCTTAGGGGAGTGCTGAGGCTCTTGGAGGGCTGACATAAAGGTGTCTGGGAGATGCCCGTCTATGACCTGAGTGGGTTGTGCTTACCCTGGAGCGTGAGTGGAAAGGAGAGGAGACCTTATGTGTTGGAGGAAGATGGCTTGGCCGTTGGTTACTTCTTGAAGTGAAATTTTTGGAACCTGCTTGTAAGAGAAGTCTGCTCATGTGGAATGATCTCACCAGCAGCATTCACATTTTGCAAAAGCATTTGTTGGAGTAATGAAGTTGTTGTTAAATATAGGTTAACAGCTGCTGATCATAAGAACAGTGAAGAGGACCATTGTGCTGTCAATCTGCTCTTCCACCACATATAAGAAACACTTCAGAAGCTTTCTTTGAAGAAGCGAAGTTAATTCCACTATAAGAATAGAATAGTAATCTTCAACCCCAAAGCTAAATGTTCCTGACAAAAAAATATCCTTCAAGCAGAGAATGCTTTGAAAATACCAATCATTAAACAAGGAAAAACATTAACAAGAAAAGCTGTACAGATAAATATACTCTGTGTGTACAGATGCAAATTCAGCTGCTTCACCTCTATTGGGAATTTTATTTTATATTGTTCTTTCCCCAAGGAGATGCTTAGACATTTTGGTAATGCTATTATTAGCTTTAAGAGAACAAGGCAGTAAGACAAGCTTATTAGAAGTCATATCCACCTTGTTTGATAACTAGCTATTGTTCTTATAGATGCGTTTTAAATATTTTAATAGGGAGAGGCTTCCTATTTTAGTAACCTTATTGAATGGATGTCTATGCATTGCATGTGTAACGTAATATAAACTAGGACACAGGACAGAAACAGCACCTTTGTGTTGTCAAAAGTGGACATAAAGGGCAAGATAAAGCATAAAAAATATAATACAGCTTGGCAGAAATCTGGAAAGTCATGTTAGTCTTCAGATCAGGTATCTCTCAACCACTTGTGCGGCAAATATGCAGTTGGAACCGAAGCTGGCAGACAGAGCTGAGTGCACCTGTATGAGAGGTGTATCCTGAATGTTGAGCTGATCCTTATAAAATCTATAAAGTTATTTCCTATAAAATCAATAGAAAGAATGGGTAAATGATGACCATCGTAAAGTAGGAGTGTCTTAATTTCAAGAAGATGTGGAAAAATAGTTTATTAAATGGCCACACTGCTAATGCCATTGTGCTCAAACCAGCTATATGAAGGAAGATACACTGTTGCTGAATAGAGGGTATGAATTTTCACAGGCAGAGGGACCTGCAGCCCTGAATCTAAGCTCTTTATAGCATGGACCATAGTGATTCTTATCACTTTATTAGAATACCTTATTGTAAGTCTGTGTGCAATGCTCTGCAATTAGAATGAATACAGACTCTGCGCAAGGATCTAGTTTGTCCATATTTACACGGGCAGAAAGTCAGGCAGCCCTCTGTGAGCTGCGGTTACTTGTGGAGGAAGAGCAGCAGTTCCTCATATCGCTGTTGCTGCCAGTAAGGAAAAAGTGAAAAAAAAAATGGTTCTGGATCAAGTGAAGCACTTTTGTTTCAATCTTTTCAACCCTCTGTAGCCCCAGTTTATAAAATGGGACAAACGTGTACCTTAAAACATGGAAACATCAGACTATTTCCTTTCAGGAGTGTCAGGAATGTTTTAGGGTGGTCTTAGGCTGTGTCTTCAGTAATTACATTTTTCACCTGACAAGGGTATCTATTTCTGCCGCTTAGTGCTATTTATAAGAAGTGGAGTTTTCCCAAAGGGAGGATGCTTGGCGGAATGTGTCCTCACAGTGTTTTGCAGCAGTGAGTCACCATCCTTCAGCAGGGATTGATGCCAGGGGAATCTTTTAACATTGTTAATAGCTGTATTAATGTACTTAAGTCACAATATTATTAAGTCTTCTGGAAAATGGGCCAGTGGGTCATTTGTGGGGAAGCAGTAGTCTCTTGCATGCTGTGACTTTAAGGGAATGAGAGCGTGAGAAGAGATAGGATCTTTTCTCCCTGGTTTCTCCACCACATGGGAGCTAGGGAGAACATTTTTTGTGCTTCCTTTGGGGTATGAGACACCCTGTCTCAGCATAACTCCCTCCTGGAGCCACTGGTTCCCCAAAATCTTACGTACATTAGCTCTGTGATGGCATGTTGCTGAGGAGAGGCAATAGCCCTGCAATAGCTGGTGGTTGGGGTGAGGGAAGCATAGCCCATGTCCCAGCTGTAGAGGAGGAGAGGATGGAGAGAGAAGCGTGGCACAGAGCAGGATTGGTTGTGCTCTAGAGTTTACGTACAAAATAAGGCACAAGTCTGGAATGCTTTGGTAATACCACATTTTGTGTACATTCACTTACTGTTTTAAGCCTTTTAAATATGTCACTGCTTCCAGCCACTTCTGAAATGATAACATACAACACACACACACACATGCTACAGACATCTGAAACCAGGTGAGATGAGTAATAGCCAACACAGATGAGCTTCCTACACAGATCAGCTTCGTCCAATAACAGTTTCTCCGCTCCTCTCCGTCTGGCTCTAACCTGTAGATGTTCATGTCTTCAGTTTTCTCCTAAACAGGGTGTCAGCTCATGGCAGCCCATCCGTGGCCCAGCTCGTTGCCAGTGTCAGGCTGCACCTTAACAGTGCTACGCGCAGACCCACATCTGACCACAGTCAAATGCGCCACTAGATTTGTTACTACTTGAACATTGTTTTCTGTCCAACCTGGTGATAGGTGTAAATTCAGGACATCAGTGAAAGTAGGCTGAACTCATTGCCTGTCAAATCGCATCCCGTTTGTTAGGTGTTACATCTGGGGGAATACCATGTCTAGGAAGGATTAATTTGGCACAAACAAGTCACCCTTTAGTGTAGTATTTTCTAGCTCAAAGGCTATGAATAATGACCAAGAAAACACAGAGACTGTTTTTTTGTGGGTAAAGGTTCACCAGGGTAAAACAAACCTTTTATTTTAATCTGGGAGTCTTTTTTGGGTTGTTTTCTGAAACACTGAAGCAGACTTTCCCTGGCTTGTGACTGCCTTATGTGGCATGTCATAGCTTAGCTAATGTCACTCCTCATTATAAATTATTTACTCTTTTGTCTCTCTAATCTAATCCTTAGATGAGCTTTGAGAACCCATTCCTGCATATTTTTGCATCATTTTTGCAGCTGCTACCTTCACGCTTTTAAACAGAACTCTCCACAGTATTCTCATCATCTTGCATTAGCATTGGGCAATTGCCACGGTGGCTTTTTGCAGTTAAATTTGTTGGCTCACGTTTGGCTGAAAATTGGGTTTGTTAAATGAGTATTGATATGTTTACATCTCATCTTGGACTTTGATCTACTCCATTTTTCTCCTAGAAAATGTAAGGATCCAGCCACCAAATCCGGGATTTGGATTCCACTGGCAAATCCTAAATTGACAGTTGAAAAATGTCACTGTTATTAGGGAAGGATTTGCCCTGTCTTTTGGCAGCAGAAACAAGTGTTACCTGTTCACTTCCTATTAATCATTTTTCATTGTGAAATATGAACTCAAATCTTCCTCCCCTCTGTCTGAACATATATCCAAGCACAGTTTTTAATTGAGGCTGATGGTGAATAAATCGGCAGTCTCTTTTTTTACCATTCTGCTGTAAGAAAACTGTTCCTATGTCCTCCTTGGTAACATATGTAAACAACATCGTTCTCACCTTACGTTTTTATCATCTGAAGACCAAAACCAAAACTGCTTTCTTGAGTTTCTCAAGAGCAGCATTCTGTGTGCATTGGCTGGGATGGTATTATCATTTGGCAAGTTGGGGGGCTTTTTATTAATGTCTAGTTTATATACAGGCTTTTCTATGAAGATTTTGCTCTTGTCCCTTGTTTACTAACTGGATTTGCCATGAATTTCTGCTTACCGTGGTCCATCAGTACATTTTGCTAGCTTACCTCTTCTGAGGTGGTTTTACCTGAAATTCACATTTATATACCCTTATATACCCAGCAGCTTTTGTCTTTTTAAAAGGCTAGTTGAAAGCTCTGACTGTGGTATTGTATTTCTTTTTTACTCCCAAACCAAAACGTGGTCTGTGTAGCTTTTCACATTTTAGGTTGTCTGTGTAGGTGGTAGTCTTTGCTGTGTGTTGTAGCATTTAGTGTAACACATGAACCACTGAATGCAAATTGATAACTAAGCCCAGATTACTTTATTGTTGGGAGAAAGAAAGTCTTGTTTGAGGCTTTACAGTTGACATTACAGATTTAATAGTTACGCGTCGTTAATAGTTGATAACATTATTTTAATCTCCATTTGCATGCATTGAGACAATAGCACAAGCAAGACTATCATTACACTGCAACATTAGCAGATCATTGTATGACTAAGACCATAAATTTAAAATGGCTTCAGAGAGCACGTTGAATAGAAGAATGCAGCTGATCTCCAGCTCTGCTTAGAAAAAATACACTTGCGTGAACTGAAAGGAACAATTCGACAATATTATTAAGAGTTGCCTTTATTACTGGTACTTACTCAGCTGTTTGCCAGTAGTTGGTGAAGGAACAGAATAGTGCTTACTCTTTCCAGCTCAGTTTTGTTCAAGTATTACCACACAAATAAGTAACACCTCCAAGTGCATAAGCTTTAAATTCCTATTCTAATAAAAAGCACTCTGAAATTTGAGCATCTCCTACTTCCTGAAATACAGAGATAAAAGAGCAAACTCTCTTCTTACAGGACCCCAGAGCACATAAAAAAAATCTTTACTACTGTAGTGTATGACCAAATTTGACTAATATGTTTAAAAATATATATTACTGGTCAGCATTTTCCAGTCTACACTCGTATTACAGAATATATTCTTGTTATTAATGTACGACTTTTTGCATTCAGCATTAAGTGACAAATATGTCATTTTCTAAGTCTACTATATAATGCAAATATCTATACATCAAATATGACAAGTATTGCACGATTTCTTAAGCTTAGGCACAGGGCCATTTGGTGACAATTAAACATTTCAATAAATATTTGGTTTTCTTGTGGTTAGTATTCGTCATAGTTCACAAACTAAACAGAGGTAAAAGAACCAATTTTTAAGAAACACAGCCTTTTAAAAAGCCAGAGTTACTTTTACTATATGTTTCAAAGAGTAACTGAGGCACATTTGGCCCAGTTTCAAGAAGTGACAGATTTTCCTGTGGTACCTGAAATCCGATCAAGAGAGACCACAGAAGTAGACTAATATATAGAAAACTATACATTCTAAATGCTTTATACTTATTTGTAATGCTTTCAAGTGCACAGGTTATCAAACATAAACTTACTAGTGTGTCTAGCTAAATTCTTTTCTGTAACTAAATTTGTGGCTTGTGTGAAATGAAACACATTATGAGTATAATAATCAGATTATGTGTATTTAAATGTTTTCAGCATTTCTTATATTTTGTTAAAATGATGCTGAGTTCTTGCTGAATGTTTGAATTAGACTTATTCTAGATTCTTTCATACAGCATCTGTTGTATTCAGGTATATTAAAATGTATTTTATTTACTTGTAAACTAGAGACCATTCTTTTTAAATTAGTGTGCTAACCACAAAGCCTAGTTGTACTGTACAAAAATGCATGTTGGAAATTCCAAACCTCTTGAGTCATTAAAATTGCCAAGAACAAACTGAAAAACATTTTCTCCTTTTGATTAGAATCCATAGTATATGTTCATTTGTATAAACCATCCATGGAAGCAATTTATTCTTAATTTAATTATTCTTTAAATGTTTTCAGTGCAGATTGTAAAAGCTCAGGAGTTTATTTGTGCCAATTGGACTCAGTTTACGGCGTACCCAACACTTCCTGACACCATGATATCTGCCAAATAGGAAAAAAAAGTAACACATCTTTCTGATGTATTTTGAAATACATAATATTTTATTAGCATCTAACATTATACTGTTATAACAAACTTGCAGGTTGACTGTTTCTCTGACAGCCACATCATTTCTTTGGAATAATGTATTTTAAAATATTTTTTTGAAAGAATATTCTATGCTCAGAATCTTTTTTTCTTGTCCAATGCAGTATTCAGGAACATTGCCATTCAACTGTAAAACATTCATAAAGCAAACTTTTGAATGATCTACTATAAAACAACTTTCTTCAACATAAGCAGAATTATTTTGCGTTTTTCCATTTTCACTGTTGTAATCTGAATGGGACTTTGGAAACTCTAGCAAGAGTGTTAGAATTAGATTAGAGTGGCCTATACAGAAATATCTTCAGTTGTGATTTTGAATAGATGGTTGCACTAATCATGTTTGCCAAAGCTATAATCATGCCAGATGATACCCTGACTTTTTCCTTACTATAAAATTTAGATTGGATATTTAGGATCTAAAGGTTTTAAAGCTTAAGCATCAGATCTGGAAGAGACCGTATCTGATGGTCATTTTCACATCTGCTTGCTGATTTCAGTGTCATGCCTACAATATTATTTTTGCATCCTTCAGTAAACTTCTAAAAAGATTCAAGAGCTCCATTTCCATCCTTGGAGATATACAGTACTGGGCTGGACAGGACCCCAAGCAACCTGATCTGACTTCAAAGTTGTCCCTGCTCTGAGGGGACTCTGAACTGCCTGCACAGTTCCCTCCAGACCCCTCCACTGATCTCATGGCAACACCGTCACTCAGACTGACAATATTTCTGCTGGTTTGTACCGGAGCTTAACAGGTTCTTGATCAGGTATCCTGGGCACGATAGTAATACTGCTACTACTAGATTAATCCAATTAGTGTAGTTAATCTGGATTTACTGAGCATTTTTTTAGGGCCCACTGATGAAAAGCAGACTTTGCGTTGTGCCCCATGGACTTCTCTCAGGATTCATTCTAAGGAGAGCTTCACCCTTGTTTGATGTTTACGTGCTACAGATAGCCTATAGGCTTTCCCTTTCAGGTTTTATTTCTTAAATTGTGCATGTCCTCTGGCCTTTCCTAAATACTTCATAATTCTCTGCTTTCACTCCTATTCCTGTACCTTGATCCTTATGAGTGTAAAAAAGCCATCTCCTCTCAGCTTAATCTCTGCACATAAAATTGACTTCTGTTTATGGTCCATGGCTAGGCCAGTCAGAGAGCAGGACTCAGGCCACTTAGCTTTAGATATCTCTGGTGCAGATCTGTATTTGTGTTAGTGAGCCTCAGACTTAGGGAAAAAAATTGGCACCTCTTAAATATGTCTGAGACACCTGTGTTCCCCTCTACATGGGAGATTTTCATCCTGTACTGGGAATAAAGGTAGAACTTGTGCATTGCAGGTATCCGTGGTGCCACTCAGGCTTCCCCTTCAGTCAAGAGAAAAACAGGAACTTCTAGGGCATGACTTGGATGATCCATTTTTAAACATCTACTCTGGGATGAGTAGACATGCACTGCTTCCTAAGAGTGCCCACTTTTTTCTACTGACAGGAAAGGAGCCTGTGATACTTATCTCAGGTGTGGGTAACTGCACCAGTAGGCACGTTTGGTCAGATGAATCGCACCTTGTTTTCATTTCTTCTCACATTGCTCCTGGAAAAGCCAATTACATTATTTTTTCACGAAGCTCCAAAAGCTTCTGACCTAGGAGAGTGGAAGAGAAGTGCTTGATAGCAAGGGCCAGACTCTTGCTATCACTGGAGACATAACAACACTTACAGGGAACAATTCATCCCATCCTAAAGTAGACATCTAAAATAAGTCAGATGAATTGTGCCCTAGAAATGCCTGTCTCCTGCACTGTCAATAAAGAGTGCTTTAGACCAGCTAGGTCAGAGATGAGCATGAACACCTCGGCAAGTTCTATCCAGACTATAAGGTGTTGGGACAATGACTATCTCATCATGCTCATTAATGTCTCCTCAGGTCATGTGTAAGCCAGTCTGTGCTATTCTATATGTAGTAATTGTGCACTGACTGAAAACTAACTTAAGGACTGTGAGCAAAGACAAATACTGAAGTGTAGCATATGGAAATTCTTCACCCTCCAGGCTATCAAACCGTTTGGTTTTCATTCATACTGGTGCTGATGATCATAGAGGAGTGCTGAGATAGGAAACAAACTTGCAGATGATACTGAATCAGGCAGTGATGTGAAAAGTACATGGACAAAAGAAGTAAGTAGATAGGCATGTCCTCTGCGGGCAATACAGAGAAAGGAAGTAAACTTGGAAATGGCAGGTTAATACATGTGGGAGGAAATGTGAAGAAATTCAGCCACAGAAGAGATACCTAGGAAGCGATAATACAGGAAGAGATGTGTAAAGATGACAAATGGGATAAGAAATGGGAAGCGAGGTGGGACTTAGCAGAGCAGACTGGCAAGCAAAACAGGTTAACAGAAGGAAGGTCAGGTCAGCAAGCAGTCAAGTGCGTACCTCTTCTTTACCTTTGTGATTGCTCCAAAACATAAAAGTTCAAACAGAATGTAAAAATATTTTGGGAATCATGTAAGTGCCAAAAAGCTCTTAGTAATTTCAAAAAAAATATGAGATCACTGAAGGTAACTACAGGAGAGAAAGGAAGATGGGGAAACTGAGTTGTGAGGTAGATGAAAATACAGACAGCTTGGCACGCTTATACCTGCTGGATACAGATACCAGTAACTCACTCTAATGTTGTTAACACCAAGCAAAGAGAGAAGCTGAGTTAAGAGCAGTACTGAAAAACATAGGCTGGAATGTGAGACCCCTAGGCCAGGGAGCTCTGTTGGTAGCCCTGTTTTAGGGACTCAAGGAAAACAAGCTAGACATGACATTAGGAAGTAAAGAGAATGGAACTGAATATATCCTGGTACATGGACTGGTGTAAATGTCCTCATCTGTTAAACTGCTGCTGTTGTTTTAAAGGTGGTTGATTCATGTTTTTTGTGAACTTAGTAATAGCTCTACAGCACTAGGGCTGTCCCCTTTGAAGAGGGCTCATATCCTCTAACGCATGGCTCAGAATTGAACCCATTTATTCCCTATTTTAGTGAGGACACCATTCATATGAAGAAAACAGCTTCTTAGAATCACAGAATGGTTAGGGTTGGAAGGGATCTTAAAGATCATCTAGTTCCAACCCCCCTGCCATGGGCAGAGAAATCCTCCACTACACCAGGTTGCCCAAAGCCTCATCTAAGCTGGCCTTGAACACTTCCAGGGATGGGGCATCCACAACTTCTCTGGGCAACCTGTTCCAGTGCCTCACCATGCTCAATGTAAAAATTTCTTCCTTATAAAATACCTTTCCCCCCCCCACCTCCCTTCCATCTATAATGGAAGGGATCTATCCCACCTTCTGTTTTTGAAAGAAACAGCAGAAGCATATCATTCCAAGGGAGACTTTGGTGGCTGTGACAGCCAAGTGGAGGGACCTACCTCCTCGGGTTCATGTATATTGAGTGTGTAATACTGCATGCCCTAGGATCTCGCCCATAGGCGGTGGGGTTGAGAGTGCTGGTTGTACCACACCGTTGGTCCCTCTGGCTGGGGGTCTGTGATGTTAGAGGTGCTAAAGGAGAAGCAGCCTGGCACTGAGCACTGTTTTTCCCCAGAACAGGATTTGGGCATTTGAAATGTGCACCAGGTCTGGAAGTCTCAGGAATTGCCACCAGGACAGATAAGCCTCTGTAGCCCAGGGACAGCTCCATATGTGGTAATGTCTACTCATTGTCTTAGCTCATCTTTCAGTTTGTTGACCCTAGACTTCAACACCAAGATGTGCTGTAAATTAGCTGTTACCACTCAGAAACTAGCCTGTTGAGTCACTGTCTTTCCTCCCTCAGAACATCATTGTCCAGCATGAGCAAAAACTTGAGTGGACTGTCAGAAATTACAGTTATTGATGAGCAACCTAATCTGAAATCCCAAGACATGGACTGGATGGAACAAGGCAGGAAAGGCAAGGAGCTAAACTAGATAGCCCAGCGTGCCTTCTAGATTGATTCTGGAGGACACTAATCCATAGATTACTAAGAATTAAAACTCTGCCACTTCTAAGTGCTCCATTAACAAATTCACAGGAAAGTCAATGATATTGCTTAAAGTTTTTGTCATTATTGAACTATACCTGCAGTGAGGTGGCCATCTTCACTGTTAAGGAAATTATAAGAGTCCCAATTTTTGTTCTTGGCAGTTTTCCCATCCCACAAATGGCAACCTCCTGTATTAATTTTAAGGTTAGCTGGTAACATGGCAGTGAAATGAAACACGCTCTAGTTAAGGCTTGTGCTTTCCATCAGAGCCGATCTTCCTAAGACACTGGTGGTACAGCTTTTGAAACTGGCTCCAGACTTGGCTCTGGGTGCAGAAGAGAAGTCATTTTACTGTCTATTTCTGGACGTGGTTTGTTATTGCACGTGTTTCCACCGTCCATCCTCTGATTCAGCTGGATAACGGTTACCTTAGAGTGGCAGGTGGGCTCTCCATCAGTGGAGGAAGGAGGTTGGCAGTGGAAAAGCTGACGAAAGCATTTGTAAAACTGAAACAACAAACAAACAATTTTAGACATAGTTGCTAGGCAAGCTACAATTCAGGGCATCTGTATAACAGCTTGGAGGCAAGGAAACATGCTTTATTAAGATCATACTTTTTGCTCAAATAGGGATTAAATACTTTTTCGCTATGAATGCTTGTTTCTTGCTGCTTAAGACTAAAGTTCACTTAAATTTATGGACTTTTCCTTTGAAATTGATATGCTTAGCTTGTCTAAGACTACAGACTCTGCAGAGTGTAAAGCTGTAGAACAATCTAAAAAATTTTCAGAACCTTTAATTTATGATAAAAGAAGATTTAATCACAGAAGTAATTGATTTTCAGTTACTTCACACATCAGACAGGGAAAAAATCATTTTGATAATCTAATGATACACAGCAGGGAGAACATAAGGTTCTTTTCATTAGCAAGCCATTGAAATCTCTGTGTTCCCAAACTGCAAACTAAACTTCAGAAAATGGCTTTGCTTAATTAACAAACCAAAACATTTTTTTAATGTTAATTCATTTCACTTGTGAGATCTACCCAAAACACCTTTGATGCTTTATGATTCCAAAGCTGTTGTACAGAAAAAAACAATTACATCAGTTCTCATTTGTAAGTGCAAAGTGAGCAGAATTACACAGCTGTCTCCTCTGAGAGTTGACAGTCGTATTCAACAGATCACAGAATGTTAGGGATCGGAAGGGACCTCAAAGGATCGTCTAGTCCAATCCCCCTGCTGGAGCAGGACACCTAGATCAGACCACACAAGAACCCGTCCAGGCGGGTTTTGAACATCTCCAGAGAAGGAGACTCCACAACCTCTCTGGGCAGCCTGTTCCAGTGTTCTGTTACCCTTACTGGGAAGAAGTTCTTCCTCATGTTTAGGTGGAACCTCCTATGTTCCAGCTTATATCCATTTCCCCTTGTCCTATCATTGGATGCCACTGAGAAGAGCCTGGCTCCATCCTCATGACAGTCACCCTTTACATATTTATAAACATTAATGAGGTCCCCCCTCAGTCTCCTCTTCTCCAAGCTAAAGAGACCCAGCTCCCTCAGCCTTTCCTCTTAAGGGAGATGCTCCACTCTCTTAATCATCTTTGTGGCCCTATGCTGGACTCTTTCAAGCAGTTCCTTGTCCTTCTTCAACTGAGGGGCCCAGAACTGGACACAATATTCCAGATACAGCCTCACCAGGGCAGAGTAGAGGGGGAGGAGAACCTCTCTTGACCTACTAACCACACCCCTTCTAATACAGCCCAGCATGCCATTGGCCCTCTTGGCCACAAGGACACATTGCTGGCTCTTGGTCATCCTGCTGTGCACCATGACCCCCAGGTCCCTTTCCCCTCTGCTGTTCCTCAACAGTTCAGTCCCCAACTTGTACTGGTACATGGGGTTGTTCTTACCCAGATGCAAGACTCTACACTTGCCCTTGTTGTATTTCATTAAGTTTCTCCCCACCCAGCTCTTCAGCCTGTCCAGGTCTCTCTGAATGTCAGCACAGCCTTCAGGTGTGTCAGCCACTCCTCCCAGTTTAGTGTCATCAGCAAACTTGCTGACTATGCACTCTACTCCCTCATCCAAGTCATTGATGAATATGTTGAACAATACAGGTCCCAGTACTGACCCTTGAGAGACTCCACTGGATACAGGCCTCCAACTGAACTCTGTCCCATTGACCACTACTCTCTGACTTCAATCCTTCAGCCAGTTCACAATCCACCTCACTACCCGATCATCCAGACCACACTTCCTCAGTTTAGCTGTGAGGAGGCCATGGGAAACTCTGTCAAATGCTTTACTGAAGTCAAGATAGACGACATCCACTGCTCTACCATCCACCCACTGTGTGATGTCCTCATAAAAGGCTATCAGGTTTGTCAAGCATGACTTCTCCTTAGTGAAGCCATGTTGACTGTTCCTAATGACCCTCTTATCCTTGATATGGCTAGAGACAGCACCAAGGATAAGTTGTTCCATTATCTTTCCAGGGATGGAGGTGAGGCTGACTGGTCTGTAGTTACCTGGGTCTTCCTTTTTGCCCTTTCTGAAGACCGGAGTGACATTTGCTTTGCTCCAGTCCTCAGGCACCTCTCCCATTCCCCATGATTTAACAAACATGATGGCGAGTGGCCTGGCAATGACATCCACCAGCTCCCTCGGCACTCGCGGGTGCATCCCATCAGGACCCATGGATTTATGGATGGCCAGGTTGCTTAACTGGTCCCTAACCAAGTCCTCATCAACCAGGGTAGACTCCTCCTCTATCCTGACTTCCTCAGGAGCCTCAGGGTTCTGGGGCTCATCAGGATAGCCTCCAGCAGTATAGACTGAGGCAAAGAAGGCATTCAGTAACGCCGGCTTCTTCTTATCTGTTGCTCACCAGCCTGGGCTGTAGCACCAAGGACGCTGTTGCATCTTCCACAGCCAGGAGGAAATGGCCTGCCTCTTGTAGGCAGGGTCTGTACCTTGAGTTAATTAGTTAATTAGTTCATTATCTTCAACTCAGTCCAGCTGGCTAATAATGATTGGATGCCATAATTCTCCCTTTTGTTTTACAATTTTTGTTTTCAAAGGTTTTTTCACAAAGGCTTTAAGGTGAGCAGAGACCCGGTCCATTCATCCAACTCCAGCACACTTCCCTCCCGCAAATACCACGTCAGGGCTTGCAGCTTTACCTTCTTCACCGAAGGACTCTCACTCGGGCTCCTGGCTTAGGCAAGGGAGTCGGGGCTTCTTAGGGTCTCACAGATGTATCACATCAGGGTCACCAGTTGTTGCTCACCAGCCTGGGCTGCAGCACCAAGGACACTGTTGCATCTTCCACAGCCAGGAGGAAATGGCCTGCCTCTTGTAGGCAGGGTCTGTACCTTGAGTTAATTAGTTCATTATCTTCAACTCAGTCCAGCTGGCTAATAATGATTGGATGCCATACTTATCCTCTGTCACCAGGGCACCCTCCTCATTCACCAGTGGGCCTACATTACCTCCAGTGTTAGTTTTATCTGCAATGTATTTGAAGAAGCCCTTTCTGTTGTCCTTGACCTTTCTTTCAAGATTTAATTCCAAGGAGGTCTTAGCTTTCCTAGTTGCCTCCCTATATCCTCTGACAGCAGACCTATATTCCTCCCAAGTGGCCTGCCCCTCCTTCCATGATCTATACACTCTCTTTTTCCGCTTGAGTTTGCCCAACAGTTCCCCATTTAACCATGCAGGTCTCTTTGTGCCCTTTCTTGACTTCCTACCTGTTGGGATGCACCGGTCTTAAGCTCGGAAGAAGAGGTCCTTGAAGGCTAACCAACTATCTTGGACCCCTTTACCTTCTAGTACTCTGTCCCATGGGATTTCTTCTAGCAATTGTTTGAAAAGATCAAAGTTGGCCCTACTGAAGTCCAGGGTTCTAGTTCTGCTAGGTATTCTCTTCCTGCCACATGAAATCCTGAACTCCACCATTTCATGGTCACTACAACCAAGGCTACCCTTGACCTTCAGCTCTTCAACCAGACCCTCCTTATTTGTGGGAATTTTGTGTCCAGTTTTGGGCCCCTGACTTTAAGAAGGACGTTGAGGTGCTGGAGCGGGTTCAGAGAAGGGCAACAAAACTAGTGAAGAGTTTAGAGAACTTGTCCTATGCGGAGCGGCTGAGGGAGCTGGGACTGTTTAGTCTGGAGAAGAGGAGGCTCAGGGAGGACCTTATCGCTCTCTACAATTACCTGAAAGAAAGTTGTAGAGAGATGGGGGTCGGTCTCTTCTCCCACGTTATGAATGACAGGATGAGAAGGAATGGCCTCAAGTTATGCCAGGGGAAATTTAGGTTAGATATCAGGAAGAATTTCTTTACAGAGAGAGTTGTGAAGTATTGGAACAGGCTGCCCAGGGAGGTGGTGGAGTCCCCATCCCTGGAGGTGTTTAAAAACCGTGTAGATTTGGTGTTGAGCAACATGGTTTAGGGACCCTGACAGTGCAGGGTGAATGGTTGGACTTGATGATCTCGAAGGTCTCTTCCAACCAGACAATTCTATGATTCTATGAGAATTAAGATCCAGCAGCGCTCCTCTCCTAGTAGGCTCATCCACCATTTGCATCAGGAAGTTATCATCAATGCACTGAAGGAACCTCCTGGACTGTGGATGGCTGGCTGAGTAGGCCTTCCAGCAGGTATCAGGATAGTTGAAGTCCCCCATGACAACCAGGGCCTGCATTTGCGAGACCGCTGTCAGCTGCCTGTAGAAGGCCTCATCAACCTCCTCATCCTGATCTGATGGTCTGTAATAGACACCAATAACAGTATCACACATGCCAGATTGTCCTTTAATTCACACCCACAAGCTCTCAACTTGCTCCTGATCTGCCCCTGGACAGAACTCAATGCACTCTAGTTGCTCCCTCACGTAAAGAGCAACTCCACCACCTCACCTTACTGGCCTGTTTTTCCTGAAGAGGACATAGCCATCCATGACCACATTCCAGTCATGCAAGCTGTCCCACCAAGTCTCAGTAATTGCTACCAGATCTTAACCCCCTGATCGAACACAGATTTCTAACTCCTCCTGTTTGTTCCCCATGCTGCGTGCATTGGTGCACAGGCATTTCAGAGAGCCAGCTGAGCACGCCGATTCCACCCTAGGGGGGTGGGAGGCCTTATTCCCTGAGCCTAGTTTACTGAGCCTAGTTATAGCCCCCTCCCCCTTCAAACCTAGTTTAAAGCCCTCTTGATGAGCCCCGCCAGCTCATGAGCAAGAATCCTTTCCCCCCTTTGAGACAGCTGAAATCCATCAGTTGCCATCAGACCCGGTTCTGTGAAAACCTCCCCAGATATGGATACCAGTAGTGCAACAAGTGCTTCAACACATTTTCTGTATATTTCTAATTTTGAAGTGAGATCTTTAATAAAAATGGTGTCCAAGGCTTACTTTGTCATTTTCCTTTCGCATGACTATGTGAAACAGAAAAGGCTCCTAGAAGCTGCGATTGATGTGAAAGTATTGCAGTTTAAACTGAGCCGTTGATCAATATCTGATCTTAGTCCCTTTGAAAATGTGCAGCCGCAGCAGTGACATTTCTTTCATTGCAAAGCTATAAAGACCTTCTGTGGGTATGGATTTACAATTGTGCTGTAGGAAAACAAAGTTTGCATAAGCCTACCTATCCTCTTCCTGAATCTGTCCTGGTGTTGTTTTGATCTTGAGCATGGGATAAGGAGAGTAACAGCATCTTAGGACTGCACCTACGGTCAAAGCGAACCTTTGCCTGGCTTTAAACAGGAAATTAATTTCCATATGGCCTTTCTTAGCTGCTATTGGCAGTGCTGATGATAGTCTGCCTTTGACGTGCGGCAGGAAAAAATGAGTTGGCATTTTGTGAATTCCTCCTTGCTGAGCAGGAGATGGTCAGGGGTGTTTTCTTGTGACAGTGCTGCTCTAAGAAGGAATTCATCTTCCTCGGACTCTCTCCATGAGACTCTTCACAAAATAGTCAGAAGCTGCAGGCTTTTGTGCCACCACTACATGGCTGATGTTTCTTTATATGCCCTTCTGGGTGTGTCTAGGCTGCCTTCTTGGTAATGTCTTCCTACTGAGGGAGAAGCATGTGGATGGAAAAGTGGAATTGGCTGAATTCCAGACTAAGAAGGACCAACATTGTAAGATGGAGATGTTTCAAAGGAGTACATTGATACCCTGATATTGCCAACAATATGAATGAACCATCCAAAAGTTGTCAAGAGAAGAAACACGGGTGATACTGGCCCATCTTTCTATTCCTATTTCCCCTTGCTATGGTGTACAAAAAAAGAAAGGGGAATCAGTCCAATTCTTCATAGCCTAGAAGATTAGTATGTATGTAAATATTTGGAAGACTCAGATATCCAAAAGCACAGAGGAGGATAGAATGGGCATGGCAGTCAGAGTTTAGCTGTGGAAGTGGTAGAAGTACCAAGAAGAGCTCCTTAAAAACACTGGACAACTGCTCTGTGTATATATGTGTTCTGTATTCTGCAAGTGAATGTAAAGACCTGGTCTGTCTTGCTAAATAGCTTCAACAATTGATAATACACAAGAAAACCAAGAAAAGTCATCAGCTGACTCAAGGAAATTAGCATGCAGCTGCATTAGGTCCCTGATTCTTGTGTGGGATGTTTTGTGGACAGGATAGAGTAAATGGGGGGAAGCAGGAGAGAGTAATCATCTCACTCAGTGAGGCTGATGATGGTATGCAAGCCCTTCCTAGGCTTTTTACGCTTTCCTTGTGATTGTTGTTTTGCCCCTTTGACTCTATAGGGAGTGCAATCTTTATGTATCAGGGACAAGCGAAAGCTGCTCTAATAAAAGGAACTATTACTTCACTTAATGGTTTTACAGAAGTGATACTTCAGGTGTGCAACAGCAAAGGAAAGCAGGAAAGGAAAACGGATTGGATGACTGCAGGGAAATTTCTGTGAGAAAGGTGAAATCTGGGGTTCACTTTTGTTTTCACTTTCTGCTCCAGGTATCCTCATCATGATGTCCATGTGTAACGAAGTGCACGTGTACGAGTACATCCCTTCCGTCCGACAGACCGACTTATGTCACTACCATGAACTCTACTACGATGCAGCTTGTACCTTAGGGGCCTACCACCCGCTCCTCTACGAGAAGCTATTGGTGCAGAGGATGAACAAAGGTTTGCAGGATGATCTGTATCGGAAGGGAAAAGTCATTTTGCCAGGGTTCAAAGCTGTCAAGTGCCCCGAACGAAATAATTTCCCACGCTTGTAGAAGAGAGTCCTTCAGAAACAATGTGCAATAAGGTACTACTGTCGTACTATAAACAAGAAGAGAATACTTGAAAAATGTATCTTAGACCAATCTAGTCTTGAGTCTATAAATTGTAATTAAGTAGCAGGCATGAGAAATACTTCTTTTCTGAGCCTGAGTATTTATTACTGCTTTGCAAATAGTGAAAGAAAAAAAAAAAAGGCTTAGCTCATGAAAGGTGCAAAGGACATACTTAGGCAGAAATATAATGTAATTGTTGTGAGTGTGACTGTCAGAATTTGTTAGTGGTCTCTTATGCCACATATGCTAGACTGTAATTTTTTTTTAAATGAACTTATTTAACTGTCAAACCTGGCATTGTGAAACAGCCTCTATTGTTCATGTAGAGTGGCCAGTTGAACAATGCAGCATTTCTCATGGCTCCATGGGATTTTCACACTCTCCAAGAATGAAGTAACCACTGCTCCAAGCTGTGCAGTCATTGCCTAGAGTAGACTTTAATTCCTATTGGTAGGCAGGCTCAGTTACAGGCCTCCAACCTCGTGGTGGCTATGAAGTCCGTGCAGATGGAGATGAGTGTACACACAGCTAATCGCATTAAACTCCTGGACGTACTTTTGATGCCAGACCCCCTTGCTCACACTGACTCCACAGAGCAAAGAGAAATATCTCATTTCGCTAGAGAGCAACAAACATATTTGAAACTTGTTCAGAAAAAAAACCTCTGCCTGGGAGGCCTATCAAGAGGGTGTAAGTGAGATGGAAATGACACCTTCCCTTCGTCTGCACAGATAAGGAAGATCCAGAGAAAGCCAAGGAGGGCTGTGCAGCACTCACACATCACACTGAAAGCAAGCGTAGAGGGAGCTTACCTTTCTGCAGCAAAGATAGCATTCAGGATTACAGATATCATTTGTTAGGTATTTCTTTGGGATCCAAATCAAGCTCACTTGTTCACGAGTTACTGCTGTTAGGAAAGTATAGGGAGTTTTCTGACAAAAGAAGAGGATATCTGCATTTTTTATGTAATGTTTGAAAGACCGTACCCCAGAGAAGCTGTAATGCCTGCAAAAAAACTGACTACAGATTGCATATGGAGATAATTTGATATTTTCCTTCATAATACACAATGAGAATATTCTCTAAGGCACTTCTAAAAATTTGCCTGGTTGCTAATATATTTAAAGCATTATTTTTCATGGCAAGACTTGAGTTTCAGATTTTCCGAGTGGCAGGAGGTTAATGTTTTGGGGTTTTCTTTGCACATAACTGTATCCTTTCTCTTAGGGTAAGTTCAGCAGGAACGTAATGTACAGCACAGCTACATCCTGCTCATGTCCATTCAATGAAAAGGCAGACAGCTCAAAGAGGCACTGAAAAGAATAGCTGAGTGATTGTGGTGGAAAGTATTTTTTGTGTTTTGCACAAGAAATTTGTTGTGCAAAAACAAAGTAACAGAAAGGCAATTGAAGAGTGCACACAATATTAATGACTATTTCGTTTTCAATAGTAATGTAAGTATAATCACAGAATCCTTTTTCTCTCGTTCTTTGGGTCTGATGATCTTCCTTCCTCAAAAGTGAAGAATATGTGTCTTACATAGGACTTAGCCTTCTTTTCCCATGTAGTCTCTTAATTTGGGCTTTATGATCCTCTTAAGATTCCTTTTGTTGACAGAAAGCATGTCCAGATGATCTAAAAACTGTACTTTGTATTGTGTGGATAGTTACGTCCATAAATCATTTTGATACATGTCAAAATGAATAGGTTTTGTTTATATTAGCCTTAGACTCTGGATATATTTCGTACTGATTTATCTTTAATGTTATGCATGCTGGCAACTTTTATTCTTGAAGTTAATAACACTGTTATTTAATCTGGTGGAGAACAGATAACCTACATAGAACTAATCTATTTTTCCATATCTTTGGTACCTTGTTTGCAAAACGTATGAAGTTTGAACAGTGCAGTCAAACATGTCTGTCTTTCCTGTACGCTGGGTTAGCCACCACGTTTGTAAAGGAAGGGAGTTGATTAGCTTTCTACGACTAGTGAATATGCTACTTTTCCATGAGCTAGAAATCCTCAAGTTCCGAAAAGAAACAAAAAGCAAATCACTTTGACTGGTCTGCAACCACCAACCTTTAACTTTGATTTTCACAAAGAAGAAAAATACTAACAGCATTACTCAACTACCCACAGCAGGATTATGTTGTATTATTCCCTCAGTAATTTGTCAGAATAATCAACATAGCTGTCGTACAGAACAAGGCAAATGATAACGTTTCATGTAACAAGTGCTAAGCATACCTACTTAATACATCATTTAAATAATAATGCAGAACCAGGCCTGAGATGTTATAAAATGAACTGTGTATTTTTAATTTACTGGACTGTGTGCATTCAAGCCCTCCCGGCAGAAATTTTTTCTTTTCTGTATGCTGATGTATATGGCAATCAGTGAGTGGTCCCTCCACAAGTGCAAACGTGGCTGCTGTAGCACCATCACCTCAGATGACGCTGCAGAGCTGTGCCACAAATGCTTGTTTTCTCACAGAGGAAAAATGACTTGTGATGCTCATCTCCTTCAAAAAAATGAGAATCCCCTGGCATGGCTTCCCAGCACTGGTTTCCACTGTGATGTTTCCCTGGTCTGCCTGCTCAGATACCTTATGGCTGCTTAAAGAGATTTTGCTCCCCTACCTTGTCTTGTCCTCCTTTGTTTTTTGGCACAAGTGCAAGTGTGCCTGATCTGAGGGCTCACCTCTACTTGCAGCAAAAGGGGAACAGGCAGAAATAACGGGGGAACATAAAGGACCTGCAGAGGTGCTCCCCTCACTGCTGCTTACACTCTGTGATGTTGGCGTTGGTGGCTTTTATAAGAGCTCACCAAGTATTTTTGCATTTAGGGGCATTTCCGCATCCCTCGCAAGGGCAGAGAGATCTTTACAAAGAATCACATTCAGTAGGTTTAGAACAGTGAGTGTGTAGTGACACTGAGCCACGCATCTTTTAATAGTAATGATGCGTGAGAGTGCTGGGTTTAGATACATATATTCAGTGTAGACAGTGTGGAAGAAAAGGCATTTTCCCACCCAGATAGTGGGTGTTTTGGGGAAAAAAAATACAGGTATGGCTTCATAGCTCTTCCATGTGGCTGTCACACCCTAACAGAGTGAAATGGCACCGTAGATGAGAAGTTTGCCCATACCTGGCTCTTGAGGTGCATCACCAGCCCAGCAAATGCCTCTGCTAGCGGAGCCCTGAGCTCCCTTCACACTTTTTGCAATGATGCAGGTTTTAAATTTATGGAGTTTTACTGACAAGTGGGAGTTAAGTTGCCTTCAGAAGCCATCCAGCCTCATTTCTGTGCCCTGGTGCTGGGGACAACAGTTGCACTCGGATGAAACAAACCAGAAACACAGCAGCAGCAGCTTAAGAAAACATGCTGAGTTTATGCTGAATTTCATTATGCTCTTTTTTCCACTGTGAATTCTGTAGCTTTTCTGACTTGCGGTGCTCTATCATTTTATACAGTCAGCCTTTGGATGGTTAAATCAAGGTATTCTTCTGTTTATTCAAGGAAAAAAAAAAAAAGGAAGGTTTTGCCTCATTTTGAGACAAAATCTTTTTTACTAGAAAAAATTATTAGTTGTTCTATTCCTTTATAGTTCTAAAGCTTACCTGAGCATAAACTCACAGCTCGGTCAGTCATTCCTTGGATTAAACTACTACATCTTTTTTTACCTTGCTGTGCAGTTTTATGCTGTTGAAACTCTGGTATAGTCAGTGAAATTACATTGATACAAGAAATAATGTACCTTTGGAGGGGGAGTGTGATTTATGCACTAATCTACCCTCTCTCTGTACAAATTTAGCTAAATCTTTGCATGTCTTTGGTCAGGACTCTTTTTTTGGTGAAAAGATCCAAATTCTGAACTTGTTGCTGTAGATCTCTTGACAAAGTCAGCAAAACCAAGATTTTTTTTTTCTTAAATGAAGACAAGTGTCTGCACTCAGTGGTTGCACAGACTGAACAGTCATTTTAGAGATGGATTGAATTAAACAGAAGTTCAAAATGCATGTAGACCAATCCAATCCATAGAGGGGTTTTTCTTTTTCATTTCCTTTTTCTTCAGCAGTTTTTAAGGATGGAAAATGCCATTTGGATGGTGACATGGATGTACCATGAAAGGAATATTAAGTGCATTAACTGCAAAAATAAATGGCTACTATTTTTCCCTTCATGCTCTCTAAAGTTGATGCGTATTGAATAAATGAAATTGTTTCTTGAAGTAGGTAATTCAGAAGACTGTCATTAGAAAGCATCTGAATCTTTCCCGGGAGCTATCCTCTCATACACAAGGAAGATACTTGATTTAACTGTTTGAAATTTAAAGTAGCCCACGTCTGGGCATACCTGCATCATTGAATGAATTATGACACTGCAAATTTCTTCTCTCTGGCTTAGTGATCAGATTCAGAGTTTTGTTCTTGAAATAAGAGTTGTGTGTAAAAGCCTTACATTTATCCATATCATCTCATCACTCTTAGAATAAGTAGTCATTGGACCTATTCAGATATAGACTGTGTACTTTTTTAATAGCTTTGAGAATTATTTTGTATGATGATTTTTTTAAATGAATGTGTACTCTAATAACAAAGCTTAAGATTTTACAGGAGTCACATTTTTAAGCAGTGTTTGTATACATTTTAACACTTTTTATATTTTCTATTATGATTTTGTATATTTTTATGTATGCACAGTGTACAGATTTTTTCCTGTAAATAAAACATTTGTTTTCATTTGTTCAGGAGTGCTGGTCTTTTCATATTGCCTTGAGTGAAGGACACTGAACTGCAGATGGCACGAAACAGAGAAGGTGCCTGTGGGTTTTGCCCACGATTGCATTTTCCATTTGAGGAAATGGAAGCAGACAGATAGGTTGACGAGTAGCTTTCACAGTGAACTACAGGAAAGAGGCGAAGGCGAATACTGTAAAGCCAATTTTATTCTAAAATGAACATGTCTACCCAAGCAGGTGCTCTAGGATTTGCCTGGGGGAATATACCATCCTGCTGTAGCTTTGGCAGTAAATTTCCTGGGATAGCCAAGCCCTCTAAGAAGGTCACGCTCTGGTGACTTGATGCTGTACTCAAAATGCTGGTAAACTTCAACTAAAGGGCTATGCCACCCATTCAAGAAATCCAGCGTCATGTCTTAAAGAATCAGAACAGACTTTTTAATCAATTATTAATTAAAAGGAAAAACAACTTACCAAAGGGAAAATATAACTTGCCATTCAGTCTGCGATGAAATACCATATAACTTCAACCACTACGAGTCTGCTTACATCCATTAAATGTGAGGCATTCTGCTGCTTTTGGTAGTCTTTAAACTACACAGTGGCTGGAGTTGGGCCATTGGAAGTGACAGTCACTGTTTTCATCTCAGGGAGCCACCATGAGCCCATGCCGACAATAAAGCTAGCTACACATTAGTGGAACGTTAAAAGTGGGATTGCTGTCACATAAACTCCTGGCAGCCAGTAATTGTGCAGCTCATCCTGCGTGTTACGTCACCTCCTGACAGGCAGTGTTGAGAGCATAATTACTATATGTCACGATATGCAAGTTACACCTCTCAGAAAAGTCAGAACAGTGAGTTACACTGGGAGATAAACTGAATGCTGGGATGCATGAATGAACCAACTAATTGATGCTTTTCAAATCCATCAACTTTGCTTTTACTCTGTTTTTTGTCATTAAAAAAAAACAACAACAACAAAATATGATCACTGTATTTCATATGATAAAATGCCCAGTAAACTTCATTGTCTACGACACAGGGGAGGACAGTCTTGTCTCACTTCCTTCAAACTAGTATCTCAGCAGGAGGTTGAAACCCATGGACTGTATTGCTTTGGGTACAGAGAACATCTTGCTGTACCACCCTATTCTTTAGCAGTGACAGCTACAGGACGTGTGACATTACCCCTTATCTCAGGCACCTTGGAGGCAATCCATTTTCAGGTTCCATTCCCAAAATCAGAGTGCCCCGTTCTGAACAATATGCCTTTGAAGGAGGCACCTTTTATCTTTTTATTCATAGAAGTCAGCTGTTTCACTTGAACAGCCCTGAGGGGCATAGTTCTCTGACAGGTTGAACTTCATACAGGCATTTTGGTCTGTTGATCTGCTTTGTTGTGATCTGTCTGAAAGACATATCTCAGGATGGTTGTTTCAACCTGCTGTCTTGACTGCAGCATGCACCCATGTTGAAGAACAGCTAGCCAAGCAAGGGAGGAGCCAGTCTTTTGCTATAATCACATCTTCTGCAGGAAACTGCACCTGCAGCAATGATTAAGTAGTGGCTTACTGTGGGACTAATTCATCAATCAGTATGAACAGTCCACTAACACTTGTGGATTGGTTGGACTTCTATTCTAGCTCTTCTAGTATCTTGATGTTTCCAGGGTGACAAGTGGATAATTAGATTGTTTCATCAGAATAGCATGGATTTATCTGCTGCACCCCAAAATCTACCAATGTCTACTCTATACGTGTATCTTTCCTTATTTTTAATATTTACATTCTGCTTTCTTACAGTGGTAAGTTACTCCAGATAGAGCACTTAAAAGAAATTACTGCACTTTTGTGAAAGTACAGCCCGACCCCTGAGCTTCATGCCTTGATATCCAAGGCAAGTTAGAAGTGCATGCCCTGTTATTTCGTTTTCCTTAAAATATGCTATTGTTCAAGTAAATGCTTATTAAGTTTGATGGAAATGCTAACTGAATATATTAAAATCATACGGAACTAAATGCAGTGGTATAGTGGATTTTTTTCCCCTGGAGGCAGAGTAGCCACCAGAGAACTGGCAGCACAAGTAGGTTGTGACAAGTGACAGGAAGAGTCATTGCTGGTGGGATTGCTGGATTCTTAAAAATGATAAAAGTAAAGAAAGGGGTCAGGAAAAGGGAGAGAGACAAGGAATGATGAAGCACAGCTAGGAAGGAGAAGCTAGAAAGATGTACCATACCAGATGCAAAGGCAGAACTGCTACTTTTTCCTAATAGTCAATTCGTTTTGGCTGTTTGTTTTCTTTTTTTTTTTCTGCACATTTGGAGAGGAACCCAACTCATCTCTTGGTGCTCATCTTGCTGCTTTCAGGTTTAGTGTGGTGGGATGTGATCTTAAAATAAAGAAGTAAGGTAGAGTTATGAACAGCAATTAACTTCTGCTGAGGCTCAGCTTCTTTCTAAACACGCAGATCCCACAAATCAAAACTGAGAAAAGATTAATGTCAGAAGAGTTGTGGGTTTACATTACGACACTCTGAACAACCTTCTTTATGTGCTTATAGTCATCTGTATGATAACTGAAATAACCCATTTCCTCTGGTGACCTGTTTCTGCATATAGATAACTACGAATCGAATGCCCTCTTGGTTACAGGATGCTGACAGGTAATGGATAATTACTGTGGCAACAAATCCTTATATGCTTGTGAGAGGACCCCAGAAACCCAGAGGGGTTCAGGAGGACAGTCAATAGACATCACAGCCACCTTGTTTTTATGGAAGCAGCCAGAGGGGAAAATTGCTGCCAGTGGTGACTCCAGGCTGTGTCAGCTGCTGTTAATTGCCTTACTCCCAGACAGCTGTCTGACTGCAACTGAGCTTCCTGATTAAAATAGTTTGTTGGCCCATCTTCTAAACAGTGGGGGGTTTGGGTTTTCCACCCTCAGCCCTGGAGTGCTGATGCATGTAGTGTACTGGCTACATCCTGCGCTATTGCTACCATGTGCAGCAGCTATATCTCCTGTGCGGGTGAGGTCCGTGGGGTGGGGGGAATGGAACAGGTTTGGGGGTTTCTGGACTGTTTTCTATAAAACTAGAAGACTTTTTTTTGTCTTTAAAGCATATTTTAGTCATTCTTATAGCAGTTCAAGGACGAGTGACATGAACGTGCCTCAAGAAGCTAGAGTTCATGACTCGTGTGGACTAGGTGGCATTACTGACCCAAAGTATTTGCAGCTTGGATTAAGACATGGACAGTAGGAAGAATTTTTGGCAAGTTAAGGTAAGAAACATAAGATGTGTCTCCTGTGCAAGCTAAAAGTGCTTGAGGTCTATCCCTAGGCCCAGCCTTGCTCCCCGTGAGGCATGTGAGCCAGGAGGGTCATATAAGGTACCATATCCTGAGCACAAGAGGACAGATGTGTGGGCACAGGACCAGGAAGGAAAGGTGGGAAAAATTCTGCTCTAGTCCTGTTTCCAAGCCTGCTTTTTCAGAAAAGAGGACAGGAGGATTTGCTGAAGCTCCCTACTGGATCAAGCAACATTACTTCTCTTCCCTAAGCAATATTCCTCTCTGGAGGTGTTGGGTTGTTTTTCAGCTACTTTCAGTGCTTGTTTTCTTTGATACAAATGAAATTATAAGATATCTGATAAACCGAATTTAGACTTTACAAATGCATGAAGCTGAATGTAGCTACCAGGCCATTAGGCATTTTAATGAGCAGCTGGAGCATCACAAGAACAGTAGAGATGAGAAGAAAACTAATCAATAAGCTGTTACCAAAATAACAGTAACAAAGTTGTTCCATGGTAGAAGAGCAGGAAAGGCTGAAACAAAGGGCATATACCAATGTCTGAGAAATGTTACCTTATTTTCATGGATATAGCATACTATTCAGATAATCTTTGGTCATTTAAAAGTACTGTTTTTGGATAAGTCTTCACGAAATATGCTCTCTCAAATAAAGTGAACAGAGTGAGAGATCAAAGCTGCAGGGATCATAAATGAGGGACAGTTATTTTGTTAGAGGAAACAGAGAGAAACTCTTTTTTTTACCCATACTTCAGTGTAACCAGCACGGCTGCTGAATTTCAAAGGGCCTGGTTGTGCACATGAAAGCACGGTGTTAACAAATGCTACTATGTCTTCAATGCACGCTGGTTTAAGACAGCGCTGTTGCTTTCAATGGGGTTTCTCACTGCAGGAAAGAAAGACCAATTGTCATATTTATCTCACACGTGCTCTTCCCTGGCCGTAAACAGAGCTACTAAAACCCATGCAGTATACAAAAAGGATAGGATAAGTTAATTCTTCCTACCTAAAAGAAACTTAAGAATATGTTTCCTAAAGCAATGTGAGGAACAAGAAAAGGCAAAGAACTTCAGTGAACAGCAAAATGGATCCTGCCTCTATTTCCTATTCCCATTTCATTAAGTCAGAATTGTTTAGGGCTTTACAGTGTGATTGATGGATCCTGACTGACAGAGGCAGTAGCAAATTTACCAGTCCCTACAGGAACATTTTACTTCATGAGAAGAAATGAAGGGTCTATTACTACAGTAATACGGGATGAGTGATTCCAGATCGTTTTGAAATAACTCCCATTTTCTGAAAGTTCAAAGCATAACAATGAGAAGTATTTTGACACTTGAAAAATGTATGTGTTTATTTAGTCATAGTCAATATGCTGTTCTGCCTACCCAGTTTCTTCTTCTATTTTCAGTTCTTCACCCATGGACGTTGGATCAACCCACAAGGGTCAAAAGAAAGACTCCAGCTGACTGATGGGTTTATGCTGATATATTCCTGCCTCAGTTCTGCTATGACTGAAGTACCTTAATAAATACTTGTAGAAATGTGATCTTATTGTGTTCTTTTTTGCTGTGGGTTATGAGCTCCCTATCCTGGGCTATGTGTGTAACGCATGTTTAGGGAAAACAGTTCTCCTAGATGTTCCTTAGAGTTTCACTTTGGCTGAGACCAAGAACACTGCACAAGGAAACCCAAAGCCCTTATTTTCATGAGATTATTTTTGTAGTACCATACCATTGGCCATCTTCCCTTGTGAATTTCTCAGGCTCTTTTTGCCTGAGGGTGGGTTGCTGTCTTGCGTTCTGCCAATACACACATACGAACTTCAGTAGCTCTTGGGCGTTTTATCTACTGAGTTTTCCTCAGCATTATCTTTCATTCTGCCTCTGGTTAAAATACAGGTTCTTATGAGTCCCCCCCCTTGCCCAGATTCCCATACCACCTGCCCTGTTGCTACAGCTTCTGTTGTCCAAAATGATCTTTTCATAAGTTGCTACGAATGACATACTGGAGGTGCTCTGATATGGGAATGTGGGAAGAACCTTTTAATTACCAGATATGCATCCTGCTTCTGGATGAGGACTCTTGTTACGGAGCTCACACTGTGTTTCAGGCAATGAGAGCTGCAGTGTGGTAACAGTGGTAGGAGGGATGGGAACCAAGTCTTCTCGGTTTTTTATCTCAATCTTGATTTGCAGCCAATTAGGTATTGATTTTACCCAAGACAGAATTAGAAAGCACTGAAGGTGGTTTGATTTGTGACTGTTTTGGTGGAGGTTTGATTTCATGTGTAAGTAATGCACAGAACCAATTGGGTTGAAAAATCAGAATTTCTGTTGTGAGGAAAATTTTTTCTTTCTTATCTGGAGCAAACCCAAAACAAATTATCACAAAATTCCAGAAAAAAAAAGAAAATTTCTGAAAAAATCTTGTTCTAATTTATATACAGTAAAGAGATTTAAGAAGTCACTGCAGAGATGATGTTCTTGGTTTCAGTTCAGACTCTGAAGATAACAATAATCAAGAGAGTTAAGCACTGCAAACAAGACTACAGAAACAAGAAATGACTTCTAATGCACTGAAGTGTTGGTCTTCTACTAACATGGAGTGAACTCCTAAGAAATTGTTTCCCAAATGAAATACACAGTCCCAAGCATGATTACCAAGAATAATTATTTTTTAAATTTAATTTTTTTCATAACTTCAGAAAACTAAAAAATGCAAATAGAAGAGGAAGGCACTACGAAGCCAATGTGTCATTCACTTGAGTGTTGCCTTTGGCACTGCATGTCCATGTTGCAAGAGTGGCCCATTGCCTACAAAGCAAGAGAATGCAACTATTGAAAGACAGGACCTTTACAGAACTGCTTTTGTTGTGTCTACACATTAGTGATGGCAACTGGGCATATTCTTGGTCACAGGCTTTTGCACAGTATCAAGAGCACTGCCTACTTTTGAGCATGAGATTATGTATACCTAACAGTAGTACTAAAGATGTAATTGTTTTTTAGATTTGACATCAGAAGGACAGGATAGGATAGGATAGGACAGGATAGGATAGGATAGGATAGGATAGGATAGGATAGGATAGGATAGGATAGGATAGGATAGGATAGGATAGGATAGGATAGTTCCAGTTGGAAAGGATCTACGACTATCACCTAGTCCAGCTGCCTGACTACCTCAGGACTGAGTTAAAGAGAGGGCATGTTGTTAAGGGCATTGTCCAAATGCCTCTTAAACACTGACAGGCTTGGGGCATCAACCACCTCTCTAGGAAGCCTGTTCCAGTGTTTGACCACCCTCCCAGTAAAGAAATGCTTCCTAATAACCAGTCTGAACCTCCCTTGCTGCAGCTTTGAAGTGTTCTTATGTGTCCTGTCACTGAATTCCAAGGAGATCAGCAAAGATGAAGAGCCTAGGTTACTGGAGGAAATGAAAAGAACTAAACTAGTTCAACCAAGAATATGGAGACCGAAGGTGATCTATTTGCAGTGTCCCAGTATGAAGAGAAGACAACTACCAAAGAAGAAGGGCTCTTTGAGTAAATCGGGAATAAAGGTTTATAAACCGGCTACAAATAAATTTAGACATTAAACAGTTACTATATGTCGTGGTTTAGCTCAGCCGGCAGCTGAGCTACCACGCTGCCGCTCGCTCAACTCCTCCCTCCGGCAGGATGGGAGGAGAAAAAAAAAAAATCAGAACGAGAGGGGCGAGACCAGTAGGTTGGGATAAGGATGATTTAATAGAACAGTATCAGGAAAAGGGAAAAGAAAAACAGGGTAAACAACTCTGAACGTATAAACGCGAAAACAATACGAACTGACCGCACGCGAAACGCGACGCACCGCCCGCTCCCGATCACCGAAGCGAACCCCTCCCCCGGCTGCTCCCCCAATATATACCCTGAGCATGAGCCACATGGTATAGAATAGCCATTGGCCAGGCTGGGTCAGCTGCCTGAACCGTGTCCCTTTCAGCCTCCCGCGAAAAAAAAAAAAAAAAAGGAAGGGAAAAAAAAAAAAAATTAACCCTTTCCCGGCCCAACCCAGAACATTATCCACCCCTTATTCTATACCATCTGCATCATGCTCAGAACATACATCTTCCAATTAATTCCCTTAATTTATGGACCATCCCTCTAACATGTCCGTTGAGTTCATTTAGTCCGCGATTTCGGGGCCCCGTTATCCAAACAGTCCCTCAGGTCAGGCGAGGCGGTGTGCAGTGTCAGGCTGTTGTACGCTGCATCTGGAGCTCGTGGCTGGTGTGTCCGGCACGATCCTTGACTGTGGGTCAGAGATGTCAGTCTCAGGAAAAGTTGCTGGACGTGGATTGCCGAAAACTCGTTCTAATTCCGAACCACTCATGCGCTCTGGACAGGGGGCGTGGAAAAGAATTTTCTGCTGCGCACACTATCCCAGAATCCAACAGTCCAGGGCAGCAGGCTGCGTGGATCGCGAGGGCAGAGTTGTGTCGCTTTATATCTTCAAAAAAAACGTGAGAAAAATGATGAAATTTATGCCAATATTCTTTCCAATTTATTGCCTGACTTTACTTCTAATTGTTGTGTTTGTGATTATGTGGGTGTTTCCCCGGGAACGTTTTTGTTGTTGTCGCTGTCCATGTAGGCCATCCCCGCAGCCTGCTCCCGAGGCGTCAGAGCCACCAAATGTTGTAACTAGTCAATGTTAATTAGATGTTAAAGAAAAAAAAAAAAAAAAAAAAAAAAAAAAAAATGTTAAGTCTCTGTTCTAACGTTGAAAACTGTTGTTAGCTATCGTTGTTCATCAATGTTAATCAGGTTTAAAATTGTTAAGTCTCTATTTCCATATTGAAAATTGTTGTTGCGCGCCATCTCTTTTCTTCTTTCTTTCTCTATCTCTATCACTTGTGCCACCATGGAGAACCATTTTTCTTGAAGAAACACCAGTCGCGGATGTCCGTCCGAAGATTGTCGGGAAGGAAGACCACTGGCTGTGTCCGAGATCTCCTGCCCTCCCACGGACCTCAGAGTGGAATCCAGGAAAACCAGCGTGCACCCAGACCCTGGGGTCCAAAAGCAGAGGGGACTGGAGACCATCGAAGACCCCTGGTGGCGTCTCGAGTGACAGCACCGGGCATGCGCACCACCGCCAGGTAGTGGGTGGAGCCAAGCGGGACTGGGGACTT
This sequence comes from Tauraco erythrolophus, assembly GCF_009769465.1. Taxonomy (NCBI): domain Eukaryota; kingdom Metazoa; phylum Chordata; class Aves; order Musophagiformes; family Musophagidae; genus Tauraco; species Tauraco erythrolophus. Next base: position 66,224,414 of record NC_141465.1, on the reverse strand, counting down.
CGCATCCACCTGCTCGAGGAGTCGGACTGTTGGGACACTGCAATTCCATGGTGGCAGCTCTCCTCTAACTCTTCCCTTCCCTGCATCTTTCTTTTCTTTCTTTTCAATAAAGTTGTTTTGGCGCTTGACTCCGAGTCTTAATTCTGTTCCTGGGAACATGAACAAAAAAAAAAAAAAGAAAACCACGCTCTGGTCTGTGACCAGTGTGTGGCCTTAACGTAATACAATTTAATTCATGGGCTATTTTCTCCCAGAATCAAATCCCCCTGGGGTACACATCGGACTTCCCCATCCTTTTGCATCACCCACCAAGTGCACCCAGGTCCTTGGGCAAAAGCAATCCCACGAATGGATTTGCCTTTGCCCGAGGTGGGACTAACCCAGACTGCCTTCCCCAACATATTCTTTACATGCACTACAGGGACCTTGTCCCCATCTACAACACATGGGAGTTTTGATTGGGCAGGACCGGGTCGACTGGCAGAACCTCTAGTGTTAACCAGCCAAGTGGCCTTTGCTAAATGGGTATCCCAGTGTTTGAAAGTTCCACCACCCATTGCTTTTAGTGTTGTTTTTAGCAGCCCATTGTATCGCTCAATTTTCCCCGAGGCTGGCGCGTGATAAGGGATGTGGTATACCCACTCGATGCCATGTTCCTTGGCCCAAGTGTCTATGAGATTATTACGGAAGTGAGTCCCATTGTCCGACTCGATTCTTTCTGGGGTGCCATGTCGCCACAGGACTTGTTTCTCGAGGCCCAGAATAGTGCTTCGGGCAGTGGCATGGGGCACAGCGTAGGTCTCCAGCCATCCAGTTGTTGCTTCCACCATTGTGAGTACATGGCGCTTACCTTGGCGAGTTTGTGGGAGTGTGATGTAATCAATCTGCCAGGCCTCCCCATACTTATACTTTGACCATCGGCCTCCGTACCAAAAAGGCTTTAACCGCTTGGCCTGCTTGATCGCAACACATGTCTCACACTCGTGGATAACCTGCGCAATAGTGTCCATGGTTAAATCCACCCCTCGGTCGCGAGCCCATTTGTATGTGGCATCCCTTCCTTGATGGCCTGACGTATCATGGGCCCACCGAGCTAAAAATTTTTCGCCTTTATGCTGCCAGTCCAGATCCACCTGAGCAATTTTAATCCTAGCAGCCTGATCCACTTGTTGGTTGTTTTGGTGTTCTTCAGTTGCTCGACTCTTGGGTACGTGAGCATCCACATGCCGTACCTTCACAACTAGCTTTTCAATTCGTGCAGCAATGTCTTGCCACAATGGGGCAGCCCAGATGGGTTTGCCTCTGCGTTGCCAGTTGTTCTGCTTCCACTGCTGAATCCACCCCCACAAAGCATTTGCCACCATCCACGAGTCAGTATAGAGGTACAGTATTGGCCACTTTTCTCGCTCAGCAATATCTAAGGCCAGCTGGATGGCTTTTACCTCTGCAAACTGACTCGATTCACCTTCTCCTTCAGCAGCTTCTGCAACTCGTCGCATAGGGCTCCACACAGCTGCTTTCCACTTCCGATGTTTCCCTACAATGCGGCAGGACCCATCCGTGAACAGAGCACACCGTTTTTCACTCTCTGAGAGTTTATTATATGGTGGGGCCTCCTCAGCACGTGATACTTTCTCCCCTGGTAACATTTCAAAATCTTTACCTTCTGGCCAGTTTGTGATGACTTCCAAGATTCCTGGGCGACTGGGGTTTCCTATTCGGGCCCTTTGTGTGATGAGTGCAACCCACTTACTCCACGTAGCATCAGTTGCATGATGCGTGGAGGGGATCCTTCCTTTGAACATCCAACCCAGCACTGGCAGTCGGGGTGCCAGGAGGAGCTGCGTTTCAGTACCAACCACTTCTGAAGCAGCTCGGACTCCTTCATATGCTGCCAGTATCTCTTTTTCAGTTGGAGTGTAGCGGGCTTCAGATCCTCTGTATCCTCGACTCCAAAACCCAAGTGGTCGACCTCGAGTCTCCCCTGGTGCTTTCTGCCAAAGGCTCCAAGCAGGGCCATTCTCCCCGGCTGCAGTGTAGAGAACGTTTTTTACATCTTGTCCTTCCCGGACTGGCCCAAGGGCTACCGCATGGACAATCTCCTGTTTAATTTGTTCAAAGGCTTGTTGTTGCTCAGGTCCCCATTTAAAATCATTCTTCTTCCGAGTCACCTGGTAAAGAGGGCTCACAATTAGGCTGTAACTTGGAATGTGCATTCTCCAAAACCCCACAACACCTAGGAAGGCTTGCGTTTCTTTCTTAGTAGTTGGTGGAGACATAGCTGCTATTTTGTTGATCACTTCCACCGGAATGTGGCGACGCCCATCCTGCCATTTTATTCCTAAGAACTGGATCTCCTGTGCAGGTCCCTTGACTTTACTTCGTTTTATGGCAAAACCAGCCTTCAGAAGGATCCGAACTATTTTCTTCCCTTTCTCCAAAACTTCTTCGGCTGTGTTACCCCATATGATAATGTCATCGATGTACTGCAGGTGTTCCGGAGCCTCACCCTGTTCCAGTGCATTTTGAATCAGCCCATGGCAAATGGTGGGGCTGTGTTTCCACCCCTGGGGCAGTCGATTCCAGGTGTACTGAACACCCCTCCAGGTAAAAGCGAACTGTGGCCTGCACTCTGGTGCCAAAGGGATTGAGAAAAATGCATTAGCGATGTCAACTGTGGCGTACCACTTGGCTGCCTTTGACTCCAGTTCGTATTGGAGTTCTAGCATATCTGGCACAGCGGCACTCAGCGGTGGTGTAACTTCATTCAGGCCACGATAGTCTATTGTTAATCTCCACTCCCCGTTGGGCTTCCGCACTGGCCATATGGGACTGTTGAAGGGGGAATGAGTTTTACTGATCACCCCTTGACTCTCCAGTTGGCGGATCAACTGATGGATGGGAACCAGAGAGTCTCGGTTGGTGCGGTATTGCCGCCGGTGCACTGTCGTGGTAGCAATTGGAACCTGTTGTTCTTTAACTCTCAGCAATCCCACAACAGAAGGGTCCTCCGAGAGACCGGGCAAGGCAGACAACTGTTCAATTTCCTCCGTCTCCACAGCAGCTACACCGAAAGCCCACCGATACCCTTTTGGGTCCCTGAAGTACCCCCTCCTGAGGTAGTCTATGCCCAGGATGCACGGGGCCTCTGGACCAGTAACAACACGGTGTGTTTGCCAGTCATTCCCAGTTAGGCTCATTTCAGCTTCCACCACAGTCAGCTGTTGGGATCCCCCTGTAACTCCCGAAATACAAATGGGTTCTGCCCCTTTATGGTGTGAAGGCATTAGGGTGCATTGTGCACCGGTGTCCACTAAAGCCTTATACTGCTGTGGGTCTGATGTGCCAGGCCATCGAATCCATACTGTCCAATAAATCCTGTTATCCCTCTCCTCCCCCTGGCTGGAGGCAGGGCCCCTCTAGTCCTGGTCACTATATTCATCACGGTCCTTCTGTACGAACAAATTAGAGGTGCCTTCAAGAGGATCAGAGATGGAGTCAGCCCTTCTATACTGTCTGGGGCGCTGCCCACTGGAGACCGAAGCAACACTTTTCCTGGAAGAATCCCCTTTTATGACTGTTTTCCCTTTCAGTTCCTGTACCCGTGCCCTTAGGGTCGAGGTAGGCTTTCCATCCCACTTCCTCATGTCCTCTCCATGGTCACGCAAGAAAAACCAGAGGCTGCCTCGAGGTGTGTACACTCTGTATTCTCTCTCTTGATTAGGGGAACGCTTGCTTCTAATAGCTGAGACACAGGTCCGTGCAGGTGGACAGTCAGACATACCATCTTTGAATTGGTGGAACTCCTGTGACAGTTTCTCCAAACCCGCAACGCAGGCCTGTACGGAGGAAGAAACACTTCCTTCGTATTGCCGGAGTAGAGCAGCCACATCCTGCACCGTTTGTTCTTCACCTTCTTTCCAAGCTAATATTGCCAACGAGTTGGCATATGATGGTGGTGCACTTCGTAAGAATTTTCGCCACATGAACTGACTGCATGGGATTTCATCTGGATCTAGGGGTGACTGCTCATTATTCAGGTCACCATAAATTACCTCCACCACAGCTAACTCCCTCAGGTACTGGATGCCACTTTCCATGGCAATCCACTTGCCTGGGCGACATGTAATATCGTCTTTGAAGGGGTACCTTTCTTTCACACTTGACAAAAGCCGCCTCCAGAGGCTGAGGGTTTGTGTTTTCCTTCCAATTGCTTTGTCAATGCCCCCTTCCCTAGACAGGGATCCCAGCTGCCTAGCTTCCCTACTATCTAGTTCCAGGCCATTGGCCCCGTTATCCCAGCACCGGAGCAGCCAAGTAACAATGTTCTCATTTGGAAGGCGGCTAAAATCCTTTCGCATATCTCGCAGCTCGCCTTGCGACAGTGATCGGATGATCACCGTCTCATATGTGGGTTCTACCTCTTCCTCCTGTTTTTGTGATGGTCCTGGTTCATTTTCATCCCTTACTAAGCGAGCTGTTTTCTTTAGGCACTTTCTTTTCTGTACAGGGGCCACTGACAGGGGAACAGGTGGGTTCTCCAGCTCAGCTGCAGCATCTGTCATGCTCTTACCAGATTCAGGGACCTCCTCCCTACTTTGAGGTTGCTGAACAGTATTAGACACGGCCACTCGGTAGGCATGGGCCAGGCCCCAGCACACTGCAGCGAGCTGTGTGTCCCTGGAATTGCCAGGGCGACAGCACACTTTTCCCAATTGCTCTATCAGTTTGTCAGGGCTCTGTACTTGTTCGGGGGTGAATTCCCAAAACACTTGAGGTGCCCACTGTTCTAGGAATTTCCCCATGTCTTCCCACACACCGTGCCACTTGTAACTGTCCTGCCTTGGGGCACATCTCTTGAGTTTTTTGAATAATTCTTTAACCCCAGACAGGACCTGAAAACCGTTCCAGACAAGCAGCAGTAGGACCATGATGGCCAGCACACCCCCGGGACATTCAAAATCCTCAAAGGCTGTTGTACCCGGCCCGAACGAGAAGGGTGGGCTGAAGGGCCGGTGGACGGGATCGTCCCCCGACTCCCCCGCCTCCCCCGCCGGTTGGGCGCGATTACCAAAAAATTCCGGGAAGTGGCGCCCGAGATACGGGCACGATGCCAATGCCGCGTACACGGAGCAGCCCAGCCGCGTGGCCAGCGCCATGACCGGACCATAAGCCCTCGTTATCCCGTACAGCGCCAGGAGGGTCCTGAGCCATCTCCCAACCGTCATAAACATCATCACAAACAGTACATAGGGCATGTAGGGAATTGCGGAAAACCACCACGAAAGCAACCAGAACAACATTATGATCAATCACTATTAACACAATAAACAGGTATAACAAATTTGGCTCTGTCGTTATCCCAACCCTTTGTGCCCCACGTTGGGCGCCAAAAAGGACTGTCGTGGTTTAGCTCAGCCGGCAGCTGAGCTACCACGCTGCCGCTCGCTCAACTCCTCCCTCCGGCAGGATGGGAGGAGAAAAAAAAAAAATCAGAACGAGAGGGGCGAGACCAGTAGGTTGGGATAAGGATGATTTAATAGAACAGTATCAGGAAAAGGGAAAAGAAAAACAGGGTAAACAACTCTGAACGTATAAACGCGAAAACAATACGAACTGACCGCACGCGAAACGCGACGCACCGCCCGCTCCCGATCACCGAAGCGAACCCCTCCCCCGGCTGCTCCCCCAATATATACCCTGAGCATGAGCCACATGGTATAGAATAGCCATTGGCCAGGCTGGGTCAGCTGCCTGAACCGTGTCCCTTTCAGCCTCCCGCGAAAAAAAAAAAAAAAAAAGGAAGGGAAAAAAAAAAAAAAATTAACCCTTTCCCGGCCCAACCCAGAACACTATACTAAACATCAGAGGAATAAAGCTCTGCAACAGCTTCTACTTCAAAAAACAGGAAAGCTCAAATTTGTTTTCATTTGGACACTGTTGAATTTCTGAAATGCATTAAATGAGGCAGTTTATAATGAAAAGGGATTTATCCTAATGAATTAGAGACTCAATATAGTTTTCTGTTGTACTTCCATGCTGTCGCAACCATTATATCCTTGAGTACAGCAGCTTTTTTGCCCTGAAGGGAGAAGGACATCATGATTAAATCATAAAATAAAGTTCTATAGATTTGAATTAGACTTGCTGTGCTAGTTCATGAGGTTTTGAGCAGTAATCTAACTTTTGATCCCCAAATTTCTCTTGCTGTAAAGCTAATATGATGATAATTATCTGCTTTACAAGGATACCAAGGATTAAATCAATTCACAATATTTGTTTAGAGGAGGTTATATAAATGCTGAAGAATATTATCTGACTAGGAAATCTCATTTTGTTTTTCTCTCCATCCACGTAATCTGAAATGATTGTTGCTTGAATTGTTAGCTGGATACATGACTGCAAAGATATACCTGGTAGATACAGTAAAACTCTAAGAAGTAATGTCAACTGACACAAAATGTACAAAAACATCCTGCTCTGGATAAAATTTTAGTCTTATGCCACTGCTGCATCGCTAGAGATTATTCAGTGATTGAACAGGAGAGGAAAATGAGAGGTTCTGTTACCTTCAGGGTTACATTACTTTTTCAAATCTTTTTCATCTGTTGAACTTGATTGTCCTCATAAAGCAACTACATTCTTTACTTACATAATCTGTTGCATTGCATTAGCAATTCTGGCTTCTTCAGCTGACCTATGCCTGCTTTCAGCTTTGAAATGGTAAGTTGCAGCAAATACATAGCTGGAGACCTACCTTTAAAATGTGGACATTTTATAGAAAACCAGAAGCATTAGAATTAAATTGGGGAAGTCTGAAGCTAAGCTAATGGTTGAGCTTAGCCAGACCAAGGCGTGGGCTAAAATTCAGTCTGATCCCTGACCTGGTGTTGCAGTTGAGATCACTGTGACAGAAGGTGTCATAACATCCATTCAATGTGGCTTGGTAATACTATTTGAAGAGCAGCACAATTTCAGTCTAGCTATAGATCCTGTACACCTTTGTATGACCTTAGCTGTCCACACCAAGCTTTGAAATCAGTTCAGAAAAAGGTACCAAAATGCCAAGTGCTTACACCCAACTCCTAGAACACACTCAAATATGGCAAGCAAGAAACATTACAGTCAGTAATAATTGATCCTGTTTTTCCCCTCCACTTTTCTTAGCACTGACTGAGCCTTTGACCATCTAGACTCTTCCTTGAGGACAGATGTACATGTGATAGATAGGCTGATCACGATAGGCAAGTGTAAACAATTTGAATGAAGCTGTTTTCACTGTAGTGGAGAAAAGCTAAGATGTGTAACCCTACAAATTCTATGAATCCTTAAAGAGTTTGTTGTTTTATTGCCTTTTGGATAGTGAAAGTAATTTTAGAGGTCAAATCTTTTCTTGCAGGTATTTCCCTGCTAGGCCTCAAACAGGTAGCAATGTTAATCTCCTGTCATTCAATCACTGCAGTTAACTCTGATTTCCCTGCCTCTGACAAGGTAAGTGTGACTATGACCTCTTCTATTGACCAGCATCAGCTGCCAGGTTGTCAAGAAACAGTTGAGGTAATAGTCCCTCTTTTCTAAGCTAATATTAATGAGAATGCCCCAGGGCGGACGTGACCTTTTAAGTTGAGGTTCAATTATATTTTGATTTTGACAGTTGACTCATCCAAATAGATCAAAATATTTACCTGCATCATGCCTAGGGCCTTATTATAAATTACACTGATCACTTAAACCTCTGAAGAAACAGGTTAGTCATCCAGCTTTACAGAATACATGGAAGAGACAAGAAAAGACATAGTAAGTGTGTTATATGACAAGATTACTTTCTATATCATAGAATGATAGAATGGTTTGAGTTGGAAGGGACCTTTAAAGATCATTTAGTCCAATCCTCCTGCCATGGGCAGGAATATCTTTCACTAAATCAGGTTGCTCAAAGTCCCATCCAACTTGATATTAAAAAATTCCTGTTCCAGTGTCTTACCACCCTCATCATAAAAAATTTCTTCCTTACATCCAATATAAATCTACCTTCTTTCAGTTTAAATTCATGTCCCCTTGGCCTGTCACTACAGGCCCTGGTAAAAACTCTCTATCTGTCTGTCTTATAATCCCCCTTTATATATTGAAAGGCCATAACAAGGTCTCCCTGGAGCCTTCTCTTCTCCAGGCTAAACACCAACTCTTCCAGCCTTTCTTCAGTGGAGAGGTCTTCCAGCCCTCTGACTGGTTTTGTGGTCCTCTCCTGGACCAACTGTAACAGGTCCATGGCTTTCCTGTGCTGAGGACACAGTACTGCAGGTGGGGTCTCACCAGAGCAGAGTAGAGGGTAAGAGTCACCTCCCTTGACCTGTTGGCCACAATTATTGTTATGCAGCCCAGGATACGGTTGGCTTTTGTGCCTGCAAGCACATATTGCCAGGTCAAGTTGAGCTTTTCATCCACCAATACCCCCAAGTCTTTCTCCACAGGGCTACTCTCAATCCATTTATTCCCCATTCTATATTGCTACCGGTGATTGCCCTGACCTTGCCCTAGGCCTTATTGTACTTCATAACATTTGCACAGGCCCACTCCTCAGGCCTGTCAAGGTGCTTCTAGACAGCATCCCTTTCTTCAAGCATATCAATGGCATCACTCAGTTTGGTGTCATCTGAAGATGTACTCAATCCTCCTATGTCTTTGACAAAGATATCAAATAGTATTGGTCCCAGTACAGACTCTTGAGGTTTCCTCCCTCTCTCTTTCTGCACTACTAGTCACTTCAAATTTGACCTCAGCTTCAGTCTCTTTGGAGTCTCCTCTCCCTCTTTCAGAAATGCCTGTTTCGTTTTGCAGGGTGGATATGGACTGCAAAAGGATCCCATTATCTTTGCTACAAACCATACTCATTGTGTTTTCCCCTAGGCATTCTGACCCATTCATTTCCCTTGTCTAATGTGTAGGTCTCTTCCCATTTCTGTGAAGCTCCAGGTTTCTCCAGTGCTATGAAAAGAGCAATATAGGAAGAGACATCAACATATTAGATGCTGTTTAAAATCATACATAACATAAAGAGATATTGCTGCCCTTCACTTTCTGTGTCTTCCAGAAAAGCATATCTTTCAACTGGATGTCATTTCCATTAATATATTCCCTAGCCATAAGTTGCAAGTCATTATATAGCCCAAAACACATGTGCTTACCCTGTGGTGTTGTTCATTTGTATGTATTAGTTTCCATTTTTATTTTATATTTTGCTTGCAAGAGAGGTGGCCTGGCTACCTGCTTCCTACTTATGCCCTGGGTCTAAAGAAGTCAGTCCTAAACCCTTCTCTGATGTTGAAGTCAGTGCATCCCCCAGAGAGCATCCACACGGTAGGCAGGACAAGCTCATGTCAACATACTCAGCCAGGTTGTACCAAGAATGTAGCCTGGGGCAGCATGAAGGCTGGCTGGGGCTTCTTGGGACCCTAGTTAAATGCCCAGGTTATTTGCCTGAGCTGATCTTTTTGTAGTGAGCTGCAGGAGAAATTGCTAAAGTAATTTTGAGTTCACTGTGTGAAATGCAGTTATACCTTATGACAACAGTGAAGTTGCCCTTGAGACCTTTCTTCTCTTCGCCCTTCAACTTTAAAAAGTCATAACACTGCATGTTGGAAGAGGAATAAAGTCAAAACACTTCTGAACTGTACTATAGTATTGTACTTAGCGTAGACTGTTGTGCACTAAGAGATCATTTTGACTTTGCCCATTGTCAACTTCAGAGCTCGGGTGTGCAATTCTATTTGGACAAAAAATCTCGCCATTTCCAGATGACTGAGAAGGTAATGTAGCATCACTTCTTTATGTTGACTATTATCTACTCAAAGTCAGCCCAGTTACCAGTGAAGAGACGAAAAAACAGATGATGAGTATTAACAGCTACATTAATTTTAATAAAAAATGATAACAACTTATGATAATAAATATTATGGTAGACCACCAGTCTCTAGAAGGTCACGAACTAAACAAACGAGGTCTCTTTTCAAGACTTAATAGGTATGTTCCAATTTGTGCATAAAATGAGGCTTGACACAATTGTCCCTGCATTGTATACTATCTTTACAGATCTGTAGTTTTGCTCTTCGTGCCGCTAAAATATCTTATTTTTCCAAGTGGGAAAATGAGCAGCTTAAAAAAACCCGAACAGTGTTAACTCACCCACGTATTCCTGCAGCTTTAAAAATGAAACACTACCTTTTGTTGGAAATACTGAAAACTGCACAATACCAGATGAAAATTGACTGAAAATACAGCTGTTATACAGCCAGTTGGGAAATGTTAAGGTTATTTTTTTTTATGACTGTCACGTGCAGCTGTTTCCCAAAGTGCGTATGCATTTCTCCATGCTGAGTGCATAACATAAGATCAAGAAGGACTGAGAAGGGTTGCTAGAAAACTGCATATATAAGGCACAGACAGGTTATCATTAAAGAAAGAAGAACATCTTATTCCTCATCTGGCAGCAGAGAAGTTCCACGAAGGCCCTGGAAGAAGAGGCTGGTGTGGGTAGTGACCCACTTGGTGAGAGGTGGATGGTGGTGATATAGCTTCCCAGGGACCGCTGCAGCCACAACGTGCCTGGGAGGTGTGTGACTTGTCATCTGAGTCAGTACCAGTTCTCTGGATGGTGTGTTGTCATGCATCCTAAAATAACAAAATAATATAAAAACACTTCCTTATGCTCACAGTTCTAGCCTGCTGGGAAAACTCCACGTCCCTGCTGAGTTGACTCCTGCTTAGCGCACATCAGACTCCAACATTGTTCCCTTGCTTCTTCATAGCCTCTCCATAGAGGCTCTCAGCTTGGGCCTCTTTTACATTATGTGCATGAACAATGAAGATAAACCTGAAGACCATTCGATGTGTGAGCAGCAACAGGGCTGTGTGCCTGAGTTAAGTGCTCAGTGGTAAGAAGCACAGTCACATGCACTGAGTCCAGGTCTTGTTGAGGAACACTCTTAAGTACATCCTTGTTACTCTAATCTCATTGTCCACCAAAAAAAAAACCCAAAACCAAAACCAAAACAAAACAGAAGTCTTTGCAGTTGGTTTAGTTTGTTCATTCTTTCTATTTAATTTCTCCCTCACCCAGACCTCCTCTCTCCCTCCAGTGCGTGATAAATTTGGAAAGGTCACAGTATTAGTTATTTTCAAATGAGTGTGTATATTTTTTTCAGCATCACTTCTCCAAATCTTTGGGGAAAATGACAGAGTCAGCTTCTATTTTTATAAGTGCAGTGATTGAAATACAAGAAGACGGACTGGAAATCCAACTGCTAATCAGGGACTTCTGTTCACATCTAATATATCCCTTCCCTCACACTCTCCCTCCTTACTTTTGCTCAGAGGCACTTTCTGACACCAGAAATAGCACATTGCTGATCACAGGGTTTGGGTGGTTTTTCGTCAATTGTTATATGCAAAACACTATTAGATGTGTTAGCCCAAGTTTCAGTAACCAAGGAAGCCGTAGGTGCACTACCTGAGTGACTAGATGTGTGGAAGTAACTCCCCAAATCATGTAATTAGTTGGAAGCCCATGAGCTGCAGTGGAGCAAGGCTATTTTGCATCAACAAAGGCTGTGATTTATAATCTGACTAGTGGCCTCCAAGCAATTGGTTCTGTAGATCTTTGAGTGATATGGGTTTAATTTGACTTAAATTTGTCTGTTGGTAGCAATGCAGCAAATGCCTGTTTTCTCTGAGTGAAATATGTGAAATAGCAAGTGCAGATTCACTCAGTCTCACTGTGTCTCGTCCATAACCATACCCTCTCAAGCACTCGTTATTCATATCCTGACTTCTATATCAATAAAAAATGAACTTTTGATACATAAGGTTAAGCTCAAAAGCTACCACATCATTTTGTTATCCAGCTAATGATCCCTGGTTCTCAGTGCAGTATGTTCTCAAGTACAGCTACACCAGACAGAAAGCTCTTCCATGTCAGGGTTCCTGAGTGGTTCTATGGAATACACGAAAGCAAGATGCCTCCAGCAATCATCTCCTCAACAGCAAGCCCAGGGCTACAGACAAGCTCCATATCATTCAGGTGAATGCTAATACCTGCTTGCATGTAATCCATGAAAAAGCGGGTTCTGTCAGCACCGTCACCATGAAAGGAAGGTAGTTGAAGCTGTCATTAAAAATCTGTTTGGGGTGGCTGCAAGGGTGAAAGTTTGAAGGGAGACAATGCGAACTTGACAGGGAGCTATGATGGGAATAAAAGATACTGAGAGAGGTAAGAGAAGATGAAACAGAAAATCTGCATAACTATATTAACTGTAAAACCAAAAAAGGACTGATACACTGAAACCCTAAGCATGCTGACCCTGCCCAGCTTGCTCCGGCAACCGGGGGCAGCAGCACTGGCCCCACTGGCATGCTGCTTGCCTGTGTGCTGCATTTTCTGGAGCATGCCCTTCGTGGAGGGCTGCCCTAGGAGCACACAGTTGTGTTGCCAAGGGGCAAAAGATCCATCCATAGTGAGAGAATAGGGAAAACAAAGTTTCCTCTACTGTCTCCTCTAGCTTTCCCCCAAACATCACTTCTATCTCAGGCGCTTTAATGCTTTACAGATTTGTCAGTGAAACTTCATGTCTGCCTGGCATTATGTTATCAGCCCAGCAACAGTCCAGCTTGAATGGTGCATCTCTCTCATCCTAGAGAAGAGCAGAGGACAGAGGAGAGCGGTGTGCCCCATGCCGCCCTGCCTCAGAGACTCCCTGCAACTGGAGAGAAATTCACCTTTTTCCCCAGGGTTTTATCACCTCAGGCTAGTGCAGCAGGCAACAGCAAAGACAAAACTTTTTTTCTGGGGTTCCTGGACCATGAAAGTGGCTCAGGGCCTGCTTGAGAGTTAAAAGTGTGCTCTGCAGGATGAGTTTTAAGGCTGACTTAGAGGCTACGGTTCCATGATATTGCACATTGATTCATGGTAGCTGGAATTTTGCAATCTTCAGGGCATGTCCCAAAGTAAAAAAGCTTAGCTTATGCACAGAGAACTAAAAATTAAGCCATATATTCTCCACGTATTTATGCAGGAGTAAGTAGCCTATTGTGGCATCTTGCACCTGAAAAGACAGGACTGTGAAAAATGCAGGGCAGGTGCCTCCTGTGACAATTCTCAGCTAAGCACAAAGCCCAGAAAAGCTGAGTGCTGAGAAGAGGATGTCTTTTCCTGAGGTGTTAAATTTACAAAAAAAGAATGAGAACAACTACAGAGCAGTTGAGGTGCTGTGAACACCAGTGACGCATTGGACAGGGTGTTACTATTGTACCTGTTTTGAAAGGAAGGGGAACAGATGGAGGGATGTGTTTCACCTTTTTTGAGAGAGACTCATTCCTCAGCATCAGATAAAAATAATTTTACTACTAATACACAGTGGGACAGCCGATGAGAGTTGTGGATTAATGCTAGGTATTAGCTATTATTTTGGTTTTATTAGAGTGAAAAGTATTTACCCCAAATCTGACCAAGCTCCTTTACAGGAGTGATTTTTGTCTTGATTTCTGCAACAATAAGGAAGCTAACTATGAAAAAAATCCAACTCATAGAGCGACAACCAGCTGGCAACTAATGATCCACCCTCCAAGACCAATTTGACTTTGCCCTCTTGTCTTTCTTTGTTAAATGGTGGCAGCTGTGAAACAGCAGGCAGTGGGAAACAAATGAAACATCCTCGGTGTTCAAAGTGAGAAATGTAATAAATTGGTCTTACATGTGACTGGAAATGAAGGAAGATTATTTAAGAAACTGTTTCCAGTTCCCTGCCATGGTGCTCCTGAACTGTCGCACAGCCTTTTCAGTTCCTGCTGCTAAGAAATGGCCTGCCTTGCCTCAAAACTGTCCTAACAGAATCTTCCCCTTGCAGACAGATGATCCCACACTGATCTTTCCTTATAAGAGATGAAAAACTGGATAAAAAGTAAACCCCTTATTGAGAAACAAGCATTCAGGAGTATTTCCTTTATAACTGAAAAAGACAGCTACTGCAAGGAAGAGTGATTTTAGACATCTTGCTGCACTCCTGTGATGTGCAAGCACCCTGGTTTCATGCCTGCTAATCAGCTTCTTCTCAACAGTGAGCCTCTGCCTTTTGCCTCAGCACACCCACAGCAGCGTGACTGTCTCATAATCCTTTGATGCTGCAGAATACACAGTTCCCAATAACTGCTTGAAGCACTCTGGGAATATAAAACCAGTCTTATTTGTGTGTGTATCTGTGGCTGCCAGATTGTCACCACAGGTAATTGTACATGTGATTCTGTTCTCGAGGCACATGGAGGCACTCAAGGCTCTGTACTGAGTTAATGTGTTTTAGGACCCATATCTTTCCCCTGGCTTCCATGCCCTTGCTATTTGGGATAGGCTTCATGCGTAAAGACAATGTCGAAACATACTTGTGATCCCTGTTATCACCTGCTCCAGTGATCACAGCATGGTCAGATATTCTGATGGAAGTCAAGGAGCTCAGTAAAAGTGCTCAGAGAATAAAGAAGCAAGACAGATGCTGCTGTTGAGATATTTCAATAAGAATTGTAAAAGGTAAGGGGAAGGAGAAAAAGTTACTATTTTGCTTCAGCATTAGCACTTCTTAAATGGAGGTCTCTATATTTTTCAATGTCAGCTCAAACTAGACTTTAGAAATGAAGTCTTTGTCTTGCGGAAGGAAGTAGTACTTTTTCTTTCTTATTTCAAGCAGATTTCACGGCTTGCCTGAGATCTTTCCTTCAAACTCCAGAAGTAGATTAATTCCTTGTTTAAGAACTTTAGGTCAGATGAACCAGACCAAGAATGATATCAGGATGTGGCAAAATTAGAATATATTTGGTTGTTACATTCAGCTTTTCCCATGTCTAGGCTCCACAATAACATAATGCTGCTATTGATATATACTAAGTGTATGCTCCAGCATACACTGAACAAGAAAGGATAAAGGGAGTATATTTGCTTTATAATAGCGTAATGGACATAATCATAGAATCATAGAATAGTTTGAGTTGGAAGGGACCTTGAGGATCATCTAGTTCCAACCCCCCTGCCATGGGCAGGGACACCTTCCACTAGATCAGGTTGCTCAAAGCCTCATCCAATCTGGCCTTGAACACTTCCAGGGATGGGGCATCCACAACTTCTCTGGGCAACCTGTTCCTGTGCCTGACCACCCTCAATGTAAAAAATTTCTTCCTTCTATCTAATCTAAATCTCCCCTCTTTCAGTTTAAAGTCATTGTCCCTTGTCCTATCACTACACACCCTTGCAAAAAGTCCCTCTGCAGCTTTCTTTTAGGCCCCCTTCAGGTACTGGAAGGCTGCTAGAAGGTCTCTCCGGAGCCTCCTCTTCTCCAGGCTGAACAACCCCAACTCTCTCAGCCTGTCTTCAAAGGAGAGGTGCCCCAGGCCCTCTGATCATCTTGAAGACATGAAATTGAGAGCAACCTCTAACACATAATGTAATAAAAAGATAAGATGTTTTCATAAACTATGCATATTTTCTAAATTTCTTACTGCAAAACAGCAAAACACTTTTAAGACTTCCAGATCTGCCATTATCAAACTTTAGAGTCAGAGTTGTCAATACAGAAGCGTCAGGAACTTCTCTTTTGTGTACTGAAAATGCCATTTACAGGAATGAGGGACCTGAACTGGATCTAGGCATTTTAGAAGCATTAGAATTTGTCTTGGTCCTTGTAAGACAAAATTCATTACCTATTTTGGCATGTAGCTGAATTGGGAAAATAACAGGAAGGATATAGAAGTCCACAAAAACTGTAATTGCAATGACCATTTGTTTTCAAGGGGATCTGTCATGAAAATGGTATTTGCAAATGGTATCCTCCTTCATATTGTTTTCAAGGTCACAAAATCACATCTTCTTATCCTTCTTTTCTCCCCTCCCACCCCTCCCTAAATGTTTGAATATTCTTCTTGTAAATAGACGCCAATGTCTTTGGCAACTTTGCAGCATATAAATTAAACCCAGTGTGTCCACAGAAGAACACAAGTAATTTCAATAAGCAGACGTTTATCTGTTCTTCCTGTCTAGTAATATATTACGTTGATTGCAAACACTTCCACCCCGAGACTCCAGTGATATAGTTTGGATAAGCCCCAAATGTCCTTCTCCCAAAGACGCATCTATAGGACTGGTAGCCACAGCAGTCAAGAATGCCTAACAGATCCTAAAGAAAACATATTTTTAAAATAACATGTCTTACCTGCTTATTCATAAGTATGTAGATAATGGGATTACAAACAGTGCTGCTTTTTGCTAGGATGGAAGGTATGACGCTTGCAACTGGAGTCACCACTCCTGGCTTACCAAATGTTGCAAGTAATGCTATAACTCCATAGGGAATCCAACACACAAGATAACAGATAACTGTAGTGATCACCATGAACAATACGTGGTATTCTCTTTTGCGGGCAGCATTCTTGTGGATTTTTCCAACCTAGGAAAAGGTGAGAAAAGATAGAATTTAAGAAGCTGAGCTGTTGGATTGATTGCTTTAACAATCTGGTGCTATTGGTCTTGGATACAGAACACAGTGGGAAGACTTTCACTGTCTTCACTAGAGAAAGCCCTGCAGACGTCATGCTTCATGTCAGCTTAATCAGAGTCCCAGTGGAGGCTGAAGCAAAACCAGAAAGGTGATCCTTAAGTTAGTCCTTAACAGCTGGTAGGTCATCTCTAGTTGTTTTTCAGGTATGGTATTTTGTATAATTGTACAATGTTTTCACTCATGTTATTCCAGTACATAGAACTTCCTTGAGATGGAGATGTGTTACAAAGCACAAGTGAACCAGCAGAAGCATTTTCTGTTAGGGGTGTGGAAACAGCAGAGCAACACTAGGACTGTGCTTAGTGCCTCTGTCCTTGGATGTTTTCAAGGCTTGGCTGGACAAAGCCTCAGTTGGCCTGGTGTAGTGTTGGCAATAGTCACACTCAGAGTGGGATGCTAGAGAAGTCTTGCAAACCACACTTCTATGAAGTTTTAAGAGGCAGGATTCATCCTTTCTAGCCTATTTCTTCCAAGTAGTTTACCATTTTGACAAAAGGGACTGACTCCTGACAATCATCAAAACAAATTTCTTTTGTGCTCTTAAAAAAGCATGCCAAATACCAACTACAGCTACTGTATTGCTTTCTTTGATCAAATGGAGGGGAACTGGGTAAACAGGAAGCATAGATTCAAACAATCAGTTTCGATGTGATGGTACAACAGTTCTTCTTGCTATTATGAATTTACCAGTAGTTACAGTCTGTGGTTAAACCTAACCCTGCTGTGGGAGTATTTAAAGTATGTCCTTCAAAATGTACTCTCCTTTGACCTGTGCCGGACTAACGCATCATGCCCTTTAGGACTCTAGAGCTCTAAGATGGAGTTCAAACACTAAAATAACAGCCAATTTGAATTTTTAAGCTTTGGTGTAAATGCATGTCTCTGCAGATGACTACAGAACACTTTTCCAGTGTGTTTGTACCACTGAGCACATCTGTGATAACCGTGAGGAAAAAGCTTCATTCTCTGCACAGGATGCCTATTTGAAGCCATGCACAAGCATTATTTAAAAGCAAGCCTCCCGTGCAGTAGCTCTGTGAGATGGCCATTTAGTTTGATCCCAAGCCCATGGAAGTGAGCACAAGGTTGGGTGGGGTATAGATCAGGTTTGAGTGCTTAGCCTCGCTTTATACGGATTATGAAAAAGTTCCTAGGAACCATTCAAAGCCATTAACTCCAGAATAGCAAGGCTGGTCTCCCTAAGCATCTCTGCAGCCAACAAAGAAAAGCAAACTCTGCTGGAGGCTAGTTTTGGAGCCAGTCTCTCTCCACTGACTCTAGATGGAGCCTCAGCACACTGGTCTCCCGAGGTTATGGTTAATTCCTCAACTTCCCCCAGCGTGTGTTCAGCAAACCCAGATGTTCTAGCAGGATTTCAGGAAGTATTCAAATGTTTAAAGAATATCGGTTGAGTCTTGTACTCAGCCAAATGTAATTTATGTCCACTTCAAGGTCTTTTTGCCTCCTGAAAGCGGTACTTGAGAGTAAACTGCACCCAAGGGAACCAAGCCCTGTAAAGCTAGAAACATAAATAAGCAAAAAGGCAGCTCCCTGGCATGCAATGCCTCCAAACTTTATCTAACAAGAAAAAAAAAAAAGTTTGAATCTAACGGCTTTAAGCCGATGCAGAAGAACACTAACGTGCACAACTCTTCAAATGAACAGAACACAGTTAAAGGTGGAAGCCACCCATCACTCAAGTCAAATGTCATCTGTTGCCTGGTGTACAACTTGCACATGCTAATGCAGTGTGAACTTTCAGAGCTTTACCTACCTCTTTGTGGTGTGTGTGTTTTTGAATAATATATGTGTTTATGTATCACACTGCGAGTCAAAAACATATATAGTAACTGTGAAAGTGTATATGGAAGGCAAAATAATACATTGACACTGTCTGGTTTTAGTTAATTATCATTCTAGCCTTCTGGAGTGATTGGTTCTATCTGGAATTTCAGTAGAAATGTTCCTATTGAAAGTAAACAAAACACACACCAACTTTGCCTGCCAAAAAATAACAAGTATTTTTCCTGTCTAGTCTTCCAATGATTTTCTGCAAAGAGGCAATTACAAAATAAAATCCACCGTTTCTGAAAACACTGGGGACTATTATTTTTTTTGCAAGAACAGAACTTGTTTATTGCATAATTACTTCAGCTTGAAAAAAGGATTAATAATAGATAATGGTCCAATCCTGTATTGCTTATTTGAACTAAATTTTTCATGACTAATGGGAATTTTTTCTGACTGAAGAATCCAGGATCCTGTGTTAGCTGCAGCTATGTTACAACTTTAATATTAATTGAAGAATGCAAAGCCCCAGCTCGCCATGGCATCCACAGCTAAAGACCTTCAATATCTGCACAGATAAAATATAGATCATAAATAAGGGAAGGAAAAATGTGTAAAAGTGAAGTGACTGGATTTTGATATCCATCCTTCTACTTTCACATCTTTAGCTTGTTTCCTCAGGAAAGGAAGCCTGCATTGTCACTGTGTCAGCATGTTAATAAATCTGCCTGTCTGTTAGTCCCAATATCTTCCCTGTAAATTTGATTGAGGTTTTGAAACTTATTAGGTGGACAGAGGTCTTTGACACCTACATTGAGGATGGTGAGGCACTGGAACAGGTTGCCCAGAGAAGTTGCGAATGCCCCATCCCTGGAAGTGTTCAAGGCCAGGCTGGATGAGGCTTTGAGCAACCTGGTGTAGTGGAGGGTGTCCCTGCCCATGGCAGAGGGGTTGGAACTAGATGATCTTTGAGGTCCCTTCCAACCCAAATCATTCTATGATTCTTCACACGTCACTGGAGCAGAAGGATCCTTATTAATGTTCCCATCAAGAAGAAAAATGCAATGTGAAATGAACTCAAATTAGACACCAGAGAATCCACTCTAGTTTAGCTTCTGTTTTGATTTGATTTGTATATTTTTCCTCTCATCTTCCTCTTTTTGATAATTAAAGAGGAGAAAGCTCCAATCACAACTGTTCCTGAAATAGAACATTCATAATG
The DNA here is from genome assembly GCF_009769465.1 of Tauraco erythrolophus. NCBI lineage: Eukaryota > Metazoa > Chordata > Aves > Musophagiformes > Musophagidae > Tauraco > Tauraco erythrolophus. The sequence goes on along the minus strand of NC_141465.1, from coordinate 66,204,815 downwards.
TGTCCCCAGTATCTATTAAGGGTGACCTTCCACTGCAGTCTTCTATAATTGAGTTTAAAAACTCATTTGTCATGTGACAAACCTATTCAAAAGCAAACTTAAGTTAGCCGTTATGCTCACAGTCTTTCACTTCCTTGTTTACAGCAACATAGCCAATTGTTTTGATTTTTATGTGCCTCATATTATAATTCTATAATACAATTTACTTATGGTCCATATCTTGGGAATGAGCAAATTAGAACTTCAGGGTTTTTTTGAAAGTACTTTTTTTTCAAAATTACATTTCTGTTCTCACTGTTGCAGAGAAAAGATTAAAAGTACGTAATTTCAGTAAGAAATGCAAGCAATGGACCAGAAATGAGGAAGGATCATAAAGTATGTCCTATGAAGACAGGCTGAGAGAGTTGGGGTTGTTCAGCCTGGAGAAGAGAAAGCTCCTGGGTGATCTTATTGCAGTCTTCCAATACTTAAAGGGGGCCTACAGAAAAGATGGAGAGGGACTTTTTACAAGGGCATGTAGTGATAGGACAAGGGGCAATGGCTTTAAACTGAAAGACGGTAGATTTAGATTAGATATAAGGAATAAATTCTTCACTCTGAGGGTGGTGAGGCACTGGAACAGGTTGCTCAGAGAAGTTGTGGATGCCCCATCCCTGAAAGTGTTCAAGGCCAGGTTGGATGAAGCTTTTAGCAACCTGGTGTAGTGGAGGGTGTCCCTGCCCATGGAAGGGGGGTTGGAACTAGATGATCTTTGAGGTCCATTCCAACCCTAACCATTACCATTCCATGATTCTATGATTCCTTAATGGTTCTAAATCCCAGATGACCTAGACGTCCCAGCTTTTCCGAGGGGACAAGGATGGTAAGATGAGTCTAAAGGACAAATGACCTTTAGGTATCCCTCGCAATGAACCCCAAACGTACTTGCTGCTTCTCTCGATGTCTTTTTTTTTGATGTCCAGAGCTGCTGGAGCTAACTATGTTTTATGCTTAGATAACTCATCCTCAGTGTCAGTAATCTCAGTTTTCCCTGATGTTCTGGCCGCCAGTAAACTGAAGCATAGAAGTTATAGGTTTAGTTAAATATTCCCCAGGATGGAGATGGCATGCTGATGGCTTGCTTGGCTTGATGGACAGGACACGTGAGGTGCTGGAGTTGTGCTTTCACAACTCGAGGAATGGGAGAAGAGTTGTCTTGCTTGGCACCCCTGAGCATGCTGGCGGGCTGTTGTGAGACTGTCCTTCTCTTATCCTGGTGCCACATCTTGGGAAACAGAGCTGAACTGTGTGATCTTGTTTGCTATGCTCCATCTGTCTCTCCAAGCCACTCCAGTTCAAACACAGCTGTTCTGATAGCAGTGAAGGCAAGCAGTAGAGTCTGAGGGTGGTTGTGGTATCACTCTGGTACGTTCTGGGATATGTTAACAATGTAAGAAAGGCCAGAGGATTTCAAAAAGTGTTGGACTACTCTGTAGAAGTGTCTCCAGAGTTTTGTTTCTGAAGCCATGTATTATGTTTATCTACACACTCTTAGTTTCATTGCTTTTGCAGCTTCGCAGCCTATGTTTAGGAGGTGTTATCTTTAAATGTTCTCTGTTTGTAGGTACTGGAAGGCCTCCAGCAAAATATAGTTCAAGTTGATGTAACTTTGTAGGTGAAAAAACAGTAGGCAATTTAACATTAAAATGTTTCTATTTTAAAACTATTGGACAATTTAATGCAATTGCTACACTGTATTTTCAGTAATCAAAGGGAAGTGACTCCTAGAAACACCTAGTGTCTGGACAGCCAGATAACAGAAGAACATCAGAAGATGATAATAAAAAATAGATTCAAATAATGTTCTAGAATAGCTCATTTGTAAAGTCAAATTTAAATGTGAAGATACAGGCCGTATATGTAATATACCTTTAAAATACAGACAAGAACTAAACCACATCTTTAAAATGACACAAGAAATACCAGCCCATTGGGATCACAAGGTATTTATTTAGGATGGCTGGAAAACATGTCTTTGCTGTAAACTCAGCTGTTTTCTCTGCGACAAAGACCTTCTCCTGCCAAATTTGGTAGTCTAAATGTAGAGAAGGCACTATATTTGAAGAAAAGAAGGGGGTTGGAAGTGGGGGGGCTGTGAGGCTTTTTTAATGAGAAAATGGTGTGTCTCCCCTACTTTCATCCTGGGAAGTTGCAGAAGCTTTTTGGTTCTTCAAAACTCAGCTGAGGCAGTGACAGCCAAGCTTGTCTAACCTCAGGCACTGAGCATCAAGACTGGCACGATTAGCTCTCGTCTGGATTTGCCCTGTAGCCAAGCTGCACCTCACGTACATACACAATACTGCCTTTCACCCTCCTTCTCCACTCAATCTGAACGCAAGTTGGACATCACTCATTAGATGACTATGGCCATTTTCTGAGCAGATACAGTAGATGCAATGGGCCACAGAGCATGGGAGAAGCCACAGGGGTATTCACTGAGGAGGATGGCAGCTGTAGAAATGTCCTCAAAAGGGGCCCCAGTGACACATTGCTTGATTGGCCTCAAAAGCTGCATCCCCTCCCCTCCCAGCTGACAAGATGTAGCAGATACATCGCTCATCAAGTGACAGGCTGCAGTGCCATTTCGTGCATTGGAAAAGAAGAAACTGGGGAGCTCTGGGCAGAGCATGGAAAATTTCAGCAGCACTGGTGGAAGTCTAGAGGGGTCATAAACCACTGAAAAGGGGAGCTTACAACAGAAAATGCAGGGAGTTACTGCTTTTAATATTTTCCTTAGCCACCACACGGTTCCATATATCAGAAGAGCCTTGGGCAGTGACAAGGGGACAGCCTGACCCCTCCTGTGCTCCAGAGACAAAAGTTTGACCTACTGCAGCCCCTGCTCAGCTCCCTCTGGATTTAGCTGGCCATGAGCCGTGGAACCAAGGGAGTACTGGTGGCACGTCACCTGCTCAGAAGAAAGCAGAAGTGCCAGGAAAGACCTGAAGGATGGGTGTATGCAGAGGAGGTAGTGTTGCATCTTGCAGGCACATATCCAAGTCAGCCCTGTGAGACACTAACATGTACACCTGTGCATACTCCCATCACTCTTACTAAATCCAAAACACAGAGCTATTCTAGCTACTAAGAAAACTAACTCTAGACCAGCTGAAACCAGAATAATAAGGCAAGAAAGTTGGGCTAAAATTAGCTATTAAGAAGGGAAAGCTTCAGGAATGAAGATCTAATCTGACTGTTTTCATTGAATTCCCTATTTTTTTTTACATTTACCTTAGTCTCTCCTCCTTAATGTAGCTACGTGCTTTCTCTCATAAAGCATTTCCTTCACATTTTAACAGCTTTCAGTCATTTTCAGTTGTGAACATCCTGAAACATTACAAAGAATACATGGCATCCCATCCATCTAACCACCAGGTGGAGAGACTATACAGTAAGAACCCAGCATCCAGAGCCACTTCAAATAGGAGATATGTGCATCACAGCATCTTAAAACTCAGAGGGGCTGTTAATGAGTTTTGTCCTTCAAGTTAAGTTTCTCTTCCTCCAATTATTTATTAAGATGGAAAATAAAATCAATTATTACACTCAGTGCATCTAAACAGTGGATGTTATAACTGTCCTTTACCTAGCCCACTCTAAACAAGCAATATGGAAACAGGATGCAAAGTGCTTCTTTTGTCATGGCTGATGCATTATTCCTGGATCTGTCTTTGTACGTTTTACACTCAAAAAACCATGTTTTCATGAAGTGCATAGTAAGAGAAGGCTATTTATGAGCAGCAGTGTTTGTTGCCAGTCTCTTGAAGTGTCAGTTGTAAGTGCTTGTTTTGACATGATCAAATATTCAACAGTACTACCAAAACCAGAGACAAATGAAATATTCATAATCATCTGAGGGAAGTCTGCCAATCTTTGAACATTTAGTCTACTACAGTTTCTTGAAATGAACAGAAGGGAGCTAGACTTTTTAATGCAAAAGCTGCAGTATAGAAAAAAACTGGAAAAAGATCATTCTTCTTCCTTCTTGAACATCAAGTAAGACAGTCTTCTCTGGTACATTTCTAACAAAAGGAAATCAGAAATGCTCTCCATTTATTGGGATGAATAACCCTCCACCAAACCCAGGAGTGTCTCAGACTAAGCACTGACTCAAATGTCAGTTACGATGAGTTTTCTTCTCTCCCATCTCTATGGATTCTGTCCTCAAGTGAAAACAAGTTAAAAAGCCAAAAAAACCCCACCCTAAAGCATGAAAAGCTCTAAAAAGCCATAGGAAACAGAAGCTCCAAGTAATCTACTTTTCAGTGTGGGCTGCCTCAGTACTGTTACTTTACAGATCAATACTATGACAGATGAAATACTTTATTTGTTGTTTAAGACAGGCAGTCATGGGAAAAGGGGGCTTACTGGTTTAAAAATAAATGCCTTCTTTATCAGCATTTAGGTGGCTAGGTCCATAACATGAGTGAACACTGAAGAGATGTATAGTCTCTGCAGAAACAGAGACTAAACAGAAACATCTGTTTTGAGTCATCTTAGCATACAATGGGCCCTGACTCTGTATGTTCAGACTGAAGTGAGATTTAAGCACACACACGAGTACAGTGATCAGCTGGGGCCACATAATGAGTTAATAGCAACAAATACAGAAGTAGGAAGCCATAAAATCACACAAGGGGCTTTATAGTTAATTATTTTAATGTCACTATTAAGTTCAGGAATTCAGGTCCGTAGGAAGGATATTTTATCAGCTGAAGTCTGGCTTTACTGGGAATTTTTGTTATTGAAATAGGAATAGTCATCTTAATGCCTCAAGATGAAGTAAAGCTATGCTTTAAATACAAAACTTAGGGCTTTGTATGTTGCCCTTGAAGCATAACTGCTATTGCTGCTAATATCTGAAGTTCTATTGTGGTTTTAAGGAACACTATAATCCTCTTAGTTGCAGGAATTCTTTCACTGCACTAGCTAAAGGGCTTTTAGCAGCAATTTGACATACACAGTGAACACATTCTCATGCACTAAAAAAGCAGCTCACGGTGTCACTTCCATCATATACAACTCATGTTTCATCCCGACCTTCCTTCCTCCCTGTGGATTTTCTAGCACCAGTGTGCATGAGAAAATTAAAGGTGTATTACATAGAGCTATCATTTGGTTTGCATTAACAGTTTGGTTTTAGCAAGAGAAGTACATCTCACCAACCTGGAGTACCACCCTTATGGCAGCTGGGACAGATAGACCCAAGTGGCTGCCCCCAGTAGCTGGGGCTGTTGTTTCTGGGATGGGAAGTAGCCAAGAGAAGTGGTCTGCCTCTGGCACGCTGTAAGGAGCCTACACCAAACAACTGGCTCACACGAAGGGACTGCTGACTCATTGAAAGGTCCAAAGGTCTGACAGTAACAAGTAAAGCAATTTGGTAATGTTAAAAACTATGCTCAATAAAGAAAAAAAGCACTTCTAAGGTGAAATAGAATCACCATTAACACTGCAGAGCCACCAACCCTGGCAGCTTATTTCAGCAGATATATTGTATACAACGATATGTACTTCTGAAAAATGTTATTTGTATGTATGTCCTTCAGTAATTGTGGGACTGCACAGAGCTGCTATCTTGGATATTGGCAGTGACACCTCTATGGCACTTACCTGCCTGAAATCAAAGATGTGTAGAAAACAAGATATGTGGAAAATGGAAACTGAAAGGTCAGTGAAGTGTGTTTGCTATCTGGAAGATAGTTGGAAAAAAAATGGGGATGCAAGAAGCATGAAATGTTATGTCCAAAGTTATTTAAACTCCAATTAATTTTCTATCAAAAAGATTATCAAAAGAAACTGATATAAAATGTTAAGGTTGCTGGAGTTTTGTGTGTTTAACAGGACTTATCCTATTTTATGAAATCCCTAGATAGTTTGGGAGACTGTAACAAACAGTAAGCTATTCCCTTGAAGCCATCAGGTCTAATTTTCCCAAACTGATAGCAATCACAAACTGTATTACTTGCCTGTATTTGATTGCTTGCCCAGTTCTAGGGAGCATGTTATAACTAGCCTTGACTCTCACACCAGCTGACATGCCTATCAATGGGCTCAGGAGGAACATGTCAGCCTGAATTAGCCTAAAACCAGATTGTACCCTATGGATGATAAAGAAGCTTCAAAGTTTTAAAGGCAGGATTCACTACTCTGCTGTCAGCATGTGCTACAAGGGGGATGAGTCCTCCCTGATCAATGAAGACACCTATTTTGGTTTGAAAAAACATTGAGTTAAAGCTGGCTCTGGTTCTGGGGGTTGTGAAAGGTGCAATGGCCCCTATGTAGGGGTTAGCATTAAAAGTTTAGAGCCCTGGAAGAACTGGATGCTGACGAGCCTTCTCTGATAGCAAATACAAGTTGTTTTTGTCTGGTCCTTTCATTCGAAGCAGCTGAAAGTCAGTCTCAGGCCATAGGTAGTGTTGCAGTTACCTGGACATAGGTCTAGCTGCACCTTTTCCAGGGAAGAAGGAGGTTTGGGTACATATTCTGACAGCCAAAAGCCAGAATCTTTTTGGATCTGGTGCTGAGCATCCGGACTGCCACCATCAGGCACCTGGCAGGAAGAACTACAAAGCTTCAGCAGATCTGCTGTCTTCCTTCAGACTACAAAATAAGCCTGGGAGACTTATTTGGCCTAATCTTTTAGTGGCTAAGGTTATGCAAACTGGACCTTACCCAGAAAAGAGCAGGAAGGGGACAGAGAGTCAGCTAATCCTTTCACATTGCATAGTACCCAGTAAAGCTGGGGTTTACACTAGTGTATGTCCAGCAAGTGATAACATTGCCAAAACTAATATTAAATAAGAGAAAATTATGTTTTTCAGGAGGACAGGAGGAAAATTAGAGACTTGGCAAAAGCCTGACACTACACAGGCTCTGGAGAACTAACTAAAGCTTGTTGGTGTCCAGATTTATCTATCCCATGGTTAGAGGACTTTCATGGTAAGACACATCAACAAGAGCAGAGGCTGCTTTTATTGTAACAACGTGGAGCAGGTATTTCAAAAAGCAGTAGATTTTGTTACATGGTTGAATTAAACCAGAGTTAGATGATGAAAGGTATGTTTTGGCAGCAAATACAATACAGACTCCTAAAGGAGATTCAGCAGCTGCTGAACCAAGTCAGGACTGAGAATAATCCTATATCCATGGCGCATACTACTGGTTTCATCTATGAGGGCAAAACCGAGGAATTCCACCTTGGGGAGGGAAAAACTGAAGGTCTGAAGGATACTCTCCAATAACAGAACAAAAATGCAGCAAGTTTTGTAAAGATAACATGTAAGAACATTACTATATGTGTTGCTGCTTAGTAAAACTTGCTATTTTAAAGGTGGAAGGTGCTGAGATCACTTTCAGAAAATCAAGCCAGTATTTCAGTTTAAGGCTCCTCTTTTTTCAAAAGCTTGCCAACAGATTATATCTTTAACAGATTTACTTTTCCAATAATCAGCTTCTGGTTTTGAGTGGGGTTTTCTGTTGTTTTAATAACTTTTGTAATGGCTTTGACTGACCTAACAGCCCAGCTGAAGTTAAAGGGAAAGGAAAAATGAAAACATATTTCTGTTTTTAAAGCTGACTTCAGTGTATCTGCATTGAAGAATTTCTGGAACAGAAGGGGAAAATATCAGACATTAATTCCCTCTTTGTTTCCATGTACTTTCTTCCAAACATAGCACCATGCAGAACGTGTATCTTCAAAATCGCTAATATCAAAAGAGATGAAATTCAAAAAGAGATGAACTGACAGGTGTAAAATTTCTTTCCAGGTTTCAAAGTTACTACTTGATGTTAAACAATAAAATGCTACCATCTACATAGGAAATGGAGTGCACGGTGACCCTAATCAAAATGAAAAGTGTTTTCAACCAAAGGTGACAAAAAACAATGCTTCGAAAGACTGGAAGAATGATACAGCTAAAGCAGGAAATAACAGCCTGCGTGTTTTATCTGGCGAGGGCAATAAATGTAACAGTCAGAGCAAATGTCAGCTGAGATCAGAAAATTTATTCAGCTGGAATCAGAACACATTAAACCTTCTCCCCACCCTTCAGGTATGTTTGCAGTTTGGTTTATGACTTCTTCCTTCTCACTGAAAAAGGCAGCATATGTATGAATGTATATACATATTTGTATATATGTAAAAAACATATAAACACCACAGAATGTATATGTTATGTATATGTATATAAACGCTATACATGATACACACACATACACATATGTCCATAATTGTGTGAAAAGTTTTACACAGGAGTCATCCAAGGTTGGAGAAGAAAACTATGACACAAGTATGACTCACTGCCCTCTTCACCTCCTGAATTAGATTAACAACAACCTTTTCTACAATAAATACCAATACTTCCTCTGAACCTGGGGTATGAATTAAAAAAAAACCAACAACGTGTCAGGATAATGTTTTCCCTAAAAATGGAACTTGGGTATTCCTCTAGATCCATTTTTGCATGCAGGTATAAAACTCTCACTCACATTTAACACTACTTTTCACCAGGCTAGAACATGTGGGTGAGAAGTTGAGCTTTACTTTCCTTTGGATTGGTACCTGCTCTCCTTGCAGTGAAATTAAATGCTAAAATCTCTCAGGCATCAGCGGCTTTTCAGCACCTAACCACAATAAACCTTCTTCCTGGGAAGAGGTCAAATTCTCCCCACACTTTTCTGAGGGATCTCCTCCCACCCCCCTGAAAATTTCTACTGACATATAAGAGAAAGCAACGCATCATTAAGGATACGTGGGTATGCCTTTGACATGTAGCTATTTATATTCAAAAAAGTCTAATATATGTGCTTGGATCTGTCTGTCAAATTCTGTAGACTCCACACAGAATGTGGTTTCAAGGTTTTCATCTCATTGGCATCTTAAAAAATATAGCAATTATGCTGAAATTGGCCTGAAAGCATTCTCCTCCATAATCATGACAGACCTTTTCCCTCAAATTATTATACATTTACCATGGCAAAAGTGTATTCAGTAGAAAAAACACCAAACCAAAACAAACCCAACCCTGCAAAATCTGGAAGTCTTGAATCCCTCTCCTCTCAGCAGGAGCCTCGACATCCTCCTGAATTTTAATCTCGCTCTGCAGCACATTGTCCTTTTTTCAACACAGAACAACAAGCAGGAGGGAGAAATTCATGTAAACTGCTAAACTAGATGAATTAAATTTAGGCAATAAGACTGAAGCTCAGATGTGCACTTTTTTTTTTCCTTCAGGAGATTGTGTACCCAGGATTGCGTTGCACCTGAACAAGTTAGGTCTCTCTGGCCCTCATTCTGGTATGCCAGAGAGGGCAAGCAGGGGAAAACTGGCTTAGTGAGTTGTACCCAGCCTGGCTGTTTATAAACAGTTATATTAGCTCACAGAAAATGAAGACAAATTCCTTTTTTGTAGCTCATGTATTAGAGACCGTCTTCTATAAATTTTGTATCGTTCTAAGACTTCCAGCTAGGAAACTTAAACTGTCATAAAGTTTCATATTTGTTTCAGATTACTAAAAAGGCAAGATAAGCAGAACCAAAGTGTTAGAATTTTATGAGTTCAATACATCACCCTGTAAGGCAGTCTTTGACTGCGCAGCAATTTATGCTTGTGATTAAACACAAAATAATCCAGGACTAAACAAGACTGAAGTCCATACTAAATACTCTGTAATCCTCTCCCCAAGCCTCCTACCCATCAGATGGGTGAGAAGGGCAGAGCGTCTCCATAACACGGGGTGCATGTGAATACAAAACAGTCCCACCGCCTGCCAGGCACACCTAGGCTGCAAGCACACGGACAGCATGGTGAAGAGACATTTCGTTTTTAAGATAGTTAGGGTTATGCAGTACATTACAAGTATTTCTCTGCATCTGGTCAGTTTGCACAAGCTGATGCTATATGGGATGTATGTATAGGTATGGCATAATGGCATGTATAGAGATGGACCCAAATCTGTTTATTATTAATAAGGATGATACAGGTATAACAAATATGGAAAAGCAGTTTTCAGTTTCTGATTTATTATTCATTAAGAGATTCCTATACAAGTAAAACAAATCTGCTTTATAAAAAAATCCTGTTCAATAAACTACTAACTGTTGCTGCCTTATGAGTTCAGAAGCTGTATCTTCAGTGGCTATTCTAAATATAAGAGTATGAGGTACTCTGCACGTTTTTTAGATCTACCTAGAACAAAAAAAATTATTTAAAAACCCCAATCAATTCCTTTTTCTAGTTAAAAGTTTAATTTCTGTCACCACAAAATAAAAAACTCATACTGGAATTGGGATGTTCATAATATTAGACCAAAGATTTGATGCTACAAGGCACAGATAGCACAAAAAAACTGAAGGGAACAGATATTGGAACAGGTAAGGAAAAAATATATGATTAGACATGGAGAAAGTAACATCCATTCTCTAGTGCATATTATGTGGCCTCTTCTAGTGATTCCTCCATAGAGGTTTTCCTATTCTGGTGCTACAGGTACTGCCTTTATAATGTTGCCCTTCCTAATGTCATTTGCATCCTTGTAGGAGAACTATCACGGCTTCAATCTGGGAACATCTATTCTGACTATGCCTCTAACACTACTTTGAGGATCATCTCCACGAAGCAGCATTCTTCTTCACATCGGGGCCCACCAAAAAGGGAAGGTAGTAGGCCTGTTAAACCCCCCAATCTGAATAAACGCCCACTGCCAGAAACTTTCTCTAAGAGAAGAGAATCCTGTTCACCATGGGCAGCCAGTCATCGCTCCATGTCAAAACAAGATGGTGAGTGGGAGTGACTTTTCCAAGCCTGCAACGCTCATGGTCTTCACGCCTTCAGAAAGGCAAGCTTCATTATTGGCAGAAATCCATATACTTCCACAGGTTTTACAGGATTTAGATGTGCTACCCCTAAAAGGGACAAGAGGCCACCAGAAAAGCAGATGTACCTGACAGGAAGGATTTTGGAGTTGTCAGATATAGTGTAAGGCAGCTGGATGGCAGCAACATGACATGGAAAAAAAGGAATCAGAAAAACAAGACCTGGAGTGCCAAATCAAGAAGCAGTGACCACAGTCTGTTCACATTCAGTTGATTTGGAGACATGAGAGATCCAGCATTTATGTGTTTTTATCATGGGCTTGTGATACACAATAAGACACAATAGATACACAACAAGATACACAATACGAAAAAAAATGAAATGATTTCTTGTAAGCGTCAAAATATTCTAGTTTTCCAAATGTTTACAACTTAAAAGGATGGGGTTCACTGACAGACTTTCAATTTCTACTGCGTGTATCCTCTTTGATGGAGTCTGTGGAAGCAATGAAGCATGAAAACTTAAAAGTTATTGATACATATGATGAGGGGGGATATAAATGCCATTTCATAGAATCATAGAATCATAGAATCGTTAGGGCTGGAAGGGACCTTCAAAGGTCATCTAGTCCAACCCCCCTGCAAGGAACAGGGATATCTCCAACTAGATCAGGTTGCTCAGGGCCTCGTCCAACCGGGCCTTGAACGTCTCCAGGGATGGAGCATCCACCACCTCTCTGGGCAACCTGTTCCAGTGTTTTACAACTCTCATGGTAAAAAATTCTTTCCTAATATCCAACCTGAATCTACCTCCCTCTATTTTAAAACCATTACCCCTTGTCCTATCACAACTGGCCCTCCTGAATAGCCTCTCCCCATCTTTCCTGTAGGCCCCCTTGAGGTACTGGAAGACCGCTATAAGGTCACCCCGGAGCCTCCTCTTCTCCAGGCTGAAGAGCCCCAACTCTTTCAGCCTGTCCTCATAGGAAAGGTGCTCCAGCCCTCTTACCATCTTCGTGGCCCTCCTCTGGACCCTCTCCAACTGGTCCATGTCCTTCTTATGTTGGGGGCTCCAGAACTGGACGCAGTACTCCAGGTGAGGTCTCACGAGGCCAGAGTAGAGGGGAAGAATCACCTCGCTCGACCTGCTGGCCACGCTCCTCTTGATGCAGCCCAGGACGCGGTTGGCCTTCTGGGCCGCAAGAGCACATTGCCGGCTCATATTGAGCTTCTCGTCCACCAGTACTCCCAAGTCCTTCTCCTCAGGGCTGCTCTCGATCCATTCTCCGACCAGTCTGTATTTGTGCCTGGGATTGCCACGACCCAGATGTAGGACCTTGCATTTGGCCTGGTTGAACTTCATGAGGTTGGTACGGGCCCACCTCTCCAGCCTGTCGAGGTCCCTCTGGATGGCATCCCTCCCTTCCAGCGTGTCGACAGCACCACACAGCTTGGTGTCATCGGCGAACTTGCTGAGGGTGCACTCCATGCCACTGTCCACGTCACCGACAAAGATGTTGAAGAGGGCCGGGCCCAACACGGACCCCTGAGGGACACCACTCGTGACCGGTCTCCACTTGGACATTGAGCCGTTGACCACTACTCTCTGAGTGCGGCCATTGAGCCAATTCCTTATCCACCGAGTGGTCCATCCATCAAACCCATGCCTCTCTAGTTTAGAGAGAAGAATGTCATGCGGGACAGTGTCAAAAGCTTTGCACAAGTCCAGGTAGATGATATCCGTTGGTCGACCCTTGTCTACCGATGCTGTCACCCCATCATAAAAGGCCACCAAGTTGGTCAGGCACGATCTGCCTTTGGTGAAGCCATGTTGGCTGTCACCCACCACCTCCTTGCTCTCCATGTGCCTTAGCATGGTTCCCAGGAGAATCTGCTCCATGACCTTGCCAGGCACAGAGGTGAGGCTGACCGGCCTGTAGTTGCCCGGGTCCTCCTTGTTCCCTTTTTAAAAATGGGGGTTATGTTCCCTCTCTTCCAGTCATCGGGGACCTCGCCAGACCGCCACGACTTCTCAAATACAATAGCCAGTGGCTTGGCAACTTCATCCGCCAGTTCCTTCAGGACCCGCGGATGGATCTCATCAGGTCCCATGGACTTGTGCACCTTCAAGTTCCTCAGATGTTCCCGAACCTGCTCTTCAAGTACAGTGGGCGGTGGTTCATCCTCACAGTCCCTGCTAGTTCTTTCCACAGCTTGGGCAGTAAGACAAGAGGCTTTATCAGTGAAAACTGAGGTGAAAAAGTCATTGAGTACCTCAGCCTTCTCTATGTCCCGGGTAACCAGAGCACCAGTATCCTTCCGGAGGGGGCCTACGTTCTCCTTGGACTTCCTTTTGTCCCCTACATACCTATAGAAGCTTTTCTTATTGCTTTTTATATCCCTTGCCAAATTCAATTCCTTCAGGGCTTTAGCCTTCCTCACTTGATCCCTGGTCATTTTTTGCTTTGTTTCAGTTTTACACCAAATCATGACTTAAAGTGGACCCATCTAGATATTTTCCCTGCAGAGTCAGAAACATCATTACAAAACAGAGCAAAGGAGTATGACAAAACATACGTATGTTGTTTTTTTACTAAGATGTCTCTGAATTATATTTTTACCAGCTGACACGATTTTTCAACTCCAGATTAAGCCAAATTTTGTCCTTTGTCTATCTTCTAAAGTTGGGTATAATACTTGAAATAAAAGAAAATACATGTTTTCTGATGGAACAGAAACACTGAAATATGGATCACAAAGTACAATAAACATGTCATAAAGTATTCTCTAACTAACTGAAAATACCAAATGTGACAGAGTCGGCTCTCTCTGCAAAATTTTGGGTGATAGCTGTTGTTACATATTCAAAAATCTGGCATTTTGAAAGTTTATTTTACTTCGTCAGATGCACATTAAAATAAATAGCAGCTAGTGGAGGCAAAGGACTGAATTTATCTGCTTTTCTACCATTTCATTTTCATATTGCCATTTCATTTTCATATTGCCATAAACTACCCTAGTACTACAAATTTCCTGTTACCTTGACAAATTCATTTTACAATCTTTGCAAATAAATGTTGGGAATGCCATGAATTTTACTGCATTGAAAATCATACAGCCAGAGGGCTGGAAGGATTCTTAAGAGATCTGGTGGTGTCCATCTCCCTGCCTTCCCCAGTACACACTCTAATGCAGGACAAGTACTCCTTAAATAGCCTGAGAGTTACTGTCTAATAGAAAAGTAATTCATATCCTTAAACAACCTGCTCCATGTTTTCAACACATATATTCCTACAAACTTGTCAGTAGCATCTGATCTAAACCTTCATTTCTAGAAACTGTTTCCTTTCATCTTTCCATTAGTGTAAGGGTGTGCAAGCCCATTTAGTCACAACTGCTTTTCTTTAGCAGCAGTGCTTTTACATTCGAAAACTGTTCACGTCTGTTCTCGGTATTTACTTACCTTGGTTTAACAAAACCAGCACACAGAACAGAGCACACCCAAGCTCAGGTGTTCCACACCTCTGTCCAATCATAAGATCTATTCTGTTTCCAAAGGTTTTGTGCTCCCAAATACACATATTGTTTGTGACTCACTATTCAAATTAGATCCTTTAGACTGTACTGATTCCTAACCTGTGTTTATCTATCCTGTATGATTTCTCCCATCTAAGCAAAACTCTGCACTTGCCTTGATCAATCCTGATGTTCACTGACAGTTTTAGACATAGATTCCTACTCTATCATCCAAATTGGTAATGAAAATGCTGAAAGCACCTGCCAGATCTCCATGAAATGAGCACCTTATGGTGACTCCTCTAAGACAGTATTTCCCTAATTGCTACAAGCATATCATGTATCAAGAACCTGAGCTATATCACAACTACAGTTTCCTTTCTATCCACTAGACCAGGTTACCTATCAAATTGAAAATGAGTATAGTTCATTTTGGCCAACTTTTGACCAACCCATGTTGGAAGTTCTGATCCAGAATACTCAACTGCGAAGGGACTGAAGCCTTTTTTAGAGTAGTGAGAGCAAGAACAAAGTTTAAAAAAAAAAAAACAACTGCCTTCTCGTCACTGTAGATCAACCATGACTTAATGGGTAATCTATAGAAAGGAGTTAGCTGAAAATGTCCAGGTAACAGATCTTTGGGAAACAAAATACTTTGGCTAACACTTCTGCAGTAAATGCTCAGACTCCTGGATAGTAAAGATGGTCTTCTCTCATAAATCCTTATTTTCTGTAACTAGTATGATTGCTCTTTCTTAAAATGAGTGGACACGATTCTCCGGTTCTCTTTTTCCAATGATGTTAACAGTCTAAGCACTAGGAAGTTCTTTGAATATGCAGAAAAACAGGAAGCCAGATAGAAAACTAGTGAGACCATGTGATGCATTCAGGACTGAGAAGACTCTAGGACAGAAGTGTAATAAATTCCTTGCATCAATTTTCACCGCCAAAGATGTCGGGAGGATCTTGTGAATTTTCTGCAGCAGATATATTAGAGGACCTAGATCAATTTGACGTAAAAATGCAAGAAGTAATAGACGAAATACACACGTTAGTGGATGTTGGGGGAATAGGCTGTGGGAATAGGCTGCAAGGGAGGGACCAAGTTTGCACACACTCCCTAGACAGCATCTGCCATAGTCACTGTCAGGAGCAGAATATCAGGGTGATGGATCACTGGTGGGGCTCCCCTATGCTCCAGGAGGATCACCATGGGAACTGCATACAGAATTCAGCAGAAAGAACAGTGGTCTTGTTGCAGACTTTGCTGTACTATGTCTGTATGAAAAAGTTAAGCTAGAGACTACAAACAATTCAGCTATTAGTGTCTAAGATTTTCCTGGATCTTTAAGATGAATCCGCTTCCATGATCTATTTGTATTCCAGAATAACAGATGCTACCTGTATCACTTTATGCTGAAGAGGCACTCCTGACTTCATATTTAACTTTGCCATCTATATATATTTATATTTTCCTAGAATGACATTTTTTACGTGTATACTATTGACATCAAAGAAATAAATTAATCTTCCTTTGATGGCAATAGCCACAATTATTTAATCTTGTGTGCACATAATGAAGAGGATAGACAAAAACAGACTTCTGAATTATTATTTTTTCCTCTCAAAGATATTTTTGTGTCACTACCTTGAACAGGAGATTAGGCAGGTACTAAGCCTATGAATGCCCCACAATTGTGAAAATTGCCCACAGCACAGAGCATTCATCTGAGAAGCAGGAATATTTGCAGCTGACTTTACAACAGGCCACCGCTGGTCTTCACTGAAACAAAGTTCACCAAACTTGTTTTAAGGCAGGTCAGTGATTTCTATAGAAATATCAGCATCACTTAGGGAAGAAGATGGAGTTTTATAGCGCTAATAGCCCAGCTACAGACCTACTGGCATTTCTAGGAGAGAGCCAAGCATTTGTAAAAGTGATGAGCTGTGTTAACTTCACCACAGTTAGATAAATCTTGTCATTTCTCTGCAAAAAGAGCACGATACAGATAGTGCTGAAGCATAATTGCAAACTATACTGAAGCTGAATTATGGTGTTGAGAGGAAAGAGAAATACATTACACGTTAAAAGTAAAATGTGCAACTTTGCAAAAATTGGTTAGTTGGCAAACTCCATCTCAGTTTTACCTGTGAACTGTAATCATATGTAAAGTAAAATGTAGGAGACGATTGGTTTCTGATAGGCATACTCACTTTGGTAGAAAACAGTGAAAAACATCGACAGCCCATCACGTTATATTGGCTTTGATACTACTCATTCTCTTGAATCTTGACAGCTCCAAGTGCTCTGAGCTTGTAAATTAGCATTATTATGGCAAAGAAACAATTTCAGTAAGAAAAAGACTAAAGTAACCTCTTAGAAGATGACTGGGACATAAGATAGCTGTTATTGGAACATTAGTTCTAAATAATATTGGTTTTCCCACAGATTTGTTTCTAGTTTGTGGAGTGGGAGGAGTATAGCAGGTGCGTTACTACATTGTTGTTACTCTGCTGCTGTATAAAAGGTAGCACTTTTATAAATGATTTCTGCAGGTAGCACAGATTTGTGGGTTATAGGGAAACGAGAAGAATAACACAGTACTGACGGCAACTGAAAGCAATCAATACAGAGCCAAAATTTTGTATCCAAGCAGAAAAATTGCTACCGCACTGTAATGGTTCATTTGAGCTATTTGCCAAGGCCTTCTCACATACCCCGAGGGGACAAACATAAGGGTGCAGTAGCAGACTTTTATGAATTAAAACCAGATGATGGCTTTATTTAGCATATTTTTATATTTCTGTGTGGTAGTTAAAATTCTGTAAGAGCGAAGTGGCAGTTTAGCAGAGGACAAACTGGTCTTCTGCCAGTGAGACCACTGACTATATTTAAGAAGGTATCAGTCCATACAGCTGCAGGTTTTGCTCAGGAGCAACCTAAGAGTAATCTAATATAGAGGTTAAAGATATAGTGCCATTAGAATGATTCAGTCAGCAAACATGATCAGGTAGATATACCACAGGTAGATTACCTGTGCATTAATTTAGATGAAAATAATTGTTATCAGCAAACTTTCTGTCAGCTGACACTAACATGAATGGGAAAGAGAAGAAGGGAAAGGATAGGAGAGGATGGGAGAGGAGAGGAAAATAGAGGGGAAAGGAGGAGAAAAGAGAAAGGAAAAGGAAAAGAGAAAGGGAAAAGCAAGGGGAAAGGGAAGAGCAAGGAAGGGCTCAGTGTGATACAGTGAGCTCTTGCTCGCTTATGGAAGTACACAGGGAAATTCAGAGCTGACGCTCTGCTTCTGAAACATTATCTATATAAGCAGAGAATTCAGTGGGACAGCATACAGGTCAGGTTGCTTTCCAGCCTGGATCATACTATAATCTTGGAGTCTGGGATTTCAGCTTGAAGAAGTTGAGTGTCTCTTCCTAGGCTTCTCTTTCCAAAATAAAACCTTCTTTTTGGTCCCAATTAGTTATTCTCAGTGATTAAGCGACTGGCCAGCTCAGTGATCAGTTTCTCAGCAGTAGTTACGCTTCTTATCTTTTCCTCTACAAAGAGTATACTGAAAAAGAAGTGATACAGTAGTATGAGTCTGTATCCTTTTTGCTTCTTGTTTTTTTTTTATTTAAAAGGTCTGAAAAAATAATCATAGGTTTTACTTTAAAGATAAGGGAAATGCTAAGCCACGTTTCTGCCATTTTCCTAATAAGTTGTCTAAATTCATTTTGGAATGAATTTCCTCTGCTGAGATGAAAGGGTCAGTGCATTAAATCCTAGACAAAGTCTTTGCTCTTAAATATTTTAATATTTGGTCACAAAGAACCAATTATAAAATAAATAGTAAGTTTGAGTAAATATATACGATTTTCCATTTTATTTAATCTAGAATCACATTGTTACTTAATAGTGTTGTAATTTTCCAGTTAGCCAAAGAAAATGCCAAGACTAAAGGATTTCATACTGTACTTGGTATCCAATCCCATGAAACTGAAGCGAGGAAAAAAAACATTTTCAAAATAAAGGTTGTCCTTTATCAACTAGAGTGATAAACCACTGAACCAGGCTTTCCAGAAAAGTAGTAGAAACTTTCTTAATCTCCTTAAATCAAGGATGGATGCATTTCCTGGTGATGGACTTGTGCTTTGTCAAACACATATTCGTTTGAACGTGGAGGAACTCAGAGAAACATTTGGGCTGCAGGTTGGAAGTCTAAATAATCTAAGAATCCTTTCAGGAGTTAAATTCTTGTAAATCTGCAAATAAGACTGCTAAGTAAATAGGATCTGTGAGTATAATGCAAACAATAAGAAAACAAAAACAACAACAAAAATAACGTAGAAAACCCTTTTAAAAGAAACAGAGTTTCTTGAGCTTTGTTTTCCTTTACTTTTCAGAAACTGAAGACACCTTAAGTGAAAAGAAGTGATTGCGTTTAGAATCACAAATACAGCTAATTATAAATACTGGTTAATTGCTATGATTTAACCTGGAAGGTGAGTGAGGCTAGTGAGTCTTATCACCAAAAATCTATGTACGTTGCATTGCCTTTATTTACTTCTATGGTAGATTTTGACACATAGCCTATCCAGGAGGATTATCAGTGTACAACAGCTTGTAAAAACACCTATTTTTTCACAGCAGTTATTTTAGCTTAATGAGTAACCTTTTCTCCTTGTATTTCCTAGTAATTCTTCTTTATGTGTACAACTATCACAAGCACCAGAACGAAGGACAAAGAGTAAAAATGTGGAACTACTCTGAAATGTAGCACCACAATTGAAAGACATTAATGTTTGAACACTAGTTTCTAAGGATGTTTCTCTGACTGTTTAATCTCTTCTTGAGAGCTACTCCTGTAGCTCTGATTGCACTTGTTACTCTTTTTTGTGCCTTTTCTATTTCTCCTATATCCGTTTCAAACAGATGACCAGAATTCCTTGCAATATTCAAGCTTATACAATGACATAATAACATTGGGGATGTTTCTCTCAGTCCCCTTCCTAGTACTTTCTAACATCTTACTTATTTTTTCCATTTTCCCGAACAGAGAACTGAATTTTTCATTCAATTACTGACTCCACGATCTCTTTGAAGAGTGATAACTGAAAGCCCTTCATCATATATGTACATATATGTATGATATATGCTACAGTTTCTTTTCTCTGCACAAATAATTGCTGTTAGTACCTACTGCCCTTGCAGGCCTTGCAAACTCTGTTCATCTCCAGCAGTACCACGGCTGGTGTTGGCCACCCCACCCTTGATCTGTGACACCACTGCCAAAGCTACTCGCTCCCCTTGTTCCCAGGTTTCCTGCTTCATAGAATGATTGTTGGCCATCGTCCTTTGCTTTTCTAATCACCTGCACTCAGCTGATGATCTGCATGGATATTTACTATAGTAACTGTTTGGTTTCACGGCTGCTAAAGGGGGCTGTAACAGAACTACCGAGGATGTCACATGCTGAGGATGGAGATTCTTCATCCTTGCACATGGCAAGAGGTCAGATCCTTGTTTCACTCTCTCAATCTGCAAATTAATACTACTCCCAATTGCAAAGCACGTCCTTTATCTTCCAAGGAAGAGGTTGCCACTAGTATAATATTCTTTTAACAAGCTAATTTTGCTCTAGATATGCTGTTTTTGACAATTACATCCAGGAAAAGCAACAGAAGTATTTTAAATAATTCTCTAGATTTCCTCCTAATTCCAATTTCAAGGAGTTCAACACATGTCTGGGACAGCTAATATCCAACACATGTCTGGGACAGCTAATACCAATATACAAACTCTTCTAGCAATGATTCACTAATAAGCCCAGGCCCCTTCAAGTCAGTATTCATCAAATATGAATATTGCAAATTCAGCTCACTTTTGAGCAACACTTTCATTTTTCAGCTTCGTGACAGAAGAATCCTTCAGACTGCAATGAGAAAGTAGGGATGGATACGGTCAGAGCCAGTATGAAGCCTGTCCAGTGTGAATTTTATCACCTCAGAGAGAAAAGGATGATGTAGTATTATAAAATTCTACCATTCTTCTAGAAAGACTGAAACTAATTGAGGAACACCTGTACCTCCCTAAGGAAAGGTCAAAGTAAAAAGAATACTGAGCTAACAAGATGATTCAGCAGGCTGGAATCGTATTTCTTTTAACTTGACATTTAGACTGAATTAACATCCTGAACTTACTCAGCAAGCAACGGAGCTCAAAGCAAATCCATTTAGTTTTATATTGAGAAAATTCAAAATGTGCCAGGCTGACATGACTAAGCACCTACTGAGCCTTGAGCATCCTGGAGCATGGAAGCATGAGCAGGGCAGAAGAGCTTTTTCTCTACTGAATAGTAAAAGAAAACACGCAAAAAGAAAAGACTCCCAGGAGCAGCATGCAATTAATAAAAGGCCAAGGCCAGATTGCCAACCACGGTTACAAATTTCCTTCATAAAGAGCTTAAAGATTGATGCAGAAAGGCCAGGTTGAAATTACGTGAAAGTCAGCTCTTTCAACTTGACATTTAGACTGAACGAATATCCTGAACTTGCTCAGCAAGTGAGGGAGAGAAAATTATCAGGTAAGGCCTTTAAAGGCTTTTAGTGAACACTTGCAACCCATACCAATAGAGAAACTAGGAAGCAACATCCAGGTGAATTAGCTGAGTGAACTTTCCCAGGGATAGGTGTTTTTAAAGGCTTAGCTTCTACCAAAGGCATTAGAGCAGAGCAGAGTGCTACTGGTGTTTAACTAGGGATAGCTCTGATCTGAAACTAGTGGCCATACTCATTTTATTTTCTGCGTGAGGCAATGGCTTGTATGCGGTGTTTTACAGACTTATAACCAACCTTTAAGCATGTTCAATGGGATTGCTAATAGGAATAAAAAAATGCATAAAATTCAGTGTTTGCCTGGTAAGGAAAGCCCCATTCATCATAGGAGTGTTTGCTGAATTATATCTTTTTTTAATTTAGAGTCCGAATATTGATGAATTTCTTTCTTTTCTACTTCTGTGCAGGTTGGTTTTATTCACATTTTGTTTATATTTAATCTTTAACAGGCCAGATAAAAGTAGCAAGATTTCAGCTAAATGGAAATTTCTTTTGCCACATGCTTGGAGCAGTTTCCAGTGTTACATTACCAGATAAAACGGATGTTACAGCCTTCTGAAACACTGCAATGTTGTGCCTTTTCTGCCCTGTACGTGACTAGAAACAGAACAGTCCAATATTGCTGAGATCCCCTTGGTGAACACCTTACCTGCCTTTTATTATCTGAGAAGCTGTTTAGTTGACAAATCTCCCGTTTGAATTTAGATTACCACTCTTAAGTGCAGTAGAAGATCTGGAATTCACCCTCAAGGCAGCCCTTGCACATACCAAGCTGTGATTAATCTAGCTGCTTAGCAGATGTCAGTTGTACTACTAAAAGTCAAACAATCACCCGTTCATCATAAGCTCCGATGACTCTACCTCAAGCCAGAGACAGCTGTTCATTGTTTTAAGATGCTTATGGTGTAGACGTTTTAAAAGAACCATGGAAAAAAAGATGCTTAATGAACAGGAAAGTGAAGCCTTAGACCCTTAAATCTTAAAAATTAAGAGTGAATGTTCATTCTTTTTACTTTTGTATCTTGCAATAAGAAAGGAAGAATGAACTAAGGCCACAAAGGGAACAGTGGTTAAGTTACAATGAAAAGTGTATGAAATAGAAAAGTTGGAGAGTCAAGGAATTAAGCATCATCTTCTTAAAAATAACTTGAGAAATAGAGTAATACACCTTATGCATATTTCTCTGAAGGAAACACTGGCTAGTTACAATCATATCTTTTTATTTTCTATCATTTACCTGTCTAGAGGGATATTGATTTACTGCACAAGGTTTCCTGAGATTTTTAAGTTGAAGATCTGTATAATTAAGCAGTTGAAGAGTTCATCTGACAACTGCATTACTAGCAAAGACAAATTCAAATGAAATATGTGCCTGATAAGAACAGATGTAAAACTCTGCGGTGTGACAGATCGGCATCATTTCTCCTGGGAAGGTTTGGACAAGTGCTCCTTCAATGAAGGAGGCTCCAAGTGTCAGGTGCAAACTGGGAAGCAAACAGAGAGATACTGAACAGTATCTTTTTTCTTCCAGCAGGACCAGATGCTTTGAAGAGCCATATGCTAGTACTTAATTATAAAAAAAAAAAAAAAAAAAAAAAAAAAGCAAGCCTCAGAAGCCTCTAAATACTTCATGAAGACTGTTCTCACTCTGCTGGAAGCTGCTTGCAGTGTGTTCGCCCCAGACCTGACCAGGCACATCTGCCTGGCACACACAAGCTGCTCGGGGTCTCTGCTGCTGCCAAGGCACTGGCACCGCTCCCTTCCTCCCACTCCAGCCTTGCCTTCCCACCTTATCCCCCTGCTATGCTTGCAAAAACAAGATTAATTTTCAGCCAGCTGATTGCCTCACTGTTTAATCCAATGGAGTTACACCAGGTATTGAGTCCTGTAGGATTATATTCTATCAAGGCTAGTAATTAAAGGCACTCAGAGTATTGCCAATCTATTTTCATTGACTCGGATTAATAAAATGCTGCTTGAAATATAAGTCTACGTGTTTAAAATGTTATTTGCCCTATTTCTGCCATCATTTTTCACTTGTGACAGTGGCCCTCACTTTAGCATCAGACTCACTGAAGTAAGTAGAGCCAGCTGCATATTAAGATAGTTGTAAATTGAAGTATGGCCCCTCTTTTAATCTACTACAGAACACAGAAGCTAATTTCCACTGACTTGTCGTGAGACAGAGCCAAATAGTGTGCAAAGCAGCAACAATTTAGTAAAAGGGAAGAATTCTATAAAATATCCTGGCTGTTTATTTTAATAACAAAGGGAAAAAAAAAAGTATAGACACAAAAAAACCCAAAACAAACCCTGTAATAATACTGATTTGGACTGACTGTATGAATGTGATAGAACATGTAATTAGGATGTGAAAATTAGTGTGACTTTTCAACACTTCTTTGCCATACTGATGAGGCTCAGTAAGCTGAATACCAGTATTCACACCTTTACCCTTGTTAAACCCCAAGAGCAATGAACTATTATGTGAATGTGAGAGCTGCACATTTATTCCCTTATCACGTCATGCATACTGAACAAGGTGGTGAAGATGGAGAAGGTGAAAAAAGGTTTAGGTAGAGCCACAGAAAGCCTCTTGGCATTTTATAAACAGACTGCACTGCAAAACCAGAAATGTTTCATTTGCAAAGAGGCGAATTACAGATCAGTTAAGGCCAAAATTACTCCTAGTGTGACATTTTTGCACTGGGAAACTGATTCACAAAAATGAAAACATCCTGTGGGAACATGCAAATCTGAGACATTTCTGGTGATACTCAAGTTTCCCTGGGCTTCTCTCTTGTTCCTTGACAATATGCCTGACAGAGATCTAAAATGTCTGAGCTTTTAGTGCCTAGTTATCTCACAGAGCTATTTTATTCAGGACTTTGGATCTCACAGGCATTTTAGCTCATTAGCTCCAAGGATTTCCAGGTCCTTTTGTTTCACATTGTTTTGGCTAAGCAACTGCTGTATAAGAGCACCAGGACCCTGAGTGTTTCAGGGTCAAGAGGAGATTATCTTCTTTTTAACATCTAAATGTCCCAGTGGAGGATTATGTCAAAATAAAACACTGCTGATTTCCTGATCTGTAAAAAATAGTGAGGTTAAGATTTCCCCTCTCTCCATATTCAAGACAAGAAATTGCTCCATCAAAAATCTCAAATTGGGAAAAGATCAGAAAGTCTATTTCCCAACCAGGTCTATTTATAAATAGTGTTCACAATTGTCTGAAGTCAAGGAATAAAGCAAGAAACTTAGAGGCTCATGTGCGCACATGGAACTTTGTCATACAACATGCCGCCTTTAAGGAAGAAAAGAAAATTCTAGTTTTCTTAACACACGTATTAAAGTTAAAATTAAACCTCACTGGAAAAGAAAGACATGGAGTAGGTATATTTTTAAAAGCACAAATAGCTTATGTCCATACTACTAAATAAAACAACTCCATGAAGTGAGACCAAGCTCTTGTCCTAGATTATCCATCCTCCTGAACTGTTGACATGCTTGGCTCCTCAGCAAGATTTGCCTCAGTTGTCTCTAAGACAATGTCCTCAGCCACTATGTGAAAGACAGAAAGTATCAGTGACAACTTCCAGTAGGTGACATGGGCAATGCTGCACCAGGTTTGGCTCTACCCTTTCTTCATAGTCCTCCTACTCGTGCCACAGACTGGCACTCATCAACATCTCTGCTATACAGAATGATAGAATCATAGAATCATTTGGTTGGAAGAGACCCTCAAGATCATCGAGTCCAATCATTCACCCTGCATTGTCAGGGTCCCTAAACCATGTTCCTCCTCATATAGATCAGGGCACAGCATATCAACTCTCAGCTCCGTACTGCAAGCTCACAACTCTACTGGGCTGGAAGGCAGCCCTCATGTCATTTCAGACACTTTGATTTGGGTAAAAAAAGGAAATACAAACTACCATGTTTGAAGGTCACAGGGACAGTACGTAAGGTCCAGAGGATGCTCAAGGCCAAACACTGTGTAGAATGGACGTAGGCAGTTTGTACTGTTTGCCTCAAGACCAAGAAGTTCCCTGACCATGTGAAAACATGTCAGCATTGAATATGCAGAGTTATCTACACACACGCTCTTGCACACAGAGTCCACACAAGCACAAAAAATAATAATTTGTTCTGCTTCTAGAGTATGTACGATTTGAAAGTGACCTGCCTGTTTCACATAAATGTCAAGTACTAAAGTATATACTGTGAAGACAACATAATCTTGCACCACTACCAAAACATTGTACCTAATTCTCAGTTGTGCTTAGTGGATGAGCGAAAGGCTGTGGATGTTTTTTACCTGGACTTTAGTAAAGCCTTTGACACTGTTTCCCACAGCATTTTCTCAGAGAAACTGGCTGCTCATGGCTTGGACGGGCATGCTCTTTGCTGGTAAAAAGCTGGCTGAATGGCCAGGCCCAAAGCATTGTACAAATGGAGTTAAATCCAGTTGGCAGCCAGTCATAAGTGGTGTTCCCCAGGGCTCAGTATTGAGGCCAGTTCTATTTAATATCTTTATCAACAAGATAAAGGGGATCGAGTGCACCCTCAGTAAGTTTGCAGATGACATCAAGTTGGGCAGGAGTGTTGACCTCCTTGAGAGAAGGAAAGCTCCACAGAGGGATCTGGACAGGCTGGATCAATGGGCCAAGCCCAACTGTATGAGGTTCAACAAGGCTGAGTGTTGGGTCCTGCACTTGGATCAGAAGAACCCCATGCAACACTATAGGCTTAGAGAAGAGTGGCTGGAAAGCTGTCAGGTGGAAAAGAAGCTGGGGGTATTGGTCGATAGCTGGCTGAACATGAGCCAGAAGTGTGCCCAGGTGAACACGAAGGCCAATAGCATCCTGGCTCATATCAGAAAGAGTGTGGCCAGCAGGACTAGGGAAGTGATTATCTTCCTGTACTCAGCACTGGTGAGGCTGCACCTTGAATACTTTGTTCAGTTTTGGAATTTTCACTACAAGAAAGACATTGAGGTGCTGGAGCATGTCCAAAAAAGGGCTATGAACCTGGTGATTACTGTAGAGCACGAGTCTTATGATCAGCGGCTGAGGGAACTGGGGTTGTTTAGTCTGGAGAAAAGGAGGCTCAAGGGAGACCTTATCACTCTCTACAACTACCTGAAAGGAGGTTGTAGAGAAGTGAGTGTTGGTCTCTTTTCTCAAGTAAGAAGCGATAGGACAAGAGGAAATGGCCCAATTTGTGCCGGTGGATGTTTAGATGAGATATTAGGAAAAATTTCTTCACTAGAAAGGGTTGTCTAGCATTGGAAGAGTCTGCCCAGGGGAGTGGTTCAGTCATCATCCCTGGAGGTATTTAAAAGACATGTAGATGTCACGGTCAGGGACATGGTTTAGTGGGACTTGGCAGTGTTAGGTTAACGGTTGGACTCAATGATCTTAAAGGTCTTTTCCAACCTATGATTTTATGATTCTATGATTTAATCAGTTATACTTGTACTACACCTGGGTTTGCATCCACTGAAAATAAATGTAGGTTTCACAGAGGAAGCATACATGTGCCACTTAAGTCTAACTCTTTAGCAGGGTATAATACTTCCTATGAAAAAATATAGTAGGTGATAAAAATATTAGAATATGAGAAGTACTTTAGCAAAATAAGTATCTATTACAGGTAGGTTAGGTCACCTTGCTTTAGTCAAGTTAAGCTGAAGTCATAGGATCAGAAAACAGTGGAGATGTAAGACAGAGATGAACTGGACTTTCTCATCTTTTGTTTGTGGAAGAAACAGCTTTAGTGCCAAGTAGCTAGGAAATCTAAATTTTAGCTTTTTAATCATGGTGAAAATTATCATCAAACTCATAATTTTATATAGTTAAATACATTTGTATTATTAAGATAATAAAAGCCTGACACCTCAACTGCATTCCTTTGGCCATAAACCTTGAATTCATGTTTATGCAGAGGTTCTCATGAACATATGCAAGTTATTCAACTGAGCTAGCCAAAAAATCCTACCTATTCAGTAGGATTAGAAACTAATGAAACAATGGACTAGAAACTTTGAAACTATGTTTGTTCTAGATTTTATGCATTTACCTTTCTTCTTCTACATGCTTTTGATTTTCATTCCATAAGCACATAATCATCATGTGCATCCATTTCCTGTCTCTGTAGCATGTGGATTTGTCCTGTTATACTGGCATGCCATTGTTCTTTACTACACGATTAAGTTCCCAGGTAAAATTCTTTCCCTCTATTATTGCCAATGTATACGGCCTCAGGCACTATATCTTGAGCTGTCAGGATTTTCAGCAGTGGAAGGGGGGCTAACACAAGGAACTAATGAATGGTAACAGCTATTACAAACATCTGTGGCCAAATCCTGTAGTTGCATGTAACAGAGGACTAACGTGGAGGTGGAATAAGGATGGAAAAGGTAAACATCCTTGTTAACCCTCTTTGCTTCACCAGGAAAAAAGCTGAACTACGTTTTGAAATGTGACTGAAGGCTTCACTATATACGTTATGGTTTACGTGCAGTGAACCAAGGCCTTTCACTTGGACTTCCCACCCAGACAGCACTGGCTGGGGACTGGCTTAAGGATGCTGACACAATGGCACGGTTAACATGGTATCAAGAGCGTGGTGATCACCATCCAGAGGAAGACCTTGGGCATTGCACATTTGCTTTTTTTCTCACTGCATAGCAGCGTCCGTTTGCAGATACACCTTCAGAAGTGTTTCTCCAGGGGACAATGCCACAGTGCTACATGTAGGACAAGTTATTTTGCTCCAAGTCTTCTGCCAGGGATTCTGTCTGTGGTCACAAGTTGGTCTCTTAAGAGCAGTTAAACTACAGGAGAGCAAGTAAGTGTGGCTCAGTTCTCAGTGCTGAAATGTAAGTACACAAAACCACATTCTTTACCCTGCAGAACACCCTGCTGTACATTTCATAACTGGTGAGCAAACAAAAAATCTTATGCTTTTACCTATCAGGAAAAAGCTTTACTAAATCACCCCTCGAACTGAGACATCGTGAGTGCTCAGTATTGATGTACATTGTTTGCTGTAAACTGAAAGACTTGTGAGACTGCAGTCTATGGACATAATACATCCAGAGATTAAAGCATCAGATCTTAAATTTCTATTAGCTTGTTATTAAAGATTGTGACAGGCTTATTTCCTCCCCAGTTTATCTAAAGAATGAAAAATGGCAAACCCAATGAAATCCTATTTTCTGACCAGCCATTAACTTGATTTACAATGAATTTGTACAGTGGCTGATTTATACCAACATTGTATCACTACTTCTCTGCAAAATACAAACAATTAACTAATGATTTACGCTTACGCAAGCACAGGGGAAAGAAGATCATAATATTTTCTCATGCTTGTTTCCCTTCCAGCATGCTCAGACCTCAAAAAATGACGACTAATCTGGTCACATGTGCTTCAACAGTCAGTCGACACTTCTTAATTAGAAATACAGAGAACAAGACGGAGTGAACATACCTGTCACCCATGAGCTAGACATATCTGTACACAAGACCTGACAGTAGCTGAAGTTTCTAAACACTTTGAAAGGTATTTTACATTGGATTGACTCACCAAACCTCTACTCTCCTAAAAGCTGAGAAGCTGAGATTACAAGCCTTGCAGCGATACACAAAGAAAAAGCGTTAGCTATCTCCTTTAGTTCTCAGGGTTTCCAAGGGTTTCCAATTTTCCTCCACTGATACTGATAACACTGGATTTTGTGCCCTTCGGACGGACTCCAATTAAAATCAGTACTAATATAGTGCTCAAAACTGAAATATTTTTACAGTTGAAAGCAGTGAACCCCCAAAATCAATGCTACCTTTATAGTGTCTTCATTATAGCTGTATAACAATTTTCTCACCTCCTAGGCAAACCCTAATAGTTACAAAAGCGTACAAGAATAAGTTAGCTCTTTAAAAACTAAGCATGCTCGTAAATCTTCCTCTAAGCTAATCAAAGCAACTTTTTATTACAGCAGGCTTCTCATTTAAAAAAAAAAATAATTAGCTAACAGGAATAATTAGTGCTTGCTTTGTTGTAATATCCTTAAACAGAAATATAACGATAGAACTGTCCAAAATGTGAAATGATGACATCTGAAAATTGCTTATGAAAGTGAAACAAGTATTTTTAAAGTCCTCATGAGATAAATGCCAAAATTCAGTGTCAAAATGCTACAGATTTTGTTTCAATAGCATGATATGCTTGTATTTTATATTATGACCTGGCATTAAACAATGACATAACAGCATAATCATTTAACTACCATACCATTTTTTTGAAAATCATTGAAAACAGGTATTATTTTTTAAAAAAGAAATTATAGATACACTATATCCTTTTTTCAAGATGAAACTGTTTCCTTGTTTTGTTGTAATACCACAATTTATTACCTTTAGTGGGACTCATCTTACATGTCTGCAGCTGACCAAAGCTGTCTACTTTGGGAAAAATCTCCTTGGATGTGTCTTTCTCTACTCACTACATAGGGAATGTAGATCAAAAAAATTTAGACTACACAGATGCTGAAAATGCCTTAAATTCTCACAGTTCTCAATACTATATGCTTTCCTTTTGTAGAGTAGAAATAGCAGTATCATCTTCACAAAGAATTGGAAAATCTGTGTATATTTACAGTATTTTCAGACTGCCAAAGGAAAAAATTTACGGAAATCTCTTCACTGAAAGAAGAAAAGAGGAGAGCTATGTATGCAAAAATGGCGTCAGAGTAAAGGAGAAAAAAGAAGGAATGGGATTCATGGTCTGTGAAAGGCAAGAGTGTCTACAGAAATTATCAGAAAAAATTTAAACAGAAAAAGAGTTGATATGCTAAGAAGTTTACGTTTACATAAGACCATTTACAGATTTTGACCAGATTCTATAAAAATTATATATTCAACAGAATTCGTTAACTTCTCCCAAAATGGTGAGAACACTGATTTTTTGCCTTTTTTTCCCAAGCACTCCATGACTTTTTTATTAATAATTTTCAAAATACCTGTCCCAGATATCACCTCACTTACAAGATTCTGTGAAATTTCATCATGGGAGAAGCCAAGAAAACTTGAGAATAACCAGATCTTCAAAGAACTGATCACTGATACAGACTATATGCAGCCCAATGGATTTCAGATCTCCTTTTCTTTGAAACAACAACAAAAAGTCAGCTGCTTTGCTTTTCTACTTGAGAAATGATCTAGAAATTCAGAGAAAACATACTATTATATAGGAATGGCAATTTCTCTCATAATTTAAAGTCCTTTCTTCTACCAAAAATCCCAAATCAAACAATAAAACCACGTCCTGAGTGTTGTTATCACAGATTCCAAAAAATGGCATGTTACCAGCTTTGTGTTTTAGCCATGCAGTGGCTTGCACATGCAGAATTTGGCAAAGGTCAAACTGCCCAGTAAAGAGATGTTGAATATTGACTGCTGTGTGACAATTGAAGGCTGTACAGAAAACTTGGAAATTTTGATTATTTTCTTGATGATTATAATTATGATTGATTTTGATGATTTTCTTGATGATTATGGTTATAAGCTATATGATTACATTACTTTGTAATATTTGGTCCTTTCATTTTGCTAAGATTATTCCTATTCTCTCAGCCTAACATGAGACATTTCGTTTCAATTAAGTTCCCACATCCTCATGATGATGTGACAAAAAACATCTATTTGTTCATATGCCAATTTAATCTTTTTGTTTGTGAATCGTATGTAATTATTATATCTTTAAAAAGGAAAGGCAAAGTTGTTTATCATTCTTCCTCTATACCATCAGAACCTAGGAGAGAAAGTATACATGAAAACCTAAAGGGAAGAAATAAAATTTATGAACATAGAGTAGAAAAATAACAAGATATCGTTGTCCAATGAGTACAGCTGACTGTCTGAGCATAGATGCAGTTAGGGTCAAACATTTTAAATTAAGTTAAATCCCAAATGTACTTAATCACATTTGAAAGGGATGAGCTACAGGAACCAAAGTACCAGGTCTACATCATCTTCATCTGAATTACGTTTCTTAGGACTTCTTTGTTTCATTAAGTAACTAGAAAGATTTTGAGCTTTGTTTCTAAAAGAAGGCCTATGACAACAAACCTGTTTTTATTTAGAGCTTTTAGAAGATAGAGTTAATGGTTCATAATTGCTTTATCAGTTTTCTCAACATAAGTCAAAACTTCAGTGCCATCAAAGATAAAGTTTCAGAAAATTGAGTTTCTGAGTTTCTCTATAAATAGACATATGAAGCATATGAAGAAATGGTGGAGTAATTATTAAGTAATTATTACTTTTCCATCCTACTCTTTGTATTATGTGAAGAAAATTTTGTTTCATTTTAAATCATTAAGCATTCTCCCCTAATGTGTTGTCTTCCTACAAACAATCATTTCCAAATGAGCTGGAGAACTGGAAACAGCCACAGGAGCAATCCTTCTACTTTATAATCCTTTCCTGATGACTTTAATAAACAATGATGCAATAATTGCTTTTACAGGTATTTTTAACTGTTTCAAATAGTACAGACATAAAACAAGATTAAGGAATCAGAAGTCATAAAAATCTACATCTCTTCTTTCCTTTTTCTCTCAGCTTTTCTTTGCAGGCACAGGAGATTTCAAAACCGTCACTGTTGCTTACATCCAATGCTTTAAAAAATATACTAGAGTCAAAATCTCACCACACAGAATTCAAGATTAGTTTCTTCAGGTTTATAACTGAGTCACAATTTCACTCTGGGGCATTACTTCTTAAATAAGAGACAGAAGCACTTTTCCTCCACTACAATTTGGTAATTTGAAGTCTGGAAGAGGAGTAAGAGAGGACTCAGCAGCTCTCTATAGTGTAACCTTGACTGTCCCCATTCCCCTATGAGGTGACAGGATTCAGAAAGGTCAGGAGATGGGATTAAAAAAATTGATCTGGTTCTCATACGACACATGGGAGTCAGACATCACATGGCACTTTTCAAAAGAAACAACAAAAGTTGCTGTAAAGGGTAATAGTCAGATAATTCCACTACCTGAATCCACATGTTGGTCACTAGCTAAACTACCAGTTTATGAGGAATTAAGCATTAGTAGGTGCACCATGAGGTGGAAGATAAGGCATACTGGCAAGGCCAGCTTCTGCCTCATATGGACTAGTCTTAAAATTTTCCTTCAATATTTTTCCTTGGGGTTTTTTTGGTCTAAAAACAAAGTCGAAGTAGAACTGGGGTAATGATGTGAAACAATGTAATAAATGTTTTTCATTTCTACTTTTTCCTCGCTGTTCTCAAGTAAAAAGAAAAAACCTCACACAGCAGTACTATCAGGTCAGGTCACAAGTCCATCTACTCCAGAACCCCATGAGACAGTGTGACCATCGGCCCTTTGCCCACTTAAACACACAGTCTGTTGCACTGAGCAAGAATTGCATTGTCAGATGTGCATTACATTATGTGTTTAAGTCTTCGTGCTCTGCTTACAGTCCTTTTTATTGTTTTCCATGTCTTAGCTGCATTCCATAAAGAGCTACTGAGCTTTGTTCAGGCACAGTTTTTGACAAAAGGCTGGCAATGAGATGAGCCAAGATGAGAGTCTCCACCAAATCAATCTGAAAACTTTTCTTGAAACAATGTTTTGGGACTCTTCTTGTCCTCGGGCAGGATTTCTGTGCGCAAGTGGGAGATGCAGAGTGAAGAGATCTCTTTTAAAAGTTTTACTAATTTTCATTAGGCTGGTTCATATGAGTTCTCTGGGCCCCTCAGTGGAGGATTTTAATCATACTGTGCCTTCTGCGCTACAGTGATCGCAATGCTAATCTCTGTAATTCCACGTTTGGGAGCTCACTTTTCAAAGTGTAAACAACTGACACTGACTTTTAAAGAACATTTTTCCAGAGGGAACACAATGGTAGAGTCATAGAGAAGTGTCATATGCCAAAACTGAAAAAAAACCAAACTAATTGCACTAGGAGAAATAAACGATTCTGTTTCCTTCCCTTGTTCTGCAGAACAAAGATGAATAAAATATATGTGAAACATAGTTTGCAAGGAGGAAAACTTTGCACTTTTCTACTTACAGGTGTCAGACACATCAAATCTAAAGGGAAACTTAAAGAAGAAATCAAATGTCTGCATCTGCAGGAATGGAAGAATACGTTTCATAAAAACAAGAAACAAGGTCAGCATGTGTGAAAATATGGACTCAGAGGGAGGAAAAGTCTAATAAAATATCTGTGTTTCTCTATGTCTTAAAATCTGATGCACTGCCAAGTTCCCTAGTAGCTTCTAAAACCACAGCTTTTTTCTTTGGCTCTCTGTTTTAAGCACTATTTTGCCCAAGATCTCTGAAATGCTCTCATTATTCAGAGCTAGCATTTCCCTCCTCGAGTGAGTTGCACAAGGACAGCAGCAAAGACCATCTGCAGAACCAAACTCAACCATCCAGATAAAGCCATTCTGGAAAAAAAAACCTCATACTTTTAAAGAAAATAAATTGATCAATTCCTAAGGGTCTTTGAGCTTGATAAATGGCAAGAGCTCTGAGATAACAGTGCAGTCATGCTGTAATACTGTTTAATGGCATTTTCAGTGAACATTATTCATACAAGGATGCTATTGACTTGTAATTCCTTGAAAAGATGATGTTTTATAAAACCTGTGTTACTGAAATCCTTGTGCCTTTTACCATTACACAGATTGCAGATGACTTCATAGGATCTCTTAATGCCTAGAGTGACAGAATGCTACAGCACCTGACTCAATTTAGAGAAGAAAAAGCCTATAATTACTGTCCTTACAAAGAGAAAATGCAGGCACTGTGCCAATTCTTGCATTAACTATCCCAATTCTATTAAGATATTTCTTCCACCTCAATTCATGTACATCGCACTATTAATAACAGCATTAACTCCTGCACTCTTGATCTCAGGGTGCAAGACCATTAACGTTACAATGCTCTAACATAAAAACTTCTATATATCTTGCAAAAATATGAAATACATATTTTAGAAAATTTACAAAGCAGCTGAAGTTGGGATAATGCACTTATTATGTTTGCTACACTCCCACATTTCTTCTAATATATAACACAGGGGGTCACAGAAGGCCTTTAATCTATGAGGTCAGAATATTGCAAGGCAATGAATTTTTTGCCCACACCAGAAAGTAACAGCATTACAATGGATGTAGTAATCTCAACTTTTCTTTGTATTACCCTGCCTACTCTTTGTAGTTTTATGTAAGAACTATTATATTTTTGTTTGCATGTAAGAACTATTATATTTTTGTTTGCATATTGCTCATCTCTTTCTCCAGTTTGAAACATGACATACTTTAGCGTTTCATAATCTATCCCTTTTATTACAGAATATTTAGAGGACCTCAGATCAAAGGGAAAAAAGTCTGTATTTCAGTGACTGTGTCATGATATGTTCTTCAGAAATTTACACGTCACAGGAAATTTATGAAATGAAAGATTTCAGAATTATGGTACTGGAGACAGTTTCTGGTACATCATAGAAAGCTGAGGACTGATGACTTTTCTGATTGGGATCCTTTTTGCTGAAATATACCTTACCAAGGAAACCTTTTTAAAATACCAGGAAAGCATTAGATATTCTGTGTAAAAATTTAGGGTTTAGCTATTCAAGACTTCACAAATACTCTGGCAGCTATTGTGATGCTTGTCATAACAATTTTAGGGAGGAGATACGATCTAATCCTTACTGGAGTTCCTTTGCATTTAACAAGAATTAGTTCCCTGAGACCTGTCCTCCAATAGGTTATGCAAGACCAGGTTTGGTTCTTTTTCACTTCCACTATTTACAAAATTCCACAGGTCTCTCTAACCTTCAGTGCCCCAGAGGCTTCCTGATCACTCTGGAAAGCACATGAAGGATAGAGGAGAGAGGACTGTGGAAAATGCTATTACTTCTCCCATTTTTTTCTCTGGACAGTCAATTAACCAATCAACCCAGTCTTCCACCCAGTCTACCCAGTCTTCATGTCTAAATACCAAACGGCTACAGATTGCACATATCTTTTCTACGATACTTCGTTCCCTCAGCATGCTCGCCACAGCTTCCTGAGACCCATCAGGTAGATTGGTGAAATTACTACTACTTTTAATATAACCGATTTTTTTAAAAAAAAGTGAAAAAAATAACACAAGTTTACATTCAGAGCTAGAAGCTAAAGCACATGCTACAGAAGCTTCAAGCATACAAATGTTTGTATGCTGTGGATGATGGCTGTTGTCAGGAAGGACAGTAAGGACAGAAGGAAAGAAGAGACAAAAGTTTAAGTAAGCTGTATCTTCTGCATATTATTAGTAGCACATGCTCCAAGATCCTGCTTCTTTCTTTAAGGTGGTGGCAAAGGATACTGCTGCCCAGGGACCAGATATGGTCTGCAACTTCACTTTAGTGGCTTACAATCAAAGGAAATTTTTTTTCCATATTACTATTGCACAGCATTAAGAGGAGTACTAATGTGTGATTCATCAAAGGGATTTTACTGGCCTGCTCAGCACTCAATCAGGAAAAGATTTCCCATTTGGTCTTCAAGTATTCTGAAAGTTTTGACAAATCACATAAAACACATGACCTTAATTCCTTATGACTAATCCAAAGTAAACTATATCCACTTCAATTCTGTATGAGAGCCTCTATTCAGGGATTTACTGCCTTTTTTTTTTTTTTTTCTCCATTTAACACCTTTAGTTAACTCATCCCAACATTTTAGAGAATTGCTTTTTAGAGAACATCTATACACTCATTCCTTTCTCATTATTCATCATTAAACCATTTCATTACTACCCCAAGAGCATTCACAATTCACAATATCAGACTCCTGGCAGGGTCTTTTGGAACATTCATTTTGGAATATCTGCAGTATACCTTAAACCAGTCATAGAAGCATCGTCATAGTAGCAGTAGTAGTAGTAGTGGTGGTAGTAGTAGTATTTAAGGAAACTTTTAAATGTGGCCTAGAATTACAAGGAGAAACTGATCCTTGAGATAACTGTGCAACTTGCAGTAGAATTGCCTTAGTGCAGTTAGGTCTCCATAGATTAAGAAGCAGAAATTACTGAAACGTCATCATCCAAACAGGAAGAAATGTTTGCACAGATATGTTATTTATAGACAGGTAAATACAGGTGTTGGCTTCGTTACAAATACAGCCTTCACCCAGATATGCCGGTTTTCCTAGAGCATAGTATTTCCAAGCCACAAAATCAGTATCTATACGGATGTTACGTGGTTGTTCTGACTGGAGCTTCAGGAGGATGAAAATGTTTGGTGAAGACCTCCTGCCCCTTCCTAGAGACTTTCTGTGGTCTTTTTAATTTCATTGTGCTTTTTCATTGTGCTCTCTGTCTATCATCTCTGTCATTGTGCTGTGTCTATCACGCAACATGGGCCTCAGAGCAGTTTGCACTATTGATAGCACACAGCTGCTTACCTGTTTAACAGCGTAAAGGAGGCGACCGTAGCAGTACATCATGACCATCACCGGGATGACCAAGCAGAATATGAAGAGACAGATGATATAGGATGTGGACTCAGCTGACTCCGAGGACCAGCGTACCGAACAGCTCGTACCTGCACCTTCTACCCCGTAGCTGCTCCAACCGATCAGAGGTGGCACAGTCCAGATCAGGGAATAAATCCATGAACCGCCGACTGCCAGCAATGCTTTCCGGTAGTCAGCACTGCGCTTGGTGCACAGAGTGAGAGTGCTGTAGCGTTCATAGGACAGGACAGCCAAGGAGATCAGGGACACAATGCCTGCAATGAACCAAGCAATTTAAATGCTTACTTTCATTATTTTGCACAGTATCCATTCTACACCCCAAGAAATGAGATGCTTTTCTGGTTATTACATATTTGAAGCAACAGTGAAAACTATTTCCAGTATTCTCTACACTTAAATCCTCATTGGACCTGGTTGCTCTGTCCATTATGTCAAATTCTGTTTAACTCGTATCTATCTTATATTGGAAGATTTTTATACTTGAGAGCTATTCCTCTTCTAGGCAGGTTTTCAGATTTAGTAGTTTTAGTATTACCCAGGGGAAATTCATTTTCTACATGAACTCATAAAATTTTGAAAGATCCCCTTGCTAAGAAATACTCAATTTTTAACATCCATGAGCATTTTCAAATATTGTATTGACTTTTATACATGCAAATAGCTTTATATTCAAAATTAGGAGCCCCAAAATGAAAGAAGCTTTTGCACTTCTGCCCCATCAGCTAGGTATATCTTCAGTTCTGACCACTCAGATATGGAAACAACAGACAACCCTTGGCACGACTGTGATATGGCACGTTGTAACTTACTTTACATATACCTCACATAGCCAAGTTAAGAAGGGATTTAGTTAAATATTGAGCCTTGGGTGTCAGAAACCAGTTATAACTTCCAGTGGAAGATTCAAAAATTTGGGTTGTAGGACATTTCCACTCTCTTTTTCAAGGTTCGGGGTCTCAACCTCCGCTACAAATATTAATAGATTTGCATGGCAGGTTCTTAGTCATGCCTCAATAGGGTTTTTTTTTGCTAATTCCTATGGGTTTTTTTCTCCTATTTCCTATGGGTTTTTTTCTCCTTGCTGCTTCTTTGCTGTTCTTGGTGACACAACACTGGATATCACTTGAACTTGTTAAAAGAAAATTAACATCATCTTTTCCCACAGTTTCCAGGCCCCTTCTTTTGGTCCTGTAAGATGAAAAACCTGAACAGACCTATGCCAGTCTAGCTCTTTCCAAGAATTTTATTTTCTTGATCCTTCTTGTTAGTAACAGCAAACTACACTGTACCATTGAGATATACCCTGCCAAAATTCTCTGAGTGGTACCTACTTCCAGCACATCTGTTAAAAGAAAAAGTGATCTTCAGGGGAATCCACAGCTGTAATCCAGTTTTTCCCCATTTAACTGTCAGCTTCTCCTATAGCTCCTTCCTAGGTGTGGAACGGAGGCGAGTCAGAGACTCCCTTGAGGATAGCACTAGTCTATCCTGCTCCCCGGGCAAAACACCCCACACATATACCCACACAGGGCACAGTAGGATATTATCCCAGGCACAGCATTTCGCTTCTCTTTCCCCTACAATTCAGTGAAACATTTCCTAGTTAGCCAGATGCAGGCACAGCTATTCCTGCTGTCCTGACAACAATTTGCAGTTACTTTGTGCAGAGCTGGGTATGGCAAAGGACCCTGGGGGAATGCAAGCCTGCTGCAATAGGATGCATTATTTCTCAGGGGAAGAAAAGGCAAAAGGGTGTGAGGAGAAGGTAACTTTTGATGAAGAAAACGTCTTTTTTGTTACAAAAGCCTACTAAATTATTTTCTGTATGCTACTGGGAAGTCAGATCTAAGAAGTAGGTACACTTACAGCTGTAAAATGACACAGCTCCACTAAATTCAATTGAACTATACATTTTAAGAGTCTAACTTTAAACTTGTTTTAAGGCTAGACTATTTTACAGGCAGCAGAGACTTTCTGATCATTCCTCATCTAATCAGATTTCCTACAGAACGCAGTTCTTGAAAGCCCTTGGCCACAATTCCTGTGCTAAACACATATCTCAATATAAAAAAAAAATAGCTGGTTTTGAATTACAGACTCAAGAACAAGGAATCTACCACTTCTCACTTCCAGCCCACCCTTACTTATCTTCACTTTCTTAGCACTGCCTCTTTCCATGCTTTTATCTGCCTGACTAAAGAGCTTCTCGCTATCGCAAACATTTAGCTCATGTAGGTACCTAAGGCAAAAATGCAGATTTTCTATTTGAAACTTAGGCCTCAGTAAGGTGATATAGATCTATTTCTGCATTTTAAATTAGACCATCATGGACTAACAGAAAACAGTCTTGGGAACAGGAAATCTCTCCCCTCCCAGCCGAGTGCTTTACAGCAAGGCTAGATCATTCTTACTCTACCTCTGATGGCAACTGAGGGCACAATGTCCTTCTTTTGATCAGATGGCAGGTGAGACATACTTTTGTTGAGAATACCCTACAGTCCTGCAGGTGCGGTGTTGCCTAGAAAACCCAAATGGGGTGTTCAAACTTGCCTAGCTCAGGGCCCTGCTTCCCAGATGGCTGCTTTAGCCACGGGGCTCTCAGGTCAAGCCTGGCTGCCAGCTCTGCCTGCTCATCTCTGTGTCCGTGCTACTGCACAGCAGCTTCTTATGGTGTGTAGTGTCACCACTTACAGCATTTGCTTACGCTTCCTCATATTTTTGCCTATTGCCCAATATGAGCAAGATGCTTTTCTCATGCTGCTGTTTATGATGGACAGCTTTATGGAGCAGATCTGAAGATAACTGGCCACGAACGCTTGATTTCTTGCTTCGAGCCAAAGAAAAGTCCTGACATAGGATTAGAGCTCAGTTATTAAATTAGGACTGTGGCGATGTCAGCCAAGAATAAATCAAAATATTAGCAATCAGACAAAACTACAAAAGTTGCCTTTAAATTATAGAAAATCATTTTTCTTCTTGATACAGAAGAAAATTGGAGACTCTTAATTACACATCTTGGCAGAAGACTTTTCATCTTTACTCACCTTTTATTACTGAGTTCCACTGACATGACGCAAACTACTTTTTTCTCTGGAGGACAAGAACTGTGATATATGGAATCCCAGATCACAAAAGTACAGAAAAAAAAAATCAATATTTTTCTTTTTGTCACAGTAAGACTTCAGGGTCTGTGCTATACCTGAACTTTTTAATAGCACTGAAATTAACACCACTGTGCATTGACTTCTAATGCTTTCAAGGCCAAAAGTGAAAAAGAGGAAAGCACTGAAGGAGTCGCTCATAAGAGATACTAAAAGAATTCAGTGCTCTTCATGTGGTTAAAATTTACTAAGCCCTGCTAATTTTTTAAAAATTTACAAATACTTTAAAAGAATTAAATTCATAGAATCATAGAATCATAGAATGGTTAGGGCTGGAAGGGACCTTCAAAGGTCATCTAGTCCAACCCCCCTGCAAGGAACAGGGATATCTCCAACTAGATCAGGTTGGTAAATTGGTCCTTTGAGAAACAAAAGCAAAAAAAGAGATGAAATTAAGAGTGAAAACCAAAATAAAAATTAAACAAGTAGCTTTTTCCACCACTGAGATATTCGACTGAATTGGTTGCAAGTAATGAAAACCCCTATTACCCAGGTGAGGAAGAATCAGAAACAGCAGAGGCCATGGCAACCCTCTCTAAGTCCTCTGTGTGACCTTGCGCAGCGTAGACAAAGTCACAAGATGTGCCCCGACCCTCTACATCTCAATGGTGCAGCTCCATCCAACCTTGCTGATGAAGGGCCTTTCACTTTAACGCAGATGTCAAGACCAGACAAAACCAAAACAGGATGCTTATCAAGAAATAACCCTGTTCCAATACTGTGATAGACCATCAGCTCCAATGTCTCTGTTTGCAAAGAATGTTCTCAGCTTTTTAATTTAAAAAAGTAATTCTTTTTTTGATCTCGCTCCTTTATCAGTTCAATAGGTGAATCCTGGGAAGACACCACTATCATTTGATCAATTACAGCAGATACACAGGCCTAATTTGTGGGACTGAAACTTAACATAATTTTTTAAAAATTCAAACCAAGGCTTTGTGTTCACTATTTAGTTTGACACCACATGGAAGTAAAAAACAGGGATCAGGTGTATAACAGTTAGTGAATGAGCTTCCAGAAAAAAACTGATGATTGCCTTGTCCTTTATATGCCTGTCAATAGCACCCAGTATGATCTCCATAATTTTTCCAGGTACTGAGGTTAGACTAACAGGTCTGCAGTTTCCTCAATATTCCCTCATGCCCTTCTTGTAATCCGGTTTGGATAAAGTAGAATAAATTTTTTCACTTTTCATTGTGACTCCTATTTTTGTATATCAGAGTTTTCTTAATGTCATATGCCTTTATGTCATGGCCTTTGCCAGAAATCCTGCAGTTATCTGGTATTCTATTTCATGCCCTATCTACTGCAGTCATAGGAATTAGTGAGAATCTCAGATTTAAAACAAAAAGCAATTAAATACTTTAGAATTAAGACTGAGGAAAAGACTTGAATGTAATTTCCATAGTCTTAATAACCAGAAAACAAATAAAAGTAATTAATGTAAGTTATAAAAAGAAGAAAATAATTATAATTTTAAAGCTAATCACAATGCTTTAAGACAACATTTCATTCTTATTTTGCATAACATTTATGACTGGGTAGACTGCATATATTAATTTCAAATGAGTAATGTTTTCTAAAATTGCAACAAAATTAAGTTTAGGAATTGCAAATCTAAATAGAATTTGTCTCCAACAAATATTTAGGATCTCAAGCTGGTACCTAGCCAAATAACTCCACAGGAGTCAATCAGAGTGAGAAATGTAATTTGTTCCCCCAACATTTCATGCAAATGTAGGAACAAAGCTTAGGTTCTCACTGAACAGTACTAAAAGATGACATAAAAATCCATTGCATTACGGGAACAAATAATTATTCAAAAATTAACCATGGAAACAAGTGACTTTGAGACAAGCTGGGTCTGAGGCATAAGTCTTTTCTACATAGCAATTAGTTGTAGTGAGTAGAGCACAAGAAATTCAATTTCAAGTCATAAACCAGGGCAGGATCCATTTATAGGACTATCATGAGGCATTATCTATTATTTACTTTTATTTAAAGATCTGTACATTTCTTCCTGGCAGCACAGCCCAGAGACCGGTGTGAAGGACACTGCAAAATCACGATGCTTTGTTCCCGTGTGTCTCAACTAAGAGCATTACATTTCTGTATTTGTTTTTGCTGTTTTATGCTGCTCACTGATGTAGCAATTGGAAACAGGATGCAGCTTGCTGATGGTCTGTAGGTTATGAAAAATCAAGAATCCCAGAGATTCAGCCTACACTGGGTAAATGTTTTGACTACTTATAAATATATGCTCTCTTAAAGCTCTTGAAGGTCATTATCCAACATTATGATTAGAGTCCTGGAGAATCACGGTCACATGACATAATGTATATCCGGCACTGTATTCTGGTTAGCTAGAACCAGGGGCAATGAAAAGAAGCCATGGGTAACTGAGCTTGGAGGAATGCAATAGCATCTTCTTAGACAAAAGATAAACGGAGCAAAACTAAATCCAAGCATTTGCAAAAGGCCAAGATGATTTTATCGCACCCAATCTGTACACAGACCAATTTTACCCACTCACAGTCGTTCTCTTGTAGCTTTCAGTCACTCACACTCCACATCCACAAACCCACAAGCACAAAGGTCTGTGCTCAAGAGGTATGTCCAGGATCTCTTTTGTGCAATAGAGAGAACAAGGGACCCAGCTATCAATTCATCAAATCTTTTCTTACAGTACTTCCTTGGCAACAAATTGGGTTTTGCACAGAGCTTTTATAGAACGGTACCAACCTCAGTAACTCCACGGCAAGCCCCTACGCTTGCCGACGCCACCGCAGCCCACGGCCAGGTCAAACCCAGCTGCTGAGACCAAGCCAGGGAAAGATCCAGCTGCAAGGCTGGTGCAAGGCAGGGAACCAGAGTCCGCCTGGCCATGCTGCTCCTGAGACCCAAGGCATGATGGAGCCAGCTGAGCACTCCCAGGCATGCATCAGACCATCTGCCAGCCACCTACAACATGCAGAGAGGAAATCGAGGGGATTGTACGTGCTGGGGTTGCCACATGTCACCTACAGACCTTGTGCTCACCCCAGAGGGCAACTCCAGCCACCACCACTTAAAAGTTTTGCTGAAGGAAGAGAAAACAGTGATGTTTCATACGTTTACGAGACTCCATACATACACGTGTGTGCATGCAATACCTATTCTTATAAGGCGGCTTTAGCATAATATCCTGGTAAGGACATCATGCATCTGGAAGTGGAAGAGAAGCATGAACTGGCAGCTGGTGGGCTGGAATTCAACAAAAGTTATCCCTTGCTCGTCTCCTTTTGAAGCCAGGCCACTGTGCAGGAGTGAACAGTGACCTTGGAGAGACAGTAAGCAAGAAAGAACGTAAGGACACGAAAGAATGTAAGGACATTTGCAGGGACGGAAGAAGCGTTCT
Organism: Tauraco erythrolophus; assembly: GCF_009769465.1. NCBI lineage: Eukaryota > Metazoa > Chordata > Aves > Musophagiformes > Musophagidae > Tauraco > Tauraco erythrolophus. Next base: position 66,161,722 of record NC_141465.1, on the reverse strand, counting down.
CTGGTCTCCACTTAGAAAAGCTATGTTGGTAATACCTAACATGAGCAGCAGAGAGGTTTCTCAGAAATGTTATGTGTCATAACACATCTACAGTCCCTTCTGTCTAGTCCTTCAGGTTTCAGCTGCTAAATCTGATGCTCCATTAGCTGGAGAATATGCTAAAACGCTCTGTGGCACTATGAGACGGAGACAAGACATAAAAGGAAGAAAAGGCTTTTGTGACTAAATGCACCCCAAGTTGGGAATAATGGAGAGTCCTGTGCTGAGGTATTCTTCTGCTGTTTCTTCTGGCTGACGTCTTTCATCATGCTTGCCCAAGACTTAGAAGTAAACACTAAACAACAGCAGGAAGAAACAGCTCTCTTCAAAGGAAGGCTCTTACTACCTCAATTTTAAGGTTTCAAGTTTAATTCCAAGTTGTGCTACTGAATGATATTACATAAACATGTTATTGAATTATACAAAACTAGTTTAATCAGTGACTCAGTGCTGTTTTCAAGGGAAATAACTTTCCTGAATTTAAATGAGAGCATTTCTATTAGTTCTCTACAGAAATAAAACACTCTACACATGGAAATGAAACAAACAATTTAAGCAATTTAAAAGACATGACCTTTCCAACATATTTGCACTTCTGTATCTCTTTAGAAGCCTTTCTGAAAACATATCCTAGTATCACCCCTCAGGGACTGTGCATGAAGTACAATTTGTAGGTCTGGTATTCACAAGAGATGTTTGGAAGCAGCAAGAGAGAAAAAACACAACAAGCTCTCTTTCTAATGGTACTTTAATCTTGAGGCAAAATATTGTCAGCTCTGGGCTAAAATACCTTATCTAACACCTGCCACTGCATCGGAGACTTTATGAGAGTGCATATGGAGCAATCTGTTCTATCATCAGCTTTGTTTCCATCTGTTACGTACTAGTTAATGTTAATACTAATAAGCAAAACTACTGGGCTCTGCTTACCTTAAAGTCGAGGCATTTCTTCCGCAATACAACATATGTAATATATAATACAACAATTACCACCACAGCAGCTGCTGCCATCAGAGACGTCCTTGCAGGTGAGGAGGTAAGAATATTATAATAATAAAAGCAAAAACTTTCAAAAGCTGACTCACAGGCAGAAGGAGGGGGCAGCATTTCTATGATTTCTTGACCTGATCACTGACCTGCTCACAGCATATGCACTTTTGCAAAAAACCAGAAACTATTGAGGCATAGCATCACGGGGGAAGAAAGAATAAAACTTGTTAATTGCTAAAAAAAAAAAAAAACAGCCTTATTCTGTTTTGCTTTCTAGCTCTAACTCTTATAACATGTACTTTACTCCTACAGTCAAGATAGGGAAAAACTGATCTCATACAGTCTCCAGTGAGGTTCTGCAGGTTATACCTTCTCTTCTTGCATGATACTGGCATTCCTACAAGTGGCAATGAGACTGTTGATAGGCAGCCCAGAATGAAATAAACTCAGCTAAACTAACAGAACACAGTTACGTTAGTTAAGTTAGTTAACAACTTCCACAGCCACTGGTGCTAGTGGGAAAGTAGCATCAAATAAGCAAAGCTGAGAGAGAAACAAGTGAGAGATTGTGAATATGGAATTTCACAAAATCACTTTTATCAAGGATTTTGGTTTTTTTTTCATTTTTTGAGACAAAAAGCACAAATGAATATTCAGAAGGGTTGCAAACAGGTCTGGAGAGTCGGACACATATATGGCTGCTGTTCCTTTCTCACTAGCCCCCAGAATATTATCCACTTTTTCCTCTTGCTCCCCCCCCAAAAAGAGATACATATTTTATGGGCCAAAATCCAGCTGCCAACAGAGTTTGGCAGAAGACTTCAGACATTTTTCAGAGTTAAAAACGAAGGCCCGCTGAAGCTAGAAGACTTTCCAGAGTTAAGATGAATAGACTCAAAGTGAGCACTGGCCTTGGTGGACAACCAGCCAGTACTAACCTGACACTTGCTTGAACTTTACTGCTCAGTATCTACACTTCAGCAAATAAAGAAATCACAATAAATCATTCTATGACAGCAAAATCACAATGTCAATATCAACTCCTGATAAGTTCAGTGCTAATATAAATGATACAAATTGCAGGGGAGTGCATGGGTGCCTCAATACCTGATAGAAGCAGCCGAGAATGGAACTTGCTTCCAAAGCCCTATTGGCTGCATTTGGATATGCCTATTAAATATTTATATAATAAACATAGAACAAACAGTCAAAGCAATCAAATATTCTTGCATTTAATGACTCTTATTCTAGCTGAATGCTCCCACGTGTTAGTGATCAGATCACCATTTCCTTTTGATTTTTAAGGCAATAAAAGCACTTCTACTGATTTGAAATTGAGAAAACATTTCCCACAATCATTTGTTACACATTAGCAGTTACAACTAGTTTTGAAATGCTAGCAGTCTAGCCTTTCAAAACACAGGCTACTTCAAATATCAACAGCTCACTTCACATAGAAATAAATACACCAATCGCTATTTATCTAATGCCTGTAATTATTTGTTTTCTTTTGCTTAGATGACTTGTAGTCGTGAGTTCAGTAGAGCAGGCAATCATTCCTTTCCCTAAAGAATTGTCTTCCTGCTTAACTCTAATGGGAGTCACAGTTTAACTCTGCGCTTGAAAGAAATCACTGCAAAATCACTGTTGCATTCAAGCCCGCTGGGACAAATCTGACAGCAAACATTACCCGTCCTGTTCAGTAAATCTTTCCTGCTCTTTTCTCAACAGTCATTTCTCTGTTTCCTCCTTTGTATGACATACTCTTCCTTTTGTGTTTGGTGAGATCTTCAATACAGACAGTACATATGACTTTTAATAGTAAAGAACTTTTTTTTTGTCTTTCCCTCCTTGCTGAATTTTAAAATATGTATACATTGTGCTTTAAGGGTGATCTTAATTTTTAGCTGTGTCTTGTGACTTAATGTGCATTTATGAGTAGTACCATGCTTTTCTGCTATGTTATTTATTAATACGCCTATCCATCAACCAGCTACCCCTAGTGACATAAATATAGCAAAGAATTCCCTTTTGCATCTTATCAGCACAGTACAAAAAAAAAACCGAATATTAATTTGTCTTGCTTTCTGTATGTTATGCAAGATCTCTTGGCATTCTGGAAAGAAGGCTAGCGCTTGCAAATTCAGCCTCCTAAATTAGCTGCCTCCATATCAGTGTATTTATCCAGCCGCCTTAGACAATCAGAGTAAGAAAGACCGTCAGCACTAGATGGAGCTCCTGTATAGGAACATCTCAGGAGAAGTCTGGGGCTTGTGTGCGTGTGGAGAGCAGCGGGGATGGAGGTACAGTGCTGGCGTAGCAGGAGGATGCTCTCAGGGCGGTCAGGTTCACTGCAGCATCCCCATGTCCATGCCCACCCTGTCCCGCAGGACCCTCATCTCCTGGCAGGACAGCTCCCTTGCTTTCCAAATGGAGGGAGATCCCCAGGACCTTCCTTCAGGCTGAGCATCCGCAAGGATGTAACACGTAGTCTCAGGGTTTGTCTACATATGGGATGCAGCACCACATAAGCTAAGAGGAGAAACTACAGTGTATTACCATCTGCCATCCAGGAAGTCGAGCTTCCACCAGAGCACACCTGGCTAACATCCCTCCTGTGAGCCTCTATTTTTTCACTGAATGCAACTGCTCATTTTTAATAATAAAGGTATATTTCTAGATATTTTAAAATGATGCTATAATCTTCTCTTTTTTTTGGCAGTTACAATTTCTAATGACGGAACACACTACAAATATTTACTCTTCTGAGCCAAGTTTCTGTCATGAATGAGGTCTAGTGGACAAATTGATTTTGATAATAACTAGCTATTAACAGGTCAATAACTAGTCATATATGATAATATGAACGCAGTGTCAAAATATGTTTGATCAATCTTTACACTGCCCTTGGTCCAAGAGTTTCCTGTGCAGTTTTAGAACCCAGCAACCTCACATGCTATGGAGGTGGGATGAAAGAGTGGAGAAGGCTGCTCCTATCTCTATCCAAGATGACTTTGCTGGCTAAAGAATGCACAGTGAGGAGAAGAGGTATTTTCCATTCCTCAGTGCCTCAGAAGAGGAGATCTATTGCTACATCCATTAATAAATGGTTAGTAACTGATGCAGACAGAAATCCTTTGCAGTACATTGCATCCAGCGGACGAATCTAATCTGCAACACTGGATAGACTGGTGGAAATTGCACTAGAGAATACAGTAGTGGATGTATAAGGAGGTATGACATATTGGGACAAGCCAGCATGGCTACCATAGAGGGAAACCATCCTTCACTAATACATTCGAGACCCTTGGCAGTGCTATGCACACAGGGGTGATACATTTGATAAAGCCTACTTGGATTTCCAAACAGCTTTGACTAGTCCAAAGGCTCCTAAGGGCAGTAAGCTGCCTTGCAGTAACAGAGATCTTCATGTGGATGAAAAATTGATTAGAGGCAGTAAATAAAGAACAGGAGAAAATAATCAGTTTTCTCAGTGGAAGCTGTGGCCAGCAAAGTCCCCTCTGGATCTGTGCTAGGCCCCAGGTTACTCATCACATTAATAAATGATCTGGAAAAGATGGTAAAGAGTGAAGTTTGCTGATTATACTACACTGAATAACTCAAAATCAACAAAAGCTGACTGCGAAGCACTGCAGAACAACCCCATGAAACTGAGTCACTGAGCAGATGAAATGCCATACTCATGCAAACTGCCATATGTAGAGAAAAACAGTTCTACTTTTAAGTGCACGGCGATTGTTTCTGATTGACTTACTGCTCTGCAAAGAGAGTTATGATAGGTCACTTTATGCAAACCACTTCCACTAAGCAGCAATGCTCAGCAGCATTTAGAAAAGCAAACATCAGGGCTTATTAGGAAAGGAAAACAGAAAATAAAAGAGAAAACATTAAAAAGTGGATGGGGGAAGAGTATTTAGTGTTCCTCATAATACAAGAACTGGGTTTTCAAATGAAATCATCAGGTTGTAGATTCAGAATTAACAAACAGGAGAAGGTACTTTTCTTTGTAGAGTAAGTTGTTAATAAGTGGAATTCCTTGACCTATTACATTGTGCATACCAAAATTTTCAGGGTTCCTGAGAGCAAACAGCCTGGGAGATAAATCCAAGAAGACCTATTAGACTCCAAAGTACTACTTCAGGAATTAAGTCTCTACACCACAAATCACAGGCTGCTGGGACTATGTCCTGGAAAAAATATCATTGGACACCGAAAGTTATCCTAACTTTAAGTTTAGTATTCTAGAAGCATAGCTAGGCAACATATTTTTCAATGGCAATTGCTTAGTATGTATATATACAACCCTTTGCAAGGCGCAACTATTATTTAGTTATTGAAACGACAAGAAGAAACAATTACAGCACAGTAAGAGGCCATTACCTGCTTGTATCTACTATTAGTATTTCTTTCCCAAAGGCCTGGGTGCCCCCAACCCCAGAAAAGATATTAACACATGTAAAACTCCTACTCATTCTCATCCTCAAATTCCTTGTTAAACACCCCTTGATGCACTGACCAATAGAGAAGAACAGATGGTGGTATGTCTACTGCTCTTAACACAAACAATATTAAGCTATGGCTTTGTCTTGCCTCATAACCTGCTTTCTATCCATTAGAAAAAGCCCATTTAAATCCTGACTGGCATATTTATCTGGCAGCCTTTCATGTTACTCCTCTGATGCAGTCTTTGCCTTTCACAACAGAAAAACAGAAACCCATTTTCAGCGTTAACGCAGTACACACAGTAAAGCAATCCTTGTCATCCTCACACAGCCATTGCTGGACCCTGGCCCTCTTGTGTTGCCACACACTCCTTCTCTGAAAACTGAGCAGACCAAAAACAGAGCAAAATTTGGCCATTTGGATAAATTAAGGCAAACTGCTGGGATTTGTTACAAAGACCTGCACGGAGAAGATCTGCTTTGCACACCATGGTCAGTGTACAGAACATATACATACTACATACCCATTTACCCTCTACATACTCCACCCTTTCATTAAGGGGCAGAATTTATAACTCCTCATCCCTACGATATTAATTCCTACCCTAGAACTGTTTCTAACTAACTCCGGCTGAACTCACACCGAGGCAGATGGCTCAGCTGTCTGATGGATGGCCATCAGCCTCCCACACGGTGCTCGCTCTGCCACTGGAGGCGGAGGGGAAGGCAGCACTCCCAACCACCATGCGAGACCCCCGCTCCAGGATAACTCTGCCTTGTGCTGCCTGCTGCCCAGTGCACTACCAGCTTGCATAATTTCATTCGGGTGATGAAACGTGTCAGTGTAAAGAGGTCCCCCGGTAACTTCACGAGCAGCCTGAACACAGAACAGAAATTACCCACAAACTGTAAATTCGGCAAACAATAATGCTCCAGTGTGCATGTGCACGTAGGAGTTAAGCCTAATGCAAACCCAACCGCATTCAATCATAGTGTGTTTTAAAAGTTTCAAAAGGACAAGTTAGAGGGGATTATCTATGCTTTTGTAAAATTCATACCATTTCTTAGGTCAAAGCAAATCTCGCCAGATGTTAGCGTGCTATTTCAGTACTATCTCAGAGGTCTGTACTAGACTTGGACAACACTTAGATATCAAGCAATAAAACGCTGCATATCTGAATTAACTAATGGGTTTGAATTTTAGAAAATGTTAGAGTCCTAATCTCAGCAAAGTTTTACATTGCTGTTCATTTTTAAAGATGATCAAACTATTCCTTATGAAAAATTTTAACAATCAAGTCCACTTTTTTATCTCCTTTTTCTCTGATAGTTTTCTGGTCCTGAACAAATTTCTGGTTTTATAAGCCCCTACAAAAATAATTCAGCTTAAACCAGTTTCTGTCTATTGACTTGTCTGAAGCTTGCTTACTTTGATCCCTTCGTCCCATAGTTATCTACTATTTCTGCTCTGGATTGCATTAGTGAAACCAATAGAAACAATAAAACAATAGGGGGAAAGAAGAAACAGAATAGAGAATACGATCAAAAAACACCACCAGAAAATAAGCACACAGTGAATGTCTGCCTCTAATGAAATACTATGGAATACATGTAAAGATTTATAGCTTACCCTAGTGAATCACTAGCCTTCTGCATTGTGGCAGCTATATTTTCACAAGGGACAGGGGAGACCTTCTAGCAGCTTTCCAATACCTAAAGGGGCCTACAAGAAAGCTGGAGAGGGACTTTTTACAAGGGCGTGTAGTGATAGGACAAGGGGCAGTGGTTTTAAACTGAAAGAGCATTGATTTAAGGAAGAAATTCTTTACAATGAGGATGGTGAGGCACTGGAAGAGGTTGCCCAGAGAAGTTGTGGATGCCCCATCCCTGGAGGTGTTCAAGGTCAGGTTGCATGCGGCTTTGAGCAACCTGATCTAGTGGAAGGTGTCCGTGCCCATGGCAGAGGGGTTGGAACTAAATTATCTTTAAGGTCCCTTCTAACCCTAACCATTCTACAACTCTGTAAGTAATACAATTTTTGCTGCATTTTGAAAAGAGTTGTTGGCTGAAATTGCCCACAGCAATTGAGCCTGATGCTGATAGCTGGCATGAGAAACCTTCAACCAAAGGACATGAAGTCTGGCACTGTTACAACACAGTAGTTTTAAAGATGGTGCCCAGGTGACCTTGATTGGAGGCATTACCATCTAGACCATGGAGCAATGAGAGAAGAGTCAGGCACCCCCAGGCTTCACTCTTGTACAGGGTGAACGCTCACTCATCTGCCTCCCCTGATCCATGCTGGGCCAGCACAGCATGAGGAGAGAGAGGGGTAACCAGGTCCCAAACCATTCAGGAGTCAAAGCACAGGGACACTTCATAGAAAAGTAATGGTGGGATGTCAGGGGGAGGAAGCGGCTACCTCGAGCAGTGCTGCCTTGCATTTGCTGTCTGCAGATATCAAGTGTTTAGCCCGCCTCTGTCAGTTGAGGGAAAATTTACAGCAGCCAGAGGTCATTTTGATCTATTATTAAAAAAAACTCAAACAAATCACAACAAAACCCACAAATCTTTCAGTAATAGCAGGCATTTGGATTACTTAAGTAGCGAATCACGTGGGGCAGCTCCAGCTTCCAGAGAAACTTATTTCTCCATGTCAGCACGCTCTTTTAACAAACTACTGTAAATGATTCTCTCATCTTAATAGACTTTCTAATCGGAAAAGTGGCAGACAGACTAACAGAGAAAAAAAAAACAAACAGAAAAAAATGGTTATTATTTTAAGTGAGAAGTATTGGCCAGGGCTGAGAAAAAGAGGAAAAAATGAAATTGATAGTTATTATCTATTATTGTGTCATTATCTGGAACTATGCCAATGGTCCTGTATCCTTTTTATCACTGAAAAGCCTGTAAATATGCATTTGCTTACTAGACTGGAAGATGTAGCATTCTGCTTAAATGTTTCCTAAAAAGAAATGGACATAGAAAATGAATGTCATCAGTTAAGAAAAAGCCTGTAGGTGTATAACTTGGATTGAAATAGCCAGAGATAATATCTTCTCTCTGGTATACTTCAGGGACTACGAGGGAAGTTTAAAAGTTTTCCAAAACATTACCAAAATCTGTTCAGGTGTGTCAGCACACAGATGGTATTAAGAGTTATTAGAGATTATTGAACACATAGTTAAATAGAACATGATTTAATAGCCTTTCACAAGAAAAGTCCATTGCTCTCCAATATACTTTTTTAGACTGCATATTGCTCATTTACTGGGCTCTAGTTTATTTCATTTTACTCACTGAGGGACCAGAAACCCAGCTACATTTTAATTACACGTTTCTTCACATGTGTGTGGATAACTACTGGCACAGCTGGTTTCTGCTGTTTCCTAAAGTAGTAGAAAACCAACATCAGGCATAGCATTGCCTGGCTTAATGCTGTGACCCAGGATTAGGGAAAAGGGCCTGCAAATGCAAATCCTTAAACTTAACTCTGACAGAAATGCTGTTCCATCATCTCAAACAGAGCTTACAGCCACGACCTTTTAGACTCAATTCACCGTCAGGATAATTTTGCAAGAAATCTGATGTGATGTTTGACTTTAAGCTCCTATTCCAGGTCTCTATGTAAAGTGATGTTATTTGTGTACTTCCTTGCATAAAGTCCTTATCGTTCTGCAACACATGGCCATAACGTAGAGCAGTGTCCCAGAACCAAAAATATGCAATTGAACTGCAAGCACGGCTGCTCAGTAAACAAGCATCAAATGTTGGCAGAAATTTGTAGTCACTTGCAAATGCATGGTGGGCATGGGCAGAAACTTATTTTTAAACAGAAAGCTGAAAATTATGCTCAAAAAAATGTCAAAGAAGTTATCTATATCCTTACAGAATTCTTCTGTCCTTCTGTCCCTCTTTCCAGGCATACATACACAAGCTTCTGTCTACCCTTCATTGTCGGTGTCCCTGCAGGTTTTTTGCTGTTTTCTTTTGGTCAGGCATTAGGAAAATGGACTTTAGATTATCATACAACAAAACACAGAAGAAAACGTTGAGGATGGCAACCAAGGGGAAATATGATGACCCAACCTACACGAGGCTGCTGGTGCATGCTGAGGGGGATCAGCCTGTTCAGAGCATGCTCCAGCTCCTGTTTGAGCCATGTGCTTGAATTTCTGCTATGCTGAAAGCTGGGAGGGGTGAGGAGGAGGGAAGTGGGGGGTTCTGGTGCACCCCACAGTCCCACTGCAGTATGAGGTGGAGATGGGGCTGAGCTGGGGTTGTCCAGACCAGGAGACAGAGAAGCAACCATGCCTGGTAACACAGACACTGACTGCACACTACAGAATCTGATCTAACGCTGTTAGCATCAACATTCATGATCTGCAATGACTTAAAAACACAGGCAAATTGAATGAGACCTTAGGTGATGCTATGCTGTAACAAAGGCAAAAACATCTCTTATCCTAAACTGGAATGAAATCACCTACCAGAGCAAACACTGATGTTCAAAGTACCACATTAGGTCCTCCGTATCCACCTTCTCTGCATGATGCAATTACTTCTTTGTCAGGTTTTCCAAAACTGGTGTCCAAGCTGACTCCCTGCTTCAAGCACCTAAATTGCACATGAAAGCCCAATACTTGTGCTCTACAAATTATCTGTAGCAAGAGCAGATAGCATTTTCTGTACATGACGAATGTGGGTTCTCAAGCTTTGAAAGAGGACTTGAGTACTTCTTCATGGAAACACAACAGATGTCTTCCAAATACTCTTGGACAACTATTCAAAGTGATTTCAGCATTGTACAGTGTTTAATGTGTACAGGAACTAGAAATAAACTAAGAAATAAACCCAACATCCAGGTAGAGGACACTGAAGCAGAGAGGGAATTGTAAGCAAAAGTAAGAGAGTGACAGAAAGACAAAGGGAGAAGTGACCATCCTCTTTGTGAGGGTCATCTCATAACTTCAGAGGGGTACAGAGCAAGTATCTACCCCTGAGCTTGGGCTCCTTTCCTAGCTGGTGGAGATAAACTGGCGCTTGTAGGGCACAGCTCATATTACCCTGAAGAGAACATCTCAAATATGTCAGACAATTTGCATGCTGGCAGTACAAATTCGGGTTTTTATTGATTATAAAAGAAGCCTAGGGGATCAGAAAATGTCTGGTTTCAGTCATATGACTCCCATCTGTCTCTAAGGAGTTCAGCATTTCATTTTCCACGTAAACATGGCCCTCCAAAGTGTATTGAATAATATATAGCTACCTCATTGACAAATTATTTAAATAAAAATAATAGCAGACTAACTTAATGTTCCCTAGAGTAGGGATGCCAAAGAGGAATTCAGATTACATATCTCCTGAATAAGTACTTCTGTGTTTCCCTTTACTATACAATCTCATGCATATCAGGCACCTGAAATAAGTAGAAAATTTCAGGACAAACCATAAGTTGGAACACTGTATTAAAGTAAGTAAAACCCTCTAGGCAATGACAAAATTTCTCCCTTTTTAGATAAAGGAACTGTAAGCACCTTTGACGTATTTGCGTTTCCCCCCTCTCTTTGAACCAGTAGAGTATTTCTGGCACTGAACTCCGTAGGAAAGCCTGCATGAGTCATGTGGACTGCAGGCATAACAGACCCTTTCACTTCAAATAGAGAACATTTTGGGGGCCTGATGCAGAACTACATTTTCCTAAACATTGCTAATTAGTTGTGTTTACTATATCAGCTTTATTTATAGAAATATCACTTTTAATCCCATCCTAAACCCACTGGAGAAGGAGCTATCCATGTTCAGCAGGCAGGTGAGGAGCTGCTAAGAGGGGGTTTGCACTGGGAGGTGAGTACCTGCTGTATCAAGACTCAGAAAACTTCAGGCTTGAGCTCTTGCAGGATCAGCCAAGGGAGATTATGTCTTTACTCTTGGAAATAAATGTATCTTCTCACAGAAGGGCCATTCATTTCATCTGAGATCTCAACTGCATCTCATACGCACAGCGTTTCCAACATCTTAGAAGTCTGTACTCTAAATTTAAGTACCTTAGTTTAGTACACTGAGTCTAAGCCACAGCATATAAAATACAGGTAAAAGATTAATGAGAAAATTATTCATTTAAGGCCATGAGGCAGTTGAACTTTAAAACAAAATCATGAGCAGCTCTGTTTCTCATTCAGTGTGTTCTCTGGCAGTTTACAAGGAATAAATTCACAACTGCTTTAATGTGACTGAAAAGATTATGTACCCATATAGTTGAAAACTATGGGGTTTATAAAAAGATTAGTTTTAAAATCCTCATTTAGATAAGACCTTGGTTTATCAATGGACATACAGGCACATATACATGCCTTACTTCAGTTAGAACAGGTTTAAAGAACATAGCCCTCTCCTGTGTCCAGGACAAAGACAGCACGCTGTGCAGGAAGACACAGCCTCGAATCACATAGCTTCCACAAGGCGTAGGCATCTCTGTGTCCTCCTGCATAATGATGTTCACTTACACAACACTAATCTGAACACGTTTTTTAAAATGAAATATTGGAATCAACTTCTCAGGTAAACTGCCAGGTATTTTCTCTTCTTTGAGGAAGAGAAAACAATCAGCAGACACCTGAAAACATGAGCTAAGAGCTCAACAGCCACAAAAACATCCTTGCTAGTGACGTGCCTTGAAATTTTTCCAGCATTAGAATCTAATGTTCGATTTCCCGAGCCAGAGAAAGCTTCATCTTTCCCATACATATTAATCTACTTAATATTTAATCCTGATATGACATGGCATAAAGTAGCGATTCTGAAAATGAACTCTAGAAGTCATCTGAGCCCAAATTCTGCTTGTCCTACATGTTTGGGAAGTCTGCGTTAGTGCAAGTATCTTGGGAAAAGATGAAATGTTTCTGTAAGTTTTCACGTGTCCCAAGATTTGAGGTGGTTAATAGGACACTGGAGAGATTACGTGTGAGATGGTTAAAGCTGCATGACGAACTTCATTTTAGGATGGCATATCACTTTGTGTATATATGGTCTCTAAGGGAGTGTGTTACTAAATAATGTATTTTTCCTAAATTAAAATCTAATGCTTAATCATTTCATGATATATTTAACAGTTCTTATTTCAGCTTGCTGGCAAAGTTTACTCAGAGTTCAGCTGGGAAAATGTGTCCTGTCCCTGTGTCCCTTTCCAGGTTTGCTTAAATGTATAACTGTGAGCCTGTCAAATCATGGGTAAATGGTGAGTAATGGGAGCAAATTTAGCAAATCCATCAGTTTCCCCAACTCAGAAACACGTACAGTTTCCACTGCAGTGACCTAGTAATGGAGTTGCAAACATGCACAACCACCAGGGTAAAATAATTTACAACAGAATAGCCCATGCTGTTCCTCCCCAGCTCCATTCCTAATGCTCCCCTGGATCAAGCCCCAACAGCTCTCACACTGCTATAGCAGGTCTCATGATATTTAATGTTCTCCTTAAAATCCTCATTACATGCTTATTGATCAGCATCTGCACTTCCCATTAGCTTCTAAACCTTGTGCTTTCTGTGCATGGTTTGAAATCACAAAGCAGACATGTGGACACAAGCAAGTAAATAAAGAGAACACCTACACTTTGTTCATATTTTTTTCCATTGTGCCCATGGCAACCCTCTGGTGCTGGTTCTCGGGTCATGGTTTTGAAGTGCCTGGAGTAGGCAATGGATTGCCCAGGAAAGAACTTGCAGCTCGATTCCACAGTAAGCGACGTCAATGTACATTGCACTGTCAGTTTTGCTGGGAGGAGAATCGGATCTGCTTTCCAGGTCACCTCCCATGGCAACAGTTATGTGATTTTTGAAAAGGTAAGACACTTCAGACAAAAAAAAAAGAGTGACCTCTCGCCGTGCATTTACATTTGAAACAAATCTCAGCTGCCTGCTTCCATTAGCTCAGGTTTCATTCAGGCCACAAACCTGAGGGATGGTACCTTCCCTCTCAATTTAATTTTAAATAGGAAGAAGGAGCCTTTTGCAGCATCACAAAACAAAGTGAGAGGGGAAAAAAAATAACCACTAAAATACAGTCTGATACCTGAAAAGGAAATTGAACTTTCCAAGACTTGTTTCAAAGTTTTAGAAAGCAGGTATTCTTTATTGCAGCGCTGGGTGCACGGGGGATTTCTCCTCCTAGTGTGCACACCGGCTTCTGGACAGAAAATTAGTTATACACTATAATCATGCATAATTCATAACATATTTACATATTCTTAAACAATTGGTTAATTTTCTCTCGCTTTTCATGTAAATTACTTCGCATGCTCAGTTTTCCTCCTCCGCCCCTTTCTTTTGGGTCTGGGGTGTGTTTAGGGTAGGTGGTCCGTGAGTCGGTGGTCGCGATCTCCCCCTGCCGGAATTACCTTTTCCCCCAAGTCACTGCATGTTCACAGTTTAGAAAAACATGATAACAAAGTTTATGCAGTTTCTGCAGTTTCTGGGATGTTCCCTCCAAGGGCAGACAGTTCTTGATAAAGAGTCTCTGTTTTAATCACTGCTGGCAGCTTCAAGGATGGACGTCTTGTTAGTTTCTTTAGGTATGTGTAAATCACCTACTGCCGACTGAACCCTTCATGAAACTGCTACACAAAACTTTAACCCCTTTATTGTTGGGTAACAGTCCTTCTTGGAAACCTTTTAAAATGAACTGCATTTTAAAATATTTTGACAGGCTGAAATTGGCTTATGTGTGTTTCACACATCCTCAAATACTAACCAAATCATGAAGATTAGTTGCCTGCTTCAGATTTCTTCATGATTTAGGAAAATACTGAAGTTTTTTTTTTAAAAAAGGTACATATCTTCATTTGGTACAGGAGAGTCCCATTCTACTGAAGCCAGTGAACTCCCTGTAATGTCACCTGAAACCCTGGCCCTATAATGATGTTCATCCTAGTAGGATAGGATCTACCTCATGAGAAAAAAAGGAACAGATAAGAATACTGAAGTGTTTATTCTTACAAAGCTTCATGTTGAACTTCAATTCTTCTTAGTTATCTTTCCTACTATGCATCTCTATTCTAGACCCTGTGCATTAAGACCATTCCTTGTAGCCTTGATGGGCCAACGTCAGACATGAGGCACAAAGGAGGGTAAGGTTTTTTATATACTATATATTTTATACACTATATTTAGCAAATATTATATTTTTTTTTAAGAATAGCTCAGGGATTGCAAGAAAGCATAAGTAACACAAAGAAATGTTCTCCTCTCAGCTTATACAGTTTTGCCATTTCTGTGTTCTTACCATTTCTGTGTAAGAACATGCTCCTTTTATATCATAGCCTCATATATTTGTATTTTGTCATCTTTGTGGCTTTTGCATTTATGTCTATAAATCTAATCAGCTTTGCCACTCATAAGGTAGTCACAGTGATCAGGCTAAAGGCTGTGATTTAAACTGGACTTAGGTGTCAAAAAATCCTCTCGCTAACAAAAAACTTCCTTATCCTCAGTAACTACACTGTACAAATCAGCAAGGTCTTAAGCCACCAGCTTATGATACAGAATATGCTTGATTTTCCATCTTTTGAGTTTCTGAATCACTTTGATAAGTTTTATACAATTTTTCCAAAGTCCTCAGAAGACAACGAAAATAATCCTACCATGAATGAGATACTATTTATTTTTTCTTTTAGTAATAATACCTGCAAGTATCAATAAAAAGCTCCCAACTCTCTCATGTCACTTCCCAATTGTCATAAAAAAATTAACCATTCCATTCAATGGATCCTTGTTCAGTCTGTGATGCTTACAGCACACACTGAATGCAAAAAAAAATAAATAATCGTATATCTAAGCATTTTGTTTTCAAGTGCTATAAAGACCTGGAAAAGCCATCAACATACTGCACACCTGCAGTAGCTCTTTTTTAGCACATTTTGGAGTACAAAAATCCCAAAACCTGATGAATACTGCAGAGGTAATATGTCCATAGAGATATATAAACGTCAGGCAACCTGCTACTATTATTTGCTTTTACTCACATTGATTTCCAGTGAACATTTTTTAATTAAAACTCTGCAAGCCAACTTCTTCAGTATTCCCTTTATATGCACTAGTGAAAGAAAAGCGTAGTGAGCACTGCAAGACTTTGAGAAAAGAATTTTAAAAGAATTTTTTTAAACACTGTCATGAAAAGTTCCCATGTGCACAGCTCAATAACTACCTGCATTCAGGCTGCCGCAGCCGCCCAGAACACCCTGCTGACAGCACCAACACCGCTCAGAGGAGCTGAGGTCACCTTTGGCATTCTGGGTTTTGTGTTTTTGTTTGCCTCTTGTTCCTTGATGAACTCATGAATTTTAACAATTGTACCAGAAACTCTTGCATGAACTATATCACTATAGCAGAGAAATCTGCTCTTCTGCCATCCAGCTGATTTACACGGAAGACCTGACTCAAAACAAGAACTCTTCCATAAGCAAATCGCCCCAGGAGAAACTGACCCATTTGCTGGTTTAATTCGACAGTTAGCGGCACAGTAACACACAGGTATCCTGACAGAAGCCAGCAGGCTTGAAAGACACCTTCGACATACTTTTTTTCTAATTCCTTAAATACGTATCTTTTTTTCCCCCTCTCTTCAAATATTATTTTCCTGTCCCACCTCTAAATAATATAAAAGAGGCTAAACGAAAGAATGGAGAAAAAACAGTCCTAACCTCTTTCTCCCTGAGAAGACTAGTTACTGAAATACTGGAATTCATAAAATTCACAAAAATGGAAATGAAACATGGAAGGAGAAGGCATGTCATTTTGCTCTGCACAGACCAAATCAAAACCACTCTGTCAAAACAAGGCAAGGTATTGTTCATAACGGAGTCTATTTTTGGACGGCCAAAGTCGGTGCTTTTATATTATTCAACACTGCTAACTCCTGAGAGCTCCCTTTGGGCAAAGCAGCAGTTTCCCAGGGGAAGCTGCCAGGCTGAGTTAACCATCATCAGTTGAGCAGACGTTTGAGGAAGGGAAGAGTACCAGAGACTGCACCACTGCAAACAGCATGAGCTTGTAATTCAGGTAGAAAATGTGGCTTTGGATCCACAGCCTGACTCTACACCAAGGGCTGCGGGAGCACTTCTCAGGCCAAAGTGACTGTAAAGACCCACCGCAACTCCAGAGTGGGAGAAGAGCCATGGATGCACTTGGTCCTGTCCTGGTGGCCTGGAGGCACCAAAGCAAGGATGTACAGCAAGAAGGAGCTGTGCTGGGTCCCCCAGTCTGAGTGAGAGAAGGATCACATCTAGATGTGAACCCACAGGCCAGTTTATGCTTTAGAGGACCTTTTATTGAACGTAGGAATAAATGCAGAAAGGGTCACTGCTTAGTGACGTCATTCTTAAAAGTGATGGGCCAGCTTGCAGGGACAAAGGCTGCACTCTGACTGCTTTTTCCTTTTTTTTTTTTTTCAATAATTAAAATAATTTTCAGTTAAAACACTTAAATCGAGCAGTGCATAAGCTGGTTGCAGGAAAAGTTTTGTCTGGACAGGAGGAGAATGCTGAACACTGTTTTACTGCAGCTCTGAAGCACACTGACTCTTTCCAACAAATCTATTCCTATGACTTAATTTGCTATTGAATCTGCAAGCATGGAATTTTAGAATAAAGATTTTGCTTTGGGGAGAACGGAAAGCATCTAATGATGAAAACTGTCATCTGGGACATGAGGGAATTCATATTATAGACTGATAGATAATTACAAATGGTAAATGAAGTACTTTCAGGAAGCTTTGTTCATGACAGAAGCAGCACTGAGGGGCCTGTAGGTCAGCATTGGCACAGATTTTCCTGAAAAAGAGGGAAGTATTATATATGTTCATACACTTAGTCAATCTCCTTCCAGTGGCTTGACTCTTTCTAGTTGCCATTTTTAGCTCTTAAAAATAAATAATTTCAAAAAATGGGATATGTTAGGAAATATTTATCAGATATGTGCTACTCCTTCATAAAGCCTTTTGTAAAAATGTTTTAAACTATGCTTTTCACTTGTGTTTGACCATACAAGACAACCAAAGCATCCTTCTGTTTACCATAGAGCAGCAGTGAGCTTACTGATCAAGACGCTTCATGCACCAGTGTTGAAAAGAATAAGATGAGAGAATTATCATTGAACTCTTACCAAAGCAGGAATTGACAAAGCCGTACCACCGACAACCATGCTCCCCTCCAATCCATTTGCCGTGGATGTTAGATGCAAAACTGAGGGTAGTGCCTGAGACGCACACTAACATGTCGCTGATACTGATGTTCAGGAGGAGCATGTTGACTGGGTTACGGAGGGTTTTGAACTTGCAGAAGAGGATGAGGACAATCAAGTTATTCAAGAAACCAAAAAACAAGATAAAT
The DNA here is from genome assembly GCF_009769465.1 of Tauraco erythrolophus. Classification (NCBI taxonomy): domain Eukaryota; kingdom Metazoa; phylum Chordata; class Aves; order Musophagiformes; family Musophagidae; genus Tauraco; species Tauraco erythrolophus. The sequence goes on along the minus strand of NC_141465.1, from coordinate 66,143,845 downwards.
CCAAGAAAAACAGCCACTATTGTGTGCCCATTTCGTGAGAGTCCAGCCCTTGGCTCAATGGGATCTGTAGCTGCACCAAAGCTCAGGTTGTATGTCCAAGTACGGTTCATTTCGGACTTTGACACAGATCGGTGGGGGCAGAGAGGTCAGGTGCCCTGCGCTGAAGTCCTCCAGCAGTTTCCCAGAAGCATATCTCCATCACAGATCAAATCATCTCAGGAGTTTTGAGATCTTCACTCAGCTGAGATAGCTCTTCAATGGTTAGGCAGATGTGAAATACTGCATCGCAGCACAGAAGTATTTTCCTGCACTATGTCTTGCCAGTGGTCAGCTCTGCAGCTAACTCCAGGGCAGCAGAAGCAAGCAAATAATCACCTCAAATTCATCTTTGTTATTTAAACCCAGGATCATGTTAGAAGATTTTTTTTTGAGGCTCAGAATGGAAGATATCTTAAAAAGGTGCTTTAGCATGGTCTCTTCCTTCAGAGCAAACGGGCAGTCCTTCTATCAATGGGCAGCTACTGTTGTTCCCTCTGACAACAGGTGTCTTCTGAAAATAGAGAAGAAAACAAATGGCAAAACCAAAACAATTTTTCCATACCAAGACCAAAAAGTAGGCACATAATTTACTAACAGTTTCTCCTTTTTGAACCATAACAAATATTTTTCATTCTTTTCAGTTTTCTCTCCGATTTTCAACAGGAAAATCAGTTTGTTGATGTTTTCTTGGTCCTTAATCACAGTTTAGCACAGAGAAGGCTACTTGCACCTTTCTTTCAAAGCTGCTCAGGTGAGAAAATGCATGGTAAGACATATCTTTTGCAACAGCTTCCCAGATGAAGAACTGTGTCTTCTTCCACATAAGTCAATCCAGACCAAGCAAAGATTCTTGGCTAGACCTCAATTAAAAGAATGAAATTTTAGGAGAAGGAGAAATGGAGGAGAAAGTATTTCTTCACCCCGAAAGAGTAATTTCAAGTGCAGTCCCTGAAGCTCTCATGTGCTTACAAAGGTTGGCAGAGCTGTGGTATCAGTTTCACTTCTCCCACATTTACCAGTGGACAGATGTTCTCCTTCATTATTTATAAAGCAGTCAAACACCCAAAGCTTCCCATCTCTCTCCCACCGCAGACATGAACTTGTATCCCCGCATGCAATGAGTACACCGTGTGTGCGTGTTGTAAAGCAATAACAGAGTGCTTAGTGTGGACACATAACTGCTTAGCCAGCCCTCTGCGTGGTTGCAGGCAAATTCTGCACAGATATTTCTATAAAGAGACATGGACATATATAATGTGTGTATATATATATACACGCAGGAATTTCCACTCCTCAGTGCAAAAATGCGTGATACTCATAGCTTGCTGAACTAAAATACAGGAAAACTTTTCTTTCGTGAGTCATGTGCTCCTAGAGTGATTACACACATTTTAAAATGGAGCATCTTCTGTATTACTCCTAAGCACTGCTTTTTGGAAATTGTCTTGTAGGAAAAGATGTGTTAACCCACTGGAAAAATGAGAGTTCAGAGTTTACTGAAGATGCAGAGGTTTTTTGCTTTTTTTCTTTTATCATATCTTTGTGTCAAGGTGAACATTTTTAGCAAGTATTTCTTCTTACTATTTTCCTAATTTTACAAAACACTGTGCTAAATATGTTTCATTATTGTAGTGATTTTGAACTCTAATGTGTACAGTCTGTCTTTACTTTCTCTCCTGATGAGTAAATTCTGTACACTTTGCAGACCTTTTACCCTTTGATCATCGACAATGTGAAATGCTGATGCTTTCTGCTTTTTTCCCCCATTTAGGAGGTACATGGTAATTTAGATTGGTAAGGGTCTCAGCATATCTAAGAGAAAGAACATTTGAAATACTCTACTATTTTGAAAAGAAATTATCCCCTGTCAGATTCTGGTTGCAGGTTATAGAAGGCAACTAACTGGGACTAACCATCAATATACCTTAAATTTAGTCATAATTGTGTTTAAAGGAACAGAGTTAAAGTTTAGTAGAAGAAAACACAAATGAAATAACAACTGATTAAAAAATATGGTGCTGAGTGTTTCTCAGTCACTAATTGTATGACTTAAAAGGCAAATGGCTGCACATTTTTTTAGTAGGAAAAAAGCATGGTGGCATTGTGCTGAAAGAGAGCTTCAGAAGAAAGAATCCATAGGAAAACAAGATGTATAGTGAAATAAAGCCAGTAAGTAATCATTTGTTGAGAGTTTTTTTAATAATTCTGCTTACATCCTAGCTTCTACCAAATTCATCTCTTCTTTTTCAATCACTTCGAAGACAGTTTTGTTTAATCTGTTTGCACATGACTGTTTATTGAAGAATGCAACTGAGGTCAGTTCTGTCTGCTCCTCCCTTCCGCAAAGCATATTGCAGAATCTGGCTTCAAAATCTGAAGAGATTTAAGTGTGATTTACATGCAGATTAATTTCAGTTACAGATGGATTTTTTTTTCCAAGCTGAATTGGTTACACCTAGATAATCTGTAGCAAAGATTATAGTATGCCATCATAAATGTTTCTATGTGGGAATTAACTTCACCAGAATAATCACAGGCAAAGAGTCTGCATACTATTGTCATTAAAGCATCACAGCCTTGGTGTTAGACAAAGCCAAAGGCTATAATCGCCTTAGCAAATATAACCATATGTATCTCTATTAAGCTCAAAATATAAATAATAAAACATAGATTTTTTTATACACAGTCACACACATCCTGCCTTCTTAGAGACATATTAGAAGTTCATATTTACAGTGCTTGTAAAAGAACATTTACTCCCTGATGGGATTCAGCTGACTAAAATTCAGCAGTCTGACACTAGGTGTGCAGGCACAGCCCAGTGCCCAGCTCATTTCTCCACTGACCACAACCCATCAGCTTCAGTGGGATGAGTTCTGCCCTTGTGCGCTGGGGAAAGATGCTTTAATGCTCAGGCAAGTAGAGCAGACCCTGGCAATTCAGTGGAAGACACACTTTAAAAAGTCAGTACACAAATCGTGAAGGTCAGGCCATGCAGCCACTTGAAATCGAAAGATGACAAAAAGGACGCACGCAGATGTGCTTTGAAAAGTTTAGGGTGGACATAAGAGATGGGGGTCTGCAGAGGAAAACACCTGAAGATTTGGGCTTTGTAGGAGTAAGTCTCTTATTAGTAGCTCATATATAAAGTGCTAAGCTTTTTACACCTTTGGATGTAGTACAAGCCAAATTCAAATTTCAGTAAAGCTTCTAAACTCCCATCCAAACCCCTTGAAGAACAGGTCTAATTCTCACTTAATGTTAGCATTTAACTGAATAGTACACATTATTGCTGAAGAGAAGTTGTGGCTGCCCCATCCCTGGAGGTGTTCAAGGCCGCGTTGCATGAGGCTTTGAGCAACCTGATCTAGTGGAAGATGTCCCCGCCTATGGCAAGGAGTTGGAACTAGAGGATCTTCAAGGCCCCTTCCAACCCAAACCATTCTATGATTCTATTGGCTTGTGCACTTGAAGGTTCACCTGATTGTTCTTCTCCAGACAGACAGCTTGGTTTGATAAACGTTACTCTGCAACTCTGACAACCCTGTCTTACAGGTGACACTCTGCGCTCCCCAACTCTCCACAATCTAGCAGGACATCCTGAACCCTCCTAATTTCTAGCAAACTCAGGAGCTTGCAGGACTGAAGTCTAAATCTGCCAGTTCTGCATGTCAAAAAGCATTAAAAAAACCCCACACCACAATAAAACATACAATTGCATTCAAAACAAACAAACAAAAAAAGAGCATCCAGTTTGTCTCCTTGCATTCGTTTGAGTTGACGTGGAATGGAAAATACACCCAAAGTGATACAAAATATACAGCCAGGTGAAACAGGCCAAAAGTTCGCTTAATGTCACAGTTATTAAATGTTTTATCTGTTAACTGGTTCTGACAATAGTAATCCCAAGATACAGCAAAACAGACACCCATCACTGGTTGCACTTTTCTCTTAACCAGTCTGTTGGAAATAAAAGGTTTAAAAAAATGTTCTATCAGCTTCTGGGAACACAAGCATTAATACTGAGAGTGTAAGGCTTCTTTTTGCACTTGCCACCACACATTAGTTTGAGCAGTATCCTACACGAGTGAAGGTGGTTTATTCCTTTTCTTCCTTTGCCCCAAAATAAGTACTAACTTATTGAAAATATTAGCTTTAAGGGTTTAGGATTGTTCTGAGTTTTTCTTTTCTTAGATGAACTGATTCATTATTTCTAACTGGCAGATTCTTTGCCATCTTTGCCTAACCATTCTATGATTCAATGATCTTCCCTTGCAAAGTTATGCAATATGCCAAGGATGATGCTTAATTCACTTTAAATATTTAATGGCTGATAAAATTGCATAAAATAAATAAAACCAAACTTTAAACTTCAAAATCATTTTGCTATAAAATTTACATTACTCTTGCATTATACTTATATTATTCTCTTGTGATATAAAGGAGCTATGAAAATCCCTTATATTTACATATGCACACAGCCTTAATCAGCCTGTTGTTGAGTTCATATTAAAATAAATTTTAAAATGATGATTTTCCTTCATTTATGACCTTAGCATTCCACTGAAAAGTTAAAATCTAAAAATATTAACACAATTCCAAAGTCATTCCCATCTGAGATTTTATGAAGGAGGAATCAATTTTTTGACCTGATGACAGAATTATGGCAGGATTACTATATTTTCAGGTTTTTATACACTAAACCTTGTTTTCCAGATCAGAAACTGAATTATTCTTAACGGCAGGCAACCACAAACCAGAGGTACCACCTAAAATAATTTTCTCAAACACAGTTGAAAGATAAGGGACTGCGTGGGACTTTGCAACAATGAAGACAAAATTCTTGGACTATTTTTCTGTGCCCCAAGTCACACTGAGATGTCAAGAGACCCAGAGGTAGGTCTTTAGAAGTAATTTAGAAGACAGAGAGGAGGCTCCAGTTGTTTAGGTATCTCCCAGCTCCCAAAACTGTGGGAGAACCTCTTGCATGCAGACTTACAGACTCACTTTTAGGAATTTACAATCACGAGAAAGACAAACACGAAAACGAGAACAACATAAGAGCAGAACACATGAGATGAAGCTCACCACTGTTTGACACATTTGAAGCCATACTACTTACCCGAGGGAAAACTCTAACAGTGGTAAAATAGCACGAGAAAAACACTGAACCATTGCTTTTGAAATAAAAGCTACTTTTATATAGCATTTTAGAAGTTAAGGCAACCCCTCCTACATGCAAAGAGGAATTTTTCGCACAGAAACGTCTGTGCTAACAGTGAACGAGACGGCCCCATCCCTGCGCTGATGAGAAGCATCTCTCAGAGCCCCAGCCGGGGCGGCCGCAGCACAGGGAGCCGACAGCACCCGGCTCTGCCCGAGCTTCCCAACCTCGCAGCCAGCAGAAGCCCCTTCAGCCAACCTCAGTTTACGATTTCTCCGACACAAACTTTTTTAAACTTATTTGCGGGGGGGGGGCGCGGTGTGGCATAGAAAATTGGAAGAAAAACCCACCTGCATCCAGAGCAATCCACGGAAAAAAAAAAGCCACCTAAGCCTCCGGCAAAGGCGTCCGGAGCGGCGACGCGCAGGAGTCCCAGCACGGCACCCGCCGGGATGCCCCCCCGGGAAGACGCGGCCGCGCTCCGCCGCCGCGGGGGCGGTGTCCGGCGGCGGCGAGGAGCGGGCTCGGCCCGGAGGGAAACCGCCCCCCGCCCGCCTCCCCCCGCCCGCGGATCCTCCCGCGCCGGCGAAGCCGCAGCTCCCCGCGCTGCCTGCGGGCAGGGCGCTTACTTTCCGCGGGATGGATGGATGGATGGATGGATGGATGGATGGATGGATGGGTGGGGTGGGGTGGGCTCGCCCCGCCTGCCGCTTTCTGTTTCTCCCCTCCCAGGCGGGCTGAGAAGACATCCCACTTCGGGATGGCGGGGGAGAATAAATACATTTAAAAACAAAATTTAAAATAAAATTAAATAAATAATAATAATAAAAAAAACAATAAGAATGCCGAGGCACGGCTTGCGCCTCTCCCTCCCCGCGCTGATATGGAAAGTAACAGTTAGGCATTGCAACATGGCAAACAGTTTAGCAAAGTACCGAAACTCTGTCTCAAGCAAGAATCCTATAGATTAGAGGCTCCTGAACGATGACACTGGGGCAGCTTGACCTGAGAAGGAGCAGATAAGCAGAGCCATCTGAAGATATAAAGATAACGAGAACTGTTAACCGGAACCCTATTGTCTGTGAGGAACAACCATCAAGCGGTCTCGCGGTTTGGAGCTCAGCCAACTCAGCATTCTGAGCCAAAAGTGAAACAAGAAGAACGGTGAAGACTACGAGCCCTCCTCCAATAGACGTCCACCAGATGGCAGTGCGCATGCGGCAAGAGGAGGAGACTTATGATAATGAGTTCCCAGAGCTAATTGTAATAACCCAGCCTGTACTAATAAATATGCATGCTGTTGCGTCATAAATAAGCGCTTGTTTTGCCATCTAGTGTGCAAGTTTGGAGGAGAGATCCCTCTCGCACCCAGCGCTGCAATAAATATACCTGCTTTGCAGCTCTCCGGGAGAGGAGTTTGGTTCTGCGCGTCGATTTGGCGACCCAGAGGAGGATCGTTTTTATCCGGCTGCGGGACCTGCTGAGGACGGGACTCCTCTGGGCGCCCCCGAGATTTCCCGGAAGCGCTCCCCACTCACTCGGATCACCGCGGGGACAGACACGGACCGTCATCGGCGGACCAGGTATGTGCTAAATAAGTAACGGGATACCTGTTAAGTCGTGAGGAGACGTCCTACGTGGGGTAAAGAGCCTTGGTGCTCGCCTCTGGAACAAACTAGGGTTTGAGTTCCCCATAGGGTGGTAACTGGGTGAGTTCTGTACCTCGGCTAATGGTAACTGGGGCTCTCTATCTAATAAGGCCTTTGATGTTTGTATGAGTTTGCTGGGCCAGCCCTGGGATGTATGGTTGTGCTGCTAAAACCACTGGGTGAGCATTTGAGCCCGTGGTTCCGTGTTCTCCACGAGGAGAGCGGCCAGTAACAAACAAAGCACGTGACAAGACGTTGGAACAGTGTTATTCAAACCAAGTATTAATTTTTGGTGTCCTATACACGGACTCTGGAATTTTTCATACAATCCAATCTTAGGTTTGGAGTGCTTTGTTTGTGAACAGGACGTTTGGGTACGATTTGGCAGTGATTTTGGTGTAGTCGAAACTGGTGTGACGGGGATGGGATTGAGCGCTCAGGTGAACTTCAGCAGGTAGTCTTTGTCACCGCTGTTGCATGTTTGTTCGCGCTAAGTGCTCAACGTGTTGCGAGTACGTTATTTCTCCAAACGGCAGGCAGGAGTTTTATCTTGATAATTGTCTTGGATTTAGGTGCATTCGCTGTGGAGCGAGTACGCCTCTGCACCTTCTGCCTTGAGTAAGGTATTATTGTTGTCAGTTTATTCAGTGTCCCTTAACTAGCAAGGGAGGCTCTGATAGTTGTGACTGAAAAGGCAGATAGTAAGCAAGTATTATGGGAGCCAAGCAAAGCGGTGGAATAGTGAAAAAGAACCCTTTAGGCTGTATTTTGGCTCATTGGAAGGATGTAGGATATAGGAGGGCCATCCGGAGAGAATGTGGACAGGAAGACCGTTATATGGGCCGTAGTTATGGCAGAGCATAGAAAATCCCATTGGGGAACAGAGGCCCTGTATAAATATCTGAGTCAGCTGATATTTGCCCAAAACCTGTATAGCACTATCAAGCAAGTAACACAGCAGTGCGAGGTTTGTTTGCAAAATAATCCCAAGACAGGAACTAAAGCCTGGCCCAGCCAAATAGGGAAAGGGAATTATCCAGGACAACAGTGGCAAACTGATTTCTCGGAACTCCCAAGAAAAGGGGGATTTTGATACCTGTTGGTCTTGACGGATACCTTTTCAGGGTGGCCAGAAGCATTCCCTTGCTGAACTAATAAAGATAGGGAAGTAACCAAAGTACTATTGCAAGAAACCATACCGAGATTTGGGGTTCCTGCAGTAATCTCGCTGGATCCGGGGGCCACGTTTCATTGTGAAGGTTGTTCAACAAGTTAGTAAGCTTTTGGGAATAGGTTGGCAACTTCATACCCCATATAATCTACAATCAAGTAGTCAAGTCGAAAAGATGGATCACCTGATTAAGCTATAAACTGTAAAATTAAGCCAGGAAGCCAGTTTGTCTTGGCTCCAATCATTGCCTTTAGCACTCCTGAGAGTTAGAACTAAGCCCAGAGCCAAGGAAGCGCTGAGTTCTTTTGAAACAGTGTATGAGAGACTCTACATTGTACAAGTGGGAATATCAACTCAAATCGGGAATAAGATGTTAACTGATTATATAAGTCTGCAAAAACAGCTTTGGGAAATAGAGAAGCTGGTTTTGGGAGCTAGAGCCTGAGGTCTCAATAGGCCCATGCACAATATTGAACCTGGTGATTATGTATGTGTTAGATGTCTTTTAGGTTCACCTCTGGAACCAGGGTGGGAAGGTCCATTCCAGGTGGTGTTAACCACTCACACGGCAGTCAAGATTAAAGAACAAGCATCGTGGATACATCACACCAGAATAAAGAAGGCCCCTAGACCACGATGGGAATCAGCATCTACTGGACCACTGAAACTCTGGATTCAGCGAAAAGATGGACAATAATCGTTGTTAGCATTTTAGGATTTTGTCTAAACATGGGAGAGGCATCGGAGAAGAATTTGTTTATACGCTTAACCACGAATATTTCTCAGGCCGTCAACTTGTCAGATTGTTGGATATGTACAGCTCTTCCCAGAAGCAATACGGAATTCCCATTTTTCGGAGTTCCAGTGAAGTATCTAAACTGGAGTTGGCCATATAATAATATTAACTTTGCTTTAGCACCCGATGGCCTAGGAATAAGCTGGCAAACAGATGGAAAATGTCTTCCAGGTAACCAGCAAAGTAAACTTCCTACTGGGGAAACCCTTTGTTGGAAATCGGAAGAAGAAGGGCCCCTGCACCCACACCTGCCTAAACATGATTGTAGTAGTACAAATATGAAGATGCGATTTGATCTACAAGGGATAGATTATGGAGGAATTTTTATTAAAAGAGTCAATAGCAGCGCAGAACAGGTAGGACACTTTAGTGATACTGAAATTAAAAAACTAAATGGCACTGTATGCACACTAAATGAGACTAGAGGGTGTCCAGGTCCAATCATTATGGGATTAAATCATAGCCTCCTGTATGAATGCATACCAGTCGGACTATGGTGGCTATGTGGAGACGGATGGGCTAGGAAATCCCTGCCCCAGTATTGGGAAGGAACCTGTACGACAGGTTATCTCATACCCCAAAATAAAATATATAACCAAAATGATTCATTGGCCGGTATATGGAGGACATCCCCTTGGAGACATATACGGGAAGTGTCAAATCCTCTAGCAGAACGAAGTACTGGGTTTCATAGTTTTGTGAGATGGTTAATTCCTTCGTTAGGGGGGAGTGAATTGGAAAAAGCGATTGTTAACATTTCGGCTACATTAGAACAAATGGAAAGTCTCACCCTTGACGCACTACAAGGAGTTCAAGAGGAAGTAGGCTCTTTAAGTAAAGTAGTTTTGCAAAACCGACTAGGATTAGACCTTTTATTGGCTAAAAACGGAGGATTATGTGCAGTTATTAATCAAAGTTGTTGCACTTATATTAATCAAGAAAAACGGGTAGAAACAGATTTGCAGAAAATACGGGAGAAAAATCAAATTTTACACCGAGTAGCTCAAGATAATACTTCATTTAGTTTCTCTGAACTTTGGGAAAAGCTCACCTCTTGATTACCTAATTTCACATGGCTGAAGCAACTCCTTATTGCATTTATTGTGATCATTGTGTTAGGACTGTTAGTTTGCTGTATGTTGCAATGCTTCACGTGGATGTGTAAACGAACCGGTAGCACATAGGAAGAATGGAAGAAACATAAGTTAACGCAGAACGTTGAAAGTGGCAAGTATTTTGCCAAAACCCTCAAAGGGAATGGTGTTATATAGCAAAAAAAAATTTGCAAAGGAGAAAGAAAAGGGGGGGACTTCATATGGAAAGTAACACTCAGTTAGGCATTGCAACATGGCAAATAGTTTAGCAAAGTACTGAAACTCTGTCTCAAGCAAGAATCCTATAGATTAGAGGCTCCTGAACGATGACACTGGGGCAGCTTGACCTGAGAAGAAGCAGATAAGCAGAGCCATCTGGAGCCATAAAGATAATGAGAACTGTTAACTAGAACCCTATTGTCTGTGAGGAGACTTATGATAATGAGTTCCTAGAACTAATTGTAATAATTCAGCCTGTACTAATATTTATGTACACTTTTGCATCATAAATAAGTGCTTGTTTTGCAATGTAGTGTGCAAGTTTGGAGGAGAGACACCCCCCCCCCCTCCCCTTGCACCCAGCGCTGCAATAAACATACCTGCTTTGTACCTCTCCAGGAATTGTGGAGTTTGTTTCTGTGCATCAGTGCAGCCCCGTGTAGCCCTTCGAGCCGCCGCGCTCCCCCTGCGCCGGCTGTCCACTCTTCACACCCCTGTTGCTGTGGAAGACTTGTTTTTTGGTAAATAAACAAGTGCAAATACCTGTTCAGCAGCAGATCAGGAATGCAGTTTAAAAATGTGTCAAAAAATGTAACAGACATGTCTTGTGTGTAATTTATTGGTCATCTGCTTTGTCTATATTTTGCATGTGTATCTTTACATTTTTAGCATTTACAGCTGGAAGAAGCACTAAGGATACCATGCGCTGAAATCTGTATTTTCAGAAATACTTATGTCGCAGAAATAGCATACAGCTTGACAACTATGTAACACTGTTTCTTTCTTTTACTACTACTCTTCTAGACTTCTACTGCTCTATTCTTTCTATAGGAGAAAAAAAAGCCCATGGGGAATGGATCACTGGATAAAAACACTAAAGGAAAAATATTCTCGAGTATGCCTTGCTCTCTTGAACATCTCTTAGCTCTGGTTCTTGCTGAACTTCTAAATGAGTCTTTTAAATTTGTAGATCACAGTTAAAGCCTGTAAATGGATCGTCATAGTCACACTCTTCCACTTCAGCTAGATTTAACCTTTTATCTGATCACACTTGTCAGCTTTTTCACTTTCTTGGGCTTAAAGACAGACAAACCAATGCACCTATCGTTATAGAAAAACAGCCCAGCAAAAAAGATGCTGTGGATTCTCTTAATAAAAACTCTTCCCCAGTGGAAGCCTAAAGGCAGATCCCTTAGGTATTAATTGTTGTACTACTAATAAGATTTTGATCCAAAATTCAGCTTAAGCAAACCTATTTCATGAAATAAAGGAAGAATTTTCTGAATAAGCAAATACACCTAATACGATCACCTTCAGAAAATACATGGTATCAATGATTTTGCTGATTAAACCTCTACTGCAAACTAGGAACTGCTTCTCCCAGCGTACAAAACCAAAACTGATGTGCTAATGTCACATTCAGAGAGAGAGCAAGAGTGTACCTCCTTTAAAGACACTTAACTAAAAGCAAAAATATAAAAGGTCATTTTTCAATGTCCTTTATAAAACGTGTACCTCTGAAATAGTCTATTATGGTATCTAGTTACAAAACCAAACAGCGTTACCAAATGCACATACTTCCAATACATATTCAGCAGCATGAAAATGTGCTTCTATAGGTGTTAAATTGTACTTTATTACCTGTTGTGAAGTTGGATGAAACTACTTACTAAAGACAGCTAGGTTAAAAACTGGTTTGAAATTAATTTACCTGTTATAAACTTGGAAGTTTTCAAAAAGTGGATTGTACTAGCAAAAAGAATTGTCACAACGAATGAATCGTGGGGCAGTTTACATACCTGATTCATTGTTGTGCATCTCCTTTTGTTTCACAGATTACGATTCAGAGCAATTTGGCAGCATTACTGATTGCCAGTTTGTGTCAGTGAAGAGCAGGCAAGCTGCTGTGCTCCGAATGGTGTCCATTTGGGGTTGTAATTCTGAAGTCCTGGTGGTGCTTCAGAAATTAAACTGAGGCATTTGATTTGAATTCCTTGTTTCCTTTAACAAAAAATTAAAGTTACTAGGGAATTCCGGCATCTCCCATGAATTTCCTGCTTTTCTCCTACTTCCAACAGATGTTGTGAGTTTTAGTAAAGTCTCTAATATCATACAGAAGAGGGGACAGTCAATGAATCAAGTGAGGAGCAATACTGAGAACACCTGCTGTTGTGTTCCCCCAGGGCAGCAGTCACTAGCTGCATCCGTACTGTCTTTCCCAGCAATGCCCAAGAGCTCACCACCCCAGTTCCCCAGCTGTAGCAGCTGGAGATGCATAGCAAGGTGGAGAATTGGGTGTACACCAACATATAAGCCAGGTGGACAGATGAGGGATGAGGATGCATGCGTCAAGTTAAGATTGTGTCCATATGCTAGTTGTATCCTGATTTCAGAAGCTGTCCTTAAATTTGTGAGAACGTAAGAGATCTTTAAGTTACTTTCTTACATTCCTATGAGAATTGCTTTTACTATCCTCATTTATAACCTTTATTTTCCCATTGCTCTTTGTGAAAGGCCCGGTTAGTCCAGATTGCTTTGCTCTGCATTTTGTTCCTCAGTTTATCCTTTTTCAAGATCAGCTTTGCGCTAGGGGAAACGTCTGTTCCGACGTCCTCAAAAGAAAAGCATCCTGCCTGTTTCTCTGCTTTCACTAAAAGACTTCAGATTTGCATCAGTCACCATTATTTCATTGGCTTAACATATGATGTTGAGTGGTTGCTTAGCTCAGTGATGTACTGTGCATACCCTGAGATCCTAAAGAGTGGTGGCATATTACATGGTTTCGCCAAGTAGTTTTTCCGTTAACAGTGGAACCATTTCACTTTGCATGACAGTGACAAAATAAGAAGAAACCATACAGGAGAGGGAGGGAAACTCTTCCCTTCTGCCTGTCCACATCTGCAAACATTTATAATTCTTAAAATCCTTATTGCAAAGATTTACCAATGAATACTGGAAGCGAAACCAAAGTATCCTCAGATTTATCACGATATCTTGTAGTCTACAGCTTGAAACCCATCTGGTTGATTACTTATAAAAAATGGCAGCAGATAAAAAATGCATTGGCCTCGATTCCATATTTAGATGTTTCGAATGGCACAGATTTCACAGTTTGTGAGTCTAGAGAGAGAACAGTTGATGTGAGTCCAAGATTGAAATTTCTCATAATCTCCTTGTTCTGCACAAAGCATATGATGACAAGGCTCTGAAAGCAGCTACCAAAATTTAGGGCTAGATAAAAAAATGTAGTCATTCAGTTTTGGAATAAGAGTATATTGCATCATAATAACACCACTGTCAGAAGATTCAAAATCCCTTCTCAACAGTCTGAAGGAAGATTATTTCATGAAAGCCAACAGAGAATTTGGAAGCCAAACACAATTCTCTTTGCCTAGAAACAATGTTTAGGTTCAGTTACTCACACAAAGGTAGCTGATGTGTTTTGAGACATTCTTGAGAATCCCGTCCAACCCTCTTCTGCTAATCCAGAGGGGTGTGGGTCTCCGAAAGGTGCTGTCCTGGCAAAGGCTTCAAATACCTTATTGCATCTTAAACCACACTAGATACCTATGGGCAGTCTTTCAGTCTCCAACAGAACTGTTAGTCATGAAAATTCCAGGCAAACTTTAGTGAAAAGAATACTTCCACCAATTACTGGGTGGCTGTTACAGCAATGCAAGCAAGGCAATGGTCCACAAAGTTGTCTAGTAAAATATATGATCTGTGTTTGTGACAATAGCTCGTGTGCCTAAGGCTTATCTAATTTTCCAAGTATACCATCTGGCCTAATAAAAGCTGCTACCCTGTCTAGAAGCCTTGTCTTATCTGTCCTTTTGACTATCACAGCAAATGCAACACAACCATTCAGTGAGCCAGTTCTTTCAGTCGGTGTCTTGTTTCTGGAGGATGATTTTGCTTAGGCTTCTGCAAGGCCTCTGCAAACTTCTTCCTTGTTTTTGCACTTCATCTGAATTTCTAAATCCCAATCAGCTGGTGTTTAACTTACCTACCATGTCTAAAGATGCATCAAAGTCCGAGAGTTTGGATCCAGACAGCAGATCCCAGGTGCTCCCTGACTAGTGTGTGAACACTAGTTGTGATTACATCCCCTCTTCTTTCTCTGACCAGCTTCAGCAAGCCACCCATCAGGGTGGCTGAGGGATACTCCAAAATCAGGGCCACCATACAGTATATCTAGGCAGGCTGAGCAGGACTAAAATCTCTCTTTTTTCCAGTCGCTTTCTTTCCAAAGGTTATATTAAATTTAAACCATTCTTTCCGTAGCTTCGCACTTTAATAAATGCTTACTTCAGGTTATTTTGAAGTTGCCAAAGAAGATCCTATGCCTTTTCTATTCACTAGACACGACTCATGCCCAGAGTCTTCTGCCATCAGCAGGTAAGAGAAAAGCAACAGGAGCACTTCCAGAAATCCAGGCACAAAGTTAGAAGTGCCTTCAGAAGACATGAGACTTCAGGTAACACAAACGTCTGTGCCTCACTTCACTCCAATAATGGTGAGTATATGAGGAACGTCTTTATTTGCTGAAGTAAAGGGGAAAACAAGGCAGCAGAAGGAACTTTTTGTTTGAAAGAGCAGAGTGGGGACTACGGGGGAAGCTCAGATTGTTATTTGGGCTTTATCCAAGTTCCCTTGCTTTTATGCAAGATGGGAGTTAGCTTATATTCTTGTTCCCTCTGGGGCACGTGTGTTTCTCTGACCTGCTGTCACTCAGAAAGGAGAGGGCTGACCAGAGTGGGGATGGGAAAGCTGCATGGCCTGTCCTGAGTGTATGGCACAAATTTCATCCTCCAAACCATTCATGGTATCTCTCTCCCTCTTTCCCTTGGGTAACCAAGGGAGGCCACTGCATGCATTGTTGACGCTGGTCCCAGGAAGAGAGATGTTCTGTGCAGCTGCTGATTGAAGATAAAAGGCAGCAGAGAAAAAAAGATCAAAGGACTACAGAAGACAGGTCAGGCACTCTGTATATTTGCATTTGACTCGCAGAACCTTTCCCCGGCAGAAGTCTCTTGGAGGTGTTCTCCATCCTGCCTCATTGACAGGGTACCCTAGAAAAACAGATAACAGGCATGTGCCTCTGCTTCCACACTCTGTTGGCTCCATCACTCCTAGTGCTCCCACTGAAAATCAGATGGGTCACTGGAAAACACAGCCTCACGCAGAAGCACCTTCCGTTTCCCTTGTTGCCTGGCCCCAATAGAGGTGGCTGTCCTGGTTTCGGCTGGGACAGAGTTAGTTTTCTTTTTAGTAGCTACGATAGCTCTGTGTTTTGGATTTAGTCTGGGATTTGTTATGAGAAAAATATCGATGGCACACTGATGTTTATAGTTGTTACTAAGACATCAAGAAGGACTTTTCAGATTCCCATGTTTTGTCGACGTACAGGTGCACAACAGGCTGGGGGGAGAGCATGGCCAGGACAACAGGCCTGCAGATCAAATCCCTCCAGGATTCGAGCTTAGATTTAGGATTGAACTGACCAACGGAATATTCCATATCATGCAACATCATGCCCAGTATATAGATGAGGGTTGGCTGGGAAGTTTTAGGGCTCTCTCTCGCCCTCCTGGGATCTCTCTTAGGGTCTCTCACTCTTCTGTGATTGTGGTTTCAGGACTTCTGTGTTTCAAGATCGCTTGCTGGAATGTGACAGGCGTTGGTCACTGAGTGGTGAGCAATTACACTGTGCATCACTTGTTGTTACATATTATTATCATTTTATGTATCATCATGTATTATTATAATTTTAATCATTATTTCTATCATTATTATTTTAAATTTTATTTTATTTCAATTATTAAATTGTTCTTATCTCAACCCACTAGTCTCCTTCCCTTTTCCTCTTTAATTCTCTTCCCCCTCCCCTGAGAGTGGGGGAGGGTGAGTGAGCAACTGCATGGTGTTTAGTTGCTGGCTGAGTTAAACTATCACAGTGGTTCAGAGATGAGCAGGATTTTGGACAGTTATTTTGCAATACGCCAAATTATAAAGGCTCAAAATTCATGTCAGACTCCATCCGACAAAAAGGACTTTTCAAACAAAGGCTTGGTTATTTGAGCCCTCAGCTTGCATTGCCCTTCTGGAGATAGGTTTGTGCCTGCGTATGCATGCAAGCGACAAAGAGAAGTATTTGTGACACTCAGTGTTCCATATTTAGCTCCTGCAAACACATCTCTTCGCTGTGTACCTAGTAATAAATGCTGTCCCTAAACAGCCTCCCTAACAGCCTCTACTACAGCTGCTTCTTCAGAGCAATCCTACCACCCAACAGTTCTCATCTGTGTGCGCTTCCCAAATTCTCATGTCAGTCTCTCTTGCACATCAAGGAGTTTGCATCCATCTTTACAAAGTCCTTGGGGCTGCAGGAAGCTAAAACACAGACCCAGAGCTCTTCACTCTTGCACTGCTTTCTGATCTGGTGTTTCTTTGAGGAAGGATTTTCTCCTGGGCAACAGAAAGGGAACAAAACTAGTGATTTTCCCGATTTCTATTCAGACACCATCTCTTGACATGAGAAAAGGGAAGAGCTATTTTTCTCTAGCTTTGCCCCATCTGGCCATCCTCCCCCCTGACCAGTGGCTGAGACAACTGGGTAACAGTCAGAGCTCATCTGTAATTTGGTAGATGGCTGGGAGAGTTTCCTTTCTGACATTATTTCCAGCTCAGATGAAATCTGGTATCTCCTTACTTAGTATAGCACCTGGCAGCATGGATGTTAATGGAAAACACTGGGTAATTTGTCAGTCCAAGCTAGCAATGCACACAAAGGTCAGATCTGCAACCAAAGGAAGGTAAGACACTGAGCTGTTTCATATTTCTGAACATGCTCTTGCCCAAGTGCTACATCTTACTTTTCTTAGCAACCACTTAGCACTTCTTTTGAATCAAAGATGATTTTTTTTGCATCAGTTGCACTTCATACTGGATGCGAGACTTATGCTTCCTTCAACCAACAATCTGTTTTCAGCAGAAAGAGGGAGGCAACTGTGGAGCCCATCAAGATTAGAGTTAGATGTACAGAAGAAGAATGGACTAGAGTGAAGAAAAGGAACAGGGGAGCATGAAATTATATGTCTTAAAAGATTGGCATCAGTCTTAAATTTGTTTTGCAGATGGAGATTATCTGGTAGCTAGAAGATTATGTCCATGCTACAGTGGGAAATTCAGTTGTACCCTGTGGACACTTGCTTTTGTTTCAGTCACCCGAGCCGTTCTGGGTAACAGCTTTTTGTAAGTGACACTGACTTGGGCATCAACCATCTAGGCCTGGGTGGTTCTGTACAAGCCCTGAAATATTTGTTGCCATGGTCTCATTGCTAAAGGTACCTGTGCTAATGCGCTTAAGGTCATGTCCGTTATTTCTTAACATTGATCAGGTGCATTTTACAGCAGATGGCTGCCCACTCTGATTTCTCTAGATTTTCTCAGATGTATAGGCCTCTCTGGGTTTGTCTAAGCCGCAAAGCCACAGACACTTTCCATGCTGTTAGGTCCAAAAGCATATCTTGTTCAAGTCCCAGATCCGCTCGAGGGTTAGACTCAGCCCACAGCTCTTCTGACTTTTTCTGTACCTTGGTTTAAGAGGAGAACTGGACATATAAATCAGCTTCTTGTCCTGAATTACCCCATCCACCTCCCTGAGCTGGACGACCAGGAGCCATGAGGCAAGCAATGATCAGCTGAGACACAGGCTCATGCATGTCAACACCATGACTGAGTAGTACTTGTGTCATAGAGATGGTAGGAACAAGGGCACAAGGGGTTTGGGATCTGTCCTGAAGAATTTACCAGCTGCTGTTATTGCTTATGTTCTGGATGATATAAAGGGTCACGTCCATGATCAAGACTTAAATTGGAGTAGAGGTACAAATTTTTCTGTTATGTTCCTGATGATGAGTATCATGGTGTTTATCATGATTTCCTTTGAGAGGCATATTGTTGGGCGCTTTTTTTGCTTTTTTTTTGTTTCCTTACCTAAATCTCTAGTATCTAGATTAATTTGGTTTTGTGAGAATCAAAAATTTGGTTTAGAAAAGTTTTCACTTATTTAAAGATGTTTCACAAATTACCCCAATTAAAATAGACCCATAAAAAGTACAGGAAAAGAACTTCAAAGTTACTAGGTTTATGTACTATGCTTTTTTTTTTTTCTAAAAAGGTGACTAAAAAAAAGTCAGATGTAAGTAAATCTGGCAGACTCAGAAGTTAAATGAAATTGAAGTAACTATTTGTTTTAAAATGGAATAGTATGCACCAAGCTCAATTTGATTTATGCACACATAAAAAAGACACATTTTGTGTCATTCTGAGAATTTCATTAGTATTCAAAGAATCTGGCCAGGGACTCAAAATTACTAGCTAGTGATTTTTTGTGTCTATATGAGTCAGGAGCCAAATCTATATTTCTAAAATGTTTTCCCATTCTTGCCTCTTTCTTAGCAATTGGTCCTGGAGGAGTAGTTTTTCCATCAACATATTCTGTTTTCTGGAGGATGAAAATTATTTCCATCCATTTTAAAGCAAAGCATAGTCTGTCAAAGCATAGTAACAAGATTTCCCGTGAAACACAAACTGAACTTCTTAAGAGCAAGCATCTCAGAGAATATAAAAAGAATATTTTCAACTCCACAAGTGTAATTATTCTGATCACTTCCAATCCATGTAGTTAGCACTCCAGCCTATCCTTACAGGAAAAAAAAAAAAAAAAAAAAAGACCATCTTTTTTTACCTGCTTGCAAGTCCCTCTAGCGAAACGCTTCTCTGCTAGAAGAATGTTGTATCCTAGTTGGAGACAGATTCCATTCTTGTCAAAAATGTAGGTGGAAGATGGATAATGCATCTCTCATGTCTTTCTGTTGCTTTAGTTCCACTTTTTTTTTCCCTAGGGTCTCTCCCAAACTTCCATTTTTTTAGTCTTCCTGTGTAACCCTTCTTCAGGTAAAATCTCAAATCTTCTAAGCCTGTCATGATGGACTGGGAGTAAAATATGACTTTCAATTTTCAGGGTAAGTTTTCAATTAAGCTCAATTAAAAATACATCTTTTGAAGTTTTTTCTCTGAAAATTTAGTGGTTAAAAAATAAAGTTAGTGCAAATGGAGGAGGAAGATGGTTTCACTCTCAGAATATTTCTCTCAGAAAAACGTATCAGATGATGTCACACAAAAATATCAGCTCCATTACATTGTTCACCACCCAGGAAAAGCAATGTTTGCATGCTTCTGAATTACTTGTTTTTGAACCTGAAATATATGATAGCTCTGCAGCTGGTCTGTAGACATGCTGAGCAGTGAAACTGATGGCCTCTTAATTTTAATTAAACTGAAAGTCAATGCTAAGTGTGCATTTCCTTCTATGAGAAATTGAGAGAGCTATCATTTCTTTGCTTCCACAATTAGGAATCTATAGTGTCCCACATTTCATTAAATACCTACAAAAACGAGCATTGGCTTTCACTAACATTCTTCATGAACAATATATCCATGCATCAAGTCCATCTTTTCACATGGATTGCCCATCAACATTTACCTGTACAGTTCACATCTGCCACTCAGATTTACCGAAGGCATGATTTGTGCTTAAATTCTAGAGAAAGAAAAAAAAAAAGAGTAACCATATTTCCGGTATTACAGGGATTTCAAAGTGTTACAGGGGTTTCTGAATGTTACACATTCAAAAGCACATTTTATCCAGGAATCATTTGTAAAATATACATTTGCTTTCTATTTCCTATTTTAGATCTAGTGGTAGAACAAGATTTTGCAGCAGATGTAATACATGCTGCCAACAAGAGCAGCCATGCTATAAAAGAGCAAGGTTTCTTACAAAATTCAGTAGATTTTTTAGCAAGATGACAGCTGTTTTTTTATTGGCATTAGTGATTACGAAACCCTAGGAGAACACTTTGAAGGCTTTATGACAGCCCTGGCCAAAAACGTAATTGAATGAGGAGATTGACATTCACTTTTCTCAATAACCAATTTGCCGAATACTTGTCATGTTCCATAGTTACCATTACCACCTTTGCAAAACAAGAACAGACAACCAGTCAAATGGCTGCTGGGCATGTGTCGTAACTTTAACAGCAACCAGCAAATCCATAGTAGAACTGACAGGTGGATAGAAAACCAGCGACATGAATAGCCGTGTGGCAAACACTGGGCAAAGGGTTCTGTGCCAAACACAATGACGGAGGTGAACAATAGAGCAAGGGCTACTGAGGTGTTTACTTTCATTATGCAGAAGTTTGTTTTAGAGGGTATGTGTGAAAATTGCAAATGTCCATTGTTCCCTTCCTCCTCTCCTTGGTGAATCAGTGAGAGGCTGAGACATGCTTTCCTCTCACTGGGATCTGCTGGAAGATGTGACAGTAGGATCTCTCTGACGTTTCAGGATGTGTCCTCAGACACGAGTTCCTTTCCTAATCCAGAGTCATGATCCAGATTTCAAGCATTAATGAGTACTCAAGCACCTGGGTTTGGGATTCAGAGGCTTCTGAAAGACATCTCTGCATATATAGCTTTCTTGTGTCCCGCCTGTGTTGGAAATTCATGTGTCTTAACTCCTGTCAGTCAATGGGCTGTAAAGACTGAGAGAACAGAACTGTGCAAGGAGGAGGTATTACTACTATGGAAACCACTATAGCTTCTGTGATTCATTTCAACGACATGACTTCGGTGGAGCAGAGCATTAAAATGGTGGTGTCTTTGGGTTTTGAGAGTCTGAGAGCAGAGACTTCCTTGGGGTTTGATTTAGAATTATCCTCCCAGAACTGCTCTTACCTCCTCTTTGCTCTTACCCTAGAAGCTGAGCTGTGCTTGGGGAGGCAAATGGGATCAGACTCCAGGGCTTGAAGGAAGCACAGCTTCTCTCAGCCAGGTTTCTGCCAGGAACCTGGAAGCACAGCACAGTATCTCTTTTCCCCTAGAGTAGGCCTTTCCTTGGATGCAGCTGCTCACATGGGCTGAGAGGGCACCATCTGTCTCTGACTTACAGATTCAGTGGTGGGAAAGTTAAGCTTTAGTCTTAATGATTAAGATTAGACTGAGTATGGTAAAAATATGGACAAGACAAATATATACCTGTGGAATAATACCTGTATTAACAATTCACACATTTAATCTAAGCTAGGTGCATTTGATATAAGTACATTTTCTAGGTGGATGTTGGTTTGAATCTGTCTCAAAAAATACCAACCCACCTTACAAAATACCCTGATTTTGCAGGAGGCAAATGAGTGGTAATTTTCCAATGCCTAATGCATACAACCCAACCACTAGCAAGCTAAATTCTCCAATAGTCTCAAATACAGGCGTATGTATGCAGGAACAATCCTCAACCTAACAAGCAATGATCCTGGCAAAGCATATGCATTGTTTTTTTTCTCTCTCTGGACAATATTAGAATATAAAAGGGGAGCTGAGAAATATTTTTGTGCCGGGCAGATGCTAACTACTGCTGGACATACAACTAGCAATTACATTTTAACAACAGAGCAGGCGATTTAAGTTTTCTTCTATTCATTACTGTGCAAAAGGATGTCAAATATTTGAATGGTAGTGATTGATCACCAGCTGGATTAATGGATTATTGTGTTTTGAAAACAGGTATTTTTGCTATAGCATGCTGCAGATTTCTCTGTGTGAGATGTGTCATTTTTGTACAGGAGGAAAGGCAAAGGGCCTGAGGCCATACTTAACATAAAAGATAAAATTTGAATTCTAAAATGGAATGATAGAAAAAATACCCTTGCATTTTTGCTTGTATCCTAGGGTTTTCTTTGTTGCGTAGCTTCTCCTGTGAAAGGGACTATCATATCATTTAAATTGAAGCAGCAGAGGGTAATTTCCTGAAGCAGCAGAAGGTAATTTCCTGAAGCTGGAAAGGTATTAAAGTATAAATGATTTATTCTGCAAGGGCAAGTACACATGAGTGACTTTTCTTGCGGAGGCAGCTCCCAGGGAGAGCCTGGGCAAGTGTGATGGTGCAAACCCCCAGGAGAGCTCTCTTCAGTGGCCCCATAGATCAGCCTTCCTGATGGCTTCAAGAGGGGGAAAAAAATCTCTTTCCAGAAAGTTCATTTCCAAGGCAAGGTCTGTATCTGTACTAGTCTTGCTTTACCTGTAGAGTAACCAGTAAGAAGCTGGGGGAGGGGGGTGAGTGTGTGTGTAATTAATCTAACAGTAGTGGTATTTAGAATTTTAAGATGTGCTTTGCTCTAAAAGATTCCTATCATAATGAGTTATACTTCTTTCAGCACTAATTTAATGTGGCTTTTTTTTTAAAGGCCATGAAAGTGCAAGCTCCATGGAGCTTAGTTTTAGAGCCGAGAGAACCCATTTAGTGTCTAGAAACATTTCCTCAACCTTCCAGGTGTACTGAAACCACTGCTGATTATCCCTGTATGTTTGGTTCACAGGTTTGCTGTGCTTCTGCATCTGTCTGTATCTCTCTCCCTCTCTCTCTCTCTCTCTCCCTCTCTCTAGTTTTTTGGTTTTGTTGTTGGGATTTTTGTTTTTTCCGTCATTATTTGGGAATAGGACCACTTTTTGATCAGGATTTATACAGCACCTATGGAGTTACAGTCAATGGCCAAGGACAAAGACAACGGGGTTACAGCTAATGACTATGGTCTTAGAAGCAACTATTGTGGAGGTAGCAACTGCTGCTTGTCTTTCTGAAATGTGGTGGGTTGGCACCAGATACCCACCACACTGCTCTATCACTTCACCTTCTCAGCAGGACAGAGGGAAGAAAATAAGATGGAGAAAACTCACGGGTCAAGATAAAGGCAGTTTAATAAAGCAAAAGCAAATGCTATGCACAGAAGCAAAGGAAAACAAAAGATCTATTCTCTACTTCCCATCAGCAGGCGATGTCCAGCTGCTTCCTGGGGAGTAGGGCTTCAGTATGTGTTGGGAATGCTTTGGAAGACAAATGTCATAATAAGGAATGCCTCCACCCCTCCTCCTTTCTCTTAGCTTTGATTGCTCAGCAGACATCATATAGTATGGAATATCCCTTTGGCCAGTTCGAGTCAGCTGTCCTGGCTATGTCCTCTCCCAAGATCTGCCCACCCTCAGCCTATAGGTGAGGAGGGGATGTTGGAGAGACAGCCTTGGTGCTGTGTGAGCACTGATCAGCAGCAGCCGGAACACTGGTGTGTTATCAACGCCATCAATGCAGAGCACAGCACTATGAGGGCTCCATCTCAGCCAGACTCAAGACGTGAAGATAAAATCTAGGTCTTTTCTACCTGTTTCTGTTGAGGACAACCAAAAGATGGCAGCATTTTACTCAGCATGGGTGTGAGAGCCTTGCAATCGTTTACAGGCTGCAGCTCTACACCCGCTCTGAGATGAAGCAAAAAACGCAACTTCGAATTAAGTAGTCGGGATTTCATTATAATCCCTGCCAAATATAAACCATTCCAAAATGCGTTTACACCATGGATAAAAATAATTACTATCCTGGAAACACGTTTTTTCAATAATTGTACTAAAATAATTTAACAATTGTTTTAGGAGATTGGGAACATAATAGGGTTGGTTTTAGTGTAGTCAGATTTATTTTTTGCCTGCCTTTGTGTTTCCTACCAACTCAGCTGTAGTGAGACCTGAAATTCAGTTCTGTTAATTTTGGATATGTGAAAGGAGAGACATGGGAAATTATGACAACTCCTTAAAAGCTTTCTTTGCAGTGGAATCTATAAAGATTTTTCGTTGTATGCTTATCACTTCCAGGAAACTTTCCATTCCTGTGAGACGCAGATCAGCATTATTTCAGTCACAGGTGTGCAGAAAGTGAAGCAAATAGATCTATCCAGCTTGTTAAGAGGTGCCTTCTTGACACCCTTCTTCTTGGGTATCTGCAGACACTTGCAAATTCCACAAAGCACCTCTGCATCTGTAGGTGAGAAACGTTTGAAAACCCAGCCTGAAGTGACTTATGATACCTTACTGTATGTATATAAACTTATGCATGTACTTGCCTTTGCTTCTGGACTGCATTATAAAAGAAGCTCTCAAAACCTTGCAAGTAGCTTTAAAAGCTAGGTAGCACTATTAAAAACATCAGATTGTTTACATCTTACTTTTTAAAAAATAATGAAATTTTTTCTTTTTAAGTTTCTTTCCCCCAAAGTATATGAATGTTTATGTATTTACTAAAGTGCTTGCAGTGCAGTTAATTTCCAGTCATATGGTATCTTGCAACCTCATGTAGGTAAAATAGCTAATCAGTGCCTGGAATATATGCACTTGATTAAATGCATCTAGATTTAAGGGTATTAGGGTGCAATAGCAGGGCAAAATTACTGACTCTTTGTCTTAAAACTTTTCCCAGTCACTGAGCTAATTCAGATGAAGGAACAGAAAATATTCTTCTTAAATCTACTGTCTGTTTGTCTGTTTGTCTTTAGGCTCAGAAAGCCTCCTGGATACTGGTTGACATTTTGAGGCCTATCAGCCTAATTAGAAGGGCTGTAATTTCAATTCGTAAATGCAGCCTGGGTGATGTGTGTTGAATACTTCCTCTCTGATGCCTGGTAGATGTCTGCACTGGCTGCTGTTGGATCAGCCCACCAGTGCCCGCTCTCAGCATGTGGGAGCATGTGTGTGCACTTGTAGCAATAGCTCTCAGATGAAAACTGTTCAAGGAGCCCAGGAGGCATAGGTTACCCATCACTATCACTGCAGAGGCCCCACAGCGGCCGTGGGTAAAGGCTGTCACCAGCGCCCTGCAGTAAATCTGTTTGCTGATTTTCATCATCTTTTAACACCATAGCTGGGAAAAATGTTTTCAGCTTTAAACAAATGACAGGCTGTTTTGCAGCAGAGAACAAAATTACTGCATGGAAATTTTAAAGATAGTTAACTAATCCAACCTGAGTGTGAGAGACTAGCTAAAGGTGCTGGCACTAGCTCTAACAATGGGTTTCAAGCTTTTCAGGAAATCATTTCACAAGATGCTACAAAGATAGTTCACCCTACCGAAAAGGTTCTTCATGCTTTACTTATGGCTGAACTTCTTTAAAATTGAGTATTTTGTGTAAGAGGCTGCTCAATCCCTGTAATCTAGTAAAACTTGCTCAAGTTTGGATGATCCTTACATCTTTGCTATAGGAAAACTGGAAAAAGGTATTGTCAAAGCAGACAGGACTGATAGTGTGAGCCATCACTGCCCTGTGGGGCAAAAGATATTAGGGAGATCTTGAAGTCCTCATCCCTTGACCTGTGACCTAGCCAAGATGAGATAATCGTCTGCTGTTCACTCCTCAGGGGCCTGACTGCATCCTCACTCATCTATGAGGCAGTGAGCAATATCATCACTGGTGTACAGAGCTTTGGCCATGAGACATTAAGTAGTCAAGCCGTGGGCTGCTGAGGGAGTGCCAGGGAAAATAACTAAGGTTATGAGTTCTGAATGGGTTAATACATCAAACTCAAACAAACATATGTTAGGTAGTTTTCTAAGTCATCCATCGTTTTTATCCAAAAAAAGTTAAAGTCAAAGTCAAAGTAAAGCTGAGAGTAGCTGTGTCTGTTGCTTACACTGAAATCACAATCTCATAAAATAAGGCCTTGGCACACAGAGTGAGTTAATCCATTTGAAAATAATTCTCAACACAGAAAATATTGTCTAGAGATTCATTTATGGTCAGTGAGCATATAGAGCCCATCCATTTTGCCAGCCACAGCCTCCACTGGGAATAGAAATGAAGGTGTGAATTAAGATCATTAGATCTCCAACCACAAATGGCTGGAGAGAAAGCAAAGCTGTGGATCCACCTTTTCCTGCAAAGTTGAACTAAAGACACCCATTATTCTTTCTGGAGACTGCAGAACAGCTCTTCTCCAATGTTTTTTTTTTCTCTTCTATTTGTAACATAATTCCACCCATCCTGAATATGGATCACACCAGAGCTGATGGAGAACACATACATGCCAGATCCAATTTGCTTCCATGTTTCTACACCCATAATTATTGGGAGCCTTCCCCTGGGATCCATTGGCCAGGCAGCAATCTGAGAAGGTAAAAAATGGAAAATAAAATTATTCTGAAATATTTTTCTATTCCACAGTTTTGTGCCTGCATATTTCTATTGAGTTATACCACTTTGATTGGGACCCAAAGTCCTAAAAAATGTCATATATCAAAAAAACTTGGTACTTTTAGATGCAATTCCAAGTCTAACACCAAGGCAACCAGGCAGAAAAAAGAATGAATTAACTTCTCCTTTCCCAGTTTTTGTGTCACTCAGGTCTTGATTTAAGACCCTGATTTTCTTCCATCTGGAAAAAGAAACTAGATTGATGCAGTTTTTCTCATTCTCAAAGCTTTATAGCAGGTGTTCCAACTGGTCGTTTTGTCAAGTGTTTCTATTTTATATATGCCTATATACAGTCTCAGAACTACTGGAGAAAGGTGACATAGTTTTCAAAGTACATAAAGTTCAGTAGATTTAATCTAAGATTTTCAGTACTCACATAGTTCATTCCTCATTCGCAGCCTGTTGCATCTAGAGTGTTTTACCACTAGAACATAAGGCGACCCATCTTTATTTGTGTGAAAATCAGTGTACAGGTATGTGTTGGAGAACTTCACTTCTTGTGCTCATTTCTCCATTACTTCACCCCTAATTATATTGGGCTACCAAAAATAAAAGTCAAAATTCTACCTGAAAGTTCTACTGACTTCATTAGCAGCCTTGACTATCCATCAACAATACGATTTCCAGGATTTTTGTTTATCATGAAGATTAATAGTTGCTTTTTCTTGACTTTGTCGAGAAGACTATCACAAAGATGTCTGCAGTTCCTAATAAAAGGTGAAAGAGTTCTGCTCCAGTTAAGTGGCTAAGAAGTAAAAGCTGGTAAAAACCTACTATAGATTGCTAAATCCCATCTGATTAGCAGGAGATTACATTTTCTTTTGCTGTCTCTCTGCATATAGCTTTCCTCTCAGTACTTTTATTAGCAGTACAGCTAAAATGGGCACTAAACTAAGTTACACGCTTCAGTCATACATTTCTGTTAAGACGAATCTTCTATAAATTAGTCAGATGTACTCTAGATGATTTTCTGTGACTCCGGCTGCTAATTAAAAGTGGTGCTGACCAGCAGAGCAGGGTGAGCTCACGTCACCTGTAACAATCGATGTTCTCCTCCAGAAGCACTTTGCATCTCCAAGCCTCTGTTGAAGTCAGTGCTACCACTTCTGTTGAACTAGATGAGGTCCATTGAATATGCTTTAAAAAAAAGGTTTCCATCCAAAGAAAGGCTTGGCAGGACTTTGGCTACAACATCTAAATCCATGAATCAGAGACCTTTGCTCCATATCCACCAAAATCAGGTTTCTGAACAGGATCTCAGACGTCTGTGTTTGATGGGAAGTTTCTCAAGCCCTCTGTGCCTTTTTTTCTGCATCCATCTGGAACAGTGCCAGTCTAACAGTGAGTGGACCACACTGACTCATGCCTCAGAAGCCAGCAGTCACTTTACACAGTGCAATGAAGAGCAGGGCAGAGATGCCTGAGCTAGTTCTCCTACCAGCAGAGCTGTTAGAGCCATATTAGCATCACTGAGATAGCCCTGTTAACTCCTCACTGCACTGCAGACCATCACATAGAAGCCAAATCCCGTTTGCCTCAGCATGAGACAGTGGTTCCCACCTCAACACACTCAGCTGGAGGAATCTTCATTCATGCTGGATCCATCCTTGGATTCCTGTATTCATCCTTGAGGGCATCTTTGGCTTTTATATTGAACGGAACGTGGTTTAAAATGAAAGCAGAATCTCAAACCTCTCCTCCTTGAAATGTGCGTCCTTCAAGCACCCTCTTTTCATGTATGATGTACCTTGTATTTCCTCAGTGCAGAGGCAGAACTTCAGTGGGAAGGTGGAGGTGTATGGTAGTTATTGCCACCCTCTTTGGTGGCAGAGGGTTCAGCTCCAAGGGTTGTAAGTATTAAGATGGAGCTTCTCACACCTTCTTCCCAGTGATTCCTTTTTGTTAAATAAATACAACTGAATGAGGTCATGCCTGAAGCAGGTGTAAAAGGGGGAATGATTCCTAAGTCTGCATTGCTACCTTTTCTTGCATGAGCTGTAGCTATTGCCTCGGGCAGAGGCTCACTGGCCTTCTGCTTCCATGCCACTTCCCACCCTGCTGGCAGTATCACCTATTTGGTACCATCCTGTCACCATGAAAAAGCAGCTCCTGCCAGATGCCCTCCTGTATCCTTGATGCTCACTCCAAGGCACAGTGGAGTAACATGGGCGACTGCTTTCAAACTTCCACATCTCTAGCATAACATGGACATTCAGAATATGGGTAACATGCAGAATATAGGGCAAACAGAAATCAGATACCAACACTTTCTCTTTTTTGAATTTGAAAACTAAACTTCAGATGCTCCTCCATTCCTTCAAATGACAGCAGTAGATGCCAGCCTGCAGGAGGTCTGACTCTGAAGCCAAAGCAGGTGACAGGTGCTGCATTTCACATCAGCGGTGCTCTTTTTGAGTAAATATCTCAACTGTCACTATTTAACTACACTTCAGTTTGCATCATAGAGACATCTCTCAAAATGGACTCTTTCAGATGACACGAAATCAAAACGCACTGCCAGAGCACACCTAGCATCCCTAGTCCACTGTAGCTCCCCAAAATGCAAATGGTGTGAATACAGGATAATCAAAGCCAGCTGTTTCATTCTGCAGGACTCTTCTCATTACACCACATGTTATCCTTGCTAACGTACCTGCTCCCAGCCCTGACCTGGGCACCTGGAGTGTGAAGGGCATGGGACTCCTCATCCACCCCTGGGCTCAGCCTCTCCTGCCAGCCAGGTCTGCCCCTTTCTGTGTGCGAAACTGGTACTGGATGGGGACTTCACACATGGGTTCTGCTGGAGCTAGGCCTGCATGAGGACTATTTACAGCCCTAAAAATACAATAAAAATGAGTGTTACAAACTCATTCATCCTGAAAAGTTCTGGAAAAATCCCAAATCACTAAGGAGCTCTATATGGGTTACAATCTGTGTAGGAAGCAGTCATCTGATGCACACAGCACTTCAGCAGCCAAAGTTTTATCCATAAGCTAAGACATGGGGTTTTCTGTGTTTGTACAGAAAAAGCAAACATCTGTTTAGGAACTCGGTTTGGTGTTTACTTTTAGAGTTTATTTTAATCTAAATAGCCAATCTTATTGCTACTTGTTGAAATAATATACACTTAGGTCTTTTAGTTCTAACGCACAGGAAGAAGAATATGCATCTTTGAAAATCTGATAGACTGTAGATGTTTTTTCTCTCTCTTCTATGTAGTAGCCAGAAGGATTTTTTTTTGACCAATGCTATACTCTTAATTTAATTTGTCTAAAATAAGCCTCCTTCAAGTGAGTGATATTGCCCCACTAAACCATGGGAAACCATTTAGAACACAATATGACAAATAATGCTGGAGAGACAGAGAAAATTAATTACCAGCACCAGAACCATCTAAAAATACCAGTCTGGAAGGAACCTATTACGTTCTTGAGTCCATTTCCTGCGTTCCTCGGAAAACCTATTATTTTAGCCTCTCTCGTAATCTGGTATAACTTGATCTTCCAGCTGGTTGGTCTGTCCCTTTCAAAAGGCTGAACTGAAACCCACTTCATGACTAGGTGTCTCTGCATTTGATCTTATGGCAGGTTTCCACTTTTACGTAGATATTTCAACTTTCCATGATGTCTATACCATTGAAGTAGTTTAACAGAGCAATCATATGCTTCCTCAGCCTTTGCTTTGCTAGACTACATAAATTATGGATATTCAAGGGATATCTGTCCCTTCAGTTGGAGCTTATAATGGATTACTTTTAGTGCCAATTGCAGTAAGTAAACATACAAACAGTTCAGAACAAAAATTGAACTTCTGGACCCTAAGAGCAGTATAGACACATACATGGATTACTGTGCCTGACCTGATAAGTCTCTCAGCTGGCACTATTGCCCTTGCCAGATTAATTTCTGCCATGTTCTTACAATATAATATCTTTTAAAAAGTTTTTGAGTTTTCCTCATAAACAATTTACAGCATTGACATGATAGCTTTGATGTCTCACTCCTGTTCACCTTCCTGGCACCATCTGGAGGTGGAATATGGTTGCAGATACAGATGGGTCTCAGGACGGGCTTTCATGAAAATGATCTCTGAAACGAGACTAGGAGAGCACACGGAGCTTCTGAAGTTGCGTGAACTCTCATCTCCCATGGGAAATGTGTGAACACACATATTCTGTTCAAAAAGGCTGAACAGCAGGCTTTTTTACCACTTTGCTCCATCAATACGAACTTAATGCTTCAAACGTGCAATAAAAATGTGTCTGCACTGTAAAACACATAAAAATTTACCAGGATCATCTAAATAAGAGCAGTGATAACAGATGCATAAATAAACATGGTATCATGGCATTCAATTTTCATTTGGCAACTATCTCAGAAGCTGTTCCTGTGGGAAAGTTATCACACATAAGAAGTCTTTAGTAACCCATATAAATAAATCTGTCTGGTTCCAATTTGCCTTGTTTCTGATGTAAGTTGGAAAATTGCCATCTTGGAGAGCAGACTTGGGCTCCCAGCGTTGTTACAAAGTCCGCTGCGTTACACTGAGGTGTGTGGTGTGTGGTGACTCTTGAGGGCAGGGTCTGTCCATGCCATAGTGACAGCAGGGGGTTGATGTCCAAAATTCACAGCAAGTCTCCTTCTGATTGTCAGCTGTTTTCACAAAAAAGAATCTTTCTGTACCACGTCTTGTCTCTTTCTCTCCAATGAATACATACACATGAAACTGAGTGTATTATTTCAATTAGCTCTCTCTATTTTGAGTATTAGGTAGCTTCCTTCAAGACAACTTAATTAACATGCGTATGCAACACCAAAATTTGTAACTCCAATAAACATACTAAAGAGAATGGTTC
Organism: Tauraco erythrolophus; assembly: GCF_009769465.1. Lineage (NCBI taxonomy): Eukaryota > Metazoa > Chordata > Aves > Musophagiformes > Musophagidae > Tauraco > Tauraco erythrolophus. The sequence goes on along the minus strand of NC_141465.1, from coordinate 66,112,725 downwards.
TCGCATTGTAGAAAAGTGAAAAAAAGTCGTAAATACAGAAAAACAGTCATGGTTTCTTTGTATTAGCATTATTTGTGGTCAGGTTTTGCAGTTTTTGTTTTTTTCCAATAATGAAGCATTGCAGAAGAGGTTCTGTAGATAAGACCTCACCTGAGGTGAGAGATTGAAATGTTCAGGGTTTTGTGTCTCTGAGGAAAGAGGGAAAGGAACAGAGAAAAAAATCATCTTTCCTTAATAGAAAGGCACACAGGACTCATAGGCTTATAGGCTCTAACAGGACTATATACACTTGAGAATATACTAAATGGTGATTGGACGAGAGATTGCTTAAAAGTCCTTTTTTTGTGTGTATTATAAAAGCCTGGAGACAGGAAAGAGAGAGGAGGTCACGGTGCATATCTTGTTATCTAACAGCTGCAAGCTGCATATTGATCTGGTTTTGAGCAGCAATAAACAAAGCCATGAACCCAGTTGAGACAGATTGCAGAGTTTGGCACAAGCATACATCAGTCATTATTCAGGATATTATGTTGGTGGCACAACCCCAGTTAAGAGGGAGCTGTGTGAAGCTGGAACTTTGGGTAGCTTTATTAAAGAAATAAATTTGGGAAGCTTCTTGCAGCTCCGTCCCATGGGATTGCCTTTTGCAGAACTTTGGACAAATATGCAGGAGGCCACAAAAAATCCTAAGTGGCACAGGCAAAAAAGGAAAGAAGAAATGTTCATGCAAAAAGAATTTGGAATAAATACAGGAATCGATTTAAAATAGTCTGCATTTTTTAAGCATATCTTGTCTTCTTTCCTTTTCACTCCATTTCTTCCATTATTTTACTTTACTTTCCTCTCCAGTCCTCTCTCCACAGCATGAGCTCATTAGGAAGAGTCATTAGGGCAGTCAAAAGCTAGTGGATATTCAGACTCTGTCACCTGTCAGAGCAAAGTCAGTGTATGAAATCTCATGAAAAGTAAGGTCATTCATTGGTGTCACCTGTTGCAAAGGTCTTTCTCCAAAGTTTTGCTTTCTCATACTAAATTAAGAGCAGCACACAGACGAAAGAGAGAGCAGGATGAAAAATAACTTGTAGAGACAATTTCGGAAACATAAAATAGAAAGGGAAAGCCTATAAAGTCCAGGCTACTCATTGTGTCAAACATCAGAAAAGTCATACTTTGTAATTCATCTGGATGCTTATACCCTAAGGGATTTATGTTTAGCTGAAATAAAGGAAAACAGATGCTAAGTCACATGTAAGCACTGACATGAAGAGCACGTATTCTCAAGGCTATTTATATCCTCTGCTTCTCCTTCAAGTATGTTTTTCTCAGTTGTTTTATAGTGTAGCTGGGAGCACACGGGCTCAGATTGACCATGAGTGTGTTGCTGTTTATACTCAACTGCCACTGCGATGACCCCTACCCAGGCTACCTTGCTTGCAGCACCTAAAACCCATCACTTTAGGAAATCTGAGGTTGTCAACATGATGATCTATACAAGAGTGCTCAAATACGGTGGCACATCTTATTGGAGGAAAACTTTTACGGGGAAGTCTAAGAAAATGTCTTAGAATTAATCCTGCCAAGATCAGCAAACTATCTTGAGAAACTTTTGTACTAATGAATAGCCTGGTACTCTCTGTAGTATTTCAACAAAAAGTGTTTTCTGTTACTGTTATAAACCACCTTTACTCTAATGTGAATTCCTAGGGCAGGTTATATCTCATTTCACTTTAGACATCTACAATAAATGCAGTAGTAATAGATGTAATTGTAGGTATTCATTTCAGTCTGAGATTTATCTACAATAGGAAAAATATGTTCCAGAGATGCCCATTTCCCTCCATTAATCATGAGGATTATGCTTAGGTGAGCATGTCAACACAGCAGATGCCTAACATGAGCTAAAGTGAGTTTCATCCCACACGTCTACAAACTCCTTTTCAGTCTAGTATTTTCAATCCCATCTCTTTCATCTAGATATCTGATCATTCTTGCTGATTTTCTTCTGGAACTGCCTTGTTCTCATTTTAGATTTGATCTCACTTATCCTTTGGTTTGTTAGACTGATATTAATTCTGCTGTAACCTCAGCCACTAGCCTTACAGAACTCTTGCTCGTGGTCTGTACTGGTTTCCATCTCATCTTGTGAATGTGCTTTTGACTTACATCAGAGTGAATGTGAGCCAAGTAACTAAACCAAATTAAACCCAAAGTCAGCCTCCTGGTCTCTAATTATTTGAGACAGCTGAGTAAGCAAACATGTTTGGATCAATGCATGTCTTTTCACTGTGGACAAGGCTGATAATAGGTAGATTTAATCACTTTTGCTACATTAAAAATCTTGTTTGAAAAAGTAAAATGTACTTTTTAAAGCTACTGTAAGTACCACTCAGTTTTTAAAACAAAGCTTTGAAATTTTTGGCTTTCTCACACATTTAAATGGCAAGATAATTTTGTGTGTCCCACAATGTGTGCTGCAGCACCACAGAAGTATCAGAAGAAGCTGAAAGGTAGCAGCATCCATGAAATCTGAAGGTTTAGAGCTGATGTGAGAATTGCTTAGCAACTCTGCAAAGTGTTGACAATGCTTTGTTCCGTCTAGAGCTTCTGGAAAAATGGAAATTCATCCCATTGAAGGTCTACACATTTAAAAAGTGTAGTTCAGCCCAGAACTGGAACTTTTAGGGTTTGTGAGCTGCATGGCTGGAAAGATTTTGTTAATCTTTGCAGAAGATTTTAGCAAAAAAAAAAGCAATTTATGATTTTACTAGTTTTTAGTGTGTGGCCCCTAAGAGGGATAAGCTTCTTTCCAGTTGGAAAATTTTGTTTCTGTTTTCAAATGGCAAATAGAAAAACCCCCAAGGTAAATTTTACTTTTCTTCCAGAAAATTGTTCTGATGGAAAACTCCTGAGCAGCTCTAAATGAAACAATGCACAGTCAGCCATCATCCATGTTAGGAATGCTTTCTGACATGGTAGAGACATCAAAGTACTGGCGTGTCTCTTCAGTTTTCATGGTTTTATTCAGTAGTCATGTATTTAACACTCCAAGATTTCTTTCAGAGTTCTTGTTTAATATTTATTATTCCTCTATCAGATACATCCAGAACTGGAAATTCTTCTATGTTACAGACTTTTGCTGCTCCTCAGCACTGCTCTGGGATTGCCATGTGTTTTCTTTTTTGAAGAAAAGAATCAGTTGCAGCTGAGGAAACAACAGACTTACAGAGTTCCTATCTGCAATCACAAGTTTCCATACTATATTCTGCTTTTCAGACTGCTCTAGTTGAAATAGTCAAACATTAACTTATTTGATTAATGTTTTGTATTTTCTGAAGCTTTAAATTGTTGACTATTCTTGACCTCAAGTGAAACAGTTTATCTGCAATTAAAAGCCCAGTTCCAAAAGTATGCTGACTAGTTCCGTTGCACCTGTGCAGCAAGCAGCCTTCCTGTGGGAATACCCTTGAAGTCTTTTTTGTCCAAATATTTCTGTGGTATGATTCACATGTATGTTTAGATGATATTTTTAAACAATAGCTGATTTTCTACTTTCCTGCCAGTGGCACTTGTACCAACTGCTGGGACGAAGCCTGGGGTTTCCTTTTTGATTTGTTTGCATCACACCTTAACCCCCACAGCTCCCACCACAGAAATACAGTAATTCATCTCGCTTTGTGTGAGCCATTGAGTAAAGCAGGATGTCGTTCAATAAATGCCTACAATGAAGATGCAATGGTCCTCAGAGGCAGAAATTCTGTCAAATACTGTAATAAATTCTTTCCCATGCTGTGGAATACAGGAATTTGCATGCTGTTGATTTCACTATTAGATTTATCTGCGGACTCAATAAGGAAGCTATTTCTCAGAATAAGGACAGATATTAGTACTCCCAAAAGGCTGCAGCTTTTAATTTGGAGTAGTAATAGAACATATTCTGAGGTGCGTATCACTTTTCTTTTGTTCCTTTTCTTCATGCTTATGTGCTTAATTTCTTCACACCTTGGTCCCAGGCTGCTCATGATTAAGGTTTTGTATCAAACTTAGGTCTGTTCATTCATGTATTGTTGTTTAAATAGATTTGGAGTCCTCTGTGAACTTGCTGGGTTTGGTCCATTTATTTCTTGTTTAAAAACTTACTAAATACAATTCCAGCACTTGGCTCTAGGTCAGCATGTGCTGCATCTCCATCCCATGAACTAGCATGATGGCTGGCTTCTGGGTAAGCATCTCTGCCTCACTCCTCCCAAAGTGACAGCTCACCCTGCCTGCCAGCGGCAGCCTCACCAGCTGTACTGGCGAGCTAAGCAGAGCTGTGGTACGAACTGGGGCAGTCCTGCAAGCCCCTACTCCTGTGGTGCAGATGCTGTTTGGATTTGGCCCAGGCTGGGCAGCTCTCCCCTGGCCCAACCCTGTCCTGTGCAGGGCACGTGGGCTGGTCCCAGCAAGCATCCTACTCTGTGTTAGTACAACCCTCCAGGAAAAGAAAGCTCATGTTTGTGGCTCCCAGCTGCCAGAAAAGATGAGAGAAAGACAAGAGTGGCACTGAGGATGATGGTCATCCCCCAGGAGCTGAAGCATGGGCTGGGCAGGATGGCACTACACGCCAGATGCAGCTCCAGGACCTGGGAGCTGCCCCCATGCACCGCAGAGCCCATGCTCACACCAGTGGCTGCTCCACGGCTATGAGGAGTGGGACTGTCTTGGTGTGGCTGAAGATGTTGCTGGATCCTGGTGTCTGTTAAAAACAGAGATGCGAGAGAGCAGGTGGCATTGTGTGACTGCCTCCACCAGCCCTCTCATCCCCTGTCCCAAGAGGTCAGAGTGTTTTTCCCACCATCCCAACCTTGAGTTGCCTGCACAGAAGCAGAGAAAAAAAAGGACATGGCACTGGACATGTGCTGTAAATGGCTGGTTGTCCTCAGGCTGCCTTACTGGCCAGGCTAGCCCAAAATGCATTGATTTCAGCTGGGGTTCAAGCCTCCCCACATAGAAGTGGCCCCACAGGTACAACGGGGAATTGCCCAGCTGGCTGGGGAGAGCTGTAGCACAGCAGTGAGGCTGACTAATAGTTAGCAGCTGCCTAACTACACTTTGGATGGTGAGTCACATGGAGGATAGATGCTACATCCCAAGCTGTAACAGCTGTTGGAAACGAAACCTTGGACGAATTTCTCTAGGTTGGTCGCCCTTCATGACAAATTTAGGCAGCCGAACCTGCACACATTCACTTGCAAGTGACAGCTGACATTTCCTAACACTATTACATGGAACAACTATGCCAGATGGACCATCTCGTCAGGAGCAGCATTTGCTCATTTTCTTTCTCTGCTACTGTGCTGAAATTCAAGATGACTTGAAAAAAAAAGAGAGCTGTATTAAAAATGTGCAAGTTGCAAAGCTGCACACTTAAGAAATCTCTAAAGTGTCCTTATGGCCCCTTCTACATGTGAACAACTATAAATCTTTAATTACATGTTCACATGCTGTTTTTCACCAAACCTTGTCTCAGGCAGTATCTGGATATTCAGTGTTTCTTCTCCTGTCATTCAGAGGGGCTTAGTTTAGCACATTTCACCCAAATCGAACACAAAAGGTTGTACTTGATGAACCTGTGATGTTCCCACCGTAGTAACTGAGTGTATAAGTCTTAATCTTGTTTCAATTATATTTTTCCTTATTGAAAGGGGGAAACGAATTACAGGCAGAGAGTGGCCAAAACTGGAAGTATCCATCAACTGCAAGAGCCCAACTTCAGGATGATGTTTTTTCGTATTTATTATCAAGTACAACCCATCATTTTAACCCCTCTCTAGTACTGCTGAAGTTTTCTAGCTCTTGTGCTGTGGTTCCCAGGATACTTCAATTATGCTTTGTGGGACTGGATTAATTCATTAGCTTGTACCAGCTAATGTCAATAGTTTGCACCGAAGAAGTTAGAAGTTGCCACTTCCGTAATTCTTCACTGGCAAGTGCGAAACATGTAAGAGTCTTCCTAACCCTGCTTTGCACAAAGAGGTCTGTGCCACCTTCCTCCTCAGAAGTTGATGTCTTAATGGCAACTTCTGCGAAGGGCTTAGAAATGAGCCTGGACTGCCTTTCACGGCTGTCACCCTCCAGAATGACAGCAAAGAAGAGCAAGCATGGTGTGCTTTGTTGCTGCTACCCGTGCCAGATCTGCTATGGACACGTGTCAGCTGAGGCTGCCAGAGTCTTGTTTTGACAGTACAAAATGTTTTCACAGGGTGCTTTGCCAAACGTTCATGATTAGTCTTAACTGAAATTTAGAATTTCAATTTCGGAAATTCTGTCAATGAAAATTAAATATGATCCAAATATTAGCCAACATTTTAAACTTCAGTGGTTAAAATTTTTCTCTTACCAACAATGGTATGACACATTTATGACAGAAAACATGGTGAGCATTTTGAAAGCAAAGCTTCAACATGGAATCCTTCATTCTTATGTTCCTATGAAGCATGCTGCCTGAATTACCTACACATCCCATCATGTACCATCAGAGAGGAGAGAAGAAAGCATGACATGAAGTCCAGAACTGAGCCTGCCCAGAAGCCAGCCTTCTAAACACAATTTCCCGAAGGTGCTGTGGCAGCATAATACCATAATGTGGTTTCCATTCTACTTAGTAAACTCAAATACCTTGATGTGGAGTTTATTTATTCAAAACATAGTATTATGTTTCACCTTTCCTGAAAGAATCCTGAAACATTCTACATGGAAACCTTAGCCCTACTACAATCTTTTCAACTTAACATTTTCTACCAATTCATTTCAAAGGAAATAACTCTCCCATTACCAATATTTATTAACTTTCCTTTGAATGTTTCTCTTATGTTTTTTTCTTCTAAAAAATCTAGTGCAGTATCCTTTTCCAGTCCCCCTAGAAACTCCAGTACCTTTTGGGTACATCTGTTTCCCATTCTTTTCCTCCTCTGTGTTTGTGTAACAAAGCCTGCTAGGCTTAGAATGGGTAAAATGACATATGTGAAGGTTTTGCTCTTCCCTTGTAGTTTCTTGTAGAAAGAGTACTGTATACTTTCACTTAAAAGTACTTGTAGTCTTTATTTCCAGATAGTCTCCATGTGGACTTGCAATCCAGAAAGCCAACCATATCCTGGGCTGCAGCAAAAGAAGCGTGGCCAGCAGGTCGAGGGAGGTGATTCTGCCTCTCTGCTCTGCTCTCCTGAGACCCCACCTGGAATACTGCATTCAGCTCTGGAGTCCCCAGCACAAGAAGGACGTGGAGTTGTTGGAGCAGGTCCAGAGAAGGGCCGTGAAGGTGATCTGAGGGCTGGAGCACCTCTCCTATGAAGACAGGCTGAGAGAGTTGGGTTTGTACAGCCTGGAGAAGAGAAGGCTCCGGGGAGACCTTCTAGCAGTCTTCCAGTACCTAAAGGGGCCTACAACAAAACTAGAGAGAGACTTTTTCCAAGGGCCTGTAGTGACAGGACAAGGGGCAATGGCTTTAAACTGAAAGAGGGGAGATTTAGGTTAGATCTAAGGAAGAAATTCTTTGCATTGAAGGTGGTGAGGCACTGGAACAGGTTGCCCAGAGAAATTGTGGATGTCCCATCCCTGGAGGTATTCAAGACCAGGTTGGATAAGGCGTTGAGCAACCTGCTGTAGTGGAGGGTGTCCCTTCCAACCCAAACTGTTCTATGATTCTATGATTCTACTTCTTTTTACTCGCTTTGAGGAAGAAAGTCAGATTGGTTAACAAAAACTTTGAAGCCTGGGGTGACTTAGTGAGAGGTGGAAGAGTGAATAGCTGCCTGGGCCAGGTAAGTTACAACTTCAAAATGTGCCTCCATTTTGTGCCAGTCCTCTGCAAGCAAGTCGAGCAGCGCAACGGGAACGGGTTCGTAGATCACAATGGCTGGCGCAGAGCGCACAGCATCAGCATGGCACATCCTCAGGTCAGTTTATTTTCGACTCGTGCTCATCCAAACTGGGGAGTTGAATGCCCACCTGCAGCTGCAGTTCATTAGGAACTGTCTCCTGGAGGACACCTTGCAGCTTTGCTTGACTGATAGAGGATCCGTGTTGTACGCGCTGAAGTCGGTCCATGATGGAGGCCAAGCCACAGCAAGGAGGACAGTTAGGAGTTTCCTTTAGGAGTGCACTGCTGATCCAAACTGAAACACCACTACAGGTGCACCGAAAGCTGACTTCCTGGCACAACAGGGCCTCAAAAAATCAACAGGTATTCACGTTATATTTACGTGCCGCTTCCAGTGCGAAGTATCCAGATTATTACCTACCTGAGGTGACAACCCTAGCAAACAGACCTGGCCATCTTATGCCAATATTGCTGATTATAACATATGGAACAAAATATACAAATACTTGCTTTTATAACACTTTATACATGTGATTAACTTTGCAGCTGATTTTGAAAAAAATAAGAATAGAAAAAGCAAGGCAAGTATCATGAATCCTCTTACACATCTTTCATTTTTATCAATAGGCATGTGGAATAACTTTACACTGACTTCTACGGAGAGACTGAGGAACCACGGTGCCTCTCAGAGGAGAATCTGGGTCAGTGCCTCCATTTTAGCTGGGCTGTAACAACAGATATCTAGAGCTGCTTAAATATATTCTAGTAGATTCCCATTCCCTAAGTATTTTTCCCTAGTGCTATGTAGATTTAACAGCTTAAAAACCTTCAGTATACTAATGTTGAATTGTGAAAGCTGTGTAAATAAATAATTTATTTCCCCTGAAATAAATGAGGGGACCCGAGAGACAGGCTACCTTACAAAAAGCAGCTATACCCCCTGAAGAATCACTGCATTCCTACAAATATTTTCTAGGACATGTCCTTCACCAAATCTTCCAGATTACTGTTCCCTAAATACAAGGTGACATTTTTCCCTCAGGAAATCATTAAACAATTATATATCAAAGTCATGACAGAATTCAGAATGTCTGAGAGATTTACATTTTCATCCATCCTCACTCCTTATGTATTAGAAAATTACATTTTACCCTCAGGAATAGGACGTGCTTCCCAATCTCCCCTCAGTTTCAACTAAGCTGTAAACTTGACATGCTATCTCAATGCACCAGACAAATAAAGTTGGATCATGTATTTGTATAATTCTGCTGTATATCACAAGAAAATTTGCTGTCACATGAAGTACTTTTTGCAGGGTTTAAAGAGATGTTGACCTTTAAGTAAGTCTTTAAAACTTATCTTTAGAGTTGTGGAGTATGACATTTGATGAGCCATTTGTGCTGAGCTCATCTTAAATTATTTCCTGTGCATTTGCAAAACACTGGTACAATCTTTAATTCATACTTCTCTTTCATCCTCTGCTATTGATATAAATTTTAGAACGCAGTTGCAAAATGTTGCAAACTGGTAATCTTGCTGTAGTTTTTATCAAATTAGTAGCTTGATTTGAACCATTAAATGTATACTGCCACCTCTGTGCCTAATTCAGAGGGAATTTCGTAGTATTTAATTTGACAAGGTCCTTGGAGATCTAGTACTCTTAAAACAGAGAGCCTCACTAGGAAATAATTGTCAAAAAAAACCCTTTTCATATCCAGAAGGCAGCACTGTCCATCCCTCTTTCTTGTTATTCTTACAACTGCTAATAAAAGGCTTTATGGATACAATCCCACAGGAACGTTCCCTAAAACCATGACCTAGAAGAGGCTATGCCTAAAAAATCTAAGTAGAAGATGACTTCAACATTTCAAAAGCTTAAGGATTCCACAAGGGTCAGTGTGATCAGTGTCCATCCTGCCTTGACTGTATTCACCAAATGGGACTTCTCTTTAATATGGTAACACTGATGACATCCTTTTCTTCTTTACTTTCTCAGCATCATGGAATAGTATTAGCAGATTTGCTTTTTTTTTTTTTTTTTCTGAGTGAATTATATCTTTCTGCCATTTATGTCTGCTGACTTCAATGAATAACCTGAGGCAATAAGAGATACTGGCCTCTGCCTGTCACAGGCAACTTTCAAAATAAGATTTTAGTTTGGAAGAATGATAAGGAAAACAAGAGATTTGGACAAATTTCTGAAGTCCGTGGGGCATGGCTTGGACCTAGTTGGCTAAAAGTCAAGCAGTAGCTAGAATACTGCCATTTTATATTTTATACTGTAATATTCATTGGGGAAAAAGCTATAGGAATTATGCCAGTAAGCATAAAGGGAAAAGGGATAACATTACAGAGAATCTTCTTCAACATTAAAAAGAAAAGAATGTTACCCCTCCATTTCCTAGGGAAATGAAGCCTTTATATGAGTTGCCAAGAACTGCAATTGTTCTTCCATGGATAGACTATTCAAGTATAAATGAAAGCCAAAGAACTGTTAGTGCATTCCTATCTTAGAGGCAAGACTGATAGGTCTCATGGCTAGAGGGAAGCCAGAGACCAGGGGAAAAGCAGAGAATGGGTCCTCATTAGCTCCTTGCTAACTCATGGGCAAGGTTGAGAAAGGAGCTACACTTTACTCATTGAAGGAGGAGAAGAAATATCCTGGAGAAGAAGGCAGGATCACTGTCCACAGAGGCAAGAGATGTATCATGTAGATGTGGAATGGAGGTGGAAAAGGGAGATGGAGTAGTTGGACAAGGAGGTGAGAACTGGGAGGTCATACCAGTCCCAGTGAGAGAACTGGGGACCTGCAGAGGTTAAATGGAGAGAGGGAAAAGCTGAGACTGCAAAAGAGGGAGAAGAAGTGAGGAGTAAGAGTGACAAGGGGCTGAAGCACAGACATCGAGAAGAAATGGGGCTAACTGAGATGACAATCTAGACAAGAAGAGAAAAGGAAAGAGGGTGAGACAGCTTCTGAAGGTCTTGGTGAAAGGAAGAAAGTGAAATAGGAAAATGGGTCTGGGACAAATAGAGGGAGCAGAAAGAGCTTGAGAAGTGATAGGGCACCTGAAAAGGAACTGGCTACAGGAGGAGACCACAGCTGGGAGGAGTAGGGGAGCTAGAGGAGATAAGACTGGAGCTAGATGAATGAGAAGAACAATATGGTCGTGGAAAGACAGGAGTAAGGACAGCTTAGGAATGAGTTTGTTTTCTGTCAGATCCGTATTTAACTGGTTGCAGAATTCAGATTCTACTTCATGTTATTTTTCTAAGCAATTGTACAAACAGCCAACAGTCAAAATACAAAGTTTATAAATGTGCTATGTGCTGAAATTTATTATGGTAAATGTTCGTTTCATAATTATGGAAAGTATGTAGCACATTCATAGTGATCAAGTTTCACAGTGCTGAGTTCAAATCTAAAGAAGGGCTGACACAAGTGCTACATTTTTGAGGAAACTCACAATGAAAAATATACTTCTAATTTAGGCTGCTTTTAAACACAGAATTCAGCTACACCTCAGTGCATCAGCTTGAAAGCAAAAGGAGTGTGTTCACAGCATCCAAATCACATTCTTACGCTGCTGGTCTCTGCTGCTGTCTAGCTACCTTGTTTAAAACTGAAAGTGGAACACGGTTTTAAAGGATCAGTAGGTTCAGTGAATAATTTGAAAATTGGTGTGATAAGGAGCTCTAAAAGGAACACATTATTCGAGTCACTTGGATCACAGTCAACAACACTCCTGAGTGCTCTTTAGAGGAACTCATAACCGTAGAGCACACAAAACCACTCAGGCACATCTATTTTAGTTACCTCCTGTCTTCTCAGGAGGGCAATTTTTTAGCATTGAAAGATTTTGGTTTAGACAAGAGGTCAATACCTGCTGACTCAAATTAGACATTAAATGGCACTTTAGATGCTGACTGAGGCGTAAACAGGCTATAGCCACAGTTTATGTTAGTACCTAAAGTTCATCCTTGTGTGATAAAGGCTGTGGTGACAAGGAGAAAAGAGCCTGGCAACAGTGGTCTCTGCAAGCAAATGCGAAGCTTGAAGTCTGGCACAGTGGCTCCCCCAAAAAAGGTAAAATCTGAGCCTGAAGCACTTTCCAGAAATACCCTTAGCTCATCACTTGGTTAAAAACTACGAGTTCAATGGTTAACCTGGAGGAATATTCTTTCTCATCAATCGCTCATAAGCAACCACTGTTTCCTTTTTCTGCCCAGCCTTTTCTCGACATCAGATCAATCAGCCCAGGCTAAGTGAGGCAGAAATGATTTATTTGTAACAGAGTCCAGCTGGGCAGGCTTTGCCACCACTTTCTGACAGTGAATTCAATTGCAAAAGCAAGCAGAGTCAGTTCCCGTCACATCCTGCCTGTGCTAACACAGAAAGACATTACACGGCTCTGCTGGCACGGGTGACACAACTGTTGAACACAAATGTGTCCATCTCCTTCTGTGTATTTCTTCTGGAGTCTGGTTGCCACAGACACTCCAGACTCCTTGCTGAGAAAGAATCCAAACCTTCTTCATTCTAGTAGAACATGTCTTTCAAGATTTATGAAAGATTTACATCTGCTATATAAACAATCTGAGAGATGAACACATTCTACCGTGCCTTGTGTTCCTCTGGAAATGGAAATAAAATGCTTTAAATGTGTTTCTGTACATTGTTGTATGAACTCGTCACATGCGACCACTGTGACTTTCCATTTCCCATGTACTGAGGCAATTAAAAGAGAATTGCAAGAAAATTAATATTGACTATTCAAGATGTGATTTTTTTTAAAAAAAGAATAAATAGAAAATTTAATCTAGACCACAGTTCCCTCCATTGAGTCCAACATGCAAACCTGCTGGTAAGAGGCAGAACTGGATTCTTTGTCAGTGCTCATGCAGAAAAGAAAGGAAAGGAAAGACCCTGAACATTTTAACCATAGCAGGGGGCCTTTGTCTGGGCCTTGTCAGTAGAAGCAGAGCAATTTACTCACTGATTGGCCAAAATTGTGCAAGAGAAGGTGTTCACCAGTTATAAGCTTATATCCATCACATACTCGCATGAATTTATTTCTGCTCTTGATATACTTCTTTCACTTGCTTCACTGTTATCATATATTGCGAGGATCCACAACAAAGATGATGATTTTTTACACATGGGCAGCTGTATGATTTATTTATGCTGTATATATAATAAAGATTAAATACTTCCTAATACTAACTGCTGAATTATGTGGCATTTGGTGTCCTGGTTTCAGCTGGGACAGTGTTAGCTCTTCTTTTTAGCAGCTAGAAGAGCTCCGTGTTTTGGTTTACATATGTAGCAGTAGTATATATATTTACATATAGTAGTAGTAGTATTAAATTGTTCTTATCTCAACTCACAGGTCTCTTTTCCTTTTTCTCCTTTAATTCCCTTCCTCATTCCCGGGGGATGGGGGAGGATGAGCAAGTGGCTGTGTGGAGTTTAGTTGCCGGAGTGGTCTAAACCACGACACTTGGGAAAGGACTTAAGAAATATATAACTGCCTCAGTTGAAATTTGTTTTCACCTTGAACCTTTTCATCATTAAGTATGTTTTATAAAGCAATGAGCTTGAACTAGTTCTGGAAAAAAGCTGTAGCATATGAGCTTATCTAAAACAAGAGCATTGGGAACCTTCTCATGGAAATAAAGAATCTAATTAAAATATACTCACCAAATGTCATCATGCTTTGTGTGAAAATTGTAAAGTATTTAAATTCAGAAGAATATAAACAACAGCAGCTTTCTTGTGAGAGAAATTGGAGAAAAATTACTAAAAGGAGAAGTAGATGGAGAAACAGATATGAATCAAAATATGCAGTTGAGAATAGCAGGCTATGAAACTGTCCAGTATGTGGATTTAACCTGAAGGCAAGGCCTATAGGTCAGAAGTCAAAGTTCCTTCAAGACCTTGTTTTGCCAACACAGAAAATAGACATATCAATATGCTAGGAAGCAGCAGTAAGGGCATGAGATGTCAGAAAAAGTGATTTTTGTGCCCTAGGAGAACTATTTTAGACATCTGAGGATGTTTATCAGTTTCTGTGGAGTCTGAGGATCATACCCCAAGGGAAAATCAATGCAGTTACTATTTGAGAACAGGCTTTGAAGAGACAAAATATCAAGTCACATGTGTGAAATAGAAAAGGTCCCCATTCAGTAAGTTTAGTAAGACGAATACAAGCCACTGTCTATTTTATGTACTGGTAAAAATACCATGTTAACATACACTCTGCTATTTGATTCTACACCTATAGTCTTAAACCTTGCAATGAGACATGAAGATTGTTGTCAAGTATATTTCATCTCACTGCTGAGCTGAATAACATAACAAGAAACAGCCACCTGAGGTTTTTGTTTCTGAAGCCAGCAATGAACATCATTAGTGTAACGAGATGTAGGCGCTTTGTAGCTCCATTTGGGTTGATGTTTCAGTGCAGGTTGCACTGTGCAGAAGTGCATGATATTAAGATACAAGGTGTAATGATGAACTACAGGTTGATATAAGTGATATGAGATAAAATGAGAGGAAAAACTATTTCTAAAGGTATGTTCCTACCAGAAATTATAACAAAGTCCAACCAACTGAGGGGCCAAACAAATACCTTGTGACCAACGAGGTGAACTGAGCAGGGAGGAGGTTAGGTAAGACATTGTATAGGCTTGGCAGATTCTGGGAAGGCTCAGCTACCAAAGCCTTATCAGCAAAATACGAGGATGTCATTCCCAGAGAGAGGACTGGCATGCTGTAGGCTCTGCATACTGCAGGAAGTAAACCAGCAGAGGCGGTATTTTGATCCAATGCCCTGAGTGATTCGTGGCAATGGACCATCGGACATCCTGCCCAGAGACTGGCAGCAGTATGGGCATCAGTGAACATGTAGCAGCATGACACTGTTTCTTTCACTATTATTAAGAAAACTGCCAAACTGGAACACCAGGCAAACAGATCATCAGATGGCACCAAAGACGATCTTGATTGACCAAATAATGTGAAAATTGTTAAATGACAAGAAACCAACAGAGCAGTACATTCCAAGACTGAATAAAATTCAGCAGGGGACTTGCACTGGGATTAAAAACAGTGAAGCTTCATCAGTAACTATCATGGTTAGCTACATTATTTATTAAAGCTGCTGGTGAAACAAGTGTCTATTAAGAAGTGTCGCGGTTTAACCCAGCCAGCAACTAAACACCACACAGCTGCTACTCACTCACCATCCCCCACCTCCAGGGAATGGGGAAGAGAATTAAAGGAGAAAAGGTGTCATGGTTTGATGTGGAGGGGGGGTGGTTCTGGTGGCAGGAGTGGAGTTTTGCTCCCTGCGACCTCCCTGGTTTTGGAACCGGGTTAGGTTTGGTTCTGGCCACCAGATCAGACTGCCATCCCCCTCGGGATTGAGCCAATAGGGCGCCTCTGCGAATTGCCCTATTTAAGTCAGGACAAAGGGACCGGAAAAGGTGCTTCGCCCAGGATCGAGCAGAGAAGGGAGGAGGGCACTGTCCCCGCTCCCTGGCTCCCGGCCGGGCAGCTGCCTGCGTCGGGCCGGCGCCGCCCACGGAGAATGGTGGCGGCGGAGCCAGCTGGGGAACTCGGGGGCACCCCACTCCTGGGGTGCCCACTGGGCTGAGTTCACCTGGAGAGGACTGAGATCTGAGAGAAACAGCCGCATCGACAGCAGGTCAGTGAGGATGGAGCGGGAGGAGGTGTGCCGGAGACGAGTTTCCCCTGCGGCTGATGGTGAGATAGCAGGCGGCCCCCCTGCAACCAGGACGGCCTCGGTGGAGCAGAGACCCACTCGCAGCCCATGGGGAGAGGATGCCTGAGCCTGAGGATGGTCGTGTTGGGGTGCACGACAAGGCAGAGAGGCATCTGGAGTCTGCGTGACGACCCACGCCGGAGCGAGTGGCTACAGCTCCCTAAGTACCCGAGACTGTGGTATAGCCCACACCGGAGCAATCTGTGGGGAAGGATTGTTTCCAGTGGGCTGGACTCACGTTGGAGAAGTTTGTGGATTTTTCCTCGTGGGTAGGGGATCCATTGGAGCAGGGGAAAAGGGTGTAAGGACTCCTTCTCCTTTAAGAAAGGAGCAGCAGTAACAGCACGGAATGAACTGACCTGCACTCCCCCAGTCCCTGCCCCCTGTGCTGCTGGGGGGAGGAGGTAGAGCCGGGAGGAAAAGGAAGGTGGGGGGGGGGGGGAAGGTGTTGGTTTTAAGATCTGGTTTTGTTTCTTTCTGTCCTCTCAAGTAATCGGTTTTTGTTTCCCTTTGTCCTTCTAAGTAATCATTAATAAACTGTTTTGCTTTGAGAAAAGCTCTGCCTGTTTCGCCCAGGACCATGGTTGGTGGGTGCTCCCTCTGTTCTTGTCTCAACCCTCAGTCCCTTTGTTTTTTTTTCTCTCCTCTCTACTTTACTGGAGAAGGAGAGACTGTGTGAGTTTTAGTTGCTGGATCAGCCTAAAACCACTACAAAAGGGAAAGAGACCTGTGGGTTGAGACAAGAACAATTTAATAATAATAATAATGTAAAATTAAAAGTAATAGTGATACTAATATATGAATATATATACAGTAATATATACAAACGAGTGATGTGCAGTGTAATTGCTCACCACCCAGTGATCAACGCTTGTCCCATCCTGGCAGGTGATCCTGAAACAGGTAAGTCCCAACCTTGCAATCCTGGACAAGGGAGAGGCCCAAAAAGAGAACAAGAGAGAGAGAACTCCAAAAGTCTGAGAGAGCCCCTGGAAGAATGAAAGCACTTTTTTCCGGCCAACACTCATCTATATATGGGCATGACATTGCATGATACGGAATGCTCCATTGGCCAGTTTGGCCCTCAATCCTAAATCTAAGTTCAAATCACAAGGGGAGTTGTGGGCCGTCTGTCCCAGCCATGCTCCCCCCCCAGCCAGCACACTGGCAGGAACACGGGAAGCTGAAAGGTCCTTGATGTCTCAGTGCCAACTATAAACATCAGTGCGCTATCAATTCTTCTCATAATGAATCTCAGACTAAAACCAAAACACAGAGCTCTTCTAGCTGCTAAAAAGAGAAACTAACTCTGACTTAGTCAAAACCAGGACAAGAAGTCAACATGGTCTTCATTCACTGTATATTCCCTTTACACTCATAGACAGAATGAGGTCCTTCTGGGACACAAGACTTCATAACCTAAGGTAGGCAACTAAAATAGGTCTGAGTGTCTTTCCTGTGCACTAATGATGAAGGGATCTTAGGCTGAGGAGCTATGATGTAGCTCTCTTCAACAACCATTTGACACCTATGTTGCAAATGCCTAAAGCTAAATTAGACTAATCCCATTTCCTGTGCTTTCATGATCCAGCTGATTTGGTAGACTTTGGGGTACTCATTGACAGTTTCAGGAGGGAAGGAAAGAGTAGGTCACAGTAGGGAAATAGTCACTGTTAATATATGGAGAGTAACTATTCTAAGAGTTATGGAAGGCTGGTGAGGAAAAGCAAATCAGGAGCAACAATGAGTAATTCTGCAAGCAGCCCCTGCTACTCTGAAGAAAGCAGCTGACAGTGTTTTGGCATTTGTACATGGCCATTGTCATTTCAGTGACCAGTCACGGAGAATTTAGATTCTCTTGTAAGCACCCTGAATCTGACAACACTTCAAAATAGGCCAGCTTTGATTTCTCAATGCATTCTGGGAAGATTAGCAGGACATATTCTGCCATGAAATAGCGCAATTCCACACTAGGTCCAAAAATCTTTGCATGTTACTGTGACAGTGGCTTTCTCGCAGCTGTGAAAACAGCCTAGTCTTTGGACCCAGTTACTGAGCAGATGAAAATCATCTGTCTGAGATCAAAATGCCCAAGAAAAAATATAAATAACTTAATTTGTATCCTATAAAAGAGATTGCTGACTCAGGTTGTTCTGCCAGATGATTTATGTTCTACCATAACTGGAAGACAGAAAGGTTTTTGGTATATATGTAAGAGATACTTAAGGCAGGAGCTGAGGTGCTTTTTTTATAACCTCTCCTGTTGTTAGACACGACTTAGTCTGTGCATTTAATTTCTGCTGAATTAATATAAAGATGTAGATTACATAAGACTTCTCCTAAAGAGCTATTGTGTCTCAGAACACTCATTAATTTTAAACATACAGGAACTGATGCAGAGACAAGACAGATTTTTTCTCCGCTAGAAAAAAAGCAAGGTTCCTGAGATGAATCGAACCAAGGAAATGTCATTATTACAAGGGAATTAATGAGAAATACAGGATAAAGCAGAGACATAATGATAAAGGACTAACTGACAGAACAGAGAATTGTCTGTCATAGATGTAACTTGGCAAGCAATTGAAGAAAATTATGAAAAATTGAGACCAAATCTCATCAACTTCAGTGCCCTCTTACTTTAAGAAAAAAGATCTACAATTAATATATTTTCAAGTCCTGTCACACATTTTCCAGACTTTATTTTGTCATAGGCAGACATAATGTGCACAATGCCAGAAAAACATAGCATGTTAGTGGCAAGGCATCCCACCAAAGACTAAAGATAAAAATATCTGCAAGAAGTCATTTGTGTGTGTGTGTGTTTGTGTGATTGTTTAGATACATACTCATTAGAACACATGCTCTGCCCTAAAATAAGTGAAATGATTTGGAGACAGAGGCTGAAGACCTTTGATACCTAGCAACTGCATCAGGATGCACATCCCTAAAATGTTGGCAAACGCTTGTACCACAAAAGGAGACATACGTGTCTAACACATTCACAATCAGGAACTGAAGCTACCACTTTGGCCACTTGTGTACTGCGAGATACTACAGTATTTAATGCTCCTGTGGGCTGCCTGAAATGTCATTGAATAAATAGTTTCCATTTCTCAGCAAGAAAGCTGTTTCCAAGAACAGCAAGAAAGTCTGTTCTTGCTTGAGCCAGCCCTTGGTAAAGCATCAGCATAGAAGGACAAGGAATCACCCTTACAAACACCCTGATTTCCTCAGACAAGAAATGCAGCAACATGCAGTGAATAGAAAAGTACCTGGTAGTACTGAAAATAGAGACTAACTGGGCCTCCAACCTCCAGTAGGAAATCTGGCATTTTAGTGCTGCAGTCATAGAAGGAGCTTGATTAGGTCCAAACAACTGAAGATAAGGTGGTACTTGAAAAAATTCTTCCTTGCATGCTCTCATTGCCAAATCTCCATAACTTTCGTCCCAAAATAGTAAACCTGGAGCTGTGCAGATCATAGGAAACATTCTCTATCATTTTACAGTGACAAGTATGTGCTAGAGTCCTGACTCTGCCCCCAGATCCTGACACAGGGAAATAGATTTGACCATGGACAAACTGGAATACAAAGTAGGTTCCCAAAGGGATGCACATTATAATGAATCTGCCAGCTCTGGGCTCTGTAGAGCACCCATCTCCATTGCTTTCCTAGTTATTGCCTTTACTCACATCCACACTTCCCTTAATAATCATCAGAACTAAAACAACACAACACAGGCTTTCATAGTTTGTAAAGAAACTGGGATTTCTTTCCTCGAAAGGGTGATTTTGCCTCTTCCCTTGTACTTCACTGACTGAGCTCTTCAAACGTGGTTTGGCTGGTTTGCTCCCCTCCTCCTCTGGTTCTAGAAAGAAGGAAATAGCTGAACTAGTCAGTCATCCAGCTCTGCTTTCCGACTCTCAGTGACTCGTGCATTTAAAAAAGGTAATGACAAACACAAATATTTGAATTCTTTTCACAGAGCCAACTAAGCAGAAGAGGGTGGCACAACAAGGGCTGGAAGTCCATGCCTGCAAAGGGCGAGGCAGCTCATGGGAGCAGAGCACAGCCCCAAGCCAGCTCTTGTCATAATTGGAATTACAGGAGGTGTGTCGTGGTTTTAGGCTGATCTAGCAACTAAAACTCACACAGTCTCTCCTTCTCCAGTAAAGTAGAGAGGAGAGGGGAAAAAAAAACAAAGGGACTGAGGATTGAGACAGGAACAGAGGGAGCACCCACCAACCATGGTCCCGGGCAAACCAGACAGGGCTTTCTCAAAGCAAAAGAGTTTATTAATGATTACTTAGAAGGACAAAGGGAAACAAAAACCGATTACTTGAGAGGACAGAAAGAAACAAAACCAGATCTTAAAACCAACACCTTCCCCCCCCCTTTCCTTTTCCTCCCGGCTCTACCTCCTCCCCCCAGCAGCACAGGGGGCAGGGACTGGGGGAGTGCAGGTCAGTTCATTCCGTGCTGTTACTGCTGCTCCTTTCTTAAAGGAGAAGGAGTCCTTACACCCTTTTCCCCTGCTCCAATGGATCCCCTACCCACGAGGAAAAATCCACAAACTTCTCCAACGTGAGTCCAGCCCACTGGAAACAATCCTTCCCCACAGATTGCTCCAGTGTGGGCTTTACCACAGTCTCGGGTACTTAGGGAGCTGTAGCCACTCGCTCCGGCGTGGGTCGTCACGCAGACTCCAGATGCCTCTCTGCCTTGTCGTGCATCCCAACACGACCATCCTCAGGCTCAGGCATCTTCTCCCCACGGGCTGCGAGTGGGTCTCTGCTCCACCGAGGCCGTCCTGGTTGCAGGGGGGCCGCCTGCTATCTCACCATCAGCCGCAGGGGAAACTCGGCTCTGGCACCTCCTCCCGCTCCATCCTCACTGACCTGCTGTCGATGCGGCTGTTTCTCTCAGATCTCAGTCCTCTCCAGGTGAACTCAGCCCAGTGGGCACCCCGGGAGTGGGGTGCCCCCGAGTTCCCCAGCTGGCTCCGCCATCGCCATTCTCCGTGGGTGGCGCTGGCCCGACGCAGGCAGCTGACCGGCCGGGAGCCAGGGAGCGGGGGCAGTGCCCTCCTCCCTTCTCTGCTCGATCCTGGGCGAAGCACCTTTTCCGGTTCCTTTGTCCTGACTTAAATAGGGCAATTCGCAGAGGCGCCCTATTGGCTCAACCCCGAGGGGGATGGCAGTCTGATCTGGTGGCCAGAACTAAGCCTAACCCGGTTCCAAAACCGGGGAGGTCGCAGGGAGCAAAACCCCTCTCCTGCCACCAGAACCTCCCCCCCCTCCACATCAAACCATGACAAGGTGAGAAGAAAGGTACCTGCTCAACACAATTTGCAGCAAGATCTGAGGACAGAACAGTTGTTATGTTGGCCACTCCCTTGCTCCGATAGCTGCCTGCTTGAAAGAGCTAAACTAAATGCATACGCGTTCTCTAAGGTACAGACAATTTGATCTGTTGTTACTGCTCATATGCTCTTATGGCACATTTGAAGGCAATTCTGCTTAAAACTGCTTACATAAAGCCAGCTGCATTTGATGGATATTACGTAAAAAAATCCCTTGTAACCCTTTCAAAATAAGGCTGGATTTTTTATTGCCCATACTTGGTTGCTTATAACATTCCTTATAACTTAACGGAATTAGGAAAGTTTATGCCTCATAATTTCAACTCTCAGACACTTTGAAGTGAATTAAAGCTAAAAGCATATCCATGAGGATCTTGTCAGGAGGAGAGGACCAGGAAGAAGAGGAAACAGATGTGCCATGGCTGTACATTGCCTCATGTTTCCTAGTGATACACAGTTGTACCAGGAAAGTACTCAGAAATGGTAAATGCTTACTTCATTAGTATGCAACAGCTGAAAGTATGGCTACATTAAAATGAGCCACTAGGGAGTGCTGGAGGAAAACTCAATGTCCAAGAATGTAAAACAATCTTCCCTGTCACAACAATACTGTATTTTGCCCTTCAGTTTTGGGGTTTTTTCTTTTTTTTTTTTTTTTCTCTAAAGCCTGGATTAATTAGCCAGACAATAATTACCTGAGCAATTTCCTACACAGCAATAAATGGGTAATGTGTTAGTCTCAGAATGACGCTGCCGTAACACATCTGTCATCTCCAATGACTGCAACTGCAAAAAACATTGCAGAGATTACTGTTATTACACCAGAGCTTATAATAAAAGGTTGGTCCAGTTTTATACATTTGAAAGCCTATCAGGTAGAGGACATCTGTGTAGCAAAAGAGATTTATTCACTTCAGTGCTAATTGTTTTGATTCAAATACCAGCAGCAGACAAACAACGTGGCATTATCTTATGGTTCATTTGTTTCAGAGGTTATTCATCAGGAAAAACAATTCTTAATGCCGTACATCTTCATATGCATATCTTTCATCTGCTGAAGCCACCACTGGCTTTCAGACTTAAAAGTAAACGTGTGTTTTAACTGGTTACTCAGATGCAACAAGCAATATTTAAGATTTTATTGCCTCTTGTTATCTTTTAAGCTTTATAGAGCACTGATAGTTTCTCAGGACAAACAAAGGGGAAGCAGTTTTCAGCAAGCTGGGAGCAATGAATAACATTGAGCACATCGTTTCCTAAGTTGAATACGCACTACCATCAGCTGTGAGAGAGCAATGCTTCTGTTCCCTCTAATACTGGCATCCGAGGTTCACTTCAGCCCCAGTTCACTCTCTGAATCTGCTCACAGTGTCTACTATGTTGCTCATCCCTAAGGGATGTGTGTGCTGCCCCAAATGCACAATGTCATCTCTCTGCTCCCCTCTAGGCTGCTCCATTGTAGGCATTTGTAGGGACCATAAGCACTCTCACCATAAAATGCCTTTTTCCTTTAAAGGTTCTGGTGTGTTGCTCCAGATAGATAGCAAGTGGGGAAAGCAAAAGTAGTGTAGGGCCACCAACTGTTGCCATGCAATTTTTCCAGACAGAAGAAAGCTTTAGAAACCTTTAGACACATTATCTTTTCAGTATTTTCAGCCCTGCCTTCCACACAAGTGTTCTCTAATTTTCTAGTTTTTATCTAAGTGATTCAAATCAACTTTAAATATCACTACTTAAATGTAAGAACACTCATCTGGAGTTAATAGCACAGTGTAAGAACAAGCCTATTGAAATCCATAGAGTTTGACCCCTTTTAAACTGATGTAAATGCCTTCTCAACTCATTTAGAAATAACAAAGAAATGCATTTATTGACATGGTATTAGTTATGTTCAGGTGGGAAGTCCTGTGTTCTTGCTGGCAACCAAACTGAAAGTTTTGCCACGGCATTCAGGGAGACCACAATCTTACAAGTAGTACCAAGTAGGTAACGATCCAAATAACAGCACGGCAGAGAACTTAGATGGTTTAATTATAGCCCTCGAACTAAGTTATAATACAATGCGATGAATCTACTTCATTAGAGGTGGTGGACATACTGGGTTTTTTAATCCTCTTGTCTACAATATATGCCTGAAAGAACTCACAGGCTAAAAAATATCATTTAAATGGATGTTTACATGGAGAAGTCTTGCCTTATGGAGGACTAACAAAAGATAATAAGTGATTGTCAGCATATTGTCGCTGGCCTCCAAATGCAAAATAAGGTCTTGAGTTTGTTTAGTGCATGTGGTTTCTGCTTTCAGAGGTTTTATGCATGATATTTCGGGATGGGATGTATGTGGGCAAAGGAGCGTGTACTGCATTTCTCTGTGTTTTGCTGCCAGGATATTGTTCAAGATTTGTGGATAGCTGCTAAGGATGCTCCAGCTCCTTCATGTGTGGAAACCTTTTTCTAGACAGTGGCTGCTGGCAGTCAGGACTAGGTCTTCTCTTAAACATTTAAAACATTTCAACATTTTAATACATTAAAAGTATTAAAACACTTGGCCAGAGCAATGTGAGTTCTTCCAAGCCTCTCCCCTTCCCTTCTTTCTTTTTCCCCTGCCAAGCCTAGGAAACAAACTCTTACAGTTGTGGCTGTGCTGTGGAAGCCAACATCTGGACTCACCCAAAAAGAACAGAAGAAGGAAAAGGAAACACAAGGACAAGTCAGGCTGTGAATATGAAGTTTCCCCAAGTAAAACTTGCAGTATACAGCCTTTATGTCTCCTGTGAGTGGCAGGTGGAGCAGCCACTGTGCAGCCCACAGCAGTTGCTTATACATGGCTGAGGACACTGAGCTTCTGTATCCCGGATGCTGACTGGGATGATGCCATCCCTCAAAACTGCTTCATCTTAATCCTACGTTTTGTCAGCCACTCCTCCTGGCAGGCTTGTGGCCAGTTGTTCTTCCCAGTCTGGTGCCCCCAAATAGTAATCTCCCAATCATTACTGTCTGCTGCCTGCAGTTTGTGAAGACAGGTGGGAAGCTGGAGATCATGAGCTAGAGTCCAAGAGAAATTCCTGGGCAGGCACGTGCCCCCCACGAAATGTGCATAGCTTGAATATGGGTATTGTTTGAAGGCTGCCAGAAGGTGTCCCTGGACCCTTCTCTTCTCCAGGCTGAACAACCGCATACTCTTACACCTTGAGATAAACAACAGACTCACGAGGTACAAGGTAATTTACTTGACTTTTCTAACTCTGCTGATACTAGTAATGCAACCAGCTATGCATACAGCTGGAGTCAGGATGAGATTTGTGACTGTAGATTCTGCAAGTAAATTTTTAGCATGTACATTCTTGCAGAGCTTCCTTTTCACTCGCTGTGCATGACATGGGTATTAGCTAGGAAATGAGATAACTCACATATAGCTCATAGTGGAAGAATAGAACATAGATGCTATTTTATACAATGCAGAGCAACAGTATGATTTTAAATATAATCATAATGGCACTTAGTGAAATAAACCATCAAATCTTAGATTAGCTTTCAGGTATTTCAAGACGACAAACTGCCACCATGAACATCTGACATGATAACATTTTATAAAAATATTTAAAGTTAAATTTTATAAACAGTGAATAATGAACTAAATTAATAGAAAGTCAGCTCATTACATTGAGTTTACTTTTCTGTATAGTATTTTCATGCAGTCAAGACCATAAACAAAAGTCCTCTATGTAACATTAGAAACATGAACCACTTTGGTGATGGTCTCCTTTGAACTATCAGTACAAGTGCTGTTAAGTATATTTCAATCACAAATTGCAAATATGTAAAGCTAAGAAAAAAAATGTGTATAACGTGACAATTACGCAGTGCTGTACACTTTAACAGTCACAGAATTTATTTCCTCTCTGTCTAATAGCACTCATAGGAACATTATCTATAATCCTCCCACTTTGAGGATCTAGGTTTGATGGGATAAGCCCATAACGAATTTGTCCAGTCATGTGATGTTGATATTCTAAGGCTTAATTTTTGTAAGACTTTTTGATCCAGATCCTATACAAATATGTGAACAAGATGACATATATACAGAATATATTTCAGTTATGCTAGAAGGATGATGAGTTTAGGAGAACGCTTTGTATTTCTGACTATTCATTCTAATTGCAAGAGGATTTTAGTTCTATAAAGGACTGGTTTCTCCACCAGAAAAGCATTTTGGCGTTAGTATCCAAATGTAATATTCACATGTTTCGCTTTTCACAAAATTATCAAATCTTTTGGATGTGGTTTTCCATGGGAACAATCACTATCAGCATTTAAAGGCTGATAGAAGTTATAGCATGCAGGCAGTTATTGGGACTTCACCAAGAAACAATACAAGTCCACCCAGTAGATAAATATTATCTTCAGCTCTGGGTCATCTCAAGAGACCAAAAGTCCTGGGTTTACCTCCTGTGTAGATACTTGTGCAAAGAACAATCTCCTGGACAGCCGATCCAGCCCCTGAGGATGGGGAATTCTTCATACACGCACTGTCAAGCCCTGCCATGTGTACACAGGCAGTGGTTTCTGACTATTTGGCCTTATCAGTGGCCCATGAAGTGAGAACATACCTCTGTAGTAGTGGGACTAGCTAGCAGGATGCAATTGGACAGCAACTATCAATTAAGATCAATACTGAATACAGTGTCCCATGCAAAAAACAAACATGTATGAGACAGCAATCCAAATTACTGAATTTGTTGGGAGAATTCCCTTGCGCCAACACCCTGTTTTCCCTGGATGCCTGATGCCCTAACAGTTTTGATCCTTGTTCTTGGTCTGTGTGTGCACAACACCAAACAATGAGGTGTCTTCATTGGAGTGCCTGGGTCCTATGGAAAGACAGCTAAGTCTAAATCCAAAACTCAGCAAACTTCTTGCTATTGGAAGAAGAGCTCTGGTCTTCATTTGTAACAGTATTCCAACAGTACAGAACATATTTTGATTTATAAACTGTATTTTTCAGATGTGTGGTCTAAATAATATCCTAACTAACCACGGATCCCTCTGGCTCAGTGATCCTTCAGGCTTTTCTCTATGAATAGCCATCCTTATATAGTCTCTACCATAATTGTTTTGATTCTTTTATTGTCTCTGAAGTAAACCAGTCTTCCAAAAACAAATACAAATCTCCTTGATGCTCTCCCAGGTTAATTTGCTTGTCCAAGCAATTCATGATCCTAAATAGTAGAAATACAGTCTGCCATGAAATTCTTGCCAAAGGACTCAGCTGTTTTTCTGTCTGTTTCTCCTTCAAGCATACAGTGACAGTTTCTTATGCCTTGTCGGTATATGACTCCTTAGAAATATTTTCCTTAGATAAAAAAAAAATCTTGGAAAATAAACATGATCACGCATTTCATTTCTTAAGAGAAACCATATAATAATTTTAATAAAAATAAGATATTTTTCACATAACAGTGAGAAAACATAAGTAATATTAACAGTCTACCGAATAGAAAGAATGTTATTTTATTTTTTATTATCATTACCTAAGGTGTAATAAAGCTCCTGCCTGATTAAACAAACTTCTTATTGTTCCCATCCTAAGTAACACTCTATTTTCTGTTCTACAGGTTCTTTCAGAAGCAGTCCAGCGTGTCCTAAGCCACTTCCGTCTTCCTTGCCTGAGCTTCAGAAAACATCACGCTTAGCAGCAGAGCGGGGCGCAAGATCAAAGATGAGACATTCCTTCAAAGCCTGCATTCTCCATGCTCACCTCTCCATCACAGGTAAAGATCATTACAATTTTCCCAGTTCCTGGAAACAATGCCAACAGCAACACTGCAGTCCCTGAGAGTCCCTGAAAGGCTGGGTGGGGATGAGGTGCTCCCACCCTTAGAGAAGCAAGGAAACAATGGCTGGCCCTTTTACAGGGATGTCCTGGTAGAGAGAGGTCCAGCCTCCAGGCTTGGCCCATGGGCTGTGAAAGCTTTCACATGACCAGGAGGAGCACAGACAAGCAGGAGGCAGATGGGCAGCAGGGAGGGACCTCTGGGACAACAGGAGGATCGACCCCATCTCCACCAAGGATGATACAGAATGAAGAGGACCACTTTCTTCTTTAAAGAGCTACCCAAGAGAGTCAGAGTCATCCACTGCACCTATCCAGAGCTAGTAACATTGTAGAAGGGCAGAGGCATAAAATACCTGAAACTTCCTTTCAAAAAAGTTTTTCCAGAAGAATTTCCCAGTTCCTGTTCACTCTGAGCAACCTATGAAGTCTGGGGAAGCAGCAGGGTTTTCTTTTTTCTCAAGTAACCCTCCTTTAGTCTCTGTGTGCACAGGATGAGAGGCTGATGGCACAAAGTGGGGGGTAGAAAGGGGGAGCTGCTGAATCCATGAGATACTGTTCATGCTGAGATGATTACAAGAGCTATACTAATGGTTTTCAGGGGAGACAGGCTTTTATCCTGCAGAATATAAGACAACATAATTTCATTTGAGTTGCTTCTCTGCTGCAGATAGGCAATTAAACATCTTCATCTTGTGCGGTTTGCACTAAGAAGCTGCAAGTGGAAACTAGTGTAGATCTAAAATAAGGCCTGCGAAATTTAGCAGATATGCCAGTCATTGCACTATTCATTTTCATTCGTCAGAGTCGGATGTCTTTTGATCTGATACTTTAACACACTGAGGTTGTATGGGTTTTGTGGTTACAGGAAAAGGCATAAAACCATAGCGCATGAAAAATTTGATTCAGAAGGAGGCTGAGTTTCAGTGTCCTACTTGTTATATCCGTTTCTGGACATTTTTGCACTTAAGGGAAGGCTTTATCTTAGTTGTCTTCAACCATCCGAGTTGCATGCTCAGCTCCATTTAGCAATCCAGCTACTTTCATAGTAGTTGGGAAAGAGAATACCTCCAGGTTCAGCTACTCATCTTAGGATGCAATGAATTACTCTGCAAAGTAGCCTTTCTCTAGATGACTGGCTTATGAGAGCGGCCTATTTTTCAGGTGATTGGGATGAATCCCACCTAAAATGTCAACGTCTAAGTCTGTTGTTGCCAACAAGAGACCTTCTGTGGATGTCAGTGAGGGCTGCTCCACCACCCAAATATCTGAAAAAATTCTTTCTGTATCTAGCTTAAAAGTACCAACGTAGAACAAAATTATTCTCACAAATTGAAGAGTTGATACTAAAGCCATGGCCTGGCAAGAAATGGCCATAATGGTAAGCAGAACTGGAAATAAGATGAATCAGATATCAAGTGAAAAAAATCCTTTCCTAGGGTCACCTCTGTGTCTTGTGCTAAAGTGGACGTCTGTTCCTGAAGATGCTCCATGAACTGGTAAAATTTTGCTCCTGAAGGGGCTATTTATTCACTGAAGAAGATAAAATCTATGCTGAGACTGTTTTTTCCTTCACTGAACATCCATTTTGTTCTGCCCCTGCTGCAGCCATCCTCTGTGGTCACACGGTAGCTGGACTGAGTGGTGGCATTCCCATAAATCGTTTCAACACCCAGAGAAGACAGCTCTGCTGTCTCTAAGTACAGAACTGAAATGTTTTCAGAAAGAATTGAAAAGAGAAGCCATATAAACACACACTCTTACAGATTACATGGAATTTTTTCCTCCTCTGACCACAAAAACCACAAAATAACACTTGGCCAACTCAGCTGGGTACTGCATTCACCTGTCCCACAGGCAGCACATGTGTATCCCACTTTCTGAGGTCCTGAAGGACAGCAGTTGTCTATGGATGCGAGAGGGCACAGCAACTGCCACACGTGCCAGGGAGAGGAGGGATGCACAAACTGCCCTTCAGCAAACACCTCCCATTCCTACATTCTTCTTCTCCCGTGTGCCTCAGCCCCCACCACAAGCAATGTTCGCACCTGGGATAAACCTCTTCTTGGCTTCAGGATTCTCTTTCCAGCCCAATAATCTGATGGTGGTCACACAGGAAGAGTTCTCCTGCCTCCAGCCTGTACATTAGCTCCCATATCTGAGCTTGAATCTGAGCCAGGACACCTGCGTGCGGTAGCTCCCTCCACCCCAGTTGGCAATAGCAGAGTGGCAGCACTTCCCTGATGAGCTGATACATCACGTTCTCAGAGCAGGACAGTTTTTTACAACAGTACCCCAAGATTTGTTTTCCTCTCTCTTCTTTTATTTCTGCCTCCTCCTTCCCATCCTTCCTATCTCTCCTTAGTTTGACTAGGAGTTTAAATTATCCAACCGTGCTTTTAAGTTACATAAATACATAAATACATATACAATATATGAAGCATTTAAAGTCACTGTATGAATTATATATGTACACAGTATTTAACAAGGTATGACGCGACTTGTTTTTTTTCTCTTGAAAGCACAAATACAAATAATTATGTCTTTAATCTTCCCTTCATGTTACAGATGTGTTCACTGGGTGCTTTACCCAAGCTATAAGAATGTTACAAGATATTCCTTACCTTATATTATGCAGTACCCAGTTTTATCCCAGATGGCAGGGACATTTTAAGGTGATCAAATATTATGCATCTGAAAAACATAAATCTTGAATGTCCTTGGCTTTAAAAAACCTTTAGGAGGTCATATTTTTTAAAGGCATTTTTAATTTGAAGATAGGCAGGCAATCTGGCAGATCAACTCTCTAGGGGCCTGCAGAATGCATTTTAATTAGTCATGAAATATCATGCTTCTACAGAGAAATTATTTTATATTTGAAAAGACAAGCAAAGCCTCTAGGAACTAAAATAACTTCAATCTGTGCACATTGATTTCAGTTCTCATGCTTGCCTATAGCTCTGCACTGTGCCTGATACACAGAGACTTTTAGTCTCATGGACATGAACGCAGTAAGAATGATGGTATTTCAGCAGCTGTTGTTCCCAAAGTAAGGAGGAAATTCTATGCGAGGAGTAAGTGAGAGGAATATTGCTGTTACACACACACACAGAGAAAGCAGTATAAAAATTTAATTAAAGAAGAGAAAGGCAGAACTCCTTCACCAACTCCAAGTAGATTTGTTTTTCAAGAATGGCTGCCTTTTTTGTTGTTTCATAATGAAATATACAATATATGTCTCAATAATAAAACACTAAAGAACAGTGAAACTTTCTTTTGAATAGACTGCATCTTATGGTAAAGGGTGCAATGGAGTATCTAAGAAGCTCCACTGTCATCTGAAATATATTTGGTCAATTTTTTCTCGATTAGTCAAAATTTATTTAGAAGATTATTTTGGTTGCAGATACAGAATTTATCATGTTTAGAAATATTATTAATTCTCTTCAATAAGATTCTTTATCCTCTGTTCTATGCAGACTTCTGTATGACATGTCATCCTACATGTATAATTGTATCTTATAATAAGATGTGCAGTTTTGCTGCACATTCGTATATTGCATCTACACAGTGAGGGGGTAAAGTTCATATTTTTATTAATATTAAATATGTATTACCTATCAGTTGGGCCAGTTGCATTATATACCTCATCTGTACTGTACTTAACCAAATAAATTTCCTCATTTCACTGTTACATTCGTCAGCAGATACAAATGAATAACATTTTCAATCAACAATATATCCTTTTCGAATTTTTGGAGAACTAAATTTATCTCAACAATGTCTCTGAAATTCCCTTTGCTGTGAGCAGAAGCGCTGTGCTCCTCTTCAGGGAGAACATGGCCAGAATTCAGAAGGTCTCTCTATATTTGAGATGGAGGGAAAGAACTTAGAGCTAATTTCACTAGAATGAGATTCTCTGCAGGAGTGTGTTTTTAGCCTGAGATGTCTGCTACCAAAAGTCAGAGCTAAGTACTCCTTGTACTTGATTTAATTAATCATTATCATTATCTTCCAGTTATGTTTTTCCTTTTTTTTTTTTTTTTAACAGCATTTCCTGTTTTTCTTGGCTAATAAAAAGATCATAGTTCAAGATTATAAACTCCATGTGAAGATGAAATGTGACAAACAAGGCCCAAATGGTTTGGGTAGATCCGAAAAAGATGTCTACTGGTATGGAGACATAAGAAGGAATTAGATTAATTTTATGGACAGATCATAATTAGAAGAGTTGGATAAAAACAAGATTCTAGTCAGAAAAGTGCAAGCCAAAATGTTCCTCTTGTTCTTTGAATATTCTCAATGATTTTTTACCAACTCTGCACAGTTTATAAGTACAAATCTGCTTTCTAACTACCAGCCCTATGAACTCAGCACTGGATTAGAAATTAAAGCTGTGGTATTTTTGGCCTATATACTGTCAGGACTAAAATTATTTAAATTAAATTGATAATTTGTATTCTTGCACAGATCAGTACCTCCAAAAATCCAAGATGATCTTTTGGCTCTATAGCGGCACTGGTTTGCTGATACTAAAAGGACTGAAATGCCATTGTTGATGCTGCATTTTAAGCTGTTTGTAAAATACTCAGAATTTCTGTTTACCCGTTTTCATGCAATTTTTAAAAACTATTTTTTGCTATTTACAAGCACTGCTGATAAAAGCAGACCTCCACTATAATGAAAACAGACAGTCCTGTTGAGGCACAGACCAATAGCATAATACCCATCCAGATCTTCCGTCACCACTGTACAGACTGCAGCTTGGAAGGACAGAGGGGAGTATCCCTGACAGTGCCTTGAGTCTGCCTCCCCACGTGCCCCTGAATCGGGACAAACCTCTCCAGAACCGTGTGCTCGGGCACGAACAGGAGCTGTGTGCCATCCTTCCTCTGCCACTGCCATCACGCTGGAAAGGAAATATCTTTTCTTCTCTGGAGAAAGTGCTGTATGAGGAGGACGCAGGTTCTCTGAGTATTTTTCAGGCACAGATTTAATGTAGCTGATCCAAGAGATGAAGGCTGAGGAAGGACTTGGAGGGGTGGGACTTCCCCTGAATTAATCACCATTAGCAGATCGCCATTTTCCATGAAGTGCACAGAAGGGAAGCCACCTCTCTTGCTTAAAGTAAGCATGAAAAATAGTTTGGCTTGGCTTTCAGTGTTCAATGTTATGATGTGTAACCAAGGTACGTATTCTGCACTATGTTTTGCTTTCTCTTACTATTTCAAAACCGCACAGGCATACAGGTGATTGGATCGAGAGCAGCCCTGAGGAGAAGGACTTGGGAGTACTGGTGGACGAGAAGCTCAATATGAGCCGGCAATGTGCTCTTGCAGCCCAGAAGGCCAACCGCGTCCTGGGCTGCATCAAGAGGAGCGTGGCCAGCAGGTCGAGGGAGGTGATTCTCCCCCTCTACTCTGCCCTCGTGAGACCTCACTTGGAGTACTGCGTCCAGTTCTGGAGTCCCCAACATAAGAAGGACATGGACCAGTTGGAGAGGGTCCAGAGGAGGGCCACGAAGATGATAAGAGGGCTGGAGCACCTTTCCTATGAGGACAGGCTGAAAGAGTTGGGGCTGTTCAGCCTGGAGAAGAGGAGGCTCCGGGGTGACCTTATAGCGGTCTTCCAGTACCTCAAGGGGGCCTACAGGGAAGATGGGGAGAGGCTGTTCAGGAGGGCCAGTTATGATAGGACAAGGGGTAATGGTTTTAAAATAGAGGGAGGTAGGTTCAGGTTGGATATTAGGAAAAAATTTTTTACTATGAGAGTGGTAGAACACTGGAACAGGTTGCCCAGAGAGGTGGTGGATGCTCCATCCCTGGAGACGTTCAAGGCCAGGTTGGACAAGGCCCTGAGCAACCTGATCTAGTTGGAGATATCCCTGTTCCTTGCAGGGGGGTTGGACTAGATGACCTTTGAAGGTCCCTTCCAGCCCTAACCATTCTATGATTCTATGATTCTATGACTTCTAATCCTTATGTCCAGGCACTTTTTCTAACTATTAAAGAGTTACAATGTCTGTGCTTATGCCTGGAAATTCATATGACTAAGGAAACTATGTAAGTTTTATGGAATGGATAATGTATGCTGTGGCTTGTGGGTTGTTATTTCAACAAAATCAGTATTAAACTATTTACTTCCTTGAAAATTCTTCTTTATTATTTCTTTCAGACTAGGTTGCCAAAAAAACCCACATTCAAATATCTTTCATGAATAGATGTAGCCTTTTGTGCAATTAAAATAGGATTAGGTTACTCTATTTGGTTTTACTATGGTCAAAATTTGCATATTTGCCTGGCAAAGACTGAGCTAGTTGAAGTGTTTGTTTAGAATCACCTTGCATAACTGATCCACTGCTCTGACAACAGTCTGTTTTTTGTGATTATGCTTCTTCCGTCACTAAAACACCTCTATCTTTTTGTTGCTAAGTGTCCTGTACAGAGATATCTAACCTAAAGCACTTAACTTTAAACATATTCTTAAAACTCTTACCTTCCAATTCATGCCATGAACATTTATGCAAGTCATAAGCTTTGAATAGGTTTGACATAGCTAGTTCCCAGAGCTATAAAATATGCAAGAAAGATACTCTGTATTCAGAAACCACTGTTCCAGCTTTTAAACCAAAATGAAATCAGCTCTCATGTTGGCACCTACCCAAGCTTCCCAGATGCTGCTAAATTATTCATAATTAGGACTACATATTTTTTCAGTGATTTTGTTATAATACTGTAGTTCACACACATAGTAACATAAACATGAAGGTAAATTAATTCTGAAATAACACTTCATTTATCAATATGCATTTGTAAATGAATTTTGCATCCACATTTACAATTCCAATCAAAAAGATTTTGAGAAAGCTGGAGGTTTCTGCATTTTATTTTTCTCCTAACAAAAGAACATAATAACAATGAATTCCACTCAGAAATAGTGGCACAAAGACTGCATGTGTGCCTCACAGTTGTCTAATCATGGACCATATTGTTTACCAATACTATACGGTGCTCAACATAATTGCTGAATATACATACTAGTTGTTTCCCCTCTCTCAAGAATAAGCAAGAGATTACCAGTGCATAAGATTAGGAGTCTCATTTGCGAAAGCAAAACTAAAGGGAAGGGGAAGTGAGTCAACCATGACCATTGTTCAAATCAATACGATAATACAGTTGGTTCTGCAAATTTAGCCTGTTGGAGTGAAGAAAATTTCCTGATGCTTAGAGGTGGCTCATCAAACCTTCTTCTAAGTTTTAAAAAAGGTAGTAATTCCATGTAGGAACTATGTGAGTGCAGTGAATTTAAGCCTAAAAGGCTTACGAGGATGTAAAAGCAAGCTGTCAAAATAAAAATCATTCTGTCCTCTTAACTAAAGAAATACTTACATTTGATGCCTGTTCTAATAACAGAGAATTACCTCTGCTGCTCCTCTGGCTTTGCTCTGGACACCTTCTTACTTCACCTGCACGTTGCAGCTGAGGAGGTGGATCATATCTGCACAGATTTCAGCTTTGGCTAAACAAGTCAGCAGTGCACCAAACCCATAATACTACTGCCAGCCTGTGCTCACTGCATTAGGAACAGTCTGAGTGCATCTTTCTGGGCAGCAGCCACACCTCCAGCTGCAGCATAGGGTGGCCCATGCGAACCAGGACCGCAAGGACCCTTGGTGTTCAATTCACGATGCCTGCAGAGATCTTGTGTAATCAGTTACTCTGTTAGATGCCAGCTGGCAGCCAAAAGAGTAAGTTCCAATTTTACTAGGTCCTAACAGGAATACCACAGCTGTGAAGTCACAAGCATATTCACCATCACCCTTCTCCGCAGCCACATGACACCTCCTGCTCTGTGCTGTTTTACAAACTAGAGCAGGAATCATAGAATCGTAGAATCATTTAGGTTGGCAAAGACCCTAGTTTGCAAAAGACCCTTAAGATCAGTGAATTCACCTGTAGAAGTGGAAGGAGAATGGCTGTGTTGAAGAAAAGCTCTGCAGAAAGAAGGCTTTTTTCTCCCTCCAACAGATGGGTTTCTTGACCCAGCCCATTGTCTAATAGCACAAATGTTAGTGCCAGCACAGCCCAGGGTCCATGATGGGGCTGGACTGGCCAAGGAAGAGAGGTGGATAGCCGAGAATGTGAATGACAGCATTGGGGTGTTTGAGAAGTTTCTCCCTGTTCACAGGCAACAAGTTTACACAAAGGGATTTCAACAGAAGAGACTAGGGGCAAGCACAGACAGTTGCAAAACAATCAACAGGAGCCAAGATTGCCACTCTTCCACAGCACACTGTCACCCCTGGGTACCTCCTGGGATAAGTGGCAACAAGGCTTCTCTTTCTCATTCAGTTATGATCAACCCCTGACCACTCACTGCCATGCACTCCCTAGCAGAGTGTCCAGCATCCAGCTTTTGGGCACATCTGGTTTACAGCTGTAAAGGATGCACTGTGCTAATAGAAGTGATCGTAGCTTCCTAAGTAATGAGTCCCCACTCAGTCTACCATGCCATCATGCTCAGCGCGCAGCTGCCCATCCCTTCCCTGACCATTTCCCATCACAGCTGACTCAATGGTCAGTTCGAAAACACCAACACTAGCTGAACCACAGCTCCTCCAACAACTGAGATTAGGGGCAAGAGCTGAGGAAATAAACTGTATTTCTGGAGGAAATTTTAATTTTCCTACCTCATAGTATCAATGACAAAATTTAGAGAAGTCATGATGGCATCTCTGCACATGGCATACAACCTACTGTCATGCTGGGTGCATTGTGCAAACCATCCTCCCTGTTCCATCGGTGGAGACAGAAAAGGGAAAGGAGATTGATCCAATGTCAGTGGAGAAATCCAGAGGAGAGACCCTCTCTTCCTGAAGAGGAAAAAAAAACAGGAGCTGTGTGAAGGATCTCAGGAAGAGTGTGAAGAGTTTACAGCTTTTTTGAGGCAGAAAATCTTTGCTATTTCCAAGAAAGTTTTGAGGAATTGCCATGCAGTTCCAATGCCTTCATTATAGTTTTCTGAACACAATAATAATTCAACTGAATGCAACTCTAGGTATTATAAAGAAATGTGAGGAAAAACATACATTCACAAGGGGAAGTACAAAATTCAATCTTCTTTAATGCAGAGATTCAAAAAATCCCCTTTATCTGGATTTATCACTGTGGCTTAGTCTTTCAGCACCTATGTGTCTCTTACTGCAGGGTGAATGGAAAAGAGTTACCTTAAGGGAAGATAAGAAAATGAATTGTGAATTGCCAACATGAGGGAACAATTTTACATAGGAACACACAATGAATACAAAGTACACAGATGGGGGCCTTCTTACAGATCTCTGTGTAATGGGGGTAAATACGGCTGAGTATACAGTAAGTGGAGACATGATAATTCAATCCTTAGGCAATGGAATTTCCATGCTTCAAAACCCAGCATAGGACAATAAAGGAAAAGTGAAGATCCTGAACCACAATGAAGAACATGTTTCACAGACCCCTGCCTGAAAGTATCTGTTCTCCTGACCCTTCTGCTTGTACTGAGGTTGGGCACTTCAGATGAATGCTTAGTCTGGCAGTAGATTTACAAAATGGCAGGAGCACTATCCAAAGCACTGAGGATTTTCTTTAGATACAAAAAGCTGATATTCTAAATTTGAGATCCCAGCTGGCAAAAAAAATGTGAGTCTCACATGCTTCTGCTAAGACACTTTAGAGTCAGGCTGCCATATTCCAAAGTAGGTCACTCTGAAGTGATCACCTCACTTAATTTAAGGGCACTCCAACAATTTAACATCAAGGAAATCTCTAGGAGAAAAAGACTCATTATTCTTTCTCCACAACCTTCCCAAATTCTATTATTTCTCTCAGTTGCTCCAGGCTTCCTCTTCTCCTTTTCCCATTCATCTTTTCTTCTCTCAAATAGCTTCCTTCTGAGAATAACTTATTTCCTTCTGGTATAAACACAACATATTCATAGGTAGTGTCACTGAATCAATCTCAAGTTTCCTGCAGGAAACAGCCACAGCAGAGTTATATAGGATTAAATGCATTCCTGGGAAAGATCCCTTTAAGTCAAAATAAATTACACTGAAGCTGAATTTATCCAGCAATTATAAGTGCTGAAAACGTGTGTATGTGCTGCAGTGTATTTCAGTTTAACTTTTAAAGCTAGACATTTTAAAGATTTTACTGTTTTCTTTACATTCAGAAAGCTGTCTGTCTAGCATAGTATTCCTCAAGAAAGAATTCAGATTGCTATTTACAAATGTCGAGGCTGGGAACCAGAAGCCACAATGCCATATGACCACAAACAGACTCATTCTCTAAGTAAAATTAAGATCATCTGTACCAATACAGAATACAAAAGAAATTTCCGGGCCATAGTTGAGCTGACAGCCAGCCAAAAGTTGGAGAAGGTGAGGCATTTGCCTCCTGCAAGTCCACTTCTGCCACCATGTTGCCAACAACCTGAAGTAAGCCCATGAGGCACTGAAGTACTCTTGATATTCAAGGAGTCAGACTAATGTGAATCACTGGCATTCATTTATTTGCACAAAAGCTAGCTTTTTGGGGAAAGAGGAGAGAGAGACATTCACGTTTCTGTCTTGATCTATAGTCTACCCACATATGAAACAAACGCTCAAAGCGTTGCTACTGCTGAGCTGCAACTTCTACCCTTCTGCCTCTGTGGTTCCCCTGGCTCACTTATCTGAAGTGTCTGATTTTTAAAGTGAAAAAATAATCTCTCCTTCATACAAAAGCTAGAGCATGAACTTTTTAGATGGATTTAACCTGAAGAGTTTATGACTTACAGTTCTTTCTGTCACTGAAAACAGGTCTACCTGACCTACTGCTGCGGAGAGCCTTTTCATAACATTTCAAGGTCCTTCCTTCTCTCTCTTTGTACCTTAGTTGAGCTAATATCTTCCAGAAAACTCTGTATTCTTAAGAGAGGTCTTTCTCTCTTTTTTTTTTTTTTTTTTTCTGTCTGGCTTCTTCCATGCATACAATTTTACTCGCAGAAATCTGAGGCAGTCAGTGATTTTCTCTCAATGTAGTTTCGATGTTATGCATTTGATTTCCCTTTAACCTTTGGCAAACTCTATGTCTATTTTTTTGAGACTGTATTCATTACATCTCTTCCTTTTTGAAATTCATAATACAATAAGAAGAAAGGAAAACCATATCACAAGGAAACTGAGATGATGGATGAAAATGGCATAAGCACACTTTTTTCCCAGATTTTTGTATCTTCATTTTTCTTATTCACCTCAACAATCATTGCTTCATGTTAATTAGGTACAGTAGTTTAGAATATGCACATTTGAATAAGGCTATTTAGCTTCTGTGTTTCCAATCCAAAACGCACTAGATAACAGGCTTTAATGGTTGATCTATAGTTAGCATACCGTTGCATATAGCATATGAAGCCGTTTTCTTCTTCATTGGCTAATAGTTTGCTGTGAATTGTGGACAGCAAAAATTATGCTTTCTTTTACCTGAAAAGTGCTTTGCTACACACTTTTCTTTGCTTTGAGTGCCACCACAAACAGCAAAATAATAATGATCTCTTGCCTTTCTCTCCAGCTGTTAAATCTAACATACTTTCTCTTCCTGATACACCATGAATTCTTACCAAACTAGGGAAAGAATTGTATTTTGCTTGTTATTATTTGCTACTGGAAAGAATAAATTTCTGAGTGACCAATGGATGTTTCCCAGCAGAAAATCTGAATGAAAAAAGGAAACAATAAGGACCTCTTCAGAATCACTAGTATTTGAGGCTATGAGACAACTACAAATGGATGCTTGTTTCAAAAGACTTCCAAGTGCTCGAATTTATGGCATCGAGTAATTCTTACCAAATTATACCAATGGGTGAGTTTCCTCTCTGATGACTTTAACCACTTTAATATTACACATGTGAACTGATCTACCTATCTAGAGTCAGTAAGAACGGATAAATACTTCTAAGAGCTGTTCACCTCACACTAAGATAGGTGTCTAAACCAAGAAACATTCAGCTACCCTCTCAAGTTGCCCTAACTTTCAACAGTTAATGCAACTTTTAAAAGTTCAAAAGAGTCGAAAGAATATGATGTGTTTAATGACCTATAAAGAAGTTTTGCCTCACACAGAACATTAAGGAATGGCTTTTTTCCATTCAGGAAGAGAGAAAAATTTCCAAATAACTGACACCTTTAGAAAGGGAAAAAATCGTTACCAGGAAAGCCCATTTTTCTGTGCCACTTCCAAACAGAAAACCTGCAAAACTGTTTTCCATTATCATGTTAATCAGGGACTTTGGTGGGAAGGCTGGACAAGGACTCCCACCAATGTACCACTGCTATTTATTATTGCCTTAAGAAATAATTTTCTTCAGCTGCTGTGAAGAAAAAAAGCTGCCCATCAGTGGGCAGAAGGAATAGGAAACAAGATGAGAGTACTCATGCCAAAACCGCCATACAATGAAACCAGGACCTGAGTCTTCCTTAAAGCTTTCACTGCCTGGTGTCTAATAAACTGTGAGACAAAACCTAACACTGGGCTCAAAGTGGGGAGAAAAAGGTTAATCGGATTGACTAACTCCATGCAATATCCTTTTCCTTCTCTGTTAATTCTCCATGACACTACAGCCTGCAAGGCTGGATGCTTCTTGTAAATAATTTTATTGCTCTTCAGCAAAATGCCAAGTGTCTTAGTTTTTTTCCATAACGTGGGTTTGGTGCTAGCAATGTCAGGTGTATGTTAAGCGCATATAAATATATTCACTGTCCTAAAACAGTGGTGTTGACTTTGTTTATGCAGAAAAAAACTTTGCAGTGATGCCATTTTAGATCCTTGTAGGGATATTTTTCAACCATAGTTTGTTTTATTCCTGTGCTAACAGTCTGTGAACTATCACTTGTCTGATTTACCTGTAGTGTCATACAACTTGCTCCTACCTGCTGTTTCTTTCTTCATTAGCTGCACTTAATGGTTTTTTTTTGCCAGGGCATGTGTATCTGTGAAAGCTGATATTTCAAACCTGAGGAGGAGGGTGATTTAATACTAGCTGATTGGTGTTTTTTTTTCTGGCATATAACAAATTTTTCAGAAATTAAGAGAGATCTTTTTGGCAATTATCAACGGTTCATTTCTCTCAACAAAACCAGAACTGATGCTATTAGGTT
The DNA here is from genome assembly GCF_009769465.1 of Tauraco erythrolophus. Classification (NCBI taxonomy): domain Eukaryota; kingdom Metazoa; phylum Chordata; class Aves; order Musophagiformes; family Musophagidae; genus Tauraco; species Tauraco erythrolophus. The sequence goes on along the minus strand of NC_141465.1, from coordinate 66,072,717 downwards.
TCTTAAAAACGTGCTGTTAATACCTATAAGCAAGCATAAAAGGCCAGTCTGTACTCACTGTAATGTCCTGACTTTTCCTGGCCGCTTGTGAAACACACAGCACAATGAGGAGCAGTAGAAGGTGGACACTGCATTCTGAAATCTTATATCTCTGCACTGTTTTTACGATCCTATGTTTCTCTAAACATTTGCAAGAATTATAAAAAAGTATATTTGATATGCAAAAAAATGCCTTGCATTTCACTGAATTACTCTCATGATGATAAAGGATTTATAATTCTGCTTTGCTGTATACTTCAAATTAGCCAAGATGCTCGATTGTGGACCTACATTACGAGGAGCTGAGTGGTATATATTTCCATTGCCTTCTTTGGGCTATAACCTTGCAGATGCACAGTGCATTTCAGTAGCCTACATAGACTCAATCTTTTCCCTACTGGCAACCAGTAAATCTTCCCAAAAGATGTTGCTGTTGTGGAAGGCTTGCAGAGTGTTTGCTTGTTGGATGTTTAAAAGACTGGGTTGCAAATATGACTGCTTTTGCAACAGCAAAAGAAAAAAATACTCAATTTTTGAACTTTGTAATGAACATTGCCAGTCTGGGCCAGCATTTATGCCAGTTAATAAGCTCTACTCAACACAAGGGGTTGAGGTTATTTTCTTTCTTAGAATAGAAAAAGAAGAGGGGAAAAAGAAAGCAAAGATCTGAAGACCTTCTTTTGCAAAATGAAACATAAGCTGCAAAGACAGTATTGTGCCTAGTAGGATTAACATCACTGTGCCAAACCACAATTCCCTAGGCAACTTCACCCACATTCTCAAAGAATTTGCCTGGAAGTACTATCTTCTCAGCATCTTCTGGATAGAGTGATGTTTACAGACACATAAAGCATTCCCTCAAGTGGTGGTTAAACACTAAAAATCTGTTAAAAAGATTCACTGACAAAACTTTTACAGATTGCTACCACCACCCACTTAGCCTCTAAGAGACTTTTGAGTAATACTCAAGATTCACTGCATCCAGAAGGACTGTTTCAAAGCAAGGAAAGAGCAAAACTCGCTGAAAATTTCTGCGGCACAGAGTGTTTTTCAGTCACTGCTTTCACAGCTCTACAGCAAGAAGGAATTTGGAAAATTCCAAAGCAGACACAAAACCTTTCAAGGATCTGGGTGGTCTCAGAGACTCATGGACACCAGATATCTGAGGATGTCTGTTATACATCTAACTTTGTAACAGCTTCTCTAGAAGTCTTATTAGAAGGAGAAAAGAGCACAGGAAAGTGAGGGCAGATCTTCATGGTGTAATGCAGTAGATGCAAAGGGCCCAAAAGACAACTTGTGAACCAAAATCTGAGGAGCTGGTTTTATGAACCAAGGAGTGATACCTGTTGATGTTAGATTATCACTCATGCTGCTGCACAGTGCTGAATGGTGGCATGGTACCAGTTTGAGTTCATCTCCAGAAATGGTGACATAGCTTCTTTCAGAGCACTTAAAGAACCAAGCCACTTTGATTCCTATTTATGCTTTTTTTTTGCAAAAGTATTTTAGTTTTAAGAGTCTTACCTTATTAGAACTGGTGAAAACATGACACTATTGGTCCTTCTTGTTCACTTTGCGTTGCTCAGTATCTCTGAGGTGTTGCTCCTTGAGGCTTCCCGGCAGCAGAGTTTTATCTCCATCTGAATTTGAGTAAGAGCACAAGTGGTAGAAAATGTTTCTCTGAGACTTGCCACCCAGCATCCTTTGCATCCCTCGCATCTCTTCTTCCTAATGTCTTCTGCAGTACTACACTTAAGGTGTTTATGAGGTTTTTCTCACAATTTCATCTTGACCAACCTCCTGCTTGAGACTTCTTATCAGGTAGAAGAGGATTCACGACACTAATGGGTACCTCCCTTGAGAGGATGTTTGACTACTTTTTTTTAGGCTATGCACTGCATAATCTTTCTGGGTGAATGGATAATTTTTCCAACAAGGGTATCCTGCAGCTTAGGACAGAATTAGAACACATCTCACATATTCACATCATGATTTGTAGTGTAATTTTGTATCATGAAAAGGCCATCATTTGTCATATAAAGAAGCATTTGCAGATGGAAATGTTTAATTATTTCTTCTTGGAATGACCTGATCATTCAGCATCTCACATTATCTTTGCCTATTTGACAGAAGGAAATTAATAACATCAATAAGATTCTAGTAAGTTAGATAATGAGCTCTCTCGGTATCAGCTCCTTAGTTACACTCATGTTACAATTTCTGGTCGAATGTTTAAAGCTCACCAGTCGGTCTCACTTCAATGTCTCAGTGTTTGTAAAAGGTAATACATGGAACTTCAGAGTTTTAAAATGAGAAATGCTGAGTGCATCTCTACATCTGTTTTAATAGTTCTCAGGCCATTTGCATGAGAATAATTGAAAGTTAGTAAAACTTTCACAGAAATGAACAAGCTATGACTACAATGTGAATTTTAATATCTAATTTAAAACTCTTGGTCTAATATGGTAATGATTTATTCATTTGTAATTCTTTTGAAGAAGTAGGGCTATATGCAGATAAAGTAAGGCAGGTTTTAGTCTTAAATTCATTTAGTGAGCCCATTCTCGTTGCTACAGATGAGTTGCTGCATGTCTACTTAGTACTGTTATTATAGTAATTACTGAGTATGTCTATTTCACGGTGTTACTGACCCCTCTTCTGTTCTTTCTTTTCAGGTCTGCAGACTCATCCTCTCATTTCTTGTCTCTTTTCAAAGTTGGCTAGAAGACTCTGACCCTTTGACAATTACAATTTAACTTCTAGAATTTTTTGATCTTAATCACTTCAGTTCACGACAAAAAATAAGATGAACAAGCATTAACAGGCAATTAAGTAGTAGAAATTGCAGTTTAGAGCATCTTCACAGTCATAGATTGGAATCTTTCTTCTCCTCTCCCTTTTCCTTTGTAAGATCATAGAATCATAGAATCATAGAGTCACAGAATCATAGAATGGTTTGGGTTGGAAGGGACCTCAAAGACCATCTAGTTCCAACCCCCGTGCCATGGGCAGGAACACCTTCCACTAGATCAGGTTGCTCAAAGCCTCATCCAACCTGGCCTTGAACACCTCCAGGGATGGGTGTCATGGTTTGATGTGGAGGGGGGGGGTGGTTCTGGTGGCAGGAGAGGGGTTTTGCTCCCTGCGACCTCCCCGGTTTTGGAACCGGGTTAGGGTTAGTTCTGGCCACCAGATCAGACTGCCATCCCCCTCGGGGTTGAGCCAATAGAGCGCCTCTGCGAGTTGCCCTATTTAAGTCAGGACAAGGGAACCGGAAAAGGTGCTTCGCCCAGGATCGAGCAGAGAAGGGAGGAGGGCACTGCCCCCGCTCCCTGGCTCCCGGCTGGGCAGCTGCCTGCGTCGGGCCGGCGCCACCCACAGAGAATGGCGGCCACGGAGCCAGCTGGGGAACTCGGGGGCACCCCACTCCCGGGGTGCCCACTGGGCTGAGTTCACCTGGAGAGGACTGAGATCTGAGAGAAACAGCCGCATCGACAGCAGGTCAGTGAGGATGGAGCGGGAGGAGGTGTGCCGGAGCCGAGTTTCCCCTGCGGCTGATGGTGAGATAGCAGGCGGCCCCCCTGCAACCAGGACGGCCTCGGTGGAGCAGACACCCACTCGCAGCCCGTGGGGAGAAGATGCCTGAGCCTGAGGATGGTCGTGTTGGGGTGCACGACGAGGCAGAGAGGCATCTGGAGTCTGCGTGACAACCCACGCCGGAACGAGTGGCTACAGCTCCCTAAGTACCCGAGACTGTGGTAAATCCCACACCGGAGCAATCTGTGGGGAGGATTGTTTCCAGTGGGCTGGACTCACACTGGAGAAATTTGTGGATTTTTCCTCGTGGGTAGGGGATCCATTGGAGCAGGGGAAAAGGGTGTAAGGACTCCTTCTCCTTTAAGAAAGAGGCAGCAGTAACAGCACGGAATGAACTGACCTGCACTCCCCCAGTCCCTGCCCCCTGTGCTGCTGGGGGGAGGAGGTAGAGCCGGGAGGAAAAGGAAAGGGGGGGGGGGGAAGGTGTCGGTTTTAAGATCTGGTTTTGTTTCTTTCTGTCCTCTCAAGTAATTGGTTTTTGTTTCCCTTTGTCCTTCTAAGTAATCATTAATAAACTGTTTTGCTTTGAGAAAAGCTCTGCCTGTTTTGCCCAGGACCATGGTTGGTGGGTGCTCCCTCTGTTCTTGTCTCAACCCTCAGTCCCTTTGTTTTTTTTTTCTCTCCTCTCTACTTTACTGGAGAAGGAGAGACTGTGAGTTTTAGTTGCTGGATCAGCCTAAAACCACGACAATGGGGCATCCACAACTTCTCTGGGCAACCTGTTCCGGTGCCTCACCACCCTCAATGTAAAAAATTTCTTCCTTATATTTAATCTAAATCTACCTTCTTTCAGTTTAAAGCCATTACCCCTTGTCCTATCACTACATATCCTTGTAAAAAGTCCCTCTGCAGCTTTCTTGTAGGCTCTCTTTAAGTACTGGGAACTTAAGTACTGCTACTGGGAACTACTTAAGTACTACTAGTAGGAACTTTAAGTACTGTTATAAGATCTCCCCAGAGCCTTCTCTTCTCCAGGCTGAACAACTCCAACTTCCAACAGCCTGTCTTCATAGGAAAGGTGCTCCAGCCCTCAGATCATCTTCATGGCCACCCTCTGGATTTGTTCCAATAGGTCCATGTCCTTTTTGTGTTGGGGCCCCAGAGCTGAATGCAGTACTGGAGATGGAGTCTCACAAAAGCAGAGTAAAGGGGCAGAATCACCTCCCTCGACCTGCTGGCCACTCTTCTTTGGATGCAGCCCAGGATATGGTTGGCTTTCTGGGCTGCAAGTGCACATTGTCAGCTCATGATGAGCTTCTTGTCAACCTGCACTCCCAAGTCCTTTTCCTCCGTGCTGCTCTCAATCCATTCTCTTCTCAGCCTGTATTTGTGCTTGGGATTGCCCTGACACGTGCAGGACCTTGCACTCGACCCTGTTGAACTTCATGAGGTTCGCACAGGCCTGTCACGATCCCTCTGGATGGCATTCCTTCCCTCCAGTGTATACACCACACCACACAGCTTGGTGTCTTTAGCAAACTTGCTGAGGGTGCGCTGAATCATACTGTCCATGTCACCAACAAAGATGTTAAACAGCACCAGACCTGATACCAACCTCCGAGGAACACCACTCATCCCTGGTCTCCACTTGGACATCGAGCTGCTGACTGCAACTCTTTGAGTGCAACCGTCTAGCCAATTCCTTATCCACCAAGTGGTCCATCTATCGAATCTGTGTCCCTCCAATTTGGAGACAAGGATGTGCCATGTGGGATAGTGTGAAATGTTTTGCACGAGTCCAGATAGATGACATCAGTTGCTCTTCCTTTACCCACTAACAATGTAAACCCATTGTAGAAGGTCACCAAATTTGTCATGCACAATTTTCCCTTAGTGAAGCCGTGTTGGCTGTCATGGAGCCATGGAGCTCTCCTGGCATGGCAGGATAATGCCTTCCTGCAAGCCCTGCCCTTCTCTGCAGTATTGCCCCAACTGTGGCTTGAACCATTTTCCCCTGCAAATTTAAACACAAACTTCAGCACAGTTGTCAAACATGCTGTTCTCACAGACTTGATGTAAGATATAGCGGGAGCTGAGAGCAGCACTTTATGTCCTCTGGACTCATGCATTGTTAGTCAGCCTGCAGGTAACATCTAGGAGTATCAACATTGAGGTATCTTTGTAAGAAAGGCAGCTATGAATCTCCTAAATAGCTGACAGTGACAGGAAAAATATTTTTTTAGTCACTGCTTCTATCTATCCATCCAGGATTCTAGTTGTCTTGGAAAAAAACCTGTCCCTCTGGTATTTGTGTGCACAGTGCCTAGTGCGAGGGAGCCCTGGTCCCTCAGTGGAATCTTTAGTTTTTTCCAGTTGAAATACCAGTACTATGCACAAGTGAGCTAAAATTTTCACACTAGACCCCACTAGTGTTTTTTTCAAATGCTGTAACAGCCTTTCATTCTTTAGCTGCTCTGTCTTCATTGCCAACTTTTTTTCCTTGAAGCAAAATTTGTTAAGGAGACAATTATAGAATCATAGAATCATAGAATGGTTAGGGTTGGAAGGGACCTTAAAGATCATCTAGTTCCAACCCCCCTGCCACGGACAGGGAAATCCTTCACTATACCAGGTTGCCCAAAGCCTCATCCAACCTGACCTTGAACACTGCCAGGGATGGGGCATTCACAACTTCTCTGGGCAACCTATTCCAGTGCCTCACCACTCTCAGAGTGAAAGATTTCTTTCTTATATTTAACCTAAATCTCCCCTCTTTCAGTTTAAATCCATTGCCCCTTGTCCTATCACTACACACCCTTGTAAAAAGTCCCTCTCCAGCTTTCCTGTAGGCCCCCTTTAGGTACTGGAAAGCTGCTATAAGGTCATCCCGGAGCCTTCTCCAGGCAATAGCCTTCTCCAGGCTGAACAGCCCCAACTCTCTCAGCCTGTCTTCATAGCAGAGGTGCTCCAGCCCTCGGATCATCTTCATGGTCCTCCTCTGGACTCGTTCCAGTAGCTCTATGTCCTTCTTGTGTTGGGGACTCCAGAGCTGAACACAGTATTCCAGGTGGCGTCTCACGAGAGCAGAGTAGAGGGGCAGAATCACTTCCTTCGACCTGCTGGCCACGCTCCTTTTGATACAGCCCAGGACACAGTTGGCTTTCTGGGCTGCCAGCGCATATTGCTGGCTCATGTTGAGCTTCTCATCCACCAGCACTCCCAAGTCCTTTTCCTCAGGGCTGCTCTCAATCCGTTCTCCGCCCAGCCTGTACTTGTGCTTGGGATTGCCCCGACCCACGTGCAGGACCTTGCACTTGGCCTTGTTGAACTTCATGAGGTTCTCACAGGCCCACCTCTCCAGCTTGTCAAGGTCCCTCTGGATGGCATCCCTTCCCTCCAGCGTGTCCACAACACCACACAACTTGGTGTCATCTGCAAACAACAGGCATATCAGCTATGAAAGCATAAAATATATCAATGTTTTTGTTTCAGTTCCCACCTTTCAATTTTCCTTTCCTAGTGAGGTTCCAACAGTCAACTGCTTCTTTTTCCTTTCCTAGAACAAGCGTTACAGTCATTTGTAGCAGAGATTGTTGTGTCGAGTTTAACACTGGGAGAGCACCAAGAGCCTGCAAACATAGAGAAGTGCAGAATGGGTATATTTATCTGAACTATTACAACACTTAATATTAATAATATGACCATTAAAATAAATACCTGAGCTTCCAAAAAAAAAAAAGGACCTATGAACAACAAATGCTACAGATATGACAGGATCTTTCCAAAAAAATATTTCTGTAATAAGATGGTCATTCCCAGCTCTCTTTTCTGTGACTCTGAGAGGCATTTCCAAGTGCCTCTTACCCTGAAGCGATGTGCTGGCATCAGTGAGGAGGGCAGCAGCAGCGCGCAGAAGCTGCGGTCGTTGCATGACCCCTGCTGGCAGGAAATAATTGATAATAAAATGTGAGAGGAAAAGAGGTTTTTGTCTGCGATGAATGACGCGCTGTGACTGAGGAATCTGCAAACTACACAAATTAAATAGTTGCAGTAGCAACAGAAGGAGTAAATAAAGGGTCCTGTCGTTGCAGAACTGAAGACACAAATGACTAAAAGTTGTTTATTTAAAATGTTAACTAATCGACTATGGCATTTTATCAAGAGAGGACGGAAGCCTCTGCCAGCCCACCTCTGCACTGGACTTATCCTGATGCAATGTGCCTCATATACATCCTCGAGAGCTAAACCCTCCTGTGATATATGATGTGCTGACAAACTACCTCCCTGTGCAGCAAAGGCCAGTGCTCAGCAAGTTCACCTTCTGTCCTCAGCGACCGTGGTTAATACAGGTGAGCATCCAAGCTGCTGCACATGAATGCCTAAAGCAACACATGAAGGTAATGCACAAGTGCCAATCTTTGACAAGGTTACTGGAGTTTCCTAATGGTTTTGGCACTACTACTGGCCACAACAAATCCAGGCTTCAGTGACACAGAGTTGAGCCTGGTCCAGAACTGATCCCTACTTCCCCGATAGATCACGCTGCAGTCAATAGTATGCTATAGCATATTTCATGCTGTATATTTCCTTGAAGCCTAGTAAAACTTAGAAGACACAGAACGGAGAATTGTCCGACAGAATATCTGTGATTTTGTTGTTCATTCCTGTGAGTGTATATTAAATATCTTAATTTGGATTACACGTTATTCCCCTTTCAAAATGCAGATGATTTCCAACACACTCTTAAACTAGTTGCATGTTGATAAGCTGTCACGTATTTTATTGGTAACTTCTGTTACTAAAGCTGGGACCAACTCATGACCCATCACCCCAGCACTCTTTGGTGCTCAAGTCTCCGTCTGTTCTCTGGGCCATTCACTGAGGCACAGCCCCAAGCTGGAGTCCTTTCCCATGGAGCAGTCAGATGAGATCTTTGTTGTGACTCACAGAGTTAGTTTCTTCTCCATCTGAAACATCCACAGGATAATGACGTTCATTCAAAAAAAGATGGATGAAGCTGAAAGAGAAAAGAATACATATAAAAGTATGTGATTTATCTAGGTTACACATGCTGTTGACCCGGGAAGCAACAAACCCAGGCACCAGTACAGGCTGGGGGCCAACCAGATGGAAAGCAGCTTGGCAGGAAAGGACCTGGAGGGTCTCGGTGGACAGCAAGTTGAATATAAGCCAGTAATGTGCCCTTGCCACAAAGAAGGTGGATGATATCCTGAGCTGCAGTAGAGGGAGTGCTGCCAGTAGGTCGAGGGAGATGGTCTTTCCCCTCAGCACAAGAGAGACATGGACATACTGGAGAGAGTCCAACAAAGGGCCACGGAGGTGATGACAGGACTGGAGCACCTTCCCTATGTGGAGAGGCTGGGAGAGACAGGACTATTCAGCCTGGAGAAGAGAAGGCTCAGGGGGATTTTATCCATGTGTATACATACTTAAAGGGAGGATGTGAAGAAGAAGGAGCCAGGGTCTTTTCAGTGGTGCCCAGTGACAGGACCAGAGGCAATGGGCACACAGGAGATTCCTTCTGGACATGAGGAAACACTTTCTTACTATGAGGGTGATCAAGCACTGGCACAGGTTGTCCAGAGGGGTTCTGGAGTCTCCATCTTTGGAGATATTCAAAAGTCATCCGGACATGGTCCTAGGCCACCGGCTGTAGGTGGCCCTGCTTGAGCAGGAGAGTTGGACCAGATGATCTGCAGAGAGGGCTGCCAACCTCAGCCATTCTGTGATTCTGTGATGAGCTATGCCGTGAAGCACAGTGCAGCTCTTGATCTACAATTAGTTTATTTTGGTTTAACAAATTTCTGTGGTTTAGCTGACTTGTGGCGACTCCCCAAAAGTGAATGCTCATAGTGTGTAGCAAATGCTTGCAATTCCTATATTGCTCATTCAGCTAATTCAAAGTACTGTGTATTTTCCAGGCTAAAATTGCCAGCCCCTTCCATCCCCAAATAGAGGGAGTATGACAATTTACAGATCATGAGGGTCAAATTATCCTGGTTGTCATCTGGTTGACTCATTGAACTGACTTGACCTTTCCAAAACTCAATTTCATGTAACAACTCCATGTTACATATCAGCATATAAACGGTTTCACACATCTTGCAAACCTAACTCATAGGGAGTGTTTGCCATCAGATATCTGCTCCAAACTGCCATGGAGACATGGAAGAAATAAAATACGTTTCCTAAAGAAGATGTTCACAGCCACAACCTGAAACCAGCTATGTGGGAGTTACCAAGCAAGACTGCAGAGAGGACAAAAGAGGATGCAGGTTTTCCATGTGAGAAGGAGACCTAACAGTGTTCTGGCTTCCAGTGGGGATTTGAGTAATCTCCTTTATCAAAGGGCTGATCTCAGGTGAGCACTTTGGCCTTGAATTGTTACTTTTGCATTAGCTTTCCCCAGTTTAGGGAAATTCTGGTATGACACAGAAACTAAGTGCTGTCTGATAGAAACCGATGAGTTAAAGCACTTCAAGACAGAGGACATACCGCAAGACTGGTGAAGGATCTCATCAAAGACATCACTCCTCAGGTGAGTAAACAGCTGGAGTGGCAATTTGGATCCAGTGAATTGTATTCAAAATAGAGCTAGCCCTCCACTCAGAGCACTGGAGAGATCGTTTTGATTTACTTCTCATGTGTTCCTCTGCTTCATCTGCACTTTCAAACTACAGACACTGAATATGTGCTTTCTATAGGCAAACCAGACTCTTCAGAAAGATGACTCTGGAGAACGACTTTTATAATTGATGTAAATGTATGCAAATGTATGCCTGGAAATTTCTGGTCTTCAGTGGCAAGCTAAGGGTCTTGGAAGCCTTATAGTATTTGTATTTGTCTGCATGTTTAACCAGCTGTTGAATACTATCCTGACCCACTATTTGCAGAGTAAATATTTCTTTGTCTTAAACACAGAGACAAATATTTTGCAGATTTGTGGGCTTGCAGGCTATGATTATTAATGACTATCTTCAGTGTAAATTTTAGCACTGAAGTTCTTAAATATTTTAGTGAACAAAAACAGGCAGGCAGAATTTGTTTATTTTTTATCAAAATCAATGGGAGAGTTGAACTCAGGACAGGTGGGACTTGCCCACCTGTATCAGGCAAGAGTAGATTCATTTTATGGAACGAGTTTATAAAGAAAACATTAATTTCCTTATTTTAACAAATTTTTATTAAATAAATTATGGTTCTCAATCTAGAATATCCCAGAAGAATAAAAACATATATAAAAATGATGTGCGTTGGTGGGCAGAAAGAAACTAACAGCTGAGGTCATCTGTACAAAACCCTACCCCACCAGAAGAAACACTGTGAGTTCTCCCCCATGATGCTGTGGCAGGGTCACAATCAGTGTACAACATGGACACAGGTGACTATGAAAGCACTGTGACAGGAATCAGCCAGCCATGGTTTCTTTTGCCTCTTTTCACACTTTGCACATTATGCTTTTACAAATGCCTCAACCCTTTTAGCTGTTTTTGCTGGTTTTAGCACTTTTCCTCTCGCAACATTTCACGTTGCCATTCCAAATCAATTCTACTCCTCTACATGGGATTCTCTCCTTTTCTGACCTTTTATTTTCAGAATGAATTAAGAGAAACACAAACAGGCATATGACTCTGGGAAAGTGTGTCCCCACGTACAGCTAATCAGCAATAGCAACAGTACATTGAATTCACACTTGAAAGGAAAAAGTTAATTTAAATTAATTTTTCAAGTAAAGCTATTCTTGGAAAACACTTCAGTTAGATTTCCAAGGATATAATAGAGAGTAACTACTCACTATGGCAGCTCTCTTATTATCTTTTCTCTCTAAAAAATGCAAATTAACAGGTGCATTGAAACAGCCATCAGAGGGTGCATATACACCATCAGTTTGGTTTGATCCCTCTTTCAGTCTTAGGTCCTGGTAGGCAGCTGCCGGTACTATGTTCATACCAGCTCTTGAATACCAAGCTCCCATCAAGCTCCGCTCTCTTCCCCTGAAGATTCAGTGCCAGCCTAAGGGATGTGGGCCAGATCTCATTAATTATTCTGAAGGGGCAGGGCTTCCAGCTCACAGAAATTGTATGGATATACCCAAAATCTTCGTTTCCTAAAAGAGGAGGACTTACCCTTAAAATTTTTAGATCCAAATGAAATCTCTGTTGATAGATGCTTTGAGATAAGAATGGACTTACAAGGTATAAGTAATTTTTTACTTGCTACTACAAAGCCCATGAAAAAAGAATCAGAAGAAAAGGATTTAAAATATAAATGTAGTGATAATTTAAATTGCTGTCGTATCAATTCAGGGAAGCATTTTCATTGAGGCCAGCATTGTGAGTCTCACTTAAGGTAGCAGATTTGATGGTGTATTTAAATATTTATGTAAATCAGGACATAAAAGACTAATAATATTTATAAACTATTTAAACACTATTAATATTTATACACTACATTCTAGAAGTGTAGAATATCAGGTTGTTAACAGAAGAATAAAAACCTAAAACTTTGGAGTCAGGAATTTCTACTTGTATACGAATAGCACACGCTATTTAGGCACCCAGAATTTTACTAGAATATTGAAGGAAATTATAGATACATGTATTTTGTATATATGTAGGTCTATGCATACAAATAAACATACATGCATGTACAAAAATAAGGAGACAGGCAGGCCTCTTATGGTTGAAGATTTAAAGGGCTCACTGATTTCTTAAATGGACAGCTTGGTCACCTGAGCTACTTGCTCTCAGCAGCTTGACAGCATCCACCCAGCCTCAAAGTGTAGTGGTGGCTAGAGGTAGAATCTCAGTATAAAGAAAGAAAGAATCCAAAGAAATCTAAAATAAAAATGAAGACAAGATCCTCAAGAAGGACTTATGATTCCTTATGCCATCATTACTGCTGCGCTGAATAGATTAATAGTGAGCCTCTGGCTACCTGGCTCTAGCTGGCTTCAAGCCAGATCCTGTTACCCAACAATAAAAGGGTTAAAGTTTTGTGTAGCAGTTTCATGAAGGGTTCAGTCGGCAGTAGGTGATTTACACATACCTAAAGAAACTAACAAGACGTCCATCCTTGAAGCTGCCAGCAGTGATTAAAACAGAGACTCTTTATCAAGAACTGTCTGCCCTTGGAGGGAACATCCCAGAAACTGCAGAAACTGCATAAACTTTGTTATCATGTTTTTCTAAACTATGAACATGCAGTGACTTGGGGGAAAAGGTAATTCCGGCAGGGGGAGATCGCGACCACCGACTCACGGACCACCTACCCTAATTACACCCCAGACCCAAAAGAAAGGGGCGGAGGAGGAAAACTGAGCATGCGAAGTGATTTACATGAAAAGCGAGAGAAAATTAACCAATTGTTTAAGAATATGTAAATATGTTATGAATTATGCATGATTGTAGTGTATAACTAATTTTCTGTCCAGAAGCCGGTGTGCACGCTAGGAGGAGAAATCCCCCGTGCACCCAGCGCTGCAATAAAGAATACCTGCTTTCTAAAACTTTAAAACAAGTCTTGGAAAGTTCAGTTTCCTTTTCAGGTATCAGATTTGGCGACCCAGATGGGACCCTCTCTGTTCGGCTGCAGGACCCGCTGAGAACAGGACTCCCTCGGGCGCCCCCGGGGATTTCCCCGGAGGGACTCCTCGCCTCAATCGGATCGCTGCGGGAACAGACAAGGACCACCTTCCATCTTAGAGAAGGTATTAAGGTATTCTTTTGATTCTTTTGGTTTGGGGACCGGTCCATTAAGGTAGCTCTCTGTAAGCCGTACGCAAGATAGCGTATACCGGGCAGCTAGCGCCTCAAAGGTATACTTTGGTTATAGTTGTGGGAGCAATTACAGTTGTGGGTTCCAGTCCCACTCGGGGTAGCTTTCCGTAAGCCGTAAGCTGAGACTTGCGCAGGACAGCGTATACCGGGCAGCCAGTGCCTTAAAGGTATACTTTGGTTACAATTGTGGGTTCCAGTCCCACCAAAGGCGCCTTAAGAACAACAGAAAAAAAACACACTTAAGTGACTACAATTGTGGGTTCCAGTCCCACCGGAAACCATCTGGAAGCTGAAATATTAATCCTGTATTGAATTCTATGTGTTTGTTTGTGTGATTCTAAGAGTTGTATTAATTGTATGGTTGGATTTTTTGTGGTTGCAATTGTAAGACTTGTTTTTGTTCTGTGTGTGTGTGACTGAAATGTACTTTTAGTACAAAGCGAGTGCGGAGTCTTGATCCGTGGTTCTGTCCTCCCGCAGGGGAAACAGCCGGAGATAGACGAAGCAATAGAAAATAAGAGTGAACGTGTTATTTTAATTTTAATTCCAGTTGTTTGTTTGGTAACAACAGGATTGGGATAATAATAACCAACAAATAATGGGTAACCAACAGAGCGGGGAAATTTTAAAAAAGAGTCCGTTAGGATGCGTCTTAGCACATTGGAAAGATATTGAGGGTCCCCCAGGAGGAAATGTAAATAAGAAAACTTTAGTTAAATACTGTAACCAGTGGTGGCCGTTATATAAATTGGAAGAAGGGGAAAAATGGCCAAATAATGGAACTTTGAATTATAATACTCTATTGCAATTGATGCTGTTTCTCAGAAGAAATGAAAAATGGGATGAGGTGTTATATGCTGATATGTTTTTCACTTTAAGAGATCATCCTGAGTGGCAAAAGGAATGTGGTATAAATTTAGTTCCTAAAGACCCCTTTGTTTTGGCACTAGAGAAAGATAAAAAGAAGGAACAAGGAAAGCTGAAACGATGTTGTTCAGCATGTAGTATTGGAGAAAGGTGTTTGAAAGCAAAAGATCGGGAAAGTGAGGAAAGGATTGAAGATTATATATCACCACCTCCTGCATTACCCATGGGGTTTCCTGATGGGAACAATGGGAACAGTAACTCAGGAGGGGGAGCAGTGGGGGGATCACCACCAACATCACCCCCTGCATCAACACCAACATCACCCCCTGCAGCAGAGGGGGAATCAACTCCGATTACTGCCCGAACACGTAGTAAAACAGGACCAATTCTCCAGGCACCACTTAGAGAAGCTATGGGGCCGGCAGGACCGATGACAATTAAGGTCCCTTTTTATATGGGAGATTTGGACACCTGGAGGGAAGAGGTTAAAAATTACAGAGATGATCCATTAAGAGTCATAGTTAAAAATCAAAACCCAAACTGGAAAGATATAGACATACTGTTAGATGCAATGACTGAAACTGAGAAACAGTTAATTCTAAAAACAGCCCGAACTCAAGGGCAGGCTCAAATTACAGCCGGAACGCTGGCAGGGGGAGTCGATCAGTATGTTCCCCTGATTGACCCACACTGGGATCCGAATGATAATACAGACCAGCGCACATTAAGGCAATATCAAAATTGGATAAAATTTGAAAAATTAATTGAAGAGGCATGGAGGGTGTACAAGAACAGAGAAAGCAATGAAAGGAGAAAATTAAGTAGAGCATTAGCCACAGCAACAATCTCGGCATTACAACAACAAAGTGCAGGACCCCAAGGATCCCCTGGAGGCAGAGGCAGAGGCAGAGGAGGGCCTCGCCGGGGATCTCGAGGGAGTTTCCAAACAACGTTACGATCAAATTTCAGATTGGAAAACAAGTAGGGATTCACCAATTCCTTTATTTACCAGAATCTCCGAAACCTTTACTTGGATGGGACTTATTAGAGCAATTGGAAGCACAAATCATTTTGAAAAGGGTAAGGTAGAATTCAAAGTAAAAGATGATCGATTAATTGAAGTTTTAAGTTTGGCTATGATCCAAATTGAAAACCAAACTAAGAGTACCGCAGAGATTGAAGAAATTTTAGATCAAGTGTATCCAGGGGTATGGGCTTCTGAGATTCCAGGTAAAGCAAAGAACGCTGCACCGATAAAGGTGGAAGTAAAACCTGGTTCTGGTGCAGTTAGAATAAAACAATATCCTTTAAGGTTGGAAGACCGAAGGGGCATAAAAGAAACAATTGAAAAATTCCAAAAATTTGGGTTACTGATTGAATGTGAATCAGAATATAATACCCCAATGTTACCAGTAAAGAAACCAGATGGGAAATACAGAATAGTACAAGATTTAAGACCAATAAACAGAATTGTGGAGGATCTGTATCCAGTAGTAGCAAACCCGTACACTTTGTTAACCAGTCTGAAGGAAACATATGAATGGTTCACAGTTCTGGATTTAAAGGATGCATTCTTTTGCCTCACCTTGGCCCCTGAAAGCCAATTTGCTTTTGAATGGGAAAACCCCGATTCGGGACGTAAAACTCAACTCGCTTGGACAGTGTTACCTCAAGGATTTAAAAACAGCCCTACAATTTTTGGGAACCAATTAGCAAGGGAATTGGAACTTTGGGAAAGGCCTCCAGGTAATGGCATTCTTTTACAATATGTGGATGATATTTTGATAGCTACAGAAAAGAGAGAAGAGTGTAAAGAATGGACTGTGAACTTACTGAACTTTCTTGGATTAAGTGGTTATCGAGTGTCATTACAGAAAGCGCAAGTCCTGCAGAGGGAAGTGATCTATTTGGGATACCTGATTTCCAAAGGACAACGACAGCTCGGAAATGAAAGGAAGGAGGCCATCTGCAAGACTCCAGAACCAACTACGGTAAAGGAACTTCGAACTTTTCTGGGAATGACAGGTTGGTGTCGTTTATGGATTCATAATTATGGACTGTTAGTTAAACCTTTATATGAACTACTGAAAGACAATCAGAAACAATTAATTTGGACTGATGAGGCCAAAAGAGCCTTCAAAGAATTAAAATTAGAACTGATGAGAGCCCCTGCTTTGGGCTTACCAGATGTGACAAAACTTTTTTGGCTGTTTGCATATGAAAAACGAGGAGTGGCCCTGGGAATTTTAGCCCAAAAGCTGGGACCCTGCAAGCGAGCAGTAGCATATTTTTCCAAACAATTGGACGAAGTCAGCAAAGGATGGCCAGGATGCCTCCGGGCAGTGGCGGCTGTCGTCGTAATCATTCAAGAGGCTCGCAAGGGCAGAAAATGATCGTTTATACTTCCCACGCAGTAATTTCTGTCTTAGAACAGAAAGGTGGACATTGGTTATCACCGTCAAGATTCTTAAAATATCAGGTGATCCTGATGGAGCAGGATGATGTGGAAATCGTTACATCTACAATCGTTAACCCTGAGTCTTTCCTGAGTGATAAACAGGAAACTGACCCCATCGTACATGACTGCATAGAGACAATTGAAACTGTCTATGCAAGTAGACCGGACCTGAAAGAAGAACCACTGGAAGAGGCCGATCATACCTGGTACACAGACGGGAGCAGCTTTGTGAAGAATGGAGTCCGAATGGCCGGGTATGCGGTAACAACAACTGAGCAGGTAATAGAAGCAAGATCTCTCCCAAAAGGTACGTGGGCACAGAGGGCAGAGGTAATTGCCTTGGTGAGAGCGCTGGAGCTCGCTGAAGGGCTGCGAGTAAATATATGGACAGATTCAAGGTATGCCTTTGGTGTAGTACATGCTCATGGAGCGATCTGGAAAGAACGAGGACTTTTAACCACACAAGGAAAAGGTATTAAACATGCCGATATGATACTGCGACTTTTAGAAGCAGTTCAGCTTCCAGCAGCTGTGGCCATCATGCATTGTAAAGGTCATCAAAAAGGTAACACTGACAAGGAGGTGGGTAACGAATTGGCTGATCGTAAAGCGAGGCAAGCAGCGGAACAAGGTGAGGTATTAAGTTTGATCCCAGAAAAATCCTTATCACTACCTGAAAAGGTAGAATATGATGAAAAAGATAAAAAGCTTATCAAAGATTTAAAAGCTAAGGTTAATCCATCAGGATGGGCAACAGTAGAGGACAATCGAATAATAGTTCCCTTTAGAATACTATGGATGTTGATAAAAACTGAACATGGCAAAACTCATTGGGGAACAGAAGCTTTATACAATTCTCTCTCTAAGCAAATAATAGCACGAAGTTTATTTCAAACTGTAAAAATGTGGTTAGTAGATGTGAAACCTGTTTAAAGAATAACTCAAAGGCAGACAACCGGGTAAAGTTTGGAAACATTGGCAAAGGATGTGTTCCAGGTCAGAATTGGCAAATAGACTTCTCGGAATTGCCTAGAAAAGGCGGGTATAGATATCTGTTAGTATTAACAGATACCTATTCCGGATGGCCTGAAGCATTTCCCTGTCGAACTAACAAAGCTCGAGAAGTGACTAAAGTTTTGCTAAGGGAAATCATCCCTCGGTTTGGAGTCCCTGAAGTAATTTCTTCAGACAGGGGGCCGCATTTTGTATCACAAGTAGTGCAATCTGTTAGTAAATTTTTAGAAATTGACTGGAAATTGCATACACCTTATCGACCCCAAGCAAGCGGGCAGGTGTAGAAAATGAATCACTTAATAAAAACACAATTCAAATTACTGTAGAAGGAACTAATAATTCTGTGCTCACAAAGAATCTTTGTGCCCTCGAAAATGAAAAACTAGAATGCTGGAGCAACTTTACATTAACCCAGCCTGTCTTTATAATTTGCCTCTGGAATACTCAGAAAGGTGACATGGCACTCACATTTAAATTCAAAATGGGCATTATTGAACCAGTGACAACAATCACTCCCAGCCCTAACATGATAACAAGTTCATCTAGCACAACGCCACCTATGCCAAATACTCTATTTTTTGAAATTGGACCTTACGTAATTCAGAATACAGGACAACAGCAGATATTGTTTAACCCGTCACGATCCCTCAGACGAGTTGAATTGTCAATGCAAAGTAACATCTCCAGTATCCAGCCAGCCTGTTCACCATTTCTGAAAACCTCTTACATGGGGTGGAAAATGTGGTTACATAGACGAAATATCTTCTCCGAAAAACGAATGAAGAGGGATGTTACCGGTATCCTGGGAACAGGAATGGGAATTCTAAATAATATAGACTCTGAGGTCCTAATGAATAAATTGGTTACAATAACTAGTGACCTAAACAAGTTGGAACATCCTTTACGATCTTCCCTTTTGGCTCTGGGAAGTGAACAGTGGCTTTTATCACGTACATTACCTCAGTGGGAGAACATAAATGAAAAAGACCATCAGTCCATTATAGATGCATTTGGTGCAGCCCAAAACAATATCTCTTTAGCTCTCAGCTGCATCCAAGCTCAATCGTGGATTCAATCCACAACAGCTATGATTATAAAGGAAGGTGAAGAAGGCACTTTACCCAATGAGATTCGGAAAGTGATATGGGATAAGGCAAGTAATTTTGAAAAAGATTCCAATCTTGGTGGCAGTTAGTTAATTTTACTTATGATCCCAAAAATGATATGGTCACAGCCTTTGTGTTAACTATACACAATGCTTCGGTATACACAATATATCCAATCATTGCATTAGGATTAAATCACAATGGGACTACACTGTATCCCTTGGAACACAGAGTGTGGGCACGAAAGAGTGAGAATAAATGGCAAACAATTGACATTAGCACATGCATTGTGCAAGGGCAACAAGGATTCATTTGTGAAAGCAATACCATCAGAGCTCAAGACATCTGTCTTGACACTGAACAGAATGTTTGTCACTTTGAGATACATCCTGACGAAAAACCTAAAACTGTACTTGTATATATAGGTAATGGCTGTGTTTGCCTAAGAACTTCCTGTAATTCCATTTTGGTAGATAACATTACTAGAAATATGAATGATCACTCTAACCTTTGTATCTGTAATTTTGTAACTATCACAGGATGCGATTTTACTTATTTAGCTCCCATCACATCTTATCAATTACTAAAATCTAACTATACATTGTATCATGACCTGCGGCCTACCCCTATTGGAATGAACTCAGCATTGCTGAAAAGACTGGTGCAACATGAAGACTTAAGACGACGCTGAAGAAATACACCACGTCCTGGAACGAGTGAGGAAAGATGGAGAACATCATTGGTGGAATATTTTTATAGGGTATTCACCATCAGCAACTAGAGTGCTGCACTTATTAATACATCCTTTGCTTGTAGTATTAGTAGCAGTAACAATACTAACAATTGTAAACTTTATGTTCTGGTACCAATTAACCAAGTTGACTAGGAGAGTTTGGGTACTACTCACAATTCTTAAACATGAACAATATGAAATTTTGCGAAAGAATTCGCAAGGATAAAGAAAAGGGGGGAATTGTTACCCAACAATAAAAGGGTTAAAGTTTTGTGTAGCAGTTTCATGAAGGGTTCAGTCGGCAGTAGGTGATTTACACATACCTAAAGAAACTAACAAGACGTCCATCCTTGAAGCTGCCAGCAGTGATTAAAACAGAGACTCTTTATCAAGAACTGTCTGCCCTTGGAGGGAACATCCCAGAAACTGCAGAAACTGCATAAACTTTGTTATCATGTTTTTCTAAACTATGAACATGCAGTGACTTGGGGGAAAAGGTAATTCCGGCAGGGGGAGATCGCGACCACCGACTCACGGACCACCTACCCTAATTACACCCCAGACCCAAAAGAAAGGGGCGGAGGAGGAAAACTGAGCATGCGAAGTGATTTACATGAAAAGCGAGAGAAAATTAACCAATTGTTTAAGAATATGTAAATATGTTATGAATTATGCATGATTGTGGTGTATAACTAATTTTCTGTCCAGAAGCCGGTGTGCACGCTAGGAGGAGAAATCCCCCGTGCACCCAGCGCTGCAATAAAGAATACCTGCTTTCTAAAACTTTAAAACAAGTCTTGGAAAGTTCAGTTTCCTTTTCAGGTATCAATCCTGGGTCTCACATGGTGTCACATCAGTTAGATACAGAGGCAGAAGCTACCACAGCTAGAGAACACAAAACCCTATCCGCAGTCTCCCAGGTTTTACATGCTTATGCACGCACCTGAGTCCAGGCTGCAGGCAGGCACGTGTAAGAACAGGATTCCTGGTCTCTGTGTCTGTTTGAAAGAAGGCATTGGTCATCCTTTCACAAAATGCCAGGTCCTTCTTTTCTGTACTGGTAGTGCCCGGAAGACCATCCTGAGAGTCCACTTCTAACACTGCACTTCGGTATGTCACATGCCAAGCTGCCTTAGATGCCTGGCTGTTACCTGTTCTGAGCAGAGCTGAGGCTGGGGTAGATCCGTGGTATATGCAGGATGAAAGATCAACTGCAATTCCAATACTTGTAGTTTTTAGTCCTAGGAACTAGGATCTTGTTTCTTTCATTTTCCCCTCAGCCAAGCATGGAGCTTATGCTGCTGCTCTCCATGCAAGCAGCCACCAGGAAATACTTAAACCTACTCACAGCCCAGAGCTCATTGCTGGTGAGTGAAAGGCTATAAATGAGCCATCTTCAGATATGTCTATGCAATGGTCCAGATAACCTCTCAGTCATATCTTTCCACTTACAAATATCAAAAGCTGCTGTATTAAAATTGAACAGAAGCTTTAAACTGTGACAAGAAGCAATCAGCCAGGAGAAAACCGAGAACTCATGCAAAAGTTACAATGAGAGATTTATGATTTTGAGGCTGTGGTAGTTCTCATGATTACTGATCTAGACATGACTGTATTTCTATGACTATTAAAGAAAGAAACTTTCTTGTTTTGTAGACTTTATTAAGAAGGTGCTTTGTCCAGCTACGAAAGAAATAAAGTACAAGTTCTCCTATTACATAAAAGGAGACAGATAGAAATTTTTTCTTGGACAAACTCACTGGCACTCATGTGGATTTATTTCACAACCCTGTTTTCCACGATTCGAAGTTTTACTCAGGTCAACAGGGAAGTGACAGTTTCATCTTCAAAATTTGGCTATCTTTCATTTATGGCTGCCAAAAGACAGCGATAAAAACATTATTATGCTAGAGGGGGAAATTAATTTTTCCACTCCTCTCTTAATTAAAAAAAAATAAAAAATGGAGAGTTAGTCATGTTTTTCTAAAGCAATCTATCATTCGACTGAAATCAAGACAGAATACCATAAACTGAAAAGTAACAATCTGATAATCAAAGGTTTGATCTTTCACTCTTAATGTCAGTGGAAGTTCCAAATTCTGTTCTTTGAGCCCAGTTCAATACAACATGTTGCATAACACTTGAAGATTACTTGTTCTGAAGTGTTCTAGGTAGTTTCATCGCTTTAGCCTATGCATACATCCTCACTGTTTTATCTTGTTCAGCACATCCATAGATCCATATCATAGATGTGCTAAACATCCATAGATAGAGAAACGCTTAAACACATAGTCTGATCACAGGGAACACCTCTTTTATAGCAAATGTGAAACGTAGTAAATTATAACAATGGGTTAGGTTACAGAATCTGATTACAGAATTACAGAACTGCTGAGGTTGGAAGGCACTGCTGGAGACCATCTAGTCCAACCCTCTGCTCAAAGCAGGGTCAAATAAAGCAAGTTGCTTTGAACTTTTCCTGACCAGGAAAGGTTTGAATATCTCCAAGAATGGAGACTCTAGAACCTCTCAGAGCAACTTGTGCAAGTGTTTGATAACCTTCACAGAAAAAAGTTTTTCTTATGTTAAAAGGGAATTTCCTGTATTTCAATTTTTGTCCATTGCCTCTTTGTTCTGTCACTGGACATGACTTGGAAGAATCTGGCTCTGACTGCTTTACTCCCCTCCTTGGATATTTATAGACTTGAATAAGATCTCCCTGGCTGAGTGTCAGCTCCATCAGCCTCTCCTCATATGAGAGATGCTCCAGTACCTTAACCATCTTAGTGGCTCACTCCCATAAGTCCATATCTTTCTTTTACTGGGGAGCCCAGAACTGGACTCAGAACTATAGGTGTGTCTCATCTGTGTCAAGTAGAGGGTAAAGATCATCTCCCTCTACCTGCTGGCAATGACCTTTCCAATGCAGCCCTGGATGCTGGAGTTATCGTACAACTTTCTAATATTTACAGTATTAACATCCTACAGAAGCTGTTCAAAAAGTCAATGTCTTCACATGCATTTGACTTTTTATTCAGGAAAACCAACTGTTTATATGCACAACAGTTACATGACAGAATCCGAATAAAAGAAGACCTCTGCTCAAACATGTACAACTTAAAGAAAAATCCAGTCTCCTCAATAACAACAATTCTTTTTCTTGGAGCAACTGGGAAATCACACAAGCCCTAGTTATCTTTAGACAACAGTATCTCATAAAAATCAAACCTGATTGTCTAAGCTATTTATAGTACCTAAGATTATACAACTTAAGAAAAAAGTCAGTCATCAAGAAATAAAACTCTGCTTGGTTTCCCCAGTGTATTTCTGAAGTTGTTTGATCTAGATAAGCCAAAGAAATTTAATTAGTTGAAATAAAATAATAAAACTGTAAATATGATCAGAAACATCTTTCTTTCACTGGGGACTCAAAATGCAGATATGGTGGAACATGCACTAAGTAAAAAGGAATAATCACTTCCCGTGATATATGGCAATGCTTTCTCTATGCTTTCTTGGGTATTTCTACTGTGATTTGCAATGGAGAAATGATACCCTAAAGAATGGCAGAGACTGCAAAATCTCTGTCCTTGGAGGTTTCCAAGATCTGACTGAACTAAGTCCTAACAAACCTGGTCTTATCAGAAAGCTGACCCTGCTTTGAGCAAGTGGATGGACTAACAACTAACCCCCCAAGCTTTCTTGCAACCTGAATAATTCCATGATTCGATGATTCAGATAATTCGATTTCTTCTCTTGCTATATATATAGTGTTTGGAGACCTCAAAGGCTATGCATTCCCATACTGAAAAGAAGTTATTTTTGTGGCTTTGTTGTACATTTCTTACTTTATAACTCTGCTGTATCCAAAGGAACAAGAATATTCTCATTTGAAAGTGGAAATGCACTCAGAAAATTCATTGCTGTTATTTATAATATAAATAATTTCTTCTTTTCCTCAAGAGTGTCAACAAAGATGAATAAGGTCTAATACAACCATCTGAGGAGATTTTCAATTTTTGCAACCTACCAAAATGGGAAATGGGAAAAATGTATCAGAGCCTTACTCTATAGGATCTGAATGTCTTCTGAGTGTCACAGAATTAGTCTTATTCCCACTGATTGTCTCTGCAGCCTTTGCTGCTCAAAGAAACAGGTTTATCTTCCCCTGCACTTCCTAAGTAAGTTAAATATGGAACAGCTCCAGAAAGAGAGGTACCTCTTCAGCTTGAAACATATGTTCTTCCTTAAATATGCTTGCTTTTTGGAGAGTAATTTCACAAAAATGGAATGCAGAATTTATCATTATACTAAAGATTTTATGAAGCAAACACAACTGAAAGGCTTTTAACAATTAGGAGGAATAGGAAGCTATTCTCTATGGAGAAGAAGATGTTACAGGATAAGAAAAGCTTTTATAATGCAATCCAAATCCAAACAACACGCACTTCACTTCAAACTTCAGTCTTTCCTCCCAAGTGTTTTGCAGAACTTTACAAATAGAAAATAAGTTTAGTACAGAGTAACCTTGAAATGAAAACTCCAAGCCTTTGGTTCGGTATCAATATGCTGTCACTGTTTTAAACAGCTTTTTGACTAAATCTGTCAGAAGTGAAATTTGCAAATAACTTTCTTCCGAAATTCTCCATTAAGAAATAACCTGTTTCCTAATTTAAATCATTTAGATAAGGAAGAAAAAGGATTCAAGAAAATCTAGCCTGCTGAAAATGCTAAACTTGACACAGATTTGTCTGGAAAGGCATATTGACCTAGTATCCCTAGAGTATCAAACTGTTTTCTTTAAGATTTGCTAAGTATGTTGTCTGCAGAATAAACAAAATAGTGAATCACACCAATATAATTTAAGGAGTGAATTTAGACATAGCAGAACTATTCCAAAGGAAGTATGAAACTCTCAATTTGATAACAACAAAAATTTCAAACAAATGGGGAAAGTTGAAGCATTTTTTTCCTTTGCTATGTCTTCACACACACATAGTACTGACCTTCTACATAACCTGCAGCTCCATAACTCTCTTCATTCTTCTCTCATACTCTTTCCCCTTGCAGCTGCTGTTCACCTCACTTCCCAACCATTCCCCCACAATCCTTAGCAATTCAAGTAACCATCTGCTTTCTCATCAAAATAAGACTGTGTCCACATGGTCCTTTTTCAGCAGTTTAACTATACCTATTATAAAAGCCAATTAATGATATGCCAATGTATTTTTTTGTGTGCTCAAACCTTCACAACCAGCTGTGAAAATTCAAGTTAGTAGTGGGCAAATAAAGCCACATTGAACTCTGTATATATTTCCACTGTTCAAGCCAATAATCTACATTAACATTTATGGTCTTCATTACAATGGAGTGGTTTCTCTCCTCTTGGTTGGAAGCAATGGAAGTGATACTGAGCACCAGTGCTCACCAGCTGCAATATTGTAGGCAGAAGATTATCATATGTGCCACTTAGCCTTTGGACAGGTTTATCTGTGGACAGACAGCTTAAGACAAAGTTTACCTCCTGGCATGTCATTGTCAGGCCTCTGAACAAGGGAAACCACATGATGTCTAAGTGAAATGGCTTCTATCACATTCACTCCTTGCTGAGTAAGGAGAGATTCAGCCTTGCATGCCTCCTCAGAGCTTATTTCTGAGCATATGGGTGTTTGTGCTACCCTGTGATACCCCCGGTTCAGTCAGTAGCCATGTGCGTGCCAGTGTTCATGCCATAGTCAGTGTCTGTTTGTACATGCCATAGCCAGCGCAGCCTGACAATGACATTTGTCCCAAGAAGACGGTAAAAGAGGGCAATCTTATTTACAGAACAAAATCTTCCTCCTTAATCTGTGTTTGCACAAAGGGCTCTGCAGGGAAGATGCTCTGTATCACCTTTCATTGAACACAGCCTTTCTTTCAAACAAGCTTCTGCGGCAGAGCCATCACCCTGACATCCTGTCCCAGGCACCACGATGCTTCCTTGGTACACTGGTCCATGTATGTGCCAGGGTGTACCAGCAAGGCCACCGACCTAAGGCCTTTCCTGCATGGAAGAGGGAGAAGCTGGCTCAGGACCCAAGCCCCTGGCTTTCCTGTACCAGAGATCAGGAAGCTGAACAGTTCCAAATACTTAACAAACAGGAGAAACAGGTCCCATGGGGGAAATGCAAAAAAGCAGTTTTTAAAAGCAATTTTTAAAAGCAGTTTGCAAAGCCTCTCTCTTCTTATTTATTTATATCCAGAATGGCAGAGGCCAACGATTGAAAGAGAGAAGTGTCATCAGGGACTGACTGGAGACCAATAAATATTCTGCATTAGAAAGCAAACAAGCCAAAACAAGGTGCTTTTTGCTCTGTGGCTATTCCCTATAGGTCTCATTAACTGCCAAAGATTAAGCAAAGATATAAATATTTTCCAGAGTGAGTCTTGCTGCTGGGAGCATTCACACTGATGTCACCATTTCTGAAGTGATTCAGAGCAACTTGCAGGCAACAGTCAAATGAACCATCCACTGACAATAATACCGTCTGCTGTCATTTTACATTTTAATTATGTTCCAGTGCTCAGCCCATGTGACCTTCCTGGTACCAAAGTGTCAGACAGAAAAGCCCAGGCATGGCTTTTATGTTTGCTTTTGATGAGTTCTCACAGTGATCTTGCTCACCCTGGGGAAAAATGGGCCAAAAGTTGCCCTTTGTTGTTACCACTCCTTAAACTTCATCTCTGCTAGCAGCTCTGGGAACTCTGAGGTAGACAGTTATTGGTTTTAGGATTGTGCCAGGCTCTCTTTCAGCTCATCTATTCTGGCACTGGAGTAAGAGGGGAATTATGCTGTCACACCTCTTTTATTTCATATTCCATGCCTCTGAGGCACAGATACTTGAAAGCATATCAGTAACTAATGCAACCCAAATAGACACCCTGGCAGTGCCAGGAGGTGCTCAAACATTTTTAAAACTCCAGATGAGCTGCGGAGGGTGAACACACATGGGTCAAGTTGAATGCAGCTATGAGTACAGGAATCTATTTGTGCTTACAAAAAGGAATACTCTTAATAAAATTAAGGGGCTACCAGCCCTGCCAAGAAACAGCTCAACAAGTATGTTCTTTATGGCATTCAGCTTTTCTGCTTCTCACTGTACCTGATGTTACTGCTCCATAGGGAAGATGATCATGAATAGTTTTGATCAGCAAAAAGAGAACAGTGGGATGAGGAACTAGAATCTAGGGCAGAGAGCCACTGTGGATAAGATGAAATCAAACAAGTTAGTTGCTGATTTGCCACTTCTCAATTTGTTTCAAAAGCAGGAGAATTAGTCATCTACATATTTTTAAATGGAAATAAAATGTATACACTGAATTACATGAGTGTGGCAGTAGTCCAATTAATATGTCGTCTCTGCTATATCAATCCATCTATTATAAGCAACAGAAAAATTTTATCTCTCTGAAAAATATAATTAAGTCTATCAAAATGAATTTTCATCACAGTGTTTAAAGAACCTATTAAACAGGACAAAAGCTGAATCTAGAAAGGTCTGCTCTTCTCTTGATGTGGGCACCATGCTCTCCCCAATCCTAAGGAGAACTATGTCCCTCTGACAGCTTGGCTTCACTTTGGACTTACCATTACAAATCATATAGTCAAGAACAGTAATTATTCTGTGAAAGAACACTTCAACAAACTGTGCAAATGGTGCTGGAGTATAGCTGCAATCAGGAGTTCAGAGTAAACACCAAAGGAAAATGACAACTTTGCCTACAATCTCTATCAACTGCCAAGGGTTGGTCCTGGTTTTGTGCATTTGCAGCAATGAAGAAGTGAGCAGTGAGAATTTTTTCAACACTTTAAAATCTAAAACAAGTTTGCAATACAATTTTGTTTTTTGAATCCAAGCCAGAGCTTTACAAAGCCCTGTTCTAGTATGACTTTATAAATAATAGAGCTTTAAAAGTCCTATAAGCTTCATTTTAAAATGACTTGGAGTGATTTTTTTTTCAGAACTGCAACTAATATGCCAGATTTTCTCTCAGCATTTTCTCCAGCACAATTTAAACAGGTAAGAAAAAAAACTGTGGCCAGCAGCTCAAAGCAAAATGAATAAGATTACTGCAAATTAAAACATAAAGTTTAGCCTGGTCACTCTTTTTGTTGCACCAGCTACTAAATAGAAAAAGACCTCAGAGTCAAGCAGGAAATCCCATGTTGTGTTTGGAAGAAATCCAGGCATGTGGAGTTTACCTACATATCATTTGTGTAAATAATCCATTCTCACTGCCCAGCTTTGTATACACCAAACAGATGAGTTTTAAGAAACCACCACCTCTGAGGAAGGCACTCATCAGTCACCTCATCCAATATTGCTGCATACTGCTCCTCCATTCTCACCACATGTAGTTTCATGAGAAAGATTGTTTGTGTATCCTTCCTAATCCATTAAGCAGTGATAGGGTGTTGGTAGGAAAAGTCACACCTCAGTCATATGTTATTTATTCTGCACGTAGTTTTAGCAGTGAAAAAGCAATCTGGGTAGAAATAGAAAGCAGTAGTATACAGGCACATGTATATGAAAATACTGGCTAGAGGCAACCCTAACTTAGATGCATTAAAGAAAAATTGTATTATTTTTTTTTCATGTACCCTCAGGGCTGCAACCTATGCCACCAAGTAATGCAGCACAGGAGGCACTGACGAGTACATGACAGCAGTTGTGCCTGGCTCCCTGTACAGGTTGTAACCAGGGAGATTTGGTGGTAGGCTTGGAGGGGGATGCAGGAGAGGGTTGTGAAGGAGGCAGCTCTGTGGTTGACTGTTGGATACATTTTTAAACTGGTAAGAGTCTGTATCTTGCTTGTGCAAATAGGAGGAATTTACAAAAAAAAAAAAAACCGCACTGCAACCATCGGCTACCCAGAGCACAATGACTGTGGTGTCTCTTTTGCTTGAGCCCTCAGGTAAATACTTTGCACTCTCAGGGCAAACTCGACTGGCAAATTGTCAGGTTCCTCTGAAGGGTTTTATTTGGCAGTATGTTCTCTGCCACACATTAAACCAGAATACAGCAAAAATATGTAACCATAAGGCATTTTCTCTCTTCTCCACCTAGAAATGTCCAGCTCAGTACCTTGGCTGGAATGGTGCTGACATATTTCCTACACCTTTGTCTTGTTTCTTCAGGATTTACGTATCACACAGCTCTTTGTGTCTTGTAGTCTTCTGTTGCACACACCAGCAGGCCATCAGAACAGTATAGTGTTGGATATGCTGCCTCCAGAGAAAGAAAGCAGTAGAAAGAAAGATTTCGGCAGGATCATAATCTCATTATTTGGATAATTTAAATCAAAGCAAGCTGACAGAAATAAAAGCAGACATAGCAGACAGAATGACCCACAGTGTAAGACTTGCCTCTCCCTCAATAGCTAGCCACACAGCTCACACTTCTCAATGCATTCATCTCCATCTTTCTTTCCAGATACTTTTTCTTCTTGCTGAAGGGGAAAAAAGGAATGAAGCTACTATTAAACTCTAGTGCAGGTAGAGGTAGGATCAATGGCAGAGTCTAGTACCGGACACCTAATATCTATTTATTGACTACAGATGGAATGAGTCTACTGGAAGTCCAGCACAACCTCTGTAACACCTGAGGTAATGTAAGGTCTTGCATCTGAGACGGAACAACCCCATGCACCATTGCAAGGTAAATGCCACAGAGACAATTCCGTCGTGTGAAATATGTTGGAAAGGGAATACAAACATGTAAGTGTTATGCATAGCAGAGAAACACAAGACTTGCAGTAATATGTCAGAAATAATCCGAATATAGACAAATAAAGATAAGAATTTGCTTTTAAGCTAAGAAAATACACGATACTGGTCAAGAATTTCTTCAGCTTCTGTCCCAGTACTGGACATAACGTTTTGCATGTTTTTGAAATGAAATAAAATAAAATGGAGTCCCCAGCACAAGAAGAACATGGAGCTGCTGGGGCGAGTCCAGAGGAGGACCATGAAGATGATCCGAGGGCTGCAGCACCTCTGCTATGAAGACAGGCTGAGAAAGTTGGGGCTTTTCAGCCTGGAGAAGAGAAGGCTCCAGGATGATCTTACAGCAGCCTTCTAGTACTTAAAGGAGGCCTACAGGAAAGCTGGAGAGGGACTTTTTACAAGGGTATATAGTGATAAGACAAGGGGCAATGGCTTTAAACCAAAAGAGGGCAGATTTGGATTAGATATAAAGAAGAAGTTCATTACAGTGAGGGTGGTGAGGCACTGGAACAGGTTGCCCAGAGAAGTGGTGGATGCCCCACTCCTGGAAGTGTTCAAGGCCAGGTTGGGTGAGGCTTTGGTCAACCTGGTGTAGTAGAGAGTGTCCCTGCCCACGGCAGGGGAGTCAGAACTAGATGATCTTTAAGATCCCTTCCAATCCAAACCATTCTATGATTCTATGATTCTATGAAAATAAAAATAAAATGCTATCATAGAAAACTATTAATAGGGATACTTGAAGCGTTAACACACAAAATGGAACCAAAACGAAATTGTTAGTGATTGAAAAGGGAAATACGACATGAGAAATAAAACAAATAAGATTTCTATTCATAAATAAAATCAGTTCCCATTAATATGGTCGAAGATGTGCCCCTTTTGAGATACAGGTCTTCTTTTAAAGAGAACCTATTCACAAAATCTCTGGAATTAATGACATCACATTGTTTTGTACAACAGCACAACTGAGTTCTGCAGCTTTCAGCTAGCATTATATTTTTGGCAATGCAAAATCTGTAAAAAAACGAGTTTAATAACATACCTGTCACTTCTTTAAAAGACGACTTTTCAATAAATAGAAAGGTAAACATACTAATATTTATGAAGTGGCAGCAGCACAAGTTTGATAGTCCTTTATCACATTGTTGCTGACAAAATCTATTCAGTCATCCTATTTTAAAAACATATTGAAATATAACATTCCATTTCCATTCAGACAAATGATGAAATTGTTCTGTTTAACATCTTTTTGTACTCTATCCTGAAACAGGTCATCTCCTGTACAGCTCTGAACAAGGATAAAATGTAATTGTATGTAGGTAACATTTAAAGTACCATATCTGATAAAGAGAATAGAACAGGTGTACTTCCTGTGGTAGCTGCTCTTTCCCATTTTAAAAGCAATGGGGAAAGTGATCTGTAATTGTTACAGAAGCTAAATGCCCAACTTCCACCATATTTCAGACTATTCAGCATGTAGATCCCTCAGGAAGTCCAGAAAATAGCCACTTGATTTTTCAGAAGTTCTGTCTTTCATGGCAAACTGAACTAGAGGCACAGTTTGGGATAGATACCATAAAAGCGGCTCAGCTCCCAGCAATCCTTCAGTAACTGCACAGCACATGGACCAGAGATGCTAGGAATTGAGATGAAACAATAAAAGCAATTTCAATTGAAAATTATTCAGATGAAAATAATAGAAAGCTAAAGCATTGAAAGAGCTTACGAAAACAAGAGAAAAATAAATCTGTGCACTTTTTTTCTTAATCTTTTGCTAATATTCCCCATGTTTATGTCCGGCCATCACTGAGATTAGTCCACTCTGGCTTACATAATCTTTTTATATTTTGCAGTCATGGCAGAGTTGTGTGTTCCACGAAAAAGGAAGCTTGGAAAAAAGAATATTTTCTTGGAGTACTCATCTCCAGAAAGAGACAATTCATTTACAGGTTGGCACAAACTTCCTATGCCAAGCCTTGTGTGTGACAACAGTCATGTAGTGCCAGCAGTATGTGCTAGTAGATTCTTTTTTCATAATTGAAAACAGTTTAGATGTATAAGTTTTCTCACCACTTTGCTGTCACCAGATTATGAACCACCCTTTCACTATGTGTACTGGTACCTTAGATGCCATGTTTGCTGTCAGATACGAGAAGCTGCTTCTTTCCTTTTGGGAGGTGGGGGTCACAGTTAGAGAAAAAAAGATTTTGATATCCAGTGAAGAAAGCAGCGGGTTCAGCAATCTTCAAGAGGAGATGAAGAGTGTCCTCACATTTGAGAGAAGATTGCTTTGCAGTATAGATCTTCATTGACTCCCCTTTTTGTGACAGAAAATGGCACAATGGTTAATGCGTTTCACAAGATGTCATCCTGCAGACACTTGCTGCTCATTCCTTGTGATGCTCAAGAACAACTGTGAGGATAACACTGATGGCAAGGTCAGGCGTTTGCAGCCATGGGCAGGTGCAGGGAGGCTCAGAAGCTGAGGTCACTTGCTGAAGGAGGCAGTGGAGGACTAAAATATGGTGAAGCGGATGAAGTAACTAAACATGAGATGACACAAGAAGCTATTAGTGGGCCACCACCTAACTTCCTTGTCTAAAAATAGGTTTCTGGTCTGAGCTGGCAGTCGAAACATTTTCTTTAGTCAAGAGAGAGTAACTGGCACCTCCACGTGATTAAGAATTGCTGTGATGACTACGTAAGATTAGCTGCCCAAGCCTAGCTGAGATGGATCCCTCTCTTTTTCAAGCGCTGAAACAGGAGAGGCACCTTAATGGTTACACTCTGCTATTAATAGGTGCTGGCAGGGCAGCCTCGTTGGACAGCCTCTCCACGGACTTTGGAGTTTCCTGCCAAGCGCCTGTTTACTGAGATAACACTTTTGTGTGGGCCCTGAAGTCTGAGGGAAGAAAATGACAAACAGCTCCCCTAGACGTGTGTTCTCTTCTGCAAAAATCACTCTGAGAAGTAAACAGCGTGTTAATGTAACAGCTGTCACTTGACAATGAGTGCTTTATGGTGTTGGCAGTGCTTTAACAAACTGTGAGAAGAGCATTAGATGAAGATGCAAAGGGAATTTTGCTCAGTCTGCCTGTCAGCAAGTCAGGTGGACCTCATGAGGAGAAGAGAAAGGCTGCCTTGGGTAGGAGATGGGTAGGTGGAAAATCCTTCCCAGAGAACGTAAAACATCAGTCAGCACATGCAGAGACAAGGCTAGTTAAAACCATGTCCCTTGCCTGTTCTGGTTTTACTTACAGCAGAGAGGCAGACCCTGGCGCAGTCAGGCTAGACCCTGCAAACACTGAGCTCAGAGAGGAGGGATTATTCCCACTTACACAGCTAACTTGATGTGCTGCTTGTTCCTAGGGTAAAAGAAGCCCAGACAAGGTAACTGGTGAGGGGCAGCATCCTCCCAACAGGCCCGCAGATGGGGTGACACCCAGCAAGTTCTGGTGCTGTCACATCCAGTTCATTTCAGTCTGGCTCTTCCAAATAAGATTTCTTTTCCTCTTGGGTGGTAAATTCTGAATTTCTGTTTGGAGGACATTGACAGTGTCAAGGAGCAGCAAGGGCCAGCAGCTCCACAGAGGAAGGTGAATCAGGAGCTGAGCATGATAGCAAGTCAACAAGAGCAATGACATGGACAGAAAGGATCCAGGAAGCTGAGCCAGCAAGTCAGGATTGGGATCTGGTCAGGAGGCACTGACCACTGTCAGACACTGTCCAGCGGTCATCCAGCAAGTCCACAGGTCCAAGGTGAAGCCAGAAAGCCAAGCCAGCAGGTCCAGGTCAGAAGCAAGCTGATCTGAGACCAGGTGCAGACACAGCAGCTACACAGCTGTGACAGTAGCACAAGTGCCAGTGGTGAAGCCTCAGCTTAAACGCAGCTCCCAAGGGAAAGGACAGACATGCCCTTGCTCCCGGTTTCATTCACAACAAGTCACCAGATTTCACAGTTTAACTCATCAGAGAAGAAGTGTCTTGTTCTTCCACATGCAAACACAAACACACATACTCACACTCATACATTCTTTGCAAAAACCCAAAGTAGATTTTTCTTCGCTTTCTTAGTATGCAAAACTCACAACAGAGGCTCACAAAGATACGTAATGAGCCCTATACATATTTTCCTCACTATCTGGAACCATCTTTGGGCAATGACCCCTCAGTGAGCATAATTCAATTTTAAGCACAGATGGTCCTAACAACATATATACTTGAAGGTTTTATCCAGGTTCTAAGTCTCAAAACAATTATGCCT
The DNA here is from genome assembly GCF_009769465.1 of Tauraco erythrolophus. Classification (NCBI taxonomy): domain Eukaryota; kingdom Metazoa; phylum Chordata; class Aves; order Musophagiformes; family Musophagidae; genus Tauraco; species Tauraco erythrolophus. The sequence goes on along the minus strand of NC_141465.1, from coordinate 66,039,130 downwards.
AGAGTTTGCAAAACAAAGCTCTCTCTTTTGCGTGGATCCAGAGTACACAGACTGATGGAACTGGAAGTGAAGCTAGAAAACTCAAAAAAGAAAGCTCACCAGTGTTGTACCATTGCAGTGCACATCAATACTGTTTCCATTCAATCTCTGAACGAACAAATGGTAATTAAGGTGTTGTCTGTTTAGGGAGCTGTGATGCATTAAGCAGTCCTGGTTGGAAGTGTTTTGTTAGAAGGGTTACGTTACAAGCTTTCCAGTTGGTTCTGCAGAACCGAGCTTCTACATCTTTAAGCAACTCTTGCTTATGTAAATGCCTCTTTGTTCTATTATTTGTTTGAGCACTATTATTACAACTTTTAATATCTCTTCCTCTCTGAAAGGTCTGGGTACAGCTTAAAGATTGTGGCACAGCCAGTAAAATGGATGAACTGAAAATATGCAATGTTTTAGCCGTTCTGAAGAACATAACTTGCAACAGGCAAAACTGGCTTAAACAGCAAGAAAATCACAATCTGATTCAAACACCATCAACCTCTTCAGACCCACAGTATCTCAATGATTTTTGGCCGCAATGTTGAGATTCTCTTCTAGGAGAATGCTATTGTTAAAACACCCTTTTGACTGGACTTTATAGAATGTTGTTATCATGATTGACATTTTGCTATTGAAAAGCCTCATCATGAAAAGCAGCTCTTTCTGACACATATGGAAGGACCATGCAAGAATGAGAAGAATTAATTAAGTTGCAGTTGGTTGTAAATATAAGCGCAGGAAGATGTTTTTCTAGCACCTGAGGGCAAAGAAAACAAGGGAAACAAGTGGAATTAATCTCATATAGAATAAGTGCTTTTGTATTTCCAGATTTACTCTGGGAATTTGGGGAAGTATAAATGAACAGGCACAACCATTATAAAGGGTAAGACCGCTTTTCCCTAGCCAAGAGATAGACACTTACAAAACCAGTAAGAGACACATCCAATTTCCTTGTAAACCAAGGAAAAGAAAAAACACCTCTGAAAATGCTTGATTCTCTTGCTAAAAAGACTGCCATACTTTTCAGAAAAACTTAATTGCTACTTTATTGATATTTATCAGGAGTACTAATGTGATGGGCTATACGCTGACCTGATACCAATGGGGTACAGCTCCACTGACTTGACCAGAACTATCTACGCTCAAAGATTTGAACCACTTTCTTTTTGTTATTTATAAAACTATCAAGCACTGGAACTCTTACTATAGCAAGTCTTTCTGCAACTAGTATGTGTGTCAGCTGAGCAACACTAAAACTGGCCTGTGCTCCCTTAATTATACAAAATACAATGCTGGGTACCTTTAGCTGAAAGTGAGAATCATGATTATGTAGGTCTTCATACAGGTTGATGATGCTATGCATTGTGAGATAAGCTTTTTATAAATCTTGCTGCTCCCAAAGCATGCTGTTTTGACTGTAAGAGCTTAACTGTTCTCATTAACTATTTGTGCTAGACAGTTCATTACTTTATGTCATTACTCTAACAGCTATTTAAGGCAGAAATAGCATAGGTGCTTTATTCTGTATTATAATAATCTTACCATTCCAGATGCCAAAATCAATCATTCATGTGTACTCTAGGTGATTGCTACTGATTGACTCAGGTAGGGATTTTGAAAATGCACTGAAGAGCTCAATCAAAAATAGCTTTGGATGATATGTTGCTGAGTTATAAAGCACTTTACAGTGCTAAAAATCCTGAAAGTCCTAAAGCTTTCAGGATGCTGTGCAAATATCATAGAATAATACACGTTCAAATCAAACATAAATACTCAAGCAATATTTTTCACCTTACAGATACTAAGCTGATTCATTTGCAAAAGTAAATAAATTAGAAATTTTCATTAGGAGAAAATAAAAATCTTTACCTAGAATTCACTCCAGTTCTTCTTATGCAACAGAATTTTTTAAGATGGATTTAAATAACTTCAGTGCAATGTGAATTACTATATGTATCAGGCAGACTTTGGTGGCTGATGAAGGCCGAATGGTATCTTGGGAACAGCTGGTGCAGGGCTTCCACTCCCCATCCTTATTGGCGCATTCTGGCTTAAAAGCATGCACTGCTTTTCATTCACTCTGCACTTTTATAAACATAATGCAAATTCTGGTCCAAGTCTGAAACAAAATTTCTGCCTCCTGTCCAGCCACTCTGATCTGCATTCGCTCAGCTGGCAAAAAGGACTGGATAGGAAATGGTCTGTACCATGCTAATCCTTGGGCTTCCTCTGAAAGGTGGTTTTTGGACTTAAGTTTGTGAATCAAATAAGACAGATTTCCTCCCACGGTTCACAAAACAATTTTAGTTAGGATAACAGCACAAGCAGTGAATTTACAAGAAGTAAGGTGTGCAAAAGTCTGATGTAACAACATATAGCAATGTACAGCAAAATACCAGAGGACTAACACTGGAGATGTTAAGTGAGGCAAAAGAACAAATCTCATAAAGCATAACCACAAACATTCTGTCTCTAGTCTTGTAGAAAATGATCTCTTCTCTTCTGTTCTCCCTTTGGACCCCTGTCTAGCAGTAGATACTATGCAAATCTCGCAGTACAAAATACTGTACAAAGATCATGCTAAGACTACAGCTCCAGTGAAGCACAAGAATTTTAACATTGCTAAACTAAGTGCAGTGAATCAAATGGAAAACAAATTAAAACAAATTCTTTCATAGATTTCCTTCCTGACTGATGCTGAGAAATGTTGAATTGCAAATTCTATTTGCCTTTGAATTTAGATGTTTATGGTTTCACTGTACATAAAGTTTTTCACAGGGAGAAAGAAATACCGCAACTGCGCCATTTAAGAGTTTAAATTTTGTATTGTAAGTATACATTAAACCAGAACAGATTGCTGTGACATGGCCCTGAGATGCCTTATTGCATTAGAGGGTTAGAATTTTGTAATCAAGGCCATTGGGGCAGATCTCTGTCGATTTCAGCCTTCCTATGGGCACCGGGTTTGGTATCTAATTATCTAGTCTCAGCAAGATCAGGAACAAAATCAAAACAAAATGTACAATGAGATAAACTGTAAAGACCTTAGATCTGTAAAGATCCTTAGGCAGGTAAACTCCCAACCAAAGGTCCCTTCAGATACAGTACGATGTTAATCTTCCACTGTTGTATATACACAAAGATTGATGTTTCTGCAGTATTTCTTCCTAGCCCACCGCTCCCTTTGCAAATAGCATATAATCAACCGTTTAAACTAGGAAAGGGCCTTAGTGTGGTTTTCTAAGGACATATAACTTGTGCTCCCATTAAGGGACAGTTAGCGTTCCATTACACATCAAAAATTGCCCTAGTAGGGATGAGGAAGCAGAGGAGGGATGAGCAGAAACAGACACTGGAAACTGGGCTACAGTTCTCTTGCACACAGAATTACTTGCTTCTCGTGTTTTGACAGATAGTCTTACTAGACACTGTTTTCATCCTGAATGAGATGATGGTAACACTTATGCCTTTGAAGAGTTAATTAAACTACATTACTGAAAAATACGTATTCTTGTGCCCCTTCGAGAACTGAATGCCTAAGGCTGCTTTTGGACTAAGTGCCTCGGTTTCTCTCTCGGAGGCTTTCTACACCTCCAAATCGTCCTGAAGTTGCTGTGTTCTCCAGAAATTACAAGCTGAGGCGAAGCAAGAGGCACCACAGCACAAGCCAAAGCAAGAATATCTAGTGCCCTAAGTCAGTTTCTGACACCTCAGGGAAACAAATTGTTATGTGCAATATGGGAGACAAGTGGCTACCTTTCTATCAGGCTGTGTCCCCAGAATCTGCCTGGAATAGTTGATGTCCCATGAAAGCTTGAACCTCATGTAAGAGAACTATTCAAACTTCATATGGCATTTGTGTATTCGTCTTTTTACACAGCTTGGTTATTCAAGCAGTCACTAGTTCTATGCAAAGTATAGTTCACTGAAGAAAGACTCTTTAATGCTCTCTTATTCTCCTGCTCTCAGCTGGCATGCGACGTACAGTCGGCCGGTGGGTGGTTAGATCTGTCCCCTCCACGGCACCATTCCCCAGGCAAGGCATGCTCCCGCCTCCTGACCAGATGCAGCAGTGTCTCCTGTCAGAGGAAGAATCCGTGAGGCCTTCAAATGGATGTTTTTAGACCACAAGAGAACTAGTACCTTTGAGTGAAAGGAAAAGATGGTTTCTTAAGATGGTGACGCAAAAGTCATTCTCCCCATTCTTCTGCTCTACGAGCACTATGCCTCTCTCAGAAAAACAGACTCGTCGTAGTCTGCTTAGAAACATGGCTGGGCAGCCTTCCCGCCAACACCAGGGACACTTGCCAGCTTCCAGCCACACAGCAGCTCTTGCAGACCCCAGTGAGCCCCCACTCAAAAACATGGAAATTACTCATGGGAATTACTCGGCCCCTCTTCGGGATACTGCTCCCAAGTAGTAATTACCTGTCTGCAAGTACCAAATCTGTACAGAAGACACAAAAAGGCAAATGGGACAGCATCAACATGGGAAAAGTCATATACTGCCTATAAAGAAGTGATAAATGATGCTCTCATCTTTATGGTACCTTTGACCCAATCCCTCGTCCATCGCTATGAAGGGAAACGTCCTTCCACCACATCACCACTCGGGCCCATTCTCTCTCGCTCATCTGCCCTTTCCACTCAGGATGCCATTAGCTTTGGTAGCGGTCCAAAGACAAGGCAGGCACTCAAGTAAAGCCACCTCCACCTCCTAAGTTCAGCCAGGGCAGGGCTGTCCCTCCTTCCCTCCTTCCTTCCCTCCCCCTCCACATCAGGATGGAAAGGCTACCCCTGCCCAGCCCCACTGCGGTGGCACCGGTGGTGGCGGGTGGCGAAGGGAATGACGCATCTCGTGACACGTGTTGCGTTATAAAGGAACACATGGCTTGCTTACTGACCCCTCCGGTCAGATCGCAGCGTGAGAAAGGGAAGCAATTACATTGAAGCGGCTGCTCTGTTAATTTCTTTTTATCCGAGCTCTTTTAAATGAAATGCAGGTGCTGATGTTTGCTAACGAACACGCATCTAAAGATTATTTTTCCTAAAATTTGCTAACTAATGTACATTCAAAAAATATCCTAGAGCCACTATTAATTTATGAGTACCAGAAAAAGCACTCATTTGTTCATGATGTAGATTATAGGGGGTAAGATGTATATACAGGTATGCACGTGGTTTTCACAGGCGTTTGAGTAAATACAACATGGAAATGAACTGTATTGTCCAATTTAGTCATTGAATGTGATTTTTCTCATTTCGGAGAGAAAGAGAATGGATAAGATTAGAACACAGGAAACAATTAACAATGGTAATGATTCAGAATAACAGCTAAGCCTTCTGTATATCTTGAAAACACTGATGCCAAAGTAAGCATTTGATTGCTTTCAATTAGAACTGGCTCCAGTCCACCAGTCACTTGCACTCCAAGGAGATTAGCAGTCATATGCATTAAAAAAAAATCTCCTTTTGTTAAAAAAAAATGTTAGATTATTACTATGAGTTAGATTTAGATTTAGATTTAGATTTAGATTTAGATTTAGATTTAGATTTAGATTTAGATTTAGATTTATCCAAGGAGCAAAGGTGTAGAAACAGGAAAAGCTAAAGGTGACATCACGAAAATAAAATGCACAACACAGTAACATTCTGCTTTTCATAAAATAATACAAAAGTGCTGTGCTAGCCAGCTAATTATCATTTCATTTTTTCCTGAAGTGTTTTCCCACTCAGATTGTCCATTTCTTAAGCTACTACTTCAAATCCACTCAATTATATGATTGCATTTGTAAAACAAATAATAACGCAGTTGGCATTAAAGGGAAAATCATGTTCAGAACAAAAGTTTTAATTAGATCTAAATATAGCATTATAGTGCCACTAGTTATTCCAAAAGGCTTTTGAATCATCAAAGGTTGTCAACATAACACTGACATGATTATAGAATCATCATAGAATGGTTAGGGTTGGAAGGGACCTCAGAGATCATCTAGTTCCAACCCCCCTGCCATGGGCAGAGAAATTCTCTACTACACCAGGTTGCCCAAAGCCTCATCCAGCCTGGCCTTGAACACCTCCAGGGATGGGGCATCCACCACTTCTCTGGGCAACCTGTTCCACTGCCTCACCACCCTCAATGTAAAAAATTTCTTCCTTATATCTAATCTAAATCTGCCCTCTTTCAGTTTAAATCCATTGCCCCTTGTCTTATCACTATATACCCTTGTAAAAAGTCCCTCTCCAGCTTTCCTGTAGGCCTCCTTTAAGTACTGGAAGGCTGCTGTAAGATCATCCCGGAGCCTTCTCCAGGCTGAAAAGCCCCAACTCTCTCAGCCTGTCTTCATAGCAGAGGTGCTCCAGCCCTCGGATCATCTTCATGGTCCTCCTCTGGACTCGCCCCAGCAGCTCCATGTCCTTCTTGTGCTGGGGACTCCAGAGCTGAACACAGTATTCCAGGTGGGGTCTCACGAGAGCAGAGTAGAGGGGCAGAATCACTTCTCTCAACCTGCTGGCCACACTTCTTTTGATACAGCCCAGGATACAGTTGGCTTTCTGGGCTGCCAGTGCACATTGCCTGCTCATGTTGAGCTTCTCATCCACCAGCACTCCCAAGACCTTTTCCTCAGAGCTGCACTCAATCCATTCTCCGCCCAGCCTGTACTTGTGCTTGGGATTGCCCCGACCCACGTGCAGGACCTTGCACTTGGCCTTGTTGAACTTCATTAGGTTCTCACAGGCCCACCTCTCCAGCCTGTCAAGGTCCCTCTGGATGGCATCCCTTCCCTCCAGCGTGTCCACAACACCACACAACTTGGTGTCATCTGCAAACTTGCTGAGGGTGCACTCGATCCTACTGTCCATGTCTCCAACAAAGATGTTAAATAGCACTGGTCCCAGTACTGACCCCTGAGGAACACCACTCGTCACAGGCCTCCACGTGGACATTGAACCATTGACCACAACTCTTTGAGTGTGACCATCCAGCCAATTCCTTATCCACTGAGTGGTCCATCCATCAAAACCATGTCTTTCCAGTTTAGAGACAAGGATGTCATTTATAGGGAATAAATATGTCACGTTGACTTGGCTCAGCAATAACCAACTAAGTAAATTCTAAATTATTACACTCTAAATCAGCCTGGTTATTGAAAGTAAGTTCTTAAAATGCTGTGATGAAATTATCTGCTTCTGTCCCAGAGATTATGGTAATGCTGTTCTAGATAATCACAATGCTACGTATCTGAACGAGCTGTCAATATATGAAGGTCTTACACTAATTTAGCAAAGTACTTGCTAGGTGTGATGGTTTGATGTAAAGGGGTTCTGGTGGCAGGAGAGGGGATTTGCTCCCTGTGACTTTCCTGGTTTTGGAACCAGGTCAGACCCAGTTCTGGCCACCAGATCGGACTCCCATCCCCCTCGGGGTTGAGCCAATTGGCACCTCTGTGAATTGCCCTATTTAAGTTGGGACAAAGGAACCAGAAAAGGTGCTTTGCCCAGGAACGAGGAGAGAAGGGAGGAGGGCACTGCCCCTGCTCCTTGGCTCCCGGCCGTGCGGCTGCCCATGCCGGGCTGGCGCCACCCGCTGAGGATGGTGGCGGTGGAGCCGCCTGGGGAACTCAGGGAGCACCCCGCTCCCAGGGTGCCCACTGGGCTGAGTTCACCCACAGAGGACTAAGATCTGAGAAAAACGGCCACACAGACACCGGGTCAGTGAAGATGGAACGGGACGAGGTGTGCCGGAGCTGAGTTTCCCCTGCAGCTGGTGGCGAGACAGCAGGTGGCCCCCCTGCAGCCAGGACAGACTCGGTGAAGTAGAGACCCACTCGCAGCCCATGGAGAAGCCCACATCGGAGAAGAGATGCCTGGGCCTGAGGACAGTCGTGAAGCGTGGGACGCTCGACAAGGTAGAGACGCATCTAGAGTCTATGGGACGACCCACGCTGCAGCAAGTGGCAACAACTCTATAAGAATCCGTGACTGTGGTAAAGCCCGCAGCAATCCGATGGGGAAGGATTGCATCTTGCAGGTAGGACTCACACTGGAGAAGTTTGTGGATTTTTTCTCGTGAGTAGAGGATCCACTGGAGCAAGGCAAAAGGGTGTAAGACTCCTCTTCCTTTAAGAAAAGGAGTGGCAGGAACAACGTGGGATGAACTGACCTGCACTCCCCCATTCCCTGTCCCCCTGCGCCGCTGGGAGAGGAGGTAGAGCCAGGAAGAAAAGGAAAGGGGTAGGGGGAAGGTGTTTTTAAGATCTGGCTTGGTTTCTTTTTATCCTCTCAAGTAACTCGTTTTGTTTCCCTTTGTCCTTTTCAGTAGCCGTAAATAAATTGCTTTGCTTTAAGAATACCGAGTCAGTTTTGCCTGGGACCATGGTTGGTGGGTGCTCCTTCTCTGTTCTTGTCTCGACCCTTGCTCCTTTTATTATATTTTTTTTCTTTCCTCTCCACTTCACTGGGGAAGGAGTGGGAGAGTGGTTGTGTGGAGTTTAGTTGCCGGATTGGCCTAAACCACAACACTAGGTTGGGAAATCCCATAGGTGTTGAGTTCTTTCTGAGGCATTTTGCCTACGTGAGGACAAGCTACTTAATCTGACGCAGAGCTGAGCCCCAAAACTCTTGACAGTGTTTAATTTGGATATGGATGTTATGTCACTGAACTCAACTGTTTTTTCAAAGAAATCCTGGAATCATCACTGGTGCTGCTGAGATGACAGAACTTGCTATTTCCAAACACATTAGCAGCTGATTCTCTTGACAGAGAGGCAGAACCTGGCAGCAGGGATGTAATGGGTCTCAGGCTCTTGAATTGGCACCATACTAGCTGCTGTGTCTAAATTGAGCACCCAAAATTACGGGATGTGACTGCCACCACCCCAGTATTATCAGGATTGTCCTAGACACCTCTATAATATGGTTGAATTAAAGTATTGCCCACTCATCTTAATAAGGGTGACCATTTCTCCCATCATTGGGATTGGTGGGTATTTCCTAAGGACAGACGACTGTCCTTCAGGTCCCTGTTGTGCAAGCAGAGGGAAAGAAGCACTTGCAGGTGGAATGCATTCCCAGCTGGAGGTGACAATCTCATTCCCTGGCCAAGGGGAACTCGGAAAAAAGACTAGACATTTCACTTGTGCATTGCTAAAGCTAACTGAGATTACCACTTTGTGGGTCTAACGGGGTCTAATGTGTCAGATCAGTGGACTTGGACTTGGTAGAGGCAGCAATGCTCTTGGGAGTTCCCGTTGTTCCATGCTGGTGTTCAGGAGGACTGCAGGCACTTAGTAGAGCAACTGACTAGCTACTGCTGCCATCCTAACATCTGCACTCGAGGCTGCAGGTTCTCATTTTCCCATATGAAAAGCCTGAAGGACCAAAGAATGGAAAGGACACAAGCACTTCAAAAAATCCTGCACATAATCTGTATGGATTTGTAGCAAGCATTTTTAGCTTGGTCTTGTACTAAAAATAGTGAGGGATTTGAGGTTTTTCAGGGTTTTTCATTTGTTTGTTTGGTTTTTTCTGCATTCCAACACAGCAGGAGGGAAGAGATTTCTTCTAACTTCAGCACATTTCTAAATTCCTAGAGCAGAGAGGCCCCAGCATGTCTGAAAATACACTCCTCTCTTTCCAGCTGTTGCTGCAAGACCCATCTAAAACGTGCAAAGCAACTTGAACAATATCAAGTGCAACCTGCCTGTCATTGGGCTGTATTGGTATCTGAAAGTGTTATGGCTGGTATCACTATATAAAAACTATGTACAAAACTGCAAATTTGGTATATACAAATAAATACAGAAGCTCCAGAGCATGTGAGGAAAAAAACAGTTGTAAGAAATTAAAAGGTAGCCACAAAGTGCTAAACTAAAAAAGCTGACATCCACTGCTAAACGTAGGCCACCTCCTCCTGTCCAAGGAATACCTTTTCCCTAAAGGGATTTTGTTTATTTGCTTCTAAAGATGAGGAGGAAAGGGTAGGAGGGTTTCCCTAGAGATGCTCTGAAGGATGGAAGGGACTAAAAATGTCACTGGCTCACTTTGTGAGGGAGCACAAGCTTAGAGGGCCGTAGCTGCAGCTGATAACCACTGGCAAAGCCCACTGCTGTCAGGCAAGCTAGGGCAGCCACAAGATGGTGAAGGTGTCTGGGATGGTCCTGGGTGGTGAGAAGCAGATTCTTCAGAGCAGGTGAGAGCAGGTACCTCACCTCTTCCAACTATCATTCCACATCCTGCATTTTGCATTTGACTTCTGGCCATTTGTCCAGCCTTCTCCTGAACCCACGTAAAGTTTTAACACCAAATCACACTGTGCGATAATCTGAAAAGACAGTGTGGGAAGGAGATCGAAGCAAACTCTGTACAAAATGTCTAAGAACAAACTGCTTACACAAACTGTAACCTTGTATAAGTGACATATAAACAAAACCCAGCCAAGGGCTGAGATGAAGGTTTGCTGCAATTTTTCTTCAAGCATATTAACATTTAATAACATTTCCTGATTTATGCCTTTGTTATGCTTTTGCTATACTGTAATATGTAATGTGTTAAGCTCCGTGAGTAATCCACTGAGAGTCCCTTGTAATAATGTTCCCAAAGAGTTTTTGAACATCAGCTATTGCAAAATGCATTAGAAATGTAAACCAAGGGAAGAAGGTAATCTATAAGGAAGCAGCTTCCTCATTTCCTGCCACTTTGATTAACAGGGAAACAGGCATTTCAAAGATAAAAAAGTGATAAGCAAAACCTTCCAGGAAGGATAAAAAGAAAAAACAGAAAGTGATAAATGATGTTTAGACAGTACATGTAAACTGGAAAGTGGAGAACTTGTTTGGGCCACTGGTTTGTTTCCAAGAATAAATCAGAAAAAAATGTGTTCTATTATAGAAAGGGGCTACTGTATGTATTAATAAATTAGGGGGGAAAAAAAAGGAAACAGAGGCACGTAAGAGATGAAAATAAGGAGACTAAAATACTTCACAGAAAGTGAAGAATCAGAGGCAATGTCTACTTTAGCAAGTACTTGGGTGTAAGAGAAGTGGCCCAGCATGGAAGCAATCAACGCTTGTCTTATATAGCTATACAAGATGATATGGGGCTTTTACTTCAGTTCAGGTTTTATCCATCCCCTGGCTGTGGACTGAAATTGTCCAATGGACCATCATTGATTCAGACCCTTAGGTCTGTTAGGGGTTGGGGTGCACTTGACGCACAGCAGGAGCACATCATCTGGTTTAATATTTATCAAAAGAATATTGAGTTTGTACACATCTAACTGCTCTATAAGTCAAACCAATCAACAGACAGCTGGGGTCAGAAATCTAATGTTTTGGTATGAACATTAGTCTTTTTTCATACTTGATCAGAATGTAAAATATTCAGGAAAATCAGGAGCTTTTGGGGGGAGGAGGGGATTGTGGAGATGAATCCCATTACTACTTTCAATTAAAAATCACAGTAAAACCAATACAACTTTATGATTTTTGGACAGACATCAGATATATGTAAGTCGTATTGGATAAAAACTCAGCTTTTCAGAAAATTTCTTTAAAAGGAGAATAAACAGAATTTGTGAGGAACTGCGTAATTCTTCAGTCATTGTTCTCCTGGCTGAAAAGATTTAGAGGCTATTTGCTGTGCATGTCATCAATTTTGTATGACACATTAAAAAATAAATAAAATACTTTTCAGCCACAGGACTTTTTCTAGGCTGAACTTTCCATCTCCACAACTTGTTCTCAGCTTGGAAATGAAATCCAAGATGTGATCCATTCTTCCTGGTACTGATTCCACAAAGCGGGTTCTTGTTTAATTTCTCCTGGGACACCCCTGGAGAGCTGTTGTGCATTATTAAGATAACAAATGAATAAAATACAAAAATCTCAAAATCTAAGTAGATCTTGCAGAATTTAAGTTTCCTTGTTGGAGACAGCATTTCAAAGTCCAAATTTGTGAACTCCTTGTTATTTTTGTATGAGTTTGGGATCAGAGTGTATTCTTAGACTTGTGGAGTCACATTGTCCTTCATATTGAATATATGGCTTTTGGGATTTTTTAAACTCTATGAAAAAATCCACTAATTTTGGTCTTAACCAGGTTACAGTACCAGATTTAAACACATACATACCTGGTTTCATAATTTCTGCTTCATTTTGAATAATCAGTCCACATAACTACAGTTTAAAATATGTAGTCGAGCTTTCTTCATCATTATCTGCAAAGCTCCAGAATAAAATTGCTTTGTAAGCAGTGGACTGAACACTGCCTGGAAAACTGGGCAGAATAGGAAAGATGCATCGGCAAGTGGAATTCATTGCTTTCTGTTTCCTCTCTGATTCAGCAAGGCCAAATGTGCTGAGCAACTGATGCCAAAACAAACAAGGCTGAGGTGGAGAGTCAAAAATAATGACTAAGCAGCAAGTCTTTGCTTCAATATTAATCTTTTCTTATCACTTACCATGTGAAAAATTAGGTGTTATTCCTGATCAACATGTTCTCCAACTGTCTATCTACGAATGTAAAATAACCTTTCAGTTTAACTAACAGATTACACAAAGAGTCAGTATCGCTTACTATTACGTTCTTGTTTTAAAAGCATAAAAGCAGGGAAGACAATATTCTAGGAAACATTAAAAAGTCAGTGCTTTAATCATCCCAAATACTTTCTGCTGGCTAACAGAACCATGTGAAAATTTTGAACAAAAACAATTTTAAAATTTTTCAATTCAGTTTTCTGTCAAAATCATGAACAGCAGAAAATTTCCTTTTTCTCTGAAAAAAAAAAATCCTGAAAAGCAAAAAAGAATTTATTTTTTTTAGAAATTAAATATTTTAGTAATCAAAAGGATCTCATTTAAGAAGCCCTAATGTAAAATCTCATGAGAATTCATTGTCTCAATTGTCTTTGTTTTCCTTGGGTCAGAATTCCAAGCATGATTCCATTTCCTGGTACGGATTTCATGTGGGTACTCCTCAAATGATTCATCACAATGGGAGACCATACAACTCAGCTGGGGCTTTATTTGGATCAAGGATCCCCACTTATACAAGAAAGTATGCCATGAGGAACCCAAACAACAGTTCCTGTAGATACCTCTGAGGTAATTTTAGATCTTTTATTTTTAGTGATTCTTTATTTCTGAATTTTCTTCTAATTCCTCCATAGATAAAAATTTCATTAATAAAAACATTGGCATAAAATAATAAAAAACAAAGTTGAAGGTTTTCAAGAAGTGATTCAGTTCACAGTACCAAGTAGACACACACCAGTTCCACAGAAGTTAATCTACCATGCTTTTTTAGTTTTCAGTGGTGTATTTTCATAAAAGAATTTAAAGAGACACAACATATCCCAAAGGATACATCAAATGAACAATGTGGATGTTCTGCAGCACAAGAACCATTTTCCATGACAAATATTCCCCTCTCTGCTGTTGTGAGGGCAGTATCTTAAATTCTGGCAAATTCCAGAGCCTTGTAACCAAATGCGACAAGACCTGTATTTGTTGACATGTATACTACATTTCCTGTCAGTTATGGTCAGAAAGGAGAAGACATCTGCTGTGGGAAGTGCTTCACAGTGGGGAAGAGGAGGTGGACAACCAGTAAGAGGATGTGGCTATTCAGCATTTGAATGTTATCCTCTCCCCAATTTTTAATGGACCTTGTCCATTCACTCATGCTAAAATTTGAAAGGTTTTTGAGAAATACAGAGCTGCGACCTGTGAAACAGACATATGCTTCCCTGTGCTGGTAAAATTTGTTAAAAAATAACCCTTGATCACTTTTTAAAGAAATAGTAAATGCTTCTGGTAGAGAAATTGGAATATCAAACTCATAAAAAGTTGCTATATAGCACCCCATTCAGAAAAAAAACAAGATTTACTCAAGTGCCACCCAGCTGTGAGTCTTTCTCCAGACTATAATGCCTGAACAAAATCACGAAACAAGAAATAATTGCCAAGCTGCAACAGATGCAGCATCTGCCTATGTTCTGGATGTCTCAGAGAGAGGACTCAGGTGAGGGCAGAGGGCAGAGAGAAGCCTTGGTGCATGACGTCATTTTTTCATGGTCCTGTGGATCTCTGTGTCCACTATGCTGGGCTTCTTAGCAACTGAGTACTTCTCAGCAATCGCGTATTTCCGACTTGCCCATTAGAGTATGAAGAGAGGACACAGCAACAGCTTCCATTCCTTTCTCTGCAACAGAACTCAAGTAGATCTGAAAAAGAATAGTTCCTCCTCAGTGAAATTCTTGCCACTAGAGACTTGTAGCGCCTGTTATTTTTTACTTCTTTCGAAAAGCATAAGACTCAAGACACTGTGAGCTTAGCTATGCTGTCCTAGTATGGCTCATTCTCTCCTGATGGAATTACTGCCATTTCTGAAGCTTCTGAACCAATCCTTCCTCCCCCAAAAGCAATGTTGGATGCAAAGCAGCTGGTTCAAAGGAAACAATGGTTATCCTGACATAGTCTGGTCTAGAAATAAAAAGTGTGTTGAAGAATGAAATGTACTGGAGACATAGTTTTCCTCTTCCATTGAAGGAATGTGACTAGTGCAGCACTTTGGTAGTTTCTAAGAGTAGACCCTAAGAGCTCAAAGAGTCCCCATTAGCTGCTCAGCAAATAGTTCCCAGGAATGCAGGGTAGGGGAAGCAGATAGGTGAATCCTGAAGGCTCCTTCCAAGCCACTTTGCCACACTACTCTGATGGCAATCCAGCATTCTCCGCAGTGGAGTAGATCTGAAGATTTTGGTAACCTTTAGCAGATTGTTCTTCCTTGTTTGATTGCCACCAGAACTGTCAGTGCCACCATTAGCATCACTTCAGAAATTGCTTCTATTCCAAAATTTTCATCTGCTCCTGTGCCAGAACTCTGGAATGCTTCAGAAACTCTCAGCAAAGGTGTCATTATCAAACCAGCAACATCACAGTCGCAACAGGAATCAGCATGCTCAATTAGTCTTAATGTACTGATTTTGCGTTCCTAATTTAATAGCCTTACAATCTTTCCTGCAGCAGCTGTTAGCTGCTGCAAGGTCATCAACTCTTTCATTAGTGCTGAATGGCAGAGAGAACTGGCAAGAGTTTACTCCGAAGACCTGGTTTTCCTGAGTGTTACTAATGCTTATTAGTACAGATAGCACTGCTTTCCCACAGAGTCACTCTTCCCATTGGTGGGATCGGAACTGGGTTGCTAAGGGGAATTTTTTCAAACTACACTAATTCCAAAGATAGGAAACTCAGTGAAGGACTATAGCAAACCAAAAACCAGGGAGTTTAATAATATGTAACCTACTTTCTCAGCAATAGGAAAAAAAGTCAGAGGATACATGTAAATCCGAAAAGTGGCAAAAGTAGTGGTAGGGATCACTTCTGAAGCTTCTAATTAACTTTGTTAGAATTCAATTGCCTGTAAGTACTCCTTGAAAGACATGCAAAATAAACTAGTTACCTCAATTAAAACATCTAAAGCAGCAGCGTAGGCAGGATAATCCAGAAGAAAACATGTATCTTCTCTGGACCAATTGGACATTTGTCATTTAAAATGAGGTTTGCCATCATTAGCTGGTAATATATTAATTCTAATTGTTCAACATGTAGGTATAGAAACATATACAGAACTGAAATCATGGAACTGTGGAAGTTCACAATTTTGATGCACCCACAGCTTTTAAACAAGATTTTTTTATAAATATAGACTGTTTGCTGAAATGCTGTACAGAAGAATAAGAATAGAAAGCAGATGAATCAGCACAACTGATACTGATTTGGTTGTGGTTATCCGTGGAAGATGTTACACTATCGTGAAACTGAGGCCATAGTTTAACTAGTGGAGCCTGCATAAGGCAGCTCCTCCAGCAAAATAATCACCTTAGCTGTCTGCCAGGCAGGCCCTGGACTTTATAACGTACTAATAAAAAGTGCATTTTCACTAGATCAGTGTCCAGTCTGGTTCACTGTAGCTTCATGAAAGGCAGGATTGCTTCTTTCAGCACATAGAACCATAGAATCATAGAACAGTTTGGGGTTGAAGGGAGCTTAAAGATCATCTAGCTCGAGTTTGAAGGGAGCTTAAAGATCATCTAGTTCCAGTCTCCCTGCCATGGGCAGGGACACCTTCCACTAGATCAGGTTGCTCAAAGACTCATCCAACCTGGCCTTGAACGCTTCCAGGGATGGGACATCCATGACTTCTCTGGGCAACCTGTTTCAGTGTTTCACCACCCTCAGAGTGAAATCAGAGTTCCCTAGATCTAATCGAAATCTACCCTCTTTCAGTTTAAAGGCATGACCCCTTGTCCTGTCACTACATGCCTAAACACTGGAAGACTGCTGTAAGATCTCCCTGGAGCCTTCTCTTCTCCAGGCTGAACAACCCCAACTCTCTCAGCTTGTCTTCATAGCAGAGGTGCTCCAGCCACATGTATAGCGCTTTAGAGTATACAACAAAAATAAAACAGCTCAGTTCTCCAAAGCTAGGTAGGCCACTTACAGCCATGCTCTGCCTCCCTGACTTGAGCTGAGTATCTGGTGAGTAGTCAAGAAGAGCTATCCTGGAAGGAAGTACTCGCTAAC
The DNA here is from genome assembly GCF_009769465.1 of Tauraco erythrolophus. Taxonomy (NCBI): domain Eukaryota; kingdom Metazoa; phylum Chordata; class Aves; order Musophagiformes; family Musophagidae; genus Tauraco; species Tauraco erythrolophus. Next base: position 66,022,514 of record NC_141465.1, on the reverse strand, counting down.
TTGCACAGCAAAGTAGGCTATGGCCCTCTTTGTCCTTTTTGCTTCAGCCTCCTACTCATAAAATTGGAACAAGAGCAGTTCCCTATTCCATGGGGCTTACTATAGGTTGTCAGTGTCCATGGGGCATTCAGCATCTGAAGCAGCTTGTAAAACCACTGGCACCAGTGCAAAATAAGTGCAGCAAAGCCTGATAACTTGATAAAGGGAAGCATGGAGGACAAACCTGAATAGGCATTTGGATATTGTTTTAAGAGGAACCACAATCAACTCAAAAGAGATGCCTACTATTATTGATTCCTGTGCACTCTTGATCTAGGTAGGGATCTTTACAGATAGTGACTGCCTGAAAAAAGCAGATTTTGTGCTTGTTTGAAAACATCTTTAGACAGGACAGGCCACATTTCAAAACATACATCCTGTGGTATATGGATTTTGCTTAATACAGTTGAATTCTCCATCTAGTAAAATGCAGAAGCACACACATCACCACCACCAAACACCAAACCCTCTCAGGGACAAAGTGCTACTGATTTTTCTTTCTGTAACTATGAAAAAAACCCTTAGGCTCAGGAGAGTACAAAATATAACAGGAACAATTACTTATTCAACGTTCAAGAATACTCTCAGAGACACTCAAGCTCTGGATACAGTGACTCTCTAATTGTTCTGTGCGCCATGTTTACTTGTCCCATCTCCTTTACCTTGATTGCACGTGTTGACCAGAAAGGGTGGTTGTGAAAAAAGCTACCAATTTCTGCTCTTGTGAATCATCTTTCTATACTTCAGAGGCAGCTGATGACGACCCTACGAACACAAATTGGCATAACTTCTGAAGGGAAGGGTTAAATTATAGTGATGCTGAAGGTCTGAAAGGCTTCCTCTGGGGGGTGGGGGAAAGGATTTTAGTTTTGTATATTTGAGGTGTAAAAAAGAAACACTTCCAGGTCTTGTTTTCCCCTGGAGTCTCAATGGAGAGCTAGAGAAATGGCAGGGCTATGACATGACACATACCAAGGAACTCAGACTGATCAAGTAAAGCAAATGAGATCATTATTCAGACTGTTTGAAACACCTCAGTTGTGCAATTTGCTGTTGTTTGGTTAGAGTTAGCTTACAATCATTTAATTGATCTATTCACAAGAAATATTATGTGATTCACTCAACACTTTTGCTCTTTTAACTAAAGGCTGAATAAATCTTTCAGCAAAGGTGTAAGAGACAAGATCTCCATTCCTATATTTCTAACTTTAGAAAGTGAAGTAAGACAAAAGTCTGGAAAGTGCTGCTCATTTTCCAAACATCAGGCCTTTTATGGTTCTGACTTTGTTCTCTTGTGTTTTTTTTTTTAAGAGAATAGATAAACATTATTCTTCTTTGCAGATCACCTGTAGTGAAATAGTAGATGCATGCTGACTTGCTGATCCAAAGCCAGCTGAATCTGGATCGAGACCAGAGCACTACATTATTTTCTCTGTGTACAGCCACACAGGATGGTATTTGGCATGCCAAGACTCAGTGCCATATGCCAATTTTGTCGATTAACCTTTCCAAAAAAATTGATACATCAAGTCTTTCCAGCCATTTGATAAAAATATTTTACAGTGTCCAGGTCAAGTGAAAGCCATGGGGTTTTAAAAATTACTTAGTTCCATTAATCTTAAACATGTTTCATTTCTGTGACACTAAATAAGCATGAGTAAAGGAAGTATCAGGAGTTTTCATCAGAGATTATGCTTATTGGTTCTTCTTCGCCACCTGTGAATACTCTGCAAAGCACCTACACAAGTAATGGCCTTTGTTTGCAAATATATTAAATGAATAAGCAGGGAAACTAAATGTTGATACCGCTGGTCCTTCAGTTCCAAGCCCTGTATTACCAGGCTTGTACTTCTTTGCTGCATTTCTCCTGTGTTCTGCATTTTTCATTTATTTCTGTTCCATCTCTGTGACATTGTCAGAGAATACAGATTGCCATGAGCTGACATCAATCTTCTGGTAAGCTGTGGTATGGTACCAGTAAAACATATCAAGGGGGAAAATATACTTACAATGACATTTGCATGTTCAGCAGCCAAAAAAAAAGACGCAAAGAGGCAGGGAAGTCAGCTCACTGCATTACAAAGCACTTGCTGGTTGGCAGACTGAATTCCTTAATGACACTCTTATTAAGTTCTTCCTGCCAAATGCTGTTTGCTTTTGCTGTCAGAACTGTCTGCATTAATAATGAGTAACTGCTTGGAAGCTACTTACACAGAGCATTGTTTTCATGTCACTGCCACAGACAGCATCTTTGGGCAGACGAGCGAGCACCTTGTGCATGGTTTCATTCAATGGTCCTTTTCAGAGCACTTAGGCTGGGACAGGGTTTCTCCGGACACGGTCACATTGGTCTGGCTTACAGCATCTCAAGGATGGAGACCTCTGGACCTAATATACTCTTCATCTGAGTGGTCTGATGTTGTACCTTCACTATGTTCGCAATTGAGTTAACTCTGCTGTGGAGACAGACTATGAGCAGTACTTACAAGAGCAGTAAGTCGAGTTAGTTGTGGGAGACCCTCCAGACGAATGTAAACACACTGAGTAAGCCAATGCCCTCGTGTAATACGGTCCCAGAGGTAGAAGCCTCTTGGCAGATGGGGAAGGGTTGCAACACATAAGTGAGGTTCCTGGGTAGTCTTGTAAAATCTTGCAAAAATTACACTTTCCAGAACAAACAAAGCAAAGGAAGATGTCTCTTTCCTTCCACACAATACAGTTCCTATCTTTCTGCTTTTGTCTCAAATGTATTGCTGGTTTTATTTACCCCTGGTCAACATCTGCTCTGTATGCAGAACAAATAAAGAATACATAATTTAGAGGGAATCTCTGACAGTGAAATTTCTACCATGGAGCTGATTTTACGTGCAGTCATTTGTTACTGTGCTGATGTGGTCTATGTGAGTTCTGGATATTGCTGGGAAGTTGCTATCAGTAAAGTTCCCTCTTTGTGAATAATCTTATGTGTAAGTATAATCCAGTAACTGTTGATGGATCACTAATATGTCTTTTCCAGATAAGGTCAGATGCAGAGTTACTTCTAGATGGTTAAATTATTTTTGAAAACAGCAATCTAGGCTTTTAAGACTGAATACTACAGAGTCATGTGTTACAGTCCTTCTCAGCTGTAATGAGGTATTACCAAGAACAAGTTTTAAAAAGTGGAAAATCCATGTAGTGGTAATGAGAATTTAAAGGGGAGAAAAGCTACAGGAGAAATCTACAAACATTTAAAAGGAGAAAATGTCAATCCCAGCAAGTGGTAGTCAAGGTCATACAGAAGTTGTGCAAAAAGATAAAAAGAAGCCTTGCTGGCTGAAGTAAATCTACCAAGTATTTACCTATCGTCAGATATGTAACCCACATTTGCCCCCTCAGCACACTGGCTCCTGTGTGATGGTATCACCTGCTTGTTAGGTAGTTGTATTCATGGAGCATAAAGACAAGCACGACTGAAAACTGCTTAGAGAGAGACAGACAAAAAGCATAGAACCTGCATGTACTTCCAAACATCTTTGCAGGGTGTATATGGGAAAAACTTTCACACCTCCCAGGATTTGGCTTTCCAGGAAAGGAGCACAATAACATTGCTTTGGTAACTCAAATAGCAGCAAAACTACACCAAAATTACAAATTGGAGCCTTTAAAGTTTTACACTTTTAACTATGGCGGTCAGAGGTCATATGATTTATTTGTCATGTTAATTAGCTATAGGTGACCTGTATTTCATACAGAATACAACCCTCAGTTTTTCACAATATACCCAATAGTAACAACACTGCACCACTGTGAGTATATCTCAGTGGGTGGGTGACAGAGGAAGATAGCAACTTTATTTCTGGCACAATTACAAGAGAGAAAATTGTCAGGTACAGACAAGGTCTTAGCATGACTATTCTTTATCCTGCAAGACAGCCCTCTTCACCTCTAAAATGGGTTTTCTTTCTTCAGGCAGTCATTTTACAGTATGATACCCAGGCTACTACTAAAAAAAACGTCTGCTGCCATGAATCTCCCTGCCAGGGAGCAGCAAGGTCCAGCTGATCCAGAAGGAAAAGACAGTGGGGAGCCAAGCATGATGAAGCAGCTGAGAGACAGAGGGGCCATGCCAGCAAGGGCTGAGTCCCACAGTACCTGAGTGAGGTGACAAGAGAAGGTCTGGTGACAGTAGTCATCTTAGGCTGAGTCACACACAAAGCAGGACTGAGATCAAGTCATGGAGTCAAGGCAATGAGTCACGATCAGGTTCTGGCTCAACCGTGTGCACAGCCAGGGATGGGCATGACAGTGGCACAACTGCAAGACAGCTCAGGTGCAGACAAGGGCAAGAGCCTCAGCTTAAAAGCAACTCCGAAGAGAAGGAGAGGGGACACTTAGCCAAGGTATCTTCCAGCTCTTCACAAGAGGTTTTCTCAATAAGCTGACCTTGGACACAGCCAGGAAAGCTCTTGTCCCTAAAGCCCAGGCAGGCAAACTCCCAGGAGGGAAGGGAGGATGTGCTGATACCCTCTGGACTTCCAACATCAGCACTCAACATGATGATGATGGTGATGAGCTCTGAATAAATAAGACCAGAGCTGTATTTAAAGCAGAACTATGTATTTTCAGGAAGGCTGTAATAGACTTTAAGAGCAATGATGAATCTGAGTGTTTCCTTTGTTCTATGGTCAAAAAAGGCATCTGGCTGTAAGGAGTCTTGTAAACCATATAGGATACTCCACCTAAGAAAAATAGGAAAATAAACTGCCATCTGATTGTGTTTAAAAATGGATAGAGATTGTTGCAGTTTAGGTGACATCCATCCTATTCCTCAGTGACAAATGGAAAAACAATATCCGTTCACACAATCAAAACCAGAGAAGCCTTTATTCTCAGTGTTGAAACCAGACTTCTTGTCAATGAAAAATATTGAATCAGAATGTGAGATATAGTTAGCTAGCTCTCTAGCTCGAAGTGCTTTGCAGAAATACAGAATAACAGTTGAATTACTAAATTAATTTAGATGCGAAAATTAGTGAAAGACTGATAAGAGCCTTGTTATGAAGTTATTTGTAAAATCTCAATGAACCTATTGAGTAGTCATTCCTTCAAGCTTACAGAGACCACCTTTGTTATTTAAATCATGCAATACTGATTTTGCTAGCTGTTGTTCAAACACTCCAACCTGCAACACCAGAGTATTTTAGGTTGCTCAATTGCTTTTCTCTTTTTCATGAAACGAGGGGGGAGACAGTTTTGATCTAGTCCCATGATGATAACTGTTGCAAGAGAGGGAAGCACTAGCCAGAATGAAGGATATTCAAAAGACAACAAGTTCTTGTGGGAACCTGGCAGGAATTTTGAGCTAGAGCTGATGAAGGACTTAATCACCTAAAAACTGAACCCCATACAGTCTAATACTTAGATGTCTGACCTCAAAGTTGAAGCTATACCTCTGTGCCCTGAGTTCTTTAATATATGAGGGGAATGAACTAGCTCAGGGTAAAATCCATCTGAACAATGAACTATAAAGTGTCTCCTGTGGTTCTGACATTGGGTAAGTCATGTTCTTAGTAGATTCAGGACTTTCAAGGGGTCTCCTTATATCACACTGACTGTTTTAGTATAATACTGTAGGGTGGGTGAAGATTCCACTCACATTTTTCAATTTATTAGATGCCACTCAATCCTACAACACAAAGAGCTACAGCTAAAGTGGGGTCACAAAGAATATAACACTATTTTAAGATATGCTTCCATATGAATTGAAGATACAGCTTTTAGCAAATAGGATACAACTAGCATTCGACAAATGCATTTTTCAGTGGAAAGTACAGAAGACTACAGGTTTCTGGAATTCATGTTTGTTAGTGGGATTAGTGTCTGGAATTAGTGTTTTAATGTTTGTTTTAAACAAGAGGAAAAAGTTTGCACAGAAGGGATGCAGCTTCCCTTAGAACAGCCAGACAAGATTCTGCTTCGGCATTCATGGACCCTTTGTTCTCAATCCCCAATCCAGAGTTTAGTTTGATATCTACACCAGCTTATCAGATCATTAAACATGTGGCTTAGTACTGTGTTTATAACAGTCTTTAATACTGTGTTTATTGTGCTTAATACTGTGTTTATTCAGTCTTTTGAAATTTACTTTCCTTACTTTCCTCACTTTTAACTTGTACCTCAAGGAATTCACCTGATTTCTTGTATGAGGCTCTTTACTGACTTGGCAGTGACCCACATTCATAAAAGTCATGTTTTGTACGTGCAGTTCCCATTAAACTCACAGAGGGTACAAAGACTGTTAAAAGCGTATGCTGGAAGAGGGACAATGTATTAAATATTGAAGTGTCTGATGGAATAGCAGCCCCTTAGCTCCTGTCTTCCTCTCCCTGAGTTAGCTTGCTCCAGCAGGACTGGAGGGACACAGTGCTAACATAAATAAAAAATTATTTCTCTATCCAAACCAAGCAGTGAGTAGGCAGATTTTAAACAAGACCTTTCTTAGTTTTATCAGATTGAAGTAGAATTGTATGAACTATATGATCACTTCTGCTGATGGGAGTGATTTTAAATAACATTTCTCCAGGTCTTATTTGGAAAACTGGATGGCCAGATGATAATTACTCTATTTTCACTTCTAAGTTATCACCAGAGGAGGCTCAGCTATTGCAATCTAGCAGAGATCAACACCTCATCAGGCTCAAGAGGCAATTAAACTACTGAAGTCTAAAAAGAATGCAGGCATGAACACTTTTTTAGTGACTTGTATTAATTGCTCTAAAGGCCTTACTTACCTTCTTGAAATTGTCTGATCTGTGAACTGGGAAGATCTTTTGCATGATGCTAATGGAAGTACTATATCTCTCAAAAGGATGAAAAAAATCCCCTAACTGCCTCACTTCTAGTGATTGATTTCAAATAATAAACCTAAGCGGGTTCAAGGCAAAGTATTTCAATGGATAAATTGAATATCTGAGCTGCAGAGTGAGCGCTTGCTCTGGCTTTACTGCAAGGATGAATAAATTCTGCACTGGTTACTTCACTTGATTCAGAACTCTACCTTTCTGTGCTGTCCAGGGGTATAAAAAGGAAAGGCATTTGAGGAAGGAAGTTTTTGTGTGCTTGGGGGAAAATTAACTCTTGAAAAGCTGAAGAGTAAAAAGAAAAATAAAAATAATCTCAAGCAAAAGCAATACCTAGGGTCAGGCTCAGTTCTGAAAGTAGTATTTTGCAGACAAAGTCATTGAAAATACAAATTAGATAGCATAAAAAGTTGTTACACCAAAACATCTCCTAGCACCCTCCCCCTTTCCCTTCAGCCTGCATTTTTCCTACATTACTAATGAATATCTATGGCCTTCTGAGTTTCCAAGCCACGTGGACCAACAGATGGGAAGGAAGCATTTGCAAGAGCAGTGAGCACACAAAATGCCTGACCAGACCCCTCACTCTAGCCGGACGTTGTAGCCATGTCTGCAGGGCATGTCTGTGTACAAGTCCCAGCTGGAAAGCTCATTCAAGACCACAGAGGTTGCTTTTACAGCTCCTTTCTCTCCGTGGTCTCTTCACATCTACACACAGCGTGGGGCCATGATGCTCACGCTACAAATCCAATCGATATCCCACACCTTTCTAGGGCCCTTGTCTCCACACTTGGTTGCACACATGTACTGGTTTTGGCTGGGACAGAGTTAATTTTCTTCGTAGTAGCTCCTATGGTGCTGCGTTTCGGATTTGTGACCAAAACAGTGCTGATAACACACGCATGTTTCAGGTGTTGCTGAGCAGTGCTTGCACAGAGCCAGGGTCTTTTCTATTTCCCACACCACTCCGTCAGCGAGAAGGCTGGGGGCGCACAAGAAGTTGTGAGGGGATACAGCGGAGACAGCTCGCCCCAACTCACCAAAGGTGCATTCCATACCCTTTGATGTCACGTTCAACAATAAAAGCTAGGGGAAGAAAGACGAAGGGGTGACATTCAGAGTGATGGCATTTGTCTTCCCAAGTCACCATTACACGTGATGGAATCCTGCTTTCTTGGAGATGGCTGAACACCTGCCTGCCCATAGGACATATTGAATGACTTCCTTGTTTTGCTTTGCTTGCGTGCACGGCTTTGCTTTACCTATTAAACAATCTTTACCACAACCCATGAGTTTTCTCACTCTTACCTATTTGATTCTCTCCCCTTTCCCACTGGTGGGCAGTTGTCGCTCACCAGAAGAAGGCTTCAGGCTGCAGCTCTAAAGCAGGTTGTCCCTTCTCCCGCAGCCAGGAGGAAATGGCCCGCCTTTTGTAGGAAGGGCCTTAACTTCAAGGTAGCTGATTAACTGATTCCACAATTCCTAGCAGCCACAATTTCAAGCAGCTGGATCAGCTGGATCCACAATTCTCCCTTTTTTGTTTACTAGTTTTTAGAACTTCATGGTGAGCAGAGACCCAGTTAAGTAGAATTCTGTAGAATTCTCACTTCCCTCTTTCAGGGTAGCTTTACCTTCATGTTGAAGGAATTCTCACTCTGGCTCCAGCACTAGCAGGGTCTCTTTTAGTGTCTCGTTTATTATCACATCAGGGCCACCAGATGTTACTCACCAGAAGACTTCAAACTGCAGCTCTAAAGCAAGTTGTCACTTCTCCCACAGCTAGAAGGAAATGGCCCACCTTTTGTAGGAAGGGTCTTAGCTTCAAGGTAGCTGATTAATTGATTCCACAATTCCTAGCAGCCACAATTCCTAGCAGCTGGATCAGCTGGATTCACAGGCAGTGAGCGAGTGGTTGCATGGGGCTGAGCTGCTGACCAGGGTTAAATCACAATAACACACCAGCTTTGTATCTCTACATAAAGAACCTTCCTTTTTACTCACTTGGCCCAACACCTTAGCTTAGCTGTATGTGGGGAAGATGAAAATTTAGGCCAGGTGTCCACATCTCTGGACTATTGCCACTCCCTACTGCTTGACTACGACATCCCCAGGACCTGCGCTTGGCAGCCCTCAGCTGGAGATGCGAGCATTTGAACCCACAGGAGTCATCAAGACTGGCAGTGGGACATACTAGATGGCGCATGAAAGCTGGGAAATACACAGATTTTTGTGCTGTTTTTTCAGCTATTGCACTCTAACAGTGCTTTTATGTGTGGTCTGAGACCAAAACAGTGAGAAACATCAGGTATTAGGATGTCCTTCAGCTCCCAGTGAAGGACAATGGTCCTATAGATAGCATCTTAACTAACTGCAGGACGCAGTACAGATAACATATACTGCTAAAAAGAGGGGTTTCTTTGTACCTGGTGGTAAACAGTAACTATTTCCCAAAGCGCATGACCATACTGAAGGGCATCATTTCAAGGTCCTTAATAGCTGGGGTTTAATATAGTTTTTGTTCAGACATAGCTATTTCTATTCAGCAACCACACAAAATATGTTGGCCCACAAACATAAGAGCATAGCCTTTACTAAAGTTAGATGAATATGAAGGGTGTCACTTGTAAGAGTATTACAGATTTTATAGTCTCACAAGATTAATTTAAGTGCTAGAAACCCTAAGTCTACACGGCTGTAAACATTGAAATAAATAACAAAGGCTGTCAGGAATTTCTTGTTGGAATTTCTGTAGAAGAGCACACTAATCTCTAGACAAAGCTTTCTGATGTCTTTCAGTGTGGTCATTTTCTTTAATAACGAAAAGGAAAATAATGCCTTTCAAAAGCATTTTCTTTTGAAATGTCCATTGACGTGTGACAAAACCATACAGGAGGCAAATGAATGGCCTGACGGAGTAAAAAACTGGTTTTACTTGCACTTGCTCTCCAGTTGGCTGGTTTTAGTGAATGAAGGCTGCATGACAGGCCTGAGCAACTGGAGTCTCTACAGCCAAGTTCATTTTGAGTGGGAGTGGGTGGGCTGAGCCAATGCGCACTACCAAAGTGCCATTCACATGGATGACACTCTTCCTTCTTCCCTCTTCATACAAACAGCCTCTTCTTTTTGTAAATGCCATGGAGTACTGGGTGTGGGGAGAAAAAGGGTTCATAAATCTACTTTAGATCTTTATCACCTGGCATCGTTCTCAAACTTTTTGAGACAAACACGGATAATTAAAGCTTCTGCTTCAAAATATTTAGGCACAGCTTCTTAGTTTCAACAGTCGGCTTTCTTTTCCTTTCTTCTTTCCACATTACTCTCCATCTTCTCCTGTAGATCTCTCTTCTTCTGGAGCCACATTCATCTCTCCCAGGAAGCTGGCACTGTGGGTTTTGATCTCAAGTTTTGCTACAATTCCAGGAACAGAAGAGCTAATGAAGCCGGGTTTCTAAAGAATTTGTGTCTTGTGGTTGGATCATTTCATATCCAATAAATTGTGAGCTCTGACTGAAATTTTTATAGTCAAAGTGTTCATACGTCTTCTTCCTGCATGGACTCTTTGCTGCTTAATAAGACTTAAGCATAATCTTTTCCATCCTCTTCTCCCCACCAATAAAGGCACAGGGAAATTAACATCTCTGAGACCTGTGCTATTTCAGATGAAACAAGGTGGTGATTAAAAAATTACTGAGGGACTGAAGAGATAGGAGAGCAGGGAGAGAGACATAAACAGACACAGGAATGTGAATGTACATTTATACAGGTATGTACCCAGGCTAAAAACATCACAGCCATCACCGGCACAGACATTAGGGCAAAATGCCTTGTAACAACTCATCTTACTGATACTGCTTGATTCTTTTCAGGTTACTAGTTTAAGCTATCCTGGCAAGAGACTAATTTTTCCCATATAATCTATGTGGGCACATTTGCACTATCTGGAAGTGAATTCAGTACAACTAGGTTGGGAAATGCTTCTGTATATACAGTAGACAAGCTCCTGAGCCATATATTTGTTGATATTACCAATAACTTGAACCAACATAATGATTTTTCTTTTAACAGACACTAGAGTTTGAGATCCTGTTCCTACCTAGTCAGCCTATCAAGTGTGCACAGAAGAAAAGTTTCCAAACCTTTTTGATCTCCCCCATACTTCAGATGTAAGACTCCTGATAATAGGATTACTTTTTTCTCAGAATCTTTTGCAGAACACTTCAAAGCAGTCCATGTGTTGAAACTTTGGGATCTAGGAATACTTCCCAGATGCAGTTCAGGTATATGTTCCAGTTTTGTTTTTATTACATTCCTTCCTCAATTCACCATTCACCTCACAGTATTTTTTCCGTAGTTAAAAAGAGAAGGTTGCAGAAGCCAGTAAGGTCATACAGTATCGCCTGGCCTAATCAACTTAGTCCATGATATATGAAAACTTGCTCATTTACAAAACCTTCTCATGGAGGCACTGGCATAACATGAAAGTAAACATTTCTGATTATTATTTTTGATCTAATAACGCAAATGCTGTATGCATTAGACCTTCGTTGTCTTTTGTTGACTGCTTTTAATAAGCACTGCAGCAATAAACCTTCAATGCCAATGTGAGGCACAAGGTAAAAGCGTGCACATAAGAATTGTCACATTTTTTTCTACAAATAAGTTTCATAATAAAAAGTTCATATTGCATTTACATGATTTGAAAATCAACAGGGTATTGCTTTCACTAGTAGTGAATTTATACTCTGTATAACAAGAAAATTCAAGGGTTCTTTTGTTAGGTTTTGTTGGTTGCTTGTGGGGCTGCAACACAATTTCCAAATTCATTTAACAAGTATTCACTGGGCGAATTTACTGTTTATGTAAGACCGTAATTTAACTTTGGAAGGCAGCAATGAAAGTTTATTTGGTTAAATCTCATTAGCTACTGGAAAACTTAACTGGAAATTCCTAATCTTCCTTACTTCAAAATAGAAAATCGATACTGTAAATTACCTGGACCACAGGCTATAATTCTAAAGCCTGTAATTGCAAAAGAGAGTAAGGTTACACAGAAGGCTGTTCATTAGTGTCTTTACTCACATGAATATTTCTATTGAGATAACTAAAGCCAATTTATAAAAGGCACTTGCACTCGCCTGGTTTTGTATCTATTCAGCTGTATACAGGAAAAGAACAAAAGCCCACAGCTAAGTAAAACGTGGATCTGTGTTTTTGTTTGCTTTGTAAACAGAGAATCACAGACTGGTTGAGGTTGGCAGGCACTCTGGAGGTCATCTGGTCCAACCCTCCTGCTCAACCAGGGCCAGTTGCCCACGACCATATCCAGTAGGCTTTTGAGTATCTCCAGGGATGGAGGCTCCACAACCCCTCTGGGAAACCTCTGCCAGTGCTGGGTCACGTTCACAGTGAAAAAGTGTTTACTGATGTTCAGAGGGAACAACCAGTGTTTCAGTTTGTGCCCACCGCCTCTGGTCCTGTCACTGGGCACCACTGAAATGAGCCTGGCTCCATCTTTTTCACGCCCTCCCTCTAGGTATTTATGAGAACCCTCCTGGGCCTTTTCTTCTCCATGCTGAACAGTCCCAGCTCTCTCAGCCAGGCCTCATGGGAGAGATGCTCCAGTCCTTTAATCGTCTCAGTAGCCACCCACCATACTCTCTTCAGTATGTCCATGTCTCTCTCGTACTGGTGACCCCAGAACTGGACCCAGTACCCCAGTGTGGCCTCACCAGTGCTGAGTAGAGGGGAAGAATCGCTTCTCTTGACCTGCTGGCAGCACTCCTCCTAATGCAGCCCAAGATACCATTGACCTTCTTCACCGTAAGGGTACATGGCTGGCTTTTGTTCAGCTCAGAGTCTGGGACCTCTGAGTCCTTTCCAGCTGGTTGGCCTCCAGCCTGTACTGGTGCCTGGGGTTGCTCCTCCCCAGGTGCAGGGCTTTGCACTCCTCCTTGTTGAACTTTTTGAAGGTTCTTTCAGTCCATTTCTCCAGAGGACTCTCTGGATGGCAGCACAGCCCTCTGGTGTATCAGCCATCCTCCCAGTCTGGTGTCATCTGCAGACTTGCTGAGTAAGGGTACTCTCTGCCCCATCACTCAGATGAGCCTGATACATGAGGCTCTTCTGTTTGCAGCTGTCCCAAATACCTCTTCATAAGGCCATCGACCATAATAGCTATGGACCACATAAACTTTATAATGCCTCTATGCTACATTTCCAGAAACGCGTAAGTGTATGTGTTCTCTGTCATCCATCAAACCTTTTCGACACTACAGTTAGGGAAATTTGGGGAAAAGGAATAATATCAAACATCAGTAGGAATTTGTGCACTCCAAATATATTTCAACTGGGCTGTGATATAGACTGTTCTAAGTAGTGTCTCTCTATAAATTCAGCTGTACAAGTTCTCTAACACCTTTAACTACCTTGTTTACTTTCTGCTTTATTGACAGCATTAGAGTAGTTGAACAGCACTAAGAATCTTTTCTGCCTCAGAGGAAAAAAACACCAATAGGTATATCTAGACTGCAGAACAGATGCACTCACCAGCACCCTGCAGTCCTGCTCCTCCAGTTACTCAGAGCATCAGCCCCTTATTCACAATTAAGCTGATAATCCTCACATTGGTATAACACAGAAATGCTATCACCGAGGGGGCTTTGTAAACCATCTGCCTGAGGCTTGCACAAGGAGAGGAGAAGCAGGCCTTTTATATAGTACTCTGTTAAAAATGGCTGAAGTCACACCCAGGTAGCATTACTGCAAGCAAAGATGCAGGAGAAAAATGGCTTCCCTGTTCCTAGTGCTGCAGTGGCCAGCGCAGACTTCCAGCATAAGCCTCATGTGGGTTTTCCTAATGAAGAGCAGTCCTCAGCCACTACAGCACATGCATGTTACGTGCATATACATCCTTGGCCCACTCCAAGATAAGTTCATTCTTGTTCACTTCCTGGGGCAGTGATATACTGGGAAACAGAGGCATATAGCTACGACTGCTCTGTACCATCATACAAAGAAGCTATGGGCTTCTTAGGTACGAATTCCAGCATGATCTGGACTGAATCCAACCCAAAATAGATCCATTCAAAGCCACTACTTCCCAAGTGCTGTAGGGTAGAATGATGCCAATAAAAAAGCTCCAAAAGGCTTGGGGAAATTATGAAACGTAAAACAGCAGTGAACGAGTAACTTACTTGCTGACCTAGCCTAATAAACTCCTTCGATGGATGATAAAAGAACTTTGAGTACAGTGGTTTTAACTGCTCACAAGTTTTTATAATCAGTAATTTAACTGCTATCTCTGCTATTTCATTCTGACCCAATTACCAAAGAATCTTGCATGTGGCCTTCTCATTTTCGGAACAGATACAGCACCTTAAAATCTTTTTCCAGCTTCGAAAATGTAAAGATCTGTTTTCAGTTACCTCGGGGGAAAATGCATCATGAAGTACAACTACTTTACGTAGGTAATGCTACCAGGCAATTTAGGAATGTTGTTTGACTTTTTCTTAATCTAGTTGGTATATCAATTTCAAGCCTGGAGCCTGAAGCAACTTTGTGAGTAGCACTGTGTGTTGGGTTTCTACATGCCTGATGTAAAAAGGAGACTCAACTTTCACATAATGAAATCTTGCGACTACTGCCACGTGATACCTAACAAAACTGGTTAACGAAATAGATGGACTACACTGTAGTCTGAACTACAATTATTTCCTTATATGTTACAATTCATTCTTTACAAATAGCTATCTAAACCAATAAATGATTCACCTAATTTCTACAACTCTGTATTTAAGTAGTCATTTTCATATTATGCTTTGACAACTGCTGTTTGTTCGCATTCACTGGATGATGTCTCTTAATTCGTATGTTTTCAAGGTCTGGGATTGTCTCAATTCTGCATTCATGTAATACTTAGGACAGTTGTGATCCAGTTGTATTTGAAACTGTCTATTGCCATCACCATCCAAGTAACAATAATAACTGTCTGAAGCACTTAGCAGCTTTCTTTTTCTTTTGAGGTATTAATACTAAAAGAATTGACTCTGTTCCCAGAATTGCATGTTCTCTTTTCAGTAGTCTTACAAAAAATGCACAAACCCTCAAACTTCTAACTTTCCCTGAAAAGAAACACTGCTAGTTTTAACTCTTTTTTATGGGTCCGAGTTCCCTTCCCCACTATGATTACTGTTAAAAGTAGAGTTCACCAATAGAAGATTCACATTCCAATCTTTTTTGAAAAAAGCTATTTTCACATTTTTACTACCTGTGCATACAGGAATTACATCAGTTTTTCAAGATTATCTAGAGCTTTGTATGACTGGATCGTTGTACCTATGCAGTAGAACAGTGTTACTCCACAGAATCATGTGCAGATTTATTAGAGGAGGATAAGGGTACCAGAACACTTCCTCCCAAGTGGAGGTAAGTATCACTAGCTGTAGGATGCAGATGAATGGTGAGGAAGGGCACGCGTAGCTCTGCAACTCTGTGTTACTTTCTTGGCTACATTCATCCTTAACTAAGGTAGAGACCAAAGTTACAAGAAATTATAGTAGTGTGGTGGTAATGGCTTCTTTTTACTTTAGCATTTTTTCAGTGCTTTGCAACTCATTTCCTTATCTCATACACAGCAGTTCTCTCTGCTCGGTTCTCAGTGTCCAGGGTCCACTTCTGTTTCCCAGATCATATGGTGGAATGTTATCTCTTGCAGAAACATGACTGGGACAGAAAGACAAGATCTTCCGTATATTTCCACATGGCAGAATGGTCTCCCTCATGTGGCATCATGTGAACTCGTGCAAACTGTGGCAGTTGTTTTTTTACTGATTCTGGAACGACAGCTGGGCAATTGCACAGTTCTGATCTGGAAAGTACCTTGCAGAGGAGCTATGAATTCTAAGTTCAGTCTGGTCGTTCAGGCAGATACATCTGCATATTCCATTTTTAATCATTAAAAAAGTAATTAAAAAATTTCCCATAATTTAACACCGCTCCCCCCCCCTCCCCCCCCACCTCCCCCCCGATTTTAGAGGTTGTGGTTTAGTGAAAAAAAAATCAAAATGCTTTCATAAAGCACTTTGAGAACTAAAGTTGAAAACTGCAGTATGGGACACAGGGCATATTGCCTACAAACTAGCCCAGAGGGGACTGCCATTAGCTGAGGTCACACTATCAGCCTGATAAAAACAAGGACCTGAAGGCAGGCGGACACCTGCTTCCTGATCTATAACACACTCCTAAAAGTCAACACTCAAAACTGTATCAGTCTTTCTCTTGCCCCGTTGAGCAGCCACTACAGACCAGAAGCTCTGCTGTTGGTGCCAGTCCTTGGCACGAGGTTGTGAATGTGACCAGCTGTATCTTGAACTAAACGTCCCTGCTGTTGGCCATCATGTGCCTGGAGAACTTTACAGTACTTAAAAGGTACAAGCCCATAGTTATAGTTGAGATATGTTGGGCTTATGCTCATCCTCCTGCAATTAAGTTAGACATGCTCTGGCTCACTTGGAGAGTGACATGGACACAGCTGGCCTTGGTGTCATGCATGACAAACAGCTGGCCCTGTAGAGAGCATGGTCAGGCAGTCTCCCAGGGAGTTCAAGTCTCCTCCACCATGAAGCTCCATAAAGTGTCCTGCTCCCTTGCTCAGGTATTCCCATCTTCAGGGATTGCAGCCTGCCTCAACATGTTTCTGCAGTGAAATGAGCCTGAACACTGAGCGTGGTATGAAGCAAGGTGCCTTACGCAGGGAGCTTGATCGAGTCAGGGATTGTGCAGCCCAGCTTAGGGCAGGGCAACTGTTAAAAATGTCTTGCCTACCCCTAAAGGCTTGTGGAATAGGTGTGTGGCATGCAGATATCATTATGGAAAATCCCAACCGAAAACAGTGTGAGTTTGAGGTGCAGGGAGGGGGTAATAACCCTGTAATATTCTCTAGATTTCATGCGGTGCTGTTCTGCTATAGCTTTTTGATGGCCAAATTTACTCCTGGTATAAAACTCTGCTATTATTTGAGTTATTACTAAGCAGACAAATTTGCTGCTAGATTGTGTTTTAAATGATAATGTTTTTATTCCCTTTTCTCCACATAGCTACAAGCAGTGGAATAAACAGGCAAGTGTATCAAATACGAATCACAGGAAACAAAAGTCAAGAGGAAAGGAGTGGCTTTATAATCAAAGCACAGCGTTTGGAGTCAGGAAATTTCAATTCTCAAGGCTTCCTGAGTACGGTCACTTCACCTCTCTGAACTGGAGGGGGATATTCTTAGTTACGCTGAACAGCATCTTACCCTTCCGAGACTCACATGTTTGACTGACCTTACTCCTTGTAAGGAGGGGTTAACTCTTGTTAACTGTGTGAGTCTTTGTTTTACTCAGGCCATAGCTTCTTCAGCGTAAACAGCTGTATTTCTACATTGAAATTAAGTGATCAAAACTAGTCGTTTAACTCAAGAACCCTCGTTCTCGCAGTCTTCTGTGGGAGACGAGTGTGAGAAAGAGTGTCCCTTAGAAACCGGGTGAAGACCGTACTACCGATGGGGAAGGCTGGGCTGTGGAGAGAGATTTCTCTTCAGATTGAGGTATTTTACGGGCAGGAGAACATGTCTTGACACGTGAGGAAGCTGTCTACAGTTCCGGGCAAACATAAATCTGGAGTTTTTTCAAGAGGCCACAAGGACTTAGGACGGAAGCTGTAGTAGAAACATAAACCATTTTAAAGTAACTGCAATCTCGTTATCCTAAACAGAGGCAAATTCATAAACTGTTACTTTGGGAGGGAAAAAAAAAAATCCCCCGATTTTTCATTTACCAAAGCAAAGAGATGAGTGCAATTATGGAAAGCACATTTGGGATGAGGCAAATAGTGCTTTCAAAATACCAGACAGTGAAGGTGACAGTACGACACGGGTTTTCCCCGTGTGTGTGCGCCTATGTCAACCCGCCCATCCCGGCAGGCCACGACCAACGGGCCACCACGGCCGGAGGCGACAGGTGACCAACACCGCCGACGCTGAAACATCCTGAAAGTCCGGGCCAGGGGCACGGAGAGGCTGCGGGCGCCCGTCCTTTCCCTCAGGAAGGCTCTGCGGGAGGCGGGCGCCCCCCAGGCAGCCTCTATTCGAGAGCCTGTCGCTTGTTGCGAAGGAAGGAGAGACGAGCCCCGCTACCAGCGTGCCACGCCGCGCTTCCCCACCCGGCCCGGCCGTAGCGGCCCACGCATGCGCCGCCACCGCTCCGACCGCCGACCGCATCCACCGCAGGAGGAAGAGGAGGGAGAGAGCGGGCGGGCGGGCGCTGCTGCGCCTGCGCGGGCCGTTCCCGGGCAGCGCGGGCGGGGGGAGCGCAGCGCAGCGCAGCTGAGCGGCGGGTGGCTGGGCGCGCGCGAGGCCGGTGGCGTGGCCGGCCGTGCGGGCGCCCGGCGCTGCGTGCCGCTGGGCATGGTGAGCAAGGGGCTGCTGCTGCGCCTGCTGACCGCCGTCAACCGCAGGAGGATGAAGCTGCTCGTGGGGCTTGCCTTCGTCGCCTATGTCGCCTGTGAGTGAGTGAGCGAGCCGGGGTGGGGGCAGGTCTGCCTCGGCCATTCATTGCCCGCTGGCCGGGCACCCCCCGGCCCCCCATGCCCTCCGCTGCCGGAGGGAGGGAGGGAGGGAGGGAGGGAGTGGCGGATCCTCCCGCGCCCCGTTGCGCTGCTCGGTTGCGAGGCGCCGCAGCGCGGCTGCTCCGGCCCCGGCGGTGAAGGGGGTTCCCCGCGCACCTCCGCGTGTCTGGGCGGCGGGGCCGAGGGGTTCCCTCCTTTCCCTGCCTCTCCGCCCCGCTGAAACTTTCCCAAGTCCGGCGGGCAGCCGGCTAGGCCGTGGCGGAGGGCGCCCGCTCGGACCGGGCGGGGCCGTGCAGGGGGTCCCTGTCCGGCATGTTTCCCCTGCCCCGCCGTGAGGGCTTATGGCGGGGAGGACCCCCCTCTGCCCCCTTCGGCGACAGTTCGGGGCGACCGTAGCGGGAGCGTTCGCGCTGCGGGCGGCTTCCTCCGGGGGCAGGCGGCCGCGCTTCCTTCCCCTGGGCGCCCCGCGGCAAGGGGCGCTCGGCGGCGCCGTGCGGCGGGCAGCCGGCCTGCAGGCCGAGCCCCGGGCGTGAGGCGGGGCGGCCGGGCGGCGCGGCGGGGTGGGCTGCCTGG
Organism: Tauraco erythrolophus; assembly: GCF_009769465.1. NCBI lineage: Eukaryota > Metazoa > Chordata > Aves > Musophagiformes > Musophagidae > Tauraco > Tauraco erythrolophus. Next base: position 66,003,456 of record NC_141465.1, on the reverse strand, counting down.
GCAGAGGGGGAGCGCTGTGGGCGAGACGTGGCTCAGGGAGTCAGAATTTCCGCTGCCGCTCCTCAGGCTGCTCTTTGTCCGCGTTGATCTTAACCTGGTAGCTGCGTGAGGTGAGGCTGCAGGGAAGTTTTCCAGGGCAGGCCTCGTGTCTGGTTTTTCTAAAATCCTCTGATGGCCTTTGGAGGGTGAATAAACGTTTGTTTGTTTATTGGCTCAGCACGTAGCTGGAGTCTTAAGAGCCTGAAGAGAGGCACGAAGGTATTTGGGAAAATCTGGAAAAACCGCTGGCAGGGATGTTTATGACTTCAGATATTGGGTGTGAATCAAATAGAGTCTCAGGTTTATAACCTTGTCCTGTCACCTCTCTTGCCTTTCTTGTCCAGATTTTTCTGTTGCATTTTTTCATATTCAGTTTATTTTATGTTAGCCTGTTCCGTTTTTAGACTTAGATAGATTTTATGTAGATGGCACATCATGAGGAAGGATCTCTGAAGCCTTGTCAGCTTAGCTAGGGGCCAGTGGTTCCCTTGATGCTTCAAAACACATACAGGTGAGCTAGCTTTGGGGACGAGTGTGTGCATCAGGCTTAGGATCTTCCTTTTGCGTTTGGGAGGGTGGAGAGGTGCAACTCAAGTACTTATTTTGGCAGAAAGGATGATGTTTCCTACCCCAGAGACACAACCAAGGAATTCCCTTTACTATTGTATGTTATTACTATGTTTGAACGACCTCATCATTTAGACACTGCTTTGATTGTTGAAGTTATGTGCCTACTCTGACTCTGGGGACAGTTTGTCCAAATGACTTCAGGTTCCATGCATACTGAAGCCGAGACAGCTTAATGTCTGTTACTATTTTGAAACGATTTGGTGTTTTGCCAAAAATGATACTTAATTTTGAAAACAAAGTTAATAGGCTGCTGTGAAAATACTGGAATCGAGTGGCAATTGACATGGCCATTGGGACCTGGCTATTGATTAGATTCGAGGGACAGTAGTTGGTGTTTGCTGTTTAGCTTTGTGGGTAAAAGTTATCCTTAAGGAGGGGAAAAACTGCCGTATGATTTTTGCTGTCTGGGCTGTAAGTCATAGAAGTCTTCTTACCGCTTGTTTCTGGTCATTCTTTGAGCTTCAGAAAATATGGAGGAGAGGGACTGCAGATCAATGTAGCTTGAAAAGGGCATAGGTTGGTGTCTGATGGAAGTATGTTTTTTGCAAATCTAATGTGTCAGATTGCTGTGCTTTTCAATCTTTTGACTAGTGGTCAAAAGTAGTGGAATCATTAGTTATGGCTCTAGTGTCTTCCATACTGTGTGATATACTAGCAGATGCCACTGGTCTAATAGATTCTAGAGAGACTGTTTTTTGTTTTCTTTTTTTATGGCAGCGATTATGATCCCATCCCCCTATTCTAAAAGTATACTCCTTGCAATATTACTGAATCATCACTGTGCTCTGGTTGCAGTCACATAATGCCAGGCTAAAATAGCACAGAATCTGAGAAAACTGAGCTGCCGGTGTAGGTGTATGTGCTGGCACTTCTTACATTCCTTCTTTCTCAAGCGCTCTCCAAATGACTAAGTGTTTTCAGGCTGTGCACCTCCTTTCCATGAATTTCCATTCACTGCTAGTATATGGAGAATCAGATTTGGAGCACATTATGTTACAGGGAGTGAAATACTTGGCAAGTATGTTGTTTTTTATGAACTAGGAGATAGGACTTTTTTGATCGTGCCATGTGGTCAGTTTGTGTGTGAAACCCTGAGGGAAGGTTTAGGAAGTATCTTTTAGAAAAGTGTCTTCTTGAAAAGCTTCTGCCTTTGAATGCAAATTTGTTACAAATGTGCCTGGAGAACTTCTCTATGAGAGTTTGCAAATACAGGGAAGAGCTTATTACAGGCAGTTGAAAGGCTTCTCAGCTATCTTGCTCTCAAGAGCCACTGAGTGGCTCTCTTGGTAGTTTCACAGTGCAAGGTGTTGGATAGCTAGGCTGGCTTAGGTGTCCCTGCTCCACATCTCCTGCTTCTCACCAGCATCCACCACGGACAAGGACTTAAATTTCTGTGCTGTGCACCAGGCAAAGGCATGTCTAGGCTAAGATCACCTGGCAGAAAGAGGTTGTGTTCCTTTTCAGGTTACAACCATTTGGCAGTGTGGGTATTCAGACAGCTGTTTTGGCCCAACTGAGCAGGCAGTGTAGTGGTGAAATGGGCAACTGGGAGTACCGGTTGGCAGTGTTGCCATCCCGCACTTCGCAAGTCTACCATTAGGGTCTCACCTAAGTCAACAAGACTCCTTTTGTTAAAGTACCACCATGACATGAGGTGCACAGCCAGGGCCAGGTTAGACATAGAACTCCTTTTGCACGCTTCACTGGTTTCCCTAGTGGCATTTACGGTTAGAAGGGTCCTTACTTTACATCTGAGTTTGAATTAAAGTAATATTTGAGGTCTCATTTCTCTAAATCTAATTTCTATTAATTTTAAAAAAAAGCTGTTCACTTGAAACAGTGTGCTATGCGTAGTTTGTGTGTATAAAAATAGAACTCCAAAGGAGCATTTCTATGCAGCAGGCAGTTAAAAGCTGTTGTAACTTAAGCAACTCTTCCCTGGCAAAACTGAAGTGAACAGTTTCACTAAGTTACATTTACTGTATCTGTAGGCTCTAGGTGAAAGGGGTGATTTTCTTCCCCATTCCCCAAGTGATGAATCTGGAAATAGTGCAGCTAGTGAGCTGTCCAAATCACTCTGTAATCTGGTAGAATGCTACTCAATTTATATTGTTTTTTAAAATATTTTTCAGAACTAGCTTAGTTGACTCAGTTGCAGCGCTGTCTCCTTCTGTGAAGATTGCATGGCTGTGCTGTGCTACGTGTGATGGGAAGCCTTGCCCAAAGGTTGAATTTTCATTGCCCTTTAAAGAGACAAGGTCTTCTGCTACAGCTTTTCTCTGATTTAACCACCAGCAAGATACCGCAGGAGTGCTAGTGCCAACCAAAGGAGAGGGGGGCGCGTGGAGGTGGACTGAAACAAATCCATTCAGTCATGGGCTGGGCTTGCATCATCTTGAAGCTGTTTTGAAACCACAGCTTAAGAACATGAGGTGATTATAAACACACATGAAGTGGATTTAATTAATTTTTGTTGTCTGTAACGAGGAATGTAGACAGATCATAAAAAAGCAACCAATTAAATAGATATTGTTAAAAAAAATCCAGTGTTACCACAATACAAGTAACTTATATGCAGACTGAGAGTTTTGTTTTTAAAAAGCCCACCTGTTGGTAGGTTAGTATGTCAATACACAGACACCTTAAAACTCATTCCCTTTGAAGTTTTAAATGTTTAATCATCTTTATGTAGACATACTGAGGTGCTTCAGTGAGACTGTCTTTGTAGAATCAGGACTTATATAAGTTGTTGGAAATACACTGTAAAATCTCGTAGCCAGGATTTAAAGACCAGAGCTTGTCAATATGCTTGATTTGCTTTAGTCTTGATGCTACTGTAAGTAATCTACTAATGTCTTGATGTAACAAGGGAGTCACATTTTCTTAATAAATAAAGTTAAGAGCTCTATTTCTGATAAAATAGAACAGTTCTCTTCACTCGTTTGTATATCAAATAGTTCACAGGAGGTATGTCAGTAACCTTTTTCCTTTTCCAAGGGCAAAAAGAATGAATAGTAGGATGCTGTCATGATATCCAAGCGTAAGACCTCATTACCTTTATAAGATAAATTACAGCACAGCTACTAAAACAACTTTAAAACAAAATGTCAAAATAATCTGAGGGAAGGACATCCTGCAGTATAGTGGCTTGACTTCTCCCAGCATTGTTAGTTTCCGTGGTTGTTAATCCTTTGTTTTCCAAGGTTAGCTGTTTGTTTTTGTCAGATCTCCATCAGCTGGGAAGAATGTAATGTCCTCTTCTCAGAATATTGAGGTGTGAGTAAGCTTTTCGTTTTGAATCTTACCAGCCCCTTGCATGTCGCTTGTCTTGCATGTGTTCAAAACAAAGGTTGAATGCTACTTCATGTTGTGTTCTGATAAGCTTTTACTTTCACTTTTCATAATAGAAGAGTAGCTGAGAATCCGGTCCTGTCCTATTGCTTCAGGCTAGCTGTCTGAAAGTTATTCAGCACTGTCGTGGAGAATACCAGAAATCTTCCTTCCTCAGCTGTTTTACAACTAGACAGCAGGATTGACTGGCTTGAAAGAGTTAGAAATGGTGTGATGTGACATCAGGCTCGCCTGCATTTTGTGTCAGCATGCCATGGATTCTCCACCAAAAAAAACCCAAACCAAAAACATTTACTTGCTGGCTTCATGTCCTTCAGAGCTGCCTTTCATCTGTGGATTTATGCAAATAAGTTTCCTGTCTTCCAACAGCGTCCAGTTCTCTGCCCTGCTCATCAGGCTTCTAACTAGCCGTAGCCGTCCGTGTAGCTATGAAAGTTTGTTCACGCTTCAGTTGAGTTTGTCAGGACTAGATGAACCAGGATGTTCTAAAACAATTTTTTGGCATCCTGGAGAAAGTCACCTTTACAGTTCCCAGCTTATCTCCATTTAATATTTGTCTTTAGTATTTGTCTTTAATATTTTATCTCAACTTAATATTTGTCTTTTCCGAGGCATGTGCGGGAGGTGGTGCTGTCATCATTCTACTCAAGGATAAACACTCTTAGAGCTTTCATCTCCTTTCCCCTCTGTGCTTTTGCAAAGGGGAAAATGTTTCCCTGTCATTTAGATTGCTTGTTTCTTTTCTGTAAGGTTAGTTGACCAAAGCAGAGTTTGACTGGAACTGATGGTTTTCAGCTTCTCGTTTGTGGTCGCTAGAGAGGGAGAGGTAGGGGTTACTTACCTGAAGGGGTTTATAAAAGGTAACTGGGAAAAATGAGTTTGTTTCGGTTACAGTGCTGACCGTTGGAGCATATTGTGAGTCTGCTGAAAACAATCTTAGCAGTCAACACACTTAAAATAAAATGCTGAAAATAATCGCCTTGAGTTATGACCTCTCATTTGATTGCCACTGTAATTTGCGTCATGTTACCTTGGGTGGCTGCTCGGCTTCTGGGGTTTGACATGCATGCTGGTGTATCATCATTATCTTGGGAGTGTAGGATAATATTCTCTGCCTCTCTGAGTTTCTTAAAAAATATCCCACAACTCTGCTAGCCATGTCTGGGAAACAAAGGGAAGTAATGGCTAAAGTAAAGAAGACAGTGCCCCCCTCTCCCCCCCATTGTTTTTTGTTGGTTTGTTTTTAAAGGCCTTTGAAAAATCAGGGCTGCTGTGAAGATTGGGGAAAGCAGATTTGTGTAAAACTGCATATGATACATTCCAGTTGTTAAGATAATAGTTTTGCTGCTTTCTCTTTCCTTCACTTGAAATGGGGAGATTGAGATGAGATGAGGCCCTAACAACAGCACGTACAGGTCTATTGGCTTAGAAGATTTCTGCTGTTGCTTTAAAACGAAGGGAGAAAATGCTTTTCTCAAAAAATTTTGTGCATTTGAATTGTGCAGATCAAACCTATTTTGAGATAGATGTCACTTAATGGGTTTTTTATTACCTGCTACGTTTTAAGGAAAGACACACTTTTCAGTTCTTTCTCTATTATTAAGTGAAAAGGGGACAAAGGGATATTAGCAATTTAGATTGCTTAGCTTTCACATTGCCAAAATAATTTTGACTGAATTCAGAATGTAGTTATTACATAGTTAGGTGTAACTCAAAGTCCTTCTGTTGTCTCCCTTGAATTCAAACTTTTTATAGGCAGTCAACGTATTTGCAAACCACTTTGTTGTTTCAAGCCAGTAAATTCAAAGCTATAGAGTTTTATGATGTCCAGGCATGCTCAAGTATATGTGGTGATGAAAATCGAAGATCCTTTTTGGAACTTTATAACCGTGATGAGTTAATATGCCTTCTGTTTTTTTGTTGTAAATATTATATGTTTTTTTCTGTTCATAGTAACTAACAATTGGAGTGCATTACCTTGCTTGTGGCAAAATACAAAAGAAACAAAAATGGATGAGTAGTGGTAAAGAATGATATGCCAAAGATATGAGATAGAAACGTATAGAGACACTAAACAGAGAACTGGAAAAAATACGTAACAGAAGAGTTAGAAAGAATTTGCCGTCTGGGAAATGAAGAACAGAAGTCAGTCATAAAGTGATAATGCTAGTTGAAATATTAGAATAAATATTCATGGTTAACTTACCATCCAGTGTGAAGCTCCGTTAACTCTTGTAAAGAAAGAAAATTTGCATAATGTTATATCTCACAGCTGTAGGAGTGTATCAGTTTGCCAAAGTTTGAGTATTTGTTCTTAAGAGAAGGTACAAAAATGTTGTTCTGGTGACTGTGTTGCCTTTGTGTTGCTAGGTGATGACTAGCTGACAGATTGACGTTGGTGGTATCCAAGTGGAGGAGAGAGCATCTTCCCCTTCTGAAAACCCTGTATCCTGGTGTCTAGGTACTTCCCATGTGGGAAAAGCTACAGTTCCTGTCTGCTGTCTTTGATTTGGGGCAGGAACTTTACTCTTGAACAAGACATTATTTTAGGAAACATAACAGGAGGAACTTTTTCCTGTACTGAAATCTGTATAGACATACCAGAGGGGCAGATTTTTGAAGTTTTTTTTCAATATTCAAATTATTGTACGTTCCCCAAAGGCAGAATCATAAACTTCACCCAGGAAGGTGATGTACCATAATACAAAGTTATGATTAGTAATTGTATGTTGTTACCTTTGCTAGTATTGCAACATACTCTCATCAGTATAATAACTTTCTAAAACAAATCAATAAACTACTGGAATTACAGATAGGATACAATTGAGGTTTTTTATTGTTATGAAATCTAGACTATAAAATGCAGTTTGAAATGCATCAGCCAAATCATAGAATGGTTTGTGTTGGAAGGAACTTTTAAAGGTCATCTAGTCCAGCTCCCCTGCCGTGGGGAGGAACATCTTTCCCTGGAGTGGGTTATTCAGGGCTCTGTCCAACCTGACCTTGAAAACTTTCATGGATGGGGCATCCACAGCTTCTCTAGGCAGCCTGTTTCAGTGTCTCATTGCTCTCATAGTAATGATTCTCTTCCTTGTATCTAATTTAAACCTACTCTCTTTCAGCTTAACACCATTGCCCCTTGTCCTATCCCTGCAGGCCATGGTGAAAAGTTTCTCTTCGTTGATCTCATAAGCTCCCTTTAAGAACTGCAAAGACACAGCAAGGTCTCCCCAGAGCCTTCTTTTCTCCAGGTTAAACAACCCCAATTCTCCTAGCCTTCCTCCAGAGGAGAGGTGTTCCATCCCTCTGATCATCTTTGTGGCCCTCCTCTGGACCCGCTCCAAAAGTTCCAGGTCTTTTCTGTGCTAAGGACTCTAGATCTGGACACAGTACTGCAGGTGGGATCTCACCAGAGTGGAGTAGAGAAGGAGAATCACCTCCCTCAACCTTCTGACCATGCTTCTTTTGATGCAGCCCGGGATATGGTTGGCATTCTGGGCTGCGAGCGCACGTTGCTAACTCATGTTCAATTTTCCTTTCACTGGTACCCCCAAGACTTTCTCTGCAGGGCTGCTCTCGGTCCGTTCGTAACCCAGCCTGTACTGATACCAATGATTGCCCTGACTCGTGTGCAAGACCTTGCACTTGGCCTTGTTGAACTTCATGAGGTTCATATTTGCCCACTCCTCAAGCCTGTCAAGGTCTCTGTACAGCATCCCTTCCCTCAATGGCACTACTCAGCTTGATGTCATCTGCAGAGTTGCTGGCAGTGTGCTCAATCCCGCTGTCTGTGTCGTTAATAAAGATAGTGAACAGTATCATATCAGTCACAATACAGACTCCTGAGGGACACCACTTGATCTCCGTTTGGCCATTGACTGCAACTCTTTGGATGCGGCCACCCAGCCAATTCCTTATCCATTGAGCAGTTCATCCATCAAACCCGTATCTCTCCAATTTAGCAGCCAAGGATGTTGTGTGGGGAAATAATAGTTTCCTTTACATTATTACATGTCTAATTGAGATCTGCAAAATAATTAAATTAAGACTTTAAGGCGTCTGTGATAATCAGCGTTTTATGAGCTCCCTGTGCCTACTTTTACTTTTTGCCGAGTTTTCCTCTGGAGATAAAAGCTTATTTTTACCAGGCGATTGAACCTGCTACATAACAATGGAGAGTCAGATTTAAGAGGAAAAACCTCTCTCTTTGAATGACATTGCATGTCCCTGAAATAGAAAATTTGGCTGAAACAATTAACTCTGAACGTTCAAAGTTAAGATTGTTGTTTCTGTTGATAATGAGATCTGTTTGAAACCAGCATCATCTTGTGCTCTTTTTATTCTGAGGAACAGAGGTTGTAAGGAGAGCAATACAGCGAAAAATTCCTGTGTTTTCAGCTAAGTCTACTTAGATAAAAGTTTGTATAAAAGTTTCTTTAACTGAGAGTCTTGAAAATGAAAAAATTAAAGCCATTGGGAAAGAAAATTATTTTAAGAGAGATTGCATCCATTTTTTTTTTTGTCATAGTACTGTTGGATCTCTATGGGTATCACAGTCTTGCTTTTTAAAACATGTTTTAAAATATATGTGATGCTGAAACTAATACTGTTACTAATAATTTCACATTATGAGTGTTTATTACCATTGGTGCCTTGTGATAATCTGTAACTTGATTTTAATGTCCTTTGAAGAGACTCACAGAAGAGGAATCATCCTGGTACCCCAGGCACAGGCTTCCTTTGAGGTTCTGTTTTTTCTGACCTTCAGATTGTGATAGTGTTATTTTTCCGGTTCTCCAGCCTATTGTGGATGAGTGAATTAAGGCATGCAAGGTTCTCAGAGTAGTTATCTGTGTTTCATGGAAACCGATACAGTAAATATTATTGCAGATGACACTCAAAGGATGTTCAGGTGAAAACATACAGCTTGTTCCTATATTCTGAAGATCTAGAAGAATAACTCTTGCCCGCTACGAAGTGCAGCTGCTCAGAGCCAAAAGCCTGATTATGATAGATAGGGAAGTGTCCATTTAATAGTGGTTGCTCAACAACAAATTGCTTGGAATTTTTGTTGTATTTCTTTGCTTGTGACTTAACAGATTTCGTGTTTGGTTTTGTTTTTTTTTTTGCAAGCCAGCCCTGTCTTCCTGAAGTATCCAGAGGATAACTCTTGGAATGTTCCTTTGCTGAAAGTAGCCCAGTTGTCATAGTGCTTTGCATCCAGCATAATTTCAGAAAGGATCTTCTCTAGGAAAACTTAACACACCTTTAAACTTCCAGGAATATAAATGGATTCAGTAGAAAGAAAACCATTTTTTACTTCTCGGTGACTGATTACCTTTTGTTTGAGGTAGTTTCAAGAAGTCTTGGAAATCTACAGCAGTTTTACCATAAGGCTGTACTTGACATATTTATAGCTATATCTCTCAGAGGCTGGAGTGGAAAAAAAAACCCAAAAAACAACAAACCAAAAAAAAAAAGGATTGAATTTTCTGAAAACCATGAATGATTAATGTTTAGTTGGCAAAATGTAAATGCCTCTTTAATACCAATACTATGATTAAGACTTCAAGAAACAAATCTCCTCTTTTCTAAAAAGTACAGCTCTTTATCGCTTCATCCAAGGCATGTCATTCTTCTTCTCTGGAAGCTGTCACTTTTAAGTGTAACGTCTGTGGGAGTGATTAATGCCTCTGGAGTATTTTTAATCTTCGTGGTACTTGCAATTAATCCTTGCAAAAAACATACAATAAAAATGATTGTTGTCATTATTTTATGGAAGGAATATAGAGGGGAAAAACCATCCCAGAACAGATAGAGTCAAAATGGGACTACAGCTTTCTCCTACAGGCCAGTAAATCAGGCTTTCAGGTTTCTCACAGCAATCCAGGTACTCTGATCTCTTCCCTAATGGCAACTTATTATTACCTTAATCAGTCATTGGGTGAGGTTTATAAATAGTCTTAAAGAGAATAAACAGAACCTCTATTTCTTCTCTCTTGTAGGTGAGTGGCTTAATTGTTTGGTTACAAGTCATGCTCCTGTCTGTCGAGTCCAATTAATCATGAATTCTTCACTTGCACAGAGTTTCAGTAGCTGGCAGGAAGACTCGTCCATGAATGTTCTCTAGTTGGATGAATAGGAAGTTCTTCAGAGAGTATGTACTGTGTGTGGCTGCAGAGAGTGAGAGTGTTAAAGGTTTGAGAATTGGCATAGGACTATTATCCTGAGTGAATATATCTTGGCTTAAAAGATAAGGCTTTAGAGTTGGAATTTTTTAAATTGTGTTTTTTTGAGACTGGCTTTTACAGTGAGGTGCTCAGTTATGTTAGCGTTTGCTCAAATTTAGTCCATTAAGAATCTAATGCTTTTGAAAACTGGCTTGATGTGTAGCGCCTGATTCATGACCTTGCTGGTATGCAAGCTTTTTTTAACCATCCACATCTGCAGCTTTTGGTGCCTGAAATTGGTGGGCCTGTCAGAGGGCTTTATGGTCCCTGTGAGGGTTTTCATCTTGGATTTAGACTTGCAATTCTGCATCATTCTGCTTGTGGATTTGGGCCTTAGTATGTTTCCATCATTCAGAATAACTTTCTTGCCCAAATGTCAAACTGGTCTTGGCATAACCTTTAGGGCAAGGAAGTGAGGAGTCAAAGAAATCCTCTGTAAGCCATAATCATACTGCTAATTCTGCAGCTCTGTAAGCTTGTTGTATAAACAATTGGATCGTGCATTTAGAAAAAAAAAAAAACACAACAAAAACTTAATTCCACTGTAGTGCAAAACCTTACCTCTGATCCCTTCAATCTTGAGGTAAGCTGTATGTGAACTCACAGTAGCCAAAGAGCTATCCTCCCTAGGATTGTGCATTCAGGGTCCTTTGTGAGGTCAATATCATAAAATCATAGAATGGTTTGGATTGGAAAGGACCTTAAAGGTCATCTAGTTCCAACCCACCTGCCATGGGCAGGGACACCTTCCACTAGATCAGATTGCTCAAAGCCTCATCCAACCTGGCCTTGAACACCTCCAGGGGTGTGTGTTCAACTTAGATTTCTCTGGGCAACCTCTTCCAGTGTCTCACTACTCTCATCGTGAAGAATTTCTTCCTTAGATCTAATCGAAATCTCCACTCTTTCAGTTTAAAGCCATTACCCCTTGTCCTGTCACTACATGTCCTTGTAAAAAGTCCCTCTCCAGCTTTCTTGTAGGCCTTCTTCAGGTGCTAGAAGGTTGCCAGAAGATCTCCCTGAAGTATTCTCTTCTCCAGGCTGAACAGCCCCAACTCTCTCTGTCTTCAGAGGAGGGGCCCTTCATCTTCATGGCCCTTCTCTGGACCTGCTTCAACAGCTCCATGTCCTTCTTATGTTGGAAAACCCAGAGCTGAACACAGTAGTCCAGGTGCCGTCTCACGAGAGCAGAGTAGAGGGGCAGAATCACCTCTCTCGACCTGCTGGCCATACTTCTTTGGATGCAGCCCAGGATATGGTCGGCTTTCTAGGCTGCCAGCGCACATTGCCAGCTCATGTTGAGCTTCTCATCCACCAGCACTCCCAAGACCTTTTCCTCAGGGCTGCACTCAATCCATTCTCTGCTCAGCCTGTACTTGTGCTTGGAATTGCCCTGACCCACTTGCAGGACCTTGCACTTGGCCTTGTTGAACTTCATGAGGTTCTCCAGCCTGTCAGGGTCCCTCTAGATGGCATCCCTTTTGTCCAGCATGTCCACAACGCCACACAGCTTGGTGTCGTCAGCAAACTTGCTGAGGGTGCACTCGATCCCACTGTCCATGTCACCAACAAAGATATTAAACATCACGGGCCCCAACGCATCGACCCTTTAGGAATGCCTCTCGTCACTGGTCTCCACAGTGTCTCCACAGTATCACAATATGATCAAATGAGTTTCTGCAGCAGCTGTCTGCATGTGAGAGCGACTTTAGAGTTCTTCAAATCCCTCCATATGGTATTTCCTATGTGGTTCATTTTGCAGTTTCTTTTTTTTTTTTCATGTTGCAAAAATATACTTCCTAGAAGCTTAATGGAAGGTCATTTACTCCTACAGAGCTGGTGTATCCAGCATAGTGTTTCTAGAAGCACACAAATACCTTTTGGAGCTCCCCTTCCCTGCGGTGGATACTGAGCACACACAATTAACACATTTTCTTTGGGAAGCCAGTTTCTTGTATGCAGTGTAGCTGCACTGTCTTTGCTGCAACAAAACTGACTGGGTGAGATTTGTGGTGCAGCTGGCGACTAATTTTTTCGTCAATTCATGCTTCACCGACTAAGCCCAGATGTTTCCTGCCACTGCATAAACAATATGTTACATTATTTGTACGGGTTTCTGTAGCCCAGAAAAATAACTGATTGTAAGCGTAGCTGAATAATGTATAACTTGAGAATTCTGTACCTGTAGTTGCCAGATGGTCATCCTTGACTGCAAAAAAACCAATAGGAGCATTTCCATTAATGTTATCTTAAATAATTCTAAAATCTTAGCCAGAGGGTAAACAACTTGAATTCAACTTAGTGCTCAACACTGTATCCTTTTTTCTCACTGAAAATTTACTTTATCTAATTAACATAAAATCCAGTGTTTTTTAAAATTAGGTTGGATTTTATTGATCATCTCTTCTAATATAAAGCTTCCTTATCTTTTCCCCAGAAGACAACAGAGGCTTTACGATACCACCACGGATATCACAGTGCCTTCCTACGGTTTGTTTGATAATTTGTCATGAATTCATCTGAGTTACTCTTTGAATTACTCAGCAACACTCAGTAGTTAAAATACAGTTCAGTAGCTCTACGATGCCCTAAAGGGTGGAACAGAGACTGCAGTACTGCATCCTCACTCATGTCTTCCCTGCTCCTCTTCCCTGACTGTTTCTGCTCTTCTTGACCCAGGGAGGTGCCTGTGACTGTAGCCGCAGTTTGATTTTCTTATTTCTGTAACACTTCATGGTCTGCTTGAAATCAATAAGTAATAATCATGAAAACGTATGTGCAAAGCCCGAATTTAGGCAAAATATTTAATTAGCTGCTACTTGAGACCTGAAGCAGGGCTTACAGAAACTTGAGGATAGTTCACAAGCATTCTATACGTATGTTAATAGTGCATATGGGCTGCTACTCCTTCTTAAGACCCAGTGTAATTTGGATCCTTAGGTCGAGCCTTGTCTCTTAAAGAGCAACTGCAGAATGATTTTCTGGCAATATTCTGGGTATGTTTCCTGTGTTGCTTTATTGTTGCAGAGTCCCTTACGTAACTGTTCCATATTAACCTTGTTTGTCTTGATGATCTGAAGTTGTCAGCTCTGTAGTGTAGCCTGGTTTATGGCTTCTTGTTTTTTCACTTTAAACTACATTCTGTGTCTTAGTTAAAAGTTAAAAGGAAATTTGATGTTCTGATAGTCTTCGTGTAATCACTTAAACTCTGAACAGTTTCAGAAGATTGTTTTTTTCTAGTAGAAAATAAATTAAGCAGATGAATCTTTTTCTGAACACAGAAAAACAGCTGATACATGTTTGTTGTGCTATTCTATACTGTAGTTTTTCCTTTAAACTTCTTTCCATACAAACAGTTTAATAAATGAGCTTGGTTTGCTTAGAGGTGTTTATATTGTATATATAAAAATATAAATATAAAATATGAATATACTATAAATATTTATGTATATTGCTTAGGTACTTTTTGTGTCTATATCACCATATATACATATTTAGACAGAGAATGCATGTGCACACAAGCACATGCAACCTTTAATGCAGGACTGTTGTGGCACCTCTTTGGACTGGTTTGGCTATCACCTGTAGTGGCCAGGCTTTTACTCTTGTCAGTCTGCAGTTTCCAGTTTGTGTGGTTCAGGTCTACAGGACTCCTTTCTTACTCTTGACGTTTTTTTCAATATCCGTAATAAACAAGTCCAGAGCTCTGGTTTGTTTAATCTGTGTACAGTGACAAATGCAGTTGCACACATGATGAGTTGCAGTGTGCGTAATTTATTTAGATAATTTGTGATTAACGTACTTAATATTGTTTTGAATTCCTTCTGATGATAATAGGAAAAAATGACCTCATGTACTGTTATATGACACTGTAATGTTCTCTCTTCTTATTTTCCAGCTGTATGGGGAAACTTTGTCAATATGAGGTAATGTATACCATTTTTGTATTGAATATCCCTATCTGAATAAAATTTACTTACCTTTCCCATCAGCATGTATCACTGTATATCGAGTAGGGAGAAGACAGAAGAGCAGCTCACACTGTTATTTGGATGGTTGCTAAGCAGCTGATACCATTTCTTAACTACAAGGTGTTCAGTCTCAAAAAGGATTGTATGCCTGCTGCAAATCTTGCCCAGGATCTTACTCACACTTCAGTATCTGCCTTTTTTATACAAATTCATCATCTTGGATTTTTCAGGCAAGTTGGTTGACATAGCTGGACACATAGGCGTGGATTGTGCTTTTCCTCAGCATGCATCTGACTGTATCTCAGTGGCAATACAGGCTTAAACGTTGAAGAGCAGCAGATCCTCCACTGCTTGCCATAATTATATTTCTGTACTGAGAATTAGAAATGTGGTTTTGCGGGTTTTTCCTCCTCCACAATTGGGAGAGAATCTGATGGTTTAACTGCTGAAAAGCAAAAAGATCTTGCAGTATCCCCTAGAACTTTTGCCCTTAGAAATAGGAAGGAATAGCATATGCATACAAAGTGTGCAGATTTTCACATCATTTCTGCTTTCATGTAAGTGTTTGTCCTCTGGGAAAATTCACCAGGAAGGCACAACTGAAAAATAAAGTGAAGAGAATATGGGGACAGTCTGTTCCCTACAACAAAGTCTTTCTGCATAGAGGACAAAATATTTCAACATGTTGTTTTGCAGGTAAAGGGTTTTGGTACTCTGTTGCCATGCTTAGCAGCACAGAGCAAAGAAAGTTTGAGGCAAAGTAAGAAAAATAATGAATTTTCTGTGGGCTCTGATTCATTCAGGACAGCTTACCCTGGGATCTGTTCCTTTCCCAGGCTGTCCACTTCACTGCTCTTGGAGTTTCCCACCATTGCTACAAAGAGTGTTCAGCTGTTAGGCAAACAGCTGCTAAGCCAGTGTGGCCTGCAGATGGAGATGTCATTTAGATTACCATGTTATTGTGACCAGCAAACTATGGCAGCTTAGCAGGTGTTACATGAGCAACTGAGTATTTCCGAAGGAAGGACAAGAACCTCAGAGAGGGGTTTGAAGAGGGCAGGTGGACATGAGGTCCAGCGTGTTCATTCCCTGATAAGCTGTCCTTACGAATTCTGCCACTGGCTGCATCTGACCTCTTGTTTGAGATGTCCCTTATAGAGCTATCGAGGGGGAAACCTTTATTTCAGAAGGTCTGATATTGATCCTCAGCCAATGAGATTGTCTTTGTTAGGAGGAAAAGCTCATTAAAAACTAAACTGCAGAGTGCCAGTTATTAACTTCCAGGATTTGTGAATAAACAATAGCAGAAACCAGTTTTGAGGGGATCTTTTAATATTCTGAGGAGTTTTCCAAATTTTACTTGCTCATTTGGTGGAGAAGAAAGTCTATGTATTCCACAGATTGTTTGCATAGCTTTTTGTAGATGTCTGTTATTTGGGAAAATGTTTGAAAAATTCACAAGAATTACTAAATATTACTTCCTTGTAGTAAGTTCATACTGTGTGAACGAGAGGGTTTTTTATTTGCCACTGTTAGAATAAGTTACAGTTTGTTTTGAAAAGATGGTTCAGGGTCTATGTGTCTTAGTGTTAGGAATTTACTGCAGTCTTTACTGATACAACAAGATGAATCTGATCAGTAGGGTTTTTGCCTCAGTAATAGACTGAACAGACTTGTTAGTAAGAGACTTTTACAGAGGGATATGAAGGGAATTGTGGCTCTAACTTCTAACAGTGTGGCATATGTATATCTGCTTAACAAAAGATCTTCTATTTCCCTAGGTGTAATGACTTCAGGTCCCAAGCAAAGGAGCTCTGTTCTATTTGAAAGAACTCCATTTTATGTCGGATACCATGAATCCTCTAGTATGCAAAAACTTACTGCTGTAAGATAAATAATTCCCCTTTCAGAAGGCTTAATTGAAAAAAAAAATGTGCAAACTGAAGGAAAATTGGATAGACTACATGCAATAGGTAGAATTTAAAAATACCTATTCTACACTTGTAGAAGTTTACTCAAAGAATGAATGCAACCAGTTGAGGTACTTTACACAATTAGATGTTAAATAAGATCACACAGATTTGTGCAAGGCACCAACTTCTCAGATGATACTCTTGTTACCTTGACATCCTTCATCTCTGGCTTCATTTCAAATTAGTAAAGTTTGTGTGAGAAGTCAGTATTGCCCATCTGATGGTCACTGAAGACAATTTTTAAATATTTTTTTTTCCCCTTGTGTTTGGAAAAGTTCAAAGTCAAAGCTGGATATATTTGCCCTTCTCTCTTTTTGATTGATATTACAGTTACAGCTGTGGCATTTGGTGAAAATGTTAGCATGTTTGTAGCATACAGTAAATAGACCATGAAAAAGACATTTTAGGGATTTGCATAGTAAAGCTACACTGAAAAATGTTTCTGCTGACCCTACCTTAGTGCAGTGATCAAACATTTTTCTACAATGAAGTTCATTTTCTCTGTAAAATGAATGTCATCTTTATTGGTATTACTCTTTCCTGTGGGCTTGGTTCATTTTCTGCCAAATTTGGTGACAAGACTAGCTGATTTCAGTGGGAATTAGACCATCCACTTTTATTTATTCTGGGTATGTCTTTGAAATGATACTAACTTGGGATGCTTTGAAGATACCATTTTAAACAGGAAAAGCATGATGCAGGTGCAGCAGACCAATTATTGCTTAGGTGTGGATTGTATTTTTTTCTTTTCTTGCCCACAGGTCTCTTCAAGAAACTGGGGAACAGAAGGTGGAAAGTAAAATAGAGGAGGTTAGTTTGCTAATAGTTGTAGTCTGTTTTGTTTTGAGGACTCCGTTTCACTCATTTCATGTTGAAAGGGTGTATTTCGTTCTGTTTCATTCCTCTGCATTCCAATAAAACTATTCAAAGCATTGGATTTGTGTCTGTACATAAGTCTTTGAACTATTCTTCACTATAGTGGAGTTTCTAACGTACGTCCGTGATCTTTTTATTTCTTTTCCTTTAAACCTTTCTTGTAAGTAACAGTTCTACTGCCTTGTTTGCTGCAGAGGCTGTGGTAGAGTCCTCCTGAGAACTGGGGTTTTTTTTGTTACTGAATTAAAGATATACACAAATTCTTTCCTTTGTCACCCTTACGAAATGTTAAGTATATGTAAGTTTCATTAGAAATTTGAAACCTTCCAAACATGCTTTGTTCTTAACTAATGAGCAAAGGTAGCAGTGTTTGTGGTTGAGGACTGTGCAGTACCAGTGCATAAAGCACAAATCCTGATGATAACTGGAGCAGACAAGAGTATTGAGCACACCAGTGATTCTGAACTTGTGTACCCATACTTCTTAATTTCCATTTCAACCTCAGTTTGTTGTGTAATACTAAGAATGTGTGCAACAGATCTTTTCCCAGATGATTTAGACTCCCAGTCTAATAACAATAAAACAAAGAATGTAACAGATCCAAAAGCCTTTGAGGTCAATACCCCCTACCCCTTGTGTGGGTCCATGTGAATGTACTAGTGTAGTATGATCTGCCTAGTGTCTTGTATTCCAACAGGTTTATAAAGTTGTTCCTCTGGACTCAGCAAGAAGCCCACTGAAATTGGTTGAAATCAATGGAAAGATTGTGTTCTTAGTTTATGTTGTCTTTTCAATTCTTTTTTTTTTTTTTAAATCTGGTAAACATTGAAACAAGCATTCTGAAAATCCCAGTTGTTTAACAATGGTCAAGTGCTTGAAATTTAACGGGTAGATCAGAGAAGTTGAGCATTTCTGGATCTTGTTTTAAAAGCTCTAGTTGTACAGTATCTTGAACCATCAAAGTATAACTGTTTCGAGAATCATTTGCTGCTCCGCAGAGCTAGATATTTAATGAATATAAATGGCAGTACTGTATTTCTTCTTAACGTGAATATGCAGTTTATTTCAGTTCATGAATTTTCTGAATTGTCTAGCTCTAACAAGCAATATTTGTACAAAAATTAATGGTAGTTAGTGATGTGTTGCTGTATTGCACCATTTCAAATGATAACCCTCTGATTGTTCTCAACTTACGTATGGCCCTAGATGATAAATTTTGTTACAAGGTTTTAGTAAACTTAAAAACAAGAATGCAAGAACTTGTTGAAATTTGGCAGGACTATTAGAAATTTGATTCCTGTGATAAAGAACCTGAAACTGATGCCGACTTAAGTGATTCTCTTTTCCAAAGCAGTGAAAATGCAAACAGAAGTCTTGATAGGTGAACTATATTTTCTAACATATTTCCTTTTAGTATTTTTTTAAAAGCCTAGATATACCCTCAAATCATGATGTAAAACGTATCTTAAATTTTTTTTAAACGTGATGTTTCTTAGAATTCACGTACCGTGTTCTGGGAGAATGGTAGCCTTTGCATGGGAGCTAGTGCCTCTCTTTCTGCGTCTGTGTACACTTAAGTATGTGTATCTGCTGTCCCTCTAAATCATCGAGATTTTACTGACTGTCCTATTGTGCTGTTGCTCAGTATAGATTGCCTTTGACCAGTATAGATTGCCTTTGACAACCTCAGACAAGTAATTTGTGACTTCACTATGCCAAATAGAAATCATAACGTTGGGTGTTCTTATCAGCATCTTATCAATACTCATAGCCGTGAGGTGTTTTGTTTTCAGTGGTAAGCCAAGGGATTTCACACTGCACTGGGTGATTTGATTTTTGATGAAAAATGTTCAAGGATTTTTTTTAACAGGAAGAGTGCTTTAAGATGCAAGTTTCTTGAAGTGTCTTCAGTGAAGCTCTTCATAGGAGACTGCCATATGATTTTTGCTCTAAAGTAACTTCCTATATGCATGTTTTTGTGATTTGAATCTTGTTCTTCAACAATTGAATGTTATTCCTTTATTTTAGGCTGTTGCACCTCTAAGGGAGAAAATCAAAGATCTAGAAAAAAGGTATGTCTTTTGCTGAATTTGAGAAGCAGTTAAAAAGCACAGTTTCTGTTCTGTACCAGTCAGTTCTCTAGTTGTAAGCTTGAGATAAATGTTTTGCTTATACCCTCAGTACCTTTGGATTTTTATAATATCTAAATGAGGATGAGGTCTAGAGTGCTGGAAGACATTAATGCTTAAGGTATTCAGGTTGATTAATCCCACTGAAGTAAACTGAGAGTGCTGCATTTTTGTGAAGTTCAGATTTGGTGGAGGAATTTGCTGGTTTGAATCCAGCTGGTGAACAGATTACCATGGTTTCATAAATCCAACCCAACTGTGTGCTGGAACATTGGTTTCAACTTCAAGAGACTGAAAATATGTTTTACCTCACGTTTCTCACATTTGTGATCAGCTACCATGGTTCAGCTAACGTACAGTGACTTGGTTGTGAATCTTAGTCTGTGCACGTGCTTTGGATGAGGCTATCTGACTCTTCTGTAAGGATTTGTAAGGGAATGTGTTATCTTGGATTAAACTGGATGATGGGACTGAGGAAAAGCAGACAAGCTTTTTGATGAGCTGCAGATATTAAATATGTCCTGTAATTCCACAAGCACCTTAAATTGACATAATTGTTAAAATAAAAAAAAATAATCCAAGCCTGGTTCGTTTTTCCCTGACTGCTTGTGTTCACCCTGCGACATCATTTCCTCACTTTTATGCCAGCAGAACCACTGGAGTGCTGATAGTAAGCTGGATGGGGAAACTAATAATTTCAATCTCCTTTGCAAGTAACTCCCTCGCTCTCCAGCCTGGTTTGCCTTTGCACCAGATCAGCTCTCCTGTCTGAGTGTCCTCGTAGGCATATGTTTTTCATCACAAGATAAGGTCTGGAATAGAGGTGGGAGTTGTCAGCTCTGGCAAGGACACTGCTGCCTTTGACAAAGATACTGTTTCACAGATGGCACTGTTGATATGTCAAGCATACAGCTGGCTGAGAATGCTGTGTTGCAAACGGCCAAGCCTGGACTTAACCAAGCAGTACCAGTAAGCCTGGATAGTTACGTATGGCATACTGGTGGCTGTGTGCCATTCCTCTGGAGAGGGGGACGGAATCCCGTTGCTCTTGGCCAGAGGTGTGCTTGACACCTGCAGTGTTTTGGTGTTTTGAGTTTTGTCTTGCCAATGAGCAGTTTCCCCTTCTACCACACCTCCTGTGCTGTTAAAAAAAAAAAAAAAAAAAAAAAAAAAAAAAAAAAATTAAAAAAATGCAGACTGCATCACCTGTAGTAGTTGCATGTGATACTACCGCACAAATTATAACGGTCAAATTAGAGTAAAGGCTTTATCTTCGGATGAAATTTTTGATGTCCTGCCTCTGTTCAATTGACTTATTTAATCTTTGTTGATAATCTTATCTTCAGCTTCAGTTGTTGGCAATTCAGGTATTTCCTTCTGCCATTCACAGAGGACCTTTGTGGGAGGGTGTCCTGATTGGCTTTTTTTTAATAATCATTTATATTTTTCCAAATGAGCAATGAGTTGTTGGGTGGAACCATTAAGTTAAAACTTCTCCCAGGAGTCATCTAAATGCTCTTTTCTTTTTGATTGGTGTTTGCAGTGTATTGATGAGTCTTGTTTCAAATGTGTAGCAATGAGGAGAAGAATAAAAATATTTTTTTAGCTCTGTATGAGCGGATCTGGGAATTACACTTTCACAAAATGTGGGCTTATGAACTCTTGTGGCCCATATCAAAACATGGGCTCTTATTGTTGTTGGGTTTTTCAAATAGTGTAGCCATTTACCTCTGCTGGTTCAACTAATGTGGGTCATTACAGTTAATTTTTGAATTTTTTATCTATGTAAAGTGACAGTAAATAACTACTCACTGTCAAATGCCTGAAGGCTGATCCTCCTTGCAAAGCTGACTCTCTAGTGGTGGTTTGTTTTTTTTACCTCATAAGCCGATAAAACCTGAAAGCAAGCCATTGTCATGCTTTTGGGAAGCAGAAAAGACAAGAATTCTTTAACGCTAGTCTCATGACAAGAGATTGTTTAACTGAAGCTAAAGTTGGAAAGTTTTTCTTAATAATTTGCACCGCAAAAGCATTGCCATGTAGTTGTCAAAGCAAGCATTGGGTCAAGATAAACTCAGATGTTGTTGCCAAAAGATGAACATCCACCTGCATCATTCCAGACTCCTGCCCACTGCCTCTAAGCTGGTACTGGTGTAATGGAAAGAGCAAAAGTGGTTGGGAGGTCCCTTTGGCAGCATTATGACTCCGTGCTGGATTAATGTGACCTTAAAACAGTGGTCATAAAAATGGAGGAGACTGACTTTTACCTTGCATCAAGTTGTTTGGTCCTTAACTTTAAAAAACCTCTGTAAACCTCTTGTCGTTTTTGATGGATTTGCCTTTCTCTCACAGGAAGGCTGTGTTTTACATGTCTGCATTATGTTTATGCACTGCTGTTTCTCATTGCTTCAGCTTAAATCGAACAAATAAAGCTACTCTTAGTGACCCATGTAATGAGTGATACAAGGCAAATGTAGGTGACATCTTATTTCAGTTTTCCTGTATGGGTAACATTAGAAGATTCCACTGCCATATTTTCTTTGTCCAGGGAGCTGAAAATTGCTTTCACTCTGGGTTGAAAAGTTGACACAAGTACAGAAGCATCTGTGCTTTGCCTCTGAAGAATTCCTGTTGAGCCAGTACTGCAGGTTAGAAGCAGAGGAGGTGCTTCAAGATCAGAAGTGTAGGGTCACTTCAGTCAGAGTCTCTTTCTGAATAGATGAACAGTGTGAACTCTTGACATATATGCCTCCTGTGTGCTACATCCAATTGCATCTCTAGCATGTGGACTTCCTGGAGGAGAAGAGTAACCATAGTTTGATTTCTATCCAGTGTCACACTGATATTTAGTTAAGAAAAAGTTGAGCTATTAAAATATTGCCAAGACTACAGTGCTAATCACTGAAATAAATAAAATTCACACCTTCCTTTGGAGGAGTTTGTTGCTGTATGCAGAATGCATGCCAGTGCAGGGAGAAAGAAATGATAGAATTCTGTGTCCATGAAATCATCTAAAGTTCTGAGCATCGAGAACTTGAGAGAGCACCTAAGATTTGTAAGTCACATATTTTTATTTTTAGGATGTTTTAGTTTTGATTTAAGTTCCTGTAAGGAAGAAGAATGCAAAAAAAAAATAAAGTGAAAGTAGCTTGAAGACCATCAAAACAATGACAGTCTGACTATTTCTGACAATAAAATCAAGATTAGCTTTCATACTGAATAAACTCTCTGGTAAAAATTGTTGAAGTATCTTAAAAAGAGTTTCTCCAACATTCTGATTGTAAACTTTACATTGATTACCATGAAACTTTAAAGAGAATTAAAACTTTATACTGTTATACTGTAAACTTCACTTTGAAACTTTAAGGAGAAGTCTTTGAAGTCAATGTGGTAAGTCAACAGAACTTGCTTTCTTTTCCAGAACTTTTAAGATTGGTTGCTTTTTAAAACTTGGAGGGGGGAGGGGGAAGGTCCAATCACTCTGTGTTTTATTGTTTTATTTTCTTATGATGTCATGCCTGGCACCAGTTCTGCTCTCAAAAGATACAAGTCAAGTGCTTCATTCTGGAAAATCAGTTAAGGGGAAATTTTAAAAGCACTATTTACAGATCAATTTTGATTTTTCTCACAGTGCTTTTACAAAGCGTAGGCGTTTTCTTATGTTGGCCCAGATCCTTCTTTAGAAAAAAGGACTACACATACCCTTAGCAGAACTTTAAGAATGGAAAGTTGTCAAAGTACTTTTTCATATTTCAAAGACAGATATTTGAAAGAAAGAGCAAGGCTGAAACTTACATAGTTTCTCTTCTCTGTTTTGAAATGTTCTGTAGTTTCACCCAGAAATACCCACCGGTGAAATTTTTATCGGAAAAGGATCGTAAAAGAATCCTGGTAAGTTAGTATTTACTTAGGGGTTATTTTTGGGAAATACAAAAAAAATGTATGGAATAGAATCAGTCTTGTAGGATTAATTAAGGACATGAGCAGGAATAAAGTAAATTACCTTGGATGTCATATAAGCTGCACAGGGTTTAAAGTAGTGCTTCACTTATTCTGTGTTGATGTTCTCAAACTCGGCATATGGATAATAGGCTTGGGCTCTGGTTTGGAGGTTTGTCTTGCCAATTCCACTAGTGTTCTCTACTTGTAACATCTCAGGAGTGTGTTGCCAAAGGGTCTTTGTACATGCTCCCAGATGGTTAAAATTTGGGAAACATTTTAGGCATGTCTTGACAGAAGGCTTGTGTGACCGAATTGGACAAAATCTAGTCATATAGCTAGAAAAGCAGCTGCTCTGCAGCACTGTTACGAAGGAACAGGTAATTCGGCTAAGGATTGTTCATCTGTCTATCTTCTCTGTTGTTTATGATATTTTGAAGCATCACAGATGCATTAGGGTGGAAGAGGAAGGCAGGTTAAGACAGGACAAGTAGTTTTCCAGTGCATTCTTAAACTCAGTGAATTGTGCTGCAACATCAGCTTTCCAGTTCTGTCTACAAGCACTTTTGAAGTTAGCTGTGTCCTAAATTTTTCATTGTTTCTGTCTGTCCTGGAGGGAACAAAATGTCCCCACGTTTTGAAGAGGTAGAGAAAGTATAGCTACTTGAGATATGTAAATACAGAGTATGAACTTTTGCCGCTGTAGTAGACAGCAAAGTCTGGGACAAATCACTGCTAAAGCACCTAACTCACCTGGTGTTCTCCTTTGCTTTGACTTCAGAATTTTGAAGAATAACACTGAAAAGATGCAAATGAAAACAAATTTTGGTTTTACTGTGTTATTATGCATTTGTCTTTATTGCTATTGCAAAACTTCTTGAACAGTAAGAGTTAATCAAATTAGTTTAGTTCTGCAATGTTATTCTGTCATTTTTATGACAGTCTGAAGGAGATAGACCTATAGGCTCCCTGTTCCCTTGTTGAATATGGACGATATGCTCAGGAAAATAGCAGAGAATGGCTTAATTCTGAAAATTCCTAAATCGTGTCCTCATGTGTGCAAGAATAATAAAGTTACCTAATGTCATGCTTTCTGTATAAGGAAGAAGGTGGTTTCAAGAAAAGTCTCACTGCAAGCTGTTGATAGGTTATGGTGCTCTTAATACTAACTTTTGGTCTTTGCCACTGAAAGATACTGGATATTTTGTTGAAATCTTTCTTCAACAGAGATGGCAAGTGGTTGTAATAGGAGTGTTTTCTGCTGACCTGGAGGTGAATAGCTTTTTGGTGTCAGCATATTTTGTAGAGTTTAAATTGCTGAAGAGACAGATAACCAAAAGGATGAGTGAGTTGTTCAGTCATTTCTTCTGTTGTGGCCAGGGATTAGTTCAGTGTGAACTCGGATGGACGTTCACAAGCCTCCTGCCCATGTGGGCAATTTGTTCTGTTACTGATTTCTCAAGAATTGGCAAGCCAAGTGAATTTTGTTAGGTGTTTGCTTCCTATTTTGTTGGTACTGTGTCTTTTCCTAGAATCCATTCTAAATTCTGATTTATTGTTTTTCCTCTGACAATAGTTCTAGCAATTATTTTTTATTATGCTGCATCTATTTGGAGATGATTTCTAGTAGGGTTGATATTTCAGCTGGCACTAGATACTCTGGCACTTTCATTCAAAAGAGCTCAGGTCTTTGTCCTGTTTTGCATGATTTATCTATTTGCTTGGTTCTCTGAAGTGACTAAGCCACAGGCTTTCATGTGCAAGAGAAGGAATGCTGTTAATATTATGGAAGATAGTGTTGTCATTGGTTCAATCTGTTGTGTGGATTTTTTCTGAATTGAATATGTAGACCAATAAAAGCATAAAATAAAAAATTAATATATTTCCATATGGGACATTAGATGTTTTTAATCTGACCGCAGACAGCAGAAATGAACCCGTGTAGCAAATACACAAACTTTTAAGTGCCTCTAGTGGAGGAAATTATCAGTAATATCTTTGCCTTTTAGTAGATGTTGAAGTTACCAAGCATATTGGCACTACTAAGTAATTAAATATTTCTATTAATGATGTCTTATTAAAGAATGCCTATTTAAGCCCCAGGTGCTGGTACTTCAATTTTGGTGTGGAAATGATTCACATACAGTATATGATTTTGTAGATTAACATGTCATTGTGATTTGCAGGAAGTCATATTTAGAAATGAAGTATGTTGACCTTGTTTTTACGAGTGGTTACAGGAGGGTTATACAGAGAGCTTCAGTGATAAATCATCTTTTCTTTCTTAATGTAGCCTCTAGTAATGATAAAAAGAAACAATTTACACAGTTGTTTACTTTTCCAGGGGAAATTCAGCTCCTTTTCCAGGTAGTTCTTTATTACCTGTGGAAGTGATATGTTAATAAAGCTAACATAGATTTATCATAAAAACTACTTAAAATTTAAAGTGATTGGAAACTTCTTTCCAGATAAAATTGGTTTGTGCTTTTTTTTCTTTTTTTTTTTTTGCTTGCATGTAGTATAAAGAGTGCTGTAAGCAGTGCTTGGTTTGGTTATGGTTTTTTTTTTGCAAAAGTGAGATGGAGAAGACGACACTTTATTTTGCTGCACCAAAAATATATCATGAACGTCGAGTTTGTCTTCTGTGGAATCCTGGAAATAAAAGTAGCAGCAGGGGATTTTCTTGGGCCTCAGTTGAAGGAACAGATTCAGGTCTACAGAAAACTTTTGTCCTGGTCACCACAAAAAGGCAAAACCCTTGGAACGTTCAGCAAGGCTGCAGCTTGCTTCCAAGTCAGGATAAGTTTGTGGCAGTAGATTTTTCCATGGATTTTGTTCTGCCTTTGGTAAGTCGTGGCATCTGGCAGAGGGCTGTTGTTCCTAAGTTACTACTCTTTCCTTGTTCACAGCATTCTGCCAGAAACCTGTTCTTCCCTCCTGTCTGTTCCAGGATAGTGGGAGCCTTGAGATTGTTTCTTTCTTTCAAAGAGGGCTTCTCCGAAATCTTCTTTCTCCTTCAGGTTTGTCAAGGAGCTGAATCACATACTGGATCTGCTAAAAGGAAGTCCTGGCAAACCTAGAAGAATACTAAATAGACCAGCTAAATGATTCTCTTATTAACTGATACTTACAGTGTCTTTGATGCACTGGCGGCCCTGAATTTTTAATAAGAAAAACAAGTGTGAGAATACAAGAAGTGGACATTCAAGTTTTTACAGAAGAAAACAGATGTGGTTGTCTTTTTTTCCTTTTCAGTTTTTGATAGCTTTCCTCTTTACCTTTGTGTCGGTTCTAGTTTTAAAGAAAAAAAGAAAGTTTCTGCTAATCTGGCTTTTTACAATAGTGGATGGCGGGGGAGTGGACAGGATAAAAGGTTAGGCTTTGACTAGCCTAAAGTGAAAGAACTTCAGGCATCTGCATCTTCCACACAGCACTTTGTCATTGCAGCACACCATCCATTCATTACATTCCTGCTTCACAATTACACTGTGTCCTTTTGGTGTTTGGTGAGTTGTCACTGCAGCTGAAGAACAGAGATCAACAGCTGAACTGCTTTCAAAATGTTAATTTGATCATGCAGTCATGTAAAAGGCCTGTGTGACATCATCTGTAAGTCCCTTCATTCTTTGAGAGTGGTGATTTGTCATGTCTTTGTGGGTTCTTAAAAACAGCTTATGAAATGCAGAGAAAATAATTGCTTCCATAGATATGTCTGGATGTGTCACACAACTTGCAGTTTTACTACTTACTGCGTTGACTGCTTCAGTACTGAGTTAGTGATTCTTTTTTTGTTTGTTTGTTTACTGTTAAAGACTGAGGTGCAGAAAGGGAAAAAATAAGACTTCCTTGCTGCTTCTACATTTGCAATGCAACAAGAGTACAAGGTTTTAAATATTTTATTTCTTCTTATTTCTTTGCAGTAAAACATGATAAAGTTCCAAGACAGGCAAATTCTGGATGTCTGAGCTAGGAGTATAGAATAGAACAGAATATTTTCAGTTGGAATGGACCTACAATGGTCATCTAGTCCAACTGCATGACCACTTCAGGCCAGAATGATGTGGATTTAGGATGCATTAAAACACAAAAGGAATAATTTTGGTTTTAGCAGATACTTCAGATGAGAGATCTTCAAAGACTTGCTCTCATCTAAGAATACTCTCCTTCCTTCCTTCCTACCTTCTTTGAAAAGCTGGCTTTGACATGTCTGATATTATAAATGTTACATGAAAATAATCTGGCATTCTGTCATCTTTTTTCTGAGAAATGGGAATTACAGAGAATTCTCCTCTTACCTTTTTGGGTCTTCTTAGGCCTTGCTGTTGCATAAAAGGGCACAATCCAATTTGAAGGAAAAAAGAAAAATAATCTAATCTGAACAAGAGATTTTGTTGATATGAATGGCTAGCAGAACTTCTAGCCTAACAGTGATGAAACATGTCAAGCATGTCTCTTGAAATTTTAAATGCAAAAAAAAAGCATGGAAATGGAGTTGTTTCCCCTGGAGTATGCAAAGATCTGAAAGCTACTGTTCTTCTGTCTTCATGTTTGTAGACTTTGTCTGGTGTTTCTGTAAAAAGAAAAAGAAATTTATACCAACTGTCCTAACGCAGATAACTGGAGGAGCAGGGTTTGTGGGTTCTCATCTTACTGACAAACTAATGATGGATGGCCATGAGGTTACAGTTGTGGACAACTTCTTTACGGGCAGGAAAAGAAATGTGGAGCACTGGATTGGTCATGAGAACTTCGAACTGATAAATCACGATGTCGTTGAGCCCCTGTACATTGAAGGTGAGTAGTCTCTGCTTTAGTATCTGCACTTTGTCGTGCTTTAGCCTGGTAAGTATGTATGTCTGTAAATAAATGAAATTTATGCACTGACTTCTGCATTGATCTATCCAATACCTTTATGCTTTTTCTATTATTAACCTATTACCTGTGTCCAGTGTGGAGTTAGAGGTTCAGAGCGCTTTTGTCTTTGAAATCAGTACTTCCTTTCTGCGTGGATGGGAGGGAGGAAATCTTAAAAACTTCCTAATGTGACAGATTTTGTGAGAAGACAAGATGGCAGTGGGTCAGTCTGTCTGTCCCATCCGTTGTCCCGTGTCCCTGTGTGCCTGCACAGGCTTACGTACACAGAGTCTGTGGTCTAGATGTGTCGTGAACTGAGAAGTTTGAGGGATGCAGTTACACTAGGTGACACGCGTCCTGCGACTGCGTACAGTCAGTGGAGAGGAGACTAAGCTCTTTCAAAGGGCACGTCAGCTCACTTTCCTTAGTTGCCTTAAGTGTCTCCTGTGGAAAAACATTGCTCCTACTTTAGGAACAAGCATTCCACAGCCTGTAGAACAGGAAAATGGCAGCACTGAATTTCCCCAGTTTTCAACAACAACAGCAAAACCATAAACAAAGATAGATACAAAGAACAATTCTACTTCAAAGAAGTGAAAGTAACTCAACATCTCAACTATCATAAACCTCAGACTATTATGCCACATTGCAAGACAGCATTAACATAGCTGTATTTGAGATACATACATTTATAGACTTCTTTGAGAGTATGTAAGTATATAGTGAACCAATGAAAACATTGCTTAAATTACACTGCAGTTCTGACAAGTTTGCTCCATCCCTTCAAAACTTTGTAGCGATGTATTTGTTTCATTTTTTTTAAACAAAAAAAATTAATTCAAGGTGGTATTTTTTTATTCTTGCTGAATTCTGATGGATGGAATTTCACAGGGAAAATCTCTAGCAGTTGCATCTCTTGTATTATTGCTTGTGATGAATTCCTGACAGCACTGCTGAAACAGTCCTGCAAACATGCTCCTTCTCTGCTCTGACAGTGCACTTGATTAGTTACTGCCTGTTATTTTACTTCAAACTTCTGTTTCCACAGACAGAATAATGGGACTAGTGTCCTATTAATTGGCTCCAGGTGCTGGTACCTTATGCCTCAGCCAGTTCAGTTTGTCAGCTTTCTTAATCTTTCGTCTGTGTTACCTTCTTTCTGACTATTACATGGAGACCAGTGTCAAGCGGTGTCCCTCAGGGGTCTGTTCTGGATCCAGTGCTGTTCAACATCTTTGTCAGCGACATGGATGATGGCATTGAGTGCACCCTCAGTAAGTTTGCCGATGACACCAAGTTGTGTGGTGCCGTGGACTCACTTGAGGGAAGAGATGCCATCCAGAGGGACCTTGATAGGCTTGAGAAGTGGGCCAGTGCAAACTGCATGAGCTTCAAGTCAAAATGCAAGGTCCTTCACCTGGGTCAGGCCAGTCCTAGGCACAAATACAAACTGGGTACAGAGTGGGTTGAGAGTAGCCCTGAAGAGAAGGATTTGGGGATGTTTATAGATGAGAAGCTCAACATGAGCCGGCAGTGCACTCATGCAGCCCAGAAGGCCAACCGCATCCTGGGATGTATCAAGAGAAGCGTGGTCAGTAGGTCGAGAGAGGTGATTCTCCCCCTTTACTCTGCTCTTGTGAGACCCCACCTTGAATACTGCGTCCAGTTCTGGTGTCCCCACCATAAGAGAGACATAGATTTGTTGGAGCGTGTTCAGAGAAGGGCCACAAAGATGATCCAGGGGCTGGAGCACCTCTGCCACGAGGACAGGTTGCAGGAGCTGGGATTGTTCAGCCTTGAAAAGAGAAGACTTTGGGGGGACCTAATAGCTGCCTTCCAATACCTGAATGGAACCTACAGGAAGGCTGGGGAGGGACTTTTTACAAGAGTGTCCACTGATATGACAGGGGAAATGGGTTTAAGTTGAAGGAGAACAGATTTAGATTAGATTTTAGGAAGAAATTCTTCAGTACGAGGGTGGTGAGACTTTGGAATAAATTGCCCAGAGAAGTTGTGGATGCCCTCTCCCTGGAGGTGTTCAAGGCCAGGCTGGATGGAGCCTTGAGTAGCCTGGTCTAGTTGAGAGGCGTCCCTGCGCATGACAGGGAGGTTGGATTAGATGATCTCTAAGGTCCCTTCCAGCCTATGCCATTCTATGATTCTATGATTACACCTGAGACCTTCTCAGAGAGTTATCATCATTGCTAATACTGTTTCCCAGTTAATAGGCACTAATGAATGGGAATTCTGAGATCCTTCAGCTACCTTTCCCATGTTCTATGTAATTAAGACACCAATTCCCCATTTTGTACTGACAACAAGTTATAACATGTTATAGTGGGTAGTTCATTGAATGTCTTCCCATCCTCCAACAGCGTAAATTAAATCTGGCATAGCTAAATGTTAAAATAAAATTAACTTCGATATACTAGTACATGAACATGCTAAAATTTTATTTCAGTACAGAGTTTATAGTCCAATGTAGGAAAATGAGGGGGAAAAAAAAAGGTGAGGCAATGAGGGATAGTTCTTGTAACAGATGAACAAGTTGGCATATGGATCACTACTTCTTAGTCCCAGTTTCTCCTTTTTGCTTGTAAATAGAAGTTGGAATGACTGTGAAGTCAGGACAAAAGAAGGTTTCTGTCTCAAGATTCCTGTTTAAACAAGGTCATATAAGGTTGTTTGACACTTAAATTCCAGAGAGCAATCAGTGCTCTATTTCTGAGGGACCTCATTTCAAATCTAGAAAGAACAGTGTTTGCACTTTTGATATGGAAAGTGAGTTTAGTCTCAAGATGCATAGCTTTCACTAAATCTCTTGATGCATCTGGGGTTTTTTTTAGCTTCGCAGTGATGCCTACGCACAATCTGCCTTGTCTGAGTCATTATCTTTGATCCATGACATGAAGTGGCACTCAGCATTCTTAGATCTTGATCTAGATTGGCCAGAGACAGTAATAAATCACCTTAACACACATTTTATTTCACAGTGGTAACTATAGTTAACTGTAGTGCTGAATGACTTTCTTCTCCACTAGGGTTTCCTTTGTATTAGCATTTGGAGATGACGTCAGCAGAAAACACACAAGAACATAGCTTTCACTTAGGCCTTTTCAGGATAACTAAACTACTTAAACTACTTTCACTCCATTAAAGAATTCAGGGCCTTTGTTTTTCTGCTTGAAAGAAAATAGTTTAAAAAGAAAAAAAGGAGCGGGGGTTTCTGAAAAGAAGATTTTTCAAAACTTTGCATAGCAGCTGTATTAACCGTTTTTTCCATTGTAGCTGAGTTCTGTGTTTTTAAAGTACTTGGGATTTTTAGAGATAGTTTCATTTCAGCCTTATGTTGAGGTTCAGTCCACTGATAAATGGTGGGGGGGGGTGGGGCTTCGTACAGGAAGATCATTTTCTTTTCTGAAGGGTAGTGTATAAAGAAAAGAATCTCTTATTGCTCTTTTCTGTATGATCAGCAAAAAAGTATAGAAATCCACCTTTGCTTATTTTCTACTTCTCATTCTCTGCACTCAAGATTACAAGCTCCCTAAGATGATTACTTGCGAGCACTGTGGCTCATTGTCTACATCTAGCCTGTATCTGGGGCTAAGCAATAACCAGCTGTTCTATGACTCAGTGACCCCTCCTCACTCAAGAAGGGGAATTGGGAAAAGGAAAGAAGACCCATGGGTTGAGATAAGAACTGTTTAATAATTGAAATAAAATAAAAAGAATAATAACAATAATATGTACAGAGAGATGATGTACAGTGCAGCCGCTCACCACCGCTTGGCCAATGTGCCGCCTGTTCGCAGCCAGCAATCCCAGTGCAGGAGAGTCCAGAAAGTGCAATCTGAGAGAGAGAGAGAGATACTAGTTGGAGAACAAGATCCCTCTGCCATGGGACACCTTGCACTAGACCAGGTTGCTTATGCCCCATCCAACCTGGCCTTGAACACTCCAGGGATGGGGCATCCACGACTTTTCATCTTTGTGGCCATCCTCTGGACTCACTCCCAACAGCTCCATGTCCTTCTTGTGTTGGCGACTCCAGAGCTGAATGCAATACTCCAGATGGAGTCTCACAAGAGCAGAGTAGAGGGACAGAATCACCTCCCTTGACTTTCTGGCCACACTTCTTTTGATGCAGTCCAGGATAGCGCCTTGCTATCCTGAACTTCTCTTCGGTACTGCTCTCAATCCCTTCTCCGCCCAGCCTGCACTTGTGTTTGGGATTGCCCTGACCTACGTATAGAACTCTGCACTTGGCCTTGTTGAACTTCATGAAGTTTGCACAGGCCCACCTCTCAAGCCTGTCAAGATCCCTCTGGATGGCATCCCTTCCCCCCAGTCTGTCAATCACACTACACAGCTTGGTGTCATCAGCAAACTTGCTGAGGCTGCACTCGATCCCACTGTCCATGTCACCCACAAAGATGTTAAACAGCACTGGTCTCAATACTGACCCCTGAGGAACACCATTCATCACTGATCTCCACTTGAACACAGAGCCGTTGACTGCGACAATCTGAGTGTGACCCTCCAGCCAATCCCTTATCCACTGAGTGGTCCATCTGTCAAATCCATGTGTCTCCAGTTTAGAGACAAGGGTGTGATGCAGGACAGTGTCAAATGTTTTGCATGAGTTAGTTTACATAGTGACTTGTGGTTTAGTGCTGTCTTGTTTATACCCACCTTTGCATTAGAGTTGAATGTGTGTGTGTAGTAAACAATAAGGTTTTATCTTTAAATAATTTTAAGCCACTGAAGTTTGTGTATCTACTGTGAAATATTGTTATACTTGAATATGTTTGTAAAAACAAACAAAAAAAAACCCCAAAACACTACTAACGAGACCAACCCAAAACCCCCCTCAAAAAACCTCTAGAATAACCTCAAACCCTGCACCTCACTGAACCACCAAGAAACCACACACTCAAGAAAAGTAAGCCAATTCAATGTGATGTCAAATGACAAACTGTACTCTTAAAAACCAAGTAGTACCCTTCAGTCTTGAGGTCTGGTTGCCAAATGCCATTAGGTACACACACCTTGTTTACAATAGCTACAGCAGTTGAATGAAATTGGAAGAAAACATCAGACAGATAGGCACAGCCCCCATCCTTCTCCCACTGGTGTTTCTTCTTCCTTTTTCCTGAACCAGCTTTGGAAACTTTAAAACAATCCAGGCAGTCTTTTTAAGGTGATAACATGCACATGGCCTCTGCCCCCAGCCATCTCTTGCATCCGAAAGATGTCCTCCTCAGCTGAACTGTTTCACAGTTCATATGAATGCATTTAGGCCTTTGGTTTCTTTTCGGTTGTTTGTGTTTTTTTTTGTTTTTGTTTTTACCACCTCTTTCAAAATTTGAAACAAAAACAGGCCTGAAAATGCCACAGATTTCCAAGTAACAGTGGAAACACTTGGCTCAGTTGAATTGATTTAATTTCCCTAATCACAAATGCACAGTATGTTTTGAATGCTTTATCATTATATCAAAAAATGATGTAGCTTAAACATCCTCTTCCCTTGGAAAGATAATCACAGTCATCCTCAAGGATTATGCTTTTACTCATAAGGTTTCACTTAGAGATTTTTCTTTTTCTTTTCAACTTAATTATATTGCTTTGCCCACTGTGGTTATGAACCAAGGGAGCACAATTGCAGAGTAGAAATTTTGTTGATGGCTTCTAACATTTCGCTGCTTAAAGAGGAGCTCTTGGTAAAATATCAGTACAATACTTCTAAAATTGCAGTCTGTGGCAGGTGAAGGCAGAATAGGTTATTTCTTTTTGGACTGAGTAGTAAAGAGTAGTTCCATTCTGATGCTCAAAGACAGGCTTTGCACAAATGCAAGTGCACTGCCTAACTAATGTAATATTAAGTGACAGGGAAGAAAAGTGTTCATAAGTGGTAGGTAAGGATAAACTGTTTCATCACTTATGTCCTGAGATTAATTGAAATAATTGGTGTGAAGATCAGTTAAAGCAAGCTGTTCTATTTTGGTCCTTGTTTGAATTTTTTTTATTATTCTTAATACTAGCAGTCTAGTTTCTGGTAAAACATTTCTTAAATGTCGGCTCTGTTTTCAGTAACTGTTGTGAATGGAAAGGTAGTTTGGGCTTTTCTGGCTTTCATTGAAAAAAAATTGAAAAACATTTTGCGAGTTTGAGAGAAGTACTGTAAGCACATGGCATACATAGTGACAAGGAGATTGACTTTCAGAGTTTTCAGAAGATATGAAGTCGTTAGTAACAGGCACATAGGTATATAAAATAACATTATTTGCAGAACTTTAATAGATCATTAGATTGACTGGAACTGAAAATGATTTTTTTTTTTAAGGACTTTGCTAGCTTGTGGGTCAGAGTTGACTTCAAGGCTAAAACCAACAGTTTCACAAAATTGACCAACAGAACGTACTGTAGCCTTCTTGTGAATAGCAGCCTTCCAGAAGTCAAGATGATGACATTTTAATAAACACTGTTCTACAGTATTCAAGGATTATTCAGTCTCCAAGTCGTTTTACAGGTAGCTTAAGGCACACACAAGTACAGCTTCTAATTTTTTATGTGAGTGCCTTCAATACATCGCTTTTTTTTGTTGCAATACTTCCATCCCAGATTTTTCTCCCCCTAGTCTTCATTCCTTCTGCCAGATACTTAATACATTCAACTTGATGTTTTCAAATTGTATGATTAGGGAAAGTTATGGCAAGGCAGAAGGGAACATAGGCTACTTAATTTTGTTTGTCCGGAGCCAAGTGCATTGGTGCCTGGATCTCTGGTGAAGCTCTCCAAAACTGTTCCAGTATGAGCAATATGGTAACCTTTATAAAGTTATTCTAGTTTTCCTGAAGTTACAGGTAACATTTTTAACGTCAGGGAAATGAATTGATGTTTGTAGTCCTTTTTAGTTCAGTGCAATAGAGATGTCTCGCTTCACTGTGCAAGCTTCCCTGGCCTGACCTACAGTAATGGAATTGGCATAGCTGTTCTTCACAAGAAAAGCCCGTATGTTTCAGCTGTAAAAACTTGTTTGTACGCTTCTGATCAAAGCTTTTCTGCTTAGTGCTTCCTGACTAGCAAATACAGTGATGGATGCAGGTCTTTAGTGGACTTAGTGACCTGTGGAGTCCTTTCTGGTACAATGACACGTGTTAAAGGCAGAAACTGGAGATGAAGGTCATTCCTTCATAGGAAGGAATGTTGTTTTCTTTCATAGGAAAGGTTGTAGATTCAACCCTTGCTATTCATTTAGGAAGCATGCAGAACACATGCAGTGATACAGCTGGAAAAAAAAGCTAGATGATATGAAGGAAGGTAGTTTTATTGCAATATTTTGTAAAAGTGAGTTGTTATATTGATCATACTTGTTCAGCATTAAGGAAAACACAAGACTGAACATTTGTGTCCGGATCTAGGTATTGCAGATTCCATATATACTAAATTATAGGGAGTCTTTGAGCTTTTCACATACAAAAAGGCACAACTAACCAATTTTTGTTGCTGTTGATCTTGCAATATGTTACTAAAACTCCATTTATGTTGATCGTAAATTTTTGTTTCTCACTGTGTACCTGATGGCGTGAATGTTTATGCCATCTTCTATATCTGTGCTATTTTGAAACAGATTTACAAAATTGTAACATGAAGAATTTTTTTAATGTTACTTTATTTTATTGCTAGTCTACCGTCCTGTGTTTGGTAAGCTACTTCTTGCTGCTGTGTTCACAGTGGCTTACAGAGTTCTAGCCCCTGATGTGAGTTATATACAAAACTTGCAGAATTTTATTATCATTTGTTCTTCTTTTATGGTCTTTACCTATCTATGTAAAGCTTTGCACAACTTTTCACATAGTTATTTTCAATTAATTACACTATGGTTTAATTCCAAAGGTAGCTCAAGGCTTCTAAGTAGGCACAATTAAATGTAGTAAAACTTTTTTTCTTTACCTCATAGAAATGGAGGAAGTGTGGAGGACGATTACAAGATGCATTTGTTCCTGTTCTCCAGTAGATGCTTTCCCAGGCACCCAAACACTTAATCCTCTGAAAAGCTGTAGATAGGATAGCTTTCCACAGTTCTGGGTTGAGGAAAGTTTTGGGTTGCCTGCTGTCTTAAATAACTGCCAGCTTTGTGCTAGAAAACAAAGTTGTCAGCCAAGCTAGGCAGATGGCTTTGGCTGGCCTGCTGAATTTCTGAGACAAAAACGTATGCAGTTTCAGACCTGGCAGTTGGAAGAGGGAAGGCAGAAGGAGAAATAATTGTACTTATCTCAAGATCATTAGCTTGATGACTCAAATGTGACCGTTTTGGGGTAGAAACTTGCCTTTCCACCCTTTTGAAATGTCCAGCACTCTGAATGTTTTGGAAAACCAGTGATGTTTGTAATTGATCTAAAGCGTAATATTCTAAAGATTCCTTCCTGGGCAAGAGAGGAAGGTCCTGGAGCTGCCTGGCTGCCTGTCCCTTTGATCTAGAAGATGACTATCTGACACTTGGCAAATGCCCCATTTTCCATCCATCTGCTAGTTCTGCTCTTGCTAAACCTCCTTCATCACAGGGGTCTATTTTTCTCTTTGTGCATTTGGGAGGAAGTATGTTGAGGCAAACCAGCTTCGGACAGGCAAGACCATGTCTGGCAAGGAAAACCTCCTTTTTCTCTCAGTTCCTTCTCTGTTTCATTTAAAGCAATTGCCAGCTGGGAAACAAAAGGAGGAAGAAGGACCCAGGAGGAAGAGTGTGTTTTATCTTTCTTCTTTTTTTTTTTCTTTTTTTTTTCTTGACCACTGTCCATTACACAGAAGAACAAGCTTCTTGTTTATAAATAAATAAATTGGAAGATTAAAAGGAACCTTTGGGATTTTGTTTTTTGTTTGCATTTGTTTCTAGCTAACAATTATATGGCCACTTGGATAATCACAGATAATCTGATGCAGAGAAAGAAAAGGTAGTTTTTGGCCCTGAAATACCATGTGCCATTAAAGGAACCTTTCATATAGGAGCTGCTGCTGGTCACAAATTCAACAGGTATTTAAAAAACAACAAAATTATATGTATGGAGGTAGGAATACAGACAAGTTTTCGCTTCTGCTTTGACAGACTGGGATTGAGCAGTTAAATTGTGACTGACCACAATGCTTTTGAACTCACATTTTCACTCTGCAAAAATTTCACAAGAGCTTGTGGAAAACTAGGTTTAGAAAGGGTTGTGAAGGAATACGTAGAAAGAAGCAGATAAAACTCA
The DNA here is from genome assembly GCF_009769465.1 of Tauraco erythrolophus. Classification (NCBI taxonomy): domain Eukaryota; kingdom Metazoa; phylum Chordata; class Aves; order Musophagiformes; family Musophagidae; genus Tauraco; species Tauraco erythrolophus. Next base: position 65,966,216 of record NC_141465.1, on the reverse strand, counting down.
GGTCAGAGTTCAGCTCTGCATTGACTGCAGGTGTCTTTAGCTGTTGCTTTGCTCATTTTTCGAGCCACTGTGCTTGAATTACCTGGTGCCTGCAGGCAGCAGTCAGCAGCTTCTCTGAACTTTCTTCCTTCAGCTTCCAGTCTACCCCTTTCCTTTGATTTCGCGACAATACCATGCTGTGAGAAGAGGGTGCTTACATTCAGAGGCATAACTTGGGGCAGTCATCTATTTCATCCATATTCATGGCTCATCTGTAGGAGGTATGTCAAAGTTCAACAGACCAATTAAACTTTACCCCATTCTGCTTCTTTGCATTATTGCCCCAACATAAGAAATCCTGCAAAACAACTTGATTAAAGTTTATTCACTGCTGAAGCTTACAGTGTCAACGGTGACAAAAATAAAGAGAAATTATTCCACATCACGCTTCATCGCACAGAACAATTAACTATTTTCCTGTTGCAGACAGAATCCTAAAAGTTTCAGTTGCATTAGCAATGCAGGCAGGGCTTTGAATCTAGTCTGAGCTGGGAGCTGGCTTCCTCTGGCACGCTCTGTGTCAGGCTGTCTTTGGATACTGATTGCGTTACCACTATAGGTTGCCTTCTGTGGAAAGCCCTCTTTGATCATAGAATGGCATAGGCTGGAAGGGTCCTTAGAGATCATCTAATCCAACCTCCCTGTCATGCGCAGGGATGCCTCTCAGCTAGATCAGACTACTCAAGGCTCTGTCCAACCTGGCCTTGAACACCTCCAGGGAGGGGGCATCCACAACCTCTCTGGGCAATCTATTCCGAAGTCTCACCACCTTCGTACTGAAATCATGATGCACTGGAGTTAATAGTGAATAGAAATATCAATTTCTGTTGATATGAGTGCAAATAGCAGAGAGTCTGCTACATGAAATTGTATTTCTCTGCACTTTTTTAATGCAAGAATAAGTCCTTACCAGTATGACACATTGGCCAAGATTGTATCATTCTGGGCTTTCTTGACATCTTGCAGGCAGCTGGTCATCTTTCCTCTAGAGATTAACATCTGTAGACCAAAGAGAGCATGGCGTTGTATAAGAAGTAGATACATTTTGTGGCATCTGCTTGAGCACGCTAACTGTCAAATATTGTTACTCTGTCAGGATGTTAAAATTTGGGGTGATGGAGTCATGCAGATTGCCTTAGAAGCTGATCCTGTGTTTATGCTGATAGTTAATTGTTCTGTGTGATGAGATTTGACTTGCAATAATTTCTCCTTGTTTTGGTCACTATTGACATAGTAAGCTTAAGGAGTGAATAAAATTTAATTAGAAATTGTTTTGCAAGATTTCTGGTCTTGGGCAATAATGCAAAGATGCAAAGATGCAACGTGGGGTAAACTTCTACATGGCTCCTACAGATTAGCCGGTATGCACTCACAGGAGCGATGAGCTGCCCTGTAGACTTAAAAGTTACAGTTAATCTAGAGAAACATGACTGTATATGCAAATATTCATATACTTCACTAAGTATTCAGAAAAAAAGTTAGTTAAATATTTTACCTTGCCAAATTTGCCAGTGTTTTTAAAGCTTTGTTATCAGAATGCATACTTATCTTAAAAAGGATGCAATTTTTTAATGTGAAGGAGGTGCTTGTGTTTTGAAGGCTTTTAACTATTTTAAAATTTTTGATTGCTTAAAGGATTGTTGAAAATAAGTACATTCCACGTGGATAAATTAAGCCACTTACACTGTTAACCTAACCACTGTGCTTTTTATGTTAGAAGTCAAGAAGCCAAGAATTGTCTGCTTGCTTTATCAAATAAAATTTGAGAATCAAGGAAGACGGGAAGCCTTAACAGAAACACAGGCCTCTAACATTTCAGTGTTCTCAGCCAGTTGAGAGCAGGTGATAACTTCATATTTGATTCCCCCCCCCCCCCAGTTGTATCTTATACACGGCGTGTGCTGTTTAAGCAAGTATAGTTATATTTCAATAGAGAAAAAGGAAAAATTTGGGCAAGTTTGCATATTTTTCTTAATTTGGAAGTCAAGGATGCCTTTACCCTGGTTTTGGCAGACGAATTAATTTAAAACTGGAAAAAAAAAAGATCCTTGTCACAGATACTGTAAAAGTTAAACCTAACAGAGGGCTAACCATAACTGATACATTGTCAAAATAGAGCTTTACCCTATATTGCTGTCATTTGCTACTGCTTGTTAATTATTAACCACCTGAGAAATGGTTAAAAGAAACATACTTGTTTGAGTGTACGGTTTTACCACTAGTCTTCTGTTCTAGGGCAAGACAGCCTTATGCCATGCAATGTTGTCTTCTGTCCGAACAGCAGCTAGCCTTGACTTTTCAAGGTTCTTTCAGGTTTCCGTGCTGAGTCTTAAAAAAAACAAACCTTCATTTTGTAACACAAAGAAGGAATTATTTTCTCTTCCTCCATCCTGCCATTCTAATTCTTATATCACTTTTTGACTACTTTTCTTGGATGACCTTGGAGAGGTCTTGTTCTTTTTCTTTCTTAACCATCAGTATGTTTCATGTGATCTTATGTTTAATTTTTGGGGGGCGTTTGCTTATCCTTGTTCTTTTTTAAGTAGTTCCGACTACCTGCGATTCATGTTACATAAAAGACAAAAAGACATTTCTGTATTTACGATAGCTGTGTTATGAAAGGCTTGCAGGTTGAGGTTTGAATATTAGATATTGCTTGTGAAAATGAGTCCAGTTTTTATTGTAATTTAAGAAAAAAAATCTTTTCCCCTGTATTACCTCTAACCTTTGCATTCTTATCTCGTGCAGTGCATTTTGCAACCCTAATACGCTGAAGCCGGTCTCAAATTAGGATTTGCCTAAGATTTTCATGATTATCAATGTTAATTAACTAATATCTTGGGATTCTTTTATGTTCTTAAGACTGATTCTGGTGTACTGCCTAGCTTATTGAGGGTTTTTTCAGTTCTTTTAAGTTTGCTGGGGTGAGCTGTGCTCTTTGAAGTTCTGAAGTACAGAGATAGCAACTTTCCTGATGGTCTGTTACAAAACTAAAGTTGAGCGAAGTCCTGTATGCTTGTTTTCCTGGTATCAAATACCATTTACAGTACCTATACGTGTCTTCTGAACCACCTTGATAGAAATGACTGCCCTGCTTGTTCCAGAAATAGGCCATTTTATGAAAATGGGTTAATAGCTGAAAATAAACAAGTAAGCCTGACTACTGGACGAATAGACAGCAAACCACAATTCATTTAGCTTAAGATAGAAATAAACTAAAATAGAAAAAGGTGAAGAGAAAAAGAAGCCCTGATTGATGATATGTTTGGTCTTTGAACTTGAAATCTGTTACAGCCTTCATTCTCTTTTCTCTCTCTGTTCTCTTGTACTAGGAATAATTGTTAAATTAAGAATCCAGGATTTAAATCTAGTCTAGGCTCGTGACAATGGTGTAACTGTTTAGGTTTGTTGTACTAGTCTCTATTTTACTGTTGTGTTGAATATATATTTCCTATGGATGATTTGAGTCTTTAGGTTTGTTTACACAGCAGTCACAGAAATGCAACAAATATAATTAGTTAAGATTGAGACTCGTACTACTTGGGCAATCTGTTGCCAATACCCAAGCTACCTTATTTTAAATTAGCTTAGGCATCAGTATACCTCCATTGATTGTAAGGTACTATCTAGTGTGTTGGTTAATTATATTTCATAATCTGGGGGGAGGGAATGCTGGAATTTCTGTAATGGGGATTTTTATTTTAAAGCTAAAATGCTGTATTATCCAATGTACAGCATAGAACAAAGTCAATAGCTAGGGGGAAAAGGACAAAAGTTGCATGCCCATGTCTTGGCATATATATTTCAAAAGAAATATGATACTAGTCCCATTAATATCTCATTGGCAAGTGGCTTACAAATAAAGATACAATATTTATTGTTCCCAAAAGGTTTATCTTGGTATTAAAAAATAATTCTGTCATCTTTGCTTGGGATTCCATTTGAGAGAAATATTCTGAAGCTGGTAGTCATTTAAAAACTTGAGAGTAATAGAATGTTGCATATACTTTTTCAGCAGAAGTACTCATAACTAGAATTTTTACAAGTAGAATGTGTCAACACCCACACAGACTTCTGTACCTGTGTCAACGGTGTTGATGTATATTATGCTTTAGGTTTTGGTGGACTAAAAATTAAGGGGTTTTTTTATTACAACAGGTTTACGTATATATTGTCTAGGTAGCAATATAGGAAGTGCTGAGTACCAATGCTAGGAAATGCAGAAAGAAGTAGTCGCTTCTTGACTCTAATGCTTTCTCATTTAATGTGTTACATAGGAAAATAACAATGCTTTCTTTCCCCCTCTCTCTGGTTTTCTGTAGTGGACCAGATCTATCATCTAGCATCTCCTGCGTCACCTCCAAATTACATGTATAATCCCATAAAAACATTAAAGACGAACACTATTGGGACATTAAACATGCTGGGTAAGTGGAAATCTTTTTTTTTACTTAACTTTGTTAGACATAATATAACCTGGACAGAGTTATTAGAGGGAGGGAAGGATGCAGCAGATGAGTTGAACATTTAAAAAATTTGATTCTTGAAGAAAAATAAGAGTTGGGTTTTTTCTCTATTTGAAGATTTTCGTACTTTTCCTTTAAATATATCTGCAGATGAACTCTGACAACATGCATGCTCAGCTATCAAAGCACGAGAACTTTGTGCCTGTAACTTGTCTATGTAGTAAGAACTGTGCAGTAATTATAGAAGTTGAAACAATTATGAGCATGGGATTTTTATACCAAAGTTGTGTCCATGACTACACTTCTCACCTTGGTGACTGTGGAACATTCCCACATTTGCCATGAATGACACTTCCTTTCCACCACAGCAAACGTTGAACTAAGCGGAGCTGCACTGGCTCTGTAGACTCTGAACACAAAGAGTACTGCACCCTCTTGTGCATGCCTTGGCTAGTGAATTGTGCAAGAACATTTAATGTCTAACTTCATGCTAGATAATTACAAGGCAACATTTTCAGCTTTGTTTATTGGTTTCGATGCTGGGAATGGGCCTATGGAAAGAAGGACTCAAGCCTTCTCTGCTTTTTCCTCCCATCTTTAATCCATTTGGCATATGCTGCAGCTTGAACTGGCTGTCAGTGATCCTGAGAGTTATTATGAGGCAAAAAACACACCAGGTATTAGCTCAGCTGAGTTTCTCATTTGAATTTGATACAATTCAGAGAATTAAGTTATTTAGAAGTTATTGGGGTACCAGAGAGTTGTACGGCATAGATGAAAGATTTCTTTGATTGGCCATACCGACTTAAAGGCAATAAAGTCATTGAAATGGAGTGCAGAATAATCTCGAGTGATGGGTAGGACCATCCAGGCTGTTTAAAGGGGTATGTTAAAGGGAAAACGATTGATTTTTGTCCTATGACATATTATTCTGTTTCAGTTTCTTTATGTAGCTTATCTTTAAGTTTTGGTAATCATAATATAGTGTGCTGTTTCAAGATCCTGATTTCATAACTGGAATAGTTTATGCTTCCTTGGCCTTTATTTAGGGTGTAATATATTAAGGTCTTGGATCTTGGTTCAGTGTAACTTCTAGTCCCAGAAGCAAACACATGACACGTGGGTTCTGCTCTGCTCTTTCTCAATTTTTCTAACTTGGGAGTGGGAGCTATGGATTTGGTTTACAGCTAGATTTATCTAGTGAGAGAAATCAAGTTTTCTTTAAAAACGTGTAAAATGGCATCACACTAAAGCAGTTAACGTGACTGAAAGATTCTTAAACTTGATCTAATTATGTTCTTCTTTCCCTGTTGCCTGTAATTCAGGGTTAGCCAAACGTGTTGGAGCACGGCTGCTGCTGGCCTCTACATCAGAGGTATATGGAGGTAAGAAGGGTAAAGCAGTGTTCAGAGCTCTTGAGATGTGACTGTGGAAAAGGGTATTTACAAACCTTTTGTTGGAAGATTGATAGGTTTTCATCACTGTCTTAGCTTGATTATTTGATGTACTTCTCACAGCTTAAAATGTGGGCATTAGTACTTGCTTTAAATCTCTAGTCAGAGTCGTGGAAGGAGGCTTAGACTTTGTAACTTTCCTATGTCTATGGCTCTTTTTCAAAACCGTTTGTGCGGGAATTTTGAGTGTTGAACTCTAATGAAAATCCAGATGCATAAAGAAAACCTGTGAAGAAAGATAATTTCAGTAGCAAATCTGCTTCTCTCTTCCCAGTGTAGTTACGAACTGTGTTGTTACAATATAGCAATTGCCCTAGTGTGTGCAGCACAGTGCAAGAGGCAAGGACATAACCTCCAAACTAAGAAAATAGAGTTTGTGCTTGTGTGCCATTGTGGTGTCTCTTAAAACATAATATTGAGCAATAGTGCCATATGTCTCCTTCCTTTTGCTATTACCAAGAAGTGAAGTAGCGAGAGAATGACTGATAGAACGGCTAGCTGGATGAAATGAGAAGCTTTAGTACTTCCTTGGAGTGTGTGACGGACCGTGTGCCTACTAGAGAAACATCCTGCTGTTGTGAGCTCTTGCCTAATTGGTAATAGCAGTGTTGCAAGGTTAATGGACATATGCAGGCACAGTCATCTGCTCAACGTTAGTAGTTGTGAGAGTCTAGCCTTTATAAAACGAACAAAAAATACTCATCTCTGTAACAAGATACAAAGCTTTGTGAGGAAAAAGTGAGAAAGGACAAAGAACATAGAATCATAGAATGGTTAGAGTTGGAAGGAACCTCAAAGATCATCTAGTTCCAACCCCCTGCCATGGGCAAGGAAACTCCACTACACCAGGTTGCCCAAAGCCTCATCCAACCTGGCCTTGAACACTGCCAGGGATGGGGCATCTACAACTTCTCTGGGCAACCTGTTCCACTGCCTCACCACCCTCTGAGTGAAAAATTTCTTCCTTATATCTAATCTAAATCTCCCCTCTTTCAGTTTAAATTCATTGCCCCTTGTCCTGTCACTACAGGCCCTTGTAAAAAGTCCCTCTCCAGCTTTTCTGTAGGCCCCCTTTAAGTACTGGAAGGCTGCTATAAAATCACCCCGGAGCCTTCTTTTCTCCAGGCTGAACAGCCCCAACTCTCTCAGCCTGTCTTCATAGCAGAGGTGTTCCAGCCCTCGGATCATCTTCGTGGCCCTCCTCTGGACCTGCTCCAGCAGCTCCATGTCCTTCTTGTGCTGGGGACTCCAGAGGTGAACACAGTATTCCAGGTGGGGTCTCAGGAGAGAAGAGTAGAAGGGCAGAATCACCTCCCTCGACCAGGATGCAGCCCAGGATACAGTTGGCTTTCTGGGCTGCCAGTGAACATTGCCGGCTCATGTTGAGCTTCTCATCCACCAGCACTCCCAAGTCCTTTTCCTCAGGGCTGCTCTCAATCCATTCTCCGCCCAGCCTGTACTTTTGCATGGGATTGCCCTGACCCATATGCAGGACCTTGCACTTGGCCTTGTTGAACTTCATGAGGTTCTCACAGGCCCACCTCTCCAGCCTATCAAGGTCCCTCTGGATGGCATCCCTCCCCTCCAGCGTGTCCACAACACCACACAACTTGGAGTACGCTTTTGGTGAAATAACTTCAGTCCAGAAGATTCAAAGCAAATACCCAAGCAAGAGATCCACTAAGATGACCGGGCAACCAGATAAGCAGCTTGAGTATCCTTTGCCTTTGATTAGCCAAAGTCAGACTCCACAGAGAAAAATGGTACCCCCAAGGACTCTTCTGTAATTGAACAAGCTGTCTTCTGGAACAGGAGACCAACAGCCAAAAAACCCTAAGTTTTGGAGCCTCATTGCTCTGCTGCAATCTGCCTGCAGAAGTGGAAAACTCGAAACTCCTGTTATCAGACTTTGTTGTGTGAGTAAAGCCAGTGGAGAGAGCCTGTTCACGTCATGCTCTGACTAGACAGACAAAGTCATTTTGCTGAAGAATAAAAGACAGAAAATAAAGTCAGAAAGTATCTCTTAGCTGTTTCCACAGGAGTTCTCAAAGCACTGTTGTATAGAGAGTTTCCAAGTGGGGCTGCCTCTGCCAGAAAGGAGTCAGAAACTGAAGAAACAGCCTTTCAGATCACAGCATCTTCTGGGGTCCTTGTAAGAGTGCTGCAGGCTTTTATAATATGAAACCCCACTGCATTTGCCAGTGCTCTGTGGCCCTCATATGGTAGGAATTCAGCCGTAATCATGTCTGTGAGCAGTGTAAGGGTTAATCAGAACTGACCGTCAAAGTTGCTTCGAAAATTAGCCTGTAACACTTGAAAGTTCAGTAGTAACTTACTCAAACTTCAAACCCAGTAAGAAGGATAGGGCAGCACAGATAGCAAAGTAGGGAAATGTAACACAGTGGTTGTATTGTTTCAAGCCTATAGAGAACACACACATAGAGCTTCCTAGGAAATTTTTAGTAGGTGGGGTTTTTTTATAATCAAAAACTTCTGTACTGGATCAAACCAAAAGATTGTCTAACCTGATTGTCTGTGCCCAGTCGCAGCCAGTAAAAATGCTTAGGATAAAGCAGAAGAAACATAGCAAGTATCTGGTGGTACATCGCTCTACTCTTTCTTCTTTAAGAAATGCAGCACTTCTCCATTTTGTCTGGTTTTCTTTCCTTGCGTCTTATGTTTTAAAACTTAAAGATGCTTTACTTTCTTTTTTTCCAAATATGGTAAAAAAGCACTGCCTACATAATCTGTAGTATTTCCTCTGAATTGCTTTAGATAAAAGTCTTATTTGCGCCCTTGAGGTAGTCTGTCTTTGCAGAAAAGAGTTGAATTTAACCCTCAGTTCACACGGTATTTTAGGGGAAAACAGATGATGACTGTTGTTTGCTTGTACTCAGTTATCTTAGTAGAGTCTCACATCTTTCGTAACTCATTTTCATGTTTCTATTGAATATGCTTTTAAGAAATGGTGTTGAAACTTATTTTTTTTTAAATGCATAGTTCAGAGAGAAGGTGTTAATCTGTGTAACACTAGTGATCTACTGAAAGTCTCATTATATATAGTCACTTTTTTGATAGAAGATCATGTAAGTTGGTTTTTTTTTTCCCCGTAGATCCTGAAGTTCACCCTCAAAATGAGGATTACTGGGGCCATGTGAATCCAATAGGTCCAAGAGCCTGCTATGATGAAGGAAAGCGGGTTGCAGAGACCATGTGCTATGCATACATGAAGCAGGTAATAAACTTGTATCAGATTCAGTGGATTTCCTGTTATTATGAAGGCCAAATGTGTGGCAGAACTGCAATATGTATTTAGGGGTAGGAGGGCAAAAGAGAATGTCTCAAGTAGGAGCATTCATACTGTAGCTGCAAAATCTGTTTTCTTTAATGCAAGTTTTATGACTCCCATCTGTTCTATTTTTCCAGATGAGCAGTGTTCTTCAAGAAAATGTGCTCTAATCTTCTTGATAGACCTACTGTGTCTTTCAGCATTGTAAATAGTTTTTAGACAGATTAAACTGAGGTGGTTTTACTAATTTGGGAGCCAGATAACAGAGTTGTTTTAAGTTGGTCCTGTGCTGAGAAGTACTTTGCTGAATAGGGCCAGTACTGATAAATAAGGAATGTTTAATCAGCATCATTGAAATCAGAATATAGAGGTAAAAATGATGAATTTCTTTAATGAGTACCCATATAGGAACAATGCATTTTAAAGCACTTGAGAAACGTCTTAAAATTATGTAGTTATAAATACAGCCCTTAACGAAAGGTATGAATACTCAGCTATGTAATGCACTTTTTCAGATAAATACAGTAACATGAGGATAAAAATGCAATTTAAAGTATGTTCATTAAATGATACATGCCAGTTTCTGTGGGTTTTATAATCAACGAGTAGAAACTCATCATTCAGTAACCCAGCATCACTTATGTGTGAATCTTATTTAATTGCTGTTCAGCTAGTCTCTGGGAGACCATTCAATTAGAAAACGTGGCACACTAAGGAAAATCATAGCACTGTTTCTTGGTGTTTGCAGCCTTAATATACAAAGGTATAAATCAAATGTAGTCATTGTGGTTTAGCCTAGCCAACAGCTAAGCTATCATGCAGCTGCTCACTCACTTCTTCCCCGTGAGGAGGAGAGGAAAAAAATGTACAGGGAGGGATCACCCACCGACCATGGCTGCCGGGCAAAACGGGCTTGGGAACTGTTACCAGTTCATTCAGAGAGGATAGTGAGAAACAAAACCAGATCTTAAAAAGACCCCTCCCTTCTTCCTGGCTCTGCCTCCTCCCCCCAGCAGCGTAGGAGGGACGGGGATTAGGGTTGCAGGTAAGTTCGTCACACACTGTTTCTGCCTCTCCTTCCTTAAAGGGGGAGGACTCCTTACACACATTGTTCAACACATTCATCAATGACTTGGATGAGGGAATAGAGTGCATGGTCAGCAAGTTTGCTGATGACACTAAACTGGGAGGAGTGACTGACACACCTGAAGGCTGTGCTGACATTCAGAGAGACGTGGACAGGCTGGAGAGTTGGGCGGGGAGAAATTTAATGAAATACAACAAGGGCAAGTGTAGAGTCTTACATCTGGGTAAGAACAACCCCGTGTACCAGTACAAGTTGGGGGCTGAACTGTTGGGGAACAGCACAGGGAAAAGGGACCTGGGGGTCCTGGTGGACAGCAGGGTGACCATGAGCCAGCAATGTGCCCTTGTGGCCAAGAAGGCCAATGGCATCCTGGGCTGTATTAGAAGGGGTGTGGTTAGTAGGTCGAGAGAGGTTCTCCTCCCCCTCTACTCTGCCCTGGTGAGGCAGCATCTGGAATATTGTGTCCAGTTCTGGGCCCCTCAGTTCAAGAAGGACAAGGAACTGCTTGAGAGAGCCCAGTGCAGGGCCACAAAGATGATTAAGGGAGTGGAGCATCTCCCTTAAGAGGAAAGGCTGAGGCAGCTGGGTCTCTTTAGCTTGGAGAAGAGGAGACTGAGGGGGGACCTCATTAATGTTTATAAATATGTAAAGGGTGACTGTCATGAGGATGGAGCCAGGCTCTTCTCAGTGGCATCCAGTGATAGGACAAGGGGAAATGGATATAAGCTGGAACATAGGAGGTTCCACCTAAACATGAGGAAGAACTTCTTCCCAGTAAGGGTAACAGAACACTGGAACAGGCTGCCCAGAGAGGTTGTGGAGTCTCCTTCTCTGGAGATGTTCAAAACCCGCCTGGACGGGTTCTTGTGTGGTCTGATCTAGGTGGTCCTGCTCCAGCAGGGGGATTGGACTAGCTGATTCTTTGAGGTCCCTTCCGATCCCTAACATTCTGTGATTCTTCCCCTGCTCCACTGGGGCCCCTTGTCATAGAAGAATAATCCACAGACTTCTCCAGCATGAGTCCTGCCTGCAGGATGCAATCCTTACCCATCAGATTGCTCCAGCGTGGGCTTTTACCACAGAGTCACAGTTTCTTAGGGTGCAGCCACCTTCTCTGGTGTGGAGTCCCCACGGACTGCAGATGTATCGCTGCTCCACCGTTAATCTCCAGCAGCGTGGACGTCCTTTCCCACAGAGACAGTCCTCTACGACTCCCTTGGGCGCAGGTATCTCTGCTCCAGGGTGTGCTCTTCTGTCCTCTGCAGCCACGCTGGGCCCCACTGGCCCTCAGCAGTCCCAGCAGGACAAATTCCACCCAGCGGGCACCCCAGGAGCAGGGTGCTTCAGAGCTCTCCAAGCCACGCCTGCACGACCATCTTCAATTGGGTGGTGGCAGCTCAGCTTGGGTAGCCGCCCACCCAGGAGGCTGAGGGCCAGCCCTCTGCCTTCCCCCTCTATTCACTGCAGGTTCAGCCCTGTTCGGGTTCCTTTGTGCCCTTCTTAAGTAGGGCATTTGCAGGGACACTGATTTGCTTGGCCCTGGCCCGAGGCAGGTCCAACCTGGCCGGAGACTGGTCTGGTCGTCTCACATCTCCTTACAGGGGCTATCTTTGCAGCCCCTCCTCTGCTAACAAAACCCCACCACATAAACCCAGCACAGCAGAATATCCTGTAGAATTTTAAACCTTCAAAGATAAAATACTAGGTGCTTTTAAAAACCTTGAAAACAGAATTAAGTGGTAAGACATTAGGGATGGTATTTTAGTACAGAGGTTGTAGTAATTTTCTCTTATCTTTTCTGCCAGACAGAGAAGGCAGAGGTTTGTATCTCCTTTGTTCTCTTTTAAATCATTTAAAGTCTAATATGGTGGTATTGCTCTTGTTCAGGATGATGTCTTCTATGCTTCACTTTAGCAAAATATTCCTTGTGGGTCTGGAAATTCAATTGCAATTGAATATTGTAGTTTTTATGAGAAATTCTTGTGCTGTAGGATATTGAATTTTTTGAAGTTTGTGATACACACTGCTGTATTCTTTTAGAAGGGCAAGACTGTAGGTCATTTTGAAAATCATGGGCTGTATTTGAAAGCCACAGGATGAGTCATGATACTATCCCATAAATTTTATGCAGGATTTACAAAGGATAGTAAAGGTTTGTAAGGTGGAACTGTGGAACACACATACATTAAGTGAAAACTCATGATGTAAATGAACTCTCTGTCCTAGAGGCAGCTCTGTGAGATATTTCTTGTACTTTATTATGGGCTAGTGAGGTCTACGCAATCTTGTCCCACATTTCGGTGTGTTCTGAAACACTGTTGAGCTGGGTTTTTTCAGAGTTTAAATGATATGCTGTTATAAGAGAGGGAACATAACCCCCATTTTTAAAAAGGGGAACAAGGAGGACCCGGGCAACTACAGACCGGTCAGCCTCACCTCTGTGCCTGGCAAGGTCATGGAGCAGATTCTCCTGGGAACCATGCTAAGGCACATGGAGAGCAAGGAGGTGGTGGGTGGCAGCCAACATGGCTTCACCAAAGGCAGATCGTGCCTGACCAACTTGGTGGCCTTTTATGATGGGGTGACAACATCGGTGGACAAGGGTCGACCAACGGATGTCATCTACCTGGACTTGTGCAAAGCTTTTGACACTGTCCCGCACGACATTCTTCTCTCTAAACTAGAGAGGCATGGGTTTGATGGATGGACCACTCGGTGGATAAGGAATTGGCTCAATGGCCGTACTCAGAGAGTAGTGGTCAACGGCTCGATGTCCATGTGGAGACCGGTCACGAGTGGCGTCCCTCAGGGGTCCGTGTTGGGCCCGGCCCTCTTCAACATCTTTGTCGGTGATGTGGACAGTGGCATGGAGTGCACCCTCAGCAAGTTCGCCGATGACACCAAGCTGTGTGGTGCCGTCGACACGCTGGAAGGGAGGGATGCCATCCAGAGGGACCTCGACAGGCTGGAGAGGTGGGCCCGTACCAACCTCATGAAGTTTAACCAGGCCAAGTGCAAGGTCCTACATCTGGGTCATGGCAATCCCAGGCACAAATACAGACTGGGCGGAGAATGGATCGTGAGCAGCCCTGAGGAGAAGGACTTGGGAGTGCTGGTGGACGAGAAGCTCAATATGAGCCGGCAATGTGCTCTTGCGGCCCAGAAGGCCAACCGCGTCCTGGGCTGCATCAAGAGGAGCGTGGCCAGCAGGTCAAGGGAGGTGATTCTCCCCCTCTACTCTGCCCTCGTGAGACCTCACTTGGAGTATTGCGTCCAGTTCTGGAGTCCCCAACATAAGAAGGACATGGACCAGTTGGAGAGGGTCCAGAGGAGGGCCACGAAGATGATAAGAGGGCTGGAGCACCTTTCCTATGAGGACAGGCTGAAAGAGTTGGGGCTGTTCAGCCTGGAGAAGAGGAGGCTCCGGGGTGACCTTATAGCGGTCTTCCAGTACCTCAAGGGGGCCTACAAGAAAGATGGGGAGAGGCTGTTCAAGAGGGCCAGTTGTGATAGGACAAGGGGTAATGGTTTTAAAATAGAGGGAGGTAGATTCAGGTTGGATATTAGGAAAAAATTTTTTACCATGAGAGTTGTAGAACACTGGAACAGGTTGCCCAGAGAGGTGGTGGATGCTCCATCCCTGGAGACGTTCAAGGCCCGGTTGGATGAGGCCCTGAGCAACCTGATCTAGTTGGAGATATCCCTGTTCCTTGCAGGGGGGTTGGACTAGATGACCTTTGAAGGTCCCTTCCAGCCCTAACGATTCTATGATTCTATGATTCTATGATTAGTGGAGGAAACATTAACTTTTGCTAGTGGAAAGGTCTGACTTCAGCTATGAAAATAAGTATTGTGCTTTTAAGAGGGTTTTCAGACAGGAGTGATCTAGCTCAAAACCATTGGATTTACAGGATTTCAGGCTAAAATATTTCCAGAATCTTCTAAGGTTCAATAAAAAGAAGAAACAAGCAAACTTACTTCTGCATTTTTTGGTAATTTCCAAAGATTTCCATCATTCTGCAAATTGTTAGGTACCTTAAATGTGGTCACATTTCCAAAAAATATAAAATAAAAACCAGACAGGACTCTCTGAATTAAGCATTTCCTGACTTTATCTCCTCTTTACAACTGCTGTCTCTAAGCAAGCCCAGCAGTACTTCCTTATCAAAAAGTCCAAGGGCAGTAGTAGCACTCAGTAAGCAGCTGCTTGAAAGGAGAGGTGGAGAGTGAAATATTTGCTGAAGAAATGCAGGGCACACGAGTTCAAAGCATGCACACAAGTTCATCTCATCCCATGTGAGACACCTGAGTGTGTGGTTCGAGAGGGTATTTGCTATAGGCTTCTGGGAGCAGCTCTCCCTCCATAAATTCAGGTGGGAGCGTAGGTCAGCCATGCTCCTTAGTGTGAGTGGAAGTGCCTGCTTCTGGAACTTTTCTCAAGCCATAGGCAGCTTTAGTTCCTTGTCCTGTTCATCTGGGAACTAAGTTCCAACCTCTGATTCAGACTTCTTCAGAATTCCCTTCTCTTCATCTCTTTTTCAGTTATTGCTAGCACTCCCTTCTGGAAAGCCTTTTTCAGTTCGCTCAATTGCCTTCACAAGATGCAAGGCGTAGTTTTGAAACTCTCTTACAATAACAGCTTGTCAATCTGTTTACTTTCTCCATTCTGTACTCTTGTCTTTGTTACTCTTCTGCCTATCCTTCCCTGTCCTTCCCATGTGCTTTTTTGCATAAACTTCATATGCAGGTGTGACTTGCTGTAGATGTGATACAATTGCACAGATAATAGTTTTCTTCCTCCACAAAACTTCTGTTTTACTAGATAACACCACTGTTTTCCAAAACTAACAGCATTTTCCAAATGCAAGTAAGATCTTCCTGGGCATATATAGGCGGAGAACACATACAGGTGCAGGGGAGTTTCAGCACATAGTACTACAATGTGAATTTTGTGCTTTGTTCAGGAGTTGCCATTCAATATGCATTTAACTTTTTAAAAAATTGTGGTTATAATTATGGAGGTACCTGGAAATCCAAATATTCATGTACACTCCAACTCTGGCTTAATTTAAGTACTAGTTAGAATCTGACACTACCTTCATGGCAGGAGTCTGGTACGTTTGCATAGGCATGTCATAAATACAAATACACACCATTTTAAATGCTTAGCGTATTAAGAGTGTTTTGTGAACTAGATTTAATTCCTCCTCTTATACCATTGATCTGTAAGGAAATTCTCCAGAGCTGAAGCAACACTTCAGGTCACCATGGAATGTTGCAGGGAAATTTTTTTATCTCCTTCCACTTTCTTCATCCTTTTTTTCGTACGAACTGTGTGATTCTGCAAGCTTCAGTGGTAGCAAATGAGCTTAGCTGTACATGATGTGATGTGATATTTTTCAAATTGCCTTAGAGTAGCTTAGATCTTCCAGTGAAGAATTCTGTTGGATGCCTTTCTAAGCATGTAGAAGTGAATTGAGTTATCATAATCAAATATTAAGTATAACCTTCTTTAATTGGATAAATGTTATGCTCTGCATTATAGAATATTCTTTAGCCAGAACTGTGAAGACTCAAGGTGCCAAAAAAATCTGAATAGGTAACAGAAGAATGGGAAGAAATGGTATAGGTGAAGTTTACTGTATCACTGTGAGAGAATAACACATGCAAACTGATGTTGAAATTTGTTAAATATAGAAGTGCATTGCAATTGCAACACGAGGATGATTTTCAGGTTTATATTGAGTTTTACTTTCCTCCTAATCTTTAATTCACAAATTGAATTGGTTTCAGTAATTATAAAAAGCCTTGATGTAAAAATGTAGGGGTAATGAAAACTGTTGATTGAATTGCAACTGAAAAGGCATTGAATAGGGAATAATCAAGTAGTTATTGAGTAATTAGATAGAAAACAAATAGCTGTGTTGCATTAAAGCAGTTTGCTTAATGTCTTTTGGGAGTTTATCCTGTATTCTCTAATTATTGCTAGCTATTTTCTTTCCTTGATATTCAAGATAGATTATTTTTAAGCATGCAGCATTCTTTTTTGGTGTTGTCACATGAAACTTGGTAGCACTTTACTTAAGAAGAGATGCAGAATTGATGCTTTTTGTGGAAGAATTGAATTGAATTATCTGTAGTTCTGATAGCACAGGGAGAGAAGAGGAAGCATCTCCTCAGGGCAATAGTCAAAAGCTCAGACCCAGAGGACAGTCCTTCAATGACACAAATGGTGGGTAATGTTGGGTGTATACCACGCTAAAGCTAAATTGTAGTGTTAAGAGCTATCATGGATCCCTTTAGCTTTTTAAAAGCCATGCAGAGGAGTTTCACATCTGGGAATATTAGTGAGGCAAAGGTTGGAGAGGGGAGTCTGTAAGATGCTGTAGTGCCCACCTTGGGCACTGCCTGTAAGGTAGAGTTGAGATACTACAGCCCTTCCAAATGCTGACTGGGAGGGCACTGACAAACCTGAAGCGAAGGTGTCAGCACTGCAACTATTGTCCCATCTGAGTTATTACATATCAAGTCAGTGAAATTCAGAAAAGAAAGAAAAAAATTGTCCACAATTTCTTTCCTCTGCAAAGTCCGAGAGATCGCATACTCAAAGTTATATTAATATTCTTAATAAATGTGGCAGTTCCATTGGAAATTTCAAGTACTGTTTGTTGTTAGTCACTTTTATCTTCTGGATTAATTGGCTCCATTTTGAAAGAGGAAAACAGTGCTGCTTTCAGCCATTGTAACTGCATGGTTCACAAATAGGCTTTTATACTTTGAAGAAGAGAAACTACAGATAAAAATCCTTCCCCGTAGTTCAATAAAGTTCTGCAAACTGTAATAATTTAGACATTAAATAATGCTAAGCTTTTGAAACTGATTGTTCCAGTTACCGTCATACAGTCCTTCTGATAGTCCTGCATTTTCTAAAACCTGGTGATATGTATTCTCTGTGCTATTGGATTAATGGATGTGCGCATTTTCTAATGACTTTTTAGAGCTGTCTGTAATTATTTTTTTTTTTTTAGCAGTGTAGGAGCTCAGCACATAGAATCATAGAACAGTTAGGATTGGAAGGGACTGTAGAAGATCCTCTAGTTCCAACTCACCTGCCATGGGCAGGGACGCCTTCTGCTAGGTCAGGTTGCTCAAAGCCTTGTCCAACCTGGCCTTGAGCACTCCAGGGATGGGGCAGCCACAACTTCTCTGGGCAACTTCTTCCAGTGTCTCACCACTCTCATCATAAAGAATTTCTTCCTTAGATCTAAGTGAAATCTACTCTCTTTCAGTTTAAAGCCATTGACCCTTGTCAAAAGTCCCTCTCCAGCTTTCTTGTAGGCCCCCTTTAAGTACTGGAAGGCTGCTAAAAGGTCTTCCCGGAGCCTTCTCTTCTCCAGGCCTGTCACATTAAGACACGATATTGTGTCGATAGAGGACAGAACGGGGGCTACCTTGAGCCTTTCTCAATTTGACCAGTCTGCCCCTTTCCCAAGGAAGCACAGGCAGTGGCATCGGTACAAATCCCTTATATCCTCTATGTCAATTATTGAAGTTTCTGGAAACTTAATTTATATATGACAAGTTTTATTACATATACTCGTGACAGAATACAGATTCGAAGATAGCCGGTGATAGGGACTGTCTGTGAAAACAGATTTAATTAGAATAATATAAAACTAAAACTGATCAGTGACAATACTAACTAGCTAGCAAGATGTTAGTAACTAAGTGCACGTAACACAGAGCTCTTACCCAATAGGCATCCCTGTGGGGGGAGAACAAAGGTTCAGCCCATTGACTGATCCCAAACATTTCAATGGGGGGCTTCTCCCTGACATCCTCCTTCTCTTTCGCCATTTTGTACTATTTCGTTACTTTCAAGTGGAGCTTGAGTGACTCTAGTCATACATAACTTTATTAGGATTGGTGTAAACTTTTCTTGCTTCGATTTAAAGGCAAGAAGAAATTCAGG
The DNA here is from genome assembly GCF_009769465.1 of Tauraco erythrolophus. Lineage (NCBI taxonomy): Eukaryota > Metazoa > Chordata > Aves > Musophagiformes > Musophagidae > Tauraco > Tauraco erythrolophus. The sequence continues at coordinate 65,947,909 of NC_141465.1, read as the reverse complement.
GCGCCTGCTCAGTGAGGGGTGGTCGCAGCCCGGAGGCGGGTAGCTTTTGAGGTGGAAGTGTGTTTTGGTATTATAATGAGCAAAGTTCAACTAAAGGACAAGATTTTACCATTATTGCTGAGGCAACAGTTGTGATCCATCTTCCTTGATGGCAATTAGATGGTTATTTTCACCAGATGTTCTTTGCCCCTGATAACAGGGATGAGCCATGGTACCTCCGTACCACTCTAATCCCCACTTCAAGGACATTGCTCATTCCATGCAACCAGCAGGCCGCGTCCATCCTGGGAGCAGCAACTGTGTCTCACCTCAGAGCTGCTCTAATATTGCAGCCTTTGAGCTGAACTTTGCAAAGCCTTATTTCTCTATTTTCCCCAATTTCCGTTATTTTCCCACAAGGCCGAACAGCCCCATCTCTCTCAGCCTGTCTTCATAGGAGAGGTGCTCCGGCCCTTGGATCACCTCCGTGGCCCTCCTCTGGACTTAATTCAACAGCTCCATGTCCCTCTTAAGTTGAGGTCCCCAGAGCTGAACACAGTACTTGAGGTGGGGTCTCACCAGAGCAGAGTAGGAGGGCAGAATCACCTCCCTCAATCTGCTGACCACGCTTCTTCGGATGCAGGCCAGGTACACCCCTTATCTTTGTCAGTAAGATGCATCCTCATACAGCCACCATTGCTCTAAAAGCAGTAGTCAGGCATTTTCTTTCACCTGTAACTGTCAATGTTACACTAATTCATGTATAGAAGTCTGCAGGACTCTACATTATGCAGATGACTTAAATTAAATTGCTTGGAGTATATATTGTTTGCTTACGTGTGTTTCTGACCCTTATTGGAACCTTACTGGAAGCTGTGATACAGTTCTCATTCACTGGGTATTATTGCACTGGTTATGTAATCTGCCACCTCCTGTTCAGAAGCCATGTTGTGCAGGAAAATACCGAAGTTAAAATCCCTGTCTGAAGGGGATATACTAGTAATTCAGGTATAGGTGCACTTAAGTCAATACAAATCACTTCCCAATGGCAATGTTCCTTGTCAAAGTGTTGGTGGAAGACTCCTGTGGCTGTTTGCGTTGGCCAGGTACGGTAGTTACAAGAGGTATGCAAGCTGAGGCAAGTGGTAGAAATAGGACATACTTTTAGCAGGGAAGTATGAAGAGACCTCAAAGAGATCTTGTAGCTTCTCTAGTCTTGGAAGTGTTGAACTGTAGGCGTGGTTAATATTTCAACCATAAGATAAGAGTGCTGAAGGTGTGCCTTGGCTGTGTTCAGGGACCTGCATTATACCAAAAGTAGAATCAGGCGATTGTGATTGTCCTTCCAACTTGCTTAGGAGCTTTACTGTTTATGGAATTCAGATCTCAGCATCACTATTTTTGCAAAACAATTTTAGAAAGCTGTTAATAACCAGGAATTAATCTCATTTTTGCTTTATATATGTACATATATATAAAATACCTTGGACCAAGCCTTAGTGTAGAGTGTTGTAATTTAAACACGTCACAGATGGATCCTGGTGAACACTGTGCTAGTAATTCTGCTGTGATTACAATTCAGGGTTTTGGGAACAATTTTGAGAGTTAGTCAATGATCTCTAAAACACGTGGGAAAGAATATGAATCCGTATGAAAGTGACTAATAAAGCAAGGGATGCAGGCAGCAGTCTTAGTAATTTTAGCTAAAACATTTATAAAGATTTGTGTCAGGTCACAGTGCTATCCATGCAACTGGTCCTTACCTGGCAGATTTTTTGGTTTGTTGATGAATCCAGTTGTCTGCTGGAGAGCAGACAATTGCAGCTTTCCCTTTCCTGATTTGATATTCAGAAAGATCTAATTCATGCTTGTTGTTCAGATAGGTCCACAGACTTTACAAAGAACAAAGAACTGTTAATTAGTAAGACAAGCTTGCCTGATATCCTTATAAATTACAGCTACTGCATATGTTCAAGCTGTTTCGGTTAAAAGAACCTCTTGACATTTGAGTATTCTATATTGATCTATTGTCTGAGCCAGTCAACATAAGGAGATATCTTTTCTTAAAAGGCTTATAAAACTAAAATATGTCTTTTTGAATTAAGATGTTATCATAGCATCCTTGATACCTCAATACTTTCTGGAGCAGGGATTTCTAGAACTAAGTGGCACAGACTCGTGCAGAAGACCATGGACAAGTTTATTTTGCAGGAGAGACTGGATAACTAATGCTGCTTTTTGACTGACAACTGTGGAATAGTCTGAGTATTCAGAGGAGGTATCTCTGTAAGCCATAGCAATCTTTCTTGTGTCTTTTCTGTCTTCCCTCTCCATCTGTACACGCTCAGTCTCTGTGAATGTGTCCATACTGGGAAATAATAGAGTGAGCTGAAGTGTTTCAATAGCCCACAGTGCTGCATGTTTTTTAACTTGCCCTGGGCTCTTTTTTTGATTGCTCAAGGAACTTGCTGTCTGATTAAACTGCTATAGGAAGGTGTAGTCTTAAACTGTGAGGATAGAAACCAGTTGATTACATTTGGTCTCAGCATCGGGGATTACTCTTTAGCTCTTTTTTGTTTAGCAGTATAAGTGTGAACCAAAGAAGTTTTTCTCCTTTCTCTAGTATAAAATATCGTACATGAGTTACTGCCACAAATCTGGGGAAGTAATTGGCTTTGCTAGTAGGAATGCGGTAGAGGTAGTCAGTCATGATTAACATGTCGTTGTTGATATTCAGAGTGACAAGACATAGGTAAGAGTATACCAGAAGTATTTATACGCAGTTAATACAAAAAAGGAGTAGAGAGTTACTCAACATGCAAAAAGTATCACTTCAGAGGAGATGTTCATGAAATGGCGAAAGGAAACTTAGGACAATATTTAAGTTACTGGCTCCAAAATCTCCTTGTCCGTGGAAGGGTTTCTTTTGAGAAGATACCTCCCAGTTTTACAGGCATAAATGAAAATTCAGCTCCATAGAAAATAGATTTTCAAAGCAGTAGGCTGTAGAAGAAAGCTTTGCTAGATGACACTGTAAATAAAAAGTTACTCATTGTTGAAGACATTATAGTGGAGGGAGGGGAATAAATAGAAGGGAGAAGAAATACTGGATTCACTGTGGCTGTGAGTAAGTGCCTGTAGAGAATGCGTTGTTTTTCTTTTCTAGATCTCTTGCTAGTTTCCAGCCAATACTGGAAAACAAGGCTGCTGCTGTAGCTCGTGCAGCACAAGAGAGGCTTTTTGGTCAGTGTTATTTAATGAGTTATTTTTATCTTGAGTACTAGCTTCTAAGTGCCTCATTTTCTGTACTTGTTATTAATGGCAATATCTGGAAAGCCCACATGAAATACAGTCCCTCCCTGAAGGAGTCAGTGCCCTTGTCAAGACAGCGTGCTGGGCAAAATGAAAGAACGAGAAACTCTATCAGTATGTATTTCCAGGTATAGTGAAGGCATTGGGAATGGCTCTGTAATATGCTGCTGGAAGTATATGCTTGACATGTTACACCGCTGCGCTTTTTTGGCTAACAGGAAATAAAGAATATGTTCCCAACTGATGCATTTTGTATGGGAAGGGACTTCTGCTCTTTCCAAGGTCTCTCAGCAGGGCTGAGTGGATATTGTGAGGTTATTTTTTGGCTCTGTTGTGGATGCAAGCTTGTTCTGTGACAAAGACCCAAGACTGTCGCTTTTCCTGCGGCACAATAGTTACCTCCCTGGTTACTGCTAGCTTACGATTTAGTTGCAAATATGAACAATGTTGATTGTTGCAATTGAAGCCTTACCTGCAGTTAAACGGAACTGCACGTCGTTTGGCCTTCTCCATACTAGGAAGTGTTGGGCTTTACCTGTACTACTTGGTATTTCCCATTTCTCAACACCAAGTAATAGCTGAACTGTTAAATGTGCCTTTTGCCGCTTTCACTCTCTCTCATCTGTAAAAAACTAATGCTATTGCTTTCACAAAACTTCTCTGAGGATTCATTTGTTTATGAATCACTTGGAGACCGAAGAGAGAAGATCAGATTTTCCTGCAAGTTTCTCTTGTACAGGAAGCCACATTTATTTCCAAGAAAAATGTGTTTCCAAGTCTCTCCTGAGTGAAGTGTGTGCAAGCTGCAGCCTTCAGCTTCAGATGTACCACAATACTGTTCTTCCACACACACTCTTGTCTTCCAAGAAAACGGCAAGCATTGGTCTAAGCTTTAGTAACAGGCATTGAAAATACAAGATGTTCTGTGTATCCTCTGAAGGAGTAAATGAATGTTTGCTGCTCCAGAATGTTGTGGTTGTGACTTCAGTTGAATTAGCAACGCAAAGTTTGCTTCAGGTGAAAGTGTTGCCTGTGACTGATACAAGGATGGCTTTTTCTGGAAGCGGGGGAAGGACCTGGGAGTTTGAGGAGGATGCATAGGCCTGGGCTGAAGTTGACACCTTCCTCTCTGCCTTGTGGCTGTCACTCTGACATGGTAGCATCTATCCATTTACAGCGTACCACGCTGCTCTGAACTCTTCAGGAGCCAAGTGCATGCTTCAGCTCACAAAGGCCAAACATCCTTCTTGTAGGCTTTGTCATGAACTGAGGCTTGTCCAAATAAGTAAGTGTCAAAAACCAGAAAATACTTAGAGAGAGAGATTACTTCAGTCTGCAGTGCCCCAGTGTTAAAATGTTTTGTCCAGACAGTTTCCAGTTTCACATAATAGTTGCATTTTGCTTTGAAGATTTGCAAAATATCCTGCAGAAAGGACTTCTGGGAATGATATAAATGTTTCTTGGGAAAAACTAAGCCACTGAAGAGACCTGGATTGTAATGCATGCGTTTACACAGCCTAATAAGTAGCAGGGAGCTAAGAAACATTGTGGCGGTGCTTACAAAGCCACTTACTTTATGGCATTGGTGAAGATACTTACCTGAAGTGTCCAACTTTTCTTAGAAGTGCTACCTTGGTACTATATCTGGTCATGAGACTTCACTTAAGTTCAAAAAATGTATATAAATCCTAGGTGATGGTCGATGGAAGCGTACTACTGAAAAATCTTAAAGTTCTTGTTTGAAGAAAATGCGTGCACTGAAATCATTAGCTGTTCCAGCACTGATTTAGAATTTGCATTACAAATGCTGAGAGCTAGTATAAATTACCTTGATGTATGCACTACAGTTTCCAGTAGCATTAAGGAGAGGTTAGAAGTATTTAATAGTGAGAAAAAAATGTTTGCTAAAGCTGTAAGAGGGATTCTTAAGAAAGCTTTTGGACAAGGGAGAGTTAATTTGCACTTTTTGGAAGAAAGATACTCTTATTAAGGCAGTAACAATTCTTTTTTCTTTGCCTACAGGAAGGAGTTGAAGTGAGGGTTGCCAGAATATTCAATACGTTTGGTCCTCGAATGCATATGAACGATGGTAGAGTTGTCAGTAATTTTATTCTACAAGCTCTCCAGGGAGAACCGCTAACAGTAAGTAATGTCCTCTCAGTGATGCAGAAAGTCATTCATCTTTATAGCCTATCCTCGTGTGCTATGGAAGAGGCTAGATTTTAGAAACACTGAGCTTTCCCCCCTTCTGAAAAATCAAGTCTTTCAGTACGTCAGGCTCAAGTGTATTGAATTATACATGCAAAGATGTGCCCTGTTGATGGTATTGATGTTCCTCTACCAGACAGAAACAAGGCTACCAGTTGCGATCTGAGAAAGTGTTTTACTCATCCTGAACTTGAATCTCTGTCTGTCACAACTCTTCTATGGGAACACGGCATGACAATGTTTACAGAATCATGTTTTGGTACTTCTTCCTGTCAACGAATTTCCTCTGAACCAGGTTTGAAAGTTAGGCATCTAAATGTCTTTTTGCAAGCTTGGAGATCAACCTGAATTTTCCTTGTGTAACATAACGTTAAAGGCCTTCAGGCTACGTCACTGTTAGTAAATAAAGTAGGCCAGGACTGTTTTTTCTTGGCATTGACAAACTGGTGTGTCATGGCCCACATCTATACAGCTAAATTTTCCTGCCGAAACAAGTTGCCACATGCAGACTGTTTGCTGTGAATGGTCCTTGACTCTTGATAATGCTTAAGCGATGTCACAGCATTGTCTAGGAGAGCAAGAGCTGGCACAGGCCAGTACTCTGCCAAAGATGCTGCTGGTAATTTAGCAATACAGACAGTGTCTGACCCATGCCCTGATCCTGTTTAGTTTACTGTTATAAAACAGTGAGGATATGTAAAGTAAACGAGGAGACATCCTGAAACAGGCAGAAGTAGTTTGAAATCTGAGATGAGTTGTGAGCTCATGGAAACATTTACAGTTTATGTGACATACAACAGAAATTTCATCTAAATATTTGATAATACTGCCTAAATTACAAGAGTGAAGTTCCAGGAAACCACTCAAAGGCTTCTGCTTAATAACTAAAAATGTTGCTCAGTACCTCCGTGGGGCAGCTATCTTGAGAATGAGACAGCATTCCTTCTATTGGAGACTGTAAAATGGAGTTCAGCCAGGAATTCCTCTAGGGAGGAGCAGATAATCCAAGGAGGAAGAGGATGAAAGTTTTGTGGCAACTCCCACTACTGTGGTTCTTGTAGAGCAAAATCTGAAACTGGACAAAGCATTGAAGAGTCTGAACCAGGGAACAAGTCCTGCCCATGCGAGATAAAGCTTGGTGTCCTGTGATAGATCTCCTCTATCTTTAATCTTTTTAAAATAATATTCTGAAACACGGCTACCGCTGCAAAACTTGGATAGTAGACACTACCCTACTGACTGGGTGAAATCTAGAACTCTTTATAAAAATTTTTTTTAAAGTTCAAGTTGTGTATAGTCTGCAAAGCAGTGGACATCAACTGACTTAAGTACACTGATAATTTTTGAAAGATTGGTCTTCTCTGGAGGTCAGCATTTGCTTACTTGCTATTTATTGGTGATCGTTAACTTAGGCAATCTGTTACTATTTTTTATTGTCATCATTGATGCATCTTGGCTGCTCTTTGTTTCTAACCATTGCTAAATTTCTGGTTTAGGCCTGTGGTTATTTCAGAGTAACAATCCTGTAGTGGTTTGAATGCCGTGTTCACTGCATCTCATAAAGATTTGCTTTTTCCCCAGAGATGTGCTTTTTTCTACAAAGCACTGTCAGTGCTCGGAGTACGGTAGCAATTGTGTGATGCTGACTGTGACTTAATGGCAAGTGTTTACTAGGACATATCATATTTAATGTGTCGTATAATTCAGCACTAAGACTGCAGATGTCGGCGCTTAGTCTTGAGTAGCTGACAAAACCAGTGAGCCCAGATTGCCTTGTCTCTACTGATAGGAGTCTCTGCACAACCACATAGGTTCAGCACTTTTTTTCCTTTCAAAACATAAAAAACCCCAAAACCAAACAACATTCAAATTCCTGCAGAAAGAGTTTCATTTTCTTACCCAGGCTGGTTCTGTTTGTTGCAAGACGATAAGCGAACAGAAGCAGTCAAGAAGATGGAGCATCTTGCTTTGAGACTTTTTTTGAGACTTTTGATGCTTGTATTAAAATATGAATGTAATCATATATTGGTTTGTCAGTATTGTTTGTTCCCAGGATGGCATCCTGGGACATGAAGTTTCAAGTTTGTTCTCCTAGTGCATATAATGAGTGAGCTGTTGCTGTATTTGGCCTTTCAAACATTTTTTTTTTAAATTATACTTAATTTCTCAAGTATTATTGGAAGTAGTCTTGTGATCTTGTGATGCTCCAGCAGGGGGATTCCTGCTCCGGCAGGGGGATTGGACTAGATGATCCTTTGAGATTCCTTCCAATCCCTAACATTCTGTGATCTTTTATAACTAGAACAGAGTGAAAACGCTAACTGGAAGTTTTGTGAAGACTTACTAAATGTGAAACAGTTAGCTTGTTTTAGAACATGCAATCCATGGCATATTTCACAGCATCAATAGGAGAAGTCTTGAGTCAGTGCTGTTCTATGGGAGAGAATATTGAAAGCTTTTTATTTATTTATTTTTTGTAAGTGCCATGCTGTCAAGGCTTTGTCAAGAACATTAATGGAGGACATTTTGTCCAACATCGCTGTTCTGTAGGGAGTAACTGTCTGACACTGAGAATTACTGGATATGAGGAGAGAACCAAAGGGAGAGTTGTTTAGCTGATCAGGTGAAATAAAATTAATAATCAGCAAGAAGCAGTAGTAATTGAGACCCAAAAAAATTTCAGCCTTGCATCATCACAGAATTTGGCTGACAGGAATACCTAGTGTTGACCTTTTTAGAGACTGAATGTGTTCAATCTCTTGGTTCAAAATAGTTGTTCAAATGGAGTAAATAATCTCCTGAGAAAACAACCTCTTTAATTTGAAGAAAGTATAGTGTATGCAGACATGACCATTTTTGCTTTGTATTGTTGTAAAGGAAAGATTTATTAAGAGAAGTTGGGAGGTATTGAGAGAAATTGAGAGGAGGAATCTGCATTATCTTTTCCAGCCACTGTCTGCAAGTACGAAAGGTAGCCACAGGGATGACTTTGCAGAAATCATGCACAAATTACTTAGTTATGTAAAACTTACCCCACAAGCTAAAAGAAGACAAGCAGGAAGCTCTTTCCATATATAAAATGGTCTTCCTGTTTGTTTTGAGAGGCCATCAGGCTGTCAGCATGCTCTCCTGGTGCATTCCTCTCCGAATGAGTTATTGGGTAAACTCTTAAACTTTTGATCTTACCCAGTGCCTACTGAAATGTGAACTCTTTTGGTTCTGAATCTGCCTCAGAGAGCAGCAGGCTTATCCGGTGACAGATGATGGCATGTAGGGCCTGTTGCAATAGGACAGGGCTAATGATTTTAAATTAAAAGAGGGAAGATTCAGACTAGATTTAAGGAAGAAATTTTTTATGATGAAAGTGATGAAACACTGGAACAGGTTGCCCAGAGAGGCAGTGGGCAGAGACCCATCCCTGGAAACATTCAAGGTCAGGTTGGATGGGGCTCTGAGGAACCTGATCTAGTTGAAGATGTCCCTGCTCACTGCAGGGCGGTTGGACTAGATGGCCTTTAAAGGTCCCTTCCAACCCAAACTATTCTATGATTCTATGTATACCAATTGTATTGTCTTTCGTGTCCCCTAGGAAAACCAGCATGCTTTCTGTTCTGTCCTTCCAAAAAGCTTTTATATTGTAGCAGGTTGTTGGTAAGATGTGTGTGTCCCCACTTCAGTGTTTTCCCAACTTAACTATGCCTGCTGATAACTTGCAAAATTTAAGTATTCATGTTATAGGGATTTTAGTACTGCACACAATTAAACTGTGAAAAAAATGGATGTTCTCTGATACCATTATGTACACTTTAGGTATGGTTTAGTATCTGTTTTGAACTTAAACAACTTGCTTGCTCCAAAATCCTAGCCTGTAGAAATTGTTCTTCTTCCCATTATACCAGATAGTAATATTTAGAGAGTGATAGGATAATTTAATTTTTTTCTGATTCCTTTAAACACTTACAGTGCTATTTTTCTTGACAATTTTTTTAAAGATCACTATATTTGAAGCTGTCTGTTGTTAACGAGCAAATAAAAATTGCTCATCAGAACCACATCTTAGTATTCTAAGGTTTGCTTTAAATATTTGGTGCTCTTTTCTGGCTGAGTGCATGCTGCAGCCTCTTTCAGTGTTCCAGGAGAGGACAAAGCATTGCTCTGTCCTACATCCCTGAGAATGTTTCCTTCCTCTAGAGTTCTGGTTAACAAAATGTTTCAGAGTATGTTTACTGGAGATACATCCAAGAGGAAAAAGACCTTCAAAGAACTGATTCTTTGCCAAACACTCTCCAAGCGAATCTTTTTCCATTCCTGCAGCACTGAGCTAGTGTCTCAGGTGTTTCTCCTTGGGACGTTTTTCTAGAATAGTGAGGAAAAGTTAATTGGACTGAGGAAGACTTTTATATTTAGCTTTTCTAATTTTTATCTGGTTTTAGGTCTACGGACCTGGAACTCAGACGAGAGCTTTCCAGTATGTCAGGTAAGCCTTGTTTGTGCTGTCTGATGTTTACTTCACTTGGTTGTTCATTGAGCTTGGCCAGCTTCATCTGCACGTGCTTTTTAGTCAAAGAAATGATGTTCATCCTTAGGCCAGCTTTACTTTCAGAAGAGAGACAGTGAAGTTTTTTAAAATACCAAAAGCAAAACATTAGTCTATTTAGAACTCTGAATTAAAATATTAACGTGTTCTTCCCTTCAAGAGACAGCAAGTTAACCACTAAGAAAGTTTTTAATGCCACTTTAAGTCTGAGCAGTTTGTCAGTCCGTGCGTTTTAATGCAACACTGCCGCCTTGTGCCTTTGGGGCTGCGGTGGTCAGCGCTTGTGCTGTACGGGACTGCCTCTGTCTCCTTCTGGGGGAAGGAGCCAGCTGAGGGGTATAGTTGTAGGTAATATTTGCAGTGTAAGCAAGACCAGAATGTACTTTCACTATGAAAAAGTGAATCTGTTCCTCAGAGTCTTTCATTCTGTCATGCTAGCTGAACTTCTGTGCCAGGCTTCTGGGTAGTTTTAACCATTCTTCACTTGGAAACGTCCTTTCCCTCAGCTGAAAGTACTAAGAGTGGTGATAGACATTACAGAAACTTCATCAGTTCAAAGTAGCCAATCCTTTCCTGATTATAAGTCATAATGAAAGGGATCTGGATTTGTATGTCCAGGGGCAAGCTGCAAAGTTTGTTGCTGATAATTTAAAATAACTTGGGGTTATTTTGCTGGGGGACAGTAACACTCAAATACTGTTTTTTAGCAAACTTGGTTTAAGAATTTCTGAAAGCAAGAGGACAATTCAAACAACAAATTGCAGAGCAGGTGGTGGTGTCATGTGCCTCTGAATTACGACTTGCTCTATTCTGTTTGAAATGTGTTGAAAATGAGCCTCTAAATATCCTTGGGTACTGGAGGGAAGAGGAAGTATTAATTGTTTTTTGGTAACTTGATCTTTTTTATATTCTTTCATATGCTTAGATGAGCTATAGCCAGTGTATGCCGAAGATAATCGCCCTTTTGAACTAACCTCCCGCTCAGTATATCTTACATGAGGGACTGTGAAACAAACAGCCAAGAAAACACTGAAGTATGCACTGTAAATCTGATTTCAGCATTCCTCAGGTGCCTGATCTGCTTTACTGAAGCTCTGAGGAGGCAGCTCTTTTTTAGTCAAGGATATTATTTATAGGGAAGTGGAAATTGCCTCAATCTGTTCTTCCCTTTTTATAGTGATCTTGTGAATGGGTTGGTGGCGTTGATGAACAGCAATGTCAGCAGTCCTGTCAACTTGGTGAGTATGAGAGCTCCACTCTACTGTGTTTACTGTGTGGTGCCAACATCACCTCTGTTTTTCTCCTCGTCACTGATGCTGATTTGTAGAAGAAATAAATGGAGCAAAAAAGCTCTTTCCATTATTGGAAATGTATTCTTTCATGTATTTTCTTTATAAACAAGAAGAGTAAGCCCCTAGATGTTGGGATCTTGTAGTTCCAAGAACAGGATAAATTTTCTAGAGTTTTTTCATTTGTTTTAGCAAAAAGATTTATGTAATTAGAATATGGAAAAAAATCCAAACAAAGTATGAGCCGAGAGGGACAAGCAAAATACACCAAGAAAATGATTGAAGCCTGGATTGAATGGAAAAAAAGCACTGAAGGAATGCTTAGCTCTGAGTAATTACAAATCACTTCATACTAGCCGTGATTAAAGAAAAATGGGATTGTTTGATTCTATAATTTTCTAATATTGATTAAGGATCCTTAGAACTTAACTTCTCTAATAAGATTTTTGTTCTGTCACCTTATTCTCAGCAGTAGATATGAGAATAGAAAAAGGATACTTATGCCAAATCATTTCTGTGTATGCCAACTTTTGCCAAATCAGATATTCAACTCTACAGGGCAGTTGTTCACTAGGTTTTCCTTTTTTACTGTGGTTATGAATTAATTTCTATGTTTCTATCCAAATGCTGATATTTTTAAACCCCATCACATGTTCTGTCTCCAGAAAACTCAATGTTTAAATCTGTATGTAGCTATATGTTCAGCTTTAGCTTAAACAAGATATAGCAAAGAGTGTTGCAACAAGGAAGGCTAGGGATGGAGGGAATTGAGTATGATGAAGGTGAGCTAATGCTAACAATAAGCTTTCAGCATTTTGTTCTGAAGTGTTGGCCAGGAGTTGATGTGCAAGTTGGTTAAACAAAAAGATAGTTAAGAAATATTGTATAGGAAAGCAAGTAGCCCTTATACATATTGATATGTAAGCTGTAGTAAATGCAATTGTTTGCAGCTAAGTTACTTTGTTTTCCTAACTTTGGATGAACTGAGAATTTAGCATGCTACCTACTACATTATATCGTCTGTCCTCAACTCAGCAATGTCCTTGAATCCAGATTTCAAAGTGATGATGTCGTTATGTGAGCTGCCAAACAGCATATGCCTTTTCTGTGACTGAGGTGTATTTGCCCGTTCCTCACAGACTGATTTTTTTGGGCGCACCCCTACATACATTGAATTACCAAAGCAAATGTAACGGAGGGCAACTTTTCTAATGAGCATGGAGCTTGTCAAAGTTACAATTTTTCTCATCCAAGTAGAAATAAGGCATAGTGTTTAGCTTTTTCAGAGTTTAACATGACCCTTTTAGAATCGTCTCATGTCAGAAAGCTACCATGTTGTAAGGTGTTCAATGGTTGTTGTAATGAATATCCCTTCTATTTCTAGGGAAACCCAGAAGAGCACACTATCCTAGAATTTGCCCAGTTAATTAAAAAACTTGTTGGTGAGTATGATAAGTAATTCTTAGTAAAGCTTATGAAGTACTTACTGTCATTAGCTGATTATTACTTGATTAGTGGGTGTAATATATGGATAATTTAATTGATCTTTGGATTTCTGAATAACTTTATCAAAGGCATTTAATTGTATCCTGATCGTATAATTAAATATTAATAAGATAATCCAAATCCTCTCAATTGTATGTAAAATATTGCACAAACAGTAGAATGAATACATTCTCTCTGTGTATCTGTGCAGTCTATACCCTCTATTTTGTGTAATGTTTGTGCATTTTTTAGCTTGCTTTGTCACAAGGACATACATAAATGAAACGTAAAACACATGAATGAAAACGTCTTGCATAACATCTTAGCTGAAATGTGAATACTTCAGCAAGGTCATTCTTCACAATTAGGCAGGCTTTTCTCCTTCAGCTGCCATTAACAACCTCAATACTGTGGTGACAGTCTTTCTCTACTTTTCACTGACCTACCAGTGACTCTTGCAAGGGCTGCCAGCACCTCCCTTGTATGTGACTGGGAAGAAATCACTGTGGCTTTCTCCTCATTCTTGCTCTGATACCTGTAGCAAATCAGAGCTCTCAAGAATGGAAGCAAATCGCTGTGCTTAGTCTTCTAGTGTGGCTTCCTAACGAGATGAAGCATCCTGATGCCACTAGCCAAGGATTTTTAGTCTGTAGATTCCAGAAGTGCTTCTGAGGGACCTGAAAAAGACGAGTTCGAACATACAGTACAGAAGCTGATGCATGTGAGATTTCTAATAGAGAACTATCCCCTCTGGAAAACTACTGTAGAATCCACAGATCAGGGAAGGAAATTGAAAATCACAGCGCCAAACCCTTCATGCACATAGAATAATTGTTACCTCAGTTTGTTTGTTCACAAACAACTTGATCCGTTTCAGTCCACCCAGAGAGATGTTTTAGTTTTACATCCATAAAAACCCACGTTAACATGGCATGTAAACTGTTTGCTACATTTGGTTAGTGAAATTGTCCTGTTTCTGTGTATTGTCATGTGGAAAGACAAGTACTATGTTGTCTATTTAAATCAGACTGGAGAGTATGGGCAAAGAGGAAGTAAAGTCCTTTTACAATGCAGAAGTGCTAACAGAATTACAGAATGGTTGAGGTTGGAAGGGACATCTGGAGGTCATCTGGTCCAACCCTTCTGCTCAAGCAAGGCTCCCTACAGCCAGCAGTGACCCAGGACCGTGTCCAGACTGCTTTTGAGTATCTCCAAGGATGGAGACTCCACAGCCTCTCTGGACAACCTGTGCCAGTACGCAGTCACCCTCACAGTAAAATAACATTTCCTAATGTTCAGAGGTACTTCCTGTGTTTCAGACCATTGCCTCTGGTCCTGTCACTGGGCACCACTGAAAAGAGCCTGGCTCCTTCTTCTTTACTCCCCCCATCAGGTATTTATATACACGGATAAAATCCCCCTGAGCCCTCTCTTCTCCAAGCTGAACAGTCCCAGCTCTCTCAGCCTCTCCTCAGGGCAGATGCTCCAGTCCTGTCATCATCTCTGTGGCCCTTTGTTGGACTCTATCCAGTGTGTCCATGTCTCTCTTGTACTGAGGAGTCCAGAACTGGACCCAGCACTCCAGATGTATCTCACCAGTGCTGAGTAGAGGGGAAAGATCATCTCCCTCGACTTACTGGCAGCACTTCTCTTACTGCAGCCCAGGATACCATTCACCTTCTTTGTGGCAAGAGCACATTGCTGGCTGATATTCAACTTGTCCACCAGGACCCTCAGGTCCTTTCCTGCTGCTTTCCAGCTGGTTGGCCCCCAGCCTATACTGGTGCCTGGTGTTGGTTGTTCTTCCTCAGGTGCAGGACTTTGTGCTTCTCTTTGTTGAACTTCATGAGGTTCCTGTCAGCCCCTTTCTCCAGTCCCCTTTCCTGAGGTCACTCTGGATGGCAGCAGAGCCCTTTGGTGCATCAGCAACTCAGTATTGACCCCTGGGGCACGCCACTAGTTACCAGACTCCAACTAGGCTTCGTGCTGCTGATCACCACCCTCTGGGCCCAGCCGTGCAGCCAGTTTTCAATCCACCTGACTGTCTGCTCATCCAGCCCTCAATAAGGATGTTATGGGAGACAGTGTCAAACGCCTCACTGAAGTCCAGGTAGATGATATCCACTGCTCTGCCCTTGGCTACTGAGGCAAGCGTTCCGTCATAGAAGGTTATTAGTCTGGTCAAACATAACTTCCTTTTTGTGAATCCATGCTGAAATCTTTGTGAAGTGCTTTGTGAATCCATGTTGCTGTGGGACAGCTGGTTCACCCAGCTGTTGCATGCAGTGCAGCTGTGACTATGGAAATCGTTTCAATGCTAGAATTATGAAGCAGAAAGCTGCAGAAAGACCTGATGCTCCAGTAGCTAGGAAAGGTGTAAATGCAAAGCATAGTGACTTGCAGATGATAATGCACAGTCTCTTGTTTAATAGGCAGCGAGAGTGAAATCCAGTTTCTCTCAGAAGCACAGGATGACCCTCAGAAACGAAAACCTGACATCAGAAAAGCCAAGTTGTTGCTTGGCTGGGAACCTGTGGTATGTACAGCTGTATTACTGTTGTTGTGTGCAAAAACACAGGGAGGCAGAGCGGGATGGGGGAGGACCACACGATAAAGATACGTTTCAGTTATCAGGACATCTGCTTAACACAGTCCCCAGGACACTTGTTTAAAAGACTGTCTCTTGTGTGTTGTCCTAGCTCATGATTCATGAACTGCTGGGTAGGATTGTATGGCCTGTATCATGCAGAAGAGCAGATGAGTTATTAGCATTTGTAATAGACTTAGGTAGAAAAAAAAATTGTTAGAGTAGGCATTTTAACTGTTCACGTGCATGTTATGAAGTGTCTACCTTTCTGTAAGCCCAATGAATCCTTTGAAACATGTGGTACATAGTTGTGGGAGCTAATGAGTTTGCTTTTGTTGCTGCAATCTTCATTCCTTTTTTGCTGTTGGTAACATGCACTATGGAAGGAAAATTTGCTTTTATTTAATTGAAATATTTTTAGAAAATCTTCAGAGTAAGATTATTTTTAAGATTATCTGTAGCATCGCTGTAACAAAAAAAAAGTTTATTTGGATTAATAGGGAGGAACATGAGCACCGGAAAAAATGTTCTGGGTTTTAGGGTTTGTTTAAAGAGAAGTATGTGAAACTCAGGCAAAACAGAAGCTAGCCAGGGAGAGATGACACATTTTTATTTTGATGGACTAAAGTAAACCAGAATAAGAAGCCCTTATTTTGGACTACAGGTATCATACATAGAGGTGTTTGGGGCTTGTTCTGTGTCAATAAGCTTGAAACATGCTCAGGGTTAGTCTAACATTTCACCACCTGCA
This sequence comes from Tauraco erythrolophus, assembly GCF_009769465.1. Lineage (NCBI taxonomy): Eukaryota > Metazoa > Chordata > Aves > Musophagiformes > Musophagidae > Tauraco > Tauraco erythrolophus. The sequence continues at coordinate 65,931,761 of NC_141465.1, read as the reverse complement.
ATAATGTCTGTCGACCTCTAAAGCTTAGTTACCAGCTGAGGTGTTGGCAAGATTGTGGTTGTTCTGCACAGCTAATATGCAAGAAATGCAAAATGCCCATGGTTGCTGTTTTTTCCTTTCACAACCTTTTTGTTGAAGTTAACTGTGCAAGTGTATAACCAGGCATAGCTGATGATAAAGTCTACTTAATCCCCAGAAAGGGTGTGACTGACTTAGCCAGCCCCCCATTCTAGCTGGCACAGTGGTTTGTAGGCTTTTTTAGATTTGCAGACAAAAGTCTTTCCAGAAAACATGTGAACCTATCTAGTAAATGTAATAGAAAAAGGTCACTTCAAACCCTTCTGAAAGGATTCACGGAGGCACTGTATATTAATAGGCTATACCTGAAAGCACAAGGACGATGGCAAGTGTTACAATCACAAAAGGTTTAAAATGGTTAACTTTTATAATTCTGACCTTCTGTGTTTGGCACGGTCAGTACCAAAACTTACTCTGAAGCAGCGGTACAGTGTTGGTACACCAAGGCAAGCAGGTTTTGTGCTGCTGTTTTGTCCTCCGGTATTTATCGATGATGATATCAGCAAGCATGTCAGAGCATACGGCTCCCGAGAAGAGTGGGTAGTATTTCTTTTGTTCCTGTCTACAAATCTTAGTGTTTAAATACAGGCATAGAATATGAAGAATTACAATTATTTGTGTAGGATTTGAGAATATCAAATGAGATGCTGGATGATAATTTCTATCCCTTTTTCTGTGTATCAATGGAGCGCTGAAAAAATAAAAACTAAGAAAAACCTCACCACCTTTATACCTTTCTGTGGTATATACCATTCTGTGAGATTCTGGGCAACCTGATGTAGTGGAGGGTTTCCCTGCCCATGGCAGGGGGGTTGGAACTAGATGATATTTGAGGTCCCTTCCAACCCTAACCATTCTATGATTCTGCAAGAGGATCTTTAATCGTTAAAAACAGAAGGGGCTTAAATTTCTGTGTGCTTATCTCTTTCAATGTATTATGAATTGAAAGTAGAATTATGTAAGTCTGTTTTGCCACAAAACAGACCAATCATAACCATCTGATGAGACTTAAATTTGTTGAATTTTTTTTACTTACTACATCAGAAAATATATCTGATGTTTAAAAGCTAACATGCATTAGCAGTGCAGAGATACAACCAGTATGTGGTGCTGTTAATACTTATATTGGCTAAGAATTAGGCTTCCTAGCAGTCTTTTGATAGCTGTATTAAAAAAGATACTGTTGTGAAAAGAGCTGATGTGAACTCAGAATGATATGATTCTCTCCTCACTTTTGGGAACAGGTCCCATTGGAAGAAGGTTTGAATAAAGCAATTCATTACTTCCGTAAAGAACTTGAGTATCAGGCAAACAATCAGTATATTCCCAAACCAAAACCTGCAAGGATGAAAAAAGGAAGAACAAGACATAACTGAAGACTGTTAGTTGGGACAGGAAATTCCCTGCTTGACATTTGACGGATGTAATTTTTTTTTCTTCTTGGTTTTTTTTTTTTTTGAGAGAGAGAGACTTTGAAACAGGTATCATGAAGAACAAACTGGAATTTCATTCTGAAGCTTGCTTTAAAGAAGTGGATGTGCCTAAAAATAACAAACAAATATTCCCCTTCCCCTGCAAATCTTGCCTTGCACTTTTTAAATCTGTCTTTTTATGTAAAATAGAGTAGAAGCATCTTTTAGTATCTTCAAGTTTTATATCTTGCTGTGAGATCATTTTGTTGTGACTGTCCTTGACAGTTTTATTTACTGGTTTCTTTGTGAAGCTGAAGATAAACACAAATGGAATGGAAAATGCCAATTTATTTATAAAATGGGTACTATATAAAATATGAGAAGTTCTACTATGCATAAGAAAAAAGCTAGTCGTATTGTCAGGTGAAAGACACTGACATCTAAGTATAAAGGAGTTTAAAAAAATTCTGTATGAGAGCTTTATGTATTCTTTAAAGGAGAGATTTTTTCAAAGGTTTAGTTTTAGTTGTACACTTGAATTTGAGATATTTTCATTGATTACCATGGATAAGGATATTTTGAATCACTACTGTGTTGTGCGTACTCTGGGAATAAAGTTAATGTATTATTGATTACAGTGGTTGAATATGCTATTTTAATAAAATATTGAAACTTCTGTTTACTAGTTTCAAGTTTTCTAGTGGGCACTTCTCTGGCATTATACATCTGTGCATTTGTATATTAATTAGAAGTTAACAGTCTGTAAATAATTGGCTCAAAGTTAGTAACTTTGGACTTTCCTTGCTCATCTCTTAATAGATACATAGGAAGGGCCGCAGGATGTCTGTCGAAATAGATTGGACAAAACCATCATGATTTATTCCAATTCAGGTAGTTCATATGATGCAAGAGTATTAGATTTTCTTTAAACCGTAGAGCCTAACTTCAGCCTCCCTAATGGAGGAAATGTTTCTCTTTTAAGCAGTTATTGAATGGCCAGTAAATGCCTTCAACTTTGATAGCTATGCCTGTCATCTTAGCCAAAAAAAAACCCCAACAACCAACCAAAAAAATCCAATTCCCCTTATTTTTAATAGCCCTGCCTTTATTTTTAATACCTAAGACTGGAGATCTAAGAGGAGAGATTGACAGGGAGTTTTTAAAAGATACTTTGGCTTAGTGCCACTCAAAATTGAAAGTCCTAAATGTCATCAAGCAAAGTGACTTGACTTTATCTCATTAAAGCTTGATGTTTTTGCTTCATTAGCTTTTGAGTATCTTTAGGTTGATGGTCAAAGGAGGAGTTACCTGTAGCAATGACTTGACACCCGGACCCAGCGAGGACTCTGGGAGCAGTGTGGTGTTTAGGCCCCCTTGTCTGAGCATGCCAGCCACCAGAGCCTCCTGGTGCTTGCAAGGCTTGGGTCCCATCCAGTCCGTCTGGTAAAGTTCCCCAGGACTCCAGCAATGATGGGGCTGCCGTGTTCATTTGTGTGCCCTGCCTGGACCAGGTCTGCAGTGATCCTTTTAAGACCAAGTGGTTTCTTCCATGCTCACACGTGCAGGTTTTCTTCCAGTGGAAATCTGCCGTGCAACAAAGATGTGGAGCCAGGGAGCATTTTCCTGTCTGGACTCAGAGGTAGAATTTAGGTATTGCACATTGCTTCCCATCTTCTCACAGCCGAGCAGCTTGAGGTCTGCTTTTTGTTTGAAGCCGTTTTCTAGGTACTTGGTCTGGGCATTTATTCCATATTAAGTTTCCCGAAAAGCACGCCATGGTGTGTGCTCCCAATGTGCCTGTAACCTGCCATGACTGATACACTCACAAAGCACAGCCTCTCCCTCTACTCAAAACCACAGCTGGATGTATGTGAAAGTAGTGCCCGCTGCTTTAATAGTTTTGTGGTGAGGGCTGTTAATCAGGTGGTTTTAACCCTTAAGCTGTAGATTAAATCTGGGGGAAGGTGCACTTTCTCCTTATACTTACTCCTCATGCAAATTGTGCCATTGGATGCCAAAGCATCTAGGAAGAGGTGGTGCGCGAGTGTGCAACCCTAGTCCAGCATTTAGGGCAGCCATTGAGAATAAATGGGAGCTGTGGGTACCGGCTCTTACTTCCAGGGCTATTTTTCATTTAATTCAATGACTTCAGTGCAAAAGACAAACTGTACTGGAACAAGCATGCTTCTGGAGACTAGCATAAAATGTGCGTTTTCCTAAAAAAAAAATCCCTCAGGAAGCCTGAACGTTTGGATACTACAGATAAAAATTTAAAAGCTTTTTAGGTTACTTCACAGAGCCTGACCTCCTTCTTCAAAGGAGCAAATCGGAGAGAGGGCAAGTGGCTGGTATGGATACAACCCATCTGTGAGGATGTCGCATGCCTCCCACTGGGCCTGAGGGACAGACTATTGATCTGCTACTTTCCTTTTACTGTTTCTGGCCTTTGTTTCAGAGGTTCCTGGTTCAGTCGCCGTATTCTTTCTAAATAATGTCTTCCAGAAACAGCAGCTGAGGCAGCTCTTGCCCTTTGTGTTTGAAGACGGTGACTGGCCTTCTGGCTGATTCGGAAGGCGTGAATGGTGGGTGTTAAAGCAGAGTCTGCGGGTGCTTAAGACTGAAAGCCTGGGGTGGTTTCATGTTTGGTCTGGTCTGAACTGAGCCTTGGAGAAGGCAGAAGAGGGTTTGCTTGTTGGTGCTGTCGGCTCCCCCCTGGGGTTACACATCTCGGAAGGAGAAAGGCAGCATCAAGTTTGCAGGGAACCACAGGTGAGAAACAGCTGCTGCCTCTCCAGAAGAGCCACTTTTGGTGGAGGGTGGTGGAAGACAGTAGTGAAAGCTTGGAAACATAGGACTCGGGAGTAAATGAAGCCAAGCCATGTTCTCATTCCCATGCCTGAACACAACATACTGTAATTTTTTTTTTCAGGAAATTTGAGAATTTGGATTTTTGGCTGTCACTTGGTCAGGCAGACAAGGTAAAACTGACGTGATTAGGCTTGAGGTGCCTATTTAGTCCAGTGGTCTGCATGAACGAGCAGCTCAACGTTAGATGCAAGTCCTCCTCTCTCAGTAGGCAGTGCAGCAGGGACCTGCAGTGAACTGGCCAGCTTGGTGCTGGCGAGTGAGATCAGCCTTCTAGAAGGAGAGGTTTACAAGGCATCCACTGCTGTGGATTCCTTGAACTTCACAAGGAGGACCGCTCTTGCTGCTGAAAGTTATCACAGTGTGAGGTCCACAGTTAGATTTTTTTATTTTTAAACATGATGTACTTCTGCTTTATTTCTGTATGTAGGCTGTTCAGAAGCTTTGTAAACCACAATGCTGATCTGCAGACAAGCTACAGTGAGGCTTGCAGGCCTAATTTATTTTAAGTATTTCCATGAAGGTATAGTGTAGAGAAGCCTCATGTCTATCTTTAGGTTAGATTTTTTGCAGTGTGGGGAAATCATGGTCTGACAGTCTTCCTGCATCTAGTTTTCGCAACTTCCCTTAACCTATATAGACTCTGACAAGTTTAGTAGCCGGTGAGCTCACCATCCTCTGGGCATTTATGAATGTCTCTTGGTCATCTGCTTTTTTCAAGAAACTTTTAGAAATGTAATGTATTTGAAAAAACTTCCATTCTGTCCAACAGGTGGGGTTGGAATTGAGTTTCAAAGTTGAGAGAAAGACGCGAGGGAAGAGGGAGAAGACACAAACACACTTGTGTAAATTCATTAGTCTTGGAGAAGAGGCTACAGAGGGCAAAACAGGGCTTTGGTTAGTGTGATGGATTGAGCTGGTCCCCAGGCTTTTATTAGTATTGAGTTTGATGCTACTTGAGGCCAAGAAGTCCTTGAATCAAGATTGTTAGAGGCTGATCAGAGAAGACTTGTCCACAGGAAGAATATGCTTTGTTAATAGCAAGGGAAGTGTGTACTCGACATTGCTAGCCCTAACATCCATACATCCTCTCCCTGAAGTCAGTGGGAATGTAGCCACCACAAAGCCGTAGTTGCTCTGTTGTGAACATTTCCCTGCACTTGGATCACAAGTGGTAGGAGAAGGGAATGCCTTGTTTGCAGCTCTGACTCCCTGGAGGTCTGAGGAACAGCAGCAATATATCTCTGGACAGAAGCAGGGCTCCTTTTGTGTGGCAGGAGGTTCCTGAATGTGATTCCCTATCAACAGGGAGGTTTTTCTGAAATAACAATTCGTGTTTCTTGAAAAAAAATGAGCTCTGGTTCTTGTTTCCTGTCCCAGTCCCTTTCCTTCTCTCCCTTGCCTATTCCATAATAGCAAGCATGTTAACAACTTTTTGTCCACCTTGGTTTGTTGCCATTTACAGCTCGGAACAAGCAACAGCTGTATGTTCATTTTTCCTAGTTTCTGACATGCTTTTCAGCAAGGAGAGGGATCCTCTGAATGCCTTTTTCCATGCCATGGCTGAAGCAGCTGGAAGGTCCAGCATGAAGCCACAGGGAACTATGGGATGGCTTTAAGTTCTGCAACCTGGGTTCTGTCCATCCCACTGCAGAGAAAGCTGTTTTGAGCAAAGAAACCTTAATCTTCTACCTGGGAAACCGGGTCCTGGGGTAAAAGTGCCCAATCCCCCATCTCCAGTGCGGTTGTGTTACAAGTAGGAACTTCAAGGGAATGAAGGCCAAGAAAAAAGAAAATTAAGTACATATATGCTTAAGGCTGATGATGAAGTGGATCTGGAGAGAGAGGTCTCTGTCTAGACCTGGGAGAGTACATGAGTGGCTGTAGGAGTACAGCAATAGTACTTCTGTGCTTACACAGAAGGGTTACCTGGTATTATCAGCAAAGGAGGCAGGACTGTCCTATCACTCCAGCTGACGGAGATGCCTGACTGACACCCGCAAACTGGGGCATGTGGCAGCATCGGGTCTTGACACATGAAGAGCTGAACCACAGCCAAGCTGTTCCTGTTCTGTAGGGAGCCACAATGAACAATGGCTGCTCTTCTGTCTTGGTGGAGAGGTGGTGTCAATGCCAGTGGTATGGCTGGGGATGGTGATGTGAAGCGTTCTGTGCTATCTCCACTGCAGAATAGAAAGGCTGGGAGGGGGTGCACCGTTTGTCTATGTCTTGGGACAGAAATATTTAAAGGACATTAACTTTGTTAATGCAGCTAACTCTGAAGCACTCCATCCATATTTGACTAACCATTTTTTCTGATAGTTTTCTTTCTTTTGCCCAAGCCTGTGATGGCTCATACCTACTTGCTTCGTTCGTAGCTTATTGCATGTACTTTTGCATCATCGCAACTGCTGCACTGCAAGTCAGGTGGACTTGCCTGCAAGGATGGTGCCCTCTCCTCAGAGCTATCGCCTTGTGGTGTTTTGACCCCAGCCAGCAGCTAAGTACCGTCACAGCCATTCATTCCCCCTGCCCCAACAGGACAGGGGAGAGAGTAAGAGAAGCCAAAGTGAGCAAACTTGAGGGCTGAGATAAGAGCAGTTTAATAAGGGAGGGAGGGAAGGAAGGAAGGAAGGAGGGAAGGAAGGGAAGGAAGGAAAAAACCTGAGTGGTGCAAAGGCCACTCGCTGTCTCCCCTAAGCAAAACTGATGCTCAGCCAGTCTCTGAGCAATGGCTACTCTGAAAAATAAAACCCCTACTCCCTTCTGCCTCTTCCCAGCTTTTCTTGCTGAGCAAGATGTTATATGATATGGCATATTGGTCAGTCGGGGTCAGCTGTCCCACCTGTGTCCTCTCCCAACTTCTTGCCCGCCCCTGGTTACCTGCTGGGTAACCAGACCCCAGTACATGGAAAACTCGAGCATGCAGCACAATGTAATGGAAATGATTTTTTTTTTTTTGTCTTAGAGAATCCACAAGAGAGAGATTATGGACTTTGCTGTGAGCCTGCAAGGCACAGAAAGCTGCTGGACTGAGTCAGCCTGCAGGAATGGACACAGCTTACACAGGCCTAGGGAGGGATGGTATTTATTTACAGCACTTTTTTTATTCTTCCTTATTCAGCAGGTCTGAATCCCCAGTTGTTGCAAATTCTGGGAAATGAAGGAAGTTATCAACATGGTTCAAATGTTGCCAAATTCCGTGCACTTTTTTAATAGGACCCAAAATGGAAGTATTCTTCTAGGAATAGGTGTTTTCCAACTGTGCAAAGAGTGTGCGCTTGACTCAGAATATGATTATTCTGTATGGAGAATAAAGAGTGTTCTACCGAGGAAACACACCAGTTTAAACCAATTAAACTGGCAAGGATTCTGCTAAGAGCAAGTGCTCCAAAATGTAGGAGAAAGCTGAGGTTTTGGGAGCATGTTAAGCTAGCGCATATCTGTGCATGTAGAGAAGTGACTAACACGTTTGTTCGATTTGGCTCCCTGGGCAAAGAGCTGTCTCCCTGGAAGCGTTCCTGCAGGGAGCTGGATAGTGCTAGGTTGCTTCTCCTGGACACCAGCCCGTCACGCAATGGGGGCTTTAAGTGAAAGATGAAGAAATGCACCCAGAGTTAAGAAAGAAGAAAAAGTGAAGTGTAAAGAATGGTGTTACCGTGATCCACGCTTTGGAAACTTCTTGTAAGCTTCAGATGACAGACGGCTAAAGCATCCATGCTGTCTTTCTTCTCCAACTGCCATGGTTTGCAGTACACATTTCATCTCTTTATCCTGACTCTTCAGCTCCAGAAGTCCCAGAGCCAACCAGCCTTCCTCGCCTGCCCCTTCCCAGTCCTCTATGCTTGTCAAGCTCCAGCAGTTCTTTTCCCCACCAAGCTCCTCCTGAAGCCCCTGACAGCTGAAATCTCCCTCCTAGGCTTCAATCTGTGTGAGGACTTTCACTACAGTAATGACAGAGACGCAGCAATGTGGCTGATGTTGCTGTGGTAGAAAACGTGGTTGTATTTCAGGGTTCTTAACACACACACCACCACCAGCCAACCCTCCTTTATTCCACTATAGTTCACTAACAAATTCCCAGTCTCCAATATGTTTTCTTTCTCAGCCTAATGAGCACAGATTCCAGTTTGAACTAGGGTCAGAGGGAACTTCATGGTATGAAATCATGTCCCAGGACTATGTTGGATGCTATGTGATACTAACTTCATTTTAAATAGCTTGTTTTGTTATTTTATTCCCTGTTTCGAGCTAGACTGAAAGCTTGCAGCTAAGTGGAAAGGACACAAAGGAGAGTATTCATCAAAGGTAACCTTTGGGTTATCGTGCCAGGGAGGGGTAGGAACTACTCAGGTTAGAGATGCTCTGCATCTCAGCAATTACTTCTGAAGTCAGGTTCCTGTATTGAGCCCTTTCCCTGGAGAATCCTTTCCTTTCACAGGCTTTGCAGGTAGGTGAGCTCCTCTGCACTGAATTTTGTCGATATCTGTGTCCCTGCCCCAGCAGGAACTGTTGAAGTACCATATTATGCAAGTTTGAAGGGCTGTGCACAGTAAGTACGGAAACAGCAGAGGCAACAAGGCAGAACTTCAATTGAGAGGCATTTTTTTTTCTTTTCTCCCAAGAATAATTGGGTTTATTTGTTGACACAAATCTGAACGAGCAGGCACATCTGAAATGTATCGGCTTGTATTATGCATTCTGTATGCCAAACTGGAAGGTATAATGTAATTTTGCAATTGATGGTAGGAAAGCAAATGAATAAGCCCTTTAAAAAGGAATCTGTAGTAATACAGTTGGAATGAATCTTGCTGTTACAAAGTCTACTAAATAATGGCAACCAGTTTATCAAAAAAGCTTTATTTCTATAACACTTTCTATATAGTGTACTACTAAGTAACGATAATGGAAAAAAAGTCATGGTGCTTTCTTCAAAGTCTGGCAGTTCCTTTACTCTTGCTGGTTTACATCAACAGAAGGAAAGCAGGGTCATTCTGACTGAGGGAGGACTCCGCCTCACCCAGTGCAGCCCTACAGGCACCAACTGTGGTAGGATAAATGGTGTTAGTAATCATCATAGTTGACACCTGCTCCGTGCCTGAAGGTGTGTGGATTTTGTGGGCCAATTGGTGAATCTTCATCATAGTGGTGTTGGTAGTATCCACCATAGTATTCATTACGCGCACGCCCTAAGCTTGTCCAGTAGGAGATGTCATCTTCAAATTTCTGCCAGAAAAAAAAAAAAAACCAACTTGCTTTCTAAGCTGGAAACTTTACAATCAAGAGAGTGAAACAGAAGCGGTGCAAGAGCTTCCTTTGTCTCTTTCAGAAATTCAGATCCTCTGCGTATTTGTCAAAATGAAATCTTTGGATCTAAGGGGGTTTGTGACTTGCAGCTACCTTCCATATGGGATTATCAGGGCCCTGAGAGCAGGAATTGTCCTGCCCAGCCTCACCTGGGACCCAGCCTCTGCCCACTGTAAAGTGCTTCAGCTGAAAGATGCACTGAGCACCTTTTATATTTCTATTACCATTTCAGTGGAGGACTATAAAAACATTTAAATGTCTCGTACTTTAAGGGTTTGGTTCTCCATTGCCGCGTGCTTTTTTGCCTGTGATCTCTCACTCCCCTTTTGCACGGGTAAAAATGAACGTACAGTGCAGCCTTCTAGCTATGGAAATGCAAGAAGCAATTCCATTCTGCTCACAACAGCAGAGGAAAAACAGTGTGCAAGGATATCAAATTCTTGCCAAGCCAAAGCCTTTCCATCTGAATGACTCTTTGGAAATATTTTTGGCTGGGATTTGAAAAAAAAGTTTTGCAAAATACACAATGGGTAAGTATGGCCCAAGTCCTTTGCTGGAACAAACAGTTATTTCATTGTTAAAACTGTCTCTTAATACTCAAGAAAACCTACTAAGTGGATTCATTGTATCCCACGACAGGCCTCATTTCAGTTTTTGAAATGCACAGAGGAACTCAGAAGAGAATTCATCTTATCTACATGGCTTGTGCCTCCTAGTATGTGCCCCCAGTCTTCAGTTTCTGAGGCATAAAAACCACTTTTCCTATTTTTCCTGTTGCTACTGGGGGGAAGGAGGGGGATAAAGCCATGCTGTTAAAAAGTCATTTTTATCTGCATCATGTCCAGGAGCAACAAAAAATTGTATCCTTCATTCTTTCAGTCCAAGCAAAGGATTATTTTTTTAATTGTTCCAGCTTTGAAAATGAATGCATTCATCTTCTAAGCAGTCCACATAGCAGGAAGGTCCAAAACGTACTCCAGCTTGCCTGTGCCAACGCAGTCTCATTAAACGCATTGATGCAGCTGACACAAGCCAAGAACTCAACATCTATAACTATTTTTACCTCTTATTAGCGTAGAAATTATTCTACATGTAGAACTGCAACTAAATGCACATTTTTCACCTTATTTCAGCATCTATTTAGTAGAGCTTTATGCAGAGCTGGGAACTCTTGATTCCACTCCAGTGTTTTAACCAATTAACTGCTTTTTTTTTAAAAAAGTATCCTTCTCATCTGAAGGGAGGTTGGCTGCTCATTATCAAATGGTTTTCCTTTCACATTTAGAGACAAGGCACAGCTGCCAGCACTCATGATGGTCAGGAGCTGCCCATACCAGGAGCCACATGCCTGCATTAGGTACATAACGTTAGTGCAATTTCATTGAGGGATGCCAATCGCAAGCAGCTTTTTGTGGGTTTCTTAGCGTGTTAAAAAGCAAATTGATTAGGCTGAGGCTGCCAAATTTATTTCCTGAAATACGTCTGATCGCTTTGGGTCTGGCCACCTATTTCTCAAAGCAAACTTTGCCTGGTTGCAATTAGTTAAGCTTAAGTTCAGTACTAGGCAAGAAATCTGTGCAAGATTTTAATGCCGTTTTTCTCTCTTAATAAAAGAGCGCAGAAATCTCTCACAAATACAGAGCTTATATTTCTGTGCAGTATTTACTGCTTTAAAAATAATGAGATCACAGTGTCTCTGAAGAGAACCAGGGCAGCTTCTCCCTGGCCATGCATCTGCACCCTCAGCCGCTCCGGCTGAAGCCCTGTGGACTCTCCAAAGCCTCACACTCACCGCCTCGTCGAATCCCAGGTAGAGGAACTGCTGGTACCACTGCTGCACGTCAGGCTGGCTCCTGTCCCACAGCTGGCGTCTCTGGCGTCTCAGGCTGCTTAGGAACTGCTTGGCCGCCGTTTCTTTCACCGACACCTCGGGCTTCGTGGCAACAGGGGCTGAAACGGATTCCATCCGCCCCCCAAAAGGCATGCCAGGAAATTTTTAGTTGCCCTGAAGCATGCTGCTTGCAACAAGTAAGAAAATGCTTCTTGCTTCACGGCCGGCGGGGCAACGCGTGTCACAGCATCAACAGTGATAAACCCAGGAACTGCCGATGTAATAGGATTTCTCAGCTACCCTCATTCTCTTGTTTTTTATAAAAGCTGAGCTTATGTCTTTGAGCTCAGAAAAGTGAGGAATTTAAATAAATAAACCCAAACTGAAAGAGCATATGCTGTGTTGCGCTTTGAGGAGAGAACAGGAGGCTGGCCTCTGTGCTGCTTTTGCAGGAATGGAAAAGATGAGAGGTGAAGTTGAAAAGTCTGAAGAAGCTGGAGAAACACTGCTAACTTATGAGGGTGAAGGGGGAGACACATAAAAAGATAGATTTTTCAATCTGTTGTGTAAAAACGTAGCTTTTAAATAATGAGTGCTACTAAATGCCTTGGATGCCTGAAAATAAAAGCCCATCAGGCTTTTGTAGCACCCTACTTCGTGGATGCATGGGAATGCCCTCAACCTGCCAGACCCAGACATGCCATCTGGCTCGCCCCATGCCTGAGAGGCAGGCAGTTTGCTGCTGCTGCAAGAGGATTTTATGTGCCTCCGGGAGGTATGGATGTGAGGACTGGCTAGCCCCCTGCCCCACGCACGGAGATGACTCTCTTGCATGATACAACATGGTGTAATGTTTGGTCTTCCTGTGAAACAAGAAGCATGCATAGGAGTAGGAAGAACATCTCGGCTTCAGAGGGTTCATTGCAATAAAGGAGAGACCAGGAACGTGAGTGTGGATGGGGATTTTCAGAGGATGTAAGGGAGGTGGCTGGGGCAGAAGGGGCCAGGCAGACTCACAGAGGGTGGCAAAGGACTGCAGTGGGAAGGAGATTCAAAAAGTAAAAATGATAGATGAGTTGCTGCAGGAAGAGTGGGAAACAGCAGGCTACCCTGTGGCGATGAGCTGGAAACACAACTTGCCGTACGCTCGAGATGGGTGTCATTACAGGGAAGTGGGACAGCTGAACAAGCGGCACGTGAATGAGCCTCGCGCAAGGGACTCTGCCAGCCAGGGCACCACTACTACGTGCTTAGCCTGCTCGCCTTAGCGCACAGCTGGAAAAGGGGAGTTAGGCTGGGATTAGGGGGCTGCATATGCCCTTCATCATCAGTTCAAGGCTTTGCAGTTCTTCCTGGTCTAGGCTATGTCTGTAGGCTCCAGAAGCTTCACCCTGGGCAGTCCTTCTCACCAGCGGACCTGAACTAACAAGCTAACCAACTGCTGCAGGGGTGCAGGGAGGGCAGCTGCTGCAAGTGGTCATTCCTATCTGCAGAACAGTAAGGTTGGGAACCCACATGCTAGGAAAACAGCCATGGATGGGGCACACATTTTAGGGCTGGCAAGAGGTGGTGGGTGATGCCAGAAAAAACTCAGAAGTTAGGCTTGCAGAAAGCGGGAGTCCCCTCTGTGAGGGGTGTAAACTCTTTGCCTCAGCCATAGAGCAGGTTGAGGGGAAGCAAGTGAAACTTCTGGGGTGTTTCAGCCTGGCCCCCCATCTGCTGCAGTGCTGCTTGTCCCCGGCCAACTCCGTTTCCATCCCTTTCCCTCAACCAGCAAGCCCTTCAGTGCATCTGCCTGCTGGGCCTTCGGCCATCACCTCTCCTATAGAGAGAGCAGGCTTCCAAGAAGGAAGCACACATGGGGCCAAGAGGACAAAGGGAACAAGTCAAGGCATCACGAGCAAGCCTGGTTTGCACGTTTTCTTCTCTGCACTCGAGCCAGCAGTATTTTCATGCGTTATAGTTCCTTGGAAAAGCTTGTGACTTCCCAGAATAAACCATATAAATGACACGTCTGCCATAGACATATGGAAAAGGCAGGTGCTACACTCTGTGGAGAGCACAATGCAGGCATATGGGTTTTCAGAGGGGGCTGTGATAGCCACAGCCTTCAGCCTTGCCAGTACCGAGTCCCAAACGGACACACAGGCACAGGCTCCGTATGCACAGGAGGTTTCGGGATGGTACGTAGCGAGAGCAGCTCTGTGCTACCAGCTTTGAACCGGGCGCTTGTGCGCTGCTCCTCTGACTGCCCTCTCCAAGCTGCAGACTGAGTGGCAGCACGTTGGCAGCTTTGGTACCAACTGAGTCAAAGGAAAACCAAGAGAAAGCACTTTGCCGGCTCTTTACTTACCTTCTCGTTTTTGAAGCATCAGTTTAAGCTTATTTCCCCTCGAAACATCTAGAGAAGTAAAAATAATAATAAAAAAAAAAAAACACAAAACATTTTTACTAAGAAGGAAATAACAACAAAAAGAAGATCATATATTGAAAAATACTTTAAAGAATTTTTGTCACAGCTCCAGGCCACGCAGCAAAACTCAGCAGCAAGTTTCTACCGGTGCCTCCCTTTACTCCCATTTCCATGCTCAAGCACAACACACACTGCTGGGAAGCTTTTGACACTCCAGCATCCTCTCCCCAGCTCTTCTTGGCAAGAGAACCCCAACACTGCCCTTCCTTGCCAATTAAATAATATTTTGCAGCTGAAGACCGCAGCCAGTGCAAGTACCGCGACACAGTGTCCAGGGTGGCATGAAAACCCTTGTCACCGAGTGAGGGGTATCTTAACAACCGGACTGCTCCCAGTTCTTTCCTCGCAGCCTGTCCCAAAGCACTGCCGTCCTGCTGAAGCCCATTCCCAGGCGGGATCTGAGGCTTTAGCCCACGGCCGGGCTGTGCAGCGGGACACCTGCAAGCGCTCGGCTGCTCCAAAACGCTTTATCCACTCGAAAACAAGCTCTTTTAAAAAGATGCTCAACTTGCACAAGTTTTGGAGTGACCGAAAGCGTTCACCCACGCGTGACGCCAGGGGAAAGCTTTTTCCGATCGCCAGGACGTACCAGGTTACGTTTTCCCACCCCGCACCCCGGCCCCGGCGCGGTCGCTCACTCACCGGGGGCCGCGCAGAGCAGCGGGAGGATGAGGAGGAGGAAGAGGAGGAGGAGGGCGGCCCCGGGCAGGGCCCCGCGGGGGCACGGCGGCGGCATGGCGGCGGGGGGCGCAGCGCGGAGACCCACCTGGGCGGGAGGAGACGGAGATGGAGGAGCAGGAGCAGAGGGAAGGGAAGGGAAGGGGGCAGCGCGCCCGCCCCACGCCGCTCCCCGGCCCGCCCTGCGCGGCTCGGACCGACGCCGCGGGGAGGGGCGGGGAGGCGCCCGGGGGAAGGGGCCGGGAGGCGCCCGGGGGAAGGGGCCGAGGGCAGCTGCGGTGGGCTCCGACTCTGCGGGCAGCTCGGAGGCAGCGGCACGGGCGGGGAGCGCTGCCGGCCCCTGTACCCCCACCCCGCCCCCGGCAGCCGTGGGCTTGTGCCTTTTTTACCACTCGAACGTGGAGTGAGATGCGTTTCGGTCGAACAAGGGGTCCACGCTTTTTTTTTGGCGTGGCACAGCTTGCTAGTTCCCGGCACAGCTTGCCAGTTCCCAGCAGCGCTTTTGTTGTTTCGTTGTGGGTACTTTTTTGTGATTACACATAATCCAGTACAACTGGTGAACACCTTTCGGTAACTCATGCAGGCTTTTCTTACAGAGCAATTGAAAAAAAATAAAAGAGCATGTCATTTGACATTTCTCTACATATGAAGCCAGTTTGTCAGTTTCCTGTAGCAGCAGATGAAAACTGAGAGTTTGTCTTGGTGGGAAAACGAATCAGGATCAATCCAAGGTGATTTAGCTTAGGGTTTTCTCTCTCCCTCCCTCTCTCCCTCCCTGCCTGCCTGCCTTTCACTCCCCAAGTCCACAGAAAATTACAATGCATTTTAGCTGATCACCTTTAAAAAAAATCATTCCGGTTTCTTTTTCTACATAGAGACAAGTTTAACTTATAGTAAGAACTCCAGGACCAAAAGCCAAATTCACAAACTAGAAGTCCTCCCTCAGCAGGATCAGAACTGTAATGGTGCCTAAACTTAGGCTGCCTTTCCCTAATTCGGGTTTAAGTTTCCCTCAGCCAATTCAGCTTCACTGCGCTCCTTCCCCTGCAAATGCCAGAAACACCCCAGATGGTGCCCAGGGACATCCCTATCCTCAGACACAAACCTCTCTCTTCCCTCGCAGCAGAGACCCACGGCGCTCAGGAGACGGCTACGGGCTCCTCGCCTCTGCTGAAGCTGTGCCAGGGAACAGCGGGGAGTGCGGGCAGGATTTCGGGGGAGGCGAGGGTGAGGCAAGGGAGAGCCGGGCTCGCTCTGTAACCTGCTTGTGAGAAATCTGGCAAGCGCTGAGGCCCCGGCTCCCTGAGCCAAGGATTGTTTCCAGATTGGTTGCAGCTGAAACACGAATATGTATACATAAACATACACACACTGTATATATTGTAATTGTATATAAATATGTATACCGAATGCCTATGTGTATATATACATATAGTGTGCGTATGGCGAGGGAGCCGTGCAGTGGTGCGGCAACAACCTGTGACGAGATGTGGAGCCTGTCCGTGCTGTTCCAGGCCCGGATCATTGTGGGAGTGGGACAAGGCGCTATGACTGGCTTTACCACTCGCTGTGAAATGCAGAAGCAGCACCAGCCCCAGTATGGGCTGGTCCCTCAGTGCTTCCCCAGCCCGGATCGTCACATCAGGCGATTGCTCCTGATTGCCCCACACACCTTTCCCTTGTGAAAAAAGTATTTGGAGGTGCACCCCTGCCTCCTTCAAGCTCATGCTCAGGCCTCCCTGCTCATCCCAGTTGAAGTGGCAGCAGCATGAAAAAGGGATGTGGTTGCTCCAGCCAAAGTGCCGCTTGCTCTCTGCCAGAGCCATGGCATCAGAGGGGCCAGAGCGGGAGGGACCAGCACCTTCCAGACCCCTGTGATGGAAGCGCTCACACAGGAGGCCGGTGTTCCAGCTCAACTCCTGTGCAACTGGGAACCGAAATCCGTCTGTCCCTTCTGTCACTGCTTTTGAGTGGTTTTTACCTTATAGGTGCATGTTTCAAGTGTCAGCAGTCTTAAACGCTGCATGTTGGAGCAAATGTTTGTTCTTCAGAATCAATGTGCCTGTTCATGAGCTTAACCATGACAACCTCTTGACTAAAACCACCTGAGGCTTTTGGGTAGCAAGTTGTAGACTATAGCTAGAAGGGACAGAAGTGAAGAGTACACATGTACGGCTACATGAAACAGCTATGATGTAGATAATTTATAAAACCAGGGCCATAACTCATGAATATTTATGGTCTGCTGCTATACTGGTAATGGCAAAGGGTGTTTTGTTCAGCTGGTGGGTTTGTAACAAGCCTTGCATGGGAGTTGAGGATCTGCAGAGCTTCAGATATTTGATGCCTCTGGGCCAAAGGCACACAAAGCACAAAACCTCCTCTGGATACCAAATATATCACGATGGCTCAAGAAACTGCTGAGATAAAATGCTGTCTGGTGAAACCCAGAGAATGGGCTGACTCAAGTGCAAGGTTATTGTAGAAAATCATTGCTCTGGTGGTGGATGAAATGATTGACAGCAGAATATAATGCTCAGGGCTAAACTGAGTGCAGTATCTCCCCAGAAGAGGCCACTTTCTCAGTTCAGGTGACAGAAGTTTTTGACATAAAGTGAAAAAGTTGTGTAAAAATATAACAGCACTTCTATTCAAAGGCAGTGGTGAAAGGTGACTGGTGTTTTTCCTGTAGCAATCTTTATTGCTGTTCCAGGTTGGTTTTGCAGACTAGAGCAGTCTTGCCCTGGTGTTGTACTAAGACAGACTTTTTTCTGCTGAGCTCGCAACTAGTGCATCATTATTAGAAGTATTTACCTTCAAGTGAGTATCCATGTTTATTGACACACCTGTAGTACCCCTGTCTGCTATTTGCCGTGTAAAACCACAGCCATTGTGCATGCAACTTGTATACTGCAGTGTTTTCCTGGGATCTCTCCATCAGTGGTGACATTGCTCTCCTTAAAACATTCCTTGCTTCATCATGAAGGAGTTTAAGGCTTGTCTCAGGGATTGGTTTGCTTTGGCTGGCACGCCAGCACTGGGAGCTCTCTGCAGGCACGGCTGCGCAATATCCTTAAGGGCTCCAGCTAAGCAAGTCTGCACTAAAGCTGTTATTTGGTTAAATGTCTTTCATCACCACTGGTGACAATGATAACCTCTTGGTGTCAAAATTTTGTTGAAAAGATGTTAATTAACTGAGAGCTGGAGCACCTCTCCTATGAATACAGGCTGAGGGAGTTGGGGTTTTTCAGCCTGGAGAAGAAAAGGCTCTGGGGTGATCCTATAGCAGCCTTCCAGTACCTAAAGGGGGCCTACAGGAAAGCTGGAGAGGGGTTTCTTACCAGAGCATGTAGTGATAGGACAAGGGGCAATGGCTTTAAACTGAAAGAGGGGAGATTTAGATTAGATAGAAGGAAGAAATTTTTTACAACAAGAGTGGTGAAATACTGGAACAGATTGCCCAGACAAGTTGTGGCTGCCCCATCCCTGGAGGTGTTCAAGGCCAGATGGGATGAGGCTTTGAGCAACCTGGTGTAGTGGAAGGTGTCCCTGCATATGGCAGGGGGTTTGGAACTAGGTGATCTTTAAGGTTCCTTCCAAACCAAACCATTCTATGATTCTATGATAGCAAGCCACCACATTATCTCAGGCTCTTAAGGGTAAGGCAGCTGCCTCAGGAAACGGAACCTGGTTTCCAGCCATCCTCCAGTTTGTGCTGGATTCATCATAAGGTACTGAACTGTGTGTTGGAAAGGCTGGCTCCTCTGGTGATGCTCTTTATAAAGGAAGAGACTCAGTGAACTGTTCTGCAAAGGGGCTTAGGGCTGCAGGTGGCAAGGGGAGGCATATTTCTCCAGCCGTGACGAAGGTGCCAGAGCATCTGAAGGTGGCTGGGCTTGCAAGAAACTCCTCTTCCCACAGCTTCTCCTGGTCTTGCAGTTGCTGACATGATGGTGCTGTGTCCCTAAACCTGCTTTCTGGTGAAGCATGAGGGAGCAAATAAGGATTTTGTGATGAGGATTTGGCTGGGGGTCTGGGAAGACGAGAAAACAGTGGTAGCCAGGACAGGGCAGCTGGCGGTGATGTGGGACACTCTTCAGGGAAGGGTTTTACCACCGTGAATAGCACATGGTCACTAGTAATGCCATGTAGCACAATGTCAGATAGCTTTTTTTATTAAGTGGTTATCACAAACCCCATGAATAAGCCCAGAGTTTGGAGGAAAGAACAGAAATGTGTACAAACCATTAAGAGAGCAGTAATGTGTAGGAGGAGGGATGCTAAAATCAAATTGCTAAAATTTAGATTTTTAAGACTTCGCATTTACCAATCTTTGAGTATTTGCAGCCAATTTGTTGAGCTTTTTGAGTTTTTTGTTGTTTTTTGGGTTTTTTTAAGTGTGCGTACATTCTGGATGTGAATAATAAAACAAGGCAATGAAAACAAGTCAAAAATAGCTCAGAAATAAGAGTTCAGAAAAAAAACATTTTGAAGCATGAAAAGAAGAGTCCCAAGAGACAGCAGTAAAAGAAAGAACAACTCGAATGAAATCAGGCTGTGGTAAAAAGACATGTTTAATTGTACTACCGTCCCTCTCCATCTCCCTTCCTGTTAGACCTGACTCGCAGACTTGCTGTATACTTCCAGTTTTATCCTAAAAATATACTGGTGGAAGTGGAAGAGAAAAAACAGAAGGATTTCTTAGAGAGTTTTTCGTATCCCTCCGTGGAAAAAAAGCAGCCATGATCAGATAACATTGCTGAACTAACCTGCTTCTCACTGCTTATCGTGAGAGCAATAAGGTTAATTTAGTGAGGCAGTATTAATTTTAATTAATAGTGAGGGGAGAAAAGTACTGTCAGTTAGTGAAGGGAGAAGGACAGACAGACGAACAGACATCATTTCTTATCTGACAGGGTCAGCCAGAAGCTGAAAAAAATATCGGCAGTAGCCAAGCATATGGACAAAAAAAAAAAAAAGAAAAACTGTATTTAAGCTATTTTCTATGGAAAATGTAAACACTAATATTTATTAATAACATGGACCAAAGTAATGGTGCAACCAGATGAGGCACAATGAATGAAATGTGTCCCAAACCATGCGTTGAGGCCAATGAAACTCATAGCCAGCAACAAATAAACTTTCCCTAAAGCAAAGGTGTTTGTCCTGGGACTCAGGGCTGGCCCTATCACTATCAGGAGGACTCTGGAGCAGTGGAAGAAATAGTATGAAACTCAAAATATTTTGGAAAGAACTGACTGATGACTTAAATCTTCTTTCTGTTTGGAAGAAAAACGTGACTCCTGCAGTTTTCTTGGAACAGGTTGCAGAAAACAATCTGAAGTGCCAAGTGCCTCTGTCCTAAGGCTAGCAACCAGGGCAATATGCCAAGGAGATCTTATAAAAACCTCATTAACAGAAAATAATCATTTTATAGGTGTTGGGAATACTGTTCAATGCTGCCGTGTTCTTAATCAAATGGGTTTGTTTTAGTCAATCATTAAAATCTTTGTCGTGCTTCTTTGCAAAAGCTAAAGTGTTATCTCCTGCAATCCCTGGCCAATTTCCAACTTATGTATTTGCGTACTAAGTTAGTAAGCTGATGCCAGGTATCAGTATTTTATCATAAGTCTTATTATATTTAGTGCTTTTTTTCCTTGAAAATCCAGCTTTGAGAGTCCTGTGATTATTTAAGCATTTAATCTACACCGTATTTAAAAATACTCGTGTTGAAACGCTTGAAAACATGAAGCCTAATAAAGAAGGAAAGAAACCTAGATCAATCTTTTTAATATGATTTTTTTGTGCTTTGAACTTCTGAATACCCTTGAATGGCCGTTACTGAGGCTATCTCTTATATTTTAATGAATACAATACAGTTCTTCCAACAGCTACTGCGATGAGATGCAAAAGCAGAGGTGTCTCTCTGCTACTCAGGAATCTCTCTGTGCTTAATTTTAGGCAAAATGTAGGATAATAATAAAAATCAAACACTTAAAGATTCCATGATGGTTTGAGGTGAAGATTTTTCCCCTCGTTTAGTTTGGATCAGTTAAGCAGCCACATATGCCCATGCCACTTTAGGTATCTGTAGAAGCCACTGGATTTAAAATCACTACGCTTTAACTCAGAGATCACACAGATGAAATGGGGTTGCCCAAGCGGTCGCCCAACATGCAGTGAGTTGCAGGCCTGTTTCAAAAATCCTCTAGAATCTTATCTGTCTACCCCAAAAAACGTACACAAAGTCCTGCAGGCTCGGAAGAGAGTGCTGGCTGGAAGTAGGCTCGGTGATCAGGATTTCTTTGGCTCCAAGGCGCTCCTTGCCTGGCTCCTGCCCGTTGTTGCTCAAGGTCAGGCTCAGCATGGCTTTCTGCTGGACTGCTCCCAAATTTCTGCCTCAGGCTTGCAGGACCATAGTCCGTAGCACAGTCCCATGCTGGGAAAGCAGTGAAACCCACTAGCTCTATCCTGCTACAGGCATCCCTCCCATCAGCAGTCCCCATTTACACTAAGGGGCTTGACGGACTTTTACATCATGTGTGAAAGGGGCCCTGCTCACCGTTCTTCATCCTGGAGTGCTCTGGGGAACAGGCCTGCTGATGACATTATCATAGAATAATAGAATCATAGAACCGTTTTGGTTAGAAGGAACCTTAAAGATCATCTAGTTTCAATCCCCCTGCCACGGGCAGGGACACCTTCCCCTGGATCAGGTTGCTCAAAGCCTCATCCAGCCTGGCCTCGAACACTTCCAGGGATGCGGCACCCTCTGGGCAACCTGTTCCAGTGTTTCACCACCCTCTGAGTGAAAAATTTCTTCCTTCTCTCTAATCTAAATCTGCCCTCTTTCAGTTTAAAGCCATTACCCCTTGTCCTATCACTACACACCCTTGTAAAAAGTCCCTCTCCAGCTTTCCTGTAGGCCCCCTTTAGGTACTGGAAAGCTGCTATAGGAACATGGCCTCAAGCCTGCCAGGCACTTTTAGCATAAGCAAAACAACCTGCTCTCCACCTTGGCAGGCAGGTAGGAATCGCATGGGTTGAAACGTTGGGCAGCACTGCCAGCCTGCCTGAGGCAAGCCCCCGGCACCCAAAATGTCTGCCCAAACGGTCGACAGGCAGTGAAGCCATGGGCAGCGGAGGGCGGGTGATGGCTCTCTCCTCGGGTCGAACAAGAGCCTTCGGGAGCCTTAATAACAGGCAGTGAGTCCCAGTTCGGAGCATGATTCTCAGGTTACCAGTGCAGAAACCTCACTTGTCTTCCTGACATTATCACTTGTGACCTCACACCTCTCTTGATCTCCTTTGTGGCCGCTTTCGCTGGCTCTGCTTCGTGTCTGTGCTTTCCAGTTTCCCTGACGCCCTGCCTGAGCCCTGCCTGGGAACAAGCCCGTGACTCCGCTCGTTTGATGTCGGATTACATTTCCGATTGACGGTTTGGTTTGTTTCCAGGAGAGCGCACTTTCTATGGTTTCTCCGTGCTGCTGCTAAGTACGAGATCGTGACATCTTTAGTCTTCCCACATGAAATCCCACTGCACCCGCCCGTGCTCGGATGCCAGCCGCTTCGAAGGGCACGTGTGCCAGCCTGGCACTACAAGAGCTGCAGAGTATGGACACTTCAGGGGGGACTTTTTGCCTGTTGCAATCATTTAGGTGTCTGTCCTGTGAGTATTCATGCAAACATGTATTTTTAATCAGAAGAGCTCTATGGAATCCCACTTATCTCCAAAAGATTAAATCTCAATCTGCTGCTGCTATGCCTGGATCTCACAAAACACCGTCGTACAGAAACGTGGCTCCTCTGGAAAGGCTGGCGTTTAATCCCTGGCTCTTTGCCCTCCTGGGGTTGCATTCAGTGGGAGGCAAAGGGGAATGCTGCTGGGCTCTAATCCCGAAGCCCAACACAGGGCCTGACCCATTAGCTCTGTCACAGGCTAATAGAGCTGCACAACTTCTGAACACAAGCTAGCTCTCCTTCGCCTAAGTGGAACAGCTACCCACATTTATTCGTGTAGACAGACCTCTGAAGCCCCTGCTAACTCCTCTAGGCATCGATCTAATTGCTCTTACACCTTGGAGCTCCTGCCATTGGGAATGGCTGAAGCACAGAGAAGTGAACACACTGCCATCCATCTCCAGCACATTGTTTCCTCACCATCAAAAAAAGCCCCAGTGGGCAAGGCAGCCCCGTTTTGAGCCAGACCAGATACACAGTTTAACTAGAGAGCTACTCTGCTTCAAAAATGGGAATTCTGAGGCTGTAATTCTTCAAGGTGTGGTGAGCAATTTAATCGCTTGCCGCTACCAAAACCAACACAAAAGTATTTCACCTTCACCTCCTCCTTTCTCAAGATCTGCCACTATAAACATTTGTGCCCAACTCCTTTTTTTTTTTTTTTTAAAAAAAAAAGAAGACTGCAGTGATTTTTGCTTTAAAGAACAGTTTCCTGGTTTGACATATTTTCACAGCCTGCACTGCAGATCTGTAACGCTCTTCCCAAGCAAAGGACAGTGACCACCTTTCTATTAGGTAATGTTACCACCTAATGGCCACAATGGAAAGATGCGTTCACCTGGTAATTATTAGCGACGACGCAGTGGCTGGAAGTCTAATACACATCAGCTGAACATTATGGAGAGCTGGGGAGGACCTGAGCAGCGTAGTTGTACAGTGATGCTCTGGTGACACTGATCTCTTTCTCTCCCCTGTGTGTTCAGGTTAGCGTGATGCTATACAGGAGTGAGTAAACTTGCAGATAAACCTTTGAGGACTTCTTGTACCCTATAGAAACAGCATGAGCACAGTAATGACTATATGATGCAGGAGGAGAGGCTGCACAGTAGCAGATAATTATTTATTTTCACTCAAGTAATAATTGGGTTAGGAATATCTTCTTAAAGATGGTAATTTAAGTTTTTATTTTTCATGCTGATTAATACAGATGCAGGGACAGTATGCGACGTGCAATATAACTTTGCTGTTGGTAATCATTTGATAATCAGAGACAGTAAGATAGGAGGCTTGCTGCCTTTTTTTCAGTGAAGAGAAAAGTAGGAGAGCACAGATCTGCTGTACTTTGAAGCATGGAGTACCTGGCATGGGAGCACATTTTCAGAGACCTAACCTGGCCTGCTGCTGAGCAAATTTTAGGAATCCTGGTCCTGTTGATTTAAATGCAACATTTGTCCTTGGGTTTAGCAAAGTCAACATTTTATTCTTGATTATTTCATATGCATTTTTTTGTTGTGTGGTTTGGGTTGGCCATTTCATGAGAAATAGTGCTACACTAAAGAAAAAAAACAACAGAACAAAAAACCCCACCCCAATACCAGTATAACTGAATCTCTGAATCATTACAAAGCCTGAATACGCCTATGGAAAAGCTTTTCCATGGTATTAATCTTGCATGAGTTATTAATTTATTTTGCACTTAAAACAAACCATATAGAAACATTTAGAGAGGAAGAAGAGAAATACACACCAGAGAAAGGAGAGGAAATGCACAGCAGAGAGAAGGCTTTTTCTTTTTAACTCAAGAAGGAGCATATGTTGTAAGGTAAGTATTTTAGTAAAGAAGCCAAACCCCTCAGATCTCCACTACTGTCACCATTCCTATACAGTTCCATTCAAACCTGCGGTCTCAATATGAGAGACAATCAATCAGTGTCCCCCTAGCCAGGGAGAGATCTCGCTGCCCAAGGCACAGATTGATTTCCCTGGGAGTGCAGAGACAACTCCAGGCTAGGCTAAAAAGTAGAAAAGTAAAACAAAGGCTGACAGAATACCTTCATTTTGGTTTTGTTATGGAGAAATTCCACTCCCTCTTATTTCCTCAGAGGTTTCTACCCCATATTCATCTCTGGTTTCCATTTAAACATCATGTATTTTCATTTAAAATAAGCTCTCAAGCACAGAGAACTAAACTCTTACATGTAAATAAACAACACAAACCAGGAATATTGTTCAAAGATCTAAGCCCATTCTCTGCATGGCGTTATATTGGAAAACGTGTCTGCCTTTCCCCTTCCCAGACTATGTGAGCAGCTTCAGGAATAAATTATCCAAAATGATCTGAGGTTGAGTTTGTGACAAGAGCAGTTACAGATACTAAACATGTTTATTTTGTTTACTAATATTTGAATTCTGTGCACACGTGCAGACAGTGAAGCAGCCTCCTTTCTGGAATGCTTGTAACCTAATGGGATGTGTAATGGGCTCAGAGGCTAATTTCTGAGGAAAAATATCAGATGGGGGTTAACAAGCACATGGAAGGTATAAGACATTTTTCTTGGGTGATACTGGAACTACTTCAGAAGGATTGCCTTGGACTGTGTGGATCTTTCTTAATCAAGGGGAGATTTTTTATTCTTGCTGAAAGACAGTCTCTGTCACAAGTACTCTTCTTGATCCTGAAACATGAGTTTATACAGGGATGTCAGAGGATCTGAATTATGCAGGTGGTCAGCCCAGAGTGATGTCTTCTAGCCTTAAAACCAATGCATCTCTCTTGTATGCCAAAGGATTGAAAAGACAGATGGCAGAGCAGGGTTTGTACATTTACAAATCCCCTATGAAACTGAGTGCTCCAAATTTATACAGAAATGTCAGCTGAAGCCAACTTTCCTTCAACCTGTCCGTTATCATTTTCCCCATCAATTGCCTGGCAGTGGCAATACCTGAAAGAGGACAGAGGCTGATGACAAAGCTATGAGGAGCAGGGGGGCAGCAGGAGAGCAGCAGAGGTGGTAGCGTAACAGATTGGGAAGACCAAAGGGCAAGAGCAGGACCCAATTCTGTAAGGCCTTGACAAATTACATTTACTCCCAGAAGTTGAAGATTTGCACTTGTGCCTCCTGCTGAGGATGAATACTGCGTGGTGAGTAGTAAGAATATTGCCTACAAGCACAGCTTTCACAAAGCGGAGTAACAAAGACGTGCCTTTTCCCATGGCTGCACTGAGACCCAGCCATAAGAGTGGTTGACTGCCACAGGGATGGGCCGACATAAGGGCTTATCCACCCTCTAACTGAAAATCCAGGTTTGATCCATGCTCAGTTAACTGTTTGGTTCCAAAGGCTTCAGTTTCTCAGTAGCCACACTTGGCCATCAATATTTTCAAAGGCCCTTGACGCAACCTTAAAGGCATTCCGTCTGTGTCTGTCATCGAAGAGCTTCTCGTCCCCATATACCCACATTAGCATTCACAGGGAATGTATTAAAAAAAGGCATTGAGTATGAGACCTCTAAATAATACCCGAATGGATTTATTACAGAGTGTCAGCGTGTTGCAACATCCAAATGAACATTTAGGAGGGAAGCCCCAGAAAACATCAGATCCCGCAGTTTCTTTCAGACAATCCTTCTGTACATCATTAAGTCTTGCCTATAGTAAGTCAAGCCACACACAGCATGCAAACATTTCTATATTTCAGCCTGTGCTAAATAAATGTTTTTTCCTACTGTTTTTAATGACAGACGTTTCCCTCTGAATCTTCTTGCACTAGCATAGGTCACCTTAAAATTCCGCAAGTAAACGTGAATGCATGTGAATAAACTGCAATGTTCAAACATGCAGATGAGAGAATAAATCCCCGCATGCCAATTTTTTTTTTAAAACACTGTCTTTCCATCAGCGTTCCCCACACTTGTTTAGGGACGATGTTCTTCCACTCTACCCTTATACTAAGAACTTCCCTAAACCAGCTAGATTCCTAAAAATGCCCAGAGTCAGACTTATTCAGAAGAGCTCTCCTCTCTATTAGCATTTATCCGAGGCTGAGAATAAAGCTTGGCCTAAAACAAGACCTTGTCAGGTCTTGGCAAGAGCTCAGTTCCAAGAGTTTAGGAGAAGTCCATGCTGGATTTAACCACGTGCCCCCAAAGAGCAAACACAGAGTAGGCTGAGCTAACCGAAGCCGCCCTGCCCAGCAACCTTCCAGCACAGCATTTTCCTGCTCTGCCACCTCAGTCAGGGATGTGGCAAATTGTCATCCTGACTGTTTTCATCAGTCCCACTGCAGGATGCTGCGGCTGGGCTGGGACACGCATGCCCCGGCAGCACTGCGGCTACAACTGCATCGCTGCGCCGGCAAAGTATCTTCTTGCAGACATGGCTTAAGTCCTCAGGCTAACGAGACTATGAGCCAGTAAAAAACAGTCCTGGATGGGCAGGGGGAACAACTGAGCCTTTACAAACATTAACTGATTAACAGATTTGAGGATTAAAAGTATACTGTGGCTGCTGCCTTCAGCTTGCTTTCAGGAATCTCAGTGAAGCCGAGCTACTCAGTTGTCAGGCTTGCTTTTGTTAAAAGTACTTTCCCTTTATTCCCTAAGCATGGAATTCTTAATTGCACCTATAATTACTTTTTTGGTGCTGTTGTGGAGCAGCATGAAAGGCAAGTTTTGAAATGGAATCTGACAAATCCACAAAAGCACGTACACCGTAACACATCTGTGCTACAAACTGCAGATTCCATTAAAGTAGTCATTTTTAGTTGTTTCCTCATCAGTCAGGTACAATAAAGATAATATTAAGAAACAAAACAACAGCATTATGAGACACTGCTAATATTCTCTGTATCCACTCACTGTCCTTCACTCTTAATGCTTTTAGCCATTTTCTCCACCACAAGAGTGTGCATTCACACTCCTGTGCATGCACACACAGGCGTGCACAGACAGACAAAGAGCATCCTGCCAGCAAGGAAAATACCCTGCATGAGGCTACAGACCACTGAAGGCTAAAACATTTCTTTCTGACACTCTGCAGTTCTTGTCAAGGCGGGAATAAGATGCCACAATATTTTTTTCCTAAAGAACACTGACACGTTTTTAACATTCCTCCCCTTCTTCTAGCAAACAAATATTTTATCAGTTTACCTTTAAAATAATATGCTTCCTGTCTCCTTCCCAAACGCCTGGCCAGAAGAAATTACTTTTTCTGCCACAGAACAAGTTTCTCTTTATTCCAGCATGTCTTGCCTCCTGCAAGCAGGGCAAGAAGCGACCAAGGCTGCGAGCACGGGAGCTACGGGACTGCCAGGGATGCCGGGTGTGAAAGGCGCGTTTATTCTGCCTCTCCTAAATCCCAGCCCCTTGGCCACAGGCGTCTGAATGTGGAGCATCACATTTCTGCTTAATCAGTCTGGCTGCCTGGAGAAAGATGATTGCAAGCAGATGTACCCATGTTCTCATGTGAAAGGAATTTGAGCTTTTGTGTCAGCTCTACAATGAGCGACTGGCACCTGGAAGTATTTTAGTGCTCTGTAATTTCTTGCAGGTGTTGGGAAACAGTATCTGATCGTGGGGTAGAGCTGAGATCCAGCGTGCAGGAGGTCTGTGGACAGATGGCACATCAAGGGTCAGAAGGAGGACCAGACAGAGAAAGCTCACCTTACTGCGGGGAACAAACCTTTGTGCTCCTGGGAAATGCCAACCGTGCTCAAAACCTAGCAAGGCTGTAGCAGCAAAACTGTTTTACTCTGGTGGTTTTTACCTCTTGTTTTGGATAACCCAGGAGGAATAAGCAGGATGGACATAGGTAATATAAAAATAACTTCTCTGAATCTGTAACTAGTCAGAGACAGACAATAAGTGTGGCATCTGCTTTCAAAAAGCTCTGGCTTTCAGTGGGACATCCCACTGACTTTGCAAATGGCCCAAGGACATCAACAATTGATTTAAAGAAACTTTTGATACAGTTATAGCTGTATTTTGGAGGCCTGTTATGTATTTCTAGTGCCAGAGCAGCTAAGACAAGATACATATCCAGGCATTCAGTGGAAATGGATGTACCCTTTGGATCATACCTCAGGACGTCTGGCCACACATAGAATATTCGTGGTCATGGCACATATCTGGATGTACAGTGGTGAAGCAGCTGTATGCAGTCTGTAAGGGCTCAGATACTCCATATGAGTCTTACCTAAAGGCAACCAGCCAGACATCCACATTCCTGTAGGAACACTGAGAAGCAGAGCTGTATTTACCACAGACTCTTGGAAAAAACATGATTGTTCACACCTCAAAAATGCCACTGCTGTGTCTTGCTGTTTACTGTGCAAAACCCAGTCTACCTTGTGTAGGCATCTGAACCCAAAGGAACAGAACCTGGAAGCCTTCAAAGTTTTTTTTTTGTCCTTCGTTGACTCCACAGGAAACATCAGTGCTTACTTGAAGACATCTGTCCTCTTAGAAAACTAAAATTTAGATTCAAGTCTGGTCCCACAGCAGAGATGGGTTAAGCAAGCCTTGCCTTGCTTTTTCCCTCACCGTTGTGTCTGCCCACATAGCTCTTCATACAGCCATGCAGTGATCCAGATCAAGGAATTGGCAGCTTCTGCAAGTACCCGAAGGGAAAAAAGAAAAACAACCTCCCCATCACTTCACCTGATCTCTTGATCCACCTTGTCACTGACTGAATGAACCACAGCAGACAGGAGGGCACCAGGCAGGGATGACGACCAAGTCAGATGAGACTGAACCACCCTGATGGCTCACCACCACAAACACCCTCTTTTCTCCTCTTATCCCTTCCTGGAGCCGCTCTCACTGGAGCCACCTCGGCTCTGACAGCACATCCATCGACCCAGCCGGTTCAGCTCACTAAGCCAGCAGAAGACTAACCCAGCAGCAATGGAAATCTTCTGCTCTCCTAGCTGGCTTCGTGAGCGAAGCGCTGTGATGTGCCCAACAAGCATATGACATGGGACCAGGGAGGAAATGGTGAGCTGAACTTGAGTGATAGGGTTCTCCTTTGAACAGCAGCAAGAGGTGAGATTGCTTCAGCTGCCTGGCAGAACATTACCCTGAACAATAGGGATGACTTAGGAAGAAGCATTGCCACCCAATGTGGTGGTGTAGCCATGGTGGTGGCTAACAATGGTGAAATCAGGCAGACTGGCTTTCATCCTTGATTTAATTGTGGGTTGGCAGCAGTCAAACGCTCATGATAATGGCTGTACAAACACATAGGGAGGCACGATGCCACTTGCCTGTAAGTGTTCCTCAACAAGCTCTCTTGACTCTTCTGCCTGGTTTGCTGGAAACTGAAGAAGCCTCTGCAGAGACACCTGCTCAAAAGCCACTTCATGCCAGCCCCTCCAGTGTTTTGTCTTGCAAGGGCTTTAAAATCCCTGGCCCTCTGTCCTGCCCAAAGGTCTTGTCCGTTGAGAGTCATTTCCCTGCAGCAGATCAAGGGCTGCCAACCAGAGCAGCTTCGGGAGAGAAATCCAGTCCTTGGGAGGCTTTCGGGCTGGGAGGAGGAGAGACAAATCTGCCACTGGTATCAGTCTTACAGCAACAGGAACAAGAAGGGACTCCAGTAGCTTGGTTGCTTTTTATCATCTTGCTAACTCAGACTTTTGCAAGAAGAAGATGGCTCATGTCCCCAGGCATTAATCTTCATGTGGGTTTGTGTCTGGTCTGTGCTGCACACACCTTGCTGGGTCTTTAGAGGCTGAAGCACGTGCCAAGGGGTTGCTCTTGGCTGCTCTTTACAGCAGCACGCGTAGAGAAGGTCCCATGTGGCCCTGCAGCTGGGGCTTCACATGACTCTTCTCTACTACATGCACCCAGCTCGCAGTGCCCTGACCCAATAGCCCAGGTGCTGCAGAGCAGAGGGTGCTGAGGGCATCCACCCCTTTGCTATAGGTCCTTATGGATAACTGGTAATGCTGATGTGCCTCAAGACCACTCCTTGAGGAGCTTCGCTGCTCCCTGCTCCTGGCCACCATGCCCCATGGCACTGTCCCCAGCCAGAAGAGCCCAATGGTGCCTTGGCGTGCTGCAGCCAGTGGAGTGATGGGTGGGATGGCTTATGGCGGGCAGCTACATTGGAAAGACACTGCCACAAAGCTCACAAGAGGGAACAATCCCAGTGTATGGCCTGATCCAAGCTCCTTCCGCTGGCCGCGTTTCCCTGCCTGACATTTGGTGCACGGATCATTATCACAAATCACATATCAGGCAGAAACCTAATTCCCTGCACAGAGACTTTCCTGCATAGGTCCAGTGTCTAGGAGAACAGTTCCTAAGCAATACACCAATTCAGAGGTACAAATGTACAACCAGTTGCCCAGATTATGGTATTTTTGCAATAACTAACAAAATAATGATTCTGAAAACAGTCATGAGACAAATCAAGTATGACTGGGTGAGAATTTTGCCTTGGTAGATAGCCTTGTGTTATTAAACCAGTAACTGGAGCAGAAAGCTACTTCTAGACAGATGCAAAAGGAAGAAAAGAAAAAAAAAAAAAAGGGAGGTTGACGAGTCATTAGCCTGAATTATTGGAAAATGGGCAGCAAACTGACAGGTAGCTTCCAGCTAATTTCCACAGAAAGGTTTAGCAGGACCTTCCCAACTGAAGCTTTGTGAGGAATTTCATTCCCAGTCGCTAAGAAAGGCGTAGGATTAGCCTGAGGAAGCATCGCTGTTTAGAAATCTGATGATGCAAGTACGATGTGGAAATGTCAGCAGAAGGTGGCTGCTTTTAGCACCACAGGAGACAGACAAGAAGGGAAGGAATACCAGTCCTGTTCATGAAGATATTTTATTTCAGATTTCTTGACCCATATTATTTAAATAGCACGTCAGCCTAAATCAGAAGGAGAGACAGTTCCGTTTTTCACATTTGCCATTTCGTTCCGTGTTGCCTATAATAGCAGTAAACAACTCCTGCAGTTACTGGGCTATACAGTAACTAAACCAGCTATTTTGGGGAAATTTCTCCTGTTCTCCCGTGGACTCTGCCTCTTTTGGCTGCTGCCCTGCCTTCTCACATTCCAGCCGCAGCTCTGTTTATACGGCTGCATTTCACAGTACCAGTAACTCAGACTGGAACGTGTTTATACCTCTCTCTCCCTTGCACTAATGGACCACGCTATGAATGGCCCCTTCTGTGAGGATTTGCGTGAGATCTCAGAGCTGAGCAGCGTTTTGTGAAGGCATCAGCGCACAGGTACTCTGCTGCCAGCCTTATTCCATAAATAACTACAGCAGCATTTTTTAGGGGGGGGGGAAGGGGGAACCTGCAACATGCCCCATCCCAGCTAAATAAGTGAATTCCATCAAAACTCTCCTCCCCTTCAGACTTCAATACTTGTCTGTCTAAAGCAGATGGCTCCATAAATAATACATCCTAGGAAACCTGGTCAGTCACATCCAGGATATGCTTGAGCTCCTGTCTCTCATCATATCATCACTAGATTAGCTCTGGGAATTCTTTTAATTTAATCCTTTTAACAGGTCATGTGCGCAAGAAGCGGTGCCTGAGAAATTAGACGCATTCAGTTGGACTAAACAATCAGTAGCCTGGAGCTGGCCGGTCCCCACTCGGTGCTTTTTGGGGGCTTTCGCTGCCGTGCTCAGCTGCTGACCCCTCGCTGTCCGAACCCGAGGCAAGGGAGCCCAGGACTGATGTGGCTGAACACGGGGAGGCCAGGAAGGAGAGGCCAGGGACAGAGTATCCAAGCAATGTTGTCACTCATGGCCATGGGGTTTAGCAGGGAAAACCGTCCTCTGAGGTCCTTGCTTCCTTCTCCGGGAGCGGAACACATCAAGTGTATTTTAGGATGTAATACAGAAAGCTATAAATTCCATTTTCTTGGTCTTTAGAACCCCCTGCTTTTTCAAATTACTGGATTTTAACAGGTGCTCAGAGAGGTCCCAGAAGATTTATTCTCACCCTCGTCCAACCTCACTCCAGGCACCTGGGCAGAAATATCAAGTACCAGTGCTGAGGTGAGTCCTTCTTACAGGTATTCCCGTGGTGACACCAGCCTCAGAGTTTCCCCTCCTCCTCCTCTTCCTCCTCTCCCTCCCCTGCTACACACACATTGGCAAAACTGGCATGCTGGTATCCCTGCCTTGGCCAGTCAGGTCCATTGCAAGCTGAATTTCATCTCCCTGACCTCCACTGTGCTGGGAAACATGTTTACTGCTCTATGAACAGCTTCACCAAAATGACCCCAAGTGAAAAACAAAACCACCTTTCCTCAAAGCAAAGCCAGCAAAGGAAAACTTCCCTTTGCTACTGTTGAGCTGCAGCTTCCCAAAGCCTCAATGAACAGAGCTGCCGCCCAGTTTTATCCACACAATTCAGGCAGCAGCAAACTGTGATGCAAAGGGTGGAGAAATGGGACTCTCCTGAATGATTTCCCTGCCAAGAAAATTACATGGCAGACCCACACCCCGACACTGCCACTCCAGGCATGCAGCTCACGCTTCTAGCATCTGTGAAACAGCCCTCTCCCCTCGACTTCCCCTGCCACTCTTTCCCTCTCTCCTGGTTCCTCTCAGGCACCACGGAACTGTTGCAGCTGAAGCCCCAGCTGGGTTTGCGCTACCTTCATGGAATGCATCTGCAAGGATGGATGTGCAGGATGAAGCCAGGGGAGGAAGCACATCCGTAGGTAAGGGGGAGAGAGGTGAGCACAGGGACTGCTTTCCGTGCCTCCGTGTCTGTGGAGCCACAGCCTGGCCCCTGCGCTCACACAGGCCACAGCGGGCAAGCTCAAAGACCCATTTTTCAAAAAGTCTGGAAGCCACTCTGCTCTTTTAAAAAATGGGACCGGAAGAGAAAAGCTGGGCTTGAGTCCTTATCTGGAAATGCCTGCAGGGTGCAAATATTTTAAAGTAGCACTGCTGGAACAGAATGGCTTTTAAATCATAACAAATCATATCTTGCATTTCTGTAATGCCTTTCATCCTATGTTCTCTTCACAAACATAAACACATGAAGTTCAATGACACATCTGGCAAAGTGTTGTGCTGCATGGGAGCTTTCACATCCCATGTGGGGTCGGTAGTGACCCGCCACCCCACGTCAGACAGCATATCTTGGGCAGCGGTTGGAATGTGACCAAGATCTCCTGACCACAAGCCTTACGCTTGAGCTGGGAGATCTCTTTCCCTGCAGATTTATTTGTCAAGAGATGGGGTCACAGATCCAGAAAATAAAATTTTGAGGTGGGGGAGACTGCAGGGGACAAAGCAAACTCAACTTTTCTTTTGAGTTATTCAGCATCTACCCAACACATTGGCAATGCAGACTTGTCACCCCATGTAGGTTTCTGTCTCCTGTATGCCCGGTTGGTACCCTACTGGAAAGCGATTATCCAGAGACACATTTACTGTGTGGCGAATCAGAATTTGTTATTATCACCACCCCATTAATTTCCACACACATCTGCCGGAGTACTTGTTTCTGCCTGTGTCTCACATTTATCTTCATCTAATCCACTTTTTATTGCCCTTGTCTTAGTGCCAGCAACTCTCATGAGGCGCTGTAAAGACTTGTTAGTTAACCATTTGTGATCGCCAGCTCTTCACAGTCCACGTTACGCTAGTCATTGGAGTTCAGCGAGTTTAAGTCCTGTGGTGTCGCCATTATTTAATTACATTACTAACTACCCCGAGCCGGTCCCAGTCCCCCAGGGGTGGGAGGGGAGAGGAAGCCTGGGATTTTCAAAGAGGTCCAGGAACTAAGGCGCCCGGTTCCTCCTGGATATCCGTGGAGGAAGCTTCTTCTAGAAAGCTCAGCCTAAAAATCCTTTGATAAGCTAATAAGTCAAGAGGTTTTGCACATCCTAAACTTTCCTCAGGTCCATCGCCAGCCTAAACGTGTCCTGGCAGCCCCCATCTCACTTGCTGCTGCCACCCCTCTGGGGCAGCAGGAAGGTGGGATGAAACCTCAGCCGCAGTCGCCTTTCATCTCCTGTCTTTTGGCCATTGTCCAAATAGGACACGTCCCCAGCGACGGGAAAAAGTTGCTGAAAAGACAACGCATCTTGCTCTCAGATACGTCGGCTTCCTATCTGTGCCTATTGCCTGCAGGACACCTCAGGTTAAAATGTTTTCTGCTGAATCAAAAAGAATTTCTCCCATACTCCTTGACAGCCTCTTCTCCTCTGTCAAACGTAATTAGCTTCCCCTAATTAAAGGGCTGCAGCCAGCCTCAGCAGGAAGCCGGAGGGCTTCAGTCCTCAACCAACAGCTTTTCATTTCTGCTCAGCGTTCAGGCAGCCGAAGGCCAGGAAGCCCATGCTGATCCCCTCCGGGGAATCCCATCGCCTTGGCCATCTCCTGTTTGGAGACAAGAGCAAAGCCTGGGCTCCTGCAGCCGAGGAGGCCACCCTGCTGTCAGGCAGGGGTGGGCAGCGGGAGGCAGAGTGTCCCGGGACCTGCAGGACACCACGCTGGCAGGTGGTCTGTGCTCGGCGTGGTGGACACCAGCAGATGTTACTCAGAGGTTTCTTCTGGTCTAATTCCATATCTGGTAATGGGCTAAATAAAACATAAAAGAGGGCTCGATATCATTTCCCGGCACCAAGTGATTGCCTTAGTGTGCTGTGATCTGTCCTGTTTGGATTTATCGTGCCCAGTTGGAGTTACATTTCTTCCTTCTGCCTTCGTCTGAAATATGTATCTAGTAGTCACACATTGTCAGGACAAAAATATTCCCCCAGAGCCCCTCAGGCAACTGCACGGAGCCTGGATACAGGGAGGTGCATTGCACTCATGGCCTCAGCAGCACATGCCAGCGCTGCCCAGCCGCAGAGCTCTCCCCAGCCTCTCCATGGAGCGAGGAGACAACAAACAGGGGAATCATCATGTTTTCCTCTGCACAGCCATCCGCAGCAGTGCCAATGGTATGCATGTGTCCACGCTGGCATCTCCTCTGTCCCAGTTTCCCCTTCATACCCAATCCCCTGTAGCTTGCTCCCTCTTGCCCGCTCACCCCGCCGCGACTTTGTGCAGGCTGTGTGAAGTTGGTTCTAAAAGAGCAGCATTTTGTAAGGGCCGTGTGTTACCACACACTGACAGAAGTGCCCAGTGAAGTCATGACTGAAGCCCACCTCCTCCCCCGTTCAGGCGCTCCG
Source organism: Tauraco erythrolophus (assembly GCF_009769465.1). NCBI lineage: Eukaryota > Metazoa > Chordata > Aves > Musophagiformes > Musophagidae > Tauraco > Tauraco erythrolophus. The sequence continues at coordinate 65,896,226 of NC_141465.1, read as the reverse complement.
ACATCCCATTAACTTTAGCAGCAGGAAATTACATCTTGCGTCAAGGCCGAATTGGTCCGACTTCAATTTCTATCTGCCGGATCTTGTTATCCTCTTGTCTGCAACTTTATACCACCTCACCATTCCCTTATCAGGTTGATTTTTCTGTGTGTAAGAACATAAGTCACCGCTCGGCTTCCTCGGTAAGAAATTCAGCCTATCTAACCAAAGTCACACATGGCAAGACTTGGTCTCCAGGCTAAGGGTCACCTTGACTGTCCTTCTGGGGACTCTCCCCAGTATTTCCTCATCCTCTGTGCAGCACGGACCCCAGAGCTGGGCTTCTCACTCCAGAAGTGGTCTCGCCCATGCTGCATAGAGGTACGGCAACATGCCCACTTCTGTTTGAGGCCCCTCTTCTTGTGCAGCATTGCCCTGGGGAGTCGTGTCGAGGAGGTTACCCGTAACCACTCCCACAGCCTTTCTGAGACAGACTCTCCTGTCTTACAGGTACTCTTTGTATTTTCCAAGCTGCAATTTGCCTCTGTTTTAGAAATATTTAAACATGTTTTGGATGGTGATTATTAACCAGACATTATTCTTTCTCAGTAACCTGTCATTATCACCGTAGTTTCATCCACTAGCTTTCCCACAGTGCATTTTATTTTACAGCACAGGTTGATCGTAACACTTGATTTTAACTATTAGAAGAAATTTTGCTAGTTAAAATTCTTGAACATGTTTTTTTTTTCCCCACAGATCTTCTCGACTCTAGTTAAATATGGGTCTCTTCCTCTTCAAATCTCTTCCTGGTGGTGGCTTAGACTATAATGCTGGCTGTCATAACGATGCTCCAGGCTCTTGTAGTGCAGCAGACAAGAACACTGTTGATCTCCATGCCAAAGGTAAATCCCAGCAGCTTATTTAGAAGCAATTTAACTTCCAAAGTTAAAGTTTAATTACTAAAGTACCTGAACATTTACCAGGTTAATTAGACAGGATCAGCAAAATCTCATTCAGATGTAGGGGTTTCCTTATTTCTATTTAGATATGGATCTGTTTCAGCTTCAATGAAGTCTGCTGTGAACCTTCATATCCAAGTCAGCAAAAGTGCCTGCAGCCTTTTTCCTCTTCTCACTTGCTTTTTTTTTTTTTCCAGTTTTTGCCAGTGTTGATTACATAGTGGTACTCTGCTTCACTCCAAATGCGTAGCCCTATCTGAAACCCACTGAAGCTGATGAAAGTCCTTCCCTTGGTCTCAGAAGGCCCAACCTGAGGCTCATAATCTATGCATTACCTTGGCTGCAAGCATCTGAGGTACGTAAATAATATAATCTCTTTCTATCATGTTGTCTTTTTGTTCCTTTTTTTCAAACATGCCATACAAGCCATTAATGGAGCAAATGACATGGAAACATAATCTGTATTCCTGCAGGTTTTGCGGCTGTGCTTGCTGCTTACTCCTTATCACCCGAAGCAATAAAGCCGTGTTGGTGATACCATAATTGAGTTTAGTGGAAGTGATTTATCAGGTTGCTAATAGAGAATTTAAACTTCGGTGGGGGGGAACAAGCAGCAGGACAATATGAACTTTTCAGAAACAAGAGTCTTGGGTTTTATGTAAATGGTTGTGTTAATGAAAACCAAGGGGAAAAAAAACAGTCACAACATTTTCACTTACAGAGCAGATGATAGCTTATCAAAGGAAAAAGGATTTCAAAGTTCTTCCTGAAATGTCATCTGGGTTTCACCATCTCTCTGATAACACCTAGTGCATAGGATCTGTTTTCCACTCCTTGCTGTTAACTGATTAGAAGTCTATAATTCTTCATTATGCAGAGAAAATGTGGAAGAGTCCCATGCTTCAACATAGGAACAATAAACGTAATTTTAGTGTTTTTTTTCATGGGAAAGAATAATTTTCCCCAAGAGCCAAATCAAAATCCTAATAGGCTCAAAAGAAAGGCTTCACTGATCTCAATAGAGTTTGAATCAAGCTTTTGTTTAGTTTATTTTCCTGGTCTTACTTTTATGAATTGTTATCTAATATTTGCATTGTAGTTAGCACTCAAAAGCTCCGAACTCGGGGTCCCATTGTGCTGAGCAACAGACAAGCCCCCATGAAGACATCAGGTTTTGTAAGTGAACGTGTACCTAACGGCTGCTGGAGCTTGTGAAATGGCAGAGCCCCACAGCCATCCTCAGTGGCCTCGAGCCTGGTGGCTTACAGTCTGCTGGAGCTGAGGAGAAAAGTCACATCTCTCAGCAGGCGCTGCTACGGGGACCATGACCATCAGCACCTCCTGAGGATGACACCAACCTGCAGAGGGGGCAGGTGGTCAGATGTCCAGCACCTGTGGCCATGTTTGGTGAAACTGCACCTCAGCAGTTATCAGTGAGCCAACAAGTTTAGATTTAAGTGCTGGTGCTTCAAAGTGTTGCTGAATGGCTTAGGAGGAAGTGCTGAGACCTGGCACTGACGATACAGCAACGCTCTAGATTGAGAGCTCAGAGTTTCTGCACACTGATGTCTACGTACAGTGCTTACCTTCTGAGCTCACCAACTTCCTCACCAAGGACAAAATATATCCATTACCACAATAGGTTCGATCTTATTTGGCTGGGGAGCCATCTTTTTGGAAAAACTCTCCTTTTTCTTTAATTAATTGTTTTGTTTTCCTCTCCAAAGGTAGAGGAACAGTGAAACAGCCCTATCAAGAATTTCTAATTTTGATAAATTAATTGTTTCCCTGTAGAGTGATCAATTATAGGAGATGCTGGGAAATGCACTTGCACGTTTCAGAGTGTCTCAAATTCATTAGCTATTCCACTTGAGTTACGAGTTAGCGAGCAAGACGAAGAAGATGCCTTTGGAATAACTCTTTGCAGCTCCTGTGTTTTTAAATAGGCAGCTAAGAATTTACCGTTTCCTCCTTTTCAGTTGTTTGCTTTATTTTTCATACAAAAGAGAGTGTAATCAGCTTTCCTATTAAATAAAAAGATGAGGATAAAATTCCCATTGTTAAATCGTGTCTATCGGCACCTCTTTGTCTCCACATAACAATTGTTATTCTCTAAATCTTCTATTTCCTATTATCCTATGTGTATTAGTTGCTGTTTTTTCTATCAAGATTTCTCTAAGGCAGGCCTCTAAAATTGCTGTGGCAACAATTTGCCTAGTATTTTTTTTCTCTTGTTTGGTAGGCAAGGGTGGCTTCCTTGCTTATAACTCATTCCAGAACCCAGGCACGGGTGATCACCATGGGTCCAGCGTCGATCTTTCCATCTTCCCTAGACCCTCCATGGAGCTACTTCAAGAAGCCCGCATCATGGTCCCCCGTGCTCTCCATTTCAGAAAAGCCACCGGGCTGCTCCAAGTAGCGGGGGGTGTAGTGTGGCAGGTACCTCTGGTCTGTCATGGTTAATGCTGCATTCAGACCCTTTGGCCGTGTGAAGCCATGACAAAACCTTGAAGAGACACTTGGGTACCTCTGCCTCAGCCCCTGCACATACCCTGATCCTTTCCTCTCCAGTTCCCATGCCAGGGTCATGCCTCCTGGCCAGGACAGTGATGCAGCCATGCAGATTCCTTAAACATCTGTGAGGTGAGGATGCTGCTCACACAGCCTCCACACGTCCACTGTCCGAGAGATTGTGTGATGCCACCCAATGAAACAGATGTGACAAGCAGATGAGCAGGTGGGAGGTGGTGGAGATAAGAAAGAACTGTGGAGAGGCCTCCAAAACCCCAGAAGAAAAACAGGTGTGAGGGAGTCATCCCACAGCAAGTTCAGCCAAATTCCGCAGCAAACCAGTACGCAGAGTAAGGAGGGGACCTGGACTGCAGGATTGTGGTGGGTGCCAAAAGCCTTTCCTGTTGGTTCTTGAACTATTGTTTCATGATTAAAGCATCCAAAGGCCTCGGGCAAGTTTAGAACTGTGATATGCAAAGGGATGCCATTGCTGCACAGAGAATGAGAAAGCCTTTCTCTAAAAAGCAAATTCGGAAGAAGAGTATGAGATTTGAAGTTAAAGGACTCCAGATAACTGAAGGCTGAGGACTTCAGGCAGTAGGCTGTTCCCCTCAGCTCCTTTCTCTGGGTAACTCACGACTTTCAGAGCCTGTTACAAGAGTCCTACTCACAACCCAAGCCTGAATGCAAGTGAAGCATTGTCAGGGCAATACTCCAGACTCTCCCATGAGCTCAGCCTGAACAACTAGTAGCAGTAATGTAACTGGAAGGAGCCTGTTGAGACACTGAATCCAGTCTTTGGCAGTCACAGGCAACCGTGTAATAGATCCATACCCCTTCTTTGCTTTGCCACAAAACACTTCCTTATTCCAGCACAAATTTAATATCTTTGGTGCAGAAATAAAGCACACAACAGCCACCTCAAAGGACCACAGAAAGGTAGCAAAAAGGGTCCTAATGTCCTAGGACTACGCCAGAGTAAGAAGTCTGTCAGGGTAAAAAGCCCAGATGATCTTCCAGGGTGTACTGCACCCTATGTCACCTCGGGAGGTAAAATCCCTATTGGTTCTTGATTTGATTCTTATTGCTAACCTGGCGATCATCTCAGTTCTGAGTCTGAGGACCAGAGGGATGAACCAGCCACTCACAAGGTTGCTCGGTCCTTCACAGATAAGCTTTGCCTCCTATCCACGTTCTCCCCTCTTGCTGTAGCCAGTCTCTGACCTCCAGAAGGAGGAGGAACACCAAGCATGGCATCTTGTTCAAAACTTCCCTGTTCCCCGCAGCTAAACTGAGCGCCAAGGGAAGTCATGAAGTGCCCTGGGTCTTACAAAGGACCATCAGGAGCATGGAATTAATTAATTAATCTTTATCCCAGCTTGGCAGGAGTCACAACCAAGGGAGCATTTTGCCAGAGGATCTGTGGCTGAGGATCTAGCTGCATTTTCATGATTAACCCTGATTTGGAAGTTTAAGTCTTAAGCCATTTCTGATCATCTCATCTTGCAACATGAAAGCTCTGGAAAGTCATACATGTTAGCAAGGCACATGGTAGGTAGGAGGTCTATTGCCTGCAAAATTGATTTATTCAGGAAAACACAACTCAAATCAGAGTTCAAGTAAATAAGAAAATAAAAATCAGGGCACCTTTAAAAGTTCCTCAGCTCCTGCTGTTATTTTTCTGCATGATGTCATGTTCTATTTTTGAGATGATAAACACTTCCACAGCAACAATTTTGATGTCACAAACAGAAAATAATGATTCCAGGAGAGAGGGAGATGAAGCAGGAGCAGATGACCTCTTTAAAACTAACAATAATAATAATCATCCTCTTTTCCTTCAAAAACCTTTGGTGACAAAAAGCTAGAAGAGAAATACAAAAAATGAAGTGATATACAAGTCCCAGAACTGTCACTGAAGACTATGGTTTGTTTTAAAGCCTCTAAACAAGACATAAGTGGGTCTTTTACCCTGTAGCTATTGCTGCCCCAAAAAAGGTCAAAACTAAATAAAAATACTCCTCTTTCTACTGTGGAATTCTGACCAGGACATGGTCTTAACTACCACATCAGTGCCGTTCCCACAGAAAACAAGGTCAGAGTTTGACCCTTCACTTTATTTTTAAACACACTTTTTTGCATTTGAACATGCAAGTAGTAGTAGTTTAAGAAAAAAAAAAAAGGTCCAGATGTTTGATGAAATGTCAGCAGGGAATCAGTCAATTCTGCTTTCAGTTGATGCATTTAACGTCCTTACTGAACTGGTAGACCACCATAGTTTACTTTCAGAAGGATGAGCATACTTCAGTAGATATATTCTTTCATTAGGGGGAAATAAACGTCTCAGAAAATGGCACCATTAAATGAAAAGGAAAAATAAAAACACCAGCTATGAAATTAGGGCAAATTTATGATCTGCCTCTAGTCAAGAGAATACATAAGACAAATCAGGGAGAATAGAAGGATGCTACGTGCAGTTCTGAAGGTGAGCAAGAGAAGACTTTAATTGAAGTGCCTTGAAAGAAAAGGAGACTTTGGAAAGAAAAGCTTCTTAAATATCAAAAGATAAAGGACACTGAGCAGGCTTAGTGAGTTAGTCTTTGAAATGCAGTACCAACTTCCAAGTCAGCAAAACATGTATAGATTTATGTATAACAGCACAATGATCTCTTGTACTTATGAAAAGTTAACTTTCGCAAATGAGATTGCATGCCTCTATTAGCAAAATTCCTTTTTCTGCAGTCTGCATGTCCAAAAATAAACCAGTAAAGCAGAAAATCCTCATGTTCAGAGAAATCGAGAGGACTGCCTAAGCTGCCTATTTAAAATCTTTCCCAAACGTGGATGCATCTACTTGCTTGCACACGCTAGTGCACATCTCATCACTGCAGGTAAAACCCAAACGCAGCACGTAATTCAGACACTTGCAGCCCAGATCGAGTACGTCAAGTTGAATGTGGAGCATCTTCCCATCGTTGCTTGCAGTGCCCCGTTGGGAGGATATTTTAGCACGAAAATGGCCCAGCCCAGCTAGAGGAGCAGGAGGAGGACCTCCGCAGGGCTGGTCTTCTTGCTCAGCTGCTTGCAGACTGTATAGCAACCAAACGGACAACACATTTTAAACAACCACACCTATCCAGGCACACACACGTCTGTCTTACTGTCTTCCATGAGACAAAAGGAGAGGTAGAAAGTATGTTTTCCTTTCCAGCTTGCAAGAGATGATCGCAGACAACTTGGAGAACAACAGGACAGCTGCAGTGACGAAGCCTGTTTTCCAAAGGTGTTGCAACAGAGCCAGCAGAAAGAAAACCACACTGAACTTTGCAAGAGGAGCTGGACACATATATTGTATCACAAGTATATTATTGCATAAATGCAATTTCTGAGGGACTTACCCCTGCTTCAGCAGGGAGGTTTGCCAGCAGCCTTGTGCTATATCAGAGGCAGTGAGCAGCGATGCTTCCTCGAGCTGCCCCAAGGAATGGGACGAGCGCAGCAACCTTCCCCTTCTGGGGACATTTCTCAAGGAAAAACATCCACAAATTCAAGGAAGCAAGACAAGGAGGCCCCTTCTCTATTTAAAAAAATAATATTTTTATCATTTTGTTCTGATCCCTCTAAGGAAGCCTGAATAAGGGAGAGACAGAAGGAAGATATTTACCTATTAAAAATAAATGATCAGACATGATTTTTTGAGACTTGTACCATATGGCTGGAAAACTTCTCAGGGAAAAAAAATAATCCTCTTGAGACTGAATTTCCTTTTGATAGGAGCTTGGGCAAGGGTACGCTCACTAGGGGTCTTTAAACTCTGCTTGTTAGAGCAGATGCCTGGCTGCTTACCTGTGGCAACGACACATGGCTCTTCTTTTCATCCACGATTTGGTTGGCTTTCGAGCAGTCGAATTATAGCTCTTCAAGGACTTTAAAAAACGTGACTTATCGGTTCTCTTCCTATACGCTGCTCTTTGAAACCAAGACTAGACAGCATGCAAACCACATGCTAAACAATATTTAAATGAGTGTCATCTTCAGTACCCCTGTTGTTGGGAGGCAGCTCTGTGCCGCGGTGACCTCTTTGATGTGTTTTGGGAGGAAAGAGGGAAGGAAAGGCTGCAGGCACTGCACCGCCGACACCGCTCAGGTACGGAGCGGGGCCAGGTGGGTGCAGCCACTCGCACCTGCGCTGCCCAAACCTAAAAACTGTGCGAGCCCCGAGCCCCAGTTTCCCAGCTAGGAGAGCTCTTGTTTTGCTTTAGGCTCCAGTCCGAGACTGAACCAAAGGCACTGGGCAGACTGGGAAGGGGCAGAGAATTTGGGCCGGGCTCATAGTGAGCTTTAGGCTGAAATTCTTACAGTAAAATACAGGCAGGCCAGGCAGGCTGCATCCCAGGATTCAGGATCGGAGAAGGAGAGCTGCCATCTTCTCTCTCACCTGCACATTGGGGATCAGGCACTACATTGACTGCAAAATGGTCCCTTTTACTCCACCCTTTGGCTTGCACCTTGGACGTGGAGGGCTGCAGCAGGATGCACGGAGGGAGATGGGAGGAACAAAAACCCAGACCTGTATAGGGTTTCGGCTCAGACATCGCACCGATGTTTTATATCAGCTCCGCAATGAAGTGGAGAGCGGAGAAGGCAGGCTCCTGGGAGACAAGGGATGAGACCTGCAGAGGGGAGATGGCTTCTGCCACTTGCTCCTTGCAAAGAACAGGTTAACAACATGTGATAGACAAGGTCACATACACTTTTTAATTATATGTCAATTATTTCTTGAATACTGAAGTGTCAGACTGCAGAATAACAGAGGGAAAAACATAGAATCATAGAATGGTTTGGGTAGGAAGGGACTTTAAAGATCATCTAGTTCTGACCTCCCTGCCATGGGCAGGGATACCTTCGATTAGATCAGGTTGCTCAAAGCCTCATCCAGCCTGGCCTTGAACACTTCCAGGAATGAGGCATCCACAACTCCTCTGGGCAATCTGTTCCAGTGTTTCACCACTCGCATTGTAAAAAAAATCTTCCTTAGCTCTAATCTAAATCTCCCCTCTTTCAGTTTAAAGCCATTGCTCTTTGTCCTATCACTACATGCCCTTGCAAAAAGTCCCTTTCCTGCTTTCTTGCAGGCCCCCTTTAAGTACTGGAAGGCTGCTAGAAAGTCTCCCTGGAGCCTTCTCTTCTCCAGGCTAAACAACCTCAACTCTCTCATCCTGTCTTCATAGTAGAAAGCTGTAGGATTGAACTGGGACCAGTGCCAGGGAAAAGGCTACAGCCCCTGTATCTCAGTGATACACAGTGGGGGCACGGGAGCACCCCAGCAGCTGTAATGCAGCTGCTGCAGGTCTGGCAGTCAATGGAGAGACCAGCTACTGTGCAGTAGCTGCTTTGACCTCTGGAGGGGCAGTAGCTGCTTTGACCACTGGAGGGGCTGCCCACCTCCCGCTCAGCACTCTCTGGCCTTTGGCCCGTCACACCTAGGGACCCTCGCAGAGCTGAGAGCAAGCTAATGATTTTTTAAAGACAGCGAAACCCCCTGGGTTGCAGGGTGACGTGAAGCCCTCTGGCCACACGACGTGGTTATGCCCCATATCTTTTAAAAGTAAAGATGGATGAGAGGTCTTAGCCCAGGTCAAACTATCCTGACGCAGTCTTCTGGGGATGGCAATTAATCAGTGATGGGCATGTGCGCGCAAACACACACACACACAGAAAAAAAAGGCCAGAGGAGGAGGGGGATGGGAGAGCATCCCTTCAGACTCAGACCTAGCCTTGGTTTACGTTCCCTCCCCCCAGACATACGACTTGCAGCCATGCCACGTCTCCTGCCGCTGCCCTGAACCCCAGACAAGCTGGGGGCTGCGCCTCCCATGCCGGCCACGCTCACCAGCCTTTTGCATCGCAGGAGCAGCTCCCCCCTGCTCCCCTGCTCACTGCAGGATCCCTGAGGATTTCAGTGCAGGTTACATCTTTTGGCTGCTTTCCCTGCCCCCAGCCCACTGGGGGCAGGGAAAAAACCCTGCATTTTCAGGCAGTTTCTGAAAGGAGGTTCGGTCCCCCAGGATGGCCGGGAGAATGGATGTGACTGCTTGGCTGGCGAGCTGCTGTGTCCTGGGGGTACGGGCACAACCCCACAGCTCAGGGGCATGTGGCGAGTTGTGGGGCCTGGATTTTTTTTCCTTTTGTTTAGTGTTTTTCCATATCTTATATGAAGCTGTACATACATCACTATGGCCCTCACAAGGGTGGACGTGCCCCGTCATGTGATGCTCCGCTTTCTTCTGCTTCCCCAAAAGCCTGATCTTGCCACGATTTCCAGCAATGGGACAACAGCGCCTTTTATCTGGGTTTGCTTTGGGCAGCTGGGCCTCTGAGATACGAATGCGTGTATTTCCTCCTCTTCCTTCTCCTTTTCCCCTTCTCAAGAGGCTCAGTTGAAGTGCCTGAGTAACAGATTGCACCTCTGGAAGTGGGGCATTTGTGCCGCTTTCTTTACTTCTCTCCCAAGACAACTCCATCCCTCCCCTGCACTGAGGCGCCTCTGCTGTGTCGTCACAGAGCCGCAGGCAGAACTGGACTCTCCGAGACGATTGCAACTTACGAAGTAATATCTGCATCACATCAGTGTTTTATTCGACACGTGATGATCAGGTAGCTGTCACTCTGTCTCTCCCTGCAGCAGATGACAGAGGTATCTGTGTCCCCGGCTCCGTCAGACCCTGCCAGTGCCCGTATCCGCCACCGAGACTCCCTCAGGTGACACTTTCCATTTTCTTCTGCTTCTGTCAGCAAAAACATTAACGTTGCTTTTGCTGCTCCTTCCCTTCGCTCTGTTCTGCCTTTCTGCCAATACGTATTTGCCGCAGCAGACCCCCCTCGCGCCCTGAAATGGCAAAACACATGTTAGCACAGAGCCAGCTGCAAGCAAACCCCTGCGCTGCAGAGTCTGTAACGGGGCCTGTGGCATTTACCCGGATTATTACAACCTGTTAGTCAAGTACCTGAATGTATTGGGCTATGCAGAAAGACCGTGGCTTTGTTTTCAATTTGCTTTTTCTCTTCTGCAAGCTTTCTGTCACAGCAGTCAGATGCCAAACTCCTGCCCATGCACTTCTCTCTTCGGTATGGATGCCTAGGAAGGGAGAAGTGAGATCGGAGACCCTTCTTCACTGCTGCATCTGCTCAGGGTCTGTGAGCTTTGATTCAGGTCAGCTGGCATCAAAGAAGACTCAGGAGTGTTTGCTCTCAGTTCCAAGGGTGAACAGAATAATCTGTTCTAAAGCTCAGGCCCCCGCCTGCCCTTCATCAGGGGTCACTTCGTGCGGGGGGAAACAGGAGAGAGGAGAAATGATGTGCTGAGCTTCATTCTTCTGTGCTACGGCCGGCGTCAGCAGCCCTCTGAAAGAGGGAGGTAACCGCGCTGCCACTTGTTCAAATATTTTCAGTAATAAAGGTGTTAGTTTAATAAATCTCCCGGAGGAGGAAGTGTTGCCCTTGTTCAGCATTTTTTGCTTTGAGCCTGGAGTAGCTGTGACCAACAGTTAACAATCTGAGAGGAGTGGTGAGGGGGAGATGGGGATCCAGGTTCAGTTTTTGTAAGAGGTTTCTTTTGGTTTTGCTTTTGGACACGACAGCCACTACTGCCAATTCTCCTCCACCTGCTCCCTCCTTAAATCCAGAGTGGCAATGTGCAAAGCTGGAAAAACATTCACTCAGCCTCCACCTTAGCCCAACCATTTACTTTCCTGATGAGACAAGTTCTGCCTCCGCAAATACTAATCATTTTCAGCACCTTCTCATATTCTTTTCTTCTGCTCATTTCTCTACACTTTGTGCAAAACAAATTATTCACCTGGATTGCTGAGCACCAGCTGTGTTCTCTCCCAGGCAGAGCAGAACAGGCTGCAGACCTTCATTCCTGATTCTGATGGAGAGGAAGAAGAAGGGCCTCGCAGACACAGCAAGCTGCAACTCCGGTGATCCAGATTTGCTTCCTCAGTGTCCTCCTGCCTCACCTGTGGAGAGCAGGACCAGCAAATCTCCTGCCCTCTCAGAGGTGCAAGGGGAAAAACTGATCAGAAAAGTGGTCAGATCCCAATGTGATCCGTGCAGCTGTCAACAGTACATCATTGTTATTATTATTGTTGTTGTTGTTATTATTATTATTACGTTTGCTGTTTTTTTCTCCAGCCAAGTGACTACCGAAGTGAAGCAGAGCAGCTTCAACAGGAAGGCGTGGGTGATGCACCCAGGGAGCCCAAGGGAGAGAGGAGGAAGCTAACCCACATCTACCACATCCTGCATTAATGCTGGTGCTTTTTGAGAGGAGGAGGCCCTCTTCTTCCGCTGGCTCTACTTTTTGAGGAAGGCTTAGTAAACACATTTCATGCAATGCATCCCCCTCAGGCATCACAAAGGGTCCCCGAGGTGGGGAACAGGGAGCACAACAAGGCGCTGCCCCAACACCAAGTGTAAACCCTACTCAGAGAAACCATGGGAAGCAATGGTCACTTACTCCTGGAAGAATAACACCTACTTCTATGAAGACAGCCAGGTCCCAGACTAATGAGATTTCCATGGGTTTTCTGAATGTCACCCCAAACACTATGAGCAGAGACGACTATCATTTAAAAGCACATTTTCAGCCTGCTGCGTGAGCAGTGGTCATGCAAGTCCTTTGTGCCTCCTGCTGAAAGTGCACTTCAGAAGCTTCCTAACAATTACATGTAATGCAGCAGGACAACAGGACCTCTGGACATACACCTGATTTCTGTACGGAGAATGGGCATGTTGCTCGTTGTGGATTCATAGTCCAATAAACTCCGCCTCTTTTCTATTCTAGAAAAAATGTTCCTCAGCTAATTTGGCCTTGTGAGCAGGTTGTGATCATTTGTGAGCTTTCATGAACGTTATTAACTGAAGTACATCACAACAACTATGGGCGAAGTGTTATTTCTGCTGCTTCTTCATCTATTTCTCTCTGTTCTGCATGACCACTGACTCAGGTTGGACGACATTGTGGCAAGACCAGCCGAAGCCCTCACCCCAGTCGGTCCCTTCACACCACCTCAACATCCATTTAAAAAAATGCTCTTTTCAGCTCTTTCCATTTTTTATTTTTTTTCTCCTAGCTGCTTCTTTCAAGCTCTGATCTGGTAGCACAGCCACATCCCTAGGGACAGGGGAACTCTGCCCTGTAGCACCACTGCAGAATTCACTGCTTCACTAGATCACAACCTACTTGTTAATTCACCTAAATCACATGAAAATGTTCTGTGGCTGTGGTGGAAAGATCAAGAATAAAGAATATATCTTGCTCCAAAGTGTTATTTATACTAAAATGCAGCACATTTCAGAATACAACAGATTGATGAATAAGCTTTTCATCATCAACCTAGCAAGCAAATGAAACGGTCAGATACGTGCCAGGGCTGAAGATTGATGGCTTTCCAATACCCTGCCAGTGGCTTTACCTACACACCCACTCCACCATTCATTCCTCCCCTCGGCACTTTCCCTGTCATCGTCTCCTACAGCTGGAGAGCCCTTCGGCAACTCCAACCTCTTCAAACCCTTCCTTTGACCCTGCTCCTTTTGTGCTGCCTGCTAAACTGCAGGACAGTGGCCCTGTGGTGGGCACGGCATGGCTTCAGTGTGCTGAGCCAAGGGCAACTCTTCTACCCTTCGCTTAGGCTGCTTTTCCCCTCTTCTGCTACCTGCCAATCCATGTATTTCTCTGGTTCTTGGCTATGAGGAGCTGGAAAGATGAACACACAGCGAAAAAAAGCTTGTCTTTTTTAAATTACAACGCATGGATTGGTTTTGTTTGTTTTCATGATCTACTCTACCTTTGGGTAGAGAGTTGTGATTTACTGCCGGTGTCATCCCAATGGTGAGAACTTTTGTGCAGGCTGTGGCTTTATCAGCTCAGAGTTGTTCACATCCGCATAGCTTTCTCTGCTAGATGTGTGGGATTAAAGGTCCCATCAGTGTAACTGCATCCATGCCAGATGGCTGTCCTGATTTAGTTGTTACAGATGGAGTCAAAGCCCTACCAAAACCATTTAGGTAAGCCTTTGTTGTGCATCAAGTGAAAGTACAGCAGGGCTCATTCTCCCTGCTGAATGAGGATGCTTGATGTAGTCTATTACTTTCCACCTCACAATAATCCACGAGTTACCATTCATCAACACTTGACCTGGTATTCGCCTACAGAAATCCTTAATACAGCAATTTTCTTTCACGTCAGTGACTTTTTCCATTTTCCTTCCAACTTTCAGAGTCATTCTCCCTTCCTGGCCATACACCCTCAAGCTTTCTGAAAAGGTAATTGCACATGCTGCTGGTTTACCTTGATTTCCATTGCACTGGTCTAGATTCAATCCTAGAGCTTTGTGTTGTGGCTAAGATTAGCGACTCACAGCCTTGGGTGCAGCTGGGCTGATCACAAGAAGCAGGTTTCTTTGTTTTGCTAAGGATCTGAGAAGCTACAGGAGATAACCCTCCTTCGAGGACATCTGAAATACTAATGACAGGAGGGCACACCACAGGGCAAGTGCTTGCTGTTCTGTTTTCCAGACACGTGACTCATTCCTTTTCCTGATGGAAAATATTTCTCTTAATGCTTGATTTCTCCTTCTGGCTACCCAATACCATCTCCCTGGGTCTCTTTATTCAGGATAATAGGTATTCCCTCACAGCCCCAGAGTTTGAGCCGTGCATAAGGTTTTGCGATTTGGTTGCACAGAAGAGGAGCTCTCTGGTTGCAGGGGCCAGCATGGAAGAAAGCAGCAGCCTCACCAGCTGGCAGGGATTACAGCTCATAAGTAGACCTGCTGGGGTTGACAGCTCCCATTTACCAGGGTGCTCCACCTCAAAAAGGCCCAAACACCTCCATGGCCCAGTTACCTATGGGCAGGGGGGTGATTTTGGTGTACATTCAAGAATGACCCACTAGTGTCACACGCTATGAGCTCTTCCACGTAGACATAGTGGCTACAGTTCTGGGGGCAGATGGGTGCCAAGGTTTCTGTACATGCTCTGGGGATGTACAAACACAATAGAGGAGATGGTGAACTCGATCTAGGAGCCTCCTTTTGGACTCCTTGCCTTGAACATGTTGGACCATATTGTACCAGGAGCTACAGAAATAATCTCCCCTAACATGGGAAGCCTTTTCTTTTATTATTATTATCAAGCTACTTTCCAGCATGGGCATACAGAACTGAGGAAGGGGAAAAGAAAATTGTTTTCAGGATTCAGATAGTGGGGATCCATGACTTGCTCCAGCTGATGGATGGGAGACACTTCATAAAAAAAACCACATGGTCTTTCTCTTAGCTCCATTGGCAGGAACAGCAAGATCCGGATGCAAAAAGAAAAGGGAGTTGGTTTGATCCTTCTGTTCTGCCCAGCTGGTTGCCAGGGGAGGGTCTTCGAGGGCAGGGAAACAGTGCTTGGCCTGCACCAGAACAGGCAGGAAGATATGTGGCACAGTGCCTGGACTCCATGCTATCACCACTTCATCACACAGCCATACCAGTCCACATAGGTTAGTGAACAAGTGCACCCATTTCACAAGGACGTTGTCTGGTCTTCTGTCCCCCCTATAATTAACCACAGACACAACAGTGCTATCTGGCAGAGGATTTTTTTTTTTTTTTTTTTAGTTAGAGAGGAAGAACCCTAAATAGTGCTCACAAACATACTATCAACACATGGCTCTGTTAATAATCTTTAATTGTGCTGTTCATAGCTGTGGTACCAAAAAAAGAGTCAAAAGGAGCAAAAGCCTTAAAGAGTAAAAATGAGTCACTGTAGCTAGAAGGAAGGCTAGAGATTCTCAACATCTCAGCATGGGAGTAACCAAGTTATCCCATGAACAGCTGAGTTTAGGGAGGGATAGGGTTAAAGTTAAAATTCAGGTTACAGTAACATTAATGGTTCGGAACGGGAAAAAGCCTAAAGCTCCAGTTGGCATTGGACTGTCAAAGCAATGTGTAGGCTGAAAAAAATCCATATCCCCTGACAATTTTTTCCTCTGGGCCACTGATGCAGGCTTTTGGCAGTAGATAAGCTGAGGCAAGAGCCTGGGGTAGGGTTAAGGTTGGGACACAAACATAGAGAGGTGGGAGAGAAGCTCTAGTTGGCATAGGGCTGCCAAGGGTCTTCCAAAGTAAGGAGCAGGCAGCACAAATGTTTCTCCCCAGCATTTTTTTCATTTAAATGATGGCTGGCAGTCTTGGCCTAGGGCTCTTTCCACGGGCTAGTGTTAGGGTTAACGTATGGGCTAGGCTTCTGAAAGATTGTTCCTCTGGCATCTTCATGATGAGTGGTGTTCCTCAGGGGTCATTACTGGGGCCCATGCTGTTTAACATCTTTGTCGGCAACATGGACAATGCTATTGAGTGCATCCTCAGCAAGTTTGCAGATGACACCAAGCTGTGTGGTGTTGTGGACACCCTGGAGGGAAGGGATGCCATCCAGAGGGACCTTGACAGGTCCTCATGAAGTTCAACAAGGCCAAGTGCAAGGTCCTGCATGTGGGTCGGGGCAATCCCAAGCACAAGTACAGGCTGAGCAGAGAATGGATTGAGAGCAGCCCTGAGGAGAAGGACTTGGGAGTGCTGGTGGATGAGAAGCTCAACATGAGCTGGAAGCGTGCACTTGCAGCCCAGAAAGCCAACCGTATCCTGGGCTGCATCCAAAGAAGTGCGGCCAGCAGGTCGAGGGAGGTGATTCTGCCCCTCTACTCTGCTCTTGTGACATCCCACCTGGAGTACTGCATTCAGCTCTGGGGCCCCCAACACAAGAAGGACATGGAGCTGCTGGAGCGAGTCCAGAGGAGGGCTACAAAGATGATCCGAGGGCTGGAGCACCTCTGCTATGAAGACAGGCTGAGAGAGTTGGGGCTGTTCAGTCTGGAGAAGAGAAGGCTCCGGGGTGATTTTATAGCAGCTTTCCAGCACTTAGAGGAGGCCTACAAGAAAGCTGGAGAGGGACTTTTTACAAGGGCATGTAGTGATAGGCTAAGGGGTAATGGCTTTAAACTGAAAGAGGGGAGATTTAGATTAGATCTAGGGAAGAAATTTTTTACACTGAGGGTGGTGAGGCACTGGAACAGGTTGCCCAAAGATGTTGTGGATGCCTCATCCCTGGAAGTGTTCAAGGCCAGGCTGGATGAGGCTTTGAGCAACCTGGTGTAGTGAAAGGTGTCCCTGCCCTTGGCAGGGAGGTTGGAACTAGATGATCTGTGAGGTCCCTTCCAACCCTAACCATTCTATGATTCTATGAAACCCTGTGGAAAAATGTTCATCCTCCTCTAGCATTTCATGGATGGCAATCCCCAGAACACCACCATCTGTGCCTGTCACTGACAACCAACCATCCACGTTGGGCAAGTGTTGCAGGTGGCCTTGTGTGACCAGCCAACCTGTGCTGAGGCAACTGTGTCCACAGAGTGACAAGGCACTGGAAGATCCTGCTGTGCTGCTCAGCTGCTGCACCAAGCACCCAGCCAAACCACTCTTATGGATAAAGTCAAAGTGCCACAGGTAATTTCCAGCAGCTATACCCATCTTCGGAGGTCAGAGAGAGCAATGTAGGGACTTGCACCTTAATTTGGTATTTCCTGGTTTGCCACCCTGAGCTCAGTGCTCTGGAAAGATGTTCATAGTCAGTGCTAATGGAGGCTGGGGCTGGCAGGGGCAGGTGGGCACAGAGGTTGTCTTGTAGTTTGTTTTTCATTGAAAATACAGTTTAGCCCATAGCGAGACATGCTAGTAGGTCCCATCACGTTCTTGCACCTGTGCGTAGTTGTTGGATCAAGGCCACAAGGAAAAGATTTACTGGGATGGAAGAAGAGAAGGACAAAAAGATACAAGATCAAACCAATGCACTTGGCACTAGTATCAAGAACCCGTTTTGGTGCCACAGGGATCTCAGCTCTTCCCAAAAGCGTACAGGGATCAGGGCACAACCCGTTTCAGGTCACGCTGCCATCTCAGCCCCCTTACAGGTCTGCAGGCACTAAAGCAAGTGTCAGATTTTAGAAGTACCAACGCAAAGCTAAGAAGAACTGGAAGTAAGTTGTTTATGCCCTTACTCAAAAACATGACATTCAAATCCTACTCAGAATTAGTCCCGCAAGAATCAAGCAAACTTAATAGCTCATATCAAAGTTGGCCTCACTTCTATAAAATTTCTGTTGCCTTTGTAAACACAGCTGAGTCTCCATTTTTCTCCTTCTTATTGGCAATGTATTTCACTTGCTAAATAAAGATATCTAAACAATCTCTCTTTGTACAATAATTTTTATGCTTTCCCCATCAGTCTGTTTCAGTCAGCTTCCCCTACTCTGTGGAGTACAGTGCAAAGCAGCATTCAGAGCATGATTTAAAAACATTTGGGGTTTTGGTCAAGATACTAACAGGAAAAACAAAATTTTCTGGGTGTAAACGCAGGGTGAGAGAAAGCCCCTCTTTGTCTCGCAGAGAGACGTGATGAATGTCCTGCTACTGTTTCCATTACAAAAAACAGTTTTCTGGACAGAACTGATGGTACAAATTTACTCCAACATAAAATCTAGAATTCAGAATCTACCAAAAATCTTTTCCGTGCATAACATATTTAATTTCTCTGGTTTACAGCCTAAAATCACTATTGCTCAAAACCCGTCTGTTATTTCCGCAACATAAACGCTTAATGAAATTGCTTTTATTTTTGCCTTCCCTTGGAACCCCTTATATCTAATTTCCATTCATCCCTACCCCCAGAGGGGAGTTGTCATGGGCAGAAACACCTGCTCAAGGTGAACTGGAAACCGAAAGCTTTTTCTGTCCAGTCATTTTAGACTTCACCCCGATGAACAGAAGGCACTGCTCAGCAGACCACCACCGACTTTAACAGGCTTTTGAATTGAGGGCAATCCTAACAGCAGTTACTCAAAAATACCCCACCCAAGCGGTTATCGGAAGCAACTCGCCCCTTCTCCTGAGACCCAACAGCCAACGACGGTGCGTAACGGAGCAGCGAACCTCCCCCTGCACCTCCAGCTGCAAACAGCAGCGCTGCCGCACCCAGTCTGAGTTTCTGCCAGATACCAAGCCTAAAAAGCGAGAGCAGCGCCAGCTATGAATGCAGATGGCTTAGGCCAGACTCTCCGTGCACTCCAGCCTTAGTCTAGTGATTTCCCCTGTCAATCCAAGTCCAGCTTTTTTCTGAAGATCATTCTTAGACGAGGAGACATACCTGTGAAGCAAATTGTTATGCTGCAGGCATAGCCTGGTCCCTTTTATTATTTATTTATTAAAATAAAATGGGGGATGATGCTGAGAGGGCACACACATTACTAGGTCAAGAGCGAAGAAAACTGTGTGCTTACCAGTGGTGTCACCTGCACAGCAGCGTGGGCTCTGTATCTGATACATGACATCTTAAGCATGCACGAGTCCTCCTCACATGCTGCAGGGAAAAAGCAACTCCTCTGAGACTCGGGAAGAAGGATTTACTTGCCTTCCTATGCCTCGGCTTACAAGTGCGCTCCATTAATTTGGTTTTAAATGACTCTGAAGACAACACACAGTTACTATCTAATCTAATCAAATAAATTATTTGGGGTAGAAAAAAAAGCAAAGCTGTTATCGTTTCCATCCAAGAGCAAGCGCTTCTCACTTCACCAGCTGCACAGGCAGACCTTTGTTCAAGAACCCCTACACGCATTTCCAGCAGCCGGCACAGAAGGACAGATTGTGCCTGGCAGAGAGAGGATGGGTGTGGAGAGTGTCCCACCGGCATGCCAGCCCGGTGGCTAACCGCGGTCGGGATGGGGACAGAGAAACTGTATCGGTCTGTTCGAGCTGCCAGATTTTCTTAAAGGAGATGGGTTTTTTCCTCCCCCCACCTCTGGTCTAGACCGAGTTTTGGCCCCATGTGAACGCGCCCTGTTGCCAGTCGTTACCCAGCTGTTGCAGGGCTTGTAACTCAGCTCCGTGCCTCCATCGTTGTAAAAGAGGTGAGAGAGAAGAGCCGCGTACAGAGGAACATTGATTTTTAAATGACATTTTGTTTCAGGGTAATACTCCATTAGAATAGATTGAAACATCTCCCATTAGGCTTCTGGAAAAGAAACTTCCCCTAGGTTTTCATAGCAACAGGTGAGGGCCACTCGCTCCAGCACTGCCTCTTGTCCCCGTGCGAGGGGCGGCCCGCACCTGCTCCTGCCTGAGACCAACCGGTGTGAGACGGGGATCCAGCTCTGCTGTAGGGTCGGGGACAGACCCTCCTGGCAAGTGCTGGTCCCACAGGCTGGCACTGGGATGAGCTGTTTCTCAGGGTCTGCACAGAAGAGACAGCTGCAGTCTGTCTCTGGCCCTGCACGTAGGAGTCTCGATCCACGTGGCAGACACGTGCCACTGGCCCCATGTTTCAGCAGAGAGGATGGTGAGCATCAGTAGAGAGGAAGATGAAAGGTCTGCCTGATTTTTGCATCACGCTCAGCTTCAAAAGGACATCAGAAAGACTTTTTTCCCCCATGAGAAGATAGAAAGAGCCTAGAAATAAGCACTGATTATTGGCTCCATCTACCAATGGAAATAATGGAAATAATTTTGATGGAAACAATTTTGAATCACAAACATACTAAGAGCACCTTGTGTTTGTACAGAAGTAGCACCACCCATGGAGTAATTCAAAAGGTAAAGGTTTGATTTAGCCTCCAAGTTGCGCTCACCACTTAAATAGCCTCTCTGTTAGGATCCAAGCTTCCCTCCAGACTCTTCTTGTTATTTATTTTTTTTAAAAAAAAGAAAATGCATAAAGCCACACAAGACTCAAGATTAGATGATAGGAATTTTTCTCAGCAAACATGTTACTGAAGCCCAGCAGATCCAGAAAGTAGGAAATCTGCTATGAATGGGGGTGAAGAGGCAGGGTTTTACAACCAGTAAGTGAGGACAGGGACGGAAGAGCAGCAATACCACTACTCAGTTCACTGCAGTCAGCTGCATAACTTCTGCATCATAAAAGTTCATGCTTGTACTGAAAACACAATTGCTGACTTTCTCTGCTGGCATGAAGGTTCCTTCGGATCAGATCAGAGGTGCTGAAGCAAAATTAAACTGGCAGTTCAATTCTGCTGCTGTGAAGTGCCTGCTTTACGAACAGACAGCATCTACATCTGGAACTGTCAATCTGAAACCTTTAATTTACTTCAGAACTGAAAGCATAAAATTTTATAAAGAATGAAAAAAAAAAGGGGGGGGGGGTATAAGAATGCCACATGGCAATATCTCATGTTACAAATACGTATCTGCAGAATTATAATAAGAATGCCTCAGTCACAATGCTGATCTTACACAAAAGTAGAATGGCTCCAGAAATGAAACAGAAAGATACCCTTTTTTGGTCTTTTTCTGGCTCTGTTACTTGCATTAGACATGCAGACTACATGTATTTGCTTTTTCAGACCAACACATGGGAGACAATGAAGCAATCTCACCCCTGGCAGGTGCTGGGTGCCTACTTAATGCATTTTACTAAACCTCCCAAGTCAGCCTTTCAGCTGAGCCAGGAGAGAAAACATGGCATCAAGCCCCAGCTCACGAACTTTGGCTGATGCCACCTCGCCAGATGCTCCGTGACACCAGGACCTTGGTGCTTGCTGTTCAGCTCTCCTCTCAGCCAGAGCAAGGACGATATGGAGCCCCCACAACTGCCTGCCCAGGAGGAAAGCCCTGGAAGAATTGGGTGGGCTGCTGGCAGAGGCAGTTCCTCCTGTTCTTGCAGTGCCTCTGGTGCAGAAACTCGGGGCATGAAGAGCGAGACCGGCTTTTGCAGCACTGTGAGATGGGGCAGTTTATCTGGGGGTTGGTGAAAGGTTTGAAGACTTTAGAGCAGGATGAGAGACAGAGACATCGAGGCTGAATTTGCAGCCTGGGGACGAGCTAGAGCCAGGGAAGGGAAGGGAGGAAGATCCCAGACTTTCCAAAGCATCTCAGACCCCAGACTAAAGAAAGAAGAGACGACCATTGAAAGGAAATTGATAGAAGCACATCAGAAATTCCTGCCGTAGACTGCATGTGCTCGCCCAGTAATAAAAAGGAGCTGTTTTTAGAAACCCTTCCCAAGTGGCTGGTTCCTAACTCAACAAACAAGCAGCCCTGTGTTTGTGAAGTCATCCCCCACCACGCACGGAGCAGCTCCATGCACAGATACGAGAGCTCCCTGTGCTTTCGGCAACTACACTCTCAAAGGGGGTGATCTCCCTTGCCTCAATCTCCAAAGCTTTTCGGAGGCTCTCCAGAGTCACCATACACCAGCCCGTTAAGGGACACCGATCTGATTATGTACGGTTATACTTCCAAAACGTGCTCACAGAATGACTTAATTCCTGTTATTAGCACTTGACACGACTGCAGCTCCACTCAGCAATCAGGCGATCCCCCGAAGAGTGATCCCCAAGATGTTCCCGCAGCTCAGCCACAGCTGGGCAAGCTGCATCTCACCTCTGGAGAGATCGATACCGGTGACCGAAAGATGTACGGCGTGCTCAGCCGTGCGAGTACCGCGTAGCATCCCTGACACTGGCTGGCTCCTGAAATTGCTGGTGTTTATCTGCTCACTCATCACTTGCATTAGCTTTCTCACTGCTGACTGCTGGGATGATCCAGTTCTAAAAGGCTCCACTGCTGCGTTGTACATCTTAAATTATACATATGGTGCTCTGCCATAGGAGAAGAGCAATCAAAGTGATTTATTTCTGAGTGAACAGAAAGTGTCCCCTTTGTCTCAGAACATGTAATTACCGTGGGCCACATTCCGATGCTACCCTTACTCACAGCAGAAGTTTCGAGAATAGAGATTATCTGTAGAGTAAGGTATTTCTCAGCAGGTATCAGGATGTTGGTTTTCAGCCCTAAAACATCTACATTAAATACCACATCTTTAATTATTTCAATTTATCTTTAATCAAAAGATGTGTAACTGCAGTGCCTCTCTTTCTCTTTGCTGATAGCTGCTCCCATAGATACACAGAAAAGCAATTAATTAGTGCAAATTTTAGAACAGAAATAGCTATGTAGATATCTGTGAAGATGCTAAAAACATCAGGAGAAAAGCAAGATAAATGTCAATGTTATTAAAAATAAATGTCTACTTAATGCAACATTTACCTAAACGTTTGTGAGGAAAACAATAAATACAGAATTTAAGTCCTGATGTAGCACAATTACACAGAGAGGCTCAAAGGGTAAACTCCACCCCTGCACTGAAAGGCAGCCCGAGATGAAAATCGCATTCCAAGCCTTGATATCATCTGTGTGAGCCCGCTGCACAAAAGTGGATTTTATCCAACATACAGTGACTTTGTAAACAACCCGCTTCTTTTTACCAATACTGAGTTCAGCTTTCTGACGTTTCCTTCCACATCCACAACGGTGCTTTATCAAGCCCCACAGCCTGGCAGAGCGTCGGGATTTATACTCCTTTTTCCACCCGTCAGGGCATTTCAGTTGCCACTCTGCAGGACCGAAGCCTCGGGCCCCTGCAAGACCTGCTGCCCTGAGCTCTAAATACAAGCCCCTGTACCGGGCAAATAATAAACAACCATTTCTTGCATTCTCCCAGTTTATCAAATAATGCAGACAGCTCTTCCAGTGAGCTGACTTATTCATCACCTCAGCAGCCTCCAGCCTGCGTGCAGGTCTGCAAACATTATCAGTAATGATTTTATGTTTTCTAGCAAGCTACTGATACAAGAATTAAATAGCGAAAGGCCAGCAAATGATCCCTGAGGAACCCCGCTATCCACACACTGGCTCAGAGATGATTCCCTCCATCCATCTCCATTTGGAGATCCACCAGCGTCAAAACCATTTTCTGTTGGACGTTGTTCATTTTGTTTCTGGATCAAGATGTGAAGGAGGGCCACTCAGAAGACTACTGCATCTTTTATCAGGCAAGCTTGTAATGTTGGTAAAGTAAAACCCATCAAGCTGATTTGACAAGATTCGTTTTCCTTGGGATCAGGTAGACAGACGTTAACAAAGTGGTCCTCCCTTAATTCGTTATTAAAGGAGTCCTATTTCAGTTGTTCCATTATTTTGCTTCGGATCAATGTCAAGCTGACAGACCTATACTTACCACCAGCACTCGATTTTCATAGCGTGTTAACAACACGCTTTTTTCCACTCACTGACTAAAAAGCAGCATATAGAGGTCAACAGAGCTCCTCTCTTGAGCTCTTCAAGAATTCTCAGATATGAATTTCTTGGATTTAATGATTCTAAAATGTTCAGTCAGTACCTGTCCTGCACAACCTTCTCTAGCTGCCGTCTCAATGGAAAATACTTCAATTTCATCTTCTGTGATACAGCTACATCTTTTATTTTCTAGGCCATGCAAAACCGTGCATTAGCACTGACTTGAACACCCATCTTAACAGAAACATCAAAACCGAGCCAGTCTCCAGGCTGAACATTCCAAGCTTCCACCTGAAAAGCTCCTGGAAGCCTGGTTTCAGCTCTGCACGAGCTCATCCCCTCAGCCCCATGAGAACAATTTCTTTTCTAGAACATCTTTAAGCATTTCTGTCTGAGCTGTAACAATTTCTTTGACGCTTGCATGATGGACTAGGAGGGAGTATAGAGGGCTTCACGCCAGAAAGAGTTAAACCTCTTCTAAACTAGAATAAAACAAAAGCTTTGTTCTACTTAATGTGGGTTATGAGCAAGATCTTGGATCACTTCCTAATTTTACCAGATTGATTTATTCCCCTACAAAACCGTGCTGGAAGCAATCACCCTAACACCAGGGTAACGCTCAACTGCATCCACATCACAAGAACAGTGACAGAAAACAGTGAATGTCCTCGCATGCACTGGCAGCTCCTAAACCTGGCAGGGGTTTGATTGCCTGATGGGGAGAAAGCTGAGATCTTGACACTGGTCAGACTAATAAGCCCATGCTTGACTAAGATTCGAACAGTTTTAATTGCCATCTGTATTATTTGCCTCTGCCATGTACAAACAGTGGCAGGCCCATGTTTCTGGAATATTCAAGGAGGAAAGTCAAGATGTTAATATGTGCCTCCTCCTCACAGGCTGAGGGTCAGGGTACACAACTCCGGTTATTTGGGTTTTTTTCACCCCCCTTACCCTGTTGGATCGCTTCTGACAACATAACGCTGCAGCTTCATCTTCTGCGAAGTTTTGAGAAAGCCCTAAAAAATCATCTTTCTTGTGGAGAGCAGAAGGAGGTATCTGCAGACCATTAAAGACTGCATTTGCATAGCCTAGATATTATCAGCTAATATAGAAACGTAATACCTCTTCTTAGTCTCCCAGTAATATCTAACCCATCCTAATTTCCTGTTGTTTCTTTCATGAGACGGCACATCAGAACAACTGTGGAAGCAAATACACCCTTCAACAAGCTGGAGATGTTGCACAGAGTGCTCCTGCGCTCACATCACAGGAGCAAGAACAGCAATGGTCTATAGCCAGACAGACTTGAGTGAACAACACAGTTCTGCTTAAGGAGAAGTTTGTATCATCAGAGATACAGCTCTTCATCCCTCTCAGAGAAAAACCAGCCCCTTCCCCGCTAACATTTTAAAACTCGCTGCAGAATTTATTGGATCTGCTTCCGGACACAGAAACCCTGCTGTCAGTACAAATGATGTAACTGCAACGTAACGAAGAATGAATACCCACTTTTGTGTGAAAACGCAATCCTAGAAAGCTATGAAAACATTCCAAAACAACAGCTCTTTCATTTGGCCGTAAAACTGCCCTCGTGTTCAATCCAGTTGACCAAAGACGACAACCCGGTATCGCTACAGATGATCTCATTGTAAAGCAGCTCCTAGGAAGTTTTCTTACATAGGAGGCTTTAACCACCAGCCCCGATGCAGCCTGACTCACAGCGGTGTTTGCTCAGCACATTCTGGTGGTTTCAGAGACAAAGCCAGCATTCCCAAGGCTCAAGATAATCAAGTAGATGAAGTCATGCTCTCCGGATGCTCCAGAAAGAGAAATGGACTGGGGCGGAGGGAGGGGGGGGGGCAACACAGGGGACCACATTTAGCATTACCACACGGAAAAGGAGAGGGAGAAAACGTTCCCCTTTTAATGATTCTATACATGAGTGACATGCTGGCATTACCAATAAAATAGTATTTGAAAGGATGGACCATTTAACCCCAGGAGAAGACAGACACACAGGCACTACAACGGAGCATCTAAGTCTACGTGCTTTCCTCAAGAACAAAGCTCTCTGGTGGCTACAGAGGGAGCCTAAAGCCAGTGGCATCTTATTTTAGGAGTCTCAATTAAGCGTCCACTTGTTATCATCCCCATTCTCTTTTGAAGAAGGTACTGCTAATACCAGTCAACAACACATAGCAAAAAAAAGGTGAATCCCGAAACCCTTCCATTTTGGAGCCTGCTTAGGGAGCAGGTTAGGGCAGAGGAGGAGTGCAGAGCAGCTCTAGGTAGCAGTGCTTCAAAGGCAGCCCAAGGTTGGGAAGCAGGCCAGGATTAGATATTGATAACCACAAACATTTCTGAAGCAACTGGGGTTTTAAGAGCCCTTGGGTTTCGGAGTTCAACTCCAACCACTTAAGGGAAAAAGATTTTCAGGCCTTCCTAGAAAATCCTGTATTAGTTGCTTAAAAACTGAAGTCATTGTTTTGACCTAATCCTGAACTCCTGTGCCGCCTTTTTATATTCATCTCTGCCTACAAGCCCTCCAGGGAGGGATCTGGCCTCACGCTGCAGCATATTTCTGGGGCTTACATTGCAATTATTATAATGGACAGCTTTCTTTTCAGATTGGGGGAGAGGCTGGTGAAAATCCTTTCCATTCGCATGTGTTTTCAATCATTTTTTCCTCCTTCTTAGACACACACACCTCTTTCCAATTCAAAAATATATCATCTCCCTGCAGCTAGCACAGCTGGATGGGTACAGCTCATTACTTTTTTAGAAGCTTCTTCCAAATTCCTTACTTTTATTTTAACTCTTGCTTTGTGCTTTCTTTCACCTGGGTATGGAGTATGGGCACGGTCTCTTCTTCTGGATGGAAGTGTACTGTATTGCAGTTATCCGCTCCATATTAGACACAGCCACCATTGGATAAACTGGAAAACTCCCAAGGAAAGCACGTGCCAGGTGCCATGCCAGAATTTGTCTCTACACAAGACAGGCAGCTGTGATTGGGCTCAATTCACTCTTATTGCCACTGAAATGGCAGCATGAAAGTTTTTGAACAGCAAAAGTAGTTTACGCTTAGGCATTCCAGCTGCAGAAAAAAGATAGCTGGCATCTCTGTTGTCAAACATCCTACCGCCTCTCACCACATTGATTTCACTTCATGCTGAGTCTAGCGGCAAAATCCCAGCGCTAATGAAGTTAATGGGAGTTTCACCATTGGATTCAAGAGGGTTGGGATTTCATACAGACTCTTTAGTCATAAAATTCCTTCCGCTCACCTCTGAGCTTAAAGACTGTGCCCGTCACACCCAGCACGGAGGATCTGGGGGTGATCCAAGATCCTTTTAAGTTAATGGAAAGGCTCCCACTAACTTTAATGAGGACTGAGACAGATGGTTAGTGGATGAGAGCATTTTATTTGAGAGGAGGATGTTCTACAGTCACTCACATTGTCATTTTAACTCCTTATGTACTCTTCTTGTGCTTCTCTTATCTCCTGTCTTGACCCCAGTTGTAGCTGGTAATGATTTTGCAAGAGTAGGGGAAAGGAACCTCCCATCATAATCATTCAGGTTCTTACTCTTCCCTTCTCCTACCATTTAATGTGAGCAGTAACTATTGAAAAAGTTTGAATATCAACTGAAGCATTCAAGAGAAAAAAATATAAAGACATAAAAATACACTAGAAGAAAAAAATCTGCCTAACTGGTTGAGAATATGGCACGGCCTCGGTTATACCTGCAGCTTACAGCAACCTCTCTGCATTAAGGTAATGTCCTTTATTGGGAGGGCACATCAGCAAGCAAACAGCTGTGACAGCAGAGCTGTGCTTAAGGGAAAAGTGTTACTTTTGTACCTATGGCAATCGATAGATCTGAGTTAATGCTCTTCCCTTTCTGTGTATCGGTGGAGACTTGCTCCTCCTCCTGATCTTTCCTGTCACCTCGCTATCCTTCTTGCTGCATCAAAAACTCACACTTGGGCACCTTGGCTTTCTCTTGTTCTACCCCATACTCAGTTTTTCTTCAGATATTATTCTATAGGGCACCTCCTTAAAAAGGGCTTACTTACATCTTACTACTGCCCATTCATTTTAAATCCCAGTCCTACAACTGGGAGGCAGTTTCTTTTATCCTGAATGGCAGAAGACACAAGAGAAGAGGTTGTGCTGACAATCCAGGTAAACTTGGTCTGATCCAAATCGCCAAGCCTGTAGGAGGGCTCTGGATGACCCCGAAGCCCATGTGAACATCATGCAAACCTTCACTGTGTCTCCTTCCAACCATTGGCATGAAACGGCTTTTCCTAGTATTTCACACTTTTATTTTTGCTGCTCTTTTAAGCCCTATCCTTGGTATTATGGCATGCTTGAAAACTGAGCAGAAAGTTGCAGGGGCACATGGAGGGCTGAAACAACAGTCACAGTCACCTAAAGCATCAACCAAGGGGTTTTAATTCCGTGTCACTGGAGAGAAACATGTTTCAGTCCTGGCCTTCCCACCCTCAAGCTCCCACATGCCCATTTTTTATTTTTTTTGCATCCCAAGTGTATTCTCAGAGCAATGTATTCAAATGGAAATGAATAATCACCAGCTTAACAAAAGTCATTAATCCCCTGTAAGCACGCTTCTGCATGAATCTATTAATTCTCATTTCCAAGTTTTCAGAATTAAAGTGTTTGATATAGTACGTGCTACCTATTCTCTTTAATTAAACAACCTCCCACAGTTGAAGTGGGTGAAGTATTTCATCCGTCAACAGCACGCATAGCTCTCATGGAAAAAGTTTCAGAGCTTGCCTGACACAAAATAAAATACTGAACATCAGCTGAAGTTTCTTGGCTCACACTAAATCCCATTTGTGGCAGAAGCAGCGAGGGAATTAATTCCCTGGCATCTTTACGATGCGTACCTTAAGAGAGAATTGCACAGGTCAGATTTATATTGAATATCCCCTGCACCCTTCTTCACAGACTAAAGCGTGGCTCAGATCAACAGCAAAAATAAGCATCGCTAATGGTCTGAATGACAGCAAATCAGTGACCTACAGACAACAGTTTTGCAGCACCAGTGCAATTCCAGGTGAATCAACATCCACTCAACTAGTGCGATTTGCCACTTGGCAACTCTGGCAAGGAATCTGAGTAGCAGAGGGGTACGCTGTCTAATCAGTGCTGAAAAAGGGAGAGACTGGCTGTGTTTATACTTCTCAGTGCTGCAAAGCATGTGGAAGAAATGGAAGCTTTAAAAAGCAGGTGGCAGAAAACGCACAGTACCAATTATTTTTCTAATTCTCTTTTTAATTCCCTCTGTTTTTTTGAGGTGTCTACAAAAATGTGTACAGTCTACAAAAGTAATATTTTGATATTTTGTGATTTGTTCTTGTTCTCATAGAGACTGGAAACATACCACTCTGCCAAGAAGGTCGACTTTCATCTATCTGACACAAGCAGAAGTCTGTAGAGGTTTTTTAATGGTGCCTCATAAATAGGACCCAAGGTTGTGCTTTTAGTTCTACGCATGATCGAGAAACCTCACGTACTAAGCACGCAGATACACAAGAAGGTCACAACGGTGCAAGCACTGGGGCAGTACAGACATTGGGGGTCATTTGCCACGGGTGCCCCACGCACACGTGGGATCGCGACCCTGCTTGCTCCGAGGAGCTTAGGACTAGAGGAGAGGCAGCAGGAGAGCTGAACTTGGAGCAAGCAGTCTCGCCCAAAAATGCTCAGGCACTTCAGTAACTCATGTTTTGGGGCCCAGAACTGAAAACTGGTGATTGTGTTGAGACTTCTAAGCTTTTGGGTCACTTTGAACAAGCTTCCCTTAAGTGCGTACAATGTAAGCCATTCCCAAAAGTCCCAGAGGCCTAACACCATCCCCTTGATGGAATCAGATTGCAAGGAAAACTTGGGTCATCCAAGAAACATCATCTAATAACAAAGTCATCTCTGGCAGTCCCAGTGGACTGCAGTGTAGGAGGCTTGTGAATCACTGAAGACGTGGGAAAATGGCAGCAAGAGGAAGAAAAAAAGGCCAGCTTGCAGCAGATAAACAGGTGTAACCTTGCTAAATCCTTCTGCAAGCAGTTGTCAGAACCTGATCCCTGCCTGGAAACTCACTGCTCTTTTCTTTAAGTAGCCAAGCTCTGATACTAAACATCTTATAATGAATTCCAGAGTAATTACTGCAATATTAAGCTTGTGAATCCAGCCAGCTCTAGCCAGCAGAGAAGAAAGCAACATCGCTAAGCAGCAAGGTCTGAGAAGCTGAAATAAAGAGAACCCAAGAGGAACAAACTGCCAAACTTTAGCTAAGCTTGGTGTTATATCACTACACCATCGCAAGATAAACATCAAAACCCACGTGATGAGCAAACTGAAAACAATCACTTGTAATGTACCCTTTGAGCTCATTCACATATTGATAAAGCTTTCATTACAATGACACAACAACTGACTATCTCAAAAGCAAGTCCCAAAACTGGGAGTATGCCCAGGGACTGTCTGTGGTATCATTCCAGAAGACTGAGAGAAAGCATGTTTCTATGCCCAGAGTTTATTTTTTAATGCTGGCTTATTGAAGGTGAACAAAATGGGCAAAATCCCTATGGGATGGGAATGTAAGGTCCAAGAGCACAGGCACAGTAATACGGTAGTGTTCCTTGGAGAGATGGAACATTATTTGAAAGGTGAAATAAAACAAATAAAACCAAGAAAGCAATAGCATCCTTTTTTTTTTTTCTCCAAGCTGAGCTAAGTGCAGAAGTCTAA
Organism: Tauraco erythrolophus; assembly: GCF_009769465.1. Taxonomy (NCBI): domain Eukaryota; kingdom Metazoa; phylum Chordata; class Aves; order Musophagiformes; family Musophagidae; genus Tauraco; species Tauraco erythrolophus. The sequence continues at coordinate 65,865,783 of NC_141465.1, read as the reverse complement.
CGTTCTTTAAATTCATACTATTAAGAAAGTTTTGTCCATTAAAAATATATCTATCACTTAAATCACTATCCTCTAGCTAGGATAAAATAACATTAGGAAAGAGAGCTCTGGAGTCAGAAGGCTGAATTTTAATAACCAGAAAATCTGGGGAAAGCCATTGTGGTTCTATAGCAGAAAACCTAGGAAGTCAGGTTGAGCTAAAGAACAGTGCAATAGCTGATACCAAAGTAAGCATGAAATCCTCTTTCACATGACGTTTTCTTTGCAGATTTGGCACCATCTCCACTTTTTATCCTTTTTGCAAGATTGGTAAAGTAAATCTGCTTCGCCTATGATAGTTTAGAAAACATAGATGCATAATTCAGTCAGCTGCTCTGGAACAGAAGTAAGAGTTCTGATCCTCTCTATTCTCTAAAATTAGGCCTCTTAAAATCATAAGGGTAAGTGCCTTAATACTTTCTGATATCAAACAGAAGTCAGTAAGAAATGAATTGTATTAGAGTTTGATCCAAAGCCAAGTCTAGTCACTTTGATCTTTCCATTAAACTTCAGCCTGCCTTGGTATAAGCCCACAAAAAACATGCAAAGTAAACGTTGATGCTCTTTGTGGTTATTGTGTAATGTTGCGAGGCTCTTTGCAAATGATTTTCTCTTTCTGCGTCTCAGTTCGTGGCTGCTGCCCATTAAAAACCAAAGCATTATCGAAGTAACAATCAAGGTGCCAGATAAAGGATATGAATCTGCATGCAGTATCTGATTGTGGAAAGCAGCCATGTACACAAAGGATCAGCTAGAAGTCTGCAAAAACACGTAAAAAATAAACACTATCATGTTCTAACACCTAAAAGAAAAAGGTCAAAAAAAATATATATATGCTGAGGCACATGTGTGCTTACCAGTGTAGGCAGCATCGCTCAGGGTCAGTGATTTTGAGCCTGTGCTTGTGTAACTACACAAGAACCTTGCTTAAGTATGTTAACAAGTCTGTACTTACAACACATGTGGCGAGTGCAAATTGTAAGCATTTACTAGAAGGCAGTACGAAGACTGGCCAGCTTGCTGAGTTGTGGGGCAAGAAATAAGGAGGCAAGGATGCATTGTCAAACTTCCCTATGGCACCTTCATTAACTCTTTCCATTTTTGCAGCACCTGGCTATCTGCCATCTTAGATGAACATGAAAATCCTTAGTGGTCTAGCTCACAATTTATCATAGCTTAATTTCAAAATATTGTTTTTCCCAATTTCTGCTGAAATAGATCCAAGACTTTGGGAAAACATCTCTGCTTTCTTTTCCAGGCCACTAAATTATGGATGTGGTTTTAATCACCAGGAAGCACAGCAGTCCAACGGCCAGGGAAGGATTAGCTCAGAGCACCGTGCTAGAAGTTCAGATCTCGCTTCTACCCATCCTGTCTGGGAAGAGATGGGTCCCATCCAGAAGTCAGAAGGCCACACAAGAAGTAACAGGGAACCAGCAAAAGACTGGGTGAGCCAATACCAGTAACAAGAAAGATGTATTTTAGTCCAGAAGTGAGCAAAAATTTAAAAAATGTAAGAAAGAAGAAAGCCAGCCTACTGGAGGAAGGAAAACATTCACTGCTTTTGTAGCAATTACGTTCTCCTACTTTAGAAACAGAAGCACCATAGTGGATTTCAGTGCTTTTCAGGCCTCACATCGCCCTAATGTATGTGTACTGGTAAGTCTACTAATACGATTGTACGGTTATAGGAGGGCCAGCACAGCCATTAAGACCTCTGCATTGAGGAGAGCCAATTCAGAACTGACATGCACCATGTTTTACGTCTTCTTTACGTTTCACACATCATTAGCTCCTGATCCAACTCATCCACATCAACTCCACGTGGATGTGGAATGACAACACCGCTCTACATAAAAGCCTCCTATTGCTCTTCCATTGGTGATGGGGCAATCCTTTATTTTCTGGGTGCTGATGGCAGGCAACATGTTCATCTGGTTATGGCAGTGGACAACCAGGTTCCCCAGCTGGCATGTGTACAACTACAGAAGTGCAGCCATTTTTCATATTCAACGGAAAAGGGTGGTGTGAGGAGAAGCAGGCTCAAGTTGTTTTTTCTCTCCCTCTGCAAATATCAGACTTGTTGGAATAAATTTCAACAGGGCTGCAAAACTGATTGCAGAAGGCAAAGGGATACGTGTCTCCAAACAATCGGCATGATGGGGAAAGTGGAAAAGCAGAGGACTTCTAATGCAGCCACGGGCACAACTGCAATTGCTAAAACACCATCTCTCCCTTCGGAGAGCACTGAGCTCATCAAGGATTAGTCACCCGTGTGCGGTCTAAGGCAAGTCTGCACACATGTTCAAATGTAATCTAACCTTTCCCCAACGATCACCCTGCTATGGGAAGGTGTGCACCGATTCTGAAAGGATAAGCGAGTTAGTTCTGGAACAAATCAAATTTGAAGGCATCTTTCAAATGGAGGGAAAGTAAACACATGCACACACACATCTATCGGGGACAAAGGGGATTTCTTAGATGTCTTCATTTCCTGCTGCAGAAGCAGAGGCTGACTGCTTATTCAACCCCACTCTCTTTATGCTCGCTCTCTGCATCTTGAGAGAAAAAGCGAGAACCACTTCAGAACAAAACTGAAGTTCCTCCAGCCTGGCCCTGGCCAGCCCAGTCCCCCAGCAAATGCCTTGTGCAATCCTTTTGGAACTTCCCTCCTGCTCGTTGGTGCCAACACATGCATCATTGCATGTGCGTGGGTGAGCGCGCTCCTAATAGCGTTATCTGTCACCAGTCCTTTTATGATGCTTCATTTCCATGGCTCCTCGGTGTACGCTCTTTGTCTGCTTTCCATCATCATTGTACAGTACATAGCAATTATTTTGGCTTCTCTTTTCAGTTTGAGCTGTTCCTTCCTTTTCTATGTGGGCTGGGGGGTATTTTTTTTTTATTTTTTTAATTAAAGGGCTTTGTTTACAGTATCAGGTTTTGAATGAAGATTTATAGCAGACCCCATAATTGTAACAGTCCCAATAAACAGTACAAACTGTCATCTACAGCTACAACACAGTGTTATAGATTTACACCAGCATAACATCTCCACCATGTCAGCATAACTATGCGTCGATGCACTTCAAGCAAATCAGATCTCAAAAAAACCCGCTACTGTTGAATTGCAACTCTCTTGGAGGAATCCTTGGTATTTTTTCCTCTTCAGTACTGGAAAATACCATCCAGTAGGCCAGGGAAAAGGAACTCAAGCAAGCAGGAAAGGAGGAGTGGGCACTAAATTGCTTTCTTCACAACAAAACCATGTATATTTGCACTCCCCCAGCCCTAAAATATCAGCATAACGCAAGAATTTCACTGCCCCTATTTTGATGAGCACGCTGTGCGACGTTTGGGGTAAATATGCAGAAATACTGACCATGTCATTTTCTCCTCCCCATTTCAGAGCTGCAGCTGCTTAGCCTGTAACAGTGAGAACATGTGCACTGAAGCCCTAAAGTCAAGCTGCTGGTTTAGGCTGGGATTCAACCATCCAACGAACCACCTCTGTGAATGCTAAGAACAGGTTTGCTCCGGCGATGCAGTTGCTTGACAGCCTGTTCCTTGCTGCACCCACAGCACAAATACAGCTCCACCTGGGGCAGTGGACCTGCTTCTCTGCAACCTGGATGTGTAAGGGAGAAATGTGGAGCACAGCAATTTTTTCCTGTCTGTTAGGTAGGCTCTAAATATTAAAAGTTGAAAATGGAGGGAGAATAGAGACGACTGAAGAAAGCAAGGAGCTGAAAAACTGGAGCTTTAGGGCACAAGTGATAAAATAGAGCAGGAAAGGGGAAAAGCAGAGTAGGAGACAAAGGGCGAGTGGGGCAGGAAGGGAGTACAGAAGAACAAAGCACAGGACAAGCAGGATTCCTGGAAACTCAACCAGCTCGAATAGAAGCAGTACCAGACCACATGCAAATGCACTAAAAAACACACAAGATGAATGAATATATCAGAGTCCTTATAAAAGTAAAATCATTGCGGTAACAGAAAAATAACAAAGAATTCAAGCTAGATGACTGCATGGTGCCCTATCCTCAAAGGTTGAGAACTGTTTGTAGTATGCACAGCTTGGGTATGGATGTATTTCTAAAGGTGGTTGAGTTTGTTTTTAAAAAATTCTGCAAGTATTGCAGAATTCACATTCTGCTGATGAAAAAGGAAAGCAGCCTCCTCCTTCCCTTGGTAACTAAAGTAGTTCCTGCCATTGCAGTATATGACGAGCTTCTCCATTCTTACAGTTTTAGCGATTTGCAAGCATTTACAAAGTGATTTGATTTAAACCAGAACTGTAAACTGTTCCCTTTTTTTGTTTCTTTTCTAAAGAACGTCCAGAGCTCATGCCATTAACACAAAATGCTTCCAAGAACTAGCATAAAATAGGAAAGCACCTTCAGCTCGTATTTCCCCCACCACAGGATCATGCAATTCATTAAGAAGGGTATTATTTCCCATTAAGGCACCACCGGATGGAAACACTGTTGTTCCAAATGGTCCACAAAGTTTCTAACAGCCAAGGAGACTTTCCAGAAGGTAACAGGACTGCTGAAGACTGATGCATATGCATTTTTGAGGAAAAGGTGGAGGGGGAAAAAAAAAAAAAAGACAAAAGGAAAAAAAAAAAGACAAATCTGAAGTTCATTTAGGCAGACATGTCTCAAAGACCACAGTTAAAAAACATGAGATATTGCCATCACAGGGCCCACGACTGGCAATCTAACACTCACCACATGGCAAAGGACTGAGCTGAGATTGCTGACTTTTGAAACATGCTCAGACTTCTCCCTTTTGCAGAAGAGGTTACACCAAAGAGCATGAGAAGGCTGACAAAGTAGGCGTGCACTACGCATCGCATCAGAAATGTCAGCTAAAAAGAAAAGACACAATTTCTCTTAAACCATCCTGAATTTCACAGCAGAATGACTTCACAGAGACAAACCAGAAAAATGGCACATCTTATCAAAGTTACCTGTTAGCACAAGAAACAAATCTATGCCTTATTAACACAGAACAAACACTGCTAATGCTGGTGCCCATTGCCGAATTAGTACGAGAAAAAGACAAAAATAACTGGAGTAAATAGTTCTCTGCAGCATCCACCCATTCAGCATTTCCTCTTCTCTTCACCTTGAGCTCTGTGCTTAGTCCACGCCAGTTGCAGAAAAGCCTTGACTATGTTATGGAAATCTCAGTTCTAACATAATCATAGTTACCCCGTCATCAGCGGAGACAGGTTATGCCAGCACAAAGTCAGGCCAACGCTGCTGCAAAACCAAGCAACACGGAGTATCCCGCTTTTCACTGGGATATACCCTGATAGGATTTTTCAGTAGGAGGGCAGCCAGAAACACCAGTACCCTTCACTGTTCTTAAGGTCTCAACACCTGGTTTCTCTCCTGCAATGCTAATTCCTGGAATTTACTTCTGAATAAACAGAGTGGACACCAAAAAAGGGTTAAATTTCACTTTTACAAATTAGCTATGCATATTCAAATTAAAATAAACATCCTAATTCTCCAACGAGAAACCATCAGATACTTGCTTCATGATCCCAGGAGCCTGTACTCTCTGCCTGTCTGCTGGTGCCCTTACCCGTGACTCTTTTTTGCTGTATTATCATCATTATCTATGGACTTAGTATTCCAAACATACCAGCCGCCCACAACTGAAGGGCTTCTTTGCATTACAAATTATAATTGCACTGAATGCACTACTGGTTCTGTGACATAAAAAGGAAAGAAAAAAAAAATCATCATCAAGCTTATTTTAACTTGACAGAGTTGAACCCAGGTGAAAAGCTAAGTCAGTAACCCACGGAACCCACTAATTAACTACCATATAGATGTATGTATCCAATTTAATGGAGATCAAAATTTAAAAGAAAAAAAAAGTAACCCATTATTCACCACGAGTTTCAATTACAGCTGGGAAGACAATTCCAGTTAACCTACTCTCTGTGGCCTGGCTCACACTCAAAAAGATGCTTGTCAGGAAGAAGCTCAGAAACGAAATTTGGCTTGAAAACTGGACCAAGACACCTCTTTTGAAATCTTCCCTCAAAAATCAAAACAAAAAACCCACCGACAAAAAAAAGTCCCCAAAATCACAGTTCTCCCCTTTTGAAGATTACCACTGTTTTCTAGAGTAGGACGTTGAGATTAGCAATTTTATCCATCCATTCCTTTATTAAGCTGGACCAAATTAGCATTAATTTGTTAACCTTTGTAACACTTCATGCACTGGTGCCATACATCAAGCTGAATTCCAAACTAAATTCACTTAAGAAAATAGAAAAGAACACTTCTTACCTGTAACTTTTTCCTCATAACTGTGGACTCCCACTGCTGAAGATAACCCATACATTTAAAGAGTTGTTTGTTGTTTGTTTGGGTTTTTTTTAACCTCCTACTCCTAAGACATTTAATGTTAGCATATATGAAAGAAAATGCAAGGAAAAACTTGTCTAATCTTTGAAGAGTTACATGCCACTTCTCTTAGTCAGGGTCTGTACGAGCTTGGGTAGGTATTTCAAACAACAGCGAAGAAAAATCTATTTCATAACAAGAAACACCAAGAACATGCAAGAAAGACTTGCATTTTAAAATATAAAAGTAGCATAACATTCCAGAGGCATGCAAAGGACCAGAAAATATTATTGTTTTAAATACATTATATAGAGGTTATATTTCACATTATGTCAACTTAGGTCCAAAAACACTGAGCGACGGATTTTCAATCTAACAAATGGTTACTATATCCAACAGCTGTCGATGTGAATACTCACCCAAAATGGAGAAAAAGACCACAAGCTATAGCTTTTGCAATACATCAGCACAAGGACATGCACATATGAGCCACTGTTATCATATACTAAAGCTGCTGCATGTTTGGGTTGGAATTGCAGTATACTTTCTAGAATAGTATTGCACAACTGATTCACGTTACTTAAAAACCTGTTACACCTAGAAGCAACTAGCGAACAGAACAGCAGCATTTACCTCCATCCTGCTTTTATTTCAAAACCTTTCATTCACATGGTCCAGGTCTATAATACTATTCAGGGATGCGCACCCTGCACTCTTGCTGTTTTACGCTTTTCCACTTCTTAAAAAAGGAGTTACTTTAGCAATGCACTTTTCACAGCTTATCAGTATAAATATGTTAACAAGTTTCCATTTAAAAATGAGTCGTCCCATCCCACTGGAGTAAGAGAACAAAACTCATCAGATTCGGATTCTGGAGATTGCACAGGTTTCATTTACATCTAAATTATGGAATTAAACTAGATTAAGACGAAGAAGGAACGAAATCCCTTACAGTAATTTAGTAGCTTTTGCCAAGTAAATAGATAGACCTAATCCAAAAGAAGTGTGATCTCTTTTCTAGTTTTTCATTTATAATTTAGGCAAAATCTGGCTCATTTTTATAAGTAAAATTCTATAGTGGTATTTTAAAAGTATTTCAGCTTTCTTAAAACAAAAGTCATCGTTCTAAGTGTGGAAGATCTCTGTTTCCCCACAGTGAAACCATTAAACCAGGCAGCAAGCTTTACAACGTAAGAAAGCTACAATAGAGGCTTGGAAGAACAGCTGTAAACTTTAACGATTTCATATAAATTTATGAGACAAAAATATTTGAATAGAAAACAATAAACAGAATCTTTCAGGAGTGGGACTTCAGAGTCCATTTCTATAGTCCATATTCATGTTAATTACCCAACCACACATCTTTAGTGTCTCTCCTCTCCCCAAAACCAAAAGCTAAGCAAACCGTTTGCTTTTACAATAGAGTAGGACAATGTGAGTTTACCTGGCAGGTTCTTGGTTCACTCTCAGCTTGATCCTTCAACAATCTGACCCCATCTAACGTGTGATTACCCTCAATACTAAACCAGGTCAGCCATGGCACTCAACTGTGCAGTATTCTGCTGACAGACGCTCCAAGCCAGCTGAACACCGCACAGCAGTATTAAGTTTTTCTGATGTACTTCTCTGCAAGACTCTCAGGCTGAGACTCAGCAATCATGCCCCAGGTTCACCCTTCTTCCAATTCGGATCCAGCTAGAAGCTGCCTGGCTTGGCATCTGTGCAGAAGCTGATGTGCCTTTCGCTACAAACCAGTGTAAACCTTGAAGCTCTCCAATGGTTTTGGCCAAATACCACCATCAGTAACAGTTGCATGGCAGTCGTAGGCACTTGCGCAAAGAGCAGCAGCTCCCAGTTGGCACGGGGTTATATACCAGTCAAACAGCTGGCATAACACTTTTAATAGAAAGGTCCCCCTTCCCAGCCTTTGGAATCTTCTCACACACGCATGCTTCCAGAAGACTGAACTGCATAAAAGCTGGGACTGAGAACTGCACTGTAGGTATTTCTCAAGAACAGCAACTACAGCATCCTCCAAGTATAACGCCCTTGGGAGAGGAGTGCTATAGAGCAGAAGGGCTGTGATGTGTAAGTTTAGAAGTGACAGGATTTTGACCATCTTTTTGTACCTACTCAAGGTAGGGCTATTCGGTGATACTACAAACGGTCGAGCTAACTGGAGCTCACTTTTAGCTCCGGGAGCTCGTTGATGAAAAACATGGATCTCAAATTCCTGCCACTGCATGGAAAGTATAGCAACTGCTATGGATTTAGACAACTCATTCACATTTCTGTGTAAACACCAGCAAGGCAAGAAAACATTAACAGCTGCACAGGAATAGTACTTGAAAGTACCAATTATGCACCTATATACAAACCAGATACGATGGGAAATGCCAGACTGAATATTATAAAGAAAAATCACCACTTCTGCTCCATCAGAAATTGAGTCTTTAATGAAAACTGCAGGTGAAGAAACTCAGGTCACCACAATTCTTCTAGTCTTAAAAAAACCCAAAACAAACATTACATACCCCTGACCCCAAGCGCTGACAAAGAGGCTATAAGTAATAAAAAATAAGGGTGAGGTTTTGTCAAAAGATAGAAAGGTACATTTAAAATAAGAATATAAAAACAAAATCCATGTCTATTGCCCCTTTACTAAGCAGTTAGCACTGAAGATTGTTAATGTTTAGGCCCAATCCAGCAAATGAGGTCAAAAAGGCAGCAACACTTGCAGAAACTTATCTTAATTAATAAAGACTGGGAACAACTGAATAACTATTAATAAGTCTGTTGAATGGAGAGCATTTTGATTAAATACAGCATGGGCAAAACCAAGATGAGTCTTGTTTAAAAAAAAAACAAAACAAAAACTCAAGCTAGTCATTCACACTGCTAGGTCATAAATTAACTAACTGCTTCCAAAACAAAATACTTTTACAATTCATACCTCAATACACAGAAGCTGTTTACAGAGGATGAGGTAACAAAAAAAAAAAAAAAAAGAGTATGAAATATCCATTAAAATATAAAGCATATAGTAAAAACTTCATTGAGATGTCTATTTGATTTAGTTGTAAGCTACTGAGACTAGAAAGAGGTTAGGAACTAACAGAGCTTGTAAAAAGGGACTAGGAAAAAAAAAGTGAAAAACAGGACAGCAAGAGACATATGAAGGCTCCTGGAACAAGAAACATGGGGAACATTTCAGAAAAATGAACAAGGGGCATGAAAGAGTAATTGCAGTAATCGGTTTACTGAAAAGGAAAACCATTCCCGTATATCATTTTTCCAAATACTACAAAGAGTCTAAGAGACTGAAAAACAATTCACTCAAAACTGAAAATGCTCATACAAGATATAGTTGACTTTCTTAGCATCATTGCCATACTCACGGTACATGCTTAGATTCACCTAAAGAAAGAACTAGGTACTAGAAGGCAAAAACCTACATTCTCTGCAGAATTCACTTATGAAGTTTAAGAAGCAGCCGACCATGGAGTCCTTCTGTAGGCAGATTGTAAACAACCAGTACTTCTCACCAACTTCCTAATGAAAGCTTCTATATTCTTAGAAGACAGTCACGAGTAGATGCTCTTCAACATGTTGCATGACCATTTGGCATTGGTCTGAATCACTGCTTTCCTTCATTAAGCTGGACCGAGTAGTGTCACTGCCTGATTTTTAGTTAATGCACATACAGAAAAATACAGTCACTAATTCAAATACAGTTGTCAATTCAGATAACCTTAAAGAAATAAGATTTCAAGAGTGGTGGGAAAACAGTAAGTGTGTAGCACTTCAAAAATTGTACTTGCCTCTGGGGTCTGAGCAAGACTGCAATGCGTTCACAGACGTACCAATGCAGTCTCCTGGCAGTAAATCTCCTGATTTACACCAAAGCAAGTCAGACAGTGCCTGTGTCTGCTTTGCCCACACTAGAGTTATGCACAGAGATAGGTGTGCTACCACTGGCTGAAATACAGAATAGGTAAGGAACAAGTTTCAATAGCAAAAATGTACCAGGAAACAGCTCCATCTTGCAGTTTTCATTAAAGCTATAAACAGGCGTACTTATCACAGAATCAAGCAACATGGGGCCCGTTAGACACTGCCTCATAGCAAACTGTCCTCTGCAGTTGTAGTAATTTTCTTTTTAGGCCACGCAAATTCCAAGATCAACAGAGTCATTATTCACTCTATTTCACCTGCTAAAGCAACACCAGGACTACCACCCAAGGATAAATCCAATACTCCATCATCACATAATACCTTTTTTATTACAATATCCAAAAAACTGAGTATGCAAGATTTTGAGATCTCAAGATCCCTTCTTCAATCTCAGGAATGTGCCATCTAAAGACTGTATATTTAAACCATAAAGGAGTTTAAATGTAAAGAAAAGAGGAAAAAATGCATTTTCTTCATAAACATTCTGTGTGTCTCTTCCTACCAACCACGCCATCCTCTGTAAAACCCGAAGATTTCTTTCTGTAAAGCAAATATATATTATAGTGTTGGTAGCCCACCCCGCCCCGTCCCAAGATCAGTTTTTATTAATCTTCTGTATTAGTGTCAACAATCAGCTACAGATACATATTACTTTGAGAATTAAATACATAATCGTTTAATTCAAACAAGCAAGGGCAAGAGGAAAAAGCATTATGTGGATGGCACATTTGGTTGTAGATAATCAAAACATTCAGCCTTTACAATTCAATGATTCTTTCTCTAGTAATCAACTTTCAAATAAAATTTCTCTTTGTTGCAAATACAGACCAAAATACACTAGATAGTTTTCTTTTACTACAATCTTACCATAGTAGTTTAAGAAGTACTATTACAAAATGCTTTTAATTAGTGTACTCTTTACAAAGAGTCAGAGAGGCAATGTAATAGCAGAGTACAGTGTAAAGAGTGCTTCTAGGAACTAGGAGGTTTTGTAATATACTACTCGGTAAGCGATATAGCTACAGAACTCACAGCCACAACTGGTATGTCTACTCTCTCTCTCACTTCAGCAGCTGCAGCTTCAGTGCATTCAAACTGTGCCCGATGTCTCTGAACGGAGAGTTCTGCCTGCGTGAGCAACCTGAACAGGTCAACACTGGTTTGAATTGAAAACGCCCCTCCTTGATCTGAGCTAACTATGTAAACGTACACAGGAGAGGGGAGTTTTGAACTCAGCCAGGAAGGTGAGTGCTCGCCACGGCCACCCAAGGGAAACTCTCAACCTGAAGGGAGGTGGTCGGAGATTAACAGAACTGGAACACAAAAAGAGGCAAACAAAAAAAGGACAAACAGCAACCGACAGAGCAAACACTTTAGAAAGAGCCTATTCCTTAAGCCTGCTTCAGATATTGCTCTCCTCTATAAAAGTGAATTTAGGACCTAAGGCTTGTAAATTATAAGAGGCCCAGGCGGCCGAGTCCATCTTCAACGTCACTGAAGTGCTTTCACAAGATATAGCTTTTCCCCGTGTTCACTGGTGAAGATGGGAGCCTTTTTGTAGTGTTCCACCAACTCATCCATAGTATTAAAGCGACGCTGCCCAATACAATAGACATTGTCCACGAGCTGCACCTTGAAATGTTTGTTCTTCCCTGATGCCTTTAGAGATACCGAGAAGTCACTGGGCTGTTGAGAAGAATTCAAAAAGAAAAAAGAATTACATAAAAGTGAACAAAATGAAGGCGTAATTTTGTGGTTTCAGGAATGAACTGTGTCATATAGTTGATGGTAATTTATGCTAGTCTTTGTTCCACAGCTCGGTGCTTTAGCTACTTAAGAAACCCAACAGTCTATTATTCAATAAATAATTGCCATCATTATTAACGTGCACAGTTAAGTCAGTTAAGTGAAAGCTCCCCAGATGCATAGTCTGAAGTTGCCAATTACATGACTGAATTGCAAATATTATCTTAGTTACTCAATCTAGAAGCAAGAGAACATCAAGGAGAAGGGGAAAAACTTTCATCATGCATGGTCTCCTTGCTAGAGAGCCCTGGAGAAAGCAATTACTGCATTATTGCTTGGTGAGAGGAAGGAAATTCCCCGTATCACCTTTTTCAGAGCCGTGACCACTAGAGGGCTGTTCTGGCTTTGCATTGCAAAAGGCAAAAACCACGTTCACCTTTTATCTTCATCACCGCCTGTACGGGGAATAATTTCTCCTATCGAGTACACCTTTTTCGTAAAAAAAGGATAAAGCTATAGAATACAAACGCAGTACAAATCTCACCGTCAAACCACTGCCTGCGAAAGACAAAACTTAGTTAACACTTAAGTTCTTCAGGACAGAAGAATTTCACGTGATAAATCTCTTCGTCTCGGTGATGGGCTGCTTTAACGAAGAGAGCACTGGCATCCAAACAGCCGGGATGAGACCATTCTGCTTTCTGTACCACATGCTGCCATGGGAGGGTAGAAAGGACACAGTGTCCCTCGCTTCCAGCCAAACTCCATCTCTAGCCATCAACCGCTGCTGCCTGGCTGTAGAGATGGGAGTACAGGCTTTGCCCCATGAGAGGTGGCTGGAGGCAGGTGTCACTAGCCAGAGGGAAAATGGAATAATAAAAACCAAAAAGCACACACCAGAGCTTGTAGCAAGTACTTAATGGAGATAAGTAACGCCTGATGGGACTCCGGAGGTCCTGCTGCAGGGTCTCCGGAGGTCCTGCTGCAGGGTCTCCGGAGGTCCTGCTGCAGGGTCTCCGGAGGTCCTGCTGCAGGGTCTCTGCCCACTGAAGGCACGGCTTCAGGCAGGAACCGTTGGGAGGTGCGTGCCTGTTTCAGACACAGCCTTCCCACAGCCGCTTCGTCCTCCCTCACACCATGCTGCTGCTTCGGTCAGGCCGGCGCTGTGAACCTGAACTCGTCCAGGCCAAACAAAACCCACAAGGGACCATCTGGTTCACAGCACTGCTGTACGAACAACCCCCAGCGCAGCTGCGGCACAGCAGGACTGAGCCCTGAGACGTTACTGCTGTCTCCAGACTCTGGTTTACGAAACCACAGCCTCCGGAGTCCTCTGCACTGCGCTTGGGGGGTCAGGTACATGGTTGAGTACATACCCAAATAAGCTGAAGGACAGTATTTTCTCAGGCATGCTGTCTTTTTTTCCTGCAATGACACGGCTCTCTGCCCCACACATCCCCCACGTTCTGTCTATCCCAAAATGCTGTCCCTTGCATCTCCCCCTCACCTGTTCTAGTACTGATGCCTTCTCTGCCCTCCGTCCCTACTCCATCTGCCCGCCCAGTGCAAACAAAGCTCCCGCTGCGCCTGTTGGTCTGGCTGTGCCTCAGCCCCCCTGGCTTGCACCTCAGCTTTGGGCAGCAGCTCTTCCCCTCCTGTGCTGCTCAAGGCAGTAGCTGCCTCCTTGCACCTCTGGACTAACACTCTTCTATCTCAAGCCACTACATTCCAGATCCACAAGTAACGCTTCTATAAAAATTATTTTACCTAACATCCATAGGAGAATTACTTCTTCCATCTACAACCTGGTGCCACTGGGCCTTGGCCGGGTCCGTGCAGGCTCCAGCAGGAAGGCAGCTTCAGGCATCGAGTTGTTCTGAACCCACTGGCTCCAAATCCACACAACATCCTCCACAACTGCCAGGAGGAGAGGACTGGGGAGGGTTGGGGAGAGGGATGGAAAAAGATGTCTAATAGCGAATCTTTGGGGTTTCCAGCGCTTCACCCAAGATGTTTTGTGCCCTGTCATCTATCCCTAGCCCCATGCTTGAAAACTGCTATTTTAAGCCGGCTAGCTCCAACACAAAATCCCAGCCGCAGCAGCATCACAAACAAGCCGGCATGGAGCTCACACCAAGACTGACTTGTTTCCAACACCTGCCCTCCTGGTTAAGGCTAACCCGGTTGTACCAACACTGCGCTGCCATTCAGACCCCAAAGGCAGTGTGGACAGACCCTTCGTCAGCCATAACCACTCAGGCATAGGACCTGTGGCAATGGACATCTCCGTAGCCCCAGGCAGCAGCAGCCATCAGATGGTAACAAAGCCCAGCCCCGCACAGATGAAGCTCTGGAACTCTGGGCTCATGGAGCAGACACGTAGGGCATGGGCTGTGGGCAGCGTGCTGATCGCTGTGCTCTAAACACAGGCCACCAGGCAGGTCCATAGGGTCTCTCCAAGGACAGCACTGAGAGGAGCACTTGGAGACCAGCTGCTTAGGATTCAAAAAGATGATCAGGTCTTGCTGACTAAGTTCTGCTGCTTCCATGGGCAATGCCTACGCCAAACAAAAACCAGTAACCAGAGGACTCTCATCTAAAATAGAAGGACTTAAAAATGGGAAGTTCATAATCTGAACTGAACACATTTTTTTTTGTTTTTAGGAACAGGAAAAGATGTTATGATACAGGTTTAAAATAAGTGAAATAATCACTTTGCGCTCAACAAAGTTTTAATGTTTTCTGACAAAGCACAGTTGTTTTCAGCATGTCAAAATTATGAGTTTTCAAAGATCCTTGCATCTGCTAAGAATCATTATCTTTAGACCAGAAAAGATGTGCTAATGACATAGAGAGGGGTGCTAGAGTAGGTCTTAGACCTCTGATCTACTGCCCTATGTCCCAGGCACTGGCCAGACTTAGATCTTCATGAGGTCATCTACACAAGACACTAAATACCTTTCCTGCCATTTTAATTATAACTTTAACAAACAAACATTCTCCTGAACTATTGCCCATTCTTCCCAGGCTCAGAGCTTGTAATTACACTGATGCTTAAATACAAGACATTCGCTTATTTCTCCAGAATATGTTACAAAGTTTATTCTTTTCATGATCTGACTTAATTAAAAAAAAAAAGCGGAAAGGCTGATCTAACTCTTTTGAGAGCCATCATCCGGTGCAAAGAGATGGGAGAGCTCGAACAGCTGTTGCAAAAATCCTGAAACCCTTTATTGGCCTCAGTGTAGTAACTTCTACAGGATGCAAGAACAAACAGCAAAAGCAACTGGACTTGCATTTGTTTTTATTTTGGTTCTTTCCCACTCTAACAAACATGTAAAATGGTTAAAAAGACTACTTTAAAAAAAATCTCTAGATAAACTACTGCTCTTAACATTACCATTTCAAAGCATGTTGGTTCGATGCAGCTTGAATTGGTTCCCTGCTGTCCTCCTTGGATTTCCTCCAAGTCTGTTTATTTTATTTACTGTTTAAGCTATTTTGTTTCAACTGCTGGCCAATTTTTCTCCCTTCTCCCTCTCAAATTAATTGCTACATTTGGATGTTTGCACACTAATTTTTCCAGGAATAAAAGCTTCATATACACCGGATAAAGGCACATCAGAAGGAAGCTTTAATCCCTGAAATCTATAGAACAGTCGATGATTCTGCAACAGAATTACAGAGCATAACTTCATGGCAGGGAACCTCCAAGTATTTATGTACCATCATAATTGGGAAGACCTAAACCTGAAGTTAAATCAATTCCTAAACCAGAAAATTGAAGATTAGCTGTTATGCATCTGCAGCTCTCTAGTCCAGGTGTAGCACTACTTTGAATTGTTTCAGATACCTTTATTTGAACTCCTGCTTATGACTAAGATGACCATAGGCTAGCTGATACCTACAGTATGTGGAAGACGACAGGCAGGAAGATGCTCCTTTAATTTTATTTCTTTGGTCTGGAACTTCACTGTCTTTTCAAAAAAAAGACGGAAAACTTTATCATGAAGATAAGGTATAAAGCAATACAAGGGAAAACCAGGAAAGAAGGTTCCCTCTTTACAATCTCCAGTTGAGAATGAAACAAGACAATTTTATCATAGATGGCAACGTTGGGAAAAATAACTCCCTCTGAAAGCCTTTTACTGATCCCATAACTCACTCTCCCCCACTTTCAATCCAGTTCCACCCAGCAATAGCCTTCCTCCATGGAAGACTCATTTTTCAGGCTATTCTAGACCCTTCAAGCTTCCATCTGTGAGCCTGGCCTGGAGGTCCCCAACTCCTTCCACGTCCATACTCAAGTTTTTCCTCATTCTTCTTCCTACTCGGTCACCCATCGAAAAAAAAAAAACAAACAACAAGTCATAGCTCAAAGGTCTAAGGTCAGAGACTGGAAAGAACCATCTGGGAGGATTAAAAATTCCTTTACTTATCCCTTCCACTCCATTTAAATACATACAAATACCCTTCCTCTCTGCAATGTTCACCATGTTCCAAAATCAATTTCACCAGGTCAGAAACATGAATTAGCTCTATCGATCTTCAAATACAGCTCTAATAACATTTCTATTCTTCCATTTAAAAATAAACCACCAGGAAACTTCCTTAAGCCTGTTTTTAAAGATAAACTTTCTCCTCCTCTCCACTGTACTTATCAATCACAGCATGTCACAGAGCATGACAAATGCTTCAGTTTTTGAACAATTGCCATGTTTCATTGCTTCCATTCAACACTTGCAGGATTAAAACCCCAGGAAAATATGAGACACCCTGAACGCTACAGAATGAGCACCTCAAAAAGCAAACAAGCTCTCCACCTGTGCCTCCTCCCTCTGCTGTCACTATTACTGGACAAAAAGCACAGAAGCTAAATGCGATCTCAGTGGACTGACACAAATCCAGCCTCCCTTACAATCTTCAGTATCATCTTAATACATCTACAATACGTGGCATCACCTTAATGCAATACCCTGCAACCCCATTCAGGATCAGTTACTGTAATTTGATAGCTGTGACTCTATTGGCAGAAGGTGGCCATTACTTCCTAGTGAATAATTGCCCCTGGAACGGTCCAAAAAATTGCACAGCTCATTCCTGCTAACAAACAGAACTGGTTTGAGAAAAATAACATCTTCCCTGCTCCACGGAAAGACATCGTAGGGCTCTGGAGCAGTGGTGTTTGTCTAATCGCTGGTTTCACACCCACCCGCAGTGGAGTATAAGGGGACTACGAGTCTTAACAGAAGCTTCCTTTGAAGTCTAAGGGTATCTGCAGCACAGGATCTGCTCAGAAGCTAGAGGTGTGGTGTGGTTGTCCTCCCTCATCACCGGCCACAACCTATTACTGTTAGCTACAGCACTTGCAAGCACACTTGTTTCCCAGGGTGAATCTGAACAAAAACACCTCTTCCTTCCAGATTTGTTTCTCTCCCCAGTGGAATCTTGGATCTTCAAAGCATGACGATCATCTACCCAACCCAGGCCAACAATGTCAGCCAAGACTTGTTTGTCTTGTGCTAGGTACTACACAAAGAGAACAAAAATCTGGCCGCTAAAGAGCCTGCAATTCAAAAAGGGTAAGAAGTGACTGTACAGAGACTGCATAGATTAAATCTGTGTTCAGGACTGCTACTTAACTGAGACAATAAACTTCAGTTTTTAATCAGCTGAGCAGTCTGCAACAGAAAGAACAAATCAAGTAGTATTTCTAACTAGGTATGTTCCACTTCAGTCTACTCCTTTACCTCTCCAAAACTAAGGTGCCATTATCTAGGTATAACAGAGTTGGCAAAAATGTTATCAGTAGGTAACTGTGCCTGTTACATAAACTATGGGCTTAAATGGTTCAAACAAGTTGATGGTTCTAATAATAGTATTCCGGAATTAATGAAGATAATCAGGCTTCTAGCTACCTGACAGAGTTCATCTCAGGAGATTCTCCACCACGGCAGCATCCCTTAGATCTAAGTGTAACTGAGGAGAATATTTTTGGCTAAAGGAATGTAGCTGTGAGACAAACATCTGGTAAGTTAAATCTAGAAAAACATTGTAAAATCTTGTATCTACTAAAATTCAAAATGGAAAAACATGACAGTCTCATCAAGTAAACACAGAAATATACAAACCGCCTTCTATCCAAGAATGCTCTTGTTACTGAGCTATGAAAGGTAAAGTCAAAGAAATCTAAGCAAAACTTATACAGATGACTTTCCATAACTATGGTGATGGAAGGCTATAGAAAACTCTAAAACAGGTCAAAAATCAGGCATGGGATTAGCAGGATGACTCACAGTTTTAGCTATGGTCCTTTTTAGAAAAGAATAACCCCTGTATCCACAGCTTTAATAGGTAGGTTCATAACACAATGTAATGGGAAGTGCTGGTCTGGTGGAAAGATGAGCAAATCAGAGAGTTGACAACTTCATTCTGTTCAGCCTGGTCTCTTTAATCAAGATCTTTCATTCTGATTGTGCTGATGCTCCTGGTGACTTTTAGCCACAGCGTGAACAGCCTCTGTAGTCATGCCCGTGAAATACAGCAACGGTTAAGAATTTAAGAGCTATTTCTGAAATCTTTCTTTGTTCCATACATAAGAAGCTTGAAATAGATCTTTTGTGATCTTTTTCCCAATGCTATCAAGTATGCCTGTTCACTTATTATATCACTCCTAGCACTTCACAAAAAAAAACCCAACCAAACAAAACAAAACCAAACTAGTAATCCCCAATTCTTTTATAATTCACATAAACAAATTTTACGACGGTATGATATACAAAGATTAGGGCAGACAAAAGTTTGAGATGTAGTAAAATATTTCTTTAAACCTAGCAAAAACTAAAACTCTCAAGTAGTACTAAGACAAAGGAGGCATTTACATGCATAACTACAGTCTGTCTTATTGCTCAAAAATCCCCAAAGATAGGATTTGCAAGACCAGATCAAGATTAGAAAAAGAAAAAAAAGATAAGTTCCTCAATTCAGCACATTTTTTTTTGCGTGTGTGCAAAACACTCGCTGTAATATGAGTTGAGTAAATTTTCTGGGATTCCAGTAAGTGTCAGATGCTGGAAACAACTTGAAGACCACATTCTGAATGAATCTTTTTGTGCTCCACAAGCAACAATTTCCCCAGCAACAATGCAGGCAGCAAATTTGAAACTGCCTTGAATACGAGTGTGTTTAGTGTTATGATGTCATATTAAATTAAAAGGTTACTGTGTCCTTTCAAGCAAATTCATTTACTCAAGAGGTAGAGCAAATAAATAAGCTGTAGCAGGGTGGTCACCGTGACATGGTGTGCAGTGAGAAACGGCTGGGCAATTTTTTAAGTAATGTATTCATTCTCAAACTGTCCTTCTGGCACTTTGACAAAAGACAGAAGAAAATTGATATCTATTGTCTCAAATTAACCCAAAACGCAGCATCCAGATCTAAAGCAAGCTTCTACCTGCTGGATGGACGCACCAAGAGTACACTGCATCCAGTATAGCCGCCTGCCCCTGTCAGACAGGACACCACCTTGAAGAGACAGCTGAACTACTGTTATTTAATGATTGCCATAATCTTTTTAGAGGCTTCCTACATTTTAGAAGACTGTATGCCCCACCTCAGTCTTTTCTTCTGTTGACTAAACAAACATGATTCCTCTCAACCTCTGTAACTCAGTCACGTTTTCCAAATTTCTATTTTTCCTCCTGTTCTCCTCTGGTTTATCTGCATTTGCCTTCATTTCGTGATTATAGTTAACTAAGAGCAGAAATAGGAACTCAATGACACAGGGCTTCAAAGAAAGGGTAGTTTGACAGCTATCATGTCTTCTGCAGAGCACATTCATCAAGGAAAGATGCCTGAAATTTAATCAGACAATACTGTATCCAGAACAAAACATTCCGGACTATTACAGAGTTAGATTTTGTCAATAAAGTTACATGTGATGTAAAAATTTCAGGGAATAGCAAGAGTCCTAACTTCAATAATAATAATAGACTACTAATGCTTTCCAAAAATTAGAATGCAAAGTTTGATGTGGGTTTAGAAAAATCTTACAGAATTATGATTTCCTTGCCTTTCAGCTCTTGTTCTGCTGTCATTAGAAGCCTCTGTTCATCTGCCT
Source organism: Tauraco erythrolophus (assembly GCF_009769465.1). Taxonomy (NCBI): domain Eukaryota; kingdom Metazoa; phylum Chordata; class Aves; order Musophagiformes; family Musophagidae; genus Tauraco; species Tauraco erythrolophus. The sequence continues at coordinate 65,845,554 of NC_141465.1, read as the reverse complement.
CGCCAAGAGCCAACATGTCACTGAATCCCAAATTTTACTGTCGTTACATTAAAAATGCAGGCTCCGTTAATTCAGAATATGGATTCTGCTCGTCTAGAACGCTGCCTTTAGTTTATTGAAGTCGTGTTAGGAAAGAAGTTTTATTCTAAAGGGATAGAGTATGCACTACCTAATGAGTCTGCCTCAAGACTACCTCAGATTTTGCCTTCATTCTAGGACCTCTTCTGAATACCTGAAATAGTAATTTAGGAAGATCACAATCAGCAAATAAAAACATGAAACATGCTTCCAAAAGAGTACTGGAAGATAGAAGGATCTTTACTTCCAAATTTGAGTTCAAGCTTAATTCTCTCCCTCACTTAAAGCAAATTCTTTGTTTTCCAGCATACAGTCATGCCAACACTTACTACTGACTAGTTACTGAAATAATTTACACAAGGGATATGCATATGGGAACATTTTTCCACCAATTTGTAGATGATTACGATAAAGAATATCACATGCTCTAACCAGAAATGATGTATGCAATCAATACAACCTTGGTCAGACTCAAGAAATCTTCTAAAAACCATACTACGGCCCAAACTGTATGCAGTTGACACTGCTTTGGTTTTCATTTGCAAAGCATATTGTAAACCAGGATAGCCCACACAATACAGGCACAGTGAAACCTGATTCAAATACGGCATATAGATGTCCGCAGCTGTATAAGGTACATTTACCTTAGTAGTACCATATGTTCAAATTAGAAGACTCAGCTAACATAACTGACTATATTAATTTTGAATTTTTATAAGTGATGCAACAAAATACTTAGATGGAGGCATCTACTAAACAACAATCTGTCTTTATGAAATGGCCCTACAATTCAAACAAATGCAGAAAAGCCCTAACCACAAATTCTGATTTTTTTTTTGTTGGTAGCTTTTGAAAGATGTATTAGGGAGTTATTAAAATCTGTCACCTTTTAAAAAATACAGTCAAGGGATAATTAAATTTTGAGTGCTTTAACTATGAATTCTCCAGCCTCAGCATACATGAAGGGCTTCTCAGTGCAATTTTAAATTTGAACTTTCAGAATTACAATGATCCCTAATCGGCATTATTCACATCCCTCTGATTTCATCAAGGCTCAATTTACAAAGCATATGAGCTGCTGACTTGACCGTCTCTGTTGTGTATCATAATCTTATCAACTAGATACAACAATAACTTTACCTTACTACAACCTGAGTAATCCAAGTAGAGCATAAAGACATTAAAATGGGATTTTAAGCAATGGTTTAAAGAACCTATGTTATTATTCAATTCAAGGCAGAATAAAACTGACCAATGCAAAGATCCCATTTGAAATTAGCTTTAAAATCAAATTTATGACCAAATTTGCAATTCAGTAGAAATATTTATCTTGCAGCACTGTCAATTTGAGGAGGACTGCATATGAGGAACACATGAAAAGTGAAATTGGAGCCCGAAATACTTAGTTGCTTGTGCACTAATTAAGAAACCCTGAAGGATACAGCCCACAGCTGTTAAATTTCAGTGTAAATGTCACCGCATTTCAGTAACAGACTGATTCTCACAAGCAGTAAGCGTAGGGGTTGGTTACGTTGCTTGCTTCTTTAAGGGTGAGAAGCCCTTTACTACAGACAGGGAAGCTATTAACTGCCATGCTCGATAGCCCAAGCATCGGGTATTACATCGGCTGAGTATCACTTACCGAAGATTCACTATCTCTAACAAGGAAGTCTCCTTCCACTCCCCTTTCGTTGAGGGCACATTCCGCTTGGTGTCGGGTAACATTCCCGTAATACCACTCTCTTCCAGCAAACCGTCCTGTAGAAGATGGTCCCGTGTAGCTTATCTGAGGCGGATGGGAAGTGTTAATGGTAGGACCATCGCTAACGATTACTACATAGTTTTTAGGAACAAGACCGATTTGCCCTCGGGAATTTTTACATTTCCACCATTCTGGGTCATTTTCTGGCTTTTCAATGACTTCCATTGTTTCCCCTTTTTCAAAATTGAGCTCTTCTTCTGTGACAGAGCTGAATGGATACAGTGTCTGAACAACGTGGAGTACTTTGGTGCCCTGGCCGTTACTCATGGAAGCGCCTTTCCTTAAGCTGAGAAAGCTGGGTGAATCTGCAGTCGCCTCCTCAACCTCCTCCACAACATAGTTCGAAGGAAACCAGCCAATCTGTCCATTGTAGCTACCTCTCCACCAGCCGTCGCTGCACTTCTCCATTACAATCACTCGGGACCCTTTAACCAGGGACAGTTCATCCTCCCTCTCTGCAACGTAGGCAAATTTCACATAGGCTGGAATGTTAAGATCGTAAATCCGGTCGGCGCTGCTGCCATTGGATGGGTATTCGGCGTCCGTGCTAGGAGTGGGCGAGGCGTCTCGCGTGCTTGTCTTTCGCTTAGTTTTTCCCAAACCTGTTAAAGAGACAAACAAAGTGGTCACTCGGAATGCCTGTCCCCAGACTGCAAACGCTGGATTCGGTGACATGCTCCTCCGACACTTCAACAACACTGCTGAACGGAGACATCTTCTGTAACACTACACAGTCAAGAAACAGTAACCCCTTTAAGTGATTATCTTTAACATCCAGCTGATGCACCATTAGGTAAGGAGCAATTTGCATTATAAGGATCCTCTTCCCTTCCCAGAAGTACCAGAGTTTTAAACACACTTAAAACCGGTGGTTTCTTCACTAGGAGAACAGCTAATCACTGGAACCGTTGCACAGCTTGCTGTTATGTCTCTTAAAAATCCAGCCAAATGATCATGCCTTTTAATTTTAGTGATGACTTTAATTTGGCTCAAGCAAAACATGAAAGAAAACCTAGAAAAATAAACTAGCACAGCAATAAAAGCTAAAGTTTCCCTGCAAATTACTTTTTACTCTCTCCATTCTTCAGTCAGTCCCCAGGCAGCTACAGCTGCAACTCCTCCTTCCAACTGCAAGCTCCCTTTCAAAATCGACACCTCTTTCATCTACGTTTTGTCACGTATTGTAAAAGCGTAAACCTGACGGTGAGGAAGGTCATTTGCATACGTTCCCCTATAATCTGTAAATTCTGATGTACTGTCCCGGCTTTAATTATAGCATGAAATACAATGTACAGAAAAAACAGCAATAACAGTAAGTATGTAACTTTTTTTTTTTCTAAATTAGAGCAACCATGCTAATGTTTGTTTAAATATGGAAGAAAAACTGTGCAACACACTTGGTGCACTTTTCAAACTTTTGCAGCGAGAACTGCTTAAGCGTATATGTAAATGGAAAGATAAAGCGAACAAGTAGCCCTCTTGTGAAATTCACTTATAAAAGTTCTGAAAACAAAAGGTAAAGTCTCAGTACAGCACAAACCAAGCAACACCCAAAATGTCATGCAGGGGACAGAAAGCAAAAACCAACTCAGAAATAGGAGCTTTTGTACTTTTCTCCATGCTCCTAGAGCCTTGCTGGCAGGCGAGAGATTCACGTGAGACACAATGAGATTACAGCAGATTGAATGAAAAAAAAAAAAGAAAAAAATAAGACTTTGCTTTTCTTTCTTCAAGTAATCTGATATAAGGAAACGAATACCATTTCATTTTTATGAAGTAGTCTACTTCAGGACTACTTAATCTGGCCATTCCACTGCTGAAAAGAATGTTCACTTTTTAAATATACATACATATATACCTACATGCATATACAATTAATATCTTCAGCAAAGGTGTTTGTTCAGTGCAAAACTACCTGGTTTATTGCACAGGGTTAGCTGTACAGCACAGACAAACGGTGCACACACGACCATGTGGGGATTGCTAACTAGAAGGGTTAAATATGTTAATTAAAACAGTCTTAAGGTCTCAGAAGACGGCAGAAAATTCTGATGATCCTAAAGTGTTTCCTGACCTTCCCCAGCAGCTCCTTGCTTCCTGCTGGAGCTTGCTTACATCCTACTGTCATTCTAACTACATAATTTCAGCCAAGAGCTGGTGGCTGCATTTTCAGGCAAAATGAGGGCGAACAGTTTATTGTACTAAGGGAGACAATCGCAGGAAAAGAGTGTCCAAGCAAGCGCTAATCAGAAGCCGGCCAGGCTCTGATCTCTGCCAAGACTGGAAATTTTCATCAGTTTAGAGATCATTTTCAATCAAAAGACAAGGATGTATCAGAATTAAGGAGCATTAAATTAGGGTGATATAAACAAACACAACTTAAGGGTCATTGGGAAATTACTTGTTATGACTTCATGGAAAACAAGCAACTGTGTTTCAATAGCTACACTCTACATAAAGCCCTACACTGAGATTGAAACTTCCAGATTAAAAGCTTTGGGTTTGATGTGCTTTGTAATGGAGATATGCAGCACCACTTCTTGGAATTGTAGCAGAACAATTAATAATATAAAGAAAACCAGCAGATAAAATTAAGTAGCTGGCCAGGAGAAAACTAGTTGAAAATCAGAGTACAGAGAAAACTGAGATATGGGGATGCAGTGTGATAAGAGAATGCCATAAACTGAAATATCAAGAGAAAAAATTGTTGACAAACTGGTGAAAGAAAAATTTTTCAAAAAAGAATTCTGAAGTCTGATAAAGGTGTCTAAACACTTAGCGAAACGTTAAGATCCAAGCACTTTCATTCACTTGGAGTTTCAGAAGCTGCATCTTTTTCCACAAACTTTTCAATGCTGTGTCTGGTGTTTTACATGTTTCTGTCTATCCTCCCCATTGAACAGAAACCATAACAACATAGGAAAAAAAAAATCAGAAAGTTCATTTTTTTTCTTTATCAATAAAAGCAGTGGAAGCTCTTCAGTTTAAGCATAACATTTAATGCAAGCAAACTTTTAAGGCTGACAGTATGGTACTGATTAGCCTTTTGCAATAGCAGCAATGTGCACCAAAGACTGCGTTTCCAGCTGGTCTGACCAAGGTAACAAACCATGCAGAGACCTATCTGCAGCCAAGCACAGCAAAGGGCATGCACAACATTATCTCAAACTCATTTTTTCTGTGAGGATACAACATTCATAACTGCGTCTATGACAGAAGAGGAAACAAATTGTTCCACAAGCAGAACGAAGGAAATCTGTTCCTGTTTTTCTCCTTACACCTCCTGCTGCACTACTCCTTCTCTGCCTCCTCCATCTCCTGCAGGATCCACAATAAGCCCCCCTACCATATGACTGCCTTCGCATCCCCAGGTCCTTATCGTACCTCCAGCTCCCCACTGCAATCTCCAAATTGCCCTCAAGGTACACTCCATCTCCCCTGGTGCTGCCCTCCCTACCTTCACTGGGTTGGCCAGCCAAGCACGGTGCCTGGCACCCCACTGCCTTTCAGCCTTGCCTGGACCAAGCAAAGGGCTGGGTGGGATTGCTCTGGCTTCTGCTCCAGTGAGGGACACCAGCAATGACCCTCTCAGCCACCGAGCTGGAGAAAACTAGTTTGTTTATCTCTGCCAGTCTGTCAAGTTTGCTTAAAATTGGATGAGTTATCAAGGGTGGGCAGATGGATGGACGATGACAGCTGACTGTGACAGCATGACTACTGTAAGCTTCACTTCCTTAGGAAACAAGGCTAAAAATACGATTTAGTAGGATGGCTAGTCATAGCTAAGCAAGAGTAAAGTTAGGATGATTATAAACTTCATATGCATCTATGACAAAAATCACAACTCCATTAAAAAAAAAGTACAATCTACATGAGTCATCTCTGGAAAAGTAAACACTGCCATTACTCACTACTAACAGAAATGTTCACTTACTACTATTTATAAAGGTATCTCTATTCTTATGTCCAAATGGAATGAAACCCATGTAAGGAATTCCATGGAAAGCAAAACATCCAAGCGCTTTAGGAGTCACATTTGGAAGAGTCAAACATACTTGTGATTGCAGTCATAATTTTGGCATTTTTATTCTCTTTGTTTTAATGAAAACTTATCTACTAGTGAAATACAACTGTATTTTCCCATTCTGACTCATTGGTTACAGTTCAGGTATAACTAGCTGTTGTAAGGAGAAATCTAAAGCAATGGATTGGCTTTCAAGTGAGGGGAAAAGAGTCAGAGCAAAAGCCTTGGAAAGCAGCAGAAAGCCTGTTTTATGTCACGGCATCTTGTAGGAAATAACATTGTTCACAATCTACAGCTGACCCACACTGAACTAGTTCATTTTCCTTCTTACAAAAAAGTGGCCAAGTGACGTGAGTAGGTTTAATTTTTAGATAGATATAACACTGAGACAAAAAAACTGGTTAGCATAATTTCCAGAGAAGGGATCCACTGCAAATCCTCCCTCTCACTGCAGTGAAGACGAAATCCTCTGGCCCTGAGGTTAGTCTTGGGGAGACTCCGAAACGTGCCTCCTTCATTACTCCGTGCCCTGTTCCTTTCCTCGCTCAGTTGCAGCTCTAAAGAATAGCTTGTTTTTCGAGCAGCAGGCCGAAGGAAGACTTGTTTCCTATGAATTTGCTTCCTGTCTCTTAAGTTGCCGTTGCGCAAACCCCAGCTTCGCACCCTTTCGCTACCAGCTTGTCCCTGCGATGGCCTTCCCGCTGTACCAGCAGGTCCTCCAGCTCACATCTCCAACACCCTCTCCCTGCAGCTCTTCCAGCCTTCCCACCTCATGATCCTTAAGTTCCTCCAGGAAACATCTTTAGCCTCCCCTATCCCCAAACCTCAAAACGGTGTAATTTCCTTCTGGTCACCCTCCTTTGGCCCAACGCTAGGATACTGCCAGTTCCCTTGCCCTTACCTACGTCTTTTGCCATGCTCCTGGCCCAAAGCTTGGCCACCTGTCAGACAGTGCAGATGCCCCAACTGCCCAGCCTTCTCCTCCTAAAATCAAAAGAAGGATTCCCCTCTCCTCCTTCTGCCTTCAATGAAGGCTCTGAAACATGGCTGCTTACCTACGATCTTTATGAAAATTGGTGCTTAGGATAGACAAGTTTAATTATCTTTACAACTTTCATCAAGTTCATACATAACAGTTGTATGGAAAGGGATTTTTTTGCCACTAGTCAAGATTCATATTCCATTTGCTAATTATGCTTTATATTACGTACTACCTTTACCAGAAAAAAGCCCATTTACAAAACAGATATTTTCTCCTAATTTTAGAAAGACTTGTTTGACAAGTCTTTCCATGCTCCTGTGAGCTGGTGTCCTTTCCTGAAACATGGAATGACCACATTTTGGTTTTCAACTGCTTTTGCTCATCCCCAGAAGCAAAAGAACAGATTCACTGACGTGACTGTATAATGCACCTTCACAGAGTTATCCATACTCACATTTATTTTTTTAAGTTCTATTTAAGAATAACATGCACTAAACACTGAAGATATTTGCAGTCAAATTGTCTATCATCCCCCTCCCAAGACTGCTCCCTAAATTTATTACATCTCATATGTGGCTTAACTTTAAACAGACTAAATACAGTAACATTTCTTTTCCAAAGGAATTTTAAGTTTATTTGATACCTCAGATTACTGACTTTTCCATTCTCCCATCTTCTATATATAAAAAAGGTCAGTCAATACCCAAAGTCAATTTCTGAAAAATAGTTGGCAAGAAAAACTAGTGTCATCTGAATTATCCCAACCTATCTTTTCTAAACTCTTCTTTGATTTTAATACATAAATCATGAGCAAAAGTATTTTCTGCAGCTTACCTGCACATCAAATCAAATTCACAGCACAAAAAAAAAGGCCTTTCAGAAAAAAGGTGCAACACAAGAAAACTGTATTGCTTTGAGAAATCATAAAGGCAACACTAAACAATTTCCAAAACAGAATTCTTCAATCCAGAACTCAATGAAAGAGACCATGCCACTAAATACGCCAGATGTGACTGCTTCAGAAGCCTCCAACAACTTCTTATTAAAATATCGAGAACAATTAAGGAAAGATTCCCGTCCTCAGCAAGTAAGTGACCTTTAAACTGTAAAAACCCTGCAAAACCAAGAACAAAAGTGCCTCAATACAACCCAGTTCTTGGAAGCTACTTCCTCTTTAAGGGACTAGATTTCTACGAAACAGCATCCTTCAAATATCCTGTATCACTTTCGGGGAAGCTAGTTGTAAGCCTAAATATACAGCTGGAAACAAAATAACAAATGCTGCTGAGTAAGGTTGTTACCTTCCCTCTTCTCATGGCAATTAGAAAAACAACTTCTTATATATTTTCTTTTATTGCTATATTTACACATTTTAATAGATTATTTTTCGTAACAAGTCAGAACTGATTTTTTGTATCATGTATTCAACCTTTTACGTTTGAAATTAGTTTTCCATCATTTGTTATATATTATCACAAAGCTATAAATCAGGAAAAAAAAACCTCAAGTATGATAAGGGTCATCAAATAGATATTTTGAATTAATAGTACATCAAATACTGCCAGTTACCTTCTTTCATAGTCAGTTTACAAACACGACAAGCTTTTTCTCAATTAAAAAACCTAAATTACCCTGTATCATGTAGTCAAAACACAAGAACTGACACTAAAGCTGAATTAAAAGCACATTTACGTACAGTCAAAGGTGGGTAAAAAATTGTATATTTCATTTTTATCTCTCTAAACTAAATTTTGCAGAGGTTTTTATTCTTTAAATCTCCAGAAACAGAAACGTGATGCTCTGCCCACTTGGAAAGGCAGGCAGGGCTAGCGAGGATGCCTGCCTTCCCACCTCCTGGTTCCTCACCAGCCCCCAAAGTGCCCAAACCAGCCATGCTCTCCTCAGAGAGACTTGCTCCGCCATCAGGTTAGTGCCCAAAACTCAACCCGTGACACCCAGTTCTGTCAAAAGCTGACTGACTGCCGTGATTTTAGCCAGATGAACGCAACGCTGGGCCGATTTTGATGGGTCAGCAGGAGCACACGGATGCCCTTCAGCCCCTGGCTGCAGGGCTGAGTGTCTCCCTCCTCACACGTGACAACACCCTTGCCCAACTTCCCAGTTCACACTCGATGGCAACGCCTTTCGGCACGATGCTCAACTTCAGCACTTGAGTTCGCAGCCATTCAGTATCAAACCGACCCATATATAAAAGCAAAGGTATTGAAAAGAGGAGGAACGAGGGAGAAAAGTTCTCGCAGACAGTTCCTTCAGTTTCTGTCACAACTCTCACACAGGCTGTAAAAGCATGGCTTTTAAACATAACATGAATGAGTATTTGAAAATTTATTTATGGGGAAAAATAATTTAAAAAAAAAAAAAATCTGTCATTGTCATTACAAGTTATCCAGCAACTGAAATGTCTTTACATTTACTGGCCATTCTTCTCTGAATTAAAAACCAAACAACAATAAAGCAGTTACTTGTAAAATTTTTCATACAAATGTTAATACATCTCAATTTGCGTATCCTTCTTCTGAAGTAAAATCCTTTAAACAGTACTTTACAATGAGGGGAAAAAAAAAAAAAAGATCATAGAAGCCACCACAAAAAGCATAAGTATAGTATGTTTTTTTATAAAAATATTTTCATTTTAAATCAGATTTTTAAAATAATGTTTTTCTTCTTTAACAATAAACCCATTATCATTAAAATTGAAACAATGCACTCCAGAGCTGAAAAAATTAACATTACTATAATCTATTAAGACAACTTCCATTGAACAGTTGAAACATTCAAGCAAAACAAAATAAATTTAAGGAAGTCAAGCAAATGAGCTAGGAAAACTCCCTAGAGCAAGAACTTGTTCAAATACTGAATAATAACAGTAATCTCTGAAAGAGTTAGAAAAAGCATTCAAAAAGTAATTTGTTTAGTGACTTACACAAAAAGTTAAGAAATCTGTTTCAGCTGAGATGCAAATATGGTTTAGTTCCCCCCAAATATAACCCCAAATTTTACAGAACAGCGCTCTCAGTTCTAAAAATCTTCAAAGACATGGTAACCAGAATTTCTCATTCAATTTACTAATCAAGGGTTTTGTGATAGATGCAGCAGAAACAAGCAAGTTTATCAAAACCTATTTTTATTTAGAGGCAAGACTTATTCAATGTTTTAGCAAATTTTTATTTGAGATTCTTAAAATCTTTATTTTTCTTGTGCATTTTAATAGAATTGCAATTCCATCTGGCTTCGCACACATGCAGTTAAAAAAAAAAGATCCTTTTCTGTTTACCAAATAAGTTATTAATTTCCTAATACTAAGGCTCTGAATTATATTGCATATTAATGCATATAGTTAATAATTATGCAAAGTGTACAGTTTCTTTTTAAAACAAACAAAACGTATTAACAAAGAAGTAATTATCTTTTTGGGAAAATTCTTAAACATTAAATGATGTAAATGAAGTGATTAATTCACTCAATACAGAGACAAACACATAACTTCTGGATAGCTGGAATGTCCAGATCAGGCATTCATTTAGTTTTATGTTATTTATTATTTTTATAATTTTAAATTCATTTGTCTTTGCTTCTTTATTGAGAAGGAATTCAGCAGACTGAAGTTTCTTCTGTTACGTAGAAAGAAAAACTAAACATTTCTGCAAATTTTCAGCCTGCAACCTCCCACCCCTTCTTCTCCCCCTCCACCTGCACGTTCAGTTTCCAAGTGACCATTCAAAGGCCAAGATCCACATGGGATAGTTAGTATTTTAGAAGCAACACCTCCATCAATAGCACTCTTTAAAGGACAATGCTATACATTCCAGAAATCTTCAGCTGCATTTGTGATACAGAAATGAAGCCTTACAGCTCTATTAATGACTTTTTGTATCTCCTTTAAGCAGCTCAGTATCAAGAAAAATTACACTAGAACTAATCAGAAAATGGAAACTCTTATTTAAATGTCAGATTCTGACATTTTGCCAACAAGGCTGCTTTATCATTATGTTTTTCAAATACAGGAAGAAGCAGTGTCAAAGTTTCCCATACATCAAACACTATTTGGTATGGAGGCTTCCATAAAGAAATCAACTCAACTGTATTAAAAACAACTACTGCGTTAATTCTTGTAATTTCAACTGTGTTAACATGCCTATCTGTTGTCAGGAAAGGCACACTCAAATTCCAGCACCAGATAACAAGTTTCCTGTACCCAAAGCATTTTAGAGCAAGAGGAAAAAACGAAAGATATACTACAGGGACATATGCGGACAGAGTTTTCCAAAGGTGTCAAACATACAATCCAAAGGCTTCCATCCACTGGCTCGTGTATGTTCTTACCCCAGTGGAAAAGTGAAGTAGATGAAGTCTTACTATGCAAATTTAAAATGGCCTTGGGATGTTAAGTCCTCTATGGAATAGGATAATGGCTGTGTCAATCTCAAACAGAAGGCATATAAAACGAATGGGGTTTCTCAAGATCTATGGTTCCAATTTCTGTCTACAAATCTAAATTGAAGATAGCTTGCTTTAAATACACAGTCTTTGCTTTCAAATAGTGATAATTTCAAGATATTTCCACCTACTTCATAATCTTATTAATGATGCTCTCTTGATTTGGTAGGACGCCTCAATAAGAAAAAATAACCAGGACTACCTTAAACCTAAGGCAGTCCTATCATTCTAAGAGCAGATTCATAAGGTGTGGGGAGAAGACACACTAGCCCTGTAGGACTTCCAGTGCTTTCAGTTCCCCTGATATAGAGAAGGAAAGCTACACCGTTTTGCCTCTCCTTCACAAATGCTAACAGAATATTGACAAAGAAATCCCTAACGTGCACAAGGTGCTCCAAACCGTCTACCCCAATACACGCTCCTGTCCCTCAGTAAGCATACAACAGTTTATGTTCTCCCTCCTCCTCCAGCATTTGATGGAAAGATTATTTATATTTAGCTATCGCACATTTATATGAAGTAAAAGAGGTGCCTGGGACAGCTCTGGATACAAAACCAACTTGCTCTGGATACAAAAACCACTCAATTTTTTGTTTTCTAAAAAACATGTAATATAGCAAGTACAAAGTAGACTACCCTGAACATAAGACGATGACCCTCCAATTTAAAGACTCTTCTAGATATCTGAGATGAAATCATTCTATTATGGATATGGGTGATTATAGTATTAACTTGGTCTTTTCATTTCTTCTTGTTTTCTCAGATTTGCCCTCAATTCTGTACGTGAAAATGAAAGGCTTAATAGGTGTTACAAATATAGATTGAAGTTCAGATCATCAAGCCCAAACCTGAACAGATAAATTACAAAGCAGTAATTACACAGCCTCTTCATGCAAAGAAATGCATTAGAAGACAATGATGCAAACACTGACTAAAGAAAGGCAATCTCTCGGTATCGAAAAGCTCAAGATAGTCCCTCCTGAATGGAACATGGTCAGCTACTCTTTGAGGTTATAGTGTTCCATTTCAGTTAGCCCATACCAACACCAAGCGTGATGTAAAGCCTTAGTAACCATACCGTAAGGTCAGATGACAATGCTACACTACACTGATGTTTTCAAACATTAAATACTACAATACAAGAAAATCCAAGGTGTTTATTACTTTTTTCTTTGGCAATCTCAGAACTCCTTAGAAGCCTGTCAGATACTGCAATTTTATTCAAAGCTCCTTTTAGGAAAGGAAAGCAAAGTAAATACCACCTTTTCTTTACTAACTTCTCTCAATTGTGATGCCTGTAGCTTCACTAATCAAGGGCTCTCAGGTTATTTGCAACTACATACGCAAAACCAGACCTCCCCACTACTGAAGGGGAAGTAACAGGGGAAAATGGCTTGCTTAACAAAATAGCCCATCTCCTCTGAGGCTTGGCCCTCACAGTCAAAGCGCAAAACCCCCAATTCACAGACTAAAACAATTTATTCTGTAGACCAAAACTCAATGATGAATTAGTAAGTAATATAGTAATAAATTTACCTCCTGTTCTGGAGAACAACTTCCTGAATGAACAATTCAAAAAATATCTTACAAGTTTGTAAATTGGTAGAGCCTATGTACAAGAACAACGGCATTTTCACTACAATAAAATACATTTTCCCCTTCTCTTTTCTTTCACTTTCCATTTCTTTCATTTCCAAGGTCCCAAAGACCGCTAAACAAGAGCGATGGCAACAGTCGCGTAAAGTTTAGATGGCCTACAGGCAAAGTCCTACAACAATCTTCTGGTGTGAAATACAGCTACAAATAGTCACCTAGCAGAAACAGCACCCCTGAATGTCCACCTGGCCACTCATTCACAGTAAGAGCGGTGTCTGTCCAAATCTGTTTGCTGAGACCACAGAAAAACCACTTGTCAGTAAACAATCACGTTTACCTTTATATAGTGACTCTCAAAGTAAGCTGTCTCTGCCACTGGAACCCTCCTCCTTAAAAACAACGGAGGTGGGCATTTTCTCTCATGTAGCAGGTTTTATGCTGGGTAGGAAGGAAATCTTCTCTTGCGTATTCTAATACAAAGGCCAAATTTTTTGGCATGAATGCCATTCTAGAAATTTTGTTTGTGCGGTATGAAAACATGTCACAGAACAGCCATCTATTGTTCAGGTCTTCAAAACACCTAAGGAACAGAAAGCAATGGAACCCAAGCGGGCCCACACAGAGAAAAAGAAACAAATCAATATTCCAAGAGACCCTAGAATATTAAACATTAGACAGCCCAAGGCCTCAAAAAGATAGACCCAGTAATATTGAAAGAATTATTTAGGGATGGATATTGGAGGAAATACCCACATCTGAATAAGAAGAAACTCCTCAATGGTGCTAAGATTGTAGGAAGAGCAGCCACTGTCACTTCAGTATAGACAAATCACTTGTCCTTTGAGTCACTGGAATTCTTTGGAAAATGATGTCCCTGAGAGTACATACCCCGATTACTGATTTTTGTCAGCCATCTTAGTTTGGTCTTAGAAGGTGATCTGTCTATACACACACCAAACAAGGTATACACAAGACTTCAAAATCAGCTAGTGTCGGCTGTTTCTTCTCTGCTACCGCCTTCACACGCTGGGATGTGAAGCTGAAGGAGAGGACAGCACACAGAACGTATAGAGACCTCATTTTCTGAAGAACTGTGGTCACCACATCCCCCCTCATAAGCACATGCTTACGGGAAGGGTCCAATCCAGGCAGCAGGGTGCAACAAGATGACCCACATGGTGGCCTCAGTTCTGCTACCTCAGCAAAAGCGAGTTCTCCCAGGAACCTGAGGGAAAGGAGGTCAGAAGAGCATGCAAGGCAAGTAGTCCAGTACAAGACACTATTCAGAAAAAAAAAACATACTCTATTTTCACTGCCTCAGAAGAAGAGACGTAATTAGCAGATTGCTCAAAGGATTTTATTCTATGGAAAAAACAAACATCAAAAGAGCTGAGGGTTCAGACACATACTTTTAATGCTAAGAGAGCAAAAGGCTCTGCCTCCACAGCTAGAATAGGGTGTAGGAAGAGCTACCAGCAACGGGATGACTCCCTTTAATAGGCAATGACGAAACTACCTTGGGAGCTCATTTTTGGGCTTGCTATGAGGCCAAACACGAATACATGTTGAAACATAACTGGCTTCAAGAGGGGCAAACCAAAGGTTCTTGAAGGTGACAGCTGAGTGAAGTAATACAACCAAGAACACCGGTACGTGCAGCCATGTTGAGTTAAGGTGATCCTTTTATCTTTTCAAAACACAATTGTGACTAAAATAAAGACTCGTTCTGCAATCTCTAAATGTCAAATTATACCTTCAAGCACATGCACACACCACATGGGGAGGAAGAAGAGGAGTATCTACTACACAAAACTTCTAATAAAATACAAAGAACAAATCTATTCACTCAACGTGCACCAAAACCAGCAAGATTTCTTCACGTCTTCAGCCTTGCTATATTTTACTACAACCACCATATCAGAAAAATCTGCCAAAAGGTAGGACACATCATGGTTTTCATTACATATTTGTTTCAAACTCTTGAAGCAGTAAATCCTTTACATAATCCACCCCAATAAATAATTCACGTAAGATAAACTTTCAGCAGAATATAATGCATGCAACTGTAGACTAAAAAAGAGCAAATTTCTGCTCCCATCACCAGCTAGCACTGGAGCTCAGGAGCACTGCAGCAAGCTGCAGGTTCTGCTTTCACTGCTGCTTTTGGTTTCTTACCTTGAATCAGTTAGAGCGCCCAATGCATACATCCGGCAGAGACAGTCTTTTATCAAGCAGTAAAAGAAGCATTACTCTGTACCTTTAGTTCTTAAAAATATTTACCAATTTTCTTTGCTTTCAAGTCCTTTTGCTACAGGTAACAAAAAAGCATTAAGTTTGTGTTTTATTTTGCCTTTTTTTTTTTTTGCATTAGTTTGCTCTGCATTTTCAGATTTTTTCCTTCTTAAGCACATGTTCTGTTAGAAATTATAATATGGTATTTTTTAGGAAGTCTGATTTTAGTTCAACGCAAGGACTTCAGTTCCTTTAATGCTACTTTCAGTGGACATAGTTGATATGCATAACGTTATTTAAATTTTTACAGGCATACAACAGGTCCATAATCGTAAATTTGTGAGTCGGTTTTACATTCTGGGTAGCTATTTTAGCGTGCATAATAGTAACACTAATTCAAAATGAATATCTTCTTCTACCATTATGTAGGTATCAAATCGATAGTGAGATAGCAGACCCTGCCATGGCAGTAATATCTTCTTACATCATTTTCCATATGCAGAGCTACTGCTGTTGAATATGCCTCTAGATCTTCAAAGACCATCAATGAATTGAAAATAGCCACTTCAGGTAAGTCTATGTTTTGATGATGATCATGAGGCAGACATAGTTTCCAGAAAGTAGGAAAGCATTTGAATTTCTTATTATACAAGTCATCTGCTACCACTCCAGTGGTATCAGCACTGCCAGCTCCTAAATCCACATGCTCTAGATGCAATGGAAGAAATCTCTTCCCTGTGTTACGAAATCACTGTGAGCATTTCCCATTTCTCCTTTCTCAGCATCTAATGACAGTAATCCATGCAATCAGATTCATCTGTTATCACTATGCAGATGGAAGAAACAAAATCGTTCCAGCTTTTTTTTTTCCCAAACCACCAAAGACACCACACCTAAGCAGAGTTCTTATCAGCTTCTCTCACTACCACAAAACCACGTTCCTCAATTTCATCACTTGTGAAGAGTCACTGCTGCTGCCACCCTGCCCCACAAACAAACATGTTTGCTTTGAGCAACGCAACTAAAAAGCAGGATGAAGTGCAGTAGCGAAAGTGCTTTTTCTCAACAACTTTAACCATGGAATAAGCTATCGAGGGAAGTGATTCTGCCCCTCAGCTCTTGTGAGACCCCACCTGGAATACTGTGTTCAGCTCTGGGGTCCCCAACACAAGAAGGACATGGAGCTGCTGGAACGAGTCCAGAGGAGGGCCACGAAGATGATCCGAGGGCTGGAGCACCTCTGCTATGAAGACAGGCTGAGAGAGTTGGGGCTGTTCAGCCTGGAGAAGGCTATTGCCTGGAGAAGGCTCCGGGATGACCTTATAGCAGCTTTCCAGTACCTAAAGGGGGCCTACAAGAAAGCTGGAGAGGGGCTCTTTACAAGGGCGTGTAGTGATAGGACAAGGGGCAATGGATTTAAACTGAAAGAGGGCAGATTTAGATTAGACATAAGGAAGAAATTTTTTACATTGAGGGTGGTGAGGCAGTGGAACAGGTTGCCCAGAGAAGTTGTGGCTGCCCCATCCCTGGAAGTGTTCAAGGCCAGGTTGGATGAGGCTTTGGGCAACCTGGTGTAGTGGAGGGTTTCTCTGCCCATGGCAGGGGGGTTGGAACTAGATGATCTTTGAGGTCCCTTCCAACCCTAACCATTCTATGATTCTATGATTTTAACACACAGGATTCTAGGAAACTGAGCAAGAATTTGTACTATATATAAAAACTTTGACTACTTCCTCTCTGCAAAGACAAACTTAAACTCCTGTATATCGACTGCTTAAAAGTGCCAATACAGACGACTTATCCTCATCCAGTCCTCCAAAAGACATGACAGATGTGCCACTGCTGTCATGCCCATGTTTTCTGACAAGCTAGAAAGCTTCAAAGCAACACAAACTGACACAGGAAAAATACTTTTATTCCTGTTGAATTTCCACAAGGGGATTTTACTGCTAATTTCAACTAGAGATGTTTAGCTAAACTAAAGAATTCATATCATTCCTTCTTGGAAATCTTTATATATGATCAATAATTTGACAAGTAACTACATACTGTATAAAGTTCTGAAAGTTGGTTGGTTATTTAGGGTTTTTTAAAATCAAATGTATTAAGTCCCTGCTTTTGAGTGGAAATACTAGCATTTCTTGCAGGTCTGTGACAAGGAAGCCCAACAACATCAGGAACTTGAAGTTCTAAAGAGATTAAAGTAACTTCTGTTTGCCTTGTAAGGCAGCTCTGTTTTTTACTAACATGAGCTCTACAAGGCTTAAGAGGCTGTGCTATATGACAAGGTATTTATTATATAATGATACTATATTTATTCTTATTTTCACCATTCTTTCATATTGTAGTAAATTTTACACCCACATGGTGTCCAGAAAATACTAAAATTGAAAACAACTAATTAAGAACTAACAGAAATATTTTCAAACTAGTACTTGGTCTGTTACCAATTTAATGTGTTTTCTGTGATCTTGCAGCTAATATGGCTAAGGCTGTTTGCTGATAAACAAACAAAAATTCATCTACCAAAGAATACAAAGGACTCGATTTATAGCTACAACTGTGCCAGAAATACTGTGTATGCTTCTCATGACTACACTTTTAAAAACTAGTGCTGAAGAACTGGAAAAAGTTCAGTTAAAAACCACAACAATTAGAGTCACATAAGTAACTTTTACCAGCAAAAGGCTTTAGTAATCAAACTTTAGTATGCAAGAAAAGATTTAGAAGCGATTTAATGAATGTCATAATACTGCCTCGTATAAAGAAGAGCTTTCCGTAACAGATAGCTCTTAAATCTACTAGACATACCAGGTCAGAACTACCGACATTAAGCCACTAAGATATTTTTTAAAAGTCCTCAAAACCAAAAGAAAAATAGAAAAACAGAAACCACTAACTCACACACCAGAAGTTAAAGGTTGATGACTTATTTGGAGAATGAGATTTCACGACCACGTTACGCCGAACTATGATGGTAATAGTTTAAATTTGACTTGAAATATTTACATCTAAAAAGGAAGTATACTAAACTTTTTAACCAACATTTTTTTCCCAATGTTAAAGAAAACATTGCATTAAAAATGACCTTGTCCACATTTCTGCTTGTTACTAAGCAGTGACTGTCTACAGAAAAAGAGCTAACTTCCCCGGCAATTTCCAGAAAGGCATGGTGAATGTGGTAATAAGTAGCTCTTGAACAGGAAAATGTGAAGTTATAAACATGAAAAAATCCTTTTCACATAAACATATAAAAACAACCAGGGGAGAAGGGGAGAAATGTAAAACTGCACAGATCTACAGATTGACCCAGGTGGACACAGTAGAAACTGACAAACTCAGGAAATACTCCTGGAGGCTCACAACACTTCTGAAATAACGTACGAGGAACAGTGGTGCAAGTGAGGACTGGTTTCCGTACTTTAGTGAGTGAATTAAAACCAAAAAGTTACTGAACAGTAATGTATTGCTGATGTACAGAAGCTTAATAAAGAAGTCATTTGAAGAGTCTCTCATGCAACTTAAACATCTCTGTGAAATGTTACCAAGATTACTATCATTTGCCATCACTGCCAACACTCATCTCTAGTGCTTCTATTGTTCCTACACATTTTGCAAACACGTCCTGTATTCTTGGTGTCCAATCTCTCTTTCAATACCTTTTAATAAACCTTCTTTTGCTGGGCATCTGTTCAAAAATCCACACCAAGAACAAAATGGAAACATCTTCAAGGTTTCTTCTGTGGTTGTTCACTAAAGAGAGCAAGACCAGACACCTTTAAGAAATCCGTATTACACAGTGCTGGTTGTGAAGCAAAAGCAGTAACGTTCAGAAAATCGTGGATTCCCATGAAAATGGCACCCCACTGCCGGATCACACGCATCAGTCACCCGTGGCGCGCTGCTGCCTGGGGAGCTGTGCTGTTGCCAGGAAAATGACTCGCAAAGGGATGGAAAAAATGCAGAAGGGTTTTTTTTTTTGGCTTACACAAACAACCGACTTCTTAATTATTTTTGCTTCCTTCAGATAAGGTTTCTGTTCGGCATGACAGAGATGAGCCAGCAAGCATAGAGAAGGGGAAACTCATGGAGTCGTGCTCGGAGGCATCTCTGGGGGTGGTGCTGGCAAACACCCGCTCCATCCAAACTGGTATGGGAATTCCTTCCCACCTCCAGAGCATGGGAAGAATCATATTACAGATAATTGCAGTTTGGAAGATGCATGCTGGAGGTCTCTTGCTTAGAAAGACTTCATCAAAATGTATAAAAAAAATACTCTCCCCATAAAAGAAATACTGTATAAGGAAACTATTCTAAACTTCATTATAATGAATGAAGATGAAATTTTAATCACAGGCCTGGAAGCTGGGTTTTGCCGTAAGAATAGTAATAATTACCAGATTTCATTCAATACGAGCAAACAGAAGACAGTAATTTGAAATGGCTAAATTGCCATTAACTTTTTATTCACAGTATTACTCAGTTCAGACAAAAAAAAGGGAATGAGAAGATGAATCATTCAAAATACTTAATAGGTGGCCTATACGCTACATTTACATAATTAAAACCGGTCTGTCGTAGCTATGTATCCATCAGAGTTCACTCAAGAAAGAGATTTAAGAACACAGAAGTAATGTATATCAAACAGAAAAATGATATAAACAGACAGCTATCGATAAAAAAAAATACAAGTCTAGCAATGTCTCCAAGTCACTTAAGGAAAGCTAAAAGTTTTGGAAAAATTCCCTAATGACAGGACTAAAAGAAGGTACAGTATAACAGAGTAAGCCCTTAGAAAGTGAAAGACAAAGTGAATGATGCAGAAAAGGATATTGTTTTGCAAAAATATGTAGGATGATCCAAAAGTATCTCTTCAGAAATTACTGGGAGTCATTTAAGATTTGAGGCGAGCTGTTTTTCAGCCCACAAGTAACTGATTTAATGAATATATGCTAAATAAGTGTTAATCCGCATTTTAATATGCACCGGACACATTTAAAAGAGCTGGCTCTGAACACGTTTTATTTGCTGACGTTCCTTCCTAAAAATGCTGAAATACAACGGAAATTCCAGAGGCCTTAAGACATTGCTGAAAAAGGGCTGATTTTTTAAAACCATCGAGCTGCGTGTTCTAGGTACCTACATACCCCTTAACCTTTCACCAAAGCCAAGTCAAACAAGAGTAAAGTTGATGGGATTCTATTAATAAAGTATTCAAGAGCTGAGATTCAATTAATGACGGTCAACAGAGGCCCAGGAAAATTAGTTTTCAGCACCAAACAGGCATGACTTCATTTTCTGATGAGATTAAAATTTTTCCTGATAAAGATAACTTCGTAAAGGTAGTAAATTTACTGGTGTATTTGGCTGTTTATGTATGAGACCCTGTTGTATTAACTGGTGCCATAAACACTCATTAGAACACAGACTACATGGATTAAGAACTATGTAGATGATGCATCTTCAAGAGCCAACTGTGGGGACTATTAATTGAACAGTAATAGCTCTTATAGGGTCTGCCACAATTTGAACTACGGCTAGCACTTTTCGTATTTATTGAATATCTGGTAGTGAGTGTAAATCAACCACTGGTAATTACTGCAGATAACCATAAGAGCGGTGATAGCTATGGGCCATCACACACACAACATACTACATCATTTGTGCGATAACAATGCTTTCAGATGAAGTGTGTTTGTACAAAGGAAATGTAATTGATAAGGAAGAGGTAGGGAAAAGCGCATCTCCATGGGAGCAACCATTTGCTGGAGCACCACAAGTGTGAAAGGTGGGTCCAGGTATGTCAGAGTCCCTCTCTTTAAAGCTGGCTAGCCTTGTCACTAGAAGCACCTAAGAGCCTGCTGTTTCCCTTCTGAGATTTCACAAGACTTATGACTGATTGGTTCTTAAAGGACTTTTCTTTGTTTTTTTTTAGTTCAGTACCTGATATTTTGGTAATAGCGTCAAGTTCAAAGTTGGAAACAGATTTGGTTTAAGGACTAATACTCATGACCGCCATTCCCATCTGTGCTGGGTTAGTGGGTATTTTAATGTGAGTTTTCTTGTGATCTTAGGAGAGGCATGTGTGATGAGATATTAGACATATTTCTATAAAAAGAACTTAAGAATTTGTTTCACTGTGTGCAGCAAGACTTTCAAAAGCTGCTTCTCTAGATCAAGCATCAGCCTTGCAATCTGCAAGCCTTTGTTTAAAAAAAAAAAAAAAAAGATGTGCATTCTTGTTGACGGCTCAGAACAAAGGATCCTCTAAGGAAGGACACATGCTCTCCTTGTTCTGAACGGGAAATTACTGTACAGCAAGACAAGCAAGGCTTAAAGATTATACTTTAGTTGAGGACTCCAACTCAGGAAAGGTAAAAAAAAAAAGTACAGATATGAGGTGTGTAGCACAGATGTAAGTTTCATTATGATAAGCAGTTCACAGCCTTTAAACTATAAAAAAAGAATACTCTTAAGCACCTACTTTTCTGGGAAGCTGTTAAGAATATCCTGAGCCAATATGTGGGTTAGGTATAGCTCAGGCAGTTTCTTACTGCCACAGGATGTACAAACATAAAAGAGCACGAGAGGTGCTTTGCACTCTGCATGCTTAGCAGGTACATGCGGTCACTGCAAAAGCAAAACCTCAGCTCCACCACATGGTATTTTCTGCCTCAGCTGAACAAACAACACACAGATAAAACCATTAGAAAAGATGCAGGGGAATCAGTAAATTGTAATAACGGTCCTTCAGAACTCAAAAACCCACGTACACACGCACGAAGGGCTGAGGTTTGGAAGACGCGACACTCGTGAAGAAGGCTCAGCCATGCAACCACCAAACTTTGCTCCCACACCGTTTCATCGGTCACCGCTGTAGTGAAGCGAAGCACCCTGCAGCACACAGCTTTGTCAAGATCAAGGAGGTAAACATGCACATACGCTAGGACACGTCTCTGCTCCTTCACTTCAACATATTTGTTGGATATAAATAAAAATGTGTTTATTTACATCAAGTAAAACCATCCACATTTTACACAAACACTTGATGTATTATCACAACAGAAACACAATCCTTTCATAAAGTAGCTTTTAGACTAAACACATATTTCAAACAAGATAAATGGATATAAAAAGACCATAAATCACAACTGGAATTTTGATTTTAACTAGTTAATTGATGTTGGAGCTTTTTTTTTTTTTTTTTTTTTTTTTTTACACAAATCTTTGAAAAGGCATAATCAATTTGCTGGCACTATAATGAGTACACTCGAAGAGAACTTGTGGGAAGGCCTATGGTTTTAAATACTACCATAGTAAATCTTGTGAAAACCTTGTTTGCCTGCCACTCGTCCTGTAGTCCTCAGTTTCTATGTACCTTATGATAGCAGCCCAGCAATGGAGAATACAGTAAGAAGTGCATATCTCAATGAAAACACAGTTCTTCAGCCACTGAAAATATAAAACCTCTGACAAACTGGAACAAAACCAACATCTTATTCTCCTGGATGTGATGTGAGAAAATCTGTTACAGATTTTTCCGCATGATTCCACTCCCACCTCCCACTCTCTCCTTCCATCATCCACCATGTCACCTCAAACTAAGGATCAAGAACAAGCATGTTTAAAAATTTTTATAAGCACATTATATTCCCAATCTGAAACCCATCAAGTCTACTAAACTTCTTGCAAAATACAAAACGACTTACCCAGTGTGTCTTTCAGGTTTTTAACCAGAGAACCTTTCTTCAAGCTGTTTTTTCGCTCCACATAATTTGATGGCACATATCCCGTTTTGTTGGCCGCGTTTCTTACCCTCCACCATGTCTTGGAATCATCTAATAGCCAAAGACGTTCATTTTTCTTGATGTCAAGTTCTTGGTCCTGCTGTGCAGTGTAATCCCACTTTGCAATAACAATAACTTCTTCTGTCATCTTTCATGGAGTCCTTCTGCAACAAAATATTAAGACATGCTTATCAGTAAATGATATCATGTAATTCTTACTCAATTTTTGCTTTGAGCTCTTCTGAAATGAGCAAGAAAAGGGTAAGGAAAAATGAGAAAGCCATACAAAGAAAAGCCTCATAGATTGGACTTTTTATTGACTTTTCTTGCTTTTTCTGCTACTAAAATATGACAATCACCTGACAATAAATTCTAGTCATAATGTATTACGCTTGCTTCTTCTGAATATATATAAAATACTATTCAAATAAACATTAACAAAGGCTAATTTATAAAAACCATGTAGTTTTGCATATAGCATTATAAAACCATTCCACACCCGACATTCAAAGTTCTGATCTGAGAGAAAAAAGAAAGAGCAGCATTTCAAAAATATTTTTTCCTTCTGCCTTAGTTCCTCGTCCTACCATATTATTTACAAGTTTTCTGCTTTTAAACAAAGTTATCCATCTTTTTTTCAGCAGTAAGTTAAAAAAAATTCAAGAAGTAATGTAACTCAGCAGTGAAATCTGCCAAAAAGAAGAGTGTACTGTCTTTAGTAAGCCTTAGTTTACAACATTTTGTGAAAGCAGCACAAGATTGCATTTTAGGAGAAGCCTTCATTCCTCTCTTTGCTCCCAGCTCACAGCAGCCCTGCACTGGGCACAAGTCAGCTGGGTAGAGAAGAGCACTCACTGCGCTTTCCTCAATTGCATTTTATTTCTTCCTCACCCGAAACTTATCCAGAGTTCTGTCAAGACTGAATGAGTTGTCTTTTACTTACCTGTAACAAGAATGATCTTTCCCAAAGCTATTTGTCAGCTGCATAAAGACAGCTGCATGCCTCCACGTTTTCCTACGCATCCCAGTAATTACCGGGAACAATGTGAAGGAGCACAATAGCGTGCAAGGAGAAGAAAAGTCCCATGCCAGTACCAGTGACATTCAAACACATTATAACGCCAAGCAAAACATGTTGATTTTATTCTCCAAATTCTTTGTATAAATTTCTGAGAAGTTACTTAAAGTTTTCTAATTGCTGCTGGGGGATTTTTTGGGGGGAAGGGAAGTGGAGAAGGACGAGAGAAAGTGAGAGGTGAGAATATATTTGAAAATCCATGTAGCAGATTGTTTTTTAAAATAAAAGTAAAACCTGTAGATTTCCTTTGAAGTACAGATTAGTAGAAACAGGTTCCACAGTACTTCACACTATTAACGTCCAAGGATCTTGCTACCATGATTTGACTTTGTTGCCTAGTTCTTAGCAGCGCCCACAACTTATGAACTCTGATACCTAATAGTTTACGTGACAGAAAGATAACTAAAAAACAAAACCCAAACCTCACTCAGAAATCTTGTTCAGCGTGTCAGTTAGATCACCTACATTCAGAAAGGGTTCCTTCTGCAGCCTGTAAACACACACACTTTCTCCCTTTAGCTACAGCACAAGCTGTGAAAACTACATGCTAGACAACCTAGCAGTCTACTCTTTCAAAGAAAAAGTAGTGTTTTCCGTATTTAAAGTTAATCTAGAATCATAAGACATCATTTTTGGTTCCAAGAGAGCATTATATAGTGTTGAGCTATGGTTACTAAACTGCTTGACAACAAAGCTCTGGAAAGCACCACCACCATCACCTCTCATGGACACCAGGTACAATGCAGACACGACAGCCAAGGTAGGATGACATATTTGAAAACCTGAAGCTGAAATCAACAGGCTTAAGTTCTCATTTTCCAATCAGAAAACACAGAGGAACATACAGCAACTAAAACATTATTCAAATGTGAGTTTGCGTAGCTGACAGCCCCAAGATGAATTCGGAAAGAAGTTACGATGTTTCAAACAACTGAGAAGAAACACAACCCTTGCGGTTCAAACAGGCTGTGACTTATGCAGGTGGAATTGATGATTTTACAAGAAATAAGTTGCTATACCCATCGACAATTTTTTTTCCCCTAAAATAATAATTCCATCTGACACTGACAATGACATAGGAGAGCTTGAGCTTTGGGCTGCAGTCTCCAATAAACTGCCCTGGTTTCTGACTCACATAAAACAGACAGCCTACAGGTCGATAAGATGATGTAGCCACAGGGGGACTGCAATCAAGCATGTTCTGTTGTCAATATAATCTCTCTCCAATTTAGATCGGTTTATTTTATCTCAGCAATTGTAAAATGGTCAATTCTTACTATTCCTGGGGACATGGAGAACATGAAGAAATAGGACATCATCAATGCAGTTGGCTGATGTTGCCACCACATGTGCTCCACTTCTAAACAATATTATTTTCACAACACAGGCAAGGTAAAATAGTCTATCAATATTACCATATATTAATAATAAACAACACATTAGGCATAATATTTGACTAGCAACTGATGGAAAACTATTAAACTTTCCCTATCGCTCTGAAACAAGAAAAAAAAAAAAAAAAAAAAAGAATTGGCCCCCATTGCAAGAGTTGTCAAGTGTTCCCCCAAGGTGCTGGGCGGAGACAGAAGCACAGGAAGAGAGCGTACGTCAGGGCTGCCAACATTAATTATACAGTCTTCCGAAATTCACTCTGGACAGGGAGCCCCAAGCTGCCCGATTTCCACACTTCCAGTTATTGTCCACGTGTAAAACTGCCACTCTGCCTGAGAAACGATATCACTTCAAAAGCAGACCCCTTGCATGATGCAATTTTGGCAAAAGCATAAAGAAGCCAAGTTTCGCAAGCAGCATGCTCAGACAGAACCCAAGTCAGTAAAGTACTCCAGGTTTTGCTGAATACTCAATGGCACAAGTGTTCCTACCTAAACGGGGACAGGATTTATAGAGTCAAAATGCATCATACAATTGCAGCTAAACATTTGTCCATTTAAAGCCATATGCATGTGTGTGGAAGAGTTTGGTTGTGCTGTTCTTTAGTTTTGTTGGGTTTGGTTTGGTTTGGTTTGTTTCGAGGGGGGTAGTTTTGATTTTTTGTGTTTGGGGTTTTTTTTTTGTTTGGTGGGGTTGGAGTATTTTTTGCATGTGTTTTGGTTTTTGTGTGTTTTTTCTTTTTTTTTTTTAATTTGAGGAACTTGCATTCAAGTTCTTTACAGTATGTTCATATAGTTACATCATTAGATGGGCTTCTTCAAGGACAATAAGGTTCTTCCTGCGACATTTGCAGAGCTAAGATTTCCTTGTATGTGAATAAGGACACATTTGTTCCACAGAAGGGGGGATGTAGAATTAATAGCTTTGAAATACTTCTGCAACACAGCTGTGTGTCAAACAAAAGATTATAAGCAAACAACATAAGTAGATTTGGGGAAAAACATAAGGAGAAAAAAAAATAATACAGCTTTCCAAAGCATCTGAATGTCCCACAAAAACTTGACATGCACTCAAAACGTGGTTTTTCTTTAGCACACTGCTTATAGGCTGCACAACAAAAAATACCAGAGTCCTTATAGATTCTAACATTAACACAAGACTGCTCCACATCAAGAAAATGAAAATCCTTTTCCATTACTGCTAAGAGTGTACCACCTTCTGGAATGTTCCTCCTCAAAAAAGTTCAAAAGTCCTAGTGCTGAAATACAGAGTCTTCTCCTCGTGTTTGACAGGATAACACCTCCCACTTTAAAAACCACCAGTGAAAAGCTTTGAAATACCCATGCAAGCAACTGTAAATTTATGAAATGCAACACAGCCATTTCTCACTACAAGATTGTTTCACTTTAAAAAGTGTATGTATGGCCTTGGGTTTTAGCTTACCATATTGAACAGTCATTTGCTTTATTTTATTGCAATCCAACTTCCAAGAGCAGTTTTTAAAACAAAAAAAACCCAAACCAAGACACCGCACTGAAGAAGCAAACAAACTATACTCCACATCGCAGCCCTTCAAAAGGTAATTCTTACTTTAGCTATGTGAACGATCTGCAATTCCAACTCCTTTTAAGCCAGCATTTCATTCATTGCTAGTAGTGGTAGCAAACTAATTTATTCTACCAACTCTGTATTTGCTGACATGCTACAACTAAATAGTTTAGCTTGATTCAGGTATTTTCAGCCACTTTGTTTCTTCTCTCCAGTATGGGTTTTGTTAGGAGAGGAGTCTTGTCTTCAGGGACAGCTGCCCTACTGCAAAAGCACACTTCAAAGTTTTCCTACACAAAACCACCAAATCTTTCGAGCAAGTGAAAAACTGAAAAGTCTGCCAGGCTAGGAAAGCAGTGAACAAAGCCCCAGGAAAGGTAAAATCAGTTATAAGATGACTGTACTGAAAGCCTGCTCAGGCAGGTGAGGAACATTAGCTAACACTAAGGCAGAAATCAGTGGAATATCTAGTACTGTAGCTTCCGTATAGACTTTATCAGAAGAAAGTCCACAAAGGAGGTTACATTCAATAAACTATCAATGATTCAAGAATTTAGGAACATCAGGAAAAAAAGTATCTAAGACAGCTAACCACCTACGTCATTTTGAACCAATGTTTATAAATGAACCATGCAAGCAGTATTTGAGATTATGGAAACTTAAAAGTCAAGGAACTGAAGAGAATTTGCTCCCATAAACTGCTAGTGATTTTTTCATGTGGAAGATGTGCTCAGATGATGTTACTTTAAACACCAAACTATATGCAGTTGTTACACAGATCTAATTATCTTTTACCACGCTAGATTCCACCACCTCCCTCCATACAGGGATAATGTGTTTCTCCCACAATGATAAATAAGAAAGGATCCATTCCAGCATGCCACCTGAACTGGAATTTTCTCCTACAGACTGACACAAGTTAACACTCCCATTAGTTTAATGCCCTGACCCCTCCTTCTTGCCTTCAGGAGGAAGACTCAGGGTTACAGTTAGTTAGGATAGCGCACACAGGAGGTATGGTTGAGCTTTAAAGACGTAGTAAGAAAAGAAGCCACTGCTCTCCCTGTTCACAATTTATTTTGCAAGAAGGAACATGGCTGAAAAACGACTGACAGTTATGCTTCAAATTTAATCCCTCACCAAGGGAACAAGCAAAAAATTCTATTAATAGGAAGTGACAATTGATATAACAGACTTCTGGAATAGGATGTCCTCCTAAGATACACTGAAAAAAGGTACTAAATTGATACGGAGGCTTTTACATGACATTTATGTGCATAAAACATGTAATTGCTACACAATATTACCTAAGACATAATTACTATAGAATATTTAGTTGTCTTGGGAGAATGAAAAGATAACTAATGACATATCAGAATTTTCTCTAAGATTTGAAAGCTGAACAACCTCTCCTCCCCCTGATCCCAGGCTCTGAAAAGCAAAATGGGGTTCGAATCCTTCATCGCATGTTGCTGATGAGCCAGCTAGCTGGTGTCCACTTGGTTAATGTTTTGTCAGCTGTAGCAAATAGGCAATATTTGGTCCTCTAAGATAACATAGTTGTGGAAAATAAAAAAAGTCTCTTTCGATCAAGGCCTCTTTCACAGTAAGTGGATATGCTTACCATATTTGTAATTAATAAAATAACTTGTATTAGATGACTTCATCTGATGTACAGTAAGTCTGAAGCTTTCTTATTTATGAAGATACAATCTCTAATTAGCCTGCCTACTCTTTCAGCAGGTTTGCAGCTTTGCTTTCACTTACAGTTGTTTCCTTTGTTGCATGTGTGGGTGTGTAGTTAGTTCGTTTTTGTTTTGTTTTGTTTTTTTTAAATCAGCCTGCATGAAGTTTTGACATATAGAAAGGTTTCAAAAAGTGCATCTCTCTACATTTGAGATTGCTTCACTCAGTTTTTGGGGATCAGTAAGGCACCAAACTCAAAAGACAGAACTCAGAAGCCACTCAAAATAACAGAAATGTGGATTTAATGAAAACTTGTGAAAAAAGAATACTCCTTTTAGACATACTTTTAGCTATTTCCAGTAGAACACAGCATTTTTGATGCTTAAAAGCACTGATGTTTAAAAAAAAACCAGGAAAATACCATCTCCTTCACGCAAAGGCCAAAGCTAACCTAAACCAAGCAAAATATCATATTTCAAATGATCGCTACAAGAAAATCTCAAAATGCAGAGGTTTAAAAAGAGCGAGCAAGCTCACTCAAATTATAGCAAAGCATAGCCCTTTGTTAAAACCAGTAAAACCCTTTCCGTGCTTTGTTACATGGGTTATTTGCTGGCACTTAGACAAATGGAGATGGATCACATAAAGGCCACCTTGTCTAACTGCTTCTGCAGTTTAACACTTTTAATACTGCATATAATATGTGTCAATCCACCTCAAGGGACACATTTCTTTGGAAAGAGGTCACTGCGCCAAAAAATATTGTTAAGAATACTACCCCTTTCTTTTAAAAGAAGTTAACTAAATAGCTATAGTGACCAAACATTCATCATCCAGCTACACAGTTCTGAGGTGTCAAACCAGTACCCGAGCAGAAAAAAACCCCACATACCTGGGCTGCCTAAAAATGCTGTTTTAACACAAGCTTGACAATTAATTTGAGGTATTTCACTATTAGGTCTCATTAGGATGCATTGACTACTGAACTAAAAGTGATAGCTGTGCAAGCTAAAGTGATTATTATCTAATTTACTTTGATGTGCAAACTGAAGACATAGTCACAATCAATAGAAGCCGGTGTCAGTACTTTAGGAGGTTAGTTTTGCAAAGCTGAAAGCAAGGATCATTGGAAGCTGTAAAAAATAAATGTGAACAAAAACATAAATAAATTGATCAACTGCTAAGGAGGAATGTTTTATTATGTGTTCCAACCTACTCTCACTATTTGGCACTTATGAAAGAAGTATTACACAGTTAAAAGGATATCCGGCTTCAAAAGTGAGGTAAAAAGCTCTAGAGGTTTTCTGTGTCCCGTCCCCCAAGTCAGGAAATGAAAACTGAAGGTATCAAAATAAGTACAGACCAGCTCATTAGTAACTATAAAAAGTTACTAAACTGCATTTGGAATAAATTAAATATTAGCAATAGAATAAGTACAAAATTAGACAGAACATTAAGTTTCCTGCACGTGATGTAGAAAAAAAATGTTTAATACTTATTTCTAAACTACGGTATTATTTTACAGTGACAACAGTTTTCTTCTCTCATTAACTAGGGTACAAAAAATAAAAATTAAACACTTTTAATCTTCAAATGAACTCCAAGATAGCAGAACCATCCACAAAGTTTTTACAATTTTAATGTAAACTTTGAGGAAAATTGAGAGCAATGAAGACATTCTGGAGAATTAGTTGTGCCAGTAATTTGAAAGCATAAATTGGACATCCTTGATAACACCACCAAGCAGTCAGATGAACTCTAATCCTAAAGAAAAACAAGGGAAAGAAACAAAGGACCCACCCCAAAAAACCCACACACAGCATAGCAGCAGATTATGGATGTGCAATTAGTACTTATTAAAAGGGTTTTAAGGAAGATAGGCACAAACTCCTTTTTTTCTGTGCATTCTTCACTTCATTTGAGCTCCTGATTTTGGTCTACCCATTTAACCAAGCCCGCAAACATGCTGGACAGATTAAAAACCAGCTTCCGGGCAGGCTCAGCCACAGGGGTGACTCCGAAGGCAGGCTCAGCAGACACCATGAGCCTTTCTGGCAGGTCCCAAGACATTTGTTCTTAGGTGCAAAAGTACTTGGTTTTCTTATGAGTCACTTAGGAAAGAAGAAGAAAAAAAAAAAAACAACACGCCACACAACAACAAACCCAATAACAATCAAAGATAAAACGGTGAGGGCGATACAGCCCAGCAGAACGGTTAATCACACAGGAGGTGCTGTGGCCCCCGTGCCACCGGTGGGACGGGACAGCCCTGCCGCAGCCCAATTCTACGGGCGCTGCAAATGTGGCTTCTTTAGATGATGTTCTCTCTAAATAAAACATAAGCAGGCTGCATATCTTCCAAAAAAGTGAAAGACCAGTCTTAATTAACTATTAATTTAGAACCGCACGAGCTAAGTAACTCCATCTTGCTGCTGCCCCACAGCCTGCCCCCGCACACCCCAAACCCTCTGTTCCACCCGCCATTGTTTCAGGGCACACTGCTGCAAGGTTTGGGGGTTTGCTGCTTCAACCGGATGCCGCTGACAGCTTCCTAGTAATGCTTGGTTCTCTCAGCCCCACAATATATCTGATATCCCAATCTCTAATACAACTGCAGCTACCGGCGCCTTGTATCTCGCCTCACACAACAACTGCAAACAGGAAACCTCAAGACTAGTTTAGCGGTAACGAACTTCTGCATAGCTCCAATAGAGCACAAAAGTTAAGCCTGTTTTTCGTCTTATATGTGGCTTAGAAGTCTTTTTAAAGACAAAGGAATAAAGAACATAGATTAAAAACACCTTGAAAAATATCCCTCCTGCTAAGGAGTCAGTACAGCATTCTACCATCCAACAAGAAAGAAATCTCACTTTATAAGCGTTTATATAATAACATATAAAAGGATGTTTGTAAAAAATTTCCCACTCAGTGTTTTCATGA
Organism: Tauraco erythrolophus; assembly: GCF_009769465.1. NCBI lineage: Eukaryota > Metazoa > Chordata > Aves > Musophagiformes > Musophagidae > Tauraco > Tauraco erythrolophus. Next base: position 65,813,991 of record NC_141465.1, on the reverse strand, counting down.
AGCCTATCACATGCATCCCTCTGCCCAGATGAAATAAGCAAAGACTGCTTCAAGCGATCTCTTAAAATGTAAACTCATCATTTAAGGAAAAAGAATAGTTTTAATCACAAAGTCCTCATCTCCTTGGCAAGACCCACGTACATTTTGCATGCAGCCCAGAGTCTTGGGAATGACCATCTCTGACGGCTGCAGGTGATGTCTAGGCCCTTTCCAGCTCTCCAAGCTCCACTCCAGTAGGAAGGTGTAGCATCCATGTCTACCAGGCAAGAGCAGTGGGGATGCCCTCGAAGGTAAAGGGCACAACAAATGTAGTGAGGGCAACCCCCCAGCTCCCATCTTTCTCCTTTTTTGTAAGCCAAAGTCACCTCACAGCCAAGGCTGCCCGTTATTCAGACTAATACAGCGTCATCACTTAAGGCATATGGTCTCAGGGAAAAAAAAATGAAGTTGCAAGGACACAATTCCGTCACAACAGTAGGACTCTGAAAAATATTATTAAAGAAGAATAAAATTGCTAACATTTATATAAGAAAGTAGCAGATACTTTAGCCTGGTCTCTAGTGGTAGAAAGTCATCAGGGCTGTTACAAGGTAGGCTGCTGCAACACTAAAAGAACACAAAATTGAGTTCTGGCCTTCTACTAATTCATGCAATACTACTCTAATTTTATACAATGTTCACTCAGTTTCACATTGTGGCCTTCATACAAGCTAACCTTCCCAATTTCATATGTTTTTAATTTCATTAGTAATATTCCTGTGTCACAAAATTTCCTGTTCCGGGACAGTTCAAGATACAAATGCTTAATCAACGTGGCAGTCTTTAAAACACATAATACTATCTTTCCTATTTATGCGATAAGTACTCTGCTGTTTCAGGAAGCTAAGTCTTTAAAAATCTTTTGATGTCTTACTTAAAAAGAAAAGGATATTTACCGTTTCTGGACCAGCATGCTTATTATAAAGTAGGCAGTGTTCATTTTTAGCTTCTGACAGATGATTTAAATTTAAAATTCTATTTCAAAGGACAAAAAGATGGTATTCTATAGGAACAAGGTGGTATTACATTACTGTATGTTAAAATTTAGCTGTACTAGTTAGTTGCCTCATAACTTATGCTTAAAAGATAGATAATGACAGTAGAAGTTACCGAGAAAGCATTCTAACAGGTCTTTAGCTAAGCTGAAACTGAGTATGGTCACCAACACACAAGGCAAAAGGCTTATAATAAAAACATATTTTCCATAAACATGGGATGACTATTAAGAAATTTGCTAGGGACAACCTTACAGGATAAAAAACAAGCAAACATATTTCAGCTTAGTTTTTTGGTTTCGGAGGGGGTGGGGTGTTGGGGATGTTTTTAAGAAATTTGCATTTTTATTTCATTTGGAAAATAGGACAAGAATTAACAGACAGTACTGGTAACCTTCTAGAGACCAGGCAGAAAACATTAAGCATCAGGATTTTTGTAGTTAGATGATTTTATTAGTGCTTCATCCAACCCAGATGGTATTTTTGGAAGCAGGTATTTCCTAATATCTTGAAGACTATACAAAATTGCATCTTTTTGTGCCTTCTTACTATATACTTATCAGAAAACACAAGGAGAGCGAATTATTAAGTTAGCATTGCTGTTTTCAGTCTGTTGAAAGAAGAAAAAAAACAAACACCTGAATATAAAGCAACTCCAACTGCAGTTAGTCAGCTAACATCCCTTCTACCAACCCCTTCCTCCAGCCTTTAGCCCCCATGTGCTCCTGCCATCTGCCCTAAACCTTCCTTTCCTGCAGGCTCCACTAGCAGACAGGGATCAGGCAGGTGCCGGCAGCAGCTGCAGGTTCTTGTTCTGCCTCCATCAGCAGCCTACGCAGATGCAACTACTGAGGATGGCCCAATCTGCAGTGACTTTTTACACTATTAGGGCAAAAAGCTGCTTCTTGCTTTATTTTGAAGGCATTGCCATCAAGAGTAATGATCTTCCACATAGCAATGGTAAAACCCAGAATGTGCAGAGAGGATGTGTTCAGGTCCTTTGTCTGCCAACGGCATGAGACAATCAGGGAAGAAGCAGCTTTTTTGGCCTATGCTGCTTGGCTGCAGAGCAAACACAGCAGAACCTCAAACGCTGCCTCACATTTAGATAAACACAGCAAGAGGGTCAGAAAAGAGCATTGGCTCACCTTTGCCTGAATTCTTTTAAAAGCAGGTTCAGAAAAGCCACACAGCTAGTAAACAGCTCAACTGCACTAAAGGAAACTTTTGGGAAAAGAGACCTCGTCTCGCCTCAAAACCAGCAGCAATGATTAATGGCCACATCTCTGTACTGGTTTATGGGTGTTTCTACTAAGTCAGAGACATGGACAAGCTTAATGTCTATTGGTGTTGCTCTGCACTGTTATCTCCCCATTCCTCCCAGCAGACCATGTTTAAGTTTACCTATACATTTGGAAATATATTAAAACAAAATCAAAAAAAATCACCATGATAGAAGAAAGGGGATAGTCCAGGAAGAATATAATGTACATTAGGTGCCTAGACAAGTTGACTGAGCTGAGCATAAGAAGGCCCCAAACATAAGAAGGACATGGACCTTTTTTGGAGCGAGTCCAGAGGAGGGCCACGAAGATGACCTGAGGGCTGGAGCACCTCTCCTATGAAAACAGGCTGAGAGAGTTGGGGCTGTTCAGCCTGGAGAAGAAAAGGCTCTGGGGAGATCTTATAGCAGCCTTCTAGTACCTAAAGGGACCTACAAGAAAGCTGGAGAGAGACTTTTGACAAGGGCATGTAGAGATAGGACAAGGGGCAATGGATTTAAACTGAAAGAGGGGAGATTTCAACTAGATCTAAGGAAGAAATTCTTCACCATGAGGGTGGTGAGGCACTGGAACAGGTTGCCCAGAGAAGTTGTGGATGCTCCATCCCTGGAAGTGTTCAAGGCCAGGTTGGATCAGGCTTTGAGCAACCTGGTCTAGTGGAAGATGTCCCTGCCCATGGCAAGGGGGTTGGAACTAGATCATCTTTAAGGTCCCTTTCAACCCAAACCATTCTATGATTCTAAAATTACAAATCATTTTACACCTACCAACCTCTCCACAGTCCCTTACAAAAAGGGAGTAGGAGGGAGACGAGCACACAAGATCATAGAAACAAAAAACCAAAACTCTACTGAGAGGACATTTAGGTAATATTATCTATATGATAGACTGGTGAAACATGCTCTGCAGAAGAAGTACTTAAGTGTACTGCTGTTCATACACTTTCACCTTCACTATCAATGAACCTTCCGTCTTGCCTTGAAATTAAAACAGCCAGCCACTCAGGATATGGTGAACACCATGAAATTTTATAAAGGAGACATCCTTGAATTTCTTTCAAAATGAAAAAAAAAAAAAAGCATTTGAATTATTTGCCTCCATTGTTACTTCTTTTCCCCTAGCTCAAACATGCAATGGTCTGCAGGAATTAATACTTCACTAGAAGTGTTAGTACATTTATGTTTTGTATAAACAAAGAACAGTTCTCAGATGTAAGAAGTTTAACCTTGATCTCGCACAGAAGGACAAAGCTCAGAATCACTGTGGATTGCTACGTTTTACTGCTAATCCCTTGAAACACTGCTACCTACTTTTCAAGGGATTTCACTTTAAACTGTCCATAAAATGCTGAAAATAAAATTGAACTGCTGACCTTCTGTTCCCCAATAGAAATATCATATATTCACTTTTTAACTAGAAAGAGGAAGAGATGTTTGTTCAGTTCAAAAATGCATTTATTCACAATCAAAGCTGTTTAAGGAAAAAGAGTACATTGTCCATTTCTAGACAATGTTCACTTCATAGTCCTGAGCAATTTATCAATTGCTTTACAAAAAAACCCATTCAACCTACCTCATGACAGTAGGAAAATGTGAAAAATATGTATATTAAAACAATTTTTAACTTTCTAGCTCACAGAGCACTTTAAGGGCTCTATTCAGACTCTGTTCCTGTGAGCTTTTCAGTTTACTGTCTTTTCAAATACTGAATAATTTCTTAGACTTCTGTTTTTTTTTTTTACCAGATCACCTGGACCAGAATTTTTATCCAATATAAAATGGTGCATGTGACAGCAAAAAAAAAAAAAAACACAACTAAGATACTTCTCAATTTAACTCTCAATGCAAAGTTCCACAGTTTTTTACATGAATTTGGGGTTACTGAACATCCATTTTTCTTATCTAGGAGAGTTTCTCAGGCAAAAAGCTACTTTCTAGAAGCACAATCTTTGAATAGTACAGGTAAAAATAATCACTGGACACAAGATATCATTCTTGATTCTGTCCTTATATACATAACCAAAGAGGCAGCTTGAAAGATAGTGTTAGATTTCATTAAGAAACAGCTAATACTATTCAATTTATTCCTGTATAAATCTGTACGTCTTCCTGAAGAAGACTGGACCACAAGACAGTTACTGAGAAAGCTATCTTTTTAATTTCCTGATAGGACATGTACCAAGAGAAAGCACGATTTAAATGAACAGACACTCTCAGATCTTGTACGAGATGTAAGTGAACGCTGCAGCTTCACAAGTCGCTTGTGATCAGACAGATTGCTGTGCTAATGCTACGCAACCAGGAAAGTATCAGCCCAGGCAAGAGAGGGCCATCCCCGTCTGCCTCTAAAGTTATCCTTCCAACAGCTCTTCAGAGCCAAGACAGGAATCCTCTCTTAACCGCTCCCAAAACAGAAATGTAGAGGAACACAATCCCTCACACTTTTCCAAATAAAACAGGTTTCAAAATGACCTGTCCTATAACTCTTAAAAATCCTTTAAATTTAAAGTTAAGACTGGACAGTCTTGAATGTTAACAGCATTCACTTATTTCAATCAAATTATTTCTTACATATCTTCCTCCAGTTCAAAGGAGGTCTTCTTCCAAAAAATAGTACTTGTGAGTGCCCTGCCACACAATCACAGCAGCAAGCCATTAATTCCTCAGTCAGAGGGAAGGGACAAAAAAACAAGAGGGAAACACCATTCACCAAAGGTAGCAAAGGATGAAAGGGGATTTACTGAAACCCTTCTGCTACGTCTGCTCCAGAGAACGCAGGCTGCTGTAAGCACCTTCGGAAGATGCTCCTTATCCTGCACTCTTAACCTTGCAGTTCAGCTGTCAGCTGCACTAAGTCAGTTGACACAGACAACCTAAAAAGTTGTTCCACTGCTATTACCCCAACATGATTTTCCACTGCACCAGAACTGCTGCTCAAAAAGATAAGCTTCTGAAAGGAAACTTTTACCAGATAAAGCCTAGGACTTTTTCCAGAGAAACAGTTACCCCAACCCGTGAATAAGCAATTAGAAGAGTCTACATTTCTATGAGCAAAATGTACATTCAATAGAGACAAATGTTGCCTGGCAATGCCAGACTCTCATCCTCCTTTATTCCTACTTTGAGCTCCAGTGCCTGAAGAAAACTGGATCTTTCCAAACTCCTCTAAATCTCCTACTGTTTTATCTTTTGCCAGAAATTTCTCCACAGCTCACTCTTCTCAATAAAATCTCCCTGCAATAAGCAAATAGGTTCAAAATTAAACATTTGACTTTGGCTGCTACATCACATTCTCTTTCATCCAGAAATGTTATGTACTTTTACACTGATGAGACATTCTATCTTCACATGCTCACAGACATGTTTTCTTCCTTACTCCCACCAGATAACAATAAAATGCATCAACAAATATGAACAGGAAATAATAGTAGCCTAATAATTTCCAAACATGGAAAGAGACTGTGGGGATTAATATCTGTACTAGAACCAAGATTAAATAAAGGAAAAACAGGTTCAAAAACACAGGTCAGAAATTTGGAAGTTTAGCCACAGTGTTCTTCTTCCTTCTAGATTAACATAAATTTAATTTTTTTTATATATTGCTACTGAGTTTCAATCAAAGTAACTATGCCATCATTGTTTCATATACAATTTTACTTGAGAGCCACACAAAATACTTAGTAATTGACAGCTTCTTGTAGTACCTTAGTATTACTTGTAGTCAAAATTCAAGACAGACACGTCACAATTCTGTTATAAGCAGTAGACAATTTCTTCATTATCTAAATCAGACCTTACTAAGAGAAGCCAAGAGTCTTACCAAGTCTGCATCAGGTCTCAATGAAAGAGGCTTTTTAAAGAAAATTCATAAACAAGTATTGGGAGCTGTGGAGCAGAGTATGAAAGGAGCAGCAAGTTAGAATCCTTTGGCTCATCAAAAATAGGGGCATGTATAGAAAAATTCACAAATTACCTCTCAAGGTGGGGAAGAGAATAGAGAGAAGGCAGAAGACACATGCATCCCCCTTCTTCCCTGGACCTCAGTAAGAACTTACAGAAGAGTGATCCCTTTTCCTTTTCTGCATGACAGAACCTCTGAATGCTTCAAGTGACTAATACCAAGCATTTTTATTTTATTTGTTCTTCTTCTTAAGCTCCTTGTTGAAAATTAAGCTCTGAGGAACAGGTCTTGGACTGAAGTGTTATTTGATGCCTTATTTCTGCTCCTCTGGTGGGTAATATATTTAGGTTCAAAAACTTAAGCCAAGCTTTAGTTCCATAAAGGTAAGCAGTACCGTGTCATTGCATCAAATGCTGCCCTCAGTTTTTATTTTTCTTATTTTCAAGGATTCTGCAGAATTAGTCAAGGTACTGACTCAGCATGTGGAGATGCGCAGCGATCACTTACAGACCAGAATCCTTAGTCTGACTAAAGAGCGGTCTGCTTTGTGCCGTCATTTTCCTCAGCTTCTCCTGAACCACAACCAGGGAGGAGGCCCCAACAACCCATGGATCTCTCTGCCATCACCTTTTTTCCTGAAGAATGTGCAGCAGTAGCCATTTCTCACACAACTAGACATAAGCCCGGCACGTGTATGGGACGCCCTCATTTTGGCCACATGATGATGTGTTACCGGTTACATGGTTACAGCTCACAGGTCAACACCTCCTCAAGTTTCTGTAACTTACTGCAGTCAGAAAGTATGCTATAGCAGCCATGCATCCAAAGAGTACCTGAAGTGCAAGTCAGCAGTTCAGAATGCAAGTTTCCCTTATCCCTCCAATTTCTAGGGAGCACAACTGTCAAAACCTTGCTTTTGAGCTAGTTTCAAAACCAGTTTCATAAACATAAATACACACACACGTTTAGTAGTTCTAGTCAAAACATTTAGTAAACCCAAGGATGTCACACCCTTTTCTTTTGAGATAAATGCTTTAGCTTACCAAGCATCCTGATCTTCATCATCATAAACCAGCACTCTCTCTAGCAATAAAGGAACAGACCTTTCCAGATCCTATACAAATCCAGGGCTGGCAGAAAATGCTATTCAGTAATCTTCAGGGAGAACTACGAGAAGATAACTAATACTCTCTGACTGTTTAATCTTGAAAAACAAATTCAGACATCAAATAAAAAGAGAGGTCTAACCCTCATTCAACAGCATTTTTGGGGCTGGTATGTGATAACTTGAGAACTAATGGTATGAAACAACCCAGCTTATCATGGAATGTGCTAAGCACCAACGGACAAAGAGCTACTGATTTTGATGCAAGACAGAGAATTCAAAATCAGTCTCTTGGGAAAATATGGATCTCACAACTACCTGCTGCTTCAGGGAAAGGATCTCTCCGACATCACTGACATAGCCTGCTTGCATGAGAGGCAATATGCACTTGCATATAGGAACACATCTGTTAAGATGTCTGTATTTCACATTAAAAAAAAACAGGCTACAGGTCAATTTTAAAGGTTAGTAGGAAGAGTCAGAACAAGCAGTCACAACAAAAAGACGTACTAAAAAGAAACGTAAGGGCTCAAACCAGTGAGGAACAAAACCAGTGTGAGTAGCAATAACAGTAGCAGGGGACCTGCTGGAAGGATTGCGCATACAGCTGCTGAATCAAAAAGCAGGAGTAGGATCATTTAAAATAAAGGAGTGGGGGGCGGGGAAGAGGAGCAGGTAGAAAATAAGCTGCACAGAGACTCTATTATGGGGAACAACTAAGAGCAGCTGGCTGGCACAAGACAACAGCCTCCAAAATAAGGAAGGATAAGATGAGAGCTGCAGGGGAGCCCTGAAACAAAAGGGTGTGAAGAGAGAGCAGAAAGGAAAGCAGAGGTTAAACCCAGGAGATTGCAAGGAGTCTGTGATGTCTTAAAATAAGACTCTCGAACTTAAAATCAAGGAAAGAAAAATAGACCGTAAAGGGTTTGTATCTGCATGCACAGTATTCTACACTTCGTGTTACTACCAGCTTAAAAATAAACAGGACAAGCTCATTTTCTCAGTTCTCTCTGCTTAGTACAATTCAAGCTTTGTTACTACAGTGCAAATAGTAATTGTAATCCAAGATTAATTACCCGATTTATTAGAAACAGAATTCCACAGCAAGTATACCATACTAACCTTTAAATATTTTCTGTTCTGTGAAATCCACCACTTTCAGCAGTTATTTGAGAGCCTCTGGGTAACCTACACAAAGCCATTCGCTAGATATGAATCAAGATGAACTGAATGTACAGTCTCTTCCTATTCATTAAAAGGCATTCTTTCAGCAAGCCAAACGTTTTTTAATATCATAATACATTTGAATATGATGTTACAAGGAATATGTTAACAGCACTACTGAAAATGCACACGTTTACAGTTTTAGTTGTCTTTCTACTACACACCAAGTCTAACGCAAACAATGAATCATTTAAAGTTCCCTCAAAGCCTCCACACCAGAAGAACTGCCTTCCAGCCATTATCAAACAGAGGAACAAGCCTTCAACTGATTTTATAAGCTACCTATGCCAACACTGGCTGTGTGCCCACTCCTGCACAGCGCCAGCTCAAGCCGTCTGCCCTACAGAGCTACAGAACAGGCACGGCACCCCTCATACCTCAGGGGAGGGGATCTCCAGGAGGTGTTCACAAGCAGGAGATGACAACAGCTCCTTTATGGGGCAGTTAGATCTTGAAATAAGTCATTGGCCTCAGCTGCTAATCTGCTTCCTCCTTCAGGAGGGTCTGGGATCACTGACCGGCCCCTGCACCGATACAGCCTTATCGCACTGCACAGAGCTGCTACAAGGGCTGCTCCCACTCCCTGCATCCCAAAAGTGTGAAGCTGACTTTCCCCGACCTATGCCTCTATGTATGATACTCTGCTAAGTCATGAATGCTTTCAGCATCTCAGGATACCCGCCCTGTGATGCAGTTTATCTGCATAAGCTATCCGGAAGAGCTTCTCAAGACCATATTCTAAGCCACATCAGTTGTCCCTCAAAAGCACAGTGCACATGCAAATCTTCTAACTGAAACTGGTGTAACACAGGGATACGTTTATTTAGAAACTACAGAAATAGGGGCTCAGTAACCAGTTCTGCCAGTGGCACTTCTCTGAGCACTGGTCAAGACACTAAGGGCTGGTCACTGTATGTTTTGTGCTCAGTGCATGAATACACTCAAGCACAAGCTTAACCTTAGCTTATTCGTATATATCCATTTTTTATATATAGCTTAACTCATAGCTATATTTACGAGCGACATGCTAGATTCTTTTCAGCAGGCAAAGCTTTTTTTGGCTCAGAAAAACTGACACGCTGGATGAGAAGACAGCCAAAGTCCATACTGGCTATCAAACCACAAAACTACTTCTGCTAGGAAAAACGTGGTCACTGTTTTATTTTTACTGAACTGAATTTTCGCATATTGATGAAAGCTGTACGGTGTTCTCTGATGAAGAATCCATATGGATTGCAGTTAAAGTATACTGCAAAAGTCATTTGTGGGCCATAACAGGTACCACTGATATCTACAAACCCGAGTTGCACCTGAAGCTATCAAAGCTGGAAAAAAAATATAGACAAGTGATTCTTAATAATCTATTTTGATATTATTAGTAAATAAAAGCATACCTGTATTTTCATGGAAAGAACTACAATTACTACAAAGAGAAACAGAAAAAATGTAGTAAAAAATCTAAAAAAGAAAGCACTAAAATTAAATAATTCAGAAAATATTTATTTGGGGGGTACACCTGTGGTTATGGGGCACAGAAGTGAGATGAAAGTGTTCTTTCCTACTGTCTACAATTAAAGGTTAGAAAGTATTATGCCACTAGTATAACATAATGGGCAGTATTCTATAAATCCATTTATTATACTAAATGTCTGCAAATATATTTAAGTAATGCTGAAGTTGCATTCAAAGGCTTGAAATCAACACTTTAGACTCCTAGGATAATCGACGTAATTACAGGAAACTTTTTTTTTTTAAGGGAAAGGAATCCAGACATCCACTCAGTACATACCTTTTGTTCTCTTAGTTACTCTCAGAATAAAAATTTCCCATAACTAACTCATACAAAACACTAAGAATAAGCATTGTTTCCTTGGGTTTAAACTCCTCAAAAATCAACAACTACAAATATGCTGATCTACAGAAAAACACCAAGAAATATTTTGATACAGCATCACAGACAGTTCCATCAAGTTGAAATGTCTGTGGTGCTTTTTCCTCTTTAAACGAGGGGGAGGATCAGTCTTTTGGAAGCTGTGAGCAGGTGCCCAGTCTCGCAACACCAGAAGCACATTTGTGTCATGGCTGTTCAGAGTACCTTTACAGACTAGACTTTTCACTAAATGTTGTGGTACTGCAGTCAGTGACATCTGATCACAGTTTGGCAAATCTGCTGAGTACTAAGACACTGATAACTTGTACCTGTTTGCTTCTGGTCTCATCAAACAATCTCACTCCTGTGTACAGAGGCATCCCTGAAGAATGGAACAGTACATTCCATAAAGGTGTACGAAGTCTCAAAAAACTATACCATTAAAGAAGATTTCTCAGAAGGCTTTATCTAAACGTTATCACTAAAATACAAAAAAGAAATTCTCAAGAAAAAAAAAAAAAAAGAAAAAACAGAAACAAACAACTGAAAAAAGCCAGCTTGCCCAGCTAGATAAAAGATGAGCTAGCAGACCCTGACAACCACATACTAATTACACTATAGTTCTGACTCAACAAAATCCTATAAGGACACGTTATTGCCCGCAGTTCCGAGAAGTTTAACAACATTTTGACTACCATTTATGATTATTTACTCTGTTGCCAACTGCATTTCCTTTTCAAAGGGCAAAAGGTTTACTATGTTCTGTTTCAACAAGGCATTTCAAGTGTAGGCTTTACTGAACCCACACCTAATGCATTCATTTCCTTTTGGGAAAAGCATTAGAATGCTCCATGTTTTGCAGAATCACATCTTTACCTAGTTGAATATAGCCCATCAGAAACACATACAGAAAGGATGAAGAAGACAAAGTATTAATAGGAAGTTAATTTCAGTAACAAAATAAAACTTAAGTGTCGTCTAATTGGACATAGCAAATATTCGGGGTACCCATACTTTAAAAAAAGGGGGAGAAAAAAAAAATGGACACAACCCCCATCAACTGACACATCCAACTAGTTCTTCCTCTCGTCCTTTCAGTGAGCTATTATCTATTTATTGCCCTTGAGGAACATATAAAACTTTCAGCTGCTGTAAACACCTTCACTTTGGGCATGTTTGGTTCCTCTCCTCCCTTCTTATTTTAAAGGGTAGAAGAAAAAATTACTCAATAAGCCAAATATAACAGCAATAAGTTCAACAAATAGAGATGACTCTAAATCCATAATCCAGATTCCAAACGCCTATTTCTTTGAACAAAGCAGTGGATTTTTTTTTACATTATTTTCACAGAACATTTAAACAAAAACTACTACACAACAGGACAAGAAAGAGATTCCGAAGATAAAACTCTGGAGAGTTTTATATTACACATATGAAATAAATAGAAAATTTGGGCCATAGTCAGTAAACTACAAGTTTAGTTTGCAGTAGAAATTTTGGTAGAAAAATTAGAATCATTTTACTATGGTTAACTCTACAGTTTGATGAATTATTTGCTTTAGGATTGTGTGTTTCTTTGTTTTTACCTTAACAGTCATTTCAAGAACATTTTAATTTTGCTACTTACACAATACACAAAAAGTATAATGAAAACTTACTGGAGTTTACACTCTAGAAAATTATTACAAAAGATTTCTCACTACTAGTCTTTAGATACAAATACAAAAGGCTCAAGGCTATACTCTGATCTGTTAGAAAGGCCAGGGTTATAAATTTGTTCATTACATTCAAAGATATGTATTAGATAATTTGAAAACGTATTGCAAAAATCAATTGTAGCATCTCAGGTTTTCTATCCTAGTTTCAGCATTTCCCTCTCAGTTTGAAGGGAACTAAATCATTTGCAAAAAACATATGTAGATGTTAAACTTAAGACTGGAATGCATTTTTAATTCTAACTGGTTCACCTGCACTTTATTAGACGAATTAAGTCTAATTTCAACATCTGATAACACTTCATTGAACAACCATTTAACATAACTCACAGAAAAAAATCAAGGCACACAAGGACTTCATACACTGCTTTCCATTTGAAGTCTCCAAAATGTCAATAATTAGCCTTCAAAACTTCCTTCTGAAGAAGGTAACATTATTTTTGTTTTCATAAACAGAGAATTTGAGTAAGAAATAATAAATCCACCTGGCAAAGTAATGAATGAAACTAAGATTACCAGTTTTCTGCTCCGTGCTGCTGCCACTACAATGCTGAAAGTTCATTCAGTGTCCTGCCTTTTTGCTTTTATTTTTTGGTACAGTTGTAATGAGGTCTCATTTTATTAAAAGTTTCTGTTGATGACAAATCCCTGCTAAGCCACAGAGATCAACTACAGTTACTAGAAACAGACAACAGGGTACACGAATTAATAGAAAGAAGATAGTCAGACTCTACCACGAAATGAATCCTATGGAAAACATCAGCTTCGTTAGGTTACCTCAGGTCTTCTGAGCCAGCCCAAGAAGATACTCTGTATATACTGAATGCAATTCTCTCCTACTCTCACAGAAAACCTATGAACCTTCTTTCCTGTCAATACTTTATAAGCTATTACTTAGTTCTTAGAATTCAATCAAAGAATAATATTAAGCCTGCTCCGCCACAGGCTATGGATGGCTGCTACTACTCCATACCTCCCACACCATCACGTCCTGCCTACAGTGCCTTCAGGAAAAAAAATCCCAAGTTAAAGCAGCAGGTAACAGGAGGTGAGAGCCAAAAAACAGTGGTAGCAAGAGCTAGTGCTTAATTAATAATCTGAGCTTATCCTTTTTTCTTGTCTTTCTTTGAAAGAGCAAGCTAAAACTGATTTGTCTCAGATCACTGAAGGAAAAAGACTTGCTATTTGATCATCTATCCAGCACTTTAAAAAATAAAAAATTACAAGCACTACACTACATGAAAGCAAAACCAAGCAATACATCCAGCTGACTCATTATCTTTAGTTACAAAAATCACCACTGAACTTGAACCACTCACCTTTGGCACACTGTTAAAATGATCCAGGCAGTGAAAGGCAGGACTCTCCAACAAAGTTACGTACACCACTGTCTGAAACAACAAACAACACACACTTTAGTTTCAGCACTAAACTTAGGAGAACTTTAGCTAGGTAATTTAGTTTTCATTCTATCAAAATCTCCTAAGAGATGCTGAAGAGCAGGCAGAATGGCTTTAACTTCATGCACCTGTTTAGCATAAATAGAATCCATCTTCATATTTCACTCTTCTCAGTGAATACAAGGTCAATTTAGCCACAGACCATCCAAACCATCTAGGAAAGCAAGCAACTACAAACCCAGCCATCACAGTACAGAGGAAAAAAATCAGTCAATAAACAGAATTAAAAATTCAGCCCAGTTTTAGAAAGATCACGTTTAAAAAAGCATCATTATCTACCATTTCCTTCACTTTTACATTAGTCAGTTTAACTTGCCTATGCTTCCTAAGAAAAGGGAAACACTGTTACGTGTGGAAAACTGAGGCACATCAGCAAAAACATAGCCAGCAGTTTTGTGGGACATGACTGTTTCCACCCAGGAGGCACTTGCACACATCTGGATGTGTAATCCATCTGGATCACTACCGCGTGTGGCTTGGGTCCCTCTGGCACAAGAGATACTGACCCAACATGAGTGAGCTCTGACAGAGGCAGTGAAGCTGGTCGTAGGGCTGAAGAACTCCGGTAATGGAAATTCTGGCTGGATGTAAAGGTTTTATCACAAAGGTGGCTAAGAATGGCCACATGATCCCCAAGAAGTGATGGACCTTCTTCCTGGTGGAGCCTCAAATTCTCCCAGACATGGCCTCAGCTGCAGCCTTAGCCCTGCCAGGAGGTGGACAGCACACACCTCCAGAGGTCCCTCTCAGCCTCTGTTGTTCTGTTCCGTGTTTCTAGCCACAACCGTAACCTTTCAAAATAGACTTCAAAACATTTAAACATTTCTTTCTGGTTTTTAACAATGCTTCTAACTCCATAGGACGTCTGACAAATTCAGGCTGTATAAACCCATTAAGATCCAATTCAAAGAGAAGGCAAAAATTCTGAATGTCTTCCTGCACTGCAGCTCCTAGCTCATAAGGACAACAGATTACAGCTCCTACTCAAACGGAGGCCACTTATGCACAAAGGTTTCTGTTCAGAGTCTTCTCTGAACAGATTCCAATCAGTTGCCACTCTACAAAAGCATCCAACAAAGAAATTCTATTAAAAAGAGCAATGAATCCAATGATCCCATACATAATGGGGGGGGGGGGGGGGGGGGGGGGGGGGGGGGGGTGGAAGTATCAACAAATGTAATAAAAATATCTTACATAGGTGTTTAAAAGTGAGATTTAGACTTCTACCCATTAATAAGTGGAGTAACAGAACTACTGAAACCATAGTTGGATAAACATTTAAGCAAAAACATATTGCTATAGGATAAAGCAAGAGAGAGTCCCTGTCCCTCAGCTCCCTCCTTGGTCCCCGGCAGCTGCAAGCGGAGTCAGCGCACAAATCATCTCCTGCCCCTTACCATCCACCACCAAAGTACCACACCAAGCTTCTGACTTTATTTGGAGGGTTTTTCGGTTTGTTCCTTAAAGAAATACCCAACAGCACTCTCAATTATTGCTCACACCTTCACAAATGCACATTCATGTACAGAATCTGTGTTTGAAAATGAGCTGAAAACAATACTGTTAATCATCAATACCTGAAGAACTAACCCTGTATTTATCAGTCAACTGGAAAGGAAGTACAGTTGGGGAAAATAAGAGTCCAAATTCCATCTAAACACATAAGAAAAGAATGAGTCGTGTTTATCTCAATATAACAATGCTAACTTCCTTCTGTACAGCAAGGATGGCTTTATTTTTACAGCTACATTAAAAGTAGCTCAGAATGTTAATAGTAATAGTACAAAGAGTCAAAGGAGGAAGTAGTACAAGAAAACCTCATTCCTACCAACATTTTGATTGAAATAAAACTGTTAAACTAACAGACACACAAGTGCAAGATGCAAACTGCTTCCTGTCTTCTCTGGGCTCAATCCCATTGTGTGGCTATCTCCGTTTATTTTTCTCCTGCTAAAATCTTCACTTTGCATGGAAGAGCCAGAGGAAGTTTCCTGCTACAAGGTCACACTAAGAGTCACTTCTCCAAAGAGTAACCGATTTCCTTCTCACACCCCCACAGCCCAAAGCTTCACCAACATTGTGATTTGCAGAGTGATTCAAACTCGGGATGGAAACCTGGGCTGCAAATAATTCTCTTGTACTTTAAATATGTTTCTTGAAACAATCTTTCAGTTTTAGAAGTTCAAGATTTTTCTTCTCAAAGGGCAGTAAATGGAAACAGCGGTTAGGGTTTAGGACCATCTGCCCTCAGGCAGGTTTTCTAGCTTTGCTGCTGTGCCCTACCAGCCAGAACTCTAGAGTTGTATTCGATAGTAAAGCCAGGATGGGGAATGAATAATTAAACTTTGAGAGTACAAATAATCTCCATCAACCTTCAAAAGCTTGGAGCGCGTGTGGCAAACACTGTCCACCCAAAAGACAAACCGGTGCAACATTAGAAGACTTGGGAAATGAAGTCAACAACTTTCTGAAAGGCAGCAAAGCAAATGGAGGAACAGAGCTGAGCAGTCATTTCCCAGGGTATCATCAGTGCCCATCACTTCTGTACCACCTAGTGTGACATCCATTTGTCACATCTCAATCCTAATACCAATTATTAGGATTAGGTATTAGGATTTGATAACTGATGGCCTGGATAGGCACACCCTCCTTTGGGTTAAAAACTGGCTGGATGGCCGGGCCCAAAGAGTGGTGGTAAATGGGACTAAATCCGGCTGGAGGCCGGTCACCAGTGGGGTTCCCCAGGGCTCAGTGCTGGGTCCGGTTCTGTTTAACATCTTTATCAATGACCTGGATGAGGGGATTGAATGTACCCTCAGTAAATTTGCGGACGACACCAAGCTGGGAGGCTGTGTCGATCTGCTCGAGGGTAGGGAGGCCCTTCAGAGGGATTTGAACAGACCGGATCATTGGGCTGAGGCCAATGGCATGAGCTTTAACAAGGCCAAGTGCAGAGTCCTTCACTTGGGGTATAAAAACCCCAAGCATCGCTATAGGCTCAGGGAGGAGTGGCTGGAGAGCTGCCTGGCGGAGAAGGACCTGGGGGTGTTGGTTGACTACTGGCTTGATATGAGCCAGCAGTGTGCCCAGGTGGCCAAAAAGGCCAATGGGATACTGGTGTGTATCAAGAATAGTGTGACCAGCAGGAATAGGGAAGTGATCCTGCCCCTGTACTCGGCACTGGTGAGGCCACACCTGGAATACTGTGTCCAGTTTTGGGCCCCTCGCTTTAAGAGAGATATTGAGCTCCTGGAGCGGGTCCAAAGAAGGGCGACTAAACTGGTCAAGGGGCTGGAAAATAAAACTTATGGGGAGCAGCTGAGGGAGTTGGGGCTGTTTAGCCTGGAGAAGAGGAGGCTGAGGGGAGACCTGATTACAGCCTACAAATACTTGAGAAGGGATGGTGGGGAGGTGGGGGAAGGGCTCTTTACATTAGTGATGGGTGACAGAACAAGAGGAAATGGGTATAAGCTTAGTCAGGGGAGATTCAGGTTGGATGTTAGAAAGTATTTCTTCTCTGAAAGGGTTGTCAGCCACTGGAATAGGTTGCCCAGGGAGGTGGTTGAGTCCCCATCCCTGGATGTGTTTAAGAATAGGGTGGATGAACTACTTAGGGATATGGTTTAATGGGGATTAGGGACGGTTGGACTGGATGATCTCTAAGGTCTTTTCCAACCTAGAAATCTATGAAATCTATGAAATTCTACTGCAGTAATGTCAGCCCTGCTGCATGCAAAATGCCACGGTTCCTTACCACTAATGACTGCCCTCATACCCTATGCTTACCGTGAGGTCCAGAGCAGAGGAACAGAAGATGACAACAAGGGACAGAAATGGCAAAGTATAGGAACTGGATGAACGCATGATTACAAACATGCAAGGTAGAATGAAAAGTTTGTCTACATTTGAACAGCACTCTCATTTGTTTTCTAGACGAAGGTCTTTGGAACACAAGGATTATACAAGTCCCTTATACAGTATATTATACACTAAAAAGAACTTCTGAACAGTCATAAATAAAAGTTTGAATCTGCTTCTTCCAAACGTGCACCAGAAGATGAGTCTCAGTAACATCCAATACAATAAGCAGCTTATACCTAACTGTGTAATCTTTAAAGATTACAACCTTAAGAATAAATTACTGCTCTTGTAATGATATTACAAGTAACATGCAAAGTTATTAACCACCTTTCCTTTCACTAATAGCTTTAATATGCCCCATTTTCTTTATCCCCATGGCTAAAATCCAGATTCAGCCTTACAAGGACTATTTCACTGACAATTCTCTCAGGCTCTCTTCCCAATACCCGACCACCTCCTACTTAAATTCTGTCATGAAATAGCTAAAATAATCTCTTTGATACTTAATATGCTAATACACAAGAATGACCTGACCATAAACCTGTACTGCACAGACTGGGAATTTTAACTGCAATGGTTAAAGCATCCAAGTGACTCCAATAACTATGATAAAATTCAACAACTGACGTATTACTGGTGACCTTCTGGGGAACAAATGAAAAGCATCACATTAATACAAATTCTCCTGTGGAGAAGATCAAGTTGGCAATCTGCCAGTTCATTACACCATCTAGCTCCACTCCAACATTAAATATTGCCTTCCTTTGTAATTGACTGAAATACACTGGAGCAATTGCAGGTAACCACTTTGGGCTATTAAAGTATTCCATTAAGACTTCTCCATTAGGCAGATATTTCAAATGAAATTACGTCAAAATAGGCTATGTTCAAAATATTTTAACTATGCAGACAATTGGGCAGGCACAATCTAGTTCCACAGAGCAGCAGACAGATCAGCTTAAGAACTCAAAAGCTCAATGCCTGAATTTGCTTAAAGGGAAAAGAAATCCACCAAGTTTATTCAAGACTCTAGTCATATATATCCTCTCAAAACTCACTTATTATTACTTTCTTCTAAAGCTAAGAAAATGGTAATGTGAAAATACACAACTATTCTTTAACTCAGATAAGTCAAGGCATTTATTAAGTACCACATCTTAAAACTAAGTACGGAACACAGGCAGAAAACAGAAAGCAAGACTGGATTCACATTGTGTTTAAGGTTTCAAAAAGGCAGCAAATTGCAATGTCGCATTACAATGCGTATAACATTCTGAAAACAAACACAAAAAAATCCTTTCATGCTATATCCTCTCCACAACTAAGCTTTTCTTCTCTAAGGTTGCGGTTCCTTAACAGCAAGGAAGCAAGTGAAATGGGGCACGTGAACAGGTTCACTGCCTTGCACACAGAAGAGACTGCCAGATACTTAAATCGCTGGAAAAAGATTTAAATCTGTATGCCAGCTGTGAAAAAGAGACTAGCCCTTGAAGCTAAGACAAACTTCTGTGTTTAATGGGCTTTTTTTAAGTGGTCCAGGTCTGAAGCCATCACCAGAGGCTGTAAGAGTTAGCCAAGAAATTCGGGTCTCTTTTGAACAGTGCACAGGCAGGAGGTTGTGTATCTTCTCTGTGCTGCTATCTGGCATGCAAAAGCTGTAGTACAGCTCCCAGTGTCTGTAACAAAGAGGAAGCAATTAGACATGTGGGTATCATCGGTTGCTCAAACAACTATTTAAAAAAAAAAAAAAAAATCAACCAAACATATAGTTGGAGGGAGGAGATAGAGAGAGGAACGCAGCTAGAGAAAGCGTACAATGGCTCACACTTGAACCATATGCAATCAAAGAGGCTATGCTGACCTATATTCTCATTTAACTCCTGCAGTGAAATGCATATGCTCTGCAGACTCTTGCGTATACATGATACATTTTCAAAAAACATGAACATTTTTAACATCTACTTGCACAACCATCAACTCTCAATCTACTCGTGAAGCACAAGTAGTTAAATTTCTAAACAATATCAACATTTAAAATAAATACTGTATTTCAAAAACCAACTTCCATTGCCAGCTTCCTCTGTAGCTGCAATCCAAACACATGCACAACCAGCAGCTTTTTAAATTTGAAAGAAATGAGGAGGGTTACACATCTGTTAGTGACTGCATCTGCTAAGAATTCTACAATATAAATTACAGATTTGATTTTTAGAAACATCTCAGCATTTACAGTTAGATAACTTTCTTCAGCACTTTAGTATTTTGTACATACAGTTTAATAATTTGTTTCAGTGGAACTTCTGCCTTTCTGACTGATACTTCAGTTTGTTGTTTGTAAAAACTGCACAATGACAGTCTTTTCCATTAGGTAAAACCAGCTCAGAATCTTTGAAGACCTGAGTGGTTAACAACTCATCAGCCCAAGCAGCTCATTCACAAATCTATTTTTCCTATTGCATCTTGGCCATTAAAATGTTTTACATAAAGACACATATGACGCACCGAATCATACCAGTTCTTCCAAACCTCTCTAAGTAGAGTCAGAGCTTTTAAATCAATACTTGTGGACTTCAAGGTTGTGAAAGATGACCACGAACAGTATATTAATATACTCTTTACAGTAATCTGCACTTGTAAAATTACTGAAAACGTACACCTCCACTGGAAAAAGGCAGTCACAGATGCCTTTTGGAGAAGTGAAAACCACAGATTAGGATGACTTAGCTACCACAATGCTAACTCACTATCAGAGAAACTCTCGGCAGAGAAGGTTTTACCCTTCCTCCAGGTGCACAGCCAATGGGTATGTAAGGATGCTCGAGGGATTACTGTCCAAACAGAGTATCTTATTCTGAACAGCATGCAAGCTCTGCCCTATTCTGTTCAGACAAACTGCATCTGAAGTACTGTCAGCATAAACGAGAACCATTTCACTTTGAAGGGAGGGCAGAAAAGTCCAGGCACCTTGGCTCTCGAGTGAAGAAATCTATAAAGACTCCAGCTGCGGGAGCAAGTTGAAGAAATCTCTCTCAACCACCACTAGCAGAAAGAGTAAAAAGATTTATTGCTTACTCAAACTCAGTATTTCATTTACTATGTTGAAAAGCACAGGGCTGCAGAACTCACATAAACAGACATTAAACTGGAACCCATTAGTAAAATTGAGGGAAGGGGTTAAAAAACAGAGATCCCAGCACAAAATCCCTTACTGAAACTGGAATATGCTCAAATATATATATATGCTCAAATAGTACCTGGTGTTAGAGTTCAGCAATACATTGATGAAAATGATCTTCCTTGGGAGGAGGAAAACACTTTTGTCCCAATACATTTGTATATCAAAGGCTGGGAAAAAAATGACACTTCAGATTTAAATTTTTTTTGAGCCTCCTCTGATGACCGAACTAAAGAAAAACAACAAACTTGATGCAGTTCAAATACAAAATTATGGTAACTAGAGGTTCACAACTAAGAGCCAAAGGTAAGTGGAAGACAAACGCTCAGAACTTAGAAGCGGCTTTGGTTCCTACACAACTTGGTAGGTGGTACATGCCAGCCAGCGATGTGCAGTACTGTGACTGTCCTCTTTGGACACTGCAGAAGGGCAGTCTCCAAAGTCAGCACCCTCAACCTGCAGGTCAAAACAAAACCACTAGCTTTCTCAGATCCTCAAAAAGGAACAAACAGCAGAGTTGCTAGGATCACTACTTCTCAAGAACACAGAGCACATCTGCTTTTTCTTCCAGTTTAATCATCAGACACTTTTGAAGCAGTTTTTGCCTGAACTGCCCCAGAAACTTTGCTTTACGTTGACAACAAGAAGAGAAATGTTAACACAGCCTTGGTTCCACCACAGCCCTAGCCGCAGGCGCTGCTATTATTGCTGTTTGAAAGTTAACTAGATATTCCACAATCTCGTAATACACAAATAAAATTTGGCAATACCCTACCTTCTGAGCTTTTCAAGACTGATTTTCTCCCTTTCATGTCTTGTACATGTTTGATGGTGTCTTATTCTACTCATTTTAATCACGCCAATTCAGTGGCAGACTACAAATGAAAATGCAATAGAAACATTGCAGGCCCTGTAACAATAGTCAAAACAAAGATTTCCTATGGCAGCTGTCAAATTAATGACATCTCCAAAGCTATCTAAATACAGTATCTGGGCAGAAATCCAATTATGTCAATTCTGTCTGAATACCCCAAAAGAGAGTCCTACTGGGGTTAGAAGTGGAAATAATTTTAAGCGCAGATTAGCTACATAAGCAGCTCCACACTTGAAACCAGAACAAGGGAACAAAAACCTAAAGGCATGACATTTATCTGGACACAAGGGAGAGGGGAAAAAGAACTGTTAGACATCTGGCAAAGGTCAAAGCCAATTACCTTGTCCAAATTTGCCCCCCAAGATAATAGCTTCCAGGTTCGTTTCTTCAAAATAAGACGTATTGACTCCACTAATTAAAGAGATTTCTGCTTATCCCTACATCCTCCACTACTGCTTTGGTTTTCCCAAAAATTCTTTTCCCAACAAAACATTAACAGCAGTAGTAGAACATGGCAACTTCCCAGAAGCACGAACTAAATTTATCTAAACTCTACATAAAAGAAAATAATCTTCTCCCTCACTTTAAGTATTAGGCAGCAGTGACAAACGGTATTGAGGACTTTTAATTCAAAAGTATGATTTCTTGCTGCTTTCGCTGCTTTCCTTAAACCATTGTAACCACTGATTTCCCTTTTGCTTTGGAAGTGTCTGTTACAGCTTAATTATGTGGTGATTTCAGCTTGCTGAGCCTTGCCACAGGATTCTGTTTATTTGCGGTTTTAAAACAGACAGTGATCAAGGTAGGGGGAAAAATAGCCTTTTAATTCAACAAAGAAAAAAATACATGTATTTTTGTTTTCTTTCTTTGCAGGCATACTAAAATAACTGCTTTAGAAACTAGAGAATACAAGTTTATCTGTTTTTTAAACGAAACTATTCATGAGACTGCTACTAAACTAAAGAAAAAACTGCACACACCAAATAACTGAAGCAATATATTTTCGTTAGTAGCTACATTCTAACTAGAAACCTTTATCTCTATTATGAATAGATAAATAAACCTTCAAATAAATATAAGTGAATGATGATGAAAAATAGCAGACTGATTTAGACAAAGTTTCTAACCCTGATCCGTCCATATACTGCAGAGAACACTTTCCAGGGTAAGGCTATAACTCACTGTATATATATTGCAAGTGCTTCTGCTATCAACACTATATCAAATTCAGGAGAGCCTAAAGCATTCATTATGAATGGTCCTATATTTAGGACTGCACATTCCAGGCTCTGCTTCTTACACCAAGACACACACAGTTAAGAGGTGGGGGTTTTTTTTGTTGCCTTTGGTGGTTTTTTTTTTTTCCCCTGAGCACAGTCATTAGAGAGATTCAGAAAAGCCTGAAAAGCAGCAGCTTTTTTTGGTCAAAATCTGGTAAATTCTCAAGTGTACTGCTAATTAAAAAAAAAAAAAAAAATCAAACAAATGGGTAACACACAAATGCAGGGTTGCACTCCAGAATTTGAGATAGCCTTAATTCAGAGCAGTGCCAAAGAACCACCAGCTACCATCTTCACCTGCTCAGTGCATTTAATCTCAAAGTCATTTTGAGAGGCATGCACTGAGATCCCTTTGTAAGCCAGCAATTTTGGATATTACCAGTTTGGACACAATTCAAATCAGTAACGCACCACATTTTCTCATGTTAAAGCCTAACTTAGAATTTTAGACACAATAATTTTAACTAAACTTCTTAATAGTACACTTTACTGTGAGTATTTTCTTACAACGAAAACATACATGGTTCATTTAAAAAAATCTTCCAATTGAACCATGCAGTCAATGATGCTGTCAGAAACATTTTGGAGAAGCCTAGAATAAATTTCTTTAGCTTCAAATTTTTTTTTTTTTAAGTTTAAGAATATATACAAGGAATCCATTTCTTGCCAGTTCTTTATTACAGGAGATTTCATTTTTGCATTTGCTCTCTAGAACACACGGAGCATAGTACCATGAATTCTCCTTTAAGTCACACAAGCACTGCAAATCCAATTACTACTCTATTAGGTCTCATTTAAATCCCATACGGTATGACAATAAACTGAACAAAATGAGCATCAGCATGTTTTTCAACCATCTTTACAGTATGACATAGATGGCAATCACAGTTTAATAAAATTTCATTTACAAAGAAAGTAGCTCAAAATTTTCTCTTTCTCTGCCAGGCATTTCTGGAAGACTTAAGAAATACTGTTTCTTCCCACTCTCCCTTGAAGAAGCCAGTTGGCCATCGCTATTTCATGGTTCTCGAACACCTGAGCCTTCTGCTTGTAGCACAGGAGTTTGTGTTGGTGCTCAATGCTTAACACACATGCAAGCCCTACCAACCACTACCTAGTGAATTTAATGTTTACTCCAAAGCTGTCACAGTTTTTTGTTTTTTTTTTTTTTTAAAAAGATTTCCTGGGTAAGGAACCCTTCAAAAAAGGGTAATGTCACATTGGGAAGTGAGGAGGGAAAAGCAAAACAAAACCCCACCAATTTGAACAGTACTGAAAAGACCACAACATTTTTATGTAAACTCTTATCCTATCTGGATCTAAAAAACTATTGTCGCTAAATATCGCAAAGTAAGCTTGAACAACTTTCAGAAGCTCTAAATACTTCACCACTTCAGTGCAGTTAATTTATGCATATATTATAATCATGTGCCCCTCTACTTTCATTACAATATTTCTCGAGCTTATCTCTCTACCCAGCAACTACTGTTTATAGATGCCCAGGTCTGCCCTTTGTTTGGGGAATGCAAAAAAAAAAAAAACCAAAGAAAGAAAACAAACAAAAAAATCCCTCATTTGTAGCAAGCACTTGTCACACTCAAAGCTCTCTGAAGGATGCATAATAGCTGTTTCTTAATCATAGAATCATAGCTGACCTGACTAAATCATCTTCCTTGTGCAAGCTGGAAATCAAAATGTCATGCTGACATTTAAACACATGATCTGTTGTTAACGCACAAAAGCCAGGAAAACATACGCTGTCCACTTTCAAACATATTACCCAGACACTTTGTTGCTAGGACAGAAAGCTTCAGAGTTTCAAGAACAGACTTTTAAATATTTCAGTCATCCCATTAAACAATTTCAGTTACAATTTTACTAAATTCTTTCCTTTACATGCTTACCACCATGAGAAACAGGCAAGTGCCAGGTTGAAGGAGAGAGCATGCTGAAGGGGGGAAGGGAGGGTAATTAAGTCATTTCAAGGTTTGTGCTCCAGTTCTGCAATTAGAATGGAAAGATTTGGGCCATAGCTTTCTCTGCGTGGAGGAGATTATAAAGACAGTAACATTATTGATTTTTTTTTCCCCTTTTGCTAGAAAAGGAAATAAAAGGCAGAGGTATTTTTCAATGCATATTAATCAATCACATGGCCTTTTCTAGTGTATTTACATAGGTATTTTCTGCAAGCTCTTTAAAATGCCTTCTCCACTGCTTTGTCTTTTGCTTCCATTTAAATCACTGCTATTCATCTTCATCTTATATCTAAAACTATGGGTAGACCACATTAGGGAGTGACAAAAGCCAAAGACCATAGACCTTGAATTATCTCTGCCTGTAGCTTTGAGCAATATAACAGATCTTAAGGAAGATAAGCTTCACTTACAAAAATATGAAGCTGCAAGCTTTATGACCCAAGTGTCTTTGCCTGGAAATGAAGCTAAGAGTTTAATCTCCTAGTTTTTAAAGCTAATAAAGAACTGAAAACACTACATTGTATTTGCATATTTAAATAATTTTGAAAACTTTGGTTTACTTTTAAGGAGGTTAAACAACTCCCCCTCTCTTCTGACGGATTTTATTTGTATCTGCTTTCATTGTGTTTTACCATTCCTTTCAGTAGGCTGTGATGGCAAATACAGATCCTGTAACAAGAACTTATTCTCTTGGGAAGTTACACCTCTGAAGCTGCAAAAGTGCACAAACATTCCCACATGCTTCAGAACACAAAGCCTATTGCCATGAAATCTAAGAGTAACATACTCAGAAATCCACTGTCAATTGATAAAGCAACTGATTTTTTCAAGAAAAACTGTGTGTATGTCACAACCTTCCATTTAAATCACCAATATCACAGATGCCATGAGTGCTTTCTTCTTGACAAATACAAAATCAAGAATTTTCAAAGCTAGAGACTAAATACAGACAATGACCATATCACGTGCTTAAATTATAGCTACTGTATTTTTTAGAAGCACTAGGTACACCTTAACAAAACAGTGCAACAAGCTTCAAGTTCTTAGCACATTTGACATATGGTAGCAAAAAAATATTAAAAAAATCAGTCCTGAAACAGACATCTTGTGCAAACAGGATTCAAAATTCTGGTCATGGTCCAACAGTCAGAAATAAACATACCACAGTGAAGCACTACCAAAGACAAAAAGCATGATGCATCATCTAGTACCGGTTCTCACCCCTTATGGGCTACACCATTAATCCATTCCTTTGCCAAAAAATGATTCTCTCCTTGCATTTTACTAACTTGCAGTAACTTTGCATGTGTAAACTTAGTTGTTTAACTAGAATTACATTGCCCTTCCTGCTGATGACATGCATTAATGATCTCAAGAAGGGTCAATCAATATTCAACATTTCAAAACATACATGGAACAAAGCAACTCAGGCCTACTTATTTTTATTACAGACAGATTACTGTCTCACTTTGTGAGATGCAAAGGAAACAGAGGACAGGAGAAAAAGCAATCCTCCAGAGGCATACCCATCAAAATTCCCTAGCATGAGTTTCTATGCCGATTACTGATCAGTAATGAAGTTTGAAAAAGATAGTGCTAGACTTACAAACTGTAAAGCTAAATGTTACACACTTTGCATAACTTATGTCTCAAAAGCCAGTTTTAGCTTTGCCACCTAAAAAAGCTGGCTGGCTTCACCACACAGAAACACGACTCCTCTTTTCTGCAGAGTACAACCTGATGGAAGTTTCTAATGAGCACACTGGGTCTGAGAACCAAACTCAAAGCTGACACAGAGCAAAAAGACCTCCTGTTTGAATAAAGCTTCAGATTCTTGAGGGAAGGATCACCTCAAGGGAGGACAGTATTATTTCTTCTTCCAGCCTTTTAATATACTCACAGGTAAAAAACTTCTCTTTCCTATCAATGCTATCCCCAGAGCTGAGAGGCAGGAGGACTGCCTGGACCTGCTACTTGAAGAAGACTGACGCTGGCAAGCAGAAGAGTAAATAATCTGACATAAACACCAGCTTTAAAAAGTCCTTGGCACATGTTATTGAATCAAATGTATGATGCCAATTTAAAGAATGAGCCGTGAGACTAATACATACAAGTCTGCAAACTTTGAAGGCATTTGTATACCTATACAAAGGCTTTACTGAAAAAACAGAATGAGACTGTGGGGTCCTCAAGAACCAACCACAGAACTTCTGTAATTCTCAGCAGGGCAGGACTTCCCCCACAATTCAAAAGACTGACTCAGGCTAATTACCACCAAATGTTATGAAACAATTCTTCACTCAAAAAAACCCAACTCAAAACAAACAAAAAAAAAACCCTCACACATCTATGGTTTCAAAGCAAACTTGCAGAACTAAAAGTATTTGTAAATCAATGGCCTGAGGGCAGCATGAGTTCTGCTTCTGGTCTACAGAGCTTCTTCAAACAGTACCAACGTGCAAATGAGAGTACAAATCTATTGGGGATATATCCTGGTTGCTAGACCATGCTATCACATCTTCATTACTGCCATTACCTGCAATGCCTAGATTACAGCTTGGATGGGCATGCAATCACAACTTAATTTTATTGCAGAGAGATCTGCCAAATTGCTCCTCACTGGTGTCTTCAAAATGAGAGCTTGGATAGCAGATGTAGTCTTTTAGTAAGTGGCTGTTAAAGACTCCATGCCTTGCGCACAATATGGAGCAGGAGGCTGGTGCAGTAACTCAGGAGAGGGTCGAGCGGTGCAAAAGCAGAGGAAGAAAAAAGGACAAGAGCGACCAAAACATAAGAGGAACAACACTGAAAGAGATGCAGAAATATTTTACGCAATTAGCAATTTCCTGCACACACAGGGAAGGCAAAATACACATGAAAGAGCTATGCAGAGTTTAGTTTTCTTAATTAAGCTGATGACAAACAACCATTAATTATAACAGATTTTTTTTAAAGCATTCAGAACAATCTGACAGAAAATAAGGGTTGGCTGGTAACAGCCTAGGTCCAGACATCCTTTTTGAAACATTGACATTTCAGAGATAATAAATTTAAGAAAATCTATAAATAATAAAGGAAACGCAGACCATCTACACTGAGTATTACACCAAAAGATTTCAGGTTTTAGTTAAGGTTTTGAATTTGACAGCTTAAACTCTAATCCTGAAAGATAAGATAAAATAAAATACTAATGAATTTGAGTCAGCCTTTCAGAAGGGGAAGGATTGTGGAGATTTTTGTTGTTAATTCTGATCCAAGTCTAAGACACAAGATGAAAAGGTTCAGCATACAGCAATTCTTCAAATGTCTGACTACGTGTTCATATTGTGATTTTTCAAAGCTTCTTTTAAAATGTGAATACACAGTATTTCCAGAAAAAGCAGAAGAGCTTTAAAAAGAAGGTATGAAGAAAGAGGCCTAATAACAAACCCACAACATACTAATACTTCTCTTAAACTGTTTCAAAACCAGTTTCTACATGAATGGAAATTTGAGAAATGTATTACCATCCTGACACAGACCCCTATGCTTAAAGATTGTTTTGTATGTAAAACAGGTAAAGCTAAAAACTCTAAAATGTCTTCTATTTTATTCCTAACAAAAACTCAGAAGTTGCATTCAGAACTGCCAAATTCTTGATCAAAATGAACATTACATCAAGTACATGCTTAATGTTACATATGGTTTTACAGAATTTCAAAAGGAAAGAACAATGTGTTATTACTGTTGTTTTTTATTTATACCCTAGAAGTACCCGGAATTTGCAATCAAGATTGAAGTCTTTAAGTGGAGTACAGATATGACCGGATATACTGTTTTTTTTAAAAAAAAAGTCTGCTTAAATTATATAAAAAAGAAATAATCCTTAGTCTCAAAACAAGGAGGACCATTTGAAGATGCATTTCACGAGGAAAAAATAATAAAAAGCCCATTCAGAGTGAAAGAAAGGATAAAGTCTTCCCCTCCTAGAAATCTTCCTGAATTTTCGGACAGTTACCTATTGCCCCCCACAAAAGAATGTACTCTCAACATTAGGACCCCCCACCTCTCCCTGCGCCAGTTCACGCTCCTGACCAGGACCCCTAAAACTGGGGAGACCTGCCCCATGGCCCAGAGCAGGAACACGTGCACCCAGATCCCAGGAGCAGCTCCCAGCCCTCCTGGCCCTCAGCCCTCCTGGCCCTCCTTCCCACCGCTGGCAAGAACCGCAGCTTCCTGCTTCCTGACTCTGACCAGAAGATCCATCCTCGTCAAACTGACTTATTAATTAACATAGGCTTAACGAATCGGTGTTTTCCAAGAGGAAGGAGGACATTTCTCCGCCAGAAGGCTGTGTGACTAAGAACACCAGAATCGTTGGTAATTATAAACACATGTAAAACTGCTGCTTCACATCACTGAACACTGTCCCTTCGCCGTCACGTTTTTATGGCAATCGGGGTGCACAAACGCACACGTTTTTGTTCAAGGTCAGAAATGGCAATTAACTGGTACGTGGCAAGTCCAGCTGAACTACGGAGAAGATCTAACGCGGGGGAAACTCATGACCTCATCGAAAGCCTTGGAGTTTCACACAAACCAAAGAGCACGAGGGCTGTGGGTTGGAAGCTGTTACGAACAATTGCCGTATTGAGGTACAACGCCTTTTAAAAGAAAAATTTGCGAAAAGGACTTAGTGGAGTAACATGATTTCCCCTGCGAACTCTCTCTTATTGCTACAGGAAGACAGAATTAATTTTAACAAATTCTACCAGCTAAGCAACTACTGTGGCAAAATATTAATCATGCAAATTATGTATGTCACAAGTAAGTTTTTTCCTCTCTTTCTATACAATGAAAATTTCAAAATTCATTGTCTTTGATTCTGCAGAAAAATCACATAATTGCGTAAGCTTGCATGAATACAACTAATCTTAATGAGGAACTACTTTATTAGTTTGCCTTTCGCAAGATGTTTTTTTCTAACCAAAACCTGACACAAATTCCCCAAACATCTTTTCTGCATTTAAAAAGTTTCCATAGAGTGTCCAGGATTAAAAATAACCCTGGTACAAATATCTCCAGTAATGCTTCCTCAGCTTTTACTAACCAACAAAAGCTTAACAAATCTACTCATGAAGTATAATCAATACAGAACCTTTTAAGGAGGCACAGCTTATATAAAAAAAACAGTTTAACAATACGCAAGAATTAAGTTCAGGCATAAGCCTGGAAGAGAGGTTTAGGCACAAAAAAGGTTGGAAAGGAACAACTGAACACAGTAACAGAGATGCCAGTAGCAAAAGGATGTCCAGTATTTCTTAGCATCTCCCAGAATAAACACAGTGGCAGGTAAACTGACAGTCCTGCTGAAATTAGGGCGTATTTTGAAACATAAATTATACCTACACCTTGCTGCATTAGGATGGCAGCTCAGAAATAAGCATGCAATCCCTCCAGCAGAATTTACTTCAAAGCTTCCCCCTCTTCTGCCGACAGACCTCGGCAATAGATAAAATTGAGAATGTGGTTTTCATTCATTTCTTCCAGGCACTCTAAAATTCACACATGCACCTCAGAGTGGCTTGAAATCTGGCGTGCCATATGGCAGTGCATTTGTCATTTCCAGAAATATGTTGAATATGGGTTCCAGAGATATAAAGCCCCAATAAGAAAAAAACCAAACTCCTAAAGCCAACAGATTCTGCTCAAACGCCCTCAACTTTATACGATACGCAACCAGAGAGCCTGGGCTTTGATCAGGCTTCAAAGAACCTCTTCATTTGCCCCAGAAAATAAATCTGATGCCTTAGCTTGTGGAGGCTCATTTCCCTACTGTTTTGCAACTCTAAAGTTATTTACACTTGCCTTAAGTGAGACTGAAGCAGAAATAATACATCAACATCAATACTCATACTATACAAACACGTTGCACTTGGAGCACAAAGTAAATGATTTACAAGCTGCAAAACAGCGGAAAATCAGGATCAAGAGTTTTATGGCTGTTTCAGTGTGAACCAACTGAAGAAGTAGTAATTACTTCTTCCCATGTCTGCATACAAAGTTTAATGGTGCACATTACGAAGTAAGATTCAAAAAAAATAACAGAACAATTAGCAAACAGATTATTTTTTTTAAACCTGAAAAAGAAATAAGGCTCTCCTGGTGGCTGAAATAATCACACAGTCTCCAAACTCAGCAAATTAGAGTGACATTTCAAAAAAAAAAAAATTAACAGAGTTGAGCTAAACATCTTGCTGTTGCTAAAATAAGCAAGCCCTGTGCTGTAGGTAGAAAGCAACTAAATCATCCTTCTACTACAATTTCTACTTTCCAGGGATGTCTGCTTTCCACTATTTGCAATCTGTGATGAAATAATCCTTTTTCTTTTTCTAAAATAGAAAACGCAGACTAGCAAGCAGCAATCAAACTACAGGAATTATTTTTCTCCTTACTTTGTTCCTTCAAGGCTGGAATCACAGAGCATGGTATTTTCCAAAACAGAAACAGAGAAACAGAGAATCATTCACCTTTTTACTGGCACACTCAGTTTTACCTTCCTCTCTTTTCTCCTCGTGTTGCCTCTTGAAACCAAGTTATCTTAGCACACATCTTTTTACCCCAAGGATGAAAATTAACAGCGAGTAATAACTCTGTTGACAAGAACTGCTTTGGGGATGGTACTTCGTTTTGAAACATACACAGAAATCAAGAAAAATCTTACTCCAGAGGGGTGGATCCTAGTCTCTAAAGAACTTCCCATGTGCATATTGCACAGTAAGATTTGTTTCAGAGACAGTGTATGTATACAATTTATCCAGAATGGGGAGGTGACCAGAAAGACTGCAAGAAAGTGCAGGTGATTCTCTAATCAGAGTCTAATCCAGACCTTCTGCGAAGTTGTTTTTATGTACAGGGAAGAAAATCAAGAGCACTTCCACTCTAACTGGGAGATAATACTTGCAAGCACCTAAAAACAACAACAACAAAAAGTCCTATGGCAGCAGCAACTGGGATATTTAACATAGCACAGACATTGTTCCACTATACTAATCAATCATGTTCATCCAAGACCAGGATCCATTCAGCTGCTCGAGCTGACGAGTGTTTCAGCCATCCAGAGACAAGACTACCACATATCTGCCGCTCACATCTCCTAATGATGACAGCATATCTGCTCGTTGCTGCTAGAGGCAGTGGGCTTTGAGAAAGACAGGGCTTCCTCCCCAGGCATAACAAGCACAGAGCTGCCAGCTGCTGGTGTTGCCATCTAGGGAAGTTATTCCTAGAAAAGCAAGAAAAACGTGTGGGCTGAGCTGCAAAGACAACGTAGAAGCTAAAGCAAGCAGAAGAGTCCTCGGTCATAAAAAAGGTGAAGAAAATCCCTATGTCTGATAAGATTTAGGCTGATGAGCAGATCCCTCCCTCCCAGTCAATAACTGGGCTTTTAGATATACTGAGCTTGTGGGTGGGATGAAAAGCTGCTCACACGACAGCAAAATTTTACTGTACCCAGCAGACAAATAAAGTATGCTAAATTTCCTGCTCATTTTAAGATTCATAGCAAGGCAGAACAAAAACAAACAAAAACCCTAGAAAATCTGCACTTTACAGAGCTTCCTATGTTTTGCAGGTTGCATGGAAATCAGCTGCTGATGCTGCCAGAACAATTCGAGAAGAACCCAAGTTCATGTTCAACAAGTCTAGACCTGCTGCAAAGAAAGGAAAATCCCACATGGGAAGCCTAAATGAGAGAATGACATCAGCATAGTATATGCAGGTGTTCCTGGGTAAGAGAAGAAATTTATTCTTTAATTACTCTTAAAATAATAACAGTTTGAAATTCAGCTTTTACCATATTCTTAATTACAGGTCTAGAAAACAGTAAAATCATCAGCTGTCAGAGTTGCACACACTCTACCATCCTCCCACAACAATTACTATACTGGCAACAAACTATCCTACACAGACAAAAGTACCCAGAACAGCAGTTCTCACCTTGTCACAACTAAAATGCTACAGAGACACAACTGACTCTCAGCTATCCATACACTTCTTTTAATCACGGTTTTCTTCCCTTATGTGCTTTCCTTGCCAAAGTCCCAAATCTAAGCCTCAGAAAAGCTTACTAAACTTATTCGTAAGCGGCTCAAGTATCATAACTCAGTTGCTCAAATATTTGGAAGCCTTCACCTGGTGGCTTTGAACCAGAGTAGAGGACCAATCTAGGGCCCTGCAGGTAGTAATACACTCCTTGGGGATCTATCATTAACATGGTAACAATGTTTCAGCTGAAGCAAAGCCAAAAGATTCAAGATGGGAAATGTAGCTATAAACAGTAAGAACGTACAAGTTTACTTCCTGTAGCCAAGGTCAGCAAACTCTTAGAACTTCAAGGTACGTGCCAGTAAAGCGATTTTCCTTTCTTACTTACAGATTTAGCCTTTAAGGTGTTCTATGCCCTTTTTCAAGCTTTCACTGCATATTTTAATTTTTTACTTAAAGATCTTCCTGCATTCCGAGACAATTCTTATTATTTTGCTTTGATGCTTTTTCCTTGGATGTTTTCCAGATGAAGCTCTAAATTGAAGTTCAGCAGAAAAATGATCAGAGCACTACATTTCAATAACAGAAGCATTGAAAATGTGGCCTTCAGTGTATTAAACTCATTGCTGGAAGCTACATATGAAAATATATTACCCACCTCAGAAAACTCTCCATTGTTATAATTTGGTCATTTCACACACCAGTGATCAATCTCAGCTAAGCACATTCTGTAAGTCCACACATAATGATAAAAAATTAGACATACCAGAGAAAAATTAAAGCCCTTCTTTCATGAACAAGTTTATTCACCTAGTGATTTTATATAAAAATTACTTTTCTACTGCTTCTTGGTATGAAGCTAAACAAGCTGAAGATATATAAATTGTTGCTTACAAGGGTCAATGACTCAGCAACCTGCATTATGTCCACTTTGCAGCGAAAGCTGGTAGGCACAAAGAATCAACTTTAAAAAACAATCTTAGAAGTGTGCTCAAATTCAACTTTAAAAAAAAACAAAAACACCTATATTCACAGATAATACTACTAGCTGTAACTCTCCTTATTCAAGACTTATATTCACCAACTCCCCTTTCCTTTACCTACCCTTAGAAATGTAAAAGTTTCTGAGTGGTGTTGCTACAGAACATTTGCTATTGCTACAGCTGATTCTGTTCTGAGCGGAGCTACAGAATCAGCAATTGTCACCAAGTATTCTACATCAGTTCTTACTGTACATCAGTACAAAAGAACAGAGGCTTTTCATAAAAGCAATGTTCTGGAGAAATATCACTAAAAAAGATAATATCCAGCTATTGGAAAACAGA
This sequence comes from Tauraco erythrolophus, assembly GCF_009769465.1. NCBI lineage: Eukaryota > Metazoa > Chordata > Aves > Musophagiformes > Musophagidae > Tauraco > Tauraco erythrolophus. The sequence continues at coordinate 65,779,884 of NC_141465.1, read as the reverse complement.
AAAACTTAAGTAATGTTGTTTCCACTGTTCCTCCAATACCCTATCACACTGAGATCCAGTGCTGGACCTCATCACACAATTCTCACTACGGCACACAATTCTCACTATGGCAGCTCTCCCACAATAAAGACTGGACATGCAGGAGGAAGATGCTGCATAGGGAAGGAAAGTACAGTGTTATTTTTGTACAGTCCGAGTCCAAAGCCAGTTTACACTGGTTAAATCCTACTCCAATTTGGATCACAGTGATATTCATAAGTTCAGTTCAGATTCAACCAATCATTCCCAAATCACCAGGCTGCAGGCATACACACACATAGGTAGAAAATGAAAACACGATATTCAACAGAATAACCTTTAAGGCACCGCGTACTTGCTCTCAGACTGAGCAGATAAAGCAAGCAGACAACCTCATTTCTGCGACTGGTGTGCGACTACACGCTTAAGATAGTGAACCAACAAAACAGGAACACAAATATCTTCACCCAAATCCTGTTCACAGCTGTTAACTTAATGGAAAGACTCTTTCAACATGAAGAATACACAAACAAGAACCTCCACGGCAACTTTAGTAGCAGACCGTTAGACAAGGTGCTTCCTAACACAGAAGCTGGATGCCATTCAGCTACCTGACAGCCTCTAAGTCACTTGGGAAAAGTGAATTAATCAGAAGACGTATATTTTTAAGGCAATGACCAGTGTCCCCCTGGTACTGCAAAGGGAGCAAAAGGGAGACTGGGGTGGGGAGCAAATTTGGATGCTTTGAAAGAGGGATTAGAGCAAGAGGCTGTGTGATTGAAGACAACGTACGACGATTGCTCTCACATAGCAGCTGCAGGAACACACGGACGTCTCCACAGGACTGTTATACACCACAGCATTCGTTTTAGCCTTCCGTAAATTTTCAACATTTTAAGACAATTGCACTGAAAATGATACAAAAATAACAGAAAACATTCATGACTTTTCTCAATGTGAAAACGTTTTTTTATTTAGTGAAAGACATTTATTGATCCAAACACGTGAGAGCTCACCCCAATACCCTAATGCAATGCCAGAACATATTCATGAAAGAAGAAAGTTTAAAACAATTATCAAGAAATGTTGCATGTAAGAGTTCAAAAGTGTGGATCATCTGTCCTCATTTCAGAAAGCTCATCAACTGTATTTTTGAACATCAGTTTCAATCACAATGTTTCAGTCCAATCTTGCTCATTTTATTCCCAAATGAGTGTAATCATGCTAGACAGGATACAAGGTGAGATTTTATTTTTAGTTTTATCTAATTATTTTTTAATTGCTAAAATAATTCTGCCATATGAATGGATTACAGAGAACCCAAAAGCATATCCACTCACAATCAAGGATATTCCCAACCCTAACTATGTACAAAACACTGCAAAACGGAAAAGGAGGAGAGAAAAGACTTAACCAAGCCACAAAGGAGAGGTGATCACCATCCGTTTAGATAACGCAATAATCAAGGCATGCGCCAACTAAATTAAAGTTTTTCCAGAATGAAGATCAAATATTTACAAGCTTTGTAAAATACAATGGCACTTCCCTAAGAAAATCTAAAGGTGCAGCTACCGAAACTATGAACCACATTGATACCAGGTACAAGTATTTTTAGTGGGTTTGGAGTTTTGACTGTTGTTGGGCTTTTTGGAGTTGAGTTTGTTGGGCTTTTCTTACACCTAGTAGGCACCACAATTTTAGAAGGACGGTGTCAGCAATTCAAATACACCATCGAAATCTGGCTGCTTAACACCAGGCGCAGCATCTTGCAAGCTGGGCACATCTCTTACGTTCAAAACGCACAGGCTCACCTGCAGGCAGGACCACGCTGCCTGACAGCTGGGGCTTGAAAGGCAACATCTCATTTTATTCCCCCCACACCTGGCTGCCATGAGGTGACCAGTGGACACGACTGAAACTGTCCGATGCTGTATTTCGTTTTCTTGAATTTCGAGCTGCTCACAGTTTACAAGCCCTGCCCTGCATTTTTACCAGCACTTCCCCATGCAGCTGCAGAGCACGGGAGACCTGGGGGACATGCAGCCCTTCCCTCCTGGCTCATCCTTACCAGCTGCTTTGCCAAACCCGTTTGGTTTATGCACTGAAAAACCATTTCTAAACTGCCGAACGCACCTGGAATTAGCAATGCCAAGCTGTTCTCCACACAATCAACAAGAAAAAGGCCTTACGATCACAAGTTAGTTGATTATCTTGCTGATCCAAGGTCTATATACATACATAGACTCCTCCTAGATTTCTTTGTAACTAAAGTGATGATAATACAGCAACAGGTGCTCTGCCTCAACCATCCGAACAATTATCTTCTTCCTAGTGCAACTCCGCCTTGACTCACCTGCGTTCATGATTCGCTGACATCAGACTCAGGATTGCTATCTTCGAAGAATGAAACACTTAAAATTTTACTATCTGCCTAGCAAGCACAGTATAATCTACCGAATACCAAGCTGCTTCTAAAGCTATGTACACTTAGCAATAGTATGTATGCTATTGCTGCAGTAGAGTAAGGCAATGTCCATTAATTCGGATTGCAGTTATGTTTGGTATCTTCTTTTAACCACAAGGATGTCACTTATATTATCTCAAAGGAATTCAAATGACCAACTACTTAACCGCTAAAATTATCCATCCGGAAAGAAGAAAAAAAAAAAAATAATCAAAGAACAGAAGAGATAAATCACAAGGACAAGCCGAAAAGACTCTTGAAGAAGATTGAAACTAAGTCTAGTTGCACCATTAAACAATGTATTGTAGTTAAAACATCCGGGGGGAAAGAGTTTAAAAAATTGTTTATTTCAATGATCTGCATTAATATACTTATCTTCAAACTTTGATTCATCTAAAACAGACATTATAACCGTCAATGAATTTAAGGGCTTTTCTTACAACGCATTTTAATTTTTCCTTTTTTCTGCTTTCACACAGTCTGGTTTTCTGTTTTAAATTCTAGATTTCCATATTTTAAAATTAAACACCAAACTCAATCATTCCTTGTTTTCCCCATGAGGGACTAACTTCCTTTTTCCATCAACTTAAGCAGACATTATATCGAGCCCCACCTGATCCACTCTTGCTCTTTAACATCTGAGAATTATCACTCATTAAACGCTAAACTACTAGCAGTCCCGCTGACTTTACAGGACTGCTGATAGAGTAATGTAATGCATAATGTACAGGTGTAAAGTCTGTCTGTAAAAACAAGCTGGCTATGTGACACTGCAGGCAGAATTTCAACATGTAATTTAACATACATGTTGTGACAAGTTAAAGAACGTATAACTGAAAAAAAGTTGACCTGCAATGTAACTGTGGTTCTTGTCTTGGAAAAGACGTACCTATGGTTCAGCTTCAAGTTCTGAAAATAAGACACGTTCATTCCAATAGGAGCACTACAGGTATTAAGCACACGCTCGCATTTTCACAGGGCCACAGCGGGAAAAGCTGAGATATAAAACAACAAACAAACAATTTTGGCAAGGCCAATACATTACATCTTCCTGCCATTCCACAGAGGTGAAAGGAGTATCAGAACAAAATAAACATCCAGGATCTCCCATCAGCAAAACTTGAAAAGATCCCGAAGGAACACGACCATCAGTATTACAAGACAGAACTAACGGCAGAAGACACACACTGCCGCAACAGCAACATTCCACAGAGTTTAATAGTTCTCCATCGTAGGAAGTCCGCAACAGTTCAGTCCGTGACGATTCCCTGAGCATTTCTTAAGAGCCTCAGAGCTCATAAAAATGATGTGTCATATTTTGAGACTTGTGCTAAACACAAGCTTTATTATTACCCGTGTTTAAACCAAAGACAATCTACACAGTCCTCACGGAGATATCTGATTAAATTTCTAACATTCATGAACTAGAATTTTAATATTGAATGCTCAAAATGATTTAAGTCTTTTGATGTAACGGAACATAAATCACTCAGTGTCAAGCGGAAGGCAGATCCTTTATTATAGTATTAATTATTTGGGATATTAGCATTAATTTCTTTCTCTATTTGAATTAAATGGAATTCAAAACAGTGTGAATTTATGAATAGTCCACAACATCATTATTTCTATATTATCCCTGCAGCACTAGCAGAAGACTGCCTACAGACCTGAAAATGCAAGGGAAGGAGATTGATCATCAATTTTTCTTTTAATCTTTTTTTCTGAATGACAGGAAAGGTGAAGCTCAAAATATTTATGCTCTAAATGGCTTACACTCTTTTTTGATGTAAAAATATACACCTTTATACCTATAAACGCCATCTACATATCTTTGTATTCAACATGCAATGATTAAAGGAAAACACGTTTAAGCAAGATACACCGTAGCCAATTTCTTTTACGACTGGAACAAAAAGATTCCTAATTAAAACCACAAAGCTGCAAAAATAGCAGGGACTTTTACAAAATTTCAATATTCGCTGGAAAAAAACGCTATGTCTTAACTTAGATTTCTGAAGTCACTACGTCCACAGGATTTCAAGGAGTTCTGGTAGGAGGGACTAATTAAAGATACAATCATGGTATCTTTTTTCCTGCAGCTAAACAGCACAGATTTTTAATTCACTTATGTTACACCTATAGCCAGACAGTATTGCTAAGAAAAATAAGTCACAACTCAAAAAAAAAAAAAAAAAAAAACCAACCCTAACACTGCTCATGTAAAATTGCTGTTTGCAGATCATCTGAGTCAAAGACATCAGAGCTCCAGATACCAAAGGACCGTAACCCAGCATAACATTCCCATACAAACCATGCAAAAAAAATAAAAAAAATCAGTATTTACAGGTTTTTATCCAGCTTTACAAGACTTCTGCAGTCTGGTTAAATCAGAAACAGCTGTCCAACTGAAATTGCGACTTTACAAGTAAACAAAAGCCAAAGCTAAAAATAAGCCAAACAAACCATCTGTGCCACTGCCACTGCTCGCAGCCCAGCTATACAGGTGTCAGCTCCTGTCCCTGCCCTCCACAGCAGAACTACCACAGGGTGCTTGTATCATCACTGACCGACAGCACTAACACAAAACAAAAATTCAGTGAACAAAGTGCTCACTTCAGACCTAAAAAACACTCAAAACTTGTCCTTCTGGCTCTGTTGAAGTTCTAACTAAAATCACTGAAAGAATCTGAAACATACATATCTTTAAAGTGACTGGATGAAGTCCAACTACCTTTTTTTTTTTCCTTCTGCTAATCTAGCAAACAAACTTTCAATCTAAAATTACCGATTAATTTTTCAACAAACACTAAATCTATTTAAAACAAAACAAACAAAACCCCAAAGGGCACTAGTTTGTCCACCTGAACTCAAAACCAAGAAAGCCTACAGTGAGTTTTGCCAAGGCAGGTGGCAGCGTGCATTTGCAGCAGCCCAAGTCTCCTGTGGTGGGACCCAGAATCCTTGACATGTCATCATTCAAGATCTGTCAAATTTGATAACACTCTGTGTGTCTGGAGGGACACCATCCATTCAGGAAAATGAACGTGTGATTTGTTGTCATGACAGCTATCAAAATTCAGCCCGAGAACATATCATACAGCCACGTATCTCTCCCTCTGCATTAAAAGGCTGAAAAATACTTTCCTTGCCATCATCCAAAACACCATTAGGATGTCAACTAAGAAGTCAACTCCCTTTGAACAGCAGTAGCCCAGGATGGCAGTAGGAGCCAAGTCCAACACAAAACGGATGTGGGAGAAAACAAGTGTGATGGATACACTGCTATTGTAAGAACAGGAAGGGAAAACCTTGCAGCCATGCTATGCTACACCAAGGGTGTTCCTACTGTATTAAAACCAAGAGGTCAGCCCAATCAATGCTTGGGACTCCTCTCCTCTGGTTTCAGTGCCAGGGTTTGCTGAACAGGAGGCTTAATTTATTGTTGTTCCTTGAAATGTTTTATTAGTCCAAAATGCCCTAAAGAAATTCAGAGTAATACATCAATTTAACTCTCCATATGTAAAGTAAGTTTTAACAGGATTTAGCGTTCCTCTTCTCTCCTAAACCTGCAAAGGGATTACTCATGAACTGCTTTATTTTACCATATAGTTAACTAAAACTTAATTGGTACACAGAAAGGATTATTTCAGCCAACTTAAATTTGACAAGAAGGACAAGTTAGAAAATCCCAACACATTTACAGTTTGTATCCTTAAATGAACATCACCGTTCCTTTCTAAACCTTCCCACCCTGCAAGGATCTATTATCATTTTGAAGGAAATGTTCTAGAACACTGTTTAATGACTTTTAAAAAATAACATAAATAAGAACAATATAGTTAAATCAGAAGAGAAATTAACCAATTCTTTTTAAATAGCTTACTTTTATTTTCTTTAAAATAAAAAGCTTTCTGTTTTTTTTTTTGTTTGTTTTTTTAAATGCTACACTGCTAGCAGAATACAGACTCTCACCCCAGCATGAGCAGAAAGCATCTGCTTTTTCTAACCTTCCTCCCATTCTCCTGCAGAGTCTGACAGTTCCTCTGTATTTGCATGGATCCAGTGTAACCTGTGAGGAAAGACAGCCGAGGGACAGCACTAAACTAAAAGCAGCTTCTTGCACTGTAAGAGGACGTGACCCTGCGTCAGAAAGAGCATCCGCAGCCTCTGGCCTCTTGCTAAACTTTTGTACCTGCTTTCACATCCCTGTCATTTCTCCTTATTAAGGCCCCCACAAATATTCTGATCATTTCTAGAACTCAGAAATTTTAAATGGCTCAGAAAGCTAAAAATCTGCCTTCCTACCAAAGAAGATAATAATCTGAACGCCTGCTCATTTATTTTCGGTTATTGATCCATTTTGGCTAAACAGTCCAGCCCTGGCACAGTAAACACTATCCACACCGCTTCCAAGGACCACACGTTAGACACCTGCTGAAGCAACAGAGGAAGAAAGCACTATCAAGACAGCACAACCTGCTGAAACACGACAGTAATGAGTTATTATTGAACTTTTTTTTTAAATTAAAAATCCTCTTGGAAACAAAGCTTATATTCCATACGATTGAAAAACAAAAAAAAAAAACAACCAACCAAACAAACAAAGAAGGAGGTTGCCTGAGAAGGATACTACCTGATTTTGTAAACATATGAGTTTTGTCTCATAAAGTTTCAGCTATACTCTAACTGTGGCATATCTCACTACCTGTTTTCATATATATTTCTATGGTTGTGTAGTCTGCAGACAGTAACTTAGATGAGTTGAGGAAGACTTGATCAAGTTTCTTCAGCCTAGATTAAAAACATACCTGTATTGCATTTTATTTTGCATCTGTATTCTGTCACAGTTGTAAGAGAAAAGCACCATTTTTGCGAATTCAGGTATCTGCCAAGAGTCCCAGCATGCTCACCTCACTGTCTGCTTTGCAGAATAATCTGTATTAGTTACATGCCACCATATTAACATTTGTTAATGAGATCAAGACCAAAACCAGCACAACAAACCTACAGAAGCAAAAAGCCTAAGCCACAAAGTTTGTTTCTATTACTTTGAACAAATCCTGGCTATACCAATGTGCCTGAGCTTCCACTCTAACAGATGTTTCTCTTAGCAGGAGTATTTCTAAAACTTTACCGATATCAGGTTAGTGTGCATGGCTGCAGTAATTTAAAATGCAATAGGTTGCTATTCGCTAATCAAGATTTATTCCCCTGTACCTGAATTCTTAAAATTAACAATACGCTATTAAAGCTTAAAAACCTTCGCTGCCAGGCCACCTCACGGCACGCCAAGTTATTTATGCTGGGTTTAAAATACGAACTCACTTCATTAATGGTGAGAAACAAATTAATTTGTTGTGTCACATATATTTAATGGAATATAAAAATATGTATTTCATATTTCAATGCACTTCCAATTTACTCATTTCATTAGCATTTATGAAACAATTAAGAATCCTTATGATAGGGAAAAAAGATTACTCCAAGAAAAAAAAACTTAATACTTGAAAGAATTACTTTACCCACCACTGAATAGAGCAACTGTTTAATTGGGCAGAACACCGACGACTACGTTATTATGAGGAAACTAATGGGCCTAATTGAATCTGCAAGAAAAATTTAAACAGAACTACCTAAAACAGAAATGAGCTTAGGATTCCCGGGCCAACAATCATAAATTTGCAAAGAAAAAACAGAAAGTCGTTTTTCAAAAGGTCTAAGTCACCAGGATCTCATGTAGTATCTTTTTCAGAAGACTGGACAACAATGCACAGGTCAAATGAACAAACAGTACAGGCTTCACTTGTACGCTTTAGGAGGAAGAAACGACGTTATTTCCCACATTACAAGCACCATCCCAGTTTTCTCTGAAGGTTTTCCACTCCAGGAACTAATAAAGATTCTTGACTTTCGCTCTGTGGAAACTATTGTTCTGCAACGTTTCTGTACACCTAGTAAATAAAGTGCATTGCCTTTAACTTTATTATTTCAGTAGAGCAGAAAGCAGCTTTCCTGCAGAGCCTCTCAACTCTCCGCCTCTTCATCACGCCAGATGACCTACTTCAGGGGCACAGGGTGTCCAGCGACAAGCAACCAGCACCTCACCACGGGTCTGACCAAACTAACCGAAATATGGTGGCATCCGGTTTCACAGACAGTTTTCAGCTATCTAAAAACTCCTTCAAACATCCCTAATAAATCCCCACCAGCAATCCTCCTTCCTCAAAACACAGAGCAGTGGGGGGGGGGGGGGGGGGAAATACCCACGGCTGAGAAACCATCGGTCCCTTGATACAAACAGGAAATATATTCTAGAACATACACTTCGGATCCAAAGATGCCTTGGTTTTGATTTCAAACCTGCAGCAAGTAAATTGATACAGCACCTGTCTCCATGAGTCTGGAAGCAGCTTTTATGCTCAAGGAGCATGAAAAACACAGATACTCTGGGTAGTTTTGCTGACCATGACTAGCAAACAAAGCTATCTGGGCATCACTTTTTGAGTTGCTACTGTTATAGTTTCTACCAAGGAAAGCCACAAGCACCGCAAAGGGGTAATGTACCAACAGCAACACAAGGTACAAAAAGCAAAGGCTCGAAAAGAAGCAAGCGTCGCTGACCTTGTCCCTCTTCTTTAGCTGACAGTAGATGCGAGGTGACACATAAAAGAGCAAATACCTTTCCTCACACTCCCACACAGCTAGCCAGGAAACTATAGACGAAAAGAGAGGAAAGGGAGAAAATAAGTTCCCTTTCCACCGCAATGAAGTTTTGAATTTATCGTATATATTCAGTAGCCAGGATGTAATAAAAACGATCATCCAGGCAATCAAGGACTAGCGCTGCTGTTGGTTTTGGAAAAATATAGCAAAAGAGATTTTGTGTATCATTATATCACAACAGCAATCAGAATCTTCATCTGGTAGAAGAAAAAGACCAATACAACAGCTAACACTGCAATGACAGAACGACAGCAACAAGAGCTAACATCGTAAGGAGTCTGTATCTGTTTCATGGCCTATATAAAAATATTTGCTAATTACAGTCTAGATCTTCGTGGCACAGGTGTCTTCTGTCTCTACGTTTATTCACTGTTCCCAAAAGTGACATCTTCTATCGAAGTCTCAAGAAGCAAGTCGCTTACAAAGATGAAGCGATCTGCTTAACTGCTTAAACTGACTCGGATCAGACAGAGGATTTCAATTTCCAGAGTTGTGAAATCAGTATTTCTAAGAAGCAACACTATTTTACATCAGAAGTTATAGTCCTAAAAATGAACATCATCTACATGGTCCTGACTGCTTCAGATTCCCAAAAAGTCATGGCAAAACAAGTACTTTCAAACAGAAATTCTTCATAAGCTCCTACCCAGTGAGCCCTTTCAAATTTCTCCATATTAACTTACCAGTTCAAATTCTCGATGATACAAACCACGCGTGGTTAGGCCATGAAAATTTGTTTTTACAAAGGCTGCTAGCACTTCTCATGAAAGAGAAGCCTAATTCTCCTACATTGTGCCACTACAACAGTAGCGGTAGATTCCTCAGAAACAAATATTGCTTCACAGCAAGGTGAAGAAACATGCTTCAGCTAAAGAACGCTTTAAATTCTTGCAGAGGTTCAGTCAGCATTCAAGTTTTAAAGTAACAAAAGAACGAGCCGGTTTTGAGCTAAACGCTACATGTAATTCACAGAATAACCCCGATACATGCAGAGGGCCACATGCCCTGTAAAAAAAAACAACAGTGGGAGATGTTAACATCGGAACTAGAGTGGAGAAGCACTCGTGATTAGCCAGTCGCAGGTCAGACCTGAATTACAAACCTGAATCCTGATCCGACAACTTTATCTGAGGTGGGCCACGGCACCCAGCCTGCCAGCAAGGGGTATCTGCTAGTGTGGGCGCATTTTTACTTACAAGCAGGATGAAAAGACTTATAAAGCTTAAGTAATTTTCCTCCCAGAACACTCAGGGATGCGCTGTGTCGAGCAGCCAGTACGCGAGGTGTAATTTTACCTCGCTGAGTTTTTTTTTTCTTAGCTTTAGGTCCTTTACCTACATCGGCATCGGCCGGGGGCACACCGCACCGCGCTCCTCACGAAAAACCCCTTGATGGCTTCAGCTCCCATCAAGTCGAAAGTCGGGAACGGAAAGAAACAAAAAGGGGGCCCAGGAGGCCGGATCCTCGGCCGCAGCCCGGTGCGACCGCCCGCCGGTCCCCGCGCGGGGCGGCGGCGCTCCCGCCCGGGAAACTTTCCGGTTGCGCCGCGCTCCGGCCGGGAGGCGCTGCCCGCCTTCCCCCGCCGCCGGATACGTCGCCTCTATTCGCCCGCCGGGCCGGGCCGGGCCGGGTGCGGAGCCCCATAGGGGAAGCGTGTGCCGGGCGGGGGGTGTCCCGGCCCGCCGCTGCCCCCCGGCAGGACGGCGGGTGGCACAAAGCAGCGGCTGACACACACACAGACACACTCGCACACACAAGCAGCAACTCGGGAGGATGAGGAGCCACCCCCGACCCCCCCCTTCCCCCCCAGCAGCTGGACGTGGCACACGAACACCTCCCCCTCCTCTCCGGCCCCCCGCGCCGCCCCCGGCAGGTACCAGCCCCCCCTTCCCCCGGGGCGGCGACGGGGCCTCCCCCGCCCAGGTGACACCTGCCCCTCCCCCCGCTCCCGGCGGCCCTTCCCTCCCCGCCGCCCCCCGCGGCCGCCACAAGTTTACGGCGGGCCCCGGCCCCCACTCCAGTCCCCTCCCCGTCCCACCCGCGGCCGCGCTTACCTCCGGCCGGCCGGCGGGGAGCGGGGCGGGCGGCGGCGGGGAGGCTCCCAGCCCAGGCGGGCTCCGCTTCTTTGTCTCCTCGGCGGTGGCGCCCGCTCACTCCCCCCTCCGCTTCCCTCTGCCCTTCCCCGGGCGGATGCGGGCCGCGTCCTCCGAGAGGGGCCGGCTGGCTCCCCCCCTTCCCTTTCCTCCTCCTCCGCTCCGCGCCGGACGCGTCCAAGGCCCCGGCCCTCGGCGGCGGCGGCTCCGCTCCCTGCCTCCCCTCAGCCTGCTGCGCCCGGCGGCGGCGGCGGCCCCTCCCCGCTAACCGCCCGCCCCCCCCGGCACAGGCACAGCCCCCGCCCCCGCCCTGCCCTTCCTGCTGCTGCCGCTGCCGCTGCCGGGATTGCGCGGGAGGAGCTCCCCGGACTCCCCCTCGCCCGCCGGGAGAGCCACCGCTCCCCCCGCCCCAGTGCCGGGAAGGCCGGGCCGGGCGGCTCCCTCCCTTCTGCGCCGCCGGGGCTGCGGACCGGGGGCGGGGCAAGCGGGGTGGGGGGGCGCCTGCCCGACGCGGGTGCCCTGACACCCTCGCACGCACCCGTCCCCCACCAAGCCCCGTGAGACTCGGCGCTGCCGGTAAAGCTCCCCTGGCTTCCCCCGCTGGGAGTGGAAGCGCCCGGGGAAAGTACTGGCGAGCGCTTAAAGAAATGGGGATGGAAGGGCGGGGGGCGCGCACTTCGGGGCGGGGCCGGGCCGGGGGAAGCGCCCCGGAGCGGAGAGCGGACTCGGCGCCGTTGGCCCCGGCGGTGCGACGGGCCGGGGACACGGAGCCGCCGCCGCCGCCGGGGAACTTCCAGCAATGGCATCAGGGCGCCTCCGCCGCCCATTGGCCGCGGGGCGTGACGTCACGCCGGGACGCGCGGGGCGACCGCGGCTCCGGCTTCGGCTCCGGCTCCGGCCCCAGCGGCGCCGCCCGGCCGTTCCCGGCCTCTCTCCGTCTTTCCTCTCCCCTTCCGCCCCGGGGCAAAGTTTCAGCCTCAGCGCCCCCCACACTAACGGCGGTAGTTTTTGTTACCGGGGCTCGGTACGTACCTGCCCAGGTGTCGTTCTCTCAGCAGAGGGCACCGGGCACGGAAACCACCCCGAGCCGCCCTTCTCTTCCAAAACCGAGCCCCGTAGGCGGGTGTGTGGGTGGTCCGGGCCGCCCCCTGCGCCCCTCCACCCGTGGGAAAGGTGGGCGCCGCCGCGAGTGGTTAAGGGTGGCGGGCAGGAGCGCCCCGCGGGGGTCGGGGGTCTCGTGGGAAGGGCAAACGTGCCGGCCTGGCTAGTGGCCTCGGGCAGTCACGGTCCGACCGGCCCGGTGCCTTCCCCCGGGGTGCAGCCCCTCCGTGGGCGTGAGTGACCCTGGGCTGTGGGGAAACGGAAGGATCGCCCCTCTGGAGCGACTGGGAGAGTTCAGAGTAAAAACCAGTGCTGCGGGGCGGGGGGGGGGGGCGGGGAGCGTTCTGAAAGGTTATAAAACCATTAACCCTTCCCAACATGGTGGCTCCCAAAGAGAGGAGGCTCGAGTGTTACGCATGCTGGTCTGATCTCTCCTCAGGACACGGTTCGTGGCTCTGAAGGCAACACTGCACAACACCAACTTTTCCAAATACGAAATAAAGTCAGTCTTGTTTTCCCTGACCAAGCTAAAAGTAGCAGGGAGAACCTTGCACAAAGATTTTCAACTCTTTCCGTATACCTATGGAAAAATGCATACTTGGAGATCTTTCTGCGTTCCTACTTTAAGTAGTTTAGAAATCCTCCAGTCACTCCCCCTTGTTGGTTTTTACTAATTCTCGCAGCATTTAATTGATAGTTTAGGAAGCCCCAAGCACCTTTCACGTGCCCGTGAGATGAACCTGAAAGGAAAACGCGGCCTCTTCTTTCTTCCAAGAAAGACTTTGCCTGCACCTCGGGCAGGAACAGAAAGCCCCTTTCCTTTCAAGGCTTCCCGTGCACACATTTGACTTCGATTCGGAGTGCTGTTAGCCTCCCTTTCGAAACAATAATCTGACCGTGCTTTTTTACAGCTGGAAAATATTTGGGGTACCTGCTGCCTCCACCCTGCCGCACGGTCAGGCCTCCCTCCAGCCTGCAGAGACTGAGGCTGAATTTAAATGGGTTCAGTCGTCCAAGGACTATCAGAGATAAGTATCTGTTGTTCCTGGAACAAAATGCACCATGGGAGCGATAATGGAGAGGTGGATTACCCCTGCTCTCCTTTGCATTTATGATACATGGTTAACTTTCGGTCTCAGTTTTGTCCCTTGGTACCACACCCTTGCTAATGCCGTCCTTCAGAAACCTTCCACTTTGTTCTTTTCCCTACAGCACAGGGGAATTGAGGATGTCCAGGGGAAGGTGACGCAACTCCACGGGGTTTCCAGGCTAAATTAGACCTTCAAAATTGTTCGGCACCATAAGATGTCTAGTAAGCAGTAGATCTCAAAGCTTTCCAGGTATCTGAAAAAAAATGATAAAGCACACCTAGCTTTAGCAGATTAATGCTAATAGGATTTACAGAAGAAGAATGTTTTAAGGAGGGATTTGGGTGAATATATTGTCTTCAGGCAAAGGACTAATTTAAGGACTCTGAAGCAGGCTGTTGTTAAATACATTTAATTACATTAAGAAACGATCCATTAAAGTTGTTTTTTCCGAACTGTGGCTTGTGACGAACAGAAGACACTGCAGAAAAGGTTCACAAGGATACATGGAAGGGTGTTTTAACTGTCTGCTGAATGTGTTGTTACGTTTCACCAGCAAAAAAGACCAAGATGTTGCCCTGAGTAGTATTTCAAAACGTTGAGCCTACTGAAATATTAATGTACGCTTTTCGAAATGTCATAATTAGCTGTTATCTCTGGAATAACTGTTATTAAGAAGAGCTGGCTGCTTGTGATTTGAGTGCGAATTACATTCTAAATATGAGAAGATGATCAATTTGGGGGAATCTGCACAGAAGTGAAAGCAGTACATGATGTGGCGGGCATGCTATTTTGTATAAAGAAAGTAAATATGCAAAATGTGCACTTTTGCATATGCATAAGTGGTGCAGTCCTTAGAAAATATATACACAGGAGAGAAGAGCATGAATATTTCTCCCAGCCTAAGGCTGTAACTGTATAGTAAAAATAAAAGAAAAAATGGTTAAGCAATAGAAAGATGCCTCTTTGTCTTTGGTAAAGAAGCAGCCTGCCTCGTGCTGCTGCTTCAAGCAGGGCTACATGCAAACAACAAACCCAGCGGTTGTGTGACGGGCTTGTTTCACAATTATGTACGGCTGTCAATTTGTCTCGACATTCGTATCTCGCACTAGAGGCTAAAAAAATCATTTTGTGTCCTTTGGCTTGCATTTCTTTGTTTTTCTCGACCTTTCTTTTTCTTATGACTACCCATTTTCAGTCCCCTACATGATGCTGCCTGTGCTTTACCACCCGCCAGGCCGAGCGGTGGGTTCCTCAGGACGGCTGCACAGCTGTAATCTCTGCCACAGATCCCAGCCGTACAGATCCAAACCATGCTAACATATTTACACCTTGGCATGGCAAGGACACGGCTGCCACTTCCCAGATGGACTCCTTCCACCTTCTGCGCAAATACCTTATCCTTTTTCCAGGTGCATCAGGTTTACTCACCAGCTGTTCTGTCTAGAGTATGAGCTAATACCTGCTCCCATAGGCCAGTGGGAGACATTTTAGCAAGGATGTGAGAAGGAAGGACTGGAAAGTTGTTCGAAAATCTGTGAAACGGCATTGTCCAGTTCAGAGATGGGTAGCAAAGGTGTTTGGTCACTCTGTGTTAGTCTGTTGGGAAGGAAATATACCTCAATTTAAATTAACCTGTTCTAAAAATCACTACTACTGCTTTTCAAAACTGCTTTTTAAAGGCATTGATATTGTAATAAATTCCATTTATACACGTGGCGTTTTAAAACTGTGCCACTAACAGATGGAGAGGTAAAGAAACACTGGGTACTCTGGAATAAAAAAGATTATTTTTAATTCTCTCTAATCTGAAAAAAAAAGTTAATTTTAATTCCCAGTTTACAATTCAGTTAATTTTAAAATGTTGAAAGCGGTGTCAGTGTCTTTTATCTCAAAAAAAAATCTCCTTCTTAAAGGGTTTACATCATCTAGTTTCTGCTTAAAGCATATGCTCAATTCCCATGTAGGTGAAGGGGAATTACATGACCGCTACCAGGGGAGAATAGATCCCAAATACTCAATTAGTTACTGCTGAGTCACTTAAGTATATTTGCACAATGATTCTAATTCAGCCTGACGGTAACGCAGCTGCTTTTCTCACTTGCTGCATGGCTGCTGCATCTTCAATGACATTTACAAAAAAACGTCGAGGGGGAAGAACGTGTCCTTAGAGCTCAAAATACATCCGAATTCTTCTCTTCAATGGACCAAAGCTACCCAAAGGTGCTGTAAAACTGCAAGCTAAATCTATCAGCAGATCGCATTTTATTATGACAAATTCTATCGTTATCTTTTGTAGACAGTTGCTAAGATTCAAAGTATTTATGTAAGGAAAACAAACCGGTGTTTTGGGCTTTGGAAATGTCAGGGCCCTTGATTCTCCTGTTTATTTAAAAGTGAAAGTGTGCTGAGGGACATATGTTGAACTCTATCCAAAGGTTAAAACTGATCTTCCATATAGTTTTGAAATTCAAAATATTGCTGCCAAATGGTTTGACTCTGCAGTGTAATCTCCATTTTGCATTTAAATACCAAATTCTGCCTAGGGCCGGCTGTTCTGCACTCTGAGACCAGGGCGTTGCATTTTCCAGCCATGAGGTGCATCTGTCTCAAGGGAGGAGCACAACCTCCTGCCACGTGGCAGGGCCGTGCAAGAGTTTAGAGCGAGCGGCGCAGGATATAGCCTCCCGCTGCCAAGGTGGGTTGTGTCGGCAAAATGTAATTACCCACACTGGACTTTGCTCAGGACTGCAAGCTGATACTCCCCTCTCATGGGGAAAAACAAGCAGGGAGAGGCAACAGAAGAGAAACAGTGGAGGTTATCTCTTACCCGGAAATCTAGTAGGCTGCATGACCAACTTATGGATCACATAAGCCCAGGGACCAGTGCTTGCTTTGCTCGGAAGGAGCATTTTTCAAGCGTATGTAGTTGTTTATCTCTACTGATGGAGGGAAGCTCAACCCGGTGGGCCCTCAACCTCATCAAGCTCCATGGCAGCTTCCTTTGGGACGCACCAGTCGCAACCTTACAGCGTCTGTGTGCATGGGCAAGACTTTTTCTCTGGCCCATCCCAGCTTGGCATGGCAGCCATGGTCTGGCGAGGTGGGCAAAGGGACTTGCTGCAGATTCATAGTTACGTTGGTGGATCCTGTCAACTCAAGATTTGGGGCAAATGGAGCAGAGGGGGAGTGGCACAGATTTGGGCCAAGAGATTTGAAAAGCAGCTGCAGGTTGTGAGTGAAGGCAATGCAACAATCCTGTAATGTGGCGCTGAGTTGGGTTTAAGTTCCTACTCAGCTCTGTACTATGTGTCTACAGCCTTAATTACCAACTTCATATGCGAGAGATGACTTCACTCTTAGGAGCTCTAGCTGATGTCAGAGTTTCACAAGCTAACAATGCTGTAGTTAACTGCAGAGAAGGAAACAAATGCTCCTTATTAGCCTTCCCATTTCTTTTCTAATAACTGATGACTAATCATAGGCCCTGCGTTTGAAAAGTATATTGCCAATTATTATAGTATTGTCACTGTTATACAAAATATTCGGTATCTCTCAGAGCACTGATTCTGAGAAGCATAAGGCTATGCAAGAAGCTCAGCCTTCAAACAATGTTTTCATCCTTCATGACTGCCAGGATAACTCTGGAAGCCTGATCCCTGTGAACTTAGAAACCTGTAGATAAAAGAAAAATCAATGTGCTTTTAAATCAGAATTTTACATTAGTTTCATGATTGGTGTCCTGATTGAATTTTTGACTGTTTGAGGTTGGCGATTCTAAATTAGGTCAGATACTGTAAGTAGTTTTCTGCTATTATATGCTGACATGAAGTTTACCTTCATGCAACGTTTCATGTTTGAACAGCAATGCAGACTGTTACCCATCAGTACGCGAGGTTTTAGTTTACAGGTCTACACAGATGTACAATCCACACAGATTAAACACCATCTATGATCTACATGGGTCATAGCCAAACCTGCTTTGTCTGGTTCAGAAAATACGAAAGTGTAGTCTACATTTTACTGTTCAATCTGGAATTAAAAGCCAAAAAGGACCATAACAGTAGAGTGATCACTAGATGATTTTCCCAGCATCTACAGGATTTGCAATAACAGGGAGTGAAATGCAATGAATGTACAATAACAAACCGATACTCCACCCACTTTTGATGAAAAACTCAGCTTTAAGATCTTCTGTATGGTCAGTTTTTAAAATTCCTTCTTACGATTACAGAGTTTATGATCTCTACACTTAATAAGTGAAGTCATCCTTGTTTTCTAAAGAGAAATATGTTTAAAAATAAATATATAAATAGATTTGACTTTAAAATCAACATTTGGATATACAAGACAAGGGACCACTGTTTCCAGTAGAAATAGTGCGTAATTGTTGTAAAATACGGTGTACTCTAGTATTTTGCTGTCACTCAGCAAATAACCTCAGTCACCACTGTGGAATTTATTGAATAGTACATCGGTATAATCAATTGCTGCTCTAACTAATTAAAATTAGAATTAGCTGAAAGAAAAATAGTATAAAGAACTATCATGATTGAAAGAGAAATTGTCCTGTGACTCCATCAGTTATAATTGAAATTGCTGAATGATTATATGGAATAGAAAAGCTGAATACAAGACAGCAGTATAAAAAACACTGGTCAAGTACAAATATTACATAAAATAATCTGGAAACATTGAATTGTTAAATCAGAGATGGAGAAAATTTTGACTGTACACAATTATAAATATGGGTCATTAACTGAAATCAAGATAAAGTAAAATTTCTTTTAAATATTGATTGTGTTTTAAACAGAACTCACGTTCTGTACAGTTAATTAGGAACAAAGTTACTTTTTGGTTGTGACAAAAGAGCTGGAAAGAAATAATCAGGTTGCAAAATACAGTTACAGGTTTCTTGGGTTTGGGTGGGTTTTTTCAGCTTTAAAGCAATCTATTTTTAAGCAGCTCTTGCAAAAACAGCAACCTGGCAATAGCAAATGGCTGAGCATATCTAACCTCAGATCTGCTCAACTACCATTCTTTTAGCTGATCTCTAGTACATACAGGTATTGTCTAGAGACAAGAGAAATAATTCAGAAATCAGTGTTCCCAGCCTTTGTTTTCTATCTGTCACTGTCACCCAAGTGCTATATAGCTTTAGCTTAGTTGGTAGAGCTTTGGCAGTTTAGCATTCCTATCTTTTATACTATTATATTAAAAGTTCACTGGGATGATGGAGGGCTAATTTGTAGTTGTAAAGCATGGAGGGCATTGTATACAGGTGGTATGTTTTAGTGTTATGACTTGCAGCAGCAAAGTCAATTCTGATTTAGCTGAAAAATCCAGCACTCAGCTGAAACATCGGGTGCTTTTTTTTTTTTTTTTTTCAAAAAATTTTGGGTGGATCTGTTCTATTTATAGTGTTGACACTCATTAGCCAAAGACTTTGTCATATTAACATAAGTCAAGACACATTTATCTGTAGAATGTAAACATGAATAAGAATATGAAGCAGAGAAGTCTGGACAGGCATCTCAGTTGATGCCATCTGCCAAAAGTAGGAGCAATTCCTAATCCTGGTGAGAAATAGGCTATTCTGGACAAAAGGTCCACATAGTTCCCCAAATTCCTGATTCAGAATATCGCAGCTCTTTCAATACCAAACCTCCCTTGAGTGGACTGTGTTCACCATACCCACAAATGCTTGCTCTGCCATGAGGCGGGAGGCATGGGGAGCGGGTGGCCACGTGCTGCTCAGCTGCTGTATGAAAATGCCGAGGTCCAATGTGTTAAGGAGCTATTTGACCTAATAACCAGTTCTATTCTAGGTTTGAAATTACCTACACATTGACATTTAAATATATTTGAAATTAGTTATTTCTTACAAATTTTTACATGTGCTTTCCTCCTTGCATGCTTGGAGGGTTTTTTGCAGAGCTCACCATTGTGGTATCCTGCTGCTCTCCTGGGGTTTCAAATTTGGTGGATGAGATCCCTAGCTGACAAGGCAAATTGTGTAAGCAACCTGAATTGAAGCTCATACTTTGTGTTGATACTGATAGGTCTTGATGATCCTTTTGCAGATCCGTCAGGGAAAAGACCATTTCATCTGCCTGCATCCCACGGAACATAAGTTCATTTACCATAGGAGTTTCCCAGCAGACTGCAGGGAACCCTGCAGAGGGTCAAGGCTGGAGGTCCATAGCCTCTGCAGCCCCTCTCAAAGCCCCTGCCAGCACAGACATAGCTGGCTCACCTCCCCTTGCCAGCTGCAGGCTTCAGAGCTCCTGCAAAAGCATCGGGGAGAGAGAAAAGCTCCGCACCGTGGGAGGGCGGGTGGGAAAAATGATAATGGGGAGTGGTTGCATTCTCCCCATTCCTGTCCCAAACCTCGTAGTCACTGGGCCCTCTCCACCGAAATACCCCTGGGAGGGGAATTCCTGGGAAGTATCCAAGCTAGAGGGAATGAATTGTGCCTTTAGGTCGAGATGTTACTCCTCACGTAGGTCTAAAGATGTTACGAACTGGGCTTTGTGCTGGTCCCCGCTCTGTTCTTTGCCCGGTGCAGCGTATGGCATCACAGTGCACCGTGTTTTAATGGTATTCCTCCCCTAACGGGTGCCTAACGCTGTGCTGCCTTGTGCTTTGGTGTCTGTAACTTTGGAATTGTTTACGGAAAAGCTTATGGCTCTCACTGATTTCATCTGCTCTTGCAATTTCACTCTGAGTCATCCAATGTGCTGTGTACTTTGTTTTACTTACAGATCAAACTGCCCAAATCGCATCTTTAGTTAGGTTGTCTGCTCTCAGCTTTCTTTAGGCAAAAAAAAGCAAGCAAATAAAAAGTTTCTTACTCTCAAAACTGTGGAGGCACACTTGAATATTTGTACTCCTAAGCTCTTTCTTACTAAGAGGTAAATAAAAATAAGCCTGCCATCGCACTTTTAATAGTGCTTATTTGGGATCACAAGTTATGCATACCAGTGGCTGGCAGCTCTGGGTGTTTGGTATCTCTGAAACTTCCCCGTATCTCCATGTGGGCGCCTAAAAATCGCATTACCCACCCTTGGGAAAGTAGCGATGTTATAACACCTCACGGGGCAGTGGTGAGGCTTGATGAATGTTGATAAAGTACTTTGAGAAGCATGAAAGAATAGTAGTCCTACGTTTTTGGAGCACTTCTAAATAGTCTAGGTCTACTTTCAGCTGCATTCAGAGTTTTTTTTCTTAACTGGGCTTGCACTACACTGCTTTGCCTGTGAATCTTCATAATGAGGATGGCACGATTGCTCCAGCAGTGCAGCATCTACCCATTTATATTTCAGTCTTAGACCTGACTTGATCTTTCGAGAGTGGTTGGTTAAGAAGCAGCGGCATGCAAAGGACCTCAAAAGCACTGCGGAGGGAATCTGCTGAGATGGGTACAACCACCTGGTTGCTTCAATTGCTGCCTCTAACCTGTGGGATAGAAGTAAAGTCAATCTCACACTCTTCTGTCGAAGCTGTGCCTATTGAGAACACTGATTACAGTGAAAATCCTTAAACTACACTTGCAGGGAGAACCTTTTTACTTTTATGATTTGCTGAAGTCAGGATGTCACTAAGTGAGTGCAACCCTCTTCAAGCAGGGATGCTGCTAACAAGCAACACCAGTGTTGGTTTTAAGAATAACATGTTCAGGTGCACTGGCCAGGCAAACGGAACAGAAAGTTATTTTTCCACAATTTGGCTAAAAGTGCCATAATTATGTCCATTACTTTATCAGAGTTGTAACCTTTGTCGTTGTAAACAAGAAAGCCTTGCCAATTTTCCACTCAATGGGAAATTTCTGTCTGCTTTGATAGCAATACACTAGAGACAGCACATAATGGTAATGTTGTCATGGAGTGCCAGCTCCAAAAGAGAGGAAAATGGCTGAAGAATTAACTCACAAAATAATTTTTCCTTTTTTCCTTTTCCTTTTCCTTTTCCTTTTCCCTTTCCCTTTGCCTTTCCCTTTTTTCTTGCTCTTTCTTTTTTTCATTCTCTTTCTTTTTTTTCTTTTTCTTTCTCTTTTACATAGTAACATATAGAGAAAAGGATTTCTACCTCAGATAGGCCTGTATGTCTTTTTTGCTATAATTTAAGCTTTAACAAATTTATCCAAAAAATTTAGCAAATCCACTTGACTTCTCAGCTGTAATTTCCCAGGTGCTTCCTGCGTATGTCTTTTGTCAGTGCTGGTTAAAAATTGGAACAATAGACTTGCAGGCATGCAGATATGATATTAGAGGTAACGTAAGCAGAATAAAGCAGTTCGGGGAATATACCTGCCAATGAATTTCTCTCCGTTAGATGAATGCTGTACTGTTTTTATGTATCTCTATGTCAAATTATGATCTGCTTATGTGCCCTCTCCTGGCAGTTCCTTTCCTTCTGAAGGGCAGGATGGGCAGAAAGGCCTTGGTAAGCCATACATCTACTTGCTGCCTATGCGCATCAGCTGAGCTAAAGTCAAGAAGGAAACAGCCTGTCCCGTTCGGAGCTATATTTTGGTCTCAGTTCCTTTTCTGAACTGCTGTGTTTGACCCGTGTCACCTGAGTCCTCTTTAATTCAGATTAATTATTTGCTGACCAACAACAATTGATTATCTGAAACACATGTAAATATTACTCTAGACATTTGTGGTTTCCCTATGGCTAATTCGTAGATTAAATCATAAATGTTTATACTCTGGGAGAAAACGTTTATTCAGAGCTAGGAGAGCATGTCTCTAGTATGGACATATGCCCAGCAGTCACCGTTCAGGCTGTGACTATTTGGACAAACAGCCACCTATATTCATACTGATTAATCTTTTTCTACATAAGTTATACAAATTTTCTTCATTCTTCATATCTTTGCTAATATTTTCCCCAGCATAGGTGTTCATGACATGCAAGCAGGACCCAAGCCCAGAGCTGGACATGATGCTCCCTGGAGAGCATGGACAGAGCCTCTGGATGCAGCCACCGAAATGCTGAGCTCGGGAGGAAGGGAGAGGCCACATGTCTCTCTCCTCCTTTCCCAATCCTGCGTCCCGCATGCACCAGTGCTGGCCCTGACTGGACCTTCCACTTTGACTCACTAGTGTGGTGTAAAGCTATGTAGGTTTTGCTGTTGTTTGTTTTGTTTTCTTCTGGGTTGTTGAACCAAGGTGGTTCAAGTACAAAGCCAATGTGCGAGTGCCAGTATTACCATGAGATACAGAGTGGGACTGTGCAGTGGCAAGGGTGTGAGAGATGGCTGGGACCTCCAGTTCTGGGGTCACAAAGTGGTTATTTGACTTCCCAGGACTTGTGAATGCAAACCTGTGGGGCAAGGGGTCAGAAGAACAGCACCCTCGGCCAGCACCTTCTGCAGGGAGCTCCTGGTGCCAGGCTGCAGGAGATAAGGGGCATGAGGATCTCTTAGAGATCTCACCCCTTCTCCTCTGGCCAGGACAAAGGGAACCTGATCTTACTTTGCTGGGGATCCAGTCTCTGATTTCGTATACATTTTAGTGACTTCCTCCTTTCCACGTGAGTGACTGACACATCAAGCAGTGACACTACACACCCTTTCTCTAGCGCCATAAACCTTGCCTTTACCTTCAACAACAGAGGTGGAGGGTATGCGTAGTCAAAGCTGCTGCATAACCATTGTGGATCCATCATCCAGTTGTGTGCCTGCTCTAAGGAAGCCAGCTGTGGCAGGCCCTCAAGGCAAACGAGCGCAGTATTTTTGGGTTGTGATCAAGCCTAGACATGACAAGAGCATCAGGGACGGTCCCAGGCACGTGCAGACATGGAACTGGTGGTGTTTAGAGACTCATCGAGTTGAACAGGAAGGTATGGATTTGCAGTGTTGAGTGCAAGCATCTTAATAATACATAAGTCTTTTGTTAGTCACTTAAACCTTTCATTGAGCCAAGCCCTAAGCAGCTCATTAAGTTGCAGTCATACAATCAGGAAGCCGAAGTGATGTCACGTAGAGCCAGTGCCCCCACATTGCCCCTGCTGAATATCTGCTGGAGTGTAGTGACCCATCCTTAGACACCTAAAAATGATTCTTGCAAACTCTTTCATGTCTACTCAAAAGTAAGCTATACGTTCATGATTTACGAGTGATTGGAGAATCAGCTTTCCAATTATCCCTGATTTTCTTGAACATTTGTGTACTGTTTGAGCAGCCGTCTAATTTCTTCAGATTAAATTGACAGTTGTATTTAGATGAGGAAAAATCTAGTACAAGTGGCTTATTTTACAGATTTTTATATGTTAGGAACAAATCCTTTACGTACCTTAGGTGGAAGTGGATTTAATGAAGAAACAAATGTCTCCGAGCATCAGCCTTAGGCAATAGCATTTTGTTATTAAAAATAACAAATAACAAACAGCTGCAGAAAGGGAGGTAGAGTCTAAATTGGGAAATTATGGGAAGATTGCAGCCAGGGAAGAGAGAGGCTGCGTGTAGGATTAGCAAATGTATTCCTCTAACTTCTCTACCACAAATAAATCAGTGGAACGTGGATGACCCTAACTCTGGTAGGGAAAGGCAGCACACAGTAACCCTATCCCTTCCACTCAGCTCCCTTCACTCCCAGTAACACCCCCAGCCCTGGAGAGACAAAGCCCTGGCTCTTCCTGCCCTGCAGCCACTGCCAGCTCAGGCAACGCCAGGATGCAGGAACATCGCCTCTGGGACTGAACTGCTCCTCCTAACTTTCTGTGTTTGCTGTTGTTCCTACATGCTCTTCCCAGCCTTCATTTTTTGAGGAGATGGATATATTCCAATCCAAATGCTTTGGTGTAACAAAGGATTTTAGTAACACTTCCATTCATTTACTGCTTGCTAAATGAACAGCTTAATCAGTATGTCCTATAAAGGAAAGTGTTCAAGGAGGATGTTCTCGCAGGGACAGACTTAGAAGAAATAGTATGTATATGAGAAACAATTTACTTTGGCACATTTTTAAGTATTTTGCCTCCTATTACAAATGATGCAGTGATGCAATTTAGAATGCAAATGACTAATCAAATATGATTACTGGTTTCTACATTTTCATTAAGTCTGAGGAAATAAAATATACCTTCTAGAAAACAGAACCATGAACTACTGATACGTGTTATACAACTCAGGCAGTTAAAGAGAGAAGGCATCTCTGCATTGAGATATATAGTATACTGGAAGCCTGCATCTCTTATTTATACACAGGAAAATTTTGCTTCAGGTTTAAGTGCTCACTAGTTCAGATATTAGGATGATGAACTAGATCTAAAATGTTAAACCCATCGATTAGAATAAACATGTATGTGTTGAAAACATAGGCTCTGGTGAGAAGATGAGCTGGGCTGGACTGGCGCTGTACCACTGCCGTGCAATAGTGGTGAGGATTCCAGCATGGATCGTGTTGTCTGGATAAGATAACTTTAAATGACAGCCCCACTCAAAGCAATAGTCTTCTCTTAATGTTTTCCTGTATAATGACATCTATATCCATAGCAGCACATGAGCAACAACAATACAATTACTAGTGCAGCACGAATTAATTTCTGAACAACTGTCTCCTCACATGACAGTCCTCTTGAAGGGAAAATGTAGATCAACAGGCAAAATCCACTGTGTTTGCACAAGGCTGGGACACTTGGGCTGCCCGTGCAGCTGGAGAGTTGTAATCCAAATCCTCTCCACACGTGACCAGGGCGAGCTCGGGGCTGCCTCACCAGGCTCTTCAGCATAGTTTTTCCCAGAGAACAAGCGAGCAAAAGGCTGCTGGGCTCGTTGCAGCCGGACTGTGAACAGGTTTCTCCGGGTGCCAAGCCCAGCTACCAGGTCTGCTTCCAGCCATCCGCAGGCGAGCAGACAGCCTGGCACCGCGGCCGCCAGAGACGGGGTGCTGGGGTGCACATTGTGGAGGTGGAGGCTGAGCCGCCGGGGAAGTTGCAAGGGCTCAGGGGTCTTGAATGTCCTTCTGAAATACCATTTTATCAAAGTGGATGGATGCTGGCAACACATAGTCCTCCCCTTCTTGGGTAGAATGGCTGCACAGCCAGGATTCTCGGCTGGAACTGCGTGGAGTCCTCAGGGAACAGCGGCACACCCTGGTGGAGCTGGACGGGTGGTGAGGGGCTTGTGCAGGTCCTCTGCACCACGGGGGAGGACAGAGTGACTGCAAGGGCAGCCCCGGTTGTCCTTGCCAATGGTCTGTCCTCTGGCTCGGTCTGCACAGTGCGATTAATGCAAAATCCCAGTGTGGTCAACCCCGCCTCGCCTACAGCTAAACCGCACAGCGCTTGCGAGGGACGTGCTGGTGAGTCCCCCATGAAATCTGCCTTCCCCTGACACACCGAGACCTCTGCGAGGAGGCCCGAGCCTAGCTCCCATCTCCAAATTTCCCTCTACAACTGACTTTGCAGACCAGTTGGGGAAGGCACCTCCGTGGGTGCAAAGGAAAGGGCCGTCGGGGCTCCTGTGCATCCTCCCCCACTCTGGCACCGCTCCCACGCACAGCCCGATGCTCACCCTAGGGATAGAGTTTGAAAAGACACAGGTAAAAAGACCAAAATAAACCATCCTCTCTAGTACTGATATAATTCTTCAGTTTAGTCTAAGCCACTCAGCCAAACCGCAATATTTTGAGAAAGAGAGTAAATGTAAGTACTCATGTCCTTACAGCCAGTAAAAACGAAATAAAATAAATGCAGCAGACAGCCGGTTACAATGGACAAACAGTCCTTTGGGGAAGAATTTCCCAAGCCAACCATTAAATTGAATACGTTTTTTCCCTGCTCAATCTGGGCTCCCAAAGAAAGGGTAGAGCTCGGGGGATGACAGAGGAACTGAAGAAATGAGGTAAAAAAGCTACAGAAATTGAATTTCCTCACTGAGTAATTCTTCCATATACTGCTTAAACTTTCCTTACCTAAATAAATACTCTGGGGCACACAGGTATTTACATTTCCAGCGTGACTCTGATGGTAAACTTTGCCTATGTTGTGGCTGCTCGAGAATCTCAGAAAATAGCTGGTGCATTTACATCTTACAGATCGTCTTGAGCTAGGCAACTGTTAGGAACCATAAAACCCTCCCAAACGTTTGAAAATACCGGAGTCTTAGAAAAAAGAAAAAGAAAAACAAAACAAAGTGAAAAAAAAAAAAACCAGACTCAACACACACACACACACACAGAGCAAGTTATTTTAAATATATAAAGAAAAAGATCTTTAGTCTTTTTAGTCACTTGACCATGAACACCTCTGCCTCTTTCCTTTTCAGTGCTTAATTGATTCTGCCTGGACAGGCCACATATAAGCAGAACAGAAAACAATGAGGTAATGAGAAAAGTATTTCAGACACTTAGGCTGTAAAATATCAACCTAAATATCAGCTACAGTTGCACTGTGTAGTACTCTCAATATATACAGTTCTATTCATTGCTGGAGTATCCCATGAGACAGGTATACTTTATATACAGCTACATTTAGGACAAAGAAATTACAGCGTGCAGCGGTTAAGAGACTTGCCTTTGATCAAAAAGCAATTCATTATCAGAGATGAAATTCAACACAAAGCTCCTGATTCCACTGCTCCCACCCACTGCCTCAACAGGAAGATAAATATTTTTACATTCATAAAGTAAGAATTGAAATACTTTTGCTTCAAGTGCTTTCGACATCTCAAAAGTATTTTAAAAAACCTCTCGATTTGTTACCTTACTTATAATCTAAATGAATCAAAAAATCCATCCCTTAACTACTAACCCTACATACATGTTATACAGCAGCATAGGGACTAATAGCATCAGCTCTTGACACGTGCAGATGGGTAAAGTCTTACCTTCTTGCTCTCCAGAGCTGGCCTTTAGAGAGTTTGTTTATAATCTCACTTTCTCTCTTTAAATGAACAGCTCAAATCAGATATATTGCCTTAAAAGGAATTAATTTATTTTTTCTCTGTTATAAAGATCTACTTTCCATCCTTGAAAGAAAAAAAACATCTAAATAGAAACAAAAACCAAATAGCAGAGCACAAGCCGTGATTTATTCAGTCCAGCATATGAGCATTAGTTCTTCACTCAGAGCTGAAGATGGAGAAATTAGAACCAAATTTGCTCCTTTCATTCAAAGACAAGACCATGAATCAGTACATGTTTACTTACAGTCTGTCTTACCATACTTTGTGTGGAGGAAGTGCTTTCACCCACACATTGCTCCGCCTGACTTGCTCTTGTTCAGATTTCATGTAGAAATGTCCTTGTCATCAACAATAAGAGGAAGTAAATATAGTATTGTAGTATTTAAATCGTTTCATCAAGAGTGCCAATTAAAAAAGACACCTTAAAGTTAGCCTGCTGGGAAGAAAGAGGATAAAATCCATCACCCATATAGATTATTTTTTTTTTCTACTCTTCAGTGGCCTTCAGTCCTGCATCCCTGGTGTTAATTACCTTTCACAGAATTTTGCTGTCCCCTCACTTTTATTGTTAAAAATAAAGTCTTCCATCATAAATTAAGACCATCATAAACTGAATCATAGACCTCAACCTATGATTATTTCTACCACCAATAATTAAAAAGTTCGCTGCCATACTGAAACAAATCCCACAGCCTTTGAAGTTGTCTGCATGAGTAATCTGTGATGTCCCCTGTTTTAAATATTTACTAACATTGTCTCCAAGTTTTGAGACCCTTGAGAATTTGACAGATCAGTTTCAATTTATTGCAGCCTAAAGATCTTTGCAAGACCAGGAATAAGAAGAGGTCTTGCCTAAGTGAAAGGGAAGAGACGGCTCCAGGCCAGCTTGCAAACCCTGCAGCAGCTGATGGTGCGTATGGGAGCTAAAGCCTCTTCCACACTGCTTGTCTCCCTCTCCTCCCCTCATGCATCGTATCTACTCAGTGACTAAAGACAATATTCTCAATAAAATGTTGTCATTGAAGATATGGGAAATACAGCAGAATAAAAGGTCAAAGTATGTTGTTGGTCCACTGACCTGAAAATTCAAACCAAGTCAAACCGATTTATTTCTAGTGTGAAGAGATTTACATTGCTGATGCTGGCTGCACATGTGCTTCTGCAGTCCTCCTGACCAAGAAAATGCCATCATCTTCATAGCTTGGAATAACGTAAGTGAATTTTATAATTAGAATAGATATGTGCAACAACATCACTCAGATATGAAAACAGACCTAGTCAGGAGGAAAATTTTTTATATTATTTTAGAAGCAGTAATTTCCTTTTTTTGCAAACATTGGAGAGCGTACCAGAAAAGGTTCTTGTGCCATCATCCTAAATTCCATTCATCTCACATAATAAGGGACAAAACAAATGAGAAAATAGCTTGGGGGAAATCTATGAATAAAGGTAATATCTAAATAATTCAGTTCTCTGAAATGCTCTTTGAAGCCTTTTTCCCATCTTAGTGAAAAGGGTAACATGCACTTGTGGCAGCCTATAGATGAGGACTATGTTAAAAGACATTTAAATCAAGATGTGATTCCAACAATTTCCAGCTTCCCCTGCTTTGGAGAGCACTCTTTTAACATGGACTGAGGTTATAGGAGTTGTAAGAAATATACAATTTTAAAACACTTTATATAATTTTTAGAATACTCACTATCTACTAGCAGAACGTCACATTTGAAAGAAAACTTAAACCAAGGAGAGAAACACAGCTCTCCTGCAAGATTTCCATCTCTGCAGGATCTGGAGAAAACAAAATACTTTGCATTGACTGCTCTAAGATGCGGATGTAATGGAAAGGACTGGAGCAGAAGCACATTTTTAAATAGAGATATCCCAGGAGAGACATGGTTCTTTGAACTGCAATACTCTGGCATCGATGCTTGGGGACAGGAGTCAGCAAACCTCCAAAGCTCTTCTTATGGATGGCATCTGTAGAACAGATAAAACGTAATGCACCCAGCTTTGGGGCAGGGGGCTGAGCAAGAGACGTCCATATCACAGAACCACAGAATGTTAGGGATTGGAAGGGACCTCAAAGGATCATCTAGTCCAATCCCCCTGCCGGATCACACAAGAACGCATCCAGGCAGATTTTGAACATCTCCAGAGAAGGAGACTCCACAACCTCTCTGGGCAGCCTGTTCCAGTGTTCTGTTACCCTTACTGGGAAGAAGTTCTTCCTCATGTTTAGGTGGAACCTCCTATGTTCCAGCTTATATCCGTTTCCCCTTGTCCTATCATTGGATGCCACTGAGAAGAGCCTGGCTCCATCCTCATGACAGTCACCCTTTACATATTTATAAACATTAATGAGGTCCCTCCTCAGTCTCCTCTTCTCCAAGCTAAAGAGACCCAGCTCCCTCAGCCTTTTCTCATAAGGGAGATGCTCCACACCCTTAATCATCTTTGTGGCCCTGCGCTGGACTCTCTCAAGCAGTTCCTTATTCTTCTTGAACTGAAGAGCCCAGAACTGGGCACAATATTCCAGATGCGGTCTCACCAGGGCAGAGTAGAGGGGGAGGAGAACCTCTCTCGACCTACTAACCACACCCCTTCTAATACAGCCCAGGATGCCATTGGCCTTCTTGGCCACAAGGGCACATTGCTGGCTCATGGTCATCCTGCTGTCCACCATGACCCCCAGGTCCCTTTCCCCTGTGCTGCTGTCCATATGGTAAAAGCTCCTTTCCTGGGTCGAGTGACAAATGCCAAATGCAAGACTTGCAGCACTATCAGGACAGAGGGGATTACAGCTGCCTTCCTTCCCCCACAGCTCCATCCCTGGACACAAATGTCGAAAAATAAAGACTCCGTCTTCAAATGCAGTCTAACACAAGAACTACATTTTGAAAAACTGTATTTCCAAGTGAACCTATTAGAATTAGCTTCCTCAAAGCACAAGGGCAACAATGTTACAAAAATAGAAGAAAGATGAATTGGAATAAAACATTTGGGTGGAAACACTGACTTGTTGCCATGACTAAAGGGAACTAATTTATTTACTTATACATTCTTTGTAGTCTCATTTTCTCCCATGCGACAGCCAGTGACTCATCATTTGTTTACTGATGAAGAAAACATACTTTCTGAAATCTGTACATAGAGGGATCTTCTCCGGAAAGTTTGCATTCCTCCCACGCCCAAAAGCGGGCTGAGCCTCCTCCGCAGTGCCCGTCCCATACGTCCCCACAGCCCCACGGACAACAACCCTCGGCAACTCGGGGCTGGCAGGGCAGGGCAGGGCAGGGTGAGGTGGAGGAGATGCACCTGCACAGGTGCTACCCATAGGGACCATCCAGGGCAACAGGGTGGCCAGGCTTTCTTGGCTTTCCTTGCAGGGTTTCCCAGCCTCGGTGGTTTGGGGACTTTCCGGGCAGAAAAATGTAATGCTGGAAATGCTGCTGGAAGCACTGTAAGGTTGATAGTTTGGAGCCAGCTGTGGTGTGGTGTGTCTACTGTATTTCTGGGCTTGATATATACCAGCTCAGGCAGTGCTACCAGGAAATACACGAGGAGATGTTTACCTTATCTTTTCCTTCCTCTCCCCTCGTTTGGATCCCCATCCTGATAAAAATGAGCAGAAACTGAAATGGAAAGATATTTCTGGGATGCTTCTTCGAGTCAGCAGACAAGAGAAAAAGATCTCCATTGAAGAAAAGAAGAGAAATTCATAATTTTTGACAAAGCAAGCCAGCTGCAAGAACTGCTGTGATAATCTGCCAGCACCTTAGGAAAGAGGACTACTCACTTGTAGGTGTGTCATGTAAAAGACTGGTACTTTATTGTTGTTGGATTGCTTTTTCCTCTTCCATTGCCTGTGTTTCGAAGAGGCTTGTTGGATCTCTCAGGGCGGTTGTTAGCTGGCAGTGTACACCATCCACTGTGCAGAAGAACACAGCCCCAGACAGTGGGGCTTTCCTCAAACCCCAGTGCCTTTCCCCAAACCACAGACCTCTCTACCATGTGAGGTGATGGACAGCTGCCGTTTTTTGATGTGGTGGGTTTGCGTCATTCCAGGCCTCTAGTTATTAAAAAGTAACAAAACTGCTAACAGATAAACACATGAGTTCGTCAGCTCTCCCATTAATTAAAAGGGAGTGTTCCAATATGAGCAATAATTATCCTAAGCGGATACAGGATACGAGCCTCCTTGCAGGACTGACTACAGCAGGGAAGCTTTTAATGCCAGGAGGTAACGTTAGTCACCTGGGAAATCCTGAGATTGCTCTCAAACAGCGAGACTAAGCTACCTGTCTTCAGCTGGAAAACAAATGATGTCCTTTGGTCATAGCCAGTGCCTGTTATCAAGTCCACAAATTCTGCTTGTGGCTTAACCATAGGCTTGCCTTTGACAGTCCACTTCATGTATCTGTAGCTCACTTTCTGTAATTACAACATCAAACATAGAAAGCCCTGGATTCAGAAAAAAAATGGTTCGGTGGGGTGGCTTCAGGAGGGAAAGGTGGTGGTTCCTCACTCCTCTTGCTGGAGCTGTGCCCTCAGCAAGGAGGAGACAGTGGCGAAGCCATCGAGGGGATACAGAGTCCAGCCATGCTGGGATGTGGATGACTGTGTGGAGGAGATTCTGCTGCCTGCTGCCAGGCAGCCAATGCATTTTTGGTTTGAGATATAGTATCAAGGCTCTGGATCGCCCCTCCGCAGGGAGCCCCACATTACTGGGCTCTTGATATCGCACAGGGACCTGTGGGCTGAACTGAAGTGATGCTGCGCAGGGACAGCAAAACCCCCTGAAGCTCCTGAGTCCGGCAGCAGACCTTCCCCATCACAGCTATTTGTGGCAGTGCTGGGTGTCCTCCTCTTCCGGTCATTCCATTGATTTAGCTCTTTGAGCGCCTGTGTCACTGTTAACATTTGCTATGCTGCAGCAATGACACAGATTGTTAGAAAAAGTTTTAGGTAACCCGGGCTCCAGTAGTAACCTTATTGCAGCTTTAGTGTCACAGAACTGAACTGGGAAAGCACAGAGCTCAGCCTCGCGCAGCCCTGCAGGAAGGACACCCAGGACACCCGCAAACCTGACGATAATTGAAAGGTTTTATGTGTATTCGTCTCTGAATCTTTGCTTACATGAAAATTTGTATGGACATACAATTTATCTCTCTCTAAACTAAAATACTGCAGGGCGATTGTTCAGCTTGTAAAATATTTAGACACACACACCCACACATGGCCCAATTTTTTAAATTGGGTTTGTCTAGCTGCATGCCTAATTTGTTTGTGCAACTTCTGTGATTGAATGTTCGGCTATCAAATGGACATGCAAATGCTTAGATCTATAGAAACCAAATTCACTGTTTCCCCGTTTTTAGGTGTAAACAAGAGAAATGTTAAATACAGACTCCCATCAGTCCCCAAGCAGACCCCCAGCAGTCTGTGCTGCTTTTTAAAAGGAAAGTGGACCCCAGAAGAAAAAATTCCAGTTACCCCACCACTAAGTGCATTAAGCCTAAAATAAGTAGTTCTGTAAATATATGTACTGAAGCTGTAAGTGGGAACTATTCATAGTGGATGGTCACATTCTTAACCCTAGACTATGTCACTTGTCAGATAACTATTGGAATTCCCAAGTTGCATTTACAAGTACTGTATTGTATTCCAAGAACACTTGGAAAAAAAAGCTATGCTACTGTAAAGAGGTGCTCCTGAATTTTATTTACTCATTAATGCAAAAAAAATTAATTAGCACATTCCTCAAGCACTGGTTAAGTTAAACTTCATAAGGGTTTTACTAGGTTTCATGCATAACTCCCAGGAACTAGCTCAGAGAGGTTTTAAACTTGCATTATGGGACAAGATGAATATAATATCATAAACAAGGTGTATATATAGTCTGTATAAAATCATACAGTATTTATGCACCAGTCAGTGCTATGACTCATGTTAAACTGCAGTGTGAACGCTACATCACCGTAAAACAGCTATTACCTATGAGAGATCTTGTGCCTTACAATGCACTGTTGTTCCCCTCTGTGCTTAAGAATCACAATTTTCCAAATTCCTCTCTCTAATTTCATAGACGTCATTCGTATGGAATTTCTGCTCTAATGTTCACCTTAATCTCTGCAAATTGAATCTCTTCCAGTTGCACGAGGTATATCTCTTGGAGGAATCCCCTCCCTCTCTGGGGCATTTTATTTGCCCTCTGTGGCGGTGGGAGTGGTAGAGATGCGCTGCCGTATTTCGTCAGGGCGCGGAACTGTCAGCAGGGAGTGTTCTTCTCTCTCTCTCCGGAAAATCACCTCGCTTTTTCCCAGCTCACTGGCCAATCCCACTGTGTTGGTGTGGGCACGATTCCCGCAACCCTCACCCAGAAGGAGCTGGGATTCGTTTCACACCAAGACGACAGCAAACGGAGGAAGACAGGGACCAGGGCTGCTGTGCCATGGTTTGAAGTGATGATGTGTTTACAGACTGATGCAGATTTTATTTTTAAGTAAAGCTACCTCTGCCTAACAAGCCCTGTGCAGGCCACGGAGGATGAAGGCAAGGGATTGACTCATTTCCTGAGCCCAGTCCCTGTCACCGTGACTCACCCTGGGTGTCACGTCCTCGCCAGGGAGCCATGCTGCACCCTGTGGGGCGCAAGTGCTGCTCCCCACGCAACTCTGAGTCTTGTGGAGAGCCGGACCTGGGGGCAGGCACCAGGGGAGACATAGCTCCACAACAAGGGGAGCCAAGGCCTCTGCACATCCTGTGGTGCCGTCACCATATGTAATTAGCCCTCCTAGCATTTCTTCGGGAGAAATTGGTTCCAAACATTGGAGATAAAACAAAGAGCTGCTTTTCTTTTGCATGCAGCAGCAGAAAGCTGCCTTTGTTGCTCTGAACACAGAGACAAATCACTCCCTGCAGAAGCGACAAGCACTTGAGAATGGGAATTCCTCCTATTTTAGAGGTCTGCTTTGAAGCAAGAGGGATTGCACCTCTGTGCTGGCCTCTCTTCATCAGCTGTGGAAGGAGCAGCTTGCTCTGGCATAAACATCTCTAAAGGAGATGTCTGAAGTTAGACCAGGGTGATGGAGATAACTGGAAGGAGGCCTCTCTGCATCTCATGCAGCCCGGCCACCAGACTGAAGTTATCTGCTGTGCCTTTTGCTCTAAGTGCTGTAGATGCCCGCACCTTAGATGAGCTGACATGATGATCTTTAGGAATGATGTTTAGATGCCAATAAGTATATCGAATTATTTGTCCACTGAGGGAATATAGCAGGAGCTTTAATATCTATCTTATGTGTGGAGATGGGTGTTTGGAGCCTTAATTTGGAGCTACCTCCCCCTCCCAGCTCCTGATTCAACTGGTTGACCATAGGTGCCCGGTGCATTCTGAGATGCCCAGAGCCTGTCCTGTCCTGCCTGGCCTCCAGCTCTATGCTCCAGAGGCACATGGTTTTCCTGTGATTCCTGTGATATATCTGTCAGTCCCCAGTGCTGCATGTCTGTTGTGCCCCGGGGCCATCAGGTCGTGCCTATGTGTGCACAACTGAACGAAGCCCTAAATTACCGCCAATTATAATGGGACATTTGATACCTCCGTCATGTGTAGACGCCTTCCTCTTCATGGGTGTCTTAAATCAGCAAGCTGAGTCTTCCCCTATATTCTTTCCCTGCCTGGATGTATTTTTATGTTTCTCTGACACATAAGAAATAATATGCAATTCAATAACAATCCCTTCAGTATTATGGATTAATTTAGTTAGGGCAGTTAATTTACCAAATATTTTCTTGCATGCTTTTTTATCAACTGCTAAAATGTTGCTGACACTTCTTAACTGGCTGCACTCTGTCTTCATTATTCTTTCTATAAAAGAAAGTTTGAAAATAATTTTGCATCATTCCCATTTTGTAACAATTTATTTCACTTCTCTCTTTAAAAAAGGGTCCGCTTCCTCCTGATGCCCTTTTGACTACCCTTCACTCCTTGTTTTCTTGATGGTTTTATCTTTTCCTGGGGACTTGAGTGGAGCCTGACAAGGAGGCTTTCTAAAGGCACACTGCCTGCTTCTTCTTCCATTTCATTTTCTCGTTCGGGGGGGCTGTAGGCAGACATGCTGCAACAGTGGTTTCTTTTAGAGTTCTCTGACTTTCTTAGAAACTCCTGTTGGTTTGTTTGTTCATTGGCATATGCCATTGCATCATAGCGACTAGTTCTTTTAACACCTTCCAAATTTTCTTCCATGTCTCTTACCTCCTGTACCAAACATCTAACCCAAAACTTCTGGTTGTCAGTGGCAGTCTCCTGTGCAACGTCTTTTTGGAGTTTGCTTACTTTAAACTGAATCACTGTGAGTACCAGCATCAAACTTTGTGTTATTCTCACATGCCTAACCCCCACCTCACTGGACAGAAATAACTCCAGGCTAACATATTTTTTGACAGAATTCCAGCTGCACAAAATCCCCCAAAATCAGAAACTGTAGATTAACCTTCCTGTCTACAACCATGTGATACTGTTAAAAAATCAAAAAGGAGCATGGGAGGTGAAGAAAAAGGAAAGAAAGTTATTCGTTGTGTTTCAGTCCTTTGAACATGAGGAGCATTCTTTTACATTTTTCACTGCATCAGAGAGAGAAAGGAAAGGAAGAGGAGGGAGGGAGGGAGGGAGGAAGAGAAGAAAAGGAAGGAAGGAAGGAAGGAAGGAAGGAAGGAAGGAAGGAAGGAAGGAAGGAAGGAAGGAAGGAAGGAAGGAAGGAAGGAAGGAAGGAAGGAAGGAAGGAAGGAAGGAAGGAAGGAAGGAAGGAAGGAAGGAGGGAAGGAAGGAAGGACCTTTTTTTTGGTGACAGGATAACTCCAAAAGTGAGGTTTTAAGACAGCTATCAGGAAGTTCCCATGAAGGTTAAAATGGCTGGTGACACCGAGACACACTATTATCTGAATCACGATGCAGCTGTGCCTGCGACTTAGAAATGCTGTGATATTTGCAGTAGCTATACTTGCCATACCATGGATGTCAGGGTGGGGTGAGGTGGTCCCTGGTCCCTGTATTGCTAAACTCTGGGGCTGTCCATCTTGGGATTTTTCAGATTCCCTCTTGCCAGGCTCCCACCCCCACATTCGTTCTTCATTTTCCCTAATAAAAATAATCTAACACCCCATACCCTGCTGCCCCCTTTCCTCATCCGATTGCACCCAACTGCATTAGTGTCCTCTGTCCCATCTCCATCTCCTGCTGCTGAGCCTGGACCTGTGCAGCTGGTGTCTAGGGGCTCTCTCCTTGCTGGCACCCTTCGACGCTGTCTGGGGCCTGCAAGGAGAGGTTGGGGTGCTGCAGCGGGAAGGATGCCCTCCAGCCAGGCCCCCAGTGCAGGAAATTGCGCTGGAAAGCACACGCCTCCAGCACAGCTGGGGACCCAGCTTCAGGTGGCCTGATACAAGTGCCTCACGTGTTGGAAAAGAAGAAAATTAGGAGGTGGGGAGCTATCAAAACTAATAGCGGGTTTGTTCTGGAAGCGCTGAACAGAAGATAGGAAAACAAGATCTTCCCACAGAAGATCAATATTGTTACTATAACTAAGATCTTCACAAAAAGCAGGAGCACACATTTCCTACGTTGGCCGTTGTTGTAACAAGTGGTCCCTGCTGTTCACATTTAAAAACTGACCTTTTTGTCTTTCATTACTGCCACGGAGATCAATAATCTCATGCATGAGGAGAGTTACTGGTATCTGTAGGATGTCCGGAGGATAAAAAAATAAGGTTGTGGTATTCACTCTGCCATTCGCCTAAACACCTCTTTGTGAGTGTCCCAAAACAGCCCACTGAAATTTCTCCTCAGCACAGAGATGGAAGATAAGGCGAGAACTCATCATCATTCATTCTACATAATTAATCAGCTATGATAAGAGCTTGATGAAGCAACATTTGCAGTAATGCAGACTTTAAAAATAGATTGTATAATTCCCTCCATGTTTTCAGTTTCAGTCTACATTCATGCAGGATGTTATGCAAATCCATAATCACATCCTTTCCTCCCACACACATGTGCTCATAAGAAGGCTGGCTGATACATGCAGAAATAAAACACACGTACCCATCTGAAAACATACTTGTGTTGAGGTGCATGCATTGAATTTAAATACACTAACAAATATTTACATTATTTTCAGTGTTCTTTCCAACTGCATGTTTCTATGTGTGCTTACATACCATATCATCATAACGTGTCATGTAAGCACAGTGGTATCCATCCATGAAACCGCAGAGACATGAGATGAACGTTGCTGGTGAGAGACACAGAGTACATGTTCAGATACATCTCTGTTACACACAAACATTCAAAAGATTTGTGTCTTCCCTAAGTATACATCACAAAACAGTTGCTGCCACAGCAATTTTAGTCTCTATTTATTATCTGATACATTTATACAGGAAGGGAAAAAAATGAAAGAGGAAAAGAAGGAACAAAAGACAAAAATAGAACAAAAGATAAATTAAGGGGGGGTGGGAAGTAAAATGTACTTTCAGTCAATCTCTCCACGATAAAGATTATAATGTGTACAATCATTTTTACCAAAGGAGTCTCTAATAATTATAAATACGCTGTCCTACATCTGAAACCTCTGTCTCACATACATATATACACATACACATATGTATATATATTCTCATATGTGCTTGTATCTATACACACATGTATGTATGTGTATATATATATGTGGTATATAAATATCACCCCAACCCCAAAACTTTTGCAAGGGGAAGAGACCAGCGAAGCAGATCCCTGACCGTCTGACAGAGCTGGGGAGCCAGGTTATGTCATTTCTGTCCCCAGTTCACTTGAAATGCAAAGAACAAATTTCTGGTTTATGTGCCGCTTCTACAAGCGGCGCCTTACGGGCAGATTTACAGCACCAACAGCATCAAAAATGGCCGAACGGAGATAAAGTCACTGAAATCGCTGACACAGCTCCTCAGCTAGAAAAAGCCTCGTGGTGGCCCCCCACAAAAAAAAAAAAAAAAAAGAAAACCCAAACCACCCCAGCCAATTTCTTTCCTCATCATGTCCTAATATACACCGTTGTCATATCTTGGAAGAAATTCAGGGCTTTCTACCACAAGAAATAGCAAAAAGGAGGATGAATTGCTTTATCTTTGGCAGAAATAGAGCAGGTCTTCTGTCGTATCCCCAAAGCTGCTCCAGGGAGAGGATTTCCTCACGTGGATTCGAGCAATTATTTCACATTGAATGAGGAGCAAAAATGTTCCTGCTTCTGCAACCAAGCCTCCCTGGGGGTCCTTTGCTGCCAGCAGCCAGGATGTGCAGCTCCTGCGGGATGGGTCCAAGGGCTGATGTGGTTTTGGCAGCCGGTGTCTCACTGGGGTGCTGTGTCCCCCAGGTTCACTCCAGGGACATCTCCCTTCCCATGGGTGGAAAGGCAACAAGCCACCCTTCATCCACATCCCAGCCCCAAGATGGCAAAAACTGAGGCACCAGCAGTTCTATTTCAGACCCTGAGACCAGCCTGGCCACCTTCTCCCTCCTGCAGGGTCCATGGCTGGGCTCCTGGGCCAGCCACTCCCAAAACTTGGGCAGGGATACAATCGCATCCTGCAGAGCTCCTGCCCATGCAATTGCTGTGCCACTGAGCTCTCCTCTATTCAGAAAATTATATTTAAAAAGTATTTAAAAAAAAATATATATATATCTCTAAATCCTACCCTCAGGAAAACAGAGAAGCCTAAAACCAATGGTTTTCCAAAAAGCACAGACCTCGGCAGAGGTGCAGCAAAACTTTCCATGCTGGACAGAGGCCACCTGGTCCAGGGAGGTAGGAAGGAGCCCTCCGGCAGCCCCCCAGGCACTGGGTGTGGGAAGGATCCACGCTCCCTTGCAATACGATACAGCTGCCACGTCAGTGCTGGGCAATAGAAAAAACACATCAAAAGATGCCACCCTGGCTGAAAAGTGGTTTGTTGCAATTCTGTTACAATAAATTAAAGGCATGACTGCAGTAAAGCGTTCTGCGTTTTGGCATTAGTTTACTGGCATCAGTTTCTGTAAACGCCATGGGAAAACCAGCAATGATTCCCTCCACAGAGTGGCCATTGTATTTCTCAAATCCATGCAGGCTCCTTGTAAACTCGATGCTGTAATTAGTGGCCAAGCACATCTCTTGGTATCAGTCACGACATCATTAAGCAAGAGACAACTAAACTTTCATCACAAATCTAAGTTTTTATTTAGGACATAGAAAATTTGTTTTCCAAACTATTCACTTATATTTATGGGTATCAGAATTTCAAATTTTTTGGAGCACACCCTCTGTTAATACTATTTGCTGCAACTTTTATTATTCCAGAGAATGAATCGGTGCAGAATGTGAGAATAATAAAACTGGACATGTAAACCTTATGGCCTGAATCCGCCCATCTGTAATTGAAATAAATACCTGGGTGATTCAGTTCTACTTAATCGAAAACCAAACTGATTGTGAGGGTGAGAAATATGATTTGTCAATCTTTAACATCTCTAAATAGGCATGATATTCATCTGAATTTTCAGATTAACTTGTAGATTTGAAAAAGTGGGAACGTTTTAATTCTCGCTATGTTGCCATGCAGCAGCTGAACCTCAGCAAGGATTTTTACCTGAAGTACAGTATCTGACTGATGATCACCTTACTTTTAAGTGTAATAATTAACAATAATTTGTCTCGTGGTGTATTGAAAGCCCTTGGGCATAGCTCACGAAGTAGAAGCAAAACAGATTTAGCAAGGTGTGCAAAGTGACAGGGTTGGCAACACTACCAAGGCTTAAAACTCGTGTCAGGAGTGGGAATGCACTGCGTACATGGGCATTTTGGGCTGCTCATCACTAAGAAAAGTCATTTCAACTGAGCCGAAGGTGCCCGACTCCATCTCAGCATACTCCCGCCGACGACACGAACTGCTGCCCCTTCGAGGCACGGCACCCGGGGAACAGCAAGAGCTACTGGGGCTTGAGATGAACAGCACAAGTCACAAAATGCGTGACAATAAAAAATCAACAGAAAGAGAAAAGGCTGTGGTGTCGCAAATGGTTAAACCACTTAAAAATTGTGTGAGACTGAGGGAAAAAAAGGAAAAAAAAAAATCTTACAGTCCTTAGCAGGAGAGCGGAGAGAGGTTTGTGTTGCTCCTTCTCACAGTGCTGCTCCACTGACATGTTGCAGACGTGAGCTCACCTTTGTTTAAGGTCAACTTTCCAGTGCTTGAAGTTGCTAATCCTGCTGAATAGTCAGGCCCCGAATGAGCCACGTCCCAAAGGGAGATGTCAAGCAATACCTGCCCGCTTAACTGATTAAGACCCGTTCCTAGTTTTTTGCTGGCAATTGATGGATCTAGTAGTTGTCTTCCCCCTACAAAATAGATCAATTGACAAAAAAACTATTTAATGACAAAGCTTCTAAATGCTTGTCTTCTGCATTTTAATAGTGGAGACAAGTTATTCAATCAAGCATGGCACTTAGCAAAGCGGTGTCTAGTTGAAATGGATCAGTCTCTCAGAAGAAAAAACGCTTCGGGTCATATTGTGGGCAGAACATCCAGAGACACATTTAATGTGACAGGCTTTAGCATCCAGTATCTGAGTTTGGGTTGGAAACAAGCTTACAGAGGTATTCTAAAATGCCAGCTGAGCTTGCAAGAAGGTAGCCATAGCTGTTGGTTCAGCCCCCAAGGGCTCTGCTGTGATTGCAGAGGGGGTGTGAAGGTGCAGATGGGCAGCTGATGTCTAGTGATAGCCCCGTGCTTGTTCTCCAGTTTCTGGCTCCAGGCTCTCAGCTTTGTTTCACATCTGCACTAGCATTTCTCTGGTCATAGTTTTGTTAGTCAGTGCCTTCTTACAAGGTTTCTCTGTTTTCCCTACCTTTACCAATTGGAAGCAGACTACATTGCACTGTTTGGCTGAATAGACTAATTTAAGTCACTACTCTTACCCGTTCATGAATTTGGCAGTGAGTAGATATTACATTAAGTCTGGAAAGTTTTCAACCATAGTCTGCTTTCTCTGAATTATTAACCCCATTCACAATGAAATTTGACTGATTTTGTACTTTTCACACCTTTTGGGATTGTACCAAACTTTCCAGCTCAGAGTCAGGGTAAACTTTTGCTTAGACTGAGTGGTTCTTATGTTCGAGGAGAACCCATCTGGTCCCTTGCAGTGGTGGCTCACTGAGAGAGGAGGTGGCGTAGCCACCACTCAGAAACAGAGCCAAGAGGTGAGAAACAGTTTTCTCTAGATTAGAACCTCCTTCTCTTGTTCAAACCAAGGAGGCTGCCACCTGTGTAGGGTTAAGACAGTGGGAGAACTCCAGTCTTTTTTGGACCAAGTTATGTGTCCTGGCTGAGTTCACCAGGAACTGCACTGCAGTACCCTGCCCTCGTTTCAGAGAAATGGCAGAGTAAGAGCAACATGGAACCCGAATCATGCTTTGCCCTTGGGATTTGCACCTCTTCTCATCACATCTGCTTTTTAGGTATGCAGGTAGCAGGCCATGGTTTTTAGCCTTTCATATTTATGGGTAGGCTGAACTACAGACCCCAAAACACAGCCTGCTCCAAAGCTGCAAGTTGTTAGAAAGCACAATCTATTGCACTGATCTGAAACGTGACACTTGCCTTTAACGATTTTTCCCCTCTGTTTCCTCTCTGGCACTGAGGTTTGTTAATAGAGGCTGTCTCACCTTTTAAACATTAACATAACTCCTCTTTGCCTGAAAGAGAGGATAAGTCTAGCTAGCGTATGATACTGCACTCCTCATACCTATCTAATTGATAATGACCGTAATTTCCCTGCAAGCTTATCTGACCAAGGAAACCAAATAGTCCCTTTCATGATCCCCTAGTTATGTTGCTTGTGTGATAACGGACAAGAACTGGTCCAGAAAGGGCTGCTCTGTCACCACTGATGGGATGCTCCAGCTCCAGCTGAGCCTGCTGCTGTGCTTCAGCCACCGTCAAGATTAGAAGTACTGCAAGTATCACTTAATCAGCCTTCTTACACTGAAGTTTTGTCAGCCACAGATTCCCCGCCGTGCACCAGCTGTCTTGGTATTTACTCTGTTTTACAACAGAAAAGTTGAGGCTGCTAAAAAATCGCCAGACAGCTTCCCTTTTTCGCACATGTAACACCCATCTGCAGCTGTATTCCCTTCAAGGCATGAAAATTCATCTGACAATGAGTTTTGGTTTTGGGGAAGCTTTAGGAAAGAAAATTAAAACCCACTTCTTTTGCTATTTTTAAGGTAAAAGAAGGTGAAATAGTAAGTAAACTGAGCAAACCACTTCTCTAGCCTTCACTGTGTGGTTTGTTCAGCCGCCTTTGGAGGGGAAAGGAGAAAGGCAATGGTTTGAACACATTTAAGAATACGTAGCCCAGCTGGGTGCAGGCAGGTCTGTCCCCCTACCACCTGCATTTGAGAATATGCAAAGCAAACGCACTCATCTGCACCTGTTTGTGTCCTGACTTTTGAAGCTTGAAATTTGGTATCACAATAATCCCTTCTGTGCAGAGCAGGTGTTCGTGAAGTCGTGTACAGCTCGTCTGTAAAAGAGCAATTCTGAAAGCTGGGCCTCATGCACCAGCCTCATAGAGCCCTGTAGAGCCCCACAGAGCCCCATAGAGCTGGCGGCAGAGTTACAGCCATTAGTGGACTCTGAGTGCACCCAGAAACTATGTGTGCGTGGCTCACCAGTTTCGTTACTCATCCTACAGCCATGATCTAGCAAATCAGCTTCTTAGGATTCAGGGGAAGTCAAAATGATAATAATGCTGACAGTAATGCATCAATTAACCACTGTCTACTGGGGCTCCCTGTGAACTTCTGAAGTGTGAGATTTCGTTAGAATTACTGTTTGCGTGCAGAGCTGCGGATGCTCAGGCAATGCACTGAGGGTGTGCAAACAACCTTGTTCAACTCATGGTCATGTCCCCGTCCTCCCCTTG
Source organism: Tauraco erythrolophus (assembly GCF_009769465.1). NCBI lineage: Eukaryota > Metazoa > Chordata > Aves > Musophagiformes > Musophagidae > Tauraco > Tauraco erythrolophus. The sequence goes on along the minus strand of NC_141465.1, from coordinate 65,736,485 downwards.
TTGACTGTCATTTTGCGCAAGGACTTCTTTTGATGGCTTGAAGCCCCAGGCTTTCTATTAAAATTGCAATGGATAAAGTGGAATCCAAGTCATCATGTTTACTAAACCGAGAGATCTTTATAATGACACATCTACACCATGATGAGACAAAGAAACATCTATGCTCCTAAGAAATTATATTGTTCTTTCAGGCTGAGTTTGCTCAGCCACACTGTCCCAAATCTTTTATTGGCAATACTGAATGCCTCTCCCATGAGGTACCTTTTCCATCCATAAGTACTTACATAGGCTGGCCAAGATGTCACTGAACTGCCTCAGTGATTAGCTGATGGAGGATGAAATCCAAAAGTTGTTGGAGCCAAGCACTGTGGTCCCTCTCCTGGTCCTTCTTTCCACTGGTTTTCAATCTTGAATCAATTGGTGTCCTTGCTTTGACATCCTTCAGCATCTCCACTGCAACTATCAATACCAAACCTGCATACAGCACTCCTGTAGGTTTCCTAATGTGGCTTTCAGAAGTAAACTCCTTTTCCTACCTCCTTCCTCAACATAATTTTAGGTTGTTAATTCATGTAAACATATTTTCTCTGCTCTTGTTTATTATCTAGCCCTATACAGAATGCCTTTTTTTCCCCCACTTGGGAACACCTTGCTTTTCTAGTTGAGCTGATCCTCCACAACCCTTAGCATTTAGAACAGATGAGTAACATGAATCCTAAAGGCTTTCTCTGCAGTCGCTTGCAAGTTGCCGAAACATTTGGTGCCTTTAATTATCCCAAAAGTGAATGTTGCAACATGACCGCACCACCTGCATGGCTTGGGATACAGAACTGTGTTGGCTGCCCGTAAGGAGCTCGCAAGGCTTTGCTCCATAGCGGCATCTATTATACATGCATACATATGCATTTCTGCAAGACGGGGATTGCTCTATCCAATGCTTGCCATGCCATTCTGGAGCTCTCCAGGCTACAAGCCGGTATGTCTCAGTGGTGGATCACAGCTTTGATCCCAGAATCGCCGTAATTATATTACCCTATTACTCCCTCCGAACTGCTTAGCTAAGCTGAGGAGGCACCTGCGAGATGACTTGGTTTGGTTGATGTCTTGCTCCCTCGTTGCCGCCGTGCATCAGATGGTGTTGCAGGCTTGCTCCCAGCCAGCCCTCGACCTGTCAAGCTTCACTCAGCTGGCCCCACTTTCAAGCTCCCCAGCTGTGGCTGCTGCGCCTCCATCATTTGCACCACAACTCAGGCACCGCTTGACTAGTCAACCAGAACTGGATGTCTTTGCTCGGCTACCGGCTGCTCATCTGTGCCCAGGTGGCTGCTCACAATGCAAAGCAAGGCTGCAGAGATGAATGGAGCTGGGAATATTCCACTTGTACTGGATGGTGCGTTTCCCCCACCACCCAAAGTACCAGCTGCTTCTCCCGGTCGCCTGTTCCAGTGAGGGACATTTAAATTGGATTTTAGAAATCATGAAGGCTGCTAAAGGCATGCCTTTCCATGGTGGGGACCTGCATGCTACATAACGGGAGGCTACCCAGTTCCTACTCACATCTGCAATGATAATATTTGTTTACCAGCTCAGGTAGAGAAACTGAGCCAAGTAAATTGTCGCTGTCTCATCCCTGCTTTGAAAAGCTCACCGTGATGATTATCATCAGGACAGTGCCTGAAAATAAACCTGACGAACCCAGGCAGACTATGTGAGGGTGAGCCCAGACAAAGAGGGGGTTGTTTGGCTTCAAAATCTCAGAATGGGAAACAAGAGAAAGAATTTGGGGAACTGCAAATGTTCAGCCGGAACATTTTCTGCCTTAAAAAAGAGAAAGAGAGAGAGATGTGCAGAGTGGGAAGGATTGCCTTGTGGTTGAGGGTCTCAGGAGCTCTGGACTCATTTTCCGGCTCTACTCAGGCTTCTTGTGTAACCTTGGCCAAAGTCACTTCATCTCCCTGTGCCACCACTCCTCCACTATTACATGGATTCCCCCTCTGTAGCACTATCACCTCTCCTTCTTTCTGTCTCCTGCAACTGCCTCACCTGTCAAGACTGTAAACTCTGTGAGGTACAGATCGCCTCAGATTTCTGATTTTTCTGTTTGGATTTGATTGTCTCTGATTCGATTTGTTTCTGTTTGTACCGTAGCCAGCAACCTCAAGCAGAGCCTATGGGTGATACCATAGCACAAACTAAATACACAACTGAGTTTTTGAAAGCTTCCACGTTAAAAAAAAAAAAAAAAAATATTCTGAAATTCTGAAATGTTTTGCTTCTGATGAACCAGTAGTAAATTTTAAGAAAGATTGGCTTAGTCTAACAGCGTGATGGGTTTGTTCTAATGCAAACTCTAACTGGCAGGTTTCTATGGTGCTACTATATGGATTTTTACATAATGTTTTTAAAGTTGTAAGCTCTGTCTGCCACATTTAAATATTTGAACAAAGTCCTACGCTCAGGGACTGTAAACTTGATTTTGCTAACAGTCAGCAGAGCCGTCTGCAGGTGAAATTCTGGTGTAAGCAGTAATCCCTGACATATGGCTATTATCTTTATGAATTCGGTGCCAATTACCTCACTGGTGATAGCCTTCTTCCTGGCAAGAAACAAATTTTCATAAATTCAAAATGTATCAGTCAGAAGGGTCATACATTCTCCGCATTAACGATGTAATTTTGGATAGCTGGTGTTCACCTTACGAACGAATAAAAGTTAATTCATGACCTATTGTGCATTGGTAAACAAGGAAGACAAAAATTAGAAAAACTTATTTTCTTCATTTTCATCCAGAGTGTTTGTTTTCCATTATCAACAAGCTCACTAGCAATAAAACTTGATGGTGTTTTATCAGGGAAAGAGAAGATGTAAATCAGAGTGTGTGGGTACATATGGTTGTCGTTACTTTATACACCGTTGTTCTGACACACCAGCAACATTTTCCAGGCAATAGCCGCATTATTTAATGTGGATTTTATAATCATAAAAAAATATATTTTTTTTGCAATTCAGTAGAGCTGTCACGTTGCCCAGAGATGTATGAAGGGCTCTCCCTGTAGTCTGTGCCCTGCCAGCCAGACCCCTCTGCCATCACTGGTACCTCTGGGCTTCCCCAGGAAGGTGCCAGAAGGCCCCTCTGTGTGCATCACAACTTGCCTCCATGCAGCGATGGGATCCCATTGGATGAATGGGACGGATCCGGTCCTCTAACCTCACATTTCAAGCCATTTCCCGGCTGATAGGCAGCAGGTACTTTCAGGCTTTCCTCCATCAGGATTAGAAACAGTGTCTCAAGATTTTGATCTCTGAGGGATTTATCCAGAGTCTTATTTCTCTTATTCTTTATTTATCCCTGTTTAGGTCTCTTCCTACTTTCCTTAGGTCCACAGGCAGGTGAAGAGCTGAGTATAAAGCCTTGCCTTTACAATCACTCTCCCTTTTCAGTTGGGGAAATAGTTTCTCAGTGGAAGAACGACCAGACCTGCAGTGCAGCCAGAGAGGGTGGGCTTGAAACACCGGGCAGAAATCCCAAGAGTATGACCCTAGGGAAACTTCGGAAACTCTGCTATTCAGCTCTTCTCCAACTGATAAGAGGAGAAGACTGGCTCTACGGTTTACCATCTTTTATTACTTCTGTCAGGTGGGAAAGGGATCTAGGAGCTGCTGTGGCATTCCAGTTTTGGAGAGATAACAATGCTATTCACAGGCCTCCTGAGCCAACAGCAAGGGCATCTTCACCAAAGCCACTTTACAGTACTTGTTAGAACACAAACCTTGCACAAGCAACTTAAAATGAAGCGAGATAAACTAGTCCCTTTTAGGTGTTTTATTTATTTATCTATAGATCCAAGATAAGCTGTTGGCCAAAACAAGATCTTGCATGGCCCAAATTCAGCGTCTCAAAACAGGAACGGGTAAGAACCCGCCAATCACCCGTGCAGGAGTCTCCTCGCCAGGTTCATAATTAAATATAGATACATGGCAGATGAAAGCACGCTACAGTGCTGAGGCAGTTTGCTGCCACGGCAGAGACATGAGAAGCAGCTAGTGCAAAGCCAACCATAAGGAGTCAGTGAAGCTCATTTGCAAGGGAAATGCAAATGCAGAGCTCTTTGCGTTCCCTTAAATGGGAAAGCGTGTTAAATCTGATAAGCCTGCTCTGAGTGTCTCCTAAGCATGGGCTTGTCTCAGTGCTTAGTTTCTGTTCTTCGGCAGGTGGGGGAACGAATGCTGTTCTGAAACCCTGCACAGGTGAGAGATAGCAATTATTTCCCCCTACTTCTTCCACTATCTGCATAAATTAACAGCTAGATAGCCTTTATATCTCCAAAGCACTCCACATACATTAACTAATTAGTGCTCACCCAATCCCTCTATATTAAAGAAAGAATTATCCTCGTTTTGCTAATGTTGAAATTCAGGTAGGAAGATTAAGTGCCCAGGAGTGAGTGCAGCTAAGCAGTTTAGTCACTGAAGTCAAAGAGACTAAATAGTAATCATATGTTTAAGAGCTTTGGGACCTGGGTCTTGCACAATGCCAAGCACCTTGTAGGATCAGGCGCACCCAAAGCCACAGAGGCATCAGGTATGAGAACTCAGCATGAAATTGCTCTCTGGGATCTCAGATCTCAGTCCAGCACATGAAGCCATTGTACACTCTCTAAAAGAAACTAAGAATGAGTTATCTTGGGAAATACACGCTCATATGAGGTAGATATCAGAAAACATATTTGGAATCAAAAGACGTTGCCCACATGTAAACGGTCCATATCTCCTTCACTGCCATATTTCCAGTACTGTAGTACATGAGCCCAGCACTTTCCAAAACATCGCTTCTCTCCGTCATTACCTGCAGTGCCTACGGTGGTAAACATGAGTTGCCACCTGTGTGTTAGGTACGGCTCTTCATAAAAATCACTGCATCGCCTCACATTTATGAAAACAAAGAGCCTGTTTCCCTTGAATATTGAAATCAGTTTTTCTGGCTTCACAGCTGCAAAATTACCAGCCAACAGATCTGACAGTTCTCTCAGGAAGAAATTCATTGTAAAAAAAGGATTTAGAGGAGCTGTGCAGGCTGTGGGGTTTGATTACCTTTATTTGCATATGTGCAGAAGAACTTTTTTAGAGGTAAAGAAGAGAGAGCTGTACCTGAATCTTGACATCTGTTTTATCGAGTTCAAGTTCAGAACCAACCCCAGATCAGATACCCAACAAGATTTATATACAACCTTCACAGGGCTGCTTGAATACGCCTTTTCCTTACAGATGTGCTGCGCTTTACTGATTTTGCACAAGTTTGCAAGTTACTCTTGTAAGCAGCCCTCCAATGTTCATATTAAACATTATTTTGATATGGGGCGGCCTTATTTGGAGATAATTATTCATCACCACTTGAATATATTGAGCGGTGCATTTTCTTTTTCTAAAGAAAAGACTCTTTTGCTGACATGGAAAACAAACGGCGAGCTCCCAAACAGGCTATCTATTGTGAGCGTTTTCAAAATTAGGCTAAAACGGCTGGTGACTCATTGTTGAGATATTAATCGGAGCAAGATAAACGTGTGTGCAAAGCAAGGGACGTGGCTTATCTGATTGGGTTATTGATTGATTTTGGATTAATTCACAAAAGAGACAGGTGTTGGAGAGTGCAGTCATAGAAAAGAGTAAGGGCTCAGCTCAGCTGGCCCCTCCTGGTGTTGATAAGCTGAAAGGAAAAAAGCCTGAGGAGGCAGAGGAGGGATGAAGGGAGCAGGGCAGGGCAGCTTGTGCAAGCCTGGCGCTGGCTCACCGGCAAGTGGGAGGTGGCCTTTGCATGTGCAGACAATAAAGCTGCATCTGTGCGAGGGGTGCAAGGATCAGCCATGGGGACACCCGGGAACTGGTCAAGCCTTGTGTAAGGAGAAGACCTTTTTTCCCTCAGTGGCTACACTGTGCCAGCCATCCTTCCGCAGCTGCTGGCAAAAGAAGCAGGTGTTGCGATTAAGTCAGCAAATCCCAGAGCATCGATCAGACTTCACCTGCCTTTCCTTTTCGCATGCTGCAAAAGTGTCAAGCTCTAGAGTCGCGAGTAAAACAGAGTGAAGGCAGGGCAAGCAGCAAAGTGTGGTGAGGGGAAGCCACCGCTGGTCAAGGGGGAAGGAAGCGAGAGACGGAGGGAAGAGCTGGTCCCTGGGGAGACACAGCAGCCCGGCTCTCCTCGGGCTTAGCGAGGCCACCCACTACCGCGATGAGGGCTGTAGAAAACACCAAGGTGGAGACAGAGCACTGAGATAATAACTTTTAGCAGCTCTTGATGAAGTTTGGAAAAAAAAGAACGGAAAGCATAAATGTTCTTCTTTCAAAAAGACTGCTTATCTTGCGTATTTTGGGGGACCGTAGAATTTCTCTACGCAATACAGATGAACTAGATAAGCATGGCATGAAGGCAATCTTTGTTATTTAGCACACGTCTCCACAGTACAGCTATTGATGTGTTGTCCCCCTCTGAACTATGTAGTACTTATTTTTCACATGGGTAAACTAGCTTTAATATTGGCTTAGAATGTAGATAAATACGCTGAGCATATAGATTTCTCTCCATCTCTGTAATACTGCATGCATCTCTGGCCTGGATCTCTGGCTTTTCACGCTGGTAGCCTATCTCCAATATCGATTTGGAACGTAGATAGATAGTACACACATTATGGATTTCAGTCTTTGTTGAATCGCTGTTAGTTTGGAAAGCAGATAATCTGCAGGAAAGAATTTCTCCATAACATTGCTTTTTGCGCGTACAGAGTGAGAAAATAATATAGCGAATATCTTCTAGCCTGCTAAGTAACTTCCCTTTCGCCGACTGTAGCTCCTCCTCCTCAGCATCTGATGTCTGCGGCTGTCTCGGTGAAATGGCTGTGCGCTGTCATAGCAGGGCACTTTCACAGTGAGACATCCCATCTGTCTTCCTTTCCCACAGCACGGCGAGCGTCCCTTTGCTTGAATACCAGTTGCTGAGCTCGCCTTTCGTCTGCTGCTGCACGCTCTGAAGTGGGGATATCATCAAAATATCTGGCTGCCAGGGTTTGGGTTTGCTTTTTTTACTGGTGTCTTGGAGGTGGCGTTTGGTTTTTACTCAAGGGTGGGACATAGCTCGTGACAGATGGTGTCCCTAAAGCTTATGAGAGCATGGCACCATGGAGCAAACCAGTGTCCCTGCACTGTGCCATGCAGCCCTGGGTGGTGGTACGAGTTCAGGTCCTCAGCACAGGACAACCAGTGCCGCACAGCACTGCACCTCAGTGAGGATGCTCTCCCTCCCAGCAACGTGAAGTATGGTGGTCATGATACCACACCAAACCACAACTACGTGCTCATGGCCCAGGATCATTGGATCAATTCAGGTTCAGTGAACTCTTCAGCAGATCTGCTTACCTAGCATGGGCAATTCTTGTGAGCCAGGAGTTTAAAATACCCGGGCAATACGCTTAACATTTTGTGGGTTCCCACTTTTTAGCATAAAGGTTGAATTCCCCAGCTGCGTTTTTACAACCCTGTTGGATCTGGCGTTTGCCAGCGTAAGAGGACATCAAGTTGTGCCACTCACCTAGGGTAGCTGCTGGAGGGGAACAGGTGCTCACAGGGCCTCTTTCTTCCTGCCCTGAGGAGAATATCTAACACGAGTAAGGGGACTTGTGTTCTTGACATGTCGGTTTATAACATAGAGTGACCAGATCACACAGAGATGTTTGTGGTACAGATGTCTGACGAATCCTGCCTTTGGTGACTAACGGGCAGGCTCCTGCCATTGCAACGCAAACAGGGCATGTACAAGGGCTGGTCGCTTTGTCTGCCGTGCCATTTTTCCAGCATGATCGTGTGCAGCACCAGCCACCACAATAACTGAAGTGAACTGTTAATAAGCCTTGATGCACATCCCGTGTCAAGATTTGTTCTGTGTTCACTTGTTTTTGGCCCACAGAACATTTTCCGCATGCCCATTTCATCATGCTGTTTGTAATCCATCTGCTTGCTTTAATAGGATTTAGTTGTCAAATAGGATTCCCTATAGTTTATAATCAGCGTTAGCTTCCTTAACAACTTGCTGTTCTTTGTTAGCTTCATCAAAATTGCTTAAGGGTTGATATAGGTTTGAACTCTTGGTGAGGACCCTACATTTTGGGGTTTCTGTGTCAGTGGCTGGCTGCATGCAGGTGCCATTGCAGTCAGTGACAGTCCAGGCCTCTCTAAAAGTCTATTACTAAATACAAGTGTCTAATGCTGTTGGAAGCACATGGATGGAGAGAAAACGCAGGACTGGGAGATATCACACAGGGCTGCAGAAGAGCTATGCTCTTTTGGAGCAACAGTTGGAGATGATGGGAAATGCCAGGCATAAGACCTTGACATGCATGCCAAGACATGGATTCCCTAGTAGTCAGTTGGTCATGCCCTGGATGTTGTCTCAGCCATCTGGGCAGCAGAAAATATCACCTTTACCAGTGACAGACTTCTAGGTAGCCTTATCTGGGTCATCATCTACTGTTTTTCTGCTATTTTTGTACTGCATTTAGGGGATGCTGTCCAGAGCCTCTATTTGTCAGTGAGATCAAAAGCATAATCACATCACTTCTTTCTGTTAAAATAAACCCTACTTATGCAAAGTTGTCAGTGAGGGTTTTTTTTTTGTTTGTTTCATAGGTATGTATATTTATTTTATGAATGCATATAAGGTTCACTTTTCATCCCAGGTCACCAAACCTCACAAGGCTGGTTGTAAATTTAGTCCAGTGTCATCAAACCGTCATTTCCTGCCTATAGCTGCTCTTATGCTGAGGTTTAATAGGGGCTTTTATGAAATTTTTGAGCACAATGGAGATAAAAATAGGCAAAGCACAGGATGTTCATCAGGACTTCTTTGCAGAAGAGCCTGGAGCTGCTACCTCTCTCTGGATCCCCATTGTTTCCTAACTTCACCCCTTCAGGGGGAGATGTATCCTCAGCCAATTGACGAGACGGAAAGCATGCTGCTAGAGGAAGTCTCTTACTGTGATTTCTCTGCATGAAAAATATGTTTCGTTCACTGTGATCCTTAGCTTTCATGAAGTGGAGTAAGTGTAGGATTTTAAAATCCACCTGTCTTCAACTCCCTTTTGCTAGAGCAATGACACGCAGGAAATCTACCTGCTATCGTATATGAATGCCAAAAATATCTAGGTCATAATAAGCTCCTGATTATATCTCTATCCATTCCCTGAGAGTTAAAATCTGTCTTACTTTACCTCATCTCCAAGTTCTTGTCTGGGGTAGTTTTTGATGAATTTAAGAAAAATTCCCTTAAATAAAACTATAGTTGAACTCATTTTGCTTAATTAGCACTTCTTTTAAAAACATCAGGGAATAAGAGCAGAATGCAAAGAGACTGCTTTAATAGATTGGAAATTATGAGCATTTTATACTGTGTAATAGGACTTTGTGCAACTACAACTAGCAGGCTTAACAGCTCAAACTCTCCTGGCTTTGAACACTGAAAATGCTGTTAAATTATTAAGCTTAGTCTCAACTGGCAAGGACATTCAGTGTCTGAAACCTTACCAAACCTCAAGGCAATTGACAGCAGATAGTATAATGAGCAGAACAAAGAGAAATTAGGATTTTTTAGAAAATCAATTCTTCAGTTCATCTCTCAAACTGAAAAAATTTAAAACCAGCAGCTATGAAACGTGAGCCAAAATTGAAACTTTTTAAAACTTCTCTTGTAAAAGAAAATGATGACAATTATCACTTCAGGCTGAAAGAAAACATATCAAATCTATTTCAAGCGTTTCAGTCCCTCATGAAATGAAGTGCAAAGCACAGACAGCATTCAAAACGCAGGGAAGGAAGTAAAGAATGTAGTGCTTGTTTTATACAAAGGCTCGGTGGTTAAATATAAATTGAGCCAGAGGCAGACAAGGAGAGAAAGATGGATGGAGCAGAGGTCAGGGCATTCAGCTGGGACTTGTAATACCAGGGCTCTAGTTCCTACACCAATAACCTTTTGGGTATGAAGAGAAGTGGCATTGACAGAAGCATCTTAATAGTACACAGCCTGGTGTTTAGGCAGTCCGAGGTGGGGGGGAGGGTAAGAAATGTAGGTTCAGATCCACTCTGGTTATGACGGGAATAAGAACTGGATTTCACATGTTCTAGGGATTGCTTTAATCTCTGGACTTTGAGCAAAACATGGGAACATGAGCAGCAATGCTTTCTTCTCTGTCATGGTTTCATGCATGCAAACCATCTGGTTTTCAGTATAACCTGTTCTGCTGGTTCAAAAGCCCAGATATTAACATTTACTAAAATGTTAACTTTATGTATGGACTTTTCAAAATGGAAAATATTACTGGGTGTTGTAGACAGAAGTAGTGGAACATTCAGACTGTGTTCATGAAGAAACCTTGATGGTATGCACACCAGGTTCTGAGAGTCGGCTAAAAGGGTGTAGGTGTGGGAAGATTATGCCAGTTGAGTTTGGGCCTGCTTTTAATATACTGGATTTCTGCAAAATCAAGTGAGAATTCACATGGTAGAAAAATATGGTTTACCTAGTTTCCCATGTAAGTATTAGATGGAGACTCTACCTTGTATCACGTCTCCATCTCTATCAAGAGATTCCCTCCACCTGGTGCCCTGTTCCTGCCATGGGACCTCAGCATGGTCTTGATGAGCTGCCACTATTCCTCTTGGCTCTTTGCACTCGTGACTGGGAATGAATTGGAGTAGCAGCTTGAAATGCTGCCACCCTACTGCCAAGAAGCAGCCTGTGAATCTCAGTCGTGTTGCATTTTCTACACTCACAGCTAGTCAAGGTCAAGATGTCCTAAATGTTTACAGGAGATCACTGATGAATGGAGAGCTGTTCAGACATGCTGAATTGCAGATAGCTCCTTTAACTGACTTAATTAGAACATGCTAAGTATAAATGCTGCGTGAAGATGAATTTTGCTTCTGCTAGCAGCTAAGTGGTCTTTATCTAGAGGCTAAATAGGTTGAAAAAAATTGAGGTATGGACAAACTTCTAATAAATCATAAAAGGAAGGTGAATAAATGGACAACTGAGTGCAAGATTGAAATACACACGGTGTTTTGACAGTATACATATATACTGTGCACTCCTATGGTAGTGTCAATTTTCCAGGTCAAGCGGAAAGAGTTATGAGAGAGTTTGACCCAGTTATTGCTGAGACCCTCTGAGGCAATTCAATATTGGATTACTGCTAGTAAAGGGCATGCAGAACAAAATACAATCTTTCTGCTAATTGCTGTGAGCCTGCAAAAGCAATTTTTTTTACTATAATAAAGAAAGCCAAGTGTTATTCAGGACTTTTGGATTCTACTCAAGATCTGTCACCAGCAGCAGATGCCAGTAATAAATACAGACACGTTTCCGGAAACACGATAAATACTGAGATGCGCTCTGTTTTTCCCATCAGATCTATTTTAGAATAGGATATATGCTGTAAACAAAAGGAAATAGAGTATTTTAGTATTCTTCAAAGACACCTGGAATTTATCAATCTGTTTTAAATGTCTTGTTGTTTCTTTTACTCTCGCTCACTCAGATAATACAAATCCCAGACAACACACACGCACTCCCCCACACACACCTGCCCCCAAATAAGCAAAGTGCTGAGATGGGTACGGAGGGTTTTTGTTGTGAATGGTGCTGCAGTGGTTTCCTTTTGTTCATTGCTGGAATGTAGAAAGGTGAATCCTTTGTTAGAGCAGCAAGGTGCAATTTCACTGCATCCCTAAATTTTTATGGAGTCCACTTCTGTCTTTTATGTTTTGTCACTGCAGGAGAAGCTGCTCTATTTCAGTTCTTCCTTCCAGAAAGAAAAACACCGTGCCCTGTAGCAAACTATTACATGGGAAGATCCTGTTCTGAATGCAGACTTCCTCTTTTATGACAAATTGTTCCTGTCTACTCTATCAAGGACACAGAAATGCTGGAGAGACACTTGATAGCATTCATCTCACCTAACCTGAGGCATCTGCCAGGTTGATGTCTCCACCTGAGCTAGACTAGGGTTCCCTTCCTAGACTAATGGGTATAAACATGCATTTCTAGTTCATGAGTCGTCTGATCTGGTTTGGATGATTACCTTAGGACAAGATGAATCACAAGAGAGAAGGGCTCATTTCTCTCTGCTGATAAGAAAAAGGTGGGTAGGGGAATAGTTCTGATGGAAACAGCTCCCTTGCAGATGCCTACGTTTAGGTGAGGTGAATTGCATCCTCTGAATCAGAAAGATCAGGAATTACTGTCTGGCATTAATCCTACAAAATATCAAGAACAAGATACTTTGCTGAGACCCTTTAGACAGTTTGGCAGTGGTTGCCGGGGTCCTGTCAAAAATTTTCTGACGGGGTGAGGCTCTGCTTTGTCTGTGTGTATTACTCCAAATAGGAGAAAAGTTAGCCTACTAAACAAATTTCCAGGGAAAAGGGGGTTATTTCTTTAATGCTGAGGTTAATCTGTTGTTTTGTGATTTTAAGGAAATCTTGATGCTTAAATGTATAATGAAAATCTACAAGAAGATTGCACCAATAAAAACCACATGAAAAAAATTAATTTATGTAGCCTTATTCCCGAAAGTCTAGCTATACCTCTCAAATCGTTAGTGCAGAAGAAAGCATTACAATTTTTCCTTGCTCTGTCTTAAAGGCTGTCATTTTGATGTAACTTTATTACTGGGTTCTACAAATTGCTGCTACTTACTTTAAATATCAAGTTAACTAGAAGGCCTTGTAGCTTTCGTGAAAAATGCAGGATTAAAATATCCTGAAGTCATGTCTCAGCTGCAAGGTGCCTGGGAATTTTGAATGGAAGACGGTAATTCCTCCTGCCTCACCTTTTATGTAGGCTAAGCCTCTGGGAAATAGCCACTTGACCACCCGGTGACAGGTACCAGGGGTGTTACTTAAGTACTAGCTGTGTATTAACCATCCACGAACAAAAAGGATAAACCAGAACTGCATGAACAGCCAGCACTCCAAGAGATCAAGAGGGTGTGATTCGAACAGCATGATTCAAAAAGCTCTTTTCTGCTCTTTAACATATGCATAGAGAGTGACGTCGCTCCTCAGTTCCCATAGCTCACTGGGGAAGGACTGTGAGAGCACACGCAAACCTGGTCACCCTGGGAAGTGTGTGCTCCAGGAAAAGAGTCCTAATTCAGTTTCTTGTAACATAATATAATTTATTGAAGTAGTCACCATTTGGAGCACAGCATTTAGATTCATGGCTCTCGGTAAATTCCGCAGTGGGTGCAAAACTGAGCTGGGAGTAGGAAATGCGGGGATCTGTGAGAGCATATTAATGCAATGGGGAAGTCAGTAATAGGGAAAACATGTTATGTCTAAATGTTCGGCTTTCATGTACCTTGAAGGACGTCAAAGACTTATTTCTGATTCTGAAAACATATTGAGATTAAAATAACATTGAACTAAATTAATGCTATTGGCATTAATAACTGTAATAAGACAAAAAAGGAGACAAATCCCTCTGTTCTGAATTTATTGAGCTGTCTTTGAAAAGATGCATGTGTCCTTATTAAATCAAATGTATTCTGTTTTCTCATCAATTTTACTTCTGTTTTTTACCCACTTGCTTTCTTTAAGAAAAATTCTGGTGTTCCTATTTAAAATCTAGTAGCTAACTGCATCATGTATCCAGCAGATACAAATGCTTATGAGTCACCATGCAAAGTATTTTTAATGAGGCATTGTCTAGTTATAAACAGATCCTTAGATGAAGCTTCATTAAAAGATACTGTAACAATTAAAGACCCTACTACATTAAGAAGAATTTTGTAGAATTGTGAAGCTAATACCAGAAAGACAGTGAAATTGAAGTTTCACTCTCATACATAGTCCTAACTGTTGTTCTTAACACCAGAGAGCCTGTCCCTCGCAAACTCCTCTTGATGAACCCTCCTTGGCCAGCCAAATGGGACACCTCTTCCAAATCACAAGTGCCTACCACAAATTGCCATCTCCCGCAATTTAAACGAAGAGGTATGGGCTGTTTCGTATCAGACAGATATGGGATACCAGCTGAGCACGCGGTTATCTCCATGTCCATGTGATGTTTGTTGACAGCGCAACAATTCTCCTGTCTTGTCTGTCGCGTAGGTTCCCTGTACATTCAGAGCCCCACTTCCAACACACCTGCATTCAACTCATCTGTGTTTAATCCTTCCAAGTATCCCCTTCCCCCTTCCTATCTGCTTCCTGAAATATCTTAAATATATACTCTGAGCCTGTGAACTCTGATACTACGCCTCAGTCGCTCACTCATACAAGTTAAATGAAGTATGAATAGAAGGTAAGTGGGAGGTAATAGGATGGAATTAATGTCGTTTTGGTGGATCTCAATTTCCAGGCATCAAACCTGCGTTTCAGTCTCTAATGCTCTGAAAATAAAAGGTCCCGGATAGACACAAACATTATGTTACTGATTAAGACAAACACAGCAGGAAGACATTTATTAATTATTAAATCTTTAATCAATTCATTTAATAGATAAAACAATTCAACTGTTTGTCCACTCTTAAAGAGCCGTACAATGCATTCCATCTGATCCTAATTTATTGGTATTCATCCTTCCCAATATGTGTGGAGTCCTTTTGGCAGGGGCTGACGTTCTCTCGTCTGCTGTATCCTGACACACATCTGCTCAGAAGTGTCACGTGTAGGTTGGGCACAGCCAGAGCCACAGACAAATGGTACAAAGGCAGATGGTTACCAACTGCATTCTGGGCAAGATTTTGGCTGAACAAGGTAATCACTTGCTCTGCTCTCAGGCATATTCCCCATTTCTCTGAAGTTTTAAAAATTTCAAACTTTCTTAAAGTTTGTTGGGTTTTTTTTAAATGATGGTAAAATTTGGACAGGGAAGATTTCTCTACTGCATGCTGCAACTTATCATTGCCAATGACCGTTGTTATTTGCCAGAGCTTTAGCAACGTCATATAATTTAGCCATAAATTGTTTACATATCTCTCGTCAGAGATGTCATAAAGAGGGCCATTTTTTGATAAAGAAGAATTGGATGGAACCCTTCCACTCTGATCTCTAGTGTAAATGTTAAACTCATCACTCACACCTAATCCAAAATTAATAACATAGTCTAGCAATACCACTGCTGGAGTTTCCCTCTCTATTGCTTCCCGTGTTTCATTATCTTGACAACGTTTTTTCGCAGCGACATAATAGTTTATCCCAAAACATCAGATCATGTTTCTATTTTAAATGCAGAACAAGTGTTGAGGTTAAATATACCGATTTTAAATTGCTCAATAACCTGAATATGAAGGTTGTTTTATTTCAATTAGGATGCTGCTTGAGGTTTCGGTATTTTGGGATTTATTTCTAGTGTCTACGTGATATGTTTAACAATACTAATGATGAACTGATAATTGTATCTTGGGCTATTGTGTGATGTCTAAAATGTGACTGGTGTTTACTCTGTAAATCTTGAGTACAATTCTGCATCAACTAGCAATTATTTAGCTTCATGAAAAGCTACTACAATTAAATGATCAATCATATGTGAAGATTAATGCTGGTTTCATGGTCATTGTCCTTTTCTCCAGAGTCGTCTATGCCAAGTGAATAAACTGGTAGAAAATAATTTCCCCTCACCTCTTACAAAAATTGCTTCAATTTTGTTGATATGTGATGTGCTATTGAAGTAATATTTACAATGAATATTTATAGGCATTTCTGTTCTGTACCCATACATGGATTGGGTTCATCCACACTGTGCAGACATGCACGTTTCTTGTTGGCTAATGATAATAATAATTATAATAGCAATACTAATACTGCTCTTCTGTGTAAGGCGTGTTAATATCTCTGGGTGAACAGTGCCATAGAAGAAGTAGGTCATACATCATATATATTACATCATACATGTTACTGTCTTGTTACATGATGTAATAACATCATATAACAACAGTGTTTACAACATTGTTATATGATGTTATTACAACAGTAACAATACCTTATTTCAATAGTTTTTCAAAACTTGGGCTTCTTAGATACAGTAATACTTTTTGCACTTTCTTTTGTTTAAATGCGCAGAACCCGAAGTGTGCAGCAAAGTCAGGTTCATATGAGAAGTTGCCGTTATTTGCATGTTCCTTTATTTTCCCATTCAGAGCATGAGCGCGAAAGATTGGACTCAAGCCTTAGATTTTCAGATTTCAAAGCTGTGTGATGACAGGAGGCACAGTTCAGCCAAAATTCCTATTTACTTCATTGCCATTTTGCCTGTGTACCATGTGCAGGATCTGTGCCCTGCACTAGTTCCAGTTACTTGGATGTGATGAATATCATCTGCGACTTTTCCACTGCTACTAGGTGCCAGGAGATGTGCTTTTTAATTTTCATCATTAGAACTACATCTGACTGTGTTACTCAAGAAAAGCCATTCTCCTACTTAACGTTGGCACACAGCTGCTCACCCCTTTACAAAAATCTCTTCTCTAGTGAAGTACCCCCAGTTGGTAAACACTAGGTGAAGAGATGCCCATCTGCTCTACAAACGCCCCTGTTAGCAGTCAGTATTTGTAAATACTGCAAATTGTAATTTTAATATGTCGCAATCACATTGTGAAATCAGTTATTTTGTGAAATGGCTGTTTTATCATATGACTGCAACACATACGTAATTGGACTCACTCAGAGGAGACAAACTGACAGGACACATACTGAGAAAACAAAAAGATCTGTGTATAACTCCAGATTTCCTGAAGAACTAAAATGATTGAAAAAGTGTTCTTTTCTTTTCTTTCCTTTGGCACCTTATTCAGAATGATGAGACATTCGGTATCTAAAGCCAAATGGCTTCTGCTTAACGATGGCAGAGACACAGCAAAAAAGTATTGACCTCATTGAAGTCTACAGGATTTTGGCCTTTGATTTCAATGAGTGAGAAATCAATTGGTGATTTCTGAGGGGCACAAGCTACAGAAGAGTGGAAAATATGCTTGAGATGACCAGACATTCCATGTGCACTTACGGAACAGAGTATGAAGAACTTCAGTGAACACGCAGGAACCGTTGCAAAGTTTAAGAGCAAGAAGGTGGCAATACATAATTGAACAACAAAGCACAGAAATTATCCAATTTCTACATAGCTAATGGGAAATAATCTTACTATTTTTTTCACTGTGATTTTGTGCAAATACCTGTATATTCTGCACGCAGCAGATGCACAAAGGCAATTGCATGTCAGGTGTATGTGTATGACTCCAAGGTCCTGACTCAGCAGCTGTCCGGACCAGGGACCTGGCTGGAAGGTGCCATCAGGCCTGTCCACTCAGGCTTCCTTAACATGAAATCCACAACTGAAGAGAGAGGTGTTAAGTACTGGGGTCTCATCCTGACACAGTGCCAAGGTGTGATCAAAGTCATTCCTGTGTCTCTCCACTTGGATGCAGGCAGATTTCACTCTTCAATCTTTTATCAAGCACTGCATCCTCTGAGCACTGCTATCTAAGCGAGTTGCCGCTTAACTGATGTTCTCCTGAGACAGGTTGCAATCCTGCCCATTCGATTGGGACTCAAAAGGATTCTCCAGAAAGAATAGAACCCATTTGCAATTTTCTAAGAGAAGAGTTGGCTTTCTGTGTCTGGTCTAAGGTCTGAAGATATGCTAAACGGGGACAGCAGGACTCTGCATTGGACCAGCTGTGGACTTGTGGAAAAAGATGGGGCAAAGTAACCGTTTACTAAATTGTCAGTGTCTCTCCTTCCAAAGACGAGCAAAAACATTAACAACTGTGTTTGTGAAGTGCTTTGAAATCTATAGATAAAATTTATGTGCCAAAGTCACGCACAGTGCTGAATTCTATTATTGTCTTCTGAAATTAGTAACACCTTCCAAACAATTTCAAACCTTTATAGTCAAATAAAGGAAGTTAATCTTACCCACAATTAACTTTCCATCCTCATTTCTCAATGTGCTCCACCTGCTACTTCATCTGACCTGTTCTACACTTCACTGATCAAATGCAGTTGCGAGCTTATCCATCATCTTGCAGCATAATGAAGTGTAAACATTTTCTGCATCAATCTATCATGTGAGCCATAATTTGGAGTTCAAAAGATTGCGTCCAAGACCATTTTAAGCTTTAATCACAGCCATGCTGAATGACGGGCTACTTTTCGTCAGCAAATGCGTTTGCCCTTTGCTGCTGGATGTTCTCAATGAGTACAGAAATTCTATAATTTGAATAAACATTTGGAATTGACCAGAATTAAACCCAAATCAAAACAAAAACAACAAATCCAAATCATTTTTCCAGCATGACCTTGTTAAATAGCTTCCTTAATGACTAGATTTCTATTTGAGGTGAGTACAAGGGAAAACTCAATACCAAAATGATCTCAATGAATTGAAAGCAGATGCTGGAAGCAAAGATGCAAGATTAAAAATGGTTATATCAGTGCTATATTGCCAATATCCTTCAATTTTGTCTCATATAGTCCATTGTTACATAAAGACTATTTCGAAACATCCTGCAAAAAAGCAATCATATGCCGTTTCATGTATACGGCTGAAGTAATCAAGCAGCAATGTAGCACTGGTACACTGAAGCCAAAACCTGACATCATTGGTTTTCAATACTCTTGTCAGATAATATTAATAGTAACTGACTCCAGCATTTGGTCCTCAGGAAGGAAAAACAATCTTTCACCACTAGTCCTCATGTCCACAGTACTTAATATTAAATTGAGAATGGCCAAGTTGTAGAATGTGTTGCAAACAGCGAGGAGCACGGAGGTTGCTGAGGACTACAGGGAAAGCGAGAGGAAGACAAAGGAAAGCACAGGTCCAGCAGCTCGCAAGGGAGAAGGGCAGCAATAGCCAAAGTATCCAACAGCCTCAGTCATCACAAAATGAGGTTAATTAGGACTAGATATTTATCACAATTTTAATAAGGGAATAGAAATGCAGGATGAACTTGCAAAAGAAGAGAGTAAATAACATTTAGATAAGTAGAATTATTCAAATTGGTAACACCCAGTGAAACACACACTGGAGAACTCGCAGAGCTTGCTGAAGCAATTCCTGATTCTCTAACAATTATTTTCAAGGGCTTATGGGATGTCTCAGAGAAACAGAGAATGGCAAATACGTCACATATTTTTAAAAGGTGGGGAAGAGTCCAAGGAAATAGAGCTCAAGGAATGTAACTTTGGTGCTTAGAACAAATCGTTAAGCAAACACCACCAAAGCACCTTAAGGGTAATACAATGATTGAAAGCCAATAAATGTGGAGTTATCAAGAAGAATAGTGTCAAATCAATCTAATTTCAGACTAAATAATTGGCCTGGAGGATAACAACAAACATGATTTACTTTAACTTTCATATGGCTTTTCATACTGCTCTACATTCCCCTAAGCAAAAATGAACATAGGTAGGACAAGATTCAGATTCATGCACAGAAATGTCTCTTTATTTACCACATAGGTGTTTACATGTTACCTAGCCATCTAAGCTTCCTCTGTAGGGAGGAGATCTAAGACTCAATGCAATCACTCACATAAAGGCATCTCGTACCATCTGAGATGTCTCCTGGCCGACCTCCAGCTACCACTTCAAAGCGCAGCAGACCTCCATAGGTGCTGTGTCAGATCTGCCAGCCCCGTATGGCTGTCCTGAGGGCATCACTGGGCAGTCCAGAAGACAAATTCACCTTACCACTTGCTGCCTACCTGAGGATTAGCAGAATAGCTCTCCAGCCTCCACCGACTGTAACAGCAGCTTAGACACCTAGCTCATAGGTGGACGTGTACAACGAGGGAAAAACATGGTTAGAGTTTTCTTTTTCTGTCAAACCAGCATGCATTTCAAATAACGTTCAGCAGGGATTTACCTTAGGTTTGATCATGTTAAGCAACTTGTAGGATGGAACAGAAAACATTTTTTCTGCCATTCATAGATGACAGCAAAGTGGGAAGGGATGCAAGTACTTAGGAGGACAGGGATAACATTTTAAATGATCTTGACAAGCTGGAGAAGTGATCCAAGGTCTGCAGGGTGTTCAGTAAAAAGAAATGCAAAAAGCTTTCTTTAGTCATAAGCCGTGAATACAGAAATACACAATAGAGAACTAACGGTAAGTCACCAGGAGAGTGGAAAACAATTCAGCAATTACTGTGATTCACAAGCTAAAAATGTGTATGTGATGGTGCTGTAGAACAGACAACTCCCTTTCTTGGATTTACTGGCAGGAATGTCATGTGCAAGACACCAGAAGTATTTAACGTACTCTGATCCATAATGATAAAGTCCACACTAGAGTGTTACTCTACCCTGCACCGATAACCACACCTTAAAGAAAGATATGACAAGCTGCAGAGAGAGCAGAGAAGAAAAATTAGAGTGACAGGAAAGTTATAAAATATTATTTCTGCATAAATTCTTGGATTTTGCTGTTCTTACTGTGAAGAAGACTGGGGGATAGAGGCAAGGGGGAGGCAGTCCCCCAGCTCATCAAAAGTTATAATAAGAAGGAAGGAGATGGAACTTCCTGTCTGCTAAAGGCGGAACACAAGATAATGGGCCTGATTTGCATCGGTGAGATGTATTTAAATCCTGGAATCTCTTTTATGGGAGATTTTTAGGAATAGATTGGACAAAAAGGGAAGGTTAATGTTGCTCCAGAGTGGCAAAAGGTGGAGCCGTGGCTTTTCTATGGGGAGCTGCTAGAAACAGCAAAAGTGTCTCAGGAGCCACTGCCCACCCCAGCAGCCCCCTACTACAGGGAGGCAGGAAGAAACCCCATTGATGGAGGTGGCAGAGAAGTGCTTGAAGGAGGTGGCCAAGGGGCCAGCGAGGAGAAGCGCTGGTCTGGTGGCCTTTCTCTGCAGGAGGCAGGCATTTCCCAGGGCCCACCACAACCCCATTGTGGCACCTACTTGAGACTTGGGGGCTATGTGTTTCCATGGCTTTTGACTGTACACAATAAGTAAATGGTCTGTTCATTTTATCTTTTCTTTTGCTGCGAAGGTGGAGTGATGGGAGCTTTATTATAGCACAACTGTTCTTTAGTAAGGTAGTTAATGAGCTGTCAGGATTTCTGTAATAAACTTCTCTTTCAGAGTGGTAAGTAATAACTCACTGCAAGATGAAGCATATTTTTATTCATTGCTTAGAAATGTGTTTTACCAATTTTGAGAAATAAACCTCATCTTTTTCAAGAGCCTTATCTCTCAGTAAAAGCAGACTGCGGGACTTTCTCAGAGCAACTGGGTGGGGTTTTTTTTGAAACATGAATATAATTATTCCTTTTCACTTATAGCAAAAGTATATATGCTATAAAGTTGTAAAACTGTGGAGAGAATTGGGAAATTCTGGCTCATTAGTGTCATTCTCTCTGCCTCATGCCATTTTTCTCACCTTGTGTGTGTGTTCCTCATAGGAATATGACTAATCCTGACCACCAGTAACCGGGAGTGCACAGAGCTCTGGCCAGGACATGATAGTGCCTTACAGCAGAGCCTGGGTACTTCTTTACAGCCTGTTTGCTTGACTTGACATCTTCTGAATTAAAAAATGACCATTTTGGTTTGCCGTCCTCAGTCCTTTCCTTTCCAACATACATTGCCCACAAGCGTGCTCAAAGCGGGCAGAGAGAGCAGATCAAGTTATTTGTTGTAAACAACCTGTCTGAAAGCACATTTCCTTTTGCAAATGATCTGCATGCAGTTTACAGTGCATGACTTTAATAACTATTTAAAGTTTTACAGTGTGGATATACTTGAATTGATTTTCATCCTAAGCTTTCTGCTGCCTTTCCTTACGGCTGGTCAGAGAAATCACGTGCTCTTGTTTCTTGTCCATGAGCTGATCCAAGCTTTAAAGCCAGGAAAATTCCCTCTTGGTTGCCGAATATACTCAGATGTTTTTTAGTATTCCAGAAATGTGTCTGCAAGTAGTAAAAGCACATTTTGAGGAAAGCTGCAAGGTTTCAACAGGGCTTTTAGATTCTGCACGCCTCTTGGCAAAACACAGAAACTTTCCTTCATTAGTGTTCACAAATAAGCAAATACAAAGGGGCGACAAATGTCAACAAGTCCGCATTAGATCCAGCAGCCTATGAACAGCACATCTTCCCGCGGCCCGTCTCCCAGCTCCGGCGCAGGCAGACTGATGGTTGCGTTGCTAACCTTGGCACCTTCCCTCTCAATTGCTGGCGATCCTTTCGGTTACCGCCTGCATTTTACTTACCGTGAATTAAGCAGTATTTCTGCTGACTCTTCCGCTTCCCACCCTCCAGGAGAGTGACTGAGGGACTGAGATGTTTTGCTTATGACCTCTGGTGGTAAAAGGGAGGCTCTACAAACCCAATATTTGCACCAAAATTGACCATGAAAAAAGGAGGTAACCTTGTTTCCTATCAAGAATCAGGCTTAGCTAGGGGTGGGTTTTTACCAAGCACTGAATTTCCCTTACATACATCCTTACATGGTATTGAGCTGGCTGAATGAATGCAGTCATACTAACAGTGTCATCAGCAGGGACATGTTGGGGGACGTAATGAGCTGTACTTACCTGCTTCTCAAATGCTTGCTCTCCAGGACTGTCCTTGCTCCACGATGTTTTATTTTACTACATCTCCTGCTCTAAGATAAAGTATTAAAAATTATACACTTTTTTAGCATTGAAGACTTTGTTTATAAAATTCAATTTATTTCTCGTTTCCCAAGAGCTTTGCACCAGATAAGTTGTGATCCTGTTTACACCCATACAAGTCCGTAGGCAGGGCAGAATCGTGCCAGATTTTGGTTAACTAATCCGCAGAAGCACAGTGAGGTGTGTATATATAAACTGTGCACTAAGTATATATAAATATTAACTACATATTACCGAGGAGGAAGTTGCGGAAAATGGAAATCGAGGAACATACACAAATTTGCATAAGAAAGGCAACGCCGAGTACAAGACAAGATATCTGCAACCTGCTCTTGACTTCAGACAGCTGTCAGCTCAAAGCAACAACCAAAGCATTTTCCTGCTTTGTACCAGCCCTAGCTGCTGTACCCATCTCCTGCCCAGGCTCTGGAGATGGGTCTTTGTGTCTCTGTTGTCCAGTGGATTAAGTCTCAGGCTTTTCCTGAGGGCACAAAAAGGGAAGGTTTTACCCCTGCTCAAGCCATGCTCTCCCCACGGGGCAGTTATCTTAGACCCCGCAGTGATAAACTTGCTTCTTGACAGAGAAGGGGATGAAGTGAGGCTCCATCTTGCTTCCAGTCCTCAAGCGACATGGAAAATTGCAGGGCAGGTTTTTTGCTAGAATCAAACAACCCATTGATTCTAAACTGCTCAGCAAAAATGAGGTGTTGTTTCCCAGACCCTCAGCAGTGCGGCAAAATCCTTCCCCTGTTAACTTCGATGTGGGAGAAGCAGAACTAATGACACCGAAGGAAAGGGATGAACTGCAGGAGTGTGCATTTCCCCTGCAGAGTCCTGCAAAGAAATTGGGTCACTGCGGTGAGTCTGACAGCAGGGCTTCACCCTGCCAAAGCATGACAGCCTACTTTCAGCCCTGTGTATATGTAGATCTTGTTAGTCTGTCCTTAGTTTTAAGCCCACTGACTTCACTGGGATCTTTCCTTCTTTTAAATCTTGGTGGTTTTCTGAGCTAGGTCAGCAAAGATGGCTTTTTGAAGCTCTCGGTTTGTATTAATGAGGCTAGATGTTTTTGAAGTAGCCTTTTCAAGTTACTTTACAAATCTTTATTTTTTAGCATCTATGCACTGAGAAAGGTAACATCGTTTTGAGTGTGATGTGATACCAAAAGGGATGTCTGCACAGTGGCAGCCACAGGAAGAGACGCTCTTTCTTCTCTGAGAAGTCAGAGAATATACAATTTATTACCAGGCTGAGCAATTAAATTGCATTTGGGAAGAGTTTCATCATAGATAGAAGACAAATTCCTCTCAACAGATGACTATAATGTCTCCACTTCATTTCAGACATTTGGTTGAAGACAGTCCAATTCTAAAGTCACTTTAACAACTTGTTGTACTTTACGTGCCCCAGCTTCAGTACTAGGACTCAGAGAAGGAGAGTTGCAGCCCAGATTCGTGCCAGACCTGTACATCCCACCTCATATCACTTCCCACCTGGAACTGCCTTTCTCTGGCCTTCCAGTGAACACAAACAGAGATGATGGTGGGGACAAGCTGTTTTCCAGGCACTTCAGTTACACGCATGAAGGAGGGTGGATCAGGACTGAAAAGCCTACAGTGGTTGCAGAGGAGGAGAGGTCCTGGAGAGCTAAGAAATGAGCTCTGTTAAATGTGGGGTGGTGGGGATGGGTGCTGGAGGATTTGAGGACTTGTCCAAGTGCACACAGGTGGTCTGGGTGACAGCCAAGGATGAGTGCATGGCTCTGGTGACCTTTTCCTAGCTGTTTCAGAGAGGTGTGAAATGGGCAGCTGCAGTCTGACAGCTCTTCCCAGGACTGGCTTTGAGAAAGAAGGATGAAAAAATCCAAAGCCAAAGACTTTGCGAGAGCAAAGATGTCTAGTCAAGTGCCCATATTTCCACTGGCTAGCACTTCCAAAGCCAAGATATTCATGGTAGAGGAAGTTTGCTGCATTTGTGTCAGACCTCTGAGATCTCCTTTTGTGTCATTACCTTGCCAGAGTTTTGTCCCAAGGGCTTCATAAGCTTTGTATGTTTAAAGTATCAACCATGGCTCTGCAAGGAGATGGAAATCAGGTCCTTCTTCCTTCTGGGCACACATCACAGCATCCCACAAAGCACAGGAGTAGGGTTCATTGCCTCAGCTCCACAGGCCCATAGCACAGTAGCCCAAGTGTGTTGCAACACCAACAGGAGCCCTATACAATGTCCCCTGCAGCACCATGGCCCACACAGTGGATGTTGTTATAGACCCAGTGACTCAGACTATCCAGGAATCAAAGTCCCTCCATGACAGGGCATTTCCGAAGGCTGAAGGGTCCAAGGTCTGAAGAGGGGACGTCTAGGAGATCAGAGACCAGACTCCGGTTAGAGAGAACCCACCCATCCCTGCCCCATCCCCGTGCTGGCAGCATCAAGGCTCTTCCACGCAATGCTGCAGGGCCCCACTGCTGCTGCTGTGCTGTGCAGAGCCACTTCAATGGCATCTGTCACCCTCTTCCATCCGTGTCATGATGATGCTGTGCCACAGGGAGAGTTTGGTCTTATTTTTTGGTTTATAGTTAACTAGGAGTAGCAGAAAGAGATAAGAGGGGCTGCAGTTGCTCGGACACCTCCAAAATATTTTCCAGCTGGACAGAAGGGCCAGAGAAAGAATTTGCATTTTGTAACATGAAACACTTATTTTGTCCTGAAACAAAAGCATTCATCTTCCTTCTTGAACTTTGCGCATTCAAGATGTTTTAAAGAGGGCAGTTTTGAAAACTCCACCCCAAGGTGAACAATATAGCGAAACGATATTGCAGGAAATCCTTTGGTATTGCTGAGTTCAGATTCAATATCTGAAAAGTGTTCTAGGGGTGAGGAGACAATAAAAGGCTTTTTTCCATTTTTGCATGCAATATGGGAGGCACATGAAAATGCTAAAACTCAAAGACCATCAGCAGGTGTTGGGCAATCACCAGGCAGTGAGAGGAATGGAGCCAATTTTAGCAAGGAGCAGCCGACGTCCCTGTGCTGGGCTGAAGGCTGTGAGGAGAGACAGAGACAGGCAGCACACTAAATTAGAAAACAAACGAACCGGCCAATATATGTGCACAGGCCACACTACAGCCCTTGAAATGCCTTCCCCAAGTCTAAAACCTTCTCGACATCGGAAGCACAAAGAAGGGCACGAGGGAGACGAGGGCGAAAAGACAAGGAAAAAGAAAAGAAGGGGGAGAGCAGCGTGCCTCTCCCAGCAGAAACTGGCTTTCCTCTTCTCTGTGTGCTTTTCCTATCTTCATGTACAAAGCTGGCGGCCAGTCGATTAGATCGCTCTCTCCCCCTTGCCATTTGTATGTGGCTTCTCTGCTTATCTTGGATCTTCCCCAGGGCAGGGAGTATATCTTCATGCACATAGCCCAGCTGCTCTGCAACGCAGAGGTTAAGAAAAATAGGAAAGCACTCACAGAGAGAAAACAGCACAAACAGAGAGGTTTTGGGTTTTTTTTTGTGAACAATGGAAAAAAGTAGATGATAGTGTCTGAACTTGTTACATTTAACTGCATAAACATATTGAAAGTCTGCTGCCCTCTGTGCTCTCATTATTCCCGTGCACCTATTTCCCTAACCTTGCTTACCCTGTGCAGCTGAGTATGGTGCCCTTTTACTGGAAGTAAGCCCTGCCCCTGTCAGTGTTGAGAAAGATCACCGTAATGCTTGCTGTAGGGGAAAAGAGAGAGGAAAATCAGTGCTTGATGTGCTAGCAGACAGTAAAACTCGAGGGTCATAGGAAGCCACAAATCTGCCAGAGATGATTAATTCAGTGGAGAATGTGGAAGCCTAGAAGTTTTTTCTGTGTCCTTTATACTGCCAAATTTCTTTTTATTTGATGCAAGGGACAAGACAAGACTAGGAGAGATGTCTGAAACCAGAGGTCCTGGGGCACAGGAGACACTGGGACACTGGGCTGTGACAGGGTAGCATGCCACCAATCAGGACCTATTTGAGCATGGTGACACGTGCCTGCCTGATGGGTCACACCTCTGACCCGTCCCGTGACATGGCATGTTAAGGTGAGGCGCAGCTTTTTGGCTGATCAGACAGGAGCCATCTCCAATAGGTGCCAGGCTGAGGTGTCACATTCCTCCCCACATCCAAAATCATGTGTTTATCTCTGTGTTTGGAGCAGCACAGAGAAGGGTCGTGTGAGACTTGATTAGGGAATCAAGGGTGGAGAATTATTGCAAAGATGAAGTGAAGCTGCAAGAAGCAAATCTTAAGAATCCCACAGTCTGTGGGATTTCTCAGTGGCAGTATTTGTTAAAAAGGAAGGAACCTACACGTTTGTACCGAAACGATGTCTTAGTTGCTGACCCCCTTCTGGAAGAGGAATGGCCTCCGTCACATTGAACATACCACCTGGCTGCACTCTGATCTTTCAACCCTGTCTTCGCTCATTACACAACTTAAAAAATAGAGACGTCTCCTTTTCGCTATCAAGACCCTGTGTAGCCCTGGCCCTGCAAATACCCTTCTGGTATTCCCTTCCCATCCCCTTACCCTGCTAAAGCCCCTGGCATCTTTTCACTCTCCATTTCCCACTCTCATTCTGCTGAAATCCCTTTTGCAGCTCTCCATGCATGAAATAACCTCCAGAGAAAGCTTTTTGCATTCTCATCCTCTCCCATGAGGAAGCTCACTGCTGTCACGGACCTGACAAGTAGTGCAGTAATGCGGTAGTAATAATACACTGGATCTTCAAGATGTCCATGATGGACATATATAGATATATATATATGAATGCAAGAGAGCTGTCAAGAGGATGTAACCAAAAGGACGCAGGACATTCTTCTTCCTCCTCGTCTCTCTTCATGCATTTCCTCCTGGTTTCTGCATTGCCTCTTCATTTTGTCAGTGAACCCTTTTAACGAGGGACTCTATTTCTGTCACCGGAGAGTACTTAAAATGAAAATAATAACAGACCAAAAACCAAACAAGGAAGTTATTGAGTAATTGGTGAAGAACTGGGTTGTGGAGTGAAGGCAAGGATTCTCTACAGCTGTGGTGCCTCTGGCAGCAGAGAGGGAGCAGATATACTCAAATACAGCAGCTGGATCTTAAACTCCATCTTGCGCAGCCTTGGGCCCTCCCCAGAAAAGATCTGCACCGCAACCTCTTCTAATTCTTGTCCATCACTCTGGGCTGCTAGTGAACCCCACACAAAACGGTTACTTTTATTAACCAGAAAGATAAAATGCTATATGTACAGCTTTCAGACTTGATTTTCTTTTAACATCTTCAGGTGAAGAGCAAGCTAACTTTTTGTGCACTTTTCTTATAAGTTTCGGTGTATTTACACATACACGATTCTCCTGGAGCACTAATTTAATAGAAGACAACTTTCTGCAAACAAGTATCTCAATTAGTGCAAATCCAACAGTGATCCAGATGTCACACAACAAATCTCTTGAAGGGCTAGGAATACAAATATCACGATTTTTAGGTCCATAAACTATGTCTATAGTTAAAGCAAAATGAAAAATGGACTGACTCCAGCTTGGAAGCCAAGGGACAGAGCACGACTCATATTCAACCAGCTAAACTCCATGGCCTCTCCTTCCTCCTTTCAAAAATCCCTAGCACGGCCTTGTCCGAGCTCATGCTGGGGTGGTTCCTTCACATCCTAACCTCTGAGCTGCACCCAGGCACTGAGTAGGGGACTTCTGGTTGACTTGACCAAACTCTTTTAGGGAAAATGCTACTGATAAGCTGCACAGGCATACGGAGGAATAGTGCTCAAACTCACAGTCTGGCCCTGTTTAATTTACCAGTGCAAACATGCCCATACTGTATCTCTTCCCTAGCAAATGCTCTTCTTGTCCTTTCTTTTTCTTGACAAGCTCACACAGCGTTTAGCTGTGCATCAAAAGTGAGAGGCTTATGTCCCACTCTGTCCAGCGGAGCCTTCAGAAAGTGCTGTATCGAGAAGCAGATGTGAGCAACATGAAATTCTGCAGGACACTACTTGCACAGCAGGTTTCTCTTTGCTTCTCCAGACTGACGGAGAAGGCATTTTAATGCAAACAAGGCTGAGCTCCCAAAAAGACCCAACCACAACATGCTTTGAACACACACTCTGTCTGAGAAGACCTTTTGTCAACCCACAACTTGTATGCATGTAGACACAAACAGAAGTAGAGGCACATTTTGAAAATGTTGTTCATAATACAAGTGACTGAAGAGAAGATGCCAGTTCTTCTGTCCCTGCTTCCCCACAGACATTCCTAAAACTGGATGCTGGTCTGCCAGTCTGCCTTGGGCAGAAGAGCTGCCAGATGTGAGGCACACAGAACTGTCCTATGCTTTCATTTTTGAGTGAATGAAAACATGGTAGCTACAGTAATTTATAATGGACAATCAGGTTGCAAATAATTTCCACACCCTTCACTGTACATGGTCCGAACAAGCTTCAGGAATCTGGGTGTGCATTGGGGAAGGAAAAGTAATAGCTGGGAAGTGACCTCTGATGAATTATATCAAAACCTTGGATCCAAACCCCTCTGAATCTTTGACTGTGAACTGTCATGCTCAGGCTGGCTTCTGGTGCCTCTTTTCTCCTGACTCTACAAACTGACAAATTCACTGATCTTCAAAGTAGAAGAAGCTGCTTTGACTGACAAGCATGACCTCTTCCACTCTGCTGGCCACAGAGCTTCATCATATAAAACATGCCACAGAGGTAATTTTGTGTTGCTATTTGTAGGTATCCAGGCAGGAAAAATCTGGTGTGTCACCTGTTGCACAAGGTTTCAGTCGGAATTGAAAGAATTTGACACTTTGCGCCTCTGCAATTTTGAGGTTAAATACCTTTCCAGAGCGCTAACAACAAGTACATATGCATTTAGCTTTGAATTCACAAAGACTGTGTGCAACCCTTTCTCCTGGGAAAGAAAGAGATATATCTGTGATATATCGGCCTGCCACGTCCGTAGCAGGGGTCTGCTGGATCTCACCACGGTCTTGCACACACATATTTTCTTCTGTGGAAAATACTGGTGGGGGAAGTAGAGTTAGTGGATTCCTGGGCGCTAATGAGGGTGCATGGGTTTGAGACCCTCTACAAGACTTCCTAATCAGGACAAACTTAAAGTAACTTGGGCTTATGCACTATGTTGCAGTGGGATGGAGGAGACACAAGTAGTGAGGGTTTTGGTGGATTACTCTGTGCGAGTTAGGTACCTCAATGAAACAAAGCTTCCCCTTGCTTTCCAGTTTCTAGGAAAGGAAGCTCAGGAGCCTGAGCTCAGAGGGTGCCTCAGAGTGCCTCATGTCTCTGTGACTGGGGAACAGAAAGTCGGACCAGGTCATACGCTGCATCTGCTCTTCCTATAATTTCCAGTTCATTCGTTTATTACTTACTGTGATTGATTTCTATAGTTATTTGTTCAGCCATGCAACAATAACTGAATATAAGCTGATTATTCGTCTGCTCTGTATGCTATCCAATATGTAAGAAATGTCTTTACCTTTATGAAAGCTTAACAGGCATGAAGCATCATTTGTTAAAGCAGGAAGGAAAATAACGTTAGATTGTGTGTGGAATGTGTCTAGGGAAAAAAGACAAAGTTCTCCATTTATGAAAATGGAAGTCCTAGAGTTGATATTATTAATTTCATCTGAATAATTAAGCAGTAATTACCATGGCATAGGCTATTTCAGGCAATTAATGATCCGCTCTAGGGGTTGATGGCCTGTGAGGAAGCTAAGGGACATTAACCTCTGCTATCTATTAGTCTTTCAGATATTGGCATGTGCTGACTCTATTGCAAATTCCTCCCATTTTGAAAATACAAGCATTAAAAGTTACACTGAAAGCATCCGTGCTGAAATGGCTGTAAGTGAGCCAGACATCTCTGCAAAAATAGCAAGCAGCAGGGTCAGTGCTGTGATGGACCAAAGACCTCTTGAGGATGTCTTGACTTCTGTCTGAGCTCTGGGGCTGTGGTGTTACTGGTGGCCAATGGAAACAGGATGAGGAGGCACCTCTGTGTGATTCCAGAGCTCCTGGATTCAAGCGGGTCCTCTCTCTGGGGGATGCTTTACACACACCCGCCAGCATGAAGTGTCCCAAGAATAGACTAGAAGGGGAATAGTTGCATGTTTTCCTTACCTGTGCGTGAGTTGCAGCCCTTTAGGAAAGAAAAAAAAACAATAGGAGGAGAATGGAAGATACTTGAGAGGTTTGCGTATATGTGTGCATATATATATGTATACATACTATATATATATGAAAGAATGTATCCAACACCGAAAAAACAAAGCATTTGAATATTTTTGGTAAAGAATATTTATAAAGGATATTTATTTAGACCTTTCTTTTAATGAGAGCTGGTTAACAGATAATGCCTGATCTGCCTTTCTCCCAGTCTGCCCAGACTCTTGCCTTTGCTGCCTGCTGAACTGTCCCTAGGCTAGTAACACAGCACAGACTATGGCCAGAACAAAGATGAAACGAAGCTTCAAAATGCTTTTGAATAATTTTGTCCCCACCACTATTTCAAACTGCAGCCCCAGATGTTAGACAGAGACAATTATGTGGTTTTATAGCACAAACAAGTGTAAAAAGCCACAGACCTCCAAATCTGCAACAATCAGTCTGAAGTGGGTAAAGGGATGGGTCGGTTGACCATTAGCAAAGAAGAAGGAAACAGAATAATAATTAGGTTTATTTCAATGGCAGAACATTTACTTTTTCCACTTTTTATTCTTGTTTGCCCTGGGGTAAAGAGGAGAATCAGATTTTTTTTAATAACAAAGTTGTATAATATGTGGTCTATCAAGTCACATTTGTTGGTGGTGTAATTTTGCCACAGACAAAAGCAGTCTAATTCATGTGAGTTGGCTCCATTGATTATCTCACTGGAACATTTGCAAAAACACTCTGGAGAGAATCAAGAGCATGAAAATGTAGGAAAATTCACCTAACCAGCATCTATAAATTCTATGGAAGATGGAATTCTTACGTGCTGCAGAGTTTATTCTTTTTTTAATATATTACTATATTACTATTATATTATTATACTATTATTACTATACAATTATACTATTATATTACTATATTACTATATCCTCAGACCCAAAGTATAATTGTTTTTTCGTTGTAAAGAAAACTGATGCCGTCAGATCTATTGTAGTGTTGGAGCAGTGATGACAAATTGTAAATACACCTTTTGCTGTGGCCCATGTTCTAAAACTGCATCCAGATTTCACACCAAATTGGCCTATTCAGCTGTAAATCCATGGTCTCCTGACAGGTTCCTCTGTAGTGCTGCCCTTTTTTGGGGGCGGGGTGTTGAGGTTTTTTGTTGTTGTTGTTTTTTGAGGGTTTTTTCCATTGTAATAAGAAAAACAGGAATAAAAGGAAGAGGGAAAAAAAAACCCAGCTGTTCCTAGAAGGTCAATCCAGAACAAGCCCTGATTTAGGGCTCTCTCCACTCCTGAACAGATGTTTCTAAATTGTTTGCAAGCAGAAAATAAGAAGCAGGTTAGAAACTGGCAGCTTGGCCTGCTAGTGCCATGGGAGCACAAGACTCAGCTTTGGGCTGGAAACACCCCACGCTGCATTTTCTATTTGCTGAGAGCCTGATCTTTTGATCTTAGTGCTCAGAGAAGCTGTCAAGGTTATAATTTCTTAAAAGTGTCATGTCTAATACACAGGATTTGGGAAGATGAGGGACTAAGGGAACTGACCATGAAGTTTCAGAAGAAAATAGCTGGAAGGAGGAGGACATGGAAGCTCAGTCTGACCTTATCAGCCCTGTGATCTCAGCTGCCCTGTGTCCCTCTCCTCTGGTTTAATTAAGGCTGGCAAAATGTGCTTGCCTCAGCCCAAACCTTCTCTCTCAGTCTGTACTGCTGTGATGAGTGCAATGAAAACACTCAAGCTGTTTTGTTCTCTCATTAAGAAGAAAAAAGCAGCTTACTTTTAATGGGTAATAATTTTGCAGCTGGTTGAATATCCCTGGTAATTAGATTTATCCTCCTTAGAGTTTTCGTACTACTCATATTTTCATAGTCTCTGATTTGATAGCCTAAGTGTTCAGAGCAGCTTCTCCTGGCCAAGCTGCTTGCATTGGTCTGTTAGCTTTGGATCTAGAAACTAATTTCTGAGAAGAAACCACCTCAGCCTTCATCCTTTCTTTTCTTGTTCTTCTTTTGATGGTAAGGTTAGAACACTCAAAGCATTCATATATTTTCCTAATGTACTATCACAAGGAATAAATTTATTTCAGATTAGTTTAGAAAAAGATGTAGTAGATGCCTTGTACACAAGAGGGCAGATCTGCTTCTGCTTTCATCATAATCAGTCCACTTTTCTACTTTGTTGGCCAATAGCTTCTGCTGTCAGCCAGGCATCTGGGCCTGGATGTCACAGAAAAAAACACGGCTGTAAGGCAGGGGTTTAGTCTGAATAGACAGTACCATCTAGGGATGGTCTAAAGGCCCTTTATGCTGCTAAAGCAATAGCCATGGGAGTATAAATACACAGTTATAAATGCTCCTTTGTATTATCGTCACTGTGGTTACTGAACCTAACTTTTTGGTTTGCAGGCCTGAAATAAATAGACTTTCAAGCCTAAAGAGGTAGGGTTCACACCTGACTCTTTCATCCTGTCCCTCACCCGCTTTCCTCCCTTTTCCGCAGGACAACATTGGAAGCTCAGACACCAAGTACCAGTTTCCAGCCCTCTCTGCTGGCTAGGTATGAAGATTTCATTTCAAAACCTTTTGATGGGGAGGAAATATTTTTTAAGAGAGAAAAGGCACTCTATAGCAAACATTTTTCTTGTAGCACCTAGACTCTTTTGGGGGCAGAAATGAACATGGTGTTTGCCTTCCAAACGCCCTTGGAGAAAAGGCTGAGGCAAGCGAATGGGCAAGCCAACCCAGGCTTTTTAAGAGAAGAGCAAAGGTCAGAAAAGCTCATTTTTAAAAAAGGAAACCAGGAAAAAAAGAGAACTGGTCACAGTTTATCTGAATGCTTTTCCCTTGTACTTTGTAGTGTCTCCTTTCTCTGTCACATCCCTTACATTTTATGTACAGGGGTAGAATATTGCTGTCACCAGTGTCAGTTGGTAACCGTCCAGCTAAAGGCCACCTGTTGGAGAACATCTCAGAGCTGAATGCCAGCTTTGAAAAAAACAGGGATATGGTTAAAGCCACTCATGTCAGACATAATTAGAGATTTACTGGGAGGTTGCTGGAAGAACCTCTGGAACTTTCCAAAACGCTGAGTCGCTGACAATCAAATGTATTTGCTTTTCCATTTTAGCAATCAATGAATCTGGGCTTGTGGAAAGGGTGCTGAACTATTTCTCATGTTAACCACAATTAGAGAAGCGCTAATCATGTTGGAGTTGGAGTTGTTAATCATACATTAAATAAAATGAATGACACATGCTCTCTTACGGTGCACTCACCAAATGGCAAGCCCATCTTAGACAGGCTTGCTCGCTCTCTGCTATGTGCCTGTTTAGTCTACAAGTATATAATAATTTATGTTTTAATTAGATTATTGCAATGCATAAAGTAAGTAACATTCCTGTAATCTACTAGTCATTTTTTTCCTTTCACAGAGACCTCTGTGCATTCAAGACATCAATGGATCTACTTTACCAATATACTCAATAGTAATGCTGAAAAATTATTCTAAGGACTCGTATCAGTTCAATGGGGAGGAAAAAAGGAGAATTGTGTGAATGTGTCCCCTGAACAAGACAGCAATGAAAGACAGCTAATTAGTTGTGTTAAATTGGGGTTTGCATTGCCTTAGCTAGACCCATACGGGGAAGACACATCAACAGGTACAGAAGTGGCATATCCAAAGGTTTTCTCAGTCCTGGCTAAAAGTGCCTCTTCTGCAATTGAGAGAGCTTTGGCTAAAGTATACGCTTGTTAATAGTGAAAGTGGGAGCATATGTGTGTGAGAGTGTATACACCTATGTGTATATATATATATATAAAAGTGAATGTAGGGAACGTGAAGACAACTAATACAAATCAGAAAATAAACTGTGCAGCAAAACAAGAGAAAATATGAGTACACTGGCTGGCTGATAGAAGAGGATCTGGGGCTATTTACCCATCCTTATCAGCTCTCCATTTGCTTTTGTGCACTGCTGATGCTGTGCTAGCTACCTCTTTGCTCAGGAGCAGTACAGCCTGTCTTCTACCAGGGTCACAGACTGTTAGAGGAATTTTAATTCTACCAGGAGCAAAAGTACTTGCTGTGATATCAGTCAGTTGCTAGAGGGAGATGGCAAACTATTTAAGATAATAATTCAGCGAGAATTTGTATTAGTGTTAGCAAAAAGGCAAGATTACCCGTTCTGATACTAATTTTGAAGAGGTCTTGGAGCACCATGCAAATCCCAGACATGTGGGAACATGCTGATTCTGTGTCAGCAGCAGACTAGCTTTGACTATTGAGCCTAATACTAGACATTAGCAAAGAGAAAATAATAAAAGTCCTTGAAAATGAAAGAAAGAGCAAAGGCAGGGAATTTAATTGATGCTGATATTCAGGGCCTTATGGAAAATTGATCTGTTCATAAAGAAAGTCTAATTTCCTTTTTTGATGAGATTACAAGCTTATGCGATAAAGGAACTTGACAACAGAAGAAAAATACTTAGATTCTCCTTAAAGAAATCCTGCATGTGACATGGGCTAGTGCTATCAATATAACATGCTATATGCCCTAAACTGTCTGTTTGACAGACGCCAAAAATTGTTTGTCCATGGGTATTCATAAATGGCCATTTCTAGTCATGTTCCACAGGGATCTGTATTAGAGTTGAACTCTGCTCATCACTTCAAATTGAGACACATACACGACATTATTTCTAGTAATGGGTATAGATCATGAAGAAAGGCACAGTGATGAGGAAAGGATGGTGATCCAGAATGACCCTGATCACTCAGGGAAGCTGGCCTTCAAGCCTAGGGCATCCACAAGCACTTCTGGGTGCACCCTCCATCAGGTGTGGTACCACAGCCAAAACGTGCTTTGATACCTCTACCAAGTGGGGATCACGCCTCAAAGGGACACAGCTGGAAAAGGGACGGGCCATCCCCATAAGGTGAGGAGCCTTATCCTCAGAAATGTCAGCTCCCTACAGCAGCTTGAGAGGTGACAGAGTACAAGGACCAGCACAGTCGCCCAGGGCAGCGCCAACAGTCGAGATCCTGGGTATATAATCAGAGGAGCGGTGAGTTAAATTTAGCTCTGCTGTCAACATAGATAGTAGCAGGTAATTCTGGTGTCCCTGTTTTCAAAGGGACTTGAAAGGCTACAGAGACTGCAGTGAAGAGCCACCAAAAAGAACTGAATGCTGGAAAAACTGCCGTGTGTTCAGAGACAGGAAGAATCTGTTAGTTTTTCAAAAACTGACTGAAGGGAGATTGAGTTTCTGTGCGTAATTTTCTCTGTGAGCGAAAAAAAAAAGTCTTAATATCTAGACGTTAAATCCAAGTGCATTCAAACCAGAAACAGTGACATACATTTTCAGCTGCGAGGCTGTTAGTTGCTGTTACAAAGGAAAATGCTGCATTTACCATCATCAGGTGTCTCTGAGTAGGGGCAAATCTTTCTGAGGAAACTGCTTTGCTTTTTTTTTTTCCCCAGAAAGATACAGCTCTATGGCCTTCCTTGTGAAGCAGACGAGAGAGATGGTCAGATTTTAAAGTCTATGCATTATGAACAAGAAGTTTTCTCAACACATCAGGATGGAATAGAGGACATGGCCCTGCAAAGACAGTGCAGGCCACAGCCATGTAGTCGAATCCATTAAATGTCACTGCAGTGTCTATTGCTGAGCTTCTGGGAGTGATAGCTAATATGTAAAACGGACTGGATTTCTTCCCACATGATGGCTGTGTTATAACAGCTAGAAAAAGGTTGCTCATATGCCTGAATTAGACCTGGGCATGGATGTGGGAGGCAGGCGTTGGCTGGAAGAGCATGCACCGGGAATGTGTTTAGATATTCCGGGTAGCACTTTGCAGTGCAAAACAGATACACATCCCCATCCAGCCTCACGCTCTTACCTGTTTACTTTAGTGCTGCTGGAAGCTAAACACACTCCTGCTTCTCTCCAGTTGCCACGTAACAGCCCTGTCTGTTGTCATAACCCAACTCTTGCACTTGACCAAGATATCTTGGCTGTTTAGAACTGCTCCAGGCTGTTTTTCTCTCTCTCCTCTATCAAATGTTAAGTTTCAAGTGACTTAGTAGGCTCTTTCTCGAAAAGGTAGACTTGCTTAACTAGAATAATTTCTCCAAGTATTTTTACCTCTAAGTCACAAATATCATTTAACCCAAAAAGACTATTTTGTGTTTGCATAGCAGATTTCGTGCACACTAGGGAGCATTTCAGACCTGCTGTGTTTAACTGCTAATAGGATTTGCAGCTATGTTTGTGAATTCCAGCTACCCCATTTACTGCGCTGAGCTTCAAGTTTATACACTATGAAGAACCAGAATGAAATATTAACGTCATACAGCTAAACAGAGAAAGTTTGTACAGTATCCTGGACTACATTTTTCTCCATTTTCCATCAGAAAAAGGCAAAGACAAAACGAGGCCACAAAAAATCTATAGCAATGTATGGGCTTTAGAAAACATTCTCTTTACTTCCAAAATACCCTGCCTCACATATAATTTATGTGGAGCATGCAGCTGATTTAGAGAAGACTTTAAAATGTCCCTTTAGTCCAAATTCAATTGGAAACTGGAATAGCTGTAACTGATCTGTAGTCACAACAGCAGTACACAGAAGTCATAGGAACAGACTGCGAAGATAATGCTGCTAAAACGTAGATGTTTTCCTACAGGATCTTCAGCCAACTACAAACATTTTCCTAGTTTTCAAAGGGCTACAGCAAAGATAAAAATGACTTTTTGAGTATTTTCCTTGCCTACTTCATGTGAAGCAAACTGTTGCTTGCTTTTTTGTCATTTAAATGATCATTTCACATTGTTCCCCCCCCCCCTTTTTTTTTTTTATTCCTTTTGGTGTATTTATATTTCTAGTTCATTTATTCTTTCCCACATACCAGCACACCACCTACATGTTAGGATTTACAGCATATGATTCAGTTTAAACCAGAAAAGGACTGAACCCTAATTGTACCAGTTCTAAAGTAGAAAACAGAGACAAAGCTTTTATTAACTCTAAGTTTGTAGGCCTTGACATAAGTTAATAAAGAAATAATTGTTTTTATACTACAGTTGTTTTTTTAATACCCTAAATATTTGTTCATATCAGCCATCAGTTCCAGAAACATCTGCAGCCTGGGGACTGCTGGAGCTCCTTTGTCTGCAGCTTCCAGGCTTGGTATAAAATTGGAGGAAGGAAGCTGGGAAGTTCTCCTTCAAGGTGGCCACAACACATATGGAGCCACCTCTGGCTCTGTCCCTTTCCTCCAGAAATGGACCATGTTTTGTGGGTGCATGCACTGTAGTGGCAGGAAGCCTGCCCTGCAGTAGCCAAGAGGAACACCTCTCTACGCAGCCCCTCTCCAGCTGACCGAAGATGGGGAATTCCTGAAATGATGGCAAGCCACAAATTGTCCAAATGTGCCAACCAAGAAAAGCGAGTTCATCTCATGGCACAGGCAACCCCGTGCCCACACAACTGCCAGAGACTCTGTTGCTGATTCTCTTCCAGAAGAAGTTTGTCCTTAGCCCCAGGTCTCCATCTTCCTCCTACCCCTCCGGTAAGGGAATGTGCCTGTGGTGGCCTGAGTGCTATATTACCCTTCATGGGCTCCTTGCTTTTCTGTGTAGGTGGCTCCAATGGCTCACGCATGCTGAAGGCCCCACGTCTTCCTTGTCTGAACTTGTATGACCTTCCTACTGCAGGTGGAGCTTTCTCTGCTGCTTGAGAAAACCCACCACAGAAAGCACAAGGAAGCACACTAACCATTGGTGTGATGAGCATGTGAAGTTCATGGTCATCACCAGGATTTTTAACTGCTGTTTGCAATGTGAGCAGATCTATTTCCCACCACATGATTTGCTTGGATACAAAAGGCTAGTCTTGTCTGGGCTGGTCACGTGGATGCTTCCGTATTTGTTTGCTGCATTTTTCTTGTTATTCATAATTTATTTAGAGCCAACCCCGTTCAAAGTCAAAACAAAGACAATATGTTCAGTCACTCAGATTACAGGCCATTCCCCAGGGCAATAACCCAAGACTACAAAAATTCGTACAATGCCTTCAAAAAAGAAGGAAAAACAGCAGGCTCATTATTTGGCAAGTAAGAGCTATGATTTTGTTGGAGACTTGTTTAAAAGAAACATTATCAGATTTTGTTTTGTCCTCTCACTAAGGAATCTGTGCATAAGCATAACTTATTCAAGCATTCAGGATTTAGGATGTTTATTCAAGCATTCAGGATTTAGGATGTGCCAGAGTAAAAATGTCAATCACTGTACCCTCCATTTGCCCTATGTTCCTCAAAATAATCCTCTTGCACTGGGCTGCCTAATGATCCACAAAACGTTGCCATGCTGATTGCATGAGGTGACTCTACCCCACAAAAAGATGGTTCATGTTAGAGTTATGAACTGCAGAAGCGCAGGGTAGGAAAACCGTCCAGAAAGCTCTCTTCAGTTGAGATGAGAGACATCTGGATGTTTACTGCTGTTGAAAGACTCCGCAGGAAGCTTCAAAAAACAGGCCACAGGACAGTGGTTACACTAACAAAAATAAAGATGTTTTTCCTGGGGAGGTACTTGCTAACTTGAAAGTGGTCTCTCTGCAGGCACTGGGGGATGATGCTCACTCTTCACTCTCCAGCAGGTGCTTGGGCATCGCCTTCTGGTAGTTGAAAGTGAGCTACAGGATGGAGGAGAGGTAGGAGAGATACACCTATGGAGATGTTATAAATGCCTAATCCCAAGCAGGCTTCTTCAAACAGACTTTTTTTTTTTTCTTCTCATGATTTATACTCAGAAGTACACAGAGTAGCAGACCAAAGCAGTATTATCTGCTAAATTGTCATTCTTGCTGCCACTCCTACAGCACAGCAGATCTAACCTTAGCTAACTGTAGCCTCTTACAATTATTTTTTTTTAATTTATTGCTTAGACATACCATACCTTTCTTTCTTAAGATCAATGTAATATTCATTTTTGGAAACTAGCAGTATACTGCGTGGGAGGATTCCTGTTCTTGTATTGATCTCTACATATCTGTTTTCAGGCACTTTTGGAGGCAGGTTACTGAGATGACTGGACTTTTGTTTGTATGTCATTATAGTTTCCTTCCCCCAAAAGAAAGCTGTTTTCTAAATAACAGCAAACACAGACAGTCCCTGATTATGAGTAGTTTTGTAACACTCTTCTCCAAAGCAGCTGTAGTTTGGGCAATTTACATCAGTAGTATAGATGCCTTATTCCCTGGGTATCTTTCTCAGTTGGATAACCTGAGGTAGTATTGTGGATGGATCAAATTCTTTTTATTTCACAATGGCTAATGAGCAGCCATGATATGACAGAAATTTTTATGACCTCCACTTGACTTAATCTGCCATCAGCTACTGCTTCTTAATTGCTGACTAAAATTTAGTCCTATGGGCCATTTGAAAACCGTAAGTGCATTGTTCTCTGGTGACTTTACTTCTGGACTGTATCTTGACCTTTGTGTGTCTTCCCTCTAATTTGTTAGTGAAGATATAAAAATAAGCATCAGAAATAGCTAAGTAGAAAGCCCTAATCATACTCTATCTCTCATCAAAAGTCTTAAGACATTGTCATATCATTAGCTGAGGTGTTGCAGATGACTGACTGTTACTCAGACTTTGTGGAAGAAGCAAGAAGAAGGGAAAGATAAATCAGTAGAGCTGTAAGAAATAAAAAGGCTCAGTTACCATGCTTTGTAACCTGAAAGAAAACCCAGTAAAAGCAGGAGAAAATAAATCATATGATCTAGTAGTTCAGTAAAACCATCTTTATATAGAATGGGTTTTTTACCAATGTACTAATTTAAATCACTTCTGTAAATGAAGAAAAAACCTACATAATCCTCCCTTATGACTTTAAAGAGAAAAGACCAAGAGCAGTTCCCTCATTCACTCCCATGACACAGCAAAGCTCTGCACAATCATCAAAGTTTTGCCATAAATTGCAGTCCATGTGACCTTTTCATATATTTATTTTTAATAGCTACCAAAACCAGAGAAGGTCTTTACACTATTTCTGAAAAGGTAATGAGTAAGGGTCAAACCCTTCTGTTTCTGAAGTTAAACAGACTGGGGACTAGTGTCTTCTGCACTGGTAGAAGAGAACTGAATTTCAGGGTAGGTGTGTCTTTCGCCGTGGCCACAGTCTGATCAAGGAAGAGATTTGGGGTCTGTTGATGGCTGATGAGTGTTTGACCAACACTGCCCATGCTGCTGCCTGACCCATCTGCATCTGCTCTGGGACCTATTGACTCTTCCTTACTCAAGGCCCAGAAACAATCATATCAAATTAATTCTCTCTCTCTTTCCCCTGCCCCTCTCTCTCAACACTTGAATGAGAAAAGATTCCTGCCTGGGCTTGCCTTAGCATTTGCCAGTGAAGGCCATTAATCCCAGAGACAGGAAACTCTCTCATTTCATTTTCTTTTCCGCCTGAAGACTCCCCTCCTTTACCTCCTCACCTGTCTCACAAACGCTATCAGAGAAAGCACAGCCTCTCCTCTGGGTCTCCTGGGACTGGCTGGGGTGTCCAGTGGGAAGACACTCCCAGTCCGTTTAGCAGGTCAGCCACAGCACAGGTATGAACTTGTCGGAGGTATGATCTGATCTACCCACCCTTCCTTTTCTCCTCTGGACATCAGCAAGCTCATTTTACCTGCAGCATCTGAGTGACACAACTAGCAAGGCTGTAGAGACAAAACAGAAAATTACTGAGTAGATGAGGGCTGAGAAAATCCAAGGATAAGATGGAGAAGCAGGCAAGAAAAGTTAGAGCTGAGCAGCCAGCCAGGAACTGGAAATAAAAGCCCATAGCTCTTCTTGGGTTTGCACAAATTTCTACTTTTATATCCATAAAAGTGACTCACAACCCTCTCAAAAGTGAATTTCAGGATGACAAGGCAAAACCTGGCAGGCAGCCTTCCCATGCCATTCCTGCTCTTGCTCAGCACTATTTCTCCCCTCCCACATTGCACTTTCTTTAAAACACTAGAGCTGGTTCTGAAGAAAATTCTAAAATGGTAACATGAAGGCAAAAAAAGCCTTCCAAATACTTTTTCTAAATAATTTGAAATAAAGGAATCTGACAGATAAGGTTTTCAGTCTGCTGAACTCTGCAAAACTCTGACTTTTATGGGAGAGCAACTTGTCAGGTCCATTACGGAAAATGTCTCTGTCCAGTCTTCTTCTGTGTACATGTGTGTGTGCCTATCGCCCAATAATCATTGAAATCCCTTGATAATTTCTATATAAATTTTTAGAGGGGTAGTGCTTTCAAATATATTTTTTTTCCTACAAGAGTCATGATAAAAAGCAGCTAGCTAGAGAAATAAAACCGTAGAAGCATGTAGGGTTGAAGTAGCCATCAGAGAATCTACACCGAAGGCCCCAAACAAACGAGATATTTCAGTCTGAGCTTATGCATTATTTGATAGTGCTGTATCTAACACAAAACCACAAAAAAATACTTCTTCCATCGTTTTGTATTTGTATAGAGCGGTAGGACCTTGTTCTTGGTTTTAATTGCCAAAAAGTCTCTGCTTCTAGTCGTATCTGGTGTACATGTGCATGTGTACTGGCATTTGTTCAGATTTATTACCTTATAGATAGGAAACCTCAACACATCCCTATTTTAATTTGTCTATATTTTAAATTCTCATCACAGTCTGAAGGACAGGAAGGGTTTTGTCAAACAACTGTAAGGATTTGTTATTTGTTAGCTAAAAACTATGTTACCTCGACTTCACTGAAGAAATGTTGTTCTGGTTTGTATGAGTTTCTGGTCTCTGTCAGGGCTCCTAGGCGCTATGGTAATACACAGAAATATTAACTACATCTCGTGCGAAATGGCACAGGTGCAAAAAATAGTTTGTACCAGCTGAGTAGAGAATGAATGCTTCCTCCTCAGTTTGCAAGGAAAATTTGATTTTCTGAAAAAAGAACAGAAACCTTTAGGTTATCATTTCTTATTTTTTTAAAAAAAAAACAACCACCACCAGGAAAAACGTATTTTTGAAGTGCATCTGCAGTGACTGTTGAGAGCTGTTTATTAGCTCTCTCACATCGCCATGCTTTCCGCACACAGCGGGCTCTCCAGGTGATCCGCGCCTGGAGCAGGCACTGCCACTCCGCTGCTGAGGGGCTGTGTTCCCAGTGGAAGCGGTGTGGCAGGGCAGAAATCAAGCTGAGGGAGGAGAAGCACTGAACCACAACT
Organism: Tauraco erythrolophus; assembly: GCF_009769465.1. Classification (NCBI taxonomy): domain Eukaryota; kingdom Metazoa; phylum Chordata; class Aves; order Musophagiformes; family Musophagidae; genus Tauraco; species Tauraco erythrolophus. Next base: position 65,693,354 of record NC_141465.1, on the reverse strand, counting down.
TTCATAAGGTCCTAGGGTTAAGGTTTCAATTAATTTAAGCTGTTCTCTCAATAAATTAAACATTTGCTTTGGAAAGGAAATATTTAATCAGGGAAAAAAAAGTTACATTGGTTTTCACCAAAAATAATTTTGAAGGAAAATTTTAGACTAACCTAATCAATAAGTAGAGTATGTCAATTCTGTAGGGATGGTTTGTGACTCCCAGTATCCAGCCAAAGGAAGGAAGCATCTACACAGCCACAAAATCTAAAACTGAGACGCTTACTGCTGCAAGACTGCATGCTTCTCCCAGATCTTAGTTGTGGTAGAGGATTACTGGATGAAGTTTTCATCGGAAACGCTGGTGTCTTTAAGAAGGCCAGAACATGTTGTGCTTTGATGGTGATGCTCACATATCGTTTCGTTCGATGGTTAAATAATACTCAATCTTTTCCTTCAAGGTCCAGATCCTGAAGAAGCAGGAATGAATAAGAACCTCAGATTTCATTTCTTAAAAGGACATCTTCAAGCCTTGTTATAGATAAAGAAAGCCTGTAGAAGTAACAGCTAATCCTCCCCTTCCCACGCATACCCAACCTTTCCTCACACCACAAGCTCAAGTATCAGGATGCCATTAGCACAAGCCAGAGACACTGTTTTTAATCTCTAGTTTGCTGAAATCTGTCTCTTTGTTTGTCTTTTTCTTAACACTTGGCATTAGCAATGATTAATGCTGCCAACATTTTCCTCACCAGGAAAGACGTTTCTTTCCTCTCTGGAGAGCCAGCGAAGCCTGGAGACACCTCTCACTCCAGGGTCGCCTTTCCTCCCTCACCTACGGGGAGAGTAGCTAAGGAGGAGGATGGAAATCTCGTGCCCCTTTCAGGAGAGGTAGTTCCAAGTTGAAAAGAAGGAAGGAAAAGCAGCAGTTTACAAATTTCTTGTGGGTCAAGAGCAATGGGGAAGGAGGCAAGGAGCTCCAAAGAGTTTTTCCCTTTCTTTTCTGCTTCTGCCAAAAGGTAACTCAGAAGGTGCTGATAACCTCTCCTCTCCGCTCCTCAGGCACAGCACTGTACCTCTGCAAGTCATCCCAATAAATGCTGCTTGGCAGAAAGCTGTAATCAGAGTAATTTGATTGACCTACAGCTTGCTCTAGGTCGATCCAGAAAATGAGGGCTTTCAGGATGAGGCCAGCTGGGTTACCTTAGCAGTCCGTACCCACGCTGTGGGTTAAGACACCTCACTTACACTGATGCAGTGACCTGGGTTAAGCTTAGCTCTACATGGGGCAGATCTCCACCTGCTTCTTCTCAGTTTTGCTCTACCTGTGAGGTGGGGTGACCGGGAGGCGCATTTTTGGCTGGCCATTCGCAGCTGGATGTTTGCCAGCTCCTTTTCACCTCCTGAACACCATGCAAGTGCCAGATCAGGTCTGAGAATCTGGCCTATTATTTTTGATTATTGTCCCGAGGATAGAAGAGCACCCTCTTCACTTGTCAGCAACTAATAGGTCACGACTTGGCCCGTTTACCAAACATGAAAACAATTTGCCAACAGCAGGGACTTACACCCTAAAAGGAGAGAACACGCTTTTAGCTGGCACCCTCCTTGCCACCCCGAACAAAGGAGAGATATAGGGTATCGCTAGTTGCTTTTAAGTCATCCCGAGTGCTGACTTGTTTCTGATTTTCAGGCTGTCTGTCTTTTGGCTCTTGCTTGTCTATTGCTAACAACTGCTCGGTGAGCTAATACTTCTTAAGAGCCGCTATCAGTCACCCATGCTGCCTGATCTGGAAAATAGACATGAAATGATTTTGGTGGCTCGATCCTTATCCCGCTGCATCGGTGGGATCCTGACACTGATGATGGAGGGCGGAGGATTGAAGCCAAGTTATTCCGCTGTCCATTGTCAGGATTCAGCAGTCTTAAATGTGCTGAAATGGCCTAGATTTATTTCATTTCAAGTGATTGTAGTGCCAGCTGCATCCTATGTGAATATAGAGACAAAAAAATCCCATTTATCCCTAATGGTATCTTAGTATATTCTGATTGCATATTCTTCCTTCCCTTATATATAGCAGCTACATAACTCGGAAAGAAACGCCAGCAGTAGAAAAGGGGGTTTGGCAGCTAAACAGAGGTGTGGAGGTGGAGAGAGAAGGCTTAGGATAGACAGGAGGGAATTGCACCTCCTTCCTCCTGCTGCTCACTGCTGACACTCTCCAGCCTCATGTTTACATCCCTTCCCTTGGATCCACCCGCTGCTTTGCAACACTCTTCCACAAAAGAGATGCTTAAGATGGGAAGGGAACTTGTAAGGCACTGAAATGTTGCCCTCAGCTGTGATTCACACTGGGAACAGTCCCTGGCCCTCACGTTCAGCCTTATTGCACATTTTGGCAGAGGAGCAGGGGTGGGGCTTGGCATCCCGAAGTTCATGGAGTTATAACAGGAACACTTTTTATTCTTATTAAGGCTATGAGCTGAGTGTGGTTATTTAGGGTATTTGTGAAAAGATTTACCAGCCCTGATAGAAGGGTCTGCAAGTCAGGGAGTTCATTCAGCCACCCACACAGAGGTGGCTGCTGTGCTGTGAGGTGCCCTGGGATGTCCTGGGCAGCCACAACAGCACGGGTCACCTCCAGCTCCTGTGTCCTCTCTCCTGCCCCATACAGATGTCTCAGAGACCCCAGAGCATATCCAGTAGCACTAAACAGCTCACTGTGGGCAACTGCCTGGAGCCCTCGAGGACTGAGAATAATATAGTCTCTTTTTCTGGGTATGAATAGGCTTCTCTAGAGGACAATTAAACATCTAAGGGAGGTCAGATGGATTGCTCTCTGGAAGCTGATGTTTCACCTTTTTGGTCAAGTCAAAGACTTACAACTTTCTTGTATTTTGTATAACGAGGGACAAATCCCGCTTACACTGCAGCAAAATGTGATGCAGGCAAAGCAGACTGTAGTAATTTTTCAGAACTTTCATTTAGGATCAAGTCACAGATCGAAACTGTTTACAAACCTCCGTTTATCCTCTTTTCCCATTCACATGTTATCTTTCTATTTTTGCGCTTCTCTCTCAAATTCCCTTGTTACCAACTGCCAAAAGGACAGCTACTGATACCACGCACTGTGTCACGGCTGCTTCCTGGCACGCCAGGTTTCAGCCCCCAGGTGCGATTTCCAGGAGGTGAAGAGAGAGTGAGCGTTGGCGTGCGCGGGAGTGGCCGAGCATACGCTTTATAACAACGCCGAGATGCTGAAGAGCAGTAGCTGCAATGTTGATCATATCAAGGCAGCGTTACCAGGAGACACCTCGCAGCACGGCAGACACACACTGTTGGAGTCTCTTCGCCCTCTGGAAGGTAGTGGGTGTAAAGTTTTACATCTCTCTCTTGCTCAGACGTGAAGGACGAGCAGCCTAACAAGGTCACATTTGTTAGAGGCATGCATATTTCCATCTGCTCAGGCGGATGGCAAACAAAGTGCCTGGCACAAAGCACGACAGTTGAAAAAGGAATTGTCTAAGAGGGAGTGTCTAGGCAAAGCTAGGAAGATGAGTGGTGGTTAGATACTATACGTTCAGACAGGCACAGATACGTTAAATCAAAGCCTCGTGTATTTATCGAGCAAGACAGCAAAAGCTACTTTTGACTTTCAAAATCCTTCCAGCTGTATTACTTTCCAGGACACTATTAGCAAAGCGGCAGAGGAATGCGTGAGCCTTAGCAGAGATGTAACCCCAAAGCTGAAAGTTCACTCCTTCACTTCTAATGCAAAAATGTGTGCTGCAAAACAGTTCGTGGCTACTGCTGAACCCTTACTAGACTTGAGCAAGCACTGTTTTATCTGGTGAGTCATAGATGGGAGATCCACAAAGACAGAATGCTAGTTTAGGTTGCAGCTTGAATTTCTTTCATGGTGAACAAAGATAGAAAAGACCTCTCTGTCTTTGAGGTGAGAAGGCATAGTCTGAGAAAACTCAGTTCTAAACATTATTTATGCTAAATCCCTTTGAGATGAAAGCTATAGTTCCACTTGTTTCATAGAATCATAGAATCATAGAATGGTTTGAGTTGGATGGGACCTTAAAGACCACCTAGTTCCAACCGCCCTGCCATGGGCAGTGACACCTTCCCCTAGATCAGGTTGCTTAAAGCCTCATCCAACCTGGCCTTGAACACTTCCAGGATGAGGCATTCACAACCTCTCTGGGCAACCTGTTCCATCACCTCACCAACCTCACAGTGAAGAATTTCTTCCTTCTATCTAATTGAAATCTGCCCTCTTTCAGTTTAAAGCCATTGCCCCTTGTCTATCACTACATGCCCTTGCAAAAAATCCCTCTCCAGCTTTCCTGTAGGCCCCCTTTAAGTACTGGAAAGCTGCTATAAGATCACCCCAGAGCCTTCTCTTCTCCAGGACGAACAACTCCAACTCACTCATCCTGTCTTCAGAGGAGAGGGCTTGATACCTCAGATCACCTTTGTGGCCCTCCTCTGGTCTTGCTTAGAAACAGAACAATGTTTCTCTTAAGTTGGGGGGCCCAGAGTTGAACGCAGTGCTCCAGGTGGGATGTCACAAGAGCAGAGCAGAGGGGCAGAATCACCCCCCTCAACCTGTTGGCCACATTCCTTTGAATGCAGCCCAGGACACGGCAGGCTTTCTGGGCTGCAAGTGCACATTGCTGGCTCATGTTGAGCCCGTTATCAACCAACACCCCAAAGTCCTTTTCCTCAGGGTTGCTCTCAATCCATTCTCCACACAGCCTGTATTTGTGCTTGGCATTGCCCTGACTATTCATATCCTGGATTCCAGGACCTTCAGAGCATGGAGGTTTCAAAACCTATTATCTTACAAAATCTGGTGTCTTGAATCTACCATGATAATAGAAATGAAGATGTCTGTTAAGTTCAATGTTAAAAACATTTTCTTTGCTTAAATATTATTTTGGCTAAACATATTAAGCAGCTGACCGTTCGTACATGCTTATATAAGGCATGAGGCTTGCACAGGAATAGAGAAGAGTGGTGTGTCTAAAGAATAAAATTATTCATCAATATTTTTCTTTTCAGAATTTCAGGAACATTTAGTAATTAGTACAGAAAAGTCATGAGAATAGAGAATAAGGAAAGCACAGATGAAATTTTCCTTTGAGGCATCACTAGGATGTGTTTTGTTATGATACGCAGTTAAAGGTAGATCTTACTGCATCCTCTTTTGGTTTTATTCAGGTTTAAGGCAATGACACTATCCTCTGTGGGCTCCTGAGAAACGCTCCGCTTATCTGAATACACACCGTCATTTTGAATCAGCAGCAATTTCCTTTTCATAGAATACTTTCTGCAATTTTTGCAGATTTTCAATTTTCCAAGAACACCTATATCGAAAACACACACTACATTCAACTAATGCTTGCTGAGACTGCTGTCTGAATGGCAGACAACAGGAGATGTTCCTGCTTCTGGGGCCAAGATCTCTCTCCTCCCTGCCTGCCCTTGATGTTTATGTCTCAGTGAAGAGGAAGAGCATGGCCTGAAAAGAGATGATTGACTTTTAGACATTAGGGTAATGGTCAGTGGTACCAGAAGGGAACCTGTTGACACAGCAGCAGAAAGCCAGAGAAAGCCAGGCCCTCTGCTAGGGACTGATTAAGAATACATCTTCATGGCTGGACACAAGCAGATGGATCATATGATGATGGCTCATCTGCAAAAATGACTCAGCCACCCTCTAACTCCTGGGATGGATGAGAAGAGGCATTGGCACACTAGCAGAGGTCTGAGTGAGACCCAGGCTGGTAAGCGAGTCCACGCAGTGCTAGCACTGCCACCCATATGCCCTGGCTCAGGCTCTGCTGCCATGGGCACCTCTGCACTTGGAGACTGGAGACGACAGGTGAGGATGAGAGTAACAAGCAGCTGGGCTGGAAGGTGCTCGTGTGGGCACGTGTGTGTGTCCAGCCTGTTCCAATGGGTTCCCGCAGCCTACAGACCTCTAGGAGCCATCACAGGTACTGTAGGAGGGGTGAGGAGCTGCGGCTGCGGGGGAAGCCCCATGCCAGCCAAAATATGCATTTGGCTTCAGAGCCAGGAAGATCGACCAGCACCGTCTCAAATAATGCACTGTATCATCCTGCCAAGGGTTTTCCTGGAAATCCTTTTCAGACTTCCAGATGACTGTCAGACAAATTTAGTTGCCATCATTGGTGTAGGCTGACAGTAGGCAGGTTGCTAAAAACTGAACACGGCGTAAAATTTCAGCCACGCCAGAAGCAAGATGTCATTCTCTAAAACTAAGAGCAAATACTGTTTGACACATATAGCCAGAGAAATTGAGAACTACTTGACTTGCTCTCTGCAGATGCTAGGGTATGGATATACAGTAAGAGCAAACTCTTAATGCTTGGGAATGGCTCCTAAAGCCAATGTTTATCTTTTACTTAGCTTAATTAATAGCTAATGACAGACACATGACGGTGGATGAACACCGCACGCCTTAACCAATTTCAAAGCCTTACACAGCTCCTCCTCGTTTGTTTGGCTCACTTGAAGAGGACTATCAGCTGCAATTCATCACCTCTGAAGAGGGGCTGATAGGCAGCAGAGAGCATTCTCAGAAACTGAGCTCCTGGGAAGCAATGGCAGAATTTGGCTCTGCACGAGCAGCCCCGAGGTCAGCAGCAGTAATCAGGGAGGCGCTCCAGGGGCCAAAGTCACCTGCTGTCGTGCTGAGGGAGCCACTGTAAGATACGGGGAAACAGTAAGGCAGAGTCTGTCTCTAGGATTAACTCAGTGAAAAGGGAGAACTTTACTCTCCTGCTCTTTCGCAAGGGATTGCGGGCACTTCAGAGGCAGCTTCAGCATTCTGTACTCACTTTTTTATTCTTTCACGTTTAGTAACCAGAGGTCTTGACTGCTTGACCCTTTGGAGGGCTTCAAAAGACCTGACCACAAGAATAAGTAATAGCCTGTTGTTCAGAGACTGTGATGGTAACCAGAATAAGAAGGTGGCCCAAAGTAGTATGCTTCCCTGGACTGAACTGGTCAGGATGTGAAAGGGGACAGTGATCCCCTGATGACAGAAGTCCTGAACAGCAGACCCTCATCTGCACAAAGCCTTTCCACAGTTTAATGGTCGCCCCCTACATTTGCCTATGTACGAAAGCATGAGACACTGAAGGTGTAAATAGATAACATTAGCATCCTTTAAGTGGTTAACAGAGAAATTTTAAGCAAGGATTCATATGCATTAATAAGTCTCATAATTATTCTTCAGCATAAAAAAAACTTATTTCAGGAGCTTTTCCATGGCACATGAGACTGCTGAAATAATCTATGCTAACAAGAATCCTCTTAAAAGCAACAGCCACATTTGGTTTTAAACAAATATTTTTAATTACTGCAGCACTCGGGAGTCAGACAGGTCAATGGCTCAGTTGTGGTGGGTGCTGTGCAAAAACAAAGCAAAAAGGAGCACTCAAAATCTCACCGTGCAGTTTTATGTCAGCCTGCTCCACATTTTAAGCTGGGGACAACCATCTTTCTGTAGTAAACCTGTGGTTTGCATTCATTTAAAAAATGTCTCCTGTTACATGCCTCGGTTAAAATTACAAGGGAAAGACTATAGAGGAAAGACTCCTGTATTCTTTTCCAGGGTGTGTGGTTTCCTCCTTCCATACTTACCTTCTGATCCTCTTCTGAAGAACAAATCAAAGCTTCATCTGAAAGCTTGTCCACTGACTGACTTATCTGTTAACTGAACAAGCACTCCACCAAACTGTGCTCAAAATAGTATTGTTTCCCATGCACAGATTTTTCCTAATACTTTGTTCCCCTTAATCATGAGACCGAAGTCTTCTTGCTGCTTGACTCTCACAGGCAGATTGCATGCCCTCTTATCAAGAGAAAAACAGTGAAATACGGATCATGTTACAACCCAATCGTAGCAGGAGGCATCTGTTGAGCTCTCCTGTTTATTTTAGTTATTTGGCCACCTTCCCACAGCAGGTAACACTGATCTGAGGTGTAAGTTATGGTCTCTGTGTGGGGTTGGAGATACACTAGACAAGAAACTCTTTTTGGGGAAAAGCACACAGAAATGAGTCATGCTCAAAATTCTCTGGCCACCTCTGTTAACCTGTTATACTGTTTTTCCTTCTGATATCTTGGGAGTGGATGGTTGCAAACACAGAGACTTAGCTTGAAACTTTCTGATCATGGCACTTCCCACAGTGCGGGCAGCTTCCTATGGTACCACAGCCTGTGAGGTGGCAAGCCCTAGCAGTATGTCTTCATGCAAGGAGAAGGTGTGATGCTTGCATGAGCCTGCATACCTGCGCTTGCTTAATCCATCTAACTTCTTACACAGAGGCAGAGGAGACTGCCATTTAGAGCACACTTCATCTAGAGCACATCCCTGGAGAAATCAGGCATTCGTAGTCCGTCTAACCTTCAGGCTACCTTGTACCTACCTACACTGCTTATTTCCACGAGACACACTGAGCTGGCCCACAATCACATTTTCACTGTATTTTGTTAAATGACAATTTAACCCATCTGTTTTTCTTGATTTGATAGTCTTGGAAAGTGATTGATCCCTTAGGCGCATGGTCACTGGAAGTATTCCAGGCTGCATTTCTGGATGCAGAAGGCAGGGCAACTGAGGCAGCTAGAGAGCATGACAGATTACTGTAGACAAAATAGGTTACAGCTGTCACCTTAAGAGGTGGTACATTGACCCAAAATAAGACAAATGTAGCCTGATAGGTTGGACCAGGGTCGCAGGTAGCCTTCTGCAAGCTCTTTCGTTTTTCTGTGAGCGTGATGTTGTTCTATCATAATCTACAAATGCCATATGTGACCTGCTCTACATCTCAGGTCTCCCCACACTCTTGCTCCCTGTCATGTGCCTGTCGCTGTAACTTCAGTTTTAAAGTGCTGAAGAGCTGTAACAGGCATTTCTGTGACACATACATATGTCGGAAAGCCTGGGCCTCAAAGTTGTTTATTTATAGGCTACTAGACGTGCTTGCCTCCTATTTCTGAAACAGGCATTTCCCCATCACATTTGTGACCATCGTGACCTGTGCTCAGATCACACAGCTTAGGTTTTCTGCTCTCTTGTGCCACCCCTTAATAGAAGACCTAAGGTGGTAGAACCAAAATGAGCTTCTCCAGCAGGGGAGAACGTCGAGCAGAGGGCTAGCTCTCGTGCAGGAGAGAGATTTGTAAGGGCAAGGACTCAGCCACCAGGAGTAGGTGGCTGACCTAACACCGAGATGTAAGCTCTGGGAAAGGGGAGAGCATTTGCAGGCAGGAGAAGGGCTATGCTGTATGTAAGGCAGTCCCTGAGCAGAGGCTATGGGGTTTTTTTGGACCACTGTTTTGGACTGATGATATGGACATCATGTCTCCAGATCAAAAGGGACTGAAAACCAATCCAAAACCAGCTCCAAACCTCTCTCGGATATTCCAGTATTCTCAATGAACTTTTTCTCTGAGATGAAGAAAAAAGCAGAAATAAAATAGAGAGCTGAAACAGAGAGCCCACACAATTCTTCAAATACCGACCGCCTCACAGCTGAAATTTCCCAAGCCAACCCATGTTTCACTGGCAAACAAACAAATGAGAAACATCTGCCTTTTCGCAAGCGCGTGGGCAAAAAGGCTGCTGCTGCCTCTTCTCTCTCTGCCTGTGTCCTGGTTAAACCATGACAGCCTACCAGACAGGACAACATGGTCACCTGCACGAACACTGGGGTCACCTCGCCCAGACCCTGCAGGGACGCCCCGTAACGCGTGTTCCATGCCCACATGCTGCCCTGCCTGGATGAGGGTACAGAGGGGAGGGGTGCAGGCGGCTCCCTCTGCAAGATCCAGGTTTGCCACCCTGCTGGGTGCTTATAAAATGATCTTACATCTCCGTGGAGCTAGGCATTGCAGGCTAGTGAAAAATGTAGATATTTTTTTCCGGAATATTAAATCTTGTACAGTATTCACTGACTGTTCAGGTAATGTAAAAACACATTTTAAAATCACCTAAGCATATAGGTGGAAGTGGTTTAGTTTCTTTCAAAATAAAATGTACTGAAAGGTACCAAGATTCCTCATTAAAAAGCCAAAAACCCTGGCAGAGGCCTGAGGGTTGTTAAATCGCCTTTAAGCAGGATGCATGCCCACAGGTGAGGGGGAGACATGGTGGAGGCGGGATTGTGCCCTCCCAAGCAGGGCTGAAGAGCTCCTGCTGGGAGCATCACCTTGTTGCAGAAAGCCACCTCCCTCTGCTCTGAAAGGAAAAGAGCTGTGGCCAAACACGAACATCTATCTCAGTGGTTCTCCCCAGTTGCAGCTTTCAGACCATCCCAAACTTGTACCTGAGAATCCTCATCAGGGTGAGTATCCATAATTCAAGATGAGCAAATGTCCACGTTGTGCTGGGAAGTGGCTTCCAAATTACAAAACTGATTCCCCTGGAATCGATCCCTAAACTCTGAGCATGTGCTTAACACCCCTGGGTCAGGAAAAGATTTAAGTGTGTGCGAATGCCCATACTGTCTGAAACACAACACGAGCATGTACAGTTCTCAGAGCTGAGCACAGTTTTAGGTGTCTTCCTGAGGCTGTGGAGTCACAGACTCGAAAACCAGGGTTGGGAGTGGATCCCAGAGAGGAAGTGAGGTGGACACAGATCCAGGTACCACAAATATAGTGGGTCCCTAGTCCTGCAAACCGTAGACGTTTCCTCCCACCTCCAGGTGTCGACCCCCAGCACCTCTTCCCCACTGAGACAGCGGAAAGATGCGGGTTTAATCTCAGAGAGAAGGTGGAGGAGAAGGAAGATCCATGAAAGCAGTGGCTTCAGTGGGGAAAATGTCTGGCCCCGGTGCAGTCTGTCCATCTGATAGCTACAGTTACCATTGCACGTAGCTGCATAACATGGAATCCAACTCCAGCTTGAGGGAGACAAGCTGAAGAAGAGAAGGCACCCACGGAGGTCCATGGGCAGGAGCAGCCCCTCCAGGGCTCCCGCGGGCAATGCACCTGATTTCCATCTAGACCTGGCTGCAAGCCTCACTTGTCCACCCTGCCTGCAGGCACAGCAGCGAGGCAGACAGAGAAGGAGGGCATCCTTGCAGGGAGCCGTGCCTGCCGGCCTGGTAAGCTCCTGGCAGTGTTTTCCTGTTAAATCCCGATTAACTCAGCCTTAAAGGCTCAGCCCAGGCAAGCGTGTGATATAGAAGGACACCTCGAGGCAGCTCAGGTAAACTATATGCTTTATAACCTCCGCTTTTAGTGTTGTATTTTAAGAGTCTGTTAACTCAGCATATAAATCACATCTTTTAATTTAGGAAAATGAAATTGGTTTGAATTATAAAATGTCTGGAAATTCGAGTTTTTATTATTATTCTTCCTCTGTACTTCAAATTAAGAGTGGGCTATTAATGGCAACACGGAAATTCCTGAGTAACGCAGTTTGAGCTGGATGCTTCAAACCATTTAAATGTAAAAGACCAGATTCTCCTTTATATAAAGGCCCTAAAGTGATAGAAAATAATATTTAAATCCCCTTTCAGACCTAAACATTTTCATTAAGAGTAATTTTTACAGTATGTGTCTAATCCAATCTAATCTTGCAAAAGATGGTTTAGTGCGTTTAGTACAAAGTATTTACATGATAACAGATAAAGTGAATACATCATTTTGCCAGCTATTAAAATACAGTTAATAATTCCAGTTGGAGCACTCAGCTGGAAGAGCGGCTTTCCATTTCAGCGAATTTTCTGCTATGGAGAGGAGAGAAATGATTCCTCCACATGGCTGAGCATCGGGTTTCTTTAAGCATGAAAGCAGGCTTGTAAAGGGTCAGTGTTTATGATTCTACATCTCCATCAGGAGTGTTTTTTGACATGCAAATAACCTGCCATCCGCTAGCAAGCTTTAAGCAGCTCCTCTTTAAAACCTTCTTCTTCGAGCCTGTATTAGCCCGGCCCAGGGTGTGCACGAACCAACTTCATTTTAGGAGGAGGCGTAGTAGGTTTTTTGGTGCTGTGCTGCTACAGCTGTATAAAAAGCACTGTTTGGTAAAAGAAAATATTGAAAAAGTTACCCGTGGATCACAGGAGGATCCTCTTGCCCTTCTCCCTCTCTGAATTCAGCTCTGAAGACAATCTTTGCTAACTCAGAAGAACATCAGGGGCTGATTTCTGACTGGACACTGACTTGGAGCAACTGTTTTTCTGAGTTAGTCTTTACAGCTAATCGCTAGTTTTTTGTCTTGTTTTGTTTTAGCAATGATCACTGCTTAAACAAGCAAGGATTTTTAAACAAGTGAGGATGTTTAAACAAGTGAGGAAATCCTCATACTTTGGGGTAAGCTGAAGGGTAGTCTGGGCTCCGCAGGCTGCACATGGCACCTGAGGTGGCTCACTCAGATGTAGATATTTAAGCTGTAGCATCTATGTGCCCTCAGCTGGTACCCTCCCTTCTGTATATGTGTACATTTGGCTTTATGTGGCAGGACATAAAATGACTGCATTGCATAACCAGACTTACACCATGAAAAACCCACCTTGGTGCCTGGCAGCTCAGGAATAACCTCAAGCAGAAGCCATATACTCCCTCTGTATTTTAAATACTTCGAGGTGACACTGCTTTTACACTCACTCAGCAGAGCGAGGTTGGCGAGAGGCTCTCCTCAGCCCATCACATCACTGACCAGGGCTCTGCTTTCCACACGTGGCAGCCCTGCTGCAGAACCTGGCTTATGATGTTCCCCCTTCTCCCTGTTCCCACAGCTCCACTTCTGCTGTTGTGCCAGACTTAGCAACCAATACGGATGGAAAAAAAAAAAAGGCAAGCAAACAAAAAAATAAAACAAAAATTTGAAAAAACCTACCTTATTCCAGCCTAGCCAGGGAGGTAGTTTGTGGGTACTGATTAGTACCTTGCCAAGACAAGGGCCAAGCAATAGTCATCTAAGCCATCTGGTAATAAATAGCAAGCTAAAAAGGTGCCTGCCAAACGACACGTTAAAACGGGTCAGACTGTAATCCAGAGTGAAGGGAGAGGGAGGTGAGAAAGGGCAAGAGAAAGGGCAGGAAGGACTTGTGCCCATCTGGAGTTTCATCCTGGGTAGAGCAGGATGACTGAGATCATCTTTCTTGAGCAGCCACGTGCATCCCTGTTCTGTGGTAAAACATGACTTGGCTGGTAGCACAGGGAGTAACCTCCAGGTGCCCCACACTCCAGTCACGCCTCCACGACAAGTAGTACTTCTGCCACATCACTTCTCATCTATGCAAAAATAACTGAGTGGGTGTTTTGAGGGACAGCTAACACGGTACTTTTCTGAAAAGCAATTTACCCACGGCAGAGGTACACAGTTGAACATCAGGCTCTCATAAACAATTAGTATTGCAAATCTTTGCTTTGCCTTTTATCTTTGTCACAGTGACTGGAATGCACCCCACTACCATCTGTGATTATAATCCGTGCGTCACCAAAACCACAAGGTACGCGTTTTACACGCCTGATGTCCACCCCTCCACCCACCAGCACTGCCCATAAATCACAGTTTTTTTCCAAAGATGTTAGGACCCACTGGCAAAATCTGAAGACTTGCCAAGCATTTGCTTGAAATATTAATATACTGTTAAAACCAGGAGCTCTTCGCAAAAGACATATCTGACATTTCCAAGGAGTGTCTCATGAGCTAGAGTATCTGGAAAGTGTCTGTTGTAAGCGTGATGGAAGAAGTGGTTCAGAATAATATTTTGCAGCAGGAAGCAGTTTTAGCAAGGACCTTTACTTCACTAAAAGGGAAGACGCTGATAGAAGCTAACCTAAAACAGCTGCTACATTTATTGGTGTTGTTAAAAGTATCAATAATAATAGCAGTAACAGCAACAATAATAATAATATTAACTACTCAATGTAGGATGGGGTGCCCACAGCAGGCTCACTGCCCCACATCCTTACTTGCTTGTTTGTTGTGCTGTACAGTGCGTGATCCCTAAGAGTGACTGCATATTAAAGAAAAAAAAAAAACAACCAGCACTGCATATTTTTAAGATCCACTGTAAAGTCTGTGTAGGCTATGAAAACATGTACAGTCTAAGTAGTGAAATTGTAATTGAAAAAATAAACTCCCTCAGACAATCCAAACCTAGAGCCTCTCCTTGAGTACCCGACAGTGATCCTAAACAAAGCCAGGGACATCACTAAGGACAGAGGCTTTTTGTGCCATGGCACTATGGAGAAACAGACCATTCCTCAAGGGATCGACATTATTTCCACAGATGGAAATGGTCCACTCATCTGTCTGGGTACACTTACAGGCTGACAAAATGTTTTTACTCTGAAGATTGTTTAGGCACTCAAAATTATTTGACATTATGAAATATTTAGCTCAGTATGGTCCTGTACAATGCTGTCATCTTGTTGGGAAATCAGAGTACCCCAGCAAGTAGGCTGCAAAATCTTTGCTTAGGAAATGTTTTTTTTTCACCTCTGCCACAATGATGCAGGTGTAGTTAACCCACCCACAAAGAAAACACAATTACTGTGTCTGAAATGGCTAGCACTAACACTGTAACGAGAAAAGGACAATGATTCTTCTGCTGTGCGATGTAGAGGTCAGAACAGCCCAGACTCTGATAGCAGGGAAGGGAAGATGTGAGGTGACTGGGGACTAGCCCTAGCTCAGACTCATTTTCTTGTGTGCTGCGGTGTGCATGTATGGGCTGCTTTCATAACAACTGGTACCAAGAAGAGGAATTTTGACAAACAGCTTTCATGGAAAACAAAAATAATCTCTTCTTGCATATCTTTGCATGCCTCCACCTGTGGTGCCACCACTGGTCACCTTCTCTGACCACCTACAGCACAGCTGGTCAGATGTGCTTCACCTCTTTAGTCTTTACCACACTGTGGGGGTTGGGAGAAGATCCTTAGAAGATTTTTATTCCAAATCAGTCTGGTACAACACAGAAATGCACACAGCAGTGTATTCACGTTGCCTAACCTAACCCGCCCAGTGCATGGGCACCTCAGCAACTGAGCTAACTCTGCTCAGCACCCTCCAGGGCCTCCCTGACCACAGCAGGACTCCGGAGTTTTTGTTGACAGGTTGAGCTAAAGGCTTGAGTGAGGCATGGGTCAAAAAGGCAGAAACACTTCAGGAAGGCAGATGACTATCTCACAGGTGCTATGGGTTTTTAAGAACAAGCTAACATTTTGTCAGGACATCTGTCAGAAATGGTATGTCTGCCACTGATCTTGCCCAGGGGCAGAGGATCCAGCCTTGTTTTTCTGTTACTCTGTGGTATTCAGTGAGTCCTACGGTCAGAAGAAAGCAAGCTAGAGGAAGCCCCAGAGACCTCAAATTTCTCATGAAGTTGTAACAGCTTAGAAAAAAAAAAAAAAGTTTATGAAAAAACAGCTTTGGGGAAATGTGAATAGTATCAGAAATTTAAATTTTGAAACTTGCCTGAGGCATCACTTCTGGAAAAATCAAGTTACTATAGCAAATAGTGGCTTGACGTGGGGTTTTCCTTACAGCTATGTGATGTTCATTTTCACTCGAAAATGGTGCTAAGCGAGGAGAGGAGTGTGCGGTTTTTCGCTACAAGTTTCAGTGCCTTTGTGAAAGAGCATGGTGAGAGGCTTTGGCAAACCTTGTCCTAAGGTGTGCCTGGCACAGACTGTACCAAACAGAGCTTACGAAGTCACTGGTAAGTCTTTAGCCTTCACCTCAGCTATTTGCAAAGTAAGCTCTGGGAAGCAGAGTTGGTCTAACTCACAATAGATCGAATAAATCAGAGGGTTTAAAACAGTTTTCATCATCTCAGCATCTACCACTCTGTCTGTCTGCATGTGGGACTGTTTTTATGGCCAAATCCTCATCTGGCCTTTTTAACAGCCTTGGTGCAAGGGCTCACATTAGCAAGCACTCAGTTCTGTAGAAGTTTACCTGTCTGTGGCATCAGCCAATGTCTCGTCTATTAGACTGAAAAAACTTGCTATCTAAGGTTGTTTTCATATCCAAGAATAAAATTTAAAGGCAGCTTAAAACACAGTATAAAATTTAAAGACAGCTTAAAACACAGAAGGGCCAAATGGATGGTTTGGTGACTATTTGCAAGATCATGTAGAGCTCTTCAGTCCGACCCAAAGCAGACAGTGCATTACCCAGAGACATACAGTGTTACCAGGTAAAGTGTCGTATGTTACAGAGTCACGGCCACAGGGTTCTCTGTGAAATTATGCAGACAAGGACCAGGAGAAGGACCATTCCTGTGATGTGCAACTCTATTGCTAATGGCAGCTTTATTGCTAGAAGGGAGTCAGGCCCGTCCTCCTTTCTGAGAAGAAGTTCAACTACCATATCACCAGAGAGACCTGTTCATGTGCTGGAGAAACTGGGAAACAGAGAGGACTCCTTTCAGAGTACTAACATGTGATACTTGTAGGATGGGCTTTTTTCACTCCGAGTGTAAGGCAGGATACTCACACTTTTTATCACCCTGCATTCAGGGCCTGGTTCAGAGACCATGAAAACTTTCCGATAACTTCAGTGGAGTTTGAATCATATATTAAAGCCGCACAGCAGCCTGGAAGGGGGAAAAGATAAACTGACTTTTTCCCCTGGAAAGATCCAGGAAAATAGTTCAGGCAGAGAGAAGTAGGATATTGTGGGTTTTTTGGTTTTGTTGTGTTTCTTGTTGCTGTTTGGTAGGGATTTTCTTCCCCACAGCAGCTCATAATCTAACGCCTGGATTATTTTTAATGTTACATTCCTCTTCTTGTTGTGATTTCTAAGGAGAACAGCCCGCAGGGCCTTTGGCCGCGGGGCCCGGCAGACAGCTGAAAGGAAGCAGCAGGAGCTGCTGCAGAGAAGCACGATCCATGACCCAGCCGGCAGCAGGGGCTCCCAAAGGGCTGGGGAAAGCGGGGGCCACTGGAGCAGGACGAGGTTGCAGAGCCGTGCTCAGATGTCCTTTTCCCAGAGTCATGCTGGGCAGATGCTGCTGTGGGGGGCTGAAGGTGACCCCAGATAATGGGGTGACCCCTGAGCCCATAGATTCAACAGGAGAATTACAGCAGTCCTTGTGACTATCCCAGGGACTCGTGAGCAAGCTCTGGGAAAGAGGTTTGATTTGGGCTAACGTGAGCCATGTTCTTGTTTAGTCTGGGCCTGGTCCAAAGCCAGTCTTAATGCTCCAGTTTGTGTTCTGGCTGAACTAAGCTTTGCTTTTCCGTTCTTGAGGGAGACCAAAGAGCAGGTTCCCAGCATGAAACCCCTATCAGTCAGGCTGTTAATGTGAAACAAAAGTCTCACATTTGTTTCCTTTCACATCCTTTTCGTTTAGAAGCACATACATACATTTAACAGGAACACACACCCTAAAAATAATATCTTCAGAACAATCAGAAAATCAAGATTTTGACTTTTTAACGATTACCTTAAGTAGCCCTACTTTATGAACAGATTTTGTACAATCAACAAGCCATACAAACAAAAAGCAGTTTTCACACCTTGCTACTTTTGGGATAAAATGCCTTTTAATAGCTTTTCTACTAATTGGGTGCTATAACTTCCAATCTCTTGGCAGAGGTTGTTTGTAGTGTTTGTCAATAAAACCATCAAGCATTACGGTCTTTTATTCAAAGTACGTCGATAAGGGATAAGCAAGCACAACGGTGCTGCTTTCTCCCCACTAATGGCCACCTCTGGCTGCATCCCTCCGAACATCAAACCTGCTGCATCACCCACCTGCTCTGGCAGGAGTTGCCAGGAAGGGCTGGGGCTGGGGACACCCCTCAGTAGGGCTGAAGTGGCCAGGAGGATGGAGCAGAAGGCTGTTGCTACAGTCTTGTGACAAGCTTCTCTGCTGCTAAATCAAAGTGCAAAGCCCAGAGGAAACCAGGCGGTGTACGCCCTCACCCAGGGGACTGGGATACCCAGCGGCTGTTTCAGAGGCGGCGAGCGTTGTGCAGCTGCCATGATGCTCCCTTACAACTCTCCTCTTTCTCATGGGAGATCCCTTCAATCTGAGCCATGTGCCGATAAACATAATGTCAGTAGAGAAAAAAGCCATCTGAGTATAAATAAAAGAGGCCAAAACCTCCTTGGCTGTGTCTCCTGATGTCTCTAAGCATCTCTGTGATCTAGATGTTGCCAACAACGAGTTCAGGTCTTGCACGCTCCCTTTTACAAATGGCTTTGCTCAAGCGGTATCAAGCGCTGGCTGAGCTAATATCAATAGTGGATATTAAGGGAATACATACAATCACACTAGGGAGTAACAAATGATCCGGAACACACCCTTGGATGCCCATTTTAAAATAAACATTTAGACTCTCAGTTCTTCAGCAGTCCACAACAGGACCAGCCTAATGTCATAATCTCAGGATTTGTCATCTTGGATTGCATTGAACATCTGCCTTTCTAGTCTAACACTGCAAGCTGTCTCGTTATTCCTAGCTAAAGCGATTATCTGTACTCATATTTTCCACACAGTCTCAATACAACACTCAGACATTTCAAACTGATAGTTTAATTAAATTATGGCAACTGGGGTTATTTCAGTTTCAGAGTATCTGAGGCAGATGCTGAGGATAAACACGGCACTTGCACTTTCAGGGAAAGGGATAGACTTTGCTCTGTGTGAAAATGAAGCTTTCAGAGGGCTGAATTTCATTAGCATCCGAATCCTCTAGAAGTCATACTCCTTTCACATATTTCAAGCTGCACACTCCAAAATGGAAGCCATCAAGCTCACTTGTGGAAACTTTGTCTTAATGCTTGCAACGAGAGCTAGACATCCACCTATTCCTCTGTGCTAAAGAAGTATTTTTAAATGGTTTAGATATCCTCCATGCAGCCAGACATGGCTCCCTATGGGAAGCTCTGCTTGGCCTCTACTTTTACTAGTCACCCAAAGGGCAACATTAGGTTTCTATGTGCTAAGCTATGTGACTAAAGGGCAACCAGAGCAAGCAGGAGGATCAGCAAGGATCAGTGACAGATGGAGGCCACCTAGTGACCTGAGTGGTGAAAATAGGGCTCACTGAATCAGCCACTCCCTGTGACCACCAAAGGGGAAGGATTAGACTATTGCTGGTGTGAAACACTCTATGATGGGGCAGACAAATGGATCAGACAGCCATGCACAGGAGAGGGAGATACTATCTAACAGGATGTAGGACTTAGTATGATGACTTAGTTCACCCTGGAGAAGAGGAGGCTCTGGGGTGACCTTATAGCGGTCTTCCAGTACCTCAAGGGGGCCTACAAGAAAGATGGGGAGAGGCTGTTCAGGAGGGCCAGTTATGATAGGACAAGGGGTAATGGTTTTAAAATAGAGGGAGGTAGGTTCAGGTTGGATATTAGGAAAAAATTTTTTACTATGAGAGTGGTAGAACACTGGAACAGGTTGCCCAGAGAGGTGGTGGATGCTCCATCCCTGGAGACGTTCAAGGCCAGGTTGGACAAGGCCCTGAGCAACCTGATCTAGTTGGAGATATCCCTGTTCCTTGCAGGGGGGTTGGACTAGATGACCTTTGAAGGTCCCTTCCAGCCCTAACCATTCTATGATTCTATGATTCTATGATATGCACAGGAAGAAGAATTTGAGGTTTGTATAAAATTTCTTACGGAAGGTTTTCAGGGGACTGTGGGAACGTATGGGTCTCAGTAAGAGATGCTTATAGGAAAGACCAGAGATTGAAAAATGGAGGTATCAAGGTGAATTGGAGGAATAACAAACATGAGGAAATAGAGGACAAAAGGAGATAAAAGGGCCCGGTTGAGTGTACACTTGGCTGACTGAGTCCTGCGCTTCATCACCACCATCTATCCTGTATCCTCACTAAATCCTGTATCTAACTGGCTTCTGTGAGGGTGTACTAATGTCCTGAGTCATCTTGTGTGAGTGCTACCAAGCTTCACACCAGACTACTAGGATTAGAGAGTACCAGCACTCAGAGGGAGACTATGAAGACTGTGAACCTCTGGGGCTCATAGGTCCAAGCATCAGCAGCTGGAGGAGACCAAGAGTTAGGTGTCAACTAGAGGACAGAGTGTCTAAGACCAGCTCATGGAGCTACTGTCCTGGTTTCGACTGGGACAGGGTTAGTTTTTCTTTTTAGTAACTAGAAGAGCTCTGTGTTTTGCATTTAGTGTGTGATTTGTTATGAGAAGAATGTTGATAGCACACTGATGTTTATAGTGGGTGCTGAGACATCAAGGATCTTTCAGCTTCCTGTGTGTTTTGCCAGTGTGCAGGAGCACAACAGGCTCGGGGGGAGAATGGCTGGGACAAAAGGTCCACAGCTACTCTCATGATTTGAACTTAGACTTAGGATTGAGGGCCAAATTGGCCAACGGAGTATTTCATATCATGCAGCGTCATGCTCAGTATATAGATGAGGGTTTACCAGGAAGTTTGGGAATGCTTTTCTGAGGGCTCTCTCAGACTCTAGGAGATCTCTCTCTCTCTTGCTCTCTTTTCGGGCCTCTCACTCATCTGGGATTGCGGTGTCGGGACTCATCTGTTTCAGGATCGCTTGCTGGGACAGGAAAGGCATTGGTCACTAAGTGGTGAGCAATTACACCATGCATCACTTGTTTGCATATATTATTTTTTACATTTTTTCATATAAAATTATTAGTATTTTTATTTTATCACTACTACTTTAAAAGTTCTATTATTGTTATTATTATTATTATTAAATTATTCTTATCTCAGCCCACGAATCTCCTTCCCTTGTCCCCTTTAATTATCTTCTGCATTCCCTGGAGGTGGGGGAGGGTGAGTGAGTGGCTGTTTAGTTGCTGGCCGGATTAAACCACAACAGTGAGTGACCTGTACATTGTGTGTATAATCCTGATGCCCCAGAGAGGGAGAAGAGGATGAGGCTGTTTGCAATGCTCATGTTTGTGTGAGTGCTGGCTACGTCAGTAAAGGCACCAATTCCTCTTCATGCTGATGCGTGTGACTGGTGATGCGCACATAGTCTATGTGTGTGGGTGTGTGCACGTGCACATGTGTGTTTGCCCATCGGGAACACATACTCAGCTTGGCTACAGGCTGGCCCACGAATGTGGAGCTGCAGCAGCCTCATCTACATCCCAAAGCTCACCAGATTTGATCACCCCTAACATCACGAGCTTGCTGGAGACTTTGTATTGCGGTGCTTTCCTAGCTTTCCAGAGACAGACTGTTCCAAGAGGTCTTCTTTTCCAGGCCTTATCATCTACTTTCACAGTGTCTCATGCAACTCGAGGAGAAGCATCTGGCTACCTCTGGCTTTGTATCTCTTCTAGGAGAATGATCCAACACCTCCCTTTACTGAATCGTCACTTCTTTGGGAATGGAATGACTGTGGTTTGCCAGTTATCCTTAAATCACTCCTACCACCAGACAGCCTTGAAGATAAAGCAAGGAATGAATTTATTCAGGAATCCAAAGATCAGCAGTACGGTCTCCTTATTTAGAGGCAGCTGTGTAGAAATAAAAGAAAACTTACAGCTGCAGACAGATTTTTCTAACTCTGTTCTCTGTTTTATCAAGTTAAAACGCTCTCAGCATGTTTACATACCTTTCAGCTGGAAACTCGTCTTTAAGCAAGACCTGGTCCAAAGCATGTAATTCATCAAAGGGATCTTGATTCAGGGATTTATATGTCCTTGCACATGTCTTTTCTACCCTGGGATGTTTCAGGTCTCCCTCACACCTTTTCCATTCATGCCATCACCCAATCTGAGAAGTGTCAGTGTCTGCTGGATAGGTGGGTTCTCCTCCAGCCCCAACAGGGAAAAAATATCACCATCCTGACACTTACCTTAATGCATGCTGACTGAGAAGGAAAGCTTCTCCGCGAAGGCAGAGCAGGATTCAAGCCTCTTTGCATTAATTCTTTATACATTCAAAACACCAGCTCATATATATGCATAAGCTAACAATCATAGCAGCTATAAACATATAAACAGTGATAATGCATGTAGTTAATTAGGTCTTGGCTGCATCGAGACAAGGATTAATGGCAACCAAACTACGTCAGGACAACAATGACATGAACATGCTTGGCATGAGCAATGCCCCTGCAATACCCTGTGAGGGCATTTTCTTCCTTTGAAGGTATGGATGTACTGGATGAGAGATTTTTGGAAAACATTAAAACCAAAAGTCATTTACCATACTTCGTATTGTATTAACATAGTTTTATTTTCCATCTGTTCTCCCAAATCCAGGATCCACGTTAGCTAACACTATGTATCAAGCAGCTCCTGTGTTTAGATCTCATACGTGACACTAGTGCCCATCCTCACTTGCAAAGTTTCAAAACTGGCCACTGATGGCAAGCATATGGAAGTTTTCACTTCTTTTGTAAGGACTGTAGACATACCTGCCATTGTTACACTAGCATCAGGAGGAATGATCTTGGGTTGCTTGGCGTTAACCTGGTGTCTCCTCTGTGAAGAGTGGTTTTCACCTCAGGTTACTTTGCTTTGCGCAAGCACTGCTAGCTGGCAGGTGTCACGCAGGAGGGTTGTCCTACCAAAAAAAAAGCCAAGCAATTTGAGCTGCTAGCACAATGCTGTTTGAAAAGGAGCAGAAATGTTCTGTTAATTCACAGTCACATGGAAAAAATCATTTTCCACCATAGCTACAATAGGTCATACATTCAAAAGGCTTCTCTATTCAGTCCTTTAACACTTCTGTGACAGAAAGGAGACTTTGGGAGCTGTGTTTCTGGAATCCCCTGGGCCTCCCCTACCACATCTTCCTCCTCTTCCCTTGAGCCAGTGCCCTGCAGCATGTGTAATTGTGGTGGTATAGCACTCTTTGATAGATAGGAAAGTGACTTTACATCACGTTTGGCAGCAGATGGCTATGAATGCAGAGCAGCTCCTCTTGGGCGTGAAGGTGCAGCAGAGGTTTAGGAATGAGGATTTTCTTCTGCCGGGGCTGAGGCATTGCGAGACCCCATGGAAAGGGCTTTTAGGGGGCCCGTTGCAGAGCTTAGCTTTTGGTTGTTAATCTTTTCAGGTCAGATCTGGATGCCATAAACCAGGGGAATGAAGAGAGCAGCTGAGTGGGTGAAGTGCCCAGGTGAGCTCCTACCAATGCTCTTCCATGGCTCTGTACAAGCCATCCTAGAAATGTCCTGCAGCTTTGCAGGGGCGCAAGCATCCTCTGTGCTGTTTTGGCACCCAGCTGTACAGCAAATGGAGATTCATACCTCTTTGGCAGCACTCAGATTATAGACTTTAGAACCTATTAGATTCTATTACTGAAATTACTGTATTTCTATACAATTCAGTATTCGTTTTTCTAAAAATTTGATCTCCAGAAGGCAAAGTTGTCTCTGGAGCCTTTCCTGTACACAAAGATAGATCAGGAACAAAGTAAGATCAGAGCCAGAGAGCCCACAGGTCAGGATCTGGTGTAGATCAGAGCCAGAGAGCCCACAGGTCAGGATCTGGTGTTGTTTTAGGAATTGGTGTGATGATGCACAGAGTTGAATGCCCTAAAAGCATTTCAACTTGCAAGGCAAAGATAATAACTTCTCTTTCTTTCAACTTGTTCATCTCCCTCTGTTGTAGAGTCTTCAATGTCAGGAGGCCTTTCTTTCTATACTCTTTTACGTTTGGCAGCTTTCGAACCTCTTCAGGCTCAAGATCAATTGCAAACCATGGGCAACGCCCACAGCTTGCACAGAGACTCAGAAAAAAGCTGCCTTCTTCATATGTTCTTGCAAAGGAGCACATTCTTTCTAAAAGAAAGAAAGAAGCGCTGCTGTCTGCTGCACAGGAGCCAAGTTTAGTGCAATCACAGATCAAAGAGAGGCGTGAACCTCTCGTTTCCATCTTAGTAGGGCGCTCTCCAGAATATTTAATGCTTGTACCCAAAAATAAAGAGCAGATTTGTTTACAGAAGTGTTTTCCAAGAGATACTTGGGCTACGCTCGGCAGCTGCCCTTATGGCTGGTGCTGGGCGTACCTTGCGTGTCTGAGTGGTTAATCGATTCAAACTGCTTTCCACAAATTCCCGCTTGCGAGGCAGGGGCACGCTCCAGCATGGCGGAGGAGCCATAAAACAACAGCTGCAACAGATGGCTTCAGCTCTCGCCTTGGTCTGGCGTGCCCTGCCAAAACAGCACTAGACGCCCGCACGCTTGAGCAGGGCTTGAGGAAAGAGGAATAAGGCGAGAACGTTTGTCAACTGAAAACGAAGAGGACTGATGTACCATAGGGACATGAAGTTAAACGGAGAGATATGAGGAGCGAGGTGAAGGGGGAAACACCTGCTAATCCTTGAGAGAAAAGGCGTGGTGGCAAGGATGCTAAGGAGGCAGAGATTGAAAAGATTAGCTTTCGGGTTTCATGTCTTGAGCGGAGAGGGGAGGTTGGCAGACCATGCTGCTGAGATTGCATGTGCCTGGGGCAAAAAGGAAGCAGGGGAGAGATGTGACCTGCCAACTGTAACAGTCGAGAGGAGAGGAGGTGGTGGAACGTGGAAAGAAAGCAAAGAAAATTATAGTAATGCTGAAGTGGTCTAGTATTACTTTGTATGGTGGTCTTATGAGGCACACAGGTGGCAATTTGAAAATGATCAGCAAATTCATAGCCAGGATTTGTGCAAAACCAGAATGTAGATCTCCAGTTACTCTGTATGTAAGTGTATCTTCTTAAAGCAAGAAAAAAAAGGCACTGTGTTTTGGCACTGTGGGTTTTTTTCCCTAACAATCTCAAAATCGCAGATCTCTGTGTACTTTGATCAGTGTGTAACTAACGATTCAGCTAGTCTCAGCTGATGAGACACACATAGGAAAGATCTGTCACTTCCTTGTTCAGCATGCTTTGGTTTTGATTTCTGCGCTCCAACAACTTAATGGCTAAATGTGTCTGTCAAGACATTTAAATTAGTGTATGGCCATAGAACTGATTATTTGTCTTTGAATAATTTTTGAAAAATCTGAGCAGCTCTGATGGTGATAGAAATAGCTCTGTTGTTTAACTGAGGTACCATAAAGAGCTGTCCTCCTGGTAAATGTCATGTTCTCTGTCAAACTCAGCCATAAAATTAGGGTGCCAGTTTTCATACACATAGCTTCTTCCAGCCACCAGTAAAAACATTGTGAGCTCTCACAAAAGTCATCACTGAAACAGATAAAGTATTACTATAGTCAGATGAAGACTTTTTATGTTATGGATGACAATAGAAGCACATCAGTGACTCAATGAAGAGAGAAAACAAGCATTTGAGGATCATCACAGTCATGCACAAGATCCGGGTAAGGGGAAATGGTAGGTGTCAGGTTTGACATTAATTTTGGCACTTGCATGTAGGCTCTCCAGTGAAATTTTTCACATTGTGCTAAATGGCCTAAAAGGTACATGGTAGCCCTGGGCTGAACTTTTATTGGCAACACAACAAACCTCTCGCAAAGATTGAGTTACCAGTTACTCAGTTGATTATGTCTCCAGGGGAAGGATATACACTGTAACATGAACAGCTGTTCTTTATAAACATATCTCTTTAATATTGCTGGGCTTGTTTCAAATTGCACACGATGGCCTTCAGCAGGCTACCTTGACTCACCAGGCTTACATCAAGGCAATGCCAAAAAGGAGGGGTCTCTGCCCTATTCCACAGTGTGCAGAGACAATACAAGGTTTAAACATTCTGTAGAAGTTTTAGATTTATCACCACCACCAGCTGCATTCTCCTAGTTTCTATTTCTATGCTGTTTTGAGAGGTGCCTTTGAAGGTAGTACAGTGTCACGCTACTTTTACAACTGAAGACTGAAGTCCTACTTGATGTGTCCTAAGAACAGCCTATTGATTGCGATTTAGTGCACGTAAACAGGTAGATTCTGGGGTGCTGGAGCACCTCTTCTTGAGACCATATGCTCCCCACTTAATATGAACCCTGAGACAGAAGATGTAGGGAAAGGGCTAGCACAGCAAGTCTTGGGGCTTTTTGCTGAGAAATGTGCTCCTGCCAGAAGAATCCTTCTAATGGCTATAGAGATCTGAGAAAATCTTAGTCCTCTGAGAGTAGGGTTTTTTTTATGATCTCAGTATATTTTTGAGATCTTGTTCTCAGCAATGATCTGTCTCATACTTTTCCCTGTAAGTGGGAAACTTGAGCCCCAGGGAGCTTAATTTGATTTTTTTCTTTTTTTTTTTAAGTGCTTGGCACTTGCAGCTTCCCTGTCCTTCAGTGAGACTTACATGCACTTGCCAGGTTTGATAATTTGAATGTGAGTGTCGCATCCAAGGTCACACAATGAATTAATGCCACAGCTGGGATTATTATTACTTATGGGCGGGCTGGCGATTACACCTATGCTTAAGGCAATCTACAGCTTCTGTTACAAAAGTCTCTTGTGCATGCCAAAATAAAACTGCTTAAGCTGAAATTCCTTATCTATACAAGCACCCTTGTATTGCAAGCAGGAGAAGCAGACTGGACTCTTACTTGCTTAATTTTGCTGGTGGCAATTCCCGACTCCTGCTACTGGATTCACAGTGCTGTTCTTCTCTCAGATAACAGTTATCTCACAAAAAAAATATCTCTCTTGTAAAAGGAGTCCTGAAAGTTTCTCTTGCATGTGCACTCATACTTACTGGCAGAGTTGAGCACAATGTTGTAAGGACATTAATTCAAACAGGTAGGTAAACGTAAAAATGGGGCACCGAAACTGGGTGTTACTGGGATTGCCTCTTCCATCCGCTTTCAACTCAGGCAATCACTTGAAACCCTTTGTCACCGTAACCCACAAATAGTTATATCTCAACTCGTTGTTAAGTCAATCCTGCTTAGCTTTATCAGGACTTAGTTTGGCAGATTATGAGGGTAGATTTAGTTTTGGACTGAAGAAGTCTTAGCATGATCCAAAAACAGCAGCTAAAGAGGAGTGAACGAGTATTTCAGCCAAAATGGGAAAGGGCAGAGGTGGGGGCGATGAAACAGCTGCTGAGAGCAGTGGCCTTTTGTGAGCTGTAACATTTGCTGGGCAGATAAATGGAGGAGTGAAGAAGAAACGATTCCTGCTTTTCCAACCTTGTTTGCACTCTGAAAATATATCCAGAGCTCCCTCTGGCTAGAGGCACCATCCAATCCTCTCTTTACTCAGGGCATTTGTCAGTGCTGTGCCACTAGATTGACAAAGTGAACCCTGAGATATGGGGCCATTAAATAGGAGCAGAAAGGCAGCAGTGCAGACTGGGGACTGCATTCATCTCCATCAGTGTTGAGTGGGACAGGGGATGGAGAGGAGGAGAAAGGAGAAAGCTCCCTAGATTTTCCATGAAAAGTTTGGATTTAGAGGTTTTGGAGAGTTGGGTGTCTGACTTTTCAAACCGAGGCTCGTCTGCATCATTTACCCCAATGTGGTATTGTTTGTGCTGGAGGGAGAGCTCCCACTCTGAGCCTCTGCTGGCCCCCAGTCTTGGGGTGCTGTGAGCTGCAGAGACAGCATGGAGAAGACCAAATGCCCTGAGCCTTTTTGGTTTCAGAAACAGCTGAAAAAATTCAAGAGAAAATAAAGGAAAAGAAAAAGGAAAGAAAAAGGAAAGAAAAAGGAAAGAAAGGAAAGAAAAAGGAAAGAAAAAGGAAAGAAAAAGGAAAGAAAGGAAAGAAAAAAGGAAAGAAAAAGGAAAGAAAAAGGAAAGAAAGGAAAGAAAAAGGAAAGAAAGGAAAGAAAAGGAAAGAAAAAGGAAAGAAAGGAAAGAAAAAGGAAAGAAAAAGGAAAGGAAAGGAAGGGAGGGAAGGGAAGGGAAGGGAAGGGAAGGGAAGGGAAGGAAGGGAAGGGAAGGGAAGGAAGGGAAGGGAAGGGAAGGGAAGGGAAGGGAAGGGAAAGGAATCCATCAAGGTCATAAAATGTAGTTTGCTTCTGTCTCAGAGAGTCCTCAAACCAAAACTTGTGGGAATCCAGGAAATCGTTCTGGGGAATATATATTCCCGAGCATGAGCTACCGGCCATCGCTGGAGGCAAGAAAATAGGCTAGGCTAACCTACATCTGGCCTAAGACCAGTATTTTTGTGGCACACTACACACAGCAAGGGCATCTCGCACGGAGTGAGGTGCGTTTCACAAACCTTCGGTCAACAGAAGTCAGCTGTCTGGTGGGAGCCATCTCCTCTCCCCCTGTAGCCAGCAGCGGGAATGGGCATCTCGGCTCCCCACAGACAGCACGCAGATAACCAGCTTTACGTTGCATGCCAGCTTTTGATGGCAAAAAGCAGGCAAGGTGAGCTGCTGCTGGTAGCGCCCACGGCAGACGTGGAGGTCACAGCCCGCCCTGAGCCCGTGCGCAGCTCCGCAGCCATGGCACCTTCCTGGAGCCTCGGATCACCACACAGGGCAGGAGGGGAAGCTGGTCAGAGACGAGGCCCTTGGAAATCACACGTGCTTTGCTGCTTCATATGAAGGCATCTCCGCCTCACCTGTGCTCCTCATGCCCACTGGCATCCATGGGGGCTGGCGTTGGAGCATGCTCTCCCTCTGCCTGTGGGGCAGCTGTGTTTGGGGTCACACGTGCAAATGTCTTATTCGGAAGGGGGGTACTGGTGTGACCTGTGGCTGTGAAGAGCGAAAAGAAGCAGAGGCCGATGGCTTGCTGGCACAGCTGAACCCCCAGTTCGTAGCAGCAAACGCTAATCTCCTCTTCCTCACCCCTGAGGGTAAGGTGTTTGCAAAATACTGACTACCAGCAAAGTCTCCGCAGGCTCCCTCTTCCCCTCTGACTCTGCTGCTAAGTCTCTGGCAGTCAATATCATACATACAGAACCTGCCTCTAAATCCTTCAAATTAGATTAAAGGCTCAACAACATCATAACGAGGTTTTAATCCCTGTGCTACTGACCATGAACACAAATGTCAGGACAGTAAGGTCAGATTCCCATGAATATCTGTCAGTAGAGCTCTTCCTTTAGAAAAGGCTGTACCTGTGCAAGCAGGTGAGCTTCTTTTTGTTAAATCTATCCTGAAGTTTTACATCCTTCTTGGATGCCCACACTCTGGCATCTTCTGTGACTTGCAGAGGATGGTGGGGCGAGTTCTGGTCAGTGATGAAACTTCTAACCACAGTGTAACGACTGGGTAACAGGACCTTGGTACTGTTTCTGCAGGGTGCTGTGCTTTAAAGCTTGCAGCTTTTCCTTTGTGTTTCCAAAGCACAGAAAGCATTTCTTCTAACACACGCACCTCTCATTGTCTCAGAGTAGAAAACCGACTGAAATTCTTGCTTTGCTTCCTCCCTGTGCCTTAGCCATGGGAGCAACCGGGATGACTGGTGC
The DNA here is from genome assembly GCF_009769465.1 of Tauraco erythrolophus. Taxonomy (NCBI): domain Eukaryota; kingdom Metazoa; phylum Chordata; class Aves; order Musophagiformes; family Musophagidae; genus Tauraco; species Tauraco erythrolophus. The sequence continues at coordinate 65,664,058 of NC_141465.1, read as the reverse complement.
CGCACAACCATGGCAAGGGGGTCCTTCATGCCACCACTGCTTTGGGCCAGAGCGCTTCAGCCCCCATTCCTCTTTTTAAAGGGCTAATTTCTAACGCCATTATAAAGCTGAGGAGCCTGGAGATGTCTCTGCTCCTAGGCAACATCCACAGGAATACAACTCCTCCATCGTTAGCCCTCCACCCTTCCGTATCTTAGAAGTTCTGGAGAACCCGGCGTGGGGGCATTTCTGTGCCTATCTCAAGGGGGCAGCTCAGCTGTTACCTGCTGCAGGGAGCAGAGAATCAGGCCCAGCAGCCTGACTTGTCCCTGGTGCTTTAGCCTTCTGACAAACATCTTTTTTCAAGGAGTCATCTTTTCCCTGGTGAGCCTCATCAGAGACTAGAGAGATACCCAAAATGAAACTGGGACAGTTTAATTAGAGGGACAGTGTGGGGCAACCAGCCTTACAGGTCATTTGCTTTTTTCAGAGAGAAAGCAGCAATGTTTATGTTAACAGGTCTGTAATCCACCTACTCAACTAGTTAGATGAAGTGTATCAGAATGCCACGTTTACCCCAAGCTGGTGCCCAGTTGCTCAATGTTTACGTCAGATCCAAACATGCTCTGTAATTGGGCTGACACCTGGGGATTAAACATGTTAATCCTGCACTGGGGCAGGGGACAACTATCTTTTATCCAGGTTGTTTCTACAACGTCGCCTGGACCTTTGAATTGTGCAAACAGAAAAATTGGCTAACATGAAAAGGTTGAGGCTTTCCAGAGCTGTCCAAACATATGGCCTAACTACCACATTTTTGCTGCTTATACAGCTTTTCAGAACTGTTTATTGTTCTGGGAAATGAGAAAGGGCTGTTTACACGGTAGCTAAAGGAACATGCGGCAAAAGGCCGCTAGCTCTAGGATAAATAATATTTCATCAGGAATCTGTGAGACATTTCTCTTATCTCTCTAACCTAAGTCTCTAGGCCGTGCTCCTTGTCCACAGTGCTTGGAAGCTGGGTGTTTCTGCATGGACAAAAGGAGATGTGTGAATGTCATTTGCTCCAAGAGACTTGACTCAAGCTGTCAAATCATATTGCTTGGCAAGGGCCAAGGACATGTTATTATGAGCTTTTTTATGTTAGGATGAACCCTGCAGATGCCAATTCCTCATTGGTTTGGAGTTAAAACCATAAAACCTGACTAGGCTCCATGTGAAACCGTAAATCAGTTTGTCATGTCAGAAAGCCTGGCACACAGTTTGTGTTAGTATCCAGTCTCCATGGCTTGACCCATGCTCGCTATCCAAACAAGCTGCTCAGAGAGAAACTGGGAGGTGACGCTGTCTCCTAAAGACTATTGCTCAACCAACACTCTGAAGAGAAGAGAGAGAAGAAGGAGATGAAGGAATGGGGCATTCTTCAGGACCGTGGAAGTAATAAATAAATCCAGCAAAGGAATCAAATCCCTCAGAAAATACTCAGCCAGGACAAGGAACAACAGGCAATCTCAGTTCAATAGCACAGTACTTCTTTGGAGAAGTATGCTGCTGTGTAAAAGAGAGTCATTTGCCTGCACATGGAGGCTGCCTGCTGCTATTTCTTCAGCTCTCTGTCTTAAAGAGAGGTTTTCCTTTCCCTCCTCTTAAAAAAAAAAAAAACAAACTTAAAAAGGTTCAACTTCATATCAAGGACCCTGTCTCTGCTGCAAATTTCTCTGCAGAAGTACACTGAAATGCAGAGATGGACCCAATACTGGCAAGGAGGTAGGCAGGTTGTAATCCCACCTCTGCACTGAGCCTTAGTTGGATATGTTTTCCTCCAGACGCTGCCCACAGGAGCTGTTGGAAGAGCTTTTTTTCCAACTCTAGTCTCTCACTCCTTCCATGTATGACTGTCCGCTTCACCCAGCATGACATCTGCCTTCCAGCAGGAAGAGAGCCCTGAGCAGAGAGCTCACTCCTGAGCTATGGCCCCACTGCCCATGTGGATTTATTTAATGACCTCAGGCAAGTCTCTAAAGTTGCTGTATCTTTTGCTGTCAAATGGCAGCGCTGGCACTATTGCTTCCACAAGAGGCAGTGCAGGGGTAAACCAAGGCGGGACAGGAGACACAGACTCCCCTGCAGTAAAGCTGCACACCTGGGATGGACAGACAGACAGACAGAAGGGAGATGGAGTTTGTTACACCTGCAAAGCAATTGGCATTTCTTAGGGTATTTCTGTCCATCCCAGAACCCTGACAGATAATCTGATTGAGAAATTAGAGTTGCTCATAGCTTGGCCAAAATATCAAGCCCTGAAATATCACCGGCTCTTTGGGGTCCCTCTCAGGACCTCCCTACAGCAGGTGAGTGTATTTTAAGATCAGGCACTCCCAAACGGAGCAGAGCGAAGGGTTGGGGCTGCTCAGGAGCATGGCAGCCCTTTCCATCGGTGGCCTCGTGCTGCTTTAGCTGTGATGCCTTAAAAGGCTGGTAGCACGGAGATGCTGCAGTCCTTATCTTCTGCCGATGGCTGGTACTCTGGAGATATTATATTTATAGCTCACCCGAAGCACGAATGCCCCACTGTCTAATTACTAAACACATAGTCTGAGCAATCCAATAAAGCAGCGAGTCTGTCCCCGTCCTCTCTCGTTCGCAGACTCACGAGCAGAGGCAGCACCGAGCTGCAGCAAGGTAAGACAGTGCCTCGGTTTGGTTTTCACTGTCCTTTGGGCCCTTTTCTCCTTTTCACCCTCCCTTTGCAAAGGGGGCTGGCAATTTCTCAGGGTTCTGTGGAGACATCATGAGGGGAGAGCTTATTTCGTAGAGGGAGAGTGGATTTTAAGATGTTTGTTCCTGTCTCACTGCCAGAGCTCATACAGAGCGTTTCTCTTTGTATTTCCAGTCTGCTGTTGGGAACCAGGTGCTAACTAACAGCTGCTCTTTAGTTTCTGCACTAATAATACGTTGTCATGTTTTCATGTTCTCAAGGAACACAACCATGTCTAACTATAGACACTTTCCTGGTTTGAATAGCAAACTGAATGACTTCAGGCAGAAAGCTTTTGATTAGGTTTTTGTTTGTTTTTTTTCTCTCTATCAGTGTTTTCTTTTTTATGATGAATATTTGGGAAATGACTAGATAGTGGGGAAAAAAAAAAGAGGATAGCAGGACTATTTTACTTTATTCCTCTCTTTCAGACCATTTCCTAATGGCCACGAAAGAAAGAGAGGTAAATTACAGGCAAAATACATGCTTGCTGATTTCATGTTTAAACAATTACTAGTTATGGATTACAGCAGCTGTGGAAAAAGGGAAAAGAAAGCGAAGCTCTGAAACATAACTGGATGTCAAAGTGGGAATTTGTCAGAACCAGCCTGCAAAATAACATTAGCAATAACTGCCAAATGCCAATTATCAGGCTATTGTTACATTAAATTACTTTTAACCTCATCTTGTGAGAGTATTAATTTTCAAATGAAACCAATAAAAGAAGATCTCTTTGGAAAAATAAGATTATTTGTGCATGTTTGTTTGGATGCATTTACACATGCATTTTTTAATAAAAACATTCTTACAATGAAAGGCTCTTTCATCCAAGGATCACAAAGTATGACACAAAGGTAAGAAACACTAATTTACTTTTAGCCTGAGAACTAAAGCTATCACATTTTCCACCTGAGTTTGTTTACTATTCCATTATTTAGAAAATTAAATGAGAGAAGGCTTTTTTTCAAAATGCTAAGCGACCATTGCTCCACAGGCTTTGACAGGATCACAGGTCCCCAGCACCCCTGGGGAGCAGGACTCCTTAGACCTGACCCAAAGCCAAGGAATAGATTGCTTAGAGAAGTTGTGGCTGCCTCATCCCTGGAGGTGTTCAAGGCCAGATTGGATGAGACTTTGAGCAACCTGATCTAGCGGAAGGTGTCCCTGCCCATGGCAGGGGGTTTGGAACTAGATGATCTTTAAGGTCCCTTCCAATCCAAATCATTCTGTGATTCTATGAGTTTGTGAATAGTCAGATCACTTCAAAGGTGTTTGGGATTGGGCTCAATCCCTAAGGCAAAAAGGCAGGTCCTTAGTCAGTCCAAAGCTGTTGGACATCCACCAACTTTAGCTGAGAGATGGAGGTTTGTATCAGGTGCTGATTGGGCAGGTAGACGTGTAGAAGTTGGGTCCAGTCCCAGGGCTGTCTCTCGGGCTCTGTCACGCAGTGTGTGCAATACGCCCAGCAATGCTCCAGCAGGAGATGCAGCCCTGGCGCTGTTACACACTCCTGGTCTCTGAAACCAAGTGGCCACATCCAAAACATGTCCTGGGATAGGATGTGCTCCCAGGTCATGCCCAGGTGGGAGAGCCCTAGCTGGTGTCTGGACAACTGACCAGAATGGTTGACTGAGTCTCAGCTCCTGGGAGAACCCTGTGGTTCTGTTCGATTTATGAGCACAGACATGGCCTCTGAGGGTGCCCCCGCCTATCCAGCCTCATCTGCAATGGGGACCACCTCCCATGGTGGATGTCCTCTGTTAACATGTCTTGTCTGGCTGAGCTCTCCAGGCTTTTGCTGGATGGGGACTGTTACAGTGAGTGTAGACAGCATCAAGATAGCACACTTAGGAGCAAGCTTGCTTCACCTTTCACATAAAGAACAGCACATAACTTAAGTGAAAGAAAAAAGGAATGTAAAATACCAAATCATCTGCACACACGCCTATCTTATCTCAAGGCTTACTGTCCCCACATGGATGCCTTGGAAGGCTTAACTGCAGCCGGTGCCTCTGCACACCCCTCTGTTCTCCAGCAGTAATGGTCTCACTGCTAGACCATGGTCTGCTCTGTTCAGATCTGCACAGAGCTCTGATCTTCTGCTCCCCAGCACTGGTGAGATGAGTTTTGTAAGTTGGCTGGAGGCCAAAGGTAGTGCGTCCCACCAGGGAGTGCAGCATTGACTCTTAATGGGCCACCAGCAGGACCCAGCAGCTGCCTTCAGCTGGACCTGCTTCTCCACTTGGTCTGTATTTTTTTCCCAAGATCCTACCATGAAGCTTAACTGATGTGCCTCCACAGTAAATTGTGCAATAAAGAAGTCATGTTCAAAACTAGTATTTTTTATAGTCTCACTTCTCCCATACTAGAAATTTTTCATGTCCTCAAATTCTTTGTCTATCGTCCAACCCTCAGGCTAAAACAATCAAAATACTAAAATCATTCTAGTTGAGTGCTTAATGTTAAAGTATTGTCACTGGTTTATTGACAGTGTTCCCTCCCCAAAAAAACAAGAAGCAGAAGCAGCATTCCAATCACGTGCAGCAGGACATTAAAGTTGGGGTTTTTTAAATATGTTGGCCAAAGATCTTTAGCTTCAAAAAGTGCAGGAACATACATACTAATGCAGTGATTTTTCACTGGATTTGAATTTAAAAGTGAAATAAAACAAAAAGACCCAAAGCCTGTTCCCAGAGTGAACCCATTTTAAAGGCAGTCTTTCGAACAATAATACTTTGTTCTTACCTAGCATTTGAAAATATGATTAATGGATGAATAACTTTACTTTTTCCCTTCCAAACAGCAAGCCATCAGAACAAGGCAGACCTTTGATTGCAGCTGGCAAGAGGCTGGGAGGGGGCAGACTCATTCAAACACTTCTTTAACACAGAAAATGTAAAAGGCCATTTTACAAGGAAGAAAAACAGAGAAGGAGGAGAATGTGAAGACTGACTTGGGGTGAAATCCTGCCCCCACTGAAATCAATGGGAGTTTTCTCAGAAATATTCACTGATTTTGGCAAAGCTCAGATCTCCTTTTCCTTCAAATTTTAATAGTGCCACACTTGTGTAGATTTGCACCACTAAAGTGTGTTTTCACATTTTGCCTTACCAGTTTTCCTTTTTTGTAGCTGTGTATTGCCTAACCAGAGGACAGGCACTCCGAATGCTCCAGACACGGTTGTTTTTCAGTGAGATGAGTTATTACTGGCAGTAATATTTTATCTTTGACTTTGCATCTCAGTGAGTACAGTTTCATGCTGATAAATCTCAGGCTGTTTCAACAATGTTCATCATCTAACACTGATTAGCTTTGAGAAGCATAGGTCGTATTACACACAGTCCTAGTTTTTCTGAAAGCAGCTGGAGCGATTCTGCCTGGTTTTGCTCAGCTCGCTCTGACACAAACATGGAAGGAACACTACCGTACACATTTTAAAGGGATCCGTCAACTGCATAAAACTCAAAATGTTTCTGCTGCAGGTTGATTTACTGGCTACTGCTAAAACATGCCACCAAGAAGTAGTGAAATTGAAAGAACTAGAAGGAAAACTATTTTCCCCCAATTTCGCTTTAGTGTGAAGCCAGTTGTACAGTTTGTCTTTCATAATATTTTTTTCCTGCTGTTTCTGTGAAACTTTCATATCTCAACAAATGAGAGGAAAACTCTCCTTTAAAAAAAGAAAATAAGTGCACTATGAAACCACGTTGTCATGGAAGTAGAATAGGCACAGACAGAAATTGTTTCACACACTTCATAAACAAAGCCAGTGGGATTTCAGATCTGCGTCTTCCCTGTCAAGCTTAATGGATTTTCACCAAAGTCTGGCTAGAAATTTGCATGCATACTGTTGGAAAGAAATAGGTAACATTGACTAGTGCTCCTTTTTGGTACTCTGCAGCTAGGGGAGCAAAGCCTGGCATGCCTAGAGATTACCATACGAAAACAGAGATACCTGCAATCCACAGATGCCACCACACAGAAGCCCATTATTCTGTTATTCACCCCATTTTGTAAATGCTCGATATCCTAATTTCCTGTGCATGAAGCCCATTGACTGCAACAGCCCCACAGGCTCTGGGCCATTGGGTGCAGGAGGCAGCAGGACACTCAAGGGGTTAGGACATCACTTACAGTACAAAGAAAGAGAGATGCCAACGCTGTATAGCATGGCACTCCTGGTACTCAACAATGAAAGAGAGGAAGCTATCAGGATAAACTTTATTTGTTCAAGTTTTCAACTTCTGGGTGTAAGCCCCAGCTCAGGAATTCACATGAGCACAGGTTAAACATGTTGTGCCGTATGTACTCATATGGCCCATATTTCATATCGTCGAGTATTTCTTCTCTCAACATCCTTTTAGGGGATAAAAATAGAACTCTTTCAGAATTCAGAAAGGAGAAGTAAGGGACAGATCTGAGGGCAGACACAAGTACTGAAGTGCTGTGAGGACTGGCAGGCTGTGAAACCCAGCTCAGGGCTGCAGTGACCCAGGGCTCCAAGGAATAAGTCTTGGAGAGAGCCTCTCTCCTTTCTTCCTTTCATCTGCTTTAAAAATCCTCTAGCCGCCACGTGGGATGTTGTGTCCAGCTCTGCTCAAATAAGCAAGGGGAAATATAGTGGCTGAATTCAGGCGTGTAAGTTCTGCCTGGACATGTCTGCCCTGCTTTAGCTATCTAAGGCCAAGTGTCTTTCTGAACTAGACAGCTGAATTCAACTCTAGATTCAAAGAGGAAAGAAAAGCACATGTATAAGGCACTTCATTTCATCCTCAACAAGTGTCTAACAAATCACCCCTCGCAAGTGCCTCTCTTTCTCCATGGGTGATCATGAACGGCTTGTTTGGATCAGCTAACACTTGGTCAGTTAAAATGAAGTGAGATGGATGCCATCATAGGTTATTTGCAAACTTTACCCAAAGTATTTTGTTGATTGAGAAACAAACTTTGTTAACACAAGTCTCTGGCCACTACCTGCAAACTCTACTCCCTTTTCTACTTCTAGGAACCACGGTGCTTTAGTAACGTGGACTCTCTGAAGTAAGAACTGGGTTGTGCTTTCTTCTCATCTTTCTCCTTCATCATTTCTGCTTCTTGCATTGGTTTTCCTGTATATTTATGTGTTCTGGGGCATTCTCTGAAGATTCGTGTGATGAACCAAAGCTACCCTGGTGCTGTAGGAACTCTTGAAAGTCTGCTTCCAGGTGCAAAGTGGGACCCAGAGCACAGAAGGAGCACATCAGATGAATGAGAAGTACTCTTGGTGGAAACAAGAACTGATGTAGGAAGTGGAAATATTTTGTTAGGAATTTTTCCTCGCTTGGCGGGGCTGTAACAGAGGGCAATATCTGCAGAAATTACTTTGCCTCTCAAAACAAAAGGGTGTGAAAGAGTTTATTCAGGAATGGAGGGTTATGAAAGAGCAATGAAACTTAGCAGGAGGGACTGTACAGTGATGTTTTTCTAGACCGTCCATTCTCATCTGCAGGGAGAAAATGACACAAACTTGAAAAAGTTTCCATCCAATGCACCTTCTTGTGAAAAGTTGAAGGTCTCCGAAAATTTGGAGATTGCAATGGAAGCGTTAACAGTCTTTTGTAGAAATCTTGAATGGAAAGAAGAGGTTTTGCATGAGATGATTGGTACTTTCCTGATGTGATGCTACGAGTTAGACTTATATTCCTAATTATTTTCATTGAACTGCTTTCAGAAAACATCAGTGTGACCATGATAACAATGACAATCAGCTAGCTAGGACACTGGTGTCTCTTATTTAGAATGATCATTTAAAATCAGAAAAAGAACAGAATTTTACCTAATAATGGAAGGTGTTTATGTAACTTTGTTAGTTAAGCAATCAATGGAAAATATTCAATCGTTATAAATAACCTATTATAAAAGACAACTGGAACTTCTTATCAGAACTGATACCAAGGCTATTCATTTATAAACTGTTTCACTCTCCATCTAATTGAATTCAATAAGAGCCTCTAAGATATCCAAGACTGGCTGCAGAAACATTGCTGAACTTCATGGAAGTAATATTCACATTTCTTTGTAGACCACAATCTTAAATAAAGCCATAGTGTTGTTTGTAGTGTTATCTTACTTAAATCCTGCAGTTCAATAACTTGCAGATTCATAACCTAAGAAGGATCTAGATTTATTAGTGCAATTAACGTTTTAAGATACAATTATTTGTTGCTAATACTTGTGGCTAAGCAGAGAGTGTAATTATATGGACTTGATTACAGTAACATAGTACATAATGTGCACAGTAAAAAGATATATCATTCTGCTTAAAAATATCTTTAGGCAGACAGAAATGAGGAAGGCAGTGGTTGCAGGTGTTGGCTCTCCAGCACACACTTGAAAAACAACAAGCAAAACTGCCTGTTTTAAGGATCTTATATCCATGCTCCACCACGTCTGGAGACCAAGGGACCACAGAACTACAAGCATCAAAGAATTTGAGAAAGAGGCACTACAGTGGGCCAAAAAGGCTTTCACCTGACCCTGAGGAACAAATAGTGCGTGAGATAAAGGAAGAGACTACATCAAACAAACCATAGAAATCTGAAGAACAGGTTTTCTAAGCACATCCTTGTGGAAAACAGGTAGATCTGATTTACTGCCATGTTTCTCTGTTAGCTAGCTTTGTCTCAGTTAGAAACATTTTGATTCATAACAAAATATTGACCCTGAGGCTAGCCAGCATGGTACAGCTGGTGTCCATACAATTGTACCATCTTACCAGGCAAAATGAGATGGACACATCCACCCTTCTGTTAGGAGCAGTCCTTCGTGCAGGCCAGTCTTTTAGCCATGCCAGAGATTCCCTTGGGACAGCCATGGGGGCTTTGGGCTCAGCCAGGCTGGGGTCCGCACTTACAGCTGAACAGTGTGGACCATCCTCTGCTGTGTTTGGGCCAACACAAGCTACTGGTATAGATGCAGGCAGGGAAGGCAGTGGGGCCAGATGAATGGGTGAATCAGTCAGCCTGAGAAGATCTTCCTGTCATTGGCACAAGGAGGTTGCAAGGTTGCAGCATGCGAGGGCAGTTTGTTCATCCATCCTTTTCTTCTCAGCAGCCCTCGCTTTGCTTCCAGTGGCAAAACACACAGAAGGGTGGTGTGGCCGAGCCATCCTCTCTCACCACCATGAGCAGGAGTACCCAGCTTGCGTGCTGGGGATCATGTGGACCCATGCATGGTCTTCCTGTCGTCTTAGCCATCCTTTCCGCTGTGACCATTACCTCTTACTGGAGCCTGCCACTCCTCCCAGTTGCCTGCTTTTGGTAATGGTTTCCTCATTTGTTGAATGAGAGTGGTTGAGTTAACAGAGACCTGGCACATCCCGCTCATTGTGCCTGGAAGGGGTTGGGATTCAGTTACACAGGTGGTTGTGTCAGGTCATGGGAGAGGATTTGTGATCAGACTCTCAGCCTGGATTCCTGCCTAGGTACCTACAGCCATGCCTCCTTTCTGCCATTTCCCCGTCCTTACAAATGCAAGTGTACAGTGGATATGCAGCTTACTAAAGGAAAGAGCAAACAGCGCTGGGTCCGAGGCGTGCTCACATAGAAAGCCAGCAGGAGAAGCAGTATGGCCATGGCTGTAGGAGAGTTGTGGGCACCCAAGCAGAGCAGCCTGCCTTTCTCCCAGGTCTTCCTCTGCCCTCTCAAATTTCTGCAGCCTGTCAGTTCTGTGTTTGCAGCCAGACAAGCCAGCCCCTTCCCTGCATTATTCTTCTGGACATTGAAGTGTTAGGAACTCTTCCATGCAAATGAGGGGTCTGGATTCCTCAAAATCCTTTTGGCTATAAAGAAGAGCCAGCATCGCTGTGGACCAGCTGCTCTTTGTGGAGTGGTCAGCCAGACAGTCAGTGCTCAGTCATTTAGGGCATTTGTATTGTTGCAACCCAGCAAGGACTTGCTAGACTTTATGGTTAGGGATACATCAAAGCACTAGCACTGCTTCATAATGTGATTTCTAACTCCTCTCTAATGATTTAAAAAAATTACTTATCTTCCAGCATGAGACACATCATCTTCAAGACAAGTCATTGTTACAAGCTTTTGTTTCGTTTTACTCACAACAGTTGATTTTCATTCACATTAAGACAGCAACTCCACTAGACAGCCATGTGAATATAAACTTGGCAGAGACAAACACGATCCATATGTCTATCAGGCTGACAATGGATGGTATATTTTTTTAGCTATATGTGAAGTGTTAGACATGAAATTCACATCAGCAGCTAAATGATTGTTTTAATCCTATTATTTAAAGGGCCTGAGCACTTAAACTGTTCAAAGTAAGCACAGGCCTAAGAGGATCAGCAGCAAGGACTCTACTTCAAAGTGCACAATTGAAGACCATATTTTCAATCATAATATATGTCTGAGCCTACGTCTCAGACCCTCTCAGTTTATGCAGAGTATATACAAACAGTGATTGAGCAGAAAAATAACTGTTGCCATACAGAAGGATCTCTCTGTAAAACAGGATGTCCCTCATCGTATTCAGATTGGCGAGGGTGACTGTTTCTACTCACATCAAAATATTAGGAGTCTGAAGTAATCTGGGAAGTGATTTGCAACTGTATGCTTCTTTTGAGTACTAGGCAAGTTGAATGGTTTGGGGAATGATAAAGACAATAGATAACCAGGATACAAAAAGAGTCCTCACGGAAGAGATGGCTGTAACAGAGAAAACTAAATAATTTTTTTTGCTCCTGTGTTCACTGTGAGGAACTTGGAGAGCTTCCCACAGCAGAACACTTCCTTATGGGGATCGTCAGAGGATCTATTTCAAGCTGAAGTGTCTGTAGAAGAGGTATGGAACAAATAAATAGAATGAACAGGAAGAAAATGTTATAACCAGATGGTGTTCACCGAAGAGATCTAAAAGGGCTCAAGGATGAATTAGCTGAAATAATAATAATGCACATCCTCTTATTTAAAACAGACCTAGAACGAGGACCTGAAAGTGGCTAATATGGTGCCAGTCTCTTTAAACGGTTCCAAGAGAAACTGGGAGAATTAGAGCCTGGTAAGTTTGATAAATTTAGTAGAAATTACCATGCAGGGTAGAGAAGACAAACAAATGTGACACACTGGGAGAAATTCAGTATAGCTTTATAAAGGCAAATCATGCTCTATAAACCACTGGGTTCCTATAAGATGGTAAATGTGCAGATACAGGAGATCTTTGTTTAGCAGCATTTGCTTACTTGCACTTTTCCATATATTCAACAAGGATCTGTATGAAACACCCTTAAAAACACGTAAGCAGCCACAGGATAAGAGGGGAGATCTTTGCATGTATTGCATAAAATTGGTTGAAAGATAAAGAGGCAGTTCTTACAGCAAAGGAGATTAATAGGAGATTATTAGCAGAAATTCTGCTGAGACTGAGAAACAGAAGGATCTTCAGCAGCAGGATGAGCGGGCACTGTAACAGCATCTTAAACTGAACGTAGATAAGCATAAAGCAGTGCACGTGGGGAAAAATGTAACTTTAGCTATAGAGTAAAGGTTGTGAGCTGACCACCTGGGTGTGAAATTTGGGGGTTACATAGGTTTGCAAAAAAAAAAACCTGCTCAGTGGTGAAACAGCCAAAAAGAAAATTGAATGTTAAAAGTTCTGGCCACTTCATAAAAAAAAAAGTAAATTGTCATATTGGAAAAAGTTTGGGGAAGGACGATAAAACATGGGGAGTATCTTTCATACAGAGTGACTAGGTAGGCTGGGAATCTCCAGCGTTGGAGAGAGATGGCTGAGGGAAGATATGATAAAGATTGACAAAGACATGAACAGCCTGTAGCATGTGAATGAAGATCGGTTGCTCATTATCTCTCCAAATGTCAGACCTAGGAGTCATCAGATGAAGCTAGCGGGTAATACGTTCAAAATGAACACAAAGAGATGGTTCTTCAACAACATAGAGCTATCTGTTCCAGGAAACCATGAATTTCCTTTCAGGGGATGAGGAGGAAACTGTGCAAGTTCATGAAAGTGATATTCAGTACGGATACTGCCTCTGGGTTGAGAAATCTCTGAGTCAAAAGTTGTTGGAGGCTAGGAGAGTATTATGAGGACATATCATTACAGGTTATTCCCACTTTCTTCCTGAGACACTTCTCAGTCACCAAGAACAGGATAATGAGTTGGAGGAGCCCTTCTATTCAACAATTCTCGTATTGTTATGGCATGATCCGAATACCTGCAAATTACAGGTTCTGCCTGACACTAGTTATCCTTTACAGGCATGAATGTTAGACTGAAAACTCCAGTCCAAATGTCCTTTTCTTTCTTTCTACTTTTTTGTATCTGTGTTGAACTGTCAAAACTTATGCTTATTTGACTTTGGAGGTTGTGGAGTCCCAACGTTAATCCTTAAGGGCAAATTAGACAAAGAGCTGCCAGGAATGAGTTAGATGTTTTCACTCCTGCCTTGGGAATGAGTTAGACAAGTTCTTGAAGTGTCGGCCGATTGCTCAGTTTTACAAACGTCTCTTTGCTCAGAAGTTCCCGGGGGTCTTTGGCTGGCTGATAAGGGGAAATGGCAGTTGCAAACATTGCTGTTGGCTATTTCTAGAGGGTCATAAAAGACGTCAGGGATGAAGGCAGAAAAAACGTTAAGGGGAGCAGAAGGAAATTATTCACATAGAAGTAAGGTTTTGGAGAAGAAGTCATGAGCAGTGGAGCAGTGGAAGGGGGAGGATTCTGGAAAGGGGACTTTGCCTTAAAACACTGGAGCATGCTGGGAACACTGCGGGGAATACTAGGTATGTGAGCTATTTTGTACAGAATTGTACGTTTCTTGTGCTATCAAAAACACAGAGCAATTAGGTTTTTGGAACAATCACAGTGTGCTTGTTTCATGTGCCTGAAACGGGGAACCATAAATCATGATTATACTAAAATGAATAAATCCTAAATTAAGGGGTAGTATTTGCCAGTTCAGAAGACCAGCAATTACTGCAAACTCTTTGTAATCTGTCATCCCGGGTTCCACCCGCAGGGGTAGGAAACCCAAAAGCCTCTTCCCTTCTGTCACACTCAGGGCCCCACACAGCAATCAAGCTAAATCCAGAGGGAAGGAAAGAAGCAACAGCTTCCCTGTATAGGTCTCTGCATTGTCGTTGTTTAGAGCCAGTGTTTATAGAGACCACTCATCTCTTGTCAGAGGTTGTCTCTGGATCCCAAAGCACTTCCAAAGACATGTCACCAGGCTTCCTATCCCTGGTTATAGATGAACAAATTATAGAGCTGAGGAGTTATGGAATGCTTAGAGTTCAAAGATGTGTGAGAATGGCAAAGACTAAAATGTTTCACTCTGGTTTCCTTAAAAGTAGAGACACTATTCATTCCCTAGTGAGAGGGAAAAAAGAGAAAGAATGGTAGAGAAAGCAGGGAAGGAGAAGACTATATTCAACAATGTGAATTGTTGCATTCCATTTACTTCATTACAGCTCTTCATGATTTCTTCTTCACTTGGTCAGCAGCCTGGTGAAGGCTCTCCAGGATGCCTACCCCACACAGCACAAATACTTGCTGCTTGGGGAGATGTTTGACCATCTTCTTTTATCCTGCAATGGCTTTTATTAATCCATGAAGATCTGGGATGGCTCTTCTGACGATGCTGCTTTTCCAGTGACACACCTGTCAAGTCTCATAACATGGTGTCTCAGCTTTCCAAACTGTTGAAAACTCAGCCATCAGCAAGAGGGATTTTTCCTTAGCAGATACAAGTTCCTTAAAATCCTGGCATGCTCCTTGAAGCTTCTTCTGGTGTGCTCTGTCCTCTCCTTCCTCAAGCACCAACACTCTTCTCTCTTGTGACTCCCTCCATTCATGCCCCACCGCTCATCACTGTCAAGAGTTATTTGTCACTACAGCTGAGATAGAGAAAATTCCAGCAACAGGGACATAGCTGTCTTTCTGTCTTGTCACTCATGGCAAACCATCTCTACATCTCAATTTCCCATGAAGAAAAGGGCATAGGTGCAATTACATAGACAGCAACAGACCACATGTTGACCGGTGTCACACTGTTACATCTACTTTAAGACATCTTTTTCGGGAGATAGATTTCTCTGAATGAAACTGGGGCTAACTGGATAGAAAAGGTCCCAAGTAACTTTAAAAACTGAACAAAATTTTTGTCCAAACTGACCGTAACGATCTAAATTGCTTTCAGCTCTATTCCAGACCATGCTATCACAGAAAGAGCCCTGAATTTGAGTCAGTATCTTCTATCTTATCACATAGCAATACACTACCTTTTTGAAGAAAACTTTTCCTATACAAAACCAGAAGTTCTTTGGTGCTACTGAGCCACGGCACCTTTCTCCAAAGTCACTGAAGAAAATTCTTAAAGACTACGTGTGAAAACTATTCAAACAGGTTAAGAATGTAAACATGGAAATGTGGGGTTTTTTCCAGATTAGATTGGAGTTTCTAAAACATTAAGCTTTTCACATTGATTTAGGCTACACACCCTACCAAAAACAAAGCTAGTCTTGCATCAACGCAAAATAGACAGAGTTTCATTTCGTGCAAAGTTCCCTGTCTGCCTTGGCTGCAGGAGTTTTAATGGGTTGTCTGAAGGTATCTGTAATTCCTTCATCGAAGTCTGTGAAACACTGATATTTCTTACTTGCTGAGTATTTCTACTTGAGGGTCTAGTCATCTAGGGGAAGAAATGAAGATCAGAATACTGCAAAAAGCCTTGTGACTGGGAGACTGAATGAGAAGAGAAAATACACGCTAAAAAATCTATTTACCCTTTGCATGTTCCTCCTATGCTTCAGGAAAACTACATATCTGAAAACATCTTATGAGAATGAAACTTCAGAAAGATCTAATATTGGCTGGCTGTTATTTTAGGTTTAATGAACTAAAATGCAACGTCTGCATGAGTCTATACTACTTCCTAAGCCATAGTGCCAAAACCAGCAGTTCTAAAAGCACCCTCTCATATTCTATGGAAGCTTGTGTTACACAGATTCCAGCATCAGAGAGGGATTTGCTGAATTCTGATAACGTAACTTAACAATTTCCAGGATAAAACAGTGGTGGGAGGAATCAATCAGCAGTTTAACCATTTTCAAACCTAAAAGTGTAGCTTTGCACCTCCCCTGCCATCTCAGAGACATTAAATTTCTCTGTGGCTCAAACTGGGGGAAATAACAGAAATATCCAACTTCCAGCCATTTCTTTCCACTATTTTTCTTTGTTCATTCTTTTCGGCCAGAAAAGGAGATAAGTGATGAAATTGTAGTTATTCTGGCATCAATCCAGTATCTGAAGTGAGATTTCTGAAGTATTAGTAAAATCATTGAGAGGTCCTGCTATGAAGATGATACTTTTTCCATCTTGTTTCCTATATGTGAGGTATGACCTTCTCCACATAGAATTAAACCTGTTAAAGCACATAGGCCACTGAAGAACAAGCAATATATGCTACACAAAGGCTACGTATATGAGAAATATATAAGCCATGGAGTATGTTTCTAATTCACAGGATGACACTGAATGATACTTGTATTTTCAACCTTAAATTTAGGCACCCTTTTATAAACATTGCCCCCTATTTTCATTGCATTGTCTCCTCTGAAGCCTTGAGGATGACTGATCTGTGCTGGGTTAGTCAGAGAACCAATGAAGTGAAAAAAAAAAAAAATAGGTCACTTAAGCGTTGAATTTGCCAGTGAAAAAATCCTCTGCCATTTTCTCTCCCTGTCCTTGACAATTAAGGAAATGAGGTTTTCTCCTGTCCTCCCACCCACTCCCAGTGGATTTGATGGCAGTGGGAAAAAGGGTGGGGGGAGGTTGGCAATCACTGATGAATATTTACCTGTCAGATAAAAAGTTGAATTGAGCAGGGGTGGACCGACTGAAGGATAAGCCATCAGAAGTTCCCCCTGCCATGCCTGGTAGTGTTCAATGGAGTCCATATACTAATCCTGGGATGAAGAAAGGAGCTGCCTGGTAACTCTTCCTCATCCCCTTCTCAGCTCCATGCAGTCTTGATGTGGCTGCTGTGCATCAGATCCCATAATGAGCCCACAACCCCACAGATAGTCATGTTATAAACTGGCAGAGGCTTTTCTGCCTTCAAGGAGTCAGACATGATAGATTAAATCAGACAAAAATGATCTTATCTTCCTAAAGTCAACCCATGACCTGCAACAGTTAAACTAAACCATTTCAGCTAGGGCTAGTATGCATTTTAACTTGCAACTGTGGAAAACACTCGTATTTTATTCCAGCAGGTCACATCAGACAATCTCTGGCAGAGTTGCTGCAGTGGCTGTGGACAGATAGGGAAATGAAAATATCATGGAAATTGAAAAAAAAAAAAAAAACAAATAATATGTTTGGAATATTTAATTTGTTTTAGAAAAGTTTGGCAGTAAACTGGCTCAGATAGCCCAAATTTAATCACCTTCAGAGCCCATTTTTCTTCTTTACATGCACTTCTAAATCAGAGCTGAGGTAAGAACAGTAACTAAGATGGAAAATAATGATTATTGTTGTCACTATGCAATAGTTTAATCTAAAAGAAATAACAATAACAACAATAATAATTAGTATTGATGGTGGTGGTGGTGTTTTTGTTATTATTGTTGTTGTTGTTATTGTTCTGCACTAACTAGCCCTTTGTAAATTTGCTAACAACTCATGCAAGAGTTTGTCTATATTTATAGACAGTGAAGCTTAAGAACAGAAAGCTGCAATGTCTTGTCCAAGGACATCCAGTAAGACAGTGATGGAGCTGGAAACCCAGCCAGCACTCTCCCAAGACATAGGTGACACTCAGTGATAGCTCAAGGGCTCACAGAAAATTGCTGGCTGTCTGGTTTAACGCATCTTCCAGCACCAGTGCAAATGCAAGGGAGGAGCCAGGGACATGTGGCTGAGGAGTGCAGCAGCTTTAATTTAAATAAGCTTTAATCGCCATAGAATCAAATTCCTTAATCCCATATGTCCATGATCAGTCCTCCAGGGCAAAATGTCTGCATTTTGAAATTGCAACTTCAAGGGCTGCGGGAACAGACAGACTGACCCATGGGCATTGCTGGTCATCAGAATAACTCCCATCTGTAAAGGAGGTTTTGCTCTTGATTGACAGAAGAACTAGGAATGGCCCTTTCCCACCATTTTATACTGTCTGTGAATTTGTAGATTTTGAGTAGCACTGAGACCAACTAACACATTCCCATTCCAAATCTGACTACCATTTGGGTACACAAAAGGACAGTAAGTACAGGTCAGGGTTCTGGCATAATTTTGTTTTGCAGAAGAAACCCTTAGCCAACCCATACACACACCTGCACCACCACCCAGACATGTGCCAGGACCCAGTGTCCAACACAGAAGGACACTGGACTACCTTGCGTCATCTGGATGCAAAACAAGAGGAACACTCTCTCGGGCTAATGGGCTTTACGTCTTCATCCTACTGGTTCCTTTTAAGGTTGAAAGTATTCAAATTAAAGCACCTCCCTTTGGCAAGCACCAGTAATTACTGAAGCATTACCCTGAATTGCCTCCCCACCCTACCCCTCAAATGGCAGAGAGCAGACATCTCCCGTGTGCTTCTGATCAAAATTCTTCCCTCTGGGAGGTTTCCCAGGACCCTCACTGTTTTGATTAACAGAATGTGTTTCTGCTAGAGTGGTTGATGGATGAAATTGGATTTTGTGGCAGAAAAATTAGTTCCTGGTTATAGGAGGATTAATGGCTCCCCTTCTCTTTAACATGTGCCCACTGGCAGGGCTCTCCACTGGGTCCTGAGCATGAGCCGAGACAATCTGTTCCTTTGGCTTTCTTTTACACAAGGGATTTTTTAGTTTCATTAATTTCCCCTGCTTTTCTTCTTTTCCCTCCTCACTATGGGGGAACTTGGAAAGAAAGAAGGGTGGAGAGAAGCAAGAATGGGCTCTGAACACTTGTAAAGAAATGCCTGCACACTTGCTCCTCATAAAAACGTGCAACTCCCCATGAAGAAGAAGAGAGACAGTTTGTTTCACTCTTCTCTGGGCAAGGCAAAGCAACCAAAGTGAATAAAGCCTCATACCAATTTTAACCAAACACTTTATTCTCTCAGCAAGGTGAAGAGCCCTGCAAATATTTGGGGTTGAGTCACTGGAAAACATTTCCTCCCGTAAAGCGCAATTCCTGGGATGTAGCAAAGCTACATTATTAATAAGCATTGGGGGTTTTGAGAAACAAAGGCTGGAGGAGGGGTGGGGGGAGCCTTATTTTAGGAAGGGGGCCAAGAAAGACAAGATGTTTAGGAGGGGGAAGTCTCGACGCCCTTGGAATAGGGAAAGTGTCGAATGCCAGCTGCAGAGCGCCTAAAAGAATGAGTGTCTCCGATGCTTTTGTCTCCTTATATGGTAAAATGATAGCGAGGGGTTTCACTGGGCTGGGGAAGGCAGCAGCCTCTTTCCACACAACACTGGCTGCGGAGCTGAAATCGGAAGAGCTGCTCTTCGCAGGCAGTAGAAAGCCCCGGCTCGCTGTACAGCTCTCCTCCGCAGGCAGGCCGGTGTGCTCTTGACACGTTCCTTAATGGATGTGACCCCCAGTCCCTGGTCCAGGAGGTGACATTAACTACCCGCTACCACTCTGTAAGTAAATATCCCTTTTTTTCCCCCTCCCTCCCTCCCCACTGCCCACAGAATATCTCTTTGAAGGTGTCGCTTTAAACAAAGGGGGCAGAGAGGAGAAGAGGGTTGTTTCATGTCCCAGTGGGTTGTTGGGTAAGGATGCGAGGAGAGAGATTGCCGGTCCCCCCTTCTCCTGAGCACACAGCAAGGGGTGTGAAGAGGAGAAAAAGACAAATTTCTTATCAGAGCAATTACTGCTGCATGTCCATCCGTAAAGTGACACATCAGCAAGCTGATGAGGCACTGGGTCATTTCACGTGTAACTATTTTTAATGACTGTATTGTGCTGCGTGTGTAATCCACTGGGGAGGCGAGAAAAAGTAGAAGCTGGGGTCTTAGATTCCTTACACCTCTGTGCATGCTCCTGCTGCTGAGCTCAACAAAGGAGGATTTTCGCACTGTAGCAAGAGCAGATGCACATGAAACAAAGGTAGCCTTTCCTCTTTGCAGGCAAACACAGTGGACAGATTGTATATGGCAAAAGCGGGGAGCCATCAGCATTGTATTTCTTTTTTTTATGTGGAGAGAATAAATTAGAATGCAAATTCCAATTAATAGCTCTGAATTCCTTCCTCTGCATGCATGTGTGTGCAGCCACAATAAGCCAAGTCCGTAACATATTCTGTCTGACATGGATTTCTCTGTGTACATAATAAAGGAAATACTAACTTTCATTGTCTGTGTTAACGGCTGTTCTAAACTTTCTACTTTCCTAAAGGGATATGGCTTTTATTTGGTTCATCGGATACCTGCATATTTCAGCTTTGTTGTGTAGAGAGACACACACAGAGTCACAAGAAAGCAAACCTTATAAAATCTATGTATCAGCAGCAGTCAGTCTGTTATTGCTACCCTCTGACTCCTATCTAGAGGCATATTAACTGAGATTGCTGATTGACACTGAGATTGTCATGAACATGGATCTATAACATTTATTGTTGGCTATACATATTTGTACGCTGTCTTAAATAGGAATTGTCTTAGAAGGGACCAACAGAAGGGGGTGTGTTATTAGATACTCACAAGCATCTGAATGTGAAGGAATGCTATAACTGATGTTGACATTTGGTTTCTGTTATGAGCCTTATTTTCATCAGTTCATACATTTACGGGGCTCCTTGCTTTCTGGCTAAAACGTTCTGTGCCTTTTGTCAGCCAGATGGTACACTGAAAATGATTGCTTCAGGCATTTGGATTTGGAAGGCAGAGAAATAGTCTATTTATTCTTTTTATTTTATAAAAATTTCTGTTTGTTTTCTGCCGCTCACATATAACTGGGAAAGGATGCACTCTAAAGGCTGGTGTGTCAATAGAGCCTGTGTATATTCTTCACCACATTTCGAGAAAGTTTAAAAAAATAATTATATAAAGTACTATATTTATTGAAAACTCAGTTCCAAACGCTGCCATAGTGGAACTACTGTATCCAAAATCTGACCACAGCACCAGTAAAACTATCTTTTACCCTAACTGTAACATAGATAATGATCTTTGGCTTCCAAGCCAATACGTGGTTGAGGTCACTGGGGCAGCTGAAATGACACAAATCACTATTGCTGAGAAATCGTATTTGTGAAAAGTACCTGGGGTTCCCATCTGACATCTCCATCTGACTAGCAGGCCTGAGGCTGGGGGATGGTCCAGTTCTTGAAGTCTTTTGGTAAACCTTTGAAGATCTCAAGATGGCAGAATCGCCGGGGTAGATTATACTTACTTTTGGTTCTCACCATATAGCCAAATGTGCTCCCACAGGAATCCCACTGCAAGCACCAAGCAGTGACTTCCAGGTGGCTGGGTTTTATAGCAAAATATTACTAATTTTTGTGAGATCACTGTTATCGCATAGTAGCGGCTCTACTGTGTCAGAGATTGTTTGTATATGCAAAACTCCTGCTGTGAAGAGCATGTAATGGTGTTTCCCAACTAAAGTACTCAGGTACAGATGAGGCCCCATTTCCTACTTACAATTATACAGTTCCTTAAGAAAGTCTAGTGAAGCCTTTTCCCCAAAGTCATATCTTTCCTGTCCACACAGACATCAGCACTCCCAGCTGGCACACACTTTGCCTTAGAAAAAAATCAGACAACTCCTTCAATCACATGCAACACAGTTCTCCAGGATCCCATCACACTTTAGACATTAGGAGCCAAAAAACCCTCAAAAGTTAGTGACAAAGTACAATTTCTGCAAGGATAACGGGCTGGAGACAGTTTCTGCTGCATTGCACTGCAAATTCAAGCTTTTATCCCAAATGAAAGGGATAAGGAGGGCTATAAAGACCTATATTCACGAGTGACTCCTGGCTCAGTTCTCCAGAGCATTGAGGCTTAAGCCTGAGAGCTAAGCCTTACCTGCTATGGTCCTCACCTCCTTGCCTCGCCTCACAGCAGTCAGGGCATTCAGAAATAAAGGAGAGTTGAATAAATGTTAACATGATCAGCGAGAGGAAATGGCTTCTTCTCCACGAAAATCAGGCTGAAAACTGAAGTAATGCCTGTTGCTGCTGATGAGAATGCTTCCACTATTTCTAAATCCACACAAATGAGTTACAAGCAGGTCTGAGGTGCATTCATGTTACTCTGATGGACAAATCTGTCCTGACCATCTTCAGAGAAACTCTGGATGGTATAGTGTTGTAGACAGTCACCTTCCCTCGCTTGGGTACTGCTTCAGAGATTGGAGAGCTCCTAATTTGCGTTTTTAGACTGATTGATTCTAATTGTGTAGTTTTAATGTTTCATTTACATATGCACAGTTATTTGTGATGCAGATTCACCCCAAGCGAAAGTGTGAAATGGCAGGGTGATGACAGGTTTCATGGAAATAAATCTCAGATACATTGACAGCTGCTGAAGCATGAACATTTCAACAATACTAATTAGCTGCATATAGAGAGAGGGTTTGATTAAAAACCACTAGAGATTTCTTTTAAGGCCGAACATCATAGTACTCATGCCAGGTGAAACGTTCCTTTTCACGTACTCTTCTATATTATATTGGATAATATTAACTGAGATGCTAAATGGCTACTGTACATATAGCAATATGCTGTAAGAAGAATGTAGGTGAGTGTAGCACTGACATAAGAATATTCATTTCTCCCTTTTACAGCAAATTTTCAACATTAGTTAGAAATCTATCAACCACAGCAGAGCAAGCCCTAAGGTTGCACTTTTGGTGGCAGGAGGTGGTTCTAGACCCTTGGTGAGCACAGGTGCAAGGGCTCAAATCCAACCACTCTTTATTTCATCTTGCATAATAAAAGTAGTGAGTTGCATAAAACCACAAAATACCTGCAAGCATCTCCCTAGCCCTGTTTCGTCATTGCTCTGAAGCACTCTGGAGATTTAGACCAAAAGCATCTTCAGAGACCAGGACCTTCCCTCTGATTAATTCCCCCTCACCACACCATGCAGTGCATCTCTCCATGGTGGGCCCAACATCTTCCTCCTTCAGTTACAAAGGATCTTGCCCACAAAAAGCTTGCCTTTGTCCTCGTCCCCAGGCTCCCTGTGTGTTTCTGTGCTTGCTCCTGCATCTCTCATGCACCACAGGCACTTTGACTCCATGTTAACAGCTGATCTCTTTGCTCTCTGTGTCCAGCCTCCAGCCCCAAACCCCAGCAAATAAATTGGACCAAACTGGTTTCACCCAAGTGTAATCAACCTATTTCACTAAGATGTGCCCAGATGAATGGGTTCCCCTAAGGTCTATGGAGCCTCCTTTGCCACATTTTGGAAAGCCAAAGGCACAGCAGCTAAGCAGAGAAGTACAGATGCCACGCAGCCCTGAGGCTTTCACTGCTGCAATAGTTTTATATGGCAGCTGAAAGGCATACGTTAACTGATCCTTCAAATCAACACGTGTGCCAATTATCTTAGGCAGAAAGGGGCTTTGTGGTCTTGCCTCTGTAAACACAACCAAACAGTGAGACCCAGAGCTGTTTTGCTGGAGGCCAGGACAAAGAACAAAGTGTTCTTCCTCCATAGGGTCCTCCCAGTTTTGCTTCCATCTTTTCTAGAAAGAAGGAAACATAGAATATTCGGGACATTGTTTTGGTTTTGTGCCCTGGATTGTATTATGCAGGATTTAAAAAATATAGGAGAATTCAGAAATGTCACTGTATGATAGCACATGGCATTTTCTGGCTATTTTTGGTTTAGGATCTAATTTCTCTGAGATGAGCAGTGTTCCTGTCAATAAGAGAAAGCAATCCTTTTCCGGAAAAGCAAACCTCCATTGAAGTTTACTGTCTGCAGTCATTTAGCTTATACATTATTTCTGTAGGGTAGGGCCAGAGACTACCATCAGTTTTATTAATCTTAGACTATTTTTCTCCTCTGTTATTTTCTGTTATCTGCTTAAATGCTTTTATTAAAAATATGATTTTCTATGCTTAAATAATATTAAGTATTTGATCTTTCTCTTTGAATAAGCCTTTGCTTATTCTGCAAGAGAAAGAAGGAAGACAGCAGTTTCAAAAGGCTTTAAAGTAGAAAATAAGAGCAAGCCTTTCCTCTTGAACTGTGCTCTTGCTTGCTATGGTGGATTTAAGAGTCATGCTTCATGTTGCTTCAATAGGCTCCTTTTGTAATTGAAATGTATGCAGGAATGTTGGTAAGACCATACATCCTCCAGTCATTTCAATATCACCCTCAGACAATCATAGTGTAAATTGTGTGGGGTACACTTTCAAAGTGTCAGCGCTCAGTTCGTCTGTGGCCTCTGTAGTTCCTACCACTGGTGCTTACTCTATCACTGCTGGAGTGGCTCTAAACTGGAGTAGATCCTTACTGACTGCCAAAACCAACAAACCACACAGAAACCACAACTGGAGTGTTCCCTCTCCACTGCTATAACTGGGATTACTTTAGTCAGGCGCATGAGGAACCTTACCATACAAAAACATTTTCTGGAGCTTTTTTAATTATTAATATTATGTTAAGGAAAACAATCTTAAATAGCAGACTATCCACTTTCCAATTCATGATAGGCTGACTGTGCAATCCAGACAGGAACCAGGTATGCTTTGGTTATCTGCATGTGTTAATGCAGTCCATCTGCTCAGAAAATTGCGCTAAAGTACTTTAAAAGAGACACCGGAATGTTGTACTACGGGCAAAATAAGTCAGCCGTGTACAAGGAAGCTGAGTCGCTGGAAAAACCTGGGATTCTGAAGAATGTTTTAAGGTAACTTTAAAAAGTCCATTAAAAACTAAACATTCTTTAAAATAGTTTTTAATATTAAGCATGTATATAGAAAGGCCTGAGAGGGATATTTAGGAAGAAGTTTCTTTACTTGGGTTTGATTTTTTACTGGTTTTTATTATCACTATCATGTTCAAATATCAAATGAAGTTTTCCTGGCTTTTGCTGGGAGCTTCTAGGAGATCTATGAATCTCTACTCTGAGCTTAAAATCTTCAGAAGCAGCAATGAACACCTCTGTAATTAGTATTTCTAATAGCCTAACCTTAATCCAGACACTGGTAAAGTAGTTTGGGCTTGTTAACAGGGCTGTTCTGAGAGAGAAATGACGTTATAGGCCTTGATTTCTTGAAGACAGGGTGCCAGATTCTTTTGATGGTCTTACTACAGGATTGTTCTTCTGTAGCAGCAGCAAAAGAAAAAAGTTTCCACTTTCTTCTCAACTTCAAAATTTAGAGTGCAGCCACATCTGTCTAAGCATCCTTGTCTTCTTTACGAGCTTAGCATAAACCCCAGATTATGTGACAGAGGAATACCCAACGACTTGTTCCCTACAGTAATCATGACTCTCCTTTTTAAGGACCTACACAAAGATGATGACATGAACAACAGTCATAGTAATAAGCTTCAGAGTCTCAATAACCTTGCAAAAATATTCTCCTTTTCCTCTCTTTAATCAAGAAATGCACCTTCACGCAGCGGTATCCCAGTAGCCACTAGCAGGGACAGAGGCCTATGGAAGGGACAAGTGGTTGGCTAGGCTTCCTGCAGGATGAGCTGTGCATCACTTGCCTCTCTGCACCTGGGTAGCTTTCGCATTGGCCATCTTCAGCAGAAGGAAGAGAATGTCCCTCTGTGGCCCATGGTGGGAGACTTGGCTGTTCTGGATCAGCTGGCTTGGCTCCCCGTGGCTGGGAGCCCGCTGCTGGAGGGTCAGAGATCCAAGCAACTCAAAAAGGCAAAACCTGCCCTACAGTCAGCTAGATCTCCAGCCACTCAGGTTCCCTTTGCTTTCCCTCTGCTCTATCGTGACAGCGTTTGCAAGCACCGATCCCATGAAGCAGAGCATAAGCTACATTTGGCCAGCCGAAGAAAGACGGCTACAGACTCTTAATTTGTTTTGGTACATCTAAACACACAGGACTGGTTTGGGTGTCCATGGTGTGCATCTACACCAGCTAGCTTCCACACACTGAAGTTCAGGTGGATTCTGACTGTAGGTAACATTTTCCCCCGTCTCCTTCTTGTCCTCAGCCCCCAGAGCTCAGGATGGTGGGTATGAGTCCCATCTACCCAGAGTCGATAGAGCATGAGACAATCTCAGAGTCATGTGTTCATGCCACATGTTGGGCATCTGTGCTAAGGCTGGCATCAATATGGGGAGCTGGGGGACACCAGGTTGAGTACTGGAAAATGGTCATTTCTGCTTTTCCTAAAGTAAATTAAAAAGAAATAAAATTATCTTTCCCCTCTCTCCCCTTGCATGGCATTATGGCCTGGTTTGGAAAAATGATTAGCTCTTCTAAGAGTGGCTTGCAGTTGCTTCAATGAGATGATAGATAACTAATGTGGCAATAGCTGCTAAGTTACAGGAAAATAATCCCCTCTTGCCAGAAAGACCAGCATAGTTTGAACTGCTAGTTCATAGTTGTAAAGAATAGCATAAATCTTTGCATTTTAGCCTTTGGAACATTAACACAAATTGTTTCCAAACATTCTAGACCTGTATGGCTTATGTCACTGGAGTTGCCAGACACAAATCTTCCTTTCTCAGGGGAAGGAAAATAAACAGATAGAAAATTCTCTATGTGCACAGTTCTTCTGGAAAAAAAGTCAGGTGGGAGAAAAGTGTGTACATCTTGGAGGAAGATGGGTGCCTCCGAAGAACTTCTATTTCCTGCCCAGGTGGCTAAAAGAACATGCCGTGCCAGGGGCACAGGTAGACCCCAGCCCTATTGACCTAACTGAGGTCAATAGCAAGTCCCTCTTTGGCATCTACAGGGGTTTAGTGCTGTGCCTCCAGATATTGTTACAAGACGAGGTCAGAGCTTCACTTCACTGAATAAACTAAACTACATTTTTTAGACAGTTTTCCTTGGCTTCTTTCTCTCTCTTGTGTTTGGGCATCTGTACACATCAGTGTTCAACACCCCCTAAGAAGAGTTGAAATAAGAGGTGCACAGAACACCTCTTATTAGGTTTGCAGACATAGTTGAAAAAGTAGGCAAGGTTTGGGGCAGCTAGTCCCCTTTTCCAGTAGTCAATAGTGTCATGGGATGAGAGAACACCAGATGACACTACGAGCCCTAATTTTTATGAGGTAAGAGGATAACTTTGACAATTACTCCTAGTAAAATGAGATTGTTTGAGCAAGTAGGAAGAAGAGCAAAGAAGTATTAAGTCAGCCTACTAACTTCTTGATAGTTTTTGTGCCAATTCTTACTTCCTGGAAGACACAACGTGGGAAGTGCTAACATTTGGCATAAGCTGTAACTTCTCCTCTGGGCATGCAGCAGAAAGCTCTTTTCCTTTTGGAGATGTACTTGCTATATCTGACATTGTGGGAGGGAGACTGTATGGCATTAAAAACGGTTTCTCCTTCATGATAATGTTGGGAGCAATCTGAAAAAGCACAAGTATAAAATGACTGCTGCGATAAAATTTAACGACCTCGTTGTACCACAAAGACGTGTAATAAAGTTGAGACTCTGGCCCACAAAGCTGTACAGTCAACAAGTATCAAACACAAGAGGAAGAAATAGATCAATGGCAAGGAGGTTGAATTGCAACTTGTGTCCATCCACAACTGTGAAATTCTTTGGTTTTTTTTTTCTTAAAGCCCAAAGCAGTGCATAAAGCCTGCATTAAGAAAATAATATAGCACTCAGGAAGAAACCTCCTGTGAACAAGAGACAGGAATATCCACCTCTAAGGCAATGGTCCTTCTTCCAGTCACAAACCACTTCTATATTTTACATTTAGCAGCTTTGGATGAAGGACAGAAATACTATAAACCTGTAAAGGAATCACATTCTTGTCTTTTGCTTTTACACATCTTGACTGCAGAGAAATTTTTCACTCTTTGGTATCACACCTGTACTTCTAATTCAGGTCTAGAAAGAGCTAATTCCGAAGAAAGGTGAAACATGCAAATTCATAAATGGTTCCTCCTCACATTTTAACTTAATAATACCTCAAATTAACTGTGCAATCAAATCCTGCCATTTGGAAAAAATATCTAATAAAGTCTGGTAAAAATTACAGATTTCTGTCCTAAACACAGACTATTTGGACAAAGCTATCACTCCTCTCAGACTCAGTCATACATATACACACTAGTTTATGCTGGTCTGACTCCATTCATCCTGCTGAAATTACTCCTTGAAAGAAATTCAAAGAAATTCAAAGTCCTCACTAGTTCTTTCATGAGAAGTACAAATGTGTTATGTAGGTTGAGGGTATAAATGGGCTCAAAACAGAGGGGAAAATAAATGCACCGTCACCATTCAAATGTTCTGGTAAAGACTGCACCTCTTCTCCAAAAGGAGACTAACATGCTGGAAATAGATATTAAGGAAATGTTGCTCTGTACCAGCCCTCTGTCTCCCTCTCTTCCTTTGTATTTTCATTGCTAGCCACTGCCATTGGAGGTGGGCTAGAGGGGAACTTTGGGTGGTCTTTGCTCTTCTCTCTCCGGCATAATTCTTCTTACTTTCCGTCTTTTTGTTATCAGTCCTATGATCCCCTCTAGTCCTTAAGGACCAAGAACACCTAACATGCTCCTAGCTCCCCTTTGGGATAAAAAAAATTAGTTAGTTCATCTCTACATCATCTATAGGGTCAAAACAACTGGATTGGTACTCTTTTTTGGGTTGACCATTGCACAGATGACCAGCTGTCAGGATTTTTCTTCCAAGCACATTTTGGCATTTGGTTGTTTGTCTCTTTCTTCTTTAGTAGTTACTTGGAGTTCAAAAGACTTCCCAGCAGCTGAGCCACCATTCACCCCCTTAGTCTGTGCTAGTCACCACACAATTCAACAGTTGACAGAGCATTACAAACAAAATAAATTTTAAAATCTTTCTAGCCATCAAAACAAACTTTGCCCATTCAGACTGCCCTAAAACCTTAATCAAAACCCAGCTACAGAGAATAGAAAATATTGATAAAACTGAAATCCTGGGAAAAAAAATCAGGATTTCAGAATGCCCTAAGGGTGACTCCTACTGCCAGAAGGAGAGGACAAACTCCAGAATTAAGCAACCTGTGCCAAGAACACTAGGCAAGCAACAACTTTTTGTTTAAAACTGAGTGCTGAAGTTGGCAAAAGGACTGCAGCTGCTGTAAATGTCACTTGTGTGTGAAAGATATAGGTGGACACTTAAACCGTTAGTACTCGAAACATTTAAGGCTTTATAGATCAAATGTGGCTTAAAGAGAAAATCGGGCCTGGCAGGCAGTGAAGATTGCGCAGTCCAGGTGGAATGTGTTTTCGGCCTGGGAAATTCTCCTTCCTAAGCAGGCAGCTATGCCCTGTTCCAGCTGTAACCTCCAAACAGGTTTCAGATGCAACGCACACTGCAAGCCTCAGGTTAAGAAAGATGCTGATGACTCCAATGAAACCCAAAATAAATTATGTCAGGCAATAATGAACATTCACACAAGTAATCAAAGGCATTTGTGTCACCGTTGCTTGTGTGTGCATCCAGAAAATGCTGGAGAGGTAACAAGACCTGAGGAGCAAACAGCAGTTGTCCCTAGTTTAGACAAGCTGATACATCATTTGCAGTTCCTTCTACTTGCTTCTCTCGGTCCATAACCATTGCATGTCATTTGCCCGAAACAGGGTACCTAGCTCTCGTTTGTGTCCCAGTATGCCACAGCTGTTGGTTAATTCATTCAGTGTCAGTGGAGAAGAATCAGATATACAATCTCCAACCTCACATCTCCTGCTGTTAATGGTGCCTGTAGTCTCATGCATGAGCAGAGATGGAGAGTTGGTGCCTCACTGGAGGGCGATGATTGCCAGACATTGGCTCATTGAGGATGTAGAGAAGGAAAGAGCAGAAGCATATAACAGTGATGTCCAAGAGTCTATTCACGACTAGTCTACCAGAAATACAAACCTTCCTCTTGCCTCATGGAGGAGATGTTGCTCCTTCTGAAGATTAGCTGGCTCATCCTCTTGAAGTACTTGGCTCTGTCCATCCCCTACAGAGAGAGCTTCTTGCTTTGGAACAATTGGTCAAATCCCACTCGCAAATCCCATGTGAATTCTTCAAACTCAGGATTTGCTCCCCTCACTGGTCTCTAACACTAGCTCTAGTCAAGGACAGGTCAGAGGATGGCTAAAGTAGATGGGCAACTCTCATTACTCTGCACTGCAAAATTTATAGTCCAGTTTCTTCCTATTGTGTTGGCTTATCAGACTGAAAGTTCAATTAAAATTGAGGTACAATGTGATAAACCAGAATTGACAAACCTTTCTTGGGGGATTGGGTCAAGCGTAGTTCAGTCTGACATGTATCTACTTCTGTCTTTGTGGCAGGATAGCTGGACACCAGACATCAACATGACTGAACGCTTTGACTGCCACTACTGCAAAGAGTCCCTGTTTGGTAAGAAGTACATCCTGAGAGAGGATAGCCCCTACTGCGTGAAATGCTATGAAAACCTTTATTCCAACACCTGTGAGGAATGCAAAAAACCTATTGGAGCTGACTGTAAGGTATGCCAGATTTGTGTCTTGTTACAGATATCTTGACAGAGTAGCCTGGACACATAGCTCTGAGACACAGTGTTATCACCTGGAAGGATCCAGCTTAACAGCTACCTAGGGGATTCTTTTGGCGGGAGAGCATGCTTTCTGGACCCCTGTATCTGCTTTTCACTGCTTCACTTGGCAAGCCTTTCTTTACCAGGCATGTTAATAGAAATGGAAGAACATCTCTTTCTTCCTGTAAGTCATAGGATGATCTGATCATCTGATGTTAGAAAGTATCTCTAACTTATTAGGAGAGTCCAACAGGCCTTGGGGTCAGCTGAGATCTGGAAGGGTGGAAGAAGCTGATTTTGCCTACCTTTCGGTCAGAGGGAGCTAAGCCACTGCTGGCTTTGCAGACAAACAATGCATTTGCCATCAAGAGACAAGACACACTCTAAAAAAGCTGCCACATGAACCCCAAAAATCTGGCTAATGCTGACCTGAGTAATAAATCGGCAGGAACATAGAATAATTAGTCTTTTAAATACAGAATTATGATAGTGGAGCCTAACTAAAGATTGCACAGGACACAGCAGAGGCCTTGCTTGCTTGAGCTATACACTGCTGCACCACATGGGAACACCTGGCTGGTACAAACAAGGTGTGACCACCTGCATTTCTTTTAAATTAACCAAAATGAAGTCCATGCCAATTTTACTCTGAATGAAGGCAGATTATATTTGAGCCACCCAGTGAAGCGTCTGTTGGACTGCTACAGACAGACTTCATCCAATATACATCCTCCTTGCACAAAACTGACATGTTCGAAGTTGGCCAAGAGTTTCACTGGCAGGGTGAGCTTGCACTAGAGCAGCAATTTGCATTGCATGGCCATGGGATTCTTAACTGATATGAGGAGGTCTGACGTTTGATTTCCTGCATTGCTGATCCATGCCTCTAGAAGCACTAATCAATCCCTATTACTGATACTACCACTGTATCACTAGTTCAGAGATGTCAAAATACGTGCTTACTCAGATTGGGAAAAATAAATGTCTCATATCTTCCAAATTGATCTATCCCACCCTATTGACAAATCAGGAGGAAAGCCCCTTTGAGAAGCCTTAAAAAGGTGAGAATGTTTCACCATCATGACAGGGAACTGGCAAGAATGTGTAAGAGGGTATAAAACTGCCAGCTTTCCTACAGTTCATAAATATTCAGACCAGAGAAGAGATACAGCTCGTCTGACCTGAAAAAGCAAAATATTTCTGCCCTATTCCAGAATACGCTTTTGTTTTAAGGTCTCTTTCTAATCCCCTGAGAAGATATTTCCATGTGTTGATGTTCAAGAATTTAAAAACTTGGACCAGCTTCAACAAATCTCGGACAAAGTATTCAGGAATTAATCAGGCTGAACTTTTCAACCCAGATTTACGGATTTAGGGAGTGTGGGTGTTACCCGATATATCGCTCTTCTATACTTTTAAGCATGACATGCTCTAATAGCGGATAGAAAATAAGCCCCTAATTGTCTGCAACGCAATAATATTTTATATATGTAAAGAACAAGAACTATATGTGGAAAACACAACTATAAGAGAGTAAATAAAGATTTCTTAAAAAGCTATAAAGTGTACCAGAAACAAATGTGTCCTTTTTTGTTTCTGTGACTGCTGTTTGTGCCTGTCCATGCTCTATGCTGCAGCTTTTGAACCTGTCGACGAATTTTAACCAAATTCTAATAGATGGATAAAAGTTGCAAACTTAAATTCCTACCAGTTTCCTGAAAAAAATATGTGGTTGAGTAGAAAAAGGGATCCTATGAATGTTCCCACTGAGGGGAAAACTAGAGTAGTTTTTAAATGACAGTAATAGATGATAGAGAATATATTTGAGAGAGATCTTGTAAGTGCCTCAGCCACAAGGTAAGTACCAGCTTAAGCTTGTGCACTGTATGGCTGAGCATAGTTCAGTCATGAAACACAAAGTCACAAAAAATCATGCTTCTGCTCCTCATTAAACTGTGTGTATATATATAAAAACACATAATAAATATACACATATATACAGACACATATGTATGTATTTTTATATATTTCTTTTTACACATTGCATTTGCATTTTCCTCTGAGCAAAGAAGATAAGATGTACTGTGTTTGGGAATAACACCAGTATGTTTACTGCATGTACAAAACAGACTCCATATTTATTTGTATGTTCTGACATAGCTTTAACACAGCTGTAAAATTGCAAACTAAAACCTAATGGAGTGACAGTGTAATCAGAAAGGGTCACATTTGAGCCTCTGTGTCTGATAGGGACATGCATCCTCACATCAACATTACAACCTGAAGACTTCCATGTAGTTCTTGCTTCAGATCCTCCTTTTCAAGTCCCTCCTTGGCCACTGCTATTTCTCTACGCTGAGAAGAGCCAAATCGAGAACCCAGCTGCAGTTGAGATGCTCTTAATTTCCCTCCTACCAGCCCTCCCAATTAAAAGCAACCCTCCTATAGCTGAAAGAGTTACAGCAAAGTAAAACAGGTGTTGGCAAGAGGACAGCCAGCTCTCCATCTCTGACACTGCTGTAGTGTATCAGCACTGGTGCAAAGCATCATCTCACCTGAGTTGAACTCAAGCCTGCTCAGACACTGGTAATACTCCAACTTTGATATCACTGGGGACTGAGAGGGTCAAACTGATGCCAGATTTTCACCTTGTGTGTTAGCTACAACACAGAAAGCCCATAAGACAACCATCCTGAAGACAAGCTTTCTCTGAATTCAAATCAGGAGATAATTTGCTTCACTCTCAAATCTTCCTATGGTATTTTATGGGTAACTGTGAATGTAACTGAGTAATAACTAACTTGTTCTGTATTTTAAATGTTTTCTTTTGCCTTAAAAAAAACTCTGAATGACAACATGCATCTGAATGACACCTCTGGACTCAAGCCATTTCATTAACTGCAAACAATTCTAGCTGATGTTTATGAAACTTTCACAGACAGATTAAAAGCATCATACACTGAGTGGTAGGAGGCACTGGCAGGCAGTAGAAAAACACGATGTCGTTTCTCTTGCAGCTATTACACATTATCCGTATGCCAGCAGGTTCTAATAGAAATTTACTCTTTGTGAAAGGAACTGGCATTTCATCACCTACATCTCTGGTGAATGCTCACCACACCTACACTTCCACGTTTCTTTCTGGAAATCCGTCCATTATTAACAGCTGAAGTGTGACTGGTGGTTGATTTTGGCTTTTTTAATAGTTTCCTTTAAGGTTCTATGGCACAGAAATCATCACAAATGCAGGAAATACCTATAGTAATCCAGTACTTAATGCAGTCCACTCCCTTGGCAGGCAGGAGGGGTAAAAACTCTGTCGGCAAACTGTGAGAATGAAATTAAAAGGGGATTGTGAGATAAAGCTACTGTGTCAGCACGTAGGCCAAAAATGGATTAAAGCGTCAGTCTTATACATAAACTAAACAAAAAATAAAGCCTCCAGTAACATAAATCAGTAAAGGAAGAAAATATTTGTCTTTCTAATTTCTAATGCTTAAACCCTGCCCTGAGTTGCAACACTTTTTTCAGTGCCTTACTGAACATCAGACTAGTTGTTGTGAAGTGGAATAGTAAAAGAGGCAGATAACTTCACCTCTGCTCATGTCCCTAAGGTGCTGGGTTCACCACAATGTCTCTAATTTCTACCTTTTCTAAACATGCTTTTGATAGGTATGTGCCAGTCTGACATATTTAAGTGTTTTGCTACAGGGTGTGCATGGCTAAAGTCTGCACAGCATTTTATTGTTGTATCCCATTTCCTCTGCTCAACCTTCTGAAAAGAACATTGCGGGGAGCAAAATAGTCTGATGTAGTCTTCATTCAGGAAAAAACATATATGTTACTCTTCTGGTAATAATCTCTCTAATCTCCTTCTTCCTGTTGGGTCTCTGTTGAAAGCCAGTTCAGGAGAAAAGGTAATACAAAATGGCTTAAGTTTACTCAGACTTATAAAGTCAGAGTAGAAGGCAGTTGCAGGATATGAGGAGTCTGTCCTTAACCCAGTTACCTGGTAACTCTAGTCTTCGGGCTCTTCTAGTTTAAAAAACAAAATAAGTCATCTCAGTTCCATCCTAGAGGCCCAATAAACCATGCTGGATCAAAACTACACAGAACTGTGGAGGAACTGTCAAATGTGATTTTGCCAATGCTGGAAACAGTTATCTTGACAAATTTTTCTCTGAGGATGACATAATAAAAATAAGAGAAAATAGAACTGCTTGAAAAACACATAATGGCTTTTGAAACTGTAAGTTTCAAACCCATTTTGCAAGGTATGACTCGAAAATTTTTGCATACAAATAGGATCTGCATTAAGTTTTGCTTGCTCCATTTCCATACAGTCAGCTGAGTGTATACAAAGGACCTCCACTTGGCCCACTCTCTGACGTCTGTTTGAGAAACATCCACCATTCATTTGGTTGTCCAAGAAATGCTGAGCAGAAATTGCTGCAGTTGATTCTAAGAGTAGGCTGAGTAAGAGGTCCATTCAAATTTGAGTCATGACAGGGACCGCTAATCTGGCTATTTTTTACCTTCAAATGAAAACAGATAAGGCAAAGATTATTTCCCACATTCAGAAGAAATGCAACTGAATGAAGCATTAAATATTTTTCTCTGCAAATTCTGCTGCAGAATTTATCACAGCTCTGCAGAGATAAGCATTGCCCTCCTCCCCTTCCCCTTTCACTGGTAGAACGTCTGGAGCTGATCTGGAGCTCTCAGCACTTCAGCTGCAAAACATGTGTACCGGACAGACCATGTCCATGAGCATCTGTGTGCCTGCTTCTCTATATATGTAAACACCATTCCACTTCTCACTTGTCAATCCATGGTAATTCTTCAGTCTTTTGTCTGTGCTTTATCTAAAAGGTCTTTTATCTGTGCTTATGTGTGCTTTATCTAACAAGAGCATGTGGCTGACAGTTTTCATAGACAGATGCACAGATTGATGACAAGAAGAGTCATTCTCTATGTTTCTTTTAGGCAAGATAGGAGGCTGCATTAAAAGCTGCAGTTAAAATATATAGCACCTCATTTCCCTTGAGCTGCATAAAGCAGATAAGAAGTCATGCTCATCAATATTTTAAGAATACACTCCAGTTCTGAGTCCACAATAGTAATTTTCTTTATTAGTTCTTACTGGAAATCCATGCAATAAACAGGAATTAGTTGTGTATCACTTGTACCTTCTTCTGGAACAATTTATTTGGGTTACAATCAGCTAGTGTAACCTAGAGTTCACATGCCTAGAGTAAAGCTAATGCTCTTTCAGCTTATCTGAAGACCAGCCTAAGAGTCAGACAAGCTTGAAGTCAGTTTAGCACATGCAGATTCTCCAGTGTAGACTCTGTTCCAGATCAATACATCCACAGCTTATGCACAAGGCAAAGGCTCCAGTTTGATACACAAAACAGTGAAGTAGACCAAACCTGACTTCTGGTGACTTTATTACACTGACCTAAGAACAACCATGATGCAGAAATGGTTTTATCAGTATCTTGGACTTCCTTGCTTTAGATGTGACAGAGGGACAAAGAAATATCATAGAATCATAGAATCATTTAGGTTGGAAAAGACCTTTAAGATCATCAGGTCCTACCATTAACCCAACACTGCCAAGTCTACCACTAAACCATTTCATCTGTTTAATATTCTGCTGCAGGCATGTCAAAGCCAGACATCTTAGACTCCCTCTACATTCAAGGACAATATCTGTTATAACAATCCAAGGTAGCTAAAGATTATTCAAGTCAGTCTGTATCTTGGTACTTGGGGTTGTAGTTGCACTTCATTGTTCTGCCATGACAAAATATCCGCGACTTTCACCTGCCCAGCTAGTGCCTATACAAGCTGCCATCATAACTGGCTCAAGGATTAAACCTTTCATCATTGACACCTAAACCTTGTCTTCATTACTCCTCTCCTAAAAGGCACGTGTTTCTCCAGGCTACAATTTTATTGATAAAATAAGGCAAAACAAAAGCAGATATCAGCATATGAATTTTAGAGATAAAAAATAGCTTGCAGAATATTGCAAAAAGAGAAGTCAGCAAGTGGGAAAGAGATAAAATAAAGAAAAGCAGATCTGTTGTCATTCTATTTTCTAGCAGTCAAATTTCACATTTTTGAAAACTCTGTTGGCTGTACATTGTATTTTTCTGTTGAAAATATTCCCCTCTGAGATTAGCTTTAGGCTATCCATCTTCATTTACAGAGAAAAAAATGTAAACAACTTTCAAAGAAGTTTTTTTTTCATTTTGCTATTAGAAAAGATTAAAACTTTACAGTCAGAAGTTTGGGTTGCTTCAAAAGGAGTTAGCTGAAATGAATAGGCAAGTTGAATAAACAACTGGCTGAAAGCTGTAAAGTAGGAGGCTTAGATATTCTGTTGCAGAGTGCAACCTCCAAGATGAAAGACACATTGGTTACTAGTTGTTACTCACAGTGATTTAAGAAATTCAGGTAAGTAGCACAGATTTCCAAACAAAAATTCTTTATTGCATGGCCAAATTCCAACTGCAGTTACTGTAGTTTAACAAGTTACCACACGTCAGCTGAGCTAGGCAAAACTATTTCAGTGTTTCTTGTTAGCTATTTATGAAAACAAGGCTCCTGCAGACATAAAGCGTGGTTATTCCAGGTTGACCTAAATCCATAGTATCTTTTGTTTGGTCTCAGCTAAGATTGCCCATTTAGAGCTACCTGTGACTGTACTGAACAACACGATCAGTTTAGGCCAGATTATGTTTGAACACTTTGTGATGCTTCCATTTACACAATTAAAAAATCTGATATTCTACAACTCATTCTCTTCCTTCAGTTAACCAGATTAATCTAGTGCTTCTAGTTAATACATAATGGGTCTTGAGCTAGAACCTGAGAAGTTATTTCTGCTAAATTTTTATACTCCGCATTCATGACAATACTAGCCCTTCACACTCCCACCTCAAACCGAAGCCCGTGTATTTCGGGGCGGACACCTTTTCTTTTAATGGCTTAAATTCCATTTTGTTTGAAGTACAAAGACACTGTTCAAGTGTCACATGATTAAGCCACCTTAATTTAAATTCTAAAAGGCACAATCTATCCCTTTAGGTCACAATTTTTAGAAGGATTTTTTTTTTAAGTAATAAAAACACCAATGCAGAGAGTATTTTAAATACTTACACACCTGTGCTAATCCCTTGGCCAGAGTGTTCTGGATCACTGGCTGCAGGTACAACGTGGTCTCTCATCTTTTAGTCTGATCCACGTTTGAAACATAGCTAAACCAAAACATAAGAGTTAGTAAAAATTATTTGCAGTGAAAACAAAAGGAACAGAGATCAGACCAATTCCACTCTCGGTGTAAATCTGTTGAACTGAATAAATACGAGAAAGTAACTGGGAAAAGGATTACTGTCCAGAGTGAGCAGCTATGAAACCACCTAGAAATCAGCAATAGCTAAGACAAATAGGGGTAGTCTGTTATATCTATTAGGTTAACAAGTTTTAATCTGACTCAAAAATGGGGCTTTATTCTCATAGGAAATACCTAAATGCAATTAGTTGTTCCTCTGCCACGTACAAAAAATGAAGGTTACCTTGAACTGAAAAAAGGTTGATCGTTATCATGAGCTGTTCTTGGTTATCATAGCAAAATAAGTTCACTTTCATCAGAACATTTTGTTTTCATGAGCTGTGCGAATTAGCCTCAGCTCCTGGTTGTGGTTCAGATTTGGACTTGTT
This sequence comes from Tauraco erythrolophus, assembly GCF_009769465.1. Taxonomy (NCBI): domain Eukaryota; kingdom Metazoa; phylum Chordata; class Aves; order Musophagiformes; family Musophagidae; genus Tauraco; species Tauraco erythrolophus. The sequence goes on along the minus strand of NC_141465.1, from coordinate 65,625,919 downwards.
TGCATTCTCTGAGCTTCCAGTTGTGCAAAATATTCGTTCTACTTGCTCTCTGGTTTTGGATTTCTACAGGATCTGTCTTACAAGGATCGGCACTGGCACGAGACCTGCTTCCACTGCTTCCAGTGCAAGAATTCATTGGTGGACAAACCTTTTGCTGCAAAAGAGGAACATCTACTTTGTACTGATTGCTACTCCAATGAATACTCTTCCAAATGTAATGAGTGCAAGAAGACTATTATGCCAGGTTAGGACGCTCGCTTTTTGGACTAAGAAAACATTAGGCTAAACATCAAGCCCAAATTCAGCAGCATTTGTGACAAATGTTTTTCCTTGACTGCCTCTGCTAAGTAATGGTGAACTTTCTAAAATACAGTTGATGGTGCATTCTAAGTCATTTCTGTGAAGAGAACAGGTAATTTTCATAATGGATCATGACAGAACTCTTACATAAAGCGGATTACTCTTGAAAATCAATATTTATTTCACTTAGCATCTTTATTAAGGGGATTTATATTTTTCTACAGCAGTATTCATTAAAAGGCTTTTGATAGCTGGACAACTAAAATTGATCTTTCCGTCCAATTCCAATTTTGTACTGTCTTGATTGGCTTCCACTGCTCGAAGATCAGAAGCAGCTTGCAAATTTAACTTAATTCGCAATTTAGCCTTTTATGTAATTACTCTAAATTTAGCTTCTCCCCAAAAAACGAATAATTGGTCAAAGTGCTTCTAAAGGTCTTTCTTGAGCACAAAGATACAAAGAAACAGGAAAGATCTATTTTCTTTTTCAACATGGAACGTGAGGTTATAGTAATAGATTGCTAAAACCTCATCTGCTCATGTCAATACTATAGCATTCTGTGATGATTTGAGGGCTTAAAGTGGAAGGAATATTGGCCCTGAAATAAAATACTGAAAGGCAATTTGAAGAAACCACATGCATGCTCCATACCAATTACTAGTTACTTTTTCCAGCAAATTTTTTCCTTGGCTGGTTCTGACATTGGTCACCTTAGACAAAAGCTGAAAACTGCAATATTGTGCACCTAAGGTGTAAAAATGAGGGCTTGATGATGAAATAGGACGTATAAATAGAAACAACAATGATATGTAAAAGCAGATGGCCCTATCTATTCATGATGGAGTTTAGGCATCTCCTTCCATTATTCCATGTGCACCTGTTTTTACTGATACAGGACTAACAACTGACATGTTTGGGAATTACCAGTGCTAATTTTAAAGCTGGAATTACATATATGTATACATTTTTAAATTCGCCCCCATGATCAATGAGCTTATTTAGCAAACGGATCTCTTTTTGCCTACAATGCCAGCTATGGATTGGTAAGTAGTAATGGAGGCTGGATTCAGCAACCCAGAGAATCCTTCTATTATAATCTGAAACAGAAGAAATCAATTTCTATGAAGCTTTACAACCACCAACTGGTCTTTAGCTGCTTACTCGAGATAGCTGTGATGTCACCACATTTGGAGAGCAGTACACCCAGCATGTATTTTCTACATACACAGCACACCATGTTAGTACAGAAGCTACACCAGAGCACTGCCATCATCAACTGAAGCATACTTCATTTTGAAAGAACCAGCAAGTGGCTGGATACTCTTTATGGAGACTGTTAATACTACACTTGCCCTTAGCTTTGCTCCATTAAATGTACAATTTAGATTAATAAAGCATTATCATGACAAGCCCATTAAATACTAAATTATAAGCTTGATCTTTCAGGCCTTCTGCAAACTAAACTCCCACTGACTTCGGTCCAGCAGCTAACAAACAGGGCTTCCCTTGTCTTGAGTTTCAGTGACAAAACTATCCCAAGAGAGAGAGTTAAAAATGGGAAAATAAAAACTAGACTATTAAAAATATGTATCCACATCTCCTTTTTCCAGAACGCTATTCCTTCAAGGACTGATTTAGTTGCTCCTTGGTACAATACAGAAAGTTACCAGCACAGAGAGGGCATAATTCTTAAAAGCTGTCCATTAATAAAATGGATCAGAAATATTCAAGCATGCAAGAATCAGACAGGAGCATGATTAACAGCTCCCTTACTACACTGCTGCAAGTCAATTCTTTAAAAAAAACTCACAAAACCTTAAGTATGCCTCTGCACAGAGTTTAATGAGACATAAAAAGAAAAAGAAAAAAAAATATGCAATGAGTGAACAAAGAGACATTAATACTTGAGACAGGGAAAATGGTAAAACTTCACCTTGCAGTAATGGGGGTAGGGAGAGCTGGCATCAAAGGAGCTGGTAGGGTTCTTCATCATTAGCCAACATGTGATCAGCTTGTCAGTCTGCCAAGTGCTTGACATCATGTTTGTTGCTACAAGCTCCAGAAGTAATGCACAACTGTAGGAGCATCATTTGTTTGCTTTCCCTTCTGGCCAATATCAAATATCCTGACTGAAACTGGTACATAGGAAATTATACAGTGTGCAAAGAAATTTTTCCACATAATATGGCATCTCCAATTTCCTGGAAGGAAATACAGTGGACTGAATCTGCAAAGTACAGTATCTGTACCCTAAACTTCATTCTAGACAAGTACGTTTAGCTCTTAACTACCGTATCACTTTTCTGATTTTCAGTAAACGACTGTTTAAAGATTTTTCTTCCTTTCACGTAGCAACCATGGTTTAAATACAACTGAAGACAGAGAGAAAGCTGCTCTCACTGAAAGTTTCAGGAGATAGAAAACCATTTAGGATAGGTGTTGGAGAACTGGAAACCATTGCAAATTTAGTGGACTTCAATGAGGACAGGAACGAGGCCACAGAGTAGATATGAAATCATTCTTTTTCTCAGAGGATGACTACACTCTATTGGGAAAGGCAGGCAAGAAGTTTGCCTGGAATTAACCGGGTAGCTTGCAGCTGTCTAAAAAAGAAGCAAAAGGGACTTGGAGTGAATGAAGTCAAACTGTAAGGAGGAACGGCCTTACCTTCACTCAGCACTAGCAGCAGCTTTTATTGGTGTCTCCCCAATTCTCCAAAATCTTCCTTTTCATTAGAATTCATTATTAACTCTAATAATAACACAAAAATGTGTCCTAAGCCTTCATTATTAGCAGTAAATGTTTCCCTTCTTTCCAGGAGGAGAAGAACCACTCACTCTCCAAAAACTTAAAACGGTACCCAATACCATGCAAAGCTGGTGAGAACGTGAAATAGCCCCTAACTTATAGCTGCACTGCTTACTGACTGACAGCCAGCTGTCTGGCAAACAAGAGCTACAAATTGCATCAGTCTCAGCCAGAAGAAGTTCAGTTGATGCTTTGGTCTCATTACAGGTACTCGGAAAATGGAATACAAGGGCAACAGCTGGCACGAGACCTGCTTTATCTGCTACCGCTGCCAACAGCCTATTGGGACAAAGAGTTTCATCCCCAAGGACAATCAAAACTTTTGCGTACCCTGCTATGAAAAGCAGTTTGCCATGCAGTGCGTCCAGTGCAAGAAGGTAGTGCTCTTATTTCATTTACCTAGAACCTAAGGGATTGAAGTCCACTCCATTTTACATCCAAGTAGGTAGAATATCTTATTTTTCTACTTGTGTGAAAAGATTCAGAATCAACCAATCTTAAGAATGATGTCATTTCAGCTTCCATCCTGCACCAGGCACAGCATTTACTACACTGAGAATTCTCTTACTCAAGGTTAAAGATCCCTTAGTATTGAAAGCATACAGAGAACATACTTTAAGAAAAAAATAATAATAATAAAAAAAAAAAACAGAAAACAGAAAACCAAAACAAAGTAAAAACTCTGCATGCAACAATTTCATTCCAAGATAACTCATCATATATCCAAACATTTCAACTGCAAGGAAGATGAGCTAACATCATTGATCATTTGTTAAAATTCTAAGGAAGTTCAAGACAGAGAGATAATCTTTACATAGAGCAAATGCTGCTCCCGAAATAAACACTAGTAAACTCAATATGCTCAGGATCATGACTTTCCAAGCTAAGGACCTTTTATTTGTGAACTTCCTAAATTCTATACACAGACACTGATAAGAATTTTAGGATTCTTTCCTAGAAAGAACCATCTCAACACTTATGGAACCAACGAATCCCAGTTTCCTACAGACGTATGCGCAGGAAAAGACAATCAAAACTATGGCTATATCCGCAGTAAATTCCCACTGCCATGGTTTCCCCTTTGTCTCCCTTTACCCTCTGTGTACTTCCAGCCACCACCTGTGCCCACACTACCCAGACTTTCTTCCATACGTGCTACCTGCTTGTTTGCCCTTCCAGTCGAGCAAAGCTGCAGTCTGGTCAGACATACTACCTGGCCAGAAACGACAGCAACCGTGCTGCTGCACAGGCAAAACAAAGCAGGTAAACTGGTCACAGGGCAGTGGTCACAGCACCAAGCCTGTCAGAGTTCAGGGAGCATCTGGACAATGCTCATAGTCATATGGTTTAGTATTAGGCAGTCCTGTGAGGAGCGGAGAACTGGACTCCATGATCCTTACAGGTTCCTTCCAATTTGAGGTATTTTGTGATTCTATGAAAGGCTAAGTTTTTCCTAGTATACCTAAGCATCTTTACTATCTCCCATCCATCCACCAATTTTCTGAAGATTCTAGGATTTTCGTATCTTAAAAACTCCTAGTGTCCAATTTTAACCACATTTAAGAACAGGCTCAAAAATACTTCGGAAAGAGGCAAAAACACAGATGAATACACATATTAGGTAGCATGATCACATACAAACCTGATTCCCAGGGAATCTTCCTTCAGGGAAGAAAGGAAGAAAAAACTGTACATTTTACAGCCTTCTTAGGAATACTCAAAGGATCAAAAAAAGCTCAGTTTGTCTAACATCAGGAGAGCTGTTTTTGTAGAAAATGACTTGTTATAAGAGGAAAAACCCCAAACAAAGTCTGAACAAGCAGAAAGCAAAGACTCTGGGTAAAATTTGAAATAAAACAGTCTTTGCCGAGGAAAATAACAGGGAAGTTGAAATGCATAAAGTAGTTCCTTCACCATGAAGAATGAGACAGGTGAACGAACAGAGATGAGACGAATCCTAGCACATATATATGAAAAGTGACATACAAAGACTGGCTTTAAAACCAAAGAGCACAACTGAGAGTCAGATTATACAATATATGGAGAATAAAGTATTTTTAGTATGGGGCTTCTTTGTATAAATTAGGAAATTATAATCAATCACCTCCATGATTTTCTCAAAGTCAACTCCAGCCAAAATTATGATTTTGCTGCTGTTAAGCCTTCTTTCCCTCCTCCCACTCACACCCTTCCTCTCTACCAAACCAAGGTACAAACCTGTCACCCTCAAGAAAACTCTTTCTTTCTTACTTTCCATAAAACAGGCTATCACCACAGGAGGTGTTACTTACCGGGAGCAGCCGTGGCATAAGGAGTGCTTCGTTTGTACTGGATGCAAGAAGCAGTTGTCTGGACAACGCTTTACATCCAGGGATGAGTTCGCATATTGCCTGAGCTGCTTCTGCAACCTGTATGCCAAGAAGTGTGCTGGATGCACAAATCCAATCAGTGGTAGGTCTCTCATGGCCAATGACTTTAAATTTTGGGTTGTTGTTTTTTTGGGTTTTTTTAATCAACTGCTTATAGTATTAAAAATGGTTCAATAATTCATCCTGAATAACTTGAGAGACTCAAGACACTATACAATTCAACATGTGTGAAAATTAAATATTTAAGATGCCTTTCAAGTGCCTAACAGAAATGGAAGAGGTATTTAAATTGAAGTTTTCTCCTTTTCACCTGAATTTCATGGAATGCAGTGAACATACAGTAACAGAGCTAGCCATGTAGTGGGATATGCATGTTCTGTATGTCATTCCACTTGCGTTCATCAGAGGGATCACTGATCTCAGCAACAACAGTTCCTTCATCAGTAAAAAGTGTCTAACTGGCTTATCCTTCATGCTGTAGCACAGCTCACTTCTTCTCTGACTCTTCAGGACAGCAACGGAGAAATCACAAGGCTCTCAGATACTGCTTTCCAGTACAAAAGTACTTTGAAGAAGCAACTGCTTAGAGCTTTACTATGAAACGCTTAACATAAAAATATAACCTCCTCTATAAAGTAATCAGCATTTAACAGCACGATCCATACAGTCCAAGATTGCAAATCTGAGTTATATCTGGACCATTTTCTCTCACGGCATTGCTCTGCCCTTGCACCTGTCCCTCACTAACATATGCCTGATTGCATAGCTCCTAGAAAATTCAGCGCGTTCCACTGGCACTCTTTTCTGCTCGTGCGAAAGAGGCATTTCTCTCTCGAATACTGCAGTCCCTTCTATCACATGCTGTTTCTTCAAAATGTTGCCACTAAAGGCAAAACAAAACAAAAACCCCTCTCATCAGGTAAGAGAGATGCCCAACTAAATCTTTTCACTGACTCCCAGCTAGTCATTCCAATGCATCATATTCAAGTTGCTCGTCATTTCTGAGGTTAAGCAAGAGACAATTAGTACCGAGACATTTGCCCCTTTTCTGTTTTGTCTGTACAATTTCAATACCCCTTTTGATAACCTCCATAACCTCGAACTCTTCAATGTTTTTTGCAACTTGCTAATCTGCTTCTTTTCTTGAGACACTCCTTTTTCAAAGCTATGACTCAAGTCCCGACACAACCTGTCAGATTTCTTTTTTAACAATTTAAGTGTAGTTTTACAAAACAAAATTAATTTACTCAGATGCTATAAAACGGTCTGTAAAAAAATGTTGGTCTTCTGTTTTGAGGCAGTTGCTTTCCTTTTCTTCTGCCGTATATCATAGCATCATCCCTTGAAGGTTCATTTCTGCCCTTACCTATCACCAGTGATAACAGCCTAGTTCACTAACTTAGCTGAAAGCAACAGAACTATTTGAGGATGAAAATACTACTTGCTACAGAATAAGGGTGGCAAAATTAGCACAGCAACAAATAGATTTGTCACAATGGCATTTTTTCACTACTCTATGTGGGATCTCCATAGCAATCCACGAGGGGAAACTCAAAAAGCATCACTTGATGGCTGATGTGCTATTCTTTTCTTCTAACAGAACACTTTTGGTTTTCAAACAGGACTCGGAGGAACCAAGTACATCTCCTTTGAAGAACGGCAGTGGCATAATGATTGCTTTAACTGTAAGAAGTGCTCGCTCTCACTAGTGGGTCGCGGCTTCCTTACAGAAAGGGACGACATCCTTTGCCCTGAATGTGGGAAGGATATTTAAAGCTCAAAATAAGAAGTGGGCAGAGAGGAGGAAAGCCGTGCTTGCAATATATAGTCTGAGATACACGGAAATTCGGAACTAGCTTTGCCACTCTGTGTTTCACTGTGCTATTAACATTACTTAACCTTTTTCTCCAAACTCTCCAAATCTGGAGAGGAAACAACTTCAAAATGTCTAGTAGCAGTGCTGGTGTTTAAGATTTTTACAGCTAACCACAACTAAAGCAAAACCTGAGATGTAAAACCATTTGGGTGTTATTGACATAACATAGTCTTTTTTTTCTTTTTCCTTCTTCCACTAAATATTCCCATTACAAGCAAGTGATATAGTGCAAGGAATGCAATGGCCACACACAATACGTTTGTAGATGGATATTCAAGGTGAAACCCTCAGCTCACTGAAATCAGCAGCAACCACCACTCAACTTCAGTGAGGCTGTGGTCTCGCCTCAGTGTTCTCGAGCTCTGTGACTAGTGTGTGCTGTCAAGTGTGTAGAAAGACTGCAAACGTAGAGGGTGTTTCAAGGGGCAAGGATTCGTGCCATGCCGTAACGAGATAATGATAAAACAGTTGAAGTGGGAGTGCTTCAGAACAGGTACATATTTTATTGCATGACTAGCTGATCATTGTGTGAAGTACAAGTTCTGATGGACAGTGTCAGTATCACAGTTAGTCAACATTACACTGAACATTGTATTTTTCAAAATAAAATCGTTTAAAACAAAATTGTGATTGTGCTTTGATTGCATTTACACATTAGATATTTACAAATAAAATGCTTTCACAGTCTGAAGAAACACAACGTAAGAGTCATACAAACACAACCCTTTTTGCACCCAGTCATTATAAAACTGTGGAGTTCAGACAATCCTCATACGGGCCCTACTGATACAACATAGTCTTGTACTAACTGAAATCAGTGAAAAAATTATCAGCAAAACTGAACAACTGTATGAAAATACTGAATCAACTGCAGCTGATAAAAATGTGTTCACAGGCTCTAAACTCAAAACTAAAATATTATTGTGCTCAGCAAGCAAGGAGGTCAAGACAACTCAAAAGACATTTAACCTTTGCAAAAGTCAGAAGTTTAATTTCTATGCTATGGTATGCTTTAATTTTGTTCTATATTGCAATACGTAGTATCTTTTGCTCTATAATCACTTCTGCTGTGTGTTCGCAGCAAAGGCAACTGTTGGCAACAACATGCTGGCAGGACAATAAAATCAAGAGGAAACAAAGGAAGATAAGTGTCTTCCCAAAGCAAACTTCAAGAAATATGACCATGTCATTCAATGCATGACCTTGGTACACCCTCCAGATGGAATTCTTTTGTATCCAGCAAAAGGAGCGATGTAATATGTCACTTCCGACAGGAATCTTCAGATATGGAAAGAATTAGGAATATACTTAATCTGTGTGTAACTAGGTAGGGAAAGTTTGCTTCTAGTTCCTGCTACCACTCTTGAATTCGTCTCTTTTTGTACCAAGTGTGAAGTGCTCTCAGGTCATTCATCTCTCATGAACTCAACAAGCTAAACAGATGTATCAACAGATGTGGCTTACTGTACACCATTTGAGTAACTTGAGTGGTTGACATTTTTGAAGTGCACACCGTGCTAATCTGATCTCACTGAATGACTAAATTCGACCCTTTGGTGACTTCATTCTATGATGAAGGCTGTAGTAAAGAGTAGCCATAAAAATCACTCTCATATCCATGCATCCCAAAGGAGGGCAAGCACCTCACTTACTCTCTCCTCTGGGGTCTGGCAAACCCCCTGCACGCTGCAGCTCTGCTCTGGTACTTTGCTGAGAGAGGAGGATTACTAATAGCTCAGGGGGTAGTGGAAGGTTGTAAGAGCAGCATGGCTTGCATCTTGCCCCCCAAGCGCCGCAACAGATGGCAAAATGGTCCCAGCTTCAGGGAAAGGTAGGTGAAACATCACAAGGCTGGAAAGCATGCTGGCCCGAAAACAAGACTGTTACCATGCAATAGCAACACCATGCTATTATTCCAGTACGGTTCTGCATATCGCTCCTTAACACGTACCAACACACACACGCTTCTAGCAACTGAAACTACAACAAGATATAGCCTAGGCTCTAAACCACTGCCAAGAAACCACCCACAAAACAGAACTCCTACCAGACTGTTACTCTAGCGCAAGGACCAGCACTTCACATACTAAAACTCCAAAGTAGCTACTGAGCCTTTTACTCTGTAAGCTTTTTCTTAAGTTCTAATCACTTTAAGTCCGCTGAAACACAACCATATAAAATGAACAAGCTTAAGTACATCACAAAAAGAACTCACTACTACTTTGTTTGCTTTTAATTGAATTTATTTAAATAGCGTAAGGCTACTAAAAAGACAACTCTTTACATACAAAATGTACATTACCTTAAAGTTTGCTGTACTCAAGTACAAAAACTGCACAAGTGTTTAGTAAAAGGGAAACATTACACAACATTTCAAAACACACACACTCTTACCATTTCACAGCATTCGAGAAGTGCCTTTTATGTCATAACAGTGAATGGAGAACTTCTGTCAGTAATGAATTAAGCTACAGTTTTTGGTTTCAGTATCAACCAATGTTAAAAATGTAAACAAGCTTTCAGATCACTACTGACAGCTTCTTTTAGTGAGTTAATTAAGTGGATTCAGAAGTTGATTCTTTCTTTGTTTTTATTTTACTAAGTCTAGGAGCATTATTATTATTTACCATCCATATGTAAAATGGATCTAAACTGGCTCCACCCTGAGCCACTGACATTTAGTAAAAACGTTTCCATCAACTTAACTGGATTTCTGCCTTATAAGGCACTACCAATAATCCAGACGAAACACCAAGTTTCACAGAAAACCAACATCCATGTTAAATTATCAAAGGAATGGAAAACAGTTTTGGGTTGGTTGGTTGTTTTGGGGTTTTTTTTTTTTAAGAGTGCAACTACATACACTAATGCTCTCAAGGTACTTGTTTGTCTTCCTATCCCTGTCCCTCTCCAACTGTTAGCAAAGTTGAGAAAGCACTGGCCTGCATTCCAAAGGTCTTCCCCATATTTTATAAGCATGATTGTAACCAGGAAAACAAGCAAATTTGCTACATCAGCACATTTTTACACTTATGCATGTATAAAACATGCCTGTGTATTTAAGAGAACACGGCACTAATCCATTCACTACTTCATCTCAGAGATTCATATCAAACAGGCTAATAACATACTTCCATCTGTGCATTTCTTATTTCATACGTCAATAAGAGAAACTTCAATTTGAAGTAATGTTGTTAAATAGTTCATCTCTTATTACCAACCTGACTTGCACTGTAAATTCTACACTCCTATTCTGTGCAACAAAAAGGAAAAGAAAAATTGTCTCAGACTCTTTTATCAACAGAATGGTCAGTTTTCTCATCTAAATGAATTATCTTTTTGAAGTTAAGAAGGCTCTTGGGATCACTCTGAATCTCAATAGCTATTTTAACCATTTAACCAGAAGTGGAACAAAACTGAATCTTACTGAAACTAAAAAAATATATATTTATATGCGTGAATCACAGGGACATGCAGGAGATGAACTATAATCATCTTGAAAACTAAAAGTGGGGGGGGGTTAGTATATTGTAACATTACTACCTTTTGAAGAAGTAATGAACTACTTGGTGTACAAGAGCAGACACTCTTAAGGTGACTGGTGATAATGACTCCAGCTTTACAACAGGGAAATTCTAACCTTGTTAAAACTTCACAGCAATCTGAATCCCTGTAAGGTTTAAAAAGACTTGTACTTAAACTGTTTCAATATGACTTATGTATTTGAAAATATGGAAGTAACATTTATGTTTCAAGCACCATTAGCTACTTCATGGCCATGTAACATGCTGGATTTTCTTCTTTGCTTCCGTAGGCTTTAGGTCATTCTGGAATACAAGAAAATATATTAAGTATTCTTAGATATACTGTGCAAGTAGAAGCTAGTAATTAACCTGCCACATTCAAATCTAGTACTGACTATTGCTGCACTCAGTTATACGCTATTACAACAGCTTTCTATTGCCATCTTGTGGAGAAAGTTAAATACCACAGAACTTCTCCAGAGAAAATAAAAATAAAGCAAATGAATTAACTACCTGCAAAGCATCTATGTCTTTTGCTTTTTCTTAATCCTACAATTAGTTATGCAAAAATATCTCAGTTATGCAGCTTAGAAAAAGGTACATATTGGAGTTTCAAAACACAAAGTTATTTCAGATTGCCTTCTTAAAATACTTGTTGAAATTTGATTGTATAAGAATAAACAAATATGCAACTAGAACCAATTTACTTTTGTCAAATAGTAAAAATATTAGAAAAAGAGAAGGAAAAGTTTGTCTTCCTTTGCAATGACCTGTACAAAAAAGTGAAGTAATTTCCAAAGTCTCAGATGAACTCATCTTTCAAGACGCCCCAAGAAACCAGAAAAAAAGCAAGCAAGCCCAAAGTAAAACACTGGGAGACTGAAGTGGTGAAATAATTACCTTTCACCATCTAAAATAAGGAAAAAAACTCAGAAATCAGAGCTTTAGTAGTTCATACAAGTAGAGTAAAGACAGGTATATGAGTTTTCAAGAACATTGTGCAACACGCTAGTTTGGGGAGCACCATCTAGAGATCATTCTTCTCATTAAGAGTTTCAGAGTAAGTTTATTTACAGCAATCCTGCAGACTGCAAGCACTGAGAGGTTTAAGCGAATTAGACCCAAAAATCGGAGAGATAGTTTTGTGCTATTCAGCAAGAGAACTTCAGTTTTTCTTGAAAGTCAAAGAACAGTCACATGCTTGAAAAGGCAATTGTAGTTACTGTCATTATGCTAAAAATGCATCAGGCTTTACACTCTACAGTCACCTGTCAAGTACACTGATTCTTCCTGGCTGCATCCTTTATTATTTCTTTAATCTCAGACAGCAAAGTAGCATCCATAAAACACACCTGCCTAACTTCAAACGTGTCTAACAGAAATTAACCAAGGCATGACTGAACTTGAACAACATAAACTGTGGCTAAGACAGAAAGTCAAGTGTCAGAGGTCACAGCGCCAAAGTGTCAGTTACAGTGTCACTTAAAAGTGTTCATCATTGTGTCTAGAAAACATCTGAATTAAATATAAAAAAAGCTGTGAGGAATATACTAAACAAGTTTCAAAAGCGCTGTAGGTTCAGATCGAACCCAAACTTTTGGAAGAGTTCTAATTGCTACGGTAAGTTAGTGATATTGGTAGTAGGAAACACACCTCTCCTGCATAAATTTGACTCAGGGCCTCAGTCATGATTCTTGTAAAAGCTGTTAAAGCTGACTTTCAGAACAGCCACATGTTTAGGTGTTCACATTGAACAGAAGTCTGATGGAACCTACCGATTCATGCAGCAAGGATATTACCTGCATTCTTTCATGGAAGGATTTTTTTATTATTTTTTTTTTTTTTACAAAAAAGAAATTGACAGAAAGCATTTCATAAGCCAATACTGAGAAAACAAGAAGTTCAGTTTGATGTCCTGGGAAAGTGTTAATCAATGTAACTGCACACTGCATATCTAAAGCTCCCTCTGCAGTTCAACTGAGAATAGAAATTTCTATTTCTTCCTTTGAAGTCCAGACTTACTCCAGATATTCCTGTATTCCAGTGGAAATGTCCAATTCCTTCATTTGTATTATGACAGAATACAACACAAATATAAAACTTACCCCTACCTCACGATACGTTTTAAAGAGGAGATGATCCATTGCTCCTTGCTCACTGACAAGCCTCTAAAGACTAATCACGTCTTTGTCAAAAATAAATACTGTTCTACCTTTCTCCCCACCTGGCAGCTACATTCAGCACAATTACCTACACTTTCAAAAACATGCCCTCCTGAATTCACAGATCCTGCCTTAGCTCTTCTCTCATCACTTCAGCTCATCAGCCTCATTCTGCCCCAACACGCAGCGTAGTTCTCCTTTCTACAGAAAACTTGTTTGCAGCTGAATCTTACTTGCAGAAAGGAGATAACTGTTCACCTTTACAGTTAACAGCTCAGTCACCAGTCTTCTACTTGAGACCAGCACCTTTCTGTTCAAGATCTTAGCACGTCTTTCTCCTTACAGAAGCCCAGGTATCTGACCAAGATCACCATGGCTCAAAATGAGCACTCGACCTTTGGCATCTCACTTCAACTAGCACAATTTGTTGTTATGGCTTCTCATTCAGACCCACAATCTAGGCAGCTGTCCGGATTTTCACATCCAGTTCCTTCCTCTAGCTTGCCAATTCCTATGTGAGATTTAAAACAGATGGTGTTCTTCCTCTAAGGATATATTCTACAGCTCTCAGCATCTCACTTCAGTTCCTGTAACATCTCTTCCTTCACTCTGACAAATGAAAGCTTGTCCTACTCAACCACTCAAGTGTAATGATTACAAATGTTATCACTCCAGTTTTTATTTCCCTACTACAGAAAACAGACCACCTGTCCTCCCTTTAAGGCTGTTCATGTTGTTCTATAATACCTGTTCTCTCTCTCAGACCTACCAGTAGGATTATTTTGTTTGTGTTAATATTTGACTCCTACCAGCGTCACCTTAAGTATTAGCTACTTAATCATTTTAAAGTTACATGCATGTTTTCTACAAAGCTGCCTCTCTCACACAGAAGTTTCCCATGAACAAGCTACAAAGTACTTCATTTCTTTCCTTCTAGTATTTCCCAAATCAGCTACTCTTTTGCCTATTTCTAAACAAAGACTCTACTATTACTTCAAAATAAAATAAACCTGGAAACTCTTACAAGAGTCTACCTTTGGCTCCTGCAAGTTTCATTAAAAAGAAAGCTGCAAAACAAGATTCTGAATGTACATACCGGCAAATCAGATTCTTCTTTTGGAACAGCTCTCTTTAACTTCACAACAGTAGCTCCTGCTACTGGAGACAAAGGGTACACCTTCAGACTAGCCAATACACTGCTGTTAGTCTTTGAAGTATTGTCCTGCTTAGCCTCATTATTTCTCATTCCCAGCTTAGCGTCCTCTGAGAAACTGGAGGCCGAAATGTATGTTGAGGCGTTTGAAGGAACTGATAATCTTCTAACAGTGTTGGTGGTGCTTCCAGCTGGAGGAGGCTTTAGGCGATCAACAGCTCCGTTCTCTGTCTTCTTCACCTTTATGCTTGTACTTGTCGAATTGCCATCAAATACTATTAATGGTCGCTTCCTTAAACCTTCCACCGTTGTAACACTGAAAATACAAACGGTAAAATCCTCAGAAACACAAGCTAGATGATCCAAAAACAGCATATCCAATATGTGAATAGTGAAATCTAATTCAATCTTGCCTGAAGTAAAAAATATATCCCAAAATACTAACCTTAAACTCTCAGCTGCTCCAAACTTAGGCAACAGAAATTGCTTCCAAAATACAAAGGGGTAGTGGGGCAGGGAGTCATGTGAAGAACAGCATTCCTCAGCAAAGGGGGTTGTGTGAGGAACTTCCTGGGCAGAGAATTACAGTTGTGTGACCAAAGCCTGTATGCTTATACCACTGTAGCTACTCCAGAGTAACTAAAGAGATAATAGCTGTTAAGTAGTTCAAAAGGTGAATATTTGAGAAAGTGTGTGCCACCAAGAACTGTCACATCTAATTTTTAGATACATGGCTCATAGAAGAACATCGAATCGTGGGTGTGACGTTCACTTTCTTTATATAAAGTACAGGCAGCTTAAAACCTTCAGAGCAGGACTCATGTTAGCCAGCACTCTTATGCGGGAGGACACTGACACTAGCTAACAGCTGAAAAGAAACATTCTGGGATCGTGACCCCTCCTGCAGGACACTCTCTGTGAAATCTAGATTTCAATGCACATCTACATCCTAGAGAAATGCTCCAGGCTCACATTGGGCAGGGCTGAACGGAGGGCACCTGCTAATCCTGCTGTTTACTTTGTAGCGCACGGTAAAGAATACAAGATTTACTAGAGGAAGCAAAAGCTTCTCTACAGGAGCAATCGGGGTTTTCACTGTTTCACGTAATTACTCATGTAGTCAGGACAGTCTCTGGTAACTCCCAATTATGAGGACAATTTAATGAAAAATTCTCCTCTTCTTGTCTAGCTTAGCCTGGTACTTAAGGCAGCACCCTAAAACCAGAGAGAAGTGTACGTTTTAGCTCCCACTCCCTGATTATCCTAAATATTCACCTCTCACCAAAATGGGCAGGTGATTACCTCTTCTGTGAATGTCTGAAACCGGTTAGAGTACCGTGTTTTACAATGAACTCATCAGTGCATTAGGAGTTCTCAGAGGACGCTGAAGCAGCCTTTCAGGCGACTAAGGAGAAATAATAAGCTCCACCAAGGCCACAGCTCTGAGCGTGCACAGCCAGTGCTCCTGGAGACCAGGAGGCTGCAGGTGAGAGTCTTCAGACTCACTGGCACTTCGGAAACTACATATCATCCCCTTTCTTCCATTAGGCAAGATGACCTTACAGATTTACGAAACTGATTGTCCCTGAACACAAATACTTTCTGAAATGTTTGAAGTTGGACAGTGTATTTGGTTTTTATTTGGTGTGATTGTCTGCAAGATCAAATATTCAGTAAGAAGATGTATAAACCATCATCTGTGACCTCAGACGTTTGATGGTATTATTAAGGTATAACATGTTACAGCAACTCAGATGAAGTACAGTAAGTCTTTTAGGATATGCCATCAATCACCAGCAGTAAAACTAAACACAATATTCAACACTGACTTTTAAATTTCAGTGTGTTTTTACCTCCTATCTGTAACTACTAGATGTATGCAAACACACACTGGGCTGGGCTGATCAAGTCTCCAAGCCTCATACTAATTCCAGCGCGCATTGTAAAGCTGCACTTTCCACAGAGGAACTCATCAGAAAGCTCCTGTTGTTTCCATGATCAATCAGTTTATGTGCCTTCTAAACCCAGCTAACTGCACGCTTAGTTCCCGTCTCTCACTTGCACATCACTTACAACCTTACAATTTCTAGGAATTTTTGTCTAGACATGGACCTGTTGGAGGGGGTCCAGAGGAGGGCCACAAAAATGATCAGAGGGATGGAACACCTTTCCTATGAGGAAAGGCTGAGATAGTTCGGGTTGTTCAGCCTGGAGAAGAGAAGGCTCCGGGGACACCTCATTGTAGCCTTTCAATACTTAAAGGGGGCTTATAATAAAGATGAGAACATACTTTTTAGTAGGGCCTGTGGCAACAGGACAAGGGGATAATGGTTTCAAACTAAAAGAAGGCAGATTCAGACTAGATAAAAGGTATTTTTTACAATGAGGGTGGTGAAACACTGGAACAAGTTGCCCAGAGAGCTGGTAGAAGCCCCATCCCTGGAAATATTCAAGGTGACGATGGACAGGGCTCTGAGCAACCTGATCTAGTTGAAGATGTCCCTGCTCACTGCAGAAGGGTTGGACCAGATGAACTCTAAAGATCCCTTCCAATCCAAACCATTCTATGATTCTATGAAAAGGAGCACTACGAGCTAGATACCATCAATAACATTTGGATGACAAAAAAAAGATTATCTTCCCCTTTTTCCTATTATTGTAGTAGTAGAATCCAACACTTCTCACACAGGAGACCTGACACGACATTCTCTGTAAAAGGGAACAATGTCTAAGATATGCACAAATTTCATTAATCAGGCAAACAAACGTTAAACTAAATGCATTGTCCCAAATTCTCCAAATCTAGCCCAATAAAAGCCAATTACCTTTTATTCTCACTCTTCAACTCATTTTGCTGTCTTTTCTTTTCCATCATTTTCCCCCATCTACTTTTTGGTAAGTCACGCTGAGGCAGAGGAATGGCATGTTGAATATAGAGATCAGTGAGACCGTCTTTGTCCATCTTTACATCATTTTCAACTAGTATATTCTTCTGCAGAGAACAGGAAAAATGTTGTTATTATTGTGACAATTTCAAAGCACGATATCTTAGTGATGGCATAACTTCTTTTTTCAAAAGCCACTTTAAGGTAGTGTATCAGACATAAATACCAGGGTTTCAGAACTGAGGGGACTGCAGAGGTGACTGGTACAGAGAGGCCACGAATCGCCCCATACCAATGACAGCCTGGTGTCCTGCTTTCCTACTGTCAACTTTCCTCATTTTCTGTGTGGATTACACTCGGTCCCTCCCTTCAGTCAGGCAATGGGAAACGTGCCATGTTTGGGTCAGTGCATAGTGGTTTCTTTTTCCACTACCTGCAAGTGCATCTCTTTGCATATCTCCTCATGTGCCTCTTCCTGTGCATCCTTTTCTGTCTCCTGCCCCTGGTGGCTCCTGCTCTTTGTTAACTGCATGAGCTCGTCTGCTTGAAATTTTGGTGTGTGATGGGTTGCTTCCATCAGAGACAGCTGGATCCAGCTGTGACCAGTACTGGGCAGTTCAGCACCTTTGCCCACATGGGTCAACCCTGCAGCCCCTCCCTATCCAAACCCCTGCAATTTTTCCTAACAAAAATAGCAACAAAAGGAAAAAGTTATGACAGACATACTGTTAATGACTGATGTTTTCATGCACTCTTATACACACTTCTCTGAATTCAATTACAATACCAGAGGCTCTTCTTCACACTTCTAAACAACAGGCAACTAGAACATAATGCAGTTCAACCTTACAGACATAGAGCCGTACTTCCTTCCCCAGTTCCCAAAGAATAAGTCAGATTTCTAGTAACTGTCAGTTATAACTGAACACCAGTTCTCCTTCTAATCACATACAGCATTGTGAAAACAAAACTTCTCAGTACCTCCTGCCAAATTTACTAAAAGAGAAAAAAAAACACTAACTTTCTGCAAACTAGAGGTCACTGAAAGTAGGTCGAGTCTCTGCCACTGCTGGTTTTGACAACACTTCCTGACTTCTGATGTGGTCCTAAAACCCGTACGTTTTTGTCCACATAAGCTACAAGGACAAGATCATGCAAAATTCAGCAAGTTCATACAAAAATCATAGAATCATAGAACGGTTAGGGTTGGAAGGGACCTTAAAGATCATCTAGTTCCAACCCCCCTGCCATGGGCAGGGAAAACCACCACTACACCAGGTTGCCCAAAGCCTCATCCAACCTGGCCTTGAACACTTCCAGGGATGGGGCAGCCACAACTTCTCTGAGCAACCTGTTCCGCTGTTTCACCACTCTCAGAGTGAAAAATTTCTTTCTTATATCTAACCTAAATCTGCCCTCTTTCAGTTTAAATCCATTGCCCCTTGTCCTATCACTACACGCCCTTGTAAAAATTCCCTCTCCAGCTTTCCTGTAGGCCCCCTTTAGGTACTGGAAAGCTGCTATAAGGTCACCCCGGAGCCTTCTCTTCTCCAGGGTGAACAGCCCCAACTCTCTCAGCCTGTCTTCATAGCAGAGGTGCTCCAGCCCTCCAATCTAAAACTTAGATTACTGTTTCATGCACCTGGAATTTCCAGGCAAGGCAGCAACAACTATTCCAAATCAAATCATGCGAAGTTTCACACAGTCCAAAACTGGTTAGAGCTCACTTTCGGATTCTTTCGATTACGCATACTTAAGCATTAGCTTGACCGGTTATGTAGGACATATTTCCTTCATTCACCGGCTACGAACGTGGCAACTTTAGCACAGTAAAGATCGCCTTTCCGCAGATCATTTCACTCCATGCAAACAAACACTGTCTCACAGACATGCTGATTCGGGCACATTACTCTTTAGCAGCTGCAGCGTTTGAACACAGCCCCTTTGCGAACACCAACACATCTCACACTGCCAGCCTCCTCTAAGCAAGTCCGTAGCCCACAAACTACTGTCTCGGGTTTTGCTTGGGTTTTTTTTTCCCTGATTGCTTCCTGCGTGCCTGTTACGGGTGCTACAACAACTGGAAACTGCAGGAGGACTGGGATTAGAAAGCCTCCAGTGTAGGCGACTTGGCGGTGCCCCAAATCCACCTCGAGGAGCCTGTTCTATAATCGATAACCCACAATACACCCAATCTCTCCTTGCCAAAACAGCCTATATACCGCCGTCACCAGCCCACCTCTCTGAGAGCAAAACAGTGGACACAACAGCCAGCCCTCACCCCGCTAAAACGACAGGTCAAGGTATAGCCTATGGAGAGGAAGAAATGGGCTACATTTTCTAAGCTAGAAAACCACGAAAAGAGGTGTGAAACCACCTCTAGAAGGTGGATTTAGCAGTAAAGCAGGACAATGTAAGCCTGCTTTAAGCCGGCTCTGGGACACGTACACACCGCCCGTCACCCTCCTCATAAGGCACAACTCCCGCGTACCTAAGCCCCACACCAGCCAAAGACCAGGTAAGTCGTAACAAGGGAGGAGGAAAGAGTGAAGTGGAGAAACAAACAGGGCGGGCCTAACGCGGAGGGGGCACGACGCGAAGCAGGGCCGCGGGCCCGGGAGCCTCCCTTCCCGCCGCTGCGGGGCCGGCTCGCTCCCGGCGGCGCCCGGGCGCACCTGCTCCAGCGTGAGCAGCAGGAATTCCTCCGAGAGCAGCTCCGGGTGCAGCAGCAGCTCCGACTCCGGGCGCCGCGGCCCCCGCTCCTCCTTGCTGCCGCCCGCCCGGCCCCTTCCCTGTGCCGCCATCTTCTTCCCCCGGAGACCCCTATCCGGCCTCCCACAATGCCGCGCGGGGGGCGGGGGCTCGCGCGGGAAGTGACGCGGCCGCGTGACGTCAGGGCCGCGCGGGCGCTGCGCACATTCGTGACGTCGGTGAATGCGTGTTACGGAGCGGCCGCCCGGCGGTGGCCGCTGCCGGCCGGAGCCGCGGGCAGGTGGGCACGGAGCGGGTGGGAACGGGCGGCCGGAGCAGCCGCGCCGCGGCAGGCACTGCTTCTCGCGCGTCACGTCCTGGGGCGGGAGGCAGTGTATGACGTGCGCAGCCTGGCTGGAGCACGGCGATCGCCGGGGGTGCGCCTTCCCGGGCCGGGTTGGCTCCTCCGGGCGGCTGCGCCGGCAGGGTCGGCAAGGAGCTTAGTACCCGTGATGAGGTGGCGTCATCCCCCAACTGATGGTGGCGTCGAATAGGGGAAACAAATCTTATTTTATTGTAATTCCGTCAGCGTACAAGAGTACAAAGCGTTTGCGCTGCGACACGCCTGAGCTTTGCCACCGAGTTAAAACAGGATCTAAGTCTTGCCCGTAAAAGCGGTAACGGGCAATTAACGCGTCCTGGTCTGTAGCGACAGAAGTTGCGTTGCGATTCCAAAGTAAAACAGCCGCCTGCTCATTCGAGTTAGTAGTCTGCTTACGTGTTCAGAAGCGGGATAGGGAGTTACAAACGTTGTAATTAACGTTTGCAATTAATAAAAATTAATTACGTAAATAATTAATAATAACGTAAATTAACCACGTTGTCTTGACAACATCAAATCGCAATGTGATTTGTAGCACTTGATGCATTTTACGGAGTTAAGAGGCGCAGGCGACAACGTAACGCGACTGCTGTGACAACAGTACGTGCACGCGGAACGAGTCGCGTCTGTATGACTGTAAGGTCATTGCTACGTATATGCAGCGCTTCTAACAGGACGAATTCAGGTTCTGAATGTTTAAAAATCATTTAAGTGTACAAGCAAGCGATCTAATAACGTTTATTGCCATGATTTCATATTGCGTCCTCAAAACTGCCTTCGGGCAATTTATGCGATGTTGCTTTGTGCGTTCCCCCTTCCCCTCCTCCCAAACCATCCGCAGCTACTGTTATTTCTTGGGTTTTCCTAGAAGAGCTGCTTTTTCCGCCTGCGTTTATCCTTTGCGCGTCAGGGTTGGACGCGGTCTGCAACTACTCTCTGTAAGCTCACTACAGCATTTGGAAATTATTAATAAGCAGATCTCTCCGGACCTGCGCAGATCCCGAGTGGCGTGTGCTGCCCGCACCGCTGGCGGATCTGATCCGGCAGTCGGATCGAAGCTCCCTCTGTAGATGCGCGGTCCGGGTGCAACGCCCGGCGCTCCGCGAGGACGGGCCGGGCCGGACGCGGCCCAGCGGCCCGGGGAAGGGGCTTCCCACTACAGGAGGAGCATGAGGCCACCGTTACCCTTCCTCGCCTCCCCCTGCAGGGACGCCGCAGGCCGAGCCGCCTCACCCACCGGCGCCGCTTCGTCCCGGCCGCCATCCACGCCCCCAATGGGCGGGCTCATCGAGCCTCCGCCCCAGCCATTGGGCGCCCCTTCCCCACGTGACCGGAAAAGCCCCGGCCTAGCTCAGCGAGGCGGCCCGCCTCTCCTCCAGGAAGCGGTGACGCTAGCGCGGGGCGGGGCTTGTGCCGCACCGGAAGCGGCGCGTCTCTCCCCGCACCCCGCCCACCGGCGGACCCTCGCGCGCCGCGAGGCCTGGGCGCGGACAGCGCGGCCCGAGGCGGCGCCCGGCCCCGCCCGGCTGTGGCCGCCGGCAGCGCACGGTGCGGCCTCGTAAGCGGCGGGCTCGGCTCCCGGTGTGGCGGCGGCGTCTGGCGCCGGCAGGTGCTGCGGGAGGGCGAGCGGGGGGAGAGGCTCCGTCGCCGGCCGGCGCGGAGGCGGGCGCACCGCGGGGCCGGTCGCTGCCGGGCCTGGTTGGCGCCGCCCGCCCGCCGGGGCTGCGGGCGTGTGAGGGGACGGGGGTGAAGCGAACGGCGCCGCTGCTGTCGCCGCGTGGCCCGGCGGGCCGGGCAGGGTGCGGGTGCTCCGCCGTGCGGGCTCTCCCGGGGTGAAGCGCATCCCCCGCCCTCCGGGGGGCCGCGGCGCCGGCCGCCGCTGGCGCTGAGGTGGCCCCGCGCCGCGGGTCTGTGGGATCACATCCGGAGGTTAATTAGAGCTCGCGCGCAGTTAATTGCACAGGGCATGGGAGCTTGTGCGTGGGGGGTCAGCGCGGAGGTAAGGCAGGTGGGGAGCGGGCTTGCGGGGCAGCAGCAAACAATGTAAATGCAAAGGTGTTGCTTCACAGAAGTGGGAGAGAGCTGCTTTCCACTTTACCGGAAATGAGCACAACATGTGGGGTTATTATATTAGTGCCCTTCCTTAGGAAAGCAAAGCGTAGTAGACTGATAATTTGTTTGCCCGATGATTAGTTTTTGACAGCAGACATCCCCATTACTGTGTTTTCCGGACATCTGACCAGCTAAAACGTAACATACTGGCTTCCATTTGTAACTGCGAGGTGACCTCTTGTGCTTTAAAGGAACGGCATGTTCTACAGAACCTGTTTCTTTGCAGTGGTCGCTGGCCCCTAAGCTCTTATAAACGAGAACAAAATAAATGTAAAAAAAAAATCACAAGCATATTATGTGTGTTGGCGTTGGTTGTTCTTAAGAGTTTTTTTCACTACTTTTTTCTAGCATAAATATTTTAACTTCTTTGCTACCAGGCTTATGTAGTACTGTTGTTTTTTTGTTCTTTCTGCTCAGAGATTGTGTGTCTATTTTGATTTCTTTCCTACTTTTACTTTTCATCTACTTTCGTTTAGTAAGGTTTTGGGGGCTTTTAATACATCTTACTCAACAGCAAAACTCTGTAGATCTCCTAGCGGTATACATTAACATTTTTACCTTGGACTACAGGAACTTAAATTGTTGACAGCTTCAGGTAGGAAAGCTGCCTGACCCCTCCAGACGATAGTTTGTCACTTCAGGCTACATACAGGCTCTTAAAAACGGTTAGAATTTTTTTTTCAGTCAACCTTTGGACAGTCATCTTTAACTTAATTTGCTGTGTTTCTTTTGGTAACATTGGAGGATAACATGGCTGTCTTGCCAGAGACTTGCATTATCATTTTACCTTGGGCTGTTTCTCTAGTACTTCCTGGGTTTGGCTTTTTTTGTTGAACTAATTTACCCCCGCAGGTAAAGATGCAATTTGAAAATGTCATGGAAGCCCAAACTAAAATCTGAGAAAAAAATAGGAAGTTCTTGGCAAAAAAGATCACTGCTATCTCTTTCTTTCTGTCTATGTTGTTAACTTGATCTGATTTTATGTGGTGGTTACTTGTGAGGTATGTACCTTACTGTTTCTCACTCAGCTTTGGAAATTTTTGCCATGGCTTTCAATGTTCTCTTGAAAAAGCAAAGGAGTTTTTTAGATGTAATTTGAAACTAAATTAATTTTGTCTATGTTTAGTTTCAGGGTTGTTCACAAGAGCTTCTTGGTGATGTTGGTTTCTCTGTTGGTCCGCAGAAATTTCATTTGATGTTTTATATCTCCATTGTACATGTGGACTAGAAGTAACTGTGTATGTTATTTCTTAAATCCATTCAAGATTTTTAGTGTTGTGTCTTCCCCTCTGTTGGATAAGTGGTCTTACAGACCAGTCATGACAAATTAAAAGATGATTAAACAAGGTCAGAGATTTCTCATCTGTTTTTCTTTGATGTGTTGAGCACAGTTGTCTGCTGGTTTCTTACAAAAATAACAAAAAGTGTAGAGTACAGTAAAATTGCACGGACTGTTTTTAAAACAGTAATCATTTTTTAAATTTTGATTGCAAAAGGATAGATATAGTTTGTAGAATGACTATTAGAAGTACTGCTTAGTACTTAAAGACAGACTTGTGGAATGGTTGTGATAGTTGAGAACAGAAACTCTTATTGTTTTCATGATACTGCATCTTGAGCTTAATCAAGGCTTTATGGACCATGCTTCCAAATTTGCTGTGGGAATGTGCTTTATAATTGCTGGTGCATATAGCCCCGTACAGAGAATGTGTAACTAACACTGAATTAAAACAGACACTCTGCAGATATTAAAAAAAAAAACCACACAAACCAAAACCACAACAAAACCAACTCCAAAACCCACACAAAACAACAACTTTTATTATGAGTTGGATCATACCTTGCATAGACTATGACTTAAGTGGCCTGAAAGTTACGTATTTCTGATTGCTGGAGAGTAAGGAATGTAAAGTATGTGTTAAAATGGAAAATGCCTGTGATGTTTCGCTAAGAGACTATGTACTGATAGGCCTAAATTGAGCATAAAGCAATAAGAGGTGTTGACTTGTAGCACTAAATGCCTTCTGGCTTCTCTAGAAATTGGAGAGCCAAAGCTTGCATGTTTTCATGTGCAGCTGATATAAACTTGTGCATGACAGGTTTATAAATCACTAAGTACTGACAGGAAGCGCTCGTAGTGCCAAGGTGTCTGAGGGAACCAGTAACGTGTTGGTTACTTGTGGAGAAAGCATCTGGGTACTGTTGTGAATCTGCTTCAGAATAGTCTTGTAGAGGAAGCATGCAATTCGACTCATTGCTGTGGTTATTAACGTACTCATTCTGGCTTGTGTAGTCAGGTTGGAAATACAGTATAGACTGTTAAAAAAAAAAGTAACAAAATTTTTATATTGGTGAGTGCTAAATTGCTACCTCTAATGTCTGATTATGTGCGTGGATGTAAACAGTGTTTTTGTCTCTTTAATCAGATCACCCAGAAGACACAATGAGTGTTAAAGCTTTCAAGCTTGTTTCTGCTGTTGAGCGGGAGATGTTAATGGGAGACAAGAATCACATCAACATCGAATGCATTGAGTGTTGCGGAAAGAACCTCTATGTCGGAACCAACGACTGCTTTATCTATCACTTTCTGTTGGATGAAAAGATATCAACAGCTGGAAAGATAACTTTTGCTGCCACTAAGCAACTGCATAAATACCTGGGCTTGAAGAAGCCCGTTAGTGAGCTGAAGGCAGCCTCTGCCCTCACCAGGCTTCTTGTGCTTTGCGACAACACCATAACACTAGTTAACATGATGAACTTGGAACCTGTGCCCACCGGCGCGAGAATCAAAGGTGCCGTGACGTTCACGTTAAACGAGAACCCCGTGAGCGGGGATCCTTTCTGTGTGGAAGTCTGCATTATCTCGGTCAAGCGGCGGACCATTCAGATGTTCATGGTGTTCGAAGACAGAGTCCAGATAGTGAAGGAAGTGTTTACTCCAGAGCAGCCCTGTGCCGTGGCTGTAGATGGTTATTACTTATGTCTTGCACTTACTACACAGTATATCATTTTGAATTACAATACCGGTGTCTCCCAGGATCTGTTTCCTTACTGCAGTGATGAGAAACGACCAATTGTGAAAAGGATAGGCAGACAAGAGTTTCTGTTGGCTGGCCCTGGAGGCCTAGGTGAGACTAAGGATTGTAATTTTTCTTGCGTTTCTTTTAACTTCTCTCTCTCTTAATTTCTCTCGATTTGGTAATTAAATGTGCACAATAATGATAATTTTCTTCACAGGGCTATACTGGAATGTTGAGATTAAAAGATAGATAGTAAATTTTTGGTACTAAGTGTTGTAACTCTCCTGCTTTTTTAATGTGCAAAAATCTGATTACTTGTATTCTAATCATGTCTGTAGAAAGCTTAATTTCTGTATAGACAGCTAACAGTAGCAGTATCTTGCAGCCTAGAGTAAAAAACTTGGTTGATAGCAAGTGAAACTTCAGAGGCCGATAGCCTCTCTGTAGTGGCTGGCAGGACTGGGTTTGAGGAGCCTCATGTTTCTATAATTTGTTAAATTAGTGTAGACAAGTTAGTTTTTTCCTCGGTTGCTATTCAGAGGAGTTCATATGAAGTCCATTTTATAGATTGTAACAAATTCACAAATAGGTGTGTTGTACTACAGTGCTAGTAAGAAATGTTAGTGGAAGTAAACTGTATCTAACTCCTGTAGAAGTAAACTCTGTCCTAACTGTAGATATTGTCAGATACTGCCCAGTCTTTTTTTGCCAGATATGCCCGCTTGCTTAATTTTTTAATAGTATCTTTCAGCTCTGTATTACGGGAACTGATAGTTTAAGTATTGCAAAACCTAAGTTAGATCATGTGAAATAATGCTCTTGTCTAATAGACAGGTGATTGTAAGGACTACTGCTGCTGTAATCTGTCTGAATCAACAATATGCTGTGAGGTCGATAATCTGGAGCTTTTTTTTTTTTTTTTTTTTTTCAGAAAAGCTGCAATATCTCAGAGCTGGCAGACCATAGGCAGAATGCTCTCATGCTGTTTGCCATATGACTCTTCATTTAGGAGATGCAGTTTATATGTCTTCCCTGACACATCAGGAATAGCATGGCACAAAGATCCCAAATATTTAGGTCCTTAATTCAGGGATCTGTATGGGTTTTAGTTTTTTAGTAAGAATTCCCAAGAAAAGCAAGAGTGCAATCAGTTGTTTGTATTGAAGCTTGGTCTTGTGACCAGAATGCAAGATGTGCGTCAGCTCACTGTTTTTTCTTGAAAAACATAGACTCATTAGAATATCAGTTTATGCAAGTTAGAGATGTTCCCAGATGAACTTCTTTTTTCAGACGTAAGGCTTTTCTAAGTCATCTTGGTTGCCCACTTCTTATTAAAAATTAGTTAATTTAAATGTGGACATGTATTTGTGGGCATTAACTGTTTTAGTAGTGCTATGAAAGTTAAAATTTGTGAATTCACTGAAAGTATTTTCTTTTGACATGTTTCTAAGGAGATCCCATTCTTACTTTAATCTTTATTTATCTTTTTAGGAATGTCAAACCAGATTCTGTTCAAGTGGTTCATTTTTTTTTATTTAAGAAGAATAGATATACTTTCAAAAGCATAATTGTATTTATTCAGAAAGCAGAATTTTATTCAGTCTAACTTTTGCTTTTATCTGGTGTCCTGGAAAAGAGCTATACAATAAGACCTTTACTTGTAAAATCCAGCATCCTTGTGTAAGTAGATTGTTCTGGGGTTAAAATATCAGATATGTGATATCTTAAGCAAATGCACTTCTGCAGCTCTAAACACGCTATAAACTTTCTTTTTTTTTCCGTAACACAGGCAAAGTCTACCTTACACTAGCTCAGACACCTTACAAAGACTGCTTGCTATGGATTGTGTAGTTTTTGTTCGTCTGGTTCAGCTTGTGGGTTTTTTTATCATCTCTTCTCTATTCCCCCCCCACTGTTGGTTTGATTAGCATTATCCATCTTGCTGTTCTTCCTTGGTAAAATTCTTAGTGTCTTTAACGCTTGTCTCTTTGAAGTTGTGAACATAGTTGAGCACCTTTATAATATATAAGCATTGTATATCTTGGCATTTGACTTGAAAGGCTTGATGTGAATCTTCAATTCTAATTTTGGTTTGCTCTTGTATGTCTTATTGGTTAAGACATGTTCGTTTGGCACTTGGTAGAGCATCTGTGCTAAATTCAACCTCTTTTACTGAGATGGATGTATTCTGCATTAGTGTATTTGGCTTTATAGTGTTTGAAGCGACGTTTATCTAGATTAATTTGCTTTTGACTTAAGACTGGAATTTAGAATGTCAGAAAGCAACTGCTTAAAATGCTAAATATTAAGTAAAACGTCCTGGAGTTTCTTGGATATGTAACCTTTTTCCTTACATGGACTCTTTGCATTTAAAACTGATGGTTAGAATTGTTCATAGTTGATCCATAGACTTAGCCGTTCAGTGCTTCATTGGCTTTACTTGCAGTTAATATAGAGCTCATTCTTTCAAAGGGAGGAGGAATTTCATTTTTGATGCATCTTCGTTCTCACCAGTAATTAGTTCATTTAGAATTGAAAATCAGTTCTGTCTGATTATGTATGAAACTGTGCTTACCAAAATTCAGTTTTTCATTTTATTAAGCTCTTGTTGCGTGTCTCTAATCAGATTTCTTGCCAGAGAAGGAAACAGGCTTTACGTTTCTTAAATTTCAGCAAACAGTTCTTGTGTATTGGCACAGGGCACACTTCCTGGCACCAGCAAGAGCAATTGCCCCAAAATATCAGAGGCCTCGACTCTGACCAAGCTTCTAAGGGAGGGTGCAGCTCCTCAGGTCTTGAGCTGAAGGGAGTGCCTGGTGCCTCTTGCTGAGACTGGGGCAGGGGGAAGTTTTGTCCTTGCCTGCAGGAGATGTGTGCTTATTTGAGGATTTGTGTTGCCAAGTATAGGAGATGCGAGAGGGAGGTCAGCAGAGTGCACAGTATCAGAGATGACAAAAAAGAAATTTAATCTTCTACAGGACCCAGGTGCGAGTCTCAACCCCCAGCTGTACTGAGGGAGGGGAAAGCTGAGTCTCTGCTTGTTCTGTGATGGCGAAGGCTGGAAACTTGTGACTTCTCACAAAAGGAACAACTCTCCTTCTTTGCCTGCAGATCTGCATCTATAGAACCTGTTCAGTGCTCTGCTGTCTGAGAAGCAGGAAGCTCTGTCCAGCAAATCATCTGAGCCTGTACAACACAGTAACACCAGGAGGAATTAGCAAGTAATAGTAATGGGAGACTCCCTCATATTGGAGACAGAGGTTTTGTAATCAGTCCTGCTGGTGAGGAAGAACAGTTTGAGGAGTGGGTGGATCGTGCAGGTCATCAACTGGTTGCACAGCTTGTGGTGACAAGGTATTTGGCTTTTATGACTATGGATCCCTATTTAAGGAAGAGCTGGGATCTTCCAGGCCAAGCAAGGCAAAAGTGTTTTTTGCCAACAGGCTGACCAACCTGGTGAGGAGGTTTTAAACTAGGAATGGTGGTTGGAGGCTGAGTTGGCAGAGTGCAGGATGATGCGGATGAGAGACCTCGTCATCAACAAACAGGACTGAAGAGGCCCTGCTTTAGGCATATACACACAAAGAAGCATGTACAAAACAATGTGATGGTGAAAGCTCTCTCACTTTCTCTGGGAAATCAGTACAGCTATGGGGGAGGTGGGGGTTACCGATTCATGAGAGCAGCAGAAAGGTGTAGTCGTGTGCCTTGGGATGAAGGAGGAGGCAGCTCAGAGGTTATAGATTAAGGTTAGAGAGCAGACTAACATGGGTGGCGTTGTGGTGAGTGTTTACTACAGACCACCTTATCAGGAAGAAAGCGTAGGTAAGGCCTTCTTCAGATAACAGTAAGAAACCTACATTTGCAGACAGGTTCTTAGGGAGCACTTGAACCACTCCAGTACCTGTTAGAGGGGCAGCACAGCAAGTGACAAGCAGTCCAGGAGATTTCTGGAGTCCATGGATGTTAACTTCTTGACACAGGTGATTGAAGAGCTGGTGAGGGGATGTGCTCTCTTGAACCTCATTAGACATATGAATGGCAGGTGACCAGTCTTGCTACAGTGTCCATGAGACAGTGAAGTTCAGGATCCTGAGAGAAGGGAATAAGGCAAAAAGACCACAAGCCTGGACAACAGGACAGTAGACTGTGGTTGGTTCAGGATCCTGCTTAAAAGAATCCCACGGGATATGATCCTGGAGAGGAGTACCTCCTCCAAGTTCAAGAGTAGCCCATCCCAGTGAGCAGGAAAACAAGCAAAGGTGGCAGGAGGCCTGCATTAATGAACAAGCAACTCTTGACTAAACTCAAATATAGAAAGGAAGCAAATGAGGTGAAAGCAGGGCCAAGTGACCTGAGAGGAATATCAAGAATATTTTTCCCCTCAGTCCTAGTGAGACCACATTTGGAGTGCTGGGTCTGGTACTGAGCTCCCTGGTGTGGAATGGACATACCGGAGTAAATCAACTGAAGGGCCAGAAAGACAACTAAGTGATTGAAGCACCTCGTATGTGGAGAGGCTGAGAAAGCTGGGGCTGTTCAATCTGAAGAAGAAAATGCTTGCAGAGATCTTATCAACATGTAGGGGTGGGGAGTAAAGAAGACAGAGCCGGTCCCTGCTCAGTGGTATTGTATCCAGTGAAAGGATGAGAGGCAGTCGGTACAAACTGAAATACAGGAAATTCTACGTAAACGTAAGAAAACAAATTCCTCATTGTGCTGGTGGTCAAACCAGGAAACAGGTCTTGGAGAGGATATGGAGTCTCTGTTCTTAGAGATACTCGAAACCTGACTGGGTGAGGTCTTGAGCAACCTGTCCTAGTTGACCCTGTTTTAAGCAGGGAGGTTGGACTAGACAGTTTGCAGAGGTCCCTTCCTGCTTCAACTATTCCATGACTTTGAGTAAAAAAAAAACCCACCCAAATGTTAAATACCTAATTTTAGTTTATTCCATTTGCTTTTCCAGAATAAACTCTTCTCAGTGGTGCATGGTTTGAATAGTTGCATAGTGATTGAGTAGACTACAAATGGAATTGGAGAACTGAGCCTTTTAAGAAGCACACGGGTACTAAGCAGAATAATTCATAGAAGGTTATGCAGTACCTTTGCTTATAGCTGATGACACTGCATAAAGCAGGATAGTCAACAATAACCAGCACGTTCCCTTCTTTTTTCCACCCACTTACAGCCTTCCTCATGCAGTCAACATTTATGATAACTGAAAGTTTTCATATTCCTTTTTAAACAAGTAATAATAAATTTTATTTCAATTTTTACATATACTTTCAGTAAGAAGCTTTTTGTTTTAAAACAAACAAATAAACAAAATCTATAGTCTGTTGAACAAAATCCTGAGTAACCTGATCTACATGGGTCCCACTTTTGGGGCAGGGGGGCTGGACTGGGCTGGATGTCCTTCAGCAACCCCTCTGACTTAAGTTAGTCTATGATTCTATAAATTGCTAAATCTCTTGGTGCTGCAAAGAGGGTAGCTGTGTTTTGGGTAACTCTTGTAACCTTTGGATAGCGTATGCATTTTTAATACAGAATTGATTGCTGGCTTCATCTCAGTTTCATCAAACACATCCCTGTACTATAAAAAGGCCATGGTTTTCTGATTGTGGTTGTCATGTTTATTGTTATCCTTAGGTAAGAGCTGGATGAAGACATAAAACGCATCGTTGTACCACAGAAGCCCTTCCTATTGAGGGAGGAGTGATAGACACATTGACCTGGAAGACTGCTGTACATTGCTCTGCATACCCCTTCACTTCCGTAAAGGATTTCTTAAAATCCTCTCATTTTTTTAAAACAAAAAAGATTTTAAGATCAGATTTCTATAATAAATTTTGAGAATGTCAGAAAAATAGAAAATTCTTAGAAATTAGTATTTCAAATATAATTAGCCCTCAGTTTACTGCTGGTTAGTATGTATTTAACTCACCTTTCCTCCCACTGTTTGAAATGGAATTAGTAACAACTGGAAGGCATTAAAAGAGGATAGTGCGGTCTGCCTGGCATGAAAGTCCATTTCTGATCTGTAAGAATATCAAGGTCTACAGAGGAAATCAGGAATTATATATTATGGCCAAAAAAGGTGTTTTCTGTAAGGCACCCTGATAGAAAAAGCTGGTCGTTATTGTAAAAAAGCAAATAGCCTTACTTGCTAATAGATTTGAAATTTTAATTTTGTGTTGCACCCTTAGTAAAGGGCTGATCATTTCAAAGCTGCCATAAAGTATCCAGAAGCTTAGTCTCCACACCATAGTTCTGTAAAAATCTACAACCTTCTGTTTTCTGGGTTTTTTTTGTTGAGGTTTTTTCTTCCCCCTGCAAGATGGTCTTCGTACCCAGCTATGCTTAACTCATTATCCTCTGTTTGGAAGAGATTTTGTAAATTGAATAACATAATCTTTTAATCACCTCTGTTCTTTAGAGCTCAGTCTTATTCTACCAGCTGTCAAGTGGCTCATTCCTGCCGAAGAACAGTTTTCATAGGTGTCTCTCTTTAATGGCATGAAAATACTGGTTTTAAGGGATATGCGTTCATGTTTAGAACAGAAGTTTTACGTAGTGCTTCAGTATGGCTCAGGTGGCAAAGGTTTACTGAACTAGGTCTGAAAACTTTGACTAGAGTTTTTCTTCAATTGGTGTTTCAGGAAGAACTGGGGAATATCAAGTAGCATAAACAGAAACAGTGGTGTGTGGTCCAAAAGCAAGTGAAACTTCTGTTAAGCTAGGAGAAGGAAGGAGGACAGAATAGATAGGAGGAAAGATGGTGGCAAAGAAAAATGCAAATTAACTGAAGATTTAATACGGTTATTTTGAAGACAGCATAGGAGGTATCATTGGGGTATTAAAAAAGTCTTTACTCTGTGCTTGGGTTTTGGGAAAATATGCTTTATACACAGCCTCTGCATTTTTTTTCAAATGATTGAAAACACAGATGCCTCACAGGAATCAACTCATCCCAAGGAGTCGGACCATCGTTCTGTGAAAATTTTGCTGTAGCAAAAGTGAAGAAGTATAAGTAAATGATTCTCTGTCAGCTAAAATGCTCTTTAGACATTTGACACTACGAGGAACAAATATGCCTGTGTTGACATACGGGTCAGGCAGTACAGGTCTGCGGCTCCTACTAAAGGCATTGCTTGAGTGCTGGTTCTCACTGAATATTAGTTTTTTGAAATTAACTCAAACTGCATGACATAATTCTTTAAAAAAAAAAAAAATCTGAAATTTACTAAACTTGAATAATTCTTGCTAGTTTCTTTCAGTATCCTCTTTTTTCAGTTTTTGATGTTGTCTGTTTGTGTTGAATGAGAAAGAAGGAAGAAAAAAAAATTAAACTCAACTAGCAAACAGGTCTGTAAGGTCCAGGGGGGTGTGATGCGCTATCGTCGTGCCACCTGGTACCACATGGGTTCTGAGACTTTATTTCTGTACCTTGGTACCTGTGTTTCATTTTGGGAAAACAGTCTTCAACTAGCACAATCCTCAGGCTTTGTTTTTGCTTTTTTGTAGGCATGTTTGCAACTGTAGACGGCATTTCCCAGCGTGCCCCCGTGCACTGGTCAGAGAACGTGATTGGAGCAGCTTTGTGCTTTCCTTACGTGGTTGCTCTGGATGATGAGTTCATTACAGTGCACAGCATGCTGGACCAGCAGCAAAAGCAAACCCTGCCTTTTAAAGAAGGTCACATTCTACAGGACTTCGAAGGTATTAAAAAGGACACTTTTTTTCATCAGTAATTCTGGAACAACCACCACTGTGGGCACAGTCACTTCAGTTTGTTTTTTAAACAAAATATCTAGCAAGCACATTAACTGTTGAAACTTTCATTGCAAAAGCTTTCCTGATTGGATTGCTGCAGACTATGATACGAGAAATTTAGTCATCCAAAATTCCATGCTTCTAACAAAATGTATGCTCATTAAACGTGCTCTAATTGTCAAGTTAATTGTTGGGTAGGAGTCTGTGGGGTTAGAGCTTTTTCTTGTAACTTAATTATTTCTTTCAAAGGAGCAATCTTAATTTAATGCTACAAGTCAATAATTGTGCACTCCAGGTGTTTGTCCATTGGCTATCCTGACAAGGTTCTAACATGTTAAGAATTGTTCTTTTGTATTCCTTTCTAAAATATCTGTGTAAGAGGTTTAAAAGGGAATATTTCGTAAAGAATTGTTAAACAAAAAATACAAATATTTCTTTTGATCTGTTCTTCAATTAAGAACTTTTAAGGGTGGAATACGTTGCATTGCTGTTTTTTTTTTTTTTTTTCCCCAGGAGAGCTATAAATACTAGCTCTATGAACTGTATGTTACTTGCTACCTTTGAGATACAGCTTAAAATTTTATAATGTAAGCCTGTGGAAGTATCAGGCAGTTTAAAGTCTCTATTCTCTGGAATCTGGACGATAGTTTCAGTGGTGGTACTTGACAGCTTAGCTCATCATGAGAGAATCTAGCCAATTTCATTTACTTAGAGTGGAACAAAATCTGCTGTAAATAAATGAATTTACCATTATCTCTGTATTTCTGAGGTGCAATTTACAGGTAAACTATACCATCTAGTGAATAGGGTAACAACAAAGATGAGGTTTAGAGCTTTAACACTTTAGGTTCTTGTATCTTAAATAGTAAATCTTAAAGCTTATTTCTGAAATGTGTTTTTTCTGAAGAGAATGTAAACTGAATATGTCTGTTTGCTCTGTCCAGGAAAGGTGATTGTTGCCACTAATAAGGGTGTGTATATCTTGGTGCCACTACCTTTGGAAAAACAGATTCAGGACCTTCTAGCTAGCCACAGAGTGGAAGAAGCCCTTGTTCTAGCAAAAGGAGCTCGAAGGAATATTCCGAAAGAGAAATTTCAGGTCTGACCTTCCTTTAATTTTCATGAAAATATACTTTTCGCAATGAGACTGTGTATGCCAATACTCAAGTGACTAGAGAGGGTGGGTGAGGAATTTACATGGAAGAGAAATCTTAATACGTTTTATGTTTTCAGCCTGAAGAAATAGATGTACTGTTGAATTGGCTGCCGTTTGTAAAGGCTGTGACATTGTCAGAGTTGAATGCTGTTTTTTGCTGGTTTTTTGGTGTGGGTTTTTTTTTTCAAGTGTAACTTGAAAAAATCGAGAACAAAACCAAAAAACTAGGGATAGGAACTCCACTGCAATGCTTCCTTAGTACTTATTATTAATAAGATTCTTATTTGCTTTTGCTGTTTAAAAAAGTATACTTTATTTCAAATCAGAATTTTTAGGATTTATGTTCTGTTCACACATATCATATGTGCACAGAATGTCTGTCTTCCTGAAACTACTGTTTCCAAGAATATTTCTAACTTAACGTGCTTTCAAGGGTGTTCAGTTACTTTGAGTCAATGCTACTGCTAAAAACCAGAAAACATATTACTTGCAAATGAAATAGCCTGTTCTGGTTCGGGGCTGTGTTTGCAGACTGGTATTAACCAACTTAAATTGATGGAGTCTCCCACTGACTCATATTAAAATGACTCAACTTGGCTCAGTTCAATGTCCAAACATTCGTCCAATTTTTCAGAGCTTATCTGTGGCTGGAAATGTGACATGTTGAGCTTGCTTTCTGATGTGCCTCTGCTACGTAATGCTGTCATTACAGGTTTGTTACGAACACATCAGACCTTCTTTTACTATAGTCTCTCATAATATAAATCTGATGGAGTTCAACCGAGTCATAAGCCTTACATGTGTCTCTTGCAACATTTCTTTGGCATACTTCAACTGATCACGTAGTCACTCGTTTCTAACTTCTGTCTAATGGTTATCTTCAGATAATAGATACTAGATAGGTAGGTAATAGGTTTCTTCTAATCAGAGAATGGTTTGGGTTGGAAGGGACCTTAAAGATCATCTAGCTCCAACTCCCCCTGCAGTATGCAGGGACACCTTCCACTGCATCAGGTTGTTCAAAGCCTCATCCAACCTGGCCTTGAACACTTCCAGGGATGGGGCATCCACAGCTTCTCTGGGCAGCCTGTTCCAGTGCTTCACCACCCTCAGACTGAAGAATTTCTCTCTTAGATCTAACCGAAATCTCCCCTCTTTCAGTTTAAATCCATTGCCCCTTGTCTTATCACTACATACCTTTGCA
The DNA here is from genome assembly GCF_009769465.1 of Tauraco erythrolophus. Classification (NCBI taxonomy): domain Eukaryota; kingdom Metazoa; phylum Chordata; class Aves; order Musophagiformes; family Musophagidae; genus Tauraco; species Tauraco erythrolophus. Next base: position 65,590,503 of record NC_141465.1, on the reverse strand, counting down.
AAAACTCCCTCTCCAGCTTTCTTGTCAGCCCCCTTTAGGTACTGGAAAGCTGCTAGAAGGTCTCACCAGAGCCTTCTCTTCTCCAGGCTGAACAAGAACCCCCACTCTCTCAGCCTGTCTTCATAGCAGAGGTGCTCCAGGTCTCTGGTCATCTTTGTAGCCCTCCTCTGGACTCGCTCCAACAGGTCCACATCTTTCTTATGTTGGGGACCCCAGAGCTGAACACAATACTCCAGGTGGGGTCTCACGTGAACAGAGGGGCAGAATCATTTGCCTCGACCTGCTCCGTTTTGCAAGCTTTACTGATTCCCGAGTAGCTGACACTTTCAAGGCCTCATTTTGCCATTTTATACAAGCAGGGGCAGGATGGCAGAGATTTGACATTAACACACGTGATCCAGCCACTGTAATTTATCTGTACAGGAGTGCAATAGTGATTGTCTGATACATATAGTATAGTGTCCCCTTTTCCACATGCTGCTTTAGTTTCTGCAGTTTTCCAAGGCTTTTGCCATCTTCAGTGTGACTTGAACTCAGTCATGGTATTGTAGGACAGTTCTTGAGGACAGGAGATTTTTTTCCTACAGTTCAATACAGCATTGCTGTTACATATGTGCATATGCAGGTACATGCTGTCTCTCTTTATATCAGCACTTTTATATCAGCATAACACACATATATATTATGCTGGTAATGCAGAATGATAGTGGGATTGAAACGGGAAAGTATCGTACTCTCAGAATTATGTGTACAGCCAACATTTAGTTTTTGAAAAGAGCAGATCATGCATTAGTAGCTCTAACCTGTTACTTAACCCATGGTCCCTACAGTCTGCAAATTTATCTCTGCCGTATTAGATGAAAATTCCTTTGTCTTTGAGCATCAAGAATTACTGCTAGGTAAAGAAACACTAAGCAAAAGTGTTGCAATGAGATGGCTTTGCTGGATTTCATTTTTGATAGAGGAGTACAAAGGCCTTTCTACCATACTACCATGAAATGACTGAATACTACTTATTAATTTTTCAGGACAGCTGAAGTTTGCAGAAATCATGGTTGATGGTAGTGAAGACCTTGGTTAGATTGACACACATCTTGCATAGGTATCTCTCTTTTTTCTTTTTTCTTTTTCCTCATTTCTTTTTGGCTTCAGAAAGCATACTAACTACACCCAAACCTGACCAAAAGCTGAAGTGACTTTGTAGAAAAAAATCTTTTTGGCAATCTAGTTGGTAATTCTGACCATTTTAGTAAGAACTTTTGTAGCAGTTGAGAATTAAGGCTTCACTATAGCAATCGCAGCTTCAGCAGCCACTTTTCTGTTTTCTAGCACTTCTTTCAGATAGGAATTAATACAAATCTTTCATGTTTTTGTAGCTAGTGTGAATTCAGTCAACAACATAGATTTTGACTAAAGCACTTCAAGTCCTATGGTGGTTCTTCAAAAATGATAAGGGAGTAAACTGTGTTGAATTTTGGCTGGTTGTAACTTAGTACCTTTTTAAAAGAAGCTTATGGCAGTATTCTGGCAAACAGGTCTGGAAGACCTCAAGATGTTTTTTTCTATCATAAACAGAAGTTAACTGTATGTGGCTGGCATATAGGTCTTCTAGCCCGTTTTTAAAACCCTGTGAGAAAGAGACATTATTGAATTTTCCACAGATAGTCTGGTCTGTTGCTTCCATAATCTTTATCACAGTACATCTTAATGTCTAGTGTTGGCTAAAAATGAACCCGAATAGTCCCTATTCCATCACTGCATCTTTAAATTTAAAGTTGGGAAAGCGTCTCTCTGTAGGCATTCTACAGCTTTTTTGTTGCGTGGCTGTAAGGGTTAAGGGAAGATAGGTCAATATTTAAGGGAAAGTGAATTCCGCTTAATCAGTTCAGATTTAAAACCGATTCCTTGAGCCTATATCTACACTATCAACCAGCTCTTTTCAACTCCTAGTTGAAAAGATTGCTGTACAAAGCTATACAGTTAAAACAGTATTTTCAGTGTCTTAGATCAATTCAAACTTCATTCCAATATCCTAATTCACTAAATATAAGGGGAAGTCGTGCTTGACAAACCTGATAGCCTTTTATGAGGACATCACCCAGTGGGTGGATGATGGTAGAGCAGTGGATGTGGTCTGTCTTGACTTCAGTAAAGTGTTTGACACAGTCTGCCACGGCATCCTCACAGCTAAACTGAGGAAGTGTGGTCTGGATGATCGGGTAGTGAGGTGGATTGTGAACTGGCTGAAGGATCAAAGCCAGAGGGTAGTGGTCAATGGGACAGAGTCCAGTTTGAGGCCTGTATTCAGTGGAGTCCCTCAAGGGTCGGTACTGGGACCAGTATTGTTCAACGTATTCATCAATGACTTGGATGAGGGAATAGAGTGCATGGTCAGCAAGTTTGCTGATGACACTAAACTGGGAGGAGTGATTTTTTAATATTTTTTTACTATTTACTAAATTTACATATTTTTACTAAATATGTAAATATTATACTCCATTGCAAAGACTGAAAATTGATCAAAAAAAATATAAACCCTACTTTTGATACTAGTTTCTCTAGCAGGGTGAGAAATGTTTGTACTTCAGCCTTCCCTGTAAAGTCTGAGGACAGATTTTGAAGTTTTTCTGGTGTCACAAGATGCAGATAGTTGCAGATTGAAATCCTTTACCAGCATCCTTAAGAATGTGACCAGACAGGTATTCATTAGTCCACAGATTACCAAGTATTGATGTAATAACACAGTCGTAAATCCAAAATATTTTGAATATTTTGTGAATTAATCACTTGGGGCAGTTTTACTTTTAGCTGTACTTAACTGTATTTTGAATTAATACACTTGGACATAAAGGACAGTAACATAAAATAATATAAGGATGTCATGAAGTATTGTGCATTTATTTTTATTTTGTTACGTTTGTCTGAAAAGGTGTGCCAGACAGCATTTCCCTCTGTTCCCTCTTCTCTCCCTCCACACTGGGGAGGCAAGAAAAGTCCCATCCATGCAAATCAATGGGTTTTAATGGCTTACTAATGATCGAGATTAAGTATTTCCTTAAAATAATCCATTAGTAAAGCATTCATGGACTTAATGGAGTTAAACCAAGCTTTTCTCTTGGTAAATCCACAATCTTTAATCAAGGTGAAAAATCACCAATTAGAATATCAGTCTACACTACTTGAGGCATGATGCTCTTTAGCAATTCCTGCCTGGAATGTGTTGCTAATGTATTGCAGTTTCTCTGGGTATTTTCATTGAAAATGGGACTCTGTCATTAATAACAGCATTCATCTACACTGTTAAATATTAGAAAGCTCTGTATTCATGAGAAAGTTGAAGAGAAAAACTGGGAACATGTGGACGTAGCTCGGTGTATTTGCAAAATACCAACGTCGTCGCAAACACTGGATGCTTTGCAGAACATGGTTTAGGTTCCTCACTTTTAGTAATTCCCTTTTGCTGTTGGAAATATTCTGACACAGGGTTTCATTTAATCTCAAGACTAATCGACCATCCAGGTTACATAAATACCTAGCATTTCAAGTAGTTTTGTGTTCTTCTAGTGAACTTCTTGTAAACTTTCTTCTGTTTAGGCATGATCTTAACAGTAAAAATTCATAACAAATAGCTTTTCGTATGGTTTACTTGTGCTTCTCTTTTTAACCATATTTTTGTGTACATTGCATGATGTACTGCGTATTGGATAAATTGAACTGCTTTGGAAGTATCTTTATTTTAAAAAAAAAAATCAAGAACTGGCAGAAAATCAGAAATTAGGTCATCAGCAGGGGATGAGATGATGAGAATCAGCAGCAAAGTTGCTGCAGAAGAGGTGAGAAGGGGAGAAAGTTGACTGTGTGTGGTCAAGTGAGATCTTTGAGTTTAAATCTTATTTTTGTACCTGCTGAATTACTGGGAACTTCAAAGATGGCCATTGGCCTTTACATTTGCAAATACCATGAGCAAAAACTTCAGGCGTCAGACTGTTGTCAGATAAGTCATTATTTGAATAAGAAAACTTAAACTTGCTACTTGTTGACTTTACTTTTAGTAAGTACTCATGAAGAGTGTTGTGTTCACACACACACTTTTGAGCAGGAAACTGAGTCTGGGCAGCATATTCAGTGTATTCAGACACAATTTAAAATGTAGAGGACCAATGCTTTGTTTTGCATGTAACTTGGCAGGTCTGGTTGAAGATCCTGTGTTCAGTGCTTTTGGCAGGCAGTTACTGCAGTAGTGACTAGTGCTATGTAAATCACTCCTTACAAATATGACAGACCTTTTTCCTCCCTTCTCTTTCGTAGGTAATGTACAAACGAATCCTGCAGCAAGCAGGTTTTATACAGTTTGCACAGCTTCAGTTCCTTGAAGCAAAAGAACTCTTCAGGTAATTATGTGACAATACGTTTATTAATTTGTCTTCTTTAAATAAGGAGTTAGTGTTCTTGCTTTTAAAAACTGAGTCACTTGAATGATTTTTGGTGATGCAGATGTGAGTGCACTGTGATAAAATAGTTTTGTTGGGAGTAAAACAGAGTAACATTGAAATAACTTTTTAACTGAAGAGTTAATGCAACTGATATTTTGGTATGCTAACATACAGTAATATTAAGGCTATAGTCCTGTAATCTGAGTGTTGTATGCGTGGGTTTTTTTTGTAATTAATGCCCATGAAGGTCAAGGCTTTATTACTGAGCCTGTGCTGTGATTTACAGCATGAACATTTCTTGGTTCTTTCCACAGACCTCTTGTCTTCCCCTACCCCCCCCCCAACCCCCGTCTTCTTTTTTTTTTTAAGAAAAAATAAATTTAATATGAAGTTACAATCTAAATGTTAGTTACAATTTAAATATTACTGACACAATTGCACTAATTCTTTTGAGGATGCTGATACTGAATTTGTTTTAATGCTTACTCTGCTGGGCCTTTTCCAGAAGACAGATTATTTGTTCTTGAAGTCTGTACTAACCTTGCTTTAGCTGTTTCAGCAGTCACTTGTTTACAAATTGACCTTGGTGCTCCACTTTCATTCAAAAAATGCAGCTCATTATCTTTATTTTACCTGGTAATTTCATTTCTGCTAGCCATGCCTCATTCTGTGATGGAGCGCTGTCCAGAGTTAGTGTAATCCATGCTGACCACATAAAATAACTTATTAATCTGCTGAAATTCACTTTAAATCAGTTTAGAGTATATGGAATAGGATTAACGTTACACAATTTGCTGTATATTGTATGTGTGTACAGTGTAGGAAAACAGTTGTCCTTGGGTTTATGGAAATGTGTCGAGCAAAGTAAAGCTTTGAGGAATGTTAGTACTGATGAGGAACTTCGCCATTTTGCCTCCTTCTCACCAGGATGATGGGAGACACTGGTCTTGAATGGGCAGTGTACACTGAGTGAAGATTGGGGGATGACAGGAAAGGCCTGAACAGCATTTAGCGGCAGTTTGTTCTGGCCACAACCACTTCTGTATCACCTTCTAATTTTTGGTGTTAATGAGCAACTTGCAGTCTTCTTCCCAGTAATCTTCCAAACACTCCACTAAATCTCTCTTCTGTTGTGTATCTGAAGTAGTACAAGTTGTATATAGTCAGGAATCCTTTTACAAAATTCCGACAAAGCCCATCTGTGTGACTTTCCAACGGACTGTTTTCAGCGTGGCCAGCTTGGGTAAAGTAGTTTGCTGAGGTTGTACTGGCTGTAAAGGGTCTTCGCTGTCAAGGTTTCTTTAGGTGGCCAGAATTATATACCTCTGCAGCTGTCGACGATGGCTGACACTTCAACCTCACCTTTTTTCCCTATCACTTTATTCCACCCTGCCTGGCTATAATTCTCTGTGGGGTCTAATCTGGAGGCCATGACTTGCTGGTAGTGACCTGAGGATCTTTTAAAAGCAATGAAAAGGGGGAAACATATCCTGCAGGGAGCTCCAGCACCTTGTGGAAGGAGCCTAGATCAGTTATGCAGTCTCCATCCAGCTAGCAGTCCGTCTGAAATGAGCTTCAATGAACAGGATTATGGGAACTCCTCTATAGAAAGAAATATGTTTCCTAAGAAAACATGCTGTCCAGGCATGAATTTTGGACCTGAGTCAGCATCCTAGGGTGTTCCCTTCCTCTAAAAGCTGCAACTCCAACACAGAACAACTGTTCATGAATTGCTGAAGTCTGCTGTGGGGAGAAAGCAAAGCAAAGTTTTCTGTGCCTTTCTTACGGCCAGCCATAGATACTGAGAGTGTTTTGGTGACTCTGAAAAACTCCTTACGGAATCCAGGTTCTGTGATTTTTAGCCCTGGTGAACACAACTCGGTTTGAGTAGTATCTCATTATGCCCTGATACGCACTCAATCTTGTTCATTTTAGACTTACTGATGCTCAGGAGGAAAATGGGAAAGATAATGGCAGTCTGTGCAACCACTTCCTCCTATCCCCAGGTGTTGCTCTGCAAGTGTTTCAAGCTAGTGTTAGTTAGAAACAATTTCAGTCTTAAAAATGCCAAAGGGAAACTTGGTACCTAAGAAAAGATGGACTTAGCAGTGAAACAGAGTGGCAGCAGTACCTCCAAGAACTTGGTGTGACGAGGGACTACTGGCCAAATATGAAGTGAGATTGTCTCACTCCTCAGAAAGTACCTGTCAGTTACAGGCTAATGGGGGAAACAATTATATTGGACTTAAGGTCTGTTTTTCTTGCATCAGTAATCCTTCTTGGATAACCCTGTCAAGATGCATTATATCTCGTGCTTAACTTCATAGTTCTTAAATATTGAAACTTTTAAGAGGAATACTTTCCTGCTAAGTTCCTTTACCCATACTTCTAAATGCTGAAGAAAGTGGACAAAAAGGAAGGAAGTGGTAGCTTTATTGAAACTCAAATAATTCAACAAAGGGAGGAGAACTTTCTTCAGCTGGATCCGTTAAACTGAGTGAACTGTCACAGCGAGGCTTCTTTGGTCTGACAAATTCTGTTGTAAACAATAACAGAATTATGATTGTGTTGTATCATTGTGATTTATATATTATATTTTTGCTATTTCATATTGCTGTCGTTGGAGGCTGACATGTAGTTAGACCAAACAGCGATATTCAGCAGGTCATTTGCTGAATTCTACCTGTCTTGCTGAAATGTTGGTAGCTGTCACAGTGAAACCATTTCTCTCCCCTGTATTTTATGTCCTTTGGCTGGTTAGATGTTGCTTACAATCTGACATGCCAGATATTGGAACTTTTCTAAACTTTGTTGCTCTTTTTAACAAATCAAAATGTTAACTCTTTTCACAGTGTTGTCTCATCCGGGAAAGGCTATAGAGAGACTTATAGTTAAAAGTCTCTCTCACAATGGAAAGGTTAAAAAATTGTTGTTATTTATACCTGAAGACATAAGAAGTAGGTCTCAGTGTGAGATTTGCATCTTAAATGTGATTCAAGAATGTGAACTTCTATTACAGCCAGTGGGATCTAGGCAGAACAGCTTAATTATGTGGGCTTCTTCGACATTTCTGCTCCTAAACAGTTTCCTCCAAATGTGGTGAAAAGAGTCAAAGCCAAAACACATCCACAGATCCCAGGAGCCATAAACCTTGAGATGAATGTTAACCATTCATGCAGGAGAGGTCATTTTTGAGTATTTGCTGTTTTTCTGAAGAAGTTTGTTCTGGATGATGCTGTGCTTTTAAGGAGGCTGCTTGATTGCTGATTACCATTGCTGTGGGGAGAGCAAATCTGTACAACGTGAGCTTGAGTCAGACCCACTGAGACAACTGCTGGTGATTCACAGCCCAGGGTTTGGGCTAGCCTGAGTTGAAGCTGGTTTCATCCATCTTTTGGAAACAGATGGTCATTAAGGCCAGAATCGGTGAAGTTCAGAGGTGAAGTAGCTGAGTACTTCCTCATCTAGGAGAGGCTGGATAGTAAGATGAAAGGATGCAGAAGATACCGTAGAAGTAAGAAAATGTTTTAAAACTCAGTAAAAGGAGCATGTTAAATATTGCATTTTTAACAACTTCGTCTGTCTCCATGGTCATAGTCTCCATCTCAGCTTAGGCCATCTCCAAATATTTGACAGCATAGCCAGCAAGGGAACCAATGTTTATACTTGAATTTCTGTGGGTTTATGAAGACTTCTTGATTCTACACTAATTTTGAGTAGACTGTTGATGTTATTCAAGTTATAGTTAACTCTTGTTCTAAAACAAATCAGTGAAGAACCTTGGAAGGGGGAAAAAAAGTCTTCTTTCTTTAAATAGAGTTAATTTTCTAGTGTAATCATGTAATCTATTTTATCTGTTGGTCCTCAAGACTTAAACTTTCATGAGTAGCTGGACTAGCCAAAGCTGCAGTTAGCTTAGTTCCTACTGAAAGCCCAAATGCTCTTTGAACCATTAGGTTATGGCACTGACAGAATTTGCTGCTACTTGGTTATTCTGCCTCTAAAAAAAAGAAAAAAAGTCCTCATCTACTTGTGAGTTCCATCATAATGTAGATCTAAGAGTTTCAAAACCAAATACGAAGTCTGAAAAGAGGGATTTAAGGAACTTCATCTGCAGAAACTGCACAGTAGATATGAACACTTTACTCTTAGTTAGAGGCTGGCCTTTCTAGAGTAGAGGTGGTTTTTAGGCAGTAGGAGCTCTGTGTACAAGTCAGAAAAGCTGCTATTCAAACCTCTTCTCACGAGAAGGCTTCCCGTATTCAGATTTTTCTCTGTTGTTTGTGTTGCTGTTTGTCGAGGTTTTAGGCTGATCCAGCAACTAAAACTCACACAGTCTCTCCTTCTCCACTAAAGTAGAGAGGAGAGGGAAAAAAAAAAACCACAAAGGGACTGAGGGTTGAGACAAGAACAGAGGGAGCACCCACCAACCATGGTCCCGGGCAAACCAGACAGGGCTTTCTCAAAGCAAAAGAGTTTATTAATGATTACTTAGAAGGACAAAGGGAAACAAAAACTGATTACTCGAGAGGACAGAAAGAAACAGAACCAGATCTTAAAACCGACACCTTCCCCCCCCCCCCCCCCCCCCCCCTTTCCTTTTCCTCCTGGCTCTACCTCCTCCCCCCAGCAGCACAGAGGGCAGGGACTGGGGGAGTGCAGTTCAGTTCATTCCGTGCTGTTACTGCTGCTTCTTTCTTAAAGGAGAAGGAGTCCTTACACCCTTTTCCCCTGCTCCAATGGATCCCCTACCCACGAGGAAAAATCCACAAACTTCTCCAGCGTGAGTCCAGCCCACTGGAAACAATCCTTCCCCACAGATTGCTCCGGTGTGGGCTTTACCACAGTCTCGGGTACTCAGGGAGCTGTAGCCACTCGCTCCGGCGTGGGTCGTCACGCAGACTCCAGATGCCTCTCTGCCTTGCCGTGCACCCCAACACGACCATCCTCAGGCTCAGGCATCTTCTCCTCACGGGCTGCAAGTGGGTCTCTGCTCCACCGAGGTCGTCCTGGTTGCAGGGGGGCCGCCTGCCATCTCACCATCAGCCGCAGGGGAAACTCGGCTCCGGCACACCTCCTCCCGCTCCATCCTCACTGACCTGCTGTCGATGCAGCTGTTTCTCTCAGGTCTCAGTCCTCTCCGGGTGAACTCAGCCCAGCGGGCACCCCGGGAGTGGGGTGCCCCCGAGTTCCCCAGCTGGCTCTGCCGCCGCCATTCTCCGTGGGCGGCGCCGGCCCTACGCAGGCAGCTGCCCAGCCGGGAGCCAGGGAGCGGGGGCAGTGCCCTCCTCCCTTCTCTGCTCGATCCTGGGCGAAGCACCTTTTCTGGTCCCTTTGTCCTGACTTAAATAGGGCAATTCGCAGAGGCGCCCTATTGGCTCAATCCCGAGGGGGATGGCAGTCTGATCTGGTGGCCAGAACTAAGCCTAACCTGGTTCCAAAACCCCTCTCCTGCCACCAGCACCACCCCCCCCTCCACATCAAACCATGACACTGTTCTTGTGCTTTGCAGTCACTAGGTGCTGGAACAGCATATTTGTTGCTTTTAGACTTACTATTGCTGCTGTCTCCCAAAATTTCATTCTTCTGCTTTAGATGTTGTAGCCAAAGGAGAGTATTTACTGTCTTAAATAGTTTCTTCAAAAAGTTCTAAATAGGTGTTGCCATGGCAATACTTCCTACTAGTTCATGCTTCCTGGATGGCTTTGGAACGGGGTCTCTGGCAAGAAGTGAACAACTTGGGGTATGCCCTACTGCTTTGGTTATGTTACAAGAGTCGGGAAGGGACGAGCCTGCTTATGAGGATCTTTCACACTTTATTGCCTGCAGAAATCTGCTGCTTCATCTACTTCCATGATTATAACCTGTTTCATTTTAGAATTCTTTCCAATCAAGGTTGTGAAAGGAAAATATTTCTGATGTTGCTGATCACCAGATAGATAAGAGCTATATTTTAAAAGTTTTATTTGCAATGAAATAGTAACTAACCAGGGTTTCTTTCAGAGGACTGTCAGTTCGTTTTGATTGTTCAGCAACAGTATGTCCTGCGTTTCAGGAATGTTGATCTTTAAAGACGAATTCTGAATAGTGACTTTGACAGTGAAATAAAATATAAATCCTGATTTCTTGCTGTTCTTCTAAAGCAAGGCCTGGGAGGAGGAGGTATTCTAGCTGTGAAAATTGAGGAGTTATTTGCCGTGTGTGAAGAAACTTCTTGTTTTGTTCTTCTGTCACAACATGCACTTTGAGGAATTTCTTCTGAAATAGAATATCTAGGCTGAAATAAAAATGTTTTTTGTAACATATCTATGTTACAGCTTGCTTCTGGATAAAGTGTAGATGCCCTTCACGTGCAAAGTGGAAAAGCCACTCCATAGTATCTGACATCAATGTACACCCAACACCTATGCCTGTAGAACAGACTACTACTTACTGGTTAGGTGGATGCATAATCAGTATCCACAGTTCATTTTCAGAACCTCCTTAAGAAGTGAGCTGAAGGAAGAATCTGGTGCATTTCAGGGTTGGGGAAAACGTTTTCATCGTGCAACATACAAACACATGTTCCAAAAGCTTTAGTTTTCTATGAGAAGTTTGTTTTCTACAGAATTATGCTTGCACAGTTTTTGTGGCTTGTTTGAAAGAGTTCACTCTCTCCGTTTCCCCCTCCCCCCCTTTTTTTTTTTGGCCTCCATCAGAAGACTAGCTCCTATAATGTATGGATGAAGTCTAGGACAGTCCTAGGAACTGGGCTAAGGCTATTCAGCTGACTTTTGTATATGTCACAAAAGACCTGTGGGATGTCAGAGGCAAAAGGCTGCCAGTCTCTGAATTCTCAGAGCTTTCAATGTCTAGAGGAGGAAAAACAATGATAAAGAAGTTTAGATAGAAATAAAAAAAAATGCCAAATTTGTTCTGAATATATTTTCTTCAGCATAGGAGGCAATAACTTTCAGAAATTGACAACCTGTTAGTGTCCTGACTCTAAGCATATGTGCGCACACATTCCCAGTATGTTATTTTTTTGTGCCTATGTATACTTTTTCTTTCTTTTTGCTTCATCTAGTTTGACACTGTAATTGCAGAAGCGGCCAGCTTGATGTCCGGGAGCTGATCTCTCTCTACCCCTTCCTGTTGCCTACTTCCTCTTCATTTATACGGTCCCATCCCCCTCTGCATGAGTACGCGGACCTAAACCAACTGACCCAAGGGGACCAGGAGAAGATGACAAAATGCAAACGATTCCTCATGAGTTACTTGAATGAAGTCCGCAGCACTGAGGTTGCAAACGGCTACAAGGAAGATATCGACACAGCTTTACTCAAGCTGTATGCGGAGGCAAATCATGAAAGCCTGCTGGATCTGCTAGTTTCAGAGAACTTTTGTCTTTTAACGGATAGTGCTGCCTGGCTGGAAAAACACAAAAAGTGAGTGGATTTTTTGAGTATTGCACCTTTGAGACCAAGAGGGGAAAATGGTCTTAAATGCTCTTGGCTTCTAAAGCAACGTGTTCAAATTCTTGTAGTTTTGGTGCCTTCAGGTCAAAATGACTACTGGGCCTGACTTGTCAGCATTTAAAAATGTTGGTGAAAAGGTATTAGTTGACAATCGGAGTTAAAGGAGATGCATTCCGTCTTATGCTGGTAAATACAGAGTTCTTCCTGAAAGTTTGTGTCCAACACAAAAATAAGGGACTGGTACAGGTTTAGGGGGGCGGAAATAAAAAGGGATCAGTTATTTGTGCTTGTGACAATGTAAGAGTTGAATGGACACAGTAGTGGTACGTGGACAGAATAAAAAGGTGCCTTAAAGCGTGCACTACCTTAGGTAGAAGCTATTAACCAGTTAGTGGCTTTAAAATTGTAGTTGCTTATTCAAGGAAAGAGACCTTACTTTTGAATTGCCTGCTTTCTGTGCTCCCACTGATTCACCAAAAGCAGGTTGCTTAAGATGACTGCAAATGACTTCAAATTGGAAATGCCAGCAGGTGGGGAATTGGCTGGTAGTCATTAAGCAGGAAGTGCTAGATAGTGAATGTGTAAAATACAAACTGCAGTCATAGGTAGTGTCTCTCTCCTGAATTTAACTTCTCTAATCTTTAAACTATGTGGTGCAGTAGTGGCAACTGCAGTGATGAAGAGGAGTCTTTAATTGTGGTTAGATTTAGGATAATTTTATTTATTTCGGATGTTTTGTTAAGTCCTCTTGGTAGGTATGGTTTGTATGGCAAATGTGAATGGTAGAATATTGTTCCATGAGAACAGCCGTTACAGAACTTCAGCTCTATTTTTATTACAGTACACAAAAACCTCTCTGTAATGGCACTGTACAAAGCTCTTCCTTGCCTGACTTGATTTCATGCTGCAGTAAAGAGGTTGTTTCTGATAGTGAAACAGAGTTTTTATTAAAAGCGTCATAAAAGTTTGATTTAATGACACCTGATTAACTATTGGAGGAATATTTATTGTTTGGAGCTGTTTAAATCTGTATATAAAATACAGAGAACATCATGGGAATCGCATCTAATTTGACACATACTTTGTGTAACTTGGAGCTAGTAACTAGAAGCTGACTTAGAGACAGGAGAGACACAGACATGTTTCTAGAACAGAACTTCTTTAATTCTGAAAAAGCCTACAGATGCTTGTTCAAGTGTAGACATGGCAGTGTACATGTCACTTAAAAATCCTACTTTAAGCAATTATTTGTTATTCTGTGCTAATCAAACCATAATGAAGCTGGTAGGAAAGATCTGGTGATTTTAATATTGTTTTCCCTTTCTATACAGGTATTTTGCCCTTGGTCTCCTGTATCACTACAATGGTCAGGATGCTGCAGCACTTCAGGTAAGAATAAAGCTTTTAGTGTCATCTGTAACCCATTCCAAAAGATCAGTTTGCCTCAGAGATAAGTCTGACGTGCTGATTTCTCTGTTTGATGAATAGTGATGTGTATATGTAAGACTTCCTTGAATAAATTAATATGCTAGATGTGGAAAAACCTGAAGAACCTACTGAAGGTGGCAGCTATTTAGGTGCTTGTATGCTATTTTTTAAGCAGAACTTTGCATACCAGAACATATGTTTGTGCTCTTAAAAGATGGACAGAAGTGCTAAATTAATCAAGAAATCACTTAAAAAGGTGCTTGAGGGATTTCAAAGACACATCCTGTGCTGTTTAGTCTGCATACAGACAGCAAAGCAGTACTGTAATCTCATGGCTGCCACTGACAGTAGCTAGGAGTTTATTTCCTTATCTGATGATGGACAGTGAACACAGTCTGCAAGATCTGTGGGTTTCAGCTGGGTTAGTAATCCCTTTGGAGACTCTCCCTTCTGATGTCACTGAGACCTGCAGTGGTCTGTAGACAGGAGACTAAATAATTTTATCTCTGTTTGCAAAACTTCATCTGGAAAAATTACAATGTTCTTGATCAATAAATAACGTGTATATCTCAGACCATATCCAATACCTTAAGTATTTTGCCTTACTGTGTGGCTTTTTGAGTGTGTTAATGAGAGTAACAGTGTTGCATGCATTCAAGTCAGTTACGTAAATAGTAATTTCCTGAGCAGAAAACCAGTAAGGACAACAAAACCCGTATGAAACTTTGTCATGTGCGAGAGATTTTTCTTTGTTTTAAGGAACAAGGTTTATATTGCTAAACTGGTCTGCTAGATATGGCACTTTTTAATTCCAGTTATAATTTATATAAAAATAATCTCATGCGGTACTTGAAGTTCTCTAGTCAAAATGGAAGAAGACCAGAAAAACAGATTTCCTTCTAAATTGTTTATATCATTTGCTTTTAATTTTGCACACACAGAACACATGAAAACTATGCCATGCGTTTGAGAAAAGGCCTTTTATCAAAAGCCAGTCATCCTCAGAATGTGAGAACCCGCATGAAACAGAGTCTAAATTAGTTGAATATGGCAGATGCAAGAAAAGCCTCTGATGGAGAGGAGGCATGAATTTAGTGACCAGTGAGGTCTCTTGTAATTGGCATTCCTGGGAGTTTTTTCTCATTATGCAAGTACCAATGGCTCATACTAAGTGTTGTAGTAGCTCACATAAAATTTGAGTTGGAAAAGCTAGTACGTTTTAAGCACTTTAATCTTTGTGTGTTTTTGTTGCAGTTATGGGTGAAAATAGTTGATGGAGACATTCAAGATTCTACACGTTCAGATCTCTATGAATATATAGTAGACTTTCTTACGTTCTGCTCGGACCAAGATCTAGTGTGGAAATACTCTGAATGGATTTTACAAAAAAATGAAGAGGTCTGTGATTGCTGTACTTTCCCCATAAAATCATAAATACAAAGTATTTCCCTGTAGCAGTGTTTGGGTGTTCATTAACATTGTTCCATTTTAATAGCTAATTGGGTCATTTTTGCAGTGTATTTTAATGCCAGTTGAAGAGTGATCAACAGAGGAAAACTTCCAGGTTTCTTCAAGTCTTGTCAGTCCCTCTGTTAACAAGCACTAGTGATAATTGCCTCTTTTTCTTCTGAACGCAAAGTTTTAAATCATTCCATACAATGAAAGATACAGCATGTCTTCTGGTTTTCTTCATATTAAGCAAGATAATTTTTAGATCTTAAAACAAACAAACAAAAAAACACCTAACAGGTTAACAGTTGCCACTGTTTCTTTTCTAAAAAGACGCCAGGGATGGGTGATATCTCTGTGCAGTAAGATATGGAATAAATAGCCTTAATTGAAGACAAAACTTCATTGCTACAAGAATTAACTTAATCCACCAAAAGTAATAAAACAATTTTGTAACATCCATTAGTGTGATGTGCTGTTAAATGGGATACTTTATGCTGTATCAGTCAGTCTGTGCTGTTGGAGCTTGCACTGCCTAATTTGCATTAATTTAAAGCTTAGTTATTACATGCAATGACAGATTTCTAAGCTTTGTTTTGGTCATTATAGAAGTCGCTTAAAAGTGACAATATATGCAGCAGTAAGGCTGTAAACGTTCTGGTCTCCAGCTTACACTTTCTTGCTGCAAAGGGCTGAAGTCCCTTGTTCTGCTGTTAGGCAGATCCATTCAATACTTTTTGTGGCTGGTGGAGGTTGTGCCCGACACAAGGTTTATAGGCTGGACAATGTATAGACTACGAACTGAGGTAATGGAGACAGAAGTGAGCGGGCTTATGGTAGGCACCAAGCAGTGTAATCTTGGTGATGTTGAGCAGGGTTTTGTGGTGTTTATCTTCCTGAATACTGCACTAATTAGCCTGATATTGCTTTTAAATAAGTATTTAAAGTAAAAAGGTAATGAAATGGTTGCCACTGAGTTCCTAAAGGCAATTAACTCTTTCTAGGTTGGCGTACAGATTTTCACTAAAAGGCCTTTGGAAGAACAGGAGAAAAACAACATTAATCCAGATGATGTCATCAGTTGCCTTAACAAATATCCTAAAGCACGTGTTAAATATCTAGAACATCTAGTATTGGAAAGAAAAATAGAGGTGAGTCCTACAAGAATGCTAAAAACATGCGTAGGAATGCAAACTCTGATGAAAACTCTGAAAAGAGCTGAAGTCTAGAAGAAATAAGCATAATTTGAAGGCTTTCAGATGTACTTAGAGTAGGGAAGGGGTGGTTTTAAGATTACTTTTATTATTATTTTTAATTTTTCAACTCTCGTGATGGCAAGACAGTTGCTTACCTCCCCTCAGTTTTGGGGGTTTTTTTATATCTGATTATTGCATATTTTTCTGTTTCACTGATGAGGCTCAAGCCTCTGTCTGGTAAGATCATAGAAAAATGATTGAGCAACTGCTAATCCTATTGCACTGCGGCAGCAATATACTAAAATTGCTAATTCAGCTATCAAAATAGCTAATACCTATGTTTTATTCTATCCTTCTGGAGAGATTTGAGCAGTTAATGATAGGATTAAACCATGCACCTCTTACTGTAGAATTCCAAACAGCTCTAGATGTTGAATGCCCAAAAGATGTGTTCACAAGTCATAAATGTCAGTGTGTTCTACCCTTGGGTTTTTAGGCACAATGCAGAAGCAGCCAGACGTTATGGTACTTGGATATGAGACACTAAGCACAGGATAAGTTACTTTAACCTGCACATAAAACAAAGAAATGAACCCTGAAAGAACTCAGCAGAGCTGATGACCAGTTCACTAATTTAAATCCTTCAAATGCACGTGCTAGATCAATGCTTTCTCTCTGACGCTGTTGCAAATATGTCAAGGTGTGTGACACCACAATGGATGAATGGTCTAGTTTCTGATGTCATTAATATTTTCAAACAAACTTTTTGAGTTAAACATAATGCCTTGTAGAATATTTATAACAAAAATAATTTATAATTAAATCTACCTGCTAGTAAAGGCTGAGTCATAAATTGATTTGCTCTTTAGAAAGTACTAGAGTATTGTAAATGCGTTAGTGAAAATGTTTCAAACAGTCAAACCATCAACTTGTTTTGGTGAATATTGGGTAGTGGATAACACAAAAAGCACTGTGCCTTCAGAGTGCCTGTCTACCTCTGTTGGCTGTCTCCAATTTTATTGCAGAAACAGGAAAGGTCAAAGAACATTCTTCAATATGAAGAAGAATGAATTAGATCAAAATTACTCATTTTACAAGGGAAACAAAAGGAGAAGCCACAGTGTCTCGAGATCATATTTGTACTCAAAGGGAGAGAGAGACCTGCTTCACTGCATTGACTTTCATTAGGTGAACATTCAAAAGGAAGTAATTTTTGCACAAGAAAAGCTATTTATAGATCCTGTTTGTTTAAGGTAGAGAAGGGTTTAGGAATAAGATGTTTCATATCTACATTTTGGAAATACCTGTATTAATGAAATAGAGAATCTCATACTATAGGTACAGTGTATCTTGTGAAGCTGGTCTTGAATAAGTTTTCTAGCTGCATGAACAAAAGACTTTCTAATTAACTTGAATTAAATAAATGAATTAAAACACTTTTCTATGTAATTATGTAAATATTCATCACTGTTATTGGTGGGGAGAAGGGATTGTCTTTGTAAACTGAGCTTACATTGTTCTTTTCATCTGTAGAAAGAAAAGTACCATACTCACCTAGCGGTCTTGTACTTGGAGGCAATACTTCAGCTAAAATCTGTGACCACAGATAATTGTACAGAAACAACTGAACTGCTGTTTAAACTACGCAGTCTTCTTCAGAAGTCTGATCTCTATAGAATTCACTTTATTTTGGGTAAGATGCATGGTGTCTATTATAAATGCTATATGTTAGTTCCAGCAGAAAGCAGACTTAAAAAAATTGCTTGTAAGCATAGAAAGCTAAAAGATCTGAGGTTTCTAGGTGTGTTTGGTTGATGGGCTTACCATCTGTATTTCTAACAGGCACAAGTTGATTTAGAAAGCGTATCTGTTACTGTTGTCTTTGATCTCTTGTAGCTGGTGAGGTATAATGGTGTGTTTGCTGCTGCACCAAAGACAGAATGCTGCAACTATCTAGAAAAAATATCTTCATACAATTATCTTCTTAATTTATAGTCAAGTTTGTTTTTATTGATGAGGATGTAACTTGACAGTCTTCTGCAAATTGAAGAGTTAACAAGTTTACTTCTTAAGCAGTCTATTTCTCAGTGAACTGAAGCGAAGCTTTGAGGAATCTGAATACCAAGGACTTGTTTGTTGTCCATAACCCAGTCTCACCCCAAAAGCTGAGTTTCATGCTAAGCCAAAATTTGAGCAGCATCTTGAGTGAAAAGCGCAACATAAGTCTTCCTGTTGGTATAAGGCAAGCAGCAGTTGAGCTAAATTTTTTCCTTGGCCAGTGCTTATAATGACTGGGTTTTTTAATGTACCTTCCAGTGAGTGAAAGGGAAATGACTTGTTATTGTACTGAAAGATGTGAAATGTTTTTTCTGAAAGTCAGTGGAAAGATCCAGTGGATGTGGAAATAAAGACAGCTGAGTAGCAACTAAAATAATTTACCAACCTTTAATGTCTCCTTGCCTTTCCAGTCATTAAAACATTATATGACAGAAAACGTACAAGTATAACACAGTTGTTGAAACTCTTGCTCTTTTTCATCTTTTAATTTCTAACCAAATTTTTAAGGGCAAGAGTTACAAGATGGGTTATTCTCTTGAAATCCGTGTACTCCAAAACACGGGATTTCTTAGATGACAGCTTCTTACCTTATGTGAAGGTGAGATCAATGCATGCTAGTATGTTCCTCCTGAATAACCAAAATATTTTGGGGAGAAAAACATTGTATTTTCGTACCTTTTACAGAGGCCTATGCCAAGTCTTTATCACCTTTACCATAGGTAGAGGATTTTCTATTTTTATCTTGAAATGCCAAATGAACTTGGCCATTCCCCTGCCTGTTGCTGACACTTTAAACCGTCAAACTGGATTAAGAGTTCATAGTGACCTTTTCTTAAAGGGAAGTACTATTTGATCTTATGGACTTTATTCCATACTTTTCTAAAATATTTGGAGAAACAGAGGTAAATATTGCAGCTTCATCTTACAGTTTATCATACACGGTAGCAGTGTGTGCAGAAACGTGCAAGACTGACATGTTAGAATTTAGAAGATGTCAGTGCCACTGATTTTATCAGCTGTTATTTAGTAATTTCTTTTCCCTGTATTTTTTGTTGGAGATGTGTTTCCATATATCTAGGCGTTTTTGTACTTAAAAACATCTGTCCTCTTTATAGCTACCAGCACCCCTGCAGAAGTAGCAGGAGTTGAGTTCTTTGGGCTTGTTGGCATTGACTCTGCGGGAAGGAGTAGTTGTCTTCTCCACTGAGCAAATATTGTCTTCTTTCTCATTTAACAGACAAAATCCAGGGCACAGACCTTCATATGGAAAGTGCAATTTTATATGGAAAGCTAGAAGAACATGAGAAGGCTTTGCATATCCTTGTCCATGAGTTAAAGGACTTCCATGCTGCTGAAGAATACTGTATATGGAACTCTGAGGACAGAGATGTGCAGTACAGACGGAGGCTTTTCCATATGCTGCTGTCAGTGTATCTAAATCCAGGCACTTCGGATTGTGCACTAGTCATGGCTGCTGTGGATCTCTTGAATAACCACGCTGCTGAATTTGATGCGGCTCTAGTTTTGCAGCTGGTGCCTGACAGCTGGTCAGTGCAGCTCCTCTCGCCGTTCCTGGCTGGAGCAGTGAGGCAAAGCATTCATACAAAAAGAATGACTCAGGCTGCACTTGGGTTAGCACAAGCTGAAAACTTAATCTACAAACACGAAAAGGTAGGTGTTGGCTTGTTTGTTTGTTTTTTTAAAAAAGGCACTTTGAAGCTTTACAATTAAGTTCTTTCTTATATAATAATCAGAAGAAGTTTGAAGAATTAGGACAAAGTTGTCTCCTTGTCCTTGGCAATTCAACTTGCTGCATTTACTAGTGTTTTGCCATGACTACTAGGTTCAAACTTAATTTTATGCTTTCTCTGTAAAACAAAAGGGAACATGAGGGCCTTGAAATAGGAAAAGCTTTGGTTAACTCCTGGGCTGAATGGAAGTGAATCTTGGATTTGCAGATTAACAAAGTTCTTGCAGAAGCTTTACTAAATGTGAGTTAGTGTTTTTTTCACTAGGATCGAGACCTGTCAGAATTTGCAAAAAAAGTTTAGCCAGCACTTAAAATCATAGAGTTATCGTATGGTTTGTGTTGGAAAGGACCTTAAAGGTCATCTAGTTCCAACCCTCCTGCCATGGACAGGGACACCTTCCACTAGATAAGGTTGCTAAAAGCCCCGTCCAACCTGGTCTTGAACACTTCCAGGCATGGGACATCCACAGCCTCTCTGGGCAACTTGTTCTAGTGTCTCACCACTCTCATAGTGAAGAAAGTATTAATTAGTATTAATTGAAGCTTGTTAGTAGCTCTTGGTGGTGGTAAATTTATTTGTGAAGCTTTCTTCTATTCATAGCTAGAGCTGTATTGCTTAAAGCTTCCAGCAGATTCTTAAATCTATTTAGTTTTAACAACAGTATATCCAGCAGAATCTGTCTGGAATAAAAACGCATCAGTGCTCAGTTTGCTGTGGAGTTGTCCTGTCACCTTGTGACTGAAAACCAGATGCAGCTTCCTAAACATTAAATATGTGAGTGCTTTTCTTTATTAAAAAAAAAAAAAAAAAACGACAAAAAACCCCAGTGCTAAGAGGAAGCATGAAAATGAGTAAGTACAAATGTGGAAATTGAATTCAAGTTAACTAATTCAAGCTTGTTTTTCCTACTACCTCTGTCATTGACCAGGTTTGTCCATTTGGTACAGCTGAAATTATATGCCTCAATTTCCCTTCCTTTCTTCCTAGATTCATGTTTGGATTTTTTTCCCCCTCTCTTTAGGTTAAACAAAAAGGAACCCCAATTCTTCTTTCGGACAAAAAGGTCTGTCAGGCGTGCCAAAATCCTTTCTGCGAGCCTGTATTTGTAAGATACCCAAATGGGGGTATAGTCCACACACACTGTGCTGCAAACAGACATCAGAATTCAAATGTGACTCATCACTCTTCCAGCTCCAGCAATCAGACTTGAAATATGTTCCGGTCCCACAGGTTCCCATGACTTACACCCCATTGAAAGTGGGTTGGAAAAAAAGAACAAAGTGCAGCTACTTTAGGTATCAAATCAAGATGAACTGCTAATCCTTGGGTTAATGGGAAGACTTCCAGTAAACATGAAATATTGCCACTTATCGTTTTGATTTCTAACGAATGTAGATAGAAAAGAAAATTCACAACCAGAAATGGAGAGGTGCAAATATAGGCTCTTCTGTATATAGTAATTACCAGTTAAAGAAGATAAACCTTTTCTTCACAGTAAGGATGAATGTTATGGCAACAAGGCAAACAGTTATTTTAAGAAATGTCACTTTGCACTGAATGTGGATGAATTTGTAGAGGTGGAGATGGCATCTATTGGAGTTCGAATTCTTGGAACATTGTGTGACAAGACTGGCAGCTTACTATCAAGACAAAAATATGTGTTGGTTATAATGTTTGCTGCAGTGTGTCTTCTTTTGGGCTGGATTCTTTTCCCCGGGATCACATTATGAACTTGGTTTTTGCTCTACAAATTGTTGGCTTTTGATGCACTTTTTAGTACTTCTCATCCCCCCTTCCCACTCCCGCCTCACTGTATAGAATTTAAATGTAAGCACTGGTCTGTTAGATTTCGACTTCTGCAGTTACTGTAATAAACTGAGTGGAAACTGGTAGCCTCAGTCACAGCTGTGCTTGAATGAAAAAAAAACAAAAACAAAAAAAACCCACAAAGTCAGATTGTCTGATCAGACTGTAGTCACTTTTATAAGGGGGAAGAGACCTTAACTTTAATATTGATTTATTTATTAATATGCAAATATACTGTACATACAGTTGAATAAATTGATCTTATATCATTCTAGAGTTTCCTTGGAGGATAAAGATGCAGCTGATACATAAGTGTACAGAAAATGTGCTAAATGTTTGCTATAACATAACTTAGGCAGATCGGAACACCCAAGAATAGGTTTTAGTACTTGTGGGTGACTTTGTGCAATCAAAATCATGGAAAGAAGGTATAATTGGGAAGAAATCTACAGAGGTGCACTACAGGGGTACTGGATTTGTTATATTCTACAAAACATTATGTAAACTAAGATTTTTTTTTAAAAAACAAAAACCCTTTACTGCCCTGATAAGTATTCACATTGCTATTTAACCATTTTAAAGTAATCTATTTAAAAGAAGCAGCTTCCCACAAGAGAAGTTCAAAAATGACAACTTTAAATAAAACTTAAGTATGTCAAAATCAAAGCATTTCTTTTAATTCTGTAAAGCTCTAATAAATACCAAGCTTACTGGCCAGCATGCAGTGGAGTTAGTAGGGCTACTTGCTGTTTCAGCATTCCAAATCAGAGTGGATACTCTCAGCAAAATGGGATATCTGCATGGCATCTTCTAGACACAGCCTCGGCAGAGGTCTCCTGGTACAGAAAAGTTGGCTTATGAGACAGCCTTGTAAGCATAGTGCTGCCTTCAGGAAGGGGCAGCCAGGCTACATCTAGGGGAAAGAAATAACCCCATTTGTTTTGTCTTTCCTTCAAGGAAAAGACCTTTGGATCTGAGTTTGAAATTAGAAAAGTATAGCTGTTGTGTTGGATTTTAAAAAAACAAAATCCAATTAAGGAGTTTTGTAGCACTTTGTACTAAGACATGTAAGCCACATTTAGTGAAAGGCACCTTCAAAAAAGACAAATGTGAGCGTTTCCGACTGAATTCTGGCATGAGTGATTCTTCTGTGTTGCGCTGGTATGAGCAGATTCTTCTGTATCTTGTATTCATGGTTTTCAAACATTGTGTATGCAACTGGCGATGATGACAAATTTGTAGTTTCCTGTCCTCAAAATACTTGCTGATAGAGAGGAAGTGATTTTACAAAGCCTTTTGTGTGCAGGAGCATGCAATTCATAAGAAATACTTTATTTTGCTTCAAGCATCCTCAGTATGCTCTTTGTTCCTGTCTAATAAGGAGATATTAAACCGATCGTCACTCTCCGTGATAAAGACTAATTCTAGCCATTAGGTAGCAATGAACTTAGTCTTGTCAACCAGTGTTGCAATGGAATAGAGATCATATAATTCCAGACCACAAGAAAATTCTTAGTTGTTACTGCATGAAAAGGTACGGCCGTAAAAGATCAAACAATATTAATATTCGACATTTTTTCAGATTTCTGCTTTGGCTAAAATGCAACAGTAACAATAATTGCACATACAGAACAAGTACAGCAATCAGAATAATGCAAGATACTGTATTTGCAATCAGAGATGACCAAAACGGTGCTGAATATTTACGTTGGGGGATCTGATTCTTTCAGCCCCTCAGACATGTGGACTGGAAAAACACTGACATTTGATCATGTGTAGTTACCTGTTTCGTTGTTAAATTTTATACCGGAACTCATTTGAATGAATTAATGTGGAACTTCCACAGTAACAAAAAGAAAAAAAAAAAAAATCAATGTGAGGCTGAGGTAGAACAGGAGCTCAGCAGGGAAGTGGCAGGCAGAGGATGCTCTTCCAGTCTGTGTACAGCGCTTGAGCAATTGGGATAATGCTCGACCAGAGGAGATGACAGCCTACGTCAGAGTGGTGCGTGGTATTCTGTGTTTTATCACCAGGAAATTTATGAAAGGTGTCTGCCTTGAAATTCCCTTAGGTAGGACAGCTGCAACACCCCTTGGGTAAGAACTTCGCATTGGAGATACTGAGTTCGTTCCTCCTTTTATTTTGACGCTGTCGGTTTGCTCGTTCTTGGTTTGAGTATCTGAAGTCCTGGGACAGCATTTGCTGCTGTGACACGTTCTTCTGGTATGGCTGCAGCAGCAAGAAGGGAATGAATGGTCATCTGGTTATTAATTGCTGACTGGATACGTGAAGGAGGAGAGGCAGGAAGGAGGAATATTTCCTTGGCCATCCTAGTTTGGAAATTAAATGGGTTCTGGGATTAAATGGATTCTGGGATCAATGGTTGGACTCTTACTATCTTCGAGGTCTCTGCCAACCTACACAATTCTATGATTTTAAGCTTGATGCAATATTTTCCTCCCCAGTTAGGGAATGGGGTGTCTTAGACCTTCCCTTGGAGAGAGGAGACTGTCAGGCTATTTCTTCCTAATTTAGCTCTTACTAAATTATTTGTGTTTGTAATTCATCTCTTACTCACTCCTCTCCCCCTCGCCCCAGTGAGTCTCCTCCAACTTTGTATGTGTGGAAACAAAAACAGTAGTGCAATTTTTTTTTTTTGTAAATGTGACAGCATGCCTGTGATTCAGGATATGACAGATGAGATTAGTGTCTCATATAGATGCTTTTGCAGACATTGAGGCACGTTTGCGTAACATGTAGCTTCTAATTACAGAAATAGTGGAACTCTGACTTTTTAAGCCATCCTTTGTTTCGTCGCTAACAGATACAAAAAGCACTCGTTAAACCCTCTTCTACTCTTCCATACCTCCATGCTTCCTCACATAAAAATTATCTATGACATGTATATGTTGTCATGTGCAGTTTTTCCCTTCTCTAAGTCAAAAAGAGAGGAAAAACACTAATGAGAAAAAATTGCCCAGAGTCTGGCACTCTGCTGGAAATAAGATTAATGGCTGTACATTTATGAGAAAAAAAACAGTTAGATCTTCACTTCTGTGCTTTAAAAGGGTAAGTTATCACTTGATAATATTACAAGAATGCTGATATACTGAATACTGAGAAAAAAAGCAATTGGGTTTTGTTACGCAGAGCACGCCACAGGTACCTATGAACTGACTTCTTTGGGCAGCCCATCCGTGGTGGCTCAGGTGTTCACAGGAGTCTGGATTACAAGGAGAACAATTCTCTTTGCTCCCCCAGCTCCCAATCTCCAAAAACTTTCCAGCCTTCGTTACCTGGTTAATGTCACTCTTCTAGCACTTAATTGAGGTAGGTGTGAATCTTGAGTTCTGGGTGGACACCTCAACACGTCTCTCTTTGTTCAGTAAAACGTCACTTTTATTGCATCAACCGTATGAAACCCTAATAATGTCAACTGTGGAAAGGTGGTGGTAGAGATGGAGTATGCGTATGTTCTCCAAGACCTTTGTTACACGTTTGAACACACAAGCGCTATCCTGTGTGTGAATCTTTATAACGATGTCTGTTCTTTGCAGGGCTCCTGTCCTGAATGACATTTGAAAATATTTTATTTTGAAAAGCTGTATCAAGAAGTAACTTCTTATTTTATTGCTCTTCCCAATTTGCTGCAGTCTCTATTCAGCATAGCTCTAAGTGTTTTATTAACATCCTGCTGTTTATAATAGGCAGCAACTAATACATTTTCATTATGAGCTCTCCTCCTATTGCCTATATTTACTAATTAATTTTTCTCTTGCTGTACAACACTTTGGGGCTTATGCCTTGTGAACACTGATAATTAAATGTGCTGCTACTTTTAAAGGGAAAAGAAGAAAAGAAGTTAATGACATTCTGTAATGTCTGATTGGTTACAAAATTGAAATTCCCCTGCAGTAAATTTGTTCAGATGGAAATCCGTACTGTTAATGCTTTCTGACTTAATGGTTATGTTGGTGAACATACACAGCAGTATGTGGAATGTACAAATGTATAAATATGTTCATTTTTAATAAAAAAATCTTTTAATTATGTTTCTGTCATTCATTCCTAGATATGTAAACCCTGGGATGTGAATGGCCAAGTGAAGGAGAAAGATTCTTCAGTGGTGAATAGAGGATTCATCTGGGTGACAGAAGTGGTCAGATGAAAAGGCCAGATTAAGCAAGTGCAGGGTGTTAATGGAGATGAAAAGATGTTCTTAAAAACTAGTGAATTTTACTTTTGGGAAGAAGTTTTACTTTTTTTTCACCTCTTCCTTAACTGAATCTGAGTTTTTACAGATATGAGCAAAAGTGGCTACTGCCATTAGAGATCTGGAAAACCTTGATCTGCCTCTGTGTAGCCAAAGCAATCCCTTCTGTGACTGAAGCCAGCTCTTACATGGGGTGGTCTGGTCAGTGACGGGTGCATGGACATCGTGCAGCAATACGAACAGAAGTACTAATGCATTTTGAGGGGAAGACCTGGAAACGGGGCCGGTGTTGATCTGGGAGCATAGACTGGTAGTTGAGAGCAGTAAAAGCAGATGACACCGTTCGCAGAGGCACCTCTGGGAACAGGTAGAAAGTGAGTTTCATCTGCAGCTTCTCTACTGGGACACTCTTCAGTGAAAACAGAAATTTAGGGAAAACAAAGATGCAAGTGCTACCAAGGTTGGCTGGTAATTATTTTTGTTACTAGAGATCCCTAATTCAATCTTAGGAGGCCAAAGCAAAGTTACTGCCAGAGCCCATGTTCCCAGGAATATCCCTGCAATGTGGCAATGAGGCTGGTGCTTATATACTCTACAGCAGGGAGATGCTGTTACTCATCTTCCTCCTTGCTTCTCAGGAGTAATGGTCCTGGCTCAGGGCAAAAATCAGGGCCAAAGGGTCAGGTGCCCTTGTTTTCCCACTTCCAGCAGAAGGGCCCAGGGCTGCCGCAGCAGCACTACAGGACCCCACTGCATAAGGAAACCCCAGGAAAGGGAAGGTGGCAAGGGCTGGTACGGAAGCTGTGGTAGGCCAAGGAAACCAATGTTATCTTCAAGGGGAAGCAGCGAGGGGGGAATCTCTACTTAAGGTGTGCTGGCGTGACCTAATTCAGCTGGTCTCCAGCCCCACTGTCCATGTGCTTGGGTCTTTTCTCCCTGCATCTTCCCTGCCTGTGGTATAGGGGAAATCCTGTACATGACTGAAATGTACTGAGGATGCTGGCTAGAAAGTGTAGGCAAATGGTGGCCTTTGGGTAATGAGAAATGAGGAAACTGGATTAAATGTGTCTCAGCACTGAAAAAAACCTCACTGGAAGGAATTTAAGAGAATGTGGCAGTAACCAGGCAGGAGGAGAAGTGGTCGCTGCTAGGTTTATGGATTGACATGGGCCTGTGCATCATCAGGAGGTGGTATGTCCTTTGCCTGCTACATCCCTCTGTCATTGTCTCTCACGTGCAGTTTGTGAATGTGATGGTTGTCCAGGGAAACTATAAAATGGGCAGATTTCACTGAAGCTGTGGTTTAACTTTGGTATGAACCTCAATATTTTTACTACTCTTGTGCTAAATATCACGTGGCTCTTTGCATAGCCTGTTTAACCATCAGGACTTGCTGCAAGTTTGTGCAAACAATGTTTTCACCTGTCTTTTTGATGCTGCATTTTTTATCCAAAAGTAAGTTGTTTATATAAAGAAATAATATCGTAAAGACTGTTGAGTAGTAGCCATGTGTCATTCGGTAAACTTGGTTTTAGTTGCTTTAGTGGCTTTGATAGCATTGCACTGTTGCAGTTTTATTTGATGTCTCAAAGCCAAATAACAAATGGGAACATGCTCATTCTCCAGTTTGGTTTGTGCATTAAAAACTTATGGGGTGGTCAGAAAGATGCAGCAGCAAAATTTGTGCAGTTTGGCTGGTTCTTGCCTGATTTTTCAGCTACTTCTCTGAAACTGCTGCTTAGATGGTTGAGTGATTCTCATCAGAAGCATAGGTTGTATTATTTTTCCTCGTTCAGGCACTTTGGGGAGAATCCTGGATGTCTTATGCCTGAACTCAGCTCAAACCTCTTGAAGCATCTTGGTGCTCACGCAGTAGAGGACAGGGCAAGCCCTCAGCCAGGCAATGAGGGCAGTAGGAACACCACAGGCATCTACTGGATGCCGAAGGCAGGTTGTGGATTGCGTAGCTGGGGAGCCGTCAGGGTGAAAATCCAAAAGAGTGGGAACTGCAGTGAAGGGATTTTCATTTGAAGTTTACATCTACATTAACCTGGCAAGATTTCTAAGCCCTATCAGGTCAAGTTTGTTCTTTTGGCTGAAGCAAAGGCTGCACATTGGTGGGTACTTGGGACACTCTTACAGAGGATGTTTGGGACACAAAGGTTGGAGTGCAATGAGATGCTGAAAGGAATGAAAAATGTTACTGCAACAAGCATCAGTTCGTTAGCTCAGCTAGTGGGAAATACACCCTGGAGAGCCCTGGTTTGCATTTCCCCAACCATCCATCGAGTCAGGAAAGGCAACACAGAAAGCATAAAAGAAAAAAGCAGTTGTAGCTTTGACATGGTGGGATTTCAGCTAGTTTTGCCTCTAGACAGTGGTTAGAAAATGGTCCACGCTAATCATCTGGATGGTAACTCCTTCCAAGACAAATAATCAATAAAGCATAGCCGAGTTTTGGCAGAAATGAGCCCCAAAGGTCCGGTTCACTGCAACAATGGTAGCTGCAGGATAGCATAGGGTCAAAGAGGCCAGGGTTGCCAGCAGAAAGCTGATGGCTGAACGCACAGCAGGTTTTCAGTAGGTAATGAGACTGATAATAATAATGCCTAAAAATCCTGTAGCAGTCATGAACAACATTACTGTTGCCTATAATTGCCAATAACCCCCTGAAGATACTGCCTTGTCCACATGGTACGTGCATTGAGTACGACATGACGTTCTCAATGTGTGTTTAAATCCTAGAAAAATTTAGGTTTGCTTGGTTCTCCAGAGACCATGTTGTCCAAGCCCAATTCAAAGCAGGGTCAGCCTGTGTCAGGTTGGTTGTGTTGTTTTAGAACAGTGCTGACAAGCTTGAAGTCAGATTGGGAAGGGTTCAAATGTCTTCTGGTCAGCTCTTTGCCAGAGGAATGTATTGCTTAAGCATTGCAAGACTGTGGTGGGTAAATGGCTAAAAGGTGCATCAGTCTTGGAGGAATTGGTTGGTTTATTTTCAGATATGACAGAAGGACTGAATAAACAGAATTTCTAGAATATAACGAGCTGCTGCTGACAACTTCAAGTGTGTCATCTTAGTGCTTCTCTGACGCGGAGAAGTATATTCAAATAAAAGGCAAGTTCTTTATAGCTGTTTGGAAGTCACAGACTGCATGCAAAGATGATGCAATCCCTTGAGTCCCTGTAATGTACAAGGTTGCTCTGCAGTGTCATGCCAGAAAGCTGCCAGAGTTTGACAGAAGTACAGGTATTTCTACTTGAACCACAAGTAGTTGAAGATGGGGAGGGAGGAGCACAGGATGGATTTGTATCTACTTTTTAAAAAATGTTATCCGCTGGGGATTTGTATTTGCAAAGAGGAAAGGAGGTTTTCATTTCTGTACTTGTTTGATCCATCTTTAGGTTTTAGCCTGTCATATCTTACTTCAAAGCATCTTTGCAGCCTATTGTAACACAGTGATTTGTCAAGCAGAAGGTTTTGTGTTCCCCCTTCAAAACCTTTCTAGAAGCCCCTCTTCTGGACAGCAGCCACTCAGTACATCTCCCCTAGACACCCTGGTCATCACACCAGGAGTGTTTCTGACAGCAGTCACTCATTCTGTAATGCCGAGTGGCTGTAGAAATGCGATGGTCAAAAATAAAACCTACAAACTAAAGAAATCTCAATCCCAGAGGAGGAAGGAATTCTCTTGTTAAGCTGCAATTAATTTTTGATACCTCAATATCCTGCGCTTTTGGTTTTCCCGTCACTTACAAGTGTGTGTAGTGTTTTGTACAAATAATCACTTGTGCTGATAACTTTCCTCCCCGTGGAAGGAGAAATGGAAAGACTTCCTCGATTGAAGCCATGCCATGACAGGGTTCAAAGGCTGCCAAGAAGATCTGCCAGGGCCTTTTTTCAAAGCAAGTACCCTGAAAAGCACCAAGAGGGCTCTGAATGTGAAAGCTAGCCTGCAGGAAATCGTGAGCTAGAAAAATTTTTAAATGGAAAAAGCTCATGAGTTGGGTAGGGAGAAAGTTTTAAAGGTTTGCAAGCAAATCCCTCACCTTGTGTCTTACCAAGTCAGGTTTTGACTTTCTAGGCTTCAGAACAGACTTCAGGGGCCTCCTAAATTGCAAAGCCCCCTCCATCCAGCCCCTTCTTGCTCCCTTAGAGTAAAAGCCCGCTGCTCCTGCTCTCAGGTGCTGCCAATCTCCACTGAGCCTGCAGGCTCTTGTCAATTTCCAGCTAGCTTCCTTGCTTGCTTCCCTTGCTTGGCTGCACCTTGTTCTCCAGGCATCTTCCCTGGCTGAAGAGCTGGGTGGCTCTGTGCCCTGCCCCAGGGGCTGCAGCTGGAGCTTGGCAGCTGTGCCCTCTGCGATGGACCACAGCCTCTAGAGGGGCAGCACTGGAGCAGGTCATGGGGAAAGGCCAAAACTGGTAGTTCCCATCGTCGTTTTGCTGGCATGGTCTGCTGGAAGTAGTTGTTTTCCCTCTCTCATCTTTGCCTTTTTTACTTGGCATTGTAAGAGTTTTCCCTTTTTTCGCTGTGTCTTTTCAAAAAAAAAAAATTTCTCACCTGTCCAGCTCTTCAACAATAAATACATTAGTATCTTCTTGTGACATCTTGGTGTGTGCACAGGCTTTAAAGGACTCTGTGAGGGAGAGTAGAAAGGAACTAACAAAAGGTGAATGATTTTAAGTTTTCAGAATCCCCTTTGCTGTTGGGAGAGGGTTAATTCTACCAGTTACTTGGTAAAAAACTTCTACAGCTGGGAGCAAGTGAAAAGGGCAAAACGCAGAGTTTGCTTTGGGTTTGACCACTCTCCCCTCCAGACTTGCGTCAAAATTTTGCACAGTTTGATATTAAGATTTAGTAAAGTGCTAGATAGTAAAAATTAACAGGTCCCCGACTTTGCAGAACATTCCTACATTAAATAAAGAGCAAAGCTGTGTTCTAACACAAAAATTCAAGGTCTCTGAACTTGGCAGCAATATCTTTTTATGCTGAAACTTTTTCATCCACCCACTATTTTAAAGAAGTGTTTATGGCGAAATGTCATCTTTGATGGTTTTACTAGGGAAACAATGGCTACTATGTCAACTTACTGTTTTAATACCAAAAGGAGTCTGCAGGCATTTGTAAGCAGTCCTGCCAAATTTTGTCCAGCTCTATCTGCAGAAGTCTGAGGAAGCCAAGGAGACAGCCCTGCTGTATGTGGACTTGTAAATAGTAAGTGCTGATTTCATGTGAAATAAAAGTCTCAGACAAGATGTCTTGAATTAAAAATTGTGAATCCTGAAGATGTCCTTGCTTTCTGAAACGAAGGAAATGGATTTGAACCTACTTCAAGTTTTGCTTCATTTTACTCTCTAGTAGCAAGATTTGGGCTGAGATGAATGGAGTGAGGACTGACAATGTTTAATTGCTGAACCATTTTTACAGGGATAGTTTGTGAGATACCTTCAACTTAATTTTCATTCTTCAACTCCAAACCCCCAAACCAATGATCCCTGCCCACCAGAGCATGATGGATATTTGGCAAAAGTGCAGGAAACTGAGCTGTTCCTCATTTATTATGTCCAAGCCCCTCTGGATTTAGCTTGAGACCCTGGCAGTGGGGTGACAGCAGTGACGACTACATCTGAACTTTCTCATTTCTTTCATGCCACCAGTGTAACATCAAAATGCTAAAGCTACCCAGCCTGCTTGAATGGTTCTCTTCATTTCATAGCATTTTCCTAAAGAACAATACTTTTTTTTTTTGGCCTAATATTTTGAGGGTGAAGTCCATGCCAGTTTCAGGCAAAAGAATCCGTGGGCTATGGGTTTCTCATTCAGGCTGACCTCCATCTCTGGCAGAGGTAAGCAGAGGGCAGTGGAGGAAAAGCTAAATGCTATCTATGTTTTTCCATCATGTCTTATCTAGATACTTCAGTTCTAGTATAATATGGCACCTAAGTGTTGAGTGCTCCCTGCACCGTGGAGTCAGACCCATCACAGAAAACTTACAAAATGTCTTTTTCAGGTAGTCCCAGCAATGGAAATCATAAAAAACCCAGCAACGTCAATATGCTCATTTTATGCATCATTACCTGCCATTGCTTTACACAGCTGTCCTGCTCTCGGAGCACTGGGAATGCTCTGGCATACAAAGAGCTTTTTTTCCTGTTCTTTGTAACATTTGAGGGGAAGAAAACCATAACTGAGGTAGAGAGGACCTCGTTTCTCTTTGAATACCGGCATGCTCTACCGACGAAGCGATGGTGGCAGTGCTAAAACTGTGCTCACGCTGACTGCACTTTCCAGCAGGTAATACAGCATGCTGTAACAAAAGCAGGTGGCATCAGTACCAGTGTAAGTCCTCGCCAGCGTAGCTTTGCCCGCTGCAGATCCCCAGTGCTGCGAAGAGAGAGAACCAGCTCCAGCACTGCGGTGGGCACAGAAGTTGGAGGCAACCGTGCCACGTCCCCAGTGGCGCGGCAAAACGTGCTGTTCACAATGCCGTCCTTCGCTCGGCCTCTCCCGATGGAGGTTCTCTTTGAGCCAAGTCCAGCAGCAGGTGGGAAGGAGGGCACCAGAGGGAAGATCCATACATCAACAGTATGCCACTGTTCTTAAAGCGCACTGACAAGGAGATGCACCACAGACCAGTACAAACTTTAGAGTCCCACGTGCCCCACAGCAGAACAATAACAGTATATTTTAAAAAAAAAAAAGATTGACTCGCAGCATCCAGCCTACTTGGTGATGCCCCCAGACAACTGCTCATGCACTTGACCTATTTGTTCCATCGAATTACTCAGCCTGGCCTCAGGAGCAACACGTTTCTGCGTGTTCTGATGACATCAGTAAAGGTCACTGAACAAATCCACATAATCCAGAAAAGACTGACAGGTTTATCTTTCATGGCATGGAGGTGCATACCCCACAGAGGCAATGGTTATTCAGGTCCATGCTTTTAACTCTATGTGCTTTTCCTACAAAAAATTTTTTAAACCTGTGCATGTGCCTTGCAAAAGATGGGTATGTTTTTCCTCAGGTGTAATCATGGAGAATAAATTTCCAGCCTTAGCTAGTACTGGAAAGAGCATTAATATTGTGGAGTTACGCTACTAAGAAGCCCCTCTTCTTCCTCTCTGCTCCTCACCCTAGTTCACCTTTGGGACATTTCTACTATGTTTGCTGTCTCCCATAACAATATTTTAAAGTGTGTGGTCTGTATTCTTGCAAGCTCCATTCCTGCACACCCATCACCTGAAGGTGATTAATTCACCCTTTCTGAAATTCTACACACTGCATCAATATGGTATCTGGTGTTTCACCTCTTAAACAGTGTTTTAAAAAAGATCCCATTAAGTTCTCCCATTCACAGTACTTTAGCAACACTGAAAAAAAAACATGCCCACGGAAAATGTCAGGAATCTCATCCAAGTGGCCTGAGCTCACAAGCCTGAGTTTAAAAACAAACTCATACCTGGATAATTTCAGTGTTTTAAGTAGTTCTATTTGTTATTTACCATTTAACATTTAACACAATTCGGATCCACTTTTACAGAGTTGATGCAGGAGAACAGCTGCAACAGAGTGAGAGTCCTGGGAGTGTCTGTGCCTGGTCAGCATGCGTAAACAATCGGAAAGGTAGAGAGAGGGAGAAACAGTCCAAAGGAAAACTAAGGAGGGACTCAGCACAATGCACCTTAGCAGAAAAACTACAGAACTGGCATAAAAAAATGGAGAGAGGAGGCTGGAGGGGGCTGGCAGAATGGGGAAAGGAGCAAAAGCCAAGGTGAAAGAAAAGGAAAGGGAGAGGAAAAATAAGATTATGCAAGTATCCTCTCAGTACCCACTCAGCTCTTAGGACTACTTTTCCAGCTGGAGACGCCTACATACGGGGCTTTAGGAATGGTGCCGATACGAATCAAATGAAATCTCTGTCCTGCTGCCCTCCTCCTTTCCTCCCCTCTGCTCATTCCCTCTGCAAGCCTTAGGCTGCACTCTGAAATGCAGCGGTTCTCTTTCCACCCTGACCTCTCGGTGCTGGAAAGGGCCAAGGTCTACACTTAACTCAAGACATTTCTTCATATTACCACAGCAGTGTTATCTCAGTGACATGTCGAAGTTTTAGCAGGCAGATTCATTAGAAAGGTGACTTATTTACAACTTCAAATATATACAAAAAGGACAATAATGAGCCTACTTAATGATCGTGAAACAGACTTAATGCCATTTAATTACTGCACCTGTACCAAAAGGCAGAAGGAAAAATATAATTAAACTCCAGAATTAGAAAGAGGGGGGAAAAACAGTCTAATAATAGCGACTTCACCAATAAACATAAAGGTTATAAGTGGAATCCCCAGAATTTCAAAGTCAAAATAAATTTGTAAAAGTGAAAAGGTTAGAGACAGAAAAAATAATAATCAGGCAGCAAAAGGTAAATAATCCATTAATCATGCACATCTGCCACAAACGACTGAGCGAGCAGGATGCTTGTCTGGCTGCAGAGCAGCGAAGGCGATATCCGGCGGCACAGCCAGTCCTGCCCCACGGGCGCCAGGCAGCACCGTCGCCTGCAGCTGCCTGGTCCTTCACCCGCTACCAGGAAAGACCAATGAAACTCTTGGGCCAGGTTGGATGAGGCTTTGAGCAACCTGGTGTAGTGGAAGGTGTCCCTGCCCATGGAAGGGGGTTGGAACTAGATGATCTTTAAGATCCCTTCCAACCCAAACCATTCTATGAGTCTATGATTCTATGAAACATAGTTAGATATAGGCACCAGACACAGCTCCTATAGGAAGGAGCTTAACGGGAGAAGCATACGGTAAAGAGGCAAAACTCAGCAGGTTACGGCTAGGTGTATGTCTGCCTGTGGAACATCAAGCACAGCCACAACGGTGAAAACTCTGTAAGCAAAGGAGTGTGAGCTGGCTTTGTCACCACCGACACAGCAGCTTCGCTTCGTCATTGACCTTCTTCAGTTTCCTTCTTGCAAAAACAATTGGCAGGGCCCTGATGTGTGTGAAAAAAGAAGGATGTTGTCTTTACACTTGAGACTAGCAGTTTAAGGCAGCTTGCTGCATTTCCTTTGGATAAGTTTAGTTTTTAGGTCTGTACAGCCAATTAATGACCAAAATGCTTTTAATTCTTCAGAATGTGACTGAGCCTTGACCTGCTGTGGATGCATGGCTTTATCCAGCCAACGTATCACCCTGACTCTCTGAGAGATGGAGGCTCACCACGTGCGAGCCCCTTGGCTTTGTGAGATGCTGCCAGGCAGCTAGCGCTGGGGTTGTTTTAGGGAAGGGGACACTGGCAGTTCCTGTGAGCTTCTACACGAGTGAGGACAAGACTTCTGTATTCACAGCATTAAAATCTTACGAACACAAGACACACCAGAGCAAAACAAAACTGGGGCAGCAGTCCTTATGGGGCAGTTTTAATACCTTGAAAATGCACAGTACCCATTGTGCATGCATGCAACATACAATGGCTGTTGTAGCTCTGCAGTAATTGAAGCTGAGAAAGAAAACCTGGAGCTGTAGCACTTCACTGTCAGAACAGTTGAGGCCACACAATGTTAGCACTGGAGAAGCCAAAATCCATTCCAGGCTACCGCTAAAGCCTACTTTGATTCACATAGGAGGTATGTTTCCCAGTATTGTCTTTAAACCACTTTTTCCCTGATAATAACTCATATTAGGACACTTTCCCCATTCTTCTTTGATGGTTATTTATAAGCTGAAGGATCTCCTGATGAGCATCTTTTTTCTGTCTTGGAATAGGTAATATATGCATCTCTAGCCCAGATTAAACAAGCTGTGTCTGTCCCAGACATTCACACCTTTCACACTCTCCGTTACAAACCACTGCTGTCACAATTACTCAGTCAAAGTAGTCCACTTAGTTTATTTTTAAAATCTATTTGCACTGGCACCTTAGTCCTTTTAATTTCATTTTTAAAATTTTGAGTTTAGTGTATCAACATCCTAAGTATGGAAACAGCCAAAATTAAAAGAGGTTTAGCAAACTTCAGATACACCCAGGAACAGCAGAAAACAACATCTACAACGAGACACATAAGTAGAGAATTTTCAAACCAGAAGGACTCTGGGAAGAGTATTACATTGATTTAGGATCCAGAGAGGTAAACTTACAAAATACCTTGTGGTAAGTAACTCTACATAGCTACTCAGCACTACAAAGTTCTCCATTTTCAGTGAGTGAAAGGTCAAGGAGTGGATCACATGGCAAGGAGAGAGTCTACTTTCACACAAGGAAAGTGTTAGTGGCTTCTGAGGTCTCCTGCAACATTTTGGGCTTTTCATAGTCAAATAGACACGAAAAGGTTAAAAAAAAAAAAAAGCACTAATCTTCTGAGGAAATCTGTTTCAGAGGATGAGACACAACACAGAAACTCTTTTTCTGCAGGGTACATGGAGTTAAGCGTTGCAAGAACCTTCGGAGACAAGAAAGTGTTGGCATTTGACACAAATTTAGCAACGCCTCCTGTGTCAGCTTGCGCTGAAAAATGCCAACGGGCGAATGTTTTCAGATCCATGGCGCAAAGAGACTCCAGCGCTGCTTCAGGCTTCAGCACCGCATGGAGCACCGTCTGGCCTCCTACGGCACAGGGAGCTGTGGGCACCATAAGAGAAGCTCTCCCGCACCTCACTGCCTGCATCCAGGAGCAGCTGCTGCCCTGGCGCGGGAGTCGCTGCGTCCCTGAGCCATGACCTCCGGGCTGTCTGTCTTTTGAGGCAGTCGATTGAAAGGCGAGATGTCTATTGAAATGAAACCTTTCATTGTATGTGTCTTTGTAGCAGAGGAGGTGTGGGCTCCACTGTGGGTGTACCTTTTGGTCTCCGCTTCCTTAGTGTCTCTCCTGAAGAGGCCCTGAGGGTGTGAGTGAATGGTTGTTCCCTGGTCATCGAAATAGGGAGCAGTGTCTTGGCTCCAGGTGTGCATTCACCATGATGCTCAATACGGACTTCTTCAGTTTATATACATGTACTTTGCCTGGCAGCCTAACCCTGTTCTGAGGAGACTTGCTAAAATACGTGCTTTGCTTTTTAAAGTCAGAGATGACAAGATGGCACCAGAAGCAGGGATACGCTGATGTAATAAGGAAGGAAAAAGCTACCCAAAAAAAAAAAGGATGATATTGAAGAAGGCCCACAAGAAAGCTGGAGAGTGTAATAATAGGACAAGGGGCAATGGCTTTAAACTGAAAGAGGGGAGATTTAGATTAGATATAAGGAAGAAATTTTTTACATCGAGGGTGATGAGGTACTGGAACAGTTGCCCAGAGAAGTTGTGGATGCCCTATCCCCAAAAGTGTTCAAGGCCAGGCTGGATAAGGCTTTGAGCAACCTGATCTAGCAGAAAGTGTCCTTGCCCATGGTAGGGGAGCTGGAATAAGATGATTTTTAAAGTCCCTTCCAACCCAAACCAGTCTTTGATTCTAAGGAATGAAATCAGGTCAATCCCGTAATATCTTGTTCACTAGGTCTTAGAGAATAATGCCTTGTGATGAATTAGAGCACATTTACAAAAATACTTCCTCACACCTATTTTTGGTCTAATCTCATAATAAGAGGGGTGACCTCTTTGTAGGATCTTGATGCTGAGATGCACAGAAATCCTGATTTAGTAAAGCAGTTCTACAGAAAAGCAGTGAGATGTTACAGTGCTTTCATAATGGTCATGGAGATTTTGCTCTACGGGGGATAATGACCCGGACTTGAGAAGGGAAGGTCACCTGCATAAGAGCAGTCAGTGTTTTTTCCTGAAGAGAGTAGTCCCTCTGAGTACTTCGAGCAATGCAAGATAAAATATACTTTACCACAAAGTTCTCCGGACTCCTGAAACATGAAAAATGTGAGGCTGATTTTTAAGCTATTTACTGTGCTTGAAAGACACGTAGGGAGCCATTGAGAACCATTTGAGGGAACGTTTCCAGCTTTGGACTGCAAAGTAAACACAAAGAAAATTGGATTTGTTTCTGGAGGAAGAAGGAGTTTAATAATTCTCCCTTCACTCTAACACTGCAGAGACACGTTCCTGGGGCAGAAGCATCACTCCATCGCAAGAACATCTAATAGGCTGCTTGAAGGCCTACAAAAATATCTTTAAAAGAACTTTAAACTTTATTGTGCTAGGACTAAGAAGTCTGCAAGTGGGTCAAATTAATTGATGCCAGTTAAATTAGATCCCTCATACTAGTGCACAGACGTAGTTGTTCTCAATCTGGTTCCCAGATACTCTCCCTACCAATGCTCAAAGGAGATCAGACTGTTCAAATTGAAAGCTGTAAAGAAGCTTCATTTCTATCTTACCTACTAAACGAGTATGTAACCTGGAAGTACCTGAATTTATCAACATTTTGGGTTCAGTTGCAAGCAAGTCTTACTTAAACAGCCATCTTTTTTTACATGGCTTCAGAAAAACCATTTAGAAAAAAAATTAATTTAGATTATTTAGAAAAAAGAAGTTTACTCAATTTAAAGAGTTGATATAGAAACTGTATAATGAACTAGTTAAGAAAAAAAAAAAAAGCACATTATCGCAAAAGCAAAGCCTCTCCAGCTGCCTTTTTCTTGGTATTAAGATACATCTCTTTTCCAGAGAGGTGAAGCTGTCTAGGTTTTTAATTAATCAGACGCAAAAAATATATTTGAATTTAAGATTCTGAATAAAAAGCATCCAAATCTGTTCAAAAGGCAACTGGAGCACATAGACCTGAGACGCAGTTGTGCTAAAAATGCCAGTGCTACAAAGCCAGAGGTGAACATTTAGCATTACGCTCTGCCGTGGGGTGAAAAAGTCACTACAGTGATTATGGGGTAAAAAAGGCCAATGAATTTGCAACAGCCCTGTTTTTCCTGCAAGGTTCAGAAGCCAACCTCACAAACTGTTCCCGTGTAGGAAAGCAGCAAAGAGAGGCTGTGCGGGTTTGATGCGTGTTCCTCTTCTCAACAAACTAAACAGAAAAAGATGTGGTGAACTAGTTTACTAGAAATCTGCTTTTCACTGAAAAAAATCATTCAAAGAACTGAGAGTTCAGTATAACCAAAGTAAGTAACATGGAGGCATTTTTTCTTAGACTTTTTTTTCTCCATTTTTATCACCACATGTCACAAGCAGCTTATATCATTAATGTCATTATAGCAGAAACTTGTTTCCATGGTGCTTTACTAGTACTCAGCCACTGTGATTTTATATTTAACAGTAATTCCTAAGCCTACTCCCCTACCTGTGTGAATGCATAGCAAGTCTCTTCTGGTAGCTCTGGTAACCTCTTCTAGCTCCATTAACTCTGCCCACTTTTCTATCACTTTCCCCCAAGTCCTTTGTCTCTGATGCAAATAATTTGTACCAGAAGATGGCCTGTGCTCAAAAATGGCTTTTCATTCCTGAATAAGGGCCCATGCAAATTAAGTACTCAGCTGAGTAAAATCCAACCTGCTAAATACCAGTAAAATTATGTCATGGAAACAGACCCCCATAAACCTGCCTTGCATTTTACTCACTGCTTGTCAAACTTTATCTCAACAATAGCAAATTAACTTCAGGGAAAAAAAAAACAACTGACAGGGCAAAGATACTTGGGCAATATTCAAATGAACCAGTTTTAACCTTTTGGTACTGAAAGCTTCCTGCAATAATGAAACGTTAGTCATTAACTCAATGTGCTTTGTTAAATATTAAACAAGAGTGCACATTCAATTGAGCACTCATGTGTACTTAGGGACAAAGAGCCCTCTGTGTTGACTACAGTTTCCAGGATGGGAAGTGTGCCACGAATGGCACTCCAGCCTAGTGAGGTTCTGGTCTACAGGGGATAATACACAACAGCTAGTACATCATGGGAAAAGGTGACCCAGAAAGAAGAATAATCCTGTTTTTGAAGTTATTCCTTCACTTAAAGGGTTGTCAGGCACTGGAACAGGCTGCCCAAGGAAGTGACTGAGTCACCATCCCTCAAGGTACTTAAAAGACATGTAGATATGGCACTCTGGGACATGGTTTACTGGTCGACTTGGTAGTGTTAGGTTAACAGTTGGACTCGATGGTCTTTAAAGTCTTTTCCAATGTAAATCATAGAATCATAGAATGGTTAGAGTTGGAAGGGACCTCAAAGATCATCTAGTTCCAACCCCGCTGCCATGGGCAGGGAAACCCTCCACTATGCCAGGCTGCCCAAAGCCTCATCCAACCTGGCCTTGAACACTGCCAGGGATGGGGCATCTACAACTTCTCTGGGCAACCTGTTCCACTGCCTCACCACCCTCAGAGTGAAAAATTTCTTCCTTATATCCAATCTTAATCTGCCCTCTTTCCGTTTAAATCCATTGCCCCTTGTCCTATCACTACACGCCCTTGTAAAAAGTCCCTCTCCAGCTTTCCTGTAGGCCCCCTTTAAGTACTGGAAGGCTGCTATAAGATCACCCCGGAGCCTCCTCTTCTCCAGGTTGAACAGCCCCAACTCTCTCAGCCTGTCTTCATAGCAAAGGTGTTCCAACCCTCGGATCATCTTCGTGGCCCTCCTCTGGACCCACTCCAGCAGCTCCATGTCCTTCTTGTGTTGGGGACCCCAGAGCTGAACACAGTATTCCAGGTGGGGTCTCACAAGAGCAGAGTAGAGGGGCAGAATCACTTCCCTCGACCTGCTGGCCATGCTCCTTTTGGTGCAGCCCAGGATATGGTTGGCTTTCTGGGCTGCCAAATGATTCCATGATTCTACGTTTCCATGATTCCCCCTCCTCAGTGCTATCCATCCTGTGCAAGCACACAGGAGAACTGAAGCAAATGAGCTCCACCTAGCCAGTGGGCAGGCAAGAAATACTCTGCCCAAAGTAAGGCATTGCCCATGTTGTCTGCAGGGTTTCATGAACGGGCTGCAGCACCTCCCTCCTTAAATACACTGTCACTGGAGGGCACAGGCATCGTAACAGGAGCAATGCTGGCATCTACCCCTGAGGCATCAATTCAGGGGCACTGGGGAGAAGGAGGTGAAGAGAACCAGGACTTGAAAATATTTGCCCAATTAAGTGTGTGGATACAAAGGCTGCATGAATGGAACCTGTACGTAAAGTGTGCAGAGTTCCTTCCTGAGTAAAGGCAAAAAAGGAAGACTAGATTTATTGTCTGTCAAAAATTCATTTTTGTCTCCTTGTGTTCAATTCAGAAAATTGCTCTGTGCTCCCCTTCCCCACTGGCCTGTGTCAGCCTTCTCTGGCTCCCCGTTCACCTTGACTGAAGTGCAGTTGCTAGGTGGTGGCTAATGTCAGTGGGGCTCTGTCTATTCTCCAACATTTGATATGAGAGAGAAAGAATTCTGACAGGCCTCCGTTGATCACCTGACAAGCTCAGATGTTAGCCCAGAGCACATTAGTAGATCCTCAAACAAAGGTTCTTCAAAATATCTAAGTCTGAATTTCATTCACTGTGTAACAACTAAAAATTTCAAGATTAACTTCTGCCTATAAACCGCTCCATTTCTTCATGCTAAACATACATATTAATATACTCATAAATTCATATTAAAATAAGAAAAA
This sequence comes from Tauraco erythrolophus, assembly GCF_009769465.1. Classification (NCBI taxonomy): domain Eukaryota; kingdom Metazoa; phylum Chordata; class Aves; order Musophagiformes; family Musophagidae; genus Tauraco; species Tauraco erythrolophus. The sequence goes on along the minus strand of NC_141465.1, from coordinate 65,549,171 downwards.
CATTATTTGCCTAGCATCATATGTATTTCAATTGCCTGAAATTTTTCTTCCTGTTCCACAAGAACTCAGAAAGTGCTTCAGACAGCTTCTGACCAAGACACAGTACAAGTGTCGTCTTGTTTAGCTTTAATGGCATTGCTCTGGGCAAGGTCAACTATTTCATATTGTTCTGTCAAGGAAAGAAATTGTATAAGCAATAAGATCTGAAAGGTTTTAGGCCTTCTGGGAATCCTGCCTGTAAGGATCACTACAGCAGAAAGTCTCAACAGAAACAGCAGCAAAAACACATGACGAGACGAACAAGGTTCTACAGCATAAATTTGTATTTTCATCTGTTTCCAAGTCCTTTAGACTCAGAGAAAGGCTTTTACAACTTCTGCTGATACCTATAGCGGACTTCTCATCAGCACTTGAAAATTCAGGGTACTCTTTAGCTTTACAAGTTCCTTATTTGTGACATATATCCAAGCCCATAATGAAGTAGTTCATATTCAGACAACAAGCAATTAAGTTTCTGGAAGCAAACTAGGTTTTACAAACAAAATACCTCTATTGTCAGCCATGATTTCTGTATTTGGGGTTTCTATGTGAGCTGGTTGCTCCCTTCTTTCCAAGGATGGAGATGATTTTTACTAATTCTTGGAAAGTCTATGGAGGCTTTGCAGAGGTGAATTATAGGAGTCTTCAGATGGTGTCTTCTACTTCTGAGGGAAGATGTCAGACAGAAATGCACACATATGTTAAAAACAGTAGAAAAATAGTGAGAGAAGATTTGCTACAATTTTTCCTGAATCTCTTGCTACAAAAAGTTCTTTCAACTGCTTCTCTAGAATATTGGCTGCTTTAAGTCACCCTTCCCAGCCGCAGTGAAGAGCTGAGAATACATTAAATGCCGGAAAGTAAAGCTGAACAGTCCTTGTCACAGTACATTTTGATATGATGATAGTGCTTTTTCTGAATTGTTCCATTAGAAAAGCTATTCTTAGGGGAAAAAAACCTAGTTAGCAGTCAAAATATTAGGAAGCAGTCTTAGTAAATGCTGCCTTTAAAAGTCTGTCAGAATAGCTATAGAGATTGCTCATATATGGAATAAAAAACCACATAGTTTTATTCTAATATCTGTTGTTAGCTGGGTTTAACCAAAAAATTCAATTTACATTAGTCACTTATAGGCCAACAGAGCAAAGGGGGAAAATGATATATTTTTTAGAAGTATTCGCGGTTTTGGCCAATAATAAATAGTTGTGTTAAAGGTAACTAGCAAAATGAATCGGTAACTGAGGATATGTGCTTGTACTGAGAAATATGAACAGCCACTAACTAGCCTGAAGAACGAGAAGCTGTGGAAACATCAGTCCTGCTTCAGCCATAGCAGTACAGTTGCACGGTGTGGAGACAGGACTTCTGACCTCAGACAAATTTTAATCCTAAAGCTCGCACTGGAGTGCAACCTGCAGGTGAGGAATGAGCAGACACAATTTTAAGAACTCACACTGCCTCATGCCTCCACGTTATTTGGGTTACAGTGACTGGTTTGACAAGATGCACAAGTCTCCACACGCTGTCACTGTAGCACACAGCATCGAGTTCAGAGTCCCGAATATTGAAGTTCGGTGGCAAAGACAACACAGATCCCAACAGATTTCTCTGCTACCTGCAGGTACCCTCTCCTTTGTGCAAAAGAGAAAGTCAAAGCTGTACTGTCAGAGCCAGCACAGGACACTTCTTGCGTGTAGACGTGCTGCAAAGGCTGATGCCGAGGAGTCTACAGGCAGCTTCCCGCTGCATCCTTAGATGTGATTTAATCCCTCGGCGAGCTCTCGGGGGCACTGGCAGGCTAAAAGTTAAGGTCTGGTCAGGAGCTTCAGGGGTGTGAAATAGTGAGACTTGGAAATGAAACACGGCACTGTCATGGCAGAGCACTCTCACTGACACTGCTGCGCGACGCTGCCGGTCGGTGAACGCGGCAGGCATCCGGCCATAGGCCCTGTTCAGAAGTGTGGTATTTGAAGCGAGAGGAGTTAATCAGGATTCTGGTTCATTACTTAGATTCTGGGTATTTTATTTTCCATATATAACATATAGACACCCTCCCCATCCCTCCAAATCTGTCAGTTTAATGCAAGAGGAAGAAGCAGACTGTAATGCCAGGGAGTTTGCCTCCACATTCTGCCTTACTCTACAGCACCCTCACATCTCCCTTACAGGCTCCAAAATCGAGTTTTTAAGGCTCATTGGGAGCTGCACAGTTACTTTTCTCACTGACTCGCAGAGCATCATTTGTTATTAGTTTATGTTCATGTATAACACTTGCAGAAGGGCTGTTTCCCCATCCCACTGTACTTGTCCTGTCGACTGCACTACGGATTGTTCCTGAGAACCGGTTTGGGCACTCAGCTGAATCTCCACGGGCACTCTCTGGCCAGCAGCACTTGCCGGGTCCTTTCTGAAATTCCTGTTAAAAACTGCAGGCTGGCACTAGATTATGGCAATCATTACCAACAACTGCTTTAAATGTTTTTGTTACAATTGCATCATCACTGCAGTGGGGAAATAAGACATTTGAAAGAAACCAGGAGAGCCGGGCTGGGAGAGCAAGGCTCGCCTTTCTCTTTGGAAGTAAAGAACACCAGCTGTGTATTCGTTATCCCTGAATTTGAGCAGAGGGCAAGAACCAGCTCCTGTGTTTCTTCTTTACCCTCCATGGTCTCAGTCGGGGACCGACAGGACCTCTGACGGAGCGGGACACGGCTCCCACTGAGCATCAGTCGGAGACTGGCCCTAAGCCAGGACAAGGGAAATGTTGTGTCCCGAACAGGAGTCATGCTCGGACATCTGAACCGACTGAATAGTAAATACTTTAAAAACATAGTCCGAGATACTAGGTTTGAGGTGTTTTTCAAGAGGCTGTAGAAGCCTCTCCACATGGTTGGGAGCCTCAGCAGCTTTAGAAACTGGGAATGGCATTGCCAGCTGCCTTTAGGGTACCAGCAGTGCCTTGGCCAGCATCTCACTGCAGCTCAGGTGTGCCGAATGCCGGGATCCAAAATTCACTGCAGTAAACTCAAAACGGGCCCAGAGGAGGATATGGAGCAAGGTTTTCCACAGCCTTGGTACAAGTTTGTTGCTCGCTTCTGAGCTGCATGGAGTTGGTGCATGGAGTTGGCATCCAGCACCAGCTGCCCGACCAGGAACCTGCCTGTATCCCCTCCCTGCATCAGTGCCGCCAGGAGACCTGGCTGGGTGCAGACCCCAGGGAGCACCAGTGGCCTGTGCCATGGCCCTGGGGTTTAGTGAGTGGCTTCTAGAATGGTCTGCTGGAGGAAAGCGAGCTTGTCTATGTACATATGTACATATACCTGCATGGAAGGTTTGGAAACAATTTAGAACCTAACTTGGGACATTCCTGCTAGTTTTCAATTCAACAAAGTGGTTCAACTCTTTAAAAAGGTGGGTTTCAAGTTTGGCTTAAATATGCACTATGTTTTTTATCAATGCATGTTCAACACATCCATATGTTTTTGCATTTGCATTTATATATACATATAAATATGCACCTACATATAACTGTCATTCTTAACAACTGATTTCTATAGAGCAGCGAAATTGGCATCATGTGGTTGTCTCATATTATTATAAAAAAGTTCTTCCAGGCTTTTTGGGGGGAAAAGGGGGAGAGGAGAAGGAAGGAAGAGAGAAACTGCATGTGAACATTTTTGTCTGGGGGACTGAAGGCATTTAAGGGACCTTTACAAAAATCACATTTAAGAGATCTCTTGTTCATCTTGCGAATAGTACAACAACAGCTTGCAGGAAATGATAATTATCTCCTACTACCACTTGCTGGTACCCTATAAAATATTCTTTTAAAATATCTAATGCGTTGAGGTGTGTCAAGTAGCTTTTTCACCACATGATGTGTGATAAACAGGATATCTCTCGTAATCAGAAATCTAAAGCATGCGGAATGTAAAGATTAAAAGAGCAGTGTTTTTCTTTAAATGAATGTAATCAATGCGCTTATTAGTTTGCTGCGGCAGAAGGAGAGAGTGGGTGGGTGTTTCATAGTTGGCACATGTCTATTTGGCAACAGTGAATAGCCTGAGTGTTTATAGAGAGAGCTCTGTGGAATCCCTAGATTCTGCAGATTTCCTTACCAATTTTGTCTCGGATAATTAAGGATTTTAAATAATAAAAGAAAAAGTTAAAGAGGAAGTACAAGCTCCAGCTGGATCAAATAAAAAATAAAATAAAAAAAATTAAAAGAAGAGTTTTTAAATTCTCAATATTGCCTTAAAACTAAAAATCAGCACTAAAGCACAATTTGGCTCTTAAAAGTAACTATGGAAAACTGACACCTGCTTCCTCAACAGATCTACTCCCTGGATGTATCAAGAGATATCTTCTTAAACTAGTGATTAAAATAATGTTTCTACAGCTGTTGGACCTGCAAGACACAACCCGTAAACAGGACAGGACTGAGCTGGAGCCTTTCTGCCCCATGCCTGGCCAAACTGTGTCACTGCACTGACCTCAGTCCCCAGTCACAGGTTCTGATAAAGCTGTTACCAGCCACGGCGTTAGGCAAGAAACAACCCCAACGTCTTCAAAATCCCACTCTCTCCTTCAAGCAAGGCTAAAATGTTACAGCAGCCCTCCTTGTCTAAAAGGAAAAACATACATAGCTTTGCACAAATGCAGCCTAGTTGCACTTTGGTCATGCCTAGGTATGACCGTGGCAGATGTCCAGTTTGGACAAAGCCTCCCTCTCCCACCTGGTAAGCAGGACAACCTCGGCTTAGGCACAGTGAGCAAATTTCTGGGTGCAACAAGCTGGCCGTAGCATTATTGCCTCTTTCACGTGCACGAGGTTCCTGGAGAGCCAGCATGGCTGCCACTGCCACCATCAAGGAGGAAGAGGTGAAGACACAGAGAAAGAATATCACTCGTTTTTGAGGAAGGACAGCCACCACCCCAAAGCAGCGGTCATTCATCCCACCTCTCCAGCATTGCTGATGGCAGCAGAAACTAGAGGTCTGACCTGCCCTCCTGCCCCACCTTTTCTCCTTTCCATGGCCCAGCTCAGCCTCCCATCCCAGAAACATTATTGTTTCGTCTACAATTTCTAAAAGCCATAGGGCAGTTTTGACCACCAGCTAAAACTGGTGTAGCCATATTGAGTTCAAAAAGTCCCAAAAGTCTGTTGAACTGAGCCCCTGGAAGGCTGGTGGGCAGCTTGGAGCAGGTAAGGAGGCAGCGCTGTTCTTCTCTGAGAGCAGCATCTCCAGTGCTGTTGGCCACGAGGATTTGGCTCAGGACACAGCACAGGGCAGCAGCAGGAGCCATGAGGATGGACAGACAAAGTCAGGCTGCTAGGCATTAGCACTCTCTTATTCGGATTCTCTACTGAAAGCTTGGACCTGTTAAAAAGACCAAGAGGTAATCAGACATCCAGTGCCATTCCCCTTGTTCCAGTGTTACCAAATTCGTGGTCAGGCTGTAAGGAATTTCTTTGTAGTCGCACACAAGCTCTGAAAGGAGCAGGAGCTGAACTATTTCCCATGTCCGAGCCCAGCACCATAAGAACATCCTAATTGCAATATTATTCTGAATTGTTTCAGTCTTTATAGCTATATGACTTCCCTAAGCCGTAACTATAGCATAGTTATCAAACTAGCTCAAGAATAGTGTGGGAGGTTTTTTATCAGAAAGAATAAACTATCTTCCCTAGTTCTAATGTATATAATATATGCTTAGAATATCTGGATGCATATGTGTATGTGTGTTTATATATGCACATATTAATACATTGGTCAAACACTACTTTATCATTAAGTGGTAATGTCCAGTTGACCAGAATTTGTTTCCTACTCTTATCATGAATAAAAGCAACTGATACTCTTGGGCAATGTATTATTTTGCCAGGCACATGAAATTAAAAGTCCAGTAAAACCAGCAGCAATTCAGAGTGAAAATTCTGGGGAAAAATCTATATATTGTAGAGATGTTATATCTGGGTTTTTTTTTCCAGTCAGTGGCTAAAGGAGTTGGATAAAATAGTATTTAGGAAAAAAAAAACAGCTCATGTTTTTTAAATGCACACCTATTAGGTGCACTTTGCCCTTTTCAGAATGTAATAGTCAGAAAGTTGCACTGAGCCACTAGCGCCTGGAACACCACCATGCGTTATGTGCAGTTCTAATTCCCTTATCACAGCTCTGCCAGACCCCTGTTAAGGAGCCTCTTGCTTTCCTGGGAAGCCAGTTCCTCCTCCTCCTCAAACACTGGCACCCTCCTCCCAGCCCTCCAAAAAAGAAAGATCAGGTGATTTTATACTCTCTCCAAGAGCCACTTCCATACGCTTGTATCCAATGTCCAAGGCCAGGTTAAAGTAGTCTTTGCTTTAAGGCCATTGCACCAAGCCCTCTGCCCGCTTAGAGGTGTCCTGTCGCCTGGGGAAACATTGGTCAGGATCCAACATGGGACCTCCAAAAGGCACGGCAGGGCTTTCAGTTCTCTTAAGGTATTCAGCCTTTAACGCTGCCCTGAAAGGGGTAGTCACAGCTCCAGAGGCTTTGCCAGCTTTAGGAGCCTCACCAGACCTTGCTTGTCACAAACCTCAGAGAGCTGGGGAACCTCATGACCGGGGACATTTCTGTCTGGTGGGAGGGAGAGGAAGAAGGGGTGAACCTCCATCCCATTTGCTCTCCCCTGGACTAGCAAATCTGAAGAAGCCATAGCAGGACTCATAAACCCATATGGAGCAACCCATAAACCGCACTCTGCCAGGTGCATTGATGGGATTTCACAGAGGAAAAGGGTCAGATCTTAAATCCTTAAAAACGTAAGGGTCTCAGGTAAAGGGCCATGAAGCCCGTAAGATTTCCACTGACTTCAGATCAGGTCCTGAGCGTATCACACAGTGGGATATTACCCTTCGGCAAGCCCAGAACAAACGTCGGCTGGAAGAGTCAGGCTGAGGAAAGGGGCGGTTGCTTGGTCTGTCTGAGCTGTGTGGTACAACCGAAGCCCCATCCTGCGCCCTTTCTCAGTACACGTAGTATCTGGAAAGAACATTTTAAATTGTACCTTCAAAGCACTTTCCCAACTATTCAGCTTTGGCAGAGACCATTTTCTCAGGCGATGCTGATCGCCCTTATCATTTCCAGGACCATCTATTATAAATAATGGCCGTGCACAGCGCTGTGTAGGTGAAGAGCATTAACGTCGACGCCGCTCTGCGATGGGGGCATGCTAAGATGCTTCTGTGGGAAGGTCCCTCCCCACTCCTATTTTGATTTTTCTGCTGCTATACTTGATGACTAGCAATAAAAACGGGTAAACAGAGATCCATGGGAAATGAAACTACATCTGTGGAACATTCAGAGCCAAAATACACAAGGTGGATAATTTGCATGCCGCATGTAAAAAGTAGCTACGCAGCTTTCTTCCTACTCTTTACATCTCCATAAAACATAATAATGGATTTCTAATTATACATCCAAATAATAGGCAAGCTGCAAGATGCTGGGAGAAAATTGGAAAGCGGGAAAAGAAACTAACCAAAGGTACAGATGTAACGAGGGTAGTGACATTTCTATAAAGATGCTTTAATGGTTGTTAAGTAGTAATTTTGAAACAGAAATTTTTTAAGTGTTCTAATAGGAGTTTTCATTTTCAGACAATTTGCTACACAGTTAAGCGATATCAGACTACAAGCTGTAATCTACTACAATGACCAAAGAGGAGCTGTTTTCATGCCCATTAAAATGTATAATTGATTCCTAAATTGGCTTTCTACAAAAGAAACCAATCAGATCTATATCAAATTCAGGCAGTGGAAGAAGCCTTGACTTTTGACAATACACGTTTGATAAACTTGATGCTAAAGTAAAGCATTGTATTTGTAAACAATAAGATACTTAAGGTAAAAACAAACTCACAGTGGATTGTGAAACACAGCCAGCATCCCCTTTTTATCAGTAAATGACAGAATTTGAATCGGCCACATCGCTGTAGGGAAAGGGCACATCCTCCGCCCGAGCAAAGTGTGAGAGCACTGGCCAGGGATTCCTCCTTCCCTCGGTGAGGCCCTTCCCTACCTCCGTCCTGCCTACCAGGCGGCAGCCCAGCTGCCTGCTTCCTATTCACCTGCTGTCGGGGCTGTTGGTAGCAGGGATCCAGGACCCCATCCCTGATGAATGAAGGGTGACATCCCAAATGGATGAAGTGCTAGACACCAGCTCTGCATTCGTCGGTTCCAGAGCTTCCACACTGAGCAGCCATTAACTGCCTGGGCTGTTTTTTCTCCTAGGACCTGGTGTCCCTGCCCACAGCAGGGGGGTTGGAACCAGATGATCTTTAAGGGCCCTTCCAACCCTAACCATTCTATGATTCCATGACCTCCCCAGCCTTCAGCAGCTGGCAGGGTTGGCTGTGCTCTGGAAAGTTCAGTTGCCGTTGAATCTCCGCTACTGCTTTGAGCTGCTCTGCCTCCCACCTAGCTTTTGTTCTGTACCTTGGGATATCCTTATGGAGCAGTCATTTTTCATGTTCCTGGTTTAAGGCATCTTATGAGTCTTCCAGAGGGTAATGTGTATGCTTTGCACATTCAGACCATCAATATCAGCTCCATCAGCATACCTGATGCAATCAGTTATCCCCGATGAGTTAAGGCAGAGATTACTCAGTAATCTTTCTGTTGTAGTAACAAAGCAGCAAATGTTTTTCTAATGAAATTTTCTAAATATGGCTTTCCTTTCTCATTTCGCCTTGGTCAAATAAAATCATTAAGCGTTCTTTGCAACTGGAGTACAAATGAGTCCTTTAGCCTTGGAAGCATGCACTTAGAGGAGGAAATAATCTGCCCATTTGCTTAACCTTTGAAATTAAATGGAGTTCAGAGGTAATGTTGGGGGAGGGTGGTTAGAATAGGTGTCCAAGTGACTTTTTCACAGGGAAAGAAACTCTGTGAGGGAAGCTGACTGTTAAAGCCTGTATGTCTCATCAGTTCTCCTAGCAGAAGCAACAGCTACTAGAGAGCTGTCTTAAGTGAAAGTCAGAGAAGGCCCGTGACCTTGGCCCAAAAACATCCAAGAGATGTCAGCACTCGTGTCGAGGTCTCACTAAAGAACAAGTTTCTAATTCTTAGCAATTTAATTGCAGCTGGCTGAGGAGAAAAACAAGTTTCTCTCTTGCAGGTGAAATAATCCATGGGTGAACTTTTGCTAAATAAAAGGGGCAAATAACAAGGAGCAGCCCTTGCTTTAGCGTTGCTCAGGTACAACTCCACCAGAACCTGACAGCCTCAGCGAGATCTTTCCGAGTCTCGCTTCCCTCTTGCAGTAAACACCTGCAGCCCACAGGCGAGCACCAAGGCTGGCACTGCACCACACCACCACAGCCGTTACTGGCCGGGATTTCCTCAGCTACCCCCAAAGTTACTTAATGCCCAGCTCAGGTTGAGCGTGAAAGGCGGCACATGGCAGGAAGCTGGGAGAGCCTGATAATCCAGATGCCCTGTGATTTTTGTAGGTGAGCTGAGCGGGGAGGATGTTGTGTAACTGTGTGCTTGCGTTCTTTTTTGCAATGGAGTTGGAATGATTGTCTTGGTTTAACCCAGATGGCAACTAAACCCCACGCAGCTGCTCACTCACCCTCCTCCACCTCCTGGGGAATGGGGAAGAGAATTAAAAGGGAAAAGGGAAGATTTGTGGGCTGAGACAAGAACAATTTAACAATAATATAAAATTAAAAGTAGTAATGATACAATAACAATATATGAATATATATAATGATAATATATACAAGTTAGTGATGCACAGTGTAATTGCTCACTATCTGGTGATAAATTCCCATCCCAGCAAAGGATCCTGAAACAGTTAAGTCCTGACACCACAATCCCAAATGAGTGAGAAGCCCGAAAAGAGAGAGAGCAAGAACTCCAAGAGATTGAGAGAACCTGTGGAAGAGCAAGAGCCCTTCTTCCTGATCAATCCTCCTTTATATACTGGGTATGATGCAGTATGATATGGAATATTCCATTGGCCAATTTGGCTCTCAATCCTAAGTCTAAGTTCAAATCATGAGAGTAGCTTGTGGGCCTTTTGTCTCAGCCACACTCTCCCCCAGCCTGTTGTGCTCCTGCATATTGGTGAAAACACGGCAAGCTGAAAAGTCCTTGATGTCTCAGTATCATCAGTGCGCTATTAGCATTCTTCTCATAACGAGTCCCACACTAAGACCAAAACACAGAGCTCTTCTAGATACTGTAAAGTAAAACTAATTGTGTCCCAGTCAAAATCAGGACAACGATGTAGATGTTTTGCCTCACAGTGAGCTCAGTACGCATGTCACAGCCTTCTCAGGCACTGGTGTTCCCACATAAGAGCCCTCAGCGGGGATTTTGCTGGCTAACCCTCCACTTGCAGAAAAAACCCCTCCACTACCTACTTGGGCAGGTAGTGCTCAGCCCAAGGGTGAAAAGCAGTGTATAGGACAAAGCTGCAAAGTCCTTTTCAAAGCAATGATCTCTTTTTCCTCCATTATGCAGTTTATAACAATATTATTATAATTTTATTGATGACAATGAATAACCTATACCGCTCTTGCTTCACACAATATTTTCCTCTAAAGCCTCTGTTACATTATATGAACACCACTTTAAATGTAAAAAAAATCCTGTTGATACCTCCAGTAGCCAAAACCGTTACAGCTGCTGCTGCCTATATGTGATCCAGCACTCCAGGTATAAGGTATATAAGGTCAAGGTTTTAGAGATGCCAAAATCCTGCAGGGCTGCTCTGGGACTTGAAATAAGGATTATACCAAGACATGCTGGAGTTTTCTGAATCATTTCTGCCCTCGTACCACCAGCGCAATCTTCTTTATCTTGGCATCATCTTGTCTCATGAGAAAGAACAGTTACTAAGGGAAAGTGTAACCAGGCAAGTAGGAAGGTACTGAGGACCAGTCCTGGAACAGAGGGAAATTTGCTTTTGTTGATCTCAGAGACAAAACAGCACTTTCAGAAAGCAGCATTAGTGTATTATTACATACCTCCTGCTAATCGACTGTTAGTCTGAAATTGCTTCCGTGATGTACTAGACTGCTCAGGACCCATGGCAAGTACACACCACTCTGCTGACATTATTTATTATGTCAGTATTGTCAGCATCTGAACATGACATTTCTTTAAATGATGAAGAGATGGTCAGCAGGCATCTTGAACCCCTTAAAGATTTAGCACGTTGAAATACAGACCTCCTCTTTGGAGCACTGAAGGCTTTTTTCTTTCAAAATAAGCAACTTCCCAGCTGAGCAGAGGAGCACCCATTACTGCTGACACAGCTGGTAACTAGGAGGGAAATGGCAGGTGGGACTGGAATTGCCCAGCAGATGACTTCAATATTCAGTTATTTAATCCTGAAAACTAACAGTGAAGGTGATTGCTGACAGAGTAGTTGAGGGTGATGGTAAGCAATATGAGGTCTAAAGCCATTATAGCCCATTTTTTTCTACGTTGCTTTCTTCCCCCACACTGTTCTGTTTATATGGGCAGGTACATGGGCAGCCATTCGTGTTCACATATGTTTGCAGGACATTTAGTAAGCTGCTACAACTGAAGCCCACTGGCTGCTAGCAGAGCATAACAATGCATTTGCTTCCAAGTCCAGCTCATAAATTCTTATCTATATAAAAATATCACAGAATACTGTGAAAATTAATTTCTATATGCACAAGGATTCTATGAAACTGTACAGATAAAATGCAGTTTCAGTAACACATCCCGCTCCCCTTGGCCAAACCCAATTTCTGGCATTTTATCTAAATAATTACATTTACTAATTATGTATATGATTAGTATGAGATTGCTAAGGGTAGGTTTAGGTTGGATATAAGGCAGAAATTCTTTACCATGAGAGTGATGAGGCAGTGGAACAGGTTGCCCAGAGATGTTGTGGATGCCCCATCCCTGGAAGTGTTCAAGGTCAGACTGGATGGGGCTTTGAGTAACCTGATCTAGTGGAAGGTGTCCCTGCCCATGACCTTCGAACGTCCCGACCAAGACAAACCACTCTTGTGATTTTAACTTTGTGATAACTGGCACAATGTTACTATATCATTTCCAAGCTTCACACATCAGCTGGCATTTATTAGCATAACATTGTAATATTAATTTGAAGGTATTACTTATACATTGAAATTAGATTGCTGAAAACTAGCATTAACTGACATTTATTATTTCTCACTAAAATTTGGAGAAAAAAAATCCTGGAAAGACAATCTGAATCTATCCTTTTGAAACCAAATGTATTTTTTTCTTATTAATCTGTTGTTACAAAAATCAGTATTTATAAGTGAGATTCATCATCATTTCTTTCCAAAGTATCCACATATCACTTCTGAAAATAGCTTGTTTCATTAGATTGCAAACTGCTCCATCTTGTGGTAACACAGCAGCATTAATACAAAACAGAAACACCCTTACAGCTTTGCCTTCTGAATGACTGGTTTCCACACTAAAGAAATGTGACAATTACTAGAAAGCAATGGCATACATGATATTCCATTTGTCTTAGAGACAATTTTGGTATCTTAACTCAAAGCAAAACATCAATGTGGAGGAGGGGAAAAAAAAAAAAGCCTGAATGAATCACTACATATATTGACCAGAAAGCACAAGCAGCTTATTTCCTTTTACCCCTATTCAGAAAATATTTTATGTCTAAAGTATAAGCAGCTGTCACATTCAGGACACTTTTCTGAAATCTTGTCGGCAAGATAAGTTGGTCCACACTGCAAGTGGTTCAAAACTGAGACCTGAGAAGCCTGGCACTGACACAGTTAGTAGGTAAGTGTTCAGGACCACTTCTTTCAATAACCTTGGGGGTGCAAGGCAAATGAGAGAAACGGGAAGTTAAAACAGATTATTCAAACCAATAATCTGGTTCTACTACTTCACTGCTGTCACAAACCAAAATTAACCACCCCAATGAAATTTCCTTATTTGGCTCTCCCATAAGATACTTCAGCTCTGATCAATCTGTAAAAATGAGGGAAAAAATGCTTGTCTCACTTTTTGATCAGCTTTAACACTACAGAAATTGTCCTTCTTAATAGCTATTTCATCTCCTAACTCAAAATGCTTCTCTCATATGGCTTAGATTCAGAATCATAGTTGGAAGCCTGAGCAAGTAGTTATGAAGTAAGTGACCTGGTTGCACAGCATTAACTAGTATTTCTAAGGACTTCCCTAAAAAGTTGTGATAAATTCTAAAACTTTACCCTACCTAAAATTTTTGCCGGGTCACCAAAGGCCACACCCACACTTTTGTGGAAGGTAAAACTTTAAGATATCCTTTACAACATGATAAAAGACTATGTTTTAAGTACTAATACGCTGTTGCACTCTTACAGCTTTATTGCCTAATAATGAGGTAGAAAAATAAATATGATCATACTGATCAATTTTCATTTGTCTTTTATGTTAAGACAAAAATTCTACTATTTAATCTCCTCCTAGATCTTCTTCAGCTAGCACCTTCATTTAAGTCCATGTGCTTAGATATGTTTTGTTATCTAAGCATGTCAAAAGAACGCTTAGGTACCTGTCCCAGCACGGATATTTACTTAATGCTTTTATCACAAGTCACATGAAAGTTACTGAAACATGATACAGAATTATTTTACCACACACAAACAATTCAGAGTTAAATTAGCAGAAATGCTAAATAAGCCATTTATGTAGCTGCAATAGTGTAAAACCATGTCTCATGTAACCCTCATTTGTTTTTCAAAGAGTTCGGTGAATTGCCTCAGCTGTTGAATTCAATTTAACAATCCACATATTTTGATTGAGACAAACAACCTTAGCAATAAGAAATCTTGCCCAAGTTTACCGAGTTGTCTCATGAAACGAGAGTTAAAAAGAAGCACAGAGTGGCTTTGGGGATTAAAGAATCAAACACATCAGTCAAGGATGTACACCCATTTTTTGACCTTTTCTGGTTTACTCAGTTCAAGAGGTTTATTTACTTGCTGCCCCCTCTTGAATGGTGCTCAGGAAGATACTGACCCATACAGATCACTCAGAGTTGTTTATCACCTGTGGTGACCTGCCAGCACCTTTTGTTACCTCTGAGCTGTAATATTTTTGTTATAATCTACAGCAAATAAGAAGCAGGGCAGGTACTCTAGCACTCAGAAACTTTAGCTGGGGAGGAAGAATTCCAAGTACTGAATCTTCAAAAATTAAAAGTTGGAAGGTGTTTCGTTGTTAAAACTATTGAGTTGAATATTTTTTTTTCTACTTTCTCCTGGTGACATGAACCTTATACTCTTTTTTTGCTGTAGTACAGTTCCTACAAGAAAGATAAGGGATACGCTCTTCCTTAGAATCTCTACGTATTTGACCTCTGTCCCAGGAAGGAAGTTGGCAATAAATCAAAATCTTGCGCTTTTGGGTGAATGCTGTAACCACTAATCTATTTTGGAAAGCTACAATTATAGACAAGAGGTGGGCAGCACTGTCATCGCCTCCTGCTTCTGATTTTAAAAAAGAAAAGTTATGACTGTATTTGGCAAAGAGTCTAATGCTATCTTTGCGCATTAGCCATATTCGGAACACACCTCCTTGATCAGGCCTCTTGAGATTTAAGGGATGGAGAAGAGTATTCTGAAAGATTAACTTCAGCCTAATCCCTCCAGCTCTTTCTGCATTTGGGGGAAGAAGAGAAAAACTGACTCCTCCAGAGGGTGACTCAGAGCACCTAAATTTAGGTACTTGCTCTGATTCACTCCCTACTTAACCTAGGGAAGCATCCTGGAAACAACAGACTCTACAGGCAAAGGTTATCCTCTGTGACGGTTCCTCTCTCAACATCCCCTCAACTGTCAGTACCATTCTCACTAGGTTCTCAACTCTACCATAGCTTAGGTGGGAAGTTGTCACTTATCCTCTGATACCTGTGAGGTAAAAAGGGAAGCATGTCAAAGTTGTCCAAAGACCTGTTTAGGAGCTGCCTAATTCCAGAATTTAGACAAGTCAAGTCACTAAACAAATAGACTGATTTTTAAAAGTTATAGTCCACTAACAGTTTCATAAGTCATTACCAACTTCAGTGGAGCTAAGATGCAAAGCTGGCACTCAAGCTACTATTTTAGATTTAGCATTTTGGCAAACCACATCACAATGTTCAATAAAGAGACTCATTGCTTTTTGAGCAGAGAAAACATGGTATTTGTAATGGAAAAAAGTCTTTATTACTAAATATATTTATACAGTAGTTTGAAATCATAATCAGTATGTTTTGAAATTCTGGTAGCATTCTGTTATTCTTTAAATACTCAGACTTATCGCTTTTTCCAGGTGAATTTCCGTCTGACTCCCTCTTGACCAGGTTTTTTTCGTTCCTTCACACGTGGGTCAACTGTTAGTAGCCCAGCTACAAAACACAGAAAAACACCCATTTGTTTACTGTTATTAGTTAATATTGCAGTTTATTGCAGTTAAACTACATATGGGTGATTCAAGGCAGCCATTAACTTTGTATATGAATTGGAACATCTAGAAGGATAATGGTTCAGTATAAAACATACTGAAAGGAATTTCATCAGCTTCTCTAACATCTTGGCTTTTCTTTAGTAACCAAACATTCTTCACATTTTACTTTACAAACCACTAAAAAAAATCCCACATTATTGTTTTATATCCATATTGCTTAAGCCTTTAGAGCAGTGGTCTTTTGATCGTGCAATCCTAACAGCAAAATATTTTTGAGCATGCACCCCCAATATACGTGTATTTATTCATTTATAAACTAAATACACTGCTGAAATTCTAAGATTTTCCTCCTGCACCCCAATGCCTCATCTTGCACAACACTGGGGTGCACACACCTCGCTTTGGAGACCGCTGCTTTAAAATATATTTAGTGTTTCCAAAGTGTATCTGGCAATGACCAAAATCTGTTCAGCATTATGCTGATCTCATTATGGATACTCAACTCATTACAATCTCAGTTTACAGGGGCATTCCTAGCAAGTCACACTTGTTAGTACCGAAAAGCTATAACCAAAGAAACTAGTGCAAAGATATCAGCATGAAGATCGCTTTACTTCCATATCTGGCAATAGAGTGAAAAAATGATAGCTGTTGTGCCAGTAACACACGCAGGTATTCTCCCTACTAGTCCAGAAAGAGCACAGTTAAAAGCTCAGTGTTCATAATTCTGTATTTGCTGAAACAGTACGGCATCTAATCACTGAGAAGCATCAAATACTGCAGTTATCCAAACAAGTAATATCTCATCCTAGGTAACCTGTAAAGTAAATAAAAACAGAGAGCAAAGAAGCTCCTTCCGTCTGGCTAGTTGCTTGTAATATGTTTATGCTCATTACTATCCCTTCAAAGCTAACCCCTCTAGTGTTTAAGTTCGAGAACAAAACTTTTTCAAACATGAACAATATGTGACTAACGAAGTAAAACAAAATACGATCTCAGTACCTTACAGCTCACTAATGCCTGATCCAGATTTGTTAGTGAATATACATTCGTGTTTTGTGATCCTGTGGTTAGGTAATTTAAGCTGGTTAATAGACCTAAGAGAAGTCATGAACAGATGGAAAAATGCTCAAGAAGTCATCCAAAATGTACACAAAGGATGCTAGGAAACATGTGAAAATAATTTATAAATATATGCAGATCCCTTCCGTACAATATACAAGGTTTCATTTGGACTGTTGACTCAAATTTGCACTATCTGATCCTTAATGATCCCTGTATTAATTCCATTAGTTACCAGAAACATATTAATCGACATTGAAATAATTTCAATTCCTACCTTGCCTCATGAATTCCACCTCCTTTTCTGTCACAAAACTCCTTAAGGCTTTTGCAGAGGCTAAACGTATTGCTCCAGCCTGTGCAGATCTTCCTCCACCAGAGACTGTGCAAACTGTATCATGTTTTCCAACTCTGTCAAGAAACTGGAAAGGGAACAACAACTGTTCTCTAAAAAGAAAAAAAAAATACATAATTAAGTGTGTGTATATATATATATGTATACAAATTTACATGCTAGATACATTTCTTATCATAGCATATACAAAAACATAGTTAACTTTCAGGCAGACATCCAGAAAGGCATTCATATCTCTAATTTTCTACTGATATCAACTAAATAAATGGGAAATTAGCAGCTCTATAGAAACTCGTTTCACTAATAATCTATAGAAGCCAAGATCTGTCAGCTCTGGATATTCAAACTGAGCAATCTCTCACTCTGTTCTTGAGCTCAGAAACCACAATATAAAATAAAAATCACGGAAGAGAGAGAAACATTCTTATGTCAGCCTTATGACAAGTCTTCTCTATATCAGACTGTGCACATCCTCTAAAATCTAAAGCTTTACGTGAAGTGTCTCATCTTGTTTGCTTCCAACTCTGGCATACTATGTTACTGTATGCCAGAGTAATTACACATGCATACAATTTGTAAATCTCTCAGCAAACACTTAAATACACTGATTATTATTTATTTATTTTAAAAATAAATCGTAAGCCCTTTTAAGAGGGCCAGAACTTGAACTATGCAAATAGTCTGTGCTTTTGGTTTTTGCATCCCTTCAAAAAGGGAGAAACAAGAAACACAGAGCAAGGCTTACCTATCAGTTCGTATACTACTGACTCCTGAAAACTAGGAGGAAAAGCAAGACCAATTTTCATAAAACAGGTAGTTATACAGAAACAAGAACAGAGCATCAACTCTGTGGAACACAGCATCAAAATATAATTCCATGGCATAACTGTGGTATAATAATTTAAGTTCAGTAAGAATAGAGCAGGTCACAGTGCTCTCACCTGTCCTGCAGCACTGGGAAGTAATGTAAAACATCTATTCCATTCACTGTCATTTTTCCAGTCCCGTTGTCATAAACTACTGCAGTAGCTCTTGCGGTTTTTCTTTTACCTTAAAGGAATTAAAATCAATCTGTTATGAGTTGTCAATATTCTACAGAACTTCAAGTGTCCAAGTAGTTAAGCAAATGTCAACACTTTCATACAGTACCAGCTGTTTCTTTTTGGAGGCTGAGGTAACAAAAAAAAAAAAAGAGAGAGAATTAAAATACAAACAACGAACAACTAGCTTTCAATATATTTTAATCAATGTCTATTAAGGCATCGGGAAAGTGTGTGTCGGGAGGAGGTAGAGGTAACAGTATCTCCCACAGCTTCAGTAGAACAGGACACTTTCTTGACCTTGTGACGCCAGAGTATATGAAAACAAATAGTCTGTTAAACACCTGTGTTTACCATAAGTACAATTTCTAATAATATTAAAATACTTTGTAAAATCATACAAAAGTACAGAAATTTAAGAATATTCACAAGGAAAAGGTTAACACATTAATTATACTGGTATAAAGCAATGCCTATGCATCATTTGGCATAATTTCCTCAGAAATTAGAGTTAGTTCTAAGTGCATTAGCTTCAAGTTAAAACATGACAAGCTCTCCAAGCTAAAACCTAAGACCAACCTTCTGTAGCACAAAGGAAGCAATCATTCTGATAAAGGATTATGTAACAAATCAGAAATTTTTCTTAATTTAGAAGGGTGATGGGAAACAAATAAGACTGTTCTTGAACTTATAAAATCTGATGGCTTTTCTTAAATAGCACGGCTTGCATGCTTATCAAACTTCCACAACTACTGTTCTCAAGGCACTGCTGAAAAGCAGTGTGGATTAAATCCCAGTTTGGCGCACTCACACCTCCTTGATGTCATGTCATGTTGAAGAACAGCTAGAACAGAGCTCCCTAGCCATTCAAGAGAGCCTGAATTCTCTACAACCTTTGTTCTCTTATCATCTGCTGCCTGCTGCTTAAGAATACGTCATCTCTGACTAAGATCCCCGTTAAACGTACAGCACGGATATAAAGAGTGCATGTGCGCGTATGCTTTGTCCAGAAAGTGGTCAGATTTTCCTACCCATGTCACTACATTGTTTTTTCTAGGCGCTCGCTCGTATCATATATCACACCATTCTTCCACTGTGTGTCCCTCCACTGAACACGGAAGCAGCCTGTGTTGAGAAGATAGAGACCTTCATGGCTTTTCTCTAACATCCCCCCGTCTCAGTACCAACGACTGATTCCTGTCTCCGCCCCATAATGCTAACTGTAGTCTGGTCATTTGTTGGAAAAATTTTGGAGTTCCTTCTTTGCATTTTCCTAGGCTGTTTGTAAATATCCAAATGCCTTGCTATTTATTCTTTGCATCTTTAAAATTCTCCTTTGCTGGACTGCCACACGAAAGTAATGACAAAAGCTACTTAGTGGTCTAAGCATGCCACTTTTACACTACGCAACACCACTGCTACGTCCATGGAACTCTCTGTATGTGTTTGTGCCCTTCACGTTCAACAGTTAACTCTTGTCAGCAATGAAAGTCCTTTGTATCCTACATCATGTAGCACAATGGAGTCCCCTGTACAGAGGTACTACTTTACAGAAATATAGGCAAAAACTAGAGTCAATAGACTCTGTGCCAAAAAACTTCCACTTTATTACCAGGCTATGCCATAACTTAGTATGCCGCAACACAATTAACAATTAAACGTGTGATACACACCAGTATATAAAATGAAGCAGTGACACATTCAGCAGTGTTGTACATACTATAAAGAAAGTAGGGTAAAGAGGAAAAATTCTCCATCATTACCAACCAAGGTGAAACCATTACCTTCCCCGGTGCTGAAGGCTACTCCTCGCTCATCATACTTCAAGGGCTCAATAGCCACTTTTTGTAACTGCACAGGAACTTCTCTGGAAAACTTTTGTATATACTTCTCCTCGATGTCACCGCACGGCATCGTCATCAATTTTTGTAAGAGCTGAATAAATCTTGAATACTGTAGACAACAAGACTTCATTAAAGGATGCAAGTGTAACTGCATTTGCTAAAACTTTCTATTTTTATATAATTGATCTTTCCTACTTCACTTTTATTGATAATTTCTGACAAGATGACACTTCTGCACCTACATGCTGATTTAAGACCAGCGTGCAGATGCATCATTTTCTGTGTGACTAAAGATACATAGTTCTTTCTTCAGGCAACAACGAAACCTTAATTCAAAACATAACCAAACCCTTTGTAATACAGGATTATTGTATTAGAATAAAGTTCACCTCAGTTTCAAAAAGCAAACATTGAGGGGGGTCTTCATTCTGTTATTATTGTTCTATTAAAATGGCAAAAGGAAAAGATTTTCAACTCATTCAGTAAGTCAGTATGTTCATTGACGTGGAAATAATTTTATTTCACTAAACTGAACCTCTTAAATGATTATATTTCATAATACATGCAGGAAATACCTACCTATCTACCTTTGGCTGTTCAAGCTGAGTTACTTTAATGTTTATGATTTCCTTTAAAACTGAACAATCAAGCTATTTAAAAATTCAAGAGATACTTGACTTAAAGGGCAACCTCTTGAAATAAATTATCCTTTGCTACTGTGTGGTTCTCCTTCCCCCTTACACCCTCCTCCAAAGTTCTTCGACATGTGATTAAAGAGTAAACACCACTGTGTTAACCCATTTGTGCTAAAAGCTGGGATGTCCTGTTATGAAGTGTTACTGGCAGAAGCACTAGACAGCTGGTCACTGGATATAAAGGTATGCTATCATTTAAAATTGATTTTTCATACAGATATCATAACCTTATTTTTGAAGTTTTCTTTACTTACAGGCTGTTGTTAAAAGTATTTTTTCTTCCCTCTGTTACTGGAGTCTTCTGCACAGAATTAATATTCTTCCTGTAATCTAAAAATAGCCCCTGGAACTCTGACATCACTTAGAAAGCTACTTCTGTCTAACAACATGACACGGACACGTGGTAAAGCCTTCCAAGAGTAGAAATATAAAAATACAAAAATTTTAAAACTATAGAGGCTATAGATGAAGAAAGTTTCCAACAGTTTTTGCTTGCAGAATGCAAAGGAAAAATCAATACCTTGGATTTTGTTTAATAATGGAAACACCACAGAAAATTTTGTTGCAATGGCAAAATGTAACAATTTGAGCAAGTAAGACTGGTAGCTCATACGGAGACACAACTGGCTGAGGCTTTGTGGTTTCACATGCAAGAAGCCAGTATGTAAAAGGTTTTGGGGTTTGATGGAAAAAACAGCTATTCCAAATGCAAGAGCTACTGAAAACACTGAAGCCGTAACTGCTTCTACTGCAACCAAGACAGACGAAGTCTCCTGGGCATACCAGGATGGAGAATTTACAACAGTGATTTTTAACTTACGCTTGCAGACCACAATCTACTCGAGACCTTTTCACATCACCCATAGACAAAGAAGCCATCACGTGTTACTGTTCTGGATGACAAGCAGGCAAAGGGCATGTCTGCTGCTATGCTATTCTTGCAATGACGCTGTCCACGGGACAGAAGAGATTGAAGAACACTGTTTCTAGGTGAGAAAATACTTGGGATGCTCAGACAAATAGTGTTACATTCTCTGGTATTATATCATATTCAAGCTCCTACTTCCAAAAGAAAACTGAAGCTGGCCACATAGGCTGAACCTGCTGTTACAAAATCTAATGCTATGTAGGGGAGTGTAGGAAAAAGCTTCAAGTCAGAAAGAAGCATACGACTACCAGGATGAATAGTCTTATTCCCAGAGATGCATGTACAGAAGGACTGCAAATATAGACAGACAGTGATACAGTTTGCAGATACTGAGGAAACTGCAAAATTCTCCTCTCCCACCATACTCATATCAAGGAAAATATAACAAGATCCATCTGTATCAGACCTCAGATCTATGTTGCTTTGCATCTTGCTTCTGATATTTGATTCTGTAGCCAATCACTAAGAAAAAGGACTCCTTATTTCTGATCAGTCTTCTCTTGTGATTTTCCTAGCATCATGTCCTCCTTAAGATTAAATAATCAGAAACTCTGTGCAGGTTTACCATTACACAAATCCATCGTGTTTCCCCATCTTGAACATTTAACCCTTCTCCACAATAAGCAATAGAGGTTCTAGCCCTGTCCATTTTTCACCTGTAACTAGAATAAATGACTATTTATTTCTACTGTAAAGTGTTACTATACTCCGCTCCTGACTACATAATTAGACGACAAGGAACAAGTGCTCTAGGCCTCAAAATGTTACCAGAAGAAAAACTAAACTATGTTAGTAACAACAGAAAATACTTCATAGTTCTGTACTTTGCTAGATTAAAAAAAAAAAAAGTGACATAGGTCACTTTTCAAGACAACGTGAATGTGATAGTGCTGTGAGAATATATAGACTTTGAGAAGGAAGAAAATTCTTTTGAAGAGCACCTGCTTCTACATAGCACCTTTTCAGTATCCAAAAATGCACCCAGAGTCCATATCTTTAAGACGCAAGCCTCCTTAAGATTAGAAAGATTAATTACTTACATCATCATCTGACAGTTTTTCTAACAACATTTCTTCCAATTCAATCTTAGTCAACCATCTGCTGCCAGCCAGGTTTCTGTTTAAAATATCACATATATTCTCCCTTTAATTAACCATGCAATTAGAGTTATATCACAAAGGACCGCACATACAGTCAGTCTTCGTTCAGAAATACATTCTCCATTATAAATGAATACAGATCACATTCCTATAGTAAACATGAGAAGGCCTACGTTGATTTTAAAAGACCTTTTGAAAGGGATGGTAACATCATGTATTGAATTAACCACATAAAAATTACGAGTATCAGTTATGTATTATTCATATCACTGAAGTCCGAGATCGAGCTAGATTAATACTGTAACAGTAATCAATCTTCCCCAGAACTTAGAACTTAGTTTTAAAAGCCTGACGCTAGGAAAAGTTTGGTTTACACACAGCAAAGACCAAAATCAAAGGCAGAACGTTAAAATCAAATTCTAAAGTAACAGAATTTTGTCTCTGGTCTTTCCTCTTCTGATCAACACAAAATACTCCACTAGCAGTAAGCATGGTCAAAGTACTAATGCAGCAATGACATACTGTATTTTATCTACTGTGTAATCTTGACCTGCTCAGCACAGAAACTGCACTAGTGATAGCAAAAGCAGAAATTTCTACGAAAACAGCCTCATGCAGACATGCTAACACAAAGAAAAACCAATGCTTGCAAAAAATCTTTGTGAAGTATGTACAATACAAAGTGACCACAAAAACTGAATGCCACCATAAATACACATGCCAACATTATCAGGTAAATTTAAGGCAAAGCTGTAACTAGTTTCTTACCTCTTTAGGTTTTAGAAACAATCTTAATGAATGCTTTCATCAGCATTAAGGAAGCTGTGATTCAGAAAAGCACTCCTTCTGAAGGTGATTTTAAGTAGTGCTACTTCTTAAGTATATATTTTAATGCTTTTCTAAGTCAGGGCATGAGAAATGTCTATTTAGAAACAATGCTGGTTTTAACAGTAATTTTAAAAGTTCCCAATCCTGACATACTCAAGTATCTACTTACATTTATATATTGCTACTTTCAGTGAAGTCAATGAAACTTTTCACATGTGAAAAGCTGTAAGCTTAAAGTAGTTCAAGATCAGGTCCTAATCCTACAGTTAATATTACAGAATGTATCCTGTATCCAGAATAGATTATTTTCTGGGGAAAAAAAGTAACCAAACAAAAAAATCATGAACAGCCCTTCCCATCCATCCACCCTCTACCTACACTACAGAGATAAACTATCCAGGCTAATCTCAGAGGAAGTACCATATCCAGCACGGAAAATAAGTCTCAAAAATCCTTTAAATTCTCTGAGCTTTTACAAACCTAACAAGGAAAAAAAAAAAAATCTTTCAACTCTGATTAGCTTTAGGTCATTTTTCACATCAGTAAATCCACTGGCTGTAAAGAGTCAGGTTATTTTTCAGCAGCATACACCAAGAAACTGAATTCATTTGTTCTCTTGTCTGCTCAGAAGCTAACATGAATCTATGATAAAACAGTCTGCAGGTCACAGGACACTATTTATATCATGAAGAAACATGAACTTCTGTTATTTAAGAAATTGAAATAATCTCAGCAAATTAATCCTTTCTCTTCCTAACATCAATAACAAATGGCTGAAATTAAGAAATGACAAACCAACATGATGTGCAACTGGAAGAGCACATAAATCTGGCTAGAAAATACACAGCAAGAACAAAGATAAAAACAACTCGGAGAGTGAAAAAGTAACTACACAGAAAAGCACTAAATGCCAAAAATCAAAACTTCCTAGCTGTTTCCATTTCTTTTAAAGGCTTGCTTAATTTAGTATTCTAATATATCATTAAATCTTTGCAAAAAAATCTCAAAATAGAAAATAAAGAGCACAGCTGAAGAGAAGCAAAGCGTTATTAAAGCATATACTCATTTCAAAGACAATCCTGACTGTATGCACTAAGAAACTAAAAACTGTAGCTTCCCCTATAGCTTCTTCTGGTTGACATGTATCTTTTCTGCCCAGCGGCTAACTAGCTGAAGAACTTGCTGTGCATACCAGATAAGTTAAAGAAGACAAAGAAGAGAATCTAAATTCAATTACTAATAATGGTGATATTTAAACAAATGTAACCAAATAAACTTTTCTAAAATTACTGTAGTTTTTTTATTATTTAGCTGTTCAAAGCCATTAGAAGAAAAACAATGAAGTCAAAATATTTCAATACTCTAAGTTAAATATTGGTAAGTAAAAATATTGAAGGACTGTAATTCATGAAAGACTATTAAAGAGCTCAGCTGTAGGCCTTAGGATTTTTCCAACAGATAAACTCTTTAAAAGAACACAAGGCTTTTTAAAATACCAAATAAGTTGTTTATCTCCTTTTCCAAAAACCTTTAATAAAGAAATATTTAGAAAATTTCATCTACGGAAACACAGACTGCTGGATATTCTCTTACTTATTTTAAAGTCACACTTTAGAATTTTTATATAGGTGGGAATATTAAAAAGAGCAAGGAGAGATTAAAAAGCAAGAGAAATTAATGGGGATTCCCTATTTTAGCAGAGAGAAGTGAGCATGCCACACAGATTTCACAGATAAGACTTTACAACCTGAAATCACCATACAGATATTAGACAAGGAATAGGGAAAAAGTCTGAATGTGTCTGTGGAATAAAAGGCAGGTAGGGTGGGGAACTACAAGAAGTGCCAAAACAACATACTGAAGCTTTTTAAGAAAGAATTTAGAATCAATATTCATTCTAACCGCCAGTGGAGGAGGGGCCAGGTCGCGTGACGCTGAGCCCAAGGGTTGCGAGTTCGGGTCCCGCTGCGCCTTATGGTTGGACTCGATGATCTCTAAGGTCTTTTCCAACCTAGAAATCTATGAATCTAATCAAAAGCTTACCTTTTTTCCTTCTGAGAAGGAAGGTCTTGACCTGTCAGTTGGTCTTGATATTTCTGAACATTTAGCAATTTTTCATATGTTTCCTAAAATGTATATGGAAAAAGTATTTAAATGCATTTTTCCAGTTAATATTTAAATTTTGTTATTTAAAACACAAGTTCATGTGGATTCGCTCTCCAAACGTTTAAAATTCAGAAGAGGTCAGAAAACTAGCAGAGCTCTAACAATTAAAAAAAATATATATACAGCAAGTTAAATCTAAACTCACAAGCATTTAGATAGTATATATAATATTTTCATATGCAGTTCAAAGTAATTAATTTTGAATTCTGATATTTTTCTTCATTGGTGTTTGTTGCCTTCTTACATATGTTTGTAAAAAAAAAAATAATTCTCAGTGTATACAGAAAAGCCACTATATTTGTATAATGGATGTAACTCTAAAACATACTGCACAGTAATTTCACCAGTGCAGCCATATTTTAGTTTGACTTCCTCAAAATACTGACAAGGTTTAAGACTGTAAATAATTTAGTTTAGTTAGATTTTTGTACATTTAAAGTGTCAGCTTTATTGGTGGTCTATATGAGTCAGAACTTCCTCTTACCCAGGCACGTCCACAGGGACACACGTAAAGTTGTACATTTACAATAACCAGAATTCTGTTCTTTCAAATGTTACAGATATATTTACTCTGAATTTTCAGTATTTTTTTAAAGTTTTCTCGAAATGCTTAGCTATGCTATTATTTTGAAACAATGCTGTGACAGTGATTTACCACTTTCAGAAAAAAAAAAAGGAAAAATATTCCAAAGTGTCACACTGAAAACATTAGAGAAGAAACACTCTTTTAATAAAGTATTTTCAGTTTGTTTCAGTTCAGAAACTTTCAGAGACTATTTGGTTCTAAAATATAACACCTAAAACTCTGAATTACAACAGTGATTCAAATCACAAGTTAAACAGGATTATTTGGAGAAATAATTATAAATTACATTAAAAAAAACAAGATTTTTTTGTACTAAAACAAAGTACTTTTATGTCAAATAATTTACCTCACATTAACGAATGAAAATAGAAAGCTTATAATCACTTTCATATATCTTATTAATACAATGAGTTTTTTCAAATACTAGAGAGAAACTACAGTCTAAGAATCAGTGGGGACAAGGAACAATGGCTGGTTTGCTGTTTTTTTCTTTGTACTACTTACAAAAAACAGTAAAAGAAATGTGAGACAGCTCTGTATTGTCAGAAATTAACCAATGAAATACTAGTTCTTAACACTGGGATTCGCAACAGGATGCAATGAAATTTTCGCAACAGTTTACATTTAGAAACAAAAAACCCTTGCTTAGTTCTAAACATCTATCGTTCAAGCTGATTTATCCATTAATATAAAAATACACCCGCACACATACTAAAAATATTTGTACTTAAAATGTATGAACTAAGAACAGATTCTTATCTGAGCTGCACTCCAAGCAGGGACAATTCACCACAGTTTTTGATGCAGGTGATTGGTGACATTTTTAACAGCACAGTGGAGTAAGTATTTTTGAAATAACTCCACAGTATAAAATCCTGAAGTTCTCTTTGAGACAGCATAAGAACTCAGGTATTACAGTGGTATGCCTTTCAGAAATCCTTTATTTTTGATAGAGATAACTTATCAGATAGTAACTAGGAAAGTTTTTCAATTTAAAAAATGTCTATTTATTTTCAAACACAGGAAACATCACATAAAAGAGCACAACAAATCGTATATTAAAATATTTCCAACCCTCACAAATACATCTGTAGATCTCCAAGATAACAAGATACAGCAGCACTCTTCGGGCAAGATTCACGTCACATCACTCTAATAATCTTAACGTCTCTATTCAGAGCTGACTATTAGGCTGTAAAATTATTGACTGTACATTAAAAGCAGGGACATAGTTTGGGTTAGAGGGCATGAGATGTGCCTGACGCCAAGCAAGTTTTACACATCTGTAGTTAGACTTGAAAAAGAATTAGTATGGAAGCTTCTGCTCTGGACTGCAGCAGGAGGTAAGAGAAAGGGAAGGAGGGCTGTGGCTGCCCCTTGGCTATCTGCGGAGAGCTCAGCTGGAACAGGCTTTGAGATTCCTGTGAGCTCCATGAGTTTCTGCATTTGGAAGAAGTCAAACCAGGCATGAAGAAGTTATTTTAGTGTCAGATGATCAGAAAACGTTACCAGGTCTTACAAAAGTACGAGGAGGTTTTTCACTTTATTGCTAGCCTCTCGGCTTGCCTCTTGCCTTCCTAAGGCACAGTGTCACCTTCCTCCCTGCCAAAACAAGCCACCAGTCTGCCTCCTCATGAATACCCTCATCTTCACTACATTCTGGCATATACATTTATCTACTGGAACGGTCAGCAAAACACACATGAACCAGGAGCTCAACAAAAAGACAACTATATCACAGTTCTTTAAAAAAGGGCAGAGGGAGGGAACCACGGCTGTTACCTTAGGACAGACTGACTACAGTCAGAATCGCTTCTCAACAGCAACTGAAGTATTTTCAGGCAACGTGACACAACTTAAAGGTGTTAGGGATCCACAACTTAAGGATTTTGCCATCATATTCAGAAACTACTGATACACATAGGCAAGTAAAATGAGATATGCGTTGCCATCCACTGGTTTTTAGCCTCAGAAATTCATCGCTACAACAAAGCAAGCTTTACAACAGTTGGAATAGCAAGACTTTCCTGAAGACCCTCCCTAGGTATTCCCAAAGAACACCAACATTCCACAACATGTTTAAGTTGTAAGAATGGGCACTCCTAGGAATTAAAATGATCCCTTTAAACTGTTCCGGTTAAATTACA
This sequence comes from Tauraco erythrolophus, assembly GCF_009769465.1. Classification (NCBI taxonomy): domain Eukaryota; kingdom Metazoa; phylum Chordata; class Aves; order Musophagiformes; family Musophagidae; genus Tauraco; species Tauraco erythrolophus. The sequence goes on along the minus strand of NC_141465.1, from coordinate 65,520,915 downwards.
GTAATCATGTCCACTTATACAAAGAACTCTTTACACAGGAGATGAAGTCAAATGACATTAAAAAGTAGTATTTTGAAATACTTCCAAGTGTAACAGAAATGCTAAATATAATTTCCTGCATATTTCTGGCAATTAAAGTGGACTTGCATCTCTTATGAAACAAAATTTTGGTCTTAAGTATTAAAAAAATTAATGCATGTATTTAATCTCTGTACAGAGAAGTAGTTAACAGACTAAAAGAACCACTCACACGTGAAGTGAAGTATCTGGATGAGCCTTTGCAAAATCAGGAATCACATGTAATGCCCAATAATTTATCTGACAAAATCTTCACTCCCCAAAGGCTAAAAGAAAGCTTCTGAAGACACACTTGCTTTTTCAAAGCTGGCAGGTGAAGATTTTACTAATCACTTCAGGATTCAATAGTCCAAATCATGAATGTACACATCTGCATGTCTTGTAAACTCAGCTATTACACAATCAAAATAGCTGATTTTACAAGATTGGCTACGTACTGAAATGCTTCCATTTCTAATAGAGAGATCAAATTTCAGATCTCTATAAGAATGCTCTTTTCAAAATAAATTAATATTCTCATTTTATACTGCATAAAAAATGTAGGTAAGATATTAGGAAATGGAACCCTAGAAGAAAAGATTTTTTATGAAAAAAAAAAAACCCACAACATTTTGGTTAAAATATGCTGCAGAGCCCACATCATTTTACATCACAGTTGAATTCTTCTTTGATTCTTACGTGGTTTTGACTTCAGCATATACTTTGGGGGGGTTAGGTTTTGCTTTTTTTAAGAGTTAAAATGCTCTACTGTTAGAACATTTACCTCTGATCTACAACCTCTGATATTTCTAAAAAAGCACAATTACATAAAATTACTACTTTACGAGACAGAACAATACGAAGAGACTATTTCATCTTGTTCTGCACATTACAAAAATATGACATTACTCTGAAAAACTTAAGTTAAATGATGATCAAATACGCTATCAAACATTTGTGAAATGGTATTTCATGCAATAAACATTCTTTTGTCTATCAAAGAAAAATAAATTGTCCTTTTCCCTACAGCTAAACTTTAATCAACAGGCAGAACAAAGACAACAATGTAGTATAAAGCAAGTACCCTTTATGAAAGCTCATTTAATATTCAAGTCATAACAACATATATATGGGCAGTTATAACACGTGAATATACAGAGTCTATTTTTAGTAAGTGGATAATATTTATTAGCATTAACTAAACAAATAATGCTGTGACCAATTATATTACTAGCAATTAATAAAATCCAAGTTCCACATGAGTCTATCCAGTAATTAATGGCACACAAGTTTAAGCTAAATACTATGTTTATCCAATTTATTAGACTTAATGTAGCAATTTAAAGGACATCCTCAAATGGGATTGATTACTTACACTAGACTGTATTAACATACAATCCCTTCTTTTTTTTCCCCTAGCTAAATTAATTAGCTTTGAGACTTAAAACTACATTTTCTTAAATACACATTAGTCTAATAAGAGGTTAAAATAACGTTGGGAATTTCATGCAGATTTCGGCTTTCATTTGGCTGACTAAAAAACCTGTTAAACTGCACTTAATGGACTTAGGTGTACAGAAGCCTATTTAATGAAAATATTTAGAAACAGTCGAAGAACACTCAAGTATCCTACACTAATGAAAAATGCATTTGTCAAACCGATTTGTTTGAAGGTGGTTGCCACGCTGCTAGAAACAAGATGCACGCTATTCTTTCAGAGATTTCCAAGGCAAGCTTGCATACTCTTTCTAATTGCTAGGAAGAGCTAAAAATAAACTTGTGCTCCTTGTAAAATTTGTAATTTCTTCATTATGATGGAATGCAACAAAACATCTTGCCCTTGGGTTGCTCTGTTTCAGCCAAAACAAATGCAAATGGCTTGTCAGATGACAGCTGTTTGATAAGGCTCCTCTACAAGACCTGCATGCTTTACTTTTTTCCGTGAAACTTGGGATGAAAGGCAGAAGGCAGGAAGAGAATTAATGTAGCATACAGTCTAAAGGCAATGCTACAACCGTGATTAAGTAGAAAAGTTAAAAGGCACAGATTTTCCACAGCCTCGCTGCGTGCAACCCATCCGTGTAACAAGTTGACAGGCCTAGCGCGTCAGCTCCATCATCCTCTCCGACAGCTAAAGCGCAGCATTGCATCCCTTTTCAGAGAAAATTTGCGTCTGCACCATGAAGCGTTGTACATTATTTCTTAGCACTGCAGGGGGCTCAAGTCCATATGGAACCTTCACAAATATTACCACAGATCAAACCAGCGGCGTTTCGAGGCAGATTTGACATACCTATTTAAATGAACAGCAGGGGTCCTCGGGCTGCCTCAGGCTGCGCAGGAGAAAACCTCGGTGGAAAGCCTATGCTGAAGCTCCATTACTCAGCAAAGACACACTCTACATTTATCATTCATTTCATTTCTGCCAGGGCAAGAAGCTCATTTGCCCAAGGTCAACAACAACAACAAAAAAAAAAAAGGAGGGGAGGCGGGGGAGAGGGGGTTTATTCTCCCAAAGAAATAAATGCACCTGACAAGTGGGGATTTTGTCCTTCGGGTACACAGAACACAAATAAATACCAGATAATTCTAATAAAAACATCACACTCGCTAAAGCTGTGCACTGAATTCCATAACATAAAATCTGGTTTTTTGACAACAGACTAACCATAGAACTAACTTTTTGAGATTATCTAATGAGGAAACAAAATTAGACATGATTGTCCAAATAAGTATTTCTGCATACATTATTAACGCTTTTGTCTTCTATAAGCACATGTAAAAAACATGCACATTTTTCTACAAACTCTTCTGAAGAGGTAGATAATGCTTGTGCCACTGATGGTCATAGATATGAAATGTCTGTTCATAAGCCATGTTAAGACTTGGGGTTTAGCAATGTTCTATTAGATACAGCTTTTTTCATAAAGGTAAACAGACGCAGATCCTTTACTCCTGGAACTAAACTAATCAGAAAAAGCCTTAAGTTTGCGTGAATGGAGCAGTCTTAGAAAAATCAATTAAGCAGTTTAAATGCAAATTTTCTTCACACTAAATGTCAGCACAAATAACATTTCCTATAGCTTTGCCCTTCAAGGGAAAAAACCCTATTTTTTTATTCTACAATGAATTTCCCTAGAACTAGCTGTTTTTTGTTTTATACGCATTCTCCACTACCAACCTTAAGCTACTAATCAGATACAGCCTAGAAGAAAGCATTCAGGCTATTCGAACCTAGTCCATAGCCAAAACTGTAAACAAACCAAAAACTAAAGCTAGAAGTATTATGTAGTCTGTTCTCTTAAATGTGACATAAAAACGCCCCTAATAACGAATACTGTGACATAAAACCATACGTTGTATTATCTTCAGTGGTGACACTACGGTCTACCGTGAAAACATGAGTAAACTCATGAGCTCCTGATACGCATCTCTAGAACAACGTGTACTTGACTGAGAGCTAACATCATTTATTCCAGATTATAATATACTTACATGCATTAATGAATAATATGACTGCTTGCCAGTGTAAAAAAGAAAATGAAATGGTCGGCCATCTTCTCCCCACTGGATTTCTAATGAAAAGCAAGATTAGACAAGAAAGCAATATACACTCACTAAAAAAAAAAAACTTTGTATTTAATTGCAGTTATAAACCTCTTTCGTAATACTGATTACCTTTTGAAATATCAGAGAACAAAGACATTTTAAGGGTGTTCAACCTGTCTGGAAATCTAATGATTTAGACTACCTTGTTAAAAACCAATCTCCATCTGCAATTATAATCAAATATTTAATGTATTTCTAAATATCATTTAACATGAGGGAATCTCTCATGTACATCTTCAATAAACTTTCAAAGACTCTATAGTTGGAATTACAGATAGAAGTATCCAGTTTAGAACAGGAAGAAGTACGAATTAAGACAACTGAAATCTACATAATGCGTGTGAAAGATGAAAGATAACAGCTCTGGAAAACAGTGCTTTAAACCGAGAGCAAATTTTTTATTAATATAATATGTCTAAACTAAACTAAGCATTCATATAATTGTCTTTTGCAGGTAACACGACTGTATTCAGAGCTTGGGTAATTTTAGTTAGGACTTGTTCATGTTGATACATTTGGGATATTTAAATATAAAGACCTACACTATAGTTTACATAATTAGTTCAGCAAGAAAACATACGTTCCATATCATTCAGCACATCGGTGTATTTTACTCATTTTAAAAGGTGTTATTTAAGGACAAACAAATTTCAACTTCAGAAAAAAAAAATCAACTGAAATACAACATGACAAAGATTTTTTCCAAATAAGGTGACAAAAATTAAAATCTGAGAGCTTTTCATAAATTTAACTGTAAAGCAACTCCCAGCCATGTTATCCAGCGAAGTTCAAATGAAGCTACCTATAAGCTATGGACAAAGACAAGACTCCAAGAATCTGTCTGGTAAGCATGATATGTATTGCACTAGAACAATAAGACATAATACAGCAGAAGTTGAATGGAAAGATCCAAAACTTACTAGAACAGAAGGAATATAGGGGACTTTTACCCACACATGCTACTAGTGTGAGTTTCCATGTATGCAGCTGTGAAAGCATATTTTGTTGAAATTACTGTTCAGAGAACATTCAAAAGTATAAATTTACATTTTTGTACTTCAAAGTTAAAGACATAATGCACAGACAACACAAAGGTGCCTTAAAAGAAATATTTATTGAAAGTGTTACTTTCAGATGTAAATACAAAGATATACATTTATACTAATTAGTTCTTACACTCCTCAGGACACAGCTAGCATTTCAAAGAATTCTTTAGTCCTGAAAGCACATAGAATAGTAGCTTAGTTATGCCATAAAACAGCTCTTGGATTTTAGAACTGCATAATGATTAACTCTTTCTTACCCTTTCACTTTCTACTTTTTACTTCACAATATTGTGAAGTTATGAAATAATGCATGATACCATTTGAAAGCCAAAATTCCAAAATTTCATATAATTTAGGCAGCTTTCTAAAAGACACACAAAGCCCCCAAAACACCAAGTATCAATTAATTCCAGGAAAAGGAAGGATGGAAAATAGTAAGATTTTGCTGATAATCAGAAGCGTCCATGTGGGACTTGACAGCTCAATGAATGTAGAGCTTCACACCCCTGCTACTAGTTCACACTAAACGTGAGTCAAAAGTGGGCAACAGGTTTTGACGTATCTTTGAAATATTCTATGTAAAATCAACTCGGCGACTTCACTGAAGTTCTCACTGAACAACATACTGGTGTATCACTAACAACTGAGACTTCACAGAGTGTCTCAAGAGCAAGTCTAAAGACAGTACGGACTTAAGTGCAGAGTTAGGACTTTCAGGTCGAAACTGAGACAGGATTGGGAACTTCCACTCTCCCTATTCTCTCAACTGGCAATTTCAAAGCTGTAACCAAATGAAGTTATCAGGAAAACTTTTGGTTTAAAATAGTATTAATGAATATTTTATGGCTGTAATAGACAGCTCTGACAAAAAGCTACTGACTTCAATAGATTCTGTACATCATCCTATCTATTGTTTATTTTTAAACAATGAAAAACATTTATCTATAGTCAGTTAACAAGATGTCTGAAAAAACCACTGGTATTCCAGAATCCAGCAGTATTTTTTATCCTAAAAACCAGAATATAGATCAGGCTTCTACTACTCATGTCTTAGCCATCACAAGGAACAAGGAGGAAAAAAAGTAAATCTGTGAAAATAAAGAATTCTACATATGCAAAAATTCTAATACTAAAGGGGAGGGGGGGAATAAATATAAAAAAAAAATCTACAAACACTTACTCCTCTGCTCTGGAAAAATTTCAGAAGGATGCTGTAAATAAATAAACAAAAGATATCAGCAAAAGGAAAAAGTTACTTAAAATATCATGCTACAGTTATTCAGAAATGCAACAAAAAAATCCTACCTTCATCATTGGCCTGGCTTGTTTGTCAAACAAGCCAGAAGGAAAGAGATAGGCAATAGCTCTCTGAAAACAAAAAGAGAGATCATATATGTAATTTTTTCCACAGAAGCATCATCGAAACATTTCTTAGGTACTTTCTTGTACAGAAAAATAGCGTAACTTTCGTACAGTAAGCAACCAAATCAGTAAGAAACAGTGTCGTAATATGTGCTGTGCTGAAAAGAAAAGCAGATCATTTCCTCCGGAATCTTCAGGAAAAGTGAAATCTCATTCCAAAGGCTGTACTCTACTGTACCAGAATGAGTGAACTTTCTTCTGCAAAGTTTAGTTTTTATAGTGTGCATTTATCATAACTTACCAGAACTACTCAAGCATAAAGACCACCTTAATACACAGTGATTTTCCCCTAAAACTTCAAGTCTTGTGACTTCTAGAGGAAATCACAATATTTAATTTGTATTTCTGAAAATATCAGCACTTGTCAAGACAGACCAAGCATGGAAATTTTATTTAAAGCAACTGGACAAAGCAAAGTTTTACACATTTAGAATCCCAGTTTCTACAGACAGTTTCCTCAAGTCTAAAAGCAATGTTTGTTCTGGCAGTAGAAGATATTTTACATAGCCTAAATAAGTATTTCATTGATCACTGCATTTGGAAACAACTGTGAATCACTAGTCTTTGCTGAACTTGAAGTAATTGCTCAGAGAAGACAGACTCTTAAACGCCATCTTTCCTCTCCTTACATACCTAAGGGTTTGCTAAAACAATTTAGAAAAACATATGACACTTACTACACACTCATTGTTTACCACTGTTTTCACTAAGTACAAGGTGCATCATTTGCTTTTACTTAACCAGTATCTACTACTATTCATGCTATGTATAAAGTTAGTATTATTCGCCTCCAACAAAGTAGGTATACCAATATTCCAAATCATTCCAGCAAAACGTAAAGCAAAGCACCTTACAAGGTTAAGCCCAATGACACGTATTTCTGTTCAACATCATCTTACTCTCCCTCTTCCATGTAATTACAACATATTTTAATTAACAAAAAATATGCATTTATGAGAGCTGTGTATTTCCATTGTTTTTAAAAACAAAACAGAAAAAGCTAGCCATCAAAAATGTAGGGGCGGTCTGGCAAGGGTAACCAACTTCAGACAGTGGGTAGCAGAGCTTGAGATAGAAATTTTGTGCTTATACAGTAACATGGACTAACTAAATAAACCCCTCTGGCAATGGTCTTGGTTTTATTTCCATTAGACAGTAAGGAAAAGTAGAATTACAATAAAATCAAGAGTTTAAAATCTTCTCTTAAGAAGAATGGCTCTTTGTTGGCTAGGCTACCTTAGGGCTATTACTTGCTGATAATTTTTTTCTATGGACATGGAGTGGTTTGTCAGTGCTTCAACCGATTTAGTATGCATGAAGTGTAAAAAGACCTAACCTATTACTTTCATTAATCCCCTACTGGCATTCTGAACAGAAATTTTGAGAATTCTGAAGCAAACAAAAGGCTTAACTTGATTTTATGAAATGGTAATTTTGTTTCTCTTAGTGACTACTGTATTCCCATTTGTTAGTCAATGGGTATTTTATGCATACACACAGTAGGTGAACACCTATTTATGAACAAATGGGGATTAATTATGATGACAATAGAGAGATCTGCTGTGAGCCAAATGATGTTAAACAAACACCTTATATAATACATTAAAAGAATTTATTACAGGATACTGAGACTGACTGTGTGTGTACTTAAGACACAGTCTTTATACAAGCATTTCCAGAATCTCAATCAAAACAGTTACTGTAACTATGACACCTTAATAAATGCCAAATATAACAATTTAACATTTATAATGAAGAGAGCAGCTGCCATTTGAGACCTACTTCTAGAAAGTTTATTTTATATTGGTTGAGTGTAAACTCATGTCTTAAGCATGAAAGTATAAATAAACCCTGCAGTAAGAAATCCCAGCATCTATTTTCAGCTCTCCACACAACAACTAGATAAAGAATAATAGTTCACTTCAGAAGTTCGGTTTTTTGTTGTTCCAAAATGGAAAGTAATAGTCTTCCTGCCTTCTCTCTTTTTATGGTAATGTAATCAAGAATGGGGTGTTTGTCTTTATATCCTGTTAGGAACTATCCTGCAATGCAACAGACTCCAGTTCAACTTTATTCAGAAGTTTCTTCTTAATTTTAAATAGCTGTGTCCTCAGATTGTACTTTTAGCAACTACATAGCAAGTCAATCTGACTCTCGGAAACTTCATTTATAGAAGCCGATTTTGTCTATGCAAACATTTTGGTTTTGTAGAAAAGTAGTATTTTGGAAAAACTGTAATTCTCAATACCCATGTGTATTAGCAATAAAATAAGATGGTGGATCAACCTTAGGAACAACATCAGAATTAGTCTCTCCAAACTGCAGCTGGAGCACATAAATTACCATGAAATATTTTCCTGAAATCTTTTGATAATGTCTTTTGATTTGGAACACAGCCTTCCTTTCAGGAATTTCCATGTCTTGAGTCAAAATTCTGCAGAGAATTAACGGCGCATTCTGCATTTTCCTGAACATACTAAAAATCAGGTGAACGTCCCTCTTCAAACTTTATAATCAAGATTTAAATGCTAGCAGTAAAGCTCCCAAGAAAACTTTTAGATTTAACTGCAGTTTTCCATTCCAGGAGTGGTTTTCAGCTTAAGGGTCATGGCCCATATCCTTCTTCTAGTGCTTACTTTGACTTGAACTCTAGATGAGAAAGGAAACATTGTGCTGAATATGCTCAAGAACTACTTTCTTCAGGCCATCATTTCAGTTATACAAGATTCATTCACCCCACTCTAGCGCCCACAGTTTCTGGGCCGCTATTTCACAACTCTATTTGTTAAATCACACTGTTGCCATTGTCTTTGGAAATAAAGCACAACTTTCTAAAAAATCAACATCCATAATTATTTTCAGCAGAAACACGATTTAAAATCCTGGTACCTAGTAACACAATTGTGTTTCCAAAAATAATTACATAAACTACTGGAAAGAGGTGGAATGGGTATAGCCTGCTTCTGCTATGAGTTACTAAAAGAAATTTTAGCCATTTCCTTTCAGGATTTGAAAGCATTTGTTTTTAAATTCTACTGATGATCCATGTAGAAAAAAAAAAAATCCAGTAGTCACACCTTTAAAATTAGCAGATCATAACAAATACATGTTAGTAACAAGATTTACTGTTACATCAGACATTTCTTAAACTGCCTTGGTAAACTTAACATTCCTGTAACAAACTAAAAGGAAGCCTGTTACATCATAACTTGTTGAGGGACTGGATGGTTCAAGATACTGTCACAGGATCACAATGTTTTTCACGTGCAGCTATAAGTTTGAACTCAAACCAGCTGGAATAATGAGAACAAGCTTCCATCCCTATCAAAAAAAAAAAAAACACCTATCTGGCAGTCCCTCAAACATGCAAACCAATTCATTAAATAATCTGTACAGCACAGCGTGTGACATGATGTGCAAACTCAGTGTACCTGCCACACCCTCATTTTCCCTTCTTTGTTGTGCATGTTGCATACACTGACTTCTGATCCTCCTCCTATCCATCTAGAAGCCAAGAAGTTTTGTTCACTCACTTTCTCAAACATCAGAGACTAACTCTGAATCAAATAAGTTCAAATGCGTCAGTAAGGGTTATTTTATTTTTTTTTCTCCAAAGTCTTGAGAAATCAAGAATTCAATACTTCAATTCAAATAGAGTCAACCGAGTCATACTGGGATAGGGGAAGGAGACAGAGACAGTTCAGTCCTTAAATAACCTGCTGTAAGTAGGGCAAATTGATCTTGCCCAAGCGTCTTCCCCACACTTGTCTTAAATCTGCAGCTCAAATAAAACATTCGATTAATTTTCATTGCTCAAATCATGTGCAAAGATAGTTATCTAAGTAACATCCAGTGAGGAGAGGTATTTTGCAGAAAACAAGGAAAGAAGGGGAAAAAAAGAAAAAAAAAAATAAAAAAAACACCACCTTGGGGTTCCCTTGCAACAGCATCCTTTTTGGCAGAGGGCTCAAGAATCCAGATTATTCCCTTTTAAATATATATGAAACTTTAATCATCTAAACATTGAGGTGAGAAGTGACACTTTATGCATTTTAACAGAACACCTGAGCAATAGCTGTTTCAGCTGCTTCAACTCCTCAACTTGATCACACAAGAGTACTTTCCTTCTCAAACCTTGCCTCTTGAATCACGTTATTTAGCCACTGTACGTCAGCATTTCTCAGACTGAGATGCTTGTTGGAACAGCTGTTTTTCCTTCTATCCACAGTAGCAGTATTCTTTAAAAGTTTACAGCATCCAAAATCCAGAACATTTGAGGTAGAACCATGAATGAACAAAACAAAAATGAGACATGAAATGGTAACTCTGAAATATTTTTTTTTTATTTAACAAGATAGAAAAGGTTAACAACAAATAATAAATAACGCACGTAAGTTTACCTTGTAAAACAAAATCCTCCTCTAACAACTAGCTACTAAAATTTATTGAAACCACCCCGATCATTTGTCACTGTTTAGACAAAGCTGAATTCTAGCTTGAAAGAAATTTCAAGTTCACAGCAATATATCAATTTAATCCAATCACTTAAAAAAACCAAAACTAAACGACTCACTAGCATCGTATGAAAAAACCCACCTCCTTTCATATTACATTATTTTTATACTAACTACTCATTTTTCATTTAAAAATGTATGTCTTGCCCAGAGCCTGCAAAGCAAAAAAGCCAAAAACCTATTGAAAGAAACAGTCGTTATTTCTGTCATCATTTCAACTTTTCAAAACACTGAACAGCATTAAAAAGAATTTAAAAAATACAGCAGTTATCAGTTCAAATGGACTTTGATGTAGAAATAAGAAAATACTGATGCAGTTTGGCTCCACTGGGGGAAAAAAAGTTAAAAAAGTATTCTAGCTTCAACTATTTAAAAAACAATACAAAATCCAATTTTTCTTGTAAGGAAAACATGTTCTTGCAGACAACAAAAGTTCAGAAATGCATTTTGCTCTGAATAAAGTTTCACACATGCCAATATTCACTCATATCTAACACCTTACATTGCTAAAATTTGAGGGTTATTTAGAAATCAGATGCACTGAGCCACTTCTAAAAGCATTTGAATACAACCTATTTTTCATTAAAGAAGTCTTACTTCATTGAAGGAAACAATGTCCTGTGAGGAATGAAGTTTTGCTATGTTTAACGTGTTCATAGTTAATATGTTCATAGCTAACAACCTTACTGGTACTTTTGCAACAATACATATGCTAGTGAAGATAAACATACATTTTAGATTCAAATTATTCCATCTGCTTGACAACAATCTATTAGGTCATAAGGCAGACAACAAGAGAAAATGAACATAGATCTCTAGCTTTTGATTTTTACGAACTCTTATGGGGAAAGAATACTGCTTTATGATGAGCTTATGTCTGGGAGAGAATTTAGTCACTGCATAAAAATGAATAATAAAAATACTGGCATATAAATAGGTCATGAAGATTAAGACGCTTTTCTTGTATTAATCTTACTTAGATTTCTGGGCTTTAAAGTAAAATATCACAGAACTGACAGTGGAAAATGAAGGTGAGATGTTTACTACAACCATAAGTTAAAGTTAAATCACAAAATAAAAGGATTACATACTCAACCAGGGAAAAGCGCTAGGTCAGGACTGCAATCTCTATTAATTAGGTATCCCAGCTGGGCAGTGGGTATGCAGCTGTTAACTTGATCAATGACTTACCTAAATGTCATCTCTACTGATTCACTTATAAATTACCAGCAAGTGAGACTAATGTACAGGTGCTAATTTATTTAAACTGTTCTCTGCAGTTCTACATAGCTTTATAAACTGCATCTGGCACCTAATGTTAGCTGTCAGTTGTACTTAGACATGCCTGTCCTAACGACTCTGTTCATTAGAAATGAGCACAAATTATGAAATATTGTGAAAAATGATACATCAAATGGAATGGGCAAAGCAAATCAATTAGAGAAACTTCATAGCACATATTCACACATTGGAGAATAAAACATCCTAGCTTCAGAGTGAGGTCTATAATACCAATTAAAAAGCAATTGGTAGACTTCTGCAGAGTTATATATCAATTTGCTGGATTTTTTTTTTCTGCTCCAGAAATACAGTTGTAATGCACAGCTTAACTTTTCATTCCTAAATAAAAGCAGAAGGATTACCAAATAAGTCAACTTATTTTCCTGTTTAAAACTTCACAAGGTTTAGCTTTTATCAAACTATACCTAAAACTTCAGTGAAGGACAGAATCCTATGATGTCTACTTTTGAAATACACTTCACAGAATGATTAACAGTAGAAGACATGGAAGTATATAAGCACTCAGCAGAAAGAATTATTACTGTTCAAATGTAAAGCTTGATAATTCTCCTGCCAGTGCTTAAGCAGCTTTTATATTTTTATAACAGAAATTTAATTATGCATAGCAGAGACTGTTACACACTCTAAGTATTTTCCAACACCTGATGGAATATTAAGAAATCAAACATGTACCACAGATACTTGGTATCACCAAGCAAAGCACTACTCTTTTGACTCCGCTTTTCCATCTTTTCAGAAACAGAGTCTGCAAAGCAGTCCCATACTTGTCACCTGCACTGCATTATAAAAGCTTATTTCCAGAATGAATCTGCTTTTACTAATGATGGAACTCAGTTAATTTTGTGCCAACAATCATAGTGCTCTGGACTTATAAAGAAGAAACCACTACTGAGACATGGTTACTTGCCATTTCTCAGAGTCTTGCTGTCTGTAAGCCTTTCCCCTAGACCCTATCAAGGAAGGAAGCCAGACTGCAGATTAGTGCATTCTCCTTAACATCAACCTTTCGGGCAAATTAACTGAACTATTATCATTGTCACTGTACTGCACTAACATGGGAGGTATGCTAGTGGCAGGTCTGTGCATGAATACTTCACAGGAAAGTATGTCATAAAGATACAGGTCATCAAAGGTAAGAAAAAACATCTAAAAATACAGGAAAAGAAAATTCTACAGTCTGCAGAAATAAGAAAGTCAATGTAAGGAAACAGGCTGCTATTACTACAGACCCAGATTCCCTGACGAATATTTTTACTCTTGACAGGACCTTATCTACCCTACACTGAGACTGGAAGGGTCTCTCCATTGGCACTGGCTTGTAGAAGAGCAAAGTGGTATCTATGATTCTGAATTAAAGCAGTCACAGTGTCAGTGCATAGCTTTGTACTCATAAAGCTTGATTTCCTAGAGATTTGTGACTTGAAGTCAAGCTTCCCTTATGGACTTTCTGATACCTGATAAGACTCAAGCCTCATTTAAGCCTTTTTCTCAGCAGGCCATTAACTGTGTGTCTCAATCTATTTTCAAAGAAGTTTCCAGAATTTAGTTTTGAAGCCTTTCAAATGTGTTTGAAATCAGCCTGTATCGCCACCTACAGATGTCGTTCTCTTTCGTGGCATAAGCACACTGTCAAGACCTCTTATGCAGACACACTACATTGACAGAATTTTGCCACAGAGAGGCAACAATCTTCTCCCCCTGAAAAAAAAACTAAACCACACACACCTCTCTTGGCACACACCACATTACTACATCTACCCTAAGGGCCCTGCTGATACACTGTGCTGCCACGGCTATAGTAACAGCGCTGCTGCTGTGCAAAGAAAGCTTCAGCCAAGAGACTTCACGCAGCTTCACCTGAGAGTGAATGACACCAAATGATATTTCTCCTCCCTACCTCTGATGCGTGATAAAATAAAACAGAAATGACAGAAGTGAAGATCAGGTGAGACACTAAAAAAAATCCATGCAAGAAAACAACTTTTCCGTGTGAAAGGCAGCGTATCTATACATGAGTCTAAATGACACAGAGAAAGAGGAGGCCACCCATCTGTCAGTTGTCAGAGGAAATGGCAATAAAATAGTATGTTTGGAGCTACTGATATGAGCTTAAATTCGTGTCTATATTAAAATCCCTATGCTAAACCAGAGTGTTAGTTGTAAAACATCCTATAAAATTTAATTTGCATTACCAGCAACCACAGTATCATAGAAGAAAACCTGACCTAAATATACACACCAGGTCAAATTGTGGGTAAACGTTTCAAAGTGCTACATAAACCTTTACAGTGCCTCTTATAACCTCAGATCAAGCGGATTATCCATTAGGACTTTTAAAAAGAACCTACTGTGCTCTAGCAAGATACGGTATACAGCTCTATACTGTGATGTCTGACCTCACACGGTAGCAGGAGTACAATCTCTATTCACAGTCACAGTTGCAATGTTTGCAATGTATAGTAGCATTCTTTCTTATTCTGACAGTTTGATTAAAATTCACAGAGGGCTGAGGGGCTCATGCTGAAGTAAAGTGCTTTCAATATCAGAAACTCTACAGTAAATTACTTCTCCAACAGAGCAACTGTACTTACATCAATATCCTTTTGAGTAAAAGTTTCTGGATCTTCTCCCATCATGTTGGCTAAATGTCTCTTTCCTAGGTTGAACTCTTCAATCTGTTTTTTAATAAATGTCTCCGTGTACTTTTCAGGTCCTGAGGCTCCTACATTTTTCCTCCGCACTACAGTAGTGGTATAGATTAGCCTTAACGTCTAAAAAAAAAAGAATATAAGTGAGAGGTTTATTTTATATTTTTAGCACTGTGAGCTCTAAATAAAATGAATAGTATAACAAGCTATTCATATCTATAACAAGATTCAACACATTATTGTAATAAGTTAGAAAAGGTAATACTACTCATGAAACCATTTTCTTCCAATTGTTTAATATCCATAAACAGATAAACACATTCTAAAAGTTGAACATTTTCACACATCACAATTAATTCAGAAGGTTTTTCTAACAGAAAGAAATGTAGCATCATACATCAGGAACACTCAAAAACAAAACACAGCACTGATCAACAGATGCAGTCTTAAAAATAAAAATCTATCCAGCAGATAAGCAGGTTTTGCCTTCACTTAAAGGCATTCCAAAACGAAGTATGAGAAGAATCTGCGGGGCAGCTCTCTAGTGGCTTTCAGAAGCATGTGGCTACACAAACACTGCTAAAGGCTCTGGAAAGGCCATGGAGTGCTCCCTCCTTGTTCACATTGTCAGAACAGTTCTTAAGCTATTTCACCATCTCAGGTAAAAAACAATTAGAAAACTAGCAGGGTAGTTCTCACCAGCAAATACTATTGAGCTTTGTCCCAGCTCAGAACTCAAGGCTCAGAAAACAGTTATCTTTTGATCTTTGTGGGATACAGGTTTGGTTTTTCTTTTATCAAGACAATCAGTAGTGCAGATGACTAATTTTAATCAAGCTCTCTACGAGACTAACAGGCATTTCACTGGCAGAGTTGTAACGTCCCGATTCTGGCCTAGTGCCAGTATTATGCACTATTTTGTCTTTCCAGCATTAGTGTTAAAGTCCTCGGCAGCTTAATTATTCCACAAACTGAATGAGAACTGATTATTTGTGTGGTCTTCTGTGGGTGAGGGGAGGGAAGGAATCACAAGAAAAAAGGATATGTGGGACATAAAAGCAAAGGCAGAAAAACAATCACTTCTGAACCATAAAAATGCCCAGTTCTGTTCACCAGACAGGACTCTGAAACACTTCTCTCCAGCCCCTTCAATATACCACGGCTTGGCTTTGTGAGCAGACAGTGCGGTTTCACAAGGCAGAGCAAGCCCATCTCACAGTCCACCCCTGTTAGCATTCTCTCCTCCACTCCCTTCGCTCATCCTGTGCCAGCTCTGGCACCCGGACTTTTCTGCAAGCCAGCTCAGCTTCCTAAACGTGGCAGAACACTGATTTCTGCTTCCTCCCAATGGGTGGGCAGTTCTATGCTGAGCTGGTAAGTCCAAGCGATTCTGAGAAGAGAAAAGCTGACATGAGAAGGTGGCTGAACTTGCAACTGGGAGCAAGGAAGAAGAGGAGGAGTCATCCCCTCTTTACCTTCATCCCTTTGAGCAAATTATTAAATTGCCTCTGCTGCTCCTGGAGCTGCAGCCTCAGTCTACCTTTAGCCAAACATTAAAACTCAAACATGCACAACAAAGTGAACTAGTTAGAGTTCTTATTAGGAGGAATAGAATAAAGCTAGTATTTGAAATGATTAAATATCCTGCGAGTCACAGGAACTGTCTTCTCCACATTAGACAATTTAGACATGCTGACCATTTAATGGATTTTACCATTCTGAGCTAAGCCAATACGAATAGAATAAAATACTTGCTATCTTCCTAATACGCGTACAAGAGTAAACTTCAAACTTAGTTATAAGCACAACAATACAAACACATATCTCATCAAAACAAAATTACATGGACGTATTTGCAAGACAAACACAAAAGCAGATCGAAATTCCACCTTCTGTTAGGAACATGAGTTAGCTTACACGAACTTCTCCTGTGACTAGAAGCTTTGAGTGTTCTGTACTACACAGTCAAGTCCTACATGACCAGGAAGTGAAACAGGTTTTCTTGTACTTT
The DNA here is from genome assembly GCF_009769465.1 of Tauraco erythrolophus. Classification (NCBI taxonomy): domain Eukaryota; kingdom Metazoa; phylum Chordata; class Aves; order Musophagiformes; family Musophagidae; genus Tauraco; species Tauraco erythrolophus. The sequence goes on along the minus strand of NC_141465.1, from coordinate 65,504,306 downwards.
TTCAGAGCCCAGCTGGTATTCTGGACATCTAGCAGCCCAGGATCGACTGGTCCAACACATTCAATTTGCTGCACATATGTAAAGCTATTCATGATCAACCTGCCTGTCCACGACCATCTCAGGCTTCAATATACAAAAATCCAACAGCTCCACTTAAAATTTCAATTTGGAATAACAACTATAATATCCTGCCTTAAGCCCATGTACAGCACATGCCTGTGCTGCAGGATAGTTCCTGTGAATTCGATAACATCTAATGTAGAAAGTAATGTAACCTTTTTGAATAACAAGTTCACATGAGATAGAAAGAACTGACCCTCTATGAATAGATAAATATATGCACGTAACTCCGAAAAGGTTTAAAAACAGCTCCAAGGCAGAATTTGGTGCTGAAGAAGCTGTTGTTGCTTTGTTTTCTTCACAGCTTATATGTATCACATGCAACGCTAGTCCTGGATTGGCCTTTTTTTTTTATATTTGTGTTTTCTATGAGGTTGCATTGACATATACAGAATTCAAAGAAAAATAATAAAAATTTTAAAAGTACAAATTTTCAACGGGCAAGGTTCTGGTGATTTCCTTAAGAAGCTGTAAGGAAAGCAGAGGTATCTCCACATATTCCCTATTCTTTTCTCCTAGTCACTCCTCAGGAAAGAATCAATTCATCTTCTGTCTTACTTGTCTTAATAGTAACTAATTATTTGTAATTCTTGTTAATGAACATGTGATTCCTTATTACGTGGCCCAAAATTGCTTTCTCTCTGCTATGTTTTAAACAGGATACTTTAAAAAGATTGCTTTCATCTTATTCCTGTCAATTTCTATTGTAATTTTCTCATTTTTGTCCTCTTTCCCTCAAGCTATTCGTATTCTTCCCTAGTTTCAATTCCTCACTAATCAAAAGTCCCTGGACACACAAACTGTTCATAATTAGAAAACAGCCTCTTATGCAAATTTATATCTATTGTACTGGGTACCTCTTCTGGGGTAAGAGTACTATTTCATGGGTGGTACAGGCAAGAACTGCAAAGCATAGCTAAACGCTCCTGGCGTTTCAGTCAAACCAGAAAGCACGCTCCTCTCCTTTCTAAGAAGCCACAGAGGTTTGCATTCACTTCTTACACATTTCATAAAGTAAAACTGCAGACAGTAACCTCACAACTTTTTAAACAATAACAGTTATTAACATATGTACTCATGAAATAATACTCTTCCATCAGGACAGGGCAGAAGGGAAAGCCTTTACCTCTGGACACAACTCCTCAGTATTAATCCTCCCCTCCTGACTCCTTCCCAAGCAACCTAGCATTAAAACAGTTTGCCAAATCCCGATTTTCCAGGGAGACCGTAAATTTACAGAAAATCGGCTTATGTAAAATTTGCCTTAGAAAACAAAATATGCACTTTCAGACAGCTTCAACTTCTCTGGCCTATTTCTTCCAAGAAGAGAAATAACTAGGACCTATCTGTTTACTCACCCCATTCACTTTGTTTTACTGAGTTATATGGCTATAAAATCAACACGTATCACTAACAGAGGAATCAAACTTCCTGTACTTCTTTTGGAATGGGAGGAAAGGGGAATTGGAAGCAAGAGGCTTTAATTCAAGAGAAAACGTTGCCCATTTCACAACATGACATAGTTACAGAGATCGAAGACGACACCAAACGGTGTGGCACTCATGCAGTTGCACCGTTTTCATGCTGCTTCTATGCTCTAAGCTGGCAGACTTCAACCATCTCCTTTTCCAAAACCATGCAGCGCACCAAAAAACTTGTACTAAAAAGTTATCTTTGGGATAGAACTTCACTAGGAAACGCAGAGCTGGAGCTGTGTAAGCACATCAGCATACAGGTCTAAAGCTGTCATGTGTCCATTGCTCAGATTACTGCCACAGCTAGCGCTACTGGATCCAGCAGATATACAAGATATCAACAGTGGTCCTCTGGTCACTTGTTGCACAAGAAAAAACATCTGTTATGTAGCAATCATACATAATGTAAATGCTTAGAGCCATCCCAACTTTCAAAATAATTATTTTTTGTTCAATAGGCAAGTTTTGGCTTTCTAGTGTGTGGTTTTACAAAAATGTGTTCTAATTAATTTCCTTGAACAATATTTACATAATCTCAGATTTCAGTCAGCCTGCGAACTAATTACGTGAACCAGTATCAGGTCTATGTTGTAATAAGCATTTTGTAAAACACATCAGAAAGTATCACAACGTGTCAGCAAACACGCACAAGAGATTTTACATTACTTTTCATACCTGATTTGCCAAAGTATTTCAACAGGAGAAACTTTTTCTCAAATTGAATTCTCTTGACAGGTAACTATAAAACTGCAGGTCCTCCACCCAGAAAATCTACTTTCTGTTCATATTTGACCAAATCTACATATTAAGTTTTGCTTATACTGTATACTACAGAAATAAAAGATAGCTCTAAATGTATAGATATATGGCAAGTGTCAGACGGGCATAACAAGGAATATAATTTAGATCTGGTTGTTTTGAGGCACAAAAAAAGTTATAAAATATTAACAGGCTCTTCAACTCTAGCTTAGCTAACAACTGCAGAAAAAGCTACTCCTTTGTAGGCATGTAGTTCTGAAAGACTGTCAGCAAAGTGATATCATCTCTTCCTGGTATCAGTACATATATCATCCACAGTGATTTAGAGAAGGTACTGGACCCAATCAAATGAAATAGCACGTATGGTACTCTGAACTCTTCTGTTGAGAACAGCTATTCAACCGCATCAGAAGTGACTGACAGTAACTAAGCTAGATCATTTTTTTCTTTATAAATTGTGTTAAACCTCTGTGTTTTGCTTATTAGAAGAATAGGAAACTAAAACGTTGTTCAAAGCTAAGTGAACTGAAATTACAAAGTTTCTCTTCCACTTCCTCTCTCAGCCCAAGATGCTTTCAAATACCAAAAAAAAAAAAAAAAAAAAATTACACTGTCTACCCCACTCAGACAAGAAGCAAAGAATTAAACTCCAGCAAGGGATTTTTAGGATAGGCATCATAAAGAAGTTCCCTAAAGATAAGGACAGACAAGGATTTGATGTAAGAAATGGTTACAGCAGGTTAGGACAAGCGTACATCAACTTATTATCCAGTCCTCAACAGCAGCCAGTATCAGAGGCACAAGGAGAGAACAAACAAGTAGTGTTAATTTTCCCAGCACACTTCCCCAGTTTCCAGCAATCTGTGATTCAAAGACATGCTGACAGCTTGTTTTTAACAGCCCTCAGTGGAATTTTCTTTTGAGTTTCTTAAGTTGCTCTTTGTATTCACATAAACACTTAGTATCCTGAACATCCTCATCAAACAGTTCCACAGGTTAACTACACCTAATAAGAAGAAGCGTTTAAGTTTCCTAGGTCCTGTCTCCAACTAGCTTCTTTCACATCCTTTGGTCCACAAGAAGTTATATGATTTGTATCTAGCTATAGGCTTAGGCACCGATCCTATCTCTGGGGATGAGAGGAGTAGACAAATGATCTCTCAAGGCTCCTTCCAGCCCTGCCTTCTACAGTGACTCCTCCTTCAACACCACTTCCTCATTTACGATAAAAAGTTTCCAGCTCAACCTCAAGCAGCTGCCTGGCCAGGAAAACTAAGCTACTGTCATAATCGTACCTTTGGTATAGGATAACCAAAGCAACACAAATTATTCAAACTGAGAACTATATCAAGTGTCAGAATATTTTCAGTCTTATTCTTTTTCTCATTCCTTGGGCAACTTAAGCGCATTTATTTCTGACTGCTGCGTCAAGAAGTACCCACAGGGGCACCAGGTCTTTCTCCCTAATAGGTGAAGTCAATCCAGAAGTAACCAACATAAAGAGTTCAAATTGCTCCTTTCAGTATTACCTTTCATTTCCTTACTGCATCTACCTTCTGTTACCCCACGGTCAGTTCAGTCATCAAACAATTTTTCAGCTCTTACTATCCTAAAATACTTTGTAACTTGAAAACGGTGCGTGCCTTTTTATCCACTTGCTGGTCACTGATTAAATATACACACGGGTGTATCAAATACTACTGCATAAACACAGCAGCTGTCCTCAACACTGACAGCAGCTAAGCTTTGTCATTAAAAGGCAATTAGCTGAACACCGGTATTTCTCAAAACAAACGAGTAATTCTATTTAATCAGAAGATACTGCACTTATGGAGCACATTTCTCTCTCCACTGCAGGAATCGGGAAACTTCATTACCTACTTACCTGCTGAACAAACGCAATTCAAGACGATGATCAACCTAAAAAACTACCGCTTACTCATGGATCTTAAAGCACGTCACATATGCGCGTGGCTTTGGTCTACACATAGCTCTTTCAACTCTAGTACTATACACAATACATTAGGGCTTAACTACGCTTTTTCTTCAGCAAAATAAACTCGGCTCAGCGAAGGGCTGACTTAAACTAGGCGCCGGCCCTCGCACTCCCCGCCCCAACCCCGCCTCCTCTCGGCGCCAGCCCCGCGAACGCACCGCCGGGGCCCAGCAGGCCGCAGCTCGCCGGCCGGGCCGCCCAGAGGCAGCCCCACACCCGGGCCCAACCGGGGACTCCCAAACGCGCGCGATGCAATTGCGACAGCGACATCCCCGCTCCGTCCCGCCCCCTCCGCAGCCGCGCCGGGAAGGCGAACCCGCCCCGCCGCCCGCTTCCCCATCCCTCACCCCTCCGCGCTCGCCTCCTGCCACCGCACGGAGCGCCCCCCCTCACCCCCGGCCCCCAAGCAGGGCCCGGGGGACCAGAGCACGAAGCAGGCGGCCTCCACACACGGGGCGGTGGGGAAAGGGCCCGGCCCGGCTCTCACCTGTGGGCGCGGCCCGCCCGGCGCCGCCGCGCTCCAGCGGCCGCTCAGCCGCAGCGCGCGCCCAACGGCCGCCGCCATGCCCGCGGCGCCCGCCCCGCCCGCCCCGCCGCGGCAGCGTAGGGCACGGCACGGCAGCGCGCGGCAGCTCTCCACCGCAGGGCCCGGCGGGCGCCACCGATTGGCGGGCGGGGTCGGAGGGGCGGGGCCGGGGCCGCGCCTGCGCACTGTCACCTGCCGTGCCGGGAGGGGGCGGGGCCGTTAGGCGCCGCCGGCGGAGCGGGAGCCGGCGGCGGCGGCCGTGGCTGTGGCTGTGTTTCGGGTCGATTGTCAAAATGTCTTTGAAAGATAAAACACGTCAGTGTTATTAAAATTCACATTGATCTTTAAAATGGTGGTTTATAACTCGCGTCGCGGTCACGCTGGGGAGCAGGCGTGTGCGTGTCGCCTGAGGTGGGCTCTGCTGTGAGGAACCCCACCTCAGAAGGAAAAGGCTAAAATCGTGACAGGTAGCGTTGTAAATTGCAGCGTGTCTGGTGAAACCCCACTGCTCTGGAGAGTTGTAGCCAAAAGCATGTTTCACCCTAGCCTTGGGGCTTTTTCTATGTAAAAAATGCCATTTTGTTCAAGGCCAGGTTGGATGAGGCTTTGGGCAACCTGGTGTAGTGGAAGGTGTCCCTGCCCATGGTAGGGGGCTTGGAACTAGATGATCTTTCAGGTCCCTTCCAACCCGAACCATTCTATCATTCTATGATTTTTCAGAGGTGACACAGTTGCCTCTTGCTGAGGGGGTTTGGAATCTATATTGTCACCTGCAAGGTGACGTTAGTCTGGATGCTGAACCCTGAGGGCTTGAGACTGTTTGTCGTTTCCCCAAGTTACCCTTAGAGGTGACTGGATTTTGGCAGTACGGTTTTCAAGTGGAAATTAATGAAAAATTGAATTTAAAAAAAGTTCTACTTTAGACTTACTGAGGCCTTCCCTTTAGGAGCAGTTATTATTCGAGAGAAAATTCTCAAGTGAATCTCCGCTGTTCTAGATTTGTTTCTCTTTTTGCTGTTTCGCGGGTGGCTCCTGCTTCCGCCCATGCGTGTGTAAGTATGGTTTCCTTCCTGGGATGCAAAAGAGGGTGTAAGAAAACCGGCCTTGGGCAAAGGAAGTCACCCATGCAGGGAGGTTGGGGAGAAGCTACCTGGAAAGGCGATAACTCTATTCTGAGAGTTACCAACTGTGAAAATGAAACCATCGGCAGTTTTATCGACATGGATACATGCAAGTGAATGCTATGAATGCAGCACCGAAGGAAAGCGGTGGAGTGTCTCTCTCTTGTGCACACCTGGCCAAGCACTGGGAACTGCAGCCGCCCTTTCATTCACAGAGTGCATAGGGGTGGCGTTTGATTACCAGCTGTTTCTCCATAAGAGAAAAAAGGGGTTGGGTTAGGGTCACAGTCCCGCTGACCCACCTCCTGGAGCAGCCAGCGGAGCTGAAGGGGTGGAGAAAGCCGGAGATGGTATGAGCTCTTCAAGGCCTGTGGTGAATCTCATCTGCCATCTGTCGTGCCACAACTTGGCTTTGTTCAGCGGCAGAGGAGCTCATCGGTCCTCACCGCACTGAGTAATTGTTACCTCTCACCCCTGTCAGCTGTACAGAAACAAAGCACGGCTGGAGTGGATGGTTTTCATTCCCCACGCGTAATTAATTATCAATTAAATTCAAGGAGCAGGGCCACCTATACAATATCCGCCACTTGTACTTGGAAACTTGTTGATGTAAATCCAGCTCCCTCAACTCCTTAAGTCTATCGACTCCTATGCCCACTGTGAAATAAAACTGAATGTTTTTGCAGTCTGGAGCATGTTTTCAGTGATATGGGAGTCTGTATATGGCCCATAGTTTCGGTCCGAGGTTACAAAATTGCTGAATGGAGACCTCAGTGTATGTGGAGTCCAACATTTAATGGGCCATGTTTTGTCTCTCTTGGATCTTTAGAGCGGTCAACTCTTAGAAATTAAGGGCTGCCCCTTCAAGGTGGAAGATTTTTGCGCAAATTTCTTTGAAATCCTTGGATTCAGGTATATTTCCCAACTATCCTACTACTGCCAAGGCGTTTATCTGGACTTGCTTGTCCCTGTAAGACCCTTCTACAAAGATGCCTGGGTGACTGGTTTCTAGACTGATCATGTAACTAACTATGAGTGCATGTAGTTATAACTCGGGATACTTCAAAGAAAATGTACCTGTGGTGGGCATGTCTAATATGTCCCAGAAGATTTCCTTCTAGAAGGATTGCCACTTCGGCTTGAATGGCAGGAGTCTGAGTTTGCCAGTTCAAAATCGGGTTTTAGCGTAAGCCAAGGTAAGATTAAAATGTACATGCTCAACCCTCTGCATCCCCATCCCTCTGTCAAAAGTTTATTAAGACAAAGGTGGAGGGAAATGCAAGAAAGCCAAGTTTAAACTATTTATCCACCAGAGAGGTGGTGGATGCTCCATCCCTGGAGACGTTCAAGGCCAGGTTGGACGAGGGCCTGAGCAACCTGATCTAGTTGGAGATATCCCTGTTCCTTGCAGGGGGGTTGGACTAGATGACCTTTGAAGGTCCCTTCCAGCCCTAACCATTCTATGGTTCTATGATTATCCCAAGATTTACTCCCAAGGGCTTCTCTTTCTGTCTCTACATTTAGTTGACGGACCGCAGATGCTTCGCTGAGTCCTCTGCGGATATTTAGTCTCTTGTGTGGCAGGAGTGTCCTTTTTGAGCCCGACTGGGTGGTGTTCAACCCTGGGAACTTGTTCAAATCATGAAACTGATTGCCCATATACTCACGTAACTCGCTAATCATGCTCTGTGCAGTCACAGAGCTGGGGACTGTTGCCTGCAGCACATTACCTGCTTTTGGTTTGAGACTAGGTAATGAGGGTAAGCATATAATTTGGGATGATAAAATCTTTGGAGTGCTGTCTTTCAGGGGCAGCCTGACATTAAGAAAATGGTGCTTCTGTGTGGGGCTTGAGGTTTCTGAAATGAAAAATCACTGAACGCAAAGTAAGGAAACCGGGCTGAGCCTGCCACGTGCATGGGTCAGGGTGCAGCCTGGGGGGCATATCTGCAGTGTATGCAAATTCCGGAGCACAAATCTCAGGCTGAGCTTCAGTCCAAATTTGCTGATTGCTTACATTACCAGCCCACATGCAGACAGTCCTGCAGTGAGATTTGAGGTGTCCTGTTGTAATCAGAGATGGGACTTGTAGATAGCATGAGTTCAGGTTTACTGGTATGGATAGTGTGAAAACCAGTTGCTTGAGAAACAGGAATCCCAGTGGCAGTGATGGAGATGAATGGATCTCCAGCTCGCTACCTCATAGATGCGGATGAAAAGATGGCAAGGATGGCAGTACTGGGTCAGACTAAAGGTCCATTAAGCCTAGTGGCTTCACTCTAGGAGTGGCCAACGATAGACATGGAGTAGAAAGGCATGACAAGTATACTTACAAGTATACATGACAAGAGATACTTCCCTGAGAAATTCTCCTGACCTGCAGTGAGCTGAAAGCAGTATCTTGGGCTTAGACATACAAGAAACTTACACAGGAGAAGAGGGCAGGACTTCATGGAGGATGTAGCAGGATCTGCTGCCGTGCAACAAAACAAGCTAACCTGCAGCAGAGAGGGTAAGACTCCATGAAGCAGAAGACAAAGCAAATACTTGTAGGAGAGTTAAAACTTCTCAAGATGGCTAAATTTTAGGATTTTCCCTAAACAGAAATAAGAGGGTAAATTTGGGTTTGAATTCTGAACTAAAGTTATTCTTCTTATAAACTGTTTTCTGTTGTCTTTCCCCTGTGCCTTTCTTCCTTAGGCTGTAAGTATTTTGGCTGAAGTTCTGGGGCATCAGGCCCAAAATGCACATCAATCACTGGTGCTCATCCAGGGAATGAGTGGTTGAGTGGTGGAGCCTGAGTGGATGCTAGACAGAACATTCACGTGCTGAGAACATTCCTCAGAGCCTAACCAGGGGCAGTTTCTAGATTTCTTTAGACCCAGGGAAGTTTAGGAACACCCAGGTTCCAGTCAACTGGAACTCAACAATAGCTCAAGTTTTTGGCTAGGGAGAGCACTGGAGAAGGACAGCTTGACAGAAAACTTTGTGTTTCAGAAGGTTATCAGTATGTGTTTGAAAAAAATACAATGCATGTGAAAAATACAGAGAATTCAGCTGTATTTTAACTCTATTCCAGTTAAGTAATTTCTAGATATTTTATGGCAGGTGTGTGCTTTTTGACATAGAAATTGTTTTGCATTGATCTTTTCATCACTATTGAAAGGCTTGAGGCTAATATATCCAGAAGTCATGCTTTCTTAAATGCAAACACATAAATTTTATTTTAAAAAGTTAATCATAAGAACAACTATTTCATTACACCTACTTTTCTGCAAATGTGGAGCGAGCACACCCCATTTCATAGCATGCACACACTGGCTAGCTAAGGGTTGCCAATTATGTTACGCTAAAAAAGACACAGCACTCAGGGGGTTGTCAATCAAGTCTGTTGTGAGAGAGATTTGAAGAATCGTTATTCCAACAGTATTTACCAAATATAAAAATAAAACAAATTTACATGACAACACCAAATACAGAGGGATCCTGTTTCATTTAATAGTGAAAGTCATTTGGATTGAGGACAGAGTCAGTAAAGGTGAATCAAAAAATAGCCAGAGATCTTTGCTTGTAAAGCAGTGTCCCCTGTTTTGTTCCTTCCTACAGCTTTCTTTCTCCATGAAATAAGGTGTTACCCAAATCTTCACTGCACTTTGGACCGCAGCTCTGCATCTGTTTCGTCTTTTCTTCACAGTCCAAGGGTTGTTGGTTGTTTTTCTTTTCCCACAGCTTATGGGTACCGCTGAGCACCGCAAGGCATTTTGAGGAGCGTTCTTTTCTGCAGTATTATGTTCCAGCTCTGCCGTAATTTATGTGCTTGAGTAGCACCCATTGAATTTACAACAGTTCTCAAAAAGAAAGAGAACTTGTATGGATGTAATTTGGAGGCATCTGAAGATAGTTTTATTCCACATGGATGCCAGAGTCAGCCCAAAGAGATCCAAATGCAGTGTCTGGGCCTATTTTTAGTTGGCAAGTGCTTTTAGACTATGTAATGTGTCTTTGTCATTTGTCTACCATACGCTTTGCCTCCATATGTTTATCACTGTTGCTATTGCTGATTCAGTGTTTCAATAATAGAATCATTTGGAGCTGTTCTTTAGACTAAGGCTTGCATCAGACTTTTTTGTCTCCATATAATTAGACTAATGTCATTACTGATCCTAGCAGCAACTTTGAGTCAGAGCTGACATTAGATCCAGAAGCCGTGCCTATGCTGCTAAATAAAAGAGGCCTAAGGACTGGCCTAGAGACGAAGTGACCTTGATTGAATCACATCAGTGCTGATTAAAGCCACCTTCCCTGTACAGCAGAGCAGCTTGGAACAGCCCAAAATAGAACCAGAAATACAAATAATCTCCCTCATCCATAGACGCAGAGCAGTAGTAGTTTTATCTCTTCATCACACAGAAGGAAATTTATTGCTATTCCTATTACTGAACCTGTTCAGATTTATAAACTTTTCATTATTGATTTTTCTAAATGCTGGAGACATGCATATATTCAGAATAAATAGAAGAAAACAGTAGTTTTTCAAATCGTAGATGCTTCCCAAGATTCATTTATAGATAGGGACTAGCACTGTAAATCCTGTCTACCTCACCAGATAACCAGAAAATAAATCTCAGAGCATGGCCTCCTGGGACAACACAAGGGATTTGCCAATGTACAGTTTATGGATGCTGTTGGAGGTTGTGAACTCCACCTATATCTTTGTCAGACTCCAAGCTCCCTTTTGGTTTTAAGGCTGGGATGTGTCTTCCTGTGGCCTCACATCTTTCCTGCTGGATTAAAATTCATGCAAGGCGCATGATGGTCAATGAGCAAGCGCTATCTCGTAGAGTGCTGTGACCAAGACACTAGATTACTTCCACCAAGGAGACCAGGTTGTTGAGGATGTGGTCACCTTGGCTGCAAACTAATCTGGCAGGAAACCAGAACACCTGCTGAAAGCTGGATGGGAGCTGAAAAGTTGTAAAATAAAAGTGGTCCTCTCAATGTCTTTCGAGCTCAGAAAATGGCAGATCTAACACTTTTCCGTGCTTCTTAGAGATGCTCTAAAGAGGACAGAGTGGTTATTCAGAATTAAATTTCTTCTCCCCTAAAAATGAAAATGATGACCAAAATACCAGCTAGTTCAGAGCTGAAAAGGAAGCTTTGACTTTATTTTGACAGACTTTGGACCAGTTTTTGAAGTAATGAAGCACAAGAAAGTGTGACTTGAAAGATTTCAGGTTTTAAAACAGCCATAGCAGCAGAAGCTTCTGAGTCATCAGAGGTTCCACAAAAAGTCTGAAGAAATACATACGGTGCATCTTTCACATAAATAACAAGGAAAGAGAATGATAAATTGGGTCTGGATTAAGAAAAAAAAAAGCCACCAAATACTACCTTTACTGTCTGACCATTATATTCAAATAATAATGAAAATAGTCTGCAATTTTCTGCTGTAGAACTCTTTGCAGAAACAAGCCATTCCTGTGCCTGTATTGAATATATTTAAAATACTTTGGGAGCATTTGCTTTCCTTTATGCTAAGACAACTAAATAAGAGAATAAGTAATGTTTGGTTTTGTATGTGCTGTAATGTTTTAGGTACTTTATGTTAGGATGTCAAATCTATAAAGTGTCCAGCAAAAACAAGTGTCCAATATAATACAGATGTCTTCCCCAGAAGTTTTGAGAAAAAAGAACTGATGGTTCTTTCTGGCTTGTCTGTTATTACAGCAACAAGACATCACCTACGGTCTACCCTGTGGGTGCCAGTACCTGAAGACCCAATCAGCGCGACACCAGGAAAAGATCCCTTCCTGTCATTCTGCTGCACAAGAAGAGGAGCTTAGTCCATGATAATCCTGTGTGGGCATGCTTGGAGGGAGAGATAAGCATGGGAAGCTTCTTGAGCATTCAAACATCTGTGCAAGAGCTAACCTGAATGCAGGAGTAGTGCTCTGCTCTCCAAGAGCTGGGCTGGCACCTGGATGACCCAGGTATTTTATGTTAGCCTTGAGAACCTGTCAGCCATTGACCACTTTGGGCCAAGTTCCAACTATAGAAAATTACAATGAGGAAAAGAGCAGGAAGCGCTATTGAATACTCTCTCTTCTCAACCAGCTGACCTGCAGGTAGAAAGGCAGTCTCTGTTTTGACATCTCTTGCTCTGCCGTCTTCAGCCACCAAAGAAGATGCTTAAGAGGGATCTGGTGCAGTCTGGAGCTAACTCATGAAATAGCATGCATAATTAAGATTATTATAAGTGTCAGTAGAAACTGCCTGAATCATCACCTCCTTACATGTGAGAATTTAATACTGCATGTCAGCCTAAATCTGAACATCTGCAGCAAGCAACTGTATTTCTCAGATTATGGTGGTTCTGCTTCAAAATGGGAGGCAAAACAGAGGAGAGAGAGTTTGTCGGTTTGGGGGGAAAGAAAGAAGGAATCTCCAACTTCTATGAACATAGTCACAAACTGACCGATTTACTTATTTATTGATGACACAAGTCATGTGTCATTTATAATGTACTGACACAATCCAGCTGACCATGGTTGGCTGGCAGCAAATTATCCTGAACCTTGTGGAGGTAAGTAGGCTGCATCTTATTTTAAAAGATGCCAGACATTTTGCCTTTTGACCGAGCTTTCCCAGTCATTTATAAAGTTACATGGAAAGGTCAATCTGTACTTATATATACAATATGATTAAAACAGGTCACATTAAAGTATTTCCATTTACTTAAATAAAAGCAAAGCAAGATGAAAAAGCTTGCCAAATATCTCTTGGGAGAGGACTTTACTGTCCCATGGGATGCGATTGCTGGTTTTCCACTCTTTTGGATAAATTAAAAAAAAAAAACAAACAAAATCAAACAGGAGTTTCATTGAGAGTTTCTGTTGGAATCTAGAGGTTCTGAGCAAATGTGGAAAGAAATGTACCATTTTTTATGCAAGAAACCCTCAGAAAAAAATCTTTTGAGAGTAGAATTGTCAGGGAAAATGTGATAGAATTAAAAGAAACAAATCTATAGTTTCAAACTCTAAAAATAAAAGGGGAGAGGAGTCACCTACGTGTAGCTCTTTTGTGGGATCAATAGGATAGACATTTTTTCTCTTGGTCTCTTCTACATTTCTGTATGACTCTCCTGTCAGCACTCTTTCCTCTGCATTGCCTGAAGGCAAGTCTAACTTACTTGTCCACAATAGGTGACATCATTTGGTATCTTGCTCTTTCACATATTTCAGGGACAGATCCATACCTTACCGATCCAGCCTGTACAGACTGGACCTTGCTGATGTGATTTGCCTGAGTCTGTCAAAGGTGTGACACCGATCTTGTGGCTGCTGGATCAGATCCTGTCTATATAGCTTTTACATGCTCATTTTCCTTAGATTTTCATTCTGCTAAAATAGAAGACCAAAACATGACCATGTGTTTAGCAGTTCTGGGGCCAGCAACGGTTAAGAGCAGGACTTCAATCCCACCACAGGCCAATGTCATTGCATGCGTGAGGACTAAGCAGTAGAATAATTAAGAAAGATTACTTTAGTTTTCAAAAGTACTTTCCTGACAAACCGCCAGTGTTGTCGCTCTTCAGGGCAAAAATTTGGCTTTTTGATGCATTTGTCATAAAAGATTTGATTCTGAAAATGCTCAAACAAATGAGTGACTTCATTCCTGTCAATAATATTCAAAGAGTTCTTTTACGGTTAGGCATTTGGTTACTGTTCCTGTATTAGAAGTTCTTTCTCTTGATATCTCAGTAAGTAAAGGATTGAGAGATATAGCTGGCAGAGATATTCCTTATATGCCTGTATCTATCCTTTTCCCACCACTTTTCTTGATAGGGCTATTATTCTTGTCTTGGTATGGACATTTTCCCTCCTATCTTGTCAGGCTATTCCTTCATCTTCACCTGATAATGGTATCTCTTACTCAAGCTGATAGAGTGTTTTAAGAAATAGAGATGTGTACGTTACTTATAAGAAACTTTTCTGGTGAGAGGTTTGTCCCAATGCCATCTCATCCAATTAATTATTTGGTAAAGTACTCTCAGGATAGTGCTCAGGTAAATATTTAAACACCTTGTTGGAGCCTGCATACAGTTGGCCTCACAATGAGGACCAGGTGAAACAAAATTTGTTTTGCCTTTTTCTGTTTTAAATTTTCTGCAAATGACATGTAGTTTAATTGTTGCTTTAAATTGTTTACTTAGGTTTATCATAATAGGTTTTTACACTCTGCCAGCATATGATTGTCAAGCACCTTCTAATTATTTTGAGAATGTTCACAAACACACATTACTCTTAAGATTTTTTTCTCAGATTAATGCAAATATTTGACATACAAAATTGGAATTGTTTGAAATTTGTAAGAGAAAGCAAATTTTTGTCTTCTCATCTTCACACTGGAAGTCAGGTGATAAACATTTTGCTCTTCACTCCAGTAGTACAACAAATCTGTCAAAATGAATCAACATATGCAAGTGATTTCTCTTTTCAAATGTTAGAGGACCCTCACGGATTCTCAAACTTTCTTTGCAATATTCAGTAAATCTCTCAGTTAAGGTTTAATTCTAGCTAATGGTAATATAAGTGTTTTAGCTGTTAGAATACGTAGAACAGCTTGTCACTGAGTAATTGCACTGCAGTTACTGGTAGGCAATATGGTATCCAGAAAAATGTAAAATTTAGCAATCTTCTGAAGTCAAGTTTAAGGCCAATGGAATGAATTAACAGAAACGTAAATTGGAAGTTTATAACAAAATTGAACGTAAATAGCACTGCATTTTTTGAACCTGAAGAGTCTGAATTGTGAACAGAAACTGAAAAACAATTACCTCCTCTGGGAAAAAAGATGCTGTCAGTGAAGGCAGAGATTAACTGAATATGTTTGCAAAAATGGAGAGTTTCTGTTCTCTTGAACTTCTTTTTAGAACTGAACCAAGGCCAAGATTCTGGTGCCATATTTGTTTAAAGAGCTTCTTACCAGGTGAACAAAGTTATCGCCATTAATGGCACACTATTAAATGCTATTCACCCCAAGAAGGGATTTAAAAACCAGGTCCTAAGCATTTCCAGCATCAATTCATGGAACTTTTTCAGGCCAGGGACTTTCAGCTTGTGGTGGAAGATGGCAGTTCTGCCACGCTGAGGGACCATCCTCAGGAGCCCTGGAGATCAGCCTTTCCCCCTGCGACTGATGTCTGCCTGGCCAGAAGTCTTCAGGTGCCTTGTCAGGGTGGTGAGCACACTAATGCTTAAATGTTAAGTCCTAGCTACCTTTTGTGAGTGCTGGCCAATAAATAGTTTATTTGCACTTTGAAGTTATGTATATGCAACTTGCAGCCTCTTTGAACCCTTCTAAAGATGTCCGAACAAGCTGACCCAAAAGAGAAGCCATAAAAGGGAGTGGGCAAGTATCTTCTTTCTACTTAAAAAATATGCTTTTCCCACCAACATATATAGTGTTAGTTTATGCTAACACAAATAAGATCGTATCCATAAATCAAATACCAGAATTGAAAGAGTAATTAGTATTCTCTCTTTAGTACCTATTCTGTGCTTGGTTCATAATTTGTAGCAGACAGAAACCAAATGTTTTCAAAGAATCAAAACCAATTTTATAAGAAGACAGTTCATCTTCCCTAAATAACTTCTCTTTAGACTGCCAGTTATACTTATGATTTTAATCTATAAAGCATTGCTGTTGGAATATGATAATATTTTGGGTAGGTCCAAGTGAATCCACATTCTTGAACCTCATCCATATTCCACGTCTGAAGATTCTTCCTTTTAATACCACTATCTCATTGTTTTACTTGTCTTTGGAAAAATCTAGAAACCTTTGTGCCACAGCAATATTCTCACTCTCTGCTAACAAGCTGTTATTCTCCTGTTTATGGTAGATTTTCTTGATTTAGATCAAAATCTGGGTCTTAAATTTCATTTATTGTAGTGGCATATATAGTACATTATGTGTTATTTTGACACAAACCAATAAAAATGTCTGTCTTTTTTCTGAGTTAAGATTTAAAGAATTTCTAAGTTAATATTTAAAGAACTGAAGGTGAAGATATAGAAATAAAAGAAACAGATCTGAATGAAGTAGAATAGAGAAAGATGCTGACAAAGTAGTCTTCCTCTTAAGTGACAATTGCAAATATAAATTTAGAAGTAAAAATAAACAGGTGATGGTGACACAGAAGCCTATAGCAGAAAGGAAGCTATAGTGTGTGTCCAAAACACCTACATAAACAAGATTGAGAATAAAAGCTCTTGTTCATAAACCCACAGAAACCATCTCTTAAATACGTCCTTAGGTTGCTTAACCAGAGCTTCAAAGCATCTAATATCAAAAGTACAAAACATGGATTAATTACATTTAATTTAAAAATGCAATTCAATGTTTCAAGTGACACGATTATCTTTAAATGTCCAACGAGTGTTGCTCACCAGCCTAGGCTGCAGCTCCAAGAATGACATTGCATTTCCCACAGCCAGGAGGAAATGGCCCACCTCTTGTAGGCAGGGTCTAAACCTTAATTAGATAGTTACCAATTCAAGCCAGCTGGGTGATAGCCATAATTCCCCCTTTTTGTTTTACAGTTTTTTTGGTTTTCAGGAAGGCTTTACGGTGAACAGAGATCCAGTTCATTCATTCCAACCCCAGCACACTTCCCTCTTTCAGGGTAGCTGCTTTACCTTCATTATCAAAGGACTTCTCACTCCAGCTCTAGCTCTTTTGGCTCTGGCAAGGGAGTTGGAGTCGAGGTCTTCAGGGTCTCTCATGAGGATCACATCAGGGTCACCAGATGTTGCTCACCAGTCTAGGCTGCAGCTCCAAGGATGTCATTGCATCTCCCACACCCAGAAGGAAATGGCCCACCTTTGTAGGCAGGGCCTAAACCTTAATTAGATAATTATCAATTCAAGCCAGCTGGGTGATAGCCATAAACGATCTATTCTGATCTTTTGTCAAGTAAATATCTAGAAAAACTCCTGAAGGCAACCCAGGAGAATAAGTATATTCAGAAAGTGAATATTTTTAATAACTCATTTGCCAAGTAGGCTATCACTTAGAAGCTGCAGAGAAACCATTCCTTCTTGGAACTTCTTGGAAATAATCTAATTCACTTTTGTTGCTGGGAGCAATCCTGGTATGTCAGTGCCATTGTAACAGAGATAGCTCCTACCTCTTCAAAATAAATGAGAAGAAAGTCAGACAGGTTGAATGAATGTATCTAGAGACAGAAGACTTTTGTTTGAGAAGTTTTTATGTGTATTAGCCCTGAAAGAAGAGTTCACAAACTAACCTGTTATGATGATTTCAGGAATTTCATTGGGAATTTTTCTAAAAATTGAGTATACAGTTTTTGAATGGTTACTGTAGTGGAGGAATGATTTATAGCAAGTGTTTTTGAAGCAAACAAATGTTTTCTCTTGCTTTGGTAACAGAGAAGAATGGCTAGTGTTTGGGTAATTCCATGTTAGGAGTACAAAAAGTGTGCAAAGCTAGGAAGTAGGTAATGCTACTGTTAAGTTGCGCAGGAAGGCACATCATGTGTACTTTGCACTTCACATTTTATGATGCCAAAAGTTAAATGCATAACATAAAATTTGCAGAAGCTGAACTATACGATAATTATGATAATTGGGGATATTTCTCTCCAGGGAGTGAGCTCTAATAGTTAAGGAGTGACTTGATGTTAAAATAAAAATCTCCCTATGCATTGATTAATTAAATAAAAAGGAGTCCAGGAGGTTTATTGCATAGTAGTAGGGCACATGATTTGTACTTTCTATGGGCCACAGTATGTATTTATTGAAAACCATATCTGCGTTTACTGGAAGTTAAGACTGCAGCAGGACATACCCTCTCATCTCAAAATTACAACTATGGAAATGAGCACCTAAGTGGGAAGATGTAGAATCCTTTTTGTTTTCCTGTTGCTTGTAACCAGCAGCAATCCATGCTTCGTGGTGCTTCCGTTTCCATTTCTGGTAGGTGCCAAAAGCAACACTTACCTCACTTTCATCACCAAATGTAACTCAGGCAAACAGCAGCACACGAGGATGAAGTATTGCTCTCCAGAGGCATGTCAGAGAGTGCCCTGGAGTTCTGAGGATGAGTGAAGTGGTCTGGCTCATCATCCACCCTCTCAGTGTCTCCAGACTTTTGAGGAACAACATCTCACATCTGGTCCTGAATTTCTGCAGAAGCCAAGTATGCCTTCAGTTGGCAGGTGCTTAGGCTACGTTTGGTGGTAGGCAGAGCATCCTGGGGTCCTGTTCTGGCACTGAGGCCAGCTGTCACAAAGTGGCTTGCAAATACATTAACGAAGCTCTTACCTTTCAGCAAAGGGCAGCCACATCCAAACCACCTGGTGAAAGTGGTGGCAGGGCTGTACTAATTCTTGAACTATGCTTGGTGAAGACCTCTTTGGCACAGACCAAAGCTGTGCCAGGAGCTATTCTAACAGCGTAATTTTACAGTATAGCTGATGGACTTCCTCTGCCCGGGAACTTTGCCTGGCACTATTTGTTAGTGTATAGCCCTAAAGACTGGCTCAATCACGGAGTCCCAGAAATCACTTCCATCACTGAAGCCAGTAGCTGCTTCTGGAACAGTGTGACAGGTCTTGGGTGAACCCTTCTGTCAGGACTGCATGCAGTGTAGCAAGGTGTCATGGTTTAACCCCAGCAGCCAACTCAGCAGCACCCAGCTGCTCGCTCACTTCCCCCCAGTGGGATTAGGGAAGAGAATTAGAAAAGTGAAAGTGACAAAACTCATGGGTTGAGATAAAGACAGTTTAATAGGTAAAGAAGAAGCCGCACGGGCAAACAAAGCAGAACAAGGAATTGATTCACTGCTTCCCATGGGCAGGCAGGTGTTCAGCCACCTCCAGGAAAGCAGGGCTCCATCACACGTAACAGTGACTTGGGAAGACAAACGCCTTCGCTTCGAATGTACCCCCCTTCCTTCTTCTTCCTCCAGCTTTTATTATTGGGCGTGACATCATAGGATATGGAATATCCCTTTGGTCAGTTGGGGTCAGCTGTCCCCACTGTGACCCCTCCCAGCTCCTTGTGCACCCCCAGCCTACTCGCTGGTGGGGTGGGGTGAGAAGCAGAAAAGGCCCTGACTCTGTGTAAGCACTGCTCAGAGATAACTAAAACATCCCTGTATTATCAACGCTGTTTGCAGCACAAATATAAAACATAGCTTTATAGTAGCTACTGTGAAAAGAATTAACTCTATCCCAACCAAAACCAGCACACAAAGCACTATGGCATAACCTGACATGGCTTCAGCCCTGAGATGCAGCCAAGGTTTAAGCTGCCTGCTGCTCTGCTAGAGGATGAGTACTGTCAGAACCAAACCCATGAAGTGCGGTCCTGTGGTCTGCATGGCAAAAAGCGATGCTTGCTTCTCTAGTTCCCTCAGACACTCTTCTTTCTTCTCCATCCTGGTCCAGACCTTGCCTTCTGCCTGCTTCTCTCCTGCCCTCTGCTGAAGTAGACATAGGTCAAAGAGTGTGATCTTCTATGCCCTGGCTTCAGGCGTATTTAGAAGAAAACCTTTACTGACTTTAAGATTCCCTTTCATGATGATGCGGGGGTCCCTTGCGTAGGTATTGCCTCTGCTGGGAGGTGTTCTCCTCATGCTGCAGGCTGGGTGGCCTGGGCTTAGAAGGAGATGACTATCTCCCTTGAGGTGCAGGGGTGGTTAGCGCTAGGTGAAGTGACATTTGCCCTGATCCATGGGGAGCTCGATGGCAGCCCAAGCTTCCAGAGCTTATCCTATTTGGATGAGATCTGAGTTATTTTCTCAGGATACAGCTACTAGACACTTTGGCTCTTGGGCTCAATCCTTTCTTTGGTATATTTAAGTAGAATACTATAGATTTAGAATTAGGTGAATTAAGCCGTTTCTCCTCAGAAACCAATGATGTTTTGATCAGTGCTGAGCCACCTTAGGTAGCAGGTCAGAATGGTTTCCCCATGACCTTCGGACTGAGGACATTACTAGAGTTTTTAGGTTCTGGCTGTGTTAAGTGATGTTTAGAGTTAAAAAGGGGCTTTTTCAGAGCATCGTTGTCGGGCCTGGTAGAACAGCTAACTTCTGATATCTGTAAGGACAGACTCAAACAAAAAAAACCCTGGCTAAACCAATCGATACAGGGAATGCTTTCCAAACTCTGGGAATCTCCTCTGAAATTCACCCCCTGCCACACTCCTCCTTTTTGAAAAAGAGACTTCCAGCACAAGTTCCTCTGCTCATTTCAGTTGATGCAGTGTGACACGAGGCAAGCAGTTTAAAGGCTGAGGCAGTTGAACCGATGTTCATAGACTGACACTGAAAGAGAAGACTCAAGTGTTCTTATTCTGAAATCATGTTCTTAACTGACTCATCAGAGTTATTTTCATTATATTAGTGGCATAGTGATGAAGCCTGTTTCTCTTAGGCAGCCTACCCATGATATTTGTTTGTTGTCTTTGTAAGTACATTCTATTAATGGCATATATTTTTACTACGTAGATGATGCAATGTTAGAAGCCACTTTCCACACAGTTTATTCTGAGATTGTATGCCATAATATTGCTTATACTGATATGAATATTACTTGAGCTTACAGTGGCAGAGAGATAGCTATCTCAACAGGATAGTAAAACAGCTGATTACTTCCTGAAGCACCTCTTTAAATCAGAAATCCTCCCAATAAAATGCTTTTTAAAAATCCTTTTAATATTAGACCATATAACAGTTAATCACCTTCAAAAACTGTAGGTACGACGGTAAAAGGAGGAAAACGTCCTTCCTCTTGCCACTGGTACTTCATCCTTGTTTGAGTTTAAAGTGCAGCTTTGGTTTAGTATTTTTAAATGCCTTCATTTAATAACGAATTCAAAGAGAATTTTTTACAAAATTCAGAAGAAAACAAGGATGCTGAAAGCCTCCTTTCAGTCTAGGCTGCAATTTTTCTACGTACGGAGGCAAAATGTTTGATGTCATTCCTGAATAATGTTGAACAATGTTTTATCCATCAGAGTTATGTAAATACAAGCAAAGGGCAACTCCATATTTCAGTGACCTGACTGGTCCCTTTGTTGCACGGCCAGCTCCACTTAGCTGCAGATGGTCATATGATATGAAAGTATGAGACATAACAAAAAGACGTGCTGTAAGCTCTGGAATCTATTTTTTCCAGTCTGTGCGCATATTTGCTACTGCACTTGATCTTGTCCTCGCTAAAAAAGTTTCAAAAGTTTACATCAATTAATTTCTTTTGATCTATGAAACTAGAAAAAAATCCCTGAGGCTGACACTTTGAATCCAGTTCAAACTTGTTTAGATTAACTTCTTTTAATTAGCGACCTAAGTGAAAACAAAGCAAGGGTAAAATCACTTCCTGTGCACCACTGATGGATGCGTCTTCAGTGAAGAGTTAACATGAATTATCCATGCTTGAATTACTCTGTTTGTATTAGCTCTGTTTGCATGAAAGCAACCACACTGTGAAATAACACTTGAGTTTGTTTTGTCCATGCTATGCTTGTATGTAAGACTGAGTTGTGGATGGGCATCCTATGGATTTCTTTACTGGAGTAAGCTGCAAAACAATACAAAACAAAGCAAAACATCCCCAGTTAATTGCTTATAAGAAAAGGCTGACATCTTTAGATGAGCAGAAGGCGCTGAAAGACTGTATATCCTTGAAGTTTTCCCATAGAGCAAACATATGTCCCTGCTACAGGGAGATGAATTGTTAGACTGCATCCATTACTGGAACAGGTTGCCCAGATAAGTTGTAGATGTCCCATCGCTGGAGGTGTTCAAGGCCAGGTTGTATGAGGCTTTGAGCAACCTGGTGTAGTGGAGGGTGTCCCTGCCCATGGCAGGGGGGTTGAAACTAGACGATCTTTGAGGTCCCTTCCAACCCTAACCATTCTATGATTCTATGATTCTGTTAGTGCGCCAGCCAGTTAGCGCTACAGGCTTCACCACGCTGACGTTAGGATCCAATGTATGAGTTAAACTTGGGCAACATTTAAGCTAAAGTTAGCTTTGCTGAGATGCTCCTGCATTTGGGATTTACACTCCTGCACGATAAAATGCAGATCTTCTAGCATAACAAGACTCCTTGTATTGCTCAGAGCTGCTTAGTGACAGTAATATGTTAGATTCGGGATGAGCTCGCCTGGGTTCACCCAGTCTGCACATGCTTTTGAGGTTGGGTGTCGGTTCAGAGTGGCAGTCTGCATATTTTCCTGAGCCTTGTTCTGTGATATACTCCATTCTACTTATCCTCTGACATATGTATTAAATTTAGTAATTACATTGAAGATGAATCTTCCCTCCCAAAAGTTAAAAAGAAAAGGAAAGAAGATAACAGTTTGCAGGACAGGTTAGTAAGCATGGCAATTCATTATTGAAGGAAGTCAAAAATACTAGTCAGCCCTTCCATCTAAATGCATATTTGCTCACTTAAATGAATGGCCTAATTTTTGGAGGTGCTGAATTGATGCAGACTCTGAATGTTTGTCACCCTCAAAAATCTGGCCAATTGCTTTCATGTCTCAATGTGGAATGTAGTCACCCAAGTTTGACAGTTTTGGCTCTAAGGTTTAGCTTGACTGAAAACAAACTGGCTTCAAAACTGTAGGGGAGGTTAGCAGCAGCTGCTCAAACCTATGAATCCAAGAAAGTAAATCTTAAAATGTCAAATGGATTTCTTCTCATGAAGTTAACCAGCAATAAACAGGAACAGAGACATACCTGGGAGGGCAAAACCACACCTCAGTCTTCTGCTTCTTGCTCAGATGATGTTTCTGAGCAACCCTGCCCTGGGTCAGGGGCTCAGGTGGACTGCCGTACAGGAACCTGAGCCTTGTCATGTTCATAACAACATCTATGATTAAGATATTGCTCTCTTCGGTTCTCAGTGGAGCTGGCACAGTGATAACCTCTGTATCATCCTATGGCACCAATCATTCTTATCCAGCTGGACTGAGTTGAGCTAATGAACTACTAATTAACTAATTAACTACTCAACTCAAGGTACCTATCCTGCCCACAAGAGGCAGGCCATTTCCTCCTGGCTGCGGAAGATGCAACAGCGTCCCTGGTGCCGCAGCCCAGGCTGGTGAGCAACAACTGGTGACCCAGACGTGATACATCGATGAGACCCTGGAAAGCCCTGGGAAGCCCCGACTCCCTCGCCGAGCCGAGAGCCCGAGCCTAAGGAGCCCGAGCCAAAAGAGCCGGAGCCAGTGCCGGAGCCGGGAGCTCGAGCGAGAGTCCTTCGGAGAAGAAGGTAAAGCCGCAAGCCCCGACGTGGTATTCGCGGAAGGGAAGCATGCTGGAGTTGGATGAATGGGCCGGGTCTCTGCTCACCTTTAAAGCCTTTGTGAAAACAGAAAAAATGGTAAAACAAAAAGGGGGAATTATGGCACCAATCATTCTTATCCAGCTGGACTGAGTTGAGCTAATGAACTACTAATTAACTAATTAACTACTCAACTCAAGGTACCTATCCTGCCCACAAGAGGCAGGCCATTTCCTCCTGGCTGCGGAAGATGCAACAGCGTCCCTGGTGCCGCAGCCCAGGCTGGTGAGCAACATCATCCCTCTTCAAAATAAATGAATAATCCTGCAGGAAACAAGAGCTGCCCAGGCTGTGGCAGACTGGTAGAGAACTGCTGTAAGATGTTTGCAATGCGTTGTTCATCTGCAGATAAAATGAAGTTCAAGGTAGAAAGATAAAGGCAGTTAGCAAGCTTTCCAGTTGAATTTGGTACTGCTGGAACTCAAAACCTGAGAGCACAATTAGTGAAGCTTTTGGATTTAAGTATTTGAAATTCTAGCATAAAATTATCTTTCAGTAATGGAAAAAATAGAAATTAATATTGGAATGATTCTGTATTCAAGAAGTGCAAATCTGTCTTCAAGTTCATTTAGCAAAGTGACATTTAAATTACTATGAAGAATTGTGTGTGCTATATGTTATTTGTAATTTCATAAAATGTTGGGGTAAGATTGTCCTGGGATCAGCATGTGATTAAACTGATTATATACCTTATATACATGGTAAGTTTCTTATTCAGTCACAATCAAAATACAATCTACTTTTATTAATATAATAATTTAGATGTCATAAATGAAATCTCAGTTAAATATTTTTTTAATTCTATTCAGAGCCTTTTATTCTCTGTTAACAAACTCATTCCTCTCACCTAAAAAAAGATTCTCCTTTTCCCATCTCCACGATGGCTGACATCTGCTAGGATGACCCCTTGCCCCTAGCAGCAAAGCACCACTATGCAGAAATGGACGACAGACAGATGCTCTTCTCCCGTTTCTAAAGAATTTTAAAAATATGGATGGGTGCAGAAGAGGGCACCAAATACTAACCATCAAAGCAGACACTGCTTTTCTCTCCTTAACACCCATGCTGAGTGTTTTTCTTTTCCTCACTCCCATCCCCCATGCATGCATATGTGTCTTAATACTCAAAATAAGTCTTATTATTTTGAGTCCAGGAACACTTGCATTCAGTTTCCTTCAGGCCTATTGATCTTCCTTTTCTGCAGTGAAAATAAGGGTATGAGTAGCAGACGACGAAAGAATATGCTGCCGTAACCCATGCTGGCATCTGCATCTCTCCTGACTAGCGTCTTTGAGGTCAGGCAGCAGAGGTTAAAGTCACTAAGCCCAGAAGCCCATGTTTCAGTTCCTGCTATGCTTGCTGACCCCACCTTGGGTGTTATACAAAGATGATTTTTAATGTAATGTGAAGACTATATGGTTAAAATTACCTCAGGAAATGCCAAAATTAAGATTTCTAGTATGATATGTTAATGGGGACTATATTGCACAGCTAGTGCCTCCTGTGTTTTTTTATTGCTTTTGTAGTTACGGTTTATTATCTGTTACATGTGCATTCTGACCAAGCTCTTCAAAGTCAATTGAAGTCAAAATAGTCAAGGTTTCATCACAGCGATCCAGGGATAATTGAAGAGTTACACACCGATGACAAGGTGCAGAGGCAGAGCAGAAGACAGAAATGACGACTTTACCCGGTCATGGGATCCCTGTTGTCCCTGGACCACAGAATCAAACTCCTCCATCATTGTTCTCTTTGCCTGGCCCTGTATATGTTGGTTGCACTTTTTCCTACATTGTGGCTGAATATCTATAGTCTGGTCCATATAAAACTGCCATGGAAAAAAAAAAGAGTCCCAAATTAGAATCCCTTTGGACTTGGGCAAGTGTAGTTTTCTTCTGGATTAGTAGAGCACTGAATGTGGGAACCAACTGCCTAGGTGGTGATGGAGGAAAGCAAAGCTCCTGAGCATGTGCGGAAGAACGTTTTGGTTTTGTGCCTAGGAAACTTCACGGCTAAAAGCAAAGGCAACGGTAGATGTTGGACATGTGCAAGGCAGTTATGCTGTGCTTGTTCAGAGACTCGAGAAGCAAGCAGATGTTGGTGTGAAAGAACTGAAAAAGTTATGAATCAGCAAATAAATTTTAAAAATGTCATTATAGGAATACAGGTAAGTAACTACTGACAGCAATATTCTGGACATACAATATGTGGAATGATTTACTTTTATCTATCTGTCTACAATACCATTTCATCAGATCTGCATGTTGCTACAGCTATGCATACTCGTAACTTCAGATGTGGAAAAGCTTGGGAAACAACATGGGTGCTAGTAGCTCAAAGTCAGGGCCCCTAAAAATCTGGAAAAGGTATGTAATATAGACCCCTCTGTAGGCTAACAGTGATGCTCAGAGACCACTGATGCTCAAAACTTCAATAAGAAGTAGCTGTCTTTGAGTGTTAATTCCAGGTACTCCTCTGTCAGGTCACTGAGGGATTTCTTTGGGTCTGTTCCAAGTTTGAGAAGGGAAAGGAGTCTTAGATAATAGCTGTGTAAGCATCGCAGCCAAATCATGGAAAGCTGAGTGCTGCTGAAATCTATTTTGACTTATACTGAAAACATAATTCTTTTAGACTACAGCTTGACTGTATCTTCTTGCTTCTCTCTTCTGGTTCTCATCTTGGTTCCTGTATGGAAACTGATACAAACAGCTCGTTTCCATTTTCCTGGATCTTCGCTGTCTGTTCCTACTTGACCTATCAGCACTGGCATTATTTTGACTCTTGCATCTTATTGCCCCATGAAACCACGGTTACAGCCCACCTACCACGCTTCCAAATAAGCATTTTCACCCTTTCACTCAAGTTTTCTCTTGGGAGGAGCTCCCAGCAGATGTCTATAAACTTACCTCATTCTGTGCTTTGAAAGCACCATGGTGCCTGCAGCACGCACAACCGCAATCAGGCAGCTGCCTCCTTACCACCATGCTGAACAACGTCATCTCTTTCTTTGTGTTTCCCCATCAATGTCCATGTTCCCACTGCTGCCTCTAGTTTCAGGATTAGCCTGTCTCCTTTTTTAGGCAAGAGCATCTTTTGTGATTTGCTGGTGCAGCACCTCGTCTCATAGTATAATATGGGCTCCAGGTGAGAGTATAAGACAACACAGTGGGGCTGGATGATCTTAGGCAATCGCTCTACTACCCTGTGCGGGAAGACTGCCTGCCAATTCCTGTACTGGATCTCCAGGCCACTGACAGAGGAGGAGAGGGCTGGTTCAGGTGCCCCTCCTGACCCAAACTGCTGTATGAAGAATTCTCCGGAGCAGATGGAAGTGAGTAGGGTCAGGTCCCAGTTTCTCACTATTATAATGGCCCTTTGGTCTGCGAGAAAAGTTAAAGCTGCCCTCCACAGCTTTTATTTGGAAGCCGCTGCCTGGCAGTCTGCCCCATCTGCTTCATCCAGGCAGTGAATCAAGCCTGTTGTACTTAAACCATTGACCCCTACTCTGAGAAATACCAGAGAAGAATAGACTTTAACTAAATCTTTCAGTAGCACTCTCTCCCCTTATTTTTCTCCCTCCCCCTCTCCCCATTGTTTTGAAGCCAAGTCACTTTTTGTTTGCTGGAGGAAGATTAAACAAAGGAACCCACCAGCAGCGCCGGGTTTTTGACGCACGTGTTGGCTGTATCACTCGGGCAGCCTTCCAGCAGGTATGCCCGTACAGCTGCGGAGCCATTCACTGCTGAGCTGTAAAACTGCTGGCAGGTCTCACCATCTGTGAGGAAGACAGTGTGAGAACTTCCCTCCCTACTGGATGGCTTTCAAGACAAATGTCACCACTGACCCCGTTAAGATAGCCAACGTTCGAGAAACAGCATAAGGCACTGCAAGGCTGTTCTCTTTTCTGTCCTGGTTGAGTGAGTCATGCAGTTTTGTAGATGTTCCCGCATCAAAAGTACTGGAATGCTTGTGACATTTTAACATTGCGAAACACTGAGTAATTGCGAGACTCTTCTCATTGAACATCTGAGATACTGTGGCAAAGATTAGGATGGGAAATTATGGAATTTTTAAGCTATGCTGCTACCATTACAGGAAAGAAAATGAGAGGGGAAAGAAAAGCAAAGCCAACCCAAGAGCTAGCACTCAGAATCTTGTCTTGCAGCCTGGCACAGTGCCAAGAGAGAAGTAACAGTGTCCTCTGTACCTACTCCATCACCCACAGATTTTGGTCTTGCTGTTCACAAAATCAAAATGCTTTCTTCCTCAAAGCCCTTACGAACAACTCTCCCACCCAACAGCGTATAAATTTCATTTCTAGCTGATTCTTAAAGACAATGAATTAAAAGTCATTCGAAATTATGTCTGACTGTTGCGATGCAAGCATTTGTAGCTAAGCCCAGGGCCTCCCTACAAATTATTGTTTCAGGTATCTCATAATCACGTAGAGCAGAAAGATGTATTTCTGCTCTGGCTGTTCAGTATTCAGGTTACATAGCTAGACAAACATCGTTACCCAAACATCTTCACTTTCATGGGAAAAGTCATTTAAGTATGAAAAGCCAAGTTATTTTATCCAAAGAGACGAGTTGTCTCTTCTCTTCCTTAACCAGTAAGTTTCATCTGCAGCTGTAATAGATGCAGACAAGGGGAAATAACCACCGGGCTCCTAGTTCAAAGGCCACAGAAATCAGTAAGGCATCTTCCCTTGCCTTCAGTGGATCTCACATCATCTCCCAAAAGTTGACCTCTGACTTGACAAAGATAGTTACTAGCCTTTCATTCAGTTTAACGATGTTTAATGAACATGTCTAAGGCATGTTTGAGCAGCTCTAGGATGGCGTGAGCAGGAAATACACTGAGTGGTAACATGATTTAAAGAGATGAAAGTTATCTGGCATTTTTTAAAGATTAGCTCACGCCATCCAAACTTTTTAATCCAGATGCAGCTAGCTGTTACGGTTGTGTTAGCCATCTGGTACTATAGTCTTTGGCTGAACACAGAAGCAATACGTATCACCACTGTTTTTTGTTTCCAGGAAAAAGGAACGCTGTTTTTATGATCATCCATTCATTTGGTATCAAGCACATTTCACACATGAGTTAACTGGAGACCTGCAGTTGATGCATTCTGTGGTAAGAAGAAGGGCTTTGTATGGCTGATGGTAGAAGCAGAGGTACAGAGGGAAAGGCTGCGGTTTCAATGTAACTGAATATAATATCATTGGGGTTTTTTTAGCTTTCCCTTCATAAGAAGACTCTTTATTCAGTGATGCATTGTCTCATATAACAAAAGGGTTTGTAGTACTTTCAGGTTTTGCAGTTCAAAGCAGATAACATCTTCAGCCGTATTTTGCTAAGCACAAAGACATTTGTAAATGCTTTCCACTAACCTGCCCGACAAACTACTGGTAACTTATTTTTGTATATTTACACACTTGAAAACGACATTTTATTTTGTTCAAGTAACAGATGTGTGCAAAAAAATTACCAGCAATAGAGAGCAGAAAGAAAACCACAAAGGCAAAGGACATGGTGGCTGCTTAAAAATGGTATTTGTGGTACACAGCAGCACCAAATGACATGGCCCAAGGGAACTTCCTGACTTCTTATTGCAGGGGATTGGGACTAGATGACCTTTAAGGGTCCTTTCCATCCCAAACCATTTTATGATTCTGTGATTCTCTTCAGGGAGACACGAAGTCTTTTCGAGAAGAAAATGTGCTGCTGCCACACCATGCAGTAGGGGGCGCCAGGATCTCCTGTGTCTTCTGTGTCCTGAATATAGGAGTAGAGTTGGAGCAGGTCTGTAACCTCAGGTTTCTCTATGTCTCCTGGAAAAAAGCCAACACCCAAAAGGATGGAAGAAGATAACAAACTCTCAGTTTGTAATTTGTGACTTTATTTGACTGATGCACAGAGTTAGGAAGTGATACAGCCCAAGGATGCTCAGCTGATGCCTGCCTGGCAGCAGTTGCATCAGCTTTGTGGAGGACAGAGTCGGGCTCCCTCACAGGTTGCCATTAAAAATGCCCCCAGTCTCTATTTCAATGCAACAAACCCATATTCCCATCAGGTTGGTGTGTGAGTCCCTTCTTTGCTCCCAGTTATGTCCAAACTGAGCTGAGGTGCTCTCTGTTGAGAGGCTCGCTGCTACTGCTACGGCTCGGCTCCCAAAAAGCTGACTAGCGTGGAGATTTTCCCTGTGCCATGCCTTCTGTATCAGCATAAGAAACTTCACACCCTTCAGGGTTCCTGTCAGCGCTTGCCACCTGGTGATTGTACTCCAGGGCGGTTGGCGGCCAGGAGATGCTTAGGAGGGCCACATGGCCTTTTCCTGAGCATCAGCTGAGGATGATCCTGCATCCTGCAGTGTTCAAAACACCCATCTTTACCTTATGCATGTCATCCAGCTATCGTTTATCTTAGGTACCTGTCACCGCAGTATCTAAATCCCAAAGGAACAATTTAAGCAGCTGAGGGGAAGCTGGAACTGGGGGCAGATTTCAGTGAAAACCCACTGAGGTGTCTGAAACACTTCCACTGAGGTATGTACAAGTACTTGAATGGCTTAAAGGATCTGGGCTTAAGTGTTGGTGTGACTGTTGAAAATGGCTCCTACATCACTTACGCTTTATTGAAAAAAATTAAGTGTTAAATACAGAGAAGCTTCAGAAATGATGCAAATACATGTATAGCTGCACAGGCTTCTCTGAGCAACCGCAAGCTATACCAGCTAGTAGAGCTGCTCACATGTCTGCAAGAGTGAACAGATCAAGAGGCCAAATAATCCAGATTCTTAAAACCCCACTGGAAAAATATTCCAAGTGATAGGAAGTAACATCATGACAATGGGGATTTACTCTTGGGATTAGAAGAGTCCACCACGTTGCAGGTAGATTAGCGGGTGGCTGGATTCACCCTGCCCATTAAGATCTAGTAGGACGTTCTGTTTCTTAATAGGTCAAACTTTATAAATATGGCCTTCAAAGTGGTCTTGGAAAGTGTTCTGCATGGGCAAGCTCTGCTACGGTTGAAACACAGGGCTATGCCTGCGCTTCTTGGAAATGGCGAGCTGCAGCACAGAGAAGGATAAGCACTGCTTTTTGCCATTTGCCTACTACCTGCTCGCGGTCCAGCTGACTGCCACGCAGGCAGGCTCTCCGGCACGCCAGGGCATCCCTGGGAATGAGGCTTTCCATATGATCTGAAGCACCACGTGGCAGCCATGCCTGCAAGCCTGTGGTTGGCACAGCGGGCAAGGCTGATCTTGAGGACAGACTTTGGCAGGCAGGAGAGACATCCCCTCGAGGGAAACTCCATGTGTTTCATTGAGAAAGGAGCTGGCAAACATGCCTTTTACACAGTCCCGCTATTGCCATTTACAGTTTGTGAGCAGCGAGGGTCAGGCTGCCTGCCTGTGGTGTACCTGCAGTTGTAAAACATCAGATTCTCTTTGTTATTTTTCTGTCTGTGTCTATGTCTGTGCTGCACATATCCACTGTTCATGCCTGAAGAAGAACCCTTGCCAGTGGCATCAGGATTGAAAGGAGTCCTCAGCGTGTCCTCCAGCTGATGGAGCTGGAAACCTCCACTCGCAACTGCCTCTGTTTTGCACTCAAGTGAAGCAGCAGCTAAATCCTGTGCTGCATCCTCAAAGTGCCTGGCAGTTTTGCTAGCTCTGGAAACAGCGTCACTGTTAACTACAAAAGGAAGAAAGGGGGGAAGAAAAGAATGAGTGAATGAAATGAGCAATGTCCAAAGCAAATAAGGAAAGTAATGGCAGAAGGAGAGGCAGCGGGTGAGCTCCCCTGCCCTGCTCTGCTCAGGGCCTCGTCCATCCTCTCAGCGTCACAGGTTGGCGTGGCGACGTCGTGGGGAGACAGCCACGTTTCAGGGCTAATATACGTCCTCCATCCTCCCCATCACAGCTGCATCTGGCCCTGCGGTGGGTTATCCTCTCTCTCCAAATGTTCAAGTCATTATCAGTTTGACAAATCCAATATATATGGAAAGATCTCCAGGCAAAATCTGTATTTCCAGAAAACGAGATTCCTATACCATCTGCAGCTAATTGTTTCATACCATATTCGTCTCAGTCCTGCTGAGCCCACTCTAGGCCTGCTGAGCCCATCACTTACCCTGGTTTTACACTGGAGGAGCTCCACTGTCTTCAGCGGATTAACGCGATTAACACTTTTGTGTGCGAGAGCAGAATTCAGGGATGAAGGAACATCCGCCGCAGATCGCCCTCGTCATCACTTTAACACCGACGGGGATGTGCTTTGGTGGCGAGCGATGAGTCTGGCTTTCCGGGGAGAGGGAGGGAAGGCAGCCAGCCAAAATTCAAGTCATGACAAGGAGGGGAGAGAGATGTCGCTGCCTCTGAAGTCAGATCCAAACCACGGGGCAGGGAGATGCCGGCTGCAAAGGGCTGTGGCAATGGCCCCGTGCTCCCCTCGCCTGGGGTGATTGGCAGCATTTCCCCTTATTCAAAATTAGAGAAAACAACAGAGCTCAGCGGTAACCTCGATTCTAGAGCCTTGTTGAAACTCTAGACACACATATCTGACAGATACAACAGAGATTAATGAGCCATGACCAGAAGTTTGATTTTTCTGTCAAGTGCTCCCATCCGTTTTTAATAAACAGAGGAACAACATAAACTCCAGTGCCTGCTCTCCGCTGTTTAAACTGGGCAGGTTGCTTTTGGTACCATGTGTGCCCGAGCTGAGTTATGACTCCAAACCACTGAAAAATGCTTGGGGTTTGTTGAGTACTTTTTTGCCCCGTTGGCCCTTTTGTGGCTACTTTTGTGATGAGCTTTGCTCTTTGCATGTTGTTTCTTTTCCCCTCAGCATGGACTGTCTGGTGTTTTACCACTGGAAACTGTCGAATGTAATATCGTGTTTACAGCTAAATGAGTTCAATTTAGTGTCATTGGTGTATTATCTGGAGCACATAAATGCCTTAAAAGCCCACTGCTTTGTTTTAAACAGCGCTCTGCTTTATTTTTTTATGGAGTTTTGGAACATGGCTTCCTCATCCTTTCCAAGTACAACAGGCTGAGCCAGCTAGAGCAGAGCCCGAGGAACGTGTCATAGTCTCCTCGTGCTTCTGGTTACTTGCATTACAATCAGGCATTGCTCTCATAAAATAATAATCAGTACATAGACATCTGAATTTGTCAGGAATTCATGGTAAAGCAGTCCCTAAGGATTTTACGCCACAGAAATATGTTTGAGAATTCCTTTATTTTTATTTCTCACAAAGAGTGATAGAAGCCACAAACAAAACAAAAGACTATCAGAGGATGGTTTATACCCTGAGGTATTTATGAGAGGGGAAAAAAAGAGAGTGGCGCAGCGCTGCCATAAATCTAACTGGCCACAGAATGTCACTCTTGCTCCATGCAAATAAAGCTGAAAGGAAATTTACCTGGTAATATAAAACCTGAGTCTTAAGGAAGGCAGCCCAGGGAAGCTCTTGCCTGTAGAGAGATGAAGTACAGCTATGTAGGCATGGACAAGTGGGTATGCACACCCACTCCCACAGGGAACTGAACGACACACCTGAACAGAATACCTTCGCAAATCGCCGGAGCCCTGATCCGGGTCTGCATCTGAAGTCAAATCTTTTCTCCTAAAGGGTCTCACCAATGGGTCTGGGTTGGGGAGGCTTTGAGGGAGAAAACCCCTGGATCCTAATAACCCTGCCCACATTGAGACAGGCACGCACAGAAAGTCCCAGCCTGTGCTTAGGGCACTTCAGTCTCCCTACTGAAAACACCTGATTTTCAGTAGGATTCTGGCTGTGAATGAGGTCCTTTCTGAAATGTGGGATCGGGGCCACGGAGAAAGAGCTAGACTATATTATTGCAAACAAAAGCTCCTCTTGAATAGAAAGCACTCTCAGTTTCAAAACATGAAATAAAAGCTGCCCTGAAATTGAAATTGTCCTTGACTTGATGCCGCCTACAACTGAAATTGCCACTAAATTTAACAGACCGATGCTTAGCATTTAATTGCCCCTGAAAAGAAGTCACCGTCAGGAAGGCACAGAATCAGAAAACAAATCTTTTGTTTTTCAGTCAGGGCTTCGTTTCAAGTGGCAGGTACCCGCTAGTCCAAGCTGTGACCTTGACCGGACTAGGACACAGAGGTCACTCCTCGGTGCAAGGGAGGGACCTCACCGCGGTGCCACCTCTGTGTAGAGGAGGAAGGTACCAGCTGCAGGGCACCTCTGCATTTCTCCTTTGGGAATAAAAGCTTTCCCTGGGGTCCAAAATGAGACTGGAGTAGCAGAGCAGAGATTATCTGTTGTATCCCAGGGATGGAGAGGGCTAGGGCTGAGCAGAAGGACTGACATCCCCTCCTTCCCAGCTTGGTGAAGCTTCTCTGGAGAAGACACTAGAGCCTGCATGATCTGTCTGTAGTCTGCTGAAAACACATTTTTACAGATCAGCAGAGGCGAAAGAAAATGTTTTTCTACTCTTAACCATATTTTGCATAACTGCAAGAATTTTTCCTGTCACAGATTGGCCCCAAAAGTGCATTTTTATTTTAAGAATCAAATACAAAAATTTACATCTGGTCAAAAGAAATTTGTTCTGAAAACTTGGTCTTTTCTAAGCTTTAAAGTGTTTGGACTTAAGTATTTTTTTTATATATATTTTTAGTGTATATTTACTTAAATTCCAAACCAGAAGCTTACTTTCAGCCTAAAAATCACATCTTTTCTTTTGAAAGTATGGAAAGAGGTCTTTTGATCATTTTAAAAAACATTTTCCAATTGTATCTGAATATGGCATAGTCATTAAAAAATCCCCTCTCCTCCCTAAGGCTTTGATTTTGACAAATCCACATTTTCCAGTGAAGAACATTTCCCAGGACACTTCCCAATTTTCTCTGATATTTACATCTGTTATTCTCTGAGAATGTGTCACAGCTGTAGATCAACAGGAATCGCACAGAACACAGTTGATTTATGGTCAAAGTAATATTGCTAAATCAACTTGCATTTAAGAGTAGTGAATAGTACATGTCCATATACCAGCAATGTATCATAAGGATTTTGTACTGCTTTTATATTTTTTACATTTCTTTTGCATAATTATACATGATTCATGTGTAATTGTAATTTCTACAATTATTTTACATAATTACATGTTATTAGAGCTGAAATTTGGGCAGAGTTAAAGACTGCGAGCCAGATACTCGATGTTTCAGGCACCCACCCTGATGGCATCATCTGTCTCCAGAGCTGGGCAAATTGGACCAAAAGGGACTACTGTCCTCCGAAATTAGAACGACCCCCATATTGATATATGGCTGCAAAGTGGCAAGGAAAAGGAAAACTGCTTGTTGCTGCCACTTTTATCCTTAGCTGCAGCTTTGCCTTGAATCTCGTGATCCCAGTTAGACATGGAGCTCCCAGGGAGTCGAAAGGAAATTTGTGGGAAACTATGCACCGCTCTCCTGCATCTGTCGCTGCTCTGTCTTCCTCTCCGGTCCCCAGACCACAGGCAGTCGGACGTAAGGCTGACCTACCGAGGGGCTTCCGTTTAATCACGGAATATTGATTCCTCTGGCAAAAATTTCAAATTTTCCATGCGCTTGGTAAATAAGGGGAGGAAGGATCCCACACACAGCAGCCACGAGGCGTTTCCTTCACCTTCACCAGGCGGCTCAGGCATTTTCTTCATAAGAGCATTTGCTTAGTGGGACACACTACCCTCTGTGAAGGTGAACATTAATAACAAGTTTGGCTCCCAGGCTTCGCCAGCGCCTGCTTTTTGGCTGGCTTTCTGCTCCTCCGAGCCTGGGAAGGCTGCTGCCCGCGGAGGCGCGCGGGGTGGGTGCATGCCTTGCTTCCCTGGCTGGATTATCCCTCATCCCCTCTTCATTTTAAGAGATTTGGTGGGCCCGTTAACAGCTTCTACCTGTTTTAAGACCCGCGACAGGAGGCTGAATGGCTCGCTTCATGCCGCCCCCTTCGCCCGCCGCTCCTACTCGTGGTGTTGACATGATTTATGTAAATCATAAAACGTGGCGGGGTGACCTCACGAGTGTCCAGCTCTCCTCACGCACGTCCCTGGGCAGAAGGGCTAGTATTTATAAACAGTGGCATATTCACGTCTCAGTAACCTGCTTTATTTACACTGCTCACGCAGGGCCGCTACCGCACAAATGAAATATTATTCCCCGCCATGTGCCTTTCATTTTTCTGTCGGCTGTGTGTTTTCTTTCATGCGTTGCCCTCCCTGTCGGTGAGCTCGTCAGCAGCTCTCCCCGGCACAGGGCTGGGGAGACGGGAAGGGAGAGAGTTACTTTTGCTGCCATTTCTAGGGCAGCGTGGTGACAAACGAGCGTGGGACCGCCGGCCGGCAGACTGGGGAAGCCCGCCTTGGGGCTGCAAGCTGCACCCCGGTTTCTGCAGGCTGGAAGGGAGCGAGCCGGTCCCCCCGCATTAACAACCGGTCCGACTGCCGCGATACAGCCCTTTGTCACAGCCGAACCCTCGGCCTTTGCTCATGGCACCCCAGCCCATCGCATCCTCCGCTTGCCGTGGCACCATTGCTGGGATGCTAGCTCCTGGGAGCTCCCAGTCTTGGCCGCGCTTTGGTGAGGGCAGCCAAGAGTTAGCTGAGCTAAAATCAAGCTTCTCAGGCATCTGGATATGGCTGAACCTGCTGGAATTTTCTAGCAAAGTCATCTTTTTGCAGTCGTTTTCAAGGAGATCTTTTTAACACAGTCTCCGAAAGCTCATTTCTGGCATGTGAATTAGGAGAAAAATGTCTTCTCTCCCAAAATAATCACAGTGATGAACTCAATAATAAAAGCTGCTTATCACCCTTCTGGTTTTGGGGTGGAGTTTTTTCATATTTTCTTTTTACCACTAATTAAAAAAAGGGAAGGAAGGTTTAACGCTTTTTAAAAAATTTTGTTTAAAGTTGTGTCTGGTTCATTATCTCCCCAGCTTCTGCTGTTTTGAAAATGTCTTTTTTCTTTTTTTAATTTTCTCATCGAGATGTTTATGGTAAATATTAACTTATGAACAAGTTAAGAAAACCAATAGCTGGAACTCCGTCAATCTCGAAAGACTGTGCGCATTTCAAAATGAACTCCACAGCCTGAAGCTCCGGAGGAGAAAGAGCTCTCTATTGCCTTTACTGATGGAAAGGGAAAAGTATCTCATAAAAAAAGCTCCGTTTCTGTAAACTGCATACACATGACTCCTCTAGAGGCACTTGAACAACATCTAAATCATGGGGCCCCAGAGTGCTCACCAGCTTCTGGATTTGGATGCACGTTCTGGCCACATCTTGGTCGTCTGCAGTGATGGGACCCGTGTCTAAAATGGATCCTCCTTCTCCTGTCCCATACCGTGTTTTCTGTGGGAAGAAAACACTCATGTCTGGACAGGGAAGGGACAGTCAGAGCTGTGAAATGTGATGTAGGCAGGGAATGTCTCTCCAGTGTCTGTTAGAAACCAGAGCACAAGCAGAGCCAAGGGAGGATCAGGAATTGGGCAGTCACTTATTTGCTGAGCATCCCGGGAACGTCAAGTTGTGGGACAGGGGAGCAGCTCCGCTGGGGCCAGCAGGCACATCTGGAAGCAGACATTTGGCTGGCAGCTGCAGCCCATGTGTCAGGTTTGCTGTGCGTCTGGAAAAGTGTGCTGCGAGGACCATCACCCTTGGGACTGGGACAGGGAGAGAGGAAAGAGCCAGATGACTGAAAAAACTTGCTAAGGGAAAATACTTTTCTCTTTATGTGCTTCCATATCCTTCTACCTGGCCTCCCAGGTTCACAGCTGCATTTGCTTTCCACTCATAAAGATATCCCTTTTTGTTGTGGTTTTTATTGTTGTTATGTGGTGGTGGTGGTGTTATTCCCAGAACGCTATGGGGGCATTTCTGTTTCTTAAAGGTATTTGGAAAGGCTGTGGTAAGCCTCCCTGGTATGCTGGTTGGGATCACAAGGCAGTTTAGTAATTTGTCAAAATGCACTTGTTGAAACCTGGGCCCTTTTACATTTCCCCATCTTTCAGAAGGCTTTTAGGAAGGGTCTGATTCTGCCTACCCTTCCTCATGGCAAATAGCACTTTTTTGCTAGGAGCAGTGGGATTGCCTATGCTGAGCCTATATAAACAGAGGTAGCAGAGGCTTCAGGAAATTTTCAATATTCTTGAAGTATATAATAAATTATTTCAGAAATCTAAACGACACTGAAATGAGAAATTGCTCCGTTGAACCAAAGGTAAATTTAGCTAGGGAACCCCCACATTTAGTATTTGATATTTTGAAAAATATCAATATTCTCTTCAGTTTCTAGTGGAGAAACTGAGACCGCATTGTAATTCTTACAAGATGGATTTCCTGCTCTCACTCAAGGGGTTTTCCCCATAAAGTTTGGTAGGAAGTGTGTTGAGCCTCATTAACTCTCATCTTGTTGCTGAAACAGCACTGGAAACTGTTGGAGCTGTGTGTTAGGCAAAGCTACCTTGGCAGCATGGACAGCAGTGAGGAGTTGCTGTGAGGCGAGGTGAACCAAGGTATGGTGAAAAGCAAATGCAAATCAAATATGATTGCAGAAGGAAGCCTGTCTCTGGCAACACGTACTGTATCCCATCCTTCTTATGTGTCAGTACCTAACATCAGATTTCCTTTCCAAAATCAGACAGGACTGAGTTGGGAACTGAGGAGCCCATTTCAGAACGCTATCCTTTGAGATAGCTCCGCCTTTATTCCTGTTATATTTAATTGACTGTCTGCAAAGTCTTCATAAGGTCTCTATCTGTCTCAGAAAAAGTATTTTGCTTTTGCTCTCTCCATTATTCATTTTACCCTGGCTCTGTTCTGTTGGCTTCTGTAGAGCTGCTTCTCACTTACCGAGGGGTGCAGGAGAGCAGAGCTAGAGACTTTGCATTTGATTCTTTACACATTGTCCGCAGTCTTTCCTTATCCCTACCCCAGTCTAGCTCTCAGGGAAACAATTAGAAAGTCACCTTGAGGATCTGGCTCTGAAAGCTCTTCTGCACTTCCTAAAGAGAAAACAACAGGAGCCAGCAGCGCTCAGGATACTGCGTCTCACAGGACTAGACTGCAATCTTGCGCACATTCTGTCTGTTTTATTCCCTGGCTCGGGGCTGGGACAGCCCACGTACACAGCTCCAGATGCTAGCAATATAGAGTACATTGAAAGCAGAGTTGGGCCAAAATGTTGTCTTTGGACTTCTTTGGGAGTATGGGAAAGTACAGACTGAGATTCCGGGTGTAAACTTTCCCAATGGAAAGCCAGTGTGATTTCTAGGCGGAAGGAGAAAGCTAGGGAAAGCCTGTTCCCCTCCAGCGTATCTGCTGCATGATGTGAGCAGCAACACTTTCTAACCCGGCATCAGAAATTTTGCCCAGGATGCCATTTACATTATATCGCTGAAAGGAGAATAGCACGGCATTGATGTCCAGCTATGCAGGCCGTAACCTTTTAGCCCTGAGGGACTGCTGGGACTTTTGTCTGAAGAGTGCCCGTAGGGTCAGGGCACAGATTTGCAGGTGCAAACGAGTATTTGCAACTACGGATCACGAAGGTGCAAATGTCACGTTCTGGTCCTTTGCTCCGCCATCCACCAGGCTGCAGGCAGAAAGCCGGGAGCTGTGCCGAGCTCCGGGAAAACCTGTGATCCTAATTGTTTAATAATGTTCCAGTCAAAGGATATGTGTCCTCATGCTTCTGTGATGTGCATTTTCATTTTCTGGCTGGGCTCGGACACCGCCTCTTTCTGACAGTTTCTCGAGTCACAACCTTAAGAGTCCGTGTGTGTCTTCTCTTTCTTTCTGCATCCAGCCTAGAGATTTTACAAACCCCACCCTGAGGTGGACGGATTATTTTAGATCATATTGACACCTTCATTCTTGTACCTTTCTGTGTTCCCAAAGAGCTGTAATATTTACCAACGAGAATCTCGTCTCAATCTAATCCAATTCGCATTAATATCACATGAGGCTACCTCCTGCAAGAGGCAGCCTGAAGACATAATGCGTGTTTTCGTGCTGACCGTCTTCCTTCCCTTGTCCTTATTTTGCCTTCAAAGGGGCTGTCTGTGCGAAAAGGGTGAAAAGACACAGGCCTTGGAGCGCAGACCTGTCTGAATTAACTTAACGGTGAGTGCAGCTGAAAATTTGCTATCTGGAGAGCGTGCAGTACAGTGATTGCATTTATTAAACGTGTCAGGGTAATTTCCAAGCTCCCGCACTGCCACCGCGCTGTGAGAGAAGGCTTGTATTGCTGTACGAGTCCGGCTTGTCTGCCAACATGTCTACCCATTCTGCAGGTGTATGAGTTACAGCCCAAGGCAAAACTATCCATGCTTTCCCCAAAGATCTCGTGGTGCTTCTGCGGGCCAGATGGTTCCAATTTGAGGCCTACGCTCGGTGATGTAGCTGTATTGAGTTTCTTCCCTGAAACCAACAAAACCTGCTTTCGCATTTTGCTTGGATTAAAATATTTGTCCCTTTTTTCACAGGGCAGAAGAGGGACTCCTGAAGCCACTGAAGGAAGGAAATCATTACAGGTTTCTACAGAAGTAGGTCATGTGCTACAGCTGCTCATAGTTTAAGAGGAAGAAACATGGGACCTCAAACATGGAACATGACTCCTTCAAAATGCTTGAGAGCAACCCAAGAAAAACATCCTCAGAGGCTTATTTAATAAACATTATCTATAATAGTCTCAATGTGTGCTCATGTTTCCTTAGGAGTTTGCACCTACTTCCCAGAGCTAACGAGATTCCAAAATAGAGCGCAGAATAATTTAATGAAAGGGATTTAATAGTTTGTGTTAAAGCTAATATGGTCCATTAGGAGCTGTCATTTTATAAACAATGAAGATATGTTACCCTCTCTATTGCCGTAAAGCCATTCCGAGCAAGGTTTGTAAACAGTCAGTAATGATCTATAGAACATGCACAAAAGACAATTAGAGCCACATTTGAAAAATGTGCTTCCCCTCCCATTTGATTCTTTCTAAGTAAATCCAAGAGGAGCATGTATGTATGCAGATGGATAAATGCATAGCATAAAGAGCACATGTATATATATATATGTGTGTGTGTGTGTGTGTATGAGTATATGGATTTCATTAGAAATCATACAATGTTCATTATCTTAAAAGCACTGGTATTTCCACAGCTCAAAAAATGCCTAAAGTGAACTGTTAAATCAACTGAAAAGTTTTTAATAATAATCAAAGTGTCACTTCACTGCAGCTTTTTTTCCCCAGCAAACTAACATTTCCATGAAGACTCAACTTGCTTTCTTTAACAATTGTGAACACAAAAGATTACGGGCCAAAATAATGCCAGTTTCAATGTGCAGAGTTTATTTCTTCACAATGAGAATTAATGTAACTGTAAAACATGTACACGAGTTTAAAAAGGGTCTCTCCAAGGCTTGGGGCTCCTTACGCATGCCTTCCCGAGAGCTCCTGGGACAGCCACAGCTTAAAGTAGCCTGATAAGGAGAGGGACAGAAGAGCTGCTCAGCCCAGGTGCCCCCCTCCCCACACCCCAGTTTTTTGGAAGCCAGGCAAGAATGAAGTATGAGAGAAATCAGACCTAACGACTACAGGGGAGTTACTTCTGGTGTACAGTGAGGTAAGTGTTTGGAAAATCAGGTCCATAAAGTGCCTTTATTCCTTATTACTGCATGATCTAGAAGCAGATGGAATAGTCAAAAGATGACTAAGTTGGTAAAAGAAAATGGATACAGCCTTATTATTTATAAAGTGAACTCCTCATTAGAAAGGGGCAGCTTTTTCGAACAGCATTTAGATTCTGATTCAAGAAAACAGGCAAGTAGGAAACTTCAGACTGAGGTCACTCTGTTACACATTTACCTTCTAAACATTTATCTGAGCTACTTCTGCGGGGTTTGTGCAGTGTCTTAGGATTGCCAGGTGCCTGAAAGCCAGGGATATGGAAATCCTACTAAAAAGCTGAGCAGAGACATGTATAAAGAAATAGAATCAAATCTGGCTAAACAATTGCATCAAATGTTAAACAATCTTTTTGGAAGGTTTGATTATTCAGTATATTTTGCTGCTTCTTTTTATAAACGATCTGTCATTATTTGAACATCGGGTTGGGCTGAGATCATTGAACAAGACAAGAGATCCTGCTTGAAATCCCATATAAATCGTAAGGAAAATGAAGCAATATTATCTGTTTCTTCACATGACAGCAACACCAAAAATTTACAGGGAAAAATCCCATAAATGTGCTGTTTGGGTATTCCCCTCTTTCCTGTAGCACGTTTACTTTCTCAGGTGAGTAAGAAAGGAAATAATCTCCAACCCTAACCATTCTATGATTCTATGATTCTATGATCTGCATTCTCAGCTACTGCAATTTGATTTCACTGAAATGAGTATAACTGATTTACAGTGCTGCCTTGGCTGGCTTCATGATAGCACACTTAAGAGACTCAACCCAATTTCCTTGTTGGTCAACAGACATTTTTTAGATATTTTTAAAGGGAACTGCACTGAGTCTGATCTAGCATTAAATACATGCCTAAGATTATTCATATCTGCTGCTCGAATGTTAGGGAAAACTGAAAAGAATTTACAAACCGCCCTAAACAGGAGAGACATTGGTGGCATGAAAATACTTTGTCATCTGTCGTGGTTTAGCCCCAACTGTCAACCAAGCACCACACAGCCGCTCGCTCACTCCTCCCCCTCAGAGGGATGGAGATGAGAAAAATGTAACAAAAGACCTGAGGGTCGAGGTAAGAGCAGAGAGAGATCACCCACCAACCATGGCCCCAGGCAAAACAGACTCGACTTGGAGACAAATCAATTTAATTTGCTACCAATCACATCAGAATAATGAGAAACAAAGCCACATCCTAAAAACAGCTTCCCCTCACCCCTCCCTTCTTCCTGGCTCTACCTCCTCCCCCCGCAGCAGTGCAGTGAGATGGGGAATGGAGGTTGCAGATCAGTTTGTCACACACTCTTTCTGCTGCTCCTTCCTTAACATGGAGGACTCCTCACACTCTTCCCCTACTCCAGCGTGGGACCCCTCCTCACAGGAGACAGTTCTCCCCAAACTTCTCCAATGCGAGTCCTTCCCACAGGTAATCCTTACCCATCAGATTGCTCCAGTGTAGGCTTTTCCTGCAGAATCATGACTTCTTAGGGCACAGCCACCCGCTCCGGTGTGGAGTCCCTTCCCATGGACTGCAGATGCATCTCTGCTCCACCATTAATCTCCAGCAGAGTGAGGTCCTTTCCCACAGGAGACAGTCCTCTACAAACTCCTCTGAGCACAGGCATCCCTGCTCCAGCGTGGAGTCCTCTCCCATGGGCTGCGGGTGGGTCTCTGCTCCACCGTTTCTCTCATGGCTGCAGAGGGGCCGCTGCCATCTCACCAGGGGCTGCAGGGGAACCTCAGCTCCAGCAC
Source organism: Tauraco erythrolophus (assembly GCF_009769465.1). NCBI lineage: Eukaryota > Metazoa > Chordata > Aves > Musophagiformes > Musophagidae > Tauraco > Tauraco erythrolophus. Next base: position 65,461,456 of record NC_141465.1, on the reverse strand, counting down.
ACCTCCTCCTTTTCCATCTTCACTGACCTTGGTGTCTGCGTGGCCGTTTCTCTCAGATCTCAGTCCATTCTCTGCTGCAGCCACACTCAGCCTGAATGGCCCAACAAACCTGCGCAGTCCCAGCAGGAACGAACTCCACCCAGTGGGTGCCCCAGGAGCGGAGTGCTTTGGGCACCCCAAGCCATGCAACCACGGCCATCTCCAGTCTTGGCCACCTGCCTTGGAGTCCTGGGGCCAGGCCCTCCCCACCTCCCACCTCTCTTCATTGCAGGTCCTGCCTGGCTCAGGTTTCTTTGTCTATTCTTAAATACACTATTCACAGAGGCTCTTACTGACTCAGCCCTCGCCAGAGCTGGGTCCAACTTGAAGCTGAGGAAGCTTCTAGCAGCTTTTTACATCCCTGCAGCCATCCCTGCAGCCCCTCCCCTGCTACCAAAACCTCGCCACATAAACCTAGCACAACAGCTCACACTATCATTGTCACAGGGGTAAAAGTACAAATCAGTTGTTTTCTGATAGAAGACATCCAAATAAAACTAATGCCACTGGACAAGGTAGAGCCTAGTAGGAGAAGCTAAGCAGACGTGTGAAGTCTGAGGATGCATCTGAGCACCCAGCACCCTGGGATTCATCTGACTAAACACAGATGTTTCCATCCAAGATGTTTATACCACTTAAGGCTCCCTTTGAAGTCAGCACAGAGAAGTAAGCATTTGTAGGTGGTGTCTATTCATCTTCTAGGGCTGACATGGACATTTTACCAGACGAATTGAGTCTTCAAAATACCTATTTCCCTCCAGTGACATTAAAGGGATTCAAGCAATCTACCTCGGGTGTTAAGGTATACAGGACAAATGTCTGAAGCTAAGGACTGAAGGAGCCCATCCCACAGTCTACAGAACTGCTCTTGCAATTTGCGGGATACAGAAGCATATTGCACTGCTTCACATCCTTTGAAGCGAGGAACATCTAGATGGTACCAATCCTGACTTTCTATTGTACCATTGTTATCAGTCTTGACCCAGACAGATAACAGGTGTTTTAATAATGCTGATATTTGCAGTATATTTGCAGTATACTGCAGTATTTATGTCTTTAACTTGGTGAGCACAGAACCAGTCTCATAGTTTCAAACGTAATTAAAAAATTTCCTACTACCTGATGGTTTTTAAATGAAAATTGTTAAGAAAGAGATAATTCTAAGTTTTTACCCAAATGGATATGTTTCTAATGTTTACTTACTTCTGAAAATTTCCCTATGGGTGGAGAGGATTGAAAGAGGGAGTGCAGGATGGGAAAACAGATTAGTGTGTTCGCATTTGTTGTGCTTTCAAGGAAAATTTCAGCGCTTTAGATTTTTTCCTTCCCACATAAAAGAGAAAGCAAAATATTGGTGCCAGGGACAGGTGCCTCTAATGTATTCTTGTCAGACATGCTGGGAACAGGAGAGCTCTATTTTTGAAATACTACTGTTAGCTACATTACGTGGAGGTCTTGTTAGCGGTAAGCAGCGAATTGGTGTTTAGCGATGCAGGTGACAGCACTTATTAATTTGGGGGAAAAGGAAAGAAATCTCCAAATTCTCAGGGAGACAGGCATAGTCTTGTGTGTCAATATGAGGAATTTATGCAAGCATCCTCTCATTCTAATGAGGTAGAAAAAGCAGTACTGCAGAGACAGTAGTAAAATAACAGCTTATACCCTGATTCAGGAAACATGTACTTAAGCCATCTTTATGCAGAACAGCGCTTAATCCTCTGCTTAACTTTGATTTACATGGGTGCTTATGTGGTATCTCAGGTAGGGATGACTAAAGACTGGGATGAGCAGTGCCTCAATTAATAACAAACTCAGCTCCGCACTCATCTAGTAATAATAATAACAATAATAGGTAATGACAATAAAGTGCAGTTAGGTAGCTACTTTCATTTCAATAGATCAAGAATTGAGTTGTACAAACTCTGATGGTTTAAGGCTCCCTGCATTCTCGAGTTGGGAGGAGGTTTGGTCATTCTTCTGCGGTGGCAGAGCACCTAAAATTGTCTGGTGTGAACATCATCACCACTATGGTGTCTAAGATAAAGAAAGCAATGAGCTGGTCACCCAGATTTGTCTCCAGCAGCTGATTCCCGGTACGCTCACTAGGCAGTCTGAACAATCTGCAAAAAGTGAAATCTCCCATCCACAAAGACAGTCTGTGGCAGAATGCAGAAATATTGGGGGGTCCTGAGCCCCGCAGGCCACCGTGCAGTCACAAGAACATCCTTTCTATTGTCATCGCCTAATAACAAACAAAGGGGAATTTAATTTAATTCACTGTCTTCATTTGAAACAAAAGCATTGAAATTTACATCACCAGTGCAAATTTTTTCTTTTAAAACAAACTGATTTGGAAAGAATAGAAGCATGAGATATGTCTGGTTTCTTGTCTGGGTTACACTCCAAAGTTTGATGATCACACCCAGATGACTAAAATAATGAAGGTGATAGATTAGTGTATTGATGCATAATCACTGTCTAGCCTGCAAAACTTATGAGCTGCATGATTTTGAGAACAATTACTCGTAATTAAAGCAACGCTGCTCCCCCCCTCAAAGAAATATTTTGTGGATAGCACCAATTAATTACATTTTTCAATGAGAATAGCTCTTAAATGCCTGTGCTGCTATTTATTTCTGACCACATTCAGAATTCTGAAGAGATATGAATTATGTATTGTTTAGCAGTATTATTTTGGGTTTGGGATTGTAAAAAATACCTCCCTCATTTTTGATAGCATCTCTTGAATGAATTAAAAGCTAACCACTTCCACAGGGTGAGGATATGAACTGACTCTCGGAATGATGAAAGGGAGCTTTTAGCCAGACAAACATTGTCTGATGAAGTCAATATATCTATCCAGCTTAACTATCTGCTTATTTGTCTCTTTTTGATTTTCCACACCCTTCAAAGATAGAATTGGTGAAACTAAAAGGGGACCTCATGCCCTGGAGAGAAGAAATCCACCATTGTGCTAATGAAATGCTACTACATTTGCTTATAAAAAGCCATAACATGTCTTTTTTCAGACAAAAACGCGGTGTAGATTTTCCTCCCACTGAAGCTGCAGTATAGGTTGATAAGTGATCTCAATATTAGAGTATTGCTTCGAAAAATGTTGTTGCAGTAGTCTAGCTCTACGTGTTTGAGCTATTAATTTAAACATGAATTAATGTTTAATTAATTAATTATTGAGTTGGGCATCTGAATACTGTCTTAGTATTTGAAACCTCTAACATAGACTTGAAAGAGATGTATGAAACAGAAGAGGATAGGAACCATTCATTCATGGTTTGGTTTTTCTAAAACTGTAGCTTTACCTCGCTGATTCTGCAAAAATAAACTCTACAGTCCATCTCTAAGTGAAATAAAACACAAAACCTGAGCTTTATTTTAAGAGATGTTACACGTATGCAATTCCCATTAAATCTTTTCCGCCCCTTCTCCCCTTCCCTAGTTACCACTGAAGCCTCTAAAAAAATTGGGTTTGGTAACCGCATCAATCTGACACCTTTCCTTCTGGCAGCTGTGGTTCCCTGAAGAGATAGATAGGTCTCACTCTCTTTTCTGCTTCGAAATAGTGAATTCTCACTTCCTAAAAATGGCCAGGCTTCTCCTGATAAATCTCTTCCCAGGTTTGTGTCACTGGCAGCCACATGAAGTGGTGTTTTCTCCCCAGAACCTATCTTCCGTGCGAATTGCCATCCTCAGCTCGGCAAGTGCTCTGCAGAACGCAGCCACAGCAGCTGCCAAGAGAGGAGCAAGGACTGGACTCCTCCTGCCTTCCCAGCTTGCTCCTGCCACCCTGAAATTCTGGCTCCATCAACACATGGAAAAAAGAAACATCCTCTAAAAATGCCCATGTACCCAACAGGCGTATAAGCAGCTGTATCCAGAGAAAAGCATGTTTAATACATCATACATGTCACACGTGCCCTGGGAACAAAAAGCAAGACAAAATTTCCTTTCAGATCAGTCAGCACTCTCAGCAGAGAAACTCGTCCATCAAACCACACACTCACTTGTGAGTGGGTAAAGACTGAAATCATAGCCTTGATTCGTTGTGTTTTTCTGATCTGTCACACCGAGGTCTCTGCAGCAGCTCAGCCACCCAAGGAACGGCATGCTTTGGCGCGCAGACTTTTCCGTGACCCACGGAAACGTTCTCCGTGTCTGTTTTGGCAGCTGGGCGTAACTCAATCTGCTATGCTATCCACGCTTAGACAATTCTACAAGTAAGCAAAACAGCTACTGTTTTCATCTTACCACGTTTTTCGTAGTATCTGGATGTTGAAATAACATTGCCAAAAAATTGACATCTTATGCTTTGACAATGGTTGCTCCTGATGGTAGGCGGTAATACGCGATCTCGGGCACAGCAAGGGGCCCAAGCCTCGGCTTTCTGACGTGTCAATCAATCCTCAGCACCTACCAGGCACATACACGCGCTGCCGCGAGCCAACAAGTTCAAGCACCTCCACTTGAAAATAGCTGCAGCGACGCTGGAAAAGGAGGCATGTTTTCCGGAATGTTGCGAACTTGTGAAAACAATTCCGCAACTGAAACTGAGAATAGCCTTCGCAATCGCCACCCCTCTCAGGCAGCCAGCTCACTCTTGGGTGCTATAAATACACAGTAATAAACCATACCAAGGAACCATGATACAGTAATGTTACAGTGAGTTCTGGTGGAATTGCTTTTGAGGTGCACCAGCCTGTGAAAGAGGAAGAGAAACGGGAGACACTCGCATGTTCGAGGGAATGAAGAGGAAATACCTTCGCAACCTCATTTCCCTACCTCTGAACACAGCTCTCCTGTACTTTGTCTGTAGCCTATGGTGCCCTGGCAGCCCATTCATGCATAGAAAGACTTGGCAGAACACATGGTTACCCTTACACTGAATTCTTTTGCCATGTGTGTTTAATATATCTCTGTGATCTGATTCAAGTAGAGCAGATTTGAATATCTCATTATACGGAGACCAATATGTCTTCATACACACAGTAATTATATTGTTTATTCTGATGTTAGAACACTGGATCTCTTGCTGAAAGTCAGAGGACTCGCATACATTTTTCAGTCACTTAGACATAAGTGACTACGCTGACATTCAAATTCTAAACAAATTGCTAATGAGCTTCCCCACTTCTTTTTTTTTTTTTCTCCCCAAAAGCAGATTTCTCAGCCTCTGAGAGAAACAGAATGGAAGAGCTTAAATGAGAAGACGCATGCACATGACTGCAGTCTAAGGAATAGAAGCCCGTTTCTCAGCCAGTGTGAACTGCCAGAGCTGTGTTGGCTCATTGGGGAGAGGGGAAAAGGCAGGAGAAGCAAGGGGATGGAAATACCTTAACGACTCTTCAGATGTCTACCTTTGTACTTGGATTTTTCTAAATCTTAGCAAGTGAGGGTTTTCCCCTACTGGAAACATGGGCTGCAATCAGTCGTTTCTTTCCTTTCTGTGTTCCACTACTTTTTATTTTGTAGTAGCCTTTTTGTTTTCATAGTACAAATTGTACTTGTGATGCTACTTAATGTGCACTTTTTGGGGTTCCCAAACAATGTCTGGGCGTGCTTCAGGACTGCAGGGTACACTCTGGCCGTAGACATAGATAGGATAGACTGGCAAGAGAGACCACACCTTATGTGACCAGAAGTGAGATTCGCAGTTCAAAGGACATGCCTATGACGATCATAGTGACTAGCACGGGAGCACCCTTAGAGCAATTTCCCTTGGATGTCACCTGTGGTGTCCCCACAGGTGATGCCCTGGACAGGCTGCAGGCATTCAGAGCCCTCAGCACCCAAACTCCACTCTCCCTGTCACCACCAGGATGGAACTCCCTGTTTTAGCATTACCCTATGAAGATCTGTAGCCTTTGGATCCTAATTGCTTGGCAGGCATCTTTTCTTCCCTTCCAGTACCTTGACACTTGAGGTCAGGTGTTGAAATGCCACTTAAGTGTCTGGGACTGGAGTGTCAGCAGCTGGCTTTCGCTCCAGTTCCCAAACCATTTACTGTGGGGGTCTGTATTTGCTCTGAGTTCACTGTGACATTCTTACCCTTATTATTATCCTGTGTTAATTAAATTTCATATTGTTCTTAATTGTGTGTGTGGCCTCTGAGACAACGTGAAAGATTCATTATTAAAAAGATAGAGTTTTATTTAGTGCAGAATTCAGCACTAAGAGAGACCTCACTTCACCTACCTGGGGAAAAAGCAGCAACAGAAGGGAAATAGTTGTTGGCAAAAGTAAGACCAGTGGATGAGGCTAAAACAAGCAAGACCAGAAGAATGAGAATAAGAAAATTCAAGCACATGTTTAAATATAACGTTAGACTAAAATGCACTAATAATATTGTGTGGCATCCCACTTGTCTTTTGCCACTGTTGTGTCTTACGAGAAAGTTTCGAATGTAGAATTTACTCTATTTTCAGTCCCAAAATGATTCAGCTGTGGGAAGGAAAGACAGGCAACAGGGTGACTGGCTGGACCCAGGTGGCTCGGAGCATGTGTACAGAGCCAGGCAGTGATAACATGCCTCCTTTCCCTCTCTCCCTCAGGGACTGCAGAGGCCATGTGTAGGCATAACTCTGGGCCTCTTGCTTGCTGATCTGCTCCTCAACTATAATGAATTTCTTTACACTTTCTGTGGAAAAAAAATGACACCACTGTGCAGCAAAGCACATAACTTCAAGGGGTGATGAACGCTTAGTAACAAAATTCCTTGTCAATCTACGTGACTCGCTCCATGTATTCAGACTAACAGTTAACTGCTCTCCTTGGTGAAAACAGGAAGTACGTGTTCTTTCTCTGCAGTCATATAATATGATGCCCCAATGATATCGTCCTTTTGCAGCCTATATCTTCTTGTCTGTCTCCCTATTTGTGGGAAAATAAATGAACACACAGTGTGTGTGCTTGTTCTCAGAAACTTCCAGATGTGTTTTCTGGTTTCCATGTTTTTTGTCAAACCGCTGTGGTTGCTCTTTCATTGCTTCCCATGCAAAAAGGAGTCCTGGTCAAATACAGTACGTACCAGCTGGCAAAAGGATGAGTTCCCAGCAGGCTTTTGGCATTTGATATGTTAATGTATGCGAACAGGTTGATATGATTAAGGTTAACGAATGAGAGACAATTCCAGACTTTTGTAATTATTGTATAGCATCAATATTTGCTGGCACTTTTTATTTTGAAGCAGTCAGGAAGCCATTTAACATTCATAAAGGCAGCCTGATGGTTAATAGGTAAGGGACATTCAATCCTTCTTCTACCATTGCTATGACCATAAACCACACTTACAAGTAGAAAAGAATAAAACACTGTTGGGGTTTAGCCCAGCCGGCAGCTAAGCTACCACACAGCCGCTCACTCACTCCTACCCCTTGGTGGGATGGAGAGGAGAAAAATGTAACAAAAGGCTTGTGGGTCAAGATAAGAACAGGGAGTGATCACTCACCAATTATGGCCTTGGGCAAAGCAGATTTGGCTTGGGGACAAATCAATTTAATTTCTTACCAGTTCATTCAGAGAGGATAATGAGAAACAAAACCAGATCTTAAAAACACCTTCCCCCACCCCTCCCTTCTTCTCAGCTCTACCTCCTCCCCTCCAGTGGTGCAGGAAGATGGGGAATGGGGAGGTTGCAGGTCAGTTGTTTCTGCTGGTCCTTCCTTAAAGGGAGAGGACTCCTCACATTCTTCCTGTGGTCCATCGGGCCCCTCCTCACAGGAAAATAGTCCACAAACTTCTCCAGCATGAGTCCTTCCACAGGATGCAATCCTTACCCATCAGGTTGCTCCAGCATGGGCTTTTCCCACAGAGTCACAGCTTCTTAGGGCGCAGCCACCTGCTCCAACATGGAGTCCCTTCCCATGGACTGTAGATGCATCTCTGCTTCATCGTCGGTCTCCAGGAGTGTCGGGGGTCCTTCCCACGAAGACAGTCCTCTACAAACTCCCATAGGCGCAGGCATCTCTGCTGAAGTGTGGGGTCCTCTCCTACAAACAGATCTCTGCTCCACCATTTCTTTCATGGCTGCAGGGGGGCCGCTTGCTGTCTCATCAGAGGCTGCAGGAGAATTCCAGCTCCAGCACACCTCCTCCCGCTCCATCTGCACTGACCTTGGTGTCTGCATAGACATTTCTCTCAGGTCTTAGTCATCTCTCTGCTGCAGCCGCCCTTGGCCCAACCAACCCGCTGAATCTCAGCAGACCTGGCAGGAATGAACTCAGGCCAGCAGGTGCCCCGGGAACGGGGCACTTTGGAGCACCTCAAGCAGCGCTGCCGCAGCCATCTCCAGTCAAGTGGCAGTGGCCCAGCATGGGCAGCTACCCGCCCAGGAGGCCAGGGAGAGGAGGGGCAGCCCCCCACCTCCCCCTTCTTTTCCCTGCAGATCCCACCTAGATCGGGCTCCTTTATCCCCTTCTTAAATAGGGCATGTGCAGAGGCACCAATTGGCTAGGTCCTGGCCAGAGGGGATGGGGGGTCTGTCCTGGCCAGAGGCTGGTCTGACAGTTTTGGAGCTGGTGAAGCTTCTTGCATCTCTTTACAGGGGCTATTTCTGCAGCCCGTCCCCCACTACCAAAACCCCACCACATAAACCCAGCACAAGCACAAAATAGAATTATATTTCTGGGTGCCTAAGTTTTAAACGCTTCACTATTGACAAGAGAAAAACTACATGGGTTTCATTTTCATAGCATTTGGTAGAAAGTTGTTAGGAAGTGACTCGGGGACCTCTACAGCTGTAAACTCAAGGGGACCAAGGGGATGGAAATCAGTGTAGCCAGCACGCTGCAATTTGCTGGTTGGCTTGGGTCTCCTTCCAGCCCCGCAGTATTCCCAGTTCTCTTTGTGCTGTACTCAGGAAGGGCACAAAGCTGTTTTCTTTCCAGACAATTTTACCGATGGGCCTGACTGCTTAATTGGTTTGGCATAGGATCCCAGAGCTCCACCATTTGTCTACGCTTCCTGTTTGCTTCTGGTCTGTAATTCAGGCTGTAGAACTGCTCTTGAAAGTGTAGCGTGGTATGGTGTGGCAGATTGCGTAGCAGATTGTGTGGCTTCGTATTTGGTGACAAATTTGGTGTTATTTAGATGGCCTTAGGTAGCTTTTGACTCTCCAGCCCCTCAGCTACTCATTTCCAGCCCCACATCCCCGCAATGCTTTGCTTAGCCAGGTGTTTATGTGGCCATGAAGTACAGCAGCTCAGGGAATTGATCTGGTAGGAAAAGCAGATCTTGCTTCCTCCACCTTGTTCACTGTCTGGCTGTGCAGGTAGCTATGCCAGCACTGCCCAGGACACCAGCCCTGACACTGAAGAACCACTTGAGGAACTGCGATCTGCACCAGTCATCGCCCTGTGGAAGCATGAGTCTCTGCAGAGCACTCGCAGCATCAGCCCTGATTTTGCACTGCTTTTTCAGCCTTTGCCTGCAGGAATCGGAGGAACTTTAATATCAGTGTCATCTATTTAGCTCAGTTGTATTCCACATCTACTTTCTCAATACAACACTCTTGGGGATGAGCACACCTTAAAAATGGAAAAGAAGGATACACCCGGTAAAACTTTTTCCAAAAAAAGCCTGTCTAGCAATATAGGGCATGTGACTGCATGTGCACTCCTATGTGTGTTAGCCTGAATGATATCAGAGAAGTTATGCCAGAAGGACATTAATCCTTTAGCATTGTCCAGTTCTTCCTTCAAAGTCAGGAGGAGGTGGTGCTGTGTATAGTATAAGACATGTACTTTATCAAGGTTGCACAATTTGATTTTAAAAAGTGATTTCTTAAAATGTGCCTTACAATTTGCCTAAAATTGTTAAAACAGAGAAATTGGGAGATCTGTTACAAAAGAGGCATCAGGTTATGACTGAGGAATGGCGAGGGTTAAGACAGATGTTTGGTGGACAAAAAGCTGGACATGAGACAGTAATACACGCTCACAGCCCAAAAAGCCATTTGCTAGACAATTTGAAGCGGTGTCCTGGTTTTGACTGGGACAGAATTAGTTTTTCTTTTTAGTATCTAGAAGAGGTCTGTGTTTTGGATTAAGTATGAGATTTGTTATGAGAAGAATGTTGATAGTGCACTGATGTTTATAGTTGGTTGATGAGAAGCTCAACATGAGCTGGCAATGTGCGCTTGCAGCCCAAAAAGCCAACCGTATCCTGGGCTGCATCCAAAGAAGTGTGGCCAGCAGGTTCAGGGAGGCGATTCTGCCCCTTTATTCTGCTTTCATGAGACCCCACCTGCAGTGCTGCATTCAGCTCTGAGGCCCCCAACACAAGGAGGACATGGAGCTGTTGGAGCGAGTTTAGAGGAGGGACATGAAGATGATCTGAGGGCTGGAGCACCTCTCCTATGCAGACAGGCTGAAAGAATCGGGGTTGTTCAGCCTGGAGAAGAAAAAGCTCCAGGGAAACCTCATAGCGGCCTTTGAGTACTTAAAGGGGGCTTATAAGAAAGATGGGAACAGATTTTTTAATAGGCCCTGTAGCAACAGAAAGAGGGGTAATGGTTTCGAAGTCCAGGAGGGTAGATTCAGAGTAGATATAAGGAAGACACTTATTATGATGAGGGTGGTAAAACACTGGAACAGGTTGCCCAGAGTGGTGGTAGATGCTCCATCTCTGGATCACTTGATCAAGGCCAGGTTGAACGGGACTGTGACCAACCTGATCTACTGGAAGGTGTCCCTGCTTATTGCAGGGGGGTTGGACTAGATGACCTTTAAAGGTCCCTTGCAATCCAAACCATTCTATTATTCTATTCTGTGATTCTATGTTAACTTAAAAATGGTATTTTTTTGTTGTTTAGGGAAAAAAATTACAAAGCAATTGAGGGTTAGATTCTTATCTAACCTATTTTAGTCGGGCTCCATTGAAATCAGTGGAGCTTTGTTGATTTACATCAGTTGAAAATCTAGTCGTGACTTTTTATAACTTAAATTAATTCCTGCAATAGGTTTATTTTTGGCTTGAAGGAAGGATTTGCAGATCAGGATTGATTAGCTCTTTTCTTCTGAATTATTAGAGCATCTTTAGTTTTATTTTAAATTTGCTTTTCTATCGATGGTAGCTTTTGTCTCTTGTCCTCATAATTTATCTGTTAAAAGTTCTTCTGAGTGTCAAACACTTAGAGTCTCTTTCAGATTCTCAGGTGACTAAGATAGGATTCTTTCTTTAATTAAAAAGAAGAAGATTGAGTTTCAGGGCAATCATGTTTTGATATTCCCATATGTATCTAAAGTCACTCAGATTACGAGAACTGGGCTTCAGTTTTTGAAATTAGACTTTGTTAAATTGGACTCTGAGAGTGCATTTCCCTATCTGACTAAAATACCAGTGGTTTTAAATATTATACAGTAAGCCCTCATCAACTCTAATAGATGCTAAATGGCATCTTGCTTTACAACTCGATTCTGACCTCATTTCTTACACTGTAAATCTGGTGTAACTCCTTCAAACTCAGTAGAATTACTCTAGGTTTAAACTGCCATAATGAAGGTTAAAGCCTGTCTCTAGACTTCTACGCCCTCAAAGAAAAATGATTTGCCATGGTAACCAGTGTAACCAAAACGAGTATGCCAGATAATAGAAATTAATACAGCAATACTGAAGGGTTTGGAGTTAAGCTAATTTATACCACATAAAATCTGACCTTCTGTATTCCTGAATTAAAATACTATCTTTGGGGTATTTTACTGAACTTGACTAATTATTACAACTAATTGGAATTCAGATTGTCCACATCTGAGGCACCATATCAACAACATCACTGAATAGTGCAGGGCTAGGCTTCCTCGGGTGAGCAAGAGTTTTTGTTGGCCAGGTGTGATGGGTCAGTGTCACACCATTCAGTGTGATCACCTCCTCAGACCAGAGGTGGTCAGAGTGCGTGGTCAGCATCATTTCCGAGGACCTCCTGTGCGCATAGGCCCTGTGGCACCCACACTGTTTCTGGGCCACTTCTGCTCCTCCCTCCTTGCTCATTTCCCCACCCTTGTCAGAGGTGTCCTGCTCTTCTCCCTTCCAGCCTCAGGAGTCTGAATGTCATCAGCCAGCAGACTTCCCTAGCTTGCCAAGCAAATGCGTGCAAAGCAAACCAGACACAGAGAGAAGTGAAGATAGAGCTAGTGCAAGTGAGCAGCAGAGTCCAACAGTGTCTCCAGCTTCAGATTCCACAGTTGGACTCTGAGGTCCTCTCTCCTGTCACCCAGCAGCAAAGGCCCTGTGCACATCTCTTCCTTCCAGTGAAGAAAGCATTTCAGAGCTCACAAGAGTTCCTGTTGAGATTCAAGTCCTTAAAACGACCCTAGCTTGTAATGACACACATATACCCACCTCTGTGGTTTCAAACCTCCACAGTCACACTCACTCACGAATGATTCTGCCTAACATCCTTTAAACGGATTCTTGCTTTCCCTTCCCTCCACTTCCCTTCTGTTCCCTTTCTCTTTTTTCACTTGTCACTTCTCACAACAAAGCCCCACACTTCTCTCTCTTCAGAATTTCTTCTCCCATTGCCTTTCTAGGATAATAGCATAGTGGTGGCTTCTCATTGCACGTGCAGGTGAGGGGGAGTCAGCAAGGGCAAGGACAAGCTGAAGAAGTAGACACTGGGATCAAGACTTGCAAAGAATGAGGGTTTATGACTTTCAAAGCAACAAGCATACCACATGGCCACATGACCAGATACAAGCCTGACCACAGCACCTCCAGCCTCTGCACAGTACAGATGGGCAGAACATCCATCACAATTTGACTCATTTGGCTCTGATGGGTAAATGAATGTGATTCCACAGTGTGTGACTGCACCTCAAGCTTCTCCTCCAAACTTTTCCTATTTCCCCCTTGGTCTTGCTGGCATTGTACCAAATGCGGTCTCGAGCCTGACAGAGAAAGCTCACCATTTGTGATAGTTTGATGTGTGGGGGGGTGTTCTGGTGGCAGGGGAGGGGATTTGCTCCCTGTGCCACCAGATCTGAGTCCCATCCCCCCCGGGGGAGGTTGAGCCAAATCGGCGCCTCTGCGAATTGCCCTATTTAAGTTGAGACAAAGGGGCGGGAAAGGGGCTTTTTGCTCAGGAGCGAGGAGAGAGCAGGAGGGCGCTGCCCTCGCTCCCGGCTCCCGGCCGAGCGGCCGCTCGGGCCCGGGCCGGCGCCATGTGCTCAAGATGGCGCCGGGGGAGCCGCATGGGGGACTCGGTAAGCGCCCCACTCCCGGGGTGCCCACCGGGCCGAGCTTCCCCAGAGAGGATTAAGATCTAAGAGAAGACAACCACAACGACCGGGTCAGCAAAGATGGAGCAGGAGGAGGTGTACTGGAGCTGAGGCTTTCCCTTGCAAATCGGTGTGAGATGGCAGGCGGCCCCCCTGCAGCCAGGGTGTACTCGGCGGAGCAGCGACCCACTCGTGGCCCGTGGAGAAACCACGTCGGGAAGGAGATGCCTGAGCCCAGGAGAGGTCGTGGAGCAGGGGATGCGCGACCAGGTACTGTTGATAATGGGGCATGGAATGCACGACGAGGTCGTGGAGGCATCTGGAGACCGTGGGACGACCCACGCCGACGCGAGTGGCAGCAGCTCCCTAAGAGGCCGAGACTGGTAAAGCCCGAACTGGTGCGATCCATGGGGAGGATTGCAATCCTGCGGGCAGGACTTACTTTGGAAAAGTTTGGGGACTTTTTCTTTGTGAGTAGGGGATCCACCGAAGCAAGGGAAAAATGGTGTAAAGACTCCTCCTCCTTTAAGAAAGGAGCGGCAGTTAACAACATGGATGAACTGACCTGTACTCCCCCATTCCCTGTCTCCCTGCGCCGCTGGGGGGAAGACAGAGCCAGGAACGAAAGGAAAATAGGGGGTGGGGAGGTGTTGTTTTAAGATCGGGCCTTGTTTTCTCTTTCTCCTCTCAAGTAACCGGTTTCGTTCCCTTTTGTCTTTTGTTTAGTAACTGTTAATAAATTGTTTTGTTTTATTAAGAAAGCCTGAGTCATGTTTTGCCCGAGACCATGTTTGGTGGGTGCTCCCGCTCGGTTCTTGTCTCGACCCTCAGTCCAAAAACCACGACAATTGTAAGAAAATGAGTGGGGAATTGAAAAAGAAAAACTCCATTCTATTTCCACTCCGCACTTTTTTTTTCTGGTGAAAAGTTAAGTGCCCTAGATGATGACTGAAATTGGCTGTGAAGGGTTACTAGGATAAGATGGACAGTGGATAGATAGCATGATGGTTTTGTTGACCTTGATGGGTTTAGCTGCCAAGACAAGCTGAGATACCTGCAGAGCAAGGTATCTGAGGTACCTGAGATACCTTGGACAAGCAAGGGCTGTGGAAAAACCTGGCATGGTATGTCCTATCAGCTGATGGCAATGGCAGTGAAACAACGCAGTGAACAGCAACAGCTAAAAGCGCAGCGGAAAAATATGCCTTTCAACTGATGTGTAACTGAGAGGTCAAGAACACAGAAAATGGTGATATAGGTCCTCTAATGGCCCTGATAGAGTCCAAGCTTTGTGCATCCAATATTTACAGATAGCACAGCACAAGAGCCTTCCAAATGGCACATGCCACCTTGTGAGCAGTCTTTCTGTTTTTCTTCATTCTCACTTGTTGCGGTTTAACCCGGCCGGCAACTAAACGCCACAGAGCCGCTCACTCACCTTCCTCCGCCCCTGGGGAATGGGGAAGAGAATTAAAGGGGAAAAGGGAAGGAGACTCATGGGTTGAGATAAGAACAATTTAATAGTGATAATAATATAAATTAAAAGTAATAATGATACAATAATAATAATATATAAATACATATTAATAACAATATATATAAACAAGTGATGCACAGTATAATTGCTCTCCACCTGGTGACCAACGCCTGTCCTGTCCCGGCAAGCAATGCCGAAACAGATGAGTTTCCACACTGCAATCCCAGATATGAGAGAGAGAGAGAGAGAGAGAGAACTCCAAGAGTTCGAGAGAGCCCTCAGAAGAGTGAGAACAAGAATTTCCAACTTCCTGGTCAACTCTCATCTATACTGGGCATGACGCTGCATGATATGGAATATTCCATTGGCCAATTTGGCCCTCAATTGTAAGTCTAAATTCAAATCGTAAGGTGAGTTGTGGGCCCTTTGTCCTGGCCATGCTCCCTCCAGCCTGTTATGCTCCTGCACATTGGCAAAACACGGGAAGCTGAAAAATCCTTGATGTCTCAGTAGAATTGGAGAATCATAGAATGGTTTGGGTCGGAAGGGACCTCAATGAACATCTAGTTCTAACTCCCCTGCAATGGACGGGGAAACCCTCTGCTACACCGGGTTGCTCAAAGCCTTGTCCAACCTGGCCTTGAACACTTCCAGGGATGGGGCATCCACAACTTCTCTGGGCAACCTGTTCCAGTGCCTCATCACCCTCAATGTAAAAAATTTCTTCCTTAGATCTAATGTAAATCTCCCCTCTTTCAGTTTAAATCCATTGCCCCTTGTCTTATCACCATACACCCTTGTAAAAAGTCCCTCTCCAGCTTTCTTGTAGGCCCCCTTCATATACTGGAAGACTGCTATAAGATCATCCTGGAGCCATCTCTTCTCCAAGCTGAACAGCTCCAACTCTTTCAGCCTCGCCTCGTAGGAGAGGTGCTCCAGCCCTCAGATCATCTTTATGTCCCTCCTCTGAACTCGCTCCAACAGCTCCATGTCCTCCTTATGTTGGGGGCCTCAGAGCTGAATGCAGCACTGCAGGTGGGGTCTCATGAAAGCAGAATAAAGGGGCAGAATCGCCTCCCTGAACCTGCTGGCCACACTTCTTTGGATGCAGCCCAGGATACGGTTGGCTTTTTGGGCTGCAAGCGCACATTGCCAGCTCATGTTGAGCTTCTCATCAACCAACTATAAACATCAGTGCACTATCAACATTCTTCTCATAACAAATCTCATACTTAATCCAAAACACAGACCTCTTCTAGATACTAAAAAAAAAAACTAATTCTGTCCCAGTCAAAACCAGGACACCGCTTCAAATTGTCTAGCAAATGTAATTTGGGTTGTCAGTTTCCAAGTAATCTTTACAACCCCTTCCTCAACATTTCCTACGAATCATGACAGTCATCTTCCTCACCAGCTGACATGTGGCTCAGATTTCCACAAATGCTATCTTTCTTCTTCTTTCCATAGCCCATCATCCTTCATTTACAGCATGCTCCTCCGTTGCCGTCATGGGTCCTTAGCAGCCCGGATCAGGTCTGTACCAGTCCTGCCACCAGGTAAAAGGGCAGTCTGCAGCTCCTTACAGCAACCAACATGGACAGTTGCATATTTTAACTCTGCTTGGAGCCTAAGTCACAGAGCAGTACACAGTGGGAACCTGCATGCCTCCACATTGACACTTGTAGGACAGCTGCCATGACCAAGAACATCCTACTTTTCACTGCTGCTTGCAAAAGGCATGGAAGCACTGATGAACTAGTGGAAGGTGTTCCTGCTCATGGCAGGGAGGTTGGAAATATATAATCTTTGAGGTCCTTTCCAACCCAAACCATTCTATGATTCTATGATAAGCTGGTAATCTACTGCTGAAACAGCATCCTATGTGGAGTGTGAGCTGCTTTATTTTGAAACTAGAAGAACCAACCCTCCTCAAGAAGCTCTCCAGAAAGATCATGAGAACTACTAATTCAGCAGGGCTGGATTCGTACCCTCCTGATGAGTCAAGGCCAGCAGAGTAAGACAGCAGGCAGCGGGGCTGCAGCATACAAATATCACATGGGGAATTCAACTACAACATACATGTGCCGTGTATGAAGGGGGCAAAATAAATTCTGACAAATAATGCATAAACCCAGCACTAGTGACTGAAGAATACATGTTAATAGACAGGTTAAAAATACTTCCACAGATGGCTCTATAACATTGTGGATGCAGTACTCACCTCTCACGTAGAAGAGGCCACATCCCTGCTCCTGATTAGGAAGAAGACAGAACTGAACACTGCTTACTTACATGAGCATCCAAAATGGACCAGTAGTTGATCCTGCCCACGCTGCTCGTTTTGCCTGGAGTCCCGTTCAGAGATAGGGGAGTTCGTGCACATGCCACAGAGGAGCTGTTTGCACCCAGCTAGAGCTGTGAAAAGCTGCGGGCACCTGAGACAAGCTGCCATCAGTGGAAACCACCAGCAAGGAAGTCTTCTGTATTGCTCAGTTTGTGATTTACACTGGAGCTGTATTTAAATATACTCAGATAATCTTTGGGCAGGGGTGTTATTTCAGCATTTAGGCAACCTCAGACCCCTCTCTGGCTCAGCACTGCACAATACTTTTGCTTCCATCCTCTGACTGATCTCATGTGATTTAAAGTGGCTGAAACAGGTAAAGATAGTAGTTGTTATTGTGTCATGTTTACATGCATTGATGTGCAGTAGAAACAGGGGAAAAAAAAGTGATTGTGGTCAAGTGAACTACTGTAGGATAAAGACATAAATAATTCAGATTCTCATTATAACAGAAGAGCGCAGCTCCCATAGAGAGGAGGGGGACTGTCTTTGTGTGAATTGGTATGCAGTGGCTGTTTAGTAGCCATAGCATGTAATCTAGCATTAGTATTAACATAAATCAGTGGTAGGAATTAACAATATTTCTAAAGTCTTATATGATAACTGGATCCACACTATATTGTTTAGTCCTCCTGGGCATTTTAATAATCATGTAATAGAAATGTTGGAGTAGCTGAGATATTCTTTATATTGCTCTATGAAAGGTCTTTAACCCAATGTCTTTAGCAGACAGTTTTGATAGAATGTGTTGTACAAAAAGAAATATGCCTATTTTGGTAATATAGGTATGTTTCATTAGCTCAGCCTGCAGCGATATGACATTACATTTAAAAAGGAATACAATTAATAACAATGAGAGGGGTTTTTTTAGCTCTCAGAGTATAGCTGGAGGAACTGAGCAAGGTGTCAGGGCAATTAAATAGAGGCACTGTATTACCTTTGTCTGAACACTCATAACATCATCCTGTCTCAATATGTTGAATAGGGGATTACTTTGCAGTAGGATTCCTAATTTATTTTGATGTTTTCTATAACTCAGATAATAATAAGATGGACTTTTTTATTAATCTTTAAAAATGTACAAATCTTAGGAATTAGCATGTCTGTGGATCCATATATTTTCCATTTTCCATAGAGTATGGCACGATTGTGTGAGATACACACAATAGCTTCTCAGCACTAAACTTAATGGAACCATCATATCAGCGCCATAGAAAAGTACAAAATACTACTGGTGCATGTGCCGCACATGGATTAGATAACTGCAGTCCAGGGAAGAAGTTATACTTTGAGACTATTAAAATAATCAACACGGGTATTATTTTATTCAGCATTAACCTTTATGTGCTACGTTAAATGACAATGAAACTGGTGGAACACAGTCCCTCCCTGAAGTAAGGGTATCCGGCATTTCTTTCACCTCTAAAGAGGCTTCTTAATATCCTGCAATCCTAAAAATGATATTTTTCTCCCACTGCAGGTCAGATTTCATAAGAGTAACAGGAGATAAATGGATTTGGCTCAGCTGAGCTTTCAGCAGCCCTGTGGACCAGAGGCAGGGATCTCTGCCTTCCCGGGAGAAGTAGCAGCAGAAGGCTGCAGGGGCACTGCAGGGATGGCCTCGGGGGACCGAGTTCTTCTTCCCACTCAGGACACAGTCCTTCCCATTGCACTCACTTCTCCGCTGGAGGCTCTTCCATTGTCCCAGTCTGGCTGACACGTCTGGGTGGGAAAGCTGGGAGTGCCCCCTGACCCCGGCGAAAGAAGGCGGAGAGGACGTAACCTGTGGCCTCGCCGCGACCGACACCCAAACACGTATAGATGCTTCGAGAAAGAACGGCCGAAAGCGCCTCTTTCGCAGGGGCAGCTGGCTTGTGCTGCTCATGCTCCCACAGCGGCGACAGTCATGTGGGAAAAAGCGTTAGGCAGGTAAAGCAGGAGCGACCTTCCTTGGGGGATTGGACTAGATGATCCTTTGAGGTCCCTTCCAATCCCTAACATTCTGTGATTCTGTGATTCCCCTCTCCCTGCACCTCCGTGCGCCCCAGGCAGGTCGGCGCCGTTTTATGGGTGCTTGGCAGCGGCGCGCCAGAGGCCAAAGCAGGAGAACCCCGTCCCAGGGCCCGGGGGGATTAATGAGCAACTCCACAGCCGTTCGTTAGTAGCGTATTACAGCTTCCTAACCCACGGAGCTCCGTGCTACGCCTCCCGCAGCAGCGCCCAGGTTAATGGCACGGCCCGTCCCCGGGCAGCGGCTGCCCCCGGCGCCGCTCAGCCCCCGACGTCTGCGGCGGCACACGGCGGCGCCTCCAGCGACCGAACTGCCCCGACGCGCCGGGGATGGACCCCTCCCGCTAAGCGCTATTGACGGACCCATCAAAGGCAGCGAGGCATCGGTGCCCGCCCTGGCCGGGGATGACGCGGCGGGGGGGGGGGGGGGGGGGGGGGAATGCGGTCGCCATGGCAACGGCGGGGGCGGGGCCTGCCGGGAGGGGCGTGGCGGCCGCCCCGCAGCCGTGTGGGCGGGGCCCGGCGGAGGGGCCTCTCGCGCCCTCCCATCGATCCGGCGGGCGTCGGCGCCATCGACCGCTCCAATTTGCAGGAATTTATGGTATCGACGCGGAGCTGATTAACATTTTGTGCCAGAGCGGTTCAATACGGGCTGGTAACAGCTTTTAATGATTAATTGACTTTTAGGATCCCGCCTCAGCGCTGTCAGGGAGCTGTGGACGGCGGGCACGCTCCTCCGCCAGCCGCTCTCCAGCGGCACGGGGCAGTGATTGAGTGCCTGGGAAATTAGTGTCCTTGCTGTCCCATTTTATGAAAGATAAATGCTATGGCATTTAATGCAGACCTTCATTTAGAACAGAACTAAGCAGATCATTTTGCAATTTAATCATAAACAGGTAAATACCAAAACTCGTGTAGCATTTCACGAGTTAGGCGGACAGGCAGCAGAAGCAAAGCGAAGTAGGCAGGGGTGATGTAAGGTAATGAAACCTGGAGCCAGCAGTGTTGTAATCACAATGGCAGTACGAGTGCAGACAGTGTCACATCCACAAGTCAGGTACGGCCTTCCCACATGGCCATCGTGCTCTCCCTTTCTCTTTCCTCCTATAATTTCACTCACTGTTCCCACGCTAGCTGTAAAATGAGGGCTTCCGACACATGACATGATACATGAAAAAATAATGTCACCTACAGTTAATCTGTTACCTGAAACAAACATAAACATTATGGAAAAATTGCAAAGGAAAACAAAATTTTATTATACTCCATAACAACTGAAAAAAGATTGTCTGGAAGGCTGTGTGCTGTCAACTCCTACCTTCCTATGTTCATATTTATAGCCTATTCCTTTGCATTCATTTTAATTAAAAAGATTGTAAGTTTCTTTTTAAATAACTGTCTAAACAAAATGTCATATTATGCATGTTTATACGTACAAAAGCTAAGATGGCATATTTTGATCCTCTTTGAAATTTTATTCTCTGCCTTCTCATCGCTCCATCATCCCTTGTATTTGAGCCTGTTTACAGAGGAAATGAGGCCGCAACGGGACAGAGTCTTAAATCATTTTGACCCACTTCGGAAGAGCTGGAGAGCTGCCGAATCTCTCCATTCGAGGATTCCCTTGGCACGAGGGAGTTCCTAGCTTGTACAAAGCTGACAGAGCCAATGCCTATGCCATCTGTTCCCGCAGAACCCGTTTAGAGGAGCCTAGTGGGGGCAGAGTAGGGGTGCAATTGAGGTATTTCTACGCTTTCCCTCTTCCTTTCCAAGACCCCCACGGGGACAACAAGCTAACCTCTTAAAGTGCAGCATGAATCCCTGAAACAGAGAGCTACAACAGGCTCCCTTGCAGCTCTTCATGTCCATCTGAGCTGCACTCAGTGCTCCTTTTACAAATTGGCTGGGATACTCCAAGAAGCTGTGCAAATGAGGCCAGCTCCAAAGGCTCTTCGCTTTTAACCTGAATCACTTTATGGAAGTCATTGTCAAGGAGCAATCAGACAAAACTGATTGGGCAGTAACCTCTGGGGAAAAGGGGAAAGGGGACAAACTTCTGGACACAGCTGAGTGCATCCACATCTTAACCCTGATCAGCAGAAGTCGGAAGAGCTTGTCTAATAGCAGCCCTCAGTGCTGTCACACCAGCTATGTGATACCTGGAAGGGGTGTTTAGCTCTTGAATCAAAATTCACAGTGCTGAGTAAGACACCTAAAGCTCTGTATACACTCGATGTTTGCCTATGGATTTGTTCTGATGAGCTTTGTGACCCCTCTGGCGCTGTGATCAAAATGGCACATATTCTGGCAGGTATCTCTGCTCGAAAGCACCAGCTATTAGCTGAGGGGTAGTAAGGAATGGCTTTTTAAACCACTTCTCGACTGATGCTGCTTGTTACATCGCCACCTGACAGTAGGAGCACATTCCCTCCTTCTCAGTGTGCGGTCAGGCAGGCTGACGGGAAAGTAGGGTGCATGCTCCCCTGAAGGGACAGAGTCCGCACAGTCAACCTATCTTAGCATTGGAGTGACGACTATATGCTGAGGGGGAGCCTTGACATGCTGTGTCTTTGTATTTTTTTTTTAGCATCACCATTCAGATATTTGCTTCTGTCTCCCAGCCTGAGCTTCTGTGCGGCTGGCACATTCAGAGTGTGACGGCGTACAAAACTGTGCATGGGACAGACTGAGAGGTGCCTTGCAGCATCCCAGAATCCAGCTTTGTTGCCCCAAGGGAGAGAAAGCAGTGCAGGTCCCCAGGGCTACTCCAGCTATAAGAGGGGATGGGAAGCAGTGAAATGTGTCGGAGAACCGTACTTGGATGCTGCTGTCACTGGGCAACTGGGGGAATGACTGCTGATCCTGGGAGGAGCAGCAGGTTCCCTGACGCATACTCTGACCTCTCACTTCATGTCATAAGACAGCCTGGCTTTCAAGGATGCAGGACACCAGTTAAATGGCTATTATAATAGCCCATTATAACTTGGGCAAAGGTCAGTCTAAGCCACCGCTCTCGCTTTGCTGGTGCTAACAGCTGGCACTCGACAGAGCTTGAAAGAGTCCACACAGACTGCTTCTTCACTGACCCAGCAGTTTGAAGATCCAGGATAGAGAGTGTGGGCATTCTGGCTTCAGAGATCAACAGAGAGTAAGGTCATAAGCTTGGGCTAGGGTATAGGCAAAACGTGCAGGCAAATAAAGCTTAAATTCCCTAGATATCAACTGAGGAAAGCTGGCACTTAGAAAGTAACCATGTGAAGATGGTTGTAGCAAGACATAGGCCTGCTCCTCTCATGTATAGTGGCACTGGTCCCACAGCTGTGTACTCATACAACTACAGCTCTGGACCTAAGCTCACAAGCCTTATCTTCTGGACCAGAATGCCATATATCCATTTGGCCTGGGTCACAGATGGACCAGACATGTCTGTCCATACTAGTCAATGTAAACATACCCTAAGAGTGGGCATGGCAAGCTAAGTGTGCCACAAAAGCTAAGAAATGCCAGTGAGGGGAGTTTTGCTCCCCATCAGAGCTGCGGTTAAGTTTGTCTTTGAATGTCGGCTTCTGAACTGGGCTGGTCTGTGTTTAGCTACCTCTGTCACACATTTGGAGACAGGTGGCTCATCTCTGTTCTCCTTTGGGATGGAGCTCATGGTGATACCACTTTTAGCTAGTAGCCTGTTGAATATGTGCCCCAGAAGTGGGACTCCAGCCCTATCTCGGCAGACTCTGTAATAATATAGAGAAAGGGGTCTCATCAGAAGGATTAAGGTGGGAGTGGGAAGGGTGATGAGAGAGTGGTTCTGTTTTCTCTGTATTTGCTGGGTCACTGTGCAGCCCAGAAGGCAGAGTTCATAGAGCCAGAGGGAGTAGAAAGGAGTGCTGCAAGTGGAGCAGGTAATGAGTGTTCCCACTGAGAATAGGAAGCTCTGAACACTGGTTTTTGGTCTGTGCCTGTCTACACGCAAGGCAAAAGCAGTACCTCGCCTTTGCTCTGTTTAGCTCTGGCACTCCTCACTTCTCAGCTGCACTGTGGCCAGTTTCAGCGTGAAGTATGATGTGGTCCTCTCCCCTGCTACCTTTTCTCTCTCAATGAGAGTCTCCTTAAGAGACCTTCAAACCCATACCTTAGGCTAAAAAGAACTGAAAACTTTTATTTCCCAAATCGTTCCAGCTGCCAGGCAATTGCACAAAAGGTAGACAGCAGTTGTCGCATTTGAAAGGAAGTAGCTGAGAATGCTGAAACCAAGAGTCTAAGAGACTATGCTGACACGGTCTTTTGCAGACAGAGGTGAGCCTGGTTTGTCCTTTTTCCAAGCCAGCTGGGGAACTCTTTTACTGTAAGCTGATCCTGAGCTAATGTAACTACACAGCTTCAGGTTCAAAAGCTTCTAGTTAGCACCACGTGCCCCAGAAAAGCAGGGGAGCTCTCAATTGCTGTCAATATCCAGAGTAGTCCTGTGTTCTGGTCCTGTGCACATTCTTGGCAGACCTCATCAGTTCTTTCTGACCCAACAGAGTATGAGGTAGGAAGGGTCCAGCTTGTGAAAGGAAATAGGAATGGTTCAGCCATATAGTCCAGTAGCAGGGCCACATTGTCTTTGAGGTGTAAGACAAGCAGGCTGTCTTACTTCTGTTGAAAAAAAAATCCAAAACCAAAAGAAGAACAAAAAAAAAGTAATAGCATTGCTTTGCTTCAGCCAGAGACAAGGAAAATGAGACAGAAGTCCGAGTCTTGGGGCAGTAATTGGTGCCTCTGCTTCTTTATTTCCCTGGAAGGGCCAAGAGCCTTGTTCTTCTGAACCCTCCTATCCTACCCCACTCTGTCCTAGCCTTTACTGTACCTTAGCACTTTCAGCAGCAGAGGAAAACAGGCCCCAGCTCCTCTTCCTGCAGGAAGGGTACACTCCTTTTTGTTTGAGCTGGCTCTGGGTAGGAGTGGCTGGACACATACTGTAGGACTGTACTGGGCACCTAAAGAAGTCCTACCCAGCAACATAAAGTGCATGCAAGACACCTTATCAAGATTGGGAGGATTTTCTGTGTGACCCTCAGTGTGCACCTACATTCTGCCTAAGTTGCATTTTAGGGGCATAAAAGACAGTTTGGGATCATGTCCAGGCTCATCTCATGGTGACTTGAAGAAATTCTGCCTGCTTACCTGCAAAAATGAGATTTTATACTTCTGTCTCCCACGGTGGGGTAGCATCCAGTGTTGTCTGAGTAGGACAGCAGAGCAAGAGTCAAAGAAAGAGAAAGCAAACTGTGGGCAAAATCTCAGCCCCACTGAAGTCTTTGGCAAAAATTTCACCAACTTCAACAGCTTTCTGTCCTACGGCCATGGGTCCTTGTGTCTGACCATAGACCCCTTTCAACACCACAGTGTTAATATGTTGTATGACTACTGCAAAGGACAGAATGGGACCTTCTCCATTTTTATTACGGCGCAGTACACGCACTCTGAGAAGCAGGCAGCATCTCTTTACAGGCAGGCAGCATCTCTTTACATCAGGCCTTGCACATCAGGTAATACAGGAAGAGTATTGTATTATTAGGAAAGGGTTTCTCTCACAATGTAGGATGACTGGCACTGAAACTTTTCCTTCTCTATTCTGTCACGTTCCTCTCCATTCTATCGCATTTTGGGCCATTCATGCTGCGTTCCCTGAATATTCAGCCTCACTGACTTGTTTAGGTGCATGGCTAGGGATACTGGGGGAGGAGGGTGGTGGACTGTATTTATAATTACATCTCTGATATTTATCCATTTAAAAAATAACACAATAAATTTTTGAGCAAAAATAATATTCAGTACTTTGCCAAGAGAGATCATTGTTTTTCTGCAGCCACATGCCAGCCGTTCCTCGACAAAATTCCACACATTATCTTTTTCATGGGTTCAGAGGACAGTTACCAAATGTAATTTCCACCTGTAGGCACTGATTTAGTTTTCTTTTTATGATTCCTCTTCCAGATTTATAAGAGAATTTAATTAGGGTTCTTATAGATTTCTTTGGCAATTTTTGAATATATATATATATTTCTCCTTCTTGATTACGATCCCCTTTAACTCACTGGATGTCCCAAATTATAAGCTTTGCATGGAATCAGTTGCCTTTGGCTATGTTTGGTATTATGTTACCTTCTGTTCAGTTAACGGTGTGGAGATAGGCCATAAGCACTGGAAAAACCTCAAAGCTCTTTTCTGCTGTTTTGAAATTGAGAAAGCAGAAACATAATTGCTTTTGTTGGATCACAATCCTGAATAGCAAAAGACTTTTTAAACATCTGCCCTTCCTTTGATTGGCTTTACATCTTCTCTCTTTTTTGTCTACTGTTCATTATTCTGCATTTTACTCACTAATGAAAAATTCTATCCATGACAATATTTTCATATGCTGTAAGATGACTGGGATTCAATGCATTTAATCTGATCTAGCCCTACAGAAAACCTTAATAGAATGTGACAATATATGTTAATTCTGTGAGGTTTGTATTTCCTTCTTGCTTGTGTAATATCTGATCTGTCCTGCCTACAATCTCAGCGCAATCTCCGGCAACCCTGACTTTTAACAGAGCAAGAGTCTAACTCCTGGGATGTATTTGCAACACCTATTGAAGTCAAACAACACTGCGTAGCTATATGGGAAATAAATTTTGCTTTCTTTGTCATTGCAGCCCTGCTCCCATTCAGATCTGTGGCAAATCAGCACTGACTTAAATTCCACCAAGATCAGGCATCAGAATTGTTTCATTTTACATGGGATTCTCTCTGATGGGAGAACTCGCATGTGTCTCCGTGTGCTGATCTCCCTCTCCCTCTTTATTACTAATCGAATGACTTGATATATCTCTCTCCTTTTTTTTTTTTTTAATACCGCTGTCAAATACCTGTCATGATATTAGCATTCATTCCCAGGGAAATGTAGCAGCCAGAAGTAATGCTGATCCCCGAGTGGACTGGAATAATCTGTTCATTCTGCAGGGAATAGCTATCCCTATTCAATAATAATATTGAAATTAAGAAATAACATTCTGTCTTTTAACGTGGGAAGACAATATAAATAATTGGGGAATTTCGTAATGAGTCTGTTATTAAAACAGTATCTAGAGGAAACCTGAGCATTCAACCAACTGAAATGTGTCCTTTTCTTTTTTTTCCTGGTTTGAGCATAATGCTTGACATCAATACCACAAGTATTTTCAGTGTTACCTGGGAATAAGGGGGAATGAAGGCAGGAGGCTTTTGAAAAGTCACTTCTGATTTTGCTCATTTAAGAGCTAAGTATTTTAAAAGCAATGAGGGCCAAATTTTCAAGTGCCGATAGTCCCCAGTTGGATCCAGATTTTCAGAAAGATTGCATTCTCATTTACACTTCTCAATAGAGCATTTTTCCACAAGTGCTCAGCAGCCAGCAATTCTTTCTGGCCAGGAAGCCATTGAGAAAGCTGGCCTTTTTTTTTTTTTCTTTTTTTTTTCCCAGTGCCTAAAAGGGAACGAGGAGCTCTTTTATGAGTCAGGTTCTTCAAACAAGTTATGCCTGATGAGTCTGGCTCTGAGGAAAGAAGTGAAATATAACTTTCCTTTCTGAAACCTCTAGAGGCAGCAGGCGCTAGAAACACCCAGTGTACTGCTGGGCAGAGATAACTCCAAGAGAGCTAGCTTAGAGACTGGAAGTAATGGAGAAACACCCATAATTCCTCCTGCAGCTTTGCAGTGTGTGAGGGAACAAGTATTTCCATTAATACCGAAATTATTCCGGAAGCCTAGTTTCCAATGGAGTTAGTGTTTCATGGCTGACTGACATTTTAAATGAATTATACTATTGCTGCGGTGTGAGTTCTGCCCTTATCAGACACTGAAGAATCCATAGGGGAGAGAAGCCTTGGCTGTGGAGTGGATTCCCTTGTATCTAATAAGGTATGAGCTCTGACTGAAGCTTTCCTTCACATACATCCAGTCGCTCTCCCAAGTGGATTTGCTCCATGTCAAACAAGAACCGAGCGTGGGCTGCAGCCTTTCTGTCAGTAGGAAAACTCTTCAGCTTTCTATTTTCACGAAAAGTTACGAACTTGTTTATCTCTGAAACCTCTACGTTTCTGCCAGGTTGAGCTACGATTGGCCAATGGGTTCAAAAGTTAGTAGACAACCACGAGCGCAAGCACACACACACACTGCAATTACGCGAGCTGTGCTTCCTTATGGAGCCAGGCTAAAAACACCCACTGCTAAACTCCAAATGACTGCAGCCTGCTGCGTCTGTGAGCGAGTTGGGGAGGCTGTAATAAAGGACTGAGTGGAAAGAGAAATAAATTATTCCGTATCTCCTGTCCCGTATAGCCGTCAGTCACACGTCTCCCCCCACCCCTAGCCATAGGGTCTCCCCGTCAGACGCGACCACTGCGGAGCCCCTTGGGCGTGGAGCGCGCTGTGGGGGCAGTCAGGGGAGCTGGAAGCGTTCCTGGCCGGTCTGCCAGTGTGAAGGATTGGCAGTGCTTCTTGCAGTTTCCTTTCCCATGAGCAACTAGCAGCAATCAAATACAATCTAGCCCTCATTATTTGCCGTTAGTTTCTTTGATTGTGATTTGGAAATACGTTGCTAAGGAAAGCAAAAACCGTGGTTAACTGATTGATAGAAAATAAGAGTCATAGAAAACATCTGGAGAGCCAGATGAGTACAAGCCATTGTTTAGTTTAATACCCTTATAATATTTGCTGCAAACAGCCAAGCTGAAGGGTGGATTCTTCATCATTTTTATTATGTGCTTATTCCAAAATATTGGTGAACGGGCTTTGACAGCAATGTTTGATCCATGCCCTTTTGCCCAGACATTACCATGTCTTGGCTTCCTGAGGCTGTGTAAGGCCAAATTGTCAGAACATAATATCAAAATGTAAGAATGGTCATACTGGATCATACCAACATTCCTCTAGACTCTTGCCTCTGATGGTGACTAATAGCAAAAGTTTAGGGAAAAATACAAAGCCAAAAACTGCAGCCGTTGTTCTCCGATACACCCTCCTAGCTTCTAGTGATTAGCAGCTAGAGAACAAGCTGAGCCAGAGGTGGTATCTTTGTATTTAACATGACTAGATGGATTTTTTTCATCTGGGATTCTCTCCCTCAGTCTTTAAAGGTAGGAAGAACAAAGAGCTTATGTTTAGTCTAGAGAAAAATGCTGAAGAGGGAAACCCTACAGCTGGAAACGTTAGGGGTAACCCCTAGGAAACGGGCTCTATCAAGCTGCAGGGGCATGTCTCACTCTAAACTAAAGAAAGAGAGACTCAGCCTCCAATTTGAACTTCCGATGTTCACTCCTCAGCTAGCTGTACAGTTGTTAGGCAGCAGAAAGCAGGGAGGGATACAGGGTGGAAGCAGACTGCGGCTGCCCAGAGCCTCCCTTCAGGTGGGCAGGAGGAGAGAAGACCAGCACATCACCTGGCTGGCCGTACAGCCCACCAGCTGCAGCCCTGGGAGCCTGTGCCCTGACTGAAACATGCTCCTTAGACACCTTCAAGCAGGGTGGTGTCTGAGTGCATATAGATAGTAGACAGAAATGTGATTAATGGCCAGCTTTCTTCATGTCTTTCCAGGACCATTCTGATCCCGATCATAGTTATTCAACAGCTGTGCTTTACACCTATGTCAGTGTGTTGCAGATTTGTTAAGGAGCCCACTGTGAGCCCAGAAGGACAGACAAATGTTAGTGTATTTCCAATTTTACAGGTACTGAAAACTAGACAAAGAGTTGAAATCACTTGCCTGAAGTCCACAGGGTGAATCAGGAACTGAACCAGGTGTAGAAACTACGCACTCCTGTGGTTTCAGTGGCTAGCCACCACTTCCTTCCACCTAATTTACTTTTAAATCTAGAGGCGTAATCCAGAGAAATAATATGTACACGAAGGGGGCTGTTTCTTCACAGAATTTTATTCAGTATTTATAGCATGTGTTTGTTTATGAAGGTGATTATCTACAAAATTACATTGTTTTGATTCCATGAGTGATATTTTAACTAAGAAGAATTTTTGCATTTAAAAAGTGGGCTGGCATTTCCACAAATATCATGTTTTTTTCCTAATTCACACACCAGTTATGAATTCATTATGATACAAAGCTGGTTGTAGTACCAATACATTTTTGTACTTCATTCAGTCAAATTTTACTGTGAGTTCAGATCAGCCGTGTCATCTCACGTTCCACAGAAATGTGAGCCTTTTAAGAAAGAGAAAAGAGAAGAGAAGAGAAGAGAAGAGAAGAGAAGAGAAGAGAAGAGAAGAGAAGAGAAGAGAAGAGAAGAGAAGAGAAGAGAAGAGAAGAGAAGAGAAGAGAAGAGAAGAGAAGAGAAGAGAAGAGAAGAGAAGAGAAGAGAAGAGAAGAGAAGAGAAGAGAAAGGAGGGAGAAAATGGGGAGAAAGGGAGGCAGGAAGTGAACGTTGGATTCGTTTTGTCTGCCCAAGTGAAGTGACTACCATACTTCTTCAAGTTCACTTACAATTAAGTCTGTTGTTTTCTTAAATATTTGCCACTGTTCTGAAGTCACTCATATTCTAGGTAGTATTTTATATCTCAACATGATCACAGTATTAGTTTGCCAGAAGTGACTTGCTGAGCTTCAGCACATAGTTCAGAAACGCTGACTCCTGAGGAAGTTCTGTGAGCAGAGGACATTCATAAGGGCATCCACCGTAGCCTTTTTTAATTCTGTACGGCTGTTCCTGTCTCTTCTCACATTACATTCATTTCTACTCGAAACTGGTGTGATCCTAAAGCCACCCCCACTGAATCACCCACCAAAGCAGAACGGACACAGTGTAGTCCCTGCTCTCCACTACTCCATTAGACCTTGTTCACTACATGTGAAAGGGCTTGCCAGCAAAGCTACACTAATGTAATACCAACAGAGCCACCTCAGTGGAACCGTTTTGATGAACAAAATAATAAACCAGCAAAAAGACTTTTTTTTCCTGATATTATTCTGTCTACCTCAGGCAATTGTTTTCATGCTTCTGACTGACACAGCAAGGATGGCAAAACTCTCTGCGTAGACAAGAAATCCTGAGGGGTGAAAACAGAATATTCACTGCTGGTTCTGGTTGCGTGTCAGATGTCTCTCTGGGCTGGCTGCTTGCATGAGGGAGTTTGCTTGTAGAACTGTATCACTAGAGATTTGGGGCAGATGCCATTATTATTTTTTAATTTTCCTTTTGTAGTAATGCTTATTTTAAAAGAGCACTAGGGTCTAGCGTTTTCTGATGCCATAGGAAATAAAAACTAAGCCAAAAAAAAGAGTGCTTTGAGGAAGATCAACAGATAGCCACAGAGCTGGCAATGTTTGACCATTGGGATGTATTTACTAAAAGAAGACCCTTTTTGAAGGACAGACTGTGGAAATAGCACAGCTGTGGAAATAGCCTTCTAGAAGCAAGTCTGGCAGAACTGATAAGCAGAGCTTTGAACTGAGAAATGAAGGGTACAGAGTCAAAGACTTGAATAATCTCCACATGCCCGTAGAACACCAGAGGAGAAAGCCTAGGTACACAAGGGTATGCCAAAGGATAAAGAAATTTCAGTGATCAGAATGGTGGGGAATAAGAAGAAAGAAAGTGCCAACTGTGATGAGAACTGCTTCCAAACAGGCAATACAGTGAGCGTCACGAGCAGGTCTTAACAAAGCTGTGGTATGGGGTACAGCAATATTTAACAACAATATACATACCAAAAAAAGGGAAGAGTATGAACTATGCTGGCAGGGCATCAGGCAGGACAGGTATACACTGGTAACACGACAGAATAGCAATCACGGCGGGAACACTGGTCTCAAAGCATATGCATTATTCAGAAAGGCAGAGATAAAGGTGAAGGTGGTGGCAGAGAACTGTGCATTAATGATACGAAACACTGCGAAGAAGGGTGTGCAGAAGGGATAGCATGCAAAAAGCAGAATTTGTTCCAGTTAAAATCACTTTGGGGAAGGCTGGTAAAAGAGAGTACTCAGAAAGTGCAAGCCCCCTGATGTGGCCCTGGTTACAGGTAAAGACAGCAGTAATGCCATTAAAGAGACAAGTTCTGTTGGGTTTGTATCGTGCAGGGAAATTTTTACCTTCCCAAATACAGATCAAAGAACAAATGCCACTAATGATGATAGAATCCAGATACTTCTGGATGTAGTAGTCAGCAAATTTCTTAATAAAACTCTCACAGAACCAGAAAAAAAGTGATGCTGATTGAGACTTGGTTTTGGTAACTGATGATTGCAGCAAAAAATGACCTTGGCTCAAGTGGTCAGGGACTGACACTTCCTAATTAAATGGAACAGATAAATGAGTCTGTTAATAAGGTTTTGCATTTCAAAAGGGCAAAGTTTGGTAAACTCCTGGAATTGATTACTAAAGTCAGACAGATTGCAGAGTCCAGGCATTAAAATGTGAAATAGGTCTGGAGCTTCTACAGGTCTGAGAGAATAAAAGTTTCAGGAATCTGAGTAACAGGCAGAAGAGAAAGCCTGGTTGTATAACCACTTCAAGAGAGGTACTAGTACATTAGCTTATGTCTTTTAAGAGGAAGACTGGGTGCTAAACAGGGAATGGACTAAAATATGACAGGAAAGATCACACCAAAGTCCTTCTAAGCTTTCTTGGACAAGATGATGTCCTACATAGAAAGAACAAGGTAAATACCATCCATTTGCATTTTACTACATAATTTGATAGGGTAGCACAGAAGATGTTATTTGTTAGTGGAAGCACTTTAGAAAAACTGTGTGTATAAAGATCTGGCTCATAGCATACAGACACCACTAAAAAAAAAGCATTATAAGGCTGGGGAGAAGCAATTAGGAGAGCTCTTCAAACTAAGTGTTGGGACCAATCTTGTTTAATATTTTCATAAATGATCATGACATAAGTACCGACTTAAATTTTTGATGACGCAACATTGAGAGGTGTCATTAATGCAATGAAAGTGTATCACGACTCTGAAAACAGGTGAAAATAAAAAATATACATACAAAGTTAGGACTAACAGTACAATTTCTCCTAGTTGCTCCAAGCTTGTAAGTGAGCAGAAATACCTGGCCATGCTATCAAAGATGACTCTCATGCTACAGTATGACCCACTCTTCAAAATAGGTAACTGAAATTCAGTGAGACAGAGATCAGAAAGTGTTAATGCTTTAGCACGAAACCTGATGAGATCTCGTGTGCAGCTCTGAGCACCCATGGGCAGGAAAGCTCGACTCCAGCTGGAAGCACTGTGCAGAAACACAGCTAACTTGACCAAGAGGAAATAAGAAGAGGGCTGAATAACTTGACTAGTTAAGCTGGGGGAAAAAAAAAAAAAAAAAAAGGACTGAGAAGATATAAGCTAGCCTCAAGAAATCAGCAAAATCAGAAAATATTTCCTAGCTGTTAGAGTCATCAGTCTTGCTGTGGGGGAGAGTGAGCACCAAGAGTCTAATGCAATTTAAGACTGAACCTGACACACTGTTGAAAGCAAATCTATGTGTTTGCGGTAAGAGGAGGTGTTGCTAGTCCAAGAAGTCTCTTCTAGTCTGGTGGGCCTGATGGTGGCTGAGTATCCGAGGGAGAGATTAGGAGAGGTTTGTGTGATGAGAGAAGACTGCAGGTCTCCTCCAGTGTTTGATAAATCTTTTAGCTGCTTCTCAATTCTAAAATTTTGCTGGTCTGCCAAATGTGCACTGAAACAGAAAGACCCTAGTCTTGCAAAAAACTTTTCAAGTTTGAGCAATATTCAGCAGCTCGAATGGTGAAAGAGGAAGAACATGGATTTTCATGTAAAATTTAAAACATTTTTCTCAGGCTTGTCTGACTACTTAGCTGAACTTTACCATTTGAAATATTCAGGCTGGCTATGTTCTAGGTAGAGAACAAACCCCATTCACTACCTGCCTGCCAGCCAAACATTGAAAGTGAAAACAAAGTGGCCTAGGTCATTTCTTTAATACCATCTCATACGCATGCAGTGTTGCTGTTTGCCAGTTTGAAGCTAAACCTACTCGCAGGGCTACGGGCTTGGGCTTCCTCTTGCAAGAGGCCATAGGAAAATGCCCATTTGGCATCAGTGGGATAATACAGATGGAGTTCTTATAGCTGAGCAGGTGGATATTTTCTCCTCTGTCCACAGGATCCATCTGCTTCTGCTGTTTCTCCAGAAAGGTCCTTGTGGTTAAATTTTTGATAAACGTGACAGGGTCCCCTGAGGTATGTTCTTCTGAAGAAACTGGTGGTTGTTTATTCTTCTGTTTCCACTACTGTTAATCAGCCATTCCCTGTGTCATGCTCTACTCTTGAGACTCACCTGTCGAGTCTCCATCTTGCATCATGGCTCTGGCAACTTACTTGCTTCCAGCCCAGTCCTGCAGGCTGTCTCAGACTGCTGGCCTCCCACGCTAGGTGTGATTGATCCCCCCAGCTTGGCTCCAGCTTAGGCATGAAACCTTGGAGCGAAACACACAAAAAAGCCTTTGGGTTATGTATGTTTCTTCCATCACAGCCCAGCACAGCAGCTCCCTTGCCTTCATACCTCCCAGTTCATGAGGTCTCGTTAACTGGGGAATGAGAGAAAAGTTTGAGTTTATTATGGTGTAGATCTAACTCTACACAAGATGTGTGTGCCAGCCCTGGGTAAAGGGGTGTATTTCAACCCAGGATAACCACATGAAAAGGTATTCCTATATTCATTTCTGCCAGGTTTTGGTTTGGGTTTTGGAGGTCTTTGTTTTGGTTTTTTTTTATAACCAGTCTAATGCTGCTTGGCATTTCCTTTAATGCCCTACATTGCGTAACTCACATGGTTATGCAGAAAATGTTTGAACAAAAGGGAGGGTCCAACTCAGCCTGTCATTGAACAAAAGTCTAGAAGACCTCATGCCTCCGAGAAGCGCCATAGCCTGGATGGCAAATAAAGACAGGACAAAGTAAAATTGCATTTCAGTCAGCATCACTGTAAATTGATCAGATGAGCTGCAGGCTAGGGTGATTTTTCCTTAGCATTTTGCCACTGGCTACAGTATAAGTCAGCTCTCTTTTTTAAAAGTGAGCCCATCCAAGAGATGTTTTTTGTCGAGGGCAAAACACATTCACACTCATTCAGCTCATCTTGACTAGTCCTGAGTCCTGAGCTAGTGCTGAATACAGCTTGGCCTTGTCTGCGCTGCCTACAGAGAGGTAGGACAGGATCCATCTTCCCTAACTTCAGCCACCTGGTCAGGTACACTATAACTAAGCTAGCTGCCTGGCCTCCTGCTATAATCGACTGAACGGTGCAGGCAACTTCAAAAGGTGACTCATCCCTCCCTTTAGTAGGCACCTAAGCTAGCTGGCATGAATCGCCCTCCATCTTTCTCCATTGAATACAGAGGGAGCCCAGACTTGGCCTGCACATTACCCGGTATATGGCTAAAGTTAGTGAAGATAAATCCCATCTGCAGTCAGTGCTGGATCTGATAACTCAACTGCTAAAGCCACATTTGAAATGCAGGCACCGCTTTTAGGAATAGGTATCATAAACTTATTGGTATCAGATGTTCTCCATAAATGGGCAGTCCTAAAGGGGGGACGCGGGAGGTGGAGGGATAGTAACCCCTTGATTGTGAAATTACATGATTACTAAATGAATATGATTCTTCAGCAGGCTGTTTTCAATGTCTAGGTTGTATTTCTAATGAAGGAACACATGTTGTACCACTGATCCATATCACAGTGCTCATGCTGTCTGCTATCAAGAGAAGGCAAGCTCTAAGCACAGGATCTCTCAGATTTTTATTCATACCTGCAGAAATAAAACCAGAAGGTTGTTCTTTTTTTAAATCAAAATAGTCTCTGTGCAGTGTATCTGATTCAAACCATATTGCTAGCAAGGTGGAACCTTGAAAACATTAAGATTTTTCTATGGTAAAAGTTAAAGATTAGAGGGCCCTGAGGAAACAGAACACATGGGCCGAAAGCTTTAAACCCAAATATTAAAAATAGTCAGCCTAGTCAAAACATTGGCATCTACATGAAGGGATTGTGAATTACAGAGGGACTGAGCACCCACTGAGTCTACTTATTCCCTAGCATTTCTCAAAACTACTACAATTTTAATTAAATACCTTCATGTGGATGAAGCTGCTCATGTGCTCCTTGCTTTACTAGAAAAAGCCCAAAAGGCTTTGGTCCCTTGTCTTTCTACACTGGAAAGTGAAGAATGATGAGAGAAGCCTTTGGGACTGACAAGAGGTTTTTCAGTTGAATCAGAACTCACCCCCAGAAAAAAAAAAAAAAAAACAAAAACACAGCAAAGGAGTTTGTCATATAATTCACCAATGGCTCAGTAAAAGGACTTTGGAGGAACAAAAACCTCCCACAACTTCAGCAAGTTCAGAATCAAAAGCTTAGGATGAGCTAACCCCCATAAGTTGCACAGCAAAAGATACCTTTGACTTGCCACAGCTGATCCTGCCTATGGCCCGCCTGGGACTGACCTGGGAAATGTATCGCCTTGAGTTAACTCAAGGAGCTGTTCTTGTCTTTCGAGTATGCATAAAACTCAAAACATTGAAGTAATTTCAAAGCCAAAGCTTAAATTCTTTGAACAATGAAGAAAACCCCAAGATACTCTAGATTATATAGTAAAAGAGGATAGGCGTCATATTTTAGGTCAAATTACAATCTTTATATCCCACCTGATAGAAGCAAGTGAATATTTACTACTGTAGAGCTAAAAGTAGGTGTCCCTCAGCAATGTCAGGAGGACCTTTCCTAAGCTGGAAGTTGTGACAGCAGAATGTATCATCTGCCATCCTTCTGGTCTCGTGCTCCTTGTGGGGTGACTGAAGAACAAGCATGGGAAATCCTTCATCTGAAAGACATCAGGCCATTGTTATTCCACCAGTCTTCACATAAAAGTGGAGGAAAAGTTTTCTTTCTTAGTTTAAAAGATTCTCTCAGTTACAACCAATAATTCACATTTCCCAATGTAACCACAAGCCTGGGCTTCTCTGCTGTTCCTGTCCTTTGTGGGACAGCATGGCTTTGGACAAGGCACAGAAGATTTGTCTGTACGCAACTTCTCCATTCACAGTACAGTGAGCCCCGGTGCCAAACACAACATCAGGGATGCCAGTCTTGGGCAAGGCACTTGAAAGTTAAGTACTGAGGCAATTAACTTTTAAGAAATATAAATCCTTTACTGGATCTAGGCATAAACCTATCTTAACTCTTCATTGGTGGCTAATGAACCAGAGCACGTCTGATTTTTCAGCACGTCTGATTTTTCATGTCTACTCTGAGACATCCTAGCCTGACTATCAGAGGTTGTCTATTGTCCATACACCCAAAAATGTGTTCTCATTTCAGCATAGACAGAAATCACCTTTCCTTCCAATCCTTGAACAAGATGAGCCTTCCCAGACTCAAGAATGAAAATCTATTCCTGTCTATGGATATACCTGTTAAAATTTTTTATCTATAAAACCACTTCAGTGACAGTATTCCATTTTTGTCATGTGAAGTTTAGTTTGTATTTTGATTAGCCTTATTTTGATACCGGAATAAATGTGTGTTATTTTCAATCATTAGTGCTCAGAAAGTGTCAGAAGATTACATGGGACAGGGATTATGAATCATGCTTTCACCTCTGAAAATGCAAAACCAGATAAAATTTGGCCAAGCAGCAGAGAATTGATCAGGTAGTCATTACTAACACTTAATTGTCTGGTTTGTGTAGCAGCCTGTGGTGCAGCACAATCAGTAAGAATAAAGTCCTGGTCATCTTGCACTTCAGATTCCTTCTGGTGTGAAAGAAGTTTTTGCTCTATATCATAAAGCAGGAAAGAGCACCTAAAAAGTCTGCTTCTGGCTGTCAAAGGACTTCAGAGTTGAACTTCAAGGTGTAGGTTTTTCAATGTGTTAGTCATTCTTGTGTTCAGAAAGAATAGGCAACCTAGGTGGATGAATCCCATTTCCAAACAGGGCAGGTCCCATCAAAGATGTTTCAGATGTTTCATCAAAATGAGGAGAGATTCAGAATCTAAATGTTTTGGTATGGGCTTTAAGATTAAGGTCCACATGCAAAAAATTATTTAGACTTGTGACTCTTTGTTTAGGCTTTTATCTCCCTATTGGTGTCTGGAGAAAGTCAGGACCTCGCACAGGAGTTCGTAGCCTAGAGCCTCTGTTGGGGCTGGGCCTTAAACGCCTTAGTAGTGGTAAATTTGAGAGTCAACAGATGTCAGTGGCACTCGAGTACCTCATCTGCCAAAA
This sequence comes from Tauraco erythrolophus, assembly GCF_009769465.1. Classification (NCBI taxonomy): domain Eukaryota; kingdom Metazoa; phylum Chordata; class Aves; order Musophagiformes; family Musophagidae; genus Tauraco; species Tauraco erythrolophus. The sequence goes on along the minus strand of NC_141465.1, from coordinate 65,424,088 downwards.
TCACTTTGGCAAATGTAACCTGGCCATCTGAGTCACATAGGATTTGCCACATGCAGAACTGACATCCTTGGACAACCTGGGCTGAAAAATAAATAGAGTTTGAGTGGCTGATGCAAGTACAGTTGTTGCTAGCCAAAGGCTACACTACCATTTTATGACTTGAGGCATGGACAGAAAGATTTCTGTGCTTCTTTGGGACTCCCTGTCTACATGCATGTACAGAAGACCTAGGTAAACATAGCAAAATTGGTATGTGTAATTGAAGACGTAGATTGTGTTCTGTATCTGTAACAGAAATATGGAAGCAGAATGAAAGTAAACTTCAAACCTGAAATAAAACCTCTATCCTGGTTCAGCCTGGATCCTCTAATTCTAACTTGAGCCCTTAGATGTGGCAAGAGCTGTAGAGAGGCAGGCACCTGTAGAGACTGGCTGTGATCTTATGGGAGCACAAACATGTCCTGGAGAATTTCGTTTCTTTTTGCTGCCCTTGCCACGGGCCTGAGGTGAGCCGTCTCCTGATCTGAGCAACTCACTCAGTGTCTTAAATGAACTGAGATGACCAGGTCAGCTGCCTCCCAAAATAAGTGTCACTCTGGTTGTGAACACAGTTATGGCTGCAGTGCCCTGGCAAAAGGGCAGCATTAACCTTTAAAAATTAACATATACTCTAAAGTGTTGAAAATAGAGAGCTTCCTGAGATACCAAAGCAGCAGCAGAATTGGGGCCTTATTCACTTATAAGATGCAGCAGCTGGCTGGGGTCCTCCCTGACCTCCCTGAAAAGGGAAAGAAGTCAAAGATGCAGGGCTGGGAAGGCCTCCTGTCCTCCACTCTCAACTCTGTCTGGCTTTGCTGGGATTTATCCATTTGCCTTTCCCCCTTTCCCAAAAAAAAAAAAAAAAAAAAAAAAGGTAGCTTTACCAGCTCTTCACAGCTACAACGACATAAAAAAATAAAGATGCAGAGGCTGGAGGAAGCTCCTGGGGGATAACTCTCCCGGACAGGTTACGGAGTTACGGAGCACCTTTTGGCAGGTTTTGTGCAGATCAGCGCCCTTGCTCTTCTCACGGGCGCCTCCTCGCTCCCAAGACTGATTCCATCCTAACCTCTCGCCCCGTCGACCCGCTTTCGAGGGCCAGGGGGTCCCCCGCGCCACGGGGTATCCGGGCAGCAGCCGGGGACGTGCCACTAAAGAAACCAACGTGCAATGCAGTCGGCGCCTGCTTTGCCTGGGATGGCCATGCATAAGAAAAAACAAGGAGCAAATAAAAAAATAAAATAAAAAAGGAGAGAGAGGGGAAAAAAAAAAAAGAGTAAATAAAAAGGGGAGAAAAAAAAGGAGCAAAGAAAAAAAAAAGGAAAGAGAAAAAAAAGCAAATAAAAAGTAGGCCAAAAAGCAGCGAATTAAAAAAAAAAAAATAGAAAAAAAAAAAAGAGGAGATAAAAAGGGGGCGAAAAAGGGAAGAAATTAAAAAAAAAAAAAAAAAAGATAAAAAAGAGCAAATAAAAAAAGCGGGGGGCAAGGAGCAAATAAATCCCCCACTCTGAGTCCCAGCGCTTCCGAGGAGCAAAGGCGGCGGGAGGCGCGGGCAGTGTGGGATAGCGCCGGCCCGGGCCGGAGCGGCGGGGCCGGGCCGGGCCGCGCTGCCCCCCCGGTTGCCCCCGGCCCTCGGCGGCGCGGCGCGGGCGGGCGGGCCCGGCGGAGCCTCCGCCTCCCGTTAGATGGCGCTACAGACTTTGCAACCACGTGCATGGCGGGGAGTGGGGGAGAATAATTAAAAAAATAACCCTCTTATTGTCCGAAACGCGGAGAGCCGTCCCCGCAGAGGAGGGCCAGGGGGGAGGGGGAGCAGCGCCCGGCGGTGGGATGCCCTTTCCCCGCGGGGAGCGCCCGGCGCCGCCCGCACCCCCGCGGCGGGGGCCGGGGCTCGGCCCCGGGGCAAGGCGGGGGGCAAAGCGGGCGAGCGGCGCCCCCGGCAGAGCCGGTGCTCCTGCCGGGGGAAGGTCCTGCCGGGGGTGCGGGGAACGGCCCTAAACGGGGAGCTCGGCGAAACCGGTGCGCAGGTTCCCGTCCTTCCCCCGCGTTACTTTTGCTTTCCAAAAAGCAAAATTGCTCGGGCAATCTGCAGAGCCTGCCTGGGCTCTGCTGTCTGATTGTTTCATCAGTTCCGCTCCACACACACACACGCATCCCGCCCCCCTCCCCCCCCCCCCCCCGCTTTTTTTTTTTTTTATTTCAGAGTCCCACGTTTTCCCCCGGTTTAGGATCCGGTGCTGTAAAGCCGCAAGTTTTCGGGCAGCCGGTCGGTGGCTGCCGCGGGGACCCGCCGGAGCGGGACTGCCTTCGGTGCGCGGCTCTGCCCATCGCCCATCCCGGCCGAGGAAGGGACGGTGGTGCTGGGTGAAGGCGCTGGTCCGCTGAAACGCGACTTCTTTAGCCAGGGACCGACTCGCCACCCCTCCTCCGTCCGGTCCCGAGCAGAACCACGGCCCGGGTCTCTCCAGCCCTGTCGGTGAGCGTGTAGGGGAACACTTTGGGACGGGGTTGGGGCTGTCCCAACGCAAAGGCCACCCCTGCACACACACACCCCCCGTGCCTGCCGTCAGGCTGTGAACTTTCCGGTGCGGTAAGTTCTCCTTTAAGAAAGCGACCTGTTCCTGATGCATGTTTAAGGCTGTTTGTCCGCAGTGCCCAGCTGACGCGGGGCTGGAGCCTTCACCCGCGGGACCTCGGTTGTGGGGGAGCAAATCATCCACGCTTTAAACGCAGCCTCTGCCAGGGCTCCGGTTTGGGAGCCGCTTGCCGTTGCTCTAAACATATGTAAGTCAGAACCTGGGGTGGGGGCTGGGGAGGAGGAGGAGGGAGGGAGGCAGGCTGAGTCCAGTTAGGGAGATGAGTCGGCTATTTTGTTCATTCCTATCCCACCCCCCCAAAAAAAAAACAACCACAAACAAACAAACAACAACAACAACAACAACAACAACAACAACAAAAGAAAAAAAAAACACACCAAAACAAGCAAACCAAACCCACCCAACCTGATAATACAGTTTAGGGTAAGAAATCTTGCACTTGGACTTTTTTTTTCTCTTTTTCCCTTTCTTTTGGCATTATTTTCCGCCCAGCCCAGGGGCTCCCTGACCCCCTCTCAGCAAGCGTGTGTACTCCTAAGGTAGCCGAACGGTGGGAGGGTTCGGGGCTCCCTCCCTCCTTTTGCCCTCCGTGGGTGCGCAGGGGTGCGTGAGAGGAGCGGAGCGCCGGGGGGGGTAAGTGAACCCCTTGTTTCAGCCGGGGGGACAGGCGGGGGCAGGCGGGAGGAGACCTCTCCTCTCAGCTGCTCATCAGAGGGCTCCGCCGCCGCGCTGGGAGTGGGATCCCGAGCGGCCTCTTCAGCGAGCGGGGGGAGCCCCCGGGGATACGAGCGCTTTGGAAAAGCCCCCTCCGCGACCAGTCACGCTGTCACCTATATGAATCTCTTCTTCTATACGTGTACGAAACGACAAAGCGTGTCTGTGAAGGTCAGGCGGGCGATCTTCCACTGCAGCTCGAGTGGGAAGGAGCAACTTTCAGTGCTGTGTGCTCTTAGCGGTTTCCTGCCTTTTAAAGTGAACTTGTTCGAGTGTGTTATTCAAAATGTGGTTCGGTAGTTACGCCTTCAAATAAAGTCGCTTCTCGGTCCTCTCTGGGAAAAAGCAAGACATGTGTCCTCAATTGTACAGTAGATAAAAAAAAAAAAAAAAAAAGTCAATCCACTAGGTACTTTATGATTCCATCTGGAGAAATTAAAAGCCCAGAGCTGTAATGTTTATTCTTACATAGTTTACAAAAAAAAGGGGAAATGTGTGAGACACATGTCTCCAAATATAACCAAAGTGCTTTCCCTTCTGGTTAAAAAGTTGCATGCAAATGTTTTCGTTTTAACACTCCCTGCCACCTGTACTTCGCAGGGAAACTTTTCTTGGCGTTAGTGATGAAGCACCAATAGTACTTATTAATGAATTAATTATTATTATGGCTGCTGAATTGACTTAAAGTGCTTTGGAGGCCAAACTAATCCATGTTAATCAGTTACAATTAATTGTGTTTCAGCGGCTGTTTTAAACACAGTTTCAAAGACAGAGGCGAGGACGCCGTGTTTGGGGTGTGTGTGGGTGCTCCAGAGTGCCATCCTCGGCCCCGGCACCGAGCCCCATGCCCAGAGATTTCCTTTTGAGTTGCGGAAACCGGCGCAGTCCTGTGCCGGTGCCCGCGCCGGGTGCCACAAAGGTGCGAGGGGCAACTTAGGTGACGAACTCCTCTTTCTCCTGCCGAAAGCTGCAGAGATTAAGGGACTCCCGGGTTTCGGAGAGAAGCCCCGGAGGGAGTTTTCCCTCTGGAGTTCGCATTGTGGAGAAGGCAGCGGGCGCGGGCTCTGCTGTGCCGTCTTTTCTTGGCCCCTTTGGTCCGGGGCTTTTGTGTTGTCGGCGGAGACAAGGAGGCACCGGGGGGGCAACGAGGCCGCGGGGTGCTCTGCAGAGCCCTGAGCCCTCCCCAGAGGGCCCGGCTGCAGGCCGTGCCCGGGAGGGTTTGGGAAGAGGGAAGCGGGGGGAGAGAAGAAGAAAGCCCCCCTGAGGGGACGAGCGGCAGCTGGGCCGGGCTCGGTGCCTGCCGGAGAGGACGGAGCGACGGCCGTGGGGACAGGAAAAGCCGGGGCGTGCAGGCGGGGAGCCGAGACTCCAAGGAGATGCGCACACACACACCGCCCCGCCGCTCCCCGGCCGCCGGAGGGACCTGGGTGCTGAGGACGCCGGGCTCAGCGGGGCGGCGGCGGGGAGAGCCCGGGAAGGAAGGGCAAAGCCGCGGAGAGGAGTTGGGCAAAGCCTGGGAAAGCCCCCGGGGGCGATGGGCCGGGGAGGCGGTGAGGGCTGTGGTTCGGCCAGCCAGTCTCAGGGCGGCCCGTTTGTGCCCGGCACGGCGGCTGCAGAGAAGCCTCCCCTCCCCGAGGGGTGAGACGTGAAAGCAGAGCGGGCTCTGGCTCAGGTGGAGCGGGCGAAGGCTGAGGTCGGCCCGGCAGGGCCGCGCACCGACTGCCCGCATCCCCGGGGGGAGCTGGCGGCGGGGGGGCTGGGCGCCCAGCTGCCCCTCTTCTGCTGAGGAAACGGGCTTTTCCATAATGATAAGGACCCCACTCCCTCCCGAAGTTAGGGGCGGGAGAGAGGAAGGGAGAGCGGCGGGTTGCGCTGGGGAGAGCCGACGGTTCCCCCCAGGGCTGGGCGCTGAGCCCCTACCTGCCCCCCGGCCTCCGGCCTCCCCGGGGAGGGGGGTGGGAGGGAGTGGGGGGGGGCTACCCTGTCTGGGGGGAACCAGGTGTCACGAAGGATTGCTTGTCGTTAGAGACTTACACTTGGCAAAAATAAAACTCTACCCCCGCCGCAGCCTTCAATGTGTTGTTTTTTTTTTTTTTCTTTTATGGCAGTCCGCAGAATGGCAATTGGGGAAACTGTGCTCCCTCCCGTTCTCTCTGGAATTGGGTTGTTGGGATTTTTTTGCGGTTTGGTATTTTTCTTCTCCCACTCCGGCTCTTTCTCAAAGATTTACTCTCTCTTTTTTTTTTTTTTCCTTCATCCCATTGACTCTGCTGAGCTTTTGCTTAAGACGGGCAAGCAAAAAACCAAACAACCCTCCCCCTATACAGACCTTTCTTGGAGAGCAGTAAAACCAACAAAAAAACTTTTACCTGCAAAAGAAGATAGGGTACAAAATTATGCCCCCCCTTCCGTCCCGTATCTAAAACAGCTGTAGTTCAATGAAAATTAAGGAAAGAGGTGCATTTTCCACGTGGGAACGGAACAAATAAGGTGGCAGCGGTCGGGCGGGTAGGTAGGACACCTCATTCCTGCTCATCATGCGTGGAATCGTTTTCTCCAGCTGAGGCGAGTGGTGATGGTCTCGCAGAGGTGCAGGAAACAAATCCTCAGTTCTCGTATATCACAAAAGCAGGCTGCGTTTCATGAAACATGCGTGTTAACCAACTTTCTCCCCCTCCCTTCCTATTTTTATTTGTTTCCCTTGTTTGCGGGACCTAGGTGGTCAAAAAAAAAAAAAAGAAAACAAACCAAAAAAAAAAAAAGCACTTGCGTTTGTGGCGGCACTTTGTCGTCGGGGCAGCGCACCCGCGTTCGATTATTGCCGGGGATTTATTTGCATGCAGCTGCAAACTCACAACCCGGCTGCTGACCGCTGCGCATAAAGGGCTGCCGGGGCCGGCCCCTGCCCGGCCGCCGCGGCTCCCAGCGGGAGCAAGGCCCGGGTGCGCCGCGGGGGCCCGGGGCGGGGAAAGGATTTGGGGGTGGGTTTGCTCCTGACACAGGCCGAGGAGGGAAGGGGGGGAGCACCGAGCCGGCAGAGACCGGGTCCTGAGCGCATCCAGAGGTTGCAGGTGCGTGAGAGGGGGCGGCAGCCCCCGGCCAGCAGCCCTCCCTCCCTCCCCGCCGCCCGGCTCACCCCCAAAGGCAGCCGCAGCTCTCGCTGGCCTTGCTCACAAGCACCTCCGAGAAAAGCTTCCCCTAATGTATATGTCCCAGGAAAAAAGAACTGGTGGCGGATCCTCGGGATTTCTTTGCAGTATTTTCAGTGCTTTGAAATTTGCAGCAACGTTGATGTCCTTTTATACCCCCTTCTCCCCTCCCTTTAGCCCAGTAGTGTCTGGCAACGTTTGATGAGGAAGCTCTTAACCTTTGGAGCAAGGGCTTTAGGTTCAAACTGCCTCCTTCGCTACCCCCTGTATCCCACACGCACACCCCCACGTTGCGAGGATGGATTTGGCTGCATCTGGGACCGATGCATCTGTCTCCGAAGGCCTCCGTCCACCTCGGGCTACGCCACCAGGTCTCCTTCATCTTCTCCCGCAGAGCCAGGTGAAGGTGTAGGGTTCCTGGGGCTTGAACTTGCTCCCCTCCGAGCGCAGCGGGAACAAAAGCTGCCCCCGCAGCGACAGCGCTGCCGTGGCCTGGCCCGGCTCCCCTCCCCGTGCGGGAAAGGATGGGGGCAAACCAGCCCTCTGCAAACTCGGGGGGAGGGGAGAGTCTCCTATCCGTCCCTCTGCCGCAACGGCCAGCACGGAGCTGTAAAAAAAGGGGAAGACGAAACTGGATGTGGGGAACCTAATTTTCTTTTTTTTTTTTTTTTTTGGCAGGGTAAAGAGTCGTTTCCACTCCACGCGGGCTCCTTCGGCCGGGCGTGAGCAGGGGGGCTGGTCCGGGCGTGTCTGCCAAATATGGGGGGCTATGGAGTGGGATCTGCCAGGCAGGGAGGTCAGCGCCGGGTAGGCCCTTCCACGGGGAAGACCGCGCCGCGAGGGCGAAGCTGGAAGGACAATGGAGATACCCACACGCACACAGAGACGCGCTTGCCCCCACCTCCGCCTCCCTCGCATCCCCATGGCATTGCGTGGGGATGCCGCCCTGCCTACGGGCCAGGCCACGCCACGCCGCGGGGAGGGAGCGAATCCCGCGGGGGATGTGTGGTGTGTGTGAGGGGTCGGACACGTTTTGGACGGCTGGAGGGCAGCCCACCCCGCCGGGCCGCCCCGTCTAACGCGGAGCCCCCCGGGTGCGGCCGGCAGCGGGAGGAATCCTGCCGGGCTGCGGAGGCACAGGAGCGCACAGCGCCCTCGTCCTCTCCAAAGCACGGGGAGAGAGGGGTTCTCCAACCCATTTCTCCCTGGAAACTGGGGAACAGGGGGCCGGAGGTGCCTGGGCGACCTGAGACGCGCCTGTGGGCTGCAGCGGGCAGCACTTGTCGGGGAGCGGGTCAGTGATAAGAGCGGGCAGGAGAAGTGCAGGGAAAGGCAGGAGGGGATGAAACCATTCGCAGGCTCCGCGCGGAGCGGGGGTGTGTTATCATCTTTGTTTTGGTTGTGTTGTTTTGTTTTCCAGGGGATTTGGGACAATAGCTGGAGTGGATTATTCATTCCCGTAGGCAATACTTCCCTGTATGGGCTTCAGGATGCAGTTGGAGGCTCGGGAACAAAGCAAGCATCTAATGTCAAGGTAACTGGTCCCCTTCCTTTGTTTATGCTATTGTTAATGACGGGGCTCACTCAGCCCTGGCCTCAGCCGTGCTCTATGGCATTAATATTGACTTGAGAGAATAGGCAGGACAATTAAAAGCCAAAACCAAAACCCAGAACAGCAGCAGCATCCAGCCCAAGCCCAGTTCTTCAGGTAAAACATGCCACTTCTGGGCTGCTGAGAATGATATTGTCATCTTGCCTGATATTCACAGAAACACACGTACCGTTCATAAGATTAAACACGTCCATATCCATCGTTAACACCTAGGGGAGACACCGTAACCCCGTCCTTCAGTCCAAAATCAAAAGGGAAAGAGTATTCTTTTCAAATACCCACTATTAGAGCATGAGGGAATTCTCACCAAGCTAAAAAAAAGAACCACAAACAAACAAACAAACAAACAAAAAACCAAACCCGACCAAAATAATTCTTCTAATTGCAATAATCTAAACATAGCAGAAACCTGAGCATTTATTGACTCTTTTTTCTTCTCAGGGTAGCGGATGGTATTTAAAGTTCAACATTTCACACAGTTCCTTGTTTAGTTTAATTTCCTCTACAATCTAGGCGATTTCAGCAAACTGAGTTAAGAATTTTGGTACACATTTGAGTATGGATCTGCATAAAATAGAGAAGGCGGCAGAACTAGGGAGGGGATATTTTATAATTTTAGGAAGAGAAGGGAGTGTGTGCTTGCATGTGTGTGGGGATGCACGTGAGAGAGAGAGAGAAACGAATGGAGAGCCTTGCACCTTACATTTGGTCTGTGGCTTTAGTGTGGACTCTGAAACAAATATCTATTAGATTTCTCTGAGAAATGCCCCACTCGAGCAGATGGGCCCCTGTTTTCAATGAGGGATCCAGAAGAGGAAAGAAATGTATGTTACTTCAGCACAATTCTTCACAAACCCATTTTTACTCTCCTTTAGAAAGATTAGTGTCAGCTCTGCTATCCTGGGCCAATTTTCTGTCAGGGAAGGGATATAATAATGATCAATGCCCAGCACTTCTAATTTCTTTCATACGTGGTAAATATTCACAATGTCTCAAACTTGGAGGAGAAGTGGAGAGATGAGCCCAAATTCAGCTTCAGAGGATGTCACCGTCTTCTGGCTCTCACCAGCACTCACACGGGGGGAAAAAATCCAAACCAACCCACTCAGGAGACCCTCCAGCCCACACTTCCCCTACAGCCATGCATTTGCTTTTTGTATTTTAGCTGTCTGTGTGGTGAAGTAGTCAACATACGCCGGACTACCTGGGTTAATGTGACCAACTTAGGGTGCACGTTAGTACTCCAGTTGGAAATGGAGCCTGGAGTTGTTGAGCAAACAGTTCCCGCTCGACTGTAGCACGGACTGAATGCTGTATAGTCAGCTCTATGGAGTGCTGGCAGGGAAGTCACACCAAGCATTTCCAAAACTAATAACAAAAAGGTTACTATATATAAAACGTTTATACAGCCCACACTGCCTCAAATTGTTTAAATTTCAGTTTGATGCACATAAATATAGCAGCCGTGCGGTTCCCCATTAGCCGGTCCCTGCTTTTTTAAATCAATTCATTTCAATTTGAAAGCATGGCCCTGGACACAAGACAGTCAACAACTCTTTGGCTTTCTCCACTCAACGTGGACCTCAGGAAGAAATAGCCTCTCTCTTTGTCATTTCACACACATGTTTCGGTGCCTTGACGTTGGCTTTAGGAACAGGCCTACTACCAGTGAGGGTAACAGTCCCCAGCTGGTTTCCCCTTTCTAATTAGTTTTCTGTCTTCTCCTCTTAGGCTTCTTCTGGTACCGCTTGCCTGGACTTTGGTGGACATGGTGCGATGGTCTCATCTGAAAGCACCGTCCCTGTGGGTAGAAACTCTCCTCTGTATCGTATGCCTTGCAAGAAAGGCAGGGAGGGGACATTTGGAGTGGCGGGGCATCTGGAATCAAGGAGCAGCGATTCACTTCATGCTACTGCAGAGGAAAGTTTGTTCCCAAACCAAACACTTTGCGGTGCTCAGTATTGGTGTTGAACCGGTTCGAACCATCCCAAGTCTAAAATAAAGATCTCTTTTCTGGTATGCCAGTGGGCTGCCTTGCTAAACCTTCCCCGTCTGCATTGAAGGTATCGAGAGCTGCTGTAACGCTGTCTTTCACCCCACTGATGTGCGCATTAGCAACGATTCAGAAAAGTTCTGTTTGGCTTTTTTCCCCCTTGTAGTTGAAGGAATGCAAACTATCAGAAACAAGCCTATGTTTGAAGGTACAGTTTTCAACATGTGAGTGGGAAACATATGTATTGGCACAATTCAACCACTCTGTGAGGGCTGTGCTCTGATTTTGGCTTTTAATCTCAACTCTGTTAGAGAGAGAGAGATGCAAAATGGAAGGGAATGTGATTATTTATGCTATAGCCTTGTGATACTCTTCCTTTAACCGTTGAGGAGAGAAGCAAAACACTCTGCTAAAGCTTTGGGTGAGCCTGAGTTTCAGGGGGACTCTAGTCTTCACAGGTTCTCGCTTGACTGTCTTTCTTCCCTTGGTATTTGTTATACAGGATTTTTTTTTTTTTTTTGTCGGCTGTTCTACGTTTTAAAGCAAGTAGAGACTAAATCCTGCTGAGAGAGAGAGAGAGAGAGAGAGCTCCCTCCATCATAAACTCACATTAGGAAAACGCCTACCCCCCCTCGACCACCCTCCTTCAACCATCCTCCCCTTTCAGGGGAGAAAAGAAAACCTCAAAAGAGAAAGAGAGAAGTGGGGGGAGAAAGAGGGGGGGGACACCCCCTGATTCCTCAGTGACCTCCACAACTCGGACAGACCTCCAAGTTTCCTTTCCCCTCCCGTCAGAAAATAAAAGAAAAAACCCATGCCTGAACCCAGTCAATTTTTAACGTGGCTTGGGATTTTTACAATTCAGGCTCAATTTTAGCGCTTTCAAGGGGTCAAAAAAAATAGGAAAAAAAAAGGGGGGGGAGGGGGAAGAAAGTTTGGATTTAACTGTTTCTTGCTAAAACCCCACCACAGCCAACCCCACCAGCCATCAATAAAAGGCACCAGCGACCCGTGCAGCCAGTGCCCGGTCCCAAAGGCGGCCCTTCCCGCGGGCAGCGGTCCGCACACGACGGCGGGCAGCGGGAGGCAGCCCCAGCCCTGGCTGCCTGCGCCCTCCGTTGCCGCCGGGCCCGAGGGCTCCCGCCTGCTGCCCTGCGGAGAGGGGCTGCCCTCCTCTCCGAAAGCTGCGGGGAAGTCAGCCCTGCCTGGAGGCTACGGTGCTGGCAGGGAAGTTTTTTGGTATTGCTCAAGGCATACACACATACACACACACACATATATATATATCTCATACACACACGGCTTTATATATAGATTTATATGTAGGTGTCTAGTCTATGTTTAAATAATTCTATCTATACACACAGTCCTCCTCTGATGAGGTCATTCTCACATATATACGAGATTGGGTGCGTGATGCCAGAATCTAATGCCAAGATCCTATCTCCACCGATCTAAGAGCAATATAAAGTAAATGTTAGCAGAGGGGGAAATAAATTTTGGAGAGAAACATTCAACAAGGTGTCCCTGGAGGCTCCTCTCCTGCCCTCCCCAGCCGAAGTACCTACGCACTTTGTGCCAAAGAGAGCCATTTCCACGCGAGAGCCTCCTGCTTCAGAGCAAGGACAGACTGCACCCCGGATCGTGGGCCTGAGCCTGGCTGGGGCTGCACCTTGATATTCCTAATTCCCCCTTCCCTTTCTTGAGCGATGCTCGACTCTCTAACACGCTGGTCGGCTGCAGCTTTTTATTTTTTTTTTTTTTGTGTCCCCTGTGGCTCCAAACGTCTTAATGTTTTTTGATTTCAGGAAACTCGAAACGGAAGGGGGGATGCTACTTGAAAGTGCGACTCAAAAAAAGATTTCGCTTTACAGCCATCAGTAGCACCAGGAGACAGCTCCATTAAAAAAGTAGTTTTCCACTGCTCTTGAAAAGCCGTTATTTTTTACATCGCTTTTAGGAAGATAGATTAACAAAACATCACATTTCAAGCCACTCTGATCTGTAATTAAATGGAGGAGCCGGTTTGTATTCTCCTATGGCTTTTACAGAAGTTGCAGTGATCCAAAGTCAGGTTGCTGTGTCAGAGTGGCATTTTTATTAATGAGAATACAAAAAGCTTGCATATTCTTAGCCCGGCTTGAATTTAGTTGCTAAGCAACCGCTGTATGGTAATTCATCCGCGAAATTTAAATCTTGGAGAAAGGATCCTGCGTTTTGCTGAATGGTCGCCACGAGGAAAACAACTTGTGGGACCCGCAGCAGCTGCCGCCGCCGCACCGCGCCGCCCGCCCGCCGGCTCCCCCGGGCCGCCCGCCGCCTCGGGACGGCCCGCCGCCCGCCGGGAGCACCGGCTCGGCCGCCCCTCCCGGGCCGCTCCGCCTCCGGGGCCGCCCCGCCGGGGAGGGAGCGCAGCCGGACACCGACGGCCGCCCCGTCGGCGCTGCCCCGGACTGGCCTTCCACGCGTGGGGAAACGCGACGCCCCCATTTCCCCGCTGCAGCCGCCCCCGGGGAGGGGGCGAGGGCGGGAGGGGGGTAGTCGGGTCCCGGCGCGGCCCCGACGGCGCGGCCCCGTGGGCGTCCCGGCGGCCTCGGTTGCTCCTTTGGCGTCGGGGAGAAAGGGTTTGGCTGCGCTCCCCCGCTCGGCCTTCTTCACCCCTGAGCTTTTTGTCTCGCCGAAGCCTCTCAGCCAAAAAAAGCTCCCTGCCACTGTGTCACTGGCACCGCGGGCTCGCCCGCCGCCTTTCTCTCCCCTTTCTCCCGCCGCCTACTGAAGGCTGCGCCCGCTCCGTGATTCCCGACGGCAACCGAAAGCACCGGCGGGGGTAACCGCCTCCCTGCATCTTCTCCTCTCGCTCCATCCATCCGCCTCGCCACAGGCCATCGAGCTCCTCGCCGCCCCCGGTTGTAGCAAAACCGGTCCCTATCCTAAAGCGCTTACTCCACGCCTGCCTCCGAGGCCGAGACTTGTTGCGTCCCTTTTAGAGTTTGATTAATTACCCTGGAACTTCAGCGAACTGAAGTACGTGTGGCGAGGAAGCTCACGCCTACAGTTGGGTGCTGCAGCCTGCCCCTTACACACGCAGCCTTTACACCTTCGTGTGAATCGGAACGAGCATCTCTGCGCCTCACCAAGGTATCCCTGTGTAAACATATAGAAGTATCGCTTCTGCTGTAGCTTGGAGATGTTGAGCATTTATTACAAAAATAAACGAATAAATACAACAATATACTGTTGCTTTCAACAGGATAAATATTTTACAAATATATAATTTTAAAAAACAAATTTAATTGTTAAAATTATTTAAAATATTACACTTATTGATAAAATTATCAATAGTATATACTGCATTTCATATTAGAACCAATTATTCTCTAAACGTTCCATTTAAAACCATTCATACAAAACAAGTTATGAGCATTGATAATGTGCAAACACGAGTCACTACATTAAAGTATATGGATTCTGTAAAGATCCGATAGGAACCGCTGCGTTTTTAAACCAAGGTAGAGATCTCTTCGATAAATTCCGGAAAATATGCAAATCAACAGCAGTGAGATGACTATTTTAAATACACCTGAAAATGATTTATTGTGTACAGACTCGACGGGGGAAGGATAGGATGGGAGTGAGAAGACGGTGGCGTAGCAGAGGACCGCAGGATATGAAAATGTAAACTATAAATAATCACATCTCGGGATTACCCAGACTGATCAAACATAACTTTGTAAAACATTTGGCTTTCCTTTAGGCAGAAAAGAAAAAAAAAAAAAAAAAAGAAGAAAAAAATTAAAAAGTAAGGAAAATTCTGTCGACTCGGTTACTAAGCACAGGACACTGATATTATAAATGAATACAATTACTAAATTCATTAAGAGATGTGGCGATATACAACAATATTTTCATTATTTACACGTGTAACAATATAACCCTTAGCGCAAACTCTCTCAGTTATTATCTACCTCTTGTTATCTCATAGGCTCACAACCCTGAAATTCCTAAATACATTCAAAGGATTCAGTTTCTCGGGGGCGGGGAGGGGCGGGGGGGGACGGGAACGACGCAGGGAGGGGGAGGGAGCGCCCATGGCCTCACTTTTTGTGCACAGCAAGTCCACGGAACGGGCGCGTTTTGCCGGTCCCTCCGACCAAACGCTGCTGCTCCAGCCTAAACCCCGGCTTTTCTTCGGCAGCAACCCGCCAAGGTGGCCCTTTCACAGAACCCAGTGTGAAGCCTAACGCCGGCTCTTTGTTGCCATCCAGATCTAGTAACCGAATACCGCTCCGAAATTTAACTAGACCTTCTCCGTTGGCTAATAAACCGCTCCCCTCCATCTGTGAAAACCGGGATCCCACCTCACGTGTTCACGGTACCCGGCACCCGGCGAGGAGCCCGGCGCTGCCCGCCCGCCCCCCGTGCCCGGCCTTTCCCCCTCCCGAGATGCGAAATTAATCAGGAGCTTTTGCTAAAACGAACAAAAGAAAGAGCGTCCTTTACCCTTTCGGGTTTTCGTTCTCTTTGTCGGGTTGTTGGGGGGTTTTTCCCCCCCTCCTTCTCTCCCCCCCCCCCCCCCCCGCCCCTTTCCTCCGTGTCAGTAGGGCCTTTCGGATTTCACAAATCAACCCGACAGTGATATTTACTACGAGCTGGTGTTAAAATAATGCATCCCGGTGCACGGCTCCCAGGTTGGCTTTGATTTATGGACTGACACAAGGCCTAGCTGAAAGGAAGAAATGTTTGTTGTTCCTACAGCAGATTTCTGGGGGGTTAACCCCTGCCTTAATAGCACGTAGAGAAACAAGGCGGGGGGGGGGGGGGGTGGGGTGCGGGGGGGCGGCGCGGACGAGAAGAGGGAGAGGAAGGTGAGGAAGGAACCACGGACGAGATGGATCATAAAAGAAAACCTTATTCTCCAGTAGAGTATCGGTGTGGGCGGATGGAGGTGTTAGAAGCAGCTCTCTCAGTTCCCACAACCTCCCCGCTTCAAAACGAAGAGAGTTGAAACGGTCATCACTTGCCCTCGTATCGCAATAAATTAGAGCGGATAAATATATGACGGGCTACCTAGTGCATCTGGGGGCACCTCCAACTTTACCAACACACGCGCGGGTTTCCAAAGAAGGTACGGCAGCGCTATGGCAGAGTGGAGGAGAAAACTAGACTACACCATTTCGCACCCCACAGAAAAACCCTAAAACAACAACAACAACAACGACAGCGACAGCAACAACGGAAACGGTGGACTAGGCGGAGCGCACGTAGGATGCCGAAAGTATTATTCTATATATCCTTCTGGGGGAAAAAAATAATAAAAAAGTACCTTCTCCTTAAATTATAAAGATAAACCAAATACAAATATTTATACAGACAGAAAATGCGTCAAAATACATTATAGCTTAGTCCCCCCTTCCCCCCCTCCCCTTTCCCCCCCTGCCCCAAGCCTCAGTTCGAAAAGAGGGAAAACAAGACCGAACTTTTGGCAACACCCCTGCTCCCAGCATCGGCCGTTCCCTACCAGCGGGTCGGCTCCGGCGGCGCCGGCGCCGAAGCGCAAGACGAAAGCGGGCCGGCACGGCCCGTTCCGGGAGAAGGTGGCTTGTGCCGATCCCTAATGCCACCTCCCTTCCCCGGGACCGCGGGGTCCCTGGGTCGGTGGAAGAGGCCACGGAGAGCGGCTGGGCGGAGGGGCGGGCAGAGGGTGAGCCCTGCGCCGGGCAGCCCGAGGGAGGGATGCTGGGGGGCGGCACTGCCCGGGAGCACGGGGGGCGTGCGGCCAGCGGGTCGGACCCTGGGTATTTCTCTCACTTCAGTATTTGCAGTATTTCCTTTCAAAGAACTTCTAAAATTATTATTATTATTCTTTTTTTTTTTTTTCTCGACACAGTGTTTATGCATCAGACACAGACTATTTCATTCTAACAAATTTATTTTCTCAATCAGCTCTTACGGAATCACTACTCAAATTAAATTACAATCAAATTATCACATCAAAAGATACCCTTATTACCTAACAACTGTCCATATTTTCATTTCATTTTGATTTGTGCTCGTCTGAAAAAAACACGTAATACAAGATCTGGGGAAAAAATAAATTACCGTTTTGCAGCAGTTCATAGGTATTCTGAATAAAATATTAAAAGAAGTCATTTAATGAAAATATAAAGCAAATTTTTTTTAGATCAACAACGGATCTAACAATTCTATATTGCCGTCTTTTTGAAAAGTCTGTTTATTAAAACCTACCAAAAACACTGCTTGGAAATGGCAGTATTATATAATCACATCCACAGCACCCATTCAATCAAAGTTGGCAACGGATTTAGGAGCAGAGAAGTTCAGATAAGTGCAGCTGCAGATGCTCAGTCCTTCTAAATCCCTTTATCTGAATCAGTCCAGAAATAAAAAATAAAAATATTAATAAAAAAAATATTAGCAGTGGATTTTTTTTTTTTTATGACTCTTCCATGATGATTGGCAGCCGTCAGGAGCAGGACTTTGACAGCCCTAAATTATTTCCCTTTCTCTTGCTGGTTCCCTTGATTCATGCAAAGTCCTTCTACAGAGCTCGAACTTTAGGGACCAACAACCTCTCCTTCTCCCACCCTCCCCCCGGTGTCTGTCCCTCCCCCCCCTTTCTCCTCAGGGTCAGTTTTTCGGCGTGCGGGCATTTGTTTCCATATTTTTGTTCTATAGCTATACCTATATATAGATAAATATATATATATGTATTTGCTTCCCTATGCAGTCTGCTTGTTTTTAGTGCTGTGTGCATATTTTCTTTCTTTCTTTCCTTTTTTTTTTTTTTCCTGGAAAAAGTGGCCCCTTTCATTTTGCAGAATATATAGATATATAGATATATATGTTTTCAGAGCGAATGTCTGCCTTGCACCAAAATTCTACGGTTTGGCCAAGAAAAACAGGGTGCTGGAATGCAGCAGGCACCCTCTGATTAACCAGATTATTTTGCTTCTGCTTCCCTTTTTTGGATTGCTCCCATTCAAAGAAAAAAAAAAAAAAAGAAAAAAAAAAAAAGAAGGGGAACAAAAAAGAGGGAGAGAGAAAGGAGAAAAAAAGTTTCCGTGATTCATAGAAGAGAGCCCTTTTGGGGATAGGGGGGAGAGTGCGGGGAGAGGGGGGGGAGGAGGGGAGAGAAGAGGTGCAGACTTCAGTGATGTTCCTCGCTGCAAGAAGGGGCTCATTCGGAGAGTGAAAAATAATAATAATAATAAAAAAATAATACTAAAAAAAGGCCAAGCCCACCCACCCAAGCCCTGTCCCCACAACCAACCCCCCGGCACATCTGCAGTTTTGGTGCATTAACGCATCTCCACCCCGTTTTCCCAACACGGTCTAAACGCTCTCGCTCGGATTGACCTTCTCCACCGCTCCCTATTGGTATCGATCTTATATATATATAGATGCACTCATATATCCATATATATATAAACACAAGCAGTCTGAACGAGCCTGGATCGTGCGTGCGTGTGTGCGTGTGTGTGTGTGTGTGTGTGTGTGTGTGCGTGCGTGTGTGCGAGTGTGTCTGTGTGAGCGTGCGGTGCCGGCGGCGGTGCCGGTGCCGGCGGCGGTGCCCGGCCCGGCCCGGCCCGCGCTGCCCCCGCGCCCCCCGGCCCGCCCGCGGTGCCCCTCACTGCACGCTGGTCTGCAGTCCGTGGTGAGGGGGCGGCGTGTCGGAGTTGACGGTGCCGACCTGGGAGTAGACATCGTCGGGGGTCTGCTGCTGGATCCCCGGGGGGGTCATCCGTTTCTCTTTCTGCCTCCGATTGCAAAACCAAACCCTGACCACCTCCTTCTCCAGCTGCAGGCTGTCCGCTAGGTTCGTAATCTCCTGGGCGGAGGGCTTGGGGCATTTCAGAAAGTGGCTCTCCAAGGCCCCCTTGACACTCACCTCGATGGAGGTCCGCTTCTTCCTCTTCCTGCCCTGGGCGGCGATCTTGTCGATGCTGGTGGGGCTGCCCGTGGAGGAGTCGGCTTCCTCTAGCCACTTGTTCAACAAAGGCTTCAGCTTGCACATGTTCTTGAAGCTGAGCTGCAGGGCCTCGAAGCGGCAGATGGTGGTCTGCGAGAAGACGTTGCCGTAGAGGGTGCCCAGCGCCAGCCCCACGTCGGCCTGGGTGAAGCCCAGCTTAATCCGCCGCTGCTTGAACTGCTTGGCGAACTGCTCCAGGTCGTCGGAGGTCGGCGTGTCCTCGTCCGAGTGCGGGTCGTGGCTGTTGACGCCGCCGTGGTGCGGCGGGTGGTGCCCGGGGTGCTGGTGGTGGTGGTGGTGGTGGTGCCCGGGGTGCTCGCCCAGCTCCGGCGTCTCGCCGCGCACCAGCCCCGGGTGCACCAGGCTCTGCCCGCCGGGGGGGGGGCTCAGCATGCCGTTCACCGTGAAGCCCCCGGGCTGCGAGTAGAGGAGCGACTGCTGCTGCTGCTGCCCGCCGGCCATGGAGGGCAGGTGGGCGGCCGCCGCCGCCCCCCAGGCCGCCGGGTGCCCCTGGTGCGGGGGGCCCAGGTGGGGCGGCCGGTGGTGCAGCGCCGCGCCCGAGTGCAGGTCGTCGCGCCCGCCGCTGCCCTTGACGTCGGGCGGCGGCGGCGGCTGCTGGGGGCTGCCCGTCATGCCCACGGGGCTGCCGGACCAGGGCGAGCCCGCTTCGGCGGCGGCGGCGGCGGCGGCGGCGGCGGCGGCGGCGGCGTGGGGCAGGGCTGTCACCCACTGGTGGGCATGGCTCAGCATATGGCCGCCGTTGCTGGCGGCCATGGCGCCCGGCATGAAGTCGCTCTGGACCATCTTGGCCGCCGGGTCGCCGCGGTAGCCGCCCGCCACCGAGGTGACGGCCACGCTGCCCGGCTGCATGCCGCCGCCGCCGCCGCCGCCGCCGCCGCCCGAGTCCGCGTGGACGATGGAGCCGGCCGCCAGGATGCCGTTGCCGGGGAGGTAGGGGTTAGAGGTGGCCGCGGCCATCCCGCGCCCGCCGCCCGCCGCTCGCCCCCGCCGCGCCGCCGCCGCGCCGCCGCCGCCGGCTGCCGGGCGCCCGCCGCGAGCGCCCTTGCCCGGCGCTGCCGGGGCCGCTGCCGGGGCCGCCGCCCGCGCCGCCGCCGCCGCCGCCGCCTTCCCAGCCTCGCCGGGGCGCCGGGGCGCGGGGTTCACCTGCTAGCGCTCCGCGGCGCGCTCTCCTCCGCCCGTCCGCCGGCCGTCCTGCCTCCGCTCCGCGGCGCGCTCTTTGCAGTCGCCGGCTCTCGCTTCGCCTTTTTTTTTTTTTTTTTAATCGCTTTGCTTTGCTTTTTTTTTTCTTTTTCCAAAAAAAAGGAGAAATATTTAGCTGTACATATATTTTTCCTCCGCCTTCTTCTCGCCCGAGTTTGCTGCTCGCAGGGAGGAAACCAAACAAAGGCTAAAAAGCGAAAACGGGGGGGGGGGGGGAATCAAAAAGCCCCCGTGCCTTCTCCCCTCCGCTCCCCTAGGAGTACATCTCCACCTCTCAGCCTTCCCCTCTCAGAGTGAAACTTTTCCTTTTCTTCTTCCTTTAAGGCTTTGTGTGTGGGTATATTTTCCTTTTTCTGTCTCTCTCTCTTTCTCTCTCTCTCCTCGGCTCCTCGATCTCCTTTTTGCTCTTTTATTTGCAAGTTTTGTTGGTGTCCTAAGAAAACTTCCTGTGATGATGATGGTGGTGATGGTGGTGATGATGCATTTCTCAAAGTTGTGCTGTTGCTGGAGCACTTTGTCCCCTTTGAAACAAGAGTCCTGTCGGAGCCTTCTTGCTAGAGTCACGCTCTGGATAAGACATTTTTTCTCTCTACCTTTCCTTTAGGCGGTTGGAAGAAGAAGAAGAAAAAAAGTAAAAAAAAAAATTAAAAAGTTGAAATTTCTCGTTACCTCGCGAATTGTTTCTCTCCCTCTCCCGCTCGCTCGCTCTCTCGCTCGGTTTGTTGTTTGTTGGTTTTGGTTTTTTTTTTTTTTTTTTGTGTTTGTTTTGCTTTTTATTTTAATTCCAGCAGTTGGTCGAGGGAGGAGGCGGAGGAGGAGCGCCTTGGTGGAGAGGTGTGTGTATGTGTGTGTGCATATATGGTATCCTTTATACACTAACTCCAGCGGGGAAGTTGGCTGCCGGGCTGGCAGCGCGCACTGGCGGTGCCGGAGTCCCGCCGCTCGCCTCTCCCCGCCTCCCTCTCCCGGGCCGTGCCCGCGCCCTCCCTCCCGCCCTCTCTCCTTCCCTCCCTCCCTCCTTCCCTCCCTCCCGCCCGCCCTCCCGCCGTCTGCCCGCCGCCGCCGCCGCCGCCCGCGCCGCCACCACCCGGCCCCGCCGCGAGGAAGCCGGCCGCCGCCGCCCCCGCCGATTGGCTGCCCGCCCCGTGACGGACAGCCCGCCGCCGGCCGCGCGGCCCCCCTTCCGGCCGTTCCGATTGGCTGCTTTTTAATTTAGGCAAAGTGGCGTCGGAGCTGGAAGTCACCCCCCCCCCCCAGCCCCCCCCCCCCGCTTTCCCTCCCTCCTCCCTCTCCCCTCCCTCCTCCCTCTCCCCTCCCTCCTCCCTCCATCCCTCCCTGCCCTCCTCCCTCCGCCTCTTAACTCTTCCTGCCCGGCAGCCGCACGCACCTCGGAGCTCTCCCGTCGCCGCCGCCGCTCGGGCAGGGGCGAGCGCGGGGGGAGCGGGCGGTAATAATTAATAATAACAACAATAATAACAACAACTAGAAGAACAAGCCGAAGCCGGGCGGCAGTGGGAACGGCGAGGATGCCACCGCCGTGCACACGCACCCCCCATCCCGAGCCCCCCGGTACTGCCCGCATAGGCACCCAGAGCCGCCCCCCACCTTCCCCATCGCGCCCGCCCCCCGCCCGCCCCCTCCTCCCTTTGTCCGCCCCCGCACCCCGGGGTTAGCCCGGGCCCCCGGCCGCCCGCAGCCGTCACGCCAAGAGGCCGGCCCGGCAGCCCCGGCGAAGGGCCGCCCCGTCGGCGGTGGAGGCGGGAAGGGGAGCCGGCAGCCGGGCTTGCCCTACGAGCCGCGGTCTCTCGCAGGGAGCCGGCCCCGCGGCATGAAACGCTGTATTATTTCTCGTCCAGCGGAAAGAGTTAAGGGGGGCGGGGGAAGGCGGGGGAGCGAGGGGGAGAGATGCGACCGAGCGGAAACGCGGCGCACAGGCAACCTCAGTGAACCACGGAAAAAGAGAAAGTGGCAACAAAAACAAGGGCAAATTGAACGCTCCTCGGGGACCGCCGGTGCAATAACACCGTTCGGACATTCAGGGGACACGGCGCTGCTCATGACCGCCGCCGCGCCGCGCTGTCCCACGCACGCCGCCCCCCCCTCCCCCCCGGCCCGGCTTCCCGCGGGGGCCCGCGCCGGGAAAACACGCGCGGTGTGGGCATTAAAAGGGGGAGCGTCTCCCCACCCCCCGCCTGGCCCTGCCCGCCCCGTTCCCCTCCTCCGCACGCTGAATAATTTGGCCCCGGGGAGGGGACGAGCCGCGTCCCGCTCGCAGAGCCCTCCGCGCCCCTCCGCGCCCGGCAGCCGGTGCTCAGGGCTCCATCCAGCCCCCGGTTCGCACGGCAAAAAATACCGTGGTAGGTAGGTTTAGAAAAACCATGAAAGTGAAGCGTACGGATCTGAAGGGCACTGGTAACTAAACCCCGAACATAACGATTTTTTTTTTTTTGTTCCCATGCGTCCTCCAAAGGTTTCTTTTTTATATATATAAAAGATCCAACACAGATTTCATTGAATAAATCTGAAATCTCCAGGTGCAGACGTTTGAATAGTCAGTGCCAGAACCCCATGTTTTCCTTTCCAGCCGATTTTGCTTGGATCAGGCTCAAAAACCGAGTGAGTCTCGTGGTTTTGTTTACACTGAATGGGGAGGATAGGAACGGTGCCATGGGGCCGTCTTTCATTAATATACAGTGAGGATTTTGTCTAAATTACTGCTATGAATTTCACAGTACACGCTTTCAAAAGCCGTCTCAGGTGGCCTGATGAAACGTGATAGCGCCTCTGCAAACAGATCTACTTTCTTAATAAAAAGGGAAGGGGGAGGGAAGAAATCCCCCCCAAATAAAAAAAAAATGTACACTCTCATAACAGCGACAACAAAAAATAAAGCTTGAGCTGGAGTGATGCATTTTATTAAAAAAAAAAAAAAAACAAACCCCAACAACAACCAACTTAGTTCCCCAACTCTTCCCACCCCCTCCCTTGCAGAGTGTGATTGTTTTGTCTGGAAAAAAATCCAAAGTATAACAAGGGGAGAACAGTTAGTGCTGATTTTCATTTGCATAAATTTTCATATATTTTGGTGAAAATAATAGACTAGTGGAGAGCGGGGCTTAGTGGAGTCAGTGCAAAGGAAAATCTTAACATGGATCGTTTCGCTGGAGTTGAGAACATGCTTTTCCCCCCCTGTCACCTTATTAAAATCAAAAATTAAAAAAAAATAATCTCTAAATCCTGGAAGTATGATCGGTAAGTGTTTTACATTTTTTTATCTACTTTCGCTTTCTTTAAAGTCTTCTGGATTTATATTTTCAAAAGCTTAGGACAAGACAGGGAAACCCATGGCAACTGCCTGGAAGGAAACAGGCTTAAAAAAAAAAAAGGAAAGGGAAAGGGAAAAAAAAATCCCACCAGCAACAAAAAGCACCTTAGTGAAATATTACATAAAAAGCATGGATTCATTCCAAAGCTCAAGGCAGCAAAGCAATTCTTCAGCGCTGGAAAGTCTTTCTGGTTACTACTTCACTTTTCTGGGCACTGTTAATTATTGTAACACCAGGACTCGGGGGGGTTGGGGGGGGGGGCGGGGGGGGGAGAAAGCTCTCGAAAATATTACAGATTTGTGAAGGAGAGGAGAGGCAGAGATGCGGGCTGTTTTCAAACGCTGCTTCTTGGGTCGGGGGGGGTGGGAGTCTCCCGGCGGGCGGGGAGGGGGCCCGGCCGGTGCAGCGAGAGGGAGAGGGGCCGGGGCCACGCCGGGGTCGGGGCCGCGCCGGGGCACGGGTTACCCGGGCACCTGCTGGCAGCGCCGGTGCGGAGGGACGGGCGCGGGGGGAGGCAGGGGAAGGTGCGGAGCGGCGGTGCACGCAGAGGGTTAATATTGTAACTAGGGAACAGACGGTTAAGCACAACATCTAGAGCTCTGTAGTGAAAGTCCATCAGAAAGAGTATAATCAATCAAAACTAACCAGGACATCCCTTCATTTTATTCTCCAAGGAGATTGGGGCTGGAGGATTACAGACCAGATTTCACTTTGTTTCTCTCTCCTGACAGTCTTGCCTATCTCTCAGCTTTCCCCGAATCCCGTCTAATTGAGAGGTATAGGCTAATGATCTGAAACTCTTTTATAGCGTTTGGGTCAGTGTGATAAATAATGTGATAAATAATGTAGGATGAAATTAGTAGGCCAGATACAGCTCCTGAAAACTTTACCGAGGCTTAAATATCCCATTACGTGACTTTCATTTATTTTAATTTTGCTGGGTTATTTGCATATTTTTTTTTTCCCTCTCTTGTCCCCCCCCCCCCATTGCTGCTCTTTTGGACACACAATAGCTGGTGATCATTGTAATTTCCTAGAATTAGTTACTTCTTTGGAAACGGTCGATAGTCAAATCAATAAAATGGCTTGTAAAACTAGGGAGGTATAGGTTTCAATTTGGGGGGGAGAAGAATCGCTCATTTTCCACTTCTTGTTGACGTGCCCAGCGTCTCTTTTGACTGGGGTTAACTCTGTGTGCTCCATCGGAACAGATGCCGTATAGAGCTGCTCCCTCAAGATCATTTGTTTCCTTGATGGGGGAACATTTCTGAGCAGAACATATTGGTTGCCATAGAGAAAGAAATAAAAGGAAGAACACTAGTCACATTAAGCTATATGTTTGTGCACTGGGCTTTAGATAAAAGGACCTCAGTTCGAGCCAGAGAGAACGGGGCCAAACCCGAGCTTCTTAGCTTCTCTAAAACTAGCCGTATTTTTGTTTTGGACTTTTACGGTTGAAACATGTAAGCTAATTTTATTGGCTGTCGTTAATTTTATACGATACGGCTTGCTGAACAAAATCAACTTTCGCCGCGCTCCGCCAGGCGCCGGCCGCCCGCCAGGGGGCGCCCTGCGGCCCCTCCCGGCCCGTCCCCGCCCGGACCCGGAGTTTGGGGGGGGCGGGGAGGGGGGAGAGGTGGGGAGCAGCTTTGGGTTCCCCCGGCCTCTGCCCCCGGCACAACCCCGTCGCCAAAGCACCCCGGCCGGGGGAGAGAACCCCAAAACTCCCAGGGCCGGCGGGGTGGGAGGAGAGCGGCGGGCGGGAGCGGAGCGGGAACGGGAGCGGGGGGCTGCCGGTTCAAAGGCCGCCCCAAAAGTGTCCCAGTTGGTGCGATGCCTCCAACGGACCCGAGGCCTGCGGGGAAGCGAGAGTAGCTAATTAAACACAGGCACGGGCACCACGGTTCGGGGTAACCTGAGGTGCCACGCAGGTTTGTTGTGTGGTTTTTTTTTTTTTTCTCCAAATACAGTGCTTAAGCCTCTGGAGATGCGATAAAATGACTCGGGGTTTTTTAGACCATTTAATATTTAATCGCCGTATGAAACCTGGAAAAATAGCTTTTTTTTTTTTTCTTTCTTTCTCCCCCCCCCCCCTTGCCCCCCCCCCCCTCGCCAAGCTGGCCACTCCCCTCCTTATTCCCGACTTCTCTATCTGCGAGAGCCAGCACCGGGCTCCCCCCATCTCCCACCCTGCCCACACCGGCCGCACACCGGGCACAAGTTGTCGCCGTCCGGGACATTCGCAGGCGTTAACCTCAACTAAAAACACCAACATCGACGGCGACCGCAACTTAGTTCGACACAGTTCGGCTCCCTGTCCCTTCCCAAACACTCACAGTATCAGCCCCTTACCCCAAGCTCCCGCTTTTTTTTTTTTTTTTCTCCCTTTCCCTCCCTAAGTGGTTGCAAGAGGGGACAGGAGAGAGAAATTTAGTCTTTCTGTGGTATTCCTGCCTAAGCACGGCTGCTTGCCCGCCGGCACGTAGCTGGGCACGGGCGAACAAGCGTGGCTGCAGCATCCCCTAACGCACCTGCAAGTGGGATGTCCCGGGCAGCTCCTGGGGCGGGGGGAGACGGGGGGAGACGGGGGGAGACGGGGGGAGAAAGCGGCGGCCCCGGGAGGGGAGCGGGTTGAAGCCACTTTGTTCCCCCGCGCTGGAGCCCCAGCAGTTTCCGTGCGACTGGGAAAGTTTTATTCCTTGCCTCCATAAAGGAAAGACCAATTGGAGCCCTGGAAATCGCACAGCCCATAAATATGATAGATCCTGGCAAGACGAACTCCCCGCCTAAAAACCTAACACCAACACCCACACACCCACACACACAAAAAAAAAAAACAAAAAAAAAAAAAAAGGAAGGGAGGTTAAAAAAAATAGAGAAAAGCAATCAAAGAGAGAAAACGACCTACAGGAATATACACTGTTCATTTAAAGTGTTCGTGGGTCTTCATTTGGAAAACAGAGTCAAGTCTCCGCGTGTACTGCCCGTGCGCGAAAATGGTTGAGATATTTACATGAACAAAACTTTCCACCCGCGGCATTTGGCGAAATAAGCACTAGTAATATTCCAGACTAGTAAAACACATTTCCAGAGCGCGATTCTCCTCAGAAATGCCGTCGCTTACTTGAGATTTGCCGTAGTTCGGTGAACATTTCCCTCGCCTCCGGAGCGGGCGGGTTTGGGAGTTGAAAGAGCCCAGCAAAGTTCAGCATCCCGGGTTAGGGACTGAGCGGATTTCCCCCCGCAGCTTTCCTCTGCCTCCCCCTTCCCCCCAACCCTCCCAAGTGTAACCTGCGTTATATTTTAAACAAAATAAGAGTTAGCAGCTCAGCTCCTCCGCTGTGCGCCTGCATGAGTTAGCAGCAGCAGAGCTCGGGGTACCGCAAGCGAACAGACAAACTTAACGCTAAAACGAGCAACAAGTTAATTCGGCAAAACTTAACTTCGCTGGCTGCCTTTGAGGAAGTCCGGCTGGGCTCGGATCGCCGGGTTTGTGCCTGAAACGGCACCTTTAATTGTAAAAGTGCTACAGGGAGCGTTTTTCTTCACCCCTTTTCTGCTAACAAATGCCTGTTTCGTCCGACTGGACGCCTTTGTGAAATGGACGTAGAAGCGATACTGTCGCGGAGGTGGGGAGAAGGAAGTGAATGTTTACCGTATTTAGTATTCATTTACTTATAGTGGGGAATGATTAGGTACCTACTGATATAACCGTGGAGACCAACTGCCTAATTAGCATTTCCGAATTAAAATGTTAAACATAAAGACATATTCCGTATACAGTCTGCTATATGTAAAACACATTCGCGCATAATACAGCAGTCAGCTGAAAACGTGAAGTTGACTGGCTTCCAGATACGCTGCGTTCTTGGCTAATGTGATCTGCTCGGGGTTCTTCGAGCTTGCCCGCACTGTAGTTCATAGTTCTTATGACCACGTTGGTAGCTGCACTAGGGATATTACACTAACCAATCTGGAGGAAATAGGAAAATATACAGATTACTTTTAAAGGCTGACGATGATAACAATAAACACAATAGGCAGGCGGATCATTTCTCCATACCTTTTATTCTGAAGGCTTCACTCGGAACCTTATTTATTGTTTTGAGCGTAACAAAGCGTTTCAGGTTCCGTCATAAATTTTTGCACGTGCGAAGCAAGATAGCTTTTAAAATCGGGGTCCTTTTCTTCCCATCTGCGTAATTCTGATATTACCCAACGTGTTGTGCTTAGGGTTCACCTCACACGGACTGTAGTGAAAGTTGCCAAATGAATGGAACAATCTATCTGTTGACTTGAGCTCAGCGTAGACACATTACATATGATGGAAGACTAATGCTCCCACCGACGTTAAAATCAGAGGGATATATAGTTCCAATCCAGCTCCTTGAACATGTAGATTTTTATTTATAAGAATAATTGTGCATGTAGCGACATAAAAAGGGGATTTACAAGTTGGAGTCTTCTAAAAGAGACTGTGAAAACCTTAGCCCTGCTTTTATTAGACATGATATCATTCTGATTTGCGTGCTTGCCATCTCAATAGCGTTTCACATGTGAAAAAAAAAAAAGACAGATCCATATGCATTACATAGATTTTCTTTTACGCGCATAAGGACTGGCAGTCTCTTAGTGGATAAGAGGGTGAATAATTGTGATACACCAGAAAACAGTTCGTGCAGTTTGGCAGCTCTGTTTTTTATTATTAGATTTTTTGACATTTGAACTTGTCTATTGTCTGAGGAGCTCAGTGCAGATTGCAGTAGGTCAACCTTAAGGCTGCTCTTTTTGGCATTGCACACAAACATGCACACGCTGTCTGTTCTCCTTGCGTGAATGCAGCAGCTACAGTTTTACCGTGCTTTTTTTTTTTTTTTTTTTTAATGCACATGTATTTATATTTATCAAATCCGCTTGGGGTTTTCATGGTCGTGTGGTTAGTTTGTAAGCGTGTTCATTTTACACCCGTTCCTCCAAGCTATATGTTTGCCTGATGTTGGATACTTTTAAGCACTCAGTCGCTTTTACAGCAGTATAATTCCAGCATCACGATGTTTGATAAAAGGGGCTTCAGTAGCCCTGGGATTAAATGACATATTTTCCCGCAGCTTCGCTCAACTCCATCATGACTCCTACAGTCAAAAGTTAACATTATTCATCATCTCTTCGCATTTTTTCCTTCCTCCCCTCTTTAAATTCAGCCCCGCCAGCCGACTTCTGAAACAATTTCTTGCCGCCTGCTAAGACCTCGGGGGCTGTGGGGGGACAAGAGAGGGGTGGCAGAGGCGGGGACCCGAAAGCCCAGAGGGGACCCCGCCGCCTCCCCGTGGCCGCGGGGGGCGGCCCCGCTCCGCCGGCCCTTCCGCGGGCGCGGAGGTACCCGCAGACGCCCGCCCGGGCGGAGCGACCGGGGTAGACGGAACCGCTGCTGGCAAAGAAAACGCGAAATAGGAAAGGATCCCCCTCCCCAGGGGCGGGAGGGGGAAGAGGAGAGGGAAAACTGGATCAAGCCCGGGTAGGAGAGTCAGTTTGTGCTAGGAAAACCCAGAGATTGCGCTTAAATAACTTTTCCCTGGAGTGATTTGCGCCTCTTCCTCTTTCTTCTCTCGTTTGGTTGGTGCTGTTTTAAATTGAAACTCTTCCCTCATCCTGTCTGGGTGCTGGGACTCAGGCCGAACAACAGCCGGTCTCTTCCTCTAGTAGTCTTTCACTTAAATATGGATCTACATCCATACATAAGTGTAGGCATACGCATAGGTACACGTACAGCCGGGCATGCACAGACGCATATACGTCTGGATTTGTTCCCCTCTTCCCTTCGCTCCCCCTTCCTTCTTTAACAAGCGCCTGATAACGCGTTTAAGGCTTGTTATTTGAACTCTCAGATCAGCATGCAGAAATGTAATTGCATCGTTTTTCATCAGGAAAGAAAAGAAGGAGGAAGGAAGGGGGGAAGCTCCCCCCCCTTCCCCCCCCCCCCCTAGACAGCCAGTGCTCGGTAATTGCTGAGTCACCGTATTGGGGGTCAGTGGGTAAACACGAAGGAGAGAGCAGCATCTTATTGAAAACCCCTGCGCAAACCGCGTCCCTCCTCATCTCTAGCCTGGAGGTCCTTTCTCTCCTCCTTCCCCTGGATTTATTACTCCAGACTTGGAATAAAGTGGCCCAAGTGCGGCCAGAACCCTCTTTTGGGGCTGGATGTCCTCCTCAGGGGCAGTGGGACCCACTTTGTTGCGGCAGGGGGTGGGGGGTGTAGAAAATCAACCTAAAACTGCCATTTAGGCTGCCGGTGATGGGTTTCGTTTTGGGGGGAAAGAGGAAGGAGGAGGAAAGGAGGAAACACCGGTCAGTTCACCTAGAGATATAAAGAAAGGGAAAGCTTTCCCTGGCGCTGGGCTCTGATCTGGGCATGTTTATTCCTGTTTAAACGCTATTGTTCCTGCCAGCCTTTGACACAAACAGAAGGGGCGGAGGGGGGACGGTGGCTGGAACAAAGCTGCTCAAACCCAAGCAACCCCCAAAGGCGGAGGAATAGTTGCTTTTCTTCCTTTTAAAAATGTATGTAACGACTTTCTGCTTAAGGTTGTTTTCTGGGTGTCGTCCCCCCCACCCTGCCCGGCTCCCGCTGTGAGCTGAGTGGAGTGCCTGGCTGTGATTCACTTACCAGGGCCAGTTTAGAGAGGTACATGTGCCCCCCAGGGGGGTGACAGGGAGCCTCACAGGGACAGCTTCTTGGGCCCCTGGGCTGCCGGTGAGTTGAAGGAGCAGACTCGAAATCGGTTTGCAGCACGGCCTGCAGTGGGAAACAAAGAGGCAGAAATGTTGGGAGCCCAAGGAGAGCCTGAAAATACAGAGAGGCATTGAGCTTCCCAGAGATGCTTCAGCTTCTCAGTGGGGGACAGAGCAGGATCCTTCTTGGGCTGGCTCTGTGCAGTTGAGGGCTGGACTGTACGGCCCACACTGAATCAGAGGCATTGTGTGTAAATGAATAAGTGCACGTTGTTTTGAGATGCTGCTATTGTATTTGGGGATGGGAGGGGGAAAGAGGGGGTTACATTTTGCGTGCATGTGCAGGTCTGTGCGCTTTCGAAAGGTGAGTGCAGATTGCAATAGTTGCTGCTCTGTTTTTGTTTGTCAAACAGGGCCCTTCTCTTGGGAGAGGGGCATGTGGCGGATCCCAGTCCAGGATTACATTAATCAAAGTATTATTTCCCCAGGGATGCGCAGCACAAATGATAGTAAATCCTAATAAAATTGGATCGCTGAGAAATTGAACGCTTAAAGTAATCTGCTCTGCCTGATAAAAACTTCAAATTTATAAGATATTATGCATCCCCACCCCCAAACACCTTAGGTATCATCACTATGTGTGTGTATTATACATCTATCTGTAGGAGAGAAATCACTGCTCAGTTTAACAGGCCCATCACTATTGAAGATATAAATACACATAGATATCATGTATGCGCATGTATCGTACACACACACATGAAGAGTCATAAAATAAGCTCAAATCTGTACGCATATAACAATAATGACTGTGGTCAATATTTTAAGGACTTTGCATACGCCACCTCTGCTGTGGCAGGTGCGGCACGAGGCTGTGTGTGGTTATGTACCAGCACTGTAATCTTGCCTGGAGACCCTGTTTTCTCTTGCTTCTTGCTGGTGCTCACCACGGGCCTCCATGATGGCACCTGCGATCTCAGCCCCACTAAGAGCAGCTTTGCTGTTTAAAGCTGAGGCCACGGGGGTGGTAGGGAAATTAAAAAAAAATAAAATACATGGACATGAGCATTTGAAACTGAGTTTAGAAAGCCTTTGAGGGGATGAGATTCAGAAAGAAACTGCCTTGGACTGGGTGGGCATAAGTGAAAGAAGTGAGTGTGTTCCCAGACCAGTTATTTTGCTACGGACGTGCAGCGTGCTGCACCCACAGCCCCTCTGTGCAGGGCCAGGCCACTACATCCCTTGTCCCTTGGAGAGGGCCAGTGAAGGCCAGGGCAGC
This sequence comes from Tauraco erythrolophus, assembly GCF_009769465.1. NCBI lineage: Eukaryota > Metazoa > Chordata > Aves > Musophagiformes > Musophagidae > Tauraco > Tauraco erythrolophus. Next base: position 65,393,439 of record NC_141465.1, on the reverse strand, counting down.
CGCTGGCCACGCACTAGTTTCTGATCCTCAGTCTCAGCTACTTCCTCTCTGCAGAAGGAAAGTTCTTTTATAATTGCAGCCGTAGGACATGACAGGAGGCTCAAAGAGACCCACTGTCCAGCAGGAAAAAAAATAACAAATTGCTTTTTTCCCCCTCCTCCTCCGCTTAAAAGACCACTACGCTTCCAAAGGCAAAAGGGGCAGAAGGCATTTCCACTCACCCAGCTGAAACTCTTTGAAAGGTTGCGAGTTTCTCCCGCAGTTAAAAATGCAGATCGTTCCTCCTACCCTAGCCCTCCCTCGCCCTCCCGGGAGCCCGTCCGGCAGTGGGACCTCGTTCTCTCCCGCAGGAGCAGGCCCCGCCGAGGGTCCCCACGCACGACCGTGACCGGTCCTGCCCACTGCCCTGCGGCGGACGCGCCCCGTACGCGTCTCCCTGCCCTTTTCATTCCTGCGTCGCTAAGCAGACCAAAGACGGCTTGTCCCTTCCCTTGGCGTGGGGTTTTCCTGCCCCGTCCCGGCCCCGAGGGCTTGCGGGGGGAGGCGGCCCCGGCCCCGCAGTGCCCCGCTGGAGGGGGGGCGGGGGGTACCCTGCCCTGCCGGTAGCTGCCCCCCTCTGCGGGCGGGCAGGGAAGCTGCGAGGTGGAGGGGGGGGAAGGCTGAGACCTCTCCCAGCCCCGAAATGACGCAGCCTCTGCTCCAGCATCGTCTCCCGTTTGGGCTGGTTCCATTTCAGGAGCTCCGTCTCCCCCCTCCCCCTTCTTCCCAGCCTTCCTCCTTCCTCCTCCTCCTCGCCTCACCGTCACTCTCAAACACCCCCCCAACTCTCCCCCCCCCCGGCTCCGCTCCCCCCCGCCGCCCCAAACTCCTTCCTCAGGACCGTGGGATGCTGGTGAGCTCTGGTGAGAGTTGCTGGTCTCCATTTCCGAGCGGGGAGCCGCCGGGAGCGGTGAGGCAGCCCGGGGGGGGTGGGATGGGGGGGAGAAGGGAGGGCTGTGCGGGCCGGGGGGAGCAGCGAGGGCGGGGGGGGGGGGCGGGGGGAGCGAGAGAGGCGATGAATGAAGGAGGGGGTGGCCCCGTAGCCGTGCCCCTCTCCCGCCCCGGAGCACCCCCCGTTCCCGGGAAGGGGTAGCCCCGGCCCCCCGCCCGCCCCCGCCGACGCGGCGCAGCGGCGGCTCCGCAGCTCTCCGCGCCCCACGGCGGGCAGCGCTGCCCCGCGCCCCCCGGCAGGGCTCCCGCCGCGCCCCGCACGACTCCTCTCGCCCTCCCCCACGCGTGTGCGGAGAGTGCGGGCGGGGACCCACTCACCCGGCCACTGACGGTGCCGCTTTTCCTCTATCCCCCCCACCACTCTTTTCCTAAAAAAAAAAAAAATCCACCTGCCTCCCTAAAAATCCCCATTCGTTTGCATACCGTTTGGCACACTCCCTCGGTATTTTTTCCCCTCTCCACCCCCGCCCAGACCGACCCTTTCCCCCCACCCCCGCATCCCGGGTGCAACCTGATGACAAAAATCAAAGCTGGTTCCAATTTACCCCAGTTGTCTTCCTTTGAACACTCACAAGGTAGGTATGGCTCGGGGTGGGATACTGCGCTCCCACTCCCCATGTGTTCAGGAAGGTGCCTTCCTCCCCTCTCCACCCTCCCCTCCCCGCTTTCTTTTCCTTAATTGGCTCTATCTTGATGTGCACTTGTTTTGTTTAGCCTATTTTAACATTGCGGACGAGATAGGCAGGAAAAAGGAGCGTTTGACTTGGTATGTCTGATTTTTTTTTTTTTTCCTTTCCCCTCTCCCCTCCCTTTCAGAGGTTAATTTGCATTTGAGGTCTAATTCATATTTCAAAATCCTGGCGTTTGAGGACCGTATAGGAAGAGGGCATTCATTTCTGTTTCTGAGCAGGAGACTCTCCTGTTGTTCGCTCTTCTCTGTATAATATCATTGTGTTCACAAGTGAGAGGGATTTGCATCAGTTATTATGCAACTGATTTTTTTAAAGAGTTGGATCAAATTTTAAGAAAATAAAAATCTTATTTTTTCCATCGTAAAGGGAGCTAACACCAGGCTTTAAAAAAGGAGCATACATTATTAACAATATTGTGAGCTTAAAGACACAGACCATATATTCATATGAATGTATTAATCTGCATTACTTGGAGCTGGATTTCTAGCTCCTGAACGTCTGATTTTGATGACAGTCAGAGAAAGTCAAGTATACAAATAGTGAGATGTATTTATAGTTCCTTACATCTATTTACAGGTTATTTTACTGCTGTTTGCTGCTCCTACTCCAACGCTTTGTAATTATTTCACTCCTGAAAGGCGTTTCATGGGATTAGACGTTGCTTTACTCATTACAGATTTTAGCCTGCCCAGGTGTAACTTCCATCCGCATCTCTGGAAATAGTTATGTGGCCATGTGGACTTTATGGAAAGATTATAAAAGATACATGGTCATATAAAAAGATTCTGGTTTATATCCACGGCTCTTTCAGTTCTTTGGATGTGATGAAGAATCCGTCTATGTTTAGCCCTTTATAGGTCCTTTAAGGACTTCCTTCACATATTTTATTCATATATATAAAATGATTTTTATTTAGATCTATAATGATTACATGAATGACATATGTTGCGTAATATGCATATGAGGCATTTCAAGTATTTCTACATGCACACAAATTTATTTTTCACAAATGTATATGTGTGCGTACGTGTGTGTTTATACACGTGTGTGATGAAATACATGCTGGAAGAGAAAACTACCCAAAATAAAAAATATCCATACAGGAAAAGCTGTTAAGGTAGTTTACTGGGAGTTTGCATCTGGTGCCTTGCAAAAGTCACTTAAGTTAGAGACTTTACTGTAAATATCTACATACACCCCCATCTCAGCATAAAAATATTTGTGCATATATTTGTCCTTCTAGAACTAACTAAACAGAACTATGAATTATGCCTAAAAAGATGCTACTGAGATAAAAAACTTATAAAATAGTAATGGAAAATGGAATTTTATATAACGCCAACAGCTCTGGCATGATTCTTGGCATAAGCAATTTAGTGCAATTTCATTTGTCTGAACCAGAGTGATATTACAAAGTGAATTAATAGAACATTAGTACTGAAAAAAAAGAAACACTTCTTCCTTTGAAATATGAAGTGCCACTAACTTGAGATGAAACCTGAAAGTCAGTGAATAATATATGGGAAATATTAATATTTTAAATGTATCCTATTTAAAATTGCTGTGAACTTAAACAAGGTTTCATATCAAGAAAAAACAAGTAATTCATTTTCGGTTCCAGTTTTATATGCAACACTTTACAAATGAAGCAATTCACTAAAGAAGTGAAGTCAGGTACGTAGGCATATTTTGTTATTTTGCACATGAAATACGGTCATTATGGAATACGAATTTAATTTGGGAAATGATAAAAAAGAGCATTTGTTTTATTTTTCTGCCGTGCTGCAAGGAAAACATTTTTAAGTAGCTGATTAATGAGATGAAATGAACTGATATGGCCCATAATACCTGCACGGGCTTTTATACCTTGTGAAACTGCACCACAACGGGACCTTAATAAAAAGTATGAAGTCAAGTAATGCAATCATATTTTAAATTTAGAATGGGAGCTCATACGATTCAGCTTGATGTTGTAAAAAGTGAGCCCTCCGGCACCTGCCATTACGTTATTTAAAAATTACTCCTGCAAGGAAAGTTAGTAAAAAGAGTGTAGCAGGGTTGCATCTCAGCACTAAAGCTTGGGGGCGAATTGCTGTGCCACCGCCTGCCTTGCTGTTGGTTTTAGTGGGGAAAAAGCATAGCCCTCAGTCCTCTCCTTAGTACAGGATGTATTGGCTCTGGTGTTTCACTGCCCTGCTCCAACGAGCAGGTACAGCTCAGCCTCTGGGAGCCAAACCTTGCGCTCCTCAAGATGGGCCAAATCCTGCTTATCCTGTTCATTGCAGCCACCTGGAGTTTTGTCTCACTGGAACGAGCAGGATCTGGCCCTCACGCCACTCTCTGATATATCTCCATTGGACCTCAATATCAATGGAGGGATTATTTTTGCATTTGTTTGATGTGGACAGAGTCAGGTCTGAGGGCCCACGTTGACTTTGACCTTACGCCTAAGCCCTCTAAGCGTTAGATCCCAATTTGGCTCTAGTTAACCAGGCCAGTGGTAATTGCGGTCCCTACGTGTGATACATAGGATACATATGACTGGGCATTTCGAGCAGCTGGGCAACAGAACTTGTCCTTGCATCGGTGGGAAGCGCTGGACGCACGTGAGCTGAGTGAAAAGGGCTGTTGCATGTCCTGGGAAAGACTCAGGCTGTCACGATGACTGTAAGCACTCAGGAACCATCTCGTTGAGGCACAGCAAAAGTCTGGTTAGCCCATAACCTGGTTCCCATCAGGAGCTGGTCACAGGTGCCACAGAAGAAAGCAGGTTGTTGGTGATGGGGAGGGGACATGCTTGTCATCTGCCATACAGCAGATCTCTTTCTGGCCACTTTTGCCCAAAGCCCTGGGACATTTGCTACGCTTCCCCCGATTATCTCCCATTAATTTCAGGAGCTTGTATTTTCATTACCAATGCCCTTCTGAAACTCACTACAGATATTTTAAATTCAGAATAACTGTGATGGGGGGGGGGAGGGGAAAGCTTTTCCTTTTTAAACAGTTTTACCATTTTATCACAATTTGTTTAAATATACATTTCTCTGCTGTGAAATAACCTTTCTTTCCACTTTTATACCCATATGCACAATGCTAACTCATAGCAGAAACAACATTTTAAAACAGTGTCACGCTTATAGGATAATTATTAATCTTGTCAGAATAAAAAGCGTACTAAAAGTACTCCATACAAAGGTTTGTGCCTTAACGTTTTTGAAAGTTTTTTTTGTAAGTAATCCGAGATGTCATAACAGAGGGAGAAACTATACGATACATAGCGCGTAGTAAAAGTATATGACTCCTACAGGACTATTTAGAAATATACAAAGATTATTTTTTCTCCTTTTGGTTACCAGACTACTTGATGAAAAAAAGGTATGTTTTTGTTTTTATTCCTGCTTGTGTCTTGCAGTTCTATGAAGATGATGTAAAACTACAAATTCTAAATTTTAGTAGCTATAAATGATATAAAAATAAGGAAGAGAAGTGTTTGTGGTATGTATCTGGAGGGATAAATACACAATAATCATGCAATCTGATAGCAGAAAAGAATAACTATTTGGCAATAAAACCAACACTAAATACAAACAGAATAATATTGTTCTAGTGAGAAATACAGCAAATAAAATGATACAACAAAAAGACACTTTTGAAACTCTCTCTGTGTTTAGATCTTTTCCAGTTGAATGTTCATTTTTAATGTTTTGTGACCACTGAGATACGGTTAGTGAACAAGTTAGTCAAAACTTCTCTGTCTTGATTTTCATGTCCCATGTCTACAAATCCAAAACCATACCCTGTAGCAACCGCACTTAACATTAGGAAGGTGGTTTTGCTGTTAGTTGCTTGGGTTTTACTTGAGACCTGATTTTGCACACTCTGACTCCTGTGCTGGAATTGCTGGGGCATGTGAGCAGTGTTTGTAGAGTCATCTCCTGATTTTGTGCAGGAGGGCCGGTTTTTTTATTCTGGGGGTTCATATGGGTGCAGGAAAGGGGTACTACAGGAAACAGACTATTTTTCAAGAGCATGGGGTATTTACCCCTTCATTTGACTTCGGAGAGAACTGTGAAAACTCAGTATTAAAAAACAAAAAAAGTGGCCGCTTTTCTTTAGAAAGTTAAACACGGACATAGAAATATGACTTCTGGTGTCTCTGGCTGAAAAATAATGGTAAAATGCTAGCGCTGGGAACTTTTGTTTTTATCTTTGTATAGGTTTAGCATCAGCCCTACGGATAAAAAGCACAAACCTACCTTTCCCCATGTGATAACTGTTTGCTTTGCCTTTTCCTTCAGAGAGGTAGGAGAAAAGATCAAACCACTACTGCCCTGAAAAAAACAGACATCAATAATAGAAATTATTGTTCATTACTCATTTGGGAAAATAAGAAGTCTGGAATCTGCATAGGGTGAATTATGATTTTAAATGCTGATATTTTTACTTTCTGAAATCAGGATCTTAATACAGAACTCTTCCAGATATTTCTTACTGCCGTTAGGAAAGAATAAGATGCAAATTTTAAAGACCTGTTAGAGGGACAGCTTTCTGCACTGTGACACGCTGAAGCCTAAGGGAAATATAGCAAACATTTTGAGAGGCAGCCAATGGCAGCGAAGAGGAGAATATGTCGTAATCGCCCCTGCGCCCGTGAACCCCGTAGCAGATTGTGTGCACCTGGGGTTATGGGCTCCTCTTCAGAGGAGGAGACGCAGGAGAACTGAAACCCATGACTGGTTATTGGTCAAGGTTCTCTCAGTTGCAGTGCCATCAATTTTTGGGATCGATTTTGGCCGGATGGTGTTGAGCAGAAAGTGGGAAAAGGGGTCCAATCCAAAGCTCTGCGCACCCCCAGTGCCCACACTTCAGGATAATTTCTTTGTCTGCAAGTGATGGGTGAAGCCATGACCCATCTCCTGGCAAAACCGGGGACAAGCTGGACCCACGTACCCTGGCAGAAGACGGGGTCCCCGGGATGGGAGTAGTGCCCCTCTTTGTTGTGCCAAACCTGTGAGGATGGGGCTCCCCTTTGCATCCCAGCCCCGACTTCACTCGTTGGTTTCATCTCTAACTGCGCTGCTAGGTTTTTGTTTTATCTTAAATCCTGGCTTCGTGTAGAAATGATTGGGCTGTGCTCAGCATTGGCTGTCTTGATAGGTTCGAAATTCCTGGGAAACCTCAATACTGGCATTTTATAAACACAGCAAGGAAAGCGTATTGCAATATTAATGGGTGAAACAGATTTTGAAGGGGCACCACCACTTTGTAATTTCATCTGTTTAAATATATTGGCTAGGGGCAGCTTGGAGGAGTTGCAGCAAAGCCACAAGTGTTCTTTGCAATTTAAAGCTTCTGCGTTTTAATTATTTCTTTTTTTTTTCTGCCACTGTGAAAGATCTCTGGAGACAATGGGGGCTGTGACACTGAGGAACAGGTTATCCTGACTGTGCAGGGAATGCCATAAAACCCACAAAATGGACACACAGAATAAAATAAAACCGCGCCCCCCCCCCTAGTTTTTCTAATTTCTGGTGTTTACAGTAGTTATATTACATCAGCAGCGGGGGTAAAACCGAAAAAAAACAGAGGGAAATGTGGTGCCTAAACTGACAGAGCCTCTTTAAATTTGCTTGAAGAACCATCTCTGGGGAAAAAAAAAAAGGAAAAAAAAAAAAGACGTACTACACTGTTCTGGATTTTATTTGTTTAAATGCAAATTTATGGAGCTGGCCACACACCAAAAATTGGAGAGTTTGGTACTGCAGTTGCTTTGGTGTATTTTTCAGCATTGTAATGGGCTACAGGGAGACAAAGGAGAATATGAATATATGGCAGTTGATATTTAGATTTGGGTGACATTTTTGCTTGTTGTAACTGTCATTTTTAAAAATCCATTTTCCTTCTATCATGCTATTGAATCACAGCAGACATTGATGTAGAAAAGCTGGAATTATTTAATAACCAATATTAGGAGTGATTTTTGTACTGTATTTCTCATTACCGACGTCTCGACTGATGAGGAATCCTGAGGTTCAGGCTAAACTCACCCGTGGGGTGGAGTGGGCCATTAAAGAGTGAGATGATAGACAGAGCTCTTCCTCACCCACCAACACCAGTTTCTTTATCAAGCAGTAGAAAGCAAACCTTTTCATAGAGCATCGAAACACAGGTCAAGCATGACACTACTATCACACCTGTCACGGTAGTTTTTTTCAGGAGTCTGTCCCTGATTTTAGTCCAAAGGAGCGGCTTTTGGGAATTGTGTGTCCGACTCTGGCATTTGCCTGCTAAGGAAGAGGTACGCCCTTTGTCCCTCACCTGCAGATGCCTTGGATGCTTTTACTTTCCCGACGCGAGCACTTCTCCGTGGGCTGCATTCAGAAAGTGCTTTTCATAGCATTAGTACAGAACCAAGTTACAAAAGAATATTAATCTAATACATTCCAAAATTCAAATATGTGTGATTAATAAGCATTATTATCTATAAATAAGGCTCTAATGATACTTTGGCAGTGTTGTAAACACAAGAATCAGAAGCAATTATTGTCATTATTGTTCTGTGAGTACTTTCCATGAATACCAAATGGATATTACTGTCCAGCTCCTTGGCACACAGAAATCCTGTAAAGAAACAGTTGTCAGTCAGTAAGATCTGGCCGGCTGCTAACTACGTTTGTCTAAAATGCAGCGTACCTAAAGACAAAGCCTGCAAGTTATTGAAAGCAAGATGACTGTTGATTTAAAATTCTTCTTTGTCTTTTGCAAACCCCCAAATGATGTTAAATAAAGCCTATGAGAAAGTTTTCACATCCTGTGAGGTGATCTATTTGTGTGATGACTGCGATTAAAAATGGAAACAGATTCTCTGCCCAAAAAGCTGCCCTTCTTTGTGTGAAACCCACCAAGGTGAGAACGTTCCAGACGAAAGGAAGACCTTCTCAGCTGTTAGAGGTAACCCATGGCTAGTTTTCAAGGACACGGGAAGAAAAGGGCATTCATCCCCATCACGTTTACCTCTCCCCGGTTTGTACAGGTCCCGTAGACTTGAGTCATGCTGGTGGCCGGGTCCAGCTCACTGTGACACCCCCACTCCGCCTTCCTTTGGCAGTGTCACCTCCCTCACCAAACCTCACCGCTTTAGACGGTGCCAGCCAACAGCAGCATTTTGTGGTGGGTGTCATGTTGTTCTTCAGATGCCAGGGTGTCATCGCGAGCAGGAGCAGTGTGGGTCTGACTCTCCAAATCTGCAGAAAGAAAAAGAAAGAGAAAAAAAAACCCAACCAAACCCCAAACAGTAAGCTTTACTTTCCAAATGTGTTCAATTCTTCTTTTCTCTCCTTGATATTTGGGGCGTGCAGCACCCTATACCATGTGGTTTAACATTTTGTTCTCTATTTGTAGGTCAACATTTCCATGATTAAACTTCATCCTTTATTCAGCCTGTTCTGGCTAGGCTTTGCAGCACATGTGATATAAGCTGTTTTCACAGCTAGTAGGCCAAATCTTACTCTGGATAAGGGAGCCAAACATATGTGACTGAGTCAGACACTTAAATCAGCTCCCTGGTAAATGGGAGATAACTCCAGGTGCAGTGTTGAACACTGAGAACCAAAAAAGTGGGAAGGGTGGCCAGCGTTCCTCCGCATGCAAAAGGAGACGTCCTATGCACACAGACAGTGAAATCATAGCCCAGCCCAAATTTCCCTCTCTCACGTTTGCCTGGGGATATGGAGCCCTTAGCACTGAAGTCATTGGGAGTCTTTCTGTTGACTCTGGTGGGCTCGGGATCAGTTCAGCCTGGGGCAGGCTGAGCTGCAGCTGGGCATGGGACGGGCTTGGGCATGGGAGGGGACAAGGTGGGAGAGCCCTCCTTGGAGACCCCACCTTGCGCTTGCAGCCTGCACGAGGCGGTTGCTGGGGGGACGTGGAGCACCTCACCTACGGCACCATGTTTCTCTCACTCACCCTCTTTTCATCGCCCTTACGTATCCGGCTCAATTACTGAACGAAGTTGGTGACTCTTCTTTCACCTGGTGGCAGGTATCAGTTTCTCTAATGTGGGGTTAGACTGGGCAACATCTCCTCATAAATCAGGGGACAATTCCTGGAAGTGCTGGCCAGCCGGAGAGAGCGTTACCCAACTCTGTAATCCTTGGCGCAGAGGACGGGCGTTAAAGGACTCTCTTTCTGGCTGCGTGGCCAGCAGTTCTCCTTCTCCTGTCCTTTGCCGTCACCTGGTAACTCCAGTAAGTACCGGGAAGCCTTCAGGATTTGCTAAATGCAAACAGAAGAGCTGGAGGAACAGGCAAGTGTCATATACGCTCCAGAGCTTCCATGTTATTGCTATGTGACGTTCCTCATTTCACCTGGGCTGGACTGGTCCTGGCTCTTGGACTGCTATGCAGCAAGTACTGGGGTTGACTAGAGAGAATAGCAAAGGAGAGCTCCTGCAGCAAGTCCAGGGAGGACAAGTTTTCCTAAAATTGACAAAGCTGTGCCTATAATGTTGCAGAGAGAGGATTGCACTTCCGCTATTACTTGGTGGTGAACTGCGTCATCATGCAAGGCAACTGGCAAAGAACCATTTCCCACAGGGATAAGCCCTTCCAGAGCTCCACTCAGGCTGGCTCCCTTAGCTAAAGGATATATTAATTAGCAATATAGATAACAGGATTTTCAGTGACTTTTGCTTTTATCTTTTTTTATGGCACCCATTCTTTAACTTTCTTTCATTTACTTTGATTTTGTCAATAGCTTTTTTCATTTAGACAAAAACATCTCCTACCCAAAACTACATCTACTTCCTAGATCTTCAGTGGATAAGCTCAAATAATGAATATTGTGGCTGTATGAGCACTGTGTTACCCCTTGTTTAGAGAGTCCTGTCCTGATAACACATGTGGTGATGCGTGGGATCAAGCAGATGCACTGCTCCAAGGCTTTGAGGATCAGCCTCATGGTTGGGCAAATCCCTGGACAGGCATGCAGGCATCTGATCGACTTCCCTGCCATCGTTTTGGCAAGGAAAGTCTGCTGGCTACAGCAAGAAAGTTGTTGAGGGCTTAATAGAGGGGCAGGTGACTTCAGTGCTTGTCACACGGTTATGTCACGCTGTCCTGAAGTGAGGCACAGAAGTAGATGATCTGGTCTGGTGTGCCTGGAAACATGAAACGGTGCGAGGCAGAGGGAGACTGAATCACACCATCCTGGAAAGCAACAGGGAGAGTATCACGATTCTGCCCTTGCTGGTGGGAAAGTTAGTCAACAATATGCTGGAATAAATCCATATGTGCTTCAAAGACACATTGGTGTCAAATTAATGGAAAGGAGAAGGGAATTCAGGCCAGGAAGATCTCCCGATAGGGTCAAGTGGCCTCCCTGTCCCTGAGTCTGCCTTTTGGAAACACCAACTGCACTTTGGTTTCACTTTTTTAAAAGTGTGAGCCAAGCCATGGTGCTTACAGAAAGTAAAAGGAGCGGAAGAAGGTGAGAAAGTGCTATGATCTGGGTGCGAGCAGATCATACCATGTTATGGTGACGTGAAGTTGAGGAAAAGCAAATTAAGCTTTTTCTCCGCAGTTATTTAGACAAAAGAAATCAAGTCACAATTTTCTTGTACTTAAATAACAGTATTTCTCTTCCACAGTGTAAAAGATCTCAGGACCACGCAGAAACGAATGAAGGCTATGGTACCAGCCATAAATTCTAGTTAATGAAGAGATAGTGTATTTTGTATTATCTTTTCTCTTGTTTCTGATTGTCTTTTTTTGGGGGATTGATATTACTGTAAGTAAATACATTTGTCTTTTGTCTCATCTTCCCCTTGTGACCTATTTCATTTAATTAGAAAGAAATGTGTAATAGGAAATGAGTAGCATCACACTGGGCTCCATCCAAAGCCTGTGAAATCATCAGGAATCTTTCCCGGGCTTTTCACGAGCGCTAGATCAGGCCTAGCAGAAAAGAGTGGCTATTTCCACCTTATCTGGAAGAATGTGTGCTGCCAGGGTAAAATATTACAGTCCTCCTTTTAAGATCTGGCCCAGATACTAGGGAAGGATTTTGCTACTGCATGTGCCTCTCTGTGCCACATGTTTCACATCTGTGGCAGCACATTAAAGGATAAAGGTTCCTAAAACCTTAACTCTGAATTCACACATAAAAAGAAGATACAAATTAAGGAAAAGATAAAAGATATTGATGGAAGTACGGGAGATGCTCTTTAACATGCATATTATTGACTCAATAGATTGTTAGGGCTTCAGAGCTATTAGGGTCTGCTGTGTCAATGTGTACTTAGGGACTGTTTAATATGCAGATGGTTGACGTGACAGACCGAAGCCATTACAGTCTATCATGTCAGGGGGGATACATGAATACACACTTTGCCAACACTGTAGAAAGTCCCTTTAAAATACAGTTGCTGTGCATACTTAGCTGCTTTTTAAAATAATTTAATAGGTTTGGTTGTTCAGGTGCCCAGAGCCTACAGAGTCTGGATTTATCAGCAACAAAATTTATTTCCAAATTAAGCCATTTTCCATGTGGAATGTGCAGTCAGGAGGACAGGGTGTAATCTCAGATATGCAGCTCCTATCAAATCTTGTAAAATTAGCTACTGCACTTGTGTGTGTGTAGAAGACATCAGAATCTATCTGTCGGCATGTGTCTTTTTGAAGAATATAGTTTTGTCTTTTTGAGGGGTAAGGGAGAATGCCGTCTCTTTTTTCATTCAAATAATCTTCAGTAGCAATTAAATAGCTTATGCTACCTAAGAGATCGGTTATTACAAGATAAGCAGCATGACAGTTTGGAGAAACTGAATAAGTCTTTGATTATTTACTAAGTTTTGATATCTGCTATTTGCCTCAAAATGCTAAAAAGTGAAGTATAAGATACAAACATGAAAGGCTCATTTGATCATCATAAGGAAAGGAATCAGTAGTTTTGCTTTTCTTTTCCTCAACAACTTATTTTTTATTAAAATAACAAAGCCAAGTGTTGTGTTTAATAAGATATATTTTTTTCATTTGAATATCAAATGGAAAAACACAATTAAAATATTTCTGCTTTTACATTAGTCGTCGGCTAGATTTCAGCAATGCATATATCTAAGAAGCTCGGCATACACATTTGGTATATATTAGATGCTTCTAACAGATGCTCAGACCTCTTCCCCTGATTTTTAATGTTCTTTTTTTATGGCAGCGATCCAGGGACATTTTAATTTGCAAGCCTGTGAACTTGGAAATAATACTTGTAGTGGGGCATTACATCTAGTCCATTCCCTCTAAGTTTATTGTCATGTGTCACCTAGCTCTGATTTCAGCTGATTTGCTGGACCGAGGCGTGCCGTGCAACTCCAGCACGAAGTTTGCAGAGCAAAGTGCTCTGCCTGGTGAATAATAGCAACTGCCCAACACGAAAAAGGCTGTTCCTCTTATCTATGGGACAGCCTGGGGGGCAAACCTTGCAAAAGAGAAGTGCATTTTCAGGCGAATGTGATGGTTGAATTTCTGATGGCTCCTTTTAGTTCCCAGTACCAACGGGGAGACCATAGGGACCATCAGGATGTGGTGGCAATGGGTAGGGCAAGTGCCAGGAGGTAGGACGCACGGAGCGGATATTTCTCATAATCTGTCACAAATGTGCTTCTGGGTCTTCTGTGAGATTTCTGCAGTGATGCAGGAAAGCCAGGAAGAGCATGGGGGAAAACAGGGGTCCAGGAAAGCCCAGGAGGTGGCTGCTTCTTACAGCTGGATGAATTCACCCTGTGCTCCAGGAGAGGTACCTAAGAGGAGATGCCTCTCCCTGTGCTGAGTTACCTCTGCAACAAGCATGAACAAAGCAGCAGGAGCCTGAGCCACAGGAAAACATACCACAGTTTGTTGCTGGAAGTGTTCAAGGCCAGGTTGGATGAGGCTTTGAGCAACCTGAACTAGTGGAAGATGTCCCCGCCTATGGTGTGCGAGTTGGAACCAAATGATCTTCAAGATTCCTTCCAGCCCAAACTGTTCTATGATTCTATGTTAGCCTCAAACAGCGTCAGTGCCAGTGGGAAAGGTGTGCTTTGCTTCCCCCCCAGCCCTGGGAAGATGGGTGCAACCCTATGGTTGCCTTTTGGCAGTGGCTGGTGACCACGACCACTGGAACATCAAGCCCTGCATCCCTTCCCACTCTGCCTGGCCATCTAGGGTGGCTGGGGGGGCATATCTGGCTCTCCAGGACTCTGCCCTTCTCCTTCCCCGGGACAGCCCTGGGAGCTCCATGTCCCTCTCTGTGTACCCACGTGCAGGGAAACATCAGCTGGAACAGGCACATATGAGGGTGCGAGGTGGCGCGCTGCGTTACCTGGTGCTAATCAATAAAGCGAAAATGTAGCTTTTTGACAGCACTTGTAATTTTGACTATTGCAATGGTGTGCCATTTCTTTGAATGCAGTACGCTTCTGTGCCCCATTAAAGCATGGCTGGCATCGCTTTCAACTATTCACAAATGCTGAGATGTTGAAAAATGTAACATTTACAAAAGATACATCTGGTGTATATTTACAAGGCTCAGGAATCATTTAAATAGTGCCTGTGCCATCACCATATTAGGAGAAAAGTTAGTCCCAGCCTCATATGTGAAATCAGTAGTCAAATGTGTGCTGGTTGAAATTCCACTAGTATAATATAGTATTTTGGGGTATTAAAGGTGAACATAACGTACTGGCTGTAGTACCCAAATGATACAAGTATAGATCGGCATAACACACATGATAATTGTCTGTAGGCACTTTCTTCAAACTATGTGGTCAGACGACGATTATGGGTTTTGAGAGATAAATGCTTAATTCTTTTATTAAAGAAGAATCTTTGGCTTCTCATTGTGAGAGATCATCTTTGTTTCCCCTATTTTTCAATGAGAATTGTCAGACCTACTTAGGAACTGAGGGAAAATGTGTTGAACAGCTTCCTTAATATCGCGTAACACGTTGAGGACAAAAAAGTGTTTGTCTCATCTTGCCAGTGCAATATCACTTAAGCTACATTTGAAAACTATTTTTTAATTAATGCGGTGGGTCATGTTTTCACCACACTAAGGCAGGAAATTCAAGGTAAACCAGATACTCCCTTTCTCAGTCACACAAACATGAATTAAGCATGTAGCATCAGACTTAATTTCAATTTCTAGGTCTGTAATTGAATCTAGCTCAATGTGAACTTTTTTTTTCCTGCACCATCACATTGATATCTGTATGTTAGTGACATTATTTAAAGCAACAAATCAACCTATAGGACTGTGTTCAGCTATACTTTCTTATGTCATTTGACAGTAAATGGAATTAAAAAAATGTTACTTTTCTCTAGGGGCAGATTTATTAAAGAGTTTTCATCTTTTGTCAAGATATTTAATCTTGCAATGTTACAAAAAAAAATGCAGAGTTTGTACAAGTGCAGATTTCTGCATGCACAGTTTGCCTGATTGCTAATTTGGATGAAAGTGCTTAGGCTTAACACAGGCAAATGAGAGAGGAAAGATAATTTTTGTGTATATCCTTCTGAGTCAAGTGTGAGTCCCCGAACTGGAAGGGAAGCAGGTATCCACTTTTGGGACTAAAGGCTGTTGCTCTGGATTGCCCCATACATCAGTTTCAGTTCGTGCATGCAGATGAGAACAAATCCTAACAATGAGCAATGCCAGCAGAAATGAATGTTTCTGAAAGCTTCAGGCTTTTGGAGAAATCAACTGAACCCAACCCCGTGGCACTCACCACTGCTGACTAACCAAAGGAGGGAGAGATTTTGACAAAAGCCTCCCACGTAGTGGATGATTTTGAACACTCCTTTGTTTTCCAGTGGACTCATTAAAGTTGATACCACATTATAGAATTAAGCCAAGATGCCCAATCACATTATTTCCTCAGAGGGGTTCACTGCAGAACGACCTACCCAATATTTTTAGCACTCCTAGTAATTGTTATTATTAATTCCTGTTGGTAAGCCTGTCCCTCCATCACGGTAGCGATCACGTGTTGGGATGTCTACCGCTCAGGACATCATACGCCTTTGGAAGTGGATGATTGTTTAATTGATAGATTGTAAAGATGAGCTGACCTATTGCCTTTTCATGTTTTGCTTTGCTTCAACTGCCTGGACTCTCGCAGCTCCTTAGTGGCTTTTCTGATCCATCATGTCAGGCTGGCAGCTGTGCCTCTGCACTCTGCCTGCCCACCACCGCGAGCCAGATTTCGATCTCAGACTCGTGGCATACCCTCCTCCTTCGCTGTCCTCCTGCCACAGAGCTGGTTTTGCCTGTACCTCTATGAAATGGCTTGATTTTAATGGGAACAACTGCTTCCTCCCGTGGGTCCTCTCAATCTAGGGCAGTAGGTGTGCAAGGACAGAGGAGGGCACGTTCCCAGATGTCCCTAGGTGTGTGCTACGCATCTGAGATCAGGCTCCCACCTGACATCTGCGGGCTGAGCCCCCCACCCACCCCAACGAATGGTCCCATTCAGTACTGAGGCTGTTTTCATTTGGAGGTATTTCCCCTGCGCCGTGTAACTCCTGCCCCTACTGTGGGCTTCCCACTTCTTTCAGGCTTAATTTCTCCATGGTGTGCTGGCCAGCAAAGGGCAGCGTCTCAAATGAACAGACTCTGTTTTGCATCGGTACACCTGGAAAATTGTCCTTGGAGGTTCCTACCCCCTCCCCAACAGTAGGGAAAAATGATTGGAAAACGGCTGAAATTTTATAGGCAAATTTTCATGAAGGAACAGTACTTTTACTGCCAAGCTGTATAATAGGTGCTTTTTGAGAGGTCGTTAACTTCAACAGCATAGTCAAAAACAGTGTTACACCCCACACTGCATCCTTCGTTAAGCAATTAAGTTACTGATAGGCTTTTACATTTATTTACCTTGATGGAAAGATATGTTTACTCAACCTGAGGACAAATCAACACGAGGAGGTGGAAGTTCAGAGTAAATTTGACTAATGATGTTGTGTTTTCATCCTTAAAAGAAAGAAAAAAAGCCTCCCTGCTTTTGATGCTATTTTATCTTCATTGGAAGGGATCCGAAATGATCCCAACTGTCATGTGAGCGCTCAGTTAGGCTCAGATCCTCTTTGATTGCAGCTGAACGTCTCTCTCCGTTGGCTCATACCTGCCCTCATATGAATACAGTGCACAGCACTTTGAGTTGTTTATTGAACAGTGCTTTAACTCTTTGTCTGTGGATGCTCCCACGATTATATCTTTAAGCAAAATACAGGTTGTGGCTGCCTTTGCCCGGGGAGCTGTTAATGCGGCCACATCGCTGACGCGAAGGAAGAGTTTCCTCTTGGTTTCTGAATAACTTCTAAAATGCAAACCTGACTGGTACAAGTCATATTTCTTTCAGTGAACCTTAATTATCTCTCCTTTTCTTTCAGGCCCACTCTGTTCTCCAGTCTTGCTACGCGGTTTTCTCTCTCTCCGAGTAATTCCTCAGCATCCCCTTGAATGGCATCTACTGCACGTGAGCATCCTTCACCGTCTCTAAGATACTTTTGTTGTTTTTCTTTTTTGAACATTTGTTTTTTTGAGATGACATTGATAGACATGAGGCCTAAGTCTGGAGATGTTCTGTGGGTAGAGCTCACATTTATTTCAGTATGTCGAACAGTTTTAGGATCTGATCCATATTGAAGACTAGCATGGCGTAATGAGGCCCGGGCATATAAAACAATATGTATTCTAACAGAGCTCACTCAAAACAAATATGTTCCCTTCTCTTCAGCTGGTATAAACAAACAACCTCCATTGTGTTCGGCAGGGTTCTGCTGCGCTGCCTCACACGTGGCGAGAGCTTCGCTTCCCAGTTCACAAAACGGCATCTCCACCCTGCCACACAGGTCTTCCCGCTGCCTGCCCAGGTAGTGACAACCCTATGACTTAGGGCACCGGTCCTAAAAGCTGACATCAGGTCTGGTGTTCAGTCCTAAGTGCTTTATGGGGAGAACTTTTCTCTCAGCAGATATACTTAAAAGGAGGTCTCGTTTCTGAGTCCCATGCCCTTCAGTCAGATAAAACTGATGCTGGATCTCAGGACGGTTTTGCAGAGGGGGAAAACAGAGGATCAGTGTGATAGCTGTCGCCAAGATACCCTCGCGCTGACCTGCAAAACCTGCTCCTCTGAGATCTGAATTTCCTTGCGATAATGATCAGCAGCCGCATGAAAAACTCGTGACGACTCGAGGTGGAAACATTAACAGGGACTAGTTCAAAACTCATGAGTGAGGTTCATTGTCTGTGTGAAGGGGAGTAAGTTCGAACCCAGGTGTTCCTTCTGCCGCCGAACTCAGACTTTGACACCGTTCCGCAAAACCATTCCACTCTCCTGTAGCTTGTGCTGGAAGCAGAGTGAGCGTGTTTTGGCGCTGAAATGATTTCATTGTTAGGCTAAGCGTTACACAGATGGCATTCTTAAATGTAAAATTCTTTTTATGATTCTTTCGATTTCATATTTATTTCATTAGATCATTATTTATGTTAAAGAGACACCATTAATATGAAGCGTGCTCAGCTTGAAAGAAAATGTTGAGAGAAGTTTCAGGTATCTGATCCTCAATCCTTTAGTTTTTAGTGTTTCACATTTTCCTATTTAAAATGTTTTTTTTGTGTCTCTAGGTGCTATATGACAGATCCACACAAACAACAGAGGGGAAAGAGCCTCACTTAACTGATTAGAGGAGAGAAGCAGTGAAAGAGAATACGCACAAAGCACTGCCAAGTGCACAGAGCAAAGGAAAAGATAAAAAATCGAATCATTTCATCAACTTTTTTTTTTTTATTTAGAGTAATGTGAGGTATTTCTTACACTTGCAGCAGGTAAACAATTTTCAGACAAAAATGTGATGTCTTAATCAAGGGTCTCTAATTCAAAATATATTTATTTAATAAACAGTAATTACGATAGCTGCAACTACTCATTCATATCAATAATTCATTCAGAAGTAAACCATATCAACATCTTAGCATTTATTTTTTCATTTAATAGGCTATGATTTAAAATAAATGTAAATCGTCATAATCATTCAGCTCCATATGCTGGGAAAGGAAAAGTCACCTTAAACCAGATGTATATTGTGAAAAAAAAAAGGGGAAGACAAGTTGTTCTAAAGAAACAGCATATGGGGGCAGATCTTAAACTAGGGTAGAGATGCTCTGCTTTGTAGACATCAACATAGCGAGGCTGAGTTACGCCAGACAAGATTCTGGTCAGTAATTTTGAAGAACTAGATATTTTAGAGGGTTTACCACCAAGTCATATACTGATTTCTTTCTTTAAGAAAAGAGATAAATATAATTTCTTTCATTTTTAATTGGGGAAAGACAATACATGGAATCAAGAAATGTGAGGATTTTTATGTGTGGAAACAAAAGGCTGTTTACCTAAGTGGTAGGATGACCCTGCATGTGAATGCACTTGTGTGTGGGGAGCTGTATTTATTTTTTCCCGTTGCTAGCTAGTTAACCAAACCCTCTCCTAACTTGTTTTCCTAACTACCCACCTCGTTTGTCAGCTGACAGCTCTTTTTAAGTTCCCTAACCCATCAGCACTCCTGCC
Source organism: Tauraco erythrolophus (assembly GCF_009769465.1). Classification (NCBI taxonomy): domain Eukaryota; kingdom Metazoa; phylum Chordata; class Aves; order Musophagiformes; family Musophagidae; genus Tauraco; species Tauraco erythrolophus. Next base: position 65,374,161 of record NC_141465.1, on the reverse strand, counting down.
GCAGGCTCTGTTGAAAACCTTTCTTTCTGTCTCTTGTCTGAGGTCTGGGGAGCAGCGTTCGGAGGCTGCGGAGCATGGTTGTACTTGTTAGAAAAATGGCTTTTTTGCTTCAGGCACAGGGAAAAAGCGATGAAGGGCTCGAGCCCCGGTCAACACGTGCAACTGCAGCTAAAGCATCTCAAGCACTTGGTGCAGATCTCATCTTCCAGCTTTTGCTGTCGCTTTTTGCTCTCAGTAGGCGAGGGCAGAGCCCGCGATGGGGAGCAGGGTGTCACCACGCTGCCTGTTCTGTTCCCACATCCGAGCCAGCGCCGATGGCACACCCTTCGGGCCTCATCACAGCCATAGGGCCCTCTTGTCCTCCGATGAGCTCAGCAGAGCCCTTTTCCTCCCTCAGACAGAGCACCCTGTGTTCCAGTGGGGAAAATAGAGCCGCGCACCCCTTCTGCCCCTGAACTCATGCTGCGATGCTCGCAGGGGATGTCTCGCGGCGGTGGCTGCAGCCGAAGTGCTGCATGCACGACGTGGGTTAATCCTGTGAAAAGGTGTTTTCGCAGCCTGGCAGGTGGGTTTTGCTGCCCGTGCAGTTATCGTGTTACTCTTCCGAGGCTGCCGGTGCTGTCCCAGCGGCGCCTGCCCTGCATGTGTAGCCTGCAGTGCACCGGGACGTACAGCCACAGGGCAGGCAAGTTAGGTGGTATCTGACTTTTGGTTGTTCCGATCTCTGCCATGCTTTGTGCTGTTCACATTCCTCCAACAGCTTTTAAGGAGAAAAGTGAGTCATGTTGCTTAATTTTCGCCATCCTAATAGAGAGGAGACATGCTTTTTCCACAAGTTATTGCATTGTTCCTCTCTCCGGTGTGGCTCTGATTTAGTGCTGGATGAAGCTCAAAAGGAGGATTAGTGTAGATATACTCCCATATGCTTGGATGCATTTCTGAACTCTCTCTGTACCATCCTCACTGCTTTTGATGGAAAAAGCTGGGCTATGAACCTGATGAGAACAGGCTTCCATGCAAGATGTTTAGTATTTCCTGCTTCCATTTGGGCCAGGAATACAGCATATCCAGCCCCTTTTGGCCCTGTAGCTCTTGGTCACAGGCTTGCCTAAAATTTAGAAAATCACAGCAGCAGAAAATGAATGGCAGAATAAAAGGACGCTGATTTTTCTCCACTTTAATAAAGGCTAGATTAGAGTTTAGTTCTGGCTTTGGCTGAAACTTTGCTGGGGGACGGGCACAGGTAGAAGGTTTTTATTTTAATGGAATTGGTTCATCCGTCTTTTGGATGGTCGCACTGGAGTGCGAGTCCATTTTTATGGTGCTGAGTAAAAGAAACTGTGCTGCTCTTTAAGAGCTGCACCTTCTGGGAAAATTAGGACTGGCTGTAAAACCTTGACTGTATTGTATTCAAGCAAATCGGGAGCACAAGAAGAGAAAGAACAACAGAAAGAGCTAAAGAGGGGGGGTGGGGGGGCGGAGGGCTTTCCCAAAGGTATGCTGCTACAGCGAGTTGTGGTCCTCCTTGGTGTCACACATGAGGGCTTCACTATGCCTGATACCTGGTCATTTTTCTGGCTGATAATCAGATTGGTAAATACTCAAATATTAAGCCGCACTGAATTTGATCCTAAAACTGTTGTTCTACTGTCATTTGGGGGCTTTCTCCTTTAGTTGTTATTTTTAAAAAGAGTTTCCCAATACTACTGTAATCAGCCAATCTTTTTTGCTGATTCTCCTTTCTCCATCACAAGGATTTCCCACTTTATGAATGAAAGGCTATGTTTCCTCAACCAAGCTCTCCTCTCCTCGGTCTATGAATAAACTAACGTTAACTTACGAGATTTAACAGAAACCTCGGACTCTGCCAGCTGGATGCTTGAGGACTCCAAGCCGGCTAGGTAAAGAAACACCTTTTTCACATGCCCCGGGCCCGGCTCCCACGTTGCCCCGTGAGTTTCTATCAGTACAAAGGCTGACATTGTCTGCGAGGAGCAACTCAGATTACGCCCCGTTCCAGCTGCGCTGCCCCTGACCCCGATGCTGCCCCAGGGCTGCCCACGCTCTGCCCGCCCCGCACGCACAGAGACTCCAGCTGCAGCCCGCTGCCTGTCAGGGCCGAATCTGGACTTGAGGGTGGCCTCGGATGCGTTTTAAAAAGCAGCGCAGACGCTCCGCGGGGATAACATGGAATGATTATTTTAGGACAGATTTTCCCCTAAAAATAAAAAATAGTTCTACATGCACTCGGTTTGATCTTCACACAAAGGATTTATATAAGAACTGCCTTCTCTCTGTCAGTTACAAAAAAAAAAAAAAAAAAGCATGCTGGCGGGATTTAGGGAAGTGTGCAGGCTAGAGGATAGCAGCAGACAAAAGGGAGTTATTCTTCTAAGAACATCTGCACAGCTGGAGCTCTGGCAGCGCTGTAGTTAGAAAGCCTAGGTGTTGCCTGGCCAGGGCAAGGGACAATGTCTCTTTGGCACCCTCCTGACATGCAAATTTGGCCAGCGGTTCTGAGCAGTCCCCAGTCCTGTTCCCTGCTGGGTATGCGCAGACGTATACGCATTGTTTTGCCATCAAATGCCTGGTTTTGAGAATCTGCCGCTCTGGAGGTAAACTGTACATAAATGATCTGAGGGCAAGGGTGGAGGAAGGAACTGTGACTCCTATACATGCTAAAGTACATGTAAACCAGGCACAAAGTTCACCTGGTCTCTCAGGAATAGCTGAGAGTGGCTAGCAGTGGCCTCTAGACCAGAAGAAACCAAACATCCCAGCTTCCAGGTGCTCTGCAAAAATGTACCTATAGCTCAGGGTGGAGAGACTTACCAACAGGTCTGCTAGAGAAACAGCCCTGGCAGCTGAGCAAGGATCCAGTGGGATAGGAAAGATGCTTCCATTTGACACCTGCACCTGCAAAATGTCTTTCTAAGTTCAGGTTACCACCTATGAGCAGAGCACAGGCTAACTCTGTCCAACCTGAGTTGTGGCATGAAGGAAATGTGTGCGTGAGTCTAAAGATGCTCAGATTTTTTTCTGTCTTGGACTGGCCCCATTCAGCCGTCTGCCCAAGGGAGCAGAGTCCCAAAGCACACCCAGGGAGTGAGTCCCAAATCCAAAGACAGATCCTAACAATACAACCTGTGTGCTTGTCTTTAGCATAGCATGATGCTTAAAACTGAACATAAGCCGGGATAAGGCTTTAGATCTTCCTCAAATCTCAGTGTAACTTTGAGGTTGTCAGACAGTACTGAAGTGAGAGATCTGGAGTAGGAAAATTAGTGAACACAAAAGTCATGATATTTACTCAGTTTGTGCATTTTCTCTCTTTTTTTCATAAAACCTGCATAACTGGCGTGTAATTGTTTTGCTAAGTGAGCCTTGAAAGTGAAAGTCTTGATAGCTGTCACATATCTTCTTTGTAGTATAGTGTGTTGTTCTTAGAAGCTAATCAGTAGAACTTGCTCAGAAGAACTTAATCAGCAGAACCGAGCACATTGTCAGTGCTTAACAAATAATAAATTATAATAATAACAGCAGTTCCTTTTGACAGAGCCTATCAAACTTTTGCTTTATTTCCAGGAGTGCCTTACTTGCTTCTAGTTAGGATTTAATACCTACTACAGCTCTGCTTACTGTGGTTGAGAGGACTGGTGATGTGACCTAATAGTGTGGAAGTATTGATAGAAAATAAATTTTGTCAAATGATAGAAAAAGAATCCTGAGAAAGTTCTTGGACTGTTCCTTTTCAGCGATCGGTGTTGCTTATAAGACTTAAAAATTGAATTCAAGAATAGGTTTGATCCGTTCAATTGTTAAAATGTAAAATGCTATGCTTACAAGTTAATAGAATCACATTTGAATTTCCTGATTGTCTCTTTTTTAAAGACAGACTCATTAGGCTTTCCTTACAGAAAAGTGAATGTATCCAGAAGCACGTCTATTATTATTAATTATTTTTATTATAAGGAGCTTGGATAGCTCAGAGAGTTGTTAACATATCTGGGGCTATCACTTCTTTGTCACTATTGTAATTTGGCCCGGGCTGGGAGTTACTGACAATCATTTCATTTTCTGATTGTTTGGTAGTTTATATGCAATTAGTTGGTGGGTTTTATTCACTTTCAACAAGATGTATATCCACATTATAAAGAAAACCACCGGGTCAGCTCTAAGCTGCCGCTAATTGTCACAGCCTTAAATGGAACCGTGTCAATTTATCCCAGTTGAGGATCTGACCAAGGATCACAACTGGCATTAATTAGCAGATGTGTTATCAGACTCCGTGGAGATGCCCCGGGTTGAGTGACAACAGAGGCACTCAGCCACTGCGGCTGGTGGAGCCATGCCAGTTTGGCAGCTGACGGTGCAGCACTGGACGCTGGCAGGTGGTGGAAAGTCCAGGTTACCACTGATGCAGGTACGGTTGTGGCTTCTGCTGCCAGTCCCCTAGCAGGAAGAGCCCCAGAGCTCGGGGTGGCCGATGGTGTTAAAACACAGGCAACATGAGGCATCTAGGATGGGGAAGGCAGCAAGGGACAAGGGGGAGGATGCTCCAGCGCTGAATGAACTCATCCCTGGAGCCAGGTATGCATGAGAGATTGCACTACTAGCGTGAGCTGAAAGCCATTGGCCAATGTGTTTGGGCTCTGGCTTCCTGGGGTTCTGTGTGCACTGTCTGAGCTGACACTGTAATGGCAGTTGCACATGTGTGACAGAAGGGTGGGGGAGACACCTCTAAAAAGAGAGGATCCTAAAACTCTGTCAGGTTTGTCAGTGGCAGCTGTTGACACCTGCAGAGCTATAATGGCTGTAAGCTGGTGGTTTGGATCATGGCTGGAGAAGTGTCTTGAGCAGGTCTTTTGGGTGAATGAAGAGCAGAAATGTGTCAAATTTGAGAGACTGCACCGTTGCCAGGAGAAAGAACATACTATCCTCCCTTTGCATTTATCTGGGTGTGGTGTAGGTTAAAAACGAGCCAATAACCAGTGCAAACACACTTTGCTCAGTAACAGCCACGCCGTCTCCTTTCTCATGCCCACCTGCCCACAGGGGATGGTGGAAAGGAGCAAGTTACCAAGTTAACAGTGTGGGACCTTTGTAAAGACTTCTGGTCTCTCAACATTCACAGGTCAAACCTGGACCTCATGTAGCTCAGGGAGTAATATTTTCAGCCTTTGCCAGCTAGTGACACTGTAATTGGCTCAGGTTATCTGACCCCATGATTTTTGGTGCACTGGGAAGAATTTTCTTTTCACTATGAGATCTTTTTGTTGTAACCCAGGAAAGGAGAACAGCAGGAGAGTGAGAGTTAAATAGTACTGGGAATGGAGAGGTCTTTAGGCTGGTCCCAGGCCTCTGACACAGCTGATAGTAAGATGTAGAATACCCGAGGAAGATACAATAGTAACCACCACCCACAGACCCTCTGACACTCTTTCTGAACACTTTTTCCACCATTTTAAGCAAGATATGAAAAGATGTTTAGGCACCTATTTGCTGTGGCAAATCTGGGTCCTTCTCTGAATAGCCATCTCTGGGCCCAAAACCACACAAGGAGATGACTGACACAGATGTCCAAGTCCAGGATCCCAATCCACCTTCCCCCTGGGTTCATCACACACATTTTTGCTAATATCTCAAGACATCTAAAACCCTTCTTCTGCTTGTGCCTCTTGGCCAGGGAGTCACCAGCTCAGCTGAGCTGAACTTCTCAGCAGCTAACCCTGATTTGCCTCCTCCAACTATGCATTGCTATGCCCACATCTCTTCAAAGAGCCACCCAGCAAATCAGTTGTGACACGTGGTTGGGACCGAGCAGTACACAAAGTACAGTGGCTGTCTTCGCTGTCATTCAAAGTAAATACCTTTGAAGTCCACCTGAGCTTCTGGGGGTTCAAGCCCTTATCTCTTATCTGCAAAGAGAGCAGGAACCTTAGACAGGAAGCTACAAGCTAAATATTCATGGGGGAAGATATTTTCCATACTTCCTGCAGAAGTGATGCTGATACACATAAGGTTCTCTGGGAGGAGTTTAAGACAATAAGGTGGAGAATAAGATACCTTTTCCAGCCCTCCTCTGCTGAATTAGCTTGCTCTACACCCAGCTATCTCGGATTGGCACAAGACAGAGGATCTCGTTCGGTATACTCGTTGCTGCGTAAGGTGTTTCTAAAATATCTGCTTCACAGCCTAATGAAAATACAGTGATTTTTCAGAAAAATCAGTAGAACATATCCTCAAAGGATATACAGACGTGATGATTATTGGAGTTTTAATTAAAATAGCAGGTAGAATAAGTATTATGGTGTGTTATTATTTCTAAGATAACAACAGAACAAAGGTGCCCATTTCTTACTCGAGCGCAATTTTCTAAATGAAAAAGTAAACATTAATATCTTCAGAGATCTTACTGATCTTGTACGATAATTCGGAAAAATATCTCTATTAGGGATAGTTATATATGCTTTTTGTTGGAAATGCAATCACAGGATATGCACATAGCTGCAATCTGTAGACAGATTAAGTAAATTAAATCACTCAATGTCTTTTTTCAATAGCTCTAAAGTTAAAAGTAATTTGCAAAGAAAATACTCAGTTTCAATTGGTTTGTAATATCTGTTAATGATCTTTGGAAAAATTTCTGATAACATGCGGGAATTCCCTCAGGGACAGGGTTGTGAATAAGTGGATTTTTTTAAGTTTGAGATGTCATTAGCTAGTGATTTCTTTGAAGTAAAAAGCTGTTACGGAATAAATTGCAGAGGTATACAAGTGAACAGGACAATCATTTTTATGAATAATATACATTTTTTCCTCTGTGCTTTCTGCCCTCAAAAGAAATAATTTACAATCTAGCTTGCCATTACAAACATACTGGAATCACAACTGCGTGTGCATTTTGTGCTTACTTTATATTTATGCTCTGTCTTTACATGAAAGTACAGATTGTTTTTTTAAAACTGCTAGTGTAAGGAGCTGACTCACTCCTTTTAAATTTTTTTTTCATTTCTTTTTTTTCCTCAGTAGATAACTTTTTCAACCCAGAAGGCTGGATCAACTTCCCATAACTGAAAAGGCTCCACAACAGCTCTTCTCTAGAAGACATCCTTCCTGCCTTCTTGTGCGGCCTGTAAGATGACTGAAGTTGTAGGTAAGTACAACCATGGAGAAAAGGGCCTCTATTCTCTTGGTACCTTGTTAGCATTAACATCTTTTTAACAGTGCAGAGCTGAACCAAACATCCATCATGCATCACCAAATTAAGGTCACATTTTTCAGGACAAATGAGGTCTCCTGGCCTCTCCCCCCATCTGAGGCTATCTGAAGTAGCAAAGAACACCAGAGGCACCACAGCCTACACCTTCCTGTGGCGAACACTGTCCTGCTTCTGAGGTTCAGCTGTACAATTCAGCCATGGGAAAACGAGGATGAGCCTTATGTCTCCATAGGCTCCTGTGGGTGGGTCTGGGTTTAAGCAGAGAGTGGGGGCACTCTGAAGGGATGCTGGTCTGGGTGATGGGGCACCAGGATTCCAGGGTGTGCTGTCACATAGATCAAAAGATAAGGCTAGTTGCAGCCATTGAGCCTTTGGTTTCCTCACCTTACTCCAAACTTCTTTTGCCCAAGACCTTATTGATCTTGGTCTGCTTTTTCCTGATCTACAGACAGAGCTGTAAGACACCATGCTAGCAAGAACATGACTGCTGCCTCCAGGATTCCCACACAACATTGGAGGAGAAAGTAGTTGTCTAGCTCTAGTAAGAGAGTTAAACAGCCACAGGTTGAAAAGCCTACTAGTTAATCTTTCCTGATTCTCTGAAGGCCCAGTTTAGGAATCCATACCTACTGTGATAATCCATCAGTAGGTCAGAGAGACTTCTCATATGTAGATGTTCAGTAATGCTCTGCAGTTACTCTGAGAGTAGTAGGGTTTTTCTGGCTGGTCCTTAACAATCACTGGCGTTGGTCAATCCTCAGATACCTTGACTTTGACAGAGGCCAATACCAGGCAATATGGAAGGAGAATCTTCCTCCTCACTGCGTGTTTATCAGTGTATCAGCTTACCATGGACGCAGATGCCTTCCTGACTCTGCCTATTGACAGGCACATGCCAAGAACTGCTGGGATGATTAGTCATTATTGCATAATATCAGCTACTAAAACTCTCACAGATTTTTTTAAGGCTAGGAGCAGCCATTATTACAGTCTAATCTGATCTTCTGCATAATACATGCTACTGAATTTAACCTGATCTGAACTTTGCCTGAAGATTTGCTTTTATGGCTAAATATGCCTCCTCATTTACAAATACGATGCTGTTTCTCTCAGTACTATCTATGCAGCAGGAAGTTCCATTAATTAACGGTACATTGTTTGGAAAAGCAATACCTCTTCTCCGTTTGAAATTTGATACCTCTTTGTTTCACCTTGCAGGATAGAAAAGGTTTTTTTTTTCCTTTGCTGCTAATTAGGTTGGAAGACCATGAGGACAAAATGTTATTTATATTATAGTCATGCTTAAGTAGAGCTCTGAAGAAGCCTGGGGATCCCATCGCACAAAGTGAGGGAGACTGTACAAGTCCTTTGGGGCTGAGACTATTTGAATAGACAAATGGCACATTTTTGAGGGAGCTGAGTGATTTAACTGAAAAAATTGCCAGGCAAGTCAATGGATTTGTACCTCTGAATCACCTATGCTTTTCTGAAAAACTCATCCAAAGTTTGAAAGAAAGGTATGGAAAAGTGAAGGTTCTAAAACTGAGACCAAAAAAAGGGTTTGGGTTACAGTCAGTGAAGGAAAAAAGTGTTGCTAATATGTAGCTCTGCGTCCTGTCCACTGTTCATAGGTCACATAGGCCTCCACTGCCTGAAAGTCCTCTAAGAGAACAGGGTACACTGAGGAAAATATCTGCAATGTCTGCTTCATGTGAGACCCAAAGTCTTCCAGAAGAACTGCTAGGGTCCAAGGACATCTAGATTATCTCAGGCAACAGTGCTTGTTCAAAGTTTATTGGGAGGGTTCATGCATGATTTGCAGTCCCATGAGGGTGAATCTTCCCTGAGAGACAAGCCGGTGCTTGTATTCTTTATCTCTTCAAGAAATTTCCCATCCTTTTGACTTTTATCATTTTTATTGCCATTCTCTGGACTTGTTCTATTTTTACTTTCTTTTTTCAGGGATAAGGTGACCAAATTTGAAGACAGTATTCAAAGTGAGGATGTGCCACTGATTTATATAATAGCATTATAATATTTTCCATATTATTCTCTAAAACTCTTTTCTTCGTACAAACCCCATAAGATTCTTTTTAATTCTTTGAACTACAGTGCCTTTTAACATCTGTAGTTTACTCTGATCAGATTGTGACAAAGGAATAAAAGGCTCCATTTTTCACATAGAATTTTATTTATTGTTTGAACTTTAGAAGAGAAATTGGTTAACTTACAATTTAAAATTCTTGGCAATGTAGACCATCGGGCAAGGATTTTGTTATCAGCCGTTCTATACTTTCTGTACAAATGTGTGAAGCTGAAAGTTGGTGTACGAGGCTCAGTAGACTTGTCTTTTGTTTTATAAACACAGCCAAAGACTTAATTTGGAGCTGCCAGCATGCCCGAAGATGTCAGAAATGTCGTTCACCTCTACCCTCTTCCTGATGAAATGCTGGGGCTGTGCATTTACTTGCCATTCAGCCAGGACCACGCACACATGTGAGTGGTACCCAAGTTCTGCGGTCTTCTGCTCGCTGTACCGCACACCTCCACGCTGGATCAGGGGAAAAGCCCTTGGAAAACGAGGTGCTTGATGACTGCAGAGGGTGAGGATCTCGCTCCCGTGTCACAGCTGGGCGTTATGACTTCATCAGGGTATTAGAAAAGGCTCAGGGAAAACGGTTGCTTCTATTCTATTGCCTAAGACACTTTCTGCAGCTACTGCCTTTCCTCAGAGTTACCAATCCAAGTGCTGACCCTGCCTGGCGCTACTTATCTTGTAAAAGCTGACAAGATCACAGCCTGAAGCAGTATAGCCACAGGCTCAATACTGACTACCAAAATGTCTGTTTAGTATTTTCAAGAAACACTGCTCTAAAGATTTACAATACCTGCTGCTAGATATACGGACAACACCAACACACGGCCCTGACCCCTGAACATTCAGCCCCACTTACACAGAAATTTGTGTCTCTCAAGGGGCCAACACTGAGCTGCCACAAAATAGTGATTTCCTACCTGGAAGTGAGCTGGAATTTAAACATCATACGATTATATACACTCAGATATTGGGTAAAAGTATTTGAAAACTACAGCCTTTAGTTCAGAATCCGTTCTTAGCTTCTTTCATCAGTTGCATTACTGTTTCAGCAATAGAAAGAGCTCTGCCTTTTCTGTGTAATATCTTTTTCTTTTTTTTTTAGTTTAGTGTAGAGAATTGTCTTAATTCTTCCGTGACCAAAGCAGTTTTTAATCAGAAGCTATTTTTAGATGAACTATAAGTTTCTTCCCTAGCAAGCATTTTAGCTCCACTATATGAAAGCAAATGCACATTTTCCTTAATATTTCTAAGAAATACACAGGTTTAAATATCCAAGAAATATTAAAGGTTTAGTTGTATATACATTCATACACAATGTACATTAACAGATCTTGCAGAGTGGTGTTTTTTTCTTTTCTTTTTATAACAGCAAAGACATGGAAAAGACATTGAGGTCCTATTGCTCCCGTCGGAAACTTCTGCTGACTACAGCATGAGTTGGATTGAGCTCAGAGAAACCAAATACACACAAGTAACAACGAGTTGGCCATATAAGCAAGGAAAATCACAGATAACAGGTGCACGCAAATTAGCAATGTACCTTTTAGGTCATCCAGTACAGCTCCCTGACACAGTGAGATTGTTTCCTATGGCATATTTTCTGTTGTTTTGTGTGCCTAGATTAAATGTCCTAAGCGATGCCATGTCCCTAGGGAGAGATTGTGCTGCCTAGAGTATCTTGTTGTCAGAAGTTTTTTCTCCTTTCTTAACATCATCATATTTCTCCTAGTTATGTCCATTTGCAAACCGCCTTTTCCTTCATTGATGCTATTCTCCTCCAGTACCTTTTAACTAGTGTGATATTGTGTTTAGTTAGCATTAAGCCAACCCATAGCTATTTAGCTCATTTAATCTTCCCTGACAAATCAGTCCTTTCAGACTCCTGGTTATTCTTCCTCTCCTCTTGTCACAATCCTGCCTGTCAGTATCTTTTTTAGTTAAGAGATTTTAAAGATGTGATATGTTTCTCTGAACTAATGACAGATCTGGTATAGAGCTGAGCACCCTCAATGTCTTCTCACTGAAAACCCCTCCTGATGTCCCCAGGGGAAAGCTGCTGGACAGACAGACAGGTAGAGTATCATGTTCAAACCACTGGCACCGCTTATTCTATTGGCCAAGGAAAAGCTATTAAAATAGTTAACCTAGTAGTTTGATAAACAAACACATGTAATTATGGATTTATTTTATTTTTCACAATGGTAGGAGACAGTAGCACAGATAAAAAGATCTTTGTTGCTGTTGTTGAGGTTTTCTGACTCTTGCTCACGGACATCACAATCTAGAATTATGGAAGACATTGTCTAGTAACTAAATCTGAGGAGAGTACATTGTAGAAAGTGGTTATATACATAGTCACAAGCCTAGCTGTTCACTTCAGACAATAAATTCTGATCAACAAACATCACTCCTTTAGTGCTAAATGAGATCTTGGTTGTAATTGAATGTCTTTACCTTTGTGTTCTGTTGGATTGGAGGAATATCATTTTAATCTGCTCTCTTTAAATTTTCATTAAGGAATTTTTCAGCTACCTGCAGCCTCATCTGATGATGTTTAATGATATCTGCTAGCTCGGTCTTCTGTGTACCAGCAGGGGCTTCTTTAAATTGGTCAACTGTATGGAAGATTGTTTTGAAGTTTAATGGGCTTGGAATCAACCTTTTAAAATAATGGTATCTCTAAAGACGTTTATATATATAATGCACAGACATACTCGCGTGCATTTGTATGTGCATGTGTGTATGCATATATATATGCATAAGTGCACAGATATGTATAGAAATGCTGATCCTATGCACCTTCTTGAAACCATTTCAGCTAGTATTAACATAAATGTGCTGTTAAATTGGCAGTGTTATACATTTTTGTTGGAGTTTACTTCTGTAACATAAAATCAGAAAGATAAGCTGTGAAACTCATGCAGCTGATGACATAATGCTAGGATCTCGTGATGCTGAATCGCATGTTTCTAGGAGTGTGGGAGGGATGTTTCTTGCTGGAATAATTATACTCCTGTTGGAATGTATGTTTCCTTGTTTTCTTCTGAGCACTGAGATGTCCAAACCATTAAATATATATAGTATAATGAGTCTTGTGTTCCTTATTTATTCTAAAGAAGGCATTAACTTTCTACAGTTGATTTATTGTATAATAAAGCCAACTGCTCCAAGAATCTGTGATGAACATAGCAATAATCTGTGACAGTATGCATCTTTATATTTAATAATGATGTCCAAATGTACATATGTGCATATAAATATGCATATACGTATATACAAACACACGTAGAGACATATACACAAATTAAATGGAACCAATTAGAATGTGGCATAAATAGATTCAAAGCTTACCTGTTATGGCTATGCGAAGGGATAATGTGAGCTACAAAGACATGCAAGAAAGCATAGCTCAGTACACTCCATTGGCTCGTTCCCATTATGCTCAACAGCGACAGGCTGTGTGCTAAGATGGGGTACCAGCAGACATTCGTAATGACAGCTGGTTCAAAAGAGAGCTTTCAAAATAGAGCAACACCCCGAACTTCCTTCCAAATCTTGGTGCTTGCCAGCACTTAACCAAGGCTGGTTCTTAAGGTCAGATGTTCAGATAAAAGTTATTCGGAGAGAATCTGCTTCTTTGTGTTTGAACTGTATATATATTCAACATATAGGGTCTTCATGGCCCATGAACTTGCATTTGAGCTCACACATGGATTGTGCTTGACTACTACCTGAAAAAATGATGGATATTTCTTCCTAATACTATGCCCTATTTGCCTGAGTTTTCCCTCTGTCAAGTTCTCCGCTCTCTTATGGGCTGCATAAAATGAGATGCAGACAGTAGCTTTTGCTTTTACAGGGAAAAAACACCTCAGCCTCTCTGTTGAGAAATGGAGGAAAAGTGGCTTCCCTTTAGCATCACCCACATCACACCCACTACGCTCAGCCAGCTAGGAACACAGAAAAAAAACCAAACAACTCAACTTCAGTTGTCCTGTGTGACTTTTCCCCATGGATGCATATAGAATCTGGAAATAAACACATTCCTCCTTTGGAAGAAAACGCAAACAGGGTTTATCTATTTGCATTGGAACTCAGTGAAAAATAACCAGGCTCAGAAAGCAAGCTTGAAGATAAGAAATGAATATGAGTAAAGTTAAATTTCACCAAGCTAAATTCAAGTGAAATATGCCACGTTGTTATAATTACTACACAGAACACGTGCTAATTAATTGCTACGCTGTGCCGGTGAAATGGTTAAGTATTACATATGGGGCAAGTAGACAAGCTCACCCTGGGATGCTACGACTTTACTGAGAAGCTGGTATGTGGGGAGCACACCATAAACAACCTTGTGAAATGAGGCTGTTGAACTGATTTCATCTTAGAAATAACTTTTCAGAGTGGTTAGAAAAATATTTTAAATCTATGATAAATTTTATTTGTAGAACTGGACTGCTAAGTGTGTGCAGTGTGTTCAAAAGCAATTTTTCATGTACCATATTGCCTGGGGACCCCAAGTACCAACCATCAGACCTTCAGAGGAATTCAGGCAGCTAAAAGTGCTGCCCAGACACTTCTCTCCAAATGAAATCAAGGAGACCTGGGCACTAGGGCACTTCAGAAAAGCATTGACCAGGTGCCTGTCAGTCTCTTGAGAAGCTGCACTCATTTCAGGAGTGTTGATCCTGCTTCAGCTGGAGGTGCCTCTGGGAGATGCTGAGGGGAACAGGAAGAGCCTGTGCTCTTTTCTGGAGGAGGTATGGCTCTCTTGCAAACCAGAGGCTTATGCAGGGCTGCTTCCCTGTGGCAGGCTTGCTTGGCTTACTGACACCTGTCCTGCTAGCTCCAGCATGGTACATGAGCAGCGTTGGCTGTGCACTTGGGCTGGCGATGCTCCTGTTTGCCATCAGCCTTCCCTTCTGGATCAGGGCCGGTACTGATTGCTGAGGGGTGGCTAGGAGCAGCTCCCTCTGGTGAACCTCTTTTGTGCTTTTATCTCCCTCTTCTTGGCAGTAAGCTGCCACTGGCTCCCAGCCATGGCCCTCTCGCCCTCCCCAGTGCCCAGCTTGCACGCTCAGCCAGTGCCGACATCTCTTCCAGCAGCTGGCCCTACTTTTCCTCCACAGCTGGCTGCTGCCCCCTACTGTGGTAATTATTATTTATTATGGATATTCAGTGTACGTTATGTGCCCAGAGTCCAGTTCTGGCTGAATCAGTACCAGGGTCCCACTGTGTGGGCAGAAGCATGCAGCGATACACAGTCGTTCCACATCTGTATTCACCTGGCTCTCACACAGGGAGAGGTGGAGGGGGAAGGAGAGAAGGTGGCTGTTGGCACCTATTAGCACTATCTGATGTGACACGTACTCTCTGTCCTGTGTTACATGACTCCAGCAACAGCACCATTGAGTGAAGAACCGCTTTTTCTCCACCTTGCTATCAATAGCAGCTCTCCTGCTATTCCTGCTATCTGGCAGGAAACACCTGAGGTGTTTTCCAAAAGTCATGGTAGCTGCTCAGTCACAGTTTAACTCCCTGCTCCCGTGAATGCAGATGTTGCTTGTCTTTCAGTTGCTGTCAAGAAGTAATGCCTTTAGACCACAGCACGGCTGCATGTGGGACATTATTTTCTTTCCTGTTTCTCTCCCCAATTTCTTCCCTGGGATTCTCTGTTCTTGTCAGTCCCTTTGTGCATGTGTCCTTCTCCTCCTTGCCCTTCACCCTTTCTCATCACCCTGCTTCCCTGAAGGCATCACCCTCAGTTAAAAATAGAATATTTTTAGAATAGAAGAATAGCTTGATCTCCCACAACTAAGTGCACAAGCAAAAGCACCTGGAGGAAGAAGCAGCTTTTGTACATTCGGGAAAATACAAAACCCGAAACATATTTCACACATGTATGTACATGCGTGAGAGCCAGGTTCTCAACTGTGGTAGTTAGGTTTAGCTCTGTTCAAGAAGATGGAGCAATACTGCTCCATGGCAGCTGAGGATCTGTCCCAGTATGTAAATGTAAATATCTATTTTTACAAGCCCTCCTACAGTTTGCTTAAAAAAAAAAAGCTTTCTTTTTAGACACTGAAAGCATACAAGCAGTCAGAAATGTCCCACTTTCTATATTTTGTCTAATTCCTACCTCTGACTTCCTTTGAAAGCTCTCAAAATCTAATGAATTCAAAAGAGAGTGAGTGAATTAAAACTGAAGTAGCTTTCCCTTCAGCGCACTAGGCCTGGAGAAACTGAAAAAAACAGGAGAGAAACTGAAAGGGTACAAAGCCATGTGAATCCAGATAATTTAAAATGCTTGATTGTAAGCGGGCTCACCAAATCCAGCAAAATTCCCACTGTCCTATTACCTGTAATCTTCTGCCCTTTCAGCTACCTGCAGTGAGTTAATGTCAAGAGCAAATACATAGTGCAATCTCTACATCAGAGCACTTTCTGCCGTGAATCACTTTTTAAATTGTTTTGAGTTTACATTTAATGGCTTCCTTTGCATGTTACGTGTATGCATGCACTCCTCTCATCCTTCATATTTTGTACATAACTATCCTGTAGGCTGGAGCTATGGTCTGGATATGGAGTATGCAAACCTCAGAGCTCAAGGAGTTTGAATCCAGGAACTGATTTGTCCTCTTTTAAGATGAGAACCACATGTGTGACTTGGATTGAGATCTGGGGTGGATTCTGGACATTGAATGCATACTTGAATGCATTAGGATTTGGGATTCGGACTCATCTATTTATTATGACACCGGTCCTAATACCTACTACTGGGTGTTCACCTTTCCCCTCACTAGAAAGAGAAATGTTTCCCATATTCACTTCCTCTGGACTGATTTGTAGTTCGCTCCAGGAGCAAATAATCTTCAAGATATTTTTATCAGTTTTATTCCTTAGCATCCTCTATGACAATTACTGGTAAGTGACTTCTGCAAAAACTTCTGAACATCTGGATCACTTGGCCACCTTCCTCTGAGAAGTCCCTGATATCCCACTCTCCCTCCAAAGGTTGTTCCACTGGTTTTTCGAAGTACTCCAATCCTACAGGGAGGTACTTTCCCCCCTTCTAACAGCCTAAGTGATTTGAGAGACTGAAGAACACCCTCATGGGGTATTCCTGTCCAACAAACGCTCTCTCGAACTGCTGTTCAGAACTGGTTTCTTGGGCTCCCTAAAACTGTGGCAAACTTCAAAGCTCTGCACTTCCCAGGATCTTCCTCATCTCTTTTTGAAGACAGGCAACACAATAGGGCTTCCCAACCTTTTTGCACTGCTGCATTTTTCAAGGGAAGAAGGCATCCCCTTGTCAGTATCTTGGCTTTTTCTCACTTTATTTCCCCTCAGAACTCCCAGATGAACACCATCCGGTTGTGGTGATTTACTGCACTTGAGTTTCTCAAGTTACTCTACAACTTCCTCCTCAGAGACTTCAATCTGTATAAAGGCCACACTCTGATTTTCTTTGCAAAGTGCCTTTGGCACAGGAATTTCTACATGACTCTCAGAGGCAGACATGATGCAAGAGATTCATTTAACTCCTCTGCTAGCTTGTTGCACTCTTCTCCTGACCCACTTTGTGTGGATTTGTGGGGATCTCTGGGGTGCTTTGGTGCATAATCCAGACTAAGATTTACATTCACCAAGAGGTGAGGCTTGGCTCTCAGCTGGTATTCTCTCGCCAAAGAATGTTTCTGCACATTGCTGCAGCTACTCGTATCACATCTCATTTGGCTGGTTTGTTAAGCCCAATATCACTCCTCTGGCAGAGGCCCACTCCTCTAGCCCTACTGCAAGAGATCCTCCCTGCAGGCTGAGCACTCAGCACAACCAGGAGGAGTAGGACCTGTATCCTGGCCCCCATGGCCTGGCCCTCAGCCGAGTGAACGGCCCCTTGGTCTTTTACTTGTGATAAAGGGAAGTCAGAGGGCTACAGCAGTCTCTTTCTCTTTCTCCCTCTTTCTTTTGCAGATCTTGATTTCTGTTTCTTCCCACTCCCTTTCTGTTTTAAGAAAGACAGAAACCGCCGTATGGCCAATCCAATCTTTGATGATTGTGAAGGACAGAACTAGAACACCAGAAATAGGGCAGATATTCTCCGTGTCCTGTTTTATCCTGTGGCCAGTGTAGGCTGGCCTTCAGTCCAGATGTTTCAAAAAAGGGTCAATTTTTTGACAACATACGTTTGCAAATGCTACTGAGCTTTGTGACATAAAACTTATTTCAGTGAACTTTGATGACCATTACTTGATCTGTTTACAGAATCAGACTCCAGATACTAGCTTAATTTGTATTACAATCACCGAAGAGATATATGCACTCGAGCTGAGACACAGACAAACATCCCCTTGATATGGGATGGATACGAGATCAACATTAACTATAATTGCCTAAGGCACAGATGTGGAAACGTTATCTGAAACCAGTTCCGGTTTCTCATCCATCAATGAGAAAAGTGTTTCTGCTGTTGTTGAGGTTGTCCTAGCTTTCAGAAAGTGTGGTGGGTATCCTTATTTCACTAACTTTCTTATTTCAAGTGAAGAAGGAAAATCTAATACTAAACAGTTATACTTTCTCATTGGCTTTTGGGAGGAGATAAAAGACCCTGAACTTCTTAACCTTTCTATGTGGTTGTTAAATATGTTTCAAGATCCATAATTCCAGAGCTGTCAGTCAAAGCCTGGTTTATTAAATCTATATCAAGATACAAACAGACATGCTCATCCCTAGCACACCTGTTTAAATAAATGCAAAAAGTTTTAGAAGTTAATTGGGCCCTAAAGTTTGGGAATTCACATACAGGGCAGGATTCATTACACTTTGCTGTAGCTGTCTGAGAATTAGCAATCTAGTCTCAGGTGACTTTTCTTTCTCTATATTCTGCAGGTGGCACCTCCAGATCTCAGTCAGTTCAACTATTTCATGAGGATGTTTTAGGACGGTATCACAGATGGCCACAGTAAAATAGGTCTCTGTTACTGGTGGAGTCTCTCTTTCTCTCTCTTGACTACAGAAGGAGAGTAGGCAATTGCCTTAGACCAAACCACTAAGGTGACATTATCCCATTGTTGCTGTCTTGATTCATTGTCATTTTGAATTTAAGTTAATTTAGTGTTATTCTGATTTGATATATATTTTTTCTTTTACTGTAGTTTACAGTGATGACAATGCCTCCCAAACATCCCACTTTTAATCTGTTTTCACTGAAATGATTTTCAGATTTTCTGATTTACACAGTGTAAAGAGAAATGCTGCTTTCTTGGTCTCATTTTCATCACCTATAGGTGTTCTCATTTTATCTTTGAACATTTTGACTGATTGTAGTGATATACTAGGATCTAACTTAACAGTGCATGAGGAAAATCTCAGCAAATGGCCTTGTAGTGCAGTACAAAGTTGAGATACAGAGAATAAACTGTGGAGAGGCAGCTTTTGAGATATTTCTTCTAACTGATAAAACCCATTTTTATACAGTTGTAATATTACATTGACACAATATATCACAATACATTTTCAAATCAGTTTGAAAGGATCATCTCAATGGCCAGAATGAATATAACGTGTGGATATTTATAAAACACAGTTAGCAATAACTAAGTGAAGTAATTGAAATCATACTATACAGCACTTAAGGCAATTTCTATTTCTCCATTTTTGCACCCTGTCTTCTCACAAAACAAACAGGTTACACAACCCTCTAAAAAGTAAGTTTCTAAGCAATCAGAAACCTTTCAGAGGCCTTTAGGAAGGGACACCTAAAGGTATACAAAACACAGAAAGAAAAGTGTCTGTTCGAGTTAGTAGAAGGAAGATAACAATCCCAGTAAAGATGCATGGCAAGTCTTGGCCCTTTATGTTCATCGTGCTTCCAGTGTTTGAAAAGCCGACTACATGGCCTTGCTGGTGACAAAAGAGCACCTCTTACCACTAATGCTGTTGGCAAGGTGCAAAAAGTAGCAAAGCCGTGGGTTTTGGGTTACTTTTGGAGTCTGCTTAACCTGTGGAGTGTGTGCACTATCAGGACACAGGCTGGTTCCTTCTCGAAAATTTCCTCACCGATTAATTTTTCGCATGTAAAGTTGTAGTTGTATGCTATTCTCTTTCTCTATTGCCTCCCTCCATCTTTAAGGTGCCAAAGCACTGTTGCTGGCTAACGTTCCGGTTCACCTGTTGATGGTCTGATCACTCTTCAAAGAAGCTTTCTGAATATCATTGCGTCACCTCATCTTTCTACTACACTTTAACCAGGAATGTGTACCACCTTCCTCTCCTCTTCATGGGATTTTTGCCAGGACTTTACAAAGTTTTGCTTGCCCACAGGACAAGGCAAATGATAGTGCCTGGAAGTACTGCCTCCTGTGTCAATCAAGCTTCTAGTCTACCTTCTCTACCATTCCTGCATGCCCCCATATGGCTGCGTGGAGATATAAAAAAAAGTAGACAGAACATTTTTTTTGAGAATGCCTTCTTTGCACTGCCTTCCTTGCACATATCTGCATAGTCCCATGCAGTAATCCATGTTTTTGAGATGTGCAGGAAGTATCCATAGGCTAATAACAAATCATCACTATCATTGTCATCTTTGTGGGTATCAAATAGCATTGTGTAGGTGAACCAAGAGAGAAAGTTTGTCGTAGAGCGATGGGAGTTCCTTTCAAATTGAGTCAAGGCTATGTTGAAGCATCCCACAATTGAGAACATTTGCAATTGCATCCCTCATTTGAGGGATGATTACCTCTTCACTTCAATACTCAGTATCATTCTCACTTCTGTCAGAAAGAGCTACTTTCTGGGGGAATACTAGCAAATGGAAGAAATATTCTGTGGCGTAGACATGATTGTTGATGCAAAATGAGTGATTAGTAAATGTCTTTCAGTTGGTGTTGAAAAGAAAGATGTGCAAGAAATGAACCTTGAACACAAACAAAACTAAGTTTGGTTAGCATCCATCCTACCAGTGGAATGATTCATGGCTGTCTTGTGCCTGTGGAATTTTCAGCACTGGAAAATTTTGCCAAAACTAAGGTGATGTCAAGACCTTGGCAGAAATCTGCACACATTTGAGTCTGGACAACAGTTTCTCTTTTGGTCACAAAACATTTTCTAATTTATCTATTACCTCTGGACTCTTTCAAATTTTAGGGATGTTCTGACACAAATTTGGAGGTGGAAAGAAGATCTTAATGACAGCCATGCATACCTCTGTGAAGAGTTACGATGCAACCTCGGCTTGCAATTCTCTGTTCTAGGAGGAATTCTGATTAAATTTCAGATGTGAATGTAGCAGTTTAGGGCCATTTATTATATCTGTGAGTCTTGCAACTGGCTCAGAACATTAGCGTACTTGGGGGGACCCGTGACACTCTGTGTGATCTCAAAGTGGTATCTTGGAAGAGGAATTTTTGTTCTTCTTTTTCTCCCTATAGATCTTTAAAAATATGCAAATCTATGAGATCTGCTTCTCATACAAAGAGTTGCAAATTCAGCTATGGATCAAAGATTAGAGCATATGCCTATTATTGTGTCTGCCAGTTAACCAATTCAAGCATTTAACTCTTTAAAGAAATAGAGGGTCAGCAGCTTTCTGAATAATTATTTCCAGACAGTATTTTGTTGGTTGGATTTCTATATCACATTCAACTTCAATTGCTGCTGTAATTTATCTCCACTCCACAGACTCTAACTTTACTAAATTCACATGTTAGTATTTGAGTCACTTATGCTTAGACAAATCCTGAGCATGGTCACTGATTGTTTTTTATGGTGCTTCACAGATTAAATGAGAAAAACCAGTGCCGTCCCAACACCTGCCTCTGGTCTTTCGTTGTTCTAGGAAATGCGGAGAGGAAGAAACTTAGAATCATAGAATCATAGAATCGTTAGGGCTGGAAGGGACCTTCAAAGGCCATCTAGTCCAACCCCCCTGCAAGGAACAGGGATATCTCCAACTAGATCAGGTTGCTCAGGGCCTCGTCCAACCGGGCCTTGAACGTCTCCAGGGATGGAGCATCCACCACCTCTCTGGGCAACCTGTTCCAGTGTTCTACAACTCTCATGGTAAAAAATTTTTTCCTAATATCCAACCTGAATCTACCTCCCTCTATTTTAAAACCATTACCCCTTGTCCTATCACAACTGGCCCTCCTGAACAGCCTCTCCCCATCTTTCTTGTAGGCCCCCTTGAGGTACTGGAAGACCGCTATAAGGTCACCCCGGAGCCTCCTCTTCTCCAGGCTGAACAGCCCCAACTCTTTCAGCCTGAAACTTGGCCAAAAATGTTTCAAAAATAAATCAAATCAGGATGCATACTAACCTTTTCATAAGCTTATCTTCACTTGGGTGTCTAACAGTCAGAACAGGGGGTGTTTTTCTGATGGTCATGCTTGCCAGTGTAATGCCACTTCGTGAGAGTATGCTTCTTCACTGAGTCACACTTTCTTGTCTTTCAGTCTTGCCTTGTCTTCATGAAGAAAAGCACTTTGGAGGTGCTCTAATCATGTCTTTTGTTCCACTCCAGTGGGTGCCACCTCACTCTCAAGCCTCCCAGAGAAGGGATCTTGTGCTGAGGTCAGCAGAATCAGCCACAACTTCAGTGCGTCCTCCCAGGGAGTCACCACCGCAGTCTGCTGCATGCTCTTGTGCTACGTCAGTCTGCTTCAGCAACCTCCTTTTGCCTCGATGCATGCACAAATCAACCAGTTGTTACCTAAAATGATGGCAAAAACGGTGTAGGGATTTTACTTTTAGCCAAAGGTAAACTGAAAAATAAAATACATTGTAGACTGTTAATATTCCAGTTTTGGTCTGGGTTATTCAATGCCAGTGGGCCCTACTTCATCAAATGACCAAGCCTCAAGTTAAATATTTTCCTCTATAGGCACTTCATTTTGATGAAGAGAGCAATGTGCGAGTTTAAACTAAAAAGGGCTGAGGAGACGAAATGGTTAAGGACACGCTCTAGACCCTTAGCCTCTCCTCAGAAAGAATGATAAACACCTCTTTTTGGCCAGGTCTACTTTCCTACACCTTTCTGAAGAGAAGTAACGGGGAGTGCTATTTATTATGTGTTGGGATGAAGGTAGGGAATGTTTTCCACCATTTAAAAAAATAAAATCCAGAATTTATGGGAGTTTGAAAAGCAATTTCCTTTTAAGGTGCAAATTCCTAATTTGCCACATAAAAGTACAGGAATTAAGTGCTAAATCCTGCTTTACCAGTGAAACCTGTGAAGAGAGGTATGAAAAAAGAGTTACTGTTAGGTTTCTATTCATGTCTCCTGAAAGCCAATGTATGCAAAAGTGCACTGAAACAGCCCTGATTTTTTCAAAGCCTTCCTGCCGTTCTGACTGACTTTTAAAAAATGAACCCTTGTCCAGTTTTATTTGTGTGGTGGGTTCTGATTTTGTTCTGCCTGTACTGTATCACTTTTCTCTCCCCACCATTAATCTTCCATGAATGTTCCCCCGGGCACAGTTCTCCCTTTTCTGCATGGAGCGTTTCTATTGAAATTAATGGACATTCTTCTCATGGGTGGAGGGAAGAATACACCCTTATATCAGCCCTGCTGCAAGAGAAGATTATTCATCAAAAGGAAGCGTTAGTCTCACTCCTGAAAGCCCAAGATCTAGTCAGGCAGATTATAATTTAAACTAAACTATTGCAACAGGAGATTACAGCAGGAGGACTAGTACAGAAGTGAGAACTACTTGTGCAACATGAAAACAAAAGCCAGAACAGAAGACTTTTTAAATGTTGGAACAAAACCCCATCGAAAGTCAGAGGTTGTATTCTCTGATCAAGTGTACTGTTCTAAACCAAGGATAGATTGGGCAGATCCTTGCAGTGGAATATGGTGCAGTAAAGGTATCCATAAGCGACCTGTAGAACCAGGCACGCTCCTGAGAACATCGTGGCGCCCAGCCTAATTTGGTCTGCAAAGAGGCACTGCAGATTGGCCAGGGCTGCCGAGCCTTGTAAATAAGAGGGTATTGTGCTGTGCAGATGTGTCACCTAATCTGGAACTTGGGCTTGGGAGCCTGGGCATCTTTAACACAGTGGTGCATTGCACAATGTCGACATGCTAATAACTCTCATTCCCCTTCAAGGCTTAAATGGAAAAGTCTTATGTTCCTTTACAGAGAAACCTTTAATGAATTAAAGAGGGTGTTGACAACCTTCAAGCAGAACTGCATAAATTTTCATAGGAAGGATAGTAGCTGCAATGTGAGGTCTTGAAGCAGGCAGATGACCTTATAAAATATAATACAGTATCTAAGTTTAGTAAAACACACTCTACTTGAGTAGGCTATGGTAGGGCAAATATGCTGCAGGAATGACCCTGAGCAGTTTATGTTTCAGTAATGCTACTGTCATGTTTTGGATAGATCATTACTGCAGATATTCTAATCTAAAGCTAGGAGGAAGAATTTAATATGCATAGGAGAGAGTTAAATAGAGGATAAAAAGCCCTCTTTCCTCAAGCGTGTTTTCAAGAATGAACCTCTCCTCCACCTTGTACTCCAAAGAAGTCTAAGGAAATGCTGCAGGGATGTGCTGGGCTACTTTAATTCTTTTCATTCTTTGGGTTATTTCACTGGGGAGTCCTACTTGCAAGAATGATTCCTTCCACTGTGCCTGTTTGCTTCCCGTGATGCCTTGTTCCATTCAATGCTGGGAAGGGTGTTAAAAGCTGGAGAACCACAGTGGTGAACAAAGAATGATTTTTTGTGTGTTTACAGTTTGTGAAACGTTGATTGTTGTATAATTAACATGCCAGTTACCCTTGGATTTTCAGCTTCAACAACCGATGTGTTTTTAATGTTTAAATTTGATTTGAGCATCTCTGGCAAAGCTCTGCTATTCATTTGTGCATATTTGTATTTTGGTTGAAGATTATATACATATCTATCATGATGATTACTTTAAACAGTGCTCTATCTGCTCCTTCCACCAAACCTGGAACGCTTGCTTTAAGATTAGCCTTGTCAAATTTACTTAAAGTGACCAGGCAAATACATACAACTAATTTTGTTATAGGCAAAATTAACTAATGCCCTCTTTCATGGTGAGATGCTGTAATGATTTTATATAGCAGTCAAACTATTTAAATACTAATGCTGCCTTCATGCTGTAATCACCATTCCAGTCAGATGTCATTTTTAGTAGCCTATAGGGAATTCCATCCCTTAATTATTCTTCAATACACAAACCAAGCATTCTTTAATTGGTGTAAATTGAACGGCGTTCCAACGCAAACAAGGGGAGGACAAACTAATCAATGATTCTGTGCATGTCTATTGGAAAGCTATTGCTATTAGATCAAGTAAGAAATCCTAGACTCCATTAGCTTCAGAAGAACGATGGGGGAAAAATACTGCTAATGCTACTTCTTGTTATCAATCAGTAGTGGAAAGCCTGTAGCAAATCCTACAGTAGAACTTCAGCTTTTTTTGAAAGTGCTCATGGAAATTGAAAATATGAAGATATTCTGACTTCAGAATCCTCAGTCATATGTCTTTGATGGGGCTTTGTCTAGAAACAATGTGTTTTTATCCTCTTCTGCCTCTAGTCATGTGGCCTGTTTTTTATTTTTCTCTTTTAAATAAACAACTCTTGAATGATAACATAACTTTTTCAACTTGTCAGGAAATTTTTGGTGAATTTTCTTACTCTCCCAGGCTATGATCCATATATTCATATGTATTCACTACTGCAGCACAACATAAATTGGGTGGCTCTCCCACCTCTTTTTTTTCATATGATCTGAAATAAAGGTGCTGTATTTAAGAAACAGATGAAAAATCCATCTCATAAATGTGTCACACTCACTTTTCATTCTTGTCTCTTTTTATCAATTTTCTAAAACTGATTATTTATCACTGGAGAGGGAAGAAAAAAAAAACACTAAAAGGCCCATTACAAACCTCTGGCCCAGATCTGCCAGTCTTAACAGTTTTAGTTAGTGTGGAAAGTGAAACTCTTCTGGAAAGAAATATGCTGGCTGTGGATGTTCACTTTTAATCTATTTGTTTTTGATATAATACACTATTTACTGTTTAAAGACCTTTCATGTTGGTTTAAATTGAAGTTTTTACAACTAGTCTAGCATAAAAAGCTCTAAGTGACATAGACTGGGTAGAGAAATACAGCATCTTCTACAGACAGCCTTTGTTCACCACATTACAGTTGGAAGAAGTGTAGAGCAGGCTCGGTAGATAACCCACCTTCTTAAAACAAGAGGGCTTCTAATTTCCACACATCCTAATCACAGTCACAATACTTCACTCTCTGTACCAGACCCCTCAGGGCTGGCTCTAGGATTTGCTGTGAAGTCACATGCGTGGGGCCCGAGGCACTTTTCCATGATGCCTGCAGCTGGGGAGTGTGAGATTTGGGTTTGATTTTCTTTTTTTTTCTTTTTCTTTTTTTTTTTTTCTTCTCCTTTTGCTGTTTGGGATTCTCTAACTGGCTCAGTTGTCGTGGATGGCTGGCTTGGGTGGTAAAGAAGAGAGCAGCATTAAGGTTACTGCTCTGAAGGTTTCATACTTATTGGTTTGCTATGAGGATGAAGATGCTGCAATATTGATTTTCTGAGGGAAAGGGAGCTGCTCCCCTTGCCTCCTTTCCCAAACCAGTGTGTGTTATTTCCAGGTAATGATTTCTCCTCTATTTCCCTGCTTCTTTGCTTCT
Source organism: Tauraco erythrolophus (assembly GCF_009769465.1). Taxonomy (NCBI): domain Eukaryota; kingdom Metazoa; phylum Chordata; class Aves; order Musophagiformes; family Musophagidae; genus Tauraco; species Tauraco erythrolophus. Next base: position 65,348,149 of record NC_141465.1, on the reverse strand, counting down.
TTGCTGATTGGCTTTTGTATGTGGTTATACTATTCCTCAACAAAGCAAGCATCCCATCTGATTTAAAGCATCTTTCCTCTCTCTGTTACCCTTCAGCATCTTCAGTGGTAGCTACAAAAATGCTGCTGATGCCAGCAAGTGGTTATGACACTTACAGTGGGATTTTTGGAGTGCTGAAGGGGTTTTTCAAGTGTGATAATCTACCCATTTGCTCCTCACTCTGCTGAGAGCATGTTCGGAAAGGTGGGAGTCCTTTGCAGTCTATGGCTGCTTTTGGACTCTGGAACAAAAGGATGCCTGGGACCCAAACAGCTGGGGGACACCCAAAGAAATCTTGTGGGGGTGCTGCAGGGTGCGGGTGGGATCCATGCTTTGAGATGACACTGGACAGTCTGTGGAGTCTGCCTCTTCCTTGTTACACAAAATAGAGACCTTTTGCATCACTGTATTATGCTGAAGAGAAAACTTTATCAAAGAAGGTTAGATAAGAGGGTTTTTAAAAAAGTTTATCAAGTCAAACTTTTTTGTAAAACTTGTGAATTCCACTTATTTAAAAGAAGGCAGTTGTTGTACCACTGTTTATGTACACAGACAGGATCAGGTCTCACTGGGGTTGAAACCACATGAGGAGAGAATCGGACCAACTTTGAAACAACAGTTGGGATACAAATGACACCACTGGGAGGATTCAGTGTTAACAAGTTTACCTGAAGTTGGAAAAAAACATTTGTAGTCGCAATCATATGTCAAATGTGCTTTGGGCTATAAGAAAATTCTAAGATTTGTCAACTGATATTTAAGAAAAACGAAGCAAGAAATTTTTATTTTGGTTTCTTGTTCGAAGAAAAGCCTCAAGTTGCAGAGAGGGTTTCAGTAGAATTTTTTTAATCACCTTTATATTCTTAGGCATATCTGGTCTTCAAAGTCCATATTAAAACTCCCCCCTGATTTCCTTGGGATTATGCCCTTCAGAGTGGATGACAGGAGGAACAAATACTCGGCAGGCCTACACCATTGCCTGGCAATCCCAAGGGAATTGTCCCTCTGATCCCCACAAGGCAATCCTCAGTCACCATGTTACAGGATAAGGAAAATCTCGCCGTTCCCAAGGATCACAGAAAGAGAGAAAGACAGACTGCATGAGGAGGGATGTGTCGCTCTCTGTTTGAGACAAAGAGAGAATGACAGCACACCAGCATCCAAGGGAAGGGAAGCCAGAAGAAGGCTTTTGTAAAGCAGCTAGAATATTTAGTGTTGCTTCAATGTAAACAGATACAAATGCATTAATAAAATATCTCAAAATGTCCTAATTTTAGAGTGTGACAATATTTTAAAATTCCTTGTAGCTTGATATCTACTTTAACACTTTTGCACATGACTCCAGAGATCATTCTGATTTGAAAGATTTATGTTTAAAATAATATGACCTATGAGACATTCATTAGTTTTTTTAAATTTAAGAGTGAAATGCCCTATTAGTGTGAATTTCACTTTTTTTTTTCAATCAAATAAACAGATACTACCCAGAAGAAACAATTGTTCTCACTTAAACTTGCATTATTCCCGTTGAGATTTGTGTATCTTTGCCAAATTGCCATTATACCAGTGTTGGGCCAGAATCTGAGATTGCTTTGCTTCGTACCTCTCCGCTTGGTCACAGTCATAGTGACTCTGATTCTAAAAATTGCTGAATAAACCTCAACTTCCATGATAAAGTTCTGGCATATTGACTTCCTTGATGTTATAGTATTTAATGCCAGCTAGCTGATCATTGAAAGATTTATTTTTTTTTTTAATTTTAATGAGCTCATCTTTGGTCATGCAGACCATTCTATCTGTCCTGCTTTTACAGATAAAGCCAACCTGCAATTGCTCTCCCTCATAATGGCACCTGTGCTGGGCACTAATAGTATGTTTCTTGCCCTAGATTAGGTTAGAATTTTATTTTATATTATGACAAATGTAGGAGTTCCATCAGCTCCTTAAAGTCAATTAAAAATACCAATGCAATAACTGCTGAGGGATTGCTTTCACCCAGAAACCAGATTCACCTTATTTTGGAAAGTAGTTTTCCCAGCCTGTTCTCAAAGGTCTTCTGTGAGGGAGACTCCAGACTCTCCACAGACGATCCCTTCCACAGCTTCAATGTCTTCACTGTTAGAAAGTTTTTTCCAACATCTGACCTGAATCTCCCTTGTTTCGACATAGGGCTGTTAGCTTCTGTCATTTTGCTGTAGACCTGAAACACAAACTCTTCTCCGCCTCTTCGCAGAAGGCTTTTTCAAATTTGAAGTCTTTGTTGTTTATGTCCACTGTTTCTCTTCTTCTCGAGATGAAATCATCCCAGTTCAGATTTTCTTGCAGGTCATGTTTCCCAAACTTCTGATCATTCCCATTTCTTTCCTTTGGACGGTCTTGAAGGCAGCTGCACCTTTCTTGAAATGTGGTGCTTTAACAGGGTCCATGCCAGTGCTAAGCTGAGCAGCATGAACACTGCCTGTGTCTTACAAGAAAACTTTTGTCTGCACAGCTCCCAACAGCTTAGCCCTCTCTTATCCAGTTATACATATGATTTTCTCTCTCACAGCTCTGAGGAAGAAGAAAGAGATTCTCCCTCGTTCAAAATGGAGCTTCAGCCTTGTGTTGCGCGCTCCTACCTGGTGAAATCTTCAAAGATCTTCAGATGCTGTTGAAGATGGAAAGAGGGTCTTGAACGTAATCCTTCAGAAGAGATTGGAAACCAAGCTTTGTCTGTGTAGTTGAGATACATAATTTTGACCTCATACAGTTCTCCTTTTGTTTTCCCTTCCAAAAGGAAAATCTTCTAAAAATGCAATGTTTAGTTTTATCTTTTTTCTGGATTTTATTTTCCTTATCTAATTATTTGCATTAGTAATTTGAGTAAAAGTGATGTAAAAGTACAATTTCGCACAAAAAAATAATTGACTTTTAATTCTTTATCATTATTCCATCCAAAGCCACTTGCATAGTTAAGCATAAAAAATGTGACTTGCCATAATCTGTTTAAAACTTCATCTCAAGGTCAGTAAAAATTTTGTAAAAAAACCCTCACCCAATTCTAGAGTGAATGATCTCCTTCTTGACTTGAATCAATTAAACAAATAAACTGTTAGGAAACTCTAATATAAGTGTCACCTATTTAAATTCATTCAGATTTTATATCAGGCTAGCTGGCTGAGTTTGTTTACATCTGCATATTTTGAATATTTTCTAAAAAAAATGCATTATTTTAATCACAGAAAACTTAGAATTACATTTAGGGACCTCACTCCCTTAAAGTCAACAGAAAACTCCCTTGAGCTTCTCTTGGGAAGGGCTGAGCTTTGAATCTGTGTTTGTTTAATAATAAAGTCCCTGAGATAGACTGGTAGATAGATTTCTTTGAGCCACACTTGTAGCAATATTAAGAATGTTTTTTTTATGATATAGCCTGGTTTCTTAGACTGTTTAAGGAGGTACTAATGACTTTGCTACCATGGTCGGCTCCTGACCTTTTGATTTGTCTTTCTGTTCCTAATCCGTGAAGGTAGATAAATATTTTGAAGCAGAAGTGTGAAAATATATATATATTTTAAATGAGTGGTTCATCATTACTCTGCTGTTTTCTTATTCCATTAAATTCCATCACACATGATTATTTCTGAACAAACATTTGCCATCAATATTTGCTAAAAAAGTCCAACTTAACCTAGTAAATAAAGCATTAGAAAACATAATTTTGTTCCTTCACCCAGCTAAATCCATTAAGACTTTAACACAAGTGAAAACGAAAGACAAAGGGAATTTCTTAAAACACGAAGGCCTGTAGCACATTTACATTTTGAAATTAATTGCTGACCTAATTATTTGTCAGTAGTAGGATAAGTTAATCAAATATAACTTACAGTAAAGCTTCTAAACACCCACAGGATTTTCTCCCCCAGAGTAAATTGTCATAGTGGTCCAGTTTGACAATCCATTCTCACTGTCATCTTGTGACCAAAGGAAGACTATCTGGGAAATGGTACCATATGGAGACACAAGAGAGAATGAAATACTTAGATCTTCTGTACAAAGGCATGATAAGCTAACAGTCACCAGAGGAAGTCAGGAACGACAAAGCTTTGAAAAAAGAAATACCCTGCCTTTCAAATCCATTTAGATTTATTTTTATACTGTCTCCAGTTTAGAAGAAAATACTCTGATATTAAATATGCATATAAAATAGAAAGCAAAGGTATTGTGTAATGTTTCATTTCTTGCATATCTGTGGATCTGCATTTCATGCTTAGCATCAGTTTGATGGAAAGGCCTGTACTTATAGACAAGACTAAGACCTTTTCTTCTTCATCTTGGGGAAACTGACTGTGTTATCCACAAATAATATGTTGCAACCAACCACTTCATGACCTGAGGCTAAGGATGCACAATCCTATTTCAAAACACACTCGGAAACAACATTTGATGGAACTATCAGGTAATGTGACCAATGCATTATTTTCAAAAGGCATACCTAGGAGTTTGAGTTAGAAATACCTCATCAGTAGTAGTATGAACTACTTCATCGCTTCTTTTATTACAGTACTGCCTCTCTCCTGTCATCTGCTGGCAATGGCAACCCACAATAAAGGATGTTTTTCTGATCATTTTGCACTCATTAAATACAGCTGTCACAATAGCGGATGCGAGAACGCATACAAAACTTTTATGCCACGTCAAAATAAAGCAGAAACATTTTAAAAAGATCTGAAACCTTTGAAGCCTTTTCTTGAGAAATATTGAAATATTGCTTTTTGTTGTTGTTGTTTTCGACAATTGAAATTGTTCCACAGCGACATGCATTAAAACTCACTGCAGAACAAAACATCATCCATCAAAATTAAAGAAAAAGGCAAAAAAATGGAGAAAAAATAAAAACAAACCCAACCTCTCAGAAGCACAAAGTGTTTGGTTTCTGAGAGTCTGAAGTTCTGGTTCATCACCTGATTTCTGGGGCTGAACACATATCGAGTTCTGAAATCTCAAGGGAGCTGACATTTACTTCTGGACCACGGATGAAATCTGCCCCATAAAGCTTCCAGCTGAGTAAAAACATGTTCTCCAAGTTCCCCATTCTGAGAAACAGCTCCCTTTTAGGCTAAGCAGCAGTAAATTGTGTAGTTGCTTGACATTATTGCCATAGAAAAATATTTTAAAGGGCAGCATGAATAACCCCAAAACCATTCCTTAACTGGTGTGAACAGAGAATCTCCTATAAGTAGCATTAGTTAATGTTCTTGTCTGTATGCAAGGGTGATCTGAAGAACTGTAACATCCAAGGCGACCTGTTGAAGACTTTGGACACCCTGAGCTGGAAGAAAGAAATAATTTGCACCTATCTTACACCTCCTCATTTCAGGATTACATGATTATTTAAAAAAAAATGTTTAACTTTGAAGCATCTCCTTGAGTTGATTACTATCCTGAAACTGTGAAGCAGAGCCCTTGAGAGAAGATACAGATTTTCAAAGGTACAGATTTTTCAAATGACACCTGCCTTGTGGGTAAAATAGCTACTCACGAGGACACATTTGAGATATTCTGGATGCCTAATCAAGAGACTTCTTCAAAGACTGGACCACACAGGTATAAACCTACTACTTTTATTATTTACAGTTGCTCATTATGTCACGAGCTCTGTTTCCTTGCTGTAAGCCCTACCCTCTACCTCTCCTGAGGGTATTGGCTGGGGCCAATTATGCAATGTACTTATTGTGGGCTTCCCATTCCCTTGTAATTTACATTTTTTTTTGCATGTACAAACAATAGCAGGGAAAAATGTGCAAATGCAAGTGTGTGTATTCATGTGTGTGTCTGAGCATATCCTTACCACATACCTGAAAAGTGCTTCACGCTCACAATCCTATTAGCGGTAGGATGCGGCAGGATGCAGGAGGCCCTGCAGGATACAGGAGGCCCTCAAAAGCCATGGCTGGGCTGGAGCAGACCCTTGCTGTCTCGTTCCCCCTGCAAAGTGCAAACGTGTGATGGCCAAAGGGAGACGACTTTTAGCATCCGTGCATTTGGCACCCATGAATGCAAGCTGCTTTCATTATGGGAAGCTGAGTGTGTCTCCATGAGATACGGTGACACTACAGCTGTTGTGGGAAGATACACTCAGCTGTCTTTCTCTCTCTCTCTGACTTGCTTCTTCCTGATGCAACTGTTTCCTGCTCCCTTTACTTCTCTTTTTGGCTGCCTTGTGTATTGTCCCTTACCTTCATCGAAGACGTCTTTCATGAGGGGAAAGAAAGAAAATTGCATCCCCAGCTTTCCGAAAAGGAGAAAGATAGAATGAAACTTACTCCAAGAGCAGCAGTTTTTGTTAATGGGTATAGTGAAGCCATGACAGAATTTGTGGGTGAGAGCGTTAACACTGAGCAGAACGTTCCTGAGCTCTCATTTGCCATTACTGCCTACCACTACCATTCCAGCCTCAGACTGTCCCAAGCTCAGTCCACCTGAGCTCTCAGCTAACGTTGCCTTCTCAGATTGCAGTAAACTTTTGCAGACAGTACTAAAATCCATAAATCTGAATCTCAGGGTGCAATGTAATCCCAGCTATGGCTGTAGGCTCAAGTCACTTTAGAGCTTAACTGGATGGGGATAAATCACAGTGGATTGACCAGTGGGAGAAAATACAGCCAGAAGAAATCTCAGCATGTAGGTTGTGGGTAAGTATGAACAGAAATTAAGGCAAAGATGAAGAATTTAGCAAGCTGTATAGAGAAGAAAGAAGTGAGAGAGAATTCAGTTAAAGAGCACAGGTAGTGAAAATGAAATAGAAGAACAAAGGAAAAGCAGAAACATGGAAAATATGAGAAAGAGAGAAAAACGCAGTAAAGGGAAGGAGAGAAGTTCCTGTGACAGAAAGAACAGGAGGGAGAGGAAAAGCAGAGATAGAGCGATAAAGAGAAAGAGAGGTGCTGCCCTTAATGAAAGATACTGCATGAAGCGGCAAAAACTTTATGGGCAAAGTTGAGATGAAGGGGAAAAAAACCCACAAGAAACATCCGTAAGCAACATCCAGCTCCCCTTGCATGCATCCGTAACTTCTCGCCAAAGCCCTCCTGCTGGTCTTGGGCTCACCGGGACACCCCTCTGATGCCCTGGCTGCTCCTGGCCCTCCCTGCTTCCACCTGTGTTCCTCACTAATGCCAACCCATGCCAGGCCAGTATGCTCGGGTGCCTGGCCAGCTCCTGCCTTACAGCTTTCAAAGTCATTTTCAGACTGGACCATAATCTTGGAATCTGCCTGATGAGGCACAGTATAATCCCAGCTCTACTTTAAAGGTCAAGTCCTACAGGTTTTGCTTGGTTTTAATTCATTCAGACCTTCCAGTGATTTCAAAAAGCCATCGACTCAGATAAGGGAGGGAAGAACTGGTGCCACAGTCAGATTTCCAGTATAAAAAGTGACTTCATTTTCAGATGGCTTCACTGTACCTGTTTTAAGGTTTTGCTGTTCTATTTCTCTCATTGAAACACATGGAAGGATCTGTACATCAAATACATAAAAGATTTGACTTTTAATTCCTACCATGTATTTTGGTAAGAGGTATTAAATGTCAAAACACAAAAGCAATTATACACTTAATGGTAAAAAACATATAATCAAGTCATTTTTTTTATTCTCAAATTGCGGGGATTGAAATAAAAGGGCAAGAGGGTCTTACTTTGACATTATATGAGATGGAAAGGCACATTTGTATCCTTTTGTACCTTTTACAAAATGAATACGCCTGTAATCAGACCCATTCATTTTGAAAAGGAGATTGTGCTTTAGATCTATGGCATATTTGCGAGGGTTGAGGAAGTATCTAAGTAAAATGTGCCACAGGAAATCAACTCTGGGGAAATGCAGTTATTCTTCATGATGATATACAACTAGTTTGGCATAACACTTGGGGTGAAACAAAGCCTGCTGGCATGGGAGAGATATTGCTGCATATTTTACTCACCGTCGCTACAGCAAAGTAGGCAAATTTTCAGCTCGGGAAGTCCCTGAGTTGCCAATTGCTGGAGGCTGGGAGAACTTTGGGGTGATCTGCTAAGAGGTCTCCCTCTTCTTCTTCTCTTCTGTAGCCAGCTGATGGTGGCCGCTGTTGGGGTTAAGAAACAGGTTCTCAGATCTACCTTTGTCAGGGCATGTTATATGTTCCTCTCCAGCAAATTTCAAGAGGGAAGAAAGTAAAGTCATGCTGGTGCCTCTTTATTTCTATGAGACTAGAAACTAGTGGCCAGTTGCTGGTGTATCTGTCCAGTCCCTAACGTAGTGAAACACTGCTCCTACTGCTAGGCTGGTAGGTGCCTTTACATTACATGTGGGTAGCAATATAGCATAGTGTGCGACTCGTGGGTTTGTCCCACAGCACTAGTGAGCTGGTCCAGACTGGGCGCAGGACGGGGTGTATCACAGCTCTCTCTGGCCTGAATAGGTGAGTCTCCTTCGCTCCCAGAGGCTGGGGATGACTGTTGCACATTTGCAACCTGATCCATCATTTCTCTATTGCAAGTTCCTCTGTAGCTGCGACAGACTGAAAGTACAGAAATGGACCTCTATAAGCTTAAGGACAACAGTCCTGGGATGGCGCTTTTCCACTTCTACAGTGGTTTACGAGGGAATAGAAGGCCTAATAGTGATAAATATAGCTACATTACCACACTACAACAGTTGCTTACACTCAGCATCAATCCCTGTGAATCCTAAGACCAAATTCCTTTTTACTGCTGCAAAACCTATGAACATCTCCTACCAGAAACATACCTAATGTAAGGTGTGGGATCATTCTCCCATCCCACAGACTAGTTTACCCGGATTACTCCAAATTCTAGGGTCTGATTCCTACTTTACAATGACATTGCATTCCTGAAGCTGTGCAAAAGGACTAAAAATTAATATGAATGTACCTGCCATGTAGGGAAAGATATACAGCCGAGTAGCTTCGGCATGATCTAGAAGAAAGATAAAGTACAAATGTGAAAATACAACTTAAAACGCCCCAGAAAAGAAATTCAAGCTGAATACCTATCATCAGCGCCCAGTTTTGTCATTCTAAATGAGAAATAATTCTGTGGAGTGTGATGATTCCCTGTATATATAGAGAGTTGGCACTCTGCGTAAACCTTATCCAGGTAGGTAAGTTGTAGGAAAGATTTTCCTTCAATGGCATTAAACCAGTAACGTGTCCCAGACTAAAAGTAGGTTATTTACAATGGAGCTGGGATGAGTAGGGGTCTATTTTAGTGCAAGCTCTAATTCTTGACTTGTAAAATTTGTTTTGGCACATTTATTTTTGTGTAAATACTTATATGTTTTGTCACTGTGTCTTGTATAGCGGTAACATAAAGATTAAAAAATAAAACAACAAAAAACAAGTAAAAATAATCTGTTAAGGAAGTATGAAAACACTGCCCCGTTCACCTGGAGATCTTCTGCTTCTTTATGTCACTTCAGAGGTAAACATGTGTATAGAGGTCTTCAAAAACCCAAAAGATTTTAAGAGAATATTTGTATGTGTCTTTTATGTCTAACAAATGGTAAAACATCTATTTTGTGTGCCAAAGCACTACTATCTACCTATAGTTAGCTTTCATTTTTAGTAAGTGTTATCTGCTAATGTATATTTTGGGGAGTTTGGAAATCTGGTGTTAAACCATGGTAGTTTTCACTTTCTGAAAAGAATAGGCTTTTGATAACAAAAGAGGCAAAAAAAGACAACCTGTTAAATGGTACTTACTGAGAAATAGGATTCTCTCTTCCAGGGAGAAAGCGCCATCAAACTTTAAAATCCTACTTTCAGGCTTGAATTTCTGAAAAAAAAAAAAAAAAAAGATTGAAAAAATCCCCTTTTTTACAAAAGCTAATTTCTCTCACATTTGGAGAATTGAGTTGAATCCCATCACATTGAGTTTCCCCACAGAGAGAATGCAATGACTGGCATAGGGAGTCCCTGAAAACAAATTTTTTGATGGGCATTTTCTGTCACCCTTTGCCATCACAGCATGCATTTTCCTGTCACATAATATGCAGTAATTATATGGATTTTCCTCTTTCCAAATGGGAGGAATGCTCCCTTACTTGAACGGAGGGGCCACAGACTACTAGTCAACCTAAAAATCCTGTTAGCATTACATCTCAGCACAAATAAAGAATTTGGATCCGTGCCTTGTTAGATCACCTCTATTTCTAGCTCGCTGAGTAAAAAGAGCATTTTTTGCAGCCTAGTTTGATAAGTAAAAGGTGTCTTTCTCACCTGCGTGCACTCTGAATTGTCACTCTCGTTCTTTGTTCCTTTGCATGTGGCTGTTGTCAGCTCCCGAGTCACAGAACCACTTGCAGGAACGGCTCGGGAGAGTTTTGGAAGAAAGGAAACGGAAAAAAGGAGCCGCATTTTTATTTAACAGGAGAAAGAGAACATAAAGAAAATAAAGGTGTTCTCAAGAATGTAGCCCGCAGCCTTGTCAGGTAGCATTTCTTCAGATTGTGTTTTTTCTCTCCCCTTTCCCACCCCAAGATCTCTCTTCATCATTTTTTTAAACATCTCTTCTGGGACAGGGACATGAAAGTGAATTGTGGGTCAAAGGCAAGAATTAGGGGTTGCCAGGGCTGCTTTCTGAAGGCTTTACTTTATCTTTGTGTCCAAGCTTTTGCCAGTCAGCAGGTACTGTGGGTTATCCATTCCAGTCACATCATTTTCTGCTTGATGACAAGCATCACACCTTCATCCATCACATTTACATTTCAAACTGCCACACTGCTCTATTGATTAATTATTTAGCAGCTCTTGGCCACTTGTGAGTGTTTCTGCGCTCACGTTTCATGGAGAAGGTCCATTCTTTTTATTTATGTGCAGTTTTGTAAAACAAAAAAAATATGTAAAGCCTTTAACATACACACATCCTAACAACCCGCGTGTGAGTGCCTGCGTGTGTGCATACATGTGTGCATATTTACACGTGTGCATGTGCCTGCGCTGGTACAATTAGGCACACAGAGGGAGCAGAAGCAGGTAATCTGATCAATAAGCACGTGCTCACACTGATAATAGATTTCTGAGTTTTCAGAGCACCGAGCAGCAGATCAATGAGACCTTGCAGGTGTGCTGGAGCTGGGAATTGCATCAGCTACAATCACACTCCCTGCAGACCACTGGGGAAACACGCGCATCGTCCTCTGGGCTCTGTCACTTCGAGCAAAAACAGATGGAGGGCTTTTGCAGGTGCCTGATGTTGGCTATGTTTCTTCCACATCCCAGGCAGGAAAGGGCAGCTTCTGAACAGGACACGGGCTCTGGTTCCACTTAGAGCTCTGTTTGCCCCAGCAAATCGCTCTATCTGCCTTTTCCTCAGTTCTCCTTTGGTGAAATGGAGAATTAGGATCCAATTTTGTAGTCCTTTGCATACTTGATTTTGTCTGTGAAGTACCCTAGTTCCACTGTAAGAATGAAATCTCTCTGCTCTAAGTAGAAATGAAATATCTAAGTTAGTTTAGAAATCTTTCTATGGAAGAGTGATGTTTGGCTTTGCTTCTGATCCCTGGGGCCCTCCTGGGAACTCTGCTTTGGCTGGACACTTTTCTGACCCGCCACCACCTACCACCAAGCAGTTCCCATGAGAGCAATCTGTAATCCTTTCGTGTCCCGGGTGGTGGTGTGCTCCAGACTACTCTCTGATATTCATAACCACTTTCCCAAAGATATGTGTCTCTAGAAGGAACAGCTGCAAGAAGAAAGCAAGATGAAGTATTCGATGATGGGAAGAGGAATGTTTTCAGTAAAGGTTTTGAAAAAATCTTCTGATGTTCATGACATCACATACTTATGTTGGAGCAGGAAATGAGGTCATCTTGAGTTTTAAAATAAAGCCAGTATTTGGATCTGTTTTAATGTTTTCTATTGTTTTCATTTTTCACAAGTTTATTATGGATATAATCGAACAAGTGTAAACAGAGTGATTCTTTTTCCTGCTATTCATTTTCAATAATTTTTGACTTATGCAAAGTCTATTAAAATCAAAGGGAGTATGTACATTAACTTAATAGGCTCTGGATGAGACCCTTGAAGAGGAGGGACCACATGGTTCTTATTGCTCCATCTCTTACATTTCTGTCTTTATCCTTCAAATTGTAAAAGTAAATGTACTACTGCTGACTTTTTTAATGGGTGGGATTTGTGCCAGTATTGAGCTCATTGTCTGAATAGTGCCAGGCTAGAGTTGGTCAACGTTTTTCTGTCAAAATTACTTGCTTTATTGTAAAGTACATTGGGAACTTGCAGAAGGCAAGTGAATATCCTATTTATATATTTACAGTAATATATTACAGCATTCAGACAATAAACCAAAACCATCTGCTTGGTCTACTAGTGATGCTAGTACACTGTTCAACACACAGAGAATAACTGACTGGCTCCTTTCTGTGGAGACCACTGAAATAAAAAATGGAGTCAGCCTTAGTTCTGACTTACGGTGGAGGGTTTTGTTGTTTGGTCAAATATAAGCTCTATCTTTGACCGCAATTAAAGGAAATACTTAATGTTTAATTTTTGCCATTTCTTTCCCTTTGTGTTAATTTCTCCTCCTGTCTCATTTAGTCCTTTTCTGTCTCTTTTAACAGAGATTTCTGTGAATGCAAATTCGCCTATGGTTTTTTTTTTTCAGCTCTTTCCAAAACTCTTCCACTTCTGGAATTTAATGCCAGCACTGAATGCTGACAAAGTCTATTTTATGTGGATGGACTCGATGTCAGGCAGACTGAACTCTCCAGCTTATATTTGGCCATCAGAGCCAGGCTTGAAGAAAGGCAAGATGATGGCTTCTGGGCCAAGCATGTTCCCTTATCTTGGGTAAAAGAAGGAATGGAAGATAGAGCAGATATTCCAGACACACCCCATATCTTCTCCAAGGTAGTAGTCTTGTACAGCACCAAAACTTATGCCTGATAGAGGAGACCACTGAATTCCTGCTAGTGAGGGAATCAGTTTTCTTGCTCTGGTATGTAAAGTAGGAAGGGAAAGTAGCTTGGACATCCGTGGAGGGAAACAACAGCAATGGATGGTGTTCTCTGTAAGAAGTCCTGGCCTCTCAATTTCCAGTGTACTAAGAATATATAGAGAAAAAGTTATTTATTTCTCCCTGTTATCCCAAGTGGTTTACACTGACATAACCTCTGCATGTGAAATGTCATGGAGACAGTACTGAGTTATAATCACAATAATTAAAACTTGGAGTAATATGAAAATCGGCACTTTCATGGTTAAACAAAGATGATGATATCTGTTACCTCTACAATAAGCAAAGCGTCTTATAATGTAAAGTGCACAACTCTGAAAGGTGCTGCAATTTGCATTGACATACCCAAATCTGGTTTAAGTACAAAAATGAAGGACAGAAGGTGAACCTTTAACTTGTACAATAGAGGGGTTTCTCTCACATGAGTAACCTCAACAGGAAAATGGCAATACTAGTATTATGGCAATACTTGAGAAGATCAAGGTCATTATTATCTAGACCTCTGCACAGTACTCTTCCACTGTAAAGAGCTGAAATTGAAAGTGTCTGAGAATGTATTTACGTGCCTTTTATTTTTTTCTTTATTTCATTTGAAATAACTCTTCTTTGTAGAATAACTGTGTCTCTTACATACCTGTTCACTCATTCACCCTAAAACTAGGAGCTGATAGATTGTCATAGATGATATGGCAGCGAAGCTCTTCACACGTCTCTATTTTTTGCTTGCTTCGTCTCTTCACGTTCACAGTTAACAGGCTTGCTCTGCATAAAAAAACCCCAACAACATAGTAATTAGTTCGCCATAGGTGTGTTTAATTTGTATTGTCACAAATAAAAAGGAAAAATAACACTTCATCTTTTTTGAGCTTAATGAGATCAGGAAAGTATTTTCATAATTGAAAAGAAAGATTCTTTTAAATAAGATCTTTTATTAGGAAGTGAGAACAATATAAAGTAGGCACCTTTCAGTGAACTATTCTGTAAAATGGAAAACATGATAATAACCAAAAACAATTAGATTATGAGTGGACTCCTTACTTTACAAAGATTAAAACACAAACATAATAATTCTGAGTACTTGACAGGATTACACAGGCTCTAAATCTAAGTTATGCCATTTCTGACTGCATAAATACTAGCCAGCTCATCCTGCTACTGCCAGTAATGAGAAAGGTCCCAAGAAATCAATGATACGAGAGAAAAAAAAAAAACAACTAGAGCAACAGGTGATTCTTCAGCTTATCTATGGATACAGCATTACTTTACCATTTCAAGAAGGAGTAAATACTCAGCTATTGCTGGGAAGGTGGTCAGCCACACCGTCAAAGTTAGCTGGTTCCTCTTCTGGTAACTAGAGTTCATTAAAGATGAACATCCACATCTTATTGTCAATCTTTTTCTGTAAAAGAATTATCGTTAATCAATTTCGATATAAAGGTCAGAGAAGAAGAACACTACATCTTCTGCTCAAGCCTGGTCATTCAGCCAACAGAGAGAGTCAGTACAGTGTTTTCCAGAGGAATTAAAAAGACAGACAAATAAACAAACAACCAAACCACAAAATGGCAAGTCATAGATCAAGCTAATAGTGCAGTGGTGTTGTCCATGGAGAAGAACATTCCTGCCTCACTTCCCAGCACATGGAGCACTTGCTCTTACTTGATTAGCCAACCAGGAGTCACTTCTGCCTTCCCAGTGCACTCAGAAATTCCAGGAATACAGGAATGGTCCCATCTATTATGATAATAGCATTAACAACTACTCTTTCCAGCCAAGGTACCCTATTTATCAGAAGGTTACCTGTAGCAGCAAATCCCAGAGGCTGACCACATGCATTTCTTTTTATTTCCTCTAAATTTACTATCCTATACCATTTAACTTCCCTGACTGCCCTGTTGTTTATAAGTAATGTAACAGGAAGAAAAGAAGGTCATGACTCGTGGTTTAATTAATCGCACCTAATTAATCACACCTTCAGGAGCCTCAAGCAGGTACAATACTGAGAAACAGACTTCCTTGCTGTGCCTTTACATGGTAACATTGATCCAGAGAAAAGAGAGAGTGCTCTTGTCCCTCAGAAGTGTGACTCCCAGCCATCACTTTGCTGGAGAATCACTGCAGGATTGGATGGAGACACCTTTGGGAAGCAACCATCCCGCAGGACTACATGTTTCTAGTGCTTTCCTATCCAAATGCTTGAAAAATATGCAGAAGTCATTGATCCATAGGTGCACAAAACCAGCCGTTTGCATAGTTTATATTAGTGCTAATCTGGCTAAAATAGATAAGCAATACCACGCTTTGGCTTGTGGGATGAGTTCCTCCCAGGTAACTGCTCTTTTCCTCCACAGCAGGAAAAAAAAATTATGGTACCTCTTTTGTTTTCTCCAGAACAATAAACCTTAAATTGTTTCTTAAAATGTGGTATGTCTCCAACAGGGCGGGAACACCCTGATTCAGAGAACTGTGGCTAAGGGGATGTCTCTGCAAAGTGACAGTGGCGAGGCTGACTGCTGTGGGGCTGGAGAGAGAACTGACCTGGGGTGTCCTCATACTTGAAACAGCGCTTAAACCACTACTGGAGCGTTAGGTAAAAGATTGGTTTCCAGCATGACTGCTGTGACTGTGATAATGCTGCAAAAGACAAGAACGGGTTTATTAATTTATTTGAACCCAATATGGTTAGTGTCAGCCTGAGGAGAGGACTCCAGGCCCCAAGCTGGCTAGAGGCCACATTGCTGAAAAGGGTCATGATTACAGATACACGCTGGAGTATAGTGCTTTCGCTTGAGCTGTTCCCCGTCCAGCCATTTTGGTTCCCACTTTGAGATTTCTACCTTTGACTACATAACATTTAAAAGACAACAAGTGAAGCGTCTGCAGTCACATCTCCAACCTGATGCTTAAAAATGATGTGCAGTGCTGTGCCTAGACCTTCGGGGAGCTAGCTGCTAGTCTCTCTTTCAATAACCCCTTTTGGGGACAAAGAAAGTAAGACTGGTGCCATGCTTAACAGGGGTGCAAGGTATATGGATGCAAGTCCCTCTTCCCTATGGTTTACCTATCTTTAGAAAATGGGAGCTCTTGGAGGGAGGAAAGTACTCTAGACCCTACTGACTCTGGATGTCATTGCTTCACCTTGATGCAGAAGGGAAACATCCTGGTGTCCAGTATTCTGGTGGGATGGGAGAACTTTTTCTTCCTCAGCTGGAGCTGTGACTGAGTTGTAAGCTGAATTTCACACTCAAAGCACTGATCCAGTAAGATAGTGACTTGATGTTTGGTGGTGATCTTGATTTGCTAATGCAGTGGAAAACGATTCGTACTTAACTTCACGTAAATGACACCGGCACAGGTACGTGAAAAATCCTACAGGAGCAGTGGCAACTGCATACAGCTTTTAGGCTAAGGATTAGCTGCCTTTAAAGAAAGCTGCCCTCACTAGATTGAGAACTGATTGCAATACCTTCTTGTCGCTTCTTTAGCTCAATCAATAATTTTTAGGGTTCAAAATAATCAGAGTGCAATAATTCCTCCACAGGAACAGTCACACTGTGATGAATTACATACCCTAGTCTGCATAAGTATGAAAGAATAAAGGCAAATTTTGAACAAAACTTGCTATACTGAGGCAAAATACGTGTGTCTGCAGCTGACAGATATGTGTCTTTGTTGCTTTGCAAAGCTTAATACTTAGTGAGAATAAACTTTGGTAGCACAACAGACTTGAAAACCAACCAAAAAAAAACCCACCAGCCCAAAACTCAAGGATATGTGTCCTGTGTGTGACTTTAAATACTGTTAAAATTGAATTTGACTAGACTTGCTCAAATCAGACCTGTTATCAACAACACATTGTCTCAGGAGACCAACATTTGTCCAGTTAGGGCCTCCTTCATTAATCGTCCAGCATCAAGCAAGCTAAATCCAAATCTGTGGAGAAAAAGCAATTAGATATTTTAAGCAGTGATAAGAACACCACAAATAATCAATTTCTATGGCATTAGCGGCTACCTCGCCCAGCAAAAGTCTATAAAAGCTAGAATTTATTGCAGAACACCAGACAGCTTACAGAGCATTGATTCTTAGTAGTATGCATAGATTGCTGGATTTAAAGAGAAATCTCTAATGGTTCTTACCTTTAATTTTTTTCTTTTAAAGGGAAAACAAGGATAAGGTGTTCATAAGGCCAAACTGCAACAAAAACAAATGTCTAACAACTGTTAAAAAGCATTTATTCACCTTTCAAATGAATACAATACTACTATATCATTTGATAGCAGTTATATGCATTCTGATGTATAAACTTCATGAAAGGCGAGAAGCTAAATGCAATCACAGTTTTGTATGGTTAGAAAAATATTAATTTGGCTTATTTAAAAAACATTTCTTACACCTGAGAAAGGAACAGATTACAAATAATTTTTGTGTTGTTCAGCTCGTGAATCTTCAGGCTTTAAAGCCTTCTATTCCTCCACAAGGATTTCATACTGCAGGGTAACAAGAAAAACTTCTATAGATATGTCAGTGATAAAAAGAGATCTAGGGAAGATGTAGGCCCTCTCCAGAAGGAAACGGGGGACCTGGCTACCTGGGATATGGAGAAGGCTGAGGTTCTCAATGATTTCTTTGCCTCAGTCTTCACTGACAAGAGCTCCAGTGGCACAGCCCAAGTCACAGAAGGCAAAGGCAGGGACTGGGAGAATGAAGAACCGCCCACTGTAGAAGACCAGGTTCGAGACCATCTTAAGAACCTGAAGGTGGACAAGTCCATAAGACCAGACGAGGTGCATCCGCGGGTCCTGAGGGAACTGGCAGATGAAGTTGCTAAGCCACTATCCATCATATTTCAGAAGTCGTGGCAATCTGGTGAAGTTCCCAATGACTGGAAAAGGGGAAACATAGCCCCCATCTTTAAAAAGGGGAAAAAAGAAGACCCAGGGAACTACAGGCCAGTCAGTCTCACCTCTGTGCCTGGCAAGATCATGGAGCAGATCCTCCTGGCGACTATGCTAAGGCACATAGAAAACAAGGAGGTGATTGGTGACAGCCAACATGGCTTCACTAAGGGCAAATCCTGACTAATTTCATGGCCTTCTATGATGAGGTTACAGCATTGATGGATAGGGGAAGAGCAACTGACATTGTCTACCTGGACTTGTCCAAAGCATTTGATACTGTCCCACACGACATCCTTATCTCTAAACTGGAAAGACGTGGTTTTGATGGATGGACCACTCGATGGATAAGGAATTGGCTGGATGGTTGCTCTCAAAGAGTTGTGGTCAACGGTTCAATGTCCACATGGAGGCCAGTGATGAGTGGTGTTCCTCAGGGGTCAGTACTGGGACTAGTGCTGTTTAACATCTTTGTTGGCAACATGGACAGTGGGATTGAGTGCACCCTCAGCAAGTTTGCAGATGACACCAAGTTGTGTGGTGTTGTGGACACGCTGGAGGGAAGGGATGCCATCCAGAGAGACCTTGACAGGCTGGAGAGATGGGCCTGTGAGAACCTCACAAAGTTCAGCAAGGCCAAGTGCCAGGTCCTGCACGTGGGTCGGGGCAATCCCAAGCACAAGTACAGGCTGGGTGGAGAATGGATCGAGAACAGCCCTGAAGAAAAGGACTTGGGAGTGCTGGTGGATGAGAAGCTCAACATGAGCTGGCAATGTGCACTGGCAGCCCAGAAAGCAAATCGTATCCTGGGCTGTATCAAAAGAATTGTGGTCAGCAGGTCGAGGGAAGTGATTCTGCCCCTCTACTCTGCTCTCGTGAAAGCCCACCGGGAATACTGTGTTCAACTCTGGAGTCCCCAGCACAAGAAGGACATGGAACTACTGGAACGGGTCCAGAGGAGGGCCATGAAGATGATTGAAGGGCTGGAGCACCTCTGCTATGAAGACAGGCTGAGAGAGTTGGGGCAGTTCAGCCTGGAGAAGAGAAGGCTCTGGGGTGATCTTGTAGCAGCTTTCCAGTACCTAAAGGGGGCCTACAGGAAAGCTGGAGAGGGACTTTTTACAAGGGCATGTAGTGATAGGACAAGGGGCAATGGCTTTAAATTGAAAGAGGGGAGATTTCGATTAGATATAAGGAAGAAATTTTTTACATTGAGGGTGGTGAGGCACTGGAACAGATTGCCCAGAGAAGTTGCGGCTGTCCCATCCCTGGAAGTGTTCAAGGCCAGGTTAGATGAGGCTTTGGGCAATCTGGTGTAGTGGAGGATTTCTCTGCCCATGGCAGGGGGGTTGGAACTAGATGATCTTTAAGGTGCCTTCCAACCCTAACCATTCTATGATTCTATGATTCTATGATTCTATGATTCTATGATTCTATTTTAATCTTCCTTAACCTTTGTGATTTTGAACTACTTATAAAAGCAAAACAAATGGCAATGCAAAACTTGGCAAGCAAAACCTTCTTGTCTGCAGCAGACAGCACAAATTTCAAAAATATTTTGTCTTAATATTCCCAAAGGACAATTTCTGTATGTAGATGTTACAACTGATTTTTAAATGTGAACCAAAACATATCCGAACTTGGATTTCTAGGCCAACAGGCTCAGAAGTCGAAAGGGACTTTGGTGATCATCTCGTCTGACCTCCCATATATGCATGCTAGAATCTTTCTCTAGAAGCTAGATTAAACCATGTCTTTCAGAAAGATACCTAATCTCATTTTAAGCTATGGTGAGTCCACCTCCTTCCTGGGTAAGCTCTTCCAGTGTTTAATTACCCTTACTGCTAGGAAACGGTGTCTTATTTCAAGGTTGAATTTGTCTAACTTAGCATTCAAATACTGAAAATGCAGAGTGTTTGAGAGAGAGCAAATATAAGTGACATGATACATTTTATACTAATCCTAAATCAAAAGATTATGGAAATACAGAAAACATGACAACTAAAGCTCTAGTCTGGCAAACATTTATGCAAGGGGGTAGCTTTCTGCGTAAGAAATGGTTTCTTTCAGTTCAGCAAGCCTACACACATGTGTAAAGTTACACCAGGGCTTCAAATACAATTTACGAAGAGGCATTTGGAGTGACTTCTGCTGTGAAAAGTTAGGCATTAATTAATAAGACAACCTCCCTCAACCTCTGTCCCCACTCTGAGCAGCCTTTGAGATGGGACGCTATAAATTACTACTAGGAGAAGAAAAAGTGAGAAAACTTCCTGTTGCAGAAATCTGATTGCTTCCGTAGGGGGATGACTGCTGAAATCCAAACACAACCAGGGAGGGGAGGTGGAGGGGAGGAAAGGAATGAATGAAAAAAAGAAGGAGAGTTGTCAAGATAATTAAAACTTTGCAACAATTCAGTAGTGGTGCTGATAAAAACAGCACTGCTGGCTGCATGCAAATAAGATGGTAAAGGCCCTGTTTGGATTATGGTAATTACTCAGTCTGAAGTTAGCTCCAGCCACACACACATATGAGCACACACATACACACACAGCAGTGGAGTGGAACCTGACAACCGTACTTGGCGTGTGATCACAAAATTCCCTGGCACGCTCTCAGGATGCCATGTGGAGCTATTTGTACAGTTAGGGACGGGACTCTGCAGCGCAGGAAATACCAGCGGAAGCACGGCTGACCCGCCTGGCCCTCAGTGAGATCCTCACCCCCCTGCTTATCGCTGGCCCGGATTCAAAAGTGATCTCTGGAGAAGGCAAATCAATCGAACACATGTTTGGTCTAAAAATGTCATTTTGGAATATGCTAAGATATTTCCTTACATTAGACCGTTTTGTTTGCCCCAAAGATTTGTCAAGTGCAATTGAATGCACACACATCACAACACGCGCCGGTGGCAGAACAAAATAATTTCAATGTGTCCTTTAGTACTCCGATAAAGTGCAGGCAGTCAGTGTTGAAACGAGATGCCCTGTGAAAGTCTTGTGCGCACTGGCATTCTGCGTTTCTTCCAGGAACTTGTTTCTCTAAAATTTGGGATCAGTCCAAATGAGCAGATTTTGTGTAAGAATGAAGAAGGGGACCAGCTCAACCTCTCCTCTTGCCTTCTAGACAGAGGAGTTGAGGCAGGCTAATTTATGTGATGAAAAATCATTAAAGAAATTACAATTTCCAACTCCGATTCCTAAATAATAAAGCCTTTACGAGGACAATATCATTACAAATAACCCTATTAATCCGTTGATTCGGCTTTAGAGCCGATTCTGATATACGACAAAGATGTGTTTCTTCAACAATTTTCACAAGTTAATATTAAATAATATTGGCACACACATCATTTTTATTACCAAGTTCTTTGATTTGTTCACCCTGCGCAGTCTCTACAGCTGTGTGTTTTATGACCTACCCATCACAGGAGAGACTCCCATTAGCACTGGCACACAGCGGAGGAGACGTGAACTTTGCAATCAGCCTTCCCATCCTCTTTCTGGTTTCGGTTAGCACTGAAAAGGCTGTTTCGAGCAGATCAGAATAGGAGCAGCCCTATCACCGCGGCTGAAAGTGCACCCGTACTGTGAAGGGCAAGCTTCCCCGCCTGGCACGTTCAAAGTCTGCGGAGACTATATCAAATCCAGATTTACACGTGACTGTGGATGCCAAGATATGGTCCTCTGACCAGCAGGCTCCTGAGGGAAGGCACCTATGCCTCCCCCTTCTCTCCTTTTCCAACCACCTTCGCCCCCACACCCTTTTTTCTCTCTCTCTGCATCGACCCGGTGTGGTTGCTATAATACACGCACAAGCACGTCAGCCTTGAAACGCTGCGAGGTTTGCTGTACTTCAGCTGAGACACAAATTAGGTGTGTTTTGACTCGCCGTGTGATCCTTTGGTGGTATAAGTGTTTTTTCTCTTTTTCTGAAGAACACTGCCTTAAAAGGGTACTCTAACAGCCGATACGCCGAAAGTCAAAATTATGTGATGTCTCTTCTGAAATTATCTCAGTGAAGTTTACACGATGATTTATCTGAGATTTTTATCTTGATTAAAACAAATAAATATAAAAGGGGGAAAAAAAGGAAAACTAAAAACTGCCAAGATCTCAACTCTTACAAATCACCTGACAGTATTAATCTGGGACTAGTGATTGTTCAACAGAGAAACAATTGGTTGCAAATACATAATTTCAGCTCAGAGATTCAGTTTGACGGGGTTATCATGAAAAGGGCGGTCAATACAAATTGCACATATGACCTTAACACCATCCTTTCCACTTTCTCGTATTTTACGCATATTTAATCACCTGCAGTTACATTTGACAAGATGCAAAAGTTGGGCTGCAATCCTAAAGCAGTCAAGAATGTTAAGCAGTTCAGAAATGGCACAGCGTTACTTTGCCATAAAATATGAACATTTATGAAGGATATAATAAGGTGTTATAAAGGGAAAAACTTAGAAAAAAATCTGTAAAAGATTACTAGATGTTAAAGGAAGTCTGATGAAAATGCACATTTATTAGTTCATATTAGACAAAAAGCACTTTATAACTGTATAACGTCGCTCTTGCGATAAATGCGGTATTTGTACCAAAACTCTCCGTTCTTCTTACTGCTGAGAGATATGGCACTATGTGTCTTAAAATTGAGGAATAACGATAAGTCTTAAAAGAAAAAATGAGGACCCACAAGATCTTGAATTTTTGTACTATATATATAAATTTTCAGAATGAATAATAAGTTTCTGGACCTTTAGTGTTTCGTACTGCATGGAATTTTTTTTTTTATTAGTGTGGACAAGTAAATTTTATTTGATAGCTTGTTGTATTTAAAGACAGTGTAAAACTCTCATTGCAAACAGTTGTTTACAGTGCGCTTTTCAGCACAAAGCTGTTTTAAAGCTCAATTGTGCATTTTGCAGATAAAGTGGGAAAACTAACTGAAGGCTGTATTGTAAGCAGTGGTTGCCGTGGAAACCCCAGTTTCAAGAGCTGGTTCTCCATTACCACTTAATTTAGGCTTCCTAATTGCATTCCACTAAATCGGTAGCGACAATATCTGCAGAGCAAAACTGCATGCCCAGTCTAGCGCAAACCTCTTTGAAACAGGCTTTTTGAAAGCCAGGAGCTATAAAAACTCAGCATGACGTGGAGCATATGAGAAACCTGTAGTTCAAATGTACTGCTGCTTGCTTTCTCATCCTTAGTAACTTCAGTGCGCTCCACACCAATCTATTAGTTCAGTCTACCTTAAAGATCATAAAGCTCTGCCATGTGGAAACTCATCTGTCCACCAACACATTGGTGCAAAATAGATTTAATTGTACTCCCAACCCAGTATCATGTCCATCTTATTTTACTACACACCAGCAGGTAGCCGGTGCAGAGCCTTACTTTCCTTGAACTGCCCTTGCTCCATAATACGAGGAGAACAATACTTTCTCAGTTTAAATCATTTGCCACTGTTCAGCTGTGCAGCAAGCCAGACCGCCCATATGTGACCTAAAGAGAGCCTTGTCAGAACCACTAGACATAAAAGCATTCCAATTATCGACCACACTGCTTTAATAGAGGAGGCAACTAATATGATAGTGTAAGTGATTCTGCCACTGAGAAGCTCTTCGTCACTGTCAGATTAACACTTGAGTTAAACTCTTGTAAATCAGTCACATTATGCCGTCGGTTGAGAAATAAACACAGACCTATTACGCTTAGAATTCCAGAGGGCTCTCCCCACCATCCGAGTTGCGCAAGATGCCCTATTAATCTGAATTTTGTCATGTTTATTATTTTGCAATTACTAATGTGGGCAACGTTGGAAAGATTTAAGTTGGCTATGATTAGATTCTGAAATGGGTGCACATGCCTAGCAAAACCTTCTGCAGGGGAAAAGGAGAGGAAGAGAGTGGAAGAATGAGGGATACAGGAGACAGCTTATGTGTAACTTCTGACTGGAAAAAGCCAGCAGACCACCAATTTAATTAAATCCCATCACTCTTTTTTTTTTTTTTAAAAAAAAAGCACAGAGCATTTAAAAGCAAAATACTTCAGTGTCTTCAAGCACAAGACCTCCCACAAGCTCACAGTGAAGTGCATCTCCTAGCCACTAATGTGGTTGCATTTGAGCCCTCTAATATGTATCAAATGAATGCTGAAGTTGAAAATAATAAGTAAACAACTGCTTTTTCAAGACTTCCTTTCCTCCACAGTATTATTAAATGGTGATAAAATACCTTTAAGTCATACAGTATCGACTCATCGTCAGCTTTTTTATTTCTGCAGATTTTCTCAAGTCTCAGAATTGTCTTCTGCTTTCCATGAGCTGAATAAAAAAACTTGAAACCAAAATGAGTGCACTTTTGGTTTTGATATTTGGGGTTTGGATGTGAGAGAGTGGACAGATGAAGATTAAGACAAGCTCAGGATTTAATTTTAGTTTTGCTTGTTCAACGGAGCCCTTTCAGGTGGGAAGTGAGGCTGGGAGAGGAGATGGGACCAGGGACTAGCAGATTGGCTGTTGAGTTTGTTCGGTCCCAGGTTGCTCCATCCACACGGACACGCCTCAACATTTCCAGCCAGCTCCTCTTTAGATCTTAGGAGCTCTATCTGCAACCAAGGCAAATTGTCTGATCAAAAATGCTTACAGACATTCTACAATCTTTCTCCAACAAAGTAGGGAAACAAGCCTTCATGCCACTTCTCTTGTGTTTGAGTTTCTGCAAAGATCTTCTGGGGAGACAGGGAGAAAATGCTGGAGGTAAGAGAGGAAGAGTAGGAAGGAAAGGGCACCAATGTGCTAAAACTCTGCAGAAAAACTGCTGAAATTTGATGTGGTTGGAAACTGTATTAATCTTTACATTTCCCTTTGCTCTTCAGAAGGTCCTTAAAAAGAGGCAGTAGCAGAAACCCAGGGAAGGCCAGTAAAACTGTATCGTAAGATGTGGAAAGCCAGAAAGGACGTTTTTCCACTGTCTATCTTCTAGTGCAGTCTATCTTCTCGTCACTATGAGGAAAAGTATGTCCTTGAAAAGGCTTTTGGGGAACTTGAAGGAGGAAACCCTTCATCCCTTGTTTTGGATGAACTGAATTGGGGTAGAACTTAATCAGAGACTCCTCTGAGCATTATCTACGTCAGATTATCCTTCTTTCCTTGAGTAGGTCTATAGGAAGAGAATGTAGGCATACTTTAGTTTCCTCAGCGATCTCTAAAGTGAAGGTTAACAGATTTAAAAAGAAAAAGAAAAATTTGCCTGCCAGAGACACATTATACTGGAGAAAAATTCTGTTTTTCAGTTTAGGTAATTCATGTTCTAGAGAACAACAAAAGAAAATTAAAAAGCTCTCAAGAGACAATGGGGTCTATTCTGTCCTCATATGCATGGCTTAGTTACAAGTGGGCTTTGAGCCAGCTTCTGTGCTCAGCTACACACGTGCAATTTCCTTTGACTTAAACAGAGCATGTAGTTTTATGGGCAGAATCTGGTCTTTTTGTGTATGGGAATTCCTCTGAGTTGTTTATTATTTGAATGGTATTATAAGGATCAGGGCCTCATTGTTTTGAGCTTTGGGAATGCAAGGCTCTGTGTTGTGTCCACTGGAGACATTATGGTCCAGGAGAGAGAGCAGCATGTCAAGGACGTGGGCAGTTTAACCGTCAGTCCTCTACAGTTATATCTTTCCCAATTATAAATAAATATATGTAAATTTTAGTCACCTAGAAAATAATTGACTTCTTGACATACCCTTTACCTGTCACCTGTAGATCCCCCTGGGCTCTGACTCAGATTCAGACTCAGGAGTGGATTCAAATGGCTGACAAATACTCTGTGTGCTTTCCCCATCCCTGCTTGCCCTCAGCATGACACTACTTCCCATCCCTGATCTGCTGAACCGTAGTCTTCAGCCTTAAAGCTGGTTTATCCTGGGCAGGTAGCTGGTCTTGTTTCAAGCACATGCTTTTAACAGGACCTATACGCTGCTGGAGTCAACTTCTGTGCTCAGCTATATGTGTGTGGTTTCCTTTGACTTAAAGTAAAGTATGTATTTTTCTGAGCAGAGCCGATTCTTTTGGGGTATGGCTCTACACAGGCATAGGAGCTTGACTGGCTCAACTTTGCTTGGGGCTTGTAAATGCCCTGGCAGAGGCCACAGAAGGGAGAAATTTGAAGGAGCAGAGGGATGTGGCCTTACTGATCTGTTCAGAGGCAGCATCCAGCATGGCACAGGAGCATATCGGTAGGTGGGAACTGTGCGAATCAGCTTTTTCTCTGAATGCACTTCTATATGCAGTGCTTCATCATTTAGGGATCAGCGTAGTGCAAGTAAGAAATCAGAAGGACTCGGTGGAGGTGGAAGAGGAGAGGCAAGACAGAGGACTTTAAGCCCTCAGAAAAGAACCAAACCAGCATATTCAGTCTCCTCTGTGTGCTGGATGCCTGTCTGCATGCCAGCGAAGTGCAGCTGAGGTTCTGCGGGTTTGGGAGAGAAGAGTTTCAGGGCAGGGAGCAGAGCCAGGGAGCGACTGCTCTCTGTCCCTTGCCACCCCCGGCACCCTTCCCAGTGGAACTCGGAGTGGGAATTAACACACACGGAACTGGTGCTGTTCCAATTCCCCAATGGGAAAACAACATTTTTTCAAGCTCTATGATTCTTGTTTGTAGCTACATGACACTTTATTTAATGGCTGTAATACTGCATTGTTCTGATTTTGAAGATGCGTACATTTTGGAGGATCACTTTCATTTTTCTAAATGCTTTTTAAATGCAACATTTACAAACACCTTCATTTTCTTGTTGTTGCTGACTCGCTCATTGACTTTTTAAGCTAAACAGCATATGGCTTATAGCTTTATACAAGAAATTGTATACAATTCGTACGTTTTCTGGTATTAAAAAGCCTTGAAAACATGATGACAATTTTCAGAACTATAGGTTTATTCTTAAAGCTAGGAGATCTGTGAGTTCTGTTCTTGAGTTTTACAGATTTTTCCAAGTAATCCAAAAAGACTTGCTCAGGGCATCTCAATTTCCTGTCTGCAAAATAACAGTAACAACACAGGTGAATATTTAGATGTTTAATTCTCACATGTGTTCAATGTGCTTTGCAGTCTTTAGACGGAAGGGTATTACTGGAGAGTAAGGCATTAATAATTGTTATCAGCATCTAAGACATCTCTTGCTGAAGATTTAAATCAACTTCCCCTGGAAATGTAGGAAATAGGATTTAAAAGGAGCTCCTGCATGATGTTCAAACCCCAGCTACTGCTGTCAACCACACATCACATAATTGGTTTCATGAAGTGCTCGAGTTTCACACTGGAAACAGTGAAGTTTCTGGCTCCCCTTGCTCCTGTTGGAGAGCTGCTCCAGGATTTCATTCCAGCGCTTCCTCCTAATTTCCTGTTTGAGTTTATTCATGGCCATCTTATAACCATTTGCTCTTATGTCAACATCATCCTTTAAATAGCTCTCCTCCCTCCTTGTATATTTATAGACAACAGTTATGTTCCCCCTCAGCCTTTGTTTTGTTTGTGTAAACAAGTGAAGTACTTTTAGTCTCCATTATTAGATAGCCTCTCCTCCTCCTCCCAGTACACCTTCTCAGTGTTTCTCCCCCTTTGAATTAATTTTCTTACACGTGAGTGCCCCAAGTTGCACACTGCATGCCTGTACTTTGTCTAGAGCAACAGCATTCAACGAAAAACAGAAAAAAACCTTACCGTTACCAGATAACTCTCCCTCATCACAATTTGTTTTATAGGCACAACTTGTGCAAGACTCACAGTCACCTTTTATTAACAAAGAGTGTGATCCAAATTGTTTAAGTACCTAATTCGTATCGTTTTTTTTTAACCAACTGCTGAAGTAATGCTATCCATCCAAACCGAGTGCCTAAAATCACTGCTTCGTTATTTTTCTTCTGAAGTGTACCATCTTAAGGCTACACTCCTGGATTTGTCCCGGTCCTTTCCCAATCTTTTTCTTCTCTTTCCTCTGCTTGCACTAATATTACTACTTAATATTGGTAGCTTTTCCTAGCTCTGTGTAATCAGCAAATTTCAACAGCACATACTTCCTTTCCTGTAGTGTGGTTATTAATAAAAATATGACCATATGGAATAATCAGTCCTAAGAGCAGTCTGTGTAGGACTCCACTACTAATCTCTGTCCATCCCAATAGATCCTTTTTTGGCACAACCCACGGCTGCCTCTTCTTCAGCCAGTTTCTTGCAGTTCTTCCAACTGGTCTGTGCTTTCGCCAGTTTAAATAACACCTCTCCACTCTGCAACACCCTGTAATATGATTTATGGATGCCACAGAAGTGAGATCTATTGTGTTTCCTTTCTTTAAACAACGCCCATTATTTATGAAAGAAAGTTATGAGGGCAGTACAGCGTGATCTATTTTTGGTAAAAATCTGACATATTTCAACATATCTCTCATTTCCTTCAAGTTTCACTTTAAAACCTGGCATGCAATGACAGAGTATTATGAATTTGAATAAATGCTGCAACAGTTGTGTACTGGTACAGTAATGGGTTAATTACTTCAGTGCAGGAGGCTGATTGGGAGCCACAAAAAGGTGCATGCCTTAATGAGGAGCTGATAAGGAGCCCTGGGGCATGGAATAGGGGCTAATATAAAGGAGAAAACAGTAGGATAGAAAGCCGAGTAACCCAAATAAAGATATATTTACTCTTTACTTGTTTATGCTGCAATTACTGTCTTGCACAAACACCAGGCCTTGCACAGTAACCATCTAGGCAAAACTCAGAAACACTGAAGTAACTCAATGAGATGGATATGTGCATGCGTTTCTGTCCCAGACTTAATTGCCTATGTTTTAAAATTTCACTGGCATTCTCTACTATTTTTTCTCAAAACAACAGTGAGCTACCAGTTAAACCAGTGAAAACACAGACCGAAAATTACACTTTGGAGCACTACTTTGATTGGTGGACATACCGCTCTTACAGTCAAAAGTTTTGATTTCTGGTGAGGCACTCTGTTTCCAAGTTACTTTTTTTTTTTTTTTAAAGGAGCAATTTTTGAATGACACCAAGTTCACCTGGACTAAGGACAGTCCAGCAAGCATTGGAAAGGAGTAACTCCAACACATGGTTTAGAATAGCTGCACTGCAAATACATATTATGCAATGACATTGATTAACTTTCTACCACTTAGTTCAGGTTTTCAGATAAGACTACATTCAGTTACAATTTCAGATAACATATGAAATATAAACTTTGTCTTAATATTTTGGATTAAATCAGTTATTCTTTCTTTCTTGGGGGCCAGCTGGCAGGGGGGAGAACCTTGGAAAACATGAGGATCAAAATCAAACCAAAACCAAACCAAAGTTGTTTAAACCTCAACAAATGTTTAGCTAGTTATCCTGTCCAGAACTGTTCATCAACCTTTTGTTATCCCTCTTACTTTATGCATTAATTAGATACCTTAGATACCTTTCAACCATATTTTTTCCAACAGCCTTTTTATTAAGTAGATTTTTTTTTTGTCTTTACACTTGCTGCATAAATAGTAGGCTTTATAATAACTACTTTTTCCGACTGTAACAGCACATGGTATCTGGTTTTCACAAATTGCTAATTGCTGGACATTCCTTTCAAGGATTAATTAATTCTAGTGATAAATCAATATTACTGTAAATGGAACTGGGAACAAAATCAGACTTACTGGTATATTGATAATCACCTGGGTAAAGCCTGGAGGTAGCTTCCGAGTCAAATAATATGATCCTGAAAAGTATATTTCTACAAAATACAGGTAAATATATAGTTTTCAAATAAAAAATCTGGAGAGCTCTACTGAAACATTGAACTGGAACAAAGTAAAAGAGAGTTTACCTAAACATCAGCTCTAGCCTTTTTATTTACCATTCTTTTATCTTTTTATTCTGATGGATTTTTTTTCCTATCACACTTTTCCTCTTGATCCTTCATCCTTCTGCTTCCTCCTAGTTCTCTGTCCTGCAGAAAATACCACACATGATCAGACGACAGGTCTCTCAGGTCTAATATGCAACCTCTTTGAAAGTACCAGCATGTCAGGTCTCCTCTTTGTCTTTAACAAAGACCGACCTAAAGCCTGAAGTGTGGCATTACTATCCCTCTCACAAAATAGATAACTACAAGTGTTTTGTACTGCCTGTGTAACTATCTTACAGAGTACTTGGCCCCAGTGTCACACAAGGGCAATTATTACCACAAGCTAATTATACACTGTGGCTGGGGAGGGGAAATATTTTCCTTTCATGAGTTTCCAAAGGCCAACTTTTACTTTCAGGTGGTATTTCCTTGCCCTCACGTAACGATAGGAGAGGGAGAATGCAAGTTCCTGATTGACCCCTACCATTATTTTGCAAATATTTGTCATGTCACCTCCTATTTTCTTCCC
Source organism: Tauraco erythrolophus (assembly GCF_009769465.1). Classification (NCBI taxonomy): domain Eukaryota; kingdom Metazoa; phylum Chordata; class Aves; order Musophagiformes; family Musophagidae; genus Tauraco; species Tauraco erythrolophus. The sequence goes on along the minus strand of NC_141465.1, from coordinate 65,317,774 downwards.
TTCCTTTATTTCTGAAATCTCCCGTTCATTATCTGTTACTAGCGTTTTTATTGCTGTGTGGCCTTGGTTTTGCAGAATCTCTGCATTAAGTACTGTATAAGTGTTTAAGAAAACAACGTCTTGCTCTGAGCAGCTTATAGCCAACAAACAGGCAAGAGAGCAAGAAGTAATATACTCATGAAGGAGCTGTTGTGCTGGAAATGTGGCACTGACATGTGTGGACGTGTGCCCTAGAGTGGGGTGTCCTTCCAGAGAAGCAGCATCAATTTTATATCACCTCTGATGATATCCCTCTGCACAGATGCCTCTACATGCAGAGGTGTGGAGCTCCACGTCCTGTGGTTGGAGCTGAGGACCCTGGGGGTGGCAGGGAGCGACAGGCAGAGCTGAAAGGCTGGTTGGGAATCTCTTGTGCCCAGAGATGCCACCAAACCCCAGGGACAGAGAGCCCAGCGTGAGCTGTTCCATCACCTGGGGAAACAGGTCCTCAGGAAGAGGAAGGAGAGAGCTGTCATGGGCTAACTCCGGAGGGAGGAAGAGGCAGGAGGGGAGTACTGTGTGGTTTGCTGACTTGATGGGGAGTGTGGGAGGGGGGAATCTGGTAGTAAATAGAAACAGATGGGCAAGTTCACAGGAGAAGAGGTGAAAGAAGAAAAAAAAAGACTTTCTTTGGGAGGGTAGCAGGAACGAAGGCTGAGATGCTCAGAAAAGCTGAAGCATCCTCCTCCTTGAGATGAAAGACTTGCCTCTAATACAAAAAATCCATAAGGATGGGTCTGTCGTCAGCCCCTTGAAGACATTTCATGCTAATGAGATAGAAACAAAAACATGCTTAATTTTCCACTGAGGTGATAGTAGGTACGATAATATTTTTACGAGTGGTTTAAAGTTATGTGATCTCAGTGTTTTGATGGCACTTTCTCACCATGTTCATCCCAGACTCAGCCACATTCTGCTACACCCTCAAGAAAGCAAATAGCACTTGGTTGGCAGCAGCAGGGAGTGGTCTTAATGCTGTAGCCTCGGTAACAATGAGCTGCATGTGAATGATTTTTAGGAAACTCCAAGTGAACAGTCTAGATAAAATTGTGGCAACAGTATCTCTGACTGTTATTGAATTGAGAATCAATTCGAACAGAATAATTTACCATGAAAAATTCTACATCACAAATCTTATCCAATTATTTGTAAAATTTAATTCAGCTGAGGTAGATCTGCATATAAACTTCTATGAAAGTGATTAAATTGGTATTTATCCATATTCTCACTATGTTGTTGGTTATCTGTGTATGGACAATTATTTTACCATAGAATTCTCTTATATTGATTTTTCTTAAACTATTTCTTTACTATAGTCAGTTATCTTTACCGCATAACAGGGCCCATACAAGGACTTGAATTAAATTAATAATGAAAATACTAAAATAGAAGCCTATATAATTAGTTTGGATCACAGTGGCATGTAGAAAAGTTCCTGCAAATTAACAAAAAAGAAAACTATTCCTACTTATATGCAGTTGCTATTGAACTGATACTACTTACCCAGAGCAGAGCTCCAAGTGATCAAATCATCCGTTGTTCAAAACTGTGAGTCTACCACAAGTCAATTGCTTCTCTTGTAGGCTCTCCCCATCTCTGTATGAGTGAAGAGGGAAAAGAAGATATAACTGGATATGCTATTAGGGGTAATGTTCAAACAAGAAAGTAATGTACAAATATTACTTTAAATCCCATCCCATCAAGAAACTGCTGAGACCTCTAATTCTCATGATGATGCCTTTGGGAGCTGTAGGGCATCTTGAAAACATTGCTGCATGTCACAGTAAGTCTCTAACAGCATGTGAATGAAAGCGTTGTGTTGCAAGAATATCACAAGAAATAATCTACATAGTTGATCATTTCCATTTTCATTTAACAAACAATTTGTTACCCAGATACAATTGTTGCTGTGGAAATTCCATAAGCTTGAATTTGGGATGATACAGTAATTTCAGAGATGCATTTCAAACATCAGCTAAGGGAACTCACTGGAATACTGAGACATAAATATATCTGCATGGAAATCAGGAGAAATGAGGAATTAGTCTTAACTGGCACTGTATTTAAAAACACAAAAGAAAAATTGTAAAACTTTATATAAACATACACACTTTCACCCAGGATGCAGGAGACTAATCAAGTTTCTTGTGATGAAAATTTTCTTTTTATTATCATTATTGTCTATTATTTGCATTGTGATATGCCTTCAGGCCCTGAACTAGAAGCCAGGTTCCATTATAATGGATATTGAGCATGTAATGAAAAGACAGCCTTCCCCTTCAAAGCGTTCTTGAGCTAAATTTATGTCTATATTGCAGTCAGAAGACAGAAGCAACTGTATGTAGGAGATACTGGAGTCAGTTTTAAGTTAGGCAGCTTGGTAATCTAGCCCCTGGAACACAGGCTCAGTGAGGGCTAATAACCCTTCCTTCAGGACAGATTTTGCAAAGGTGGCAGGGAAAAAAGCAAAAAGTGAATATGGAAAAAAAGAAAAAAGAGTAAAGAGCAGGGCAAGTTTTTAACGTCATCAGATTTTGCATGTAAACAAATGGCTCAGCAGCACATAAAGGGTAGAGGGAAGGGAAGGTTAGAGGTAAATAGTTCGGAGATACACCCAGTCTAATGGCAAAATCCCTGCTGGAGGGTAGCTGTGCAAATTAGCCTGCCGTCTTCGCTGTACGTAGGATGCTTCTGGTGGGGGAACACACAGCTAACATCCCTCGATGCCACTAGGGATTAATTGAGCATAATGTCTTTTGGAAAGTAACAGCATTTTCTTGGAAGGCAACAAGGGAAAACTGATAGTTTTGCTGTGTAACTGAGTTTCATAATGAAATGTTGCCATACGGTGAATCCTTGTTGCCTCATTACTCTTAAACCTTTAGTAAAAAAAGCTTTTTAATTGTATTACTTAATTGTTTAATTTGGGGATTTTACTGCACTGGCCTCTGCTAGATGAGACAGCACAGTCCTTAGAAGTCAGGAATATGAAAGTTAAGACTGAATGGATCATTTTCCCTCCTTTCCACATACACCTTGTGACACAGTCTAATTATATTGCCCATTACAGTTTCTCTGATTTGAAATCCTGCAGATCCTCAAATAAAGCACTTAACCTGCAACATTGATGTGTCTGTAAGTCCAAAGCCATAATATTACGTTGTTCTGTCACTTGCTTCAAGATCCAAACGTCAGAGTATGCTTGAATAAAGCTTAGGATATTTTTAAGGTAAAGACCTACAGTCTTACATTATTTTAGGGAAAAGTCTGTGGCTTAAAAGGTTGAAAAAGGGAATTTTCAACTCAATGTGAATGCTAACTCATTTTTGAATGCTTATAAATGGCTTATTTGACAACGGATAGTTTTAAAATTAGGTACATATAAACAATATTTTTTAAATCTAAGTTGTCAGCCTTTTGTGCAGACTGTTGGAATCATAAGTTTCAACAAGTTTTAATTGTACTTGATTTTTTTTTTTAACAGGGGAAAGTATCCACTCAAACTCTCATTTAAATCTCTACTGATTGAAAAATTGGAATCATCACATCTGGAAATGAGATGAGAATTCAGCCCTATTTCAAAAGATGAAGAGCATCTTAAAATCATGAGTTACAAAGAAAAAGGATCCAGATATTTAGAGCAACTGTTCTGTAATGTCAGTACTTTCTCTTCTACTAGATTTCCTTGTGATTTCTGTTGTGAAGCATTTGACTCATGCACCTCTGACACGTACCTTTCACAGGATGGGGCACTCCCAAGCTGTAACACACTTCACAGGGAAAACATATGTGGGCGACAGGAACAAAAATGATAGTACAATAGGCTCCAAACTCTTCAGGCCCTCCAAGAAAATGCTGGTTAAAACACCAGAGGAAATTTTAGTGCTACTGACACAGATGGAAATCTTGTTTCATTTCATGAGTCCAGAAGTTCATACGGGAATACCGCAGTGTATGCAGGTGCCTAAGACATGTTGTTCTAGGTAAGGCTCAGCTGTCTCTTCTGCATCTCCTTCAGTACTGATACCACTGTTGAAGTTAAAATCCATTCATTTGGCAATTGTTCTCATGCTACTTCTCTAATTCACAACAAGATAGGAAAATTGCCTGGATTGAGTCCTTCTGATATGACTTGGTGAAGCGAAGGGGACAGGAGAGAGGGAAATGAAGAGAAGGGAGTTTTTCTAAGAAAGGGAATTCACTGTTAATCACTATATTCATTTCTTCTTTTGTATTCAAGTAAAATCTGAAATTTTTCTTCATATTAACTTGAAACAATTTACTTCTCTCAAAGTTTTTTACAATTAATATAGGTTTGTATAGGCTAGCTTAATCAGTCCTAGTTACTAACATGTATTTAGGCCCTGGTTTTCCACTAATTGCTACCATCTTTCATTAAATAAGCAAAGATATAACCTTTCTACATCAATAGAAAGGTTTCTGTAGTTTTACTATGAGACTGTAGAAGCCAACCTGACCTAAACAAATAAGTTTCCTCAAAGATGTTTCTTTCTTTTTTTTTTTTTTGTTCTTTGTGGCATGTCTTTCTGATAGAAGGCATATTTACCCATATGTAGCATAGGAGTTGACAATAATGAGGAACTTTTCCAGTATGTTTACTGTACTGTTTCTGAGTGGTTTACAAGGAGTAATTAAGCTGTTGGCCTTACAACATCCTTTTATATGAAGTGTACTCTGTGAACAAATTTACACATTTATTTTTTAGTGTTTCTCAGATACATTAATTCTCTCTTATCAATCTTGTTTAGTATTAGCATTATTGCAGTTCCCAGTATTCCTGGTCATGGACACCACTGTGATAGGTGGGGTACAGAACAAAATACATAAACTCATTCTGCAAAAGCTTGAAAGCAATACAGAAATTCACTCTCCATAAGCTCGAAAGCTAGGCATAATATAGGCAACCACAGTCAAAGGCAGATAATTGGGGGCATATCAGAAACAGGCAATAGAGGTCAGTACGGTAGGTAGTGTGCGTAAGGGGCTAAAGAGTAACTATAAGTTGCTATACATGTACCAGCTAAATACTAAAGGTAAATAAATGTGGTTTCAGTAATAACTGATATTCAAATAGAAAATAAATAACAAGTATATGAACATTATAAGGCTCTAATTCCATAAAATGTTCAGGTGATTCCATGATGGACAGCTCAGCTTTGCGCAGATAGCTGCCCTGATGGACACCGGCACCCTTGCTGAACCTAATGGAAATTACCTGGAACCTGTCCAGGCATCCTCAGTGCTGGCCTGTGCAAGTGAATTTTTTTTTTTCTTTTTCTGTTACTAGAGCTGCTCAATGGAATTATAGCCTTTCGTACTCACACGCTTTCCTCTTATTTATGTGTAATACCAACTTCACTCCACTACGTACTACACATGCTGCCTTTGACACCAGTCTTTCTGTACCTCGGGCTCTTAAAAATCTCCCACTAGTAAACTCATATCTCCCAAGCCTTGATGGTTCCAACAAAGAGTCTAGTTTGACTCTACTATGTTATTGGACTCGCTATTATATATGAAGTCGTACCTAAACTACAGGGCTTTTTTGCAAGGGTTGGATGTTGAACAGAGCATCTCATAAATTATGCAGTGCCTCTTTTTAGGAACTTGAAGAGGAGAGCTCTGTGAAACATTCATAAGGGTGCCTTGTATCATAGAAAACCTGTACTGTATGAGATTTCAGACAACTGTGAGATTTGTGAACATCTCTGAGAAGTTTGCACATCAGCATGCAAAGTTCAGGCAAACTTTCTGCAATGTGTAAGAAGGTTTCCCATTGCCCAGTAAGTTTGTAGGAAACCTCAGCCTCCAGGGGACTTCTCTCAAACAACATGCAAATAAGTTTCTCTCTACTTCTTGGCCATCCCAGGAGGAGAGAGGGTTTCAAACATAGCTATCAAGCTGTTTTCTTGTAGAAGGATAGAAAGGGAAATCCAGAGGTGTGTCCATGCTGCCTAACTTTTGACACCTGACAAATAATGGAGGGAGATAGTCTCTCTTCAGGGATGATCTGAAGCTGTAGCCACTAGCAACACTAACAGCTTAAGGAGACAAATCTCCCGAATAAGTATGTGGCTAAATTTGGATAGTGTAAATACCTCATACCATACGTTTCAGACTTCCTTCCCCATGGAAGTGATAAATAAAACTCCTGCCCCCTGTTCCTCATGGAGGTGATAAAAAATGTTAAAATACTAGATGGGGTGTGGCAGAAAATGGAAGAGAACTGCAAGTTAATCAACTGGCATGTCTATGAGAGCTGTTCCTGGAGACCAGCGCCAGGACTGGCAACTCTGTGTGCAGAGCACTGTGCAAATACATAGGAAGAAATAGCTGTTGGCCCAAAGAGTCTGCTGTCCAAATAGACAAGAAAGATGAGAAGAACAGAGAAATGTGGAAGGGTATGCTATTTCTGAGATTTGCTTCAGACATCTAATCCCATGCTCAGTAAATCCTGAGAGAAAAACCCAAACAACCCTTTCATGCAGCCAGAGCCCTCAGCAGATACCCTTCAGTGCAACCTTCCAAAATTTTTTCAACACCCATCAGGCAGCAATCTCTTTTAATGAGAGGATGTTGACTACCTCATCTATGTTTCTAAGTTCCCAGACTACACAGTTATCCGTTAGCCTTGCAGAAATTGTAATTCCAACATCAGTACTACCACTGATTACCATTTCACAGGTAGCAAAGAAGCCTAAATTGCCAATAATAGTTGTGAAAGAGTTAGTGAATGAATAGTAGAAAGCAGGAGAGAGATGCAGTAAGGAATTATGCAAACTAGAAATTGCCTAATTTTACCATTTTACATATTCCTTTTCTGCTAAAAGTGGGATATTATACAAAACAGGCCAAAATGAGATATCCAAATTGACTTAATCTGTGGCAAAATAGTAGGTGCACAGGAATTAATAGTACAGTAATCAAAATAAAACATCTTAAAAGAAAAATATATGAATTAAAAGGCTTTTAGCTTTTGAGAAAGGGAATCCCATTGTATAATTAGATCATGAACTAAGGCCTTTCACCGCTGCAAATTCATACTGTGCACTATTTAAGTGCCACCTCTTGATTCTCCTACTGCAGCTTCTAATAGAAAACCCTGTTCTGCTTTTCTTTGTGCAAACCCAATCACATCACATCAAATTATACAACTAATTAACACAAACTCCTTAAAAAATTGCATATTATTTTGGCAAGCCAAATTAATGTCAGTCCCCTGAAACCATGTTTAGTAATTCCCACTGACTGTAGTAACGCCTACTACTGAGAGAAGGGCTAATCAACTACAGGCTCTCCTGCTGATGAGCTGAACCAAGTAACCAGATGTTTCTGCCTTCTAGGCTAATGAAAATGTCATGCATGTTTTTCTCTCCACCTAGATGAAGGACTAATTCCACCATGGCCATGGCCTAGGTAGCTCTCATTCGTCCGATACTATGTCCGACAGGTCCTGCTAGTTAATCCTGAGCAGGCAGGTAGAGCTTTGCTAAAAGTCCTCTCGTTTGAACCACTTAACTTAGCCCACCAAGGCAGCCTGCTACTAGGGCTTCCTGACGCAGCATATAGAGAGCAAAGGAAAAGTTGATGAACGTCACTGTGGAAAAAAATATTTCCATCATAGAATCGTTTAGGTTGGAAAAGACTTTTAAGATCATCAAGTCCAACTGTTAACCCAGCAATGCCAAGTCCACCACTAAAGCATGTCCCTAAGCATCACGTCTACACGTGCTATCATATTGTACTGTATATAAAAGCTGAGCAAAGTATGTTTTTGTGTATTGGTAAGAGGTCCCATTGGCATTAAATTACTTAATGAGATGTCTATTGCAATTAAAAGAGGCATAACATTTATATTAACATTTTAAAGCTTGCTTATTTCAAGAGTGTCAGTTTACATGAGTCTAAATAGGCAATAATGAACATGATGAAGTATTCTATATTAAAACTGAGTACTGTGTAACTGTCTAGTAAAATCTTAATATTAAACTATCCTGTATAACTTACAGGGCAGTATAAAAGCCTCACATTGAGATTTATCCTATCTCGAATCTGAAATAATGGACTTACTATTAAATATGAATACAAATGAAAAAAATGCATTTGCATGCAGTCTTACAAAATACATTTACATGATACATTTATTTAAAAAGCTTACAGTATGCTTTGATTGATGATACAGTCATTTTCAGAAACAGTAAGCCATAATTTAAAGATACTGTGTAATTATTTAACAGCAATATTTTCGAAGTTCAGCTGACTTATACCCCTCATGCTAGATGCTAGTGTTGGATTAAAAACTGATGTATCAGTAGGCTCTACAATCCCAGATGTTTACCTGATGCAGAAAAAGGGTATGTGGTACGTTTGAAATGTTGCTGAAGGAGGAACGGGATTAGGTCTATTCATACAGCTTTGGTTTGAGAAATGCAGTGAACGTGTTAATCTCAGACCCCACCCCAAGCAGCTAAGTATATTCTTTATTTTGTTTTTCAATAAATCTGCAGTAGTATATATAGACTGTAAGCAGAAGTTAGTCTTTTTATATTTTAAATTTCCTTAACATGCTTATTGCTGTATTAACATCTGTTCTGAAACTCCCACCATCACAGCAAGGAGGCATCAATTAACATCAGTTTGGAAGTGACAGATATTCAGTCATGGAGGAATAAAACTCTACAGCAATTTTTGCCAGCAAAATCTCATCATGTGTGCAAAGATGCAGTCTACTGGTAGCACCAGTTTGATATTTGAGGGGATGGATCACTTGAAAGAATGAGGTTTGCCTCTCATGAAAGGAGACATGCATGAGTCCTTAATTCCAAATTCAAAGATAAGGCCGCTGAACTAAGAGTGACCTGGCTCTGGTCCCAGAAAGTTGTGTTTCACTGGATTTAGTTACTACAGTAGAAAAATCTTGCAGTGTGAGAGGCAGTCTTTCAGAAAGCTAAACTCACTTGCCAGTGAAAGAAATACTGGAATATTGAAATTCACCCTGAACACTGTGGATTGCTAGAGCAGACCATGGACTACCTGACACCCGGTCATCCTGTATTACTTAATGTGCAAGCTGGTAGTTACTAAAACAGTGCAAGTTCCTGGCTGGATTTCAGTACTGGCTCCAAGAACTGTGGGGCTGAAAAATCCTGCTATTTGATCATTGAAAAGTTACAGTGTTGTGCAAAGAACCATGTCCAAGAAGTGAGAGAACAGCCTTGGACCATCTTGGCAACTGTACAGTTCTTCCAGTAGCTTCCTTTGCTTTTTTAATGCTATGACTATATAAACTAGAGTGTCATTGAGAAATTAGTGGAATGTAAGAATAAAAAATAATGTATGCACTGTTAGTATATTGCTTTCCTTGACAAACAAGAAAAAATTCTTAAAAAGCAAAGAGAGAGAGATAGAGGAATGAAACTAAACAAGAAGTACTTTTTTTTTGGAAGACGAATATATCAGTTGGAAATTAGTTGGAGATTTTAGGATTACAGAAATTTTCAGTGAAAATGTTTCCCTTTTAAAAAGGAAAACGCTGGTCTTCCTTTAGCGAGAAAAAGGTTACTTTTACAAAGTATTTTCTATTGATCTTATCAACATCTCTGTGATGGAATGACAAGAATTGAACAAACATTGCTGAACTGTGAAGAACTTTGGCTTAGGTCCAATAATTCTGGGGCCAAGAGCAGCTGTCATGAAGAGGGACTTTTACAGGAGAGCAAATGGTTGTGTGAAATGCACTAATAGTAGCTATTCCAGTGGTGAAGGCAATTTTTCAATATAAAAGAAAGACTCACAGAAAAAAAAATACATATATATGTATACATACACACACAGAGATAGAGAGTGAGGAAGAGGAACAGTCTAATATTATCAGACAGTTTTGGAAACATGGGAAATTAAATATGTATTTGGAGAGGATATAATTGAATATTCTTCATTGTCTAGTGGATTCCACAAAATGAAGGAGATTTTGTTTCCTTACTGAAGCATTTCCCTATACACTGGTTTGTGCCAAAAAGAAAGAGAAAAATGTCTTTGAACTGTTCAAATTAAAAGCAATAATCCTGGACAAAAGATTGCCATGGAAATCACAGGATGACACCAACATAACTTTAACCTGTGCACTTTTTAGTCAGCAAAGGGTCATTGGAGCCTCGTGTACCCTGGTCTGCAGGATTTTCAGTTTACGTAAGATTGGAGAAGGTATAACAAAATTTGGTCCTAAATGCATCCATGAGAGCCAGGTTTATCCTGGCACAGCTATTTTCTGAATAAAGCCTTCAATTACCACAGCATGTAACAGCCGTGCGAACGTGTTCCCATGAGGCTTTTGGGTAAAGTCTGGAGAAAAAAAACGTGGGGGTGATCCGTCCAGCTGCAGAACTGGGAATGAAATTAGACTTCTGAGCTATAGGTGTTCGTTCAGCTGTTGCTAGCTTCTCTCTGACTAACTTTCTGTCACTCCTGTATTCACCAGTTTCATAAACTTTTCTGTGAGGCTAGTTGCCTGGGCAGTAAAAACAGATAAAGGCCTGTTCACTTCAAAAATAATATAGAGGAAAGACAACAGCTGAGAAAAATAGTTCTTGGAGAAAGAGCGAAATGATCTAGGATATCTGTTCCTTCCTGAAAAGTCTCACAAGTTTATCCATCATGCTGAATGTCTTCTAGCATGAAGGAATCCTGCGGCACTTGGGATCACAGGCATGCTAAGTTGTATCACAGTGGAAGTCCATTTGGTCCACTGTCCTGTGAATAGTGATCAAAGCCACACACTTCAAAGGAAGGTGCAATGAAGTATGAACAAGACACTTATGGAAATACCCAGCTTTTGATTCTTCTTTCTTATTCCAGACAACCTGTGAATGGCTTATGCTTTGTAGTCAGAGAATTTCTGCTTCTTCTACCTTTACATTTTTTTTTAGTATCATTGTGTACCTTCTTTTCATATACAAAAATCTTGCCATTTATTTCAATAAAATTGAGATAAAGTGTAATCTTACTGCATGAATTTCTCCTCATTTTATTGATATTGTGTGATTAATTTTCCATATTCATATTCACCTATCTTAGTGGATAAAATACACTTTTTGGCAGTCCAGTAGCCTTTGAAAGACTTACATGAACAAGCTATAACAACCTGTTCAAAAAATTTAGTCCCCTTTGCTCTTTGCAACGCAAAAGCTTCAAAGGTCAGTTCAGATAGACTTTGCGCACTGCAGAGGTGTTCATTATTTAAACTCATGGATATACTTCTCATGCAGGAAAGTTTTAGCATATGAGCAGCTTTTGAGATATATTTGCTGTGTGTGTATGTTTATTCCTTAGTAACTGAGAAAGATGCTGAAGACTTTTCTGGAAAAGGTAGATGCGAGGAAGGGATGACCAGTACCCTGAGAGAGCCAAGAAGTATTTTGACAGAAACTACACAGTAGGGTAATTCCTTCCCTTTCTCCAACTCTTCCAAGGATAATAAGCTGTGTTGGATTTCTTCAAGGAGGAATAAAAATCTTTCTGCTTTGGGCAAGCAAGCTCTACTAAACTTTTTGGAGGAAAATGTTTCTTCCTTCTGTGCTGGCACTGCAGCTGAGGATAAAAAAAGAAATAATATTTCCCTGACAAAGCCTTCAGACCGTCTTTCTGGAGAGTTCTTATTTGATTTCAAGAATACAATTAAGTCTAAGTATTAAATGCCCCTGAATTTCATAATTATTTTCAATTTTAATTGTGTGGATGACCTTGACAGACATACACGATGTTTTTCTTACATGGGGATAAGACCAAATAATGTCCTGACTTGTGCACCACTGGAATGCTGAATTTTTTGAGCAGACTGGGATAAGGTTTGTTAGGGATTTGCAAACTTTTAAAAATGAGAAATCTGGAATCTGACAGTGATTACTGTTTTTTGTTTTGTTTTGGTTTGTTTTGTTTTTGTGAACTATGATTGGGGCTTGAAAACCAGCTATATTCGCTTCTCCGAGTTTAACAGATATATCAAATGTGAAAAGAGGCACAAATAAAAAGCCATGGAAGAAGTCAGAGTTTGGACTGGGGAGTATACCATAAAAATAATAACAAAGGGAACTGAAAAGCCTCTGAAATAAAAGACTGTGATCCAGTTTAGGTCTACACATGGTAATGTATTATTGAGCAGTTATTTCTCCCAGTTAATCATTAAATGCACTCCTACACTCTTAAAAACTGATGTGAGAAACACTTTTTGGACAGAGAATAAAAGTGCACACAATGGATATTTGAGTAAGAAGCATGCAAACCAACAAAATAACAGCTCTCTGTTCTGTATAGCTCTATATTCTTTTACAACTAGGTTGTTTCATTACTAATTCCAGAGCATTAGTATGTATTGTGTTATTCTGTACAGCTTGTTGTACAGAAACAATTCAATAAATGAAAAGTCTGAATTCTAAGTATTATTATTATTTTTGTTCAGATTTGCTTTGTGGTGCAAGATTCTTTTGATTGCTTCAGACCTACAACAATCCCCTGTTGTTTATCATAAATAACAAGTTGTTTTATTTCTCTGGGCTTGCAAGTTCGATTTTCTTCTGTTGCTATAATTTCTATTCATTTTTAACATGAACATATTTTCCTACAGAAGTGGTCTTATATCTAACTGTACCTTGTGATTTGTTGGCTGTGAAAAGCATTCTAGCTGATGAGAGAAGGGTGAAAATCATTCCACCTCCTCACCAGAGTGAACTGAACTTTCTAAGGATGTATTTTTGTCCCTTTTTGAAAGGGGATAGATAATGCCCTCATTTCTGACTGCCCACTTGCTAGACATGTTTCTATACTGAATTAGGAAACAAGTTAGTGGTGGCGTGATTAACTTTATTTCCCACAGAATTCTTATTGTATCCACTTGATCCAGCACTGCCATGAAGGAATATTGTCTTTGTACAAAAAGCACTATTGGGAACAACATAGTTGGTTTTGATTTGCCCAGGATCCCCAGTTTTGCAAAATATTTGAAAACTGTAGAGTCTTTCTTCTGAACTGATCTTTTCTGTTATGGGTGAGGAGAGGGAAGTATGGCCTCCACGATAATAACTTATCCCTTCTTCCCTAGTGAGAGCTTAGCATTTTTTCCATGCTGAAGGTTGAATACCAGGGCTGTCTGACACTAATACTGTAATTTTTTTCACTGTGGTCTTTTAGCCACCTTTTTCACAATAGGAGCCCTTTAGAGTCCATAGTCAGAGATTCACTGGTTTTATGAAAACAGACAGGCTGGATCACGCTGGTTGTCTGTCCACTCTGCCACTCTGCGCACTAACACAAGAGAGTGCATGTGATTTACTTCAATGAACTCCTGCTCCCACAGTTTCCCAGTGTCTCCCCCTGCAATCTTTAACAAAGATGTGATCAGTCATTTTGGTCTTCATTCAATGGAGAAAAATGTGCTAAGCGATACTATAAGATGACCAGAGCTTGTCTTGCTGTCTAACAAACTGATAAATCTGCATAACCAATTTATACAGTTTTTCAAACTGCACTGGAAAATGAGGTACAGTTAATAGCATGTCTCTGATAAGAGTCTATTGACATTTTAACTGCTGAAGACCCATTTCAAACCTGCAGAATATAAATCTGCTGGGGGAAGGGGAGCTCAAGTGTTACATCTGCTGTTTCTTGTGTTCAGGAATCCCTCTTCCACAACCACAGGAGTGGCCGCATCTGACAAGTGAGGCCTTCCCATTGATGGGTGAATCCATCAAATAACTGAGTGCTTCCTCCTGAAGGCACACAATTTCTTCAGGAGCTCAAAGGAAGAACTCAGCATTTCACGTGTCTTAGCAAACCCTCCCACCACATCCCCAGATCGCCTTTGCCCAACTCATACTCATATTCCTGTACTTCTTTCATTTTTTGGAATGTCTGTCCTCTTTTTTTTTTTTTTTTTCCCCACAAGATGAACATGTTTTAGTCTCCACCACATCATGAACATGCAAGAAGGCAAGGAAAAGCTACAGATCCTCTTGTGTATGCAATAACCCCCATTTGCTTGACTATATCCCTTTGAACAATGTATAATGGCTGTCTGGGATTCCTCTTCTTTCAATCATTTCTTCAGCCCTTCCTGATCCATCAGTCTTCACTGGCTTGCCTCTCAATCTGTCAGTCAACCCTCCTTCTTCCAGAGCAGAATTCCTTCATATCTAACTTCATATGCCCATTCTCTTTTATTTTTCTATGATCTTTCTTCTCTGAACTGTCTTAATGCTCTAATATCTCTTCATTATATGCTCTCTTAGATTCTCCAACACTCCATCTTTTTGTGTGAAGACCCCTTGACTCTTTTCCTGATTTCCTCCTCTCTTTTTTCACCTTTTTCTCCTCACCTTTGGATAATTTTGTCTGCAAACATAAATGTAGCTATCGGTTCTGTTTTGGGCCATATAGATACCTGGTTTTGCCAAATCTGCCTTCTGTCCAAGCAAACCTCACACCTTTACTGGTTAATGTATCCATTGTGGATGTTCAGCCGTGAGCTGAAGGTCAGCAGAGCCAGAGCAGAACAGCCAAGTGTCCCTTAACCTTTTTTCCTGTCTGTTACCGCACATGGAATGGTTATTGTCATTTACAAATCACACCTATTCTTGATCTTTCACATCCAGGCCATATCTGAATTTTGCTGACTCTCTGCAATGCATGTCTAAGATGCTTCCTTCTCTCTGTCTACATCACCTATGTACAACTCACCTACAACTCACCTTAACTTTTATCTGGAGAACTGCATTTTTTTTCCTTTCAAGCACCGACAGCTGCTGTTATTTCCTGCTTATGTCTGTTGAAAAGACAACATCAATAACCATTTTCCAGGCTCATGGATGGGATCATTGTCTCAAGTTCCTGTACTGGGTTTCCTTTCCTCATCACATTGAACACTATGTTTCTCATCTTCTTGACTTGGCTTATCAATATTTCGTGGTGTTGTTCCTGTTGGAGTCTCTGTTAGACGTCCATCATCTACTGGTTAAAGTTTAGATGGGATATCAGTGGAGTCCTCTTCCTTTGGGACATCACTCTCACCAACAATTCTAAAAGCCACCTCATTATCTTCTTTTAAATCTTTAAATCTCTCCATCTCTCAGTGGCTACTTGGGACCTAAGGAGAGCTTTGTCCTACTTATGTAGATGTCTTCATCTGAACTAGTCTTCTGTTCTCTTCAGTGGAAAATACACACATTTTACGGTGTAACTCTTCTGACCTATTTCAGATATCTACTGCAGGGTGAGATGAATCTCACTTTAGAAGTGGTTATTCTTTCTTCCTGGCTGCCAGGGGAATACAGGAAAAAAAGCTCAGATGCAGATGATTTTGCAGCTATTCCAACTAACCTACCTAGTTATCTAATAATGGGTAGATATACACTAAATCTATACACTCAAACACTTAAATTTAGGTGCCTACAGTGCAGGTGTTTACATGTGAAGTAGATGTCTAGCTCTCATTATATCAATGGAGATCTAATTAGTAAAGTGAATGGAACCTGCAGAACAATTCAGCTGAGCCTATGTCTGCACCACAACAAGCCAAACCGCTCTCTAACCTCTTCTAAATGGACCTTCAAGAATTAAACCAGGAGCTTGGACATCTAGCCCACATGTCAACATCTGTACATAAACTCAGATGTCTTTACCTTAAACTGAAGCCCGTCCTTGGCATCTGAACTGAATCCAAAACCTTCCCTAAGAGTGTGGTATGTTTAGGTTGGGATAACTCCAACCATCTAACTGTTAGGTTAGTGGCCTAAACTTTGTTTCATATTGCTGGCAAATGAAGCTATCACCATGTGCCGGTTTTGACTGGGACAGAGTTAGTTTTTCTTTTTAGCAGCCAGAAGAGCTTTGTGTTTTGCATTTAATACGGGATTTGTTATGAGAAGAACATTGATAGCACACTGATATTTATAGTTGGTGCTGAGACGTCAGGACCTTTCAGCTTCCTGTGTTTTTCCAGTGTGCAGGAGCACAACAGGCTGGGGGCGGAGCATGGCCGGGACAAAGGGCTTAGGATTGAGGGCCAAACCGGCCAATGGAATGTTCCATATCAGGCAACATCATGTCCAGTATATAGATGAGGGTTGACCAGGAAGTTTGTTCACATTCATCTGGAGTGACTCAGACTCTCAGTCTCTCGGAGTTCTCTTTCTTTCTTGCTCTCTTTTCAGGCCTCTCACTCATCTGGAATTGTGGTGTAGGGACTTATCTGTTTCAGGATTGCTTACCAGGATGGGACAGGCGTTGGTCACTGAGTGGTGAACAATTATACTGTGCATCACTTTAATGTATATATAATTATTATATAATATATTAATATATTATTATAATTTCATCATTATTACTTTTAATTTAATTTTATTATTATTATTAAATTGTTTTTATGTCAATCGATGAGTCTTCTTCCCTTTTCCCCTTTAATTCCCTTCCCCATCCCCTGGGGGTAGGGGAGTGTGAGTGAGCAGCTGCGTGGCATTTAGTTGCTGGCTGGGCTAAAGCACGACATACCATTGCCTCATTTTAATGTAACATTGGCTCAGCAGACTCAGTTCAGGCAACCGCATCTACTAAATAATTAGTGGTTTCTTATATCTTGATGACTTGGGCCTATTTGCAACATAAAAATCTTCAATATATGAGCTTTAATGCATATAGATTACAACAGTAATACTTTTACTGACTCATGACGGAAAATGCAACACTATTTGGGAATGCTGCAAACAATGACTTGCCTTCCTGGAATTGGCATCCCAGTCAATTGTTATCAACATGAGTCTAAAACACTGACTTTTTCTGTAAGAAGGAGAAAAATGTTCTTTAAACTGAAGGGTGCGCCACTTTTCCCCCTTGTATGGAGTTAAAGAAACAAACTTTCCTCTAAGAAAAGCATATTAAACCCTAATGCTAGTTAATCCAACTTCTCCTATTGCACACAAAAGAAGTGCTATTGCCACCCACATTTCTGTAGAATATTTTATAAAGGACCTCCTCTCTTAAAAACAAGGGAACAAGGGACATTTTTATCCTTTTTTCTTGATTCCTCTGCTTACATCTGACATGACCTCCCATAATTTCCAGGATGGAGATCTAGCTGGCTAACAACATAAAAAAAAAGAACCATTTAGAGAGAAATACATGAAATTCCAGTATCTTTTCCTTTGGACAAACCATATCTTTAAATCAACCCACAAAGAATTTACAAACTTGCCTGCATCAAATACAATAAGATCACAGCTTCATTTCAATTATTTTACAAAACAAGCATTATACCCAGTCACGGGCTTGAAAACTGTGGTCCTTGAATCACATGTTCTTTCCCTAAACTTTTTCACTTTCCAGCTTTTTTAAGTGGGCTGTATTTTTTCTTCATTCCTGCTAGATTTCAGGGGCCACTATTGACATTCTTTTGATGAAAAAAAAGTGTTTTGGTCCCTTCTCTGTTTCAGCCTTTGGAGGAGGATCTTTCAGGTTAGAAAACTCATCTTGACAGTGTAATCTCTGCATTTTTGGTGATGGTGGGAAGGGGCTGGCTGTGGATTGGGGTGTACCTGTGTGCTCAGCTGTTAGCCCTTGCTTTATTTGTACTAATACTATTGTTCTGGAGAGGCAAAAGAGGAGGAGTTTGAAAAGTCATCACAATAACTTTACAATGGGTCTTTTGTAACCCAAAAAGTAGCATGTACACACCAGAGGGTGTAGGGATACTGTATGCTTTACTACAGCTGGTGAGACTTTGTCTGTCAGAGTTTTGCTGCTTTTAGCAGCAGTCCAAGACCATATGATTCCTCAGAAATGTGAGGTTAAGAATAGATAAATAGAAAAATAGGGTAGTAGGTTACAAATAGAGTATATTTAGAGCTTGTCTTCAGCTGACATTTTACATCCTTTCCCTTTTACTACGTATTGCTCATGAACCCCAAATATTTCAACTATATATCGTAGACGTTGCACAAAACTTCTGCTACATGGACACATGCACACACTCCCCACTAAGCACACAGACATGTACAAAGGTAATACCACGGCTGTTCATATCTTATAACAATCCAGACATAATAGAAAAACCATGTGTCCATATTAGTGGACTAGCTTGGATATTTTCAATGTACTCTGAACTATGGGGTATCAGACATGATCCACTTTGTTTGGGTCTGTTCTAGCTCTCACGAAATCCATGAAAGAGTGGCAAAACTCTTACTAAATTAGGTAATGCATGTTCAGAGCAAGAGAATGTTGTATAGGCATTTTGCAAATACACATACATACATTCTACATTGTAAAATGTCACTCGAATATTCTGTACTCCATCACTTGAAGCAATTTTCTTCACAAATCTGGAGAAATTCCTCCTCATAAGTTAAAAATAAAACTGCCGTGAATTTTACTTTTCTAAAGACCAAAAAAGAAGTTAAAAATCACCCCCTTACAAGGGTGTATATGTGTGTGTGCGTGCCTGTGTGCGCATGCTTGTGTGCGTTTGTTCATATTTTTAAAAGAACTTTATTTTTATGCCTTCTTTATCTCAGCAGACTGTCCGGCGTGGGATGAAAACATTGTCATATGCACATAAGACATGGGGAAAATGCATCCAACTGGCCTGCATTTTCTCATCTGTTACAGATTTAAGATTTTGAGCTCCAAAACATTCTTAATTTCTCATAACCTGAAAACCAGAGAGTGAGAACCATGCACAGGACAAAATCTCCTTTCATCACACTGGGATTATTTTTCTATCCCAGGTGCTTGAGCCTGGGCTTTCTCTTAGTCTAATTGATAATCGGCGGGCTCCTCCCCTTAACCCGCTGACTTTTGTGCGTTCCCTTCCCGGGTGACTACTGTTTCACTGTTCTACCTCATTCACTTATGGTTGACCTGGAGCTCCTGGGTTAAGCTTCCCCACTGGTATTCAACCTTGGACCTTATTATTGTTCTACTTGTCTGACCTCCAATACACTAAATTCTAACAAGGTGATCTGAAAAAAATCACTCATTTTTTCTGTGTGGTTTCATGGCTCGTCTTTTTACCACTCTCGGCTGATGTTCTTTTCTCCACTTCAGACCACCAAGTGCTCCGCTTTAGTTTGTCAATTTATAGTGCTGTCATGGTTTCAAATGCTGTGACCATTGTGTAGAATATACTCTCCTGACCTCTGAAGCAACTTTCTGTATTTCAATTGTTAACTCATTAGGGTTTGGAAGAGCAGCTGAAAAGAGAATGGCCTTTTTCCCACAATTGCGTCCAATGAGCTGCTTGAAGAGTCATCACAATCCAGGATTAAGAGAAATCAAGAGGATGCTGCTAAAAATTAGCTCCAGTTATTTTGCATCCTGCCTAAAGGAAACAAACAAACCCTCTCAATCCCAAACAATACTGATGTTCTTCAACAGTTTGCCACTAAGATGTAAGAGAGCGGCACATTAATAAAGCTAGCAATGAAAAGATAATCTTCTGATTTGGCCAATGCAAGTTCTTTGTCAAAGTATGCCAAAATATAGACAAAATATGTTCTTTAACATAATTTTTATATTTCACTACTTTCGCTGTCCACAGGCAAGCCTTTGTTTGCACTTGTCTTTTGTCTTTGGATCGTGGGTCTTGCACTGATTTCTCCCAAACAAGTTTTTTTAATAAATACTTTTTCAGCGTTTCGCCATTCAAAATGCTTTGGGAAGATGAAGGAAGAGGAATAGAGAAGTGAATGGAAAGTACCACAAGATTTTATCCTGAAGTCAGCTCCCTCTCTAGACAAGAGTGCAATCATAACCATATTTAGAAACAAAAAATAAAAATCTCCTTGCTTTCTTTCTTTTCCATTTGAGTGGAGAAATAATTTTGCTCACTGAACAAATAAAGAGGTGCTTCTGCTGTTTAGGGACAGATTTAATAGTATTAGCAAAAAGTTCGTAATTTTCATACTCTGAATTTTCAGATTAATGCACAACATCTTATTTCTGAGGTTTCTCCCTGAAGCAATGACTGAGCCACGGGTTTCTGAATGGTAAAAATAGCCTATGGTTTTGCCATTTTAAATAATTTAGTGTGGTTTAGAATTTAACAGTTCTAAACATGTCACATCTAGTTACATGTACACATTTTTTTTAAAACAAAATGTTTTGAATGATTCTTCTGTCTTTCCTCCAGCATCACAGGTGTTTAGCTCTGACACAGATTTTGATATCAACAGCAAAAATGAACTTTTTGGACCTCATGAGAACTATGTTGAGCCTTTAACAAAATGCTTCATTTTGAGAGACTACTTGGTATAGTGTTCTCCCAGGTAGCACTAATCACGGCTTCACAGTTTTCTGATAACCTTCAATACTTGAATGCATCCTTTGTTTTTGTGTCAAGAGTCCTAATAACAACAACAACAACTTGCATTGTTGTAGGTCTCATCATCAAGGATTTTAGAGTACTTTGAAAACACTGGTTTAAATTTCACAGTTTCCTAAAGGATAAGGCTGAATTGGATGTATCTCTACTGGTTTAAATTTGCATAATATGGGAATGACCTTTTCCTTTCGATCCTATAATACCCTTTTTACAGATTGGTAAATTGATGTATTGGCCAGGAAGTATCTTACCCAAAGCCACAGATGGAGAGAGTACAAGCAATGCGAGTGGTATCTTGTATCTAATCTTCAGCCCTCTAAATCACTTGCTAATTCTTTCATCATGTTTGATGACTTAACATTTAACAGTTTTGGTCAGTATAAGTCCACCTACTTCGAAATACTCTCCGTTAAACTGTGTATATAAACTATATTAGCATAAGGTTTAAATAATTGAGAAACTAGAAGTTAGTGACTATTTTAACAGAATTAAAATGATAGTGTAAAGTGGAAGGAATATAATCATTATGGAGTTGATACTGGCTAAAAACAATGGATGCATTTGATTGCTCATGTCAAAAAGCATTAGACCTTTTACTTTAATAATACAGTAAAGCCAATACTATACAGCAGCTTAAATCAATTTTCCTAGAGTGGTATTACAGCTGCCAGATCTTGCAAAGTTGTAGAATACTTCTTTTCTGAAGAGGTAAGGAGCTCTCAAATCTTATAATTCCATTTACAAATAAATATATTTGCATGGACGATAAAATGGTATATCAGAAAGCAATTTGTGTTAGTGTTTGTACAAGCAATTGTAAAAAAAAAAAGCTGGTTGATTGTGTTGCTGTGCTTCTTCTGCATCATTGTTTTTAGCAGATGGTTTACTATTATGACTGCTTTTACTTCAACAAGACTTTATAACCTTGGAAGAATTTTTTGTTTGTTTGTTGCTTTTTTTGCTTGGGGTTGTAGTGTACCATTTGTATTTTAAAAGTTTATGTGGGTTACTTTGTCAGTGCTTTGAATCTCAGTTAAATTCTGGTCTCTTGTGGTGCCGGGACAGTAAATCTGTGCTTGATCTGGACCCAAACGTATTTTGATTGTAAATAGAAAGTCTTCTTTTATGAGGATGTTCACTTCACAGCTTGAGCAGTGTAATTTTTATACAGGTCTCAGCAATCAATAAAAAAGCCACAGGAGGAATGATTTATCTTGTTGGTTACAGAGACTGTCACCGAGAGAAATTGTAAAAGATCAATTTACACAACCTGGTGTGAGAACGTTATTGATATAACACGGCTGATCAGTTTCTGGTAGTCTATGGGCAGACGAGGAGGAGAGAGTCCTGCCCTCAGATAGGGCCACTCTCCAAGATCTTAATAGACTCACTGGTCCATAAAATGGACATGAAACCAATGAAGGGCGAGATTCTACGCGCTCATGCTACACTGACTGGCCTGCAGGAAAATGGATTGGCTCAGCTCCGATTAGTTAGTTAAGCAGTGTCATGCATCCTCCTTTTTTTATTTTTTTTTCCCCCTCTGCTTTTCCCCCCTCTCGCCCCCCTCCTACTGTGAGAACTGTTCACTTGGAGACTCACTGCCTTAATTACAAAGGGCCCTTTTAACTACAGGTCACAGGAGTTGGCTCACTTGACAGGAAATAAGGAAACAAGCTACCTTCCTGGAAAAAAGAAAAAGAAAATCAAACTTCCACTCCTCAAATTAGTTAAATGAAGCTTATCAGCACTTGTTAGTTGATCCTTTGACAGTCTGTTAATTGCAGCTGGTACATTAAGTTATGTTATAACCAGCAGGACATATGATTAAAAAATAAATAAATCTACAGATATGCCACATGGCATGTGTTGGTGGAGAAAACAAATCAAGAACAATGCTGATTTTTGCTGTAAGTTTCACAGCACAGAAGACCTTTATAGGATATTTTCTTTCCTATTCTGTAGAATTAAATTGTATTCTAACTGAAGGGGCTTCTCTGGATCAGAAAAGAGCTTCTTGGTAAAATGAGACTAGAAAGGTTCTTCTTGTGTCTTCTTAATAAAAACATTGGCTACTTGGTAAATATAAGCAGTCCGTACCTGTGGATTTTATACATACAGCTTTTAACATTCTTTTCCTGACATATAATCCATTATATTCTTTTATTTACAGACAATAATTTCTCACTGTTAT
Organism: Tauraco erythrolophus; assembly: GCF_009769465.1. Lineage (NCBI taxonomy): Eukaryota > Metazoa > Chordata > Aves > Musophagiformes > Musophagidae > Tauraco > Tauraco erythrolophus. The sequence goes on along the minus strand of NC_141465.1, from coordinate 65,295,158 downwards.
TACTGGAGGGAAAGAAAAGAACATTAGCAGCATTAAGAAACCCTGCGGCAGTTTTTTCTCCTTTGTAGGAAGTGACTCTACTGTATAACTGCTAGCAAAATAAAGAATCCAAAGGCACATCAAGGGGAAAAAACTGTTTTCATGTGTTTAACCTGTTAATTATAGTAATCTACACTACAGTGTAAGTATTATAACCTGGAATGGGAAACGGGTGTTTGAAAGAATGAGCTGACTAAGACAAAAATGATTAAATCCACACTTCGAATGGATGATTTTAATATGTAATTTGAGCTACACATTCTTAAGTTGTTTCATTTTCACGTTTCTGTACTCATCGGCACGTATCAAAGTGAAAGACTAGCTGAAATGAATGTTTTCTTACCTTCATCTGCTGAAGCATTTTAAATACTTCTCAAAGACTGAAAGACGTGTTCTTCTGGACCCATAACGTGTTTTAAGAGGTATTTCATGCTTAATAAGAAGTCAGATTTTGAAAGCTTAGGCATCCCAACAATATTGCTTCTTTTTTATCTACAGAAGAACACATATAAATGCAATGTTACTTTCATATTCCTGGATATTTGAAATTCCTATTAATTATCGTTGTCTTCCCATGTGATAATACTAGCCAACAGGCTTCCCACTGTGTTCATGACACATGTCCTGAGCATAGACAAATGTGTGTCACACAACCCCCTCCAGTTCCCTCAGCTCCGAATGTCAAATTCTTTCTTCTGAAAATGGATGACGTGTAGGTGCTGTCCCTCTTCCTATGCCTCCCTGTGCTCAGAACAGAAAAGGAGTAAAGGAAATATAATCAGAGCGAAGAAATGGAACTTGTGAGTCCTGGGGATAGGAGTGGTTGGGGGAAGAGGATGGAGGTGGCCAGATGGAGATGATGACAGCTAGAAGGAGCCAGGGATAAGGGAGAAGGAATGTCAGGAGTGAACTTGCTCTATATATGTTCTCCACATGCTGAAATGACATGCTATTACTCTACACCTGCATATGCTAGTAATCCCTCAAGCACACAAACTTCTGGAGTGAGAGTAATAGCTCGATCTAGCTGTGAGATTTGCTCCTTTCCACCCCTGAAAAGGAGAAGCTCCCAACTCTGGGGATATATAATGAGGTGCAAGGATGGCCACAGTGTCCGTTGCCCTTTTCCCCATCTCCCATCTTACTCTTCCTTGATCAGGTTCTGAGCGAAATTTGGTCACAAATAGATGTTTATGCTATGTTTTCAAGTTGATGGGGTGGGCAGAGGAAGAATTGCTTTCTTTTTTCACAGCTGCTAGGCCTTTGACTGCCTCAGGCAGCCAGTGATCATTAGCCAGCCATGTCCCTCTCTTGCTCTTCTTAGAACTAACTTCGGCTCTCCCCAGCACTCAAACAAATGCTGTTCCCTGCATCCAATACATGGATGCTACCTGGGCAGTGCCAGCCTTGGTGTCCTGCCACTGAGCTGTTCCAAGTATGATGACTGTCTCCCTTTCTGCTTTCATTCCTTTCTTATTTCCCCTTCTCTGCTTTCAGGGCTCCTACTAAATGTACGCCATGCTCCCCAACTCAAAATCAGATAATTCCAGTGAATATCCCCAAAATTAGTGACTACTCAGAATGGCAGAAAAACATATTGAGGAAGCTCCTCACCAAGGTTTTCACTGATTTGTCATAGGGGCAGCTGGTAACAACACCCTGTATTCAGGTTGTTAAAGCCTTTCCATTACAGAAAATCCCTGTGACCTTTTATTTTGAGAATCTCTCACATTTCTGTTGTTTGTAGAAGGTGTTTGATATTCAGCAGAGGAAATCCACTTGGGCCACGCAAGTGTCTTCTCTTTGTCCCAAGAAATTCCATTTAGGATGCAAAGTGACGAAAATTGTCATCATCCTTCTCTTATTTTTATCTCTTGGGAAAACACAAGTAGGTTCTAGGGTGTAGGCCAGGCTAACACTGGCACTGCCATTGCCAAAAGACACACTGGACCAGCTGAAGCCAAGAAAAAGGAAAGGTAGGTGAACAAGAGAACAAATCTGTGATTTGACATTATAAAAAAATTCCCAAGTGAGCAGCTTCCATCCCAAACCATCCCCTAAAATCCTTAGCTCAAGGAGTAAGAGTGAGGTAAACCAGACCAGGCTACTTCTTGACACCTCGTAGACTCAAGATATTTTCCTTGTTCACACACACACACACACACACATAACCACCTTTCCTCAGCTAATATGAATCTGTACAGTTAAAGTTCTCGATAACTCTCTCAATAGCATCTTGTACCACAAGGCAGAAGGTTCAAGATTCATATGTAACTTATGATGCAGGACATAAGAGGAAAAGGAGGAAAAAGGAGGATAAGAGGAAAACCACTCTAGTTCAAATGTGTGTTGCATACGACCATACTACGTTTTCCAATTGACCCTGGCTAGATCGGTATTCATGGTGGACATACTCAGGGGGTAAGAAAAGGTTAGCATATACAACTAAAATACTGATATTTTAGTCTTAAATGCTTGATTTTACAGTCCAAGCAGTTATTTTCACCTAGCAGTTTATGAGCCTGGAGTCTCATATGTTCTTATATTCAGAAATAACACGTGCTATCCACTAAAGTCAATCTTAGTTTATGTATGTCCCTCTTTGGTTAAAAAATTGCAAATTTAAGAGCTTCAAAGAACTACCTAGAACTCATGATAGCCACACAACCTATATCGTTAGTGCAATTTGCGAATTCAGTCACTGAAGGTGCTGCATATTCCTAATATTTTACTTCTTATGCAGAGAGATCCTGCTCAGGACTTTACAGAAGAATGTTCTTCACCCTGGAACAAAAAGCTAGAACTTGCTTCTTCACTATTTAAGCATAGACCTATACTGCTCACTGTACCCAGGTATCAGTTTTATCCAGGACTTACAATTTCTGGAGAACCATGCACTCATGTCAAGAGGACCATATTCAGCTTTGACTGAAGCTTTTCATAAGTAGAGTTGGGTGAAAAATAAATTTCTAGTTTAGAGTCATTTCAGGCTTTAGTTTTATACTAATTCAGAGACAAATCATATTTTGCTTTCAGGATTTCTCATGACATAGGAATTCTGAGATTTTTCAAACCCTCACAGGGACTTCTGAAATGAAATACGCTCTCAGGAACTTGGCAGCTGATGAGTAAAGTTGACGTGATTCTTGCTAGCTTCACTTCAGCTCACTCCAGAATAGCAGCAGTTCAAAGACTCCTGCTCATACCTTAAAATGTTTTTAAGTTAATGTAGAAATATTTACCTGTGCAGTATAAAGGTCCTTATATCTATATTTGAACAAATAGACTAGCTTCTTCAGTCTTTTATTATGGTAGCTTTCTAGGGAGATTACTGGTAGTACGAAAAAATGTGAACCGAGTTTCTAATGACTAAATGCATTTGTAAAAGATTTCCAGCTAAGATGGTCTTCTGCAGCGCGGGGAGGCACTGAGCACTGCACCAAGCCTTATAGGAACATGCCTCCTCCTACTTGCTATTTGCTTCCAGCTGGGAAAGGGCTAAGAATGTGTTGCAAAGCCCCAGCCACACCGACGCTCGGCAGCACGTGTCGGCGCTGTGTTAAACGGATAAACCGAGGCTCTGATGATTACCCCACCTCTTACTGCCAATTAAAAAGACATAAAGCCGGAGACACTGGCACCAGGGCAGAGACTCAGAAGCCATGCTGCTCGGAGGATCGCTCAGCCTCTCTGCGGATATAAACAGGGCAGAAATCAATTTTACTAATTGCAGTGGATACCATGAGATCTGTATCACCACTCTTTGGAAGTGAAATGCAGGTAATGAAACCAGCTGAAATGAAGACATTACTAACTTTTGACACTTATTCATAACACACACATGAATAGAAATGTCTCAAGTGGAATTTAGGACAACCATCAGTAACTATCGCTCAAATCATCTGGACTCTTTTGTTCCCCAAACAATTCCTTTTCCTATGGCAAATGCAGTTGCCAAAGTGAAGTCGCATTCTGACACAGCATGTGCATTGTGTTTGTACGCTACTTCGGCTGTACGGTATTGCTGATGAGCATGGACAAGATTTAGTTGACCAAAGGTAAACTTGTTTTAGGTGTTTACATTAGGACAAAATACGTTATGCCCCCGAATTGTCTTCTTCCTTTAAGCCAGGAGCCAAAGTTAATGAGGTGTAGAAGGGTGCATCTGTGTTACCCCAAAACCAGAGAGGTAGTGTCCACCTGGATGCTCTTTAAGGGCCTGTGTTTCACCAGTAATATGAACAGTGAGGATGGTAGTGTTATATGTTTTCAGTGCTGGTGATGTAGCTCCTGGCAGTAATGTTCTGCTGCTAATGCAGATAAGTTATGGCATTTTTGTCCCCATGTTTCCTTGCTTCCAGTCTATATGCATCTTTTGAAACTTAGGTTTAAATATCTTGTATTTAGAGAGCTTGTTAGATTTTGATACTAACATACCTCTCTGATCAAAACATTTTAACCTAGAAAATGCAGGCTTTTTGGTTGGATGGTTGGGTTTTGAGTTGTTTTTAATCTTGTTGTTTTAAGTTCATTTCTCTTTGGAAAGAGCCTTTTCCCAACACACTTGGCTGTACATAGCCAGAGTTCACAAGGTGTACTAAAATTGAAATATCAAAGAGAACTGTTGAAATGAGATGCTTGTGAAATGTGTGCAATTATCTGCTATTAACTCATCTGGAATCCTGTGATGAGCAAACTGTGATTTTCAATGTGTCATTACATTGTTGCATCAATGGGTTGTTCAACAGCTCAATTTAAAATATACTCAAGAAATAATCATTACAAGAGGTAATCCTTCCCATTTGATTCAAATAAATCTGTTCCAACATTAGGCTGACATGATCATGGATCACATGAGGTTTCTGTGCTTTGTTTGCATTTTCTTTACGGAATTTACTGCTGATTTTGTTGTTGGGTGTTTTATTTTTGATAAGACATCTTGGGTTCTTTTTCTAATTATGCAGAGAAGCAAGAGGGATAATGTTACCATTTCTGATTTCTTGCTTTAAGCTACAGCAACACAGTGATGTTCTTCACACAGAGTCAAAGTGAAGTGGTTATTTTGTTATTATGGTGCCACAACATTTTTATCTTCTGGATAATTTTGCCTCTTCTGGTGGCTATTCAGCTGGAGTTACCCCCTTCTAATGCTGAAAAGGTAGATCTATTTTGTGTTTTTCATTTCCAGTTAATAGAATTTGTGTGGAAAATGGTCAGCAGTATTCTGGAGTTACCATTTTACTGTGGCTTTCTTCTTTTCTTACTCAAGAGACAGGTGCTCTGAAAAATCTGTCTTGCAGAAGGACCTCTCTATCAAGCATGTTAAATATGTAAATATTCTTAACAATTTCTATTCTTAACAATATTACTTTCTTTCTGCTATTTTTCACCTTTTTACAAAGGATTCTGTAAAACGGTTTCCAAATTTTACCATGGTCAGACACTACCTATGTGAACTTGATTGGCTTTTGTCCTGACATGTATTCATCAAGAACAGCTTGTTGACAAAAATAATTGCAAGATTCATATTTTTCTGAAAGAGCATATTTCTACTGCCTTGTGACTTGGAAGTTTTTGCTACTGGGCAATCAGTTTGCAGGAGTTTGTACTCATAGTTTAGGTTCTACATAAACTTAAAAATATTTCAGTATTCTTGCTTACGTAGTGATTTTTGTTCTAGCTAATCACTTGGGGTATCTGTAATGATTGTATTTTGCATGTGCTGGCTCCTTCCTCTGTAACCAGTGTGAGTATTCAATTGTTTTGGCCAGTAAACAGACTATATTTCAGTGTGTCAGATGAAGAAAAGCCTGAAGAGGCTTCTAGCAGGTGAATATGTGCGGGTGCATATGCGTGGGAAGATACTGCTAGCAATCGTTAGCGATGAGGAATTAGCCAGCAGTAGTTTGTGTGATGCAGTAGGTGGGAAGAATCAGCCTACTGAAGTATGAGAAAGGCAGTGGAAGGGGATCAGCCAGCAGTTGTCTATGTGCTGGAAGTTATGATAAGGTGGGTGTAAGAAAAAGAATAAGAATGGTGGAAGAAGTAAAAAAAAAACAAAGAGTGGGGAAAAAGAAAAAATAAAAAAGAAAAGAAAAGAAAAGAAAAGAAAAGAAAAGAAAAGAAAAGAAAAGAAAAGAAAAGAAAGAAAGAAAAGAAAAGAAAAGAAAGGAAAAGAAAAGAAAAGAAAAGAAAAGAAAAGAAAAGAAAAGAAAAGAAAAGAAAAGAAAAGAAAAGAAAAGAAAGAAAAGAAAAGAAAAGAAAAGAAAAGAAAAGAAAAGAAAAGAAAAGAAAAGAAAAGAAAAGAGGAAAAGAAAAGAAAAAAAGAAAAGAAAAGAAAGGAAAAGGAAAAGAAAAGAAAAGGAAAAAACACAAGGAATGAAAAAGGGCAGAAGTGGAAATACTACACAAAGGGCCTGTGGCATCAGGCCAAAGTCAAAGAAAAAGCAGAATAAGGTGGTCACCTACATTTCTAGGAGCAGCTGGATGAAAACTGCAGGACAAAGCGTACTCTTAGATGCCCTTGAATAGTACACTTCAACTGTGAAAGCATGCTTTCATGTCAGAGTACATGTTGAATTTTGAGACTGTGTCTGTGATAAATGACAAAGAACAACCTACATTGATTTGGTGCAAAAGGAACATTAGATATCAGGTAAAGAGTATCAAGAGAAATAAATGAAAAAATAAAAACTAAAAAAAAATGAACAGAAATTTTCCAATGCAATATGTCACATTCTTCCAAGACATTCCTGAACAAGGAGAACACCATGAAGAACTCCAGGCTGTCACCAATTTCAACACTGGCGGCTCCTCACACATTTCCTGTGTAACAATAAGTGCACAGTAAATACAAAGAGGCCAAGTTCACCCACTCAAGTGGCCCAAGTGGCCATGAAGGTGTGTGCTAAGTGTGTTGATTTGGGAAGCTGGAACAGAGTGGCTGCAAAATCACAGCCTAGCTTCCTGCATGACATCTTTCTTGTCCAAGAAGGCAATCCCTTCACAACACGAATTACCAGGGGTTGCCCTCCCCCTGTGGGTGCTAATGGGGTGTAGGTGCAACTGTTTGAAGAACAGCTCTAACATAATGAAGTAATGTGGGTGTTTGAATTGCTAAAGTACTCACAGAGGAACTGCAATTGCCAAAACCAGGCAGAGGTACACGAACACATAATTTGTGGCTGCATGACTGGATACCCAGTAGAGACCCTTTTAATAATTTACCACTGAGTCCGTGCAACAAAGTGTCTTACACTGGGAATAATGACCAAGCATGAAACGGCAAAAAGAAACAACTGGCTGCTCAAGAAAAGCTAGCTGACTAGGAAAAAAATCTACCAGTTTATTGCTGTGCACGCTTCAGATTGTGTACAAGGGACATTGTCAGGGAGTGGTCCAGTTTTCAAAAATTCAGCTAAGGACGTCCATGATATCAAAAGCGTCAATATGACATTCACCATGAAATTCAGGAGCAGGAACCTAGCTTGACAGAGCCATCCACCACCCCAGAGTCTCTCTGTGCTCACCAGTATATCCTAAAGAATCATGCTTTGGTCTTGCTGACAACAGGAGAGAGAGGCTGAATCATTGCAGACACTGTAAGAAAATACATAGATTTTCTCTTCTAGGGTGTTGGTTGTCGTTCAGCCCAGGCTACTGCTGAAAGAAGGTTGTTTTTGTTGAATTGCGGCCATTCAGTAGTTTATGTGAAGTGAACCTGGTAGTCTCAGATGAACGTATAGAAACGGATATGCACCACGAAGACTGCAGGTGGTACTTCTCAGAGGTAACCTTTGAAGGGACATGGAACAGCAGCAACCTCTTCAAATACGAGCAGGATGTCTGCAGGTTTGAGGTTCAGGAGGCAGCACAATCTGCCTTGTTGCCTGCAAATACTTCCTTTATGCACAAATGGCTATTTAAATATTCTCCAGCTCTTCTGGAGTGTTATTCTGTCTATTTTTTTTTATAAGCATTTAATACATTTCTTCTCTTAAACTCCCGTTCACTTTCCTCTTGTGAAACAACAATGTGGTGAGGTTAGGTATGTTTTGGCAATCCCAGCAGAATCAGCACCCTCGTTCACAAGCTGTGATTACTGTCTTGAGGAAACGAGAGCAACTTACATTTGTGGACATAAAGATCTGGTAATAGTGACTGAAGCAAAGTTTAAGAAATGTATTAAAAAAAACGTGATAGAAAGGTTTTTATTTTACTTTTGGCTTTAAAAGCAGAGGAATGAAATGGCTTCATTTGAAAACAAAAACTGCATAATGATGTTTCTATCTCAAAATAGATCTCATGTTAATAAGGACCACTGGTATTGTAGTTAGAGAGGCCAAAACATTCTAACCTCCACGGTTTAAAAAAAAAAATAAATTAAAACAACAAGAAAATTTAAAGTTCTTTTTGGACAGAAAAGAGAAGAAGGAGCAGGAGGAGGAGGGGGAGAAACAAAAGAGAAACTCTGTCTTTCAGTTCCAATAGTTCTTGATGTTTAAAATCTCTGAAGTTTTCTTATGTGTTATGAAAAGCTACAAATTTATCTTTTGCCATTTTCCCAAGGGAAGCTGACCCAAATCCACCAGCAGCAGTTGAAAAGGTTTTTCCAAGCTTTATCAAATGGCCCCAACAGAGACCAGCTTAAAATTAAAAGCTTCCCCTACCAGAGGGAATATATGTGACTTTAATAACTGAAATGTGTTTTTACTTTCTATTACAGGGGTCAAAAGGTTTCTAAACAAACCAAATTTATCAATTATTTAGAGCTGATTTCTTCTGAAGTGGTATTTCTAAGATATTATTTGGTGGATAAATTCAATGTTCTAAGGCCAGCAGCAGCATTTTATTCATAACAAATTTCTCCTAAACTGAATTTGCTGGGGCAACTTAATTTCCACTATCGTGTTTGCACTGTAGAAATATCAACTGAAGTGTTATAGGGCCTAACTAGTGGGCTTTTCAAAGAGAAATTCCATATCAGCATGCTTATTCAGCACCACCCTGCTTGCTGTTTATTGCTTAAGAAATGAACTAGTACACTGTGTCTGCAGTGGAATTTCTTTAGCTGCTGAAATATCCTTAAAAACCACAAGGCACCTTTAAAGTCAGGAAACAATATCTTAAACTACATTGTACCCATGCAGCAAAAGAAAATAAGATAACTGTCAGAAGTTTTGTTAAAGCCATTTTAAAATGAAAGACCCATGCACGCACACACATAGATGCACACATTTTCTTAGCCTTCTCTGAGAAGCTTGCACTTTATTTAGGTTGTTGCGGAAGGGAATTAACAGTAAATTTAGAAAGAGACCATTCTTAATACCTAATAGGGTCCACTGACCATGTAAATACTGTGTTTGTTATACATTAGCTAAACATACATTGGGTTTCTGCCTAAAGTCTGTCATTTGGTGCAGGCAGAAGACGTTATGGAACAGTTCATAAATTCATGTGGAGCCCTGTTAAATGAAACCAACCATCCAAGAGCTGACATTTTGCCATCTTTAAAATAGCTTCCTCTCTTGCAATAAAACTTCAGGTTTATTTATGCAAGAAAATATCAAGTAGTAATGCAATCAAGGTGTTACGGAGGTGGTGCTTTTTTTTTTTTTTTAAGAGAAAGAATCTGACTATTAATAAACAAAAATACCTTGAATAGGTTCTCCTTATTTATACTTGAAAAAAATTTCTTCCTGAAAAATCGCATTAAGGAAAAGTGAAAGCATGATTTTTTGACCACTGAAAATGGTCATGCTTTCAGAAATATGAATTATTACTACAAATGAAGAACAAGCAGGTGAAAAGCTCTTCCTCTCTCTTCTGCCTCTCTTTGCCCTTGAGGCAAGCGAATTCTGCTCAAGCATAAGAGATTGGCAAAAAAGGATCAAAGCTAGCCAAATTTGATCGAGGACTGGCTAATAAGGTGATGAGGAGCTTTTTACCTCCGGGGGACTGACTCTGCTTCTGTTTCATCTCTGGCTCAGATTATTACTGAAGTTTTGAGATGATTTAAGGAGGTTGTCAGATGAGGGCTTGGGGTTTGGTCTGGGGACTCTGTGCCCTGAAAAGGCCAGATTTAAATTTGAGTTGCATGATACACTGAGATTGAGCATGCTTCTGAGTACAAGGTGATAGCAAACTGATGAAATGGATAACACGAGCTTTGGGCCATGATCGGGCAGTACCTGGAACGATATAATTCTGCCCCTAAAGTAGCCATGTGTCTGTGTGACCTTCCCCTGTACAAGCTTAGAAGGGTGTTGAATCAGCGGTTCATTTTTGGCCCATGGCTGACAGTGATGGAAAGCCATGCTATGGTGGTTATTCAGTGGCTTGCACCCAAATCACCATGCCACTGTCTTTCCTGACTGCCAGGTTTGTTTCCAAGCCTTGTTCTGCACTGGCTTACATTTGCTGGAGTCTGTGTCAACAAAGAAACAAAAGAAGGAAACAGGAGGATCTGCTTTACAGCCAGTACAGCTATGAAAACGTAAATGCAATACTCAGGGAAGCCCGGCAGCGGTAAACTTCTGATCACTCCCTGAATGCTTCGGACTCCCTTCTGGAGTGTTAAGGTGGGAGGGGTCGCTTGCATTTGTTCCTTCAGGTTCATGACTGCCTTGGCTAACCTCGATGTCAGGATGAAAAAAACACTAAATTGTGTGCTGGGAGGGCCTCTAGGAAGTACTTGGAGGCTTTTTGAGAGGGGAAGATTTGTAGTCATTTCCTTACACTGTTTCTAATGTCCTAGATACTACCTTAGTCTTGCAACCTGTGGTAAGGCCAGGTGATGCCTGAAAAGCCTAAGTAATGGCATTGGTTCAGGAATGGGTTGCAAGACAGAAATGGGGAAATGAACTTGCCCAGTGTTTTCCTGCTTTTATCCCACCCTGTGCAGTCAACAGACTGGGAGTTCTGCTCTGCACATGGAGCTGCCTTGCATGTGTGCGGGGGACATCAACTCAGCTCGTATACATTTATGTGGTTACAATCCAGAGGTTTACCTTTTGCTTATGTTGTGCCTTACAGTTTCCAGCACCATTAAAAGTAAGGAATTTATTAAAAAAAAGAAAGACGGGAAAAAAAACCAACAAAAACCTAACTTCCCCAAACTGAATAAGCGAAAGATTCCTTTATAGATAAAAAATGTGAAAAAGCAGCACAAGGAAGTTGATCTTGAATTAATTAATTCACAAACTCAGATCAGATATGCACAGCTTCCTACTTCCACTTCATAAAACCAACTCTACTCTACTGAATACTGGAAAAGTATTCAGTTCCAGCTGAGGAACTGAACTCTTCCTGCAGAAGATATATTGCCACCAGGGTTTATAGTAACATTTTT